>NC_081832.1:50805443-53305443 GCF_030867095.1 Alligator mississippiensis
AAACTAATTAACAGAGCTTCAATTTGAGTGTTAAATTCCTATGCTAATTAAGATGGTTCTTTTCTCAGTGCATGCCATGATTACCTATGCCAGCATGAAGAACTTTTATTAATAGTGTATGTTTTAGGTATCACTTGCTAACAACTTACAGAGTTCTTGGTCAGACAGTTTTGTATAGAAATTTACATTAAAATACTGAAAAGACTAAATATCATGATAAACAAAATCTGTTGTGTTTATTTACTGTGCTTTATTTGTCTTAAGTATAAATGATTAATAGTTTGAATCATTCCTACCATTCTGCTGATAAGCTAATATATTTGAGGACCTCAAATTTGCCTTGTTATGAGGCAGCTAATAGCCTATGGTTAATATATAAGCAAAACCCATATTTTTTGCCACTGTGGGCTACTGCTTATGACCCAACCCCTGCTGTGAGCTGCAGCCCCACACTCCCCAGCAATCAGTGGATGCTGAGAGGAGAATAGATAGAAAAAGGCAGGTGCAGGACCCCTGAAGGGATGGGGGCAAATGACTAGGAGGCTCGTCTGCAACATCAGAGAGGATCAACTGATAGTGGCATGTATGGAACATGCCTGAGGATGCCTCTTCTTTTACTGTGGTTGGAGCATCCTGCCAATTCCCTGAGCTGCCAGAAGCGTTAGGTTGCTGACACCTGCCACAGTCCATTTATTGTAGTCAAAACCCTATTCAGGAAAAGAGGGCAAACCCATTTACATAGGCCGCATACACACATTCAAATGACCTGGGAGAATTTTTGCTTTGTTCTCCTGCTAGAAAAAGTTACCTGGAGATGACTGAACAGACCTTTGAGTGCTGAGCCCTTGAAGAGCAGACAGCTTGCAGTGCTGATGCTGTGCAATCAGGGGGACCCTGTGCATATATCTGAACATGCTTTGCAGGCTCCCTCCATCTGCTTGGAGACAGATGGCAGCAATGCACAGGGCAACCTTGATTGGCTTACCCAGACTGCTCAGAGTCAGCATGTCTGTCTCTGTAGCCCAAAATGGGATTGTGAAGAGGCATGTTTTACTCCCTGCTCAACTGGAGTAGTAGAGTCCAGTTTTGGGGGGGGGCGGGGGAGGGAGGGAAGAGGAAGAAGAGCACCCTGGGATGCTGGAGGACTGTGGTAGCTTCTCTACGAAAGATAAATTACATACATTCACTCACTCAGGAGCAACTCTTCTGGGACCTGGTTGTTCCCAAGTTATTTTTCTCTTGGAGCTGCTCTTGTTGCTCTAGGAGAAAAATCCTGAACATCTGTATACTTGTGGTTTGTCCTGGGAGAGCAGTGATGCATGCATCTAATCATTTTTTTCTAAAGATAAGCAGGTTGTTTCATGAGACTGACTTAAGCTTTCCTTCTGTCAAGACAACATTTGGTTTAAAATAAAAGAGTGCCTGTGCAGAATGCTGTGGCTAGGTTTCTTGTTTAAATGTGATACCAGATCTGGGATCTGCTGCTGAGCAACCAGTTTGAAGCATCCCCCTAATGCCCATATCATCTGGCCCTGAGTTGTTCCAAGGGGAGTTTTGTCTTGAATGCATTTGGAGGGTGAGATGAATTGACACGAGGAAAAGAAATTGTAAACCTGTGGATGTAGAAAATTGCCCCCAGAAAAGGAGGAGTACTAATGAGAACTACAAATAAGAGTCCAAGAAATCTGGTATGTGGTTAGTTCTGTGTGTTTCAGATATATTGCATAAAGACTTGAGCCTTGCCAAGTCAGATCCATTTGAGAAGGCATTAATATTTACATTTATGTCTTTTTAAAATGAGTAGATTACCTGAGCATTCATGTGAGACTTTCACGTGTAACATGTCACCTTTATGGGACTGTAGCTGTCCACTCACTAGGTTCATAGCATCTATTCTCTATGGTCAACCTCCAGGAAGCATTTGGTGATAAGAAAATAGTTTGCCTAAAGAGTGAAGCAGTGTTGCAAATTCTAGGCTTAGCTTCACTTCTAGAGTGGTGGAGCTGTTGGCACATCTTGCTCTTTTTTTCCTACAAGGTGTATTCATACTGTGTTACCTAAAATGTGCTTGCTTGAATACAGCTTCCAAACCAAATCTCAGTGAGCAAAAGAAGATCATTGTGATGACCAATGGGTTGCATAGATGAGAAGTAAATCTTTGCACTTGAAATGAATCCTCTGCAAAGAAATGTACTATTTGTGTAGGTGCTTCCAAGTAGTCATACTGCTAAGTATTGTAACTTGAGGGTGCTGTCATGCCCAGTAAGGCTGTGCGAAGCTTTGGTCCCTGATGTGATTTGGTGAAGATTCAGCCCAATTTGGTGGCCAAACTCTGAATCCAAATTGAATTGGAGGACCCTTTAAACTCTCTGAATCAAACTGGAACCCTCCAAATTGATTTGGAGAGATTTGGAAAGATTCAGCGATTTGGAGATAGACACAGCTTGAAATGTTTTTTCTACATACCTCTAGGTAGCAGGTGGCTCATGAATGCTGCGATGCTGGGGCGCGTGGAGTGTCCCACATGCAGGGGGCTCCCCAGCATGTTCAGCATCAGACCCAGATGCGGACCAGAAGCATTTCCAGTCCACTTTCGGGTCAGCCGGGAAGTGTGCTGGGGGACCCCCCTGCATCCCCTGGCTCAGCTACTGGTGCCTCCTGGGTTTAGGGGGGCACTTGGTTCCCCCCACAGCCAATCGCCAAGCCAGGGGGGTACAGGGTGGCCCCCAGTGCACTTCCTGGTGGATCCAGAAGTGGACTGGAAGTATTTCTGGTCCACTTTCGGGTTTGCTGCTGAGCACATGGAGGGCCCCTCCACGCTCCTGTGGGACGTGCCATCCACCCCAGCATTGCAGCGTTCACAAGCTGTGCTGATACCTCAAGGTATGTAGAAACATTTAAAGCTGCATCCATGGCCGAATCGCTGATTCTCTGAATCAGCAGCAAATCTTCAGATTCAGTCGAATCAAATCAGGCACAGTGATCCAAATCAACTAATTGAATCCCTGTCCAATTCGGGCTGAATCTGAATCGAATAGGGCCCATTTCACATACCCCTAATGCCCAGTAGTAAGTGTGATATATTATATTAATATGGATTGAAAGGGAGTGGTTTGAATCAACATGGCTAGGCAAAGCTTTGTAGCCAACTGTCTGTATAACAGATTTCTCATTGATTTGGCCTGAGAATCCAGGAGCAAAGACAACTCCAACAGGACACTCTGGTGACTCACTACCTTGATAAACAGACAGATGCTTTCAGAGGGTGGTGTAATGCAAGCTCTGCCAATTTTTAATAGTGCCTTTTTATCAACCTTCACTTGTGTTTTACAGTGACAAAATAAAACTGTGGGGAAAATTCTGTGATTCAGCTTCTCTGTATGCCGGACAAGCTCAGATGACTATCATATGATAAGAACTATGTATAGAACTCTCAAAACTCACTAATTGTGGATAGTTGGCTCTCCATCTTCTAAATCTTAGACCTATTCTGTTAGCACGAAAGTGCTGGAGGCATTTAGTCCCTTGCAGCTGAATTCTTGGATTTTGATTTTTCTGGCTTTTATTTCTATGAATCTGAGGTTGGGGAGCCATTGTTTCTGTTGCCCTATAAAAGAATTGGCACATCTCTCAAAGTCCATGTCTGTTTTGTTGAGCTACGCAACAGGGAATCCTGTAAGTGATTGGCTTTGCAGTTGCTAGTAGATTTCAGCGTGAACAGAAAAGCCCTAGTTCTCTTCTATTTGGCTTGCCCGACAAAGTATAAAGTTTTTTACATCAGTGGATACATATCTTATATTTTCTCTCTGGAACTTTTTCGTGGGCTGCATTTTTATGGCAATTGAAAATCATTGTGGAAGACACAGTTGTATAATTGGTCAAAAATTGACTGGAGTTCTTGTGGCTAGTTTTAGAACAAGCAGTGAATTCAATGCCTGCAGAATTTAATCACTGCAATTATGGGACAGCATGGAGTAAATTCTGCCTTTTGTCTGTTAGACTGGGCCTTAGCAGAGTAGTTAATTTTATACATTGAGGAGATTGTCCTGTTTAAATATACTGTACTTAAATGACGTATGCATAGTTTCCTTCTCAAACGTGCTGGACTGACACTTCTGGAGACAAATTTTTCATCTCTGAGCCAGACCGAGCAAAGTAAAACATACCTTGATTGTTTTAAAATGCCTTTAGTGAGATATGAAAGGCTACTTTAAATTTATTTTATTCAGTTCCTTGTGTATCTTAAGAAGAATTTAGTGAGGAGACTAATTTTGGGGGCTAGCTGTCCTCATGATTTTCTGATATGGATGCTTACTTTTTTAATAATTGGAAAGTGGTGGTGAACTGTAATGGAAACTTATTCAGACACTAGAACACAGATCTGAGTTTTAAACCATGGTTTCAGAATGAAAGCCTGTTTCCCATCCACATTCCCCTTAGCCATCTAATCATTGCACTGGGCTACAAAATCAAGTAAAGTCACATGGCACACTTTAGTAAGATGATTGATCTTGATTCTTTTGCTCAAATAAATAATTCTTTTGATCTCAATGGGACTATTGGAGTGAGGATCATTTGCACTGTTAAAATTTAGTGTCTTGAAAGCTCCTTCTCCTCCTCTCCCAGAAGATAGATTTTTTGCATGAGTTGCAAATATTTTTCAGTGTTTTAAGAAAAAAAGTGTTTAATGCTCACAAGCATTCTGTTGCTGTGTTGTGGTTGTTTTCTAGTATGCTAATCTGCTTAAGGGTCTGTTCTTTGGAGATGTATCTAAGGGATATCCAACCTCAGGAAATAGCTTGAATAGGGACTGGCTTTATTCCTTTCTAATTATGTTTGTGGGGGTTAATTGTGATGCTTGTTATGAGCAGTCAGTATGCCAACTGTACACTTTCAAAATGATTCATGAACTGTAAGAAATAAATCTTAAAAAACAAGCACATAAATCACATAAATACCTCTTCTGTATGTAGTTAATCAAATTAGCCAGTATTGTGGCATTCTTGTCACTTTTTACTACAAAATCACAAGGAGGACTTTTTATGTGGTATTTCATTAATACTAATGACAGCATCAAGGAAAATCCTTCATCAAATTGTTGTTGCCTGTGTGACTGGAAGTCAGTGAAGTTGATGACCACATTTGAAACATTGTCCTTCTCCAAGACCTAGAACTAGTTCTACCGCAACACATTTTTGTATGCTGTGATCATTGTGGATACTGGTTTTCTCTGTTTAAAAATCCCAAATTCTCTGATAAAGCCCCCCAAAGTCTCTGATTAACACCTCCCCACGAAATCTGTGTATTTCTGTGATTAAAATGAAATGCCACTATATATAGGTATCAGTTGAACAACTTGTTTTATTACTGTATTTACCATTTTAAAGCAATTTGGAAGCCTACCAGTGCCTCAATCATTATCATTATAATAAAATAAATTCTAGATACCTATTTATTTTGGCATTTGATTTTGTTTTTTTTTATCATAGAAAATCAGATCTCCCCTGCCAGGATGTGGGTCCAGCTGCAGCTGTTCCCTGCTGTTGCTTTGTGGTGCTGAGCAGCCCTGATATGCAGGTCCTCTTCCCCTGCCCATGCTTTTACCCTTACTCACAAGCCACAGCCTCCTCAGCCCTGCTGGTGGCCCTTACTCTTGACTTGCAACTCCCTGACCCTGCCAGTGCCCCTCACTCCCAACTCACAGCCCCTACCTCCAAGCCCTCCTGTTGTCCCTCACTTCTGACCCACACCTCCCCACATCCCTGCCAGTGCTCCTCACTCTTGACCCACAGCCCCTGGCTCTGTCAGTGCTCCTCATTCCCAACTCACAGGCTCGAGGGGCTCTCTGCCCCGCTCCCCTCCCTCTGGGGATCTCTATGGCCCAGTGGGTGGGGCCCAGCACAGGAGGACAAAGAGGCTCAGTGCTGCTGCTGCCACTGGGAACACACACCAGCTGTGCCATAGTGAGGAGCCCCCTATCTGCCCAGCTGCTGACGGGAAATTGTGCCTCCTGCTGCTGACAGGAAATAAGGGGGCGCCTTGCCAGGGGCTCTCAATGATGGCAGCACTGAAAGTTTCCACCTCCTGGCACTGGGTCCCACCTGCTGAGCCACAGAGGAGAGGGAGAGGGCAGCAGGGTGGGGAGCCACATCTTCACCCACCCAGCACACAAACCTAGGGGGTGTATGTGCCCCCTCCATTCCCCCTTCTCCAGGGCTAGGGACAGACATTCAAAAAGCCTGAGCCTGAATTGATTCAACCTTTATCGGTTAGTCTATATCGGCTAGGCTGAGCTGGTACAGAGATCCCCTCTGGACTGAAAAAATGCAGGCACATGCCTGCAGTGGCTCAGGCTAGAAGCGGGGGGGTGCTAGAGCAGCCCTCCTTTCCCTTCTCTAGTGCTGAGCTGAGGGGGGGCATGGCCAGGCCCCCGCAGGATGCTCTTATTAGGGAGGGTTTCCCTCCCCCTCTCCTGACCAGTGAGGGAGCCAGCAGGGAGTTGCACAGCACTTACTTACACAGCAGGGTGTTACACAGTGTTTACCTGCCCATCAAGAAAAAGCCTTTCTCATTAGTTCAAAGCTCTTCTTAAACAGTTTTTTTCCAAGGAAGGAACAGAGGAGCATTACCAGCTGACCTGTTGATTAGCTCCAAAAAGCACTAAGTGGACACTGATCTGTTTGACTTTGTCCTGTCTGACTTACACAGATACCTCTCAGCATTAGCTAGCATACCACATGCTGGCTATGGTCCGTGTTCTGGGAGAGGGGAGGGGGAATCCCTGTTTGAGCAGCGAGTGGTGGTGGGGAGAGGCAGAGTCCAGGCAGACACTGCTGTCTGTCAGAGCTCCAGCCAGGGAGGAGAGGGGAGGGGCCAGCTCTGCTGTGGAGCAGAGAGTCCTGCCCAGGGCTGTAAAGCATCTGGGATGCTGGGGGGACTGGTTTAAATTAAACCAAGAAGGGGAGTGGGACAGACATTGCATAAAATGGTTTGACCCAAATCAGTTAAGTCTAATACTACATTCAACCAGGTTTATCTCAAACCGGTTTCAGCCATTTTCAAATTGGTTGATGTGCACTGAATGTCTGTTCTGTTATAGGTTTAAACTAGTTTCTGTTTACTTAAACCAGTTTATGTGTAATGTCTGTCCCTAGCCCAGGAGTGCAAGCAGTGGTGGGGAGCCAGTTCCTGTTCTGCCTCCTGGACGAGCTGCCTATAGCTCCTTCCTCTTCTTCCAGCTGGGCCCCATGGCTGCACATTCCTACTGTGGCCCCAGGCTCTGGCCACTGTCCTGGCTGGGCAGAGCCCTCAGCCCCACCCCCAGCTGCCAACCTGACCCATTCTCTCCCTCACTGTGGACACCTCAATCTGCACCCCCCTCCCCAAACTCACTTGCAGGCAGCTGGGGGAGCTGTTCTCCACCACTGCCTGGCTGTATTGCTGGTCACTTGCATGTGTGCATACATGCACATGGCACCCCTTCTGTCCCATTTCCCCCAGTGCCAAGCAGCTCCTTGCAGGCTGGCAAAGTTCCAGCCTTCAAAGGGAAACCCATGGTTTCTCAGGTTTTTCTTCTTTAAAGGTGAAAACTCCACATTTTTCCATGGCAAATGGAAAACCCAGATCCTGGTGATCATACTTCCTCTAGTATTGAGACACAGGAGTTTTGCCTGCCTTTTGCTTCTGCTGCCTCCATACACAATTCCTACATACTCTTAAGATGAACAGTGGAATTTTTTTTCAAAATTCACATTTTGACAAATGCACTGAACTCCTCATCTTAATCTTTCTGCAGTCTGAGTTTGCATGTTGGTACACAGGAAGCACTTGAAGCAAGCAGCTTTATCCCTCCCCTTTAGACTTTAATATATTTCCTGTGCTTTTTCACATTCCTGTGAATATAGTGGATCATTAAAAAAAAATCCAAGTCCCAGGTCCTTTGCAGCATGGTGCAATTGACTACATTTAAGACATTTAGGTCTCCTATGTAGTTTTACTTCTTGTGCTTACAGAATTTGTGTTTACAGTATTATTTAAGAAGGAAATAACTCCTCGAAATGAATTTGTATATATTTAAAATGTAAGCTTCCGATGCACAGGAGTACTTCGCAGATTTCCTGGAAACCACAAAATCGGAAAAATTAACAAGAAAGACTTAATAAAAATAAAATGGTGGCTTCCCAGTGGGAGCCAGCAGTCCTCATTGACAGGAGGGGAAGGCGCTAGGTGGTAGGGCACATGAAGGGCAGCAGAGAAGATGGCTGCTGTCCATTGGTCCCTCCCTCCCCCTGCTGCAGCCTCTCTACCAATCAGTGATGAGGGGTGGGGCGAGATGAAGAGCTGCCAGAAGTCAAGATGGAGGCCTCCTCCTTGTCCTTCCTTCCTCTCTAGGGCCGCTCTGCCAATCAGCATCGAGGAGCAGGGGTTCTCTGCCAATCAGTGCCTAGGTACAGGGCCACTGCAAAATGTCCACAAAATCTGCTCTGCACATCATGAATGGGCTGTGAAAAATCCTTTGTCTTGCCACAATTCAAATAGGTCCTTACACATGACAGTGTTTCCAGTTACACTAAATATCACTAAGCCATCACTGACTATATCTGATTATGGTCAGAAGGGTAGTCCACTAGAACCATATGAATCTTTTTGGTTCTTTTTCCTCCATCCCCCTTTTAACACTGGATTCCTATTAGAAATTGTTGGATTTTGCTTGTTAATCATATTTGCACACCTAACACTATGTGGCACTCTGTGGTGCCTTTCAAGGGTGCCACAGTACCCTGGTTGAGAATCATGGGACTAAATGAAAGTACTAAAAGGGAGATGCATAACTGATTGGATCATCATGTTCAACAAGTAGTCATCAATGCTTCAATGTCTAGTTCAGAGAAGGTTATCTAGTGGGTTTTGCCTGGGGTCTTTCTTGGGTCCAGTAATGCTTAACATATTTATTAATGGTTTGGACTGTGGAATTGAGTAGAAGTTTAGCAGATCAGCAGGTTACACCAAATTGGGTGGAGTTGTGCACTCTGGAGGGTAGGGTTAGGATCCAAAATGATCTAATTTTGGGGCACTAACAACCTAGGCTGGGCTACCTAATTGTTGGCTGTACCTGCCTGGGGCCTTGACTGGCAGCACTACCCCAGCTAATGAGCCAGCTGGCCACTGGTAGAGCCTTCTGATGGCTGCTGGACAGAGTAGCCTACCCATTTTGTTCTACCTGTGATGGCAGACGGCAGGCCAGCCAACAGCTCTTCAGAAAGACAGCTCTGATAAGCCTTTCTGATCCTGTGCTCTCTGGTCTTCTGGTTTTCTGACCCTGCTCAGCTATATTCCTGTACTCTGGCTTTTTGAATTTCCCCAGGTAATTCAGTCTCTGACTATTGAATTTGCCTGTGATTCAGACTCTGCTCCTGGATTTCCCTTTGGATTTGGTATCTTAGCATTTGACTTCTGAACATTGACTAGACCTGTATTTTGGATTTTGCTTCAGGGTTCCCCTCCTGGATCTGGTAATTTGGTCCCTGATTCCTGACCCCTGGCTCTCCTTGTGATCTGGACTCTGCCACTAGCTCCTGACAGCATCCCATGGCCTAACTACTAGGCCAGACTGTCTACAACCCAGTGCTTACAGCTAAACTAGAAAAATGGTCCTCAGTCAATCAGATGAATTACAACAAGGACGAGTGCTAAGTCCTGCACTTGGGATGGGATAATTGCAGTTGAAATAAATGCAGACCTGGGAAATGAGTGACTGGGCTGCAGTCCTTCAGGGAAGGGTATGGGAATTTCAGTAGACCATAAGCTGAATATGAGCCAACAGCATGCTGTTGTTGCAAAAAGGCAAACAGTATACTTGGTTACATTAACCCAAATTTCCATCCTTGGAAATTTTCAGGAGCAGGCTGTAGTAGTATTAGAATTATGTTGTAGACCTGGTAGTCCAGGAGTTAATGTGAAAGATAAGGATTTTTGGGGAGGTGATATCTTTTAATGGACCAACTGCATGATTGCGATAAAGTTATAGAATCTTTCAAATGCAAGGCATTCTTCCTTAGGTCGCCTCTTCCACAGTGAGTCAAGATAACAAGTGGGACTTGAAAGTTATAAATGTTGAAGTAATATAATGAAATGTTATAGACTGGAAGAGAGTCTCTGGGGAAGATTGGGCTTTGAATTCTTTGTATATTAATGGGATTGTCCCTCAGAAATGAGAAAAGGAAATTGAGGAAAGTTATTTTCCCCTAAGGCACTGCAATTGTGTTAAAAATTCTGGAAGAAAATGTCAACAGCATGGACCTGAATCTAGAGTACTCCTTGGAAATCAGAAGTGAGTTGTCTGAGTAGAAATGTGTCTGGAGAAGGTCTGTTGCATTAATTAATATTGGCCAGTGGTTCAAAGCCAGTTTTGATCGTACCCTTGAGATGAATATGTTAAAGCAAGCAGTTCTTTGGGCTTTCTACTTGGATAATAACTTTAGAACATGATCACCCTTGATGTTTAAAACACTTGAAATCATATGCAAGGACGTTCCATTTCTCTGTCAAAGTGAAATACTTAGATTTGAAACTGCTCCCCCCTCCCCCCCATCTGCCTGCAACTATTAGTGGGTGTTCACTGAGGTGCCAAAGAAATACGTGTATTAATAACAGACTTTGTGGAAAACATCTGCTGACCTTTGTAGCTAGCGACATACCAGTTTTTGTCAAATTTAGACACCAGTGTTTTGAATTATATAGCCATGATAATGTGTTGATTGCTGGAGTAATTCATTGAACATACAGCTGGCTGTATCCTTTCTGGCAGATACAATAGATTGAGTTGGCTATTATAGTGACAACATGAGTTGACTACTAATTTTTCCACTCAAATCGTTCTGCTAATGTTCTTAAGCTCTTAACTTAGTATTGTAAAAAAGTTAATGTCTGTTTTCTTTTTCTTTCTATTTATTTTTACTGCTGCCATATGAGAAAGTTGAAATGTTTCTTTAATCAATACAATTTCAGAATTTGAGAAACAACCTTATTGCTTACTCTTTTAATCTTGATCTAATTAAATTTGTTCAATATTAAAACGCATTTGCAAGTAACTACTTAGGTACTACTTATCAGTGTGCTGGGTTGCCTAAATTGAATGAAGTTCTGGGCTGTCATAATTAGCTGTGTAAATTCAGATTAATAGTCACTGTTGATTTAAGCTGTGATGCAATTAGTTTGACCTCTTTCCATTTATAAGCTCAAGTCTGTATTTCAGGTGGTGGTTCTGGGAAGTAGGAGAAATGATTGGATTTAAAAGGACTAAATCCATATTTAAGAGTGTATTCTGAAGGGCAAGTGTGTATACACATGGAAGGAATTTCACACCCTCATTCCATTTGAATGCATCAAAAAACAAAATGTTCTCTTTCAGAGAGAGTTTTTGGATGGGTAACTATTAGTTCAAGTGCCCCTTCTTATTTTGGACTTGTCCTAAAATGGTGGTAGCCAGCCTGCAGCATGAATGCTACAAGTGGCACAGGCAGCTTTTGTGTGCCATGGGGTAGCTTAGGGAGGGGATGGGCAGCACAGTGGTAGACGGGACACAGAGCAGAATGAAGAGCAGTGGGTTGGGTAGAGAGCACAGGGAAGGGAGCAGGAAGCAGAGGCTCAGTTCAGTTAGGAAGTACATGTCAGGGAGTAGAAAGGAGAACAGCAGACCAGTCAGGAGAAGGGGACCAGAGTAGCTGTTGGCAAGGGCGCAGGGCTTTTTGTGGTGCACCTGCTAAAATAGGTTGGCTCCCGTGGTGCTAAAACACCAACATTGGAAAGAATAGCAACACTCATCACCTTTTATTAATATCATACAATTATATAGAAGGAAATTGGAATCTTTATTGACATCCAAAAATGAATGTCAACAAACTAGTAGAGAGATGATATAATTAATTGGTAGATATGGATAAGGGATTAGGTAAATAATGAGGAGGCTTTGGTTCCCTTTCCAACATTTGACCTGCCTCTGAATTGTCAGTAACATGATCCAATACTTATAAAACAAATACATTACTGTGAATGAAAAGATAGGAGCTCTCTTCAAGACTTCCACAGATATTATTGTTTATTTTAATGAGCAGTGCTTAAATGGTGTGTGAGCTGTGCACTATACAGTCACATAATAGTACCACCTGGAAAGAGTCACTACTTTGTACTTCCCCTATTGCCTTCTCTTCTCAGTGTAGACTTTGGTGGTCTGGTTATATATATGCAGAGAATGGGCGA
Source organism: Alligator mississippiensis (assembly GCF_030867095.1). Taxonomy (NCBI): domain Eukaryota; kingdom Metazoa; phylum Chordata; order Crocodylia; family Alligatoridae; genus Alligator; species Alligator mississippiensis. The sequence goes on from NC_081832.1 coordinate 50,817,702, forward strand.
TGGCCATATACCCAAGGAACTCTTGTATGGAGAACTCTTCAGTGGGAAGACCATGCGGGCATCCTTATTTCCATTTAGGAGATGCTTACAAGAAAGAGATGAAAGCAATGAACATTGAGCTGAATGACTGGGAGAAGACTGCTGAGGAACAGCGTGCTTAGAAACGGTCATTTAAGTGTGGAATGAAGATTTTCAAGAAAAGAAGAGCCCAACATACAGTAGAAAAAAGAAAACTCAGGAAGAATCCTGCAGCATATTAGGGACTGTGAGCTAAGAACTTCACATATGATAAGTCCAGAAGGGACTGTCACTCAAGAATTGGGCTCCAAAGCCACATGTAGATGTTTAATGAACTGTTGCTTCTCTCAATGTAAATCTAGTATCTTGCAAGACAGACAGATGCCTGCTGACAAATTGATGTGAAAAGTGGGAGAAGAGAGTACTATGTTTACTTGAATTCAGCAGTGGGTTGAATTAATTTAAGATGATCCTCCAAAAATTAGATGCTAGACATGGATATTTATTAGAACTTTACAAATTTTCTATGCCTGACATCTAAATATTGTGGGTTCATCTTACGTTCACAGTCATCTTAAATTTAGGTAAATATGGTACACTGGAGAATATGCTAGTTTTACATGCAAAAATCTAGAACTCTTGGTTCCAAAATGATACCTTTTACTAGACCAACTGAGAAATTGCAAAAAAATATCTTTTTCTGCAAGCTTTCAGGCTCATGTGTACTTCATCAGGCTCAGGGAAAGTTCAAGATGGTAAAAAGTCCCCATATGTAGGAAATAAACTTCATTTTTACACAAAGGAAGCAGAAGCTGGAAAACTGTTCCTCTGGGTCCATGTGAGTCTCTTTGTGAGCTTGCTCTTTGTTATGTAGATAAAGCAGGATTTCTTCCCTGGTGCTGTCAGATGGCAGGCAGGGAGGTGTAGAAATCTTTCTTGTTGTTCAGCAATGAAGTTTATAGTTCAAAATTGGCTAAAATTTGGCATCTTCCATCTTCTAATTGTACATTAGGCCTATTGAATAGGGAAATATTCAATTCAGATTCATCTAATTTGGAGGACGGTGATTCAATTTGGAGATTCATATCGCTGTCCTGAATTGATTCAGCCAAATCGACTTCGGAAGATTCGACACTGATTCGGAGAGATTCGGTGATTCAGATTGGCTGGGGAGAGGCAGGTGCAGCCGGGCAGCTCCTCCAGCTGTGCCTGCCTCTCCCTGGGTGGGGGGAGCTGTAGGAGAAGCCCCCATGGATGCCCTGCCTGGCCCCATCCCCCTGTCCAGCACTTCAAAATAAAATAAAATGAATAAATAAATAAGTCCTGCACTCAGCAGCTGCAACAGTGGCAATTGGGGCCTCTGGGCACTCGTGGCAGAGCCTTCCTGTGCAGCCCCCACTCCCTGATCTCTTCCCGCTGCCCAGCCCCACCCCTGGTAGGGCCCCCCTGACCGGCCCCACCAATCTGGGAATCAGCAGTAGCAGGGGCTCTGAGGCCATGTGGCAGAGCCCCCCCACACACAGCTCCACTCCTCAATCTCCCTCTCCCCACCCAGCCAGCCCTGCCCCTGATGGATGCCCTGCCCGGCCCCAGCCTCCCGGCACTTTAAAACAAACAAAAACACAAAAGTCCCACACTACTGGCTCTGGCAGCAATGATTGGGGTCCCTGGGCGCTCATGGCAGAGCCCCCACACACAGTGTGGGGCAGTGAGAATTACCCCACCGGCCTGGCACCCATGCTGCCCAGGACCTGTGCTGCAGCTGCCCCATGGCATGGGTACAGCATGGCTTGGTAGGGTGCCGCACACTGTCAGTGGCGGGCAGTGGGGATTTCCCCTCCCCAGTGCCAGGCACAGGGGGCAATCCCTGCTGCCTCCCACTGCACTGTGCTGCATGGGGGTACTCTGCCATGAGCGCCCAGGGGCCCCAATCACCACTGCCAGAGTTGGTGAGGTCAGGGCTTTTTATTTATTTATTTATTTAAGTGCTGGAGGCTGGGCCAGGTGGGGGATGGGGCTGGGCAGGGCAGCTATACGGGGTTCTCCTGTGGTTCCTCTGGCTGTGTCTGTTTCTGCCCTGGTGGGGGGGGCGGGGAGCTGTGGGGGCTATGCCATGCTTCTGCTTACCAAGCCGATGCAGAGGGAGGTCCTGATGCAGATGTGGCTCGCTCCGGGCAGCAGCAGGGCATAGCCTCCACTCTCAGGACTACCACATCCACATCAGCAGTGGGAGCAGGGGCTCTGCCCTGCCGCCCCTTGCCAGCTGGTGCTGGGTATGCAGGATGTGGGTGCAGAAGTGCTGGGAGCGGGGGCTATGCCCTGCTGCTGCTTGCCCCCTACTGCCCGGAGCGAGCGAAGTAACAAGTTTAAACAGCTATGAGTAGCATATACGTGACATTTAGATGGGAAAAGCATGTAAGGTACTTGAAAAGGTAACTTTTAATTTTTAACTTGATAATGCGGTTTTTCTACTCTATAATTATCCGTATATTAACAGGCTTCAGGGCTCTTCTTAATGCTTGAAAGAAAATTCCAAAACTGGAAAATGGTTTTTGAAAAACTTTGGTATGTCTGAGTTTAACTTCTTTGGGTTTCTAAAGACAGAGAATGAAGCAAAGCACACAAGATTTGAATTATATAGACTCTTTCCAAAACAGGTGACTAAATTCTAATAACTTTTGTTCTTGGGAGTACAGTGAATTTAAGTCCAGCGTATAAATCCTGATCTTACCCAGGTGCTGATGCTTAAATATGGTCATTCTGGGTGTATCTACACGTGCAATTAATGTGCACAAATATAAGTTCTGAAGTTTTTTGTTCCCAGCCAGGCTGTCCACAGCATGTGGACCCTGGTTAGAACAGCCTTGGACTGACAGGATCCAGGGGTCAGGGTGACCTCCCAGGGTTGCTGCAACTGGGTTTCATGTGCTGTGGGTCCCCTAGCTGAAGCACAAGGGTGGTTCAGCCCAGGGGCTGCTCATGCATCCGCCAGCCACTCCATAGCATGTGGAGCCCAGTCAGAGAAGGCCTGGGCTGACAGGCTGATCCCAGGATCTCACTTTCAGTCCAGGGTTGCTCCAGCCAGGCTCTATGTGCCATGGAGAGGCTGGCTGTGGCATGAGAGTGCTTCAGCATGGGGGCTGCCTGCCAGCTAGCCCCCTACTGAGGTACCTTTGTGCCCTAGCCAGTCACATCACAGTCTATGCATGCACTGTAGCTCATGAAACAATGCTGCCACAGGGTAGTTCTTGTGTTTAGCTTGACTACCCTGCAGTGGCGTTTAGTCTACTGCGACCTAATAGGGAAGCATGTGTGGCGGGCCAGTAGGGGGCGCTCCTGGTTTGAGCCGCCTACCTCACTGCGCCCGACAACCTTCCAGGCTCCGAGTGCCTCCCTGGGGTGCCTCACATCCAGCAAACCCCTTCCCTAGAGCACACCCACTAGCCTGGGGTTCCCATTGCCACCATCCAAGGCTCTGGACTCAATTCTGGCTCTGTGCACTTTGGAAAACACAGGCCTGATCGTCCACTTGGTACTAGACCCAATACAGGCACTTGGGGCACTTTCTCAAGTCGGGCTTAATAGGAAAGTCTCCCTTAGTCCACAGACCTAAAGGGCCTCCTCGGCATAATTTAGACCCACCCCTCAATAAGTCTCCCACACCGGTCACAAGGAGAACTTTATTGATTACAGGGGGTAGGGTGAAAACAGGGTAAAAGGTAGAGCAATATCATAGGAATATCAGAGGGATCCCATAGAGCAAACCAGTATGGCTGAGGTAGCCTTTTGATCATGCATCTGAGTTACTGTAAGCTAAATATCTAGTCAAATCTCGAGTAGCTTACTCACACGCATCATCCAGAGGTGGTTGGAGTTTTCCTCTGGAGGCAGGTCATTTTTTGAGCATGCGGTTATGAGGAGAGAGCCTGTTTCAGATGGTGAAGCTCCTCTCCCAGTTTCAGATTCACCTTGATGACTGCATGGCTAATGGCTGCCTTCTTCCTGGACCGGGCCTTTAAATAACCTTTCTGACCTCAGCAGCCCAGTTCAATCGAAGCTGCCAGTGCTGGCCACTAGCCAACCAATTTAAAAAGCATCACTGGTCACCTGGGCCGGTGAGCAGGGCTTTTCCCTCCCCTTCCCCAGGTGACCAGAGAATCCACACCCGAGGCACCAGGCTTTTGTCATGTAGGCAGGGAGGAAGATCTCCCTCCCTGAGGAATTCAACACCAGCCTCTCATGCTGGCAGAGACAGATTTCTGGAGAGGGACACAGAGGGTGGAATTTCTGCCACAGCATGTGTAGACAGTGGTGTTTTACTGTGGAGCTAATTGGTCAGCTCTGCAGTAAATATCTCATGTAGATGTATCCATTGTGTGCTTATAAGAGAGTCAGAGAGAGAGAGAGTGAGAGAAAGAAACATGAGTAAGCCCTGTGAACTTAAAATGATAAAGTCTAAAAATGCTTTTATGTTCATCCTGACAAAACCTGAGTAAGGACACAGCAACAGAGATGAATGGGACCATCTGAACTACATATTAAATATAGAAGATTTTGCACTGTCATTACGTGGCCCTTAAGTAGAAGTGAATAGACTGGTGAAACACCTGAAAATGCAATTAGGAGCTATTTAAACTCTGATTCAGAAATCCAGAGGTTTACTGATTGAAAGGTTACTAATTTCGAGGTTTCCTAATTAAAACAAGATTTAAGTTAGTGGCAGTTCCGTTTACTGAAAAACATAAAACAGATAAGGTTGGAGTATTGTTGTAGCTGTGATGATCCAAGAAATATGCAAAAAGCCAGGATAATTTTGGTGATGATCTTATTATTGGAGCAACTGTATACTTGAGACAGATGTTAGACAAGCTTTTTGGTGCAAAGTGATCTTCCTCAAAATAGGTAGTTTATGATTATAACCAGAATGTACTACAGTGCAAAGTGTCCTTTTAAAATGAAGCAGATTAAAATAAAACAGGGCAATCTTGCTGGTGGGAGAAGAGGAGAAGCTAAGGAACAAACTAGGAGGAGGAAAAAACCTAAGGCAAATAGAAAAGATGTCAACCATTTCATGAATAAAAAGGAATTTTGGGTGAATTATTAAGTAGGAAACATGAAGATAAATTGTAGGGGAAATGATGGGTTCTGATCCATCAGAACCACAACATAGGTTCCTACTGATCTGTGGTGTGATGGTGGAAATCCTAGTGGTATGGTTAAGACACCAAATATTGCCACAACATTAAATTTCCTTGTGAAAGGATTATGAACTTGGCATATGGCAAATGGTACCTGATGGTTAGAAAATGGTATTTAGAGGTTTCTTTTTGGGAATTGGCTTGTAGGTAAAGTAGATATGTATTGCAACAATGGTCCAAGGCAAAGGCAAGGGTTAATTGGTTTCTAAAAGCCTGTTTTTGACACAGTTTCCTTCAAGGTCCACCGTGTCCGATACAGGCAAGCAGCAAGGAGATGCACAGGCTGGGAAATTGAAGACATGTTCCATAAGAAGAGATAAGGTGGCATTAGGTCACAGTGCCCAATTGCAGAGCCCCTGGGACTTCTGGTTTTGGTAAATGGACCAAATTAGGAGGACACCAGAAACAACCAAATTAGGATCTGTTTATGTGATGGGTTTGTGAAACAAAGGAATATTCTGGCAGGACAAAACATGGACAGTAGGCCTGTGTGAATAGGGAAGTATTTGATTCGGATTCAGACTTGACCAATTCAGAGGACAGTGATTCGATTTGGCGATTCAGATAACTGTCCAGAATCAATTCGGCCGAATTGGCTTCGGAAGTTTTGGTGCTGATTTGGAGAGATTCGGTGATTTGGACATAGACTATAATGGGGAATCACTGAAATACCTATAACTTTGTTAGGTTTTGGCAGATTTGGATGAAAGCAGCAGGGAGGGTAGCCCCTTCTGAGAGCATGAAGCCTGCCAAGTCTCAAGGAGATGGGTGCAGGGGTTTCTGGGAAACTGCACCTCAAACTGTTCAAAGCAAAACTCATGATGTGTGACTTTGTGTGTGTGTTAAGGTTCAGTGGGATGAAAAATTGCAGTTTATATGTCCCTCCCCCAGAGCACTGTGATTAGAAGGAGACTCAGGGAAAGATCACAGTCACGGCCAGCTACAGAAGTCAGTCTTACCTCCCCCTCCCCCCCCCACTCCTCCTCCCTCTTCTCAGTTTCTGTTCCCCTGAAAGACTGCCTTCCAAATCTCTGAATCTTTTTCTGATACTTTTCTGAATCAATTTGGAGGGGTTTTTTTGTTTCCTGATTCAATTTGGATTCGATGATTCAGGATCCAAATGAGCAGCAAAGGGTCCCTGAGAAGGAAACCTGAGGCCACCGTGGACAGAGGGCACACCACCAGCCTGTCTCACCCACCCCCCTGTGGAGGATGTGGGTGGGGGGGTGTTGGGCCTCAGCCTCTGACCTCCAGGCTGCTGACATCTGACATTCAAGAAGGAACCTCAGGGTGAAGCTCACATATTGGCCAGATGTACCTTGACCCTGGGACAACTCTAGGACTGGTAACTATAGTATTGTTTGCATTATTCTTATCTACTATCACTGTGTATCAGTAAAATTTGCCTATTTTCGAATGGAGAAACCGTGGTCAGTCTGAGCATTTGGGTCCACCTGGAACAAGGTATCTGGGTCATAAATCCAGTGCCAACAGCACCATGAGATTTTTCTTCACTTCCTTAGCAGTTTCTGGTACAGTGGAGTTGCATCTTACGCAGGGGTTAAGTTCTGAAGTCAGTGCGTAAGGCAAAAATCGCGTATAGTCAAAATTACCTTGCCAGCAGTGACTGCCCCTGCTTCCAAAACCTCCTGCCACCGCCGTGGAGCTGTGCTTAGAGCTGTGCAGCTGGCGTCAACAGCACAGCGCGGGGTGGTGGTAGGGATGGCTGCGTGCCGCCCGGCCATCACCATGGTGTCGCTGCTGCCCGGCGGCTGGCCGCACAGCTCCGGGCACGGCTCCATGACGACAGCGGGAGGTTTTGGAGGCAGTGGCCATCACTGCCATAATGGGCCTCCAGGTAAGCGGCAACGCCGAGTGCAAACTCAAGCCCCCGCCCCCCCCCCCACCCTGCGTATAGTTGAATTCACGTAAGTTAAATGCGTGTATGATGCGACTCCACTGTATTATCAATTTTTGTGACAGGATACAGAATGGCATGGATGGACCTTTGGTTTAATTATTTTGTGGTATTTCCATTTTTTTCTATGGCAAGTTTTTTGTCATTTATCAGAAAGAATGAATACATTTGAATTTCTTTCTCTGTCTCTGAATAAATTACTATGGTGGGTCCAAGGAAGCAGAAATAGCAGATTAAGTGTTGGACTAATTTAGGCCTTTGAATTATCAACTTGTGAATCAGAAAATTACAGATTTTACTCTTAGCTGTATCTAAAGAATTCACTTTTTAGTGCACTTAAGAGTAGAATGTTTGGTTTCCGTTTTGGTAAGTGTTCACGGGTGTCACTACTTAAAAGGCAGCTCTTCAGAGCAAATTGCTCATCTGGGGGTGTTTTTACTTGTGGTTGTGGGTCAGTAATAAAAATGTAGAAAGGTTTGCAGCCTTGGTGGGTCTTACGAGACTGCGGTATTTCAGAAGACTGTCTAGGGGAAAGGTGCTATGATTGACAGCCTGGGGATATAGCAAATAGTTTCAGTATGGTTTGGTAAGTGAAGCTGAGAGGGCAAGCAGTGGGAAAATTCCATCTATGTCATGGGAAATGGCCATGGCCAGCCTTCTGATTAGCAGCAGAGTGAAAATTCTCTGGGTCATTGCCAGGGTTCAGGAGGGCAAAGTGCTGCTGCAATATCACATTAGTGCCATATTTAATTTCTTTAAAAAAGGAGGAGAATAATTACACCTTATTGAGGTTAGGCATACTATCATTGTATTGATGCTAACATGGACAGACAAAAACTTCTAAGGGGTGGTGGGGAAAAAGAGTGGGTGAAGGATATAGGAGTACATATGGCGCACATTCAGAGTAATCACTGGTTTACCTTTAATGTCATCTTTAAAATTCCCTCATGATAATTCCTGTTTTTTTCCCCTTGAAATCATGTTACGTTAATCCATAACTAAAGTATTGAACTTATATATTGAGAGACTAGAGGAAAAGCAATTTGGGAGTATTCGTTATCAAGTATCAATAAGATAATTCAGCAATAGCTACAATATAAAATTGAAAATGGGATCCAAACTAAATAGATAATTGTTTTAAATCATCAAGTTATGTCACATTTTATTTATCAAACATGGCTTGCAAGCCAGATCTTGCCCTCTGTGCTATTCTATCAGGCCTGTACTATCCCATGCTGTTCCACAGGGCCCTTGGAAGCAGTGGGATGAGAGCACTGTCAATATAGACTCACTCGCCCTGAGACTGTCAGGCTGCTACTGCCTCTGGACCTCTGCTGCTGCTGGAGCCCCATTGCAGCTCCCACCAGCCCCACAGATCCAGTCAGGGAGGAACCCCAAGATCAGAGTGAGTTTGACACTAGGGTTGTGATAAGTGGGCAGTATTCAATTAGGATTCAGATTCAGCCCTATTTGGGGGACAGTGATTTGATTCGCTGATTCAGATCACTGTCCCGATTTGATTCAGTGGAATCTGAAAATTTGATTCTGATCTGGAGAATCAGCGATTCAGCCATAGACACAGCTTTGTGTTTTTTTTTCTATGTACCTTGAGGTACCAGGCGTGGCTTGTGAATGCTGAGATGGTGGGCAGATGCAGTGTCCCATGGGAGCCCCCCCGGCCCAGCAGTCGCCCATGGGGGGACCCCAGGTGCCCCCCCCGACCCAGGAGGCACCAGTTACTGAGCCGGGGGCGGGGGGTAGGGGGGTCCCCTGTGCGCTCCGCAGTGGACCCAGAAGTGGACTTCTGGTCCACTTTCAGGTTCACTGCCAAGAATGCAGGGGATACCCCCATGCTCCTGTGGGATGCTCCATCTGCCCCACCATCTCATCATTCATGAGCTGTGCCTGGTACCTCAAGGTATGTAGAAAAAACATATAAAGCTGTGTCTATGGCTGAATTGTTAAAGCTCTCTGAATTGAATTGGAGGCTTCCGATTTGATTTGGAGAGATTAATGTATCTCCTGATTCAATTTGGATTCAGAGATTTGGCTGCTGAATCTCCTCTGAATCGATTCAGTGAGCGAAGCTTTTCACAACCCTGTCTGACACCCCTGATTTAAATTATGCCAGTATATGCACTGGAGTAAATTAATAAGGATTAAGTTCTGATTTGTATGCTTTGAGTATTAGTCTCCACAGATAATATTGACACATTGTTCATGCACATATCTACAAAAAAATGCATGGTTTAGGTTGTTTATCCCTTCCTTCTTCCTGCTTTTCTGAAAGTATTGGATGCAAAAAATGCAGTGAGGGCTTTTCTCTTGTTTGGCAGACATTAACACTAATGTGTCTATAGAAACTACATTTTTGTTTCATTATACAAGTTTTGTATAGCCTGTTCGGTTTAGTACTAGGATCTTCCTCGCAATTTAGTAGGCTTCATTATCTTTTTAATAACTAACTAAACTTCATAATATCTTCACGCAGGTACATAAAGCACAGTCTGTTTCAGATCTAGATGTGAATGTAACTGTAAATGTTATGGGTTCAATTATCAGTTTAGGTGGTTTGTGAATGACTTAATCCTACCCTCTCTGTTAACATAATGGGAATCACTTCTATGCTCTGATGTCCATATAGTGTAAAAGGTAAATGTGGTAAATGAATAACAAGCCTAGGTACACTCTGAAGTGGCAAAGATTTAGACGAGATGAAGAACAGATTTTGTTTTATTTATTTTGAAACTGCATAATTGAGGGGTGGTTGGAGGATGCATGTGCGAATGAATGTAGGAGTGAAGTGAAGGACTGCATTGTTCCTTCAGGAAACTACAAATATATTTGATGTGAGAAGAAAATACAATGGATCTATTTGTAGCAAAGTATCATGTCTAAAGTGAGGAAGAAGACTAAAGAGTAAACTCTTTCACATCAGAACTCTCTCTCTCTCTCTCTCTCTCTCTCTCTCTTTTGAAATAGGTAACTATCTTTTATGTTCATCTTGACAAAAGCTGAGTGAATATGCAGCAACAAAGGTGAATTGGATCATTTGTACTATGTATTAATTGTGAGGTTTTTTACTGGCATTAGGCTCTTAAATAAGAAAAGTGAGTAAATTAGGGATTGGCAACATCATATTAATCTCCTGTCAAGTTTTAATTGGTAGATATTCTTGAAGTCCTACTACCACTGCTTAGTTATTTTTGTAGCATTGCATATGTAATATGGAGGTTCTGGAAGTAAGTTAGAAGCTTGTATTTCTTCAGCTAAGAAACTGCAGACTGCAAAAGTAAGCTACAGTGGTGTATGAATGAGGTGAAAGAACCTGCCTAGTATATTGTGAAGGAATTTAGGAGTTAAATATAGTATACCCAACTAAGTGTTTTGCCTGCACAGAAGAGATTTTAACTCAAACAACTTCCTGACTTATTTAAGCTACAACCATCCTCCTTTTTTACTTAGACTTAGCCAATCTCAGTGATTTATTTTCAGATGGTAGGATTGTTGAGCGGGGTTTGTTTTTGTTTTTCTGCCTCCATACTGATGAAGCTCTCAGTTGACCTTTTTGACTTTTTTGGTTGCCTTTTAAAATGTTTGTATTCATTCTTGTAAAAGACAGCCAAGCCAGGTTGATTATGTAAAGATGATATTCCAGAAGGGTTTTCATTTGACTCTAAAGGTCATATATAGTCATTTTTCATGTTTCAGTAGATAGCTTTATGCTACCTATCAGTTCCACATCTTATTTGATGATATTAACATCTCTAGAGATTTGTCTTGCCCAAAGTCTCCGTGACTTAAATGTGAAGACTTATTCTGAATTGATGTGTTGTATTTGTGGCAATAATGTTACTCTGTGTAGTAGCAGCTGTCCTTCCTATTTCCTTAATACAATTGTGCTCAAAGCTTTGGTCCCTTGATCCAAATGAGTGGCATGGGACCAGCTGGCAGACCTGATCAGACCCCAGACGCTTGGATCCAGACCATGCTGCCCCAACTCTGGCCCTGTTTACCAGGATTAGGGCCTCAGGACCCTGTGCCACCATTGCATGCAGGGATCAGGCTCTGGGGTCTTGCGCCATCTCTGCTGGGGACATGTGGGAATTGGGTTCTGGGTCCCTATACCACCTCCACCCAGCCTGGCATGCCTGCATCAGACTCTGTGCCACCCTGAACACTGGATGTAGCACACAGGGCCAGGGCCCACAGGACTCCCTGCAGACCAGTGGGATGCCCCGTGAGCTGGAAGACAAGGCATCAGTGGCCAGATCTGGCCTGTGGACTGGGGGTAGAACACCCCTGCCTTAGTAGTTCTTCAGAAAGCTCAGCACTATCTTAATCTTTACATGATTAAGATAAGTAAAAATTTTCTCAGGCTTCTCCTTATAATCTTCTATAAATCCCAAATATTCCTGTTTTTGTTACGTGTTCTGACCTCTGTAAACCTCTTATGCTAGGACAACCACAAGTGCCCGTAGTATTTCATTTGTGACAACTAATTACACACAGTTTAACTTCTTTGTTCTGAATTAAATATGTGTTAATGAAGCCCAGAATTTTGTTTGTTAAAGTGCTAACTGTGAATAGCAGATTTGATGAATAAATGAAGATTTACTTACAGAAGTAAGTACTTTATTTGAGGACACGATATAAAAATATGCACAGTGATGGTATTATTATTTGTACTAGTAAAAAACCAAACCAAAACAAAACAGCCACATATAACAAATGGTTTGTGGAGGGCTTCTGTATTAGTTTTAATTTGAAATCCATAACCTCTGTGTAGCTTTAGAAGGAAAGGAAACAAAAGGACTAACAGTTAATGTTTGTGATGTGGTTTCATGTACATTGTCTTAATGCTCAACAAATAGTTTCCTAAACTGGGAAATATGTTTTATGTGCCAGTATTAGCCCAAGCAACCAAAGTGCTGAGCAATGCAATGCAATTGGTGTGTCTGTGGCCTGGGCACTGTTAGCAATGGGCTTTCCTTTCACTTTTATTTTGTGCATCCCTACAGTTCTAAAGAAGTGAACAATGTTGGTATTATTACTTTAATTCGGATCTATGGCATGCTTCCTTGTTTTCTCACCTTTGGTGATCTGGTCTCTTCTGAGCCAACGCATATTCAGATTAAATAGGTTTTGGAGAAAAATCTTGGCAGTTTGAATATGTGGATGGAGCATGTAGGGGCAAGAAGTCAGTGTGGGAGCTCTTGAAGTGCATAGTAGTGCAGTAAAGAGGTTGATTACTAAGGCAAAATACAAAAGCATCAGGGACCATTTGTAGAAAGGAGTTTGCTGGAAGTCTTTGGAGCTGTGAGGAGAGGGCCAAAAATCAGGTGCTATTTAGATATCGGGTTTAACTCAGGGGATTAGTGGTAAGTAGAAGCCCATAGAACATCCTTTTTGAAGCAGCTCAAATTCAGCATCCGTAGAGACTCAATTTGTTTGCTCATCCTTGTTTATAAATATATTTAAAGTAGGGGAATCATCTCATTGCTGTTGACACTTCATGTAAAGAACTAACTTTTGCTTTTGTGAAGTTTGACAACCAAGTGTTTGTGGGACAATATATAGTATACAGCTTTCTATAGATGCATATAAAATAATCCATGTAAGTAAGTTTCCTATTTTAATTGTGTGAATAACATAATCAGAATTCAAAATTTGAGCACAGCTGATTTAAATTTATATAGTTCTTGTATAATATTATACATCAAATATTTTGATCATAGATAAGACAAAGAAGAGAATATGTCGGTAATAACAGAGTGAACAACTCAATGTGAGACAGCTTGTCAATGTCTTTCTGTGCCTACTGAAATTGGCACTTAGCCAGGCATTGACTGAGATAAAATCTACAGGAAATGTGTAGCAATTGAAAATTGCAAAAAAAATGTGAAAATATCCGCTTGGTAAAAATCTTACTACAAGTAAACTATTTTCCCTTCTTTTAAAGACAGTTTAATTCTTATAATGCTTCAAATTTTTGATCAGTGGATAGGAAAATAGAATTAAACATTACCCAGCTAAGCAGTAGTGCCCAATATGGCTTAATTGTAAACTCACGAATATAGAATTTTATTACATCTGTCAAAATGTGGCAAGGCTATAAAGCCTTGCTTTTTTTTCTTGCTCCCAAACTTGAAATATAGAATCTAATATTCCAATATATATCAAATGACACGTCACATAAGCTTCACCAGAAAGTTTGAAAACAATTCCAGCTTCCTTTGTTTAAAACCATGACAAGCAAACTTGTGCATTGCAGAAGTTTTGATCATATTTTCATGTCAGCAGTGCCTGCACGTTTTTATTTTTGGTTAATTTTTAAAGAGAATGAGTGTTTCAGTATCATGCGTCTTCAATGCAATGAAACTAGTGAAGTTCAATTTCTGGGAAGATGGAAAGTGATGTGGGCTCAAGGACCTATTACAAATAAAAACATGAGCCCTTAAACCAATGAAAAGTTTTTTTTTTTAAAAGGGGGAGAGAGAGAATGGGAAGGGGAGACTGTATTTCACAGAGGGAGATTTGCTATAAATTGTGCATTTAATGAAACTGCATGCTGGGCTCAGAGATAGATATATATTGGAGACTGAAATAGTGTGTCACTTAAAAACAAGAAAAATCTGCTTCTGTTTAAATATAAAATCACTTCGCCCTAGCTACCTTGCTGTAATTGTAGTTGTGCTGTGCCAGGCTTCCCAATCTGTCTTCTCAGCAGGAGTGTTCGCAATGTCCGTTAGAGACTCTGTATCGGATCCCTGCAGTTTTATGTTGTATTCATTCCAAATATTCAGAATTTCTGCTCAGCATTTCTTGAGACATGTATAGCCCATCAGTGCAAGATATAATCTCCCTTCGTGTTGAACCCAGTAAAGGTAAATAATTGCCCATTCACAGTAATAGCCACAAATCATAAGGGCTACTTCACACAGTTTAGTTTGAAGGAAGTGCTCTTAACTGTACAAACAGTGTTTGATAAAATGAGAAACACTGTATCCTGTCCAGGTCTCTTATTCCAAATACTTCCTCAGACCTTAGGAAGTATGTCTTGCATTTGAAAGCTTTTCTAACTTTATCCCAAATACATAATTGATGAAATAAAAGAGATCAGCCTAAGAAATCCTTGCCTCTCACAAATACTAGAAAAAAAAAGCGAAAGATAGGCCAGGGCCCCCTATTTCTATCTTGGAAAGGGTGGAACTATTGATAACCTCACTGAGACATAGCAGGTAGAGCTGTCCGAAACAGCTGTTTCATTTAGTTTCGTTTCAGATTCAGCGTTTTGGAGGGACAGTGATTTGTTTTGGTATTTTGAATCACTGTCCCATTTTGCTTCGTCCAAAACTGTTTTGGAGCTGTTTTGGAATTTCGATGGTGTTTCGGCCATAGGGTATAACAGGGAATCACAAAACTGCCCATAACCTGTATTATAATAGTCATTTACACCAAAATGGCTTAAAGGGAGTCGTATATTGCTTTTTTGCCTTTTGCCTGAGATCAAGAATAGATAAAATGATCAAGAGGCACCTTATGGTATCTGACACCATATTACTGGCTATCGCTAGTACAAGGAGAGCCAGCTGAGACCATCTGCTGTAAGTGTGGTGAGGGGACAAGACTGGACCCCCTCCCCCAACATCAGAGACTTGCAAAGACTATTTGAACATTTCCCACCCCAGCAATTACATAATGCATGCTAAAGCCAATAGATTTAATAGATTTCATAGACATTAGGGCTGGAAGGAACCTTAGAAGATCGAGTCCAGCCCCCTGCCCCAGGGGCAGGAAGTCAGCTGGGGTCATAAGATCCGAGCAAGATAAACATCCAATTTTGTCTTGAAGGCATTCAAAGTAGGTGCTTGAACCACCTCTGATGGCAGGCCATTCCAGACCTTGGGGACTCAGTCAGTAAAGAAATACTTCCTTATGTCCAGCCTAAAATGGTCTTGCAGAAGTTTATAACCATTAGACCTTATCGTCCCTTGGGGCGCTCTGGTGAACAGATGTTCCCCCAGATCCTGGTGGATACCCCTTATAAACTTATAGGTGGCCATCAGATCACCCCTGAGCCTGCGCTTTTCCAGGCTGAATAGTCCCATAGCTCTCAGCCTGTTGTTGTAAGGTCTGTTTTCCTGACCTCTGATCATGTGCATGGCTCTTCTCTGGACTCTCTCAAGCTTCTCCACATTCTTTTTGAATTGTGGAGCCCAAAACTGGATTCAGTATTCCAGCTGCCTTTTATGACCAAGTAACTAAATCTTTGGATGATGGTGTCACCGTGGACGTAGTCTTTCTAGACTTTAAGAAGGCCTTTGACACTCTCTCTCACCCCATTCTCATCAGTAAATTAGGCGTCTGTGGCATTGATGCCTACACAGTTGGATAGGTAAAAAATTGGCTGACGGGGTGCACCCAGAGAGTAGTGGTGGACGGGTTGCACTCAACCTGGCGAGATGTGAGCATTAGGATCCCCCAGGGCTTGGTCCTCAGGCCCGGCACTGTTTAACATCTTCATCAGTGACTTGCATGAGGGGGTTGAAAGCACATTGTCCAAGTTTGCTGATAACACTAAGATGTGGGGTGAAGTGGACACATGTGAAGGGAGAGAGAGACTGCAACTAGATTTAGACAGACTACAAAAGTGGGCAGATGAGAATAGGATGGGGTTCAACGTAGACAAATGCAGGGTGCTGCACCTTGGGAGAAGGAATCCACAGCATACATGCAGGCTGGGGAGTTCCCCTCTTGAAAGAACAGAAGCGGAAAGGGATCTCGGAGTCATTATTGACTCCAAGATGAACATGAGCCACCAATGCCAGACCGCAGCCAGCAAGGCCAGCCATACCTTGTCATCCGGTGCAGAGAGGTGATACTCCCCGTCTATGCTACATTGGTCAGGCCGCAATTGGAGTACTGCGTCCAATACTGGGCGCTGCACTTTAAAAAGTATGTGGCCAGCCTGGAGACAGTTAGGGGAGAGCCACCCATTTGGTGAGAAGGCAGCAGGACAGGCCCTATGAGGAGAGGCTGAGGAACCTGAACCTATTCAGCCTTGGCAAGAAGAGGCTGAGGGGGGACCTGGTGGCTGCCTACAAACTCATCAGGGGAGATCATCAGCAAATAGGAATAGCCCTGTTCTCCCTAGCACCACCTGGGGTGACAAGGAACAATGGTAATAAGCTGATGGAGAACAGGTTTAGGTTAGAGATCAGAAGGCAATATTTTATAGTTAGGGTGGCCAGAAGCTGGAACCAACTTCCTAGGGAAGTGGTCTTCGCCCCTACCTTGGGTAAATTCAGAAAGAGCCTGGATGACCACCTGTCTGGGGTCTTGTGAACCCAGCATTCATTCCTGCCTGTGGCAGGTGGTCAGGCTAGATGATCTGTTCAGGTCCCTCCTGACCCTAGATACTGTGATACTGCGTCCTCACCAAGGCTGAGTACGACAGGAGAATGATGTCCTGGGATTTGCTTGAGAAGCATCTATGGATGCAAGCCCGCATTTTGCTCGCTTTACTAGCTGCAGCATCACATTGAAGGCTCATGTTCATCTTGTGGTCAATCATGACCCCCAAGTCCCTTTCATCTGTAGTGCTAGCCAGCGTAGCATGGCCAAGCCTATAAGGATGCTGCAGTTTTTCCTCACAAGATGGAGTACCTTGCATTTTTTGGTGTTAAACACCATCAGGTTCCCGTCTGCCCATTTTCTGAGCCTGTTGAGGTCAGCCTGGATCGCCCTTCTGTCCTCAGGTGTGGATGCTTTACTGCAAAGTTTGGTATCATCGGCGAACTTGGCCAGTCCACTTCTGACTCCAGTGTCCACATCATTAATGAAGATGTTGAACAATACAGGTCCAAGGACAGAGCCTTGAGGGACCCCACTGGTCACAGGGCACCATGATGATTGACTTCCATCAACCAGCACCCTCTGGGTCTGACCATGGATCCAATTCCTCAGCCAGTGGATCGTGATGGACCTGAGGCCACAGTTGGCCAGTTTTGCCAAGAGGTGATCGTGGGATACCAGATCGAGGGCTTTTTTAAAGTCAAGATATATGACATCAATCTCCTTTACCTTCTCCAGGTGATAGGTCACCTGGTCATAAAAGGAAATGAGATTGGTCAAGCAAGACCTACTCGCAACAAACCCGTGCAGGCTATCCCTCATGATGTTGCTGTTGGCCAGTCCATTAAGAATGGCTTCTTTGATAATCTTTTCTAAGACCTTCCCCAGGATCGAGATCAGGCTGATGGGCCTGTAGTTTGCTGGATCCACTTTTCTCCCTTTTTTTAAGATAGGCACCACACTAGCCTTCTTCCAGTCTTCGAGCACTTCACCAGAGCGCCAGGAGTTCTCGAACATCCGTGCCAGGGGCTGAGCTACGATGCAGGCCAGCTCCTTGAGTACCCTAGGATGCAGATAGTCAGGGCCAGCTGACTTGAAGGTGTCCAGCCTCTCAAGGTGTTCCTTCACGAGGTCAGCATTGATGAAAGGCAAGGAATCTTCCTCACTCAGGCCTCCCTGTCCCGTGATGGGCAGAGGCATCCCATGGGACTGGTGAAAGAAATTTGGTAAATGACTTAGAAATTCTTACAGTCTTTCAAACCTTGTACCAATGCAGTTAATTTGCATGAGGTCCCATCTTTTTCTTTATGTAGCCTTGTATTGAGACTGTCTAACCACTTTACCCCTGGCTAGCATAGTCTGCATGACTAACTGTCTCTCTTAAACTGTGTCAGTATACACCAGCTACGTGCCTGTGTAGCTGCAATACATAGAGTCCTATATTGTCTTTCAACTCTAACAAGTCATGCATCAGTGACTGTAATTTTAACATTTTCTTAAGTTTTATCTACATTGAGCTGTTCTGGGGAACATAGTAACTGATTTGTCTAATGATGTATCTTATCTAATAAAGCCACATTAAAGGATAATTGCAGGTAAAACTGACTTAGAAATACATTAGGATTTTAATTTTGATAAACCATGTGAGAGGTGCTTTTTATATGCTTTCCTCACTGTAGTCAAAACCATGTTAAATTGTAAAGTGCATGTTATAAGTAGTTATATTGAGAATATTTATATTTTCCATACAGTACTTATTCTTCAAAGTTAACAAAATAATTTTCCATTTTTAGGCATAAAGGTATTTTAGGCAGAAAGATATTGTCTTCTAATTGAGAAGAAACAAAAGATTTTATGACTGTGTTCAGTATGTTAAGGGCAGCATGATGCATGTTTTTTAAAACAGTTACATTTTTCCAGCTAAGAGGAACATATTTGTAAAACTGCTTCCCCCTTAAACGTTAAATTAGCTTCCTTTTTTTGTCTATGGATTCATGACTGTTAGTCACAAAACTATTTCATTAAGAGACCATTAATTTAGCTGCTCAGAGCAAAACAGTGATAATTATAACCTTAGGACAAAAGTTGCTGATTAAACATAATTATTTGGTGTGTAAAGACTGCACTCCTGCAGATCACCAGGAGAAGATTGGAAATAACATTGAGTTTTATACACACACAGGTTCTTAGAAGCTATTAGTTTTGTCTCTTTCCTTTTTTTTTTTTCTATAAAAGCTACTGCTTCTCCAGCATTTTGGTTTCATAAATGTCCATCCCCTTGTAAAATGGGTATAGTTATTTATTTGAAAGGCTTATATGCTGCTGGTGCTGCTTATTTTTGCAAGTTCCAGATCTTGCTGTAGGGTAAAACTTGTTTGTTCCTTTACTGTGCGTCTTGGAAGCCTTTGGGTACTTAAGCCTCTTGATAGGTTTACTGCCTTTTACTAAAAAGCAACCAAGCTACATGGTTTTGACAACTGAGATGCCAGGAGTCATACTTGTTTTAATCCCAACAAAAGTGTGGAAAATAAGATGACAGAGAATATGATGTTATAAATGGATGTTATAGTTGAGAGGTCCCTGAAAATACAGAATGAACTATGATTTTTGTTTGAAAAGTAAAATATCACTTTTAGTAGATAACAGTTCTGGCAAAAAAAAGATAAAAACAAATTATAAAGCCTTTATAAAGTGGTGTCCATAGGGCTAAATTTAGGACAACCGTTCTATTGTACTGTAGCTGTGTTGAATTCTCATTAAGGAGCAAAGCATATAAGTGTAAAGGGGAGATTTTGGATATTTTATTAGTTAAACCTCATCTTACTCTAGTTGTTTGTTACAAAGATTATGCAGTTTGGATATTTTAGTTTCTGACTACTGGGAAACTTGCAAAGATGTTGTGTAGATACCTTTAAGAGTGTTATGTATAAGTTGTACATTGGCTCAGGGACTGCAGGAGGAAATAGCAGATCAATAGGCTAAGAAGGCTCTCTGAATAAACAAGCTTTATTGCTCTGTAAGTTTAACTCCTTGATCTTTTGAGAATAACACATGGCACCAGCAGTGGGGTGCAAAGAAAGAGAAAAATGGAGCTGCTCAGAATTCCAGAGGAGTTAAAGCTGTCTAGCTATAGAGCAGAAAACTGTATGAAATGTAAGCAGAACTTCACCATATATATGACGGCTAGCAGAGCTATAGAGAAGGAAGATTCACTCAAGGTAACCATTTTTTAAAACTATAACAGGCCCAGAAGTTCTGTCTTTGTATAATTGCCTACAACTGTCGAAAGCAAAACAAAAAAAGCTATGGCACAGTAATAAAAAAGTTTGAGGAATATTGTATACCTAAACAAATTGGAACTTTTGAATGGTATAATTTCCAGATGAGACAGCAGAAAGAATGTGAGACAATAGAGGAGTTTATCAAAGACCTCAGACTGCTGAGTCAGACAAGCAACTTTGGAGACCTAAAAGAGTACATGATCAGAGACCAGTAGTATTAGATATAAGGGATACAAGCCTCAGGAAAAGACTGCTAGAGGATCCTGAGCTTAATTTGGAGAAGGTAGTTAGAATGTGCTAAGCAGCTGAAATAACAATTGCCAGGCTTCAGAAGCTGGAGCAAAAAACAGAACAAGCTTAACTAGACAGGATTGCAAGACTGCAAAAACCTAAGGCAACACA
Organism: Alligator mississippiensis; assembly: GCF_030867095.1. Classification (NCBI taxonomy): domain Eukaryota; kingdom Metazoa; phylum Chordata; order Crocodylia; family Alligatoridae; genus Alligator; species Alligator mississippiensis. Next base: position 50,837,876 of record NC_081832.1, read on the forward strand.
CAAACAATACAAAAAGGTGGAGCTTGCTATGAAGAAGTCAAGCAGAGGCCAAAGAGAATTGCTTAAAGAAACAGTGGTCAGCTACAGGTTCTGTGGGGGTTATTACAAACCCATGCAATGCCCTGCATTTGGTAAGCACTGCAACAAATGCAAAAGATTCAGTCACTTTGCAGGAGTTTGCAGAAAGGAGCAGGATGCACTACACAAGAAACAGCAGGTGCATGCTACATGCAACAAGGAAGAGGACGAATTCCTCATTGGCACAATGCAAGAAGTAGTTCATTCTTCCAAGAATTGGAAAAACATTCTGGACACCAATAGACTAATGGTAACTTTTAAATTAGGTACAGGGGCACAGGTCAATGTAATACCAAAATATGTTATTCAAAAAATGAAAACTAAGCTTGTGTACTGTGAGAATAAGAAAGTGAAACTTGAGAGCATATAATGGGAGCGTGATTGCAACCAAGGGTGTTTGTGCACTGGATATTAGAAGGGTAATATAGTAAGTGTTCAGTCCCAGGAAAGCCAGTGCCAATTATTGGGTTGTGAACATGTAAAACTCTAGGTTTGATTAAGAGAATGGATGCATTGAGGATCTAGAAAGCAAGAACATAGAAGAAGAGTTTTATGATGTGTTACAAGGCATAGGAAAACTATCAACTGAATACAAGAGAGAATTATGAGAACCAAATACTCTCACCCTACATGCTCCAAGAAATGCTCCCCTTGTACTAAGGGAGAACTTGAAAAAGGAATTAGGTAGATTAGTTAACATGGACATAATAGAGGTCATAACAGAAAAAAACAGTTTTCTGTTAACACTGGTCATAACAGAAAAAAAGATGGATCCTTGAGATTGTCTGGATCCTAAGAAAATGAACAAATACATTAAAAGGGAGTATTTTCCCATTTTCTCTAGGGAAGAGGTTTTTGGCAAAATGGGAGAAGCTAAATATTTCTCCACTTTGGATGCTTTTTCTGGGTTTTGGCAAGTTTCCCTAGAAAAGAATAGCACTAGATTATATACCTTCAATAAGCCCTTCAGAAGACATTGCTTTTGTAGGCTTCCTTTTGGACTGCGTTCTGCATCTCAAGTATTTCACAGAAAGGTGCAATAGATTTTTGAAGGTCTTGGTGGAACTATGGTTTTTATTGATGGTGTATTAGTTTGGGGAAATACTATGGAAGAACATGACTTGAGGCTAAGAAAGGCACTGGAAAGAGCTTACAGAGCAGGTTTGAAACTGAACAAACAAAAGTTAGATTCCTCCTACAGAAGAATGCTCAGTATATATGGGAACATGAAAGTGAAGCTGAATTTAAAAACTTGAAGGAAAAAATAATGAAAGCTCTGGTACTAAAATATTGTAACCCTAAAAGACCAATTAAATTGTCAACAGATGCTTCTCAAGAAAGCATTGGAGCAGCTTTGCTTCAAAAACATGGAGATAGATGGAGCCTAGTGGCATATACATCTAGGGCACTGTCTAAGTCAGAGTGTCTGTGCATAAATTGAGAGAGAATGTTTAGCTCTGTATATGTCTGTAAGAAATTTCATATATGCATCTATGAGAAGCCTGTGATACCTGAAACTGATTATAAACCTTTGGTAACTATAGCAAAGAAAGGGTTATCAGACATGCCACCCAGATTACAGAAACTCTTCTTTCAACTGTAAATGTATGATCTAGACATATAGTACACACCAGGAAAACATCTACTTATTTCAGACACATTGTCCAGAGCATATGCCACAATGGAAAATGATAGAATTCCAGATTCAGACATAGTACATATTAATTTAATTAAAAGAGTGATTCCTGTCACAGATAGAGTGTGGGCACTACGTGCAGAAGTTACTGCTCAAGACACCACATTGCAAAAAGTGATAACAGCTATTTTTGCTGGTTGGCCTGGAAAACATACACCTAGCCCCTACTCTCAGTTCATGGAAGAGCTGTCAGTACTGGATGGCATTTTGTTCAAAGGCTCACATGGTATTGTTACAGCAGTGCTAAAGAAAGACATGTTAAACGGTATACATGAGGGGCATCTAGGCATTGAAAAATGGAAAAAGAGAGCAAGGGGTGTTCTATATTGACCCAAGACAAATAATGACATAGAAGATGCTGTAAAGGCTTGTACAACATGCCTGAAGTACAGATCAGCACAAAGGAAAGAGCCCACGATGATCATGGAGGAGCCTGTAGCTCGGTGATATCAAGTGGGCATTGACTTAATTCATGCATGCAGGAAAAACATATGTATTAGTGCTGGATTATTAATCTTACTATCCTGAAATTCCATTGCTCAAAAGCACAACAGCGTACCATGTCATAATTCACATCAAATCAATTCTTGCTAGACATGGGATTCCATAAATTGTGAGAACAGACAGTGAACCTCAATTCAACTGTCTTGATTTTAAAGAGTTTGCAAACAAATATAGATTCTGTCTCAACACTTCAAGTCTTAAGTACCCACAATCCAATGGTCTGGTGGAAAATGAAGTAAAAATAGTGAAGAAATTGTTGAAAAAAGCTAGAGATTCACACACTGATGTTTACCTGTCACACTTAAATTACATGACAACACCCATGAAACATGGATGGTTCCCCAGCAGAAATGTGGTTTAACAGGAAACTCAAAACCAGGCTGCCAAATCTTGTGGATGATGCTCATCACAATGAAAAGCAAAATGTGAAAACATTAAAAACAAATTGACAAACTCAAACAAAAATGGTACTATGACAGAGGTTCCAGGGAGTTACCACAGCTACACAACAAAGATATGGTGCTTGTTTCAGACGAATGAATGTAGAAACAAAGCACTAGTTTCCTATCAAATAGCTCCCAGATCCTATAAAGTAGTCACACTGGAAGGACACGTATTAATAAGGAACAGATGACACTTGCAGCTCATAAAGGGGAGAAAAGAAGTAGCATCACAAGATTCATCAAAGGAAACAGAGCTAACAACAAAGCAACAAGAAATGACAGAGGAGATTGAAAGTTACACAGAAGTAGAGACATTTGAACAAGGAAACCGAACAAGAACCGAACCAATAAAGATTGAGAATGCAGAGAAACTGAGTCAATCACCTAGAGTTAAAAAGCCAACACAAAGACTAACAGACCTGTTAAAATGTGCTTTAACAATGGGTTGAACTAAACTTCCAATGTTTGTTTTACATGGGGATGTGTTACATGTAAGGAGGGAAGATATTTGGATACCTTTAAGAGTGCTATGTATAAGTTATTACTTGGCCTGAGGGATTGAAGGAGTGAACAATAGATCAGTAGGCTAAGGTTCTCTGAATAAACAAGCTTTATTGTACTGTAAGTTTAACCCCTTGGTCTTTTGAGAATAGCACAGGTCTCTTATGAAAAATAACCAACTAGAATATAGTGCCCAATATAGCTCAATATGTCATGATCAAGTAGCTCTGGATATCTGCATCAAGCAGGAGGATTGCTGGACGTGAATTTGATCCTGAGGCTTTTAAGAGATTGCAAGCTTTGGAAAGGTTGACTTCATATTGTCTTCATTAAGGGAAAATTATAGCTATTTATCTGAACCCGCTCCTAGTGACAGGTAAATATAACTTCAAAAATCAAGCAACTTGCAAGAAATGATGGTGCATTTCTCTGTGTAGTCCACACTTGTATACCAAATAATGTTCTGTGCAGTTGTCAAAACCATGTTGTAGGCACATGAATTGCCATAAAGAGTACACTTGAGCATTGCAAAAGACCCACAGTGACATAATTGTAAATCATAGTGTTATAAGATAATAAGTTTTAGGTATCTTTGATTACTTGATATCAGGCCAGACAAGTGTAGTATTTTGCAGATGAGTTCTGCAGTACAACACTTGTTCTGGTGGATTTCTGTCCATTATATAATTTGCAAATAAATTCACCTGGGAACATGTTTTTTCTTAATCTGTATCTCTGCTCTGTAAAGAACAGTTAACCTACTAATTTGTTGTTGGGTTAATGTGTTGGCTACAAAGGACCAACTCACGGGATCATAATAAATTCTAGTTTATTGGATGGGATGTGAAGTTACCAATAAAATCATAAATGCAAACTTTGAGTTATGGGTGGTACTGGTCACCGTAGCACGTGCGCACACACACACATACACATATGCATTCACTCATTCAACCCCATGTAGTTTGTGGTGGGTGCTGTAGTGATTGTGAGCACTGGTGTCACTATATCTACCTATCCAAGGCCCTGGAGTCTCTGTTCATGGTCAGCTTCCTTCAAGGTGATGTCTTCTCCAGAAGGACGTTGCCTGCTTGTCCTTCTGTCTCAGTAGGTGAGGTGCTGGATGAGAGAGCGCCACTGAGGGTCACGCTTCTCTGCCTTTTATCCCTTTCTGGAAGACTTATGTAATCCCCCAACATCATCTTGGCTACCCAAACTGGAGGTTGCTGTCCCATGTGGGTCTTGAGTAGTACCTGACAGCTGTTAGTCACAGGGGTCTCTGGCTGCTGGTACTTGAAGTTTCAGGAGTCCACCCTTGACTTACTGACTTAATGGCTGTATTGTCATGGGTTACAGGAATAGTCCATAGGGTGAGTGCTCAGTTCCAGGAATCAGTTCTTTAGCTTGATTAGCTTAAAATGGAGTTCCTTTGGCTAGGCTGTTGTCTACTGATGATCATCATTAGTTCGCATTCACTCAGCAGATGTTATCACTTTACAATTACAATTTCAATGCAGTTTTAACAACGGTCCAGGGCGTAACTTCATTCTACAGGGAGTACATTTCTTAAGAGTTTAAAAGTATAAAAACTAAAATACAAAATTTCATGGTAAAGATGAGACAAATTAAATATGAAAATGCACTGTGAGAAGTTTATAAAAATGCAATGTGAGGTAGTGAGGATCAAAGGCTACTGAGGACAGTAAGTGAGTTAGGTTAGCACAGGATATATTTACAGACTTTGCAGTGGATATTTTAGTTGTTTTCTTTAGTGACACTGAGCTTAATTGATATGTAGATGTAGTTTCTCCTACAGAAAGCCACTTCAGCTTTCTGGCTTGCTCTGAGTCTTGCCACAGCCATGCAATGAGTATGCTAGGTCTCTGCCAATACTGAGAAGGAAAATAAATGCACAAAATGGGGAAGGAGGGGTTTCAGGCAAGAAGGGGCTTCTGTTATATCCATATCCAGAAAGTAAATGTACAAAGGGGGCTTTTTGCTACAAATGTAGAGCCAGAAGTTCAGCATTTGATCTGTTTAGCTATATACACAGCTCCTATTAAAAAGATTGGGAGCTCTACATATAGTCTCACAAGAGATTAAATGAAAACTAGCCAAATCATTTTAACTTGATTATAGTGGACTTAAATTGTTTGTTAGGACGGTGCACCCAAGATATTTGTTTAAACCCCTTTGTCCTTGGGCATATTAGAAAGAAACATATTTAGTAAATAATTACTTCAGCAAAATTGTTGTCAGATTTTGGTTTTCTGTAATTTATTCATATTCAGATTTGATGCATAGTTCCCCATAGATGTTGCTCAGTGGATTGTTTATAAGGTAGTTACAGTTATTTACACCATCAAATATCAATGCTGTCTGGTGGTTTGGAACTGTAATCTTGTTTGTGTTGTGAATATTTTCATTTACTCTCCCATAGCCTGCTCTTTGAAAATTAATTTCCTGTATTTGTATAGCATTGACTGTTTTCTTGAATGTGTTAGATGGTGGAGTTACTAGAGGATTTCCAAAACAGTTACAGGAGAGAAAATTTATTCAAATAAAGTTTTTTTTGCAGGAAAACATAGGCAGTTGCAGTAGGAGGGGAACAGAAACCTGTGGTGGCTTTGTTAATGCTCTGACTGCAGGACCTAGTAGAGAAGAGGGGCCAGGCAGTTTGGTTCTGAGCTGGACTACCTGGCCTCTCCTCTCCTCTCCTCTCCTCTCCTCTCCTCTCCTCTCCTCTCACCAGATAGGTATCCACCGATGCCTATTGAGTCAGGTGGGGGGGGCACCTGAATTGATAAGAGGGGCCATGAAGTTTGGGTCCAGAAGGATCAGGCTGTCAGCTGAGTCCTTCTGGGGGTGAATTGCTCAGCTCTTAAGTCAGGTGGGCCCCAGTCCCACCTGGCTCAGTGGGCAGCTTGACTTCCACAGACCCTCTGCCCCGGGCTTTTCTTCATTTAAGACATACACCCCAATTCAATTTCCAGCTGCGTTTTCTTTTTGTATATGAATGACGTATGCAAGGAAATAGTTATTCAAGATGGAGCACACATTCAGTTCAGAGTCAAGAGAGAAGCACTGTGAAAACCAGCAATGAAAAACAAGAATCTAAGCTCTAGCATTAAATAAGGTGCCTGATTCATGCATGTGGTGAAGTATTGATTGTTAGAGAAGTCATTAGCTCAATTGAGCTGTTATCAAAATTTAGCATTATATATTGTTATTTAAATAGCATGATGGTTTCTCTAGAATTACTGTCTAATTGTTAGTCATCTATGAAACTTTTCCTCATTTTAATTTTTAAGTCTCATTTAAAAATCATTGTTTAGACTTAGGGGCTCATTTTTACTGTATATAAATTGAGGGATTTGGTGCCAGTTACTCAGTTTTTATAAACACAAATTTCAGATTCTTCATAGAATGTCTGTTCATGACTTCAATAAAATCTTTCAAGTCTCTAGGTGCTGAATGACCTTTTCAACCAATGAAGTACTTAAACATAGCACGGAGTATAGGCAGTATGGCTACATAGAAGGGACCCTGTCCTATATCAGTTAGTTGCCTAATAACATTTTTCTTTCACTGAGTGAAAATATCTTCTATGCATCACACAGGGGAATTAATTCAAGTCATTTTTGTGTGATTAAACTGTTGCGTGACTGTTTTCCAAGTTAAGCAACACTGTGCTTGTTCAGGAAAAAGTTGTCTTTTTTTGCTCAAAGGGCAATGTATGTAATTATGTGAAGATTGTGTCTTTGTAGGACAGTGGAGTGAACTTGCATTAAATGGTCAAAATGGTAGCAGTCTGTCACAGCAGGATCTATTACAGATAGTTATGTGATTATTAAACCACTTATGTGATTATTAAATCACTGGGGTTGGTTTCTACTGTTACTAAACTGGAAGTTAACGTTGTATTTGCAAATGATTACTTTTGAATAATCATTAATGTAACTTGAGTAGAAACATTGGAATTGTCTTACTGGATCAGACCATTAGCCAGTCTTATTTACTATCCTGTCTGAAAGTTACCAATATGGACCCTTCTGAAAGGTATGCCAGAGGACATAATGAAAAATAAGCTGTTAATATGGCAAGCCTTGGGCATGAAACCCAAGATTCTGTCTGCCTTATTTAGTATAAATATGAATGTTTTGATTCAGAAATATGTATCAGGTGCTATGTGCTGCAGTTTAATCCTAAACTATGGAAAAATATATTTCCTTTAATGTTTTGAAATTGATTGCCTGTAGATTTCATTGGATATACAGGATATCTGAACTAGCTTCCTCTGGCAGTCTTAAGACCAAATCAGATCTTTCCATTGTGTTTTTTGGGGTTTTGATAGTTGATTTCTCTTACTTGAACTGTGTCTTACTGAAACCAAATACATGTTGAGTGGAGATAGAGTGGAGAGACTGTATTTAAGAGTGGTTTAAAGTAATTATCCAGAAGAGAAGGAAAACCAGTTTGCTTTGACTTGGTATATACTAGACTTAGAAATATGGTGAAACTACAGTGTGTAGAGTTTGCTAATTTCTTTTGGGTATGTGGAGACATGTGCCACAACGGATCTATGATCATGCAGCTTGCTTTAAGCCATTTGATCATAGATTGGGAGCAGCTTGTGTACATGTTCACTGGTGCTAGAAGCCCTGCCAGTAATCAGATCTAAGTAGCTTTGGTTGGGGGGAGGGCTGAGTGAGCTTTGGTTGGGGGGAGGGAGCCAATAGCTCTGTGGTGGGGGGTTGGTCAATCTGCAGTTGGGCGGGGGATTGTCCATCCAGGACTGTGCAGGTTGGGAAGCTAAAAATAGCTCAGTCAGGTTTGGGGTAGGAGATAGGAAGAGCACAGCTTCAGCACTAGGGGCAAGTGGCTGGACTTTCCCAGCCCCAGGGATATACTCCAAATGTGTGCAGATGTTCGGTAGGTTTGATTAACATTTTAATCAATGTACATTGTAACATCAATTGATTACATGCAGCACAGTGAACCCAAGGAGCAGCTCATAGGACTCTCTGATGTGGGCCCCCTCTACAGCCTATTGCTGAAGGGCAGGTATAGTGGTGCATGCCCCTAGAACTACCCATTGGGGAGCCTCAAGTCCCAGACTGCCTGGCTATGGGTGAAGCCTTCCCAAGAGGGTGACACTATAGACTTTGCTTTGCAGTTAATAATTTAAAAAAAAATATTTAGTGTTTTCTTTTGTTTTTTATTTTTGTTCTCTGTAATAAATTTGAGTTTTTGTGGTTATACTGCTTGTGAGGAGGGATTTTGTTTACACGTCACATCCCAGCAGATTTAGTGTTCCCAGTTGTCTGGGTGCAGGCTTGAGTCACTGGTATAGTTTATGGGGTAACCTGAAATGTGAACCTTGCCCATTTTTGCTGCCAACCGGTGTCTGGCAGAAGGGTTACACCAGTAAATGACACAATTTGCTTCTTTAGTTGCTGATTTTAGAATACACCCCAACCCCCACCTTAAAGAGAGGATGATCTCCTTTAATATTATACCTGTAGTGTTACCTGGTGTTACCCAAGTGTTTTTGTATTTCAGTATTTGTATTTTGGTAGTATCACACTTGAAAACCTCTTAGCCAGTTCTTGTTGTTGTCCACATACACCAAAAAGTTCCTGTTGCCTCACCCTGATCCTGGGTATGGTTCCTGGGATGCCACACTTTCTAGACACTTCATGTTTTTAGGAGGACTTAATCTCATACTTGGCTGTCACTTTGGGAAAAAATTTTTTTTCCCTACATTCTGCTTTCCAAAAGCAGTTTTATTTGGGGCAGGTGGTATGTAGGAACATACAGTATACTTGATATTTTTTCTTAAAGCATGAGGTACTGAAGTTATGTGATCATGATGTCTGTCATAGGTCTGATTAAAAAAAAATTAAACTAAATTGCTAATCCTCTTGATATAGAGAAGTGTTTAAAAATTATGAGATTAAAACTAATGAATTGAAAAAATTCTTACATAATTTCCATTGTGTACCTCTAAGTGTTAGAGTAGTGGGGACCAACCTTTGTGGCAGGTGTGTAACAAGGTAAGCCCTGTACTTTTTCTAAGTGCCACTCTCATCCCATTTTCTGACCTGATCTGCTGCTCTGCTTTCTGCTCCCTGACCTATGCTCCTTGCCTGGTCTGTTGCTTTTTCTGCTCCCTGCCTTATCTGTTACTTTGTTCCCTGCTTCCTCCCCTGTCTGCCATGCACACAGGCTGCTTGTGTCATTTGTGGCATGTGTCCGGTGGGTTGGCCACCGCCATCAAGTGCAGACATTCAGAAGGTTAAATTGCGTTCAAAATGGCGGCACAATTTAAAATTAGTTTGTCCTAGTGCCTACCTTACACTTACAGATCTGGTCTCGGTGACTGGCAATCAGCCTAAGCCTGTAGCAGAACGTAAGTTCCATACGCAGAACCTTGTCTAAAAATTGCAGAACCTGGTTTAAGATGAACCTGGATCTATGTAGTATCAGATTTAGTCAATTTAGATCAAACTAATGCATGGAATTTCTGTCCACTTCTCCTGTGCAGCCCCAGGGTTGGGAAAACCCAGGCACTGGCCCCAGCCCTAGGGCTGTTCTTTTCACTGCCCCCCCTTTTTGTTTTCTCACTGGTCTATCTTTTGCCCCCTAGTCCCTTGTCAGCTCCACTACCTCTCCAGCCAGTGCTCTCAACAAGCTGTTCCAGGTGCAACAACTTTTATGAACTTTTTCTGCTGCCAGAGCTGAGCACATAAGTCCTGGTAGTGGGGAGGGGCAAGAGCTATGGCGGTGTAGGTTCTCTGGGGGGGAACCCCACTTCTCTCCACCCACAGTTCATGCCTTCCCCCTCCCACTCCTTGTGGGTTGTGCCTGCTCTCCCTACCCCTCATGTGTTGCACATCGCCCCCTCACCCCACCCACAGGTTGTGTCTGCCCCTCTTACCTCTCGCAGGTCGCGCCTGCTCCTCCACCCCATCTGCAGGTTGTGCCTGCTCCCCCTACCCCTCATGGGTCATGCCTGCTCCCCCAACCCACTCATGGGTCACACTTGTCCCCTACCCCACCCACAGATCATGCCATCCCCCCATCTCCTGGCAGACTTCCAACCCCCTGGCTGGCCCTCCACATCTTGACTTACCTGATATTGGGTAGCCATTTTAAATCAAGTTAACCTCCCCTTAATGCCCTTAAATGTCTGTATGTGGCTCTTTAGGTTAAAATGTAGCAGGAGAGGTATTTTTGCTGTGTTGAGGTTAAATTTCTGTTGTGATGTGGCTGTGTTGTACCAAGAATTTGGTTCTTTTGATGAATTTATGTGTTTACTTTATCTCGCATCAGGAGATGTTTCCAAAGTGAAGTGTGTGTATATATGGCTGGGACATGACACGGGCAGAAAGGTTTTTGTGTATGCTTTGAGGTAAAGATAGGTTAAAAGAACATGATCTAATATACTAGAATCCTTGATCTATCATACTAGAATCATTGGACAGCTTGCATGGGCTTCAACAGAGCAGAGAAGAGCTTTTAAATGATGATGATGACAACAGTAGACGCAGTATATTTAAAGAAAAATAGCATTTTATAGGAAGCTTGATTTGTGTGTTCAACAGGCAGTAGCTTAGCCAGATTTATCATGGTTGGACACAGCTTGAAAAATAGTACTTTTGTACAGATTTTAAGAACAGTAAAAGCTCTGTTATCCAGCATCCCCTGGGAATGGGGGATGCTGGTTTATCAAATATTCTGGTTAATCAAATGTGCACTGTGTGGTGCACTCCCTGGCATCAGTGCGCCAGGGGACAGGGAGGGGGGCCCCGCTCAGGCTTCTTTTTCCTTCACAGCCTGCTTTGCCTTGGGCCGTGGGCTGAAAAAGTGGTGAAGAAAAACTCAGCTTGCGGCAGCGAAATGGGAAGTCCCCTGGAAGTGGTACTTCCTGTTTCACTTTTGCCACATTGCTCAGATGCCGGTTAATAAAGTGCCGGTTAACACAGCTTTTACTGTGTTTGTTTCGAAGTGGCTAGAGAATTGCCAAGAGGATGCTTAAGATGCTTGAAAATTTGCACCAAAAAGTACTTTATCTGTTGACCATTATCTTTGTGTATCCTGTAAAAAAAGCAAGTGTCCTTGAGCAAGGAGTATAATTTCAGCAGTATTGCACAGTGCTGTAGTGTACGCAGGTTCATGCCACTGGTTCATTGTAGCATGACATGCTATCAGAATCATGGAATATCAGACACCTATCCAGCCAAGAGCTGGTTTACTGTTGAAGTAAAATAACTGGTCCAATTAATTGTTCCCTTAAAGTTATATTTCTAAATAAAATACCATTAACAATTGAGAAATCATTAAGTTAACAGAAGTCCAGTATTTTTCCATACTCCATACCCAAAAGAATATCACAGTACATATCCTTAAATAGCTAAATAGCACCTTGACATTGATTAGTTGCATTTCTGTCATTAATGAGAGATAATGACTGGAATGGCACATGTCCAGGAAAAACAATCTACTATAAAGAGGTATTTACTTCACTCAGAGAATTTGAGCTGTGGTTAAAATATCAATATTTGTACAGGAAAGTATTTGGCACGGTGTGTGTCCGAAACACAAATAGAAACCTTATCTTGTATGTGTGCACTTAGGTATTTTCATTGCTCATCACAAAGTTATTTTAAAACAAGTAGCTATAGTTCTTAACCTGTTCAGCCTGTAATTATTAGATACACTGCTGTGGAAGAGGTTTAGGTAAATCTGTAAAAATATTGGGTAAGGGCTGTGCGGAATTTGGTTGCTTTTAATGGATTTGTAGTTAGTTGATTACAGTAAAGCTAATATTTGGAGAAACCTTTGTCAACAGCACATTTGACTACTCATTGAATGTTATAGCAGAAGCTCTTCTGTACTTTGATTAAAGCTACATCAGTAATTGTGTACAGTCTGCTAAAAAGCCCATTTGTGGCCCCTGGCATACATTACACTTAAGATCTGATTAACTCAGTCACATGTTCATACAGGAAGATGCACAATAAAACAAGGAATAAACCACAAAGTTATTACACATATTTTATATAATGACTTTGTGGCTGCTTGCCATTGCAACGTGCATAGAATATATAGCCGGGCTGATCAGCTGATTGGGACCCCAACCACCAGGCACACCAGAGCCCTTGACTCCAATGCATTTCTGATGCTAGAGGCCGCGATCAGCTGACTGCTGCTTTGAACCTCAGTGGTGCACCAGAGCCCTTGATTCCAATATGCTCATCCTGGCTTGCTACTTGCTAGTGCAGGGGGAACCCAAAAACATGATAGGGCATCAGACTGTGGGATCCAATCCTTGGTCCTGCAAACATGTCTCCTGCCATGTTTGTGTAGCTTGGCAGGAGGTGTGATTGTTGGAATTGGGGGAAGTAGGAAGCTGGGGGAAATAGTAGATATGCTGGAGGGTAGGGCTAGGGTTCAGAGAAACTTAGACAAATTGAAGGATTGGGCTGAAAGAAATATCATGATGTTCAGTAAGGACAAGTGCAAAGTCCTACGCTTCCAATGAAACTATCCCATGCATTGGTACAGGATAAGCAGCAGCCACAGAAAAAGAGCTTGCTGGTTACAGTGGACAGTAAGCTGAATATGAGCCAATAATGTGCCCTTGTTGCTAAGAAGACTAACAGCATACTGGGCTGCATTGATAGGAGTGTTGCTAGCAGATCAAGGGAGATGATTATTCCCCTCTATTCAGCACTGGTGAGGCCACAACTGGAGTACTGTGTCCAGTTTTGAACTCCCCACTACAGAAAGGATGTGAACAAATTGGAGAGAGTCCAGAGTAGGGCAACAAAAATGATTAGGGGGCTGGAGCATGTGACTTCTGAGGAGAGGTTGAGGGAACTGGCTTATTTAGTCAGGACAAGATCAGACTGAGGGGAGATTTAATAGCAGCCTTTAACTACCTGAAGGGTGGTTCCAAAGAGGATGGAGCTAGACTGTTCTCAGTGGTGGCAGATAACAAAACAAGGAGCAATGGGCTCAAGTTGCAGCAGGGGAAGTTTAGGTTAGATAATAGGAAAATCTCTCCCATGTGACGGGTAATAAAGCAATGGAACAGGTTACCCAGAGAGGTTGTGGACTCTCCATGCTCGGAGGTTTTTAAGACTCAGGTAGACAGCCTTGGGTGGGATGATATAGTTGGGGTAGAGGGTTGGATTAGATGACCTTCTGAGGTCCCTTCAAACCCTAATTTTCTATGATTCTGTGATCATGACCTTAATTGAACATCTGCCAGGGTCCCATGGGTGACATTGTCCATTTTGTTTTCTCACCTATTTAACAGTTAAGATTTCTCTTTTATTTGTGTCCCAAGTACAAAAGGACTACTTAAATATTATCTCTTAATATGAAGTAGTGGTGTTCAACCTTTTTGACCAGGCAAGCTGACTTCCTTGACATTTTGGATTATATTGCATTTCCCCAAATGTTCCCAGTACCCAGAAACCTTTTCATAATAGAAAGCCCCCAGAGCCAAGCCAAGTGATTTTAAGGTATTTGTTATTTCAAGTCACTGCATGTTTGCTATCTTTTAAAAGGTTGCTAAATACTTTTATAGAACTCTAATTTTGTCAGTAAGTACTTCAGCCTAGATACATGGGAGATTGCATAGTTTCTACTATCTGCTCTTGCATAGTAAAGTGGTAACTTTTCGTGTGTGCCTGAGTTCCAAATTGACCCTCTCTAAAGCTTTTTTTGGAAGGTGTATTAATAATGAAATATGGTATCTCAGGCACTAATTGAACAGGACTGTTGCATGTAAGAATTAAAGTCAATGTGTTTGAACAGCTTGTGTTGTACGGGTACAAATTGCTTGGCACATATACAAGGCTCCAGCTCCGTCTGAATGGTAAGAAATTATTCTGTACTAATTATTTTCGTGCATTGTGTGCATCTGACATTTAGTTGCAGAAATAAGAGTTTGTATTTTTTTTTTTTACCCCCTTTTGACTGCCTGACAGGTAGCTTTATTTCCGTTAGCTCTTATTCACCTGCATTGTCTTTATGCCAACTTGTCATCTGCAATAAAAATGTGTTTCCATGACAGCTTTCATCTGAAACATTGCCATCAAGTTGCAGACAATAAGCAATGTAAACAATTGACACGGATGCCAATTTCTTTCAGTTTTTTAGTCTTTAAAAGAAAAGTGTTCCCTTGTCACCCTTGACTGATGCTGAGCTGAATTTTTTTCAGTAAATTCTGATGTGTGACCTTTGTGTTCTCCATGGAAACTATCATCCTAGTGACACTGCCATTCTGGAGCTGCTATTACAGTGTATCTGAATCTATATGCAAACAATTAAAAGATCCCTATAAATATAACAGTGACAATATTTTACAATCCAAAGAGATTTTAAGGTTTTTGGAGGTACTAAGTTAATGGTAGCTATGACACTAAATGAAATCTCTATTACAAAGAATCAATTAGCATTTGTTGAACTGAGACGTCAGCTGGCAATGGATTGATGCTGCTATAAGACTCACTATCAGCAGACTGACAAACTTTGTAATATGATATATGTTTGATTTTGCAAGATCTGTAGCAGTAAGCATGCTTGTATAGAAGAGCAGAATAGGGAGCTCTGGGCATGATTGTTACCTGTCTGTATGGCTGAGGTGTTGCACCTCAGGTGCAAATAGTAGGCACCTGTCTGGTTGCACTGTTGCATAATAGCTGCTGCAAGATAAGCAAATTAAATGTGGATGCCACCAATAATTTGAGGCCAAATGCAAATTGAATTGTATCCAGGTGCAAGTACAAATCAGAAAGAATGCATGAAACAAGTTAAAAAGCTATTTTTCTGCAGAAAAAAATAAACTTAATTTGGGAAACTCCTGTTTCCTGAAAAGCTCTGTCAGCTAACACACATTCCTAACTGCATATGGGTGGTAAATTTGTGAGATGGTTAGAGCAGTGCCTTTCTGTACTGACTAAGAGTAAAATGAAGTATGAATGTAGTTTAACTGGGAGTGCAATATAACAGGCCTTGTGATCTATAGAAAATATATTTATTCAAGACCCAAAGTAGAGCAAAGATTATTTCTCAGCATCTTGACTGCAGGCATTAATATTTAAAATGTTAAAGCCAAGAGGGCACATGATGCAGGAAGGATTTTGCACTACAAATCTGTTTAATCTAACAAAATCAACAGAATATATGCTGGCATTTACATTATTATGTGCTGGATAAACTCTGTAGCTGGGATAGTTCCTGGCGTTAAAACACGGTAAACTGAAACCCTTAATCCATTATAGTTTTATATAACAGTAATTTGCCTTCAAAATATTACATTTCCATTGAACAGTCCTATGTTTAATAATGAAGCTTCACACACATCTGCTGCAACAGGCTTATGTCTGAAGAGAAACTGAGGCATGCTGAGCAGAATTTGAGATGACAGCTGTTGGTAAACTTACTGGCTCATTGTTTTGCACCTTGGATTCATTGTATTGACATGTGTGAACATTTAAGCACAGCACAGTGTCAACAAAAACATGCCAGTTAAAATAATTTAGGGGCATACAGGTGCAGTGCCAAACATTTTCAGTTCTGTAGCAGCAGACTTACTCAAGAACACTTGATTTTCTAGTAAAGCTTATCTGCCGGTTGATGTGGCAATTGAATGTCCATCATTTCCACCTAAAGTTAGCAGGGCTATTACAGATTCTGTGGGCTGCAATAGTTTTTCCTAGAGTTCATTCTGTTGCCAATCATTAGTTGTTTTTTCTTTGTCATTATGGAGTACCTGCCTACTACTTGTTGGAGCTGTTGGGCTCTCATGGAGATATTCAGCTTCTCCTATGAGCACAATCATTGGAAAGAAATTATTTGTAATTATTTCACATCATTAAGTAAAGCTAGTTATGAGGGAAATTCTAAGCATTATCTGCCAGCTGTTTTTATGTGCTTAAAAAGCTACTGATGCTGTTCAACTTCGACTAGCCAGGTTAACACAGAAAAATAAGTGAGTGGTCTGAACAGCATACTTCATTTGAATACTTTAACTTAATTTGTCTATCAAAACTCCTTAAATTTCAAGCCAAGTTAGGGTAGTTTGCAGTAAACTTTTCTAGTACAAACCTCCATTTCTTAATTGTACATGAGAAGTCTGAACTTTAAGTGCTGTGCTAACTGGGTGTGTATAAACAAACCAGCTTGTAGTTTATATTTGTAATATTTTCCTACCATTTTGAAGACTACATTTGACTTCCCTGCTTTGATGGTTTTGTATGAACATCTAGAAGGAGACAGGTATTTGAAACCAATGTCAAGAGGCAGTCGCTCTGGTGTAGGACGTTGTTATGCTTTCTGAGGATCTGGGGAGAGAAGCAGACTTTATTTTCTAGGAGGTGATGTTATTCTGTGCAAAACCCATTAAGAAGTGGGACTTTGAGCTTCTGGATATGGAGTGTTTGTTCAACTGGCTTACTGGTTTGTAAATGAAGAAGTAATAAAATTGTCACAGCATCATGGGTTTTATTGGTCATGTCAGTCAACCTAAGGATAGATATCAACACATCATTAGTTACAAGATTATGCCTCAAAACAGAGCTGTGCATGACATTGTAGCTACCACTGTAGGGTATCAGCAGTTTTTCAAAAAGGGGAAAGAAGTGAAAACAGTACATGCCATATGGATAAAAGCTGAAGCATTTTACCTTGGAAAACTGTGTGATGTATGTGCATTGAACTGTGCTCTTGTATTTCAAAGAGGAAGGCCTTTGACAAACAAGGTCTGTATACCAAAACCATTTTAATTAAGGTCATGCTGAAGCAAGAAAAGGAAAGGTTGTGTAGAATTCTCAGCTTTTTGTCTATCCATAAACTTTGAAGCAGGAAAAGATACATTAGGTAAAGGGTTCCCAAACTATGGTATGCATGCCTCTGGGGATGCACAAGATACCTTTGGGGAGTACACAGAAGAAATTATGTATTGATGAATTTTTCATTGTAATAATTAGCATTTAAGGGGTTAAAAACATATGCTGGTAGGGGCATGTGGGCAGCTGGTAAATATGGAAGGGTGTATGCAAAAAGAAAAAGTTCGGGAATCTCTGCATGAGGTCACCTAACCCATTCTCCTGCCAGTTCAGAAAAACACAGTATTGTATCACTGAATGCCTTGTCCAGTGCAGTTGTAAATGAGCTGTGTGTGTTTTGTCAAAATGTTGATTTTTAGAGGGGATATGAGGTTTTTTTTTAACATTTTAAGCGTTTCGACTTTTAGAATCAGCTTGTACATAGTAGTGGGAAATAATAGGAAGACTTTCTGAAATGAGAGAAATGGAACACATTAATGTAGAAAGTTAGCTATCATTAGGCTGCAACAAATTGGACAAAAATATGAAATGCTGCATGGCAACAAAAATAAGTAATGCTATAAAGGGCAATATCAATGTAATCTTTGATATGCTGTATAAAGAAAACCATTTAACATGGTGTACTTTAATCTTTTTTTTTCCCCATTTGAGTTGATGTCTAAAGCTTTATCCTCTTCATTTCCTTTTTCAAAGTCTATGGTTAGGCAAAGCATAACTCTTTCATCTTGTTCATAGATTTAAGGATCTATAAAGCAAGTTTGTCTTTTATAGAAGTTCATTTTATGATAAATTAAGATAAGAAATAGGCAATTAGTATGCTAGTGGGTGGCTATGCATTGTTAGGGTGAGCAGATAATTAGGACTCACTGAATCTTGTATAGATCTGTTTGGGCTATACAAAAATTATGCCCAAAGCAATACACTGGTTCTACCAAATGGACTAGTAGCTAAATAGTAAGTCATGTTAGATGGCAAGGATATTTTTTCTGGCTGTCACTTGGTAGAAGTCTAGAATCTATGAAGGAGTCTCCAACAGGACTTTGGTCAAGGGAGAGGTACAGGTTTCATAGTTTCATAGTTGGTAGGGTTGGAAGAGACCTGAGCAGATCATCAAGTCCAACCCCCTGCCATGGACAGGAAAGGATGCTGGGGTCAAACGACCCTGGCAAGGTGTCTGTCTAGCCTCCTTTTAAAGACCCTCCAGAGTAGGAGTGAGCACCACTCCCCTTGGAAGTTGGTTCCAGATCCTAGCTACCATGACTGTGAAGGTGCTTTTGTAGGGGGGGCGTTTCATTTAAGGTAAGGACCTGCTGAGTAAGAAGGTAACTGATAATATAGGAGAAGGAAATCATGTCGGGACAACCTGAAGCAGAAACTGAGACAAAAAAATGTACATCAGTTTGTTTATTTTGTCTTGATGTATATATCTCTTTTGCCAGTTAAAAGAAAAGTACAGTAAAAGCTTTGTTATCTGGCATGAGTGGGGTAAGGGGGTGCCATTTATCTAAAAATTCCAGGTATCTGGGTTTCCATGTGGTGACAGCAGCAGTGGCAGTGTAGGGTGGTGGATGGTGGTGGCAACTGCCGCCGCATGCAAACTCCTCCCCCCACCCATGTCCGGCCATCCGGATGGCACGTGTGCAGCCCACAGAGGGGAACCACTGACCTCACCCCCCACCCCACAGGCCCTGCTCAAGAAATACTTGATGTGCCAGAAATTCCAGTTAATGGAGTATTCTGGTTAGTAAAATGTCAGTTAACAACTTTTGCTGTAATTTTATTTAGAAACCCTTATAAAAACTTTGCTTGATTCAGTATTGTACTCCTGGAAAGAAAAATTGTAAGCAAGGTGCCAACAAAAGAGGAAGCTCTGGGAAAGTGCCATGCTTAAGTTATTGTGTAGTGTGGCAAGTAATCATGAGTTCTTAGAAAAAATGAGTCTCATGATCCTATCATACTTACTCAAATCCAAGAAAAGTTTGTTGTCCTTCCCCCTCCCCCCCCCTGTAATTAACATGGGTGGGAAACAAATCTCCTCATCTTGGATTTGAGGACAAGTCCAGGGGCAGGCAACTTCTACAGCCTCTACCAAGGATCAGGGGCAGAGTCCCAGCTGCTTGCTCCCCTCCAGTTGCCTCTCCCCTACTGCCTGCTACCACTTCTTACCTCTCTTCTCCTACAACCGTTGCTTACCCTCTGTCCCTGCTCCAGCCCAGGGCACAGAGCTCATACTTGTTCCAGCCCTTGCCCAGCCATACATCAGTGTTGGTGGGGTTGGGGCCAGGGCTGCTGCAGCTGCTGCTGCTTGGCTGAGCAAGAGCTGGTACAGCCATGTGCTCTGTGCTTGTGCTGGAGCATAGTCAGAGCTGGGGCCAGAGGATAAGAGGTGAGGGACAGTTCCAGGGAGTGTGGACAAGGGGCACAAGGGCATGGGGGGGCACAAATGGGGAGGGAAAGCAAGTGCTAGTAAGGGCAGACACTGTGGAAAGACAGGCATCAGGATGCCTAGCCAGGCAGGTGGCAGGGCAAGGTACAAGGGGCAAGCCGCTTGATTTTTCCCTCCAAAACTAGATTCCCTACCACTGCTTGCCCTACTGCAGTGGGAGGAACATGATGAATTGAAGAGGATTGTCCAGAATTTGATTCTGTACATGGAACAATGCCACCGCATTGGTTGGGTTGTTTTAAATTCAGAGTAGTCTTAGATTCAGGTAAATATGGCATATCTGTGGAGGGTAATAGTCTGTGCCCAAAAACATAGTCAGAGAGGCCAAGGGAAGATGTGGCTACAGTCCACTGTATCCAAAGGAGATGTTAAAGCACCATCCCTCAGTCATAAGAAAATAAGTACTGCTATTTACTGGATTTGTCCATAAGTCCATCCAGGCCAGGGGCCCACTCACAGGGGGAGAATGAATTGCTTCTTGTCTCTTGCTTCTTAAAAATTTTCTGCCTCTTATTCTTTCGCCTCTCCAACTTCCAGCCTTCCTAGGTTTCAGAAATTCTGGTTTAGTGGGTGCACCCTTTTCAACTGTGTCAAATTACTACCAATGGACCTTTCATCCACAAATTTGTCTAATCCCTTTTAGAACTGGGGTAAACTATCAGCTTCCACCTCCTGTAGCAGTGAGTTCCATGAGTTATTTATACACCATGTAAAAAATTTAAAAAAAAATCCTTTTGTTGTTTTTAGATCTATTACCTAATAGTTACATTTTATGTACATTTTATGTCCCCAGGGAAGCCAAGCAGGTCCCCTGGCAGCTGTAGCAGTGCCAGCAGCAACCCTGTCCAGAAGCTGTGTGCTGGCAAGGTCAGACCCTTCCACACACCTGGGTGGGAGAGAAGTATGTAGGCTTGGTGGGGTACAATTAATTGGTGGGTGCCCACAGGCCAGATGTGGCCTGTGGGCTGTATTTTTACCACCCCTGCCATAGGGTGTAAGCAAGTGTTCATTGCACCTAGTTTAAGTTTAGGTGACTTGCTTTAAGCCTCCTAAACCTAAACAGGGAGTGGCCCATTCAATCATTTATCTTTGGTGGCAGTGGTATGGGCAGCCTGAGGGTAGGTAACTCAGGGAAGGGAGCGGGGCTGACAGGACTGCAGAGAGGTTTGGTTGGTCCATGGTGGAGGTAGGTTGCCCAGTCCAGAAGAGGATAGCTGTGCAGGTTAAAAATAGCCCAGTCAGGGTTGGTGGGTGTGTGGGCAGAGGGAGGCTGGCATAGAGCAGGAATGGTACAGTCTTAGGGCTGGGGCAATTGGCTGGGATTTCCTAGTCCTGAGGCTGTCCTGTGAACACATGTAGGCATTCACTAGATTGGGTTAACCCATTTTAGATCAGGTTAAACAGGTTGGTCTAAAGTTAGTGAATTAATTTTCAATCGGGTGCACCATTTTGGGGGCAATTTAAACCCTGTGAATACTTGAACTCCCACCCATTTAAATTGACATAACCATGGTCTATTATGGTTAATTTGGTCTAAATGTAATGCTTGAAGGTACCCATAGTATCTAGTATCTCTTAATTCTGACAGTTCCCACTAACAAATCTATGCCATGTGATAAGCATGATGATTGGGCACTTTTTAATTAGAGCGGCTCAGTAATTAAAGCACCCTCCCCTATGCCTTCTGGAGAATGTGTGAAAATGCCCAAAGTTTGCATATCTTTCTACCTCTAATTGAACCTAAATATTCCAACTATTTGAGTCCCTCTGACATAATTCACTCGGAGACGTTGAGAAAAAGAGAGTAGGATTCTCTGTCATACACAAATGTTCATTTTAAATTCTTTACTTGAAGTACTTCCTACTCAGAACCAACAGTGATCCCATTGAGGTCTTAATGGCATGTGGATTGACATAACTTAAAAGGAAATGCTGAAAGAATAAGGACTGTTTAGTCTGAGAAGCGAAGACTGAGGTGAGGAATTGCTAAGTCTTCTACAATACCTGAAGGACAATTTAGAGAGGATGACGATGGGCTTTTCTCTGTGGCTGTAGGGGACAGGATTAGGAGTAATGGCCTCAAAATGCATCAGGGGAAATTTAGCTTGAAGATAAAGAGGAACTTCCTAATTCTGAGGGTGGTCAAGCATTGAAACAGGCTGCTTACAGAAGTAGTGGAATCTCCATCCCTGGAAGTTTTCAAGAGCAGGTTAGACAGATAATTGAGTAAGGGATGATCCTGCCTAAAGCAGGGGGATGGAGTAGGTGACCTCATGTGAGGTCCCATACAGCTGTTCTTTCCTGTGACCCTGTGATTATGCTTTGCCATAAACTCCCCTCAAGTTTCATACCAAATATGATCAAAAGAGGTGTTTTTTTTTTTAACTGTAAAGTTGTGATGTAGCTCTATTTGGTGAAAAATATACTGACCATCAAGTATCTCAGAATACAAATCAGTTTGGTTGTGACGCGTTTGAAACTGTTATATAATTTCTTTATCTGTGATTTCAGTTGACTAAACAGGATGTGTAGCAGTATCATTCTCTGCTGAATAAGGAAGCTTTTAGTTCTCTAATTACTGTATTCTGTGCAAGTAACATGTCTAGTTAATTGGGACTAAAATCCATCAGCCTGGAGAGTTTCAGTACCCAGCAGTCCCTCCCAGCAAGGGAGAGCTCTCCCAGAGCTGTGCACCAGCTACTCAGAGATTGTTGATGAAGGTGTTTGAAATTAAAGCCAGTGTTTCCTCTTGCCAAATCATTAGGAACTCCCTAAATTTAAGAGATCATGTAATGTTATTTTTCTTAATATATTCTGCTACAACTGCTTTTCTGTCCACCAGATGGGCTCTGTATCCAAGCAAATGTGAACGAATGAGTTTTGACTCTGTCTTTATGAGCTCTGCTTAACCATTTTTTGTTCACACAAGTGAGAGAGAGAGGCTGGTAGTTCATAAAAAATAGGTGCTAGTAAGAAAATGGCTGTAGTTTATTTTAACAAACCACAGTTTTGATTCTGCAGGAGGAATGGTAATAGTCCTTGCAGTACTTAAAAAATACCTGAGGAACACAAAGGTCAATAGTGTACTGTAATTGCAATCAGGCTCAGTTCACTTACTGCCATTTTCCTTTGAATGGTGTATCTCTATTAAGAGATCATTTCTGCTTCCTGTGACTCCATATAGAAGGCTTTCTTTTGTTACAAAAGGATTAGTGTGAGCTTACATGCCCAGAGTTCTTTGATGCTGTCATTTGAGAGTATTTTGTAATTGCACTTTTTGGCATTGCTGTCCACCTGGAGATATTGTAGAATAGGGAACACTCCTGTAAAACAATATCCTGAATAGGCAGCAACTCATTTGCTTCATCTTCAGAGGGACTAGTGGAGATTTAACTATTTCAAGTAGGTGTTTTTGCTTTGCCATCAAGATAGATACATAGATATAACATGTGCGTATTTTTTATTAAAGAGATTGAGAGCTGGTAACTGTCTTCATAGCCATGACAAGTAACCGCAACTTTTATCTGTTAAAATGAGCCCTGCCTATGACCCTGAGCTAATTTTCTATTTTTACCCTGTTCAGGAAAGTAAAAGTCTTACTGAAGTAACAACTGAAGAAAAACAATAATGTTAAGACTTAGATAAAAGTTCTTGTGGAGATGCTGTGATTCTCTTGGAAGAAGTATATCAAAGTTATCACTGAACTGAGTAGTAGCATTTACTTGTATAGTGTCTTAAATGTATAAAATAATGTGTGTAAGCATGGAAAGAAAACAGTATGTAATGTACACTATGCCTACTAAAAATGCAAAGTTAAAAATAAGGTTTCCTGCCAAAAACCAATTTCTTAAAAGCTTCTATCAACTCCTTTGAAAGGAAACCATAGTGTTAAAACCATTCTTACTTATTTGTGGTCTTTATGAATCCTTTGCAACAGAATTGCTCTATTGTTTTTCTTTAGTCAAAAAACAAGTAAAAACTAAGACCTGCCATTTTCATAGGGGGTACCTTGAGTTAAAAAGGCTGAGAACTAATTTGTTAGTCTCTTAGGGTATTTCTGTGCCACAAACCTTGCCAAAAAGGCTCTCAGATGTGCCATGCTGTTTAGGGCAGTCTCTCTTGTGAACCCAGAAGCATTATCGCTGTTTTCATTGCACTGGGGATAGAGTAATTGTCACTGCTGAGTGATAGTGCCAGTTAGCCTGATTGCAGTATCCCTTCAATGTGACTGGTTCCTGGCCAGCTGTTCAGTTAACTTTTACTACAGGCAGTAGATGAGGCTTATAAGTGATCTCACGATGTCTTTTAATATCAGGTAAAAATTTGGAAGAAGCGTATCTGTGTGACTGAATGCCAGTTCAACAATCAATGTTGTGAACATTTGGAAATATAATCATGGTAGAATTGGAGTGATGCTGTAGCTGTAATGGTCTAGGAATTGTGCAAGAAGCAAAGGTTTTTGCGGGTGATATTTTTCATTGGAACAGCTACATGTCTGGGATGAACTTACACAAGTTTTTGAATGTGAAGCATTCTTTATCAGGTCCAAATCTGACCTGTGGGACCATTGGATCATCCAGCTCAGACTTGGGACTTCAGTAGCAGGCTGTCTCCCAGTCCTGTATGCCTGAAGTCAGAAGATGCTGGCTCTATACTACACTGCTTTCATACTTCCTGTATGAAATGGCAAATGTTCATATTTTTGATCCAGTATTACATTTTTATGGCTTATGTTCCATGCATTTACTAAGAATAGAGTACTGAAGAAGAAAATGTTTTAATAATGGAAAAATGTTATTATAAAAAAACATACAATGGTTTGTGCTCAGTTTATTCTTTTTATGGTTTGGATTATGCTATTTAAATGTATATTAGTATGAATTAATTAAAATCATCCAGTGATCTGTGAGTTAATGATCAAGTGTATATAATTGAACACTTGTCTTTGTTGATGTGTCCCTGAAAAGACAGTATGAAAAAAATAGAGTATGACTTTTGTGACTATTTCTTAAGCCTATACAGAAAATAAATCCAAAGATACGAAGTAGATAAAAAATTAGTCTAGCTCATATTCATAGTAAGTAACTCTTTAGGAGACTTCATTTATGGAATAAGTTTTGTAGTTGGATCAAATTTACGGTCTAAAGGGACCGTGACTTCCTTTATATCACAGACCATTATTTCACCCAGTTTTTCCAGTATTGAGCCCAGTTACTTTCCCAACTATTTCAGTCCTCAAAGAACTAACGTGCATGCTTGGGACCAGAATAGAAGAAGATACCACCAGTACTTGAGGCCTGTTCAGTAAAATATTGATGTTAGTACTTATGCCCCATGTCACAGAAAAAAGTGCAAAAACAGAGTAACAAATTACCTTTGTATGGTGTTAAAGCATTACTCTACCTTATTCAGCATTTTGCCTCCAGCTGGGGCCAGTCTCTGAGAGAAAATTGTGTGTTTTGGGGGGCAGAGGGAGGAATCTGACCAGCTGTAGATGACCATTTGAAGCCCAGATTTTAAGCATGAGATTTTATTATAGTCATTGTCTTAATACTAACATAGAGTGCTTACCATAAATTTATAATGCTGGTTATTTAAAGATAAAAATCTTTTCAGTGGAGCTGGTTCAGCCTGTGCGTTAGACAAATTTGTAGCAAACTGTAGCAAATGTTCATTATGGCTAAGTACCAAAATTTGGGGACTTAGGGGTTGGTTAAATTGATTCAGAATGGCTGCCCAATATCAGGTAAATCAGGATGGGGGTGCTAGCCAGGGGTTGGGGGTCCAAGAGGCTGGAGGGGTTTGGAAATCTGCTGGGGGATGTGCGACCTGCCAGGGGGGAGGGGAGCAGGCGTGACCTATTGGTGGAGTGCAGGGAGGTACGTGCAACCCATGGGTGGGTGGGGGGAGCCCCACAGTGAACCTATGCCCCCATACCTCCTGCCACCAGAACTTGCTTGCTCAACTCTGGCAGCGGCAAGTGCTTATAAAAGTGGCTGCACCTGGAGTGGCTCGTGGGATGGGGATTGACAGTGCTGGTTTGGGTGGGTGGGGAGCAGGAGCCAGGGGGCAAAAAATAGACTGGTGTGGGGGAAGAGCAGCCCCAGGACTAGGGCCAGTGATTTGGTTTTCCCAGCCCCAGGGCTGCGCAGGGCATGGGCACCTGGTGCCTCCTGAGTCTGGGGGGGGGGGGCACCCGCAGAAGCCAGTGGCAGCGTTGGGAATGGGGCTGATGAGGATGCACAGAAGCCTCCGGCAGTGTTAGCAGTGGGGATGGCCCTGTCAGGGGGGGCACGTGCCCCACCATGCCCCTCCCACCAGTCACTTATGGCATGGGGGTAGTGGATAGAAGTTCCACACACTGATTTGACCTAAATCAAATGAGTCTGATATTACATTGATCCAGGTTTATCTTAAACTGGGTTCTGCACTTTTTAGATCAGTTTGTGTGCATGGAACTTCTGTTCAGTTACAGGCTTAGACTGGGTCTGTAACTGGACGGTCAGCACCAGAATGAGCTAAATTTAAATTGGACAGCCATTTTGAACCCAATTTAATCTCTCTCGTGTCTATACTTAGCCTCAGTGAAAGGACTCGACTACTTGAGACCGTCTTTGGCAAGAGGAATGCTGAATTGTACTTGTAGGCTGTTGACATGAGATGAGAAATCAATGAAGGAGTAAATGTGTTGTCCTTGGTACCGTTTGTTTTGAAGATATACAATGAGGCTCCATCTTAACTGGAGAAGTCTACATTTCATTTTGAAATAGTCAATTTGAGATGGCTATCTAAAGATAAAATCCTAGAGATAATGAGGTAATGGACTTTTTACCTTGATGTAGCTAGCTGATGGCAACCCTGCCCTGAATCTCAGCTAACTACATTGAAATAAAAAACTACAGTGACTTGTCTCCATTAGGTTTTTACTTGTTAGCTTGCTAAACCAAAAGCTGTGAGGAGAGATTCAAATCCTGTTTCATAGATGAGCTGTTAGAGTGTACAGTATGCAGGCTTTGCAGAAATCTCTAATGGGATGCTCAAGCCTTGTACTCAGAAATGGCTGTTTCTCTTTGTTTTCTTCATGAGAGGGTCACGCTACAACTATTTCTGTTCACCCATACAGTATGGAACCAACACATGTCCCCTGCTTATTATCTAGGCTTATTCGTCTGCACTCTATCTGTCAGTGCATTGTGTAGTCTTTCTCTTTCCGTTTTAGCTCTCTCCTTTGTATCTAGCTGTTTTGCACTACAAGAGAGTTTTCCTGTTGGACTTATAGGAGACTCTGTAGCTCACCCATATATTTTAAGGAGGCCTGTGATTATTGTGCATTCAAGATTGCAGATGGTTGGCATGAGAACCTGTGCCGGTTATCTGCTTCACTTTCTCTTTATTTAGAAGCTCCCTTGAGATCTGTGAATGATATCCAGCTTAAAGGAAATGCACATACATTCATGAGCTCAAGTAATAGGGAAAAGAACAAATATCCTATGAAAAATAACATTTACCTATCTTTGTTTTGAAGTCATGATTACTTAAAAAAAAATATTAGGGGCTGATCAAAATCAGCTTAATTCTGGCTTTACTTTCTCTATGCTGCAACATGGTTTTTCCCCCCATTCATTCTTTTAAAATGCTGTCCCAGACATACTGTGAAGAAGAAGGGTTGCTCATGTAGAAAATATGTTGAAATGCAAACCTGGACATAGTCAGAAGGAGTTACTGGACTCATTTTTACCCAGGGTTTCAACTCATTGTAAGCAATGAACACCTGGGCTCCTAGCCAACTGGCCAGACCTATATCATCTCTGTGTCTTAGCAAAAGCAGATGGTGTAGTTGCACCTCTTTTTTTGGAACTATTAGTCATGTAATTTAAGGCACTGAAGGCATTTACCCAAACCTTGGTTGATGGTTTCTTTTATGAAAGCTCATAATGCTTGTGAATGAACGGTTAGACTGATTTTTCTGATGGAGAGGATTCAGGTAGTGTCAGACACAAATGTAGTCAATCGAAATCAATCACAGTGATAATCAAGTGTGAGGTTATCCATTTAATGCAAATGAAGCTTTGAAGTGTGCAGTGTCAACTTTAGTCTTTTTTTCTAATATTTTAATCAAATTAAGTGGACCAAAGTAGATGCTATTTAGTTAGCACAAGTGGTTTTTACAGATGGGAACAAAAGGACAGTTTTGAGATTAAAGATGAAGTTGGACTTGGACTTGGATCTGTTTGGTTTTGATTGTACCACAGACTTGAATGTGATCTCCATTGATTTTCTTTATCTGTATGGTTAGGGTGACCAATATGTCCCACATTGGCTGGAACAATCCCAGATTTTGGAGGCTGCCTCAGTGCCCTGTTGGAGAAAATAGAAACAAAAGTCCTGGGTTGGTGGGTGCTCACCCACATGTGCCTGGCTCTGAGTCAGGAGCTGGGCACATACAGGTGGGTTTGGGCTAATCCAGGATTTTTGTTTCTATTTTCTCTAGGGAGCCCAGCCATTGGGCTGCTCCCTGGTCTGGACTCTACTGGGAAGACCACTCTGTTCGCAGCCCATCAGAGTGGGGGAGAGAAGGAGCTTTGGGGTTCTTGCCCAGCCCTGCTCTTGAGAGCTGTGAGGTCAGGAGTTTGCGTACCTGTGTGTGTGTGTGTGTGTGTGTGTGTGTGTGTGTGTGTGTGTGTGTGTGTGTGTGTGTGTGTGTGTCTCCTTGGCCCTGTCCTGCTCTTGGGAGCTGCAGGGTGGGGGGGCATGTGCACGCATGACACATGCTGTCCTGTCGGGCCCTGCCCCCTAGTGTCTCCCCTACCACATCCCAAATTTCCATCACATTATTATGGTTACCCTATGTATGGTAGATGGGAACTTCATGCGGAGTGTAATTTCTACTTATTTAAGTTTTTGTGTGTCCTACCCACTCTATATTGTAATCTTATCTCTTCTCCAGTTTGGTTGAGCAAAGTTTGTGCTCAAAGCAAAGTTTTCCGATGCAAAGTAACTCACACGTCCTGGAAATTTAAAACATATAGTATAAAACTTCTCTACACATTACAGTAATCTGTTTGTATAGTCCTGTGAGATCAGAGTGAATCAGTGCAAGTCAAAGCTCAGCCAGGCTGTGGACTGCTCAGTGTAGCTGGAATCTCTACAGATACAATCCATAAGATTCTAAAAAAAATAAACTGGGTATTTTACAAATGGTAGTTTTTGGCGGTGTTTAATTTGACCAAATTAATATGAGTGAATTCTTCATAGACAGCATAGCAGACAGATCACCGCCTTTCCTCTCCAGTTCTTCCAGCCTCCCCCACAAAAATGAACCATTTGCAGAGCCCATCTTAGAAAACTTCAGCCCAAATGCTCATTTTAGTAAAAAAAAAAAAAAAAGGAAAGTCAGAAACATTTTAGTCTTAGCTATTACTACCAGCTCTGGCTCTAAGATGAAGTGCACAGTATGTCATTGAATTAGGTTTCTTAACTGAGTTATAGAACTTTTTCCCCCCTTCCCAGTCCATAACCTGTGAATAATGATGTATGATCCAACATGACCTTTTGAGGGTTTAACAGTGTGAATGATAGCCTATTCTAATCAACTCTGTAATATTATGTTATGATAATGTTGTCATATGGTATGAATTCAGGTTAGAAGGCTGCCATACAGTTTGGGAAAAAAACAAGTTTTTTGTATGCCCAGTTTAGGCCCTCAAACCCAAATTGAGTGCCTGGAAATTTGTATCTCTGGCCTGCTTGTTTATTTTCATATGTGGGAATCTATATCTAATGTAAATAAAAATATTCACCCTCTTAGCCACAGTTTTTCTAAGAAAATTGGGATCAGATCAGAGCCTACAAGGTCACATCATCAAGGTCTGAACCACTCCCAGGACTGGTTTCTTTTGTTTCTTTTCTAGCAGCAAATAACTGAAAAGTTGCTTCTGACTTTTAAACTGCACTTTGGTTACTTCTGAAGCCAATTACTAGAGCTGGTTAGAAAATTTTCTGTCCAAATTGAAATGTTTAATGAAATTGGGTTAATTTTCCCCAAAAGTTTTACATTGGAGTGAGAAAGAGGGTGAGGATAACATTCTGATAGTTTTGAAGCATCCTGTTTTGACATTTTTATACAAAAACACTTTTACATGAAAAAGTGTACTCAGGTTTTTTAGATTACTTCATTTTTATTTTGCATTTCATAATATAATTTTCTATATATGCAAAATGAAATTAAAACTAAAAATGAAACATTGGTAGGCAGTAACAGTAGGTATATCGGTCTCGTAAGGCTGTAGAATTATACTGAGATGCAGGCATTAGGGCTATGGACAGACATTACACATAAACCAGTTTAAGTGATCAGAAGCTTGTTTAAACCTGTAACAGAACAGATGTTCAGTGCACATCAACCAGTTTGAAAATGGCTGAAACTGGTTTGAGATAAACTTGGTTGAGTGTAGTATCAGACTTAACTGATTTGGGTCAAACTGGTTTATGCAATGTCTGTCCCAGACCTCTTGCTGGTTTAAGTTAAATCAGACTCCCCCAGAATCCTGGCATGCTCTCTGTGCTGGGCAGGGCTCTCTGCTCCACAGCAGGGCTGGCCCCCTCCCCTCTGCTCTCTGGCTGGAGCTTGGCACAGACTTGCAGGCACCAATTTCACTGGGACAGGCGGACAGAACAGTGACTGCTTAGGGCTTTTGGAGCTAATCAGCAGGTCAGTGGTAAGCTGTTTAAGAAGTTTGAAGGAATCAGAAAAGAGGCTATTGTTTTGCTAATTGTGTGATAAAGGCTGTTACAAGCCACCCCCCCCCCCCCCAAGCTAGCTTGCTTGCCTGTCAGTTGGCTGCAGACAGTATAACAAAAAAGTTCCATATCATCAACAGATGCATGCACTGCCCCCCATGCCCCTTGCCTCAGAGTGCTAGCCTGGGGCTGGGGGCTGGCAACACTCTTGCCCCTTGAGCAGCCAGCGGGGAAAAGCCTGGGACAGTGCAGGTAGACCTCCCTAATGAGAGGGTCCCACTGGGCCCTGGTCATGCCCTCCTCTGATCAGCTCCCTGCACAAGGGAAGGCAGGGCTGCTCTGGCACCCCCTGGCTTCTAGCCTGAGCCACTTCAAGGCAGTCCAGAGAGAATGTCTGTCCAGTTTTAAACCAGTTCAGCCTAGTCAGGTTAGAGTAACCTGCAAAGATTGAATCAATTCAGGTTCAGGCTTTTTGAATGTCTGTCCTTAGTCTAGCTCACTGAACATCTGTGAATGTGGCTGTAGAGCTAGAGTGACCATATGGGACAATGTAAAATCCAGGACACAGTCCCCCTCGGTGCCTCTCAAGTCAGCAGTGCTGCTGCAGGCAGGTACTGCTGTGAGGCAGTGTAGAGCGTTTCTGATATTACTATTTAGGCAGCTTTGGGAATCATAGAATTATAGAAAATAATTAGGGTTGGAAGAAATCTCAGGTCATCTAGTCCAACCCCCGGCTCAAAGCAGGACCATCCCAGGTAGATCATTCCAACCAGGGCTTTGTCAAGTAACCTCTTCCAGTGTTTCATCACCCCCCCTAGTTAGAAAGTTTTTTCTAACATCCAGCTGAAACCTCCCTTGCTGCAACTTAAAACTGTTGCTATTTGTTTTGTCACGTCCCCACTGAGAACAGTCTATCTCCATCCTCTTTGGAACCACCCTTCAGGTATTTAAAGGCTGCTATCAAATCCCCCTCTGTCTTCTCTTCTGCAGACTAAGTAAGCCCAGTTCCCTCAGCCTCTTCTCAGAAGTTATGTGCCCCAGCCCCCAAACCATTTTTGTTACCCTCCTCTGGACTTTCTCCAATTTCTCAAAATCCTTTCTATAGTGGGGGACCCAAAATTGGAATGTATGGTCACCCTATGTAGAGCCCAGTTCTTCAGTGACAGTCCTTTCTGCACTTACCACATTTGAAGTTCATATCACAAAATCCTGAATATGATGCAGGATTCTTCCTGAGTTTCTTCTGTCCTCTGCAAGTTGGGCTCTTTCCTCAAAAAATGAAACAATTACATTGAAAAAACTGAGCTATGTTTAATCCTAAAACAATTTTGTGCAAAACTTTTCTACTGAAGAATTTTGAATTTTTTTCCCAAAATTTTCAAATGTCATTCTGACTTGAAAATGAGCCACGTTTTGCAACACTGAAATCTGTTGAAAAAGGGAATGACTATTTCTTATATATATATTTTGGCATATCAGTAGAATAAAATATAAAAACAAAAGCTGCTTAAACACTAACCCAGTTTAGCCTGGCTTGCTAAATACCTGTACAAATTGAAAGGGTTTCTGAAAGATGTCCAAGCTTCGGCTTTAGTGGGCCTCATGGGTGACAGGGAGTTCTAAAACTGGAGAGGGACTACCAGGTTCTCCACACGGTTCCGCTAATTACCCATCTTAAATGGTTTCTTTTTGTTTAAATATGGTTAGCCACTATGT
Source organism: Alligator mississippiensis (assembly GCF_030867095.1). Lineage (NCBI taxonomy): Eukaryota > Metazoa > Chordata > Crocodylia > Alligatoridae > Alligator > Alligator mississippiensis. The sequence continues at coordinate 50,869,862 of NC_081832.1, forward strand.
CTTTCCTCTGCAAATGTAAGCATCTCAGTTGCTATGATTTGGGTATTTGACATTAAAACCTACTATTCCAGAACTAAGATTGTTGCCTTTCAGAGCTATATTTTATCCTTAGCACAACTGTGCTATTCTTCCAGCTGAACTGATTTATAAATATAAAGGTTAACTGTGAACTATTTTTCAGAAGATAGTTGAAAATAGTGCTTTGAAAATTGCATTTTTCAGAAATGCCTTTAAAAGAAAAACAACATTAAAGAAATTCATACTAAATTAAATCACATGTAAGTGTTTGTTTTCAGCATAACTTTTCTTGGCAATGATTAGCCAGTTAATTGGAAGTATCTGTAGTTTTGTGTGCACATCCAAATATGTTAGAATTTTAGTTTATGCTGCTCAAGTAATGTGAAAGCAGGAGGTATACACTCGGTGGAGTTCAGAAACTGGTTCTTGGCTTAATTTTACCATGTGATAAATTGGTATGGAAAGAATGCAGTTGTCGAGGATTCTTAGGATTAGAAACCTTGTGCAAATCACACTCTTGGGTTGTTTTTGGGTGGAGCAAGCAGTTTCATCTTCAGCTTTGTGCTGACTGGTGAAAAAGGCACTAAAGCAGGGACCCCATCTGTAAAATGGCAGAGTTAACCCTGGTCAGATTGGTGGGTGCAGTTTATATACTTTCACTATATAGTTACTTACATTTTCTGCTCTGGCACACAGGCTGTGTTGCATGATATCTTACTTCTTCCATAGTTCACACTAAAAATGGAAAGGCTTTTAAAGTTCCTAGTGTTTTATAATCCCTAAAGAGTCATCTGGTTTATAACCCACTTCTAAGCCTATGTTGGTTAAGAATTTTTTGTTAAAAACTCGGCACTCCTGATGGCACATCTCTGAAAAACATGCAAGTCAAAGGAATAGTGTAACAGATTCAGTATGCTTAGGAAGATAATGGGAGTAACATTGTACTGTACAAGTGGGTGCACCGCTGTGACTTATACTGTGAGTCCTATTATAAAGGCAACAATAGCAATGTATTTCTATGAGTCTGTGTAAGAGTGTATGTCTATAAGTCTGAAGAATGGAAGCTTCCAAAAATACTACACCAAACTCTTTCTGAGACAGTCTTGTTTTAATTTTGGTGGTTGGAATAATGACAGTTTAAAGAGCAACAAAATAAGCAGTGTGAGTTCAGCATGCAAGATTGTGGTTTGAGACCTCTGTTTTTGTAATCAAAGCATGTAATAGAATCTGATTGTACACAAAATTATACTTCTGACAGCCTTCATTTTATATTCTATTTAAAAGGATCTGTGTATCTGAAAATGAATAACAGTATAACCCAAAATAAAACCAACTTCAGATGTAATATTGTTTGGCAGAGCATTCCACAGCCATTCTAATCAGGAACTTAAAATCAATAAGAAAATGGGATATACCACTAATTAGAGACGGTGGTAAATTCTGCCATTGGGATGTCAGCACAAACGAATGTAGTAATAATGCCCTCACTTGCTGAAGTTACTTTTTCACTTCAAGGTAGGTGTGCTTTTAGGAAGCAAATTCATCAAATAGGTGAAGAAAAGTCAAGCGTTCATTCTTGCTGGCTTCTACCTTAGATCGAAAGGTAAAATATTCTTAGTAACGTAAACTCAATTTGTATGGACACATTGCCTGAGTAAATCTTCACTTAAGTGGTCTTTATTCACTGACCACTTGTTTCTGCAGATCCATCAGCCTGTCAGGTGAATGGCCATTGAACATCAAAACAACATTTTGTAATATATTGTTAGTGTTGTTTTGGAAGCAAACAAAAAGCAGAGCTTTGTGTACATTAAATTTTGCAAAAGTTTAAATGTAATTAGAATTTAGAATTGCATATTTCTCTCTCATCTGTACCTAAGTTACATAACCAACAGACATCAACACCTGGAAGTTATGTCAGAGCATATCTACTGGTATGCTTTAGGTGAGCTTTTACCTTTTTTTTAAGTGCAAGTAAAATCATAAATGTTAGATATTTATTTATTTTATTTCTGTTTCTAGAAAATGTAAATATTTTCTAAAATTCAGGACTGCAACTTACAGTAGAGAGTCTAAAATCTCTCTTAAAGCCTTACTGTTCAAAAAACTGTCATCTTAGTTTGGAAATGCTGGTTTGGTGACCAACTGAAACCTAATATTGAAGGGCCACAAAGTAAATCTTCTATTTTGGAAATTACTTAATTTTAGTCTCTTATGTTGTGGGTCTGTAAATGATCAGATGCATCACATTTTAGAAACACCTTTTAAGTAAAAATTGTATGTGACGAACTAAAAAAGAATCTAGAAGAAATATTCTTATATAAAATAACTCATTGATGTCAGTGCTAATGGGAAGCCTAAAATCTAGAGATGACAAATTCAGGTTTGGATTAGAGATGTGCATTTTCAAGGATTAGAGATGCTTGGATTTGGTTTTTAAATAAGTCTATCTCTGATTAAGCTACTGTTCCTAGTTACTACCTCTCTTGGCTATCCCAGCAGAGGTTCTAAGGACATGGAGAACAGGCAAGGGAGTGGGGAGTGCCTAGATAGGGTTGGGGGGGCGCATTTTGGTCTCAGGTGTTTTCCTCCAGGGTTAATGCATGTTATTTAGGGCCTGACTAACATAGTTTTGAGATGGTCTAAAGAGGTATTGGAGTCCTGTTGGTTTGTACAAGGAACTCAGATTCTGGACCTGTCTGCTTAACACCTTTCAGAAGTGTTATCTTAACTTGAAAGGTAATAGGTAGAAGCCCAGGATGAATTGGAGGGTATAACAATATGCTATTTTGCCCTCAGCAAGTGCTTTGACTCAAATGGAGTTGTAGGCACTCAACACGTGCAAAAATCAGGCTCAGTATTTAGTCTGTTATGGTGGGAGCAAGATAAAGAGTATTATCACCTGAGAAACCTTAAGCACCACTGCTCCTGTGCAGAATCAAGGTGGGCAGACTAGAGCATACATCACCTTTTCCCCACATGGCATATTCTTGCCCCATGCAGGAGCAATGATACATGCCCAGCCACCTGCCTAGCATATCGTGTCACTCCAATCTCCCAACCAGACTCTGGCCTGGGACTTATGACCAACTGGCTGGGACCAGGCTATGGAATCCTGCAATATCCTAGCCAAACTGGGACGTATGGTCACCCTACCTATATAATAGCCAGCTATTATATTTTTAAAGATTCATCAAATTATGTGTGTATCTTAGAAGGCATTGCTGTATCTATTGTGTGTGCCCATGCATAACAGAAAGAGTTTGAGTCACTAGAAAATTATGTTCACTTAGGCATAAGCTTTCTTGGCAAAATTAGTCTGTAATATTTTCTGGGGAGTTAAAAATTCAAACACAGGAAAACTGATTTGTTAAACAAGTGTTAAATAGGAGAAAGTGTTAAGTAAGTTCTTGTTCCCAGATAGTGAGAGTTCTGTCTACTCAAGTTGTCCCTATACTTTGAACAAATATTGATCCACATATCTGACTTATATGAGAGATGTCCATTACACTTGATTGTCAATTTGAGTTGTTTTTTGGTTGCTCTTCAGTTAGTCATCATGTTGCTAAATTTCTGCACAGCCTTCAGAAAACACAGAATCATAGAAATCATAGAAAGAAGGATCAGAAGGAACCTGTAAGCCCATGGTCCCCTGCCATGGGCAGGAGGTAATTGGTCTCAAATGAGCTCAGTGAGGTGCTTGTCCAGCCTCCTCTTGAACACCACCAGGGATGATGACTGCACCACCTCTGCTGGAAGTGTGTTCCAGATTTTGGTTTCCCATACAGAAAAGAAGTTTCTCCGTATGTCTAGCCTAAACTTTTCCCCAAGTAGTTTGTGCCCATTGGTCCTTGTCCTCCCAGGGGAAACTTTTCTGAAAAGTTGCTGTCCCAGATACTGGTGTTCTCCCTTGACATATTTGTAGGTGACTATCAAGTCACCCCTCAGCCTTTTTTTACTCAAACTGAACAAGCCCAGATCCTGAACTTTCTTCTCATAAGCCCTATCCCTCAGGCCCTTGATCATGCGGGTGGCCCTTCTCTGCACCCTTTCGAGCTTGTCCACATCTTTCTTGAAGTGCAATGCCCAGAACTGGATACAGTACTCCATCTGTGGCCTTACCAACGCTGATTAGAGGGGGAGGAGCATCTCTCTGGATCTATTGGTGACACATTAGATGCACGCCAGAGTTCTGCTTGCTCTGTTGGCAACTTCATCACATCAGCAGCTCATATTCATCCTCTGGTCAGTTGTCAATTGTCACCCCCAGGTGTTGGTTGACACCAGAGTTACCTCTAAGTTGTGTGGCGTGCACAGCCACGCTCATGTCGTGCTGCCAGAAGTGCCTCTGTGGCCACACAGCTTAGGCGGAACGCTGGTTGTCACCACCAACATCTATTTGTGTTTCTATTTGTGTTTCATAAGCGGGGGCACACGTCGTTTATGGATCTGTTCATGATAGGTTGTAGTGGAAATAAAGACAGGCCAACCTCACACGTTTTCTAGCATATGGAAGTTTTATTTAAATGTTATTGAATGTTCTTAAGTATCCAAAATAGGCTTGTAAATGTCAAAAGCATGAGGTTTCCTGAACAATGTGATCAAAAATGAAGTGAGGGAGGCTTTTGGGGTTTGGTTTTTTTTGGTGGGGGGGGGGGGGTTGTTCTTTGCTTTGTTTTTTGTTTTTTAACATTCCAGAGAATGCTATGAGCTCGTTGTCTAGAAATGGGAAAATGGTCCTTTTCTTTAGTTAAATCATGTGTAGCAATCTTTCTTTTTTTCATATACATGTATTAAACTGAATTACAGCAAAGACTTTACATGCAGAACTCCAAGGCTGTACCCACGTGAGCATGGACATTTATTTCCCCAGGGACAAAAAGTAGTGGCACACCTTGTCCCTCTTGTGTGCAGCAGATTACTTTGGGTGGGGTAGGGGAGGCTGGGGCCAGCAACTGTACTGGTTCCAGTAGCCTTAGCTGGAGTCTTGGAGATTTTGGGGAGCTGCAGCTGTGGTGATCCTGCTGCTTGGAGCCTGGCCAGCAGCTGAAGTGCATCTCTACCTGGCCAGGCTCTGGTTTTGGGCAGTATGTGCTGCCCCACTTTTTTTTTGTATGTGTTAGATCCTGGGGTCAATGCCCTCTCCCTTCCTTGCACTGCTACCCTGCAGGGCAGAGAATAACTGAATGTGCGGTGTATGGTACTGGAGATGGGTCTGCAGTGCCACATACCGCGTGACCGCACTTGTCTGGATGTGGCCGAAAAGTTTAAAACACAGGGTTCCTTATTTTAAAATATTCAGAGATAAAAGGCTATACTAAGACTAATTCCAAGAAGGAACTTGGGTTCAAACATAATTCTTTTCCTATTTCCTGGGAAAGTTCCTCCCTGTAGGTGCACTTGTTTCTGCATTTGGGTGCATTACTTTTGTTGGATCATATATGGGGGAAATTGTAATTCTCCATTCCTTGCTCACTTGCTCCAGAGTCATATGGATGGTAGACCAATTCTGAATTGCTCAATTTTTAAACAGTTCCATTTGAAGATTTAAAATGAAATATTAAGACATTTTGAATACAGCACTGAAATGACACAGAGTGGGAGGTTTATGCTGGCACATATTATTTCACATGTGTTGATAAGCTTGCAGAGGATGCCAGGCATGTCACTTACAATTTACTGGGTATGCTGTTTATTCATGTTCTTTACTAGAAATGCAGAAAACTTGGCATCTAAGTTAAAGGGCATCTTGCTAATTAAGTGAATTTTACTGTACCTGCCTACAGCTTGTTCTTCTTCTCAAATGAAAACTGACTATTCTCAAGCTTTTCTCAGACTTCTGATTCTTTGTGCATTTTATTTGAACACATAAAAATGATCCATATACTCATATGAACATTATGCAGCACAAGCGCTAAAAAGATTTTGTTTGTTAGAGGGAAAAGAGACAGATGTTTCTTGTAAGAACTTTTTGAACCCCTTATAAAAAACAGAGCAGTATTACTTGGCAGTGTAATCTGTGCATTGTCTTTTTGTTTATAACTGCATATACTCTGGTTGCTCTGCCAGTTATTTGGACACTTCACTAAGAAAATACAAAATAAATAATTAATTCTATAGTCAGTGGTGCATAAGAGTTAACACAAAACAGTTATGAAACACTTGTGGTGAATCCCAGAGATCATCTTGGAGGGTTTTGAGTGCTACCTTGACTCCATTGATGAATACCTTTTCAGTTTGCTTGTTTGTTTTTGGCTATACCAGTGTGGAAAATATAGTTGAACTTTGGTTACTAAAAAACAAACAAACCCCCAAACAAACTGAAAGAAATTATGTGATTAAATTTAAATTAATAGAATAAAGCGGGTCACAAAATATTTGCTGAGTAAAAGAGCCATGAAACTTTTTGTAGCACCCCATGGTGAGTGTTGATAATGGTATCATTTCTCATTTCCAGGTGAAAAGGTTTTCCCTACTTAGGATAGCACAGCGCATACACACTGGCCCATCCAGTACAGTGAATGTCAAAATAGACAATACTAATAAAGTTCTTAATGCAGTGAATTAACCCCTCTATTTATTTCATCAACAACCTCCTAGGATGGATAATGTTTCACTAACTGCTTAATTGGGAGAATTAGACTGGAAAACTGCCATATTGTTCTCTTTTAAAGAGTGCCAGGAGTGAAGAGATACCAGTTGTCATGTCAGTGGCTTAATCAGAGCTATGTCTGTACATCTGGGAGATGTTCGTCTGTTTTCAGTCTCCTCCCCAGGTGGTTAGGCAAGAAACCAAGCTCCCTTCTGTTCAGAAACCACACACACAAAAAGAGCTGCAAACATTGATCGTTTGTTCCCTTTATTGTTCAGTCACCAACCAAGGGTAGTTAGAGGAAAAAGAATATTTCTGGCATATTGAGGCTATAATTTAGTGGAATAAACCACTGCTCTATATTATGGCCATCTTTGAAACGTAATTTGGCATTTCCCTAAAATACAGTACAAGAACTAAGTTTTGGCAGAACATGAATGCAATACTCATGACTGAACACTGGATACATATGTATCCCTGGATGTTGTAGTATTTAAACTTCATGAAAGAAGTTTTGCTTAGCAAACAAGCGTACAGAGTGGGAAGTAAAAAAAATCTGCCAATTGTCTTATTGGTAACAGAACAATAAAGGGAACATGTCTACTTCCTTTTAGCTACTGATGTAATAATGGACCAAACATCTTAAATGTATGCTTCAGGCAGCTGAGATTTATCTAAAGTACATTTAATATGAATACATTTAGTGTGAAAATGAGAAAATACTCGATTAGGATCCACCTTTTTTTTTTACCAATGAATCTTTCACAATGTTTTTATCACGGCGGGGTTCTCGCGGAGGGCCGTGATCTCCTTGAGGCCCTCTCACCACGCTACTCCGGCCCGAGGACACCCTCCATTCTCGCCCGCCACGTCTTGTTCGAATATGTAATAAGGAGGCTGCCTTGTGTTTCCTCGGGCCTGTCAGCTCCTGGACCCCTCGTGGGTCTCCCCGTACAATGGGCGCTACCCAAGCACCCTAGCCTTATGGGCTATGCGTAACTCCTACCAGCCCCTAATACCACTCCCCAAGCCTTGCAGATGTAATAGACGTTGTCCGGTCTATACGCCCGCTTCCCGGGCCTCCTCTCTAATGTGGCCCACTCTGGACTCCCTCTCTCGTGCCCAGCCTCTTGCTGGGACTCTCGCCTGGCCCACTCTGGGCCTCCCCTGCTGGTGTGGTTCCGCTCCGGGACTCTCTAGCGGGCCTCCGGTCCTATGGGCCAACCGCACGGATACCCTCCCTGACTCTGGCTCCCCGCGCTGCTACTCCCTGTCTTCTCAGGGGCAACTGCAGCGCCCTGCCTTGGTCTGAGGGGGATTGCCTTACTAGCCTGCGGCCGGGCTCGCTATGCCCATGCGCCCACACTGGGCTACTCAACAAAGCACAATGGCGTTCTCCCTCTCTGGGGCTCGCTGCGCCCACACTGGGCTACTCAATACTGTACAAGGGTGTTCCCCCCTCTCTGGGGCTTGCCGTGCCCGCACTGGGCTACTCAGTAATACCGCCCCTTTCCTGGGGCCGGGGGCTATGTTCCCCCACACGCAATCTGGAGTCTCGGTCCCCGTCTGCAACCTACGGGTTGCGCCCGCGACCCACTGGCTGCGCTCCTCGCCGCCAGCTGCTCGCGCAGTGGCGTGCGAGCTGCGCCTTCCCTGGCACTATACAGGGGGCTATGTTCCCCCACACGCAATCCGGGGTCTTGGTCCCCGTCCGCAACCTACGGGTTGCGCCCGCGACCCACTGGCCGCGCTCCTCGCCGCCAGCTGCTCACGCACTGGCGTGCGAGTAATTGAGGCCTCCTCCAACCCCTACAGCCTCGCCCAAGCCTCTGGGTGTAACAACACAATGCAAAACCACAAGCCCCTAGGCTGTAACACAAATGCAAGCCGCATGGCCATAACTCATCATCATAGCTCAAGCCTCCAGGGCTATCATGAGCTGCACTTGCAACTTAGGCTCCTTCCCATATCTCGGCCAAGGGAGCTCCTGCCTCTCCGGCTGCTGGCAGAGAACTGCCAGCCTGGCCTCAGCCCTGAGCTTTATAAGGGCCAGGCCCTGCCCCCTACAGGCAGCTGGCTCCGCTTGGTTGCTCCGGCAACCCGCAGCTGCGCTCATTACCTGAGCAGCCTCAGCTGGGCTCGTTATGTCAGGCCAGGGCACGCTCACTCGCTCCCTGGCAGTTTCTCCTCTATAGGAGCAGGGGCACCGAGGTGCCCTGCGACAGTTTTGTTGCAAAGGACTGTTTTGTGCGTGTGTTTGTGAATAGATATGTGCAGGTAAACTAGTAAATGTTTTCAGATATCTACTCAAACATACATTGCATGGTGGATAAAGTAAGTGTATATACCCTGTTAATTATCTTACTGTCATTAGGCTATTGCAGGGGTGGACAATTATTTCGGGCAGAGGGCTGCTTACTGAGTTTTGGCAAGCCATCAAGGGCCGCATGACAGGTAGCCAGGGGAAGATAAATATTAATTTTCTAAAATTTTTAGGGGCCCTGCAGGCCACATAGAATGGCCTGGTGGGCCTCATCCGGCCCACAGGCCACATTTTGCCCACCCCTGGGCTATCGTATCAAGGTAGTTGCTTTTTATTGGAAATTCCATTTTCTTCATGGTATTGTAACTTTGAGAAGCAGTTCCTTACAGTCTATAATAATTGGTTTCATTTGCATGATGTATAATTTAGGTATCATGGTTACCTGAAAAACCTTCCTTCCTCTTACATGTTTTCGTTAGAGGGGTGTATGTTCTTTCTGTTTCTGTCTGGGGAATGCCTCCCCTGGGAACAGCTGACCTTTGTTTTCCTGCATTAGGCGGGGGGAACCTTAGCCTTGATCGGAACTGTTCCTGTTGGATCCCCATCACCTCAGCTGGGATGCTCTGCTGCCCTTTTGCTGCAGCCTCACCCAGGCCTGGCAGGCATACCTCCAACAGAGACCCCTGGGCCGGAGCCTGCCATTTCCAGAGGTGATGCAGGAGTGCCTGGTTCATAACTTAGCCTTGCAGCAAGGGGCATGGAGCCTCACTGCTTCCTTGGTCAGGTTGCACTTAATCAAGCTGACCCACCTCTTCATCTTAGCTTGTTTGACCTGACTGTTGGGCACTCCATTTAGCTGCATGCCTCTTGGGTGACATGAAAATTGCCCTTTCTGCAAATGTGCTTGCTCTCCTAGAAGACTACCGCCATACACAACAAGCCCTCCCTGATGGCAGCTTGCTAGACAGACACTCTCTATCTCTACCTGTTTCTCTAACTGTGGACAGCACTCTGCTCTCTCTCTCCCATCTGCCTTGAGATCCTGTCTATACATGTGGACAGTCAAAGTGCAGGCAACCTTTGCCACCCACTCTGATGTGACTTGGAGGCAGCACGTAGTGGCAGCAACACTAAATCAAACCTTTCTGAACTGCCCCAGCTGTAGTCAATCTTTGCTGCCATCAGCATTCTCTTTAGCACGCTGGACGTGGACTTCTCTAAGACTGTGCACATCTTCTCAATTCTATACTAAGCAGCCAAGGGTAGCATGATCTCCGTGGCCAATTTCCTTCTGGGACAGGTCAAGATGCTGACTTTGAAAATCTGCAGAAACTGGTTCTCAGGGTTTAAACCCATTGCTAGCCCCAGATGTCCTCCAACTCTTCTGCTTTCTGGTCCAGGTGCATGTGACATTTGAATTTGGGCACTTCACTTTGCAAAAAAAACATGGACCAGTTTGTGTTGCAATGGATCCTCTGCAGAGTAGAAGATGGACAACTGGTGCTACATGTATAATTGCACAAGGGCACTCTCTGTTGACATGATGAGTTTTTTGTTTTGGTCACTAACAAGAGTTTCATGCTCAGCCCCTGGGGAGGGCAACATATCTTTGCACTTTCACAGTTTTTTGAGTATTTGTATAATAAAGTTTTAAGTAAAAAAAACAAAACAAAGGAACCTCTCTCTTTCCCCATCCCCACATACACACTCTCATACATATAGGTTAGGGACAGAAGTTACACATAAAGTGGTTTAAGTCATCAGAAACTGGTTTAAACCTGTAACAGAACAGAAGTTCAGTGCACATAAACAAGTTTCAAAATGGCTGAAACTAGTTTAAGATAAACCCGGTTGAATGAAGTAACAGACTTAACTGATTTGTGTCAAACCAGTTTATGAAACTTCTGTTCCAGGCCCCTTCCTGGTTCAAGTTAAATTACAGTCCTCCAGCGTCCCAGCATGCTTTCCATCCCTGGGCTGGGCTGGGCTGTCTGCTTCAGCAGAGAAGGCATGGGGGACTGCACCGCCCCCCCCCCCCCCAGGCAAACCCCAGCTGGGGTCTGGGGCTAGCAAGGGGTTTAAACCACACCTTCCCCTGAGTACAGAGCTGCCGTGCCCTGCTAAACTTACTGCTGGCCGTGACTGGACTACAAATCCCAGAGGTACCTAGAAACAGGAAGAAGAAGTGATGAGCAACCCTGCAGAGTCCTGCTGTTCTGATTCTGGATTGCAGATCCTAGAGAACTTGGGGCAAAAGGAATAGGAATCGAACACAGCCCATGCTGGCTATGTGCCAGAGAGCAATGCTGTACCACCCTGTGGCTTCTGGCCTGAGCCACTGCAGGCATGTGGCTGCATTTTCTGAATCATAATGTTTGTTCATTTGTTTCTCAGTTTAATCTCTGCAGCTTAGACTAACCTGGAAAGACTGAATCAATTCAGCCTCAGGCATTCTTAGCCACAGTCTGTTCCATCAGCTGCCAGATTTGTTTGGTGAAGTAAAAGGCAAGAAACACATTTTATAAGTATGCTAGAAGTATGAGGAAAACCAAACTAAGTATAGATCTCTTGTTGAATTGGAAGGACAATTTCATAATGGATGTTGCACAAAAGCATAAAGCCTTTTTTACTTCAACCTTCACAAATAAAGTTGCTTATGAGATGATGGTTATAGTTAGCAGCAAGAACAGGGAAGGAGTTAATAGAGTAAGTAAAGAAGGTTAGGGATTACTTAGACAAACTGTTTGGTTTAAAATCTGCAGGACTGGAATGGATGTATCCTACAGTACTCAAAGAACTGTCTAAGGTAGTTGGAAATTGTTGACTATTATCTTTGAGAACTTGTAGGGCACATCCAGACAAGCGCGCATATGCCTCTTGCCACATCTCAAACCCCTTTAAGGTGGGACAAGAGGCACGTGCAGGAACAAAAAAATGTTCCCTGTGCTGCTGTGGCCCTCCAGGGGGAGCTGGGACCCTAGGCAGGGGGGCTATGACCCTCCGGAGTGCCTGGGACCCTGGGTGGGGGGGCTGGGGCCCTGTGGCCCTCCAGGGGGGAGCTGGCATTCCATGTTCTGTGTGGCGGGGCTGCACCCTGTGGGGGCCAGGGGACCCACCCCTCCTGAGCAGCCCCCCCACAAGGTCCCCCATACCCACAGTCCCCCTAGCAATCACCCCACACCTACCAACACACCAACCCACATCCCTCCACACACCCACCTGCCTTCCCCCACACCCCTTCCTACTCCCTTCCTCCAAACACCACATCCCCCCATCACACACCCATCATGTGCGAAGCAAACCAAAAGCTCGCATCAACACAGGTATTTAGAATTTATTTTATCAGGATGATAGGCTTCCACATTTCTTTAACATTGTAAATATACCAATAAAACATTGCCCAACTGATCTCTCTCTCTCCCTTGATATGTGTGTGTGTGTATAGTGTTCTTTTGTTTTAATTGTGGAAAAACATGGATTTTGGAGTATTTTAAAAAATAGATTTGGGATGCTGCTGCAGTAGTTCAGCTGGCACAAGGGGTAGTGTCCCCAGGTACTAAGTGGCCAGGCCTCAGAAGCTCCTGAGAGTGAGTAGCCCTGAGCTGCTTGCCAGGGCAGCTTTTTGTATGGATGGGGCCAGGACAGGGCAGCTTTTTATACTACTAGGGACAGCACAGGTGCTGGCCCCAGACTCTAGCTCCCCCTGGCTGCAGATCTGGGAGGAGCCAGGCAGGGTTATTTTGCTCCAAGTGGCACAATTTGCTCCACAACAAAGTGCATGTCCAAGCACGTGTGCTGGGGCAAAAAGCCCCAGCTCAAATCTGCACCACTGCTATTTGAGCTGCTGCAAGCGCAGGTACTTGCATGTGTGGACATGGTTGTAGAGGCCAAGTGATATGACTGAAAAACATAGTGCCCATTTTTTTTTTAAAGAGGTGGCAGAGGATATGGGGCATTTGGTCAGTCTGACTTGAAAACCTTCAATATTATGAAGCAGGCCATCAAGGAATCATATTTCTAAGCATCCATCACTAAGCATAGTGATCTGGAACAATCAACATGGGTTTGTCAGGAGAAAGTCATACTTAACCAACCTGATTTACTTTGATGACAAAGGAGTGGGCTTTAAGGATGGGGAGACCAGTGGAGGCAATAAAACTCAGTGATATACCTTGAGTTCAGTAAGGATTTTGACAGTCTCATTAGTGAGGTAAGGAAATACAGTCTAGATGAAAGTACTGTAACGTAGACTATATATAGAAGTATATAACTGGTTAGATCACTGTCCTTAGAGTAGTTATCAATTAGCAGGAGGCATTGAAGGGGGAATCGGGGTTCCCCAGGGGTCTTCTGCTCTGAATTTCAGTACAATTTCACATCTTCATTAATGGACTTGGGGGATGTGATTGAACAGAAAAACCTGAAAGAAAAGCCAGTAGTATACCGGTAAAAATTATAATAGTCTCACAAGTCACAGGAAGTGGTTCTTCCATGGCATGCTACACTGGTGAGGTCTCATCTGGAGTACAGTATCCACTTTGGGGTATTACATGTCAAGGAAGATGTAGATAAATTGGGAAGAGTCCAGCAGAGAGCAACAGAAATGATTAGAGAAAAAATGGGAAGAACTGGGATTATTCAATATGGAGAAGAGAAGACGGGGGGAGGAGGGTAAGGGGGCATATTTTATAAGTAGGGACCTACTAAATTGCCATTTCATGGTTTCTGTGAAATCTGTGAAAAAATGCTTTCTGGAATCAGTGGGAAAACCAGGATTGGCCGCCTGCTTTTACTTACATAATACCATAACTACAGGGGAGAAACATTGGTGAGGACCCATTATTTGTAATGCTGGAGTTTGAATTTGATTGTTTCATACTTGTTCATTGTATATACAACATTGAACATGCAGCAACATTAAACATATCAAAGATTTGTACATAGCTAAGTTCATGCTGACCTGAAAACACAGCAAATTGCTTATATATTTTAAATGCATGATTTTAAAACATTTCCTTGGTATGAGAGATGGTTTATTGCAGTTACCTCTAGAATGCCTGGTTGGGTAGCTCATCGCTGGTGATTAAATTTTAAAGTGTTTGGCTAATATTCTTGCCACCTGAGCACTTAGTACTTTGGCATTTAGCTCTAAGAGGAGATGATTTCTTGCATCAAGCACCAGTAATTTTCAATTGGAATCCTAGAAATGACCACATAGAATTTAAATTTTATATGTATTGAATTTAACTTCAGTGAAATTAAGTTAAAATTTTGTGCCACTATAAAAACTATGTACTGAGGATCTGCTTGGCATAGCTTAGGAGTAGGCTCCTTAGCCCATAAATCAGTCTTCTTCTCTACCCAGTTCAGTGGTTAATGCTGCTCCTTCTGCTTCCCACGAAGCACAGGAAGCCCATATAATGAATGGAAACTTAATGTTGGTAGGATTTCACCAGTACAAGTCTCAGAGGCTGCAGAGATTCAACTTCTATGGATATGCAAAATTTAAGTCAGGACTTTTTTATGGGTGAATCCTCAAAAATAAGTAATATCACTTCCCTATTTAATCCTACTCTATCTTACCTCTTTTTGGCTTTCTGTACAGGTAGATCCTATGCTTTGGGCTGCCACTTTTATTGTGCCTCTTACTGTAGTTGCCATGATATAAGCCATGATATAAGAAGCTGTAGCTCATATTACCTTGATTTAAGTCTTTTGAGGCTGTGTCTGTCATGAATGGTATTTTCAAGTCCACCTTACTTTAAATCCATCTTATAACTATTCCAGGTGCCACTCCAGAGTTGATTTCCTTAATTCATAGACATACCAAGACTTTTTTAAATGTGGTGCTTCTGTTTTTAAGGGGCCGTCTGATTTGAAGTGTAAGTTCTTTGAGAATTTTTCCACAGCTTATATTGCTGTATATTTACAGTGATGCATATGAGCAGTGGAAGTAGGGCCAATATCACAGCTTTAATGTAACAGTTACTTTATTGTGATTTGTTCCTAATATAAAATTGTGAGGTCTGTGAAAAATGAGCCAAGCAATAAAAACAAGTTTTTCTGTATATAATGTGACAAAATAATGACTGTACTTATGTTCATAACTCCAATATTTGAACATCTTCCAGTAAGATACCAAGCACTATAACTTGACATGACTGCTTTTTCTTACCTTCTCCTCAGGAGGAGAAATGTGTGAAGTACTTTGGGCTAGGATTCTTTTTTTTCTGTTTAAAAATATAAGTATAGGTGATAATTCATTTAAGAAAGTAAAATGAAAGAAACCCAGTATTGCACTGGGAGGGGGAAATAGTGAGTTTGGCTGATGTTCATTCTCTTCTGAGTTTATTCTACAGCAGTGATTCTCAGTTGGGGTGCTGTGGCAATTTTAAGTGGGATGAAGGGTGTGAGGACATTACCATTTATTCCTCATCCGTACCTGGTCCCTATGTGAGGTGGTAAGTGCTTGACTTTTCCCTCCTGCCCAGTTTCTATGTGAGGAGGTAAGTGATTGCTCTTCTCTAGCATCCCTGTCCCCCAGCTGGCACCTCTGAGGAGTTAAGTGCTGTAATAAATTAATTTTTACAGTGGGGTGCTGCTAAATACAGAAAATGTATGGAGGTGGTGTCTTGAGTCTAAAAGGTTTGAGAAGTACTGTTCTACAGTTCCCAGTCATAGCATCATAGAACAGAAGGGCTGGAAAGTTGCTCAGGAGGTCACCTAGTCCAGCCCCTTGCTCAGATCAGGACCATCCCTATCCAAACAATCCTATACAAGTGCTTACTTGGGAAAAGTTTTACTGTGCACATGTGGTCAAGTAGTTGACTCTAGTCTTCAACCTGGGCTTTAGGCAGTTTTGTAGAAAATCTAGGTCCAGACCAGAATGCTCTTTGAAGATAAGAACTTTGAGCCAATATAGAGTGGGGGCCAAGTTTTGTTTTATTTAACCTTTCATAGATGATAAGACCAAGAAAAACTACTGTAATCATCTAGGGTCTGATCTCCTACGTAAGGAGATGTTCCTGTCTTGCAAGCCACACAGGAAGACAGAAGGGAGAAGATGCTGGACGTGAACTGCTGATTAAGTACATGGTGTAAGATGCAGAGTTCTGATTTTGTTAGATGTTTGTTCTATGGAGATATAGAGGTGTATGCAGTTTGGATGACTTACATCTCAGTAAAAAGTGAACAAATCTTATAGGGAACAGGCTCCCTCTAGAGTTTGTACCCTTTGATCCCCTTCCCCTTTCATTAGTTTAATGTCCTTCTGACTGGAGTAGTCAGAGGGAACCAATGAGCATTTAGCATATCTTTTAAACAACCATTTACAATTTATAGGAATGAATGTGAGGAGCCTAGTGACAGAGCTAGAGTTTTCTGTCACTCCACGCTGACTGTATGTCTATAGGTATTGATTCCAAAGAGGTCATTGTTCCTTGGCCTGAACTATTTTAGCCTTCACAACCTTACAGGGTTGCATTAATTAAAAAGATAGTAGTTGGGTACTACTTTAGTGCTATCCCGTTTCTGTGCATAGAATCTACACCAAAAGCCTGTCTCACTGACCACAATGTATACAAACTTCAAGCAATTCCTTGACAACCATTACCCTTCCTGTTAGTTCTGTACCCCAAGTTGCACTGTCTTTCTGCTCTCTCTCAAGGGTGGGTCACGTTCATGACCGCTTCATATGGAATCTGCTTGCCTTTCTTTCTGACATGCATTCCTTGCCAAATAACCTCAAGGCCTACAGGACTTACCTTTGCATCAGCCTTGACCCACAACTTTGATTAGTGACTTTGATTGATTGTTTCACATTATATCATGATGAAAGGGCTTAATTATTCCTTTGATTTAGCTTGAGGGAAAGTGCTTATCATACTGTCAGCTTTAAGTAGGTCTGATTGTTCACAGACCTACTTCACAGCAGCCATTAGCACCTTCCTCCTAACAACATCCTTCCTGTTTTGAACATTGTTTGGTCTAAATGTGTTGCAACTGTTCAGTTACTACTGCAGGCAAACCTGGATCTTTCATATCTGAATGATTCGAAACCTACTTGCTTCATGGTAGGTTGCTGAATGAAAAAAGGATCTACCTCGCTATTTGCTGCAGCTATACGTACCCCCAGCCCATCTTGTTTGCAGGCTCTCATATGGGGGGAGCGGGGAAGGGGGGGTATGTTAAGGAACCTAAACCTAGGGAATAACTGGGTTTTACACTACTACTACCACCACTACTACTGTAGTGGTCAGAATTTTATTATTCTGTGCTTGTCAAGGCTTACTTCTGCTGTTCCTTATTCTAAGTAGTGGATAAATAATAATGATTGCAATTATAGTTTACTAAATATTGACCTACGAATAGTGAACACTACAAATTAACTGAACCTTTTATGTAATATGACAGTCTTATCTCAAGGCTTAAAATTAATTTACTCTATGTTGACAGTTCTCAGGGATGTTACTATATTTGTCTTATTAATTGAAATGATTTTTGGTAAAGAAGAGAAAAACAAATATCCTTCAAAAGAACTATTATGTGTAAAGTCACTAAATGTTTCAAGTATTTACTAAGAGCTTGTACCCTCAAACTAAAATAAATTATAAAGTTGTAATATACTGTGTGATAAGAGGTATTGAGGTTGTTTAAACTGTCTGCTATAGAATTAAAAATATATATTGTTAGACCCCAGTATCCAGAATATAGAAATTATTTTCTTTATTTTAAGTGTTTTTAGCAACTGCGTGTGCTATAAAATGGAAGATAGATCATAGCTTTCTAATCTTTTAGCTGTAGGAAATGTGGTGTTCTTTGTTGCTTTACACAGGTGTTTCAGTAGAGAGATCCTTACTGTTTCATCGATGAGAGATTTATATTATATGTAGGTTCAACCTAAGGTTTATATGACTCCTTAATAATAACATAATTAAGAGCCATTAGGACTTGAATGGATCCTAGGGCTTTATAATGACTGAAAAGTATCCATCCTAACTTCATACTGTTTTTTGTCCATTAGCAGAAAGTGAAGATCCAACACTGCATAAATTCCCTGCATTATATTGTCTATTTGACAAATAAATTGTTCTTTTAATTTTCCCCATTTTATATTATATGATTTTCTTCCTGAACTTTTAAAAAGGATAGGTTGGCAAAATTTTTGGGCAGAGTGCCAAAAACACCTGCAACCTCAACTTGTAAAATGTTGGTGTGCTAGGGGGACCGGTGAGGGGCCTGATCCTTATGGCACCACAGTCCTGGCCCCTATCCCAAGGTGCAAGTGCCAAGCAAAATGCCTTTGTTTGCCACACACTGGCATGTATGCCAGGTTGCCTAGCCCTGGAATAGACCCTTTTCTGGCTGGGTGAAAAAAAGGTTGTATTAATGTGAGGAAATGGAAAGCAAGAATGAGACTATTATAACTCCTTTCCAAACTGCCACTATTTTCATAGGTAGAATATATTAACTCAGGCCTCCTACAGAATTTTCCTCTTCCTTCTTGCCTTTTTAAATAGTCTATTAATTTTAACTCTCCTAAACAGAATGAAAATGGAGTGGAAGTTTGAAACAGGGTTTCAAAATATGATATTCACTTGAGCATGAAATTAGGCAAAAGTATTTTTCTCCCTGCCAGTGAAAAATCTTTTGTAAGAATGAATGTTGATTTTGGGGGAAATGGTAAGGAATTCTGAAAGTGAGCTCATTCAGTATTTCTTTTCCTCCTCAGTATGAGCCAAATTATTTGGCTAAAAAAAAAGTAATCTCTGTGTCTCATTTCCTTTTTCCTCCTAAACTTTTTTAGAAAGACTAATAGAAAATTTTTGTTTGCATCGTTTTGAGTTTAAATCAATAGGAGGCAGATCCCAGCTGCAGATGGGAGTCTTTTCTATGGTTAATTACTGTATTTACTTGAATTTAATATGACCCCCCCCAATAATTAGATTCTATACATAAAAACATTATAAATTTGTTAAAATATTCCATGTATAGAGTCTAATTATTAGAGAACCATCTTTAATTCATACCTCCCCCATTGCTGCAGGGGGGTAGGAAGTTGGTGAGGGGATCAAGCAGCTTGCCCACTGTTTGTGCCAGATCCTCTACCACCACTGCCCCCTGCCTGCTCTTCCTTTCCCCACGCCCTTTCACTTTCGTGTCCCTCCCCCCAGCCTCTGTTCCTCCCTTCCCCCTCCCTCTACGATCTGCTCCCCACTCCCAGTGTCTTGTTCCCAACTTTGCTCTCTGCCCCCCCCCCCCCTCCAGCCCATTACCCTTGATCTACACTGGCAGACTCTGCCCCTGTTCTAGCGTGGGGCACTGAGTGTGGCCCCAGCCTGGCCTTGTACACTGCTGGTACATAGAATCTGATATTTATATAGGAATCTTAAAAAAATCCCTGATTAGTGAAGAAATGCCTGACTATTTAAACTAGTGTGAATATCAAAACTTTTAAAGAACAACATCATTACCTATTTGTGTCACAACTAAGCAGGTGTAAGAAAAGCATATTAGCAGTGTTTAATATAACAGAAAAGTATTTCTATAGTAAACCTTTCTATGCCTCAAGTTCTGGCTTTCTGTGTATAGAGAGAGCCTCAAATATCTGAAGACTAAAGAACTGCTGTAAGTATGGGAGGAGAGAGGCAGGGGGGAAGGTAGATAGGTAGGACCTTTGAATACTCCTATGTTCTTTGTGGTAGTTTTGCTAGGTAGAGTTAACACAGATATGGGGATGGAAGCATATATAGACCATTCCTTTCTAGGGGTATAGGTTGTAGACATGTAGGTCTAAGGACATAGGCAGACAAGGTTCTGTGAGAGAATCTGATATCTTTTATTAGACCAACTTAAATAGTTGGAAAAAAAAATTAGGAAGCTTTTGGGTACATCTTCACTGACTGCCTGTCTTGTGTGCATACCAGCCAACCTCTGGCTTCTTTATTATTCATTCCATCCAGGAAGAGCACGCACCAACTGCAGAGACTTCCTGAGCCTGACAAAGGGTTTTTAAACCAGAAAGCTTGCTAAAACATTTTTTCCCAATTATTTAAGTTGGGCTAATAAAAGATATTAGATTAATCCAAAGAACCTTGTCTTCCCATTCCTTTCTAGAAATGTCTTCCATATAGCAGTATAGAACAGCTACGTATTGACACTTGGGCTTAATAACAAAAAAGTGATACTTGCAGTCCTTCAGGACATCTTTTTAGAAAGGTGCAATCAACATAGGTACTAAAGATTTAAGCATATAATAGCAGCCTCCCCTTCAAAGGATACCCTGTAGAAAAGGTTTGGTATCAAACTCTAGAAAGAGACTCTAGCTGTAGCCTTGATGCATGACAACAAAGAGAAACAGGGGTCCAGGCAGCCTTCCCCCCTTGTCAGCCTAGGTTGCTATGCGCTTTGGTCAAGTGCAGACAGTAGATGCTGGAACAGAAGAATGTTGGTGTATGAGAGCAGTCAGTTGCCCCTCAGTGATGGAGGGAGATGTGGAGTGGTGCAGCATGGGTTGCAGTTGAAGACTGACCAAGCAGTAGTAACAAAAAGCTTAGTGTCTGAACATAACGCTGAAGTGGTTCATGGAGGACTGGTTCAAAACAATATCTGATTAACCAAGTATATTTCAAAAGTAATGTTCTGAAAGATTTAAAAATTCTATTTTGGCTTATACATCTGGATGCATGTGTTTTAAACTCAATTTATAACAGTCTCAGTATTATGCATGTCTGCACCCTTACTTTTCTTATCTATCCTTAATATGAATGGAGTGAGATATGATTGTTAATTATATATTTTAATAACGTATTCATCCAGATCAGAAATGCCAACAAGAGAACTCTTTGCTTCCACCTGGGTGTGTCTACATGGCCATTAGATCTGGGAGCAGTTTACTCATGAGTAAATGCTCCTGGGCAGGCATCTACATGTGTAGGGAAACAGGAACAGATTTGCTGCTAATAGCAGTAAACTGCTTTCCCTTCCTGTGGCCCTACAATGGGCCCATGCCACCACCAGGGCACTAGCCCAGTTTTGGAGGGGGGGTTCATAGAATCATAGAAGTAGGGTCAGAAGGGACCTGTAGATCTTCAAGGCCTGGGCAGGAGGAAAACTGGGCTCAAATGACCCCAGCCAGGTAGGCATCGAGCCGCTTCTTAAAGTCCCCCAGGGTAGGAGCCAGCACCACTTCCCTTGGAAGTTGGTTCCAGATCCTAGCCGCCCTGACTGTGAAGTAGTTCTTACGGATGTCTAATCTAAACCTACTGTCCAACAACTTGTGGCCATTAATCCTTGTTATCCCAGGGGGCACTAGGGGAAACAAGGTCTCCCCAAACCCTTCTGGTCCCCCCTAGTGAGTTTATAGACGGTCACAAGGTCCCCCCTCAGCCTTCTCTTGTGAAGGCTGAACAGGTTCAGGTCCCGTAGCCTCTCATTGTAGGGTCTTCCCTGCTGTCCCCGGATCATGCGGGTGGCCCTCCTCTGGACCCTCTCAATGTTGTCCGCATCCCTCTTGAAGTGGGGTGGCCAGAACTGGACACAGTACTCCAGCTGTGGCCTGACCAGTGTCGCGTAGAGGGGGAGGATCACCTCCTTGGCCCTACTTGATATGCACCTGTGGATGCACGATAGGGTCCGGTTAGCCCTGCCGCCCGTGACATCGCATTGTCGGCCCATGTTCATCTTGGAGTCAACAATGACTCCAAGATCCCTTTCTGCCTCCGTGCTCTCAAGAAGGGAGTTTCCCATCTTATAAGTGTGCTGCCTGTTACTACTGCCCAAGTGCAGCACCCTGCACTTGTCTGTATTGAAACGCATCCTGTTTTTGTTAGCCCACCCTTGCAACCTATCCAGGTCTTGCTGCAGTCTTTCCCTCCCTACTAGTGTGCCCACCTCACCCCAAATTTTGGTATCATCAGCAAATTTGAACAGGTTGCTTTTCACCCTGTCGTCCAAATCACTGATAAAGAAATTGAACAGTGCGGGCCCAAGGACCGAGCCCTGGGGGACTCCGCTGCCCACTTCCCCCCAGGTCGAATATGACCCGTCCACCACCACCCTCTGAGTACGACCCTTCAGCCAATTAGCAATCCATCTGACTGTGTAGGCATCGATGCCACAGTCGCCTAGTTTTTTAATGAGGATGGGGTGGGAGACAGTGTGAAAGGCCTTGCTGAAGTCCAGAAAGACTACATCAGGGTTGTCCCTGACTGGGGCAGGGGACTTGAAAAGAGCTGCAGGGGAGGGGCAGGTCCCAGTCCCCTGCCTCAATGTGGTGGTGGGGCAGCTAGCAGCGAGCCCCCAACTGGGTGGGGCCTGCCCCACCTCTGCAGCTCTTTCCAAGCCCCATGCCTTGATCATCCCAGTCGTGGGGCTCAGGCTGGGAGTTAAGAATCTCCTAGCCCCCGACTCCCTGATCACAATGGCAAAGCAAGGGTAGGGAGATATGGATCTCCCAGTCTCCCGGTCCCCAATCACAATCTCAGAATGTGGGGCTTGGACTTTAGAGTAGGCAGCTCCCAGGGGCAGGGGGCAGTCTTCCACCCCCTGGTGGCCGGCTGACCAGGAGCAGGTTTGCTCCCGGTCAGGCGTCTACATGAGCACTACTGTGTAGTTAGTAATTGCAAGTAAATTTGCGACTTGAATTTGCAGGTAGCAAATTTATTTGCAATAAATGAGGTTTACTTTGCAGTAGACTATGCTACTTCACATTACATCTTCTTGTGTAGATGAACCCCCTTTTAAGTTGATATGGAATTAACACAATTCTTTTTGGAGTTGCAGAAGATATTGAAGCACTTGAACAGAGTAAAAAACTTTTTTATCTCTCTGCAAGATTTAAAACAATAAAAATGCCAAAAGGAATGTTTAACAGGTGGATTAGATCAATGGGATTAAAACTGCAATTCTTTTATCTGTATTGCTGATACCAGTGAAAGGGCGGTCCTGTCTTGGTCAGTCATGCTCTAGTTTAAAAACAAATATAAAGCTTTATTCATCATGGATTAATCTGGTCATATGATCTTACTTGTAAATTGGCAGAAGCAGCAATGAGAAAGTTTAGTGAAAAAGATAAACTATAAAGTGTGATCAGAAACTTTCTTTAACATTTAAATATCCCTGTTTTCTGTTTGTTCTCTGGGTTGTAGCAATGTCAAAATGCATAAGCTATTTAGTAAAAACACAAACTGAAAAGTGAAAGTAACATAACACTTGGAACAGAGTGTTTTCTAGCATGTTAACTTTAGTGAACAAGTTATAATGGGAAATGACAGAATGCTTAGCTACAAATACTTCATTCTGGTGTCTAATCCTTGTCCCAAGGACACCACGGGTGACATGAAAAATGCCATGAATGTAGCAAACCTTTGACCCTGAAGAGGTGGCAAGTTGCCTGGATGGTTTAGCTCCAGGCTTGACTAGTAACTGTCAGACCTGCCTCTTGACCTTTTCCATGTTGATTTTTCTTTTGAGCTGTGCAGCACTGATGCAGGTGTGTAGTTCCACATTGGAGGCATTTGGGAAATGTCATCAGTAAAATTCTTTCTGCTTCTTTTTCTGTTCCTATCCCAATAAAAAAAAGCATACGAGAGGAGGGGGAATCGGAAAATATGGTCTACCAACTTTATAGTAGATTTTTTTACAATTAGTAACCTAATATTTAGGTAAATGTTAGATTTGGCCCCTGGCCATACATTTTTTTCTACCAGTAATGAGTTTCTTAATATTCTTAATCAGAGAAAAATGGCAGGTTTAGTGTTTTGCTATTTATAATGATTGTCATGCACATGGAAATGCATTACATTGATAATATTGAAGCAATCAGCTTGTTCGTTGTCCATTCATCATCTTTGGAATAATGCAGTTATTGATTTGTATCTTAACTGTTTTTCCATGTTTGGAAGCTAGTGACATATATGCAAATTCTGTAAGAATCTCTGATCAAGAATATGCTAAGCAAACTGGATAAAGCCCAGTTCAGTTATTGGTAAAACAGATAGGGGTGTTTTGTAAGAGAAGGTCTATTTGTAAGAGTGTGCGCCTTTAAATGGGGTTATTTATGACAACTGCATTTTTCATTCAAAGTAAAGACTCCAAGGCCCCTGACAGATGTTACATACTGTGATGTTGGTTGCCTTATGGGTGGTACCACTTTTTGGTAAGGTAGCCCTTCCCCTCGACTCGCTTGCCACAACTTTGCTGTTAAATTCTCACAAGAGGGTTTCAGTGGAGATCTTGCCAGAGGGGCTCCCTAATATGGCTGTACTCACAGTTGTTAGGCGCGATGTTCCATGGGGCTCAGCCTCCCCTACACCCCGTCCACTCACCAACTGGTCATGTACTCGTCCAATGTTAGCCTCTGTCTTGTGGGCTTTCCCCGCAGTAGGCCTCGGGTGGAGGGAAGAGCACACAGCTGGATAACTTAGCCAGCTCGTGTCCCTTCTCTCTCTATTCCTTGGACTTCCCTCCTTTCCTTTACTTTATTTTCTCCCTATCCTTTTCAGAAATAATATTCTCCTGGAGAGGAGTGGGATGCGGAGCTGCCTCCTCTTCCCCAGCAGTCTCCAGGGGACTCCGAACCCCTCCCCTGCTCTACTTCTTCTAGGGGAAGCGCCAGTCTCTCCTGGCCCACCTCCAGCAGGGAGCTGCTGTGCTTCACCTGCTCTGCCTCTGTCGGGGGCTCAAAGGTTTCCCCTGCCTCGCTTGCCGGTACTGCCTGGGCTATAGCATGCCTCTTCCTGGCGGGAGCCTCAGCATGCTGGACATGCAGCCAGCTAATTCTCTCTCCCTCTGGCTCCCCTCCCCGTGGGTCCTGTTGAGGCTTTTAAACCTTCCTGCAGCGGCCATGCCGGCTGCTGCGATTGGGCCGGCTCCCTCCTATGTGGGGAACACCTGCTTAAATAGCCGGTGTAATGCCGGCTTGCGTGGCTGCAGCTGTGGCTGTGGCTGCCACCACGGTCCCAGCTCCTGTGCCACTGAATCTGCCGGAGGTAAGTTCCCCCTCGGGTGGTCTGTTTTGGGCTTTGTGCTCCCCATGATTTTCTCTTGCCTCCTCTCGAGCCCATGGTGGCATGTTGCTGCCATACATACATTACACTTAATCATTTAATTGTGACTTAATCATGTGTTAAGTAGTTACCTGGCCACGCATTCAATCAATTAATAGTGTGATAAAGCAAAAAATAAGCCACTAAGTAATTTATTACACAAAATATGTGTAACAACTTTGTGGCTGGTTCCTATCTTGTGGCCAGTGCCCAGACTCTGGATCATATAGGTGCCTTTCAAGAATTTTGTGTGCTCCAGATGCTGGGCAAACCCCCACAGCTGATTGGGGCTCTCAGGTGAGGGCTCCTGATCAGGCAATCAGTGCTCCCAGTCAGGAGACCACAGGAGACAAGCTTACTACTTGCCAGTGCAGGGGAAGACTGGGATTCATCTCTCTCCGCACCAGCAATATAGGGCCATGAGAGCTGATGTGGCATGGCAGGAAACACACTTGTTGGGATCTTGCATCAGATCTCATCGCACCTTTACTGTAATGTCTGATGGGTCTGAATGAAATAAAACTGAAATGTAATAAGTAACTATTAGGAAAATGCAGGCAGTTAAATATTTGGCTGTTCATTAGGACCCATTCTCAAAGGTACTCCTCACAGTTGTTGGAAAGCATACTGAAGGTAAAAGAGGACAAAATCATGTGGAAGGAGAGAATCATATTTGACAAGTTAATACCGCTCACTTTTGTATTTCTAAACAAGAAGCTTTTAGTAAATTTCAGGGGTTAATTTGGCAAGAAGCTAAGACAGGCACTTGATAGTCTAAATGATCATTTTGGAAACTGGAGTTAGATCTTGTGCCATGTACACAAGATAGGTAGTTTTGAGGGGGGGTGTTGTTGAGGGAGGGGGGGTTAACTTGTCCAGTCCTAAGGGGGCCAGTCAAAAACTGTGAACTATATTCTGTCAAACTGACATAACTTGAGCCTTACATTTCCCTACATATGTTCTGAAATGTTTTCCCAATTATTTTCTTAGCCCTACATGTGTCTATAGTTGTTAAAGTTGCAAAATATCAGTACTTGTGTCTTCAAAAAATGAACATTTCATGTGTTTCTTATTTTCTAAATGGTCACTCAGTATAAAATTCTATTGGGGAATTAGACATCAAATGTGTTACAAAAAATTAAGAATGATGTATTTGAAATTTGAGTATTAAATTATATTTTCTTGGGTTGTGTTAATAGGCATGGAATAAAAAGTTCAGTGCAATCTGCAGCTGTTGGCTTAGTGTTGGAAATATTAGATTGTGGGGAGGGAGCGGGGTTGAACTAGATGACCCCGAGGTCCCTCCAACCCTATAATCTTAAATTTCTTCCAGGAATAGGAGAAAATGTGTGAAAAGAAACAATCTGAACTCAAATTGTTGACCAAAAAAGCATGTGAACTTCCTTTCAGTATTTTCTCCCTGTGATCTTGGTGTTTTTGTATTTATTAACAAATACTAAATTAAGTATTATCATAATTAATCTTATGATATCTGAAAATGAATTGTGAGGAAGAACAACACTAACAAGAAGTTGATAAAAATCCACTGTTGAGACACACAGTGAGATCTTTATGATCAGTCTTTCAGTCCTCCTTAAATGGAGAGCTTTACTGACATGAAATGTACTATGGAAAAATTACTATGTACTATGGAAAATGATGAAAACAATAATTAACATATCAAACTAACCATGTAAAATACATGTTTACAAACATTCACAACCATTTTACTTTTGTGACCTCATATGTGATGAAATCCATGAAAATGAAAAATTTGCATGGAGTTTAAACTATAACAAGACCAATTGTGTATTTGAATGTCAGAATTTTTCTTCTCTTTAAAACTTATATGCAGAGGTGTTAGCCAGTCTGCAACATTAGAGTCAGAAGAAATGTTACTAATGCTGATTTTATGTCCAACTTTTTCTTTGTTTATATTAAGTATTGTGAATGCAATTCATTCTCTTATTTAGTTGTCAGACCTGTGAAAGTTATGTAAAGCACACACTAGGAGGTTATGAAGAAATTAGAAATATATGTGGAATGATAACTAATTATTGGTTTGATTTAGGAAATGTTTAAATAATGTCTAACTTTAAGAAGATAAATGGTAGGAAGAAGAAACAGAGAAAGCTACAATTTCTGTCAAACCTGACCTTTTGTTTCTTTATTTTCTTTTTTCTGTTGACTCCCTGGAAACTGTGATCTAGTCCCTCTTCCATACAGTGCAACAATGTTTTCTGCTGCATTGGCAGCCATAGCATCTTATTCTACATCTTTATTTATCTTCATAGACGAATGGGTCATAGGATCATAAATAAGTAGCGCTGGAAGGGACCTTACAAGGCAGGATCATCCCTGACTAAGCTGTCCCAGCCAAGTGTCTGTCCAACCTGTTCTTGAAAATTTCCAAGGATGGAGATTCCACTGTTTCTCTAGGTAGCCCATTTCAATGTTTGACCACCTGCATAGTCAGAAGGTTTCTCCTAATCTCCAGTCCAAATTTCCCCTGCTTCAGTTTGAGGCCATTGCTCCTAGTTCTGTCCCCTGTAGCCACAAAGGAAAGCCCATCTCCATCGACGCTGCAGTGGCCTTTTAGGTATTTGAAGACATTTAACAAATATCATATAGGTCTTCTCTTTTTGGCTAGGGACAGACATTACACGTAAACTGGTTTAAGTGATCAGAAACTGACTTAAACCTGTAACAGAACAGGTGTTCAGTGGACATAAGCCAGTTGGAAAATGGCTGAAACCAGTTTGAGATAAACCTGGTTGAACGTAGTGTCAAACTTAAGTAATTTGGCTCAAACCGGTTTATGTAATGTTTGTCCCAGACCCTTGCTGGTTTAAGTTAAATCGGAGTCCCCAGCCTCCTGGCATGCTCTCTGGGCAAGGCTCTCTGTTCCCCAGCAGAGCTGGCCCCTCCCCTCTGCTCCCTGGCCAGAGCTCCAGCAGAGACTTGCAGGCTCAGTGGGGTCTGCTGGCTTCCCCGTGCTTCCCTCCATACCATTCATTGCTTAAGCAGGGATCCCTTCCTCCTCTCTGCCACAGCATGGACCATAGCTAGCATGTGGTATACTAGCTATTTCTGTGTAAGGCTTCAGCAGTGCCTGCAGACACAGCAGTGTCTGCCTGGCTTTGCCCTGCCCTACCCCTCTTTGCTGCTCAAGCAGGAAATCCTCCCCTCCCATCTCCCACAGCACAGACTCCTGCTCCACAGACCCTAGGCATGTGAAATGCTAGCTAATGCCAATAGGTATCTGTGTGCGTCTCTCTCTCTTCAATTTCACTGGGGCAGGCAGACAGAACAGTGACTGCTTAGGGCTGTTTGGAGCTAATCAGCATGTCAGCTGATAAGCTGTTTAAGAAGTTTGAAGTAATAGAGAGAAGCCATTGTTTTGCTAGTTGGTTGATAAAGACTGTTATCACTATCAGCCTCCAGCTGGCTTGCTTGCCTGTCAGTTTGCTGCAGACAGTATGATGAAGCAGGGAGGGAGATTGAAAAGCTCCGTATCATCAACAGATATATGCACTGCACCCTGTCTCTGCCCTTGCCTCAGAGTGCTAGCCCAGGGCTGGGGGATGGCAACACTCCTGCCCCTTCTGGGGCCTGACCATACACATCCCCCTCAGCTCAGCTCCCTTCAGAAGGGAAGGGAGGGCTGCTTTAGCTACCCCCAGCTTCTAGCCTGAGCCACTGCAGGCATGTACCTTAATTTCCTCAGTGCAGAGAGAATGTCTGTCCAGTTACAAACCAGTTCAGCCTAGCCAGGTTAGACTAACCTGCAAAGATTGAATCAATTCAGGCTCAGGCTTTTTGAATGTTTGTCCCTAGCCTTCCAGACTCAATAACCCCAGTTCTTTCAGGCTTGCCCCTAATTATCTTTTTTGCTCTGTGCTCAACCTCTTTTCCAACTGCCCACATCTTTATAAAACTCTCTGCAGAAGTTTTTTTTTTTTTTTTCACATAGATTTTAACACAGGGAACCCAGCTACTAATGTTCCAGTGCAAAACCTGAGATAATATGCCCAGATTTATTTTGAGACATAAATATTTAAAAAGCATTTTCCCCTCTCACATGGTTTTATTGGTAAGTGAAAAATACAGTTGTTTCTTAGTTTGTAGAGGTAAACCATGTTCTGCTCTGGTTACCTTTGAATTAAGACAGGTATTTTTCACTTACTGTTGTTAAAAAGCTCTACATTCCCATGCAAAGTATCCTGTGCAATGCTGATGTTAAACAGATGAGTTTTGAAAATGATTTGCTAATTTACATTTTGGGGTATTCAGAAGACAGTCAATTTGTATTGAAGCCCTCACAATTGGACATCATGTCCAAAATCTTTAAATATAAGCTACCATATATGTAATATATGATTGTATGTGGCTTTAGAATGTAGTGGCTTTAGATCAACAATTACTTTCTGAAGTAAATTGTTAAAGACAAACACCATTTATCCAAATGCTAAGTGTGTAAAAAATATGTAAAAATCAAAGGATGTCTTTACACATGCTCCAACGTGGAGAGGAGCACTTTAATTAGAGTAGCTTTGGGAGCCACTCTAATGAAAGTGCCCTCAGCATCTTGTGTATTCAGTGTCCCATGTTTCAAAAGTGCCCCTGCCACCGATTTGAAGCACAGGGACTCTGAATACAGGAGAAGCCAAGGCCACTGGAGCATGCTAATTAGCATGCTTTAGCAGACTAATTAGCATACATCGGAGCAAGTATTGGGCTCATGCGTAGGTGCCCAAAGTTAATAGACAGCTGTTAAGTGCCCTTTGCTCCTATAAGAGACTTTGCCTTTATCTTTGGCTATTTAACATTATAAATAAGTACTTTAAAACAAGGTAATTTCTAGATCAGTACTTTGCACAGAACAGACTTAAAGTGAATCAAGGAAGTTCAGCTATAACCTACAATATGGTTATGTATGCTCTTGGCTTGGCAACACCACCAAAACACAGATAATAGGATCTGCCACTGATCTCAGTCTTTCACAATATTTGTGAACTGCTGTTTTCTAATATGAAACATTTTAACAGCATTGAATTTTGGGGATTGATTTCCTGATATGTATATTACTATTTCTAAATTCTACATCATATTTTTGTTATTTTTGCTGTATATACATACCTTCACTACTGTTAGGAGATAATCTGAGCAGCTTCTATCTACTTTTAGTGTGGGAAAATCTAGAGCAAGAATTTAGAGTGATCACAAGCCAACACAATGGAGTTAAGAGCAGGAGCCTGAGGCTACTTTAAATTGTACCAACCAGCTGAGCTGGTTACTTTTGCCACTAGGACTCATGGAGCACAAACTGTATCCAAAATGTATTGGTTTTCTTCTTAAATAATGTTTATGTTTTAGGTCAGTATTTCCTTTCTGTACTGTCTTGAGACTTAGAAGCTGATAAATATTTCCTGATACTAGTCAGTTTGTTTTATATATTGCCCAGCAGAATAGCTATTGTGTGAGAACTTGTCTGCATAGTCCTGAGAAATTTCTAGCTGTTTACTGAGATTCTACTGTTCATTGATATAAATTTAATGCTGACTCCTTATGATCACACCTGAGGAAGAATATCTTGTAGTCAAAATGTTGTCTAACTTGTCCCAACTACGCAATTAGTCCAAAAAAAAAGATATTACCCTAAGAAAGCCTTGACTCTCACATAATTTCTGGACCATCACAGCTACATCATCCATCACCCTTACACTATTAGTTACACCCAAATATTAGCATGTGTTGCTAGTGCTTACTGAGTACAGAGGAATAAATGGAAAAGTATGCAGCCAGGTATTCTAGCTGTCACGTCTACAGGTGTGTAACATCTTGCTCTTCACTGATCGTAGCAGAAGATTTGAGAACTGCTCAGAGTACCTTGTTGGCATTCAGTGTGTGTGTGTGTGTATGTACCTTCACACCCACCTTCTCCAGACCTGAGGGCTGTTTTACTGACACATTTTATTCTGCTCTTTTCACATTTACCTTTTCTTGTCATTCTTTCCCTTAACTTCTTAGGTTCAAGTCTGAATACTGAGTAATCATCATTTAACTGCAGAGATGAATGGAAATTTTGCTGAGAGATGCTGTAAAGTAAAAGTTACCTTGTATACTCCAAACAAGTAGATTTCTTTACCTTTGTAAACAACTTAGTACTAAAAATCTAGTTTATTTTCCTTTGTTTCTTTTTTTCCCCTGTTGCCACCCTAGATAAGATTTTCCAAATTGCCTGAGGAATTGGGATTACTGACTGTGAAAATGCATTAGGTAGCCATGAAAACATCTCACCTGTATTGTACATATTGTTCTGTGCATACTTGGCCCCGTTAGAATTTGAGCTGAATCTGAGTGCTAGGCTGCATACAGA
Source organism: Alligator mississippiensis (assembly GCF_030867095.1). Lineage (NCBI taxonomy): Eukaryota > Metazoa > Chordata > Crocodylia > Alligatoridae > Alligator > Alligator mississippiensis. Next base: position 50,901,160 of record NC_081832.1, read on the forward strand.
GACAGCCTCTTTTTTGAAGAGTCTCTAAAATAGATTGTATTGATGTTCTTTGCTTTCTTATTCTCGTTCTTTTTAACTTGGACAACTAGTCAATTAAGTGTTTCACTTTCACTTATCAGATTCAGTACTAAATGTCACTCTACTGTTAAATAAATGGGTCAGGGAGCCACTGCCACAAATCACTACTGTCTGTCAAACGCTCAGATACTAAGATTATCAGTGTGGGAGAGTGGGAGGGACACAACTTCAGGGAAAATACTGATTTTTTTTTCTTTTTCATATGTCTCCATAGGAATTCCAGAATAAATACATTTGTAGTCATAATTTATGGGTCTTCACATAAAAGTTTTTTTTACTAAAAGTCAAAAGTCATACTTTAAAGTGACACAATTTTTGAGGAAATAATCTACAAATCTGTCAGAATCATGACAAGCAAAAAATGAGATTTAATCTTAACAGTACTAAAGCACAAATTAGGCAGGCCCTGATTAATATTGTTACCATGGATTTCTAGTATAAAAACAGGCCCTGAAATTAATTAGATTTCTCTTTGAGGAAGTGGTATCTACTATAATTCCTTATAAAAAATATACCCGAGATTGAAAAGAATAGTTTTTACTTTAGGTTGCTGACTTTCTGTATACTGCAGCTGTTCCTGTAAGTTCATAGATTTCATAGACATTAGTGCTGGAAGGGACCTTGTGAGATAATTGGGTCCAGCCCCCTGCCCAAAGGGCAAGAAGTCAGCTGGGGTCAGATGACCCCAGCAAGATAATCATCCAAATGCTTCTTGAACATGTCCAGAGTAGGTACTTGCACCACCTCTGGGGGGAGTCTGTTCCAGACTCTGGAGACTCAAATGGTAAAGAAGTTTTTTCTTATGTCCAGTCTAAAATGGTCTTCCAGCAGTTTGTGACCGTTTGACCTTGTCTTGTCTTGGGGTGCTGTAGTGAACAGATGTTCTCCCAGATCCTGATGCACACCCCTTATGTACTTATAGGCTGCCACCAAGTCCCCCTTGAGCCTACACTTCTCCAGGCTGAAGAGTCCCATGCCTCTCAGCCTTTCCTCATAAGGCCTGCTCTCCTGACCTCTGACAATATATGTGGCTCACCTCTGGACTCTCTCAAGCTTCTTCACATCCTTCCTAAATTGTGGAGCCCAGAATTGGATGCAGTACTCCAACTGCGGCCTCACCAAGGCCAAGTTAAGTGGGAGGATGGTATCTTAGGTCTTGCGTTAGGTGCATCGGTAGATGCAAGCCAGGATTTTATTTGCTTTGCAGGCTGTGGCATCACATTGGTGGCTTATATTTATCTTGTGGTCAGTCATGACACCCAAGTCTCTTCTGGTCATGGTGCTAGTGCACTGCCAAGCCTATAGGTAAGTTATTTTTTCAGTGAATATTAAACTTCTGCTCTCATAGCGAAGACTACCGTCAAAGAGAGATGCTGCTTTGTGGAAATGCTGCTTTTTGTTTTCCTTCCCAAAGTTTTGTAATTCTGTAGGATACTACAGACGGGGTTCTTTTGTTTTTGTTTTTAGCCTTTCTCTGTAATTACTTTTCACTAAATTTTCAGAATAAGTTTTGTTTTTACTTTCTTCCAGAGCTGATTTCTAACTTCTTTTAAAGCAGCAGCATAGTGACATTGCCAGGTACCCAGGGGACAATCGACAATGCTATCCAGTAGCTGCTGACAGTAGCTGTGGGGTTTTTTTGCCCTCCACAGAGTGTTATAGCAGTTATATTAAGCATACCTACCTTATTAAGCATTTTGTTAAATACTTGCCAATTTATAACTTGTTTTTCACATTTAAAAGAAACTAAATTAAAAATGGTGTATATCTTTTAATAACTCTGACTAATCTCAATTTACAGCAGAAAATAGCAGATCACATTTTAAAGAATAATATCCTATCTTTTACTTAAATATTTCACAGTCAATTACTTAAAAGAACTACTAATCTACAGAAACATCTAATGAAGAAATGACGTGGGGTGCATGTAAGAAAGAATATAATTTCTGTACAATTCTACTTAATGGTAGCAATTAAAAAAATATATTTTTAAGTAACTCTTGGCTTCAGAGCCTAAGTGCAGACTGTCCAAAACCCTGAGGCTGAATTGTTTTAATCTTTGCAGGTTAGTCTAATCTATATAGATTAAATCAATAAGCAAGTGAACAGATATTCACTTTTGATTCCAGAAATGCAGCCACATGCCTGCAGTGGCCCAGGCCAGAAGCTGGGGGTTGCTATAGCAAGCCTCCCTGCTTGGCTGGAGCAGACAGCTCAGGCCAAGGCTAGCCCACCCACCTTGTTGGGGTGGGGAGGAGGGGGCTCCAGGGGAGGTGCAAAGCATCTTGGGCTGCTGGGGGATTATGAATTAATTTTAATCTGGAGGGGATCTGAGCCAGAAGTTCAAGAAGCAGATTTAATTTAAATCAGTTAAGTCTAATACTGCATCCCTCTAGGTTTATCTTAAACTGGTTTTGGCCATTTTGAAAGCAGTTTATGTGCACTGAACTTCTGTTGTGTTACAGATTTGAATCAGTTTCTGATCCTATATACTGGTTTACATGTAATTTCTGTCCCTGCCTAGGAGAGTTTTATGGGTGTGACTGAGGGCCAACAGTATGTTAAAACTATACTGCTAAACTTTTTTTGTGTGTGTGTCCTAGCCTACTTAAGAGAAAGCTAGTATGTATGCTATATGTAGAGAGAGTCCTTTTGATTATTTGTCAAGGATGTGTACAGATCTGTACAAGACAGCCATAGATATAAAATCAGTGCTTCAAGAACTTAGAATATTAATTTTTATCTTATGTTTGTGGGGGGTGGTAATAGTGCCTGCAGCCATGTCTACACTTAAAGTTTTTTACAACTAAAATATAACTGCAAACAGAGCAAACTGACCTGCCTTCAGATTTTTCTGTAAAATAACTCTGGAAAGGCATTTTTTATCTACACAAAGTTGATTTAAGTTAAGTAAAATGATTTCAAGTTCATTCAGCTTCTGTTTTCTAAATGTGTCAGTGCAGTTTCACTTATCAAATCATTGCTGTCCTATGATTCTCCTTGCCCTGCAAAGAAAGCAGAAATCTAAGTCATTGAGAGGCTTCTATGCAAAATGAGCACACACTTTTGCAGGGCAACATAAACAGAAACTCAGATACCTGCCAATTTATATTAGAGCCCTTAATCAATTTACCTATATACACTTAAAATGTCTCTTGCAGTGGCAGATTGCAGTTACTGTAAAACCTGTAAGATTTCTTACTATATCATGAAAGCTGAATGAATTTAAGAAAAGGATTTAGCTTTACTGGGCTGGAATGACTTATAAGTATCCATGGAATGGTTTAGGAATGCCAGGCTTGTCAATAAAGAGGGGATGCTGTAAGACAGGCTTTATGTTCTCCAATAGCCTGTGATGTTTCAATGCAATCTTGACAGTGTTTTGTCTTCCCTGCTGTGCACAGATTGAGTGCATATAGATGGGTAATTAAACTTTGAACCAATAAACAGATTTGAGAGGCTACTGCTTTGAAGACCTGGAAATCACAGGGACAATTTCCTGTTTCTTTACTTCAGATAAAGCTCAACATGGAATCTCAGCGGTTTAAGAATGTGTTAACTTTAACTAAACCCTCTTCTGCGGTCCAACAGCAATTGATTACTGTTTGATGAGCAAATATATGTGACCACACATTGTTCTGTCCTTTTGTTGCTCTGTAAATTTTTTAAATGTCACTTTTAAAAAAAGTTTAAAATGGTCCAAACTCTGGTATAATACAAATTTGTTTCTTCCCACACCAGCAGGAATACTTATGGTTTTTGTTTGAATAGAAGCTACAAGATGAACCTAATTTCTGTTACTCGGTGAAGGTTAAACCATCCAAAATAGATATCTATATTAATACAGCAAAATGAGAGTTGAGACTGGAATTTATGAAATTTCGTTTTGAGGGTTATGTGTGTGTTTGTATGGGGGGAGGGGTTGACTCCTTTAGCTGAAAATACAATAATGGAAGAATTTGCAGTCTAGTTACTGGATTTACCCTTGGTATGACCACTTTGGAGGCAGTAGATCTTTGAAAGGATTGCCAATTTGTGAATATAGTTTAATATATCAAGTTGCTATTTGTCATGGAGGCCTAATGGTTGTTTTTTAGTTATTTATATCAAAGAATGTACTTGGCTCAGCATCAAAACTGAGCTTCCAAGGTCTTCTATATACTTCCTATAGGAAGAACAAATCTGAACAATGTTTCTCTGATAGTATAATAAAGTTGAGTATGCCTTCAAAGTCATTGAGTAAATAACTTTGAACTGCACATATCAGAAACAAATGAATGTTATCAGGGCAAGTTGTAGATGTGATATCTTTTATTAGAACAACTGAGTAGTTGGAAAAAAAGTTGTTTGCAAGCTTTCTTGCGAAGAACTTTTTTTCCAACTACTCAGTTGGTCTAATAAAAGATATTGCATCTACTCAAAGAACCTTGAGTGCCGATGTCCTTAGACCAAGACGGCTACAACTGAAAACCAACATCATGACACGTTAGAATTTGCTGTGAATGTTATCAGTTTCATGTGGTGATATTTGATGGTATGCTTTTGGGATTTTGGTACTGTTTCAGGTCTGATGTCTTGCAAAAGATTTGCATTACTCAGTGTCAAGAGCTATTATAAGGTAATACACCTTTCTGGAGAACTTCTCCCTTCTTCCTCAAAAATATCGTGCAGACAGAGGTGTCTATGTAGATTAACAAGTATTTCCTGTTAAATGTGGAAATGGGTACAGGTGTACAAAATATCTTTATTAAGAAGAATTTTTATCTGTTTGGATTATATTTGCTAAGTTTAATTAAAAAAATAACCCTTGATAATTTCAGAACTCTGTGTTTCTACCTTTTCTTTTCCTTGCCCCACTCACTTTTAATAATAGAAAAAAAGGAAGCAGTCCCCTCAGGAGAGATCAGGAGCCGAAGGTAAATTTCAGAAGTAGAAATTTTTTCTTGTAAGTGGACAACACCTGGCTGACCCTGGGTTCTTTGAATTTGGCCTGAACATTCTTTGCGGTTTTAGTGTAACCTATGGCTGCTTTTGCCCCCTGGCAATTAACAAGTCAGCACCAGACCTCTAAGATTTTTCTTCCCAATAAGTGAGAAAGTGGGTGGTGTGTGTATTTTAAGCACTTTATATTATCCATTGTTGTTCTTGCTGTTAGAAGCAAGCAGGAGGTCAGCATGGGGCTAGCCAGAGTGACAAAACTAACAAGCTGTGGGTCATGCAGCTTTAAAAAGCATGTGTGCTCAGAGAAAATTAGGCAGCATTTTGATTCTGCCTTGATGGGAATAATGCCAGGAGGACTGACATATATCTACAGGCAAATTCATTCAAGGGATTGATTCATCTGAAATGAGTTGTTTTGCTGCTACATGGTAGACCTGTGTATCTGCATGTATATTTGTTAATGTCTTTGACCTTGGCATGAAATGGATTAAAATAATTTCATGGCAAGTGGATATGGCTTAAAGGGGGTTTCATTTTTCCTTCTTTCCTTTTTATTCTTTTACTGTAGTGATAAGACTTTACCTTTAATTGCCTGAAGCATTTTATCTTCACACATTTTTTTCTTGTGGAAAAACTAACATGGTAAACAATAATTAACCTGATAAGAGAAAATATCCTCAGGTACTATAGTATTTTAGTTTTTGTAGCAAGTAAGTGATATTACAGGAAGAATATAGATGGTATGATAATTACAAGGTATCTTTAAATTTTTCCTACAGTTATTTAAAATTAATGTTTTCAAAGACCACAAAAATAAGCCTCCTTGAATAGATTAAAATGCCACCATTCCAACATACTAGTGGTTATGTAGGGTATTTGGTGTGCTCATTACTACTTAAAAATGCTATCATCAAATGGTGCTTCTGGAGTCCGTATCTGTCTAGATTTAAATTAAATAAACCTCTAAATATATAACATTTACAAATAATAACTCTCCAGTTTTCTGTCATGTTGTTAATTTACCCAAATGAGATGTGTTAGGTTCTAATTGGTGTTAAAAAAATTAAGCTAATCATTGCATTTAATTGATTTCCATTTTTTAAAATCATTTAAATTCTTTGGTAACTCTTAAAGGTGATTAAGAAATGAACTATTAGATGAACTAAAAAAAATACTTTGTGGATTTTACAACACATGGTAAAGAGGCAATTTCACAGTTTTCCACATTGTCCCTGATCCTGAAAGCACATGCCATGTTGCCAGACCTCTGTGCCTTTGCCTGCCCCATCCAAGTTGAAGACTCTATATGGGAATAAAGTTCTGCCTAAGTTGAGTAACGATCCAAACCATAGTTGGTATTCCCTTTTGTTGGTGTTCTAACACAGTACTAGGGGGATTTTTTTTTTCAACTTTGATCTTATTTGCTTTCAGATGCATAAAATTTGCCTGATAAGGGCCAAATTGCATAGAACTAAATTGAATTGTTTTGTGGGTTTTTTAAATAAAATATGAAAGCACCAATATTATTCCTAACCCCCACCCCCTCAATACAGGCAACCCCCACTTAATGCTGTTTCGCTTAGCACTATTTCACTATAACATTCATTTTAAATTGATATCCAATTTCACTTAGCACTCAGTGAGTTTCGTTATAACGCTTAGGGTCACCATCTTGGGTCATTAAAAATGACTGTGATCATCATCTTGGGTCATCAAATACTTACGGTTTCACTTAACGATCATTTCACTTAACACTCGGTTTTTCAGGAACCCAGGTAATCAGCCCTGAATTTCAGTCCAGCTGAAACCTGGAAGTACTCGAAATTTCATAAGGGAGTCTATTCTCAGACAGCTTGCAGACCACACAGCTTTAGATAAGCATTGAAGTATCTGAGACTTGGCCAAGCCAAACCTTCAAAGTGGCAAGGGTGTACAGGCACGCAGGCAAAGCAGTTCACACTTTTTGAGGTAAAGCCTCAACAACAACTTTTCCCAAAATATAATTTGGGAGCTAAGTGGGGGTTGCTTGTATCCAAGAAAAGTAATGGATTTTTAAAAAGCAGTGTATGTGAAAGTTGTTTCATAGCAAATGAAAATGAACATGGAAAGGAGAAAAAGAGGAGATTATTTAAGTGCCGAACCAACCCCTCCTAAACTATTTATAAAATATTAGGTTTGTATTACACACCTGAAAGAATCTACAAAACATTAAAGCTGCAACTAAAACCAGTGGGCTAAGGGGGTTTGATGCACAAGGTAGACGGGAGCTGAGGGAATTGACAGTAAAGCATTGTAAAGTTTTTGCAATAACTTAGCTAAGAATTGCTGTTTAAATAGGGAAAAGGGAGTTAAACTCAAAACACAAACTACAGTGCCACTGGGAAAGTGAGACTTATGGAATGTTTCCTTTTGGGAGGGCTCCTCCCTTCTTACCCTTACTGCCCAACCACATCTGTTTGTCCAGTTCTGGTGAGACTGCAGGTACTTCAAGAAGTAAATCAGGTCGTTATTTTCAAAGGGGTGAAGAAAAGTGAGCAAGTGAGGGAAAGACAAAGGGAAAATAAATATCTGGAAAGTTTAAAGGAAAGTCTTTCAAAAATGGATCTCAAACTTTCACAGCATTGAGTGAAAGATTTACAATCTGCAGCCAATACAGAACTAGCTCTTGCAGCCTATAAATCTTTGCACTTTTTCCAACAATAGAACTATTGGTGCATATTGTTTGTGCAGCTATGGAAAGCTTGCTAGAATAAATCGATTTCTGTGTTAAACCATTATGTCTTCCTACATATAGAACTGTGTAAGATAGCAACACTTGCTGGCTACGGTGCATTTTTTACTCATTTCCCTATTCACAGATGAAGAGATCGTTGGGAATATCAGTATACTAAGCCATGTATTAGTTAAAATGTTGGCTAACTCATATAAAAGGACATGTAAATATGCAGACATATTTCATAACTATATTTTATATTTCTCTTGATGACTTTGCATGTAGCAATAGGAGGCTGGGTAGTTGTTAACTGCAGTTATTATTAACTGCAATCTCTTGATTGGATAATAGGCATGGATAAACTTAGATAAATGAGCAGTGTCATCAGCTGAGATGCTTTGCAAGTCTTTTAGTATAAAAAAACATTCAAGCAATTGTGGTAGACAGTAATGACAAGTTATTCTTCTATAGGAAAGAGCTTTATAAACATGCTAGCTGATGAAAAACACCTAGGTTCAAGGAGTGTTGTGTTCATTTTGCAGAAATGAGGAGGTAAATGAACACACAGAACTTAGAGAATCTCAGTTCAGATATGCTTATTGCCTCCAGTGCCTGTTGACAGCAGTGAGAACAACAGCTGCTCAGGAGTTCAGACTATTTGACCCTAAATTACTTTAAAAGGTCATACAGAGCCTCACTGGCATAACTACAAATAGGTCCTACCACTCCTGTTTCCCATATCCCTGTTTTAACAAGCTTATCAAGTCTTTTTTCTATAACCATTTTTTACTTTTTCTTGCCCTTGAAAGAAATGTGGCTTCATTCAATTAAAGACAGAAGGACACACATACACATACTCACACACTGGAAAGAGGCATGTACAGCTAGCTATTGAACGTATTTTATAACTGCAGAAACTGAGATAGTAAGGAGGTCTTTATAAATATTTCAAGTAACTGTAAATACATACTACTTGGGTAAGGGTGAAAAAAAAGCTGACTCTGATTTTGTGTTTAGACCCCAATGTTGGTGGAGGAATTATCAGTCTGTGTTCTTGGTGGGCTGAAAGTTGGATAAAGAACTTTTCCATGTTTATGATACTTCATTCTTTTCACTCTACAGAAAAGTTTCTCCTTTTAAAAGAAAGAAACTCTGAGTAGTTTCAGTAGTTTGTAAAGAAATTGCTGATTGCTGCAACTCAACCAAAATACATAGCACAGAAAAATCCTTACTGGCTGCCATTCATCCAAAAACAAACCTGAGTTTGTGAAGCACTTGAAGGGATCCTTGCTTTGCACAGCAACATCACTATTGCCACGTATTGTAGAACAACCACTTCACACTATTAACATTACAAAGGATTTATGAGGTATAATGAACATAAATGCTCCCACGTGAATCTAAAACTGTGACACGTAAATAACCAGGTGGGAAATGTTCTCCAAAAAGTGTCTGTAGAGCTCTGATAAGAATTTTTTTTTTCAGACATGCCTCTCAAATTAAAACTCCTGTTTGAGTTGCTTAACTAATAAAAATCTCTGACATACCTCAGAGGCTCTGGAATATTAGGAAAAATAACTATCCTGAATGACAGTCTTTTCCTGTTTACAATGTTATTTTTTAGTATCTTACTGTAGATAGAGATTTGACTACAGAGCACTTATTAACCATTTTGCTGATTGTGGAACTCTAGGTTGAACAGAGGATATAAAATACTCAGGGTGATAAGTAGGTTTGTGTGCATTAAGATGCTGGCTTTAAGGATATGTAGAAATTAGACTGCTATGCTCTCCAATATTTGAGAAATTATGAAGGATTAGTGCACAGATTTGACAGCTATTATGAGGAAATACTCAGCAGAACCCATTTGATACAGAACTAAATGTTTGTGGTAGAAAATACACTCTGCTTAAAGTATTACATAGCCTTCTTCAGTCTTTAGCTATTTCAGTAAAAATGTTGTGTTTTTCTGAGACTGCAAAAATCAAGTGTAAAAGTATTTGTTGTTAATTCAGAGAGAAGCAGCATTGTAATACCCATGAGAACCTTGCCCTGAATACCATAAAGGTTATATTTTTCAAGTTCAGTTTTAAATGTTTGCATACCTTAAATCAGGGTGAATTTAAAAGTAACTTTCTGAGTTTTTTGCCATCCATTTTTTAAGGCAGTAAAAAAATAAAGTCTAGAAGGACATCATGCTTTTCTTGTTATCACAATATGAATCTAGAACTTTCCATGACATAAAAAACAGACAAAGAATTTTGTATTATTCCATTTTAATTCAAGAAAGCAAACTTTATTAAAAAAGACATGAGATACTATCCTTTGGCTCTTAGCCTATCTCACTAAAACAAAAGTTTTCTTAAAAGCAATGAAACTAAGTTGGAACCACAGCAAGTAGATCAATCTCAGTTAATGCAGGTTATGAAATATGATCCTTCCATTACAAGAGTTTTAAATGATGTATTGTTCGTAGAGCAGGATGTTGGTTCTTGACAGCTTTTGTTCTGTGGTTTGCTTTCTCATTACTAAAGTTTTCCAGATGTTAGAGATGTTTAAAATGCAAAATTCCAGTTAACTTAAAGACAGAATAGTGATTTAAGAAGTCAGTACTATTGTCAAAATATACCCCTCCTCTGGTTTGTACTGGACTATACAAAGCCCTGTTAAGCTACATGTTTCTGCTGAGAGGTAAACCAGTTAGTCCCACTTGACTGCAAAATCTGTTGTAAAGCAATCTCTTTTAGCATTTATAATACTCTGTGTGTCTCTGTGTATGTCTGTCTGTTGGTGTTTAGCAAGACAAAAGCTGTAGGCTCAGACTTGTTGATTTGCTGTAGGAATTTTTACCCTGAAAGCAATTAGTCTCTCCAAACTTGATTCAAATCAGTTTGGCAGCTTCAAATTCCACAGCTGCATTTGTGTGTGCAGGTAAGGGTATGGAAAGGCAAGTCACTGAAGGATGCATTTGATGGGAATTCTGGTATTGTATATAGTAGGAACAGGACTGGTTACTAAATCTTCTGTGCAAAAGTTTGTTAGCCTTCACTGCCTAATGTTTGTAGAGCCAAGTTTGTAGATGCATTTAACTTAGGGCACTGTATTTTTACTTCCTACCAATGTAGTTGTTTCCCCAGTGGGCATGTGGTTAAATGTAGGAAAGGCAGCTTTTACTACCTCCTGCACACACTGATATTTATTTTTAAATGTAGTTAGTATGTTCGACTATCAAAACAGTCAGTTCAGTTTTTTAGATGAATTACTCTTGTTTAATAAACTATAATTAGACTTAGCAGGATTAGATTTTTATTGGGAAAAATCAATAAGCATCGATTTCGCCCCACACTCAGACTGACAAAAAATACTTCCATCATTAATAATCAAAATGTATGATGGCGGATGGAAAACTGTGCTGGATGTAATTTGGACTGCAACTCCCAGAACTCACAGGGAACTGGGAACAAAGGTAGAGGAAGTGAAAAAGTGGGCAGAGCTACAGGTAAGCAGTGCCAGGACTGATGACAGCTCTTCTAGTCAGGTGGGAGCAGTCCTGCAGTAGTTATAGTTCTCAATAAATTGTCTACCCCCACACTCCTAATTTTGCACAATCACTAAAAAAAAATGTTTAAAAATAAACATTGATGTTATCCATCAAAATTATATTTAAAAAACTAAAAATTCAATTCTGCCAAGCCTAACTATAATGTTAAATCAGTGTGTTTGGGATACATTAACAAAATATAAAATAAATGTTATTTGCTTATGTCCCGGGGGCATTCAGATAAAAGAACCCCAAGCTGCTCCCTGGCAGCTCCAGGGATGGGAGCCATGGACAAAAGCAAAAAAACAAAAAATTACTTACCTGCAGCAGGAGACATATTGCATCAGGAATGAAGAGTAGAGCCCACGTGGGTTACAAGCCACTTTATCCAGCTGAAGCCATCCAGTGATGTCACAGGCAATCACTGGCTGGCGGAAATAAGAAGAATTGCTGCAGGAGAAGTGGTGGAAGCAGGAGAGGCGGTGGAGGCTTTCCACACTGGCAGCGGCCGGTGCTTGTATAGTGTGGGAGGATCTGGGCAGGGAGCAGCAGCAAAGACGACAGGGTCTCCCTGCTCAGGCAAAGGAGAACCCAAGCCCTGAGGGCTAAAGGACACCAGAAACAGGGCACTGCAGGCAATGCCAAAAGAGGATGGCACTGCAGGCTGTACTCAGCGATGTGAAGCTAGCAACAGTACAGAGGAAGGGGCCATAGCAGACCCAGGGGAGACAACATGTCATCCTCCCGAATACTCCCAGGTGCTGGGTACAGGAGACGTGTTAGTGGTAGCAGAGCCGAAACCACCCCCCAGGAGGGCGTTGAGGGGATCCCATCAAATTTTGACATTGGGGCCGGTAGAACAGCCCAATAGGTCTCCCAGACCCTTATTTTGGTTTTTGTTCAATTTTCTTTTCCCCTTTTTTGTGGGGTGGTGATGAGGTGTGCAGGCCTCATGAATTGAGTCTCTTAGTCAAGAAGAGCCCCAGCTCGGGGAAGGGAGTGTGGCCAAGGGAGGCTGGCGTTGTGGCTTCCTTTCCCTTTTTTTTCTCCTTTGTTTCGCGTTCCTGTTTTTTGTTGTTTCCCCCTCTCTGGGGTTATTCCACAGGGGGTAGAGACCCACTCTATGTAACTAGTAGGCCTGTGGGCCACCGCTGGCAAAATATGCACAGGACATGGGACAGGATCCCTGAGGATGGCCGTGTGACCCCTAAGGCCCCTCGACTGTGCCAGTTTGGCCCGCTGGGCACCCTCAGTTCTTGTCTGCCATGTCTTGATGTCGTTTTGTAATATAGGGAGGCTGCCTTCACATCCTGTTGGATACGGTCTTGATGGATTTCCCTGAACCCCATGGGTCCCATTTCAAAATAGGTGTCCTGGGGTATCCCAGCCATATGGGCTATATCCATGGCTCTAACCTCCCCTTTACCATGCCCCAAGCCTCGCAGATGGCACCAACATTGTCCTATCTAAACCTTGCTGTGATTGGCCCCCTAATCCTCTCTCTGGGCTCTCTGCAGCCCTGTCACTGTGCCCCACTGTTGCCTGGGCTCCCCACAGCCCTGTCACTGCACCTCACTGGTGCCTGGGTCTGTGCACCCCAAATGCCATGACTCTGGCGCTGGGGTCTGTGCACCCCAAATGTCGCGCCCTCTCTGGTGGGCACGACAAATGTCTGTCCACCCCAAATGCTGCACCCTCTCTGGCACCGGGGGCCCATGCTGCAGTGGGTCCCCCAATGAGGCCTCCTTCTTCCCCAAATAGCCTCACCCAAACCACCGGTCTTATAAACAGAAATCAACTTGCAAGCCCCAAGGCTATAACATAAACTCAAACCATAACATAATTTGAGCCACACAGGGTGTGCTCTGTCCCTCAACAGTACCAGAAGCTGCACTTGCAGTAAGGCTTCTCCCCTTTGCTTCCTCTGGGAAACCTCCTTCCCCCTTGGCTCCTGGCAGAGAACTGCCCTCCCGGCCTCTGGCCTGGGGTTTATATATGAGCCAGGCCCTGCCCCTTCTGGTCAGCTGACCACTGGCAGGTGTGGGTCCACTTGCTTGTTCTGGCTGCCCTGGTAACCAGCAGCTAGGGCTCCCAACTCATTGCTAGGGCTCTCTCCCTAGCAGTTTTAGCCCTCTTAAGGAGGAGGGCACCTAAGTGCTCTGTGACAGACACAAAACCTGAAGGAGGCATTGAGGTCAAGGAAACATCTACACTGGAGGGACGGCCGCCTGAAGACCTGGTGTCCCGCCGGAGGTTGGCATGAGGTTGGGGTGTAGAGGAGGTAGAGCCCCACAAATGGCCGTCAAGTGGAGTACCCACCCCAGAGAGGCCTCCAGTGGCTTCCCCTCCCACTGGTAGTACATTCAAAGTCATGGCAAGCAAGTTTCGGGGTGGCCACTGTGACGATATAGACCTACTTCAGCGGCCACATGAAACACTGGTGCGTCCATCAATGGTTGCTTGGGCCAAGGTGGCATGCAAATGGGCATTCGAGGCCAGGCAGGCACAGCTTAAAAAATAGGACATTCACTGCACATAAATGAAAAATAGAGGTGCATTGATACATCAGTCCCATATGGGATCGGCACCGATGTAAGGAAAAATAATTTACTTAAGTCACTGTTTTTTTGTCTAAGGAATGGAGGTGATAGGACTTATTTGGGGGTGTCACAGAGCACTGAGGTGCCCTGCTCCCAAAGAGGGGAAACTGCTAGGGCTTTTTCCCTAGCAGGGAATAAGGAGCCCAGCTATGGGTTGCTGGGGCAACCAGGGAAGGTCAGCTGACCAGAAGGGGCAGGGCCTGGCTCCCTTATAAACCCTTGGGGCTGGGGCCAGAGACCGTTCACTGCCAGCAGCCAAGGGGGAAGGAGCTCTCTGCTATGGAAAAGAGAGAAAGTCTGACTGAAGGGGCAGCCATCTGACACGGCTGAGGGATGGAGTATTCCTGGTAGGCTGGACTGTTGTTAGAGCTGGGTGGCTTCCATTTATGTTATAGCCAAGTGGCTTACGTTTGTGTTATTGTTTGTAACCGGTGGTTTGGGTGAGGCTATTGGGTTGGAGGAGGCCTCATAGGGGACTCACAGCAGAGTGTGAGGACCCCAGCGCCAGTGAGGGCGCAGCATTCAGGGTGTATAGACCCCAGCCCCAGAGAAGGGGGCAGCTTTACTGAGAAGTCCCCAGAGCATGGGCAGCTTTATTGAGAAGTCCCCAGAGGAGGGCAGCACTACTGAGGAGCCCCAGAAAGGGGGCTGCATTACTGAGGAGCCCCAGTGTGGGCACGGTGAGCCCAGAGAAGGCACAGTATTACTGAGGAGCCCCAAAGAGGGGGCAGCCTTACTGAGAAGCCCCAGTGCGGGCGCAGTGAGCCCCAGAGAGGGGGCGGCATTATTGAGAAGCCCAGTGAGGGCACGGTGAGCCCCAGAAAGGGGGCAGCATTACTGAGGAGGCCCCAGATAGGGGAAGCTCTGCTGGGGAGCCCCAGGGAAGAAGGCACATAGTGAGATAGGGCTGGGGAGAGCCCTAGTGCCGGAGAGGGCACCTATCAAAGAAAGGAAGGCCCAGAGAGGAAAAAAAGGGCCAGATTGTAATAAAGCTGGGACACAACGTCCATTCCATCGGCGAGGTGTGGACTGTGGTGTAGAGGAGGAAACGGAGCCGCAGATAGCGCCCCCTGGCCTCGGGGCAGTACAAGGCAGTCCGCTAATTAACATCAATTAACCAATTAACAGCAAGGCATGGCAGGCGAGAAGGTGGGTGGTTGCCCCAGGAACAGGTACGGGGGCCACGTTTATATTGGCCCAGAGCGAATACCTGTTATAGGGGGCTTGGGGATGGTCTATACTTCATTCTGTTTCTAAAATAAAGCAGCGTCATTAAACCTCCCCCCCCAGATTTTTCATTCTATCACCTTATTTATAATTATACATAAAAGCTATATCAAAAGAGTATGTTTAAGGTTGCAAAGTCAAGTACACTGAAGTCAGAAAATGCCAGAATTAAAATTGCTTGTGCAATCTTAATTTGGTTCCCTTCACATGTGTTAAAATATACAGTTTAATTACATGACCATTTTACTTTTCCACAGGAATCTTGCTTCATTCAGTGCAAAACATGTATCTGCTTCAGGGAGTCAGGTATCCAGGTTGTAGCTGTATTGGTCTAGAGGCAAAAAGAATCAAAACTTGTGGCAGAAGTAATATCTTTTATTAAACCAACTAGGTATGTGCAAAAGAAATTGCAAAAAAATTAAGGGTAACCTTAATTAAGTGAATTAAAGTAACCACACTTAAGGGATAACCTTAATTAGTAGTGCTAACACTACCTATAATAACAAAACAGTTTGAATTTAAAAGGCCTTATGAATCTTACACTGTGTGCCTCAGTGGAAGGCAGCACCAGTACAAGCCACTGGTGTGGGATAAGATCATTTGAGTGCTGTTCACAGGGTGGTTGTTTTGTTGTCCTTTTACATGACCTTGGATAAAGTATGTTACTTCTGAGATGCTTCGTTTTATTCTCCAAAGTTCTGTCTTCTCAGTTGTGAGCCCATGTAAGCAGGGATTGTCTTGTTTCTAGCAGAATGTGGCCCTGATCCAAGCTTGAGCTTCTAGATGTTACTGAATTATAAATAACAAATGATAGTAAAAAAACAATCAAATATATAACTGTGCATGCTACTTCAGAGAACCACACCTTTTCCTGTGGGATTTCAGAGGTAGCTGGGGGTTGGACTTTCTTTTGCAGCTTCAGTTGGTGTGTTGTGTTCTGGCTTCATAGTGATTGAATAGTAGCATGAAAGGGCAAGCAATATACTACTGTATAGATTTTGGAATGAGACATGCAAATCTGGGAATAGGCATTTAACTGTGTAGTTTTTATTTGAAAAAAAATACATGTTACAGTGGCCACTTGCTTCTTGAGTTTTCAAACTCAGGTGTGGCTAAGCATCTGTGTTTTTGGACCCAGCTTGCACAGTTGCTTATTTGTCAAGTGTAGTAAGAGCCATGTAGCTTAATATTCCCAATTGGATGCTGTGACATTTGCTGCTTCAGAAAGAATGTATCCATTAAATATGCTTTAAATAAATTTCAAACAAAGTGTTTGCTGTGCCCTGAAAATGAATTTTCACATTAGTAATACCATATTAAAACTACTTTTCCCCAATTATGCCTGTAATTTCAGCAAAGCATTTAAATGTCTCATTTCAACAAATGCGTTTGTGTTCATAGAGCATAGTAATTTCCTTTATGCTGTGTTGAACCTAGAGCAAAAAAAAAAAGGGGGGGGGTGATGAATATTTCCTGAGTCATAATAAAACTAAATATTGTGGATAACCTATACAAATAGGAGAGTAACCCCCACTTTCCCTTTTTTTCCCCCTAGCATGTTCTCTGCTGAAGTGACTATTCTTGAAGCAGCAATAAATACTTCTCAGTTTTTTTCTGGATGCTTCATTTTTTCTATTTGTTGTCTGGTAGTAAGAATAGATAAAAATGTAGGTGAACTGAAGGAATTTTGACTCATTAATGACCCTGACAGAAGCAAAGATCCACAGGTGAGAGCAATATCCTCTTGTCATGTACCCTTTCAGTGTGATATGGTAATTCATCACAGTACTCTATTCTTTGCTTTAGTCAGTCTTTTATGAGCTGTTTCCCTTCAAGGCAGCATTTTGCTTCTGCTTTTCTCTTGAAATGTTCTATTAAGCCTGAGACCAGTCAGGTTATTTTAAAATCATTGCTAAAGTAATTCCTCTTCCATGTAGAATTGTGAACTTCTGTGTGATTAATAGGTTTACATCCTGAAAAGACCACATTGTGTGTGTTTTTTTCTGAGGTTCACTTCATTCCTGATGAAGTGGCTTGAATGGGTATAGATGATATATGAAGGTGTTTCAGAGCAAAGATATCCAATGCTGGTAAAGTTTTCCAGGATTTGTATATATTTCAGGTTCTACTACTTTCTGCCCTTAGTGACTCATTGGACCTGAGTCCTGGCACAGGTATAGCCTAGGTGCTCTGTTAATGTACATGTGTGCACACTATGGGAAGTTAAAACAGACTTAATAGCTTCTCTTCCATTTTAATTCCATTTACACACAGGAGATAAGAAATCCTTTTCTTTGGTCTCTGCAAAATAGAAAGTTCTGTTAAGGCAGGATTTATTGTAGCTCTACAGCCACAGGGGAAATAGTGCTTACCAGCACTAAGGGTGGAAATTTCCCAAGCTGCACAGTTCACTAGTTTATATTACCTAACAGAGAGATAAGCCATGATTCTTCTTAAAGAGTGTCTTTTAATTAGCTTTTTAATGCCTTCCCATTGATTTTTCTTCTGCATGAGTACTATTGTATTAGTTCATTACTGTGATTTAAAAGCCGCTAATAATGATCATAACTAAACAATTACTTCTACGTATTTCACAATACTTTGATCTGCTAAGTGTTATGAGTTTCCAGGCGAAGATGCCTGTCACTTTTTCTTCATGTGGTAATAAAATAGCCCTTTCATAAATGGAAGAATTGAAAGTTATGCATGTTTTCCTGTCTGTGAAACATAAGTGAAATAAGTTGAATAACAATACACACCTTTTCCATAGCTTTGGACTTTCCTAGAATGAAAGAATTTTACAGTCTAGTGTTGACTTCTTCATTTTACAAGAGCAAACCAGAGGGCTGGTCTTACAGTGTATGACCTTGCTCAAGATCATACTATGAGACATGATCAGACCTGGGACTGCCCGTCTTGTGTTTTAACACACCTTTGTGAGAACAAGATATTGAAAATGGAGCCAGCACCATTTTTGTTGAATAAGTTTAATATTTTTGAGGACCTTGGAAGCACTGAATCTTGTACTATGACTGGGTGAGGAAAAGAGATGTAACTGAAGAAGGATTTGAGGGTGGGGGATATCCTCAGGACAGAGGATATACTCACCTCTTCAGGGTTGTGGTGGTGAAAGGAGTCATGTTATGGAGAGTCTGTTTAATCAGTTAAATTTCAGAGCAGAAAAATGATTCTTTGATTATATTTTGGGAAAAGTTGCTGATGAGGCTTCACCTCAAAGTGTGAACTGCTTTGCCTGTGTGCCTGTACACTCTTGCCATTTTGAAGGTTTGGCTTGGCCAAGTCTCAGACACTTCAATGCTTATCTAAAGCTGTGTGGTCTGCAAGCTGTCTGAGAATAGACTTTCTTATGAAATTTCGAGTACTTCCAGGTTTCAGCTGCACTGAAATTCAGGGCTGATTACCTGGGTTTGAAGAAAATAAACCTTCTGAATAAACTTTATCCCATGTGCACAGAGATTTATTACAGCAGGGTTGATATTGAATTCTAGTGTGTTGACGTAATTTTATTTTTGTTTTAAGGCATAATACTTTTAAGCCAGTACACATGATAATGAAGACTAAAAAGGCAAGGATTTTTTAAGAGTAGGTCATAGTTCAGACATCAGGCATATACATTTTTACAGCGTGCACATAAGACAAAAACTTGGAAGACATTAATCTTCCAGGCAAAAATAATTTGGCTGAGGTAACATTTAAACTGGCTGGGTATACCATACTTGTTCATAGCCCTTACATATTCATATTTGTATTCTTAGTTAACTTAGTTTATGATCTATGCTTCTGTACAACTTTATAGGAATGCAGTGCTAATTGGAGTATATTGCTTCTTAAATAGAAAATAAACCGGTGTCAGGCTATGAAAATGCACTTAGATCTGTTTGTTCATTTGTTCTGAACAACTACCCTAAGAGATGTATGTACAATGAAGTACTAATACCTGTACTCATTCTCAAAGCCATTACACAGTTGGACAGAATGTACATATGACAAAGCTGTATCAGAAAGAAGCGGCCTGTCCACTAAGCCCCTGGTATTCTGTTGGTTTCTCTATCCCTCATGCTGTAATACTAAATTTTCTTACAAGGTCTAGATAATCGATCCAAAATTTGTGAACTTCAGCGTGTACACCCCGAGTTTCTAATTTAATTGAACTAACTTGGTTTTATTTTATGCTGTTTTAAAATTCCTCTGCCTCTAGTAAGCTGTTATAGCTTCCTTTTAAGTTAAATTTAGTTTTATTGGGGCTATTCAACATAAAGCCAAGAAAGTACATATTGTTTTTAGCAGTAAGGCTAAAGGGGGAAAAATGTCAGTAAACTTGAGGCATTTGTGTATAGTTCAAGTTATAGCCTTCCTCACATTATACATTAACTAGTAAAGTGTCAGTCTATATTTTGAAAAATGCATAGCTTTATTACAGTTTAGTATAGAGCCTTACTTGAACTGAGCTCAGCCACTTGCCATGATGACTTCAAATGAAGGAAGAGCAATTAGATCCTTGGTAGGCAACCTTAGCAGACTTCCAATAAAGAATTATTTATTGTTTCTTTCCTCTGAAGAAAGTTCTAACAGAAGTGGTGCATACAAGTTATGGGGAATAAAATAATCCAGGTGATCTGTGGAAAATATAGTGAACAGCAGAAGGACAGAAGTCTGTATAGTACTCTAAAGTGTCTATACACATGCTCCAGGATGGAGGGGGAGGCGGTTTAATTAGAACAGTTCTAAGAGCTGCTCTAATTAAAGCACCCACAGTGTCACGTGTTTTCAGAGTCCCATGCTTTAAAATGGTGGCAGGGGCACTTTAATCCCATCAGATCTACTCCTGCTACTCGGCTGATTCACCTTTCAGTAGTTAAGCTTGCAATTACTTTTCATTTCTTAAATCTTATTTTAATTCCTTTGTTCCTTATGAGTTCAGTTTAGGGAATAAAGTTGTCCTTAAAATTGTCCAGTTATTTTAAAGAGAAAGATGCAAAAGAAATATTTGTTGGCACTTAAAGAAAATTTACCAGACTTTTTGATCTAATGATCATTTAACGTGTTACCAGATTTGCCCATCCCTTTGGGGTACACTAATTTATTACGGTTACGTTTCTGGGGTCTCTGTAATTCTATCGATGTACTGCTTGTGTCACTTGTGTTTCTGTATCGAACTCTGTCTCTCTCTTCTGCAAGTCCTAGCCCCCAATGGAGCTACTTTACAGGGTTTAGTTTCAATGGGGCTGGGTTCCTTCAGCCACCGGACTCAGCACAGGAACTCAGCACGTCTGAGCCAGGCCAGGTCAGTCACCATTTACAAGTTAACACCTCATATGCCCCAGACTCAGCACAGAGCTTAGTTCAGCAGGGCAATAATCAAATGCAGTCAGAAACAATACACACACAGATTAACAGAGCAAGTCTGAGAGGTCAGGGTTACTCAACATTTACAGCTGACTTTCATGTGCCCTGGACTCAGCACAGGAACAGAGTATGTCTGAGCTGGGTCGGGTCAATCAGCTTTTACATGCTGGCATCAGCATATGCCCCAGCTCAACACTTCCCAACCTTTTGTCCCAATTGTCCTGGTAGTAACTCCCTAGATGAGCAAACCATACAGGATTTGGGGGCATTACAAGGATCTTGCTGCAGAAGTATTGCTGCAGAGCAAATGGGGAAGTTGAGGACAAGAAAGATTAAATGAGGTTTGGAGAGAGAGAGAATATGGCAACTAGCTTGACCATAAAAGTTATTTTATTTCCAGGTATATTAAACTTGTAATGACACTAGTAGTAATAGCCATACAACGTTTCAATTGGGTATTTGGGGAATTGTAGCTCAAGTTTGATCAGCAAAAGTCAGGTTAAGAAAGAAAGCTGTCGAGGGAAAGACAGAGAGAGAGCTGGAGTCTCGCCACTCAGTAAGGCTTGAACTGGTGGAGGTTCCCAGGTGTTTGTTGGAGCTGATAGACAAGCTGTTCAGCTTAGGATCCAGAGTGCTTGAGACAGGCAGAGAGCCCCCAGCACTATCAATGAAGATATGTTAGGCAGAAAAAGGAGAAGGTAAAGTCCCAGTAGAACTGGTGCAGCTTTTGGATACAAGCACCAGAGCAGAAACTTGAGCTTGGGTAGGGGGGTTTTTTGTAGGGAAACAACAATGGTTCAAGGGAGAACACTGGATTTCTTTATGGGTAAAGGGTGGCTTAAGGAAGCATACCAGAGTTGTTTTGTTATGTTGGACAATGGGAGCTGATCATTCCTGGCTATGCACAGAGTTATCCTGAGGGATAGCACAATACAGACAGGCAGATTCAGTGTTTTGGGTACCAGTAAAAGAGTCATCACTAGAATTGGTTTGATAAATGCTGAGCTGGGTGTGCGCAGATGTGGGTTGATTAGAATTTGGAGCAGGGATCCCCCATCATGCAATGCTCCACTGCTTCTCTGGTCCCAGAGTTCAGTACGGTTTCTTCTCCATTCTGAATGCTAATAGAGGTGCCTCCCTTTCCCATCTCTGATGCAAATGGGACTAGGAGAGTTGCCACCCTGTTTCATCTCTGATGCAAATGAGATTAGGGGAGTTCTCTTAATCCTGTCACCCTTATCCGGAGGGATTTAGGTGCGTCTCTCACTGCATCATCGTTGCCTTTTGTAAGTCCTTCTGATCAGTTCTGGTTCTGGCAGAGGTGGGGGCGGAGGGAGAGCCCTCTGTGAGTCAGACAGGCTGGGTACTGCTCTAGGGTTCCCCAGGAACACAGAGCTGACAGGTAACACATGTTAGGGTAATAGTTTTAGCTTGTATTTATTTTAAACATTTTCCTTTTCTTGTAGCTGCAAAATGACATCTTTGTGCTCCCCCACATTTTAAGTAATCTATGAGGGTGTTTTTTGGGGGAGAGGGGGTTTTGTTTGTCTTTTTAAAATAAAGAAAACAAATTGTAGTTAAGCTGTGAGCTATTCTAGGTGTGCCTAGTTATAAATCTGCTTCTCATCTGCATTATATCAGTGGTTCTTTTGCCACAGACTTCAGTGAATGAGTCTTTGGTCGATAAGAGACTGTGTGCATAGGCATATCTAATAAATTGCATTATAAATTGCTTTGGAAATTAAAAGATTTTGATTTCTCTTTGTTATAACTTTTTGAAAGCAACACAGGTAAGTATCACAGCTTATTTAATATGTTTTAAAATACCATTTGCAAATATCAATTTCCAAATTTATAAATCGTTTGGTAGCATAAACTAGTATTACTAATTTTCAGTAGGCTTAACTAGATCTACTTTTTACTTTTCTGTATGTAACTATGCAGAGATCTTGTCAAGGCTTCTGTCATTCAGAATTTTTTATTTTTTATTCAATAAAAACTATAGTCTCTCCCAGTGAGATCTATGGTTTCATCCTGATTAGAGGAGAGTAGAAGCCAATCAGACTGGAGGCTGTTGAGCTGTACTATACAGTATTATTCACTAGTATTTTAAATACTTCTCTTGCCCCTTCAAATAATTTTCTTGCAGACAATCTTTTTCCTTTGGCTTTTTTAATTATTTCAGTATTATTGATTTAAAGGAGCATTGTTAGTGGTCTTTATTTGATGTCCAACCATAATCATGATCAAATGCGAGACTTTTCATTTTAAAATCCCACCTACCTGCAGCCAAAATGGACTCTTGCTGCATACAAGAATTGGTGAGAGGACCCCAGTGGAAGCTTTTTATGTGATGTCTTGCATTGTAAATCTGAATTTCTGTCAGTGTTAAAACTTCTGAAATGCAGAGGGAATTTAAATAATGATTCAGTCATGTGCCGGGGCAGGTGGTTGTTCAAGTTGCTGAATGTTCATCCTGCTGTTAACAACTTGCACATTTATATTACAGTTCAAGAAACAGCAAGGCACCTGGAGAAGGAATATAAGGTGTTAACAACCACTACAAAATATTTCTTTAAGGGTACATTTCCTCTATTTCCAGTCAGCATAAAATCTGAAAACAGAAAACTTTTATTTATCCATACAATCATTTATCTTTATAAACCATTTTTAATTTGTGATAAGAACCTGAATTTCAATATTAAACATTTGCACAATTTGAATTTAAGTGACTCTTACATCTAGTCCTTTACGTTCTTAGTTTCCCTGTGCTAATTTAGTTCTTAATATATTTTAAAATTAGATTTTACTGTAGATTTTACTTAAAGACAGATTTTGCAGGAACACTTTCATTTATGAGGCCTTAACTGCATCTCCATGCGTATGCATCTCCATAAGGGCAATAATTTATTCATAAAAGGGGCAGCCTCAAGGCTATAGACAGGCATTACACATAAACCAGTTTAAGTGATCAGAAACTAGTTTAAACTTGTAACAGAACAGACATTCAGTGCACATAAACCAGTTTGAAAATGGATGAAACTTGAGATACACCTGGTTGAATGTAGTATCAGACTAAACTGATTTGGGTCAAACCAGTCTATGCAATGTCTGTCCCAGACCCCTTCCTGGTTTAAGTTAAACCAGACTCTCCCAGCATCCCGGCATGCTCTCTGAGCTGGTTGGGGCTCTCTGCTCCACAGCAGGGCTGGTCCCTCCCCTCTTTTCCCTCACTGGAGCTCTGGCAGAGACTTGCAGGCACAGAGCATCTGCCTGACTTCCTCCTGTTCCTTCTCTCACACCCTGCTGCTCTCAGCTCAAGCAGGGATTCCTTCCTCCCACAGCATGGACCCTAGCCTGCATGTGGTATGGTATTTAATGCTGAGAGGTGTCTGTGTAAGGCAGACAGGACAGTGTCTTTTTTTAGGGCTTTTTGGAGCTAATCAACAGGTCAGCTGGTAATGTCCTCCCTTCCTTCTTTCTGTTTCACTTAGCGCTGTTTTGTTATAACGCTCATTTGAAATTGATACCTGGTTTCACTTAGCACTCAGCGAGTTTCATTATAATGCTTGCAGTCACCATCTTGGATTGTCAAATACTTTTGGTTTTGCTTAATGCTCGTTTCCCTTAACGGTCAGTTTTTCAGGAAACAAGAGCACTAAGCAGAAGTTACGTATATTGGTTTAAGGAACACTTTTATTCCCCACTGATACAAGTTACTCCACTGTCAGCCAGCATCTCAGCATGCATTAAAACCCACTTCCCCATAATCTCCTTTTTGTCAGGGCTGCTGTTGAGGCAAGTCTGGTTTGGCTGAGCACCTGAGTTGTCACACCTGGTCCTGGTCCCTGGCTAATGCAACTGTCTCAGTTCTCTGCAACTGGATTGGGTGCTGAAAACAATGCTCACCCCTTATAAGCACAACTGCAGCTACAGGCATGCTTTCATCACAGAGCCTCAGTGTATTCTGGCAAGCCTCACGATCACTGCTCTCTGGTTTCCCTCATATCCTGACTCAGCTTGGCTTCCGTGACCCTGACTTTGGATCTTCCTTGGAGCTCAGCACCAGTTCTCTGACTTTTGGCTTTTGATCTTGGCTTATGCCTTGAACTGTGTCTTTTGGATCTCCCCTCTCACCTTTGGTAACTTGTGCCCCTGCCCTGCTGAACCACAGGTTGCTTCTAGAGGCCTAGCGGAGGCCCAGATACCTGTGTCCCAGCTGAACCTTCACAGCAAAGCCTGACTCCTCACCCATAGCGGTACAGGGCATGGATTTACCAGTAGGGCAGATTTCTGAGAGTGATGCTGCCTGCTTTGCAGGGTCTACAAACCCAGATTATGACTCTGCAAGCCCAATGCTTCTAGGTTCATGAGGGCAGCCAGCCCATTCATCTCACTCTGAATCCCAAATTGTTACCTGAATAATTTGATGGGCATCCCCACTGCTTCTGGGGGTTCATTAATCACCTTATATCTCTGCCCCAGAACCTACCCATCAGATGTGGCCAACATGGGACTGAACATCAGCTTTTTGAGTGGTGACATCCTGGCTTGGACTCTTTGCCACTTTTGCAGTCAGCAGACCCCCTCCTTGACAAAGTGGAAGACTTTATCCAGGTCATGACCAAGATTTTAGGACACCTGCATCATCAATGTCCATGTTGCAGAGTGAACTTTCCAGACCCTCAGACAGGGATGCTGTCTGATATCAAGTTATACTATTGAATGTAGACAGCTGGTTACTGACACTCAATGGAATGAGGCAGCTCAACACTTCCACTTCTGACAGGGCCTTCAGGACTACATTAAAGATGTGTTGGCCTTTGTAAAGCACCCAGGTACCTTGGGTGGACTCATTGATCTGAGAATCTGCATTGACACACCTCTGTCTGAGTGACAACAGTAGTGTTGGGCCAAATCTTAGCCCCTGTGGCTAGCTAGAGCCCCAGAAGAGCTGACACTGCTTCCGGCAGAGCCCATGCAAGTAGATGCAACTGGGAAGAGACTCCCATTGGAGAACAAGGTTTGCAATGACTCCCAGGGGCTCTGTCTGTATAGTGGGGAGGCTGGGCATTTTGCCCAGACCTGCCTGAGGAAAGGAATGCCTGCCTCTTCTTTGGGAAGGTTCTTACATGCCTCCTCTTTGGGGAAACTCCGTGGCCCAACCTCATTAAAGAGGCTTGGTGCAGGCCCTTTGCTGCCCATTTAGCCAGCCCCTTTGAGTGCCACGAAACCCCGAGACTCACCCTTGCTAGTCACCCTTCGTCTGCAGCACCAGTCTGGGATAGACCTCTCTATTCCAGCCCTCTTAGATACAGGGACCTCTGGTAACTTCACAGATCTGACCCTAGCAAAACAACATCAGATACCAGTCAGGCCAAAACAAAATCCCAAAGCTGTAGAGGCTGTGTATGGATCCCCCTTTTTTTGGGTCCATGATGGTTCCATTGGGAATAACAGTAGGTGACCATCAGGAGTCTCTTTGCTTTGATCTGTTTTGTTCCCCATACTTTTTGGTCATCCTGGGGACCCCCTTGGCTGTCCCTCCATAATCTGAATATTTCATGGGGGTTGAGGGAGCTCTGCTTCAATTCACCCTACTGCTTGCACTCTTGCTTAAAGGAAGCTTAGCCGAAACTCAGGCCAGAAGCAGGGCCAAAGATATCAAGTTACTTGTGCCACTCAACAACCTGCCTTAATGAGAAGTATGCGCCCCCTGGATCCTGACTGACCTCCCTCTGCCAAATATTGAGACTTAGTAGATGTTTTTGACAAGAAAGGAGAGGACCGATTCCCACTGCACCACCATTATGATTGCCCCATTAATCTTTTGCTGGGGCACAGATCCCATTTGGGTACATCTATTTTCTCTCTGAACCAGAGATCAAGGCTTTCAAATAGTACATTGCAGAGAACCTCTGCAAGGGATTCATTAAGCCTTCTACATCCCCAGCTGCAGCTCTGATATTCTTTATGGCCAAGAAAGACAGCTCACTCCACCCATGCATTTGATTACAGGACCCTAAACAAGATAACTGTTCATGACTATCACCCATTGTCCTTAATGAATGCATTATTTGAGAGGCTTCATTCTACCAAGATTTTTTTCACAGTTGGATTTGTGGGGCATCTACAACCTAGTCAGCATAAGGCAGGGGGACAAGTGGAAGACGACCAGTGGTTCTATTATGGGCATTTCAAATACGTGGTTATGTCCTTTAGACTCTTCAATGTCTCTGCAATATTTCAATACTTTGTAAATTATGTTTTTTGTGATATGATAGACTGATTTGTTACAAATTATCTGGATGACATTTTAATTTTCTTTGATCAGGCTCAGCATTCAAAACATTTGCATCAAGTCCTGCTAAGGCTCCAAGAAAAATGGCTATTTGTTAAGCAGGAGAAATGTGAGTTTGATAGAAATGCAATTAAATTCTTGGGTTATATCATTTCCACCAAGACCCTAACAATGGATCCACACAAAGCAATTGTGATCACTGAATGGACCATACCATATGAAGTTAAAGGGGCCCAACAGTTTTTCGGCTTTGCTCATTTTTATAGATGATTTATCAGAGGGTTGTAAGATGTAGTAGCCCCCTGACTACCCTCCTTAAGAAAGTGGTACTGTTTTAAATGGTCCCTAAAAGCCTAAACAGCTTTTGAAGTGATAAAAAGGGCTTTCACCCCTTCATCTATCCTGGTGCACCCAAACCCCGTGAGATTTTTCATAGTGGAAGATGATTCCTTGAGGTGTGCTAGAGTAACTATTCTGTCTCAGGCTTCAGATGGCCCAAATAGGTTGCACTCTTGTGCCTTTTTTCCCTAGGCCTTGACCCTCTTTGAAATGAATTATGATATTCGTGACTGGGAACTCATCGTGATTAACATAGCCTTTAAGGAATGGCAGCACCTTCGGGAAGTGGCTTGCCCATAATGGACAATAAGTACCTGGAATATCTCCAGACAAGCTGGAAACTGAATTCACAAAAGGTCTGCTAGTAACTTTTCTTTTCCTGGTTTAATTTCTTTTCCTGGTTGTCATGGATGCATTAACTAAGATGGCTTGTTTTTTCCTTGCCCAATCTGTTTACTGCAGCCAGCCTGTTTCTGCAGCATATATTTTGCCTACCTGGCTTTCCATCTTATGTGCTGTCTGAACATGGCCCCCAGCTTATTTCATGCTTCTGGCATGAGTTCTGTAAGACTCTGGGCATGGAACCTCTTTTTACTCCTTTACATACCACCCTCAGAACAATGGACAAACAACATGTGTAAACCAGACCCTGGAACAATACTTCAGGTGCTTTCTAAACTTTCACCAGGATAATTGGGTGCCCTTGCTCCCCCTAGCTGAATTTTCATACAACAATGCTGTC
Source organism: Alligator mississippiensis (assembly GCF_030867095.1). Taxonomy (NCBI): domain Eukaryota; kingdom Metazoa; phylum Chordata; order Crocodylia; family Alligatoridae; genus Alligator; species Alligator mississippiensis. The sequence goes on from NC_081832.1 coordinate 50,929,009, forward strand.
TATACATCCACAGGCCAGACCTTCTTTTTCTCCAACTATGGAGTTCCACCTAGCACTGCCTACCTTTCCACAGGTCCCTGCAGTGAACAGCCTTGTATCCCATCTCCAACAGGCTCAACAAGAACTAAAAGCCCATCTGGATGCAGCCAAGACCACATATAAGGTCCAAGCTGACTGACACCATCAGCCTGGCCCCAGTATTTCAGTTAGTGGCAAGGTGTGGCTCTCCTCAAAAAAATATCAAGACCCTAAGACCATCAGCTAAACTAGACCACCAATTTCTGGGCTCATTTAAAGTTGCGGAACAAATACACCCTGCTGCATTTAATCTCCAGCTGTCAGAAGCATTGGCAGTGCACTCCATTTTCCATACAGTGCTACTGAAACTTTTCCTTAAGAACCCCTTTCCTGACCTTCTGCCCTCCCCCACTTATGATAGTGGAAGGTCATGAAGAATGTATCATTAAGGAGATTCAAATACATCTTATTTCATAGATTCATAGATTGTGAGGCTTGAAGAGATCTTGGAAGATCATTGAGTCCAGCCCCACTGCACTAAGCAGGAAAGACAGCTGCGGTCAGGTGACCCTAGCAAGGTGACCCCCCCAGTCTCCTCTTGAAGATTTCCAGGGTAAGTGATTGCACCACCTCTGGAGGGAGTTTATTCCACAGTGTGTACACCCTAGCTGTGAAGAAGTTTTTCTAATGTTGAGCCTGAAACAGTCTTCCAGGAGTTTGTGGTCATTACTTCTGGTTTTCCCCAAGGGTGCTCTGGTGAACAGTTGTTCACTGAGCCCTTGATGTACACCCATGATGTAGTGGTAAGATGCTACCAAGTCCCCTCTCAGCCTTCTCTTTTTCAGGCTGAAGATTTCAGGTCCCTCAGCCTTTCCTCGTATGGCTTCCCATCCAAGTCTCTGATCATACAGGTGGCTCTTTTCTGGACTCTCTCAAGCTTTACCACATCCTTGTTAAAGTGTGACAGCAAGAACTGGACATAGTACTCCAGCTGGGGTCTCACCAAAGCTGAGTAGAGTGGAAGAATCGCTTCTTGGTTTTGCTGGAGATGCATCAATGAGTGCATGCTAGAGTATTATTTACCCCGCTGGCTGCAGTGTTGCACTGCTAGCTTATGTGGTCTGTTATTACCCCCAGGTCCCTTTCATTCATAGTGCTGGTCAGGTTGTCATTGCCAAGCCTGTAGGTGTGTGTGGGAATTATTCATTCCCAGGTAGAGCACTTTACATTTCTCGATGTTGAACTTCATTTGGTTCCAGTCTACCCAACTTGCAAGCCTGTCTAGGTCCACCTGTATCTGCTGCCTACTTTCAAGCGTGACCATGCTTCCCCATAACTTGGTGTTGTCTGCGAACTTGACCAGTGAGCTCTTCACCCCCACATCCAAATCATTGATGAAGATGTTGAATAGCACTGGACAAAGCACCAATCCCTGAGGGACACCACTGGCCACTTATCACCAAGATGACACAGATCCATTCATGAGGACTCTCTGGGTCCTACCCCACAGCCAGCTTCGTACCCACCTAACTGTTCCACAGTTAAGCCCACAATCCTCCAATTTTGTTGTGAGAACATCGTGGGATACCGGATCAAAAGCTGTTTGTAAGTCAAGGTATACAATGTCAACCTCTTCTCTCTTTTCCTGGTGGAGAGTTATCTGATTGTAAAAGGTCTTGGTAAGACAAGACCTGCCTGCAACAAACCCATGCTGGGGGTCATTCAAAATCCTAACTTCTGCAAGCCTATCACACAACCACTCTTCATGTATTCCTTTCACCTTTGGTCCCTGGTCCTGCATTACTTTCCCTACTAGTGACCTGAGCTTGTTGAAATTTGCATTTTTTAAGTCCAAAGCTTCAATCCTGCTATCTAATTTGTCTGCCTTGCGATGGACAGTGAACGTGATGGTTTCATGCTCGCTATCGCCCAGGCTTCCCTCTATGTTTAAATCAGTCACCAGGTCATCTCCTTTGGCCAAGACCAAGTCTAAAAGAGCATTACCTCTGGTTGGCCCATGCACCTCCTGAGTCAGAAAAGGCTCTTTGATGCAGGTCAAGAAGGAACACGACTGATCTGACTTGGCTGAGTGTTCCTCCCAAGAGATGTCTGGATAATTGAAGTCGCCCAGGACGACTATGTCCTGTACACACACACACAGCCTCTGTTGGTTCTGGGGTGAACCTGTAGATGGAGTTCGTGCCCCTGGTTTGGTGGTCTGTAATATACACCTACAGTTAGGTCTCTCTCGCCATGCTCCCTCCCCCCACCCTCTGCAGTTTGACCCAGAGGGTTTCAAGCCATTCTTCTTTGGAGCTGATGTAGACCTCCAAGGAGGTATACTGCTCCTTCACATAGAGAACTATACCCCCACCTTTCTTCCCTACTTTGTCTCTTCTATGAAGGGCGTAGCCCTCTATGGCTATGCTCCAATCATGTGAGGAGTCCCACAAGGTCTCCATAATCCCTGCTAGATCATAATGCCCAATGGGGAGTAGGTGGGCTGGCTCTTCCTGCATGTTCCCCATGTTACTTGCATTATTGCACAGGCACTTGAGTCCTTTTACTAAGGCCCTTGACTTCCTGTCACACTGAAAGAGAACTATTCTCTCAGCTCCCAAAAGAGTGGCTCTCTTAGTGTCCCTATCTATGGAGCTTTCTTGTATGTCGGTCCCTGGGCATGCTCCAGTCAGTGTTTCCCCATCCATCAGCAATCTTAGTTGTAAGCCCTATCTAGAAGATTGGCAATCGTGGCCAAGAACAGGGACTTACCTCTCCATGTGAGGTGCATGCAGTCTCTTCCCAGGAGTCCTCTCTCCCTGAAGTACACACTGTGCTCGAGGAAACCGAAGCCCTCTCAGTGGCACCATCGTTGGAGACGTCAGTTCACTTCCTTGATGGATCCCTCCCTCCTAGGACCATAGCCTGCAACAAAAAGCACAGAGGAAAAGACTGCTTGAGCCCCTGACCCCTTGAGCCAAGCCCCCAGAGCCCTCTAGTTACTAATGACTCAGTATGAATTGCTCTTGGCCATGTCATTTGTTCCCACATGGATGAGGAGCACGGGGTAGTAGTTGGAGGGCTAGACAAGCCTGGGGATTTTCTCCACAACATCTCAGATGTGGGCCTCAGGGGGGCAGCAGACCTCATGGCCTAGGGGGTCTGGATGGCAGATATGTCCCTCAGTGCCCTGCAGGAGGGAGTCCCCCATGAGCACCACCACCTCCTCTTGCGGATGGCAGCACACTGCTTACCTTCCTCCTCTTCCAGTGGCACCATTTGACCCTGCTCATTTGTGGGGAGGGGGACACCTGTTGTGCAGTGCCAGGGGCAGAGCAGCCCTGGCCCTGTGTTTCCTGGAGCCCGAGGTGACTGTCTTCCAGGTAGCTCTAGGTGGGTCTTTTTGGTTAGCCATCTCATTGGCCACCATCTCCTTCTCTTTTTCCTCCTTCTGGAAAAGGGTCTGGGAGTAGCCATCGATGAAGTCTTCATGGTACCTGATGGTCCACAGCTGATGTACTCCTTGAGCTCCCGCACCCGGCCCTCCAGAGACTCCACTAGGGAGCACACCCCACAAGTAGGAGTGCTGGCATGCCCAGCTGCTACCAGCCATGCCAGGCAGTCCCTACAGTGAGGGGCCAGGGGCTCTGTCTGTTGGGGGGAGGAGGGGCTCAGGGCAGAACCACAGGCTTTGTCTGGGTGGAGATCTCAGCGGTGCTGGGAAGCCTGCAGGCACAATGAGTTGCTACCATGGTTGGGACTGAGTTCCACCAGCTCCTCCTCAGGCTTCTGGCCTCAGGCTACTTGCTCAGACCAGCCCTCCATGCAAACTCCTGCACAAACTGCCATTCCTAAGTAGAGCTGCGCCTGTTTGCATGCTCTGTTTGCATGGTTCCGGTTGCAGGGCTCCCTAGGAGGGACCTGGTGGGTGGCGAGAAGTGCATCCGCCTCCCAGTTTCCATTCAGCCAGTGTGTCCTGCCTAGCACAGTCCCCACCCTCTCATGTGCACGCATGCACACACACCTGTACCCTCTGAACACCCCTACAGTCACTCAGTTGTCTCCTAGCCCCAGTTTCCCTTACCTCCTGGCTCTTGCTGGGGGGCAGTGGAATCTGGATCTGGGTCTTTGAATCCTGGGGCACAATGGGTGTTAACCCATGTGTCTTCTCTGAGGAGTTGAGGCAGTCTTAATAACTTGATCGACTGGGAGGGAATATGGCCCTGAAGAACAATGTTGGGAACTGACCAGCTATGTTCTTGCACCCAAAGTACTGCAAGCCTTCTTCCAGAAGTACCTAAAAAGGCCAGGTCCTGTGGTGCCTGAAAGGATGGCCCCATAAGCGGGTAGAGTGGGTACTGTCAAATCAGGCATGGCTGGTTGGGCCAAGCACCTGAGTTGTCACACCTGACAACTGCCCCTTGCAATTGGGTATCACCCTGCCCGCAATCCCTGGCTAATATGACTACCCTAGTTCTCTGCAACTAGATTGGCTGTTGAAAGCTCTGTTCATCCATTATAAGCACACCTGCAGCCTCAGGCTGTAGGCATGCCTTCACACAACCCCAGTCTTTTCTGGCAAGCCCTGTGTTTGCTGTTGTCTGGGTTTTTTGGCTCCTGATTCAGCTTTAACTTTCCTTGACCCTGATCTTGGATCTCCCCTGAATCTCAGTACTAGCCCAGCTCTCTTTGGGTTCCCTGACATCCTGACTCAGTCTTATTTGACCCTGACCTCACATCTTCCTTGGAACTAAGCACCAGTTCTCTGACTCCCAGTTCCTGACCTCAGCTTATGTCTCTTGGATCTCTTCTCTTTGCTCCAGTAACCGGTGCCCCCGCTCTACTGCACCCCAGGTCACTCCTAGTTGTCTACTTCAGGCCCAGCTCTCTACATCCCTGTCAAATCTTCATACTCCAGGACTCAAATGCCTCTTTGAGGATCATCTCCTCTAGAAGAAGCAGGATGTAGATGGAAGGTGCTCCCAGTACAGTAATAAATCTCCTGCCTCTGGTGCCAAGAGACTTTTGCCATTGAGACTTGGGAAAGAGTACCAGTCCTGCAATAACAAGAGAAGGGTTGAAGAACTCCATCTGTGTTCTGCAAGCAGCCAGTCCCTGTACACTCCTGGGAATCCCAGAATCCCAGTACAACCCTGTTTCAGACACTGCAAAATGAGTTTCTTGGGAGAGTCCCAGCCCCTCTCTCCTAGGGAGCACTACAGTGGAACTTGCTGCCTACTCAGAGCACAAGACTTCCTTGAGGACTTGATCCCATATGGGCTGGGTGAGGGAGTGCAGTGCTGCTTGCAAAACCAATGGGAAATGGACAGGACAGGGGACTTACCATTTCCAGCTCTTGTCTCTGCAAGATTTGCTAGCTGAGATATAGCAGGGGCTGAAATTTCTGCAGTTATACCTTGTGTTATCAGAGAAGTTTCATACATTTCACAAAACTCTAGTGTCTCTTGTCTCTATTCTTGGGGACAACATCTGCATGCAGGAGAGGCAAGGCAGACATGAGGGTGGCTCAAGGATGGGCCACCACACAGCTGCAAAGTGGATGGAGATGGAGGCAAGGAGATGCTAGAAGCCATGGTAGGTACCTCTGAATGTCAATCATATACTAGAGATTCTGGGTACCACAAGCTTTGGCACTGGCATAAGGGGAGACAGGAAATGTGAAGGAGGATTGTCATCAGGCTAGGATATATCTACACCCAGTCTACACCCAGTCTGCCAAGGTGCAAGAACAAGACCTTGAGATAGCTACTGTTTGAGGAAGCTGCCCATGCCTTGGTAGTGTCCCAGTGACAAGAGAGGAAGTTCCATGGCAAGTTCCTGGATCACTTTGTGTTGACCTATGATGTTCCCAACTGGCATCAACGCTGTCTCCCTGGGAAACAGTGCAACTCCCATGGTCCTACATGGCATGAAAGGGATCCCTGGAGGCAGGGTGGTAGGGGATGGCCCTCCAGTTGTCTTGACTAGTGGCATGGGGGGCAGGTGGTGGAGCAGGAACAGAAAGGGTGAGGCCAGAGACCCAGTGATCATAGTGGCTGGTGGCAGAAAGAGCAACTAAATATGCCATTGCCATGGGCAGGGATGAACAGCATGATTGGGACTGGGTTACCCAGGACCCAAAGGCACGTCCACCCTAGACAATGCAGTCTTTCTCAGTTCAACCACTCCACAGAGCAGGCCTGGTGTTCCTCCACATGAACACAGCCCCCTTTCCCCATTGTCTCCCCATCTTCCGCAGTACTGAGACAGCCCTAATGAGGTGCTGGACCACCAAGATCAAGGGGATGACCATAGCCCACCATCCCATTATGTCAGACCATTGCTGAGACAGGACTGGAGATGGAGTACAGAACCCCCACCTCTTCTTCCTGCCATGCCTGGTACATGTGGAGAAGCAAGTCCAGGCCCTGGGACCATAGTTCTATTGGTAGGGACTTTTCTAGCCAGTGGGGAGAGGCATCTGCCAACCCAGATCTTAAGGCATGAGTCACCCCCCAAGCATGATCAAGTGCCATGTGGTTGGGGTTCCTGCAGAGGGAGAGAGAGGGATCCAGCATATTTGGGCAAGGTCCTTTGTAGGTCAATGAGGAGCCCACAGACCCAGGAGCAGAGCTGGCTCTTGTATTGCCCATGGTTGCACCCCTCCAGCCCTCTCAGAGGGGAGAGTGGGTTGGGTATCACTCGCATGCCCTCTACTTACATTGTGGCTTTTCTGGTCTTCACTCCAGAGCCTGGAGCTTAGGGTTATGGGTCCATCCTCTCCACCCTGGTGCTTCCAAGTTCCAGTGGAGGCTTCTACTCCATTGACATAGCCCTGTTCTCCAATCCTACCTTCCACACTTTCAGATTATATTTTCACTGCCTCCCCGCCCCTCCTCTCCCAATCTCCCATTCCCTATTTTTCACTGATGAGAACAGGGACCGGGTGCAGTAGTCTGGGAGCTGGCATTGTTTTTGAAGACTGAAGTAAAAAGGCATTGGGTACTTAAGCCTTTTCCACATTATCTGTCACTAGGTTGCCTCCACTCGCTAATGGAACCACACTTTTCCTGATCTTCCTCTTGTTGCTGACATATTGGTAGAAACCTTTTTTGTTACCCTTCACATTCCTAGCTAGGTGCAACTCCAGTTGCAGTTTGGCCTTCCTGATTTCATCCCTGCATACTGGAGCAACTCTCTTATACTTCTTCTTTATTGTTTGTCCAAGTTTCTACTTCTTGTAAGCTTCCTTTTTGTGTTTTAGCTCACTGAAGAGTTGCCTGGTAAGCCACACTGGTTGCCTACCATACTTGCTGGTCTTCCTACACATTGGGATGGTTTGTTCCTGCACCTTCATTAAGGTTTCTTTTAAAATACAACTGAGTCTCCTGGACTCCTTTCTCCCTCAGACTGGCCTCCCAGGGGATACTGCCCATCAGTTCCAGGAGTGAGTGAAATTATGGTTTTCTGAAGTCCAGGGTCCTTACTTTGCTGCTGACCTTCCTTGTTTTCCTCAAGATCCTGAAATCAATTCTCTCATGGTCGCTGTTGCCCAAGTTGCCATCCACTTCTATATTCCCTACCAGTTCTTCCCTGTTTGTGAGCAGCAGGTCAAGAAAAGTATGCCCCCTACTTGGCCTCTCCAACACTTGCACCAGGATGATGTCCCCAGCACTCTCCAAAAATTTCCTGGATTGCCTGTGTACTGCTGTGTACTTACCCTCCCAGCAGATGTCATGGTTATTGAAGTTCTCCATGAGAACCAGGGCCTGTGATCGGGAAACTTACACTAGCCTGTCTGAAGACAGCCTCATCTACCTCATCCTCCTTGTCTGGTGGTCTACAGCAGAAACCCACCACTATATCACCCTTTTTGCTCTCCCCACTGACCTTAACCCAGAGACTTTCAACAGGCCTATCTCCAGTTTGATACTGGAGCTATGAGCAATCATATAGTTGTTTTACATAAAGAACAACTCCTCCTCTTTCTTGCTTGCCTGTCATTCCTGAACAGTTTATAGCTATCCATGACAGTTCTCCAGTCATATGAGCTATCCCTCCATGTTTCTGTTGTTCCAATCACGTCATAATTCCGTGTGTGTGCAAGGACTTCCAGGTCTTCCTGTTTGTTTCCCAGGCTCTCTGCATTCATGTACAAACACCTGAAGTAACTAACCAATTGCTCTACTTTCTCAGGAAGAATAAGAAGGCCTCCCTTGTTCCCCTCTTGCTTATGCTTCCTCCAAGTCACCCACTTCCTTCAGGACTTTGATCTCCATCCCTCAGTGAACCTAATTTAAAGCCTTCCTCACTAGGTTAGTTTGTCTGTCTGTGAAGATAGTTTTCTCTCTCTTCGTTATGTGGATCGTATCTCTTTCTAGCAATCCTTCTTCATGGAACAACATCCTGTGGTCAAAGAAGCAAAAGCCCTGCTAGCAACACCATCTGCACACCTGTGCATTGATCTGTGTCTACTCCTGCCCCACCCCTTCCCCTTGACCAGAAAGATAGAAGAGAACATCACCTGAGCCCCTGTCCCCTTCACCCTTGCACCCAGAGCCTTATAGTTATTTTTGATCTGCTTAGGGTCACCCCTGGCAGTATCATTTGTTCCCACATAGATGAGCAGCCATGGGATAGAAGTCCGATGAGTTTCAGTAATCTCTCCATGACATCTCAGATCTAGGCAAGCAGCAGAGTCCCCAAGACAACAGGTCGCGCTGGCAAATTGGATGCCTCCATCCCCTACAGAAGGGAGTCTTCAAGTACCAACACTCATTGCTTCCTCTTGGTGGATAGAGACCATTGCCTTCCAACCTTTGGGATGCCCGGCCTGACATCTTCCACCAATGGAACATGCTTCTTCTGTTCTGTTGCTAGGGCTCTCTATCTGTTCTCCAGGCAGACTACTGCAGGTGGTGATGACTTCTGGTTGCTACTAGAGGTCACAAGCTTGCAGCTTCCACCTTCCTTGGTGTCCATGTCTGTTTCTTTTCTAGTGCTGCCTCTGGTGGTACTTCTTCCGCTGTCCTAGAGGTCTCCTTCAGCATGGAATCAATGAAGTCCTCACAGTGGAGGATGCTTTGGAGCCTCACCACATCCTCTTGTAGCTCTCTTGCCTGCTCCCTGAGGGGAACCACCAGGAGGCACTGCTCACATCAGACACTTCCCCACATAGCTGTCACTGGAAGGAACCTGCATGCTGCAGTGTCCAGGGCCAAACCAGGACCTGGGTGGAAGTCTTGGTGGTGAACAGTCTTGCCTGGACAACATCTCACAGGTACAAGCAGAGGATGAGCTGGCAGTGGGATTTCTGGGCCTCTTAATCTGCCATCTCTCTCTTCCTGCCCCTCTTTCCAAGCAGACTTTCCCTAGCACACTCCCCTGTATGTGGTCTGTTCACTGTTCCTTGATCACAAAAGGTGCTTTTTTCCTTGCTAATGTGCTTCCTCCCAACAAGCTTACCATGAAGGCAGGAGAAAAGAGAATTTCTAGGCAAACTCCTTAATGAACTGCCCCTCAAATACCTCTTTCTCTGAACTTTATTTAAACAAGGGACTCAGCTATTAGTTTAACTGCTGACTTTTAGCTACTTACACTAACTATATGTAGGTTAGTTACTCTTAATTAAAAAAACTTATTTTAAAGGGTTCCCTTTGAAGAGGTGGGCAGCAAACTGACTTGCTAACTGCCATTTGCTGCCCCTGTGTGCTTGCTCCCTGGTCACTGTGGGACCTTTTATACCCTCCTAAGACTGGCTCTGCTCCCTTGTTAGGGCTTTTGTCAGACACAGGCAGCAGTTACCCAGTACTTACCCAGCTATCAGCACTCCTAGCTGCTCAGAACATGCAGGTAAACACAGAGCCCACCAAACAAACAGTAAGCCAAATACGCAGGCAGCCCTGGCTTACTTTCCTTCCTGGAGCATGATCTGGTGCCTGGCTCTTTTTCCTCTTCCCCTTCCTTCTCTTGCTCCCAGCAAACTGCTTGCAAACCACCCTTTTTCCTGCCCCTGTTTGCTCTGTTTGTTGCCCCAGTTCACTCTTACATCTGTGATATTTTCTCAGTCCTCAGGAGATACAAAAATGGTCAGGCATAAAATTTGGAAAGCACTCTTCCCTGACAGATGGAGCCAAGGCCATTACATTCAGACCGCTGAAGTTCAGAAGCTACTTTGCCCTTAATGGAGTGTTGCAATCTCTTTGAACAGGAATTATTGGCTGCAGAATATGAGTTGTCAGGAATCTATAATGGTAATCATTTTGACTTGCAGTTAGGAAATGATTTGAGCTCAGATAATCTGCTAGATTGGCTTGCTGATTTTGTAAAACTTAAACTATGTTTTTCATCCAGGTAAGATCAATAGGTAGTTTTTTTTTACATTTTCCTGAATGGCAGACTTTCATTTCCTAGAGCTTGTAATATTTTCTGCTTGATGTTTAGAGAGCTCCTACATTCCATCTAATCTAATAAGGTCTTACACTCTTGAAGATATGTCTGATGGATCTATGATTTCTTTAAACCAGATAACATTGCTTTGGAGTGTTTGATATATCTTGCCAGGTGTATTTGAGCTGTTCATAAATTCCTTGAATCAGATAGTCTGCCTTATGGAAAGTAACATTTCTGAAGGGTATGTCAAGGGCATTTTGTAATTTTAAACCAAAGCTATTAGCTTTACATAATTTAAAAATTTATAAACCTTGCAAAGTTGATAAATCATCAAGTTGGTAAATATCCCTGAAGTTTAAATGCTTGCACAATCCCACAATTAACCACTCAGTCTCCATTAGAGAATCTTGTGTGGGCAGACAACTATGAGAGCTCTGCAAATAGTTGCATTAGCCTGTTTTGGAAGGCACCTGGAGGAGGGGTGAAGGCTTCACAGTGTGGGTGATAACTAGCAGCAGTGCTTCCTAGTAGAGGGTTGTTTGTTACTGCTAGCCCCTCTCTACATATTACATTGATGTCAAGATGAACATGTTAATCATGGCATAAAATATAAAGGGTGCTACATGTGTGCCCAATTTAAGGTGCAATAAAATGGGAAATGAGCCAGAAAAATGTTCCACATGTATTGTAGGTAGAATGTTTTTATGGCTCACTTGTATGGTATCTTAGATTGAATTTGTGGCTGGAAGCTGACAATCAGTTGGTTGTTGGTCCTGGGGCCCAGACTGAACTTGGGCCTAGAAAGGCCCTGGGACTGACAATCAGATGATTGTTGGCCCTGGCTAGGGAGTGGAGGAGGTGATTGGAAGGTTTCCTCCACTGGGGAATTTAAAACCCATACTGGGCAGCTTTAGCCAGATTTCCTGGCACAGGCAAGTAGAGGCTCCTAGCGGGTATCAGATGGAACATGGGACTGCCCAGGAGGTTGTCAGCCCTGATGCAGGCATCTGTCTTTCATCTTACCAGTGCAGGGGGAGCTCAGGCTCCTCCTGCCTTGGCAAGTAGTAATAATACTACTGGGAAGTGATTCCTGATCCCCAAATTGCACTTCCTGCTGTAAACATGTGACATAGCAGGAGGCTCGGTTGTCAGGGATCAGATCCCGTCATACTACTAAATGAACATGTGCTAGGGACCTTATTTTTAATGAACTGTTTTATAGTTTCTGGACTCTGGCTCTTTTACTTGATCAAGCTACCACTAGATCTCATTAATGTAACAGGTTTTAAATGGATTTTTTGCATATGATAATTCAGAAATAGGTGACTTTCCAACTTCATGTGATTGTTCCTCCCCTCTCTGCTTCACCAAGACAACTCTGAAAATGAAAAGGAAAAGGTATGCAGCAGGTGCTTTCTGTTAACAGAAGTTCGTATTGCTCAAGGACCCACCAGTGGAACGCTATTAATTTAAAAACAAAACCAAAAAAATACCTCTCCTTTTCTAAAAAAAGGAAGTGATGCAGAATCAGAATTGAACTTCTAATCATGTTTCCTGAACCATAGGTGTATAAGTGAAAGTTGTTTGTTTGTTTGTTTGTTTACTTGTTTTTGTCAACAGGACTTAACGTGTTCGGTTTTAAAAATTGGGCTTGTTAAGGGGATTTTGTTTGTTTTTCATGGCAAAGGTTTCAAGAACTTTTTGCCTCTTCCCTTTTACCTTCATATGAACATGTTTTATCTTGTATTCAGAGGAATGGCCCCAATTTACTTGAAAGCAGCTTCTTAACTAGATATTTTGGAGGATAATCAGCTGAAGATACTTCAGGGGAGGTTGCTTTCCTAGTTAGAACCAAAATATGCAACATCTTTTGGTTTGCCTTGTGCTGATGAAATTCACTTTACTTTTAAATTTTCAAGTTTAGCTAGGCCAGTTCTGTCTTGCCTGTTGAGTTCACTTTGGTTTATTAGAGAAAGGGAGGTTTTCTTCAGAGTAAAAGATGTATACTGTGTGTGTGGTTCATTATTCTGGATCCAGCTCAGCCTGCCTGAGGTTTGACACCTTTCCTTTTAGCCAGGAAACTTTGAGTTGGTAATAGTAGAATGTATAAATCTATACAGACAAGCAAAAACTGTAATTTATAGTTTGTATACACCCATGAGAAAGTCGGAAGGGACCCGAGTAGTTAACACGGTGTTTGAGCTGTAGCTAGTCAAATAATTGTATCACACCCAAATGTACACATAACACTCTTGTGTTTACTTAAGCTCTGTTGAAAGCTTACCCTTTCTCAGCTCTGTTTCAAGCCTTCGTATAAGGCTGCAGAAGAAAGACAGGAACTGGCTATGACTGGATGATGAGTGTATCAGTAACCTAATAACAGCTTCATTTTTCTATTTTAGATCCCCATTTGGGCCCAATGTATAATTTTTGTGGTTTTGGCCAAGGAGCTTCCACAGGACGTTCATGCCTTGGCTCCCATAGTTTCTAATCCTGTTTTTGGAGTCACAGCCTTTTCAGCATTGGTCCCATGGGGCTCTGTTTTAGGGGTTTTGCAATCAATCCTTTCCTTACAGAGAAAATGTACTTATGTGTTTATAAATGGAGGGTGACTGCAACCCCCACATAGTCTATTTCAGGCTTAAGTGAACTGTGGATATATTCAGAGACTGCAGAAGCTAGGTATCATATACAGGGGATGTCTCTACCATACTCATTGTCCTTAAAAGTAAAAAAAAAAAAAAAAAAAAAAAGAACATGGCCTCAGCTACAATTTATTGGCTGAAGGCACAAGAATCATAGAATCATAGAAAATTGGGGTTGGAAAGGACCTTAGGAGGTCACCTAGTCCAATCTCCTGCTCAAAGCAGGACCTTTCCCAACTAGACCATCCCAGCCAAATCTTTGCCTAGCTGGGTCTTAAAAACCTCCAAGGATGGAGAGTTCACAACCTCTCTGCATAACCTGTTTCAGTGCTTTACCACCCTCCTAGTGAGAAATGTTTTCCTAATATCTAGCCTAAGCTTCCCTTGCTGCAACTTGAGACTGTTGCTCCTTGTTCTGTCATCTGCCACCACTGAGAGTAGTCTAGCTCTATCCTCTTTCAAACCCATCTTCAGGTAGTTGAAGGCTGCTATTAAATCTCCACTCATTCCTCTCTTCTCTAAACTAAATAAACCCAGTTCCCTCAGCCTCTCCTCAGAAGTCATGTGTCTCAGCCCCCTCACCATTTTTGTTGCCCTCCTCTGGACTCTTTCCAATTTGTCCATGTCCTTTCTGTAGTGAGTGCCCAATTGATACCCGAGTGCTACCCTTTTAATAAAGAAGTGTGAGTTACTCTTTAAATCCCACCCTCTACCCTCTCTATCCCTCAGTCTCATCTCTGGGGTTTCTTCTTCCACCTCACCCAAAGACCCATCTTCCTCTTCTTCAGGGTTAATATTAAAATACATGCTCTCAGAAACTAATGTCTTCCTGAAATTAGTATAATTTTTACCTGCTTTGTTATTTCCTGGGTTTCCAATTTATGTTTGTATTTGCTGTCCTCCATTAGTCTTTGGGAGCTAGGCAATCAGTGATGTGTAAAGCAAAATCTGCTGAAATTGTCCTAACTTGCTGGCAAACTAGGAGCCAAAAGAAATCAGCATCGGTGTCCCTATATTAGTTAAATGGGTCAGCAAAGAGCCTTTTGGTAAAGCTAACAATTGGGTCCTGTGACAGTGGGCAAGCTCGGGGCCGAGTATCAAGTTTGCCTGCCCGCCTGTCTACGGGGCAGTCCGCCCAGTCTCTCCTGCCACGACTTTGCTGTAACAATGAACTGGTGGTATATGTGGGAGGCTGCCCATTACATGCCCCAATGCCAGGGGGCACTATCCATGGCTCTGTACCACCCCTACACTGTAGCCCATTCCTTGCAGATGGCATCATAAATTCTTAATGACTCTGGCCCAGAACGGGGCCCGATTACACTCTAGTCTGGATCCCAACTAGTTCCCTCCTAATCAGGCAGTCTACTCTGCCTTCATCAGGCAGCCAAGCTCCGTGACCCCTTTTCCCCCTCAAGTGTGTTCCCCCCAGGACCTTTGGCCACACTGACCCTGGCCTCACCTCCAAGGCCAGTTGGAACCTTAGAGCCTTGGCTCTGCATCCCTCGTGGTGGGCCCTGGCCCTTCGACCATCCTGGTCCTGACTCTACCGGAGCAGTTGAGGGTACCTTGTATCAAGTCTGAGCTGCTCACCCCCTCTCTCCTACTGGCCTACCTTCTCAGCCCCACTATGGGGTTATCCACCCGGTTCTGGGGGCTAGGGTTTTAAGGCTCCCCTCCTTGACTTTCACTGGGGTGGTAACTGGCCTGACATTTCTTGGGGGCTATCCCACCACAAACAGCTCCACCAGGCTACCCATCCTTGGCAGGGTGCAGTTTCAGGTCATGCCCAGGACTAGGAGCCTCCAAGCCATCCTGCTAGCTCCTGCCTTTACCTCCAGGATGTTCCATGCCACAAGGGAGCCAAATGGTGCTGTTCTGTCTGCTGCAAGCAGCTAACTGCTATATCTGCGTGGCTGACCTTTGTTTGAAAATGGCCACCTTAATCAGGCACTTGTTGGCTGCATTCTCTAGCCCTTGAAGTAACAGGCACCAAAGGTGCGCTGCCACAGGTCCCTTACTACTTACTAAGTAATGACAAAACCCTCTCTTCATAAACTATAGATGAAATTCACTGGCTTGTTCAAGCTAAGTCTATAAGTCTACTCAGCACCTTGGTGAGTGGTGCTTCTTGCTTCCTTAATACTTTTTCAGCATTTACTTTGATTTTACTTTTAATAGCTGATAAACTGTCACAAGACTATGCCTCAAGACTTGCAGTTTTAAATGACTCATGCTTAAGTGGGAAGAGGAGTAACATTTTGTCTGGACACCTCTGTTCACGCTTCAGCTCCATGTCATTTAGAGACATGGAGCTCACTCTCAACCTGTTTCATCTCATTTATAGAAATGTAAATTCATGGTCTGAATTTCATGTTACTGGCCAGTCACAGCTTCCATTAACTTCCGTTTGGACTATCAGGGTGACTATACACATGCTCTGACATGTTCTAATTGGAATGCATTGTAGCAGACGCAGTTAATCGAGTCTCACCATCATTAAGCATCCTGTGTTTCAGAATAGTGCTGGGGGCACTTTAACTGAAACTCATTGAATGATCCTTAGTTAGAGTGCTGTGTGGCCATTCTGAAATGCAGAATGCTTAATCCATGTGATGCTGCAGTGTCTTAATTAGAGTGGCTGCCCAGGAGCCACTTTAATTAAAACACTCCTTCCCACCTCCACCCCAGAGCACATGTATAAACACCCTCAGTGCTTGAAAGGCTCTTTGTTGTAGTGTGGTTAGCAGGTACAGTTCTTTGTTTTCTAAGTGGGGGGAGGGAGGGGGAATGTGGTGGATTGCTTGGACTGGCTCTCTTAGTATCTTTACAGCAAAAGTTCTATTCAGGTGTGGATTGAAAAGAGACATTACTTATGTTCCTGTTATAGTTGCTTTGCATGAAATTGTATATTACAGATTTCCAGTTTTTTATTGAAATTACAGGTCTAAAATTAGTAAGTGCTCCTGTTGTAGATTCGTTTGACTAAAAAATAGACAGTCCAGTTAGGTTTTATGCAGCAGATCAAGTTGCATTTAATTATACCTAAACTGTACCTTGAAAAAGCAAACCTATATTTATTGCGCATAAAAACCTGTAATTGTTTACCACAATGGAAAGAATGCTAATGCCCTGTATTAATATTTTGCAGTTAATAAAACCCAGCATTTTTAGTGGAAATAGTTTTAAGTATTAGTTAAGACTATCAGGTATTAATACTACTCGCATATAAAAACACGGGTGCTCTTAAAACAAAATATTAGTTTTGATTAAAACCAGTTGTGATGTGGGAACAAAAATCCTCCCTGCTTCTTATAACTAAGAAGACAGTGTTTCTAGAAAGCATTTTAATAGTTTAATTACATTAAAGTATTAAAATAAATTTTAAAAGAGCGTGTCTCCGAAGCTTGTAGCATGCTTGAGAAAATTTGCATATCATTCACATATACTTGCAATAAATTATTCCCATGTGAAGACTAAATACTACAATATTTCTTTAGTCTTGATTTGACATACAGGAATAGTTTATTGCTTCGTATTCTGAATTGAAGTGGATATTATAGCAATTAGGTTTTTTCCTAACTCCACTAGTGAAATTGACATTTCCAACTTATTTAACTAATCTGTACTGCAGTCAAGGCCTTCTTTCTCTTGTTCTGTTTTTCTTTCTTTTTCTGTAAATATTTTTTAGATAAATTGAGGCTACTGTGCAGTGGTTACATAGTGATGCAGAAAATGTATTTTTGAGTTATGTCTATATGTGTTGATACTGTTGCCAGTGCAAGTCTTCCCTGGGAATCTAACATAGAATAATGTAGATACTTTGTTTCTCACTTGGATCAAATTGGCTGTCATTGTAAAGGCTTTTTCAAAACTTATAGTGCTCCCTTCAGTGGGAGTGGTTGCCTTGCAGAGAATCGAAAGCTTTGTTCAATATTCACCAGGCACCATCAGCCTCTGCAAGTTGTTGATTAGGAAAAAAAACAAAAAACATAAGTTAGAAAAAGGGCCACACAACTAGCATAGCTGAAAGTTGCTGTTACACGTGTATGAGCATGAAGCTGGAGAAAACCAAAATGCTGGAGCTGCTACAACCATTGGTTTGGAGGTGTTGCCCTCAGATGCAACAGATCTTGATGCGATTATTGTGTGAGGGGGATCTGGGACAGAAGTTCAATAAACTGATTTAACCTAAATCAGTTAAGTCTGATACTACATCCATCCAAGTTTATCTTAAACCAGTTTTAGCCATTTAGGCTAAGTATAGACTGAATCGACTCAATTTTCACAGGTTAGTCTAAGCTGTGTAGATTGAACCAATAAGCAAGTGAACATTCACTTTTGAGTCTGGAAATGCAATCATATGCCTACATGGCTCAGGCCAGAAGCAGGCACTGGTCTCTGCCTAATGGGAGCGGGGGTGGAGGATGATGGGGTGCTAGAGTATGCCTCCCTGCTTGGCTGGAGCAGATAGCGTGGGCCAAGGCTAGCTTACCCATCCTGCAGAGTTGGGAGGGTTATGGGGGAGGTTCAAAGTATCCTGGGAATCTGGGGGACTATGTGTTAACTTGAATCTGGAGCGGATGTGGGACAGACGTTCAATAAAGTGATTTAACCTAAATCAGTAAAGCCTGATTCTACATCTGTCCAGGTTTATCTTAAACTTCTTTCAGCCATTTTGAAAGCAGTTTATGTGCATTGAACTTGTGTTGTGTTACAACTTTGAACTGGTTTCTGATCACTTACACGTCGGTTTATGTATATTTTTTTATACTGGTTTATGTATGGCATGTTTCCTACCTAGCCAAGAAGGTAGAAGGCTGATTCCTGATATTAGTTGTCTATGTGAATTTCATCTGCATATTAAAATGAAGATCATTATGGGCCCCATTGATCTATGCTTCATGTTACATTTGGCCTGTTCAATGCACTTTGGCCATCTCTCGGATAAATAGTGGCCACAAGGGAGAATCTAATGTATTTTGCATGTGTTACCATCCCAGTGAGATATTTAAGCAGCCGTTTGAACTTAAGAGCAAGTTAGTCTCACAGAGTTCATGAAAATAAGTTATCATTCCACAGGATGAAAGGCTAAGTTTCCTGCTGCCTTCATCCAAAGGAGTGTTGAAGCTGGCAGTGCAGCTACTTTAACTTAACAGATCAATTCTTCCATTACCTGTCAGAAAAAGAGTTATAAAACTGAAACTATGAAATGAGCAGCTTCAGTAACCAGCATATCTGTTCCAAATGGGAGTCATTCCAAATAGAGATTTGTGTCTGGAAGCAGATTAGGTACTGAAGCCAATGCAAGCTTCATTTATACTTAAAAAAAAACAAAAAAAACACACACACAGAAAGGCATACCACCTATGCCAGCACTTAACAGTAATATTTGAGAGGAGTCCAGGTATCTGCTATATTTGCTGTATATTTGGAAGTTGAAAACTCTGTTTTGGATTGATGAAATAATTCAGTTTTATTAAATAGGCTATAAAGACAAGTCTCTTAGTTTGGTCTCCGAGTCTCCTCTTGGAAGGTGATGATTGTGTGTGTTAAACATTTTGAGTTTGTTAATATGGCATATGTGCATAAAATAGAGTTAGAAGCTGAAGTGATATATTAATACTATTCCTGCTGCTTTGCATTTGATGGCATAACTTAAAGATTAAATTGTGGAATTCACAAACCCATATAAAATCTCTCTTACTTTAAAAGGGGAGGAATAAATCCTCAGAATTATAGTTCAAACAGTCCACATGCTAGATATGAGTGGGGGCTGGGGGGTTAGGGTTATGGTTGGGGGTACTTAATCCAGGTAATAGGAAATAGTATAGGGAGATTTGAAATCTCATGTACCTCATAGATTTGGGCTGCTGGGATTCCCAGTGCTTAAATTGTCTCTCAGGAAGAGATGATTGGTTCACACTTTTCTCATTATAATACACAGATAGAAGGGGAGGAAGTTGAACAGGGTAACTAGTGACCAGAACCCAAGATTGGCTTTCTCCCCAGAGGAATATCCTCAGCACTGGGTTACAGATAGTTATTCCCTGTCATTGGCCTCTTCTCTGACCCTTTAATTTTGTACTTCTGATTGTGCTGTGGCTCAGCTTCAATAGGGAGTAGGAAGAGTACCCCTGTCTCGTCTTGGCCTCTCATCTTGTGGTTACAACACTTTCCTGGGAGGTGGGAGATGTGGGTTTTTACCCTATCACATTGAGAGGCTTAGAAACAGAGGGAGTGGGGCTGGGTGTGGTTAAACGAAGGTGCCCATGCTCCTTTTAGAATCTTACCCCAGGCACCAAGACAGGCATTGCATGCAGCCTTTCATCTCAAGATCACAGAGAATTTTTAAAACTATTGATAGATGTAGCACATTTTTACCGAGGCTACAGACTTGCTCTAGCTTGTGATGTGAATCACTGATGGAGCTGGGAATGAAATCCAGAAGATTGACACCAGACTGTAGCTCACATAGTGTAACGTGGAAAAAAAATTATGCCTGAAGAGACCTTCTCAGGAAGATGCCATGAACTCTACAGGGAGACCAGGAGAGAGCAAACTGGTCCATGAAGAACAGATTGTCCCTCAGGGTAGGACCTACTGCTCATGATTAGTTAAAGGAGCTTAATAATTGTCCAAGAAGGTCTGGATAACTTCACCAAAATTGAACTGTTTGAGGTACTTGTTTACGCAGGGGAGGGC
This sequence comes from Alligator mississippiensis, assembly GCF_030867095.1. Taxonomy (NCBI): domain Eukaryota; kingdom Metazoa; phylum Chordata; order Crocodylia; family Alligatoridae; genus Alligator; species Alligator mississippiensis. Next base: position 50,948,769 of record NC_081832.1, read on the forward strand.
AATGTTACTTTCTACAGAAATGCCCAGAACCTTCAGTAAGCCAGTATTTTGCAGAAAAAGCTTATATTTATCAAATTAACAATATTAAAAGGCAATGCCATATAAAAATTGATAGAATCCATCTTTTCATCAATAAAAAACCTTTTTCAGGTGTCAGAAAATCTTAAGCCTGTATTCTTGGAGAAAACAGCTTTCTCTGCATCAGATAATTGAAGGTCTCTTTTCCTGTTCTTTGAAATGTAGACATGTGGGTGTTTGCATTAAGACCAATACACTGTAGCTGGTATCCCTTACAAGTGAGCAAAGTTAATAAAAGGTGATGAATTGGTATTTCAGTGGTGACATTTGGCAGAAATTCAGGAGGCATGGGCTGTGACTTTAGGGAGGAAACCACCACTTTCCTTACACTTAAAACCTCCTTTAACATCTTTGGGTGCATACAATGTGATCATTATCAGGACTGGTGACCAGGGCATAGAAGAAACCATGTGTATTTGACTAGCTCAGCAATTTCAGTGTTTACTGATTGTTGACAGAAGCATGTTCTAATTGCCTTCCTCTTCATCTTGTTTCATATTATTCTTTCTTCATTATATTGGCTATTACTTGGAGATTACCCTGGTGTTCCTTTTTCTATGGAATATCTTCTCATGGTTTAAAAAACAAAATTAAAAATACACCTTGAAGTGCTTAACTGGACTTTACAAACTGTATGTAGAACTAAAGGGAAATAACTAGCCATTCGAATCTACCCATTTAATTAGTCAGGGTAACTTAAATGGAAAAGATAAAAGACTATAGATGCCCATAGATTTTATATAAAGTTGCTAAATACCTTTTGACTCCTATGTAATAATAAAATACTGTGCAGCTGTCTTAGATGTATTTGCTGTAGCTGAAGATATGAAGACATTTCACTAAAACATCTGGCATTCATTGTATTTCCTAAAGAGAGAGCAGAGGGGAGATATACAAGGCTTTTGGCCAGAAGTTCATTTGCAGCCTTTCATAGTATTACATAGGTTAAAAAAAAACCCCAAAACCCAAACTTCTGTATTAAAAGTGCTGGCTTGTGAAGTTTGAGAGAAGTAGCAGAGTGGAATCTTAAATAAAGGAAAATAAATACACATCCATGATTAAAACATTTTAAGTAGTGGTATGTGGAAATCATCAGTCCACTCTTTCTGGAAAGGTGGTAGTTCTCTGTATTGTGATTCAAGTTTAATTTCATGGCATTTAGCCTTTTGAAGTAAATGGTTGAATTTGATTTCCCCTGAATGCAGTATAACCAGGGATATGCAAATAGAGTTTGTGAGTCAGTGATTAAAAGGCACAGATATTTTTTTTTTAGTCTGTGTAAAATCTAATATTGCATATTTGTCTACATTTTATTGCTGGAAGCTTTAATTTATTTTTGTATTGTTTTTGAACAACCTAAATGTTGATTTAATGTCTAAAACTCTTTTTAAACTTTTAGAATATTTGTTGCAAACTGACCTATATATGCCAATTAAGTCAGAGCATTGGAGATGCTTGTTGTGTTCTGTGCCAGATCCGAATTGTCACATGTATGATTTTACTGTCTAGTTTTTCCTAAGAACTGACGAGTCTATCTCTCTGCTTTGCCTAATTATCCCGTGCCCCCTTAACTGCTTTGTATCGATTCCAATTACCGTGACTGACATCCGCAGTAGAAGGTAAAACTAATCAGCTAGAGGATCCCCTGTTGTGAATTCATTTCCTCCTTAGAGCCTGTCCAGGTCTGTTGAACACTTAAATAGACAAGGATAGATACAGACAGCATGGATAGGTTTAATTTATACTTTTCATGCAAGTCCACGCTTAATGTTTCAGAAGTAAGGTAATATATTTTTAAAAAGCATGTCATAGTTAAGTTGAGACAATTTTTAAGTCTTTGTGACAAATTTGTAACAAAACCTGGTTCTTCTACTCCAGCTTGTGTATTGTCCTCTGGTGCAAATCAGCAGACTTTGTTAAATTCTTGTGTTTGCAATTTACAAAATGCCTGAGAGCAGGTAATGGGAGTTTATATTTGTGTTGATGCCAGGCTCCATTTCTGGGTTGGGCTGAGATGCTTTTCTGCACAATCCTAAATTTCTGAGAATGCTGTTTCTAAAATAAGAAAGGTAAGGATTGATTAAGTGCCTACAGTGATACGTTATATAAATATGTAACACAAACAGTTATTTTTTAATGAAACGTTGATCACCTTAAACTAAAGTCACTTAACTTGGAAGACGTTGAAGTACCAGGAATTATCACACTAACTGCAGTAGGATTGCTGGTGATGGACATATCTGAACAAACAGACCCTTTAATTTGGCTGCCTAAGCAGGACAGCAACCCAACCTAGAAAAAATGAGCCTTAATATTTATGTATTTTGGTGTGAAACAAAGACAGATGAAGAAGCAATAGTAGTATCAGTGCAGCGATACAGCCTTAATTTTCCATACCAAATTAGAAATAGTGAGACAGTGGGTGAACTACAGCCTTACGGATTTTTACTGAAGCAAAAATTCAGAGGCATAAGTAATATACTGATCTCAGTGGTGGCAGATGACAGAACAAGAAGCAACAGTCTCAAGTTGCAGCAAGGGAAGTTTAGGTTAGATATTAGGGAAAAACATTTTCATTAGGAGGGTAGTAAAGCGCTGGAACAGGTTACCAAGAGAGTTTGTGGAATCTCTATCCTTGGAGGTTTTTGAGACCCAGGTAGACAAAGCCTTAGCTGGGATGATGTAATTGGGGGTGGTTTGCTTTGAGCAGGCAGTTGGACTAGATAAGCGGTTCCCAAACTCTGAAAGATTGTGCACCACCAATTTAAAACAACACAACCTTAAGTACCACCAGCAAATTTTTGTCATATAAAGTAATTATAATAAATCTGTTAACATGTACCACTAACAAGTTGTGTGCATACCACTGGTGGTACATGTACCACAGATTGGGAACCGCTGGACTAGATGATCTCCTAAGGTCCCTTCCAACCACAATTTTCAGTGATTTCTATTATAAGGTTTGCATTGTGAGCTGGTGTTCTCAAACCTGGTGGGCTCTGTTGCACTCCTGCCTACTGCCTTGCCATTGATTACCATTGCTGTAGCTGCTGAGTGCTGCCAGCAACAGTAGGCCTTGGAGAATTTGTCAGCAGGAGATGGAGCAGCTGCGGTATGGGAGACAGGAAGAGAAGTTTGGAAAAGAGAAGGCTCGGGGGGATTTGCTAAGTCATTTTTAATACTTGAAGGGTGATTACAGAGAGAACGGAGATAGCCTTTTCTCTGTAGCTGTAGGGGACAGGAGTGGGAGCATGGCTTCAAAATATAGCAGGACAAATTTAGGTTGGAGATTAGGAGGAACTTTCTGACTCTGAGATTGGTTATGCATTGGAAAGGGGTAGCTATAGAAGTTATGGAATCTCCATCCATGGAAGTTTTCAAGACCAGGTAGGACAGATACTTAGCTAGGATGGTTAAGTCAGGGATGATCCTACCCTGACCTGGGGACAGGACTAGAAGATGCTATGAAGTCCTTTCCAGCCCTAGTTTCCTTTGATACTATGACAGGTCTTCATTCTGGCACCTCCTCTAGGTCAGCATTTGAGAGAGATGCCCAGCTCCCCTCTCAGTTCTGCTATTGAATATATTACTACAATTTTTAGATGCCTTACTGAAACTGATAGCTCTGACAAAAAGCCCAGTAAATGAAGAGAAAATACATTTCTGACTAGAGATTACAGACATTTTTCCCTAGAGAACTAAATATTGTATCACCACTTTTTGCAGTATTGCAGCACACACATCATTTGTAATACCTCCAAATCTTGATCAATTATGGCTTTTTGCCCCAACTACATATACATAGAGATAGTGGTGCATAGTTTGGCTTTGATGCATCAGTGAAAATGTTAGCTCAAGTTATTTTTTGCTACTATATTTAATTGCTTTAATGAATCTAAAGACATTTTTAAAACTCTTTGGTATCACAGGAGGAATATGGAAGTCCAGAAGTGTATTTCAAATTCAGCCTTAATTTTGGACAATATAGTTCTAGTAGTATGGTAGAAGAACATTTGTACACATTTTAGCATGCTATTATAATTCATTTGCAGAAAATGTCCTGGTAACTGCAGTGAAATTCAATCCATAAAGTAAACAGCATTTTGAACAGATCTCTAAAACTAGCCCATTTGTATTTACCAAATTAGAGTTGGCATTTTGTCACATTTCCATCATGATGGATTAATTCTTTGTCTTAACATGCTAGGCAGACATGGAAATTTGGGTTTTATTCTTAAAACTGAAATGATCCGGACAGCAAGAATTGTTATTACAAGCATCTACCACACTTACTTAAAAAGATCATTTTCTCCTCAGCGCAAAAGGGGAAAGCATGATTTTTTTTTTTTTTTTATTGCTTATTGTCAGTCATTTGTGCCTCCTTTTAAGCTTATTTTAGCAAGGGATCATCAATGTAATGATGGTGGCAAATAGGTTTCCATGTAGCAACCTGTGTGTTGTAATCTTTGTTTTTCCTTGTTCTCAGCATTTCATTTCACAGAGTGAAGGTGCTGTTGGTAGGAATTAACTGTCTTTGAATTAGTACTTTCAGTTTTCATTTATGCTTTTGAATGCCCATCACAACTGAAAGTGAAACTGCTAAAGGATGAAGGATGCAGCTACTCTAGTGGTTTTTGTGAAGGCCTCAGAAATCTCTCAGAGCATGTTCATATGACTTCATTCAAGATGTAAAGATTTTACCTAAGTCCTTTACAGAGGACTTAAATACATTAAGTGAAACTACATTAAGTGAAACAAATATGGAATGTGAAAGAAACCCTCCCATGAAAATACTTCCTTTAGGAGAAGTCCATATCCTTGTGAATTAGGAAGAGCTTAGACATCAAGATTTCTATAGGGTTATTGGTCTTGGATCCTCTGGAGGTGTGCTCTCATATAACATCTTATTAGAATAGCTGTCATCAATATTTATGTTTTCCTGTCCTTTGGTCATGATTTCTTTTGGTTTCACAGTATCCCAAGTACCAAGACTTGTGTAGTGGTGTAGATATGTTGTGGGGAGGGGTCTGGAGAGAGAGGGAGAGAGAATTGACCTGGTCCACCATTTGGTTGGTGTTGCTGCCCATGGCAAGGCAAGGTGCCTCAAGATTTTGCCCCAGCTCTACAACCTCCCTCCCCTCCCCACCCCCAACCCTGCCCCCAACCTAACAGACTATTTAGGCCTTTGAACACATTTGGAATTCTTTCATGGATGTGAGAGAACTTCAGTGTTCATTATAGTTTTGCCATCTAAGGACTACCTAGATATGTCATTCAGCAAACAAGGAATGATTTTCTAAGTAAAGGAATGGGCTAGAGCTGGTCAGTGGAACATCTGTTTCTCTGTTCCGTGAGATACATGAATTGTCAACTAGCAAGTGGCCTGTCTCTATTACCCTTTCTTTTGGTGTTGGGGGGATGAGGAGGAGACATTTCCCTTTCACCTGAAGAGCCCCAGTCCTTGTGAAGAGCATCTTAGCACACTCAGGAGGTCACAGAGTTTAATTCTGCAATCAAAGCTTTCCATGCTGCCGTGACATTACTGACTAGAATTGTCAAAAAGGAAACACAGTCTTCCTAACTGCATGTATGTCCCTTGGAAAAGCCTTGTACCATACTGATATTCCAAGTGTCTATTTAGAGCATTGACTTTCATTAGTTAACATTTGAAATGATATGGTAATGGAATGGTAATTACAATAATTTTGCAACCAAAAAAGCCAGATGCAAATGCCTGTTTATTTTTAAATGAGAGCTTAATTTGTGCAAAATTGACCCCTTTCTGTATTCCCACCATTAGTGCCACAAAGAAATTCCTACTTACTACTGGGAAGTGAATTTTGTTTATGTTATTTGGTTTACCACATCTCTTTCCTCATCCCTAGCTTGATTTACTGTCATCACCTCACCATGGATGTTTCAGTATAGGAGTCAAAATTTTAGTGAGCATAGGGGTTTAGGCATTCAAAGGAAATTAAAGTTGGTATGAGTAAGGTATAATATAGATGTCCCCTATTCCCTCAACGTTAATTTCAGTTTCAGTAATCTGCAGGGTATCAGTCTTGCATTTCCTGGCACAGTCCCGTATGCACTGGTTCCGGGGGATTTCAGAAGGCCACCAGTGGATTATGGGAAATTAAGCAGGAAGACATCCTTTTTCTGCTACTGCATGTCCCTGCATATGCTAAATCATTGTAGATTGAACTGGTTTTTTTAAATTGCTGACATTTTAAGATGCTACTGCAGTGCTTTCATGCTAGATATGAAGACACATGATAGATGTCAGGGATTAATGATATCTTACAATGCTAAAATTCACCATTTTAGGCAAAACTTAAGAAGTTTTGCAGAGAAGGAGGTTTTGCAAGCTGAATTTGTGATTAAAATTATTTTTCCTATGACTTCTTCTCTTGCTTAGGCATTGATTGGGACAAAAGTATGAAACTGATGAACAAGAAGGTTTATTCTCCTGTCCTCTTGAACAGAGGTTTAGGAGGCAGGATTACTGTAATTGTGGGTTAAGTTTACAAAATATATGTAATGAAATACAAATACATAATAAGTATAAGAAGCCTTCTTATAGTTATCTCACAATTTATAAAGAATTTTCTCTTCATACTACTCTTAAATATTCATTCAAGATCTGCTGTAAAAAATCAGGAGTATTTTGTTGCAGTTTCCAGAAGCCAGAGATCAAATATTTTTTACTTGGCTGTAATATCTAGGCCTTCTGTTTTCATGTTCACTTTATTGGCTAAAGTGAGGTCACACAATATTTCTGAGACACTTCAAGGGATTTAATACTTGATATACTGAATAATGGAAAAGCATTTTCCATCTATTTACTGTGCTACAGTAATACATATATGTAGCTAGATGCAGATCTTGTTTACCCGCACTGAACTTATGTATGTTAACAATATAAGCTGAGTCTCATAATGGGAGTTCTCATCTTAGTCTTCTCATAGAGAAGAGTCCTTATTACATTCCTGATACAAACACTGTAGCTTTCATGGATCTTTAACAGATGAACTATTCATTTTTAGGAGGATTTGTTTTTCTCAAGGAAACCATAGTACTTCCTGACTAATAGGTCCATCACCAGTTTTTATTACTCTTTTTCAAAATAAGGAAAACTGCCATAGTGTGTCAACATCTATGCTGCAACTTGTGAAGGTAAGATGCTACATAACATAAAGGTGGCACATCAGAGTTAGTCTCGTGCTCTGAATATCTTTGAATACATAGATATCTCGAAAACTGCAGTGAGTTCTGTCTGGAAGCACTCTGGGTAAGCATGGTCAAAAGGGAATAAATAACAGGATTTTTTTTCCAGTAGGTAGTGCTGTGAAAATCTGGTGCCAAGTGGGAGACTGAATAGTCAGTTTCTCTAAGCCTTGTTAACACAAGGCAAGTGGGTAGTCTTTAGATAATTTAGTCTACTCACAAAATATGATAAGAGCCTTTCTGTAAGAAGCAACAAATGCAGAATCCTGGATGATGAAATGTGGTAAAAAGGCTTTGACCTGCTATTCTCAGGTGGTTAAAAGAATGAATTCATGATACATGTCCAGAAACCTTTTACAGGCCCATTGTAGGCATGGTAAATTGAATAAAAAAAACCCCAAGTGGGAGGAAGAGGAAAAAAAAAAACCTGTACTAGCTGATGTACAAAAATGGTAGTTTGGGGGATTTTCTTAGAAATTTGTCCTGGGGTGGAGGTATGCCTGAGTTAAGAGGAGGGGCTCAAAGGTGTATAATAGATTGATACTATATTTTAGTGCACTCAAATTTGGCAATGGTATTTGGCTTCTCAGCCAAAAACTTGTCAATTTGAGAGCAGCTGTGAAAGGCTTAACAGTGGACTTCACCTCTCCTGCTTCCTACCTGAGAGAGAAGCTGGTAGGCATCTTGCAGAAATATCTCCATGGCTAAATACAGACAGTCAAAAGGCCTGATGTTAAATTGATTCAATCTTCGCGGGTTAGCTTCAGCTGCGTAGACTGAACCGATAAGCAAGTGAAGAGACATTCACATTTGACTCTGTAGATGCAGCCACATGCCTGCAATGGCCCAGGCCAGAAGCTGAGGGGCAGTAGAGCATGCTTCCCTGCTTGTCTTGAGCAGACAGCTTGGGCCAAGGCTAGCCTGTCCAACCTGGAGGCGGGGAGGAGGTTACTGGGGAGGTACAGAGTATCCTAGGATGCTGGACTGTGAGTTAACTTCAAACTACAGGGGATCTGGTGACAGAAGTTCAACCATCCAGGTTTATCTTAAATTGGCTTTGGCCATTTTGAAAGCAATTTATGTGTACCAAACTTATGTTGTGTTACAGATCTGAACAAATTTCAGATTACTTATACTGTTTTATGTGTAACTTTTGTCCCTAGCTCATGTGTCTGTTCTTCCATACTTCTGTTGCGGCCAAAATAAATCACCTTCTCTACTCCAATTTTGGAGGGCTAATTTTGGGAAAGTGTTCCTATGGTAATTATTCTCTGAATGTATAGTTTGTGGAGTATGATGTTCCTGTGCCTCAGGAAATCATTGAATAACTCTGTCTCTGGGAAACTTATATTGAATATTTTTAATCAAGTTGCTCAAATAATTTAGGCATAGGCATCTGAATATGATCAAAACTGATTACAGATTTAGAAAAGAAGGAAGAGAATATTTACTTAGAGAACAGAACTGTTAGAATATCAATTCTAGAAACTAAGAACCATGGACATTATAAAGGTAAACAGAGTGATATTTCTTAGTTTGAACACCTTTTCTTTCCATTTGACCTTGCCTTCCAGAAAGATTTCAAATATTTTTTTTAACTTTTCTCCTTCCCCTGAAAGCCTACTAGTAAGTCCCCTGTGCTGTTAATACAGAAAGACTATGTTAGACTCTGCCTCAGAGCTCGTTGCAGAGTGTTGTACTTTGTTTGTTGGTTGTTCAGCCTGCTATGGAGACTGAGTATTCAGGGTAACTTTTACAGTATTATTACTTGTCAGGTGATGGACACAGGTAAGTTAGGGAGGGATCAGCTAATTGGAAAGAAAAATGAAGGTAGAAAGTATATTGAAGGGAAGGAAGGTGAAAGACCAGGAGGGAGAGAAGAGTCTTAAGTTGTGTGCAGACATTCAAGGAGGTTAGATGGAGCAAAAAATGGCTGGCCTGATCTAAATTAATTCACCTGGGGAGGTGCACCATGTTTGACCAGGAATGGGTTAGCCCAATCTAGTGAATGCATGCACGCATTTGGAGCACAGCCCTGGGGCTGGGAAAACCCAGACACTTGCCCCTTCCCCAGGGCTGCATTCTTCCTCCCCCATCCCCCACCTTAACTGGGCTATTTTTATCCTCCTGCCCCTCTGCCCCCCAGATGGGCACCCCTCACTGTGGACCTTCTGCCTCCCCAATGCCCTGTGATCCTGCCTGCTCCTCTCCTCACCCTGACTGATTGACATCAGGTTTCCAACATACATATGCATAAGTTGGACCTGATCTATGATCATGTGGCTTAGTAAGATACTTGACTGCAGATCAGGTTTCAGGAACATCTGCACATATCTTTACAGGTTTGGGTGTGGAATGAAGCTGAGGTAGAGACTAGGAGAGAGAAGATTTGATGCAAACTGCCAATCAGTACAGGACAAAGAATCCACTCAAAACTGCAGAATGTTCCTGCTTTGGCTACTTGTGCTGTTAGAACTGCAGTTCTCAATCTTTTGAGACTCAAGCCATCCCTTGGAAAATTCCAGCTCTTCGCTTTCACTCATTTCACTCAGTTTTTGATTACAGAAAATAAAAAAATATATGTTGGAAAGAATTCGGGAAGCCCACAGAAAGTCAGAATGCTTTTGACCCTGTGGATTCCTTGTGAAATCTCTGGTTTATCTTGTCAATCATGTATAGGTGTTTTTTACTAAAAGCACTAATATTGCATGACTTTGTGGCATGCTTAAAAAGATCTCATGGTACTCTGGTTGAGAATCACTGATTTGAAGTTGCTGGTTTGAGCCACCCTGTAGTTTTTGTGGGGATCATGCGGGAGTGGAAGGGAAGTAAGATACTGCTTGGGGAACCCAGAGTAAAGGGATTTCCCCTGCACAATTTTGGGTTTGGGAGAAGTAGTGTCCCCATCTTATTTCCTTATATAGTATAGTAGACCTTACCTTGTCTGTTTCTTCAACTACTCTCACCAGTTGGAGCGTCTGGCCTCTTTGTACTCCCATGTATCCTATTTACTCTAATATAAGATAAGGTTTTTTTTCTGCAATCAGCATAGGAAGAAATAAGCTCCTCTCGTCATCATACAAATACTATAACAAGGTGACTTTGCAACCCTGTTACTGATGTGTTTGAGAGTATCCCTTTGGGGTCAAGGATGGGGTAAGCAGAGAGAGATGCCTGCGGTGTGGCTGAGGAAAAGCTGACACTGGTGATCAGTTACTTTAATTTTCACAGTCAAAAGCCTGGCTTTTGCGGGCAAACCTGCAGGGCAGGGGGATAAATGAAAGCCACTTGGAACAAGTAGCTGTCCCCAGGGGCACAGAGAGGAAGAGAGGCTGTCCAGAGGATTGGGCAGCAAAACCAGAACTGGTGAGCAAAAGCCCAGCCAGGCGAGGAGGACATGGGCGGGTGAGCTAGGCACCGCCAGATCTCGATATCCGGGAGAGGTGAGAGAAAAATGTTACTTACCGGGGAGAAGGTGATCACTGGGACACTGACAGGGAGGCAGGAGCTGAAACCCTGGAGAAGTAAAGAGCAGGGCTCAGAAGCCAGCTCTGGAACACAAGAAAAGTGGCAGTGTGCCACTTAAAGAGTTATTCAATAAAAAAGAATCTTTGTAACCAGTTAAAATATACCTGCACTTTGTTGGGTACTTTCTCAGGGGGAGGGGGAGGGTGTTAATTACATTTTTCTCCCATCATAAGTTATGGCAGGTGAGTCCTACAGATGAATTTGAGGGCAACATTCCCGAGCATCCTACAAATGCATACAAGAAAACTTCATTGAATACATTGCCTATTTTTAAACTGCTGTTCAAAGCCGCATGTGCTCAGTAACTATGAAATTGATGAAATGAAGCTAACACTGAGCGCTACTATAAAATACATGGCCCATATTGGGCAAACACGCTGATGAAAACCTACAATTTTTTTTTTTTGGCAAATGTGTGTGCGTGTATATATGTGTGTGTGTGTGTGTGTGTCTATGTGGGGCTGGGTGGGGCAGTCATTGGGGGCTGCAGCAGCTGGTGGGCAATGGGACCAGGTGGGGCAGCAATCGGGAGACTGAGGTGGGCCTTGCACGGAGGAGTGGTAGCCCCTGCGGGGGCCATTTGGCCTCAGTTGGGGGGCCATACTCCTTGTGTGGGGGATGATGAACCCCCTGTTCGGGGGCCATACCCCTTATGAGAGTGCTGAACCCCCTTATGGGGGCTAAACCCCCAGTTGGGGGGTATAGCCCTTGTGTGGGGGCTGAACCCCTTGTGTGGGGGCTGAATCCCGTGTTGGAGGGCTGTAGCCCTTGTGTGGGGGACCAACCCCTTGTCTGGGGGCCATCACCTGGTGGGAGGGCAGCAAAATATGTATTCATGAATTCATGAAACCTGTATTTAGAGTTCACTTTATTATTATGATGAGAGACTTGCTTTAACACTGTAGATATATCAATAAAATATTGTCCAACTGATCGCTATCTGTCTCACTCGCTCTCTCTCTTTATAGTGGTCTTTTGTTTTACTTGTGGAGGAACATAGATTTGGGAGTATTTTAGAGAGTGATTTGGGGATTTTTTTTTATCAGGGATTTTTCAGTTTTCCAATAGGGAACACCAGAATTCCTGCTAGGGAGGCCAGTGGCAGGACCCTACCTGCTCAGAGCTGGCGCCTTGGACCCATTTGGCTGTGGCTGACCTTCTGGCCAAATGGGGCCAGGAGGACATGCTTTGACGGTTCAAAGCAGGCTACCACACCCAGAACATCTTTGGGGTGATAGCTGCCCAGATGGCTGGGCAGGGGGCACAAATGGCAGTAGTGCTGCACAAAGGCCAACCCTGCAACCGTAGTCCACTGGCAGCTGGCCCAGAGGGGCAGATGCCTCTACGGGCTGTGCAGTCCCCGTCTAGGTCTGGCAGGTGCACAGCAGGTCACAGCCAGGCAGCGCCCCCGCTGCCAGACTGCTGCAGTGGGTAGAAGTTGCAGGGAACTCTCAGGGCTGCTTCAGCAGTCCAGTTGGCACAAGGGGTAGTGTCCCCAGGTACCAATTGGCTGGGCCCCAGAAGCTCCTGAGAGCTAGTAGCCCTGAGCTACTTGCCAGGGTGGCTTTTTATACTGCTGGGGTCAGGATAGGGCAGCTTTTTATACTGCTGGGGACAGTACAGGTGCTGGCCTTGGACTCTAGCTCCTCCTAGCTGAAGATCCAGGAGGAGCCAGGCAGGGTTATTTTGCCCTTAGTGGTACAATTTGCTCCACAACAAAGTGCTTGTCCGAGCACGTGCGCTGAGGCAAAAAGCCCCGGCTCAAATTTGCACCGCTTCTATTTGAGCTGCTGCAACCGCACGTGTTTGCATGTGTGGACGTGCCCAAGGAGAGTAGGGTCTTATAGTAAACTATGTCAGGGTCCGGGGAACGTGGAGAAAGGACTGCAGGGGGAAGAAGCTGGGGAGAAGCAGAGGGCAAGGAGGAATACCTGACTCCCCACATTTATTTTTCCTGCTGTAGTGGTGGGAAGAAGAAAAATTCAAGGCAACACTCCAATAGTTAGATTTGATACCTGGAAAATTATAACAAATTTATAAATTTTCCATATATAAAATCTAATTATTGGGGATTTGTCTTATATTTGGGGTTGTCTTCTCTTTGAATAAATACGGTAAATGGTAAATGCCTAAGTCTACCTTATCTGCTTAAATTCGTGTCTCCCATGAGCTGGGAAATACATGCTAGTACTCTCACTCTCAGTTTAAAGAGAAATGATCTTACTTGTGACCCTGCTTTAAAAATAGGAATAAATGGCTAGTTAAGCCATTCTGTTGACCAGTGGAAAACCATGTCTCTGTTAAATATTGCCATAGTTCTTCCGAAGGATTCTGGATGGAATTCTGTTAATGTGAATTCAAGGGTGGTGTTAGCAAGGCACTGTCTAAGAAGGGTTCTTGATTTCAAACATTTCCCAGCTTAATCCTCTAGAGCCCACAATTAAACCTTTCAAGTGTACTTCAAAATGCATCTTAGTTAAGGCTGCTGAGAAGGGTGGGTGCACTTCAAGTTGTAATTTTTAATTTTAGAAGATTGGCTCCCAGAGGATTGGACAGACACCTAAAGAGAAGTAAAAGTTTTGAAGAAATAGAGTTCAGGGATGTTGGCAATGGAGAAGGAAGGCATAAATGGAGTTTAGAAGTGTTTTGGGGTGAAAAGGCACTACTTACACTGACATTTTCACTCTCCATGAGGCTTTTTTGAGGAATTTGGCGTAGACAATTTAGATTAAAATGACAACATTTTAATTTAGTACTTAGGCTGATAAAAAGCATTTCAATTATAACACTGGTAGAGCAGATGGGCACTGCATTTGTTAGAAGGGTTCCTTTTAGCACATCTGTCTTTGATAACTTCTAATGCAGGGAGTCAAGCCTTTTGAGATTAATTGATCTCTCAAGCAGTGTTTTTAATAATGCAACTGAGGACTTTTTTGTTATGTAGAGCAGTCTGTACTGGTCTTGGCTTTGACGATTAAATTAATTTTTCATGAGTTTTCAATGCTTTAGGCTACTGTGAAACCTCTTTTAGCTTCTGAGGATTTTTTAATGTGTGGGGTGAACAGTGTTAAGCTCTTCCATAATCGGAAAGGTAATCTAGGCATTTTCCCCTGTTTTTATGTTGAGGTTTTCTCTTGAAGAAGGGGTTTCAGTGGGGCTGGGAAATCTCCAAAGGCTCTTACACAAATGACACATTCTGCTTTCAGGTAACACAATCTTTTCACATTTTCTCTTTTTGCATTCATTGACTGGTGGGTGGAGGGAGAGTAGGTTTGTTCGATTTCCACCCTACAAAGGGACTTTATGCAGTTACTCAGAACAACTGGAAATGTTAGTGTTTAATGAAAATGTGCCAGAGCAAACTTTGCAGATGCACTGTGTTCCAGTATGCTGGTTCCGAGCTGCTCGTGTGTACCCATAGTAGTACTAAATTGGTACATTAAAGCTGTATCTTTATTACTTATTGTAACAGACATGTAAACAGTTTTGTATATAGTTGCATATATAATATAAAATGTGTCACATTTAAAAAAATAAAAATAGAAAGCTGTAACTTTTAATAAGAATCTGTGTGAAAACCCAATAAATAATTGCTGGCCACGTGTTATGTCCTAGTGCATGGTTGGAAACCTGTAGTCCGTGGCCTGGATCCATCCCACAAAGCCATTTTATCTGGCCTGCATATCTGGGGGGGTGGGGGGGAGGGGACTTCATTAGCTTTTGGTGGTGCTGCCCCCTGCTGATAGGTGGGTGGTTTTGGCAGCAGGGGGTTTTGCCCACACCACACTGCCATCTGGATCGTGGCCTGGTGGTAGGAAAGAATGACATGGTCATGGCAAAAAGGTTGGTGACCCCTTTCTAGTACCCTCTCAGCTATTTAGTAAAATATGGTTGCTTCAAACTCTGGTGATTGTAGCACAGCTCCATTGTGGGTTTGAACACACATTCTTGAATGGAAGTAGCCGCGCTCTGGCCTGTCTGTGGGAAATCTGTTTCAGGCAGTCTGGTACCATAGGATGTGAATTTGTGGGATCCAGGTCAGGTTTAGGTGACTTAGTGTAAACCTTAGTTGGGATCTTGTGCAGGCAAGCATTTGTCGTTTTCTGGAGGGAAGGAGGTGCAGGTAGCTGGCGGTAAGAAGTTGCAGGGGGGAGAGTGACAGATTTGAGGGGAGTTGGTAGGTCCAGGGGTCTAGCAGCTTTGCTACAGGGAGGGGTTGGCAGTCTGGGGAGAGGATAGTCAAAGGGACGGGGAATAGCCCAGTCAGGGTCAGGAGTGTTAAAACAAAACAGCACAGACCCAGGACTGTGCTAAGCAGCTGTGCCCTTGCTAGATAGTATTAACCCTTTTCTGATCTAAAATTAGTTCATCACTAAGGTGAATAACTTTAGATCAGGTGTGTCATTTTTAGGGTCATCTAAGCCCCATGAACGCTTGCACACCAGGGCATTTAGATCACCCTTGATTGATTAGGGTGATTTAATGCAATGCTTGAACATACCCATAGTCTGCAAAAGGCTACTACTTTTTGCAGTATATTCATAAGGCAACTAATTACTTTAAAAGAAAAGTGAAGGTATAGAGAGATATATCACTGAAAATGTGAGGAAAATGCTTGGACACTGGAGAGAGCCGGTTTGTGAAGAGAGTGTGTCAGGGGAGGAAATGCTTGGCAGCTTTAACAGATAGTAGGGTTAGAAAGAGAGTGAGGGGGAGAGAAAATGAAGACGGTATGAAGGAAGCTCTAAGTTCTATGATTGATTTTTTAGGAGTGGGAAATTTGTAGAGAACAACTAGGGAATGGGAATAAGTGTCTGACAAGCTTTATATTCTGCAGAGGATAGACTTTGGTAGGCCAGTCATAAAACAAACAGACTGACTACATCACAGCCTACCTCTTTCTTACCACAAAAACAGAAGAAACCTGTTAATTTAATTAACTGTGTGTTGCTAGACTTAGCTTTTCTGTAACTGTAATAGGTATTTGTTATGGAGGATTCCACAAGGAACTGGAAAATGCAATAGTCATAAAAATCCTAGATGGAGTCCAGACCCCAAAGGAGCCTACTGATCTTAATCTTACTCTACTGATTAAATTAATCTTCAGCTTGGGCAACCATTCAGCCTGAGAGTAAGAGAATCTTTCATTTCTGTGAGAGAGTCTCTGCTGACATTATTTCCACCACTGGAATGAATTCACCAAGGGCATAGAGAGCAGTATGTTTTGAGCAATATGCAACTGTTACTTTTCTTCCATGAGGCAGTCATCTGGCTGGAAGCAGGAAGCACCACTTTAGTCACAAAGCTAAGTAAAGGAAGGGGAGAGCACCAGCAAGGAGCAAATAAGGGTTTAAATTTGCCTGAGAATTATTTGGGGGAGAGAAAACACCGAGGTAGTGAGAGAGCCAGCAGGTGAGGTTGTAGGTGATAGACAATATATTGATAAGAACAACCAGATAAAGTAAAGCATTTTTTTAGAGGTAGATAATATGGGGAAAGGGGTTTCTGCAATTCATCTGTTGCCTATCATTCAGTGACAGCTGTGAGATTTCAGAAAAAGAGTACAGTTTTCTGGTGACAGTGGTATGTAGTGGGGGGATTTGCATTTGTGTGTCCTGTGTTGTCATTTCCCCAGAGTCAGTGTCCTTACTGTGTGGCCTGTAGGTGATACTGAGGAGACTTGGAGTTACATAGCTTTTTGAGACCTGATTATATTAGACTATAATTACATTTTACAATCCAACATAAGGAAGCATACCTGGCATGCTGTTCCAGGAGTTTGGCAGGAGATAGTGGTGACTGATAGCTGTAATAGAGACCTTGCTTCTCCCTTGCTTCCCGGGGTAATTAATCCGCTTTTCCCTTTTTCTTGGCTCAGCTGTACTCTTAGGTATGTTGGAGTTGATGTTCTGCCCAGCTACATAGGATGAGGAGCAAAGTCCCTTGGAAACTGCTTTCCTTTTTGGTCTGTGGTTTGGTCATCACACACACAGGAGAAAGGGGCTGTAAGAGGATTCTATCCCTCTCTTGGTGCTGGGCTGGGGCAAATGCAGCTATATTCATGATGGAGCCTGTGATGAAGTAGTAGGGCTGCACATTGAAACAAGCAATGACTGTGAAAGCCTTTTAACAACATCTGGTTGGAAAGTGGATAAAAAGTCCATATGAAAAATGAAATAAGTTTTAATCTCACAATATTCTGACTAGCAGATCTTCTAATCATGAATGAATATCTCTTTGACAGTAAGGCTAAGCTAGTGGGGAACAACTTTAATTTCCTTTAAAAGTTTATTTGATATTCCTTATGAGGGTTATGGTCCAATAAGAAGTTCCCAGGCTTGGGCAGTGGCTAAAATAAGTTTTGCACAAGAAATTTCTGTTCCTTTATTAAGAGATAATTGATTGAGGTCATAAGTTTTGAAGAGTCTTCAGAGATTTTTAATCCAGCACCTTCATGTGAAGCTCAATACATCAATGAGACACTCTCCCATAGGAGAGATGGAAGAGTAATTGAGATGCTGTACCAGCTGGAATCCAGATGAAGAATGCATTTGGAAGCTTAATCACAATTATGTTCTACAGTAAATATTCATCTGCTTGTCTCCCAAAATGTGCAGGAAATGAAGTTGTCAAGGGAGATGAGAATTTTTTTTAGAGAAAAGGAAATACACACCTACATGATCTTAAACTGATTATGCAAGAGAGATCAAACAGCATTCAGCAGTTTAGTTCCAGTTTAATTTTCCTTGAAATGTTCTAAGTATTTTTATGCTGTGTAATAACTTTCATAGTTTGTAAAATGAAGTGCTCATGAATGCTTCGGTTTCTCTACCATGAGATAAAAGATTAACCTTTTTATATAGGCATGGGCTTTATTAAACCTTTATGCAGAGATGGTGGAGGTGTAAACAGATTAAAAATATGTGGACTCTCTAAACTGAGATGACAGGTCATGATTCTTGATCAGTTTCTTCTGCAGTGCAACTGAGAAACTAGTATAAACACTGTGGGCATGTCTACACATCACTCTATAGTGACAGAGCAACATAATACATTGCTGTAGTGATCATGTGGGTCTACGTGTGATCACCAGCCAGATCGTCATAGCGGCACACTCCCCTGGTATAGTGCGTTGCTATAGTGACGTAGCAGTGAAATTTAACTGTGCACTGCACTCATAGCACAGTAACCGCTCATAGTGTGTCATATTTTAGTACTTCCAAAAGGAAGTACTAAAACACAGCACCGTAGCAACATTGCCATACAGTGACATGTAGACACACCCTGTGTGTACATAAGAGCAGTTATATTGCATTAATTTGTAATTGGAATTGTGACTACTGAGCTTCTCTGGAAAGTAGGCCTAATATCTATCCAGCTGCAGGTCTAGAAACTGCTGCATCTAAAATCTTTGTCTGCATTTGAAAATAATTTGATATAATCTCATTATTGCAGTTTACTGTAGCTCCAGAACTGACCACTTGACCACTTTGTATGCATTTTGACTTCTTTGAAAAGTCACACAATGTTTATATGCAATGTAAAATGATTAGCATGAAGTTGCATTAATGTAGTATAGGAGATTATTATTCTGGGTGCACAATAAATTAGATGAACTTTCTGATTTCTATTGTGACAATGTTTTGAATATATGTGGTGTAATTACAGGTAAACTTAACTGTTCTGCTCTTATGAAATGGATGATCACTAACACAACTTGCACTCCTGGAAAATATGAAAACTGTATCAAATTCTTTGTATTTTTCAAAGACACCTTGTAAGCTCCCTTTAAAATAATATTTAATGTTACATGCATTCATAAGATTTAAGTTTATTATAAATTCTGACTAGCATGGCTTGTATTTGATAATGTTAAAATAAGTGGATAACTTAAAAACTTGGCTATGTGACATGCACAGGGCTAGCCTGGCAAGTTTTTGTAAAAGCTCAGTTCAGAAAATATATGGGAATTAGCCAAAGATTTTATACTTTCATGCTTGCTTTAACTCCTCTATTAATACGAACCAGAGCACTAATGTAAATTAGCATAGCTTCTCTGAAGTCAGAGGTGCTGTTAATAGTTTCCATCACCTGAGGAACTTCCTTTTGTGTGCAAATGTTTCCTTTCCAGCTAATGTTTTTGGTAAATGTTTAAATTTGTCTTAATGAAATAATTTTACCCATGAGTTTTACCTATCCCACCTTATCAGCCTTTGCTGGAAGTTGTATTTTCACAATTATAAATAATATCTCATTAATATCAACAGTATGCAGTATAGGGCGTGAATTCTATACTATGCTTAAGTTTGAATAATACATTTGTATGCCATCAGGTGTTTAATTTGTAGTATGATTTGCTTATTGTATATCAGATTGTGATAAGTACTATTTTTTGAGTACAGGAAAAAAGTTCAGGTTAATGAATTAGTATTTTCTGAAACTTTTCATCTATTCTGAATTGTATTTTTACACCCTAACACTCTAAATGTTAAATAAAACTGTGGAGTCAAACACACAGAAATTAAGAAATGCCAAAATTAATCCTATTATATAATGTTGTCTCTTCACCAAACCAGTCCCAATTTCTTTCCATCTTTGCTCTGTCTCTAGTTCCTCATCCCAAACCTAAACTCTGTCTCCTTTTCTAGTCAGTACCCGGTCCCTTATTGTCTGCTCCTTCTCTCTATCCACCATCTTCACTGCCAGGCCATCTCATGGCACGGATTTGGCCCCATTGAAAATGAATTGAACTATTTTCTTCTTGGCACTACTTGGACACCAGCATTCTGAATGCTTGAAATACAGGATAGACAATCTTTCTACTCTCAGTTCTGACTCTGTGTCACAGTGGGTGCATCTACATGTCCAGTTATTGTGCCTGAAATTTCTTCAGTGAAAATTCAGGCTCATTAATGCACTCTAGGGCACACATTTACAGGTGCACCCCTGTCAGGAGCAAATTGCATCTGACAAGAGCAGCCCATTCAGGGGTGCTCCTGTCCTGCTCTACCCCCCTGCAATAGGCAGAGGAACTCCAGGCTACCCTGGGTGCCAGCTCCAGGGGTGGCAGGGGGCACAGGGGCCAGTCCTGATCCCACACATGGACAGGAAAGCTAACTCTACTCAGTGGGGATGCTGCCTGTCAGCCATATAAGGATTGGGAGGGTCCCAACCCCCCCACATGACCAGGAGAGCTGTTTCCACTTGGGATCCCCATGTGGCTGGCAGGCAGCATCCCTGCTGAGTAGGGATCATGTGAAAGGGAGACAACTTCCCCTGCAGCTGGCACAGTGCTGTTTCATGCCCCCCTACCCACCACATTGGAGCTTAGTAAGGTAGTAGCAGACCCCCTGCTGCCTGGGTTGACTGGGAGCAAATTGCCTGCACATGCACTACTGCACAATAACTAATGCTCTGCTTATCTAGTACCTGTATTTCCTGGTACTAGCAAAGGGCACATTAGCCTAATTTACTGCACAGTAAGTTCCGTGCACATGTAGATGATGTTTTACTGTGCATTAAGTTAGTCTAATGCACAGTAAAACATCTTTTGTAGACATGCCCTGTGGTTCTTAGCAGCAATTACAGGGAAAGTCCTGTTCAGCTCCAGTAGCCCTGAACTGGGAACATGCCCAATGAAACTCAGCTCAACTCTAAACAATTTTCTATAGTTTGCTACCTGCAAGTTTGAAGGCTCAAAACATTTGCTAAATTTAGGTAGTTTTTAATGGAACTACATGTAGTAAAAACTACATATCTGGCATCCTAGCATATAGGCACTAGAGGTTCTCATCAAAATTATTCTAGGAAAATTTTGAGCATTGGCAAAATATTGTTCCCTAACATTTTAAAAATGGATCAACCCTTTTTACTGAAGATTTAAAAAATCAGCAAAATGAATTCAGCACAGCCAGTTTGGTGAAATTAAAGCAACTGAAATGTGGGGTCCAATAACAGGAAATGTTTGCACCTCCTTAAACACTTGCACTATGTCATCATATGTTCTGTCAGCTGAGTTTATTTTTTTTTGCTAGTTTCATAAACCATGGTTTCAAATCAGAACCCTACCTTTTAATTCTGATGTACTACTTCTGACCAAAAATTTGAACAGAATGTACAGTTGCTAGTTTGAATTGTAATGGACCTTTATCATCACTTCTCCCAAAGTGGTTGGTCACCAGGATCCCTGATTCTGTCATTTTTTTGTTTTGAAATTAAACCACAGCACTTGGCTGGTATAGCATTCCATGTACCCTGCAGCCACCTCTTGATAGATGGTATTAATTCTTTATCAGTATGCAGCCTCCAGATTGTCATCATTTACTCATTCCTCCTTTTTTCCAATTAAAAAATGAAGAGGTTCATTTACCAGGCTGTTGAGTATCTTACCTAGACTGTGATTTAAGCTAATCACTTAAAGGCACTCTTATCTTGAATGGGACAGGTTTTCTGCTCAGCCTTGA
The DNA here is from genome assembly GCF_030867095.1 of Alligator mississippiensis. Taxonomy (NCBI): domain Eukaryota; kingdom Metazoa; phylum Chordata; order Crocodylia; family Alligatoridae; genus Alligator; species Alligator mississippiensis. Next base: position 50,970,065 of record NC_081832.1, read on the forward strand.
AGTGATTTGCTAGATCAGGGTTTAATATGGAACTGTATTTTTACAAAGATGGACTTATAAAGGAGCCCTTTTAGTCTTTAAATATTTTCTCAATTAAGTGCCTGCAATTACACGGCAAAAGCCCAAAAGATATGGTTTTGCCAAGATTGCTTTTTATGATACTGCTGAACTAGACAAAAAATTTAAACTGTGCCCAAATTTTAATTCTAAGTAAATAGTGCCGTAATACGTGATTTTTTTGGTTTCTTAGGATTTTTCTGATGTGCCTTGTCTTAATAACCCTGATCTCTTTTATTAAAGAAAGAAATGTAGGTACACACACAAGCACGTGCGCATGCACACACACACACACGCGCGCACACACACACACACACACACACACAGAGGAAAGTTTTGTAGTGAAAGTAATATGCATATGAGAAAAGATGGGCATTGCACTATTAAGATTAGAGACCGTATCATATAGCAGATTTACCAGATCTGGCATTTGGAAAAATTCTGATTTGCATCCATACCTGTGCTTTACATTTTGGGTCCATTCCTAGCAAAAAAACATTTGCACAAGATTTCTGGTGTTAAATGTAAAAGAGATGAATTGTTGGCATTTGATATTGTTCTTAGAGGTGAATTTTATTTTTAAGAGACTTGCTGAATAATTTTTTTTCATTAAGTTCCCTGTCTTAGATACAGGGGTGTAGGTTGTAGCCATGTTGGTCTAAGGACATAGTCAGACAAGGTTCTTTGGGTGAATCTGATATCTTTTATTAGGCCAACTTAAATAGTTGGAAAACAATTCTTAAACAAGCTTTCGGGTTCAAAACCCCTTCGTCAGGCTAAGGAAGTTTCAGCAGTTGGTGTGTGCTCTTCCTGGATGGAATGAAAAGTAAAGAAGCCAGAGGCTGGTCTGGTATGCATACAAGGCAGGTAGTCAGTGAAAATGTAGATTGAGGAGTCAATGGGTGACTTCCATTTGAGAGAAACCTGGCTGAATGTACTTCAAACTTAACTAATTTGGGTTAAATTGGCTTATGCAATGTCTGTCCCAAACCCCTTACTGGTTTAAGATAAAACAGACACCCGCGCATCCCGGCATGTTCTCTGTGCTGGGTGGGGCCACAGCAGACCTGGCCTCTCCCCTCTGCTCCCTCATTGGAGCTCCAGCAGAGACTGTAAGCACAGCAGGGTCTGCCTTGCTTCCCCCTGCCCTATCCCCCCTTGCTGCTCACTGCTCAAGCAAGAATCCGCCCCCCCCCCCCATCTCTCACAGCATGGACCCCAGCATCACAGACCCTAGGCATGTGTTATGCTAGCTAATGCTGGGAGGAGTCTGTGTGTGTCTCTCCAATTTCTCTGGGACAGTGACCACTTAGGGCTTTTTTGAACTAATCAACAAGTCAGCTGGTAAGCCTTTTAAGAAGAGTTTAAACTAATAGAGAGAGGCTGCCGTTTTCCTAATGGGGTGATATACACTGTTATCAGCCCCCTGCTGGCTTTCTTGCCTGTCAGTTTGCTGCAGATGGTATAAAGAAGCAGGGAAGGAGATTGGAAAGCTCCGTATCATCAACAGATGCATGCACTGCACTCCCCACCCCCGCTTTGCCTCAGAGTGCTAGGGTCTGGCAACACTTTTGCCCCTTGAGCAGCCAGTGGAGAAAAGCCTGGGATAGTGCAGGCAGACATTCCTGATCAAAGTGTCCTGTCTGGGCCTGGCCACTCCCCTTCCACCCCCAACCCCACCAGCTCAGCACTCTGCCAGGGAAGGGAGGGCTGCTCTTTCTAGCCCCAGCTTCTAGCCTGAGCCACTGCAGGCATGTACCTGAATTTCCTCAGTCCAAAGAGAATGTCTGTCCAGTTACGAACCAGTTCAGCCTAGCCAGGTTAGACTAACCTGCTAAGATTAAATTAATTCGGGCTTTTTTAATGTCTGTCCCTAGCCAAGCTCATCAGTATATTATCTGGATGTATCTGCAAAAGTTAATTTATTTTCACAACATGCTTTGGGGAGGAGAGGGTAATATCTCCATTTTGCAGAGAAAGAATAAGGTCAAAGTGTCCAACAATTTTGGGTGTCCAATTTGGGTCCAAGCTAGAAGCTGATTTTTCAATATACTTAGTGCTATATAGCACTTGATTTGACCAAACCACAGTTCCCTTTTGACTTCAGTTTCCCCTGTGCTAGTGCCTGGCACTTCTGCAAATCAGGCTTGATGGTCTCAATTCATACACAAATTAAAGATTGCACAATTAATGACCCCTTATGAAATGTTTGATTTGTGTGCCTTGCCCAGTAGCCACATAGTGAGTAGGGATAGATGCTGATTCTCCAGGGTAGCATTCAGTGTCTTTGACCATGACACCATCCTTTCTTTTCCTGCACTTCCCTCATCCCCTACAAACCTAATGCTGGGGCACTAATCCACAGCACAGAAGTATAGGAGTGGATATTGGGCTTTTGTCCTGCCCCCAGGTGTGCCCACAAATTGTGTCCCCCCAAACTCAAGAGGCACCAGTCACCCCTCATCACCCTGCTAAGCACACTTCCATGGCATCCACACCTTCCCTGTAGCCACATCCCTGTCTTCTGCTTTCATTCTTAATCCGAACAAAACTGCAAGCAACCTACTTTGCAACTGAAATCCAACATGCCCTGGGCCATTGCATAACCACAGGCCATAAGTCCCCTTTGGTCTCTCCCTGCAGCTCTTTGGAATAGCTTGGGTGCCAGCCAGTCGGTCTCCTGCAGCTGTCTCCCTCAGGAGCTCCACTCCCTGCCACTTCCAGGGCCAGACTGACTGTTTTCTCTCAGCCACTGGTCTTGTGTGTCCCAAAACCCCACCCTGTCCTGTCAGGTGGCTCTCCAGGCACACACATGGGTTTCCACTTTATCTTGATGGCCAGCCTGTTCCCACTTGCTGCACCTTCGCGCACGTGCTTTCAGCCTTCACTCTTGTGCTGCCTAGATGGGTTGCTTATTGCAGTGCAGTTTGGTCCCTACATCAAGCCTACCCTGCAGTGCTCTCCCCTTAAAGTAACAGGAGCCTCCAGCTCCCTGTTACAGTTGGTTCTATCTTTTAGCTGGCTTCCATGTTTTCTACTTCACCAAAAAAAAAAAGTAGTAGCACAGAATGGTTGAGTGCTTACTTGGCTCCTGGATTCTATCTGCTGGGGTAGGCTTGCTCTGCCACACTTTACACATGCCACAAACACTCTCCTGCACTGAACTGAGGCAGAGCAGTGGGGCTTGGCATTAACATACTATTGAAATGCCTGGGACAGTGCATGTTTCTTAGAGCTATTATTTCAGACTTTCTGTAGATTCAGACAGACAGAGCTCTTGTGATGATTTGGGGAATCTATATACAGCTCATGAACTTGCATTGATGTTGGATTGTATCTGCGTTAGACTACAAAGTCCATTTTGGGGACCAAATGGGTGGGTAGAGGGTGATGTCTCTGCCTTCCCTTTCTTTTTATCTCCTGGTTAGATTGAAATTCCAAAGGCTGGTGACATATCTAACATTAAATTTCAGTGGTTCTAAATTCATAAGGATCAGAAGAAATATCCCTTAAACCAGGGGTGCAGATCCAACCACAGGTGCCTTTTCATCCTGCCTGCAGGGCTGTGGGAACCCCATGGGCTGAGGCCCAAAATGGGGCACTCAGGGTTATATGGGGCCCAACCCTGGTCGGGCAGAGGTGTTGCAGGGCTCTGGGGCCCGATCCCAGCCAGATGAATGCAGCTCAGGGCCTGGACCAGCTCCATGCTATTCATCTGGTTTGGTGGGCCAAAACTTGTAACCTCCGTTGCCTTTATTTAAAAAAAAAAAAAAAAAAAAAGCTGGTTTGTCTTCACCAGTGACCAGTTTTTTTTCAAATTTAAACTCCAGGATGGGAGGTATCTAAAGACTTACATCACCTGATAAGGCTAATCAGGGGTTAACCTAACAAAGGGGGCTGGGGGTTATAATAGGAAAGGTCCCTCAGTGGCAGTTTAAAGGAAGAGGGAAGAGAGAGGTGCTTGGGGGTATGTGTGGCCAGGCAGGGACAGAGCACTGCTGCCTCCCAGGAGCTTGGCCGGGGTGGGGAGGGCAACAGCTCCCTTCTGCAACTGTGGGGGAGCTTGCTGTTGCCATCCACCACTCTACGATGCTGCTACCATGCCTAAGACACCCCAATCTGAATCTGGCTGCCTCAAACCCCTCCCCACAAAGGGTACACTGCTTAAAAAAGGTTGAAAACCCTTGCCTTAAACTAATGAGGAAATTGAAGCAGAGAAATGCATGTAAGTGTTTTCATTTTGTTTTGCTCTGCATATTTCTTGTACTAACTAAAGGCAGGCAGAAGGGTAGAGTTGTACCTTATAGACTGTTTCAGAGATGCATAAGCTTTTGTAAGCAATGAAGAGTGACATTTTTTGGGGGGTGGGGTGGGGAGGGGGGACCTTATACAGTCTGTCTATCTGTTGCCTAACCTATCACATGCCCCTAAGGAGAGAACTGTTAAACCAGAATGCCTACATGGTTGAAGCCTTGGAAAAGGGAGTACTTAAATTACTGGGAGGAGTCTGAATTATCAACACTGGTCCTATTAACTTAAGGCAGCTGGCCAGAAAGGTTCCATATCGACAAAGGCTAATAGAGAGTCCGTGCCATGGAAGAACTCCAGAGAGTTCGAGGAAAGAACTAGTGCTGTTGTTTGTTCAGACCAAAGAAAGTTTATGAGCACATGGGCCCAAGGTCTTTGCTAAGGCAGTCTGACTGCTTCTTTGGTTACTCTTAGGTCATGTTCTTAACATTCGGTTAACCACAAGGTTAAACAAAATTAATGCTACTTAAAATGGTAGTGGAATTTCTGATGGAATTGCACAACTCAAGGAGCTTGTCAAGACCTTCAGTGCTTGGGTCTTAAACCAGCTCTGCTTTGTTATTAGGGGCATAGACAGAAGTGAAAATTTCACCCAATCTGAGCACAGACAGTGGTCTATAGCTGGACCAAATACAAGTGCACAGCTGCAGACCACTTCAAAATAGCCGGTTGGGAGAAAATCTGAACCCTCATTGCATGAGGGGTCAGATAAGATATTTCAAAACAGAATATCTTCTGTAACTTGTGTCTGCACTGTAGGAATAATGATCCATCTGAAAGGGAGTAATGGTGTTAATCAGTGTGTCCAGGTCAGCTTCTGCTCCTCACCTTCATTCATAGGTTTGATAGGTCAGAGTGTTTTGCCCATGAAAATATGGTAACACTGGTTTGAACAGAAATGAGCAAAAAACTGAATAGGTTCACAGTATAGTATTTTGAATCAGAGCAATTGTAAATGTGCCTAATGCTTTGTTGCAACAGCAAATTCACTGTAAGTATTCACTTTTCCTGCTTTGTTTGCCGATAAGAAATAGCTTGACATAAGCCGTTTAGATGTAGGTGGCAGGGTAGAGATGCACCTTTATAGTGACAGAATCAGATGCATCTTTTTCATGAACACTTATGCATCTCTCATTCAGTTAGTCTATAAGATGCATCTCTGCCCTGCCTTCTGCTTGAGTTCAGATTAACATGTCTAAAGCCCCTGACAGATGTTACCCTTAAGACATAATTAACTGGTTAATCACATTTTAAGTAGGGATGCACAAATATATTGGTTGGCTATTGGATTGGCACTGATAAAAGGAGAAATGCTATTGGCTATCATTGTAGCCGATAATTACGGCCATGTTCCCGGAGCACACAGGTGAGTGTAGTCCAGTCCCTGTGTCCTGCTGCCAGCCCAAGCCCATGGCAGACTACAGGTCCAAGGGAGCAGCGGAGGGGATGCCAGGGAGCCACAGGGCACTGTGCTCAATAAAAAAGGGGCTGTTACTGGCTCCTGCTGTTGCTGCTATGGCAATGCTGTGTGAGCAGCAGGGGCCTGAGCACCAGGGCTGCCATGGAGATGGGATGCATGTGGGCAGGGTAAGGTGCCATGTAAGAGACATTCCCTCCACCAGGTGCCTTTGCAAAAGTGGCCTCTTCTCAGCAGCCACAAGAGCTCGGCTGTGCAAGGCCTTCCAGTGCTGAGACAGTGGCATTCTCTGGAGCTTCAAACACACCCAGCACCACTGTCCACACAGGATCCACCCTGTCTGCCTGGGACAGCAGCCTGGACTATGTGGGAAGTGGGGCTGAGGGTAGGGGAGTAACATGCAAAGGAATAAGGCAGTCACCACTTTCCTCATCAAGGGCTGGAGCAGGCTGGAGGGGGGTGTGTGTGTGTGTTTATAAATGCAAAACAAACAATAAAAAGGTTATGCCAGTAGTTTAAAATGCCTTGCACTATTACTAAATGTCGATTATTGAATTGGCATTGGCCAATATGGTTGGGTAATCATTGGCTATTGATATCGGCCAAGAAAATCTTTATTTGTGCATTCCTAATCCTAAATAGTAACCCAGCCATGTGTTCAAATAATAGTGTGATAACATGGGAAATAAAATATATGTAATAACTTTGTGGCTGGTTCCTACCATGACTTTAATTGAATGTGTGACCAATGTCCCCAGCCTCCAGAGCGCCCCAGGGAACACCTTTCAGATGATTGGAGATCCCAGCCAACTTGCTTGCCAGTGCAAGAGGAGCCCAGAAACATAATCCAGCAATAGGGTGGTAGGGGATCTGGCACACGATCCCACAGTCATACCTCTTGCCATGCATGTGTGGCATGACAGGAAGCACAAACATTGGAAACATGCATGAGGAACCCATCATACCTATAATTTAATGTCTGTCAGCAGCCTAACTGCCCCTCTTTGTTTGGAAATAGATACAAATGTTTTAATATTGATTGTTTGCATCAGCCGGAAGAACAATAGATACTTAGTGCAGTTATTGTTTCCTTGTCAGATGCAGAGTTAGAATGCAAAAGTCTCAAATTATGTTGATGTCTCATAAAATGAGGCACTATTTTTGTGCTGGTCAGAAAATTCACTTAAAAGAAGGCAGTAAGTTTGGAAAGACTTGTGCAACTGAAATGCCCATGTTAATATTTGGGCTTAAAATGTGTAGCTTCTGGCAAAAGCAATACAGATCTTTTGAATGAACATGACATTTAGCAGTTCAAAGATGAGCTTTTAGTTGCTGGTGAATGTTGTTCAACTGTAGTTCAGGCATCATTAAAGAGAAAGTAATGAACTGCATTTATTTTAAATGACAAAAGCTGTGTGTAATTAAAGAGATCTAATTTTGAGGAAGTAACTGAAAAAACGACGTTATGCCAAAATATCCCATGATGCATCAAAAAACCCAAACAGCTAAAGATTGAGTTATAACCTATTGTGTCTCTAATCCCTGCTTAACATTTCACATAAAAAGAACATTGCCCTATTCAGAAATTAAATGTTTTGTATTTACATTTTCTTTATGGAATAAGAAGGAATGAAGTCATTCCACTGCACTTTCTTTTGCTTGACTGACATCTGATTTCACGCTCTTTAGTCAACTCTGAAGTAGTATTTTCCATAATAAAAAGGGATTTGTTTTCCTTTATATGTTTAGAACCTAGCACTTTCCTTGCATCTCCAGCCAACATTTTAAATGTGTTTTAAAAATTTTTATAGGCTCTAAATGTATTGTGTTGAATTACATAACTTAGTTAGGTTTTGAGAGAGGTTGAGGCTGCCTTTTTAAAATTATCAGAGCAGTAATAAATGCTATAAAGCTAGGGTGACCATAATAATTTTAAGAGAAATCCAGGACAGGGGAGGGCTCCAGGGGGCACCAGCATGCGCACACCTCCCATCCCCAACCCCGTGGATCCCTTGAGTGGGGTTGGGCAGGACAGTGCAGCCTATGTGCATACACCCCACCCCTAACCCCGTAGTTCCCAGGAATGGGGTACAGCATGCACATATACACACATATCCCCCCCACACACACATGCATGACCCTTCCCCCAGCCTTTCCCCTTCATGACTCTACTGCGCAAGCCACTATTCACAGCCCAACATAGTCTGGACCAGGACTAGGCTCCCTGGAGAAAATTGAAGGAAAAGTCCCATATTGGTGCAAACCCACCTGCACGCGCCTGGTTCATGACTCAGTTGTGCCAATCTGCTTCAATTTTCTCTAACAGCCAGGACATTGACACAGCCTCCCAAATCCGGGAGTGTCCTGGCCAATCCAGGACATATAGTCACCATACATAAAGTACTTTGTCTGTTATCTCTGCAAATGTGCTGTTGGTAATATCAGACAGAACATTAAGATATTTATATTTAAATTGGCCTTTACAGTATGAAAATCTGGTGAGGAGGCCACTGTATTTTTGCTCAGGCAGACGCACCCTACCTCAGTCTGCCTTGGGGAGTGTTATGGCTAAGTCCTTCGTGTTTTGCTGCTTTTTTCTTTGGTTTTAAGGTACGGTTAAAATCAGATAGGCGTTCGCCTTCTTCTCTTGTGGGAGTAAGACTATAGCTAACCTTTTCAAATGTACCTACATGTACCTAGGAACCGAAGTCCCATTGCCATTCAATGAACTTTCAGAAACTGGCACACAAACAAGTTTTCATGAGGTAAACCAGTGTTTGGATTTACAGCATGTCAGCAGCACAATAGTAACTGTCCACGTGCACACTTGCATTGTGGTAAACGAAAGCGGACCTTTTAGCTGTACTGTTCAGTGGATCAGCTTTCATTTACCCTTGGGTGACAACCTGCACAGAAGCAGATCAGCTGTAAATCCTCACCCTTGGTTGTTTTGCACTATCTTGTTTGTGTGCATATTAGGCTCCTAAATGCCAGAGATTGTCTGCATGGTAGACTTACCAGGCCTGGCAGCAGCACCTAGAAGCACACTGCACCTTCATGAGAAACAGGGTATCTGTATCCATGAGGCACTTTGGGTGGAATAATTTGCACAGCTGAGTCAGTGGGCCTGCTAGCTGGCTCTGCGCTAATTTGCCCATGTGAAGCGCTGTAGAGAGGTGTTGCTTCTGGTTCAAGAGGCAGTACAGACACTGATAGCAGATGTAAGGACACTGCTACTAGGCCTGGGTAAGTTTGCCATAAAAATGGTTGCTCTCAAAATGGGACATAAGAACCTAAACCAGTGAAGTCCTTTGGGAAAAGTTACCTGTGAACTCCATGTTCCACTGTCGGAGGAGGGCCTCTTTTCTGTGTCAAGTGAACTAAATGTTTTCTGCTACTAGATTTTTAACACATTAGGTCATTTTGGCCTGCTACAGCCATTTTTTTTTTCCCTTCATCTCTGTGGTCCCTCATATGTTTCTCAGTGATACAGTTTCCCTCCATCTGCGGGCTGGGCATCAGAAACTTGTTTTGGAGTGCATAGTGATACCATTGGCCATGGGTATGACCATAAACTGCATCTGACTGGAGGACTTGGTGGCAATGTGGTAAGGGAGGGTAGCTCCTATAAAATACCACAATGTTGCAATCTCCAGAGTAAGCTGAGTATAGAGTGTCTTAAAACCCTAGCCTTCACTGCCTTGTGCATACTCCTTGGTTGGAGAAAGGCTAAAGGACATCCCCTAACAGAAATGTGCCCTAGCTGAGGCATTAGGCAATCAGCAGCAGCTCTAATCTGTTGCTCTTTGGCAGAATCTACAGCCATCAAGGCACTGAACATCTGGACTTCACCTGGTCTTTATTTATACTGTGTCTCAATGGTTAAAGAGGGGGGTAGGGGCTCCACTCCTCCATACTCCTGCCTAGGTGTACATGCTGAAGGTCTTGGTGTGGTGGTCTCATAGGTGTCTTGCGCATACACCATGATTCAGAGGATCAACGGTTGCCAAATATGATACCATGCTAACTCAAATCCAAAGTATAGCCCAGTTGTTCACACTCTGCCTACCTAATGGAAGACTAATACCATCATACTTATTTTGTCCTTAGGACCTCAGACTTTAATAAATTAAAATACACACGTTTATATGACATCTTTCATTTGAGAATTGAATGTTTTAGAGAATTGAATGATTGGCGCTCCTGTGTTTAAGGATGCAAGGTGCGAACCTGGTACAAGGATAGAGACAAAATGCCAACTTTGGACAACAGCCTTGCAATCCAATTTTAAACCTCATAATTTATTATGCATTCCATATCCTCTAGCTGAATGTGCACTTTCTGTTTGGGCAATAGGTGAAATGACAGAAACTATCTTATTGAAATAGGGGTCTAGCTGCTGCTTAAATTTTTCCTGAATTAAGGATGTCCATCATCTTCAAGGTTTTGTCCAACCTCTATTATAAAAGAATGTAGCTTTGATTTTAGATGGCACATTTTTCTTCTTTCCCCGCATAACACTTTGGTCATCCTCTTCTTAGTCTGTTGTTTTTTATATCTCTTATCTTTGTCACTTCATGTGCTATTCTTTTAATCACATTTTATGCACAGCCCCTAAACCTACTGCAATAAAGTTTTATATTCCTTTAAATTACTAAGAGAGGAAACTATACACTGAGAGGCTTAGGTAGGACCCTGAAAATATCTGGGCCTGTTGCTTCTTTCCATTAAAAAATATATTATGCCAGAGCAAACTCCATGTCAGTGGTTCTCAAGCTTTTTAGACTTAAGGCATCCCTTGGAAATGCCAGCTCTTAGTTTCCATTTTTATTTTGACTACAGAAAAATAATGGAGCAATTTTTCTGTTGTGAAGAACTCAGCAAGCCCCCAACAGGGCAGAATGTTTTTAACACTGTGAATTCCTGTTCAAAATCTCTGGATTTATCATGTGAATCACATTTGCACACTTAAAAGTGCTAACATTGCATGGCACCCAACAGTCATGCAAGGCACCTCAGGATCTCAAGGCATCCCAGGGTGACATGATACCCTAGTTGAGAATCACCGTTTTAAGTAATATACAAGAATATTAGTTTAGGTAGCATTTTTTTCTTTTTGCACTTATTTATATAGTTATACAATGTTCAAGGTAATGAAAATACTATTAATATTGATAAATATAGTTACAAAGAATAAAAAAGGATTTGATTTCCTGCTTGCTTTAAAGCACCAATCTCTTTATTCTTCAGAACAAGTGTTAATTCTTCCAACATATTTGTTTACTTTCACATCATCCGAGCTTTATGTCAGCAACAGAGAAACAAATAAGGTTTCATACTACTCCTTTGAATTTAAAGCACTTCTAATAATTGTTCATCTGAGGTCCCCTTGTACCAAGGTACATGATCCCTATTATTAACTAGAAATATGTGGTGTATTTCCTTTGACTTCCTTAGTATGTAAGGAACTTCAACCTGCCTTATTACTTGGCACTTAAAAAATAGTTAGGTTTTCTTTAATTATGACTTTTGAGATGGTATATAGTTGACTATGCTATAGATAATATACCTTTTTTGCTTTTTTCTTTCGTTTTACTTGTTTACATAGTTGTACTAGTTACAGTGGAGGGAGAAGATCTTGTACTTTCAGCTACATTACTGCTCAGCTAGCATCAGTTTCCAGTGAACCAACTCATATTAGAAATCCCCAGCTTCAGAAGATTACTCTTCAAGGTTGGAATAAGACTATACATTTAAAATAGTTTTGTCTGAAAGTGGGAGTCTATCCACAAAAAAAGGAAATAACTATCCAAAAAAAGAAATATCTTGTTGTGCGGAATGTGCAGAGTTATTAGAAATGGCCCTTTATGTGATCCTTTCTTTATAGTAAAAAATGAACAGGGCTCATTTATGTTTGCTTGCTTTCCTCAGTCCCCAAATCTCAGGTACAAACACTGAAACGTTTGTGAAAAATAATGTGCGTGGGGAGGTGAATATGATATCAGGATTTTTTAAAAGCTTTCCTGTGAGGTCAAGTATCACTCATTTCAACCAATTTGGAGTAATAAGAGTTTTAGCATCGACTCTTACTTCTAAGTGAGGGCATAGATACTGTGGCTGAGGAGTGACTGCCTTACACTGCCTCTGCTCAGCCATGGGAGCCAGGCAGCGCACCATTGCACCAAGCAGTGCATCTCTGGGGTGGGGAGTAAGCAGAGCAAGTGTAGTGATGCCTCCCCCTGTACTCTGGGAGAAGCATGCAGAGCCCTGCACCCAGGATTGGCTCCCAGGGAATCATGTCATGGGGCTGCTGCTGTTGCTGGAGTGGAGCTGCTGCTGCTGCAGCTGCTCCCTTCCGCTCATCCAATGCTCCCTTCCCCTGCCCTTGCCCTTACAGGGGTTGGCATATCCCAGTGACTGCTTCCCGCCTCCCCCCCCCCCCCCCAGGCTTGCTGCACCTCTTGGCAAACTATTCTAATGTAGTAGTTTGAAAATACAGTGGGAAGAGCATAAAGATACCAGGGGTATAATTCCCAAGTGGTAATCTAGGCTCTGACTCTAAAAAACTTTTGTACTCATTTATGCAATATTATGAATTATAGCATCCCTGTGAATCCATGGCAGGAAATTGAAATCAGAGGTATCTCTGAGCAAGGTTAAATTGCCAGGAGTAAGTCGCCAGGAGAAAGAAGGAATGGGAATCTCTGTTGGAATCAGTGCCTCCGTGTCTCTGTGGAATTTTAAAAGTTCTTTATCTTGTAACATCAGGGAATGTGCACAGCCTCAGTGAATTTAACTGAAATGTATAGCTCCTTTCCTAAACATAATTTTACTTTGCTTCAAAGAATTTAGGAAACACCCTTCTGATCTTTAAGATTAAGGCTTCTAAATAATTTAATTTGTGGGTGCGAGGTAGTGGGAATAGATTGTTTAATTCACTGTAACTTGACTTTTCATTTTCATTATTAAGTAGTCATAATTAACTGACACTCTGGGGCTGTTTTTCTTATCTACTTCTCAGTTTTCTCCAATCTCTTGGGCACAATTTTAATCAATATTGTAGGTTGTATTGGATTTTCTTGTCTCAACAGCCCCACCCCTCCTTCACCCTTTAATTTTTTCCAAACTCTTTATTTTGCATGTGAAGTGGAAGATTTTATCCAAGTTACTTTCTAGTCTTCATACTTAATATACCATGCAAGTGTGCAATTTCTACTAGCTTTGCTAAAGGGAATTAGATTAAATCCTTATGCCCTGTAGGCCTGACCCATACAGAATGTATCTGTATCTATTTTTTTTATATACAAAAAGTGTTGGAAGCAATATTTGCATCTAGAGTTCTGGCTGGGACTCATCTTCAATGTGAAGTTCCATCTGAAGGCATGGAGTTTATAAGGAAAATAGCCACCTGCTGAAAATCTAAAAACAAAACTACGTTCTGAATTATATAGCTTATTAGCATGTTTCTATAAACATGAGGGTTTTCATTCTAAAAGGCTATTATTTTAATTCCCATCTGTTCCAGTGTCCTCATGTGTAATGATTTAAAGCAGAGGATTGGTAATAAGGAATAAAATACATATAATAGCTAAGTAAACAATGTTTTCTTTGGATTATGCTTGAATATTTTGCTGTCTCCAGTTGGTGGTGGGCACAAGGATGTGTGTTCTACCATGTCCTCTAGTACAATGTACTCATTTGTTTGGGGAAGAAAAGTAAATCTTAGCTTCTGAACATGAAACTAAATTGAACACACAATTAGCTATGCATGTTGAACAGACAATCCTTGCGAACTAAGGCATTGTATTCAAATTAGAGCAAATGGAATGCTATAAAGATAAATAACTGGTTAAAAGAAATGCATAGCAATTAAGTAGAGCAGTAAACATTCAGAAATTATTGTTTTTAAACTGATCTTTTAGCTTAGTGTTTACTGAAGGTACCAGAATACCACTTATGAAGACTGAAGGTCCTTATTCTTTTAATCAACTCTTTTAATGCAACACAGAGAAATACCTAAGTTCCTACACACTCCTGTAAAGGTTTGCATTAGTCTTGAAAGGACACACCTTAAGCATGTTTAATCTGTATTTTTTTCTACTAATACAAAAAACTTGTTTGTTGGTTCACGTAGTTGAATTGAGGCAGTCATCTGTCCACTAGGGTGCCTATTGGCTAGAGGGCCGCACCCAGAGAGTCGTGGTGGATGGGTCGGTCTCGACCTGGAAGGGTGTGGGCAGTGGGGTCCCGCAGGGCTCGGTCCTTGGACCGATACTCTTTAATGTCTTCATCAGCGACTTGGACGAGGGAGTCAAATGTACTCTGTCCAAGTTTGCAGATGACACAAAGCTATGGGGAGAAGTGGACACGCCGGAGGGCAGGGAACAGCTGCAGGCAGACCTGGATAGGTTGGACAAGTGGGCAGAAAACAACAGGATGCAGTTCAACAAGGAGAAATGCAAAGTGCTGCACCTAGGGAGGAAAAATGTCCGGCACACCTACAGCCTCGGGAATGACCTGCTGGGTGGCACAGAGGTGGAAAGGGATCTTGGAGTCCTAATGGACTCCAAGATGAACATGAGCCGGCAGTGTGACGAAGCCATCAAAAAAGCCAATGGCACTTTATCGTGCATCAGCAGATGCATGACGAATAGGTCCAAGGAGGTGATACTTCCCCTGTATCGGGCGCTGGTCAGACCGCAGTTGGAGTACTGCGTGCAATTCTGGGCGCCACACTTCAAGAAGGATGCGGATAACCTGGAGAGGGTCCAGAGAAGGGCAACTCATATGGTCAAGGGCCTGCAGACCAAGCCCTATGAGGAGAGACTAGAGAAACTGGACCTTTTCAGCCTCCGCAAGAGAAGGCTGAGAGGCGACCTTGTGGCTGCCTATAAGTTCATCATGGGGGCACAGAAGGGAATTGGTGAGTATTTATTCACCAAGGCTCCCCCAGGGGTTACAAGAAACAATGGCCACAAGCTAGCAGAGAGCAGATTTAGATTGGACATTAGGAAGAACTTCTTCACAGTTCGAGTGGCCAAGGTCTGGAACGGGCTCCCAAGGGAGGTGGTGCTCTCCCCTACCCTGGGGGTCTTCAAGAGGAGGTTAGATGAGTATCTAGCTGGGGTCATCTAGACCCAGCACTCTTTCCTGCTTATGCAGGGGGTCGGACTAGATGATCTATTGAGGTTCCTTCTGGCCCTAACATCTATGAATCTATGAATATAAACGTTGTCGTTCAAGTCCCAATTGGAATGCTCCGTTGTTGCCTCGCTGTCATGTGTATTATGCCCCGCATATTTCAAAATGGCTGCCAAGGCACTTTAAACCTTATTGAATGAGCTTTAGATAAGCATCCCATGGCCATTTTGAAATGCGTAGGGGCTTAGTACATGTGACAGCCATTTTAATTAGACTAGCTGTCCGGGAATTGCTCTAATTAAAATGCTGCCTTCCCCAAGCAGGTGTATAAGCAGCCCTAGAAACTAATCCAAGATCATTAGACTTATCACACTCATTTCTACATGGGAGAGGGGGTAGATATAGTAGGACAGAGGGGTCCATGATATGGAAATAAATTATTATAGCTTTGAACTGAAAATGTGGAAATGGAAAATCATTTGTCCCACCACTAATGCCCTGAGTCATTAAGCATTGGATGCTACTCCACCTATTACGTATCTCATTGTAATCCTATTCCACCTTTTTTGAGTCCCTGAAAATCCATTAATGCTTCTACAGTTGTAATGTGGTGTCATCTTAACCTTAAAGCTAAGATGCAAAAAAGTAGCTAGTAGAAGGAACCACCCACCCTTTTCATTTACAATTTTTCAAGGACTTGAGTAGGATTGAATAGTATCTCATTTCAGTGCCAAAGTCCACTTAGGCATCTAATAGTAGATGGAGTGGAATCTGGTCACAGGTATCCTTAGACCTGATTCTTCAGTGCAACCATTCATATTTTTAAATAATTTAAATATATAATTTTTTTATATGCTAAGTTCGGATAATACAGTCAAGGTATTATGCAACTAGACCTACTAATAAAATTGTTTTTTCTTCAATGCACAGTGATATGGAGAGAGAATTGAACTGCTATTAAACAAAAAGATTAGGAAAGATGGTGGGAGGCATGTATTTTACTCAAAACTTCTAACTAAATGTTTTTAGCTTTTGAAAACAGAGGGTTAGAACTGCTGCTGAATTCCTTTTGTCTGTCTATACACTAGGCACTCATCCATGCTGACTACCTTGCCAAAAGGACTTCAGTTTTAATGTGAAGGGACCACCCTGCCTGTTGGTGAGGTGTGTAATTCTGTCTCAAAGAAAAGATGCTGAGCAGAGGCTGCTTATTATGTAGAAGTGTATGTGGTTTTCTGACAAGAAATATACTTGGCAGTCTACAGAAAATATTAAACTCCACTTTACTTGGAAAGACCAAGAGGACTTAAATCCATAGCAAAATGTCTGTGCTTCATCTCCTCTGCTCTGTGTTTGTATTAAAAGTCTTAATTCAGTGAAGGGGGAAGTCTTGCCTGAAGCTGATGTGTATCTTCTTGTCTGGATACTACCAAGCCACCCCTGCTAAGAATTATTGTCATTTCTGCCTTTTAAAGACACCGGTATTCATGAAGAACACACCAGTTTGAATTAATGTGACAGGTGGTTTCGAGGGGGAAAAAACCCATTTCGGAAAGATACTTCCTATTAAAATCTATCTGTAACCTACCCTCCACCTTCACAGATGATTGTTTGGAAATTTCTTGTACCCACAACTCATTTCTGCCTTTATAAAATATAAAACATTAGAGTGTTAAGTGCTGTAACAAGGGAGTTAAAGGAAGAAAATTCCCAGTATTAAAAATACACAATTTCATGGTCACATGCTTAAGCCAATAATGGAGCAGTTATTGTAAAAGTCTTGGCATCGGGTGTTCACTTTAAACAACAGTTATTAGGGCTTGGAATAGTGCCACTATAAAGCAGGATGTTTCAATTCTTCCATTAAATCCTTTTTTAAAAAACATTACTGGCCCTCATATTGGCTGTTTCAGAAAGGTGGTATGGCATGAGAAGCTGGCAATGGAAGATTTGGCCTCAAAGACATCGTCTTTTCTTTTTTATGTTTGTAACTAAGATAAGCTTAGCTTTCAATTACAAGTTTGTATTTACAGTAACATAAATCAGTTACACATTTTCAAAATCTTGCCAAAAAATAACATCCTTTGGCTTCTCAATGCTTTCTAATTGTTGCTTTAGGCTTCCAAACAGATTAATTTTTGAGAAATGGAATCTGTAGCTAGATTGTAAATCTGTAATTACCTAGTCATGTGTGTTGTTGGTTTTACTTCTTTTTCATACAATAATTTTGTATGAAAGAGTAACTACTAAATATTTAGAAATGAGGGATTTTTTTTATTGTGTCAGTTATTAGAAGCATTTTGGCCCTTGTGAAGGGGGCTCGATGGATGGCTCTGCAAACTGAATTCTCAGCAGAATGCGTGTAGGAAAGGCAGCGACACTGAAGATTCCACCAATGTTCTCCAACTTGATCAGTAGGGGAGTTGTTTCCAGATCCTACTTAATACTTTGCTGCTTTGCTGACATTGCCAATGTTTGGCAGTTAGGAGCAACTGTGCTTTGTAGTGTTTGTCCTTTGGACCCTTTCCAGCTATGAGTTTGTCTGAGATAAGTTCACTTTGCATATGCAACTAACTAACACAACATGGAAATAGGGAAAGCTGCTGGCAATGTCATATAGTTCTTTTAATGTTACTGAAGTCAGCAGCAGTTGAGGAACTCTTTGTCAGTAGTTCTGAACTCCTACTTTGCACTGAATGTGAAGAGCAGAACTATATTTCTGCTTGTTACACTGGTAAGCTATTCAATTACTGGTCATGCAAGTGATAGTCAGTGCATGGTTGGATTATGATCACAATATATTTTGTACAAATTTAGAGTACAATATTCAAAATATTCCTAAATCACTTCCACTTTTTAGGCTCCTACATCTGATTTTCAAAAGTGACTGTGGCATGTATCTTGAGGGCATGAGCACATGATTGAGTTACCAGCAAGTACCTGAAGCCAGGGATTTATAGAGTAGCGGCTTCTCCACAGCCTTGTGTGCACGTTCTTACCCTGCAGCTTATGTGAGTTACACTATAGTAAATTCCTCTTCAGTGAAACTCATTGAAAGTCAAAGAGTCTTTGGGGTCCTCTTCGGGTTAAGCATTTTTGAGAAAACTAACCATTTTCTGAAACTGTTACTGAACTTTGCTTGAAAACAAAATATTTGCTTTATTCAGAAGCTAGTTTTCAGGATACTAAACATAATGAGAAAGCCTGCCTCTTAACCCTGTATCACTATGTTCTGCTGCAAATAAAAAATATTCACAGATTAAGAGAAGTTATTCACCATTTTGCAAAGCTGTGTATTGTGGCTTTTACCTATATAGGTGTTTTGTTTCAAAGTTTCTATTGTCTTTACAAATCACCCTAACAATTACACTTTAACTTGGGAAATTTTATGATCTATGCAAGCTCTAAGAGGAGACAGACTGCAGTTCAAGGGCTATAGATGTCTCAGTGCAATTTACTGAAACTCTTCCAGCTAGCCAGAGGGGAAGTAGCCAAAGGACAAGGTTCCAAATTTAAGGAAACAATGATAAAAGGCCCTGCATCATTTTATCCAGTTTCAGGTATGACACTTTTTTGGAACGAGATAGTACATTTGCACTGAAATCATTTACATTGGCAACTCCAAGCATTAAAAACCTCCATGTGATAAAATCATGGGGATGGGGGTGGGGGAGCGGGGTATCCTTCAGGGTACATTGGGTAATAGGTTCCATCTTTTCTCTGCAAATGTTAGGGCTAGATCCTTTTTTTAATGAAGTGAGATTCTCATATAAGCATGTGACTCCTGAAAGGTGAGTATTTAAGACACCAAATATGGTGAGACATGCAGTAATATTGCTATAGCTGTCAGCACTGAATATCAGTGTGTACAGTACTTGAGTGCTACTTCTTCTCTAGATGAATCAGTGCTGGTTTGAACTGTTCAGAAGGAAAACACTTCAGGATATGCTTCAAAGCCAGTACTATATAGCACAGGAACTGAATAAGTAAATAGAAAGCAATTCACTTTTTGATGTGTTTCGATATGCCTCTAGGAATTTACAGCTGCATATGAATTTTGTGTTTAGCATACTGTATGTGTTTGATTTAAGGGCAGCATCATAAATATTTGTGTGCGTGTGTATTTACCCATTTCTGCATTCTCTGTTTCTCTGACTATATATATTTTCTATTTATAAACTGCAATCATTTTTTTGCCACGTTGATTGGAAAATTAATTTACCATCTGGCATGGAAACATCAGTGTGTCCAGGTGTGGATAGGAAATATCACTGAACTCCTGCTGCATTGTATAAGTTTCAAACTCAAATGATGCTGTGGAAATAAAAAGCATCATGTTTGTGAACCAGTTTTTAATTCCATCTCCCCCACCCCTCCCCAGCCAAAAATGTACAAAAGCAGCAAGGGTTGAGTCACATACTCAGTTATGCTGCTTGGTTGCCTGGCAACCTGAAGAAGGGGGCATAATAAAGAGCAGAATTGCCCGCATGAAAGGTCAGAAGTATGGATGGCAATTTCAGATGAAATAAGGGAGGCTCGCCATGGCATTTCAGTGATTCTTGGTTAAATTAGAGATGCACCTGAACGAAAACCCAGGATCTGCACTTCATTTCTATTCCTTATAAAAAAAAACAAACCCTGCATTTGTCTTCAGTATCTGACTAAACACTCTGAGATGTTGTTTAACAACATGTACCCCAAAATGGTAGGCATTATTCATTGTTACCCTGTCATCCTTTTACACTGAGTTTCCCCTCTTTCTCAGTGGATACCCCATAGTCCAGGAGATCCATATTTTTGCTGTGGCTCTGGCAGGTTTACTTATAGGAATAAGTTACCTAGATGTGACTGCGGAAGGGGTCTGTTTGCTATTCTGTTGCCAGGTGAAGCCCCATACAGGTCACCGTAGGAGGAGAATCTGTTTTTAAAAGTCCCTTGGACTAAAAGTAGCTCCTAAATTTAGGAGGTGGTAATTGCTTTCTTTCCATTCTTGCCTTGTCTATTGTGTCCTCAAGTATCTATGGCAAAGTTCTTTCTTTTTTCTGTCTATTCCAGTATTGGAATACTTTGTCATGCTGCTCGAGCATTTCTGAAGAGAAAAGCAGGGTATAATTTTGGTGTTATAACTGTATAAATCATATGACTCTAGGAAGAGTTGTAGGTGTTGTCATTTAGTTCAGTAATTATCTCTACTTTTATAGTATCTGATCTTATCACTATGTAGTATTGAACACCTTCAGGCAGATAACATGCATGTATGGGTACAGGTGTGTGGCAGTGGTGAAATATGTTTTCTCAGTGGCTACACTTAGACCAGGCTCCTCCATAATCTCCCTGGGGCCTCTGTCAATGGTATATGCATAAGGTGACCATACATCCCGGTTTGGCCAAAACAGTCCCAGATTCTGTAGGTCAGCCCCAACTAGTTGGTCAAATGTACTGGGCCAGAGTCTGGCGGGGAGGTGGAGTGGCATGGTTTACCAGGCAGGTGGGCAGGCAGGCACTGCTGCCACTGTGTGGGAGCAAGGTGGATGGTCACCCTATCTGAGATGATATATCTGAGGTCCCTACGTTCTTTGCTCCTGTACGGTGACAGTAGTGCTGGCCTCCCCAACTGACTGGCACACCATGTCACTCCTACTCCCTACCAGACTCTGGCCTGGGACTTTTGACCAACCAATCGGGACCAGCCTATCAAATTGGGGACTGTCCTGGCCAAACCAGGACATATGGCCACCCTATGTATGGAACATATTGGGGGCAAGGCCTCACTCCTGCTCCTTCCACAGGGCTCTGAGCAAAATGACTCCCATCTTGCAACTTCTCTTTCCCACTTCCCCTCCTGCTAGACCTCAAAGCAGTCAGGAGGCTGTAGTTCAATCCAGTTCTCTGGTTCTGGTTTTCCTAGGCCTGGAGTGGCCTCACCCCTCTTTGCTTAACCCCTTGCAGCTCAGGGGCAGGGGTTACATATGGTTTTGGCATTGTTTGCTTGACTAGAATTTTATTAATTTTTACAAAGGTAAATTTAATTAAATTGCTATACTTTCTAAAATCTAATTTGCACTGAATATACAGGTTTCATGCATTGGTAGCTTTGCTTGTTTGCTTAGCAATTTGTTAGAGTCATTTAGTTTGTGATTATTTTATGATTACTGACACTTTGATGCTGTGCCACTTTCTGTTGACAGTCAAAATCATGTTGTTGACTCTGGGGTTCTCTAAACTTTCCAATCTCTGAACCACTTTATGCATTGAAAAGCTCAAGCAAAAACTCCCCTTATTGACCTGCCAAACCTTGACATTATGATTGTTCTCATTTCTTATGCAGAAAGCAGTAACACCCCCTGTGTTATAGGCACTTTACAAGTATAGAAGAAAACAAAGCTCTTGTCTTGAAATATTTCCAGTATAAAAGCAGACGAGGATAAGAAAGGTGGAACGTATCAGCCACATGATTGTGGGGGCGGGGGGCGTCAGACATATGCATCTTGTTAGTCACATATTTGTGCTTCCTATTGTCAAACCCTCTGTTCTCCAACCTTTCACAATTCATTTCTTTTATCTTACTTTGTGAATTCCAAGTTTCACACCCTTGTAGCCCAGCACTGCCCCCCCCCAGCTGGAGTCTGCAAGGCACAAGGTGGGGAGCCCCCTGTAAGGCTGGGGGTCTGGCCAGCATCATGTTGGGGGGCTGTTCCTTCTCCCACCTGTGAGGGCAGGGACAAGCCCTATGGGATCATAGTGGGGAGTGGGAGAGGGGGATCCTCTCTCTGTACCAGGGGCAGGGCTCAGGACTCTGCCAGGAGCAGGGATCCCCCACTGATGCTGGGGGATGTAGCCAGCACCTGGCTGGAGGGACTTTTCCCCCCTGGGAGGGTGCAACAAAGGGTTGGGGAGAGTGTGGTAGGCAGCCAATCAAGGATGAGCCCTGCTCGGCTGCATTTGAGTGCTTTTGGCAGTGGCCGGCAGATTGGGAGGCATGCTCTAGTCCCCCCTGGCTACTGGTATAGGCTACTGCAGGGATCTGGCTGCTTTTCTGGTTTCAAAAGTGAATGTGAGTTCACTTTATTATTAGTTCAAACTACGCAATTTAGAGAAACCTGCAAAGATTGAATTGATTCAGACTGGGGCTTTTTGACTGTCTGTACTTAGCCTAAGTGTTTAGACTGGCATGTGTCTTCATGCTAAAACTCATTGCTTATAAGTACAGTTAGTGGAAAGAAGTATAAAAAGCACTTTTAAAGGTGAAAAGGAATCAAAATGAAAATGGCGAGGAAAAAAAGTACTGTTTGGGTGTCCATAGTAACTTAAGTCTTTTACATGTGTATTTCCTTGGTAAGGTTTCTTAGTATTACATATTTGGGGAATGTCTCCAAGAATAAAGAATATCAAATACCATCGATTTTATGATCTGAGACTTTAGGTATATGTTTTGTTGTGTTCTTTTATTCTTTGTATAATATACATTTATGTGTATATGGACTTTTTCATTAAAGGAAATGTCTTCTGTTTGGAGACTGATTAATATACAGTGGGCACGACTACAGTATAACTGTCTAAAAATATTTTATTGTTTTCAGTACCTGTTACCCTAAATCAAAGGAACTTTCACCCTATAGATCTGTGCAAGGTTAAATTTGTAGTTTAACTTGCAATTTACACTTAAGTTCCTGTCTGGCTTGAGAAAAGATGCTAAGATTTGTTTTCTTCCAGTTTTCCTTTTGCTTCCACTTCAAATTTTTATTTTCATTAATGCAAGAAATGATTTTTACCCAAATTTCTGCGTTGTTTCTGAACTCTTAATGGAACTTTCCTTTAATTCCAAAGTGTTCTGTGGGATTATCTAAGGACTGCAATGTGGTGTACATCAGTTAAGTTTGTGCCTGCCTGTTCTCTCCTAGACTAGAGAATTACAGTGTGTGTGCCGGGGGGGGGGAGGCCACAGGTAGCAGTGATTTAGGGTTGCCAGTGTCCCAGGAATTAATGTATAATGAAGAAAACAGACTAGACTACAGCAAGTCTGAAGTTCCTCCGTCTGCTCCTCTGTTTTAAACATTGTACAATAATTTTGCATATCTTAACCATTGAAACAATGTCTTTTGCAGAAGGATCAGATAGTGTTATGGTGTTAGAAATGCTACACATCATACTTTAATTTTATGTGGCTGAATAGAAAAAAATTAAAATGTGATTGTTCCATGGTGCTCTCCAGGCCATAGTTTACAATATGTTACTGCAGGGGAATGGACAGCAGACTTGTTCCCAACAGTCTAGGTCTGTGAGGCCATAAGTCAACTCAGGTGTCAATATCACTGTACCAGACTACAAAGGTTACTATGCTGCAACTGGTCAGCTTCTTCCCATGCTTTACTCCTTGCACATGCTGTTTCACTTGTTGTCTTTATGTAGAACCACTATGCTGGCCTCTTCTTTTTTTCAGTGTTATCTGTGGAAAGGCAGTTTTATATCACCATGCCCTCATCCAAAAGACACATAGGATAGGGACAGACTTTACACAGAAACTAGTCTAAGTGATCAGAAACTGTTTTAAACCTGTAACAGAACAGACATTCAGTGCACATAAACCAGTTAAAAAAATGGCTGAAACTGGTTTGAGATAAACTGGTTTGAATGTAGCATTAGACTTAACTGATTTGAGTTAAACCAGTTTGTGCAATGTTTGTCCCAGACCCCTTGCTGCTTTAAGTTAAATCAGATTCCCCCAGCATCCCGGCATGCTCTCTGGGCTGGGTGGGGCTCTCTGCTCCACAGCAGGGCTAGCCCCTCCCTTCTGTTTCCCGGCTGGAGGTCCAGCAGAGACTTGCAGGCACAGCAGGGTCTGCTGGCTTTCCTGTGCCCCTCTCCCCAACCCTGCACCACTTGCTGCTTATGCAGAGATCTCTTCCTCTTCTCTGCCACAGCACAGACCATAGCTAGCATATGGTATGCTAGCTAATGCTGTGTAAGGCAGGTAGGACAGTGGAGCTAATCAACAGCTCAGCTAGTAATGTCCCTGCATTCCTTCCTTTGGAAAAAGATGTTTAAGAAGATCTTGAACTAGTGAGTGAGGCTTTGTTTTCTGATGGAGTGCTAAATGCTGATAACACAGCTGATAAATGTTCTGTTATCAAGCAGGGTGTGGGGGAGACACCCCTTCCTAATCACAGTGTCCTGCCGGGGCCTGGCCACACCTCCTCTCAGTTTAGCTCTCAGAAAGGGAAGGGAGGGCTACTCTAGCACCCCACCAGACTTCTTGCCTGAGCCACTGCAGGCATGTGCTGACATTTTTTTCAGTCTAGAGGGGATGTCTTTGCAGTTACAAAATGATTTAGCGTAGCCAGGTTAGACTACCCTGCAAAGACTGAATCAATTCAGGCTCAGGCTTTCTGAATGTCTGTCCCTAGCCATTATTAATTCCTTTGTTGTGGTCTGGGAAGAACGTATTTAGTATATTGTTCTGATTACAAGTCTACGCTTTTTTCCATTAAAAGAACCATAAAAATTCTACTGCATGTGTATGTAGAATAGGCCTGTAATTTGGTTTCCTGCAGGATTTCAGTACTTTAGTATATGCAATAAAAATAAGATAGAAATATTTTCAGTGCACTTTTTCTTGTAGTGTTGCAGTGTATTTAACTCATTGTATCCTTTTCTTGGTTATTTGATTGTCCGGTAGGATTTTGTAAGGGCAATAGAAGTTCAATTTCTGTATCTATTATTATCAACCTATATTTATGGGAAAAGCTGGTTTTTTTCTCTAAACCTGTAAACAGTGCTCACGTATATGCAAGGGTCTGCTTATGATCCAAAAATATGGTATTAGAATTTCTCCATAATTTATAGGTGTTTTGATTTCTGAAGTTGATGAACAGAGACATATATTGAAGTGTCTGTTGGTCCACTATGGCATTTTGGCTTCCCATTAGACTTGTTATATCTTTTTAAGTGGTACAAGTGAAACATTTTAAAAGCAAGGGTGCAATTAAGTTTCATGACTTTCTGTCAAACCAAGTTTCCAGTGTGATGTCAACTTATGAATGAAAAATGCAGAATTGTGTGGTTATTTCCTACATATCCTATTCCCATTTTGTGTCTGAATGCAAGTGTATTCAATTCTCTATTTTTTTCTTAGCCCTTACTCATCTCTGCAGGCACATTAGAGACATTAAGGCTACAATTCCAAGCCTGTTCAACCAGTTTTTGTGCTTTAAAGGTATGCACAGATCAAATTATTGTAAGTATTCTAGAATGTTTGTATTTCTGGTTTTGTTCATATTTATAAGAAAAGCTTTGTCTCCAAATTGAGTATTTTTGCATTCAAGACAGATGGAGAGAGGCTTTCACTGATTACAGAACAAGCTAGGATTGCAAGTGGGGCTCCCTAGGATGAGGCAATGAAGGAAGCTATGAGGGAATGAGGTTCTTCCTCAGGCCGTCTTCCACTGTCTTTACTTGGCAGTCTTCCCAGCTACTAGAGCTGACTTCACGGGTTCCTGAAGTTAAGCTTTAACAACGAAAGAGACTACAAAACTTGTAATGACATTGAAGCTTCTTCACCCACTTCTAGGTAGAAAGAGTCTATTATTCAGCAAACACTGGTTCAGTGACAGGCTAAATATGAATGGCTTCTTTAAGAGTCCATCTATATGGGCAGGTAAAGGTATGATTAGATTGAGTGCACAATCACATCTCCTGCCATGCCACACATGCATGGCAGGAGGCATGATTATGAGTTGGCAAATCAGATCCTATGATGCCTTATTGCTGGTGCAGGGGCCTCTGTATAACCAACCAATATGTTTGTCAAGAGAAGCAAAGCACAGATCATCTCCTGAGATGCCCTGTAGCACCACAATGCACCCCACAAGATCTGGCAGCACAAACACCAGAAGCAGTGGCTTGGGTAGAATATTGGAAACAGACCATATAGAAAGGTTGGATTGGAGACACGACAAAGAAGCTGGTGCAAGGGGAGCTTGGGATCAGCCTCCCTCTGTCCCAGCAAAAAGCAAGCTCTCATGGCTGGGAGCCACCTCAGCTGATGAGATATTTTGTGGAATAGCTTTGTAGTTTATTCCTCTTTTTATCACATCATTGATTGATTGAAGGTGACCACTTAAGGTATGATTAACTGGTTAAGTATAACATGTAGATGGTCATAATGCTAAATTAATTTTTGAAAGAGTGTATTATTTTAAGCTGCATGTCTTTTTTGTGATGTTAACTGTCAGTAAAAAGATAAATAGTGGTGACTCATGAATGCACTATCAATATATAGACTGTGTATTACAAAGGAGTAGCAGAAAGTATAACCGCTATGTACAAATGCAGTATTTTGTTTCCATAATAAAATACAACGGGAAAACCTAGTGTATCCAGTGTATGCCTCTTGGCAGAAGGACCAGAATTCCAGTTTCAGTGCCTTTGCATGTGTGATTGATTGACTTGCTACAACAGACACATCACTGGGCAAGTACCATGCTTATTTATTTATTTATTTTTTTAGACTAAATAGTAACAACAGCTGAAAATCAACAATGAATAAAGGAGCTACAATGACAGTTTTAATACTGATGAGTATTTTCAGGTGGGCAATATAGTCCTACCCAATCAGGCTAGGTTTGAAAACAAACAAAACAAACAAACTGAAATACTAGTACAATAATGCATAAAATATAGTATAGTGTGGGATTTGAAAGGATAATAGAAGCAAACAAAGATGGTAAAAGTAGAGGTCAAGATGGAATTGGAGATAGTGAAAGGTATATGTTGTCCACAAAAAACTAGAATTAAATGTAAAGGTCATGGGATAATATTATACATTAATGATGCAGTAGCTTGTGAATAAATTCAAAGTGATTGTATGCATAAAATCAAATGAGTTTAGGTCAAAATAACTTTGAGAGGATAAGAAAAGTGGTTCTATTGGAATATTGCTAGAGATCTACTATAGATGCTTAGGATTGTATATGGTGTTATGGGATGGGGTCTCCAAGGATGGCCGTGATCTCCTAGGGCCCCTCGACTGTGCCAACTTGGGCTGATGGGCACCCTCTTTTCTCGCCTCCCACATCTTGATGTAATTATTATATAGGGAAGCTGCCTTCACATCCAGTTGGACACGGTCCAGATGGACTTCCCTGAACCCTTTGTGGGTTCCGTTTCAAAATAGATGTCTTGGGACACCACAGCCTTATGGGCTATATGCATGGCTCCAGACCGCCCCTTTACCATGCCCCAAGTCTCACAGATAGTATTTGCACAACATCCCTCCGAGGCCTTGGTTTTACTTGGCCTTGGGCTGTCGCTGGGCTCTTTGCAGCCCTGCCTGTCTCGGCACCAGGCTTTCTGCAGCCAGAGTTTCTGCAGTCCAAACACCACACCCTTGCTGGCACCGGGGCCTGTGCGCCCTGAACACCACGCCCTCACTGGCACCGGGGCCTGTGCGCCCTGAACACCACGCCCTCGCTGGCACCGGGGCCCCCACACTACAGTGGGCCCCAGTGAGGTCTCCTCCTTCCCCAATAGCCTCACCCAAAAACCTGTTCTTTTGAAACACCAAACAAAACATAAGCCCCTGGGCTATAACATAACACATAAGCTCCCATTGCGCTCCACCCCTTTAAAAGAATCAAACCTTGCCTGTGGCATTCCCAGAAGCTAGATTCACTCTCAGGACTCTTCCCCTAGCTTTCTCTAAGAGGGCTCCTTCCTGCTTGGTGGCTGCCTAATTCCAGCCTGGGGATTTATAAGGGCCCAGGGCCCTGCCCACTCCGGTCAGCTGACAGGTCCAGGTGCAGGCTAATTTGCTCTCTAGCCTGTTGCCCTGATAAACTGCACCTGAGCTTCTGCCTGTCTCTTCAGGCTCTCCCCAGTCAGTTTTTTGCTCTTCTAGGAGCAGGCACTTTAGTGTTTCACCAAACAGCAGAAGAATCTCTTTTACATTTAGTTT
This sequence comes from Alligator mississippiensis, assembly GCF_030867095.1. Lineage (NCBI taxonomy): Eukaryota > Metazoa > Chordata > Crocodylia > Alligatoridae > Alligator > Alligator mississippiensis. The sequence continues at coordinate 50,997,940 of NC_081832.1, forward strand.
TTCTTTTAGTATTAAGCCAGGGAGCTAGAGCTTGGGGCCAGCACCTGTGCTTTCCATTAGCAATATAAAAAGCTGCCCTGTCCTGGCCCCAGCAGTACAGAAAGCTGCCCTGGCAAGTAGCTCAGGGCTACTCACTCTCAGGAGCTTCTGAGGCCCAGCCAATTGGTACCTGGGGACACTACCCCTTCTGCCAGCTGGGTTGCTGAAGCAGCCCTGAGAGGTCCCTGCACCCTTTACCCACTGTAGCAGTCTGGCAGTGGGGGCTGCTGCCTGGCTATGACCTACTGCGCACCTACCAGACAGGGATGAGGCATCTGCCCCTCTGGGCCAGCTGACAGTGGGTTGTGGCTGCAGGGTTGGCCTCTGTGGGCACATCCACATGAGCCCGCACGTGCCTCAAGCCCCGCCTCAAATCCCTTTCAGGCGGGGCAAGAAGCACGCATGGGAACAAAAAAATGTTCCCCGCACTGCAAACTTGCAGCAGAGGGAGAAAATTAGATCCCTGGATATCCAGGGGTCTAAAAAAAGTGGGGCAGGGCACAGTCCCCAACCGTGCCCTGAGGCAACTGGAGGCTGGGTCCTCCATGGAGACGCTCTGGCTGCCAGAACGTCCTTATGGTTACCCCTCGCCCTGGTGCTGAAACCTGCAGCTGGGCAGGCTGCGTGTTTCAGCACCAGGGCTCCGGTGCCAGTGAGTAAGGGGTGGCGGGGGGGCTGGAGGAGGGGGGAAGGGACTGTGCAGGGGACACCCGACAGCCCTGCCCACTCCCACAGCCCTCTCTGCCCCCCGCCAGCTTTTTATACTGCTGGGGCCAGGACAGGGCAGCTTTTTATACTGCTGGGGACAGCACAGGTGCTGGCCCTGGACTCTAGCTCCCCCTGGCTGCAGATCCGGGAGGAGCCAGGCAGGGTTATTTTGCCCCTAGTGGCACAATTTGCTCCATGACAAAGTGCACGTCTGAGCACGTGCGCTGAGGCAAAAAAGCCCCGGCTCAAATTTGCACCGCTTCTATTTGAGCTACTGCAAGCACATGTGCTTGCATGTGTAGATGCGCCCTGTGTTACACTACTACCATGTGTGCCCCCTGCCTGGCCACCTGGGCAACTATCACCTAGAAGATGTTCTGGGTGTGGTAGCCTGCTTTGAACCGTCAAAGCATGTCCTCCTGGCCCCGTTTGACCAGGAGGTCAGCCACAGCCAGCTGTGTCCAAGGTGCAGCTCTCAGCAGGCAGGGTCCTGCCACTGGCCTCTCTAGCAGAAATTCCGGTGTTCCCTTTTGGAAAACTGAAAAATCCCTGATCAAAAAAATCCCAAAGTCACTCTGTAAAATACCCCAAAATCCATGTTCCTCCACAAGTAAACAAAAGACCACTATAAACAGAGAGAGAGAGAGTGAGAGACAAAGACAGCGATCAGTTGGGCAATGTTTTATTGTTATATCTACAGTGTTGAAGCACTGGCTGTTGGGGGGCTATGGCCATACAGGGGTTATGGCTACCCAACAGAGGCCAAATGGCCGCCACAGGGGCTACCTCTGCCCCGCAAGGCCTATATGCCCCACCCAACCCAACTCCCACAACTCCCCCAGATTCCCCAATGGCTGCCCCACCTGGCCCCACCCCCTATTTCCACCCCCAGACCCCCATGGCTGCACCCCCAACCCCAGGCACCAGCACTTAAAAAAAAATAAAAAGAAACAGCCAGAAAAAAACACAGGAAAAAAAACCCCAGGAAAAAAGCCTCCACTTACCTCAGGAGCAGGGGTGGGGGGGCTCTGGGGCCTTCTGGCAGAGCCTGCCCAGGCAGCACAGGGAAGGAGGCCCCAGGCTGGGGCAGCTGGGGCTGTCCCTCTTCCCCTTGCTGTGCAGGCGGGGCCCCAAGTGATAGTGACAGCAGTTGGAGCTGTCGTAAGTGCCAGGGGTTTTGTTTGTTTTTTTAAAGTGAGCAAGCAGGGGGCAGGGAGCGGGGGAATGGGGGGATGGGGCTGGGCAGGCCAGGGGTTGAGGGGGTTTAGGCGGTAGGCGGGGGGTGGGGCCAGGCACTGTGGGGATTGGGGGGGCTGGGGCAGGCACCGAAGGGATCAGGGCCTCGGGGGGTGGGGCTGGGCACTGCAGGGTTTGGGGGCTGAGGGAGCAGGAGGGGCTGGCGGGGGTCCCCCCCATAGTCCCCTCCCTACTTGTCCAGCCCCCCAACCCCTTAACAGCTTGGAGCCATGGTGCTGAAGCACGCTGCTTCTACACCATGGCAAGAGGCCAACCATGGAGACCCTCTGGCAGCCAGAGTGTTTCCCTGGAGTACCCAGCCTCTGGTTTCCTCAGGGCACAGTCATGGACTGTGCCTTGCTCTGCTTTTTTAAACTTTGGGTTTTTTAGACCCCTGGATATCCAGGGGTCTAATTTTCTCCCCACGCTGCAAACTTGCAGCACAGGGAACATTTTTTTTTGTTCCCACACATGCCTCTTGCCCCAACTCAAAGGGGTTTGAGATGGGGCAAGAGGCATGTGCATGCTCATGTGGACGTGGTCTTAATGTACAAAAGACTACTTCAGTGTGGTGGGCAAATCCCAGGCTAATGTGCAGTAGATTTCACCTAATGCTCGTTAACGTCACCAATAAAACATTCATGTGTGCTAAGGCGCAGTAGCACTGATTACAGTGCATTAAGTTATTACCTGTCATCACAGGTACTAAACTTAATGTGCTGTAATTACAATGCATTAGTGAATGTGTAGACTCACCCTTCAGGTATATAAGAAAAGGGTAACGTCATAGCTTCCTGTGGTTATTGTAAGAGTCTGCAGGTGAAATCAGGGATGTTGTGCCTTGCAGATGGAGAGGTATATAGAACATATGTATATATTGGAGGTGATTGCATGTGGTTAGATAAATAGGTGGATAAGGGCAGCGGCATTCACAGGAAAAAAGCAGAAACAACAACTTGTCTTGAAAGTGGAGGAGAAAGAAAAGCATGTTTACATCAGGCCTTTGAAGGGGGTGGCAAGTAGCTTAAAATTTAATCCCATAGGAGTTGAAGAATTTAAGGCAAGGGGGTTGGAAGATAGGAGACAAGCATGGAAGGCAAGCTTTGTGACTGCATTTTTATGGACTGAGAAAGGCAAAAATGTATGTATTTGGAAGACCAGAGATGAGAACTGCAGGAATCATGACAGTAGCAAGGAAGTAGAATGATGGACCTGGAATGAAAGTTGTCAATGGTAACAGAGAAGAGGACACATAGTTGAGGAAAAAGACATAAGGTTGGAAATTACTTGGATGCATGAGACAACGGGAATACTTAGGAGGATTTTGAGGTTATATAATACTGCTAATTAACAATAAAATCTTCTCAATGAAAAATTACGAATTGTAGGAGTATAATAAGTAGGGCTGGAAATTCCAAGAGAAATTATGGAGTTTTACAAAGTGGCTTTACTGTATCATATGATGAAATTTTCAGTCTGCAGTGAGCTATTGCATATTGCATATGTCTCTTATGACAGATTGAGATGTTGAACACTCATGAGTCTGTTGTTCCTTATGTGACAGTCTTCAACAACCTCTTGTATTGCCAGAGGCATGGGGCTGCCATAGACCTAGCCCCAGGTCATGTATTAAGCAAGCAATTGATTCAGTTTGGGTATTCACCTAAGACAAATAATAAGTAAAAGAAGTTGAGCAGCCCTTGAATGTTGAGTAACTTGATACTTTGGACAGGTTAGGATTTTAATAAACATCAAGGTACCCGGTTTGAAAGCTGAGCTTGGAGTTAAGACTCTAGAAAGAAGGGTTGCATTGCAGTTTTAATTACAATACTAAAGGGACCTCTGTCCTTATGCTTTTGCAAAATTTGGAAATCATAATGCATTATGTTCCTCTTTGTTTCTCTGTCTGGGGATATGTTTCAGATATAGATTGTGGGTTTTTAATGAATATTTATGAATTTTACTTTGCTGAAAAGAAGTGCAATCTTCATAAAAGCAGAAAGTAAAAATGGTTTGTACTCAGACATTGTAGGCTATCCATATTATTAAACCTAATGCAGTGATCAAGCAAGTTTTTCATTCTGCGTCTCCTCATGCAATGTCTGGCTTCTGCTTCCCCACCCCGCTAAGCAGGCATTCTCCCGTCCCTCACAGACACCTCTCAGCATTAGCTAGCAGACCACATGCTGGCTACCTCCAAGTGAGCTATGGCAGACAGGACAAAGGCAGAATCAACAGATAGCTGGTAATGTCCCTTGATAAACATTCCCTGCTGGGCTGGTCAGGAGGTGGGGAACCCCTCCCTAATCATAGCATCCTGCTGGGGCCTAGCCACACACCCCTCAGCTCAGCTCAATGGAAGGGAAGGGAGGGCTGCTCTGGTGCACCCCAGCTTCTAGCCTGAGCCACTGCAAGGCATGTGCCTGCATGTCTGGGATGTCTGTCTGGTTACAAAACTTATTTAGCCTAGTCAGATTAGACTAACCTGCAAAGATCAAACCAATTCAGGCTCAGGCTTTTTGATGTCTGTCCCTAGCCCCAGTGTCGGTGTCCATTCTCTGTGAGCACTTTAGTGAGTTTGGGCCATATGTAACCATCATTTGAATATTAGTTCCCTTTCAGTTTAGGATTCAACTTTGAAACCAAATCTAGGGATTTTAGCAGTTGTTAGCCTTATTATGCAATAAGCAGTAATTTATCCACAAGTAATTTGAATGTTGTGTTGTTCTATTGAGCTTGTCAAATGGAAGAAGAGAAGGAAAAATGTTAAGTAGTGGATGATTATGTGCCTTACCTGTTTGATGCTGAGGAAAGGAGGGAATATTTGATGATACTCTCCAGATTGGCTGTAATGATCCCTATTCTGCTTGTGTAACATACATATGATGCCAAACTGTCTGTTTTGTTAGTCAAAATGTCCATTAATGTAAAGGCCTGTTTAAATGCATTTTTAGTTAAAAATAGCATAGTTTAATTTAACAATTGTATATTGAATGCAAAGAACCAACAGAACCTGTAGTTTGGAGGATTACATGCACATAAACATAGGCTCGCTTCTCATGAATATGCTTAGCAAAAATTCCTGAAAATTTTAGTTCTTAGGGAGTTGCTAAGGGTCAGGCCATGTGATCTATTGTGAGTGTCCTTTTATTCAAAGTTAAATGATTTTAAATCTTACCATTGATTAATTCATTTTAATCTCTAGATATGTATTGGAATAAATAAGAAAACTACTTTCAAAAGCTTGCTTTTCTCTTTATGTAACTGTTGTAAATTTTAATGAGCCTCTTAATGAAATCTGAGCATTTAGTAATGGCTTTACATTTACAAGTTACCGGTTGCTATGTTGGCCTCCAGCTAAAGTCTTTATTTTTGTTCTGGTTCTACATTATTACCTATTGACCTTTACTAAGGTCAGGTTAGTTTGATCTTTAAGTCCCTTATGCTGTGGGTCATGTTCGTGTGATACATTCTAGCTCAGCTAAAATTACAAATAAATCTTGACACTGAAATGAAAACAGGGAAAAAGGCAGTTCTTGGGAATTACAATCAACTGTTTGCCTGTCAAATATCTGAGGTCAACACCAGGTTTTCATAGTGAACTTGGTTGTAATTTTCCTTCATCCTTTTTTTGGTTCTGTCCATCCTTTGAGTTGGTTTCCTAAGCAGTTCTAAGCAAACTGTTATCAATAAATGCTCATGTCTCTTGCATTTTTCAATTCTGTCATGAACAGAAATTGAAGAAATGAAATCCTGTAGTGTCTGCAGCAACTTGTTATTCTCTCTAACCTCAGGTGTGCAACTAAAATGAAATCAGACATGGAGCATTTGTGTAGTTTTTACGGTGACCATCTCCTGCTCAGATGACATAAAATATGTTTAACATGAGTTCTTGTGCTCATTAAAGAGGAACAGGGTGTTTTCTGCTTCCTACTGGATTAAAGATTTGTGTGTCTGGTTCCCTGCTGTGTGCAAAGCTAACATCTTTTATAATTGCAAAAGCAGTTGTATCAAGATTGGCAGTCACATAATAAGGCATCGTAAATTTGTGCTGTGTGACTTTGGTTTTCTAATGAAATTTAAAAACATGATAAGGTGTAATGGCAAGAACAACAATTCAAGCTTAAGCACATAGATGTACTGGTTTTTAACTAATCCACATTCCTTATCCTTTTCCATGGCCTAGCAAACAAATCACAAGGGGACAGTCTTTTTAATACTTTGCACAGCTTGCTACTTCATAAATCACAGTCAGCAGCTCAACTTTACTCTGAGGTTGGGCAGTCAAGTGAGCTTATTGTCTGTTAGTGGGTGTCCTAGGGACAAAAAGAAGATGAACAAAAAAGCAGTAGCCAGGCCAATAGGTCCTAGGTTCCAGCTACTACAAGCAGTGAAGATTTACTAGTGTTCTCTTGTCTACGTGAGATTATTTGCTGTCTCTGGTCTTATTTACCTAACTTGGACTAGGGAGCCTAAATTGTTCAAGGAGAGGGTGTTAGTTTGTTTTTCCTTCTCTTTCTCTTGCTCTGTTTCTCTGTCTAAACACTTTTAGTAACTAGGATCTGATATAGGACATAGTGACTTAAAATTAAGCAGGCATCTCAAGAAATTGTTAACTATACCTGGGCCAAACTTACTATTTGGATGTGAAAGCTTTGACTTCAGTTACTGTCACATTTCTGCTTCCTAAAAATTGTTTTAGCATTGCTACATCGTTTAGACCCCCCAAATATATTATTTTCAGTGGTCAAGGAGTAATAAATGATACCATACGTTAAACAATTTACAATTCTTTCGAATACAACTTGCACATTCAAAATCACGCTCTAGTAATAATATAATTTAGACAACCAGTGGAATTTATTCTCACTGTAATATGAAATGCCCCAGGTTCAAGCCATTGTACACTTCAGCATAACTATTTATTAATCTATCAAGTAATAAAAGATGCTATATATTTACCGGCACTCTATCATAGAGATTCATATGTTGACTGAAGCCTTCCTGCAAACCAGTAATAAATATTTAATAAATAATGTTGGAGTATAGATAATTTTTCTAAGTGAAAAGTATTTATTTTTCCCACTCAATGGTGGGCAAAGAAACTGATTTGATTTAGCTCAAACTTTAGAGAGTCTGGTCAGTGTCAGGAGATTTAGTATCTTCAACATCGAAATATGTTTTAAAAAAGTAGAACGCAGTAAAAGAACTAAAGAACATTACTGAAATCTGTTTATGATTTCATCTTCAACATACTTTACCATAAGTTCTATAAATCTACTCAAATACTATAAAATATTTGGGCAGTAACTGAATTTTGCAGTTTGTCTCCATATTTGGAGTAACAGTGGCAGGTTAGAGACAGTTACCACAATCCTGTGCCGTTGACACTCAACTTGATTTCAGAGTTTAGCCCATTGATTATGTTCCGAATAAGATAATAGCAGCCAGGAGAGAACAGGTTGGGTAGTCTCTAATGTTAACCATAAATGTCAGAAAAGCTCATCTACAAAAGAAGTGCTCCTGGTTATGCTTCCCAAGAACTTCAGTCTCTTAAATCAAATGCATCATGCTGCAAATAGTATTTATGTGATACTTTCTGGTTTAGCTAAAATTGCAGTGGAAAATGGTTATTTAAAATGGCAAAAAGCCAATGACTGTGATTTTAACACTAGTCTCACAATAGTTGATGTTTTTCTTGAAGTTGCAGTTGTAATCTGGTTAGTACTGGAGGATTTCAGCTTTCATTTAAAAGGAAAAATAAGTATAGCTCTCAGTAATTTAAGAAAAAGCTCAAATCTGAACTAAATATTCTAAGGCTGGAAGGCAAATACAAAAAAAGTGTGTTTGATTTCATGGTTTTAAAAGTCAATTGTAACATTTTTTGTGGCTTGATAGCCTAACTCAATTTGGGTTGGCAGCATGGGAACTAAGTCATATTTATCTCAAAAAAATAATAGAGGGGAAAATCATTTGTGGGATTTCAGTAGGTCCATCTAGAGATCAGAATTTCATATAAAATGAATCTGAGAAAAAAAAGAGACTTCCTGTTTAAAAAACTGCAATCCAAGGAAAAGAGCGCTTGTGAAATCTTTAAGTCCAGTTTTTAAAATGATGTTATGTATTTAAGTTCTGCTTTAGATCTTGTCTCTCACAGTTTTATCCAATATATTGCTTGCCTTTCCTTTCTCTGATGTTTGTTTTATTTTTCTTGAGGGATAAGAAGTAGAGGTGACCTAGTATTCAAAAGCTTCAAGGAATGTTGGACCTGGCACTAAGAAGAGAAAATGGCTGGTAGTGCAGTGGGAATGGTGTGGAAAGCTAAATCCTTTGAGTGCATCTGGGAAAGAAGAAAAATGGTCAGCCTTTATAGCATGCTGAAAATGGAGAGAGAACTTGCAATGTATTATTTTTTAAAAACAATTCTTGATGATTATTGTTTAAGTTTTTCTTTGACATAACAAGTATTCATTAAATTACAATTTGAATTTGTCCTTTCTATGCGGGAAAAAGTAGAACTGTTAAACTAGTAAATAGATATTATCTGCTTCCCTCCCCCCCGCCCCCCACCTCCCAAAAAAGGCCATAGTTTGGGAATGTGTATCCTTAATCACTGAGGCCCATCTTTTTCTCCATCAGATGTCTTAGTGACAGGATACCATATAAACATACAGTGCATGCTGTTCACTGTGTTCAAGTTCCTTCTTTTTTGGATGTGTAGTGCATTTCTGCAACATGTACAAGCAAATGAGGAGGGCTTTAAACTGGTGAGAAGAGCTTTAAATTAGGATCACCAGGGTAAGTTGGGAAGAGGGTGACCTGGAGGAAGCACAAGCAGGAGTAGGGAACAGTGGGAGCTTCCTTATTCTTCCTGAGAAAGTTGGGCGATCAGCTAGTTACTTCAGGCGTGTCTGTACATGAATGCATGGAGCCTGGGAAACCAGCAGAAAGAATTAAAAGTCTCACACAGTCAAGGAACTATGATGTGGTTGGAATAACAGAAACTAGCTGGGATAGCTTACATGACTGGAGTACTGTTGTGGATGGGTATGAAAGCTGGGCAAAGTCCAGCCTGTGGCCTGGATCCAGCTGGCAGTGGACTCCATTTCCCAGCAGCCCCTGCCTGCATGGCTGGGCCTGGTTTCCATGGTGACCCCAGTTGCACCTGCACTGTGATAATGCAAGTCTGGGGTTACCATGGAGACTGGCCCCAGCCATGGTGGCAGGGCAGGACAAGGTGCTGCTCTGGAGCCATTTGGATCTTGCAGCAGGGGCATCTTGGTCTGAGGCCAGGGCAGAGCCACCATCTGCAGCCTGCGTGCTCTAGGCAAGGGTGCACAGGCAGTGGATCACAGCTCTGCCCCGGCTTAGGACCAGGCTATCACCTCTGCAAGGAGCCGGGGCAGAACTGCGATCAACTGCCAGTGCACCTCTGCCCAGCGCATGCAGGCTGCAGGTTGCAGTTTTGCCCTGGCCCCAGACCAAGCTGCCCCTGCCATAGGATCCCAGCAGCTCTGGAGCAGCCCCCTGCCCTGCCCTGCCCTGCTGCACGACCTGCCAGCGTGTCTGGGTCCAGTCTCCATGTCAACCCTAGCCTTGCATTATCACAGTGCAGGTGTGGCTGGGGTCTCCATGGAGAATGGCCCCAGCCATGGAGATCCCAGTTGCACCTTGCACCTGGGCAGGGGCTGCAGGAAACTGGAGTCCAGCTGCTGGCCAGATCTGCCATTTTGTCTACTACCCCTGATATAAACTGTTCAGGAAAGACAGGCAGGGGAGAAGAGGAGGAAGAGTTGTGTTCTATGTAAAAGAGTTGTATGATTGCTCAGCACACCGGTATGAAACTGAAGATAGGCCTGTCAAAAGTGTCCAGGTTAGAGTCAAAGGGGAAAGTATCAAGGGTGATGTTGTGGTGGGTGTGTGCTATAGGCCACCAGACCAGGAGGGTGTGGTGGATGAGGCTTACCTCAAACAGCTAGTGGAAGTTTCCAGATCACAGCCCCTGGTCTCATGGGAGACTTCAATCACCATGGCATCTGCTGGGAGGGCAACACAGCAGTGCACAGTTAATCCAGGAAGTTTTTGGACAGTGTTGGGGACATCTTCTTAGTGCAGGTGTTGGAGAGGCCAAGTAGGTGCTGTGCTCTCCTAGACTTGCTTGCTCACAAACAGGGAAGATTCATAGTAGCGGATGGCAACTTGGGCATCACTGACCATGAGATGATTGAGTTCAGGATCCTGAGGAAAGAAAGGAAAGAGAGTAGCAGAGGAAGGATCCTGGTCTTAAGAAAAGCAGACTTCGATTCACTCACAGAAACTAATGGGCAGGATCCCCTGGGAGGCCAGTCTGAGGGGGGAAGGAGTCCAGGAGAGCTGATCTTATTTTAAAGAAACCTTGTTGAGGACATAGGAACAAACTATCCTGATGTGCAGGAAGACTAGCAAGTAAGGCAGAAGACCAGCTTGGTTTAGCAGGGAACTCTTCAATGATCTGAAACACAAAAAGGAAGCTTTTAAGTAGAAATTTGGACAAACAACTAGCGAGGAGTATCAGAGTATTGCTTGGGCATGCAGGGATAAAATCAGGAAGGCCAAAGCACAACTGGAGTCGCAGCTAGTAAGGGACATAAAGGGTAAAATGAAGGATTTCTATAAGCATGTCATCAAGAGGAGGAAGATCAGGGAAAGAGTGGCTCCTTTACTGAATGGGGGTGGCAACCTAGTGACAAATTATATAGAAAAGGCTTCAGTACTCAATGCCTTTTTTACCTCAGTCTTCACAGGCAAGGTCAGCTCCCAGCTGACTGCATCAGACAGCACAGTTTGGGGAGGAGATGAGCAGTCAACAGTGGCAAAAGAACATGTTAGGGACTATTTAGAAAAGCTCGGTATGTACAAGTCTATGGGGCTGGACACAATGCAGCCGAGGGTGCTGAGGGAGATGGCTGATGTTATTGCATAGCCACAGGCTGTTATCTTTGAAAACTCATGGCAATTGGGAGAGGTCTCTGATGATTGGAAAAGGGCAAATACACAGTGCCCATCTTTAATAAAAGGAAGAAGGAGAATTCAGGGAACTACAGACTGGTCAGCCTCACCTCAGTCTCTGGAAAAATCATGGACCAGTCTAAGCACTTGGAGGAGAAGAAGGTGATTAGGAACAGTCAGCATAGATTCACCAAGGCCAAGTCATATCTGACCAACCTGATTGCCTTTTGTGGTGAGATGACTGGCTCTGTGGAAAGCAGAAAGAGCTTTGGATGTGATCTATCTTGACTTTAGCAAGGCTTTTGACATGGTCACAAGATTCTTGCAAGCAAGCTAAGGAAGTCCAGGTTGGATCAATGAACTGTAAAGTGGATAAAAAAGTGGCTGGATCATTAGGCTTAAAGGGTAGTAATCAGTAGCTCAATATGTAGTTGGCAGCCAGTAACTGGAGTTCATATCTTCTTCAACAACCTGGAAGATGTGATGGAGTGGACCCTCAGCAAGTTTGCAGATGCTACAAAGCTGGAGGGAGTAGTGGATGCACTGGAGGGTAAGGCTAGAATTCTGAAAGACCTATTCTGAAAGACAAATTGGAGGATTAGACCAAAAGAAATATGAGGTTCAATAAGGAGAAGTGCAAAGTCCTGCACATAGGATGGAACAATCCCATGCATTGGTACAAGCTAGGGACTGACTGACTAAGCAGTAGTTCTGCAGAAAAGGACTTGGGAGTTACAGTGGACAATAAGCTGAATATGAGCCAAAAATGTCCCCTTGTTGCCAAGAAGGCTGCATACTGGGCTGCATTAGTAGGAGCATTGCCAGAAGATGGAAGGAAGTGATTCTTCCCCTCTATTCAGCACTGGTGAGGCCACATCTGGAGTACAGTGTCTAGTTTGGGGTCCCCCACTACAGAAAGGATGTGGACAAACTGGAGAGAATCCAGTGGAGGTAACAAAAATGGCTAAGGGGCTGGGGCACATGACTTCTGAGGACAGGTGGAGGGAACTGGGTTTAAGTCTGGAGAAGAGAAGACTGAGAAGGGTTTTAATAGCAGCCTTCAACTACCTGAAGGATGATTACAAGGAAGATGGAGTTAGATTGTTCCCAGTGATGACATATGGGAGAACAAGGAGCAATGGTCTAAAGTTTCAGTAAGGGATGTTTAGGTTAGATATTAGGAAAAACTTTCTCCCTGGGAGGGTAGTGAAGCACTGGAACAGGTGACCCATAGAGATTATGGAATCTCCATCCTTGGAGGTTTTTAAGTCCTAGCTAGACAAAGCCTTGGTTGGGATGATCTAGCTGGGGATGGTCCTGCTTTGAGCAGAGGGTTGGACTAGAAGCTCAGCATTTCTTAACCCGTGAGTTGTGACCCAAAAATGGGTCACAAGAATATATGAAAGGGTCACAAACAAACTTAAAAAATGGATTCTTATTTAAAGGAGAAACTTGTGGGAAACCATGACTTTTCCCTTCCCAGCTGTCAGAGTTCTATCCTGCAAGGGGCTGCTTGGGACTCCCCATGTCCACCCTTCCCCTCACCCTATAAGCCCAGCCCCCGCCCTACACACTGAGGGGGATGGAGCCTGGAGGTGAGGGGCAGTGGGACAGGAGTGAAGGGCCCTTGCATGGAACTGGCCATCAATGTTTAAAAATGGTCCTGGTACAAAAAAAGCTGAGAACCATTGGACTAGAGGTCATCCTGAGGTCCCTTCCAGCCCTAATTTTCTATGATTCTAAGTCAGTTTAAAGAAGATAGAAATGGCAGTAAAATGAAACTTCAAATATATAGTCTGATCTTCAAGTTTGGGCCCAATGAATTAATCAGTTCTAAAACTTACTGAACCCAAGTTTAGAAGTTTAATTCTAGCTATTTCATGCTGTAAATTAATATTTGGTATGGATTTCAAGTGACATAAAGTAAAGAACTGTTTTTCATCTGCTTTAACTTCATACTGTAGAATATGCATTCTTTTAGAATGTGGTTTAAGGTTTGTGAACTAAGTGTTGTATAAAAGCTGGACTGTTTTGCCTTAATGATTTTGTATAACTAGAGATGTACCAAAATCACGATGTTGAGATTTTCGTAAAAAAATGGAAAACGGGGCATTTTCCATGAAAATCAGAGAAATCCGTGAAAAAGGAGCCCCACAAAAAAGCAGGGAAAAGCACGACTCCATGTAAAAATATAAGATTTTTCTCCCCCCTCCCCCCCCCCCGGAGCACCAAAGATGGTTTCTGCCCCTGCCCCTGCCCCTTGGTGAGAGGGATGCCCTCATGCAGCTTCTCAGCCACGCAGCCAGGGCAGACAGGGACAGGCCATCCTGCTTTTTTTCTGCTAGCCATAGGTGCCTAGCCCAGCTAGGCCAATTCTGTGGTAAGTGGGTGCTGTGGATGGTGTGGGGCTGGGCTGGGGGAAGCCAGGGCATAGGGGCAGCATACCTGGGCCATGGTGGGGGGGAGCAGGGCTGGACTTGGGGGAGCAGAGCTGGGGCGGGACAGGCGGGCAGTGTGGCTGGGCCATGATGGGGGGAAGAGGGCTGGGCCATGGGGAGCAGAGCCAGGTTGGGGTGAGATGGAAGCATGGCTGGGCTGGGGTAGGGGGGGCAATGGGGCAGCCTAGGATAAGGGCTGGGCTGAGTAGGGGTACGGGGAACAGGGCTGGGCTAAAAGGAGCTGAGCTGAGTCAGGGTTGGGGGAGCAGTGTGTTCTGGCTGGAAGGCAGTGGTGGCCTCTCCCCACATAGGGCCAGGGAGGGCTTATTTTTCCCCCTGTGCATGCCAGGGCTTGCTGAGGAGTAGAGCCAGGCTGGGCCAAAGGTTAATGGCAGCCCATGTGTCTGCTGGTTGCCCCAGGAAATCAGCGGTGCAAGGGGAGGGAAGGGGCCATAATTTGCCCACAAAATTTGAGCCTGTGGCTGTGGTGAGCCAGCAAAATTTGGTCCTGGGCTCCACGATTTGAGCACATCCCTATATATAACTATAGTAGCAGTATGTTTGGCTTAAACATACATGTCACATATGTGATAAAATAGATGCATAATTACAGTTTTATAATTGATAACTCAAGCATTCCTTAGACCAAAATTGATTTCTAGTTCACATTAAAACTATTGTGTTCATCTTTAGCAGATTACAGTGGACCTAAATTATTCATATCCAGGCAGTTTGCAGTAGGTTGCCAAGTAAAGGGCAAGCTTTGCTAGTATTTGCTGTTGCCCTTATTTATAAATCAGCATAAATCAAAGATCTTTGCAGATCTGAAACTTATATGCATAACATAAAAAAGGAAAAAAAAATTAAGTTTGGGTAGGATCTCTTGGCGGCTGCTGTTTTGGTGATGCCTTCTTCAACCATAATTCCTGGGGTGACACAGAGAAAACTTTGTCAGGCTGGACAGTGGCTGGGGTTTTTTGGATTCTCAGCTGGGGTTTATTAGTCTGAAAGAAGCATTTCTACCTTGGGGCTAATTAGTTTCAGGTGAGTTTACCTAGTTTTGGCACCTTCAGGAGAAAAATGGAGTTTTGCTAACCAAAAGGTAGCAAAGAATTCTATGGTTGAGTTTGTATGTTTTGTTTTGGGAATTGAGTGCTTGTAAAATTGCATGGCACTAATACAGCAGCTAGATTAAGAAAGACTCCAGGAATAAACCCAGAGATTGTAGAGAGGCATGGGGTTTCTGTCGTGCATGATCTACTGATCTTAGTAAGAGTCCTGTAATATAATGTAGTATAGACTAGGCTGATATGAAAAGTAATTTGTTCTTGTGACATCATTGGAGATTTGTACACATGGTTGCACTGCAGTGCTGGACACTTTTAAAAGAGATTTACTTTGTTTAGAAGAAAAGCTACCTAAGTGATCTACTAAGGGAGAATGGGCCACCAAACAACAATGAACTTATTTGCCCACGTTGACACAACAAGTGAACTCCAGCTCAAAACCTGAAGAAACTCCCTACTGTCTCTGGTGGCAGGAAGGAACTTCAGAGAAGCACTAAGCAAAGAAATCATTTGGAAGACAAAGAACCTAAGACAAAAAGGGTGGAGGGGGTAAGAGAGAGAGGCAGGACAGAAAGAGCCTGCAAGGCTTGAGAGAATAGCTGAGGCTGTTTTCCAGGGTATTTGATTGCCTTAGCTTCCAGGCCAAGGACTCTGCCAGTTGCATTGTTATTAATCAGGATAAGTTATTTTTACTTAAGAGCTGCATGTGATTTTGGGTGTGGAAAATCCTCGTGCAAAAGTAAGCCATGCTACACAAACAGCCCAAAAGTAGGCTTCAGAGGGGGCCACAAATAACTTGAGACTGAGGGAGGTGGGCAGGACCAAAAGGCCAAGTCACAGGAGCTTCAACCTCTCTAGAAGCTGACTTCAGGGAGTGTTCTAAGTCTAAGTACAGACAGTCAAAAAGCCTGGGGCTGAATTGATTCAATCTTCACAGGTTAGTCTAAACTAAATAAATTGAACTGATAAGCAAGTGAGCAGGCATTCACTTCTGATTCTGAAAATGTCCCAAATGCTTGCAGTGGCCCAGGCCAAAAGCTAGGGGGTGCTAGTGCATGCCTCCCTGCACAGCTGCAGCAGACAGCTTGGACCAAGGCTAGCCTGCACACCCCGTGGGGGTGGGAGGGTTGCAGGGGAGGTGCAAAGCATCCTGAGATACTAGGGGACTCTGATTTGAAATTGGAGGTGATCTGGGACAGAATGTCAATAAACTGATTTAACCTAAATCCATTAAATCCTGAATCCATTACATTCATCCAGGTTGATGTTAAACCAGGATTGGCCGTTATAGGCACAGGCAGAAGTGACAATTTTCACCCATTTGGCCCCTGAAAGTATAGCCATGACCAAATAGAAGTGCACAGCTTTTAAAGGGCTCGAACCTGCAAAAAACTCGACCTTCATTGCATGAGGGTTCAGATGAAGATGCTCCAAAGCAGAGCAGCTTCAGTAACTTATGCCTCCATTGCCTTCCAGCCCTGGCACTGTTTTCAAAATGGGAGGGGGGGAAAGGGAGTGGAGGGAGTTTGGTGTGGGGTTTATTCAGCTGGTACTGGGTGCAGCAGGTGTATTGGAGCCCCTCTGAGGTGGGTGGACTTCAGTCCCTCCACCCTACCCTCTAGCACCAGCTAAGGAACCCCAAGAATAAGTTCCTTTCCTCCCTTTCTCCCTTCCCATTCTGAAAACAGTCGCAGGGCTGGGAGAGAGGAGGGGCATTGCTAGGGCCAAGCAATTGAAGGCTTCTAGCTGCTCTAAAGAGCAGCTGGAATTACCACTCCTCATGACCCAATAGTGAACTTCTGCAGGAAGCTCCGTGACTTACAACAGGGAGCTACTCTTCTGTCTGTGCTTTTTTAAAGTAGTTTATGTGCACTGAACTTGTGTTGTGTTACAGATTTGAACCAGTTTCCAATCACTTATACTTGTTTAAGTGTAATTTTTGTCTCTAGCCTAAGGACAGAGGGTGGTCCCAAGCAAGGTTTTACATGGGGAATTGATAACACCGGTATCTCTTTCAAGAGGGTCTTTAGTAACCTGTATTAGTGGTAGGGCTGTGCGAAATGGCTATGTCTCATTTCAGTTTTGGATTCTTCCCTTTCATGGGACAGCAATTCATTTTGGTGTTTCGCAACACTGCTCCATTTTGATTCAGGCAAATCTGTTTTGGAGTTTCAACACTGTTTTGATGATGATTTGGATCAGCCAGGGAGAGGCAGGCACAGTTGGGTGGCTGCAGGTTCTCCCACATCTCTTCCAGCTGTGCCTGCCTCTCCCCGGGCAGGGGGGGGAGCCATGGAAGCAGCCCCCATGGCTGCCCTGCCCAGCCCCAGCCCCCACTCAGCCAGCTGTAGCTTAGTCCTAGCACTTAAAAGCCCCACACTCAGCAGCTCTGGCAGCAGGGATCAGGGCCTCTGAGGGCTCATGGCAGAACCCCTTGTCTGGGAACTGGGGCCACTGGGGCTGAGCAGTGCTGGGCTCCAGCTGATTGCTGGAGCTGCCCCAGCTCCCAGACAGCATGCAGTGCCCTCCCGAGTCACGCTGCACCAGTGCCATGGGGCAGCTGCCACACGGGTGCCAGGCAGAGGGGGTGATCCCCTCTGCCCCACACTGCACAGGGGGGCTCTGCCATGAGCCCACAGAGGCCCCAATTGCTGCTGCCAGAGCTGGTGAGTGTGGGGATATTTTTTTTCTTTAAGTGCTGGGAAGCTGGGGCCAGGTGGGGGGAGGGCATAAGAGGTGGAGCTGGGCAGGGGGGGAGATCGGGGAGTGGGGGCTGCAGGGGGGGGTGCTCTGCCACATGGCCCCACAGCCCCTGCTACAGCTGGTGAGTTTGGGACTTTTTATTTTTTTAAGTGCCAGGAGGCTGGGCTGAGAGGAGGATGGGGCTGGGCAGGGCAGCCATGGGTGCTTCTCCTGCAGCTCCTTCACCTGTTCTTTGCGCAGATTGCTCTGAGCAGACTTGGCTGCTGGCACTAGCCCCAACCAACAGCAGCAGCACGCTGTCATCCCGCATACAGATCCAGGGGCCTACGCCCCCTGGGAGGGCTGTGGGGCTGTGCCAGACTCCACCTGGATCTGTGCTCAGAATGACAGCAGACTTCCATCCCTCCCCCAGAGCACTGGGATTGAAAGGAGACCTCAGGGACAGATCGCAGACACTGGCCAGCTACAGGTGTCAATATCAGAGCAGTCGTTCTGCCCCTCTTCCCCCTCCCTCATCTTAGTTTGTTTCCCTGTAAGCCTGGCTATGAAACATCTGAAACATTTCAGATGGTTTCATTTCATTTCAGAGATGTTTTGAAATCTTCTGTTTTGTTTTGAGTTCGGTGTTTCAGGCGCCAAAACACTTCCAAAACGAAATTTTGCACAGCCCTAATTAGTGGTTGTTCCAGAAAATAATGTTAGGACAGAGCAATGAAAATCTGTGCTCCTTTGCAGCCAGTCTTTACCCTTGTGCCACCATGTGTAATGTAGCAGGTATCAATGACCAACCATTCTTTCACAGTTTAATTATAACATTAAGTTTTCCCCTGACCCTTAAACCCAGTAGAAATGTTGAGTAAAATCCAGATACCACTGGAATCAATAGGAGTTGTAAGTCCTCACCATTTCTGAAAATGAGTCACTTTATACATGGCTTAACATTTTGTTTCTATGGGGGAAAATGTCTTTTCCCAGAATTTATCCTCATAAAATGGAAGTAAAACAAGCTGCAATGCTCTACCTGCATTTAATTTCATTTATAATTTCATTAGGTATGATCTTCTTTTATCACACTTTTCCCAAATTCTATGTATTGGTCCTACTGAATTCAAAATTGCATTTTTCATGGAAAACTCAAAATTGGGTGGACTCTGCGAAAAACAGTGCACTTCATGATTTTAGTGGGCTTGCTGTGAAAAAGAAAATAAATAAATAAAAGAATTTACTGAAAATAGAACGTTGGCTCCTTAGAGCCAGCAGTCTTCATGGCACTGCAGCCTGGCTACATAGCCCACCAGGAGGCAACGGGGTAGGGGGGCTGCTGGCAAGATGGCTGCCTCCTCCTCTCTTTGTAGCTGATTGGCTGAGATGGCTGCCTGTTATGTGCCCCCACCCATCTCCACCAATTGGCAGAGGGGGAGGGCCACATGACAGACAGCTTTGCAGCCAATCAGCAGTGAGGGGCAGGATCACTGGGGCACCTTAGCCAATCAGAGGCATGGGAGGTCTCTGCTGTGCTCATCCTACAAAAGTGGTGGCTGGCCATGGGATCTGCCTGTGAAATTGGCCACTGCCTCTAGTTAGGTAGATCTCCTACCTATATCTAGTCCAAAGACTTGAGTTAGATTAAAGTATTTTGTTTTTTAAGGAGTTGAAATTATGCAATTGTGTGAAATACCAGAGAACAGATTAAAACTTTGTACACATAATCTCAGCAGAAAAAAACATATCTAGGTTTGCTAAGAAAAATTAAATTTTTCTCAAGGTCCCTGCCAGTCTACCCAGGAATATTCCTTCTCTTTTCCCAGCCTGGCAGTCAGTATGACTTGAGTATGTGAGTGTGCTATCCAGGTATCCAAGGAAGGAAATTTTGTGTACCATCTTGGAACACTGACATGCCCTTGCAAATGTCCCTTCTGTAGCCAATACCAATTTTGAATGTTCCAGTGGAAATTGAGTGGAAAAGAATAAATTGACTGCTTACAGGTAATTCTGCCAGAAGGAAGAATCCCTTCCCAAATCATCAGCTGGCCAGCAGAAGCCCTGAAGCATAAGATTTTTTAGCATAAGTATTGTCTTAATGTATATATGCAAGTGTTATGAGTGTGTTGAAGCTATCTTTCATAGACATTAGGGCTGGCTGGGCTCAATGATCTTCCAAGGTCCCTTCAGCCCTAATGTCTATGCAATCTATGAAATCTTCTTCTTCCCAATGCCCATGAAGGTAGAGAATAAAGAGGGGAATTCTTAGATTTACACTTTCCAAGGCCAGAAAGAATCACTGGGATTGTTGAGCTCATCCCCTTTCTTCTGTACATAAACTTACTGATGAATTTCTTCAAAAATCTATAATAAAGCATATTTTTATCCAATCCCATTTTTTGAGCAAAATAATTGAAGCAGTATAAACAGCTGAGTTATCCTTGCTCTTTAGCACAATCTAGTAATGTTGAATCTTCTTCCCCTGTCCTGGGAATTATTATTTCTTCCTGACCATATTAGGAGCATAGGGCATTTTTACATGTGCAAGCGCAGCTATGACACTTACAGTTGCATGAGCGGCAAAGTGCGTGTCAATGCACAAAATATGGTGTCAGTGTGCATTTGAACTAAAACACCTCAGAGGTGCTTCAGTTCAAAAGTCCGCCAACACCATTTTTTGCGCGTTGACGTACATTTTGCCACTTATACATCTGGATGCCGTGCAGCAGAGTGTACGTCAGCTTTTGTGCGGAGAAGACCCAATTAATTGAGTCTACTCTGAAGCAACGGATTTCCAGCACATCCCAGGACAAAAAGGTATGTGTATAAATGCCCCATAGAGCCTATGCAAAGCATTTAATTACAAACTGTTATGAAGGTGTGTGGAATTGTTCACAAACAGATGTAATGTGGTAGACTGGGTATTAGATGGATTCATTTTTAGTAAAACTGAGCCAAAAACCATTCTAGTTTTCTGGTGCAAAGTGATGAAAAGCATTATACAGTTTCTGTTTCCCTTAAGGACTTCATTTAGGACTTGATTCAAGCACTGAACTGTGGAAGAAGTTCAGATCAAGTTAAAAAGGATAAATGTGGTTTCCATTTAAATTGTGGCAACATTGTACCAAGGAGGAGGTTTGTTTCTTTTACATGCTAGTGAAAAGTAGAGTAATCCCATTGATATGTGGTTACCATGCTGTCTGTCTTACAATAACATTTTACTGATTTATGTTCCTTTTCTCTTTTATTTTCTTACACTGTAAGGAAGCCAGTATCATCTTTTCCAAAACCAGCATTTTTCTGTATACAGCAATCTTTTGTCCAGTGTTTTTACAATTGTTCTTTTGAGACAAAAACAATATGTTGTTATATAGGACATTATCTAGATTTTAGAACAAAGACTTAAAAGATGCAAAATTACAACTTTTCCTCAGTTATTTGAGGTTCTTTTTGAATACTTCACAGTCATAACTGTATGAGAAAACTGGATTGGTATGGCATTAAGATAGATATATGCCTAAAATAATGATCATCGTAAACTATGACAAATAGTTGAAAGATGACATATTTGTTCACTGGAATAAAATGACAAAAGCAAGCTATTGATATTACAAGTAAATAGATGAATGGCCCATAGTTAGGGTGGCCTTCATACAGGACAGTCTAGTTGTCCTCTCTCCTGTATTGATACAAAACCAGACACCTTTATGTCCTCTATTTTTATCGTCAAGAGAAAAATAGAAGACATAAAGGCATCTGGTTTCATATCAATACAGAACAGAGGACAGAGTAGCAGAAAACTAGAATGTCCTCTATGATGGTCACCCTACCCACAGTCCATGCAGCACCAATTGGAAAGAAATACAAGGTAGCTTTTATGAAGACCTTGAGTAAATATTTAGGTGACATCTATTTGCTCTTTCCAGAACACATATCACTTTAGTGTTTCAGTTTTTTTCTTATGTTTGTAACAAGATTGAAACCAAGATTATGTTAAGATAATAGGATAGTTGGAGTGTATGTTGAGAAAATGAGAAACAGATATGAAAGAGGAATCTTGCTTCCAGTGCAGAAATAAATAATTCTTGGATTATGTTGATGATTTACCAGTGTTTTGCTAATGTGAGAATTGGTTACAGGGTGTTTGGGCTTTTTATGAGTGAGAAACCTCTTTTCAGCAGAAAGTCATGTGCTATCACCAATAAAAAGTTTTCCAGTGGGCCCATAGTCTGCACAGTAAGAAAGTCAGAGTCTGTTTATGTAATGTGTGCTTCCCAGTAACAATTTCAACATTAGTCTTTTCTTGGCATATTATTCATTTCATATTTACTGATATTATGTTTGGTAAGAGTCTCCTGATGGAATATGCCAGCTGTGGAAGACTATAAGTTGTTTGATCCTATTAAAAGGATCTCTTTCTGTTTTGAATTTTACAAGTTATTAGTATTTCTGTGGAAAATATGCAAAATCCATAGTTTTATCCTTGTTAACTTGCATAGGCCTTTCACAAATAAATTGTTTCTAGCCATTTTTATTCATGTGGTAAATTCTGAGGATGGGATTTCCAGGGCTAGGGACAGAAGTTACATACAAACTGGTTTAAGATAAACGTGGTAGAATGTATTATTAGACTTAACTGATTTGGGTCAAACCAGTTTATGAAACTTCTGTGCAAGACCTCTTCCTAGTTGAAGTTAAATTACAGTCTCCCAGCATCCCAACATGCTTTCCAGCCCTAGGCTGGGCTGGGCTGGGCTGTGCTGCCTGCTCCAGAGAGCAGAGCTGGCCCCACCCCTCTGCTCCCTAGCTGGAGCAGTGAGGGCTGGCTGACAAAGGGGGGCTGGGGCAAGCCCAGCTGGGGATGCAGCCCAATCTGCAGAGGGGGCCTGCCCCTCCCCCCAGGAAAACCCTGACTGAGGTCTGGGGCCAGGGAGGGAGGTTAAACACCCCTTCCCCCACTCAAATTTACTGCTGGCTATGGACTACAAATCCCAGAGGCACCTGGTGGCAGGAAAAGGAAGTGATGAGCAACCCTGCAGAGTCCTGCTGCTGTGATTTGGGACTGTTCCCCCCAGAGACCTTGGGGGCAGCAGGAAGAGGAAGCAAAAATACAGCCCATGCTGGCTGCATGCCAGAGAGTTATGCTCTAGCATCCCTTGCTGCTGGCCTAAGGCACTGCAGGTATGTGGCTGCATTTCCTGAATCAAAGGTTCACTTCTGTTTCAATTTAATCTTTGCATTTTAGACTAACCTGCAAAGACTGAATCAATCCAGCCTTGGGCTTTTTGACTGGCAGTACTTAGCCCGAAAGTCTGCATGTGATATGGTTTAATTGGCTTAAAAGGGAGCCAGGATGTCATGTTCT
This sequence comes from Alligator mississippiensis, assembly GCF_030867095.1. Classification (NCBI taxonomy): domain Eukaryota; kingdom Metazoa; phylum Chordata; order Crocodylia; family Alligatoridae; genus Alligator; species Alligator mississippiensis. The sequence goes on from NC_081832.1 coordinate 51,020,466, forward strand.
GAAGTGTAACACATAAGTGGGGCTAAGGAGAGAAAACCCTGTGAATCTTCTTGTTGACTGTTTTCTTCCTGATTTAATCTAGTGAAGTGGTTTTATAAAAGGCTGCAGATAGATCCTTCCATTCCATATAGTGGCAGATCATCTGTAGGGAGGTTTTATTCTTTCACTTCTGTCAGAGTTTTCCAAATTTTTGATACTGGGGGGCACATTTTTTTCTGTATTAAAAGTGGTGTCACACTTTACTCTTACACACAAAAAGGGATGGATATGTAATATGTATGTATGTATATGTTTCAAAACATGTATTCCATCCAGTTGCCACAGGAAATTATATCACTGTTCTGATGTACTGTAAACAAAATAACTCCATAACTTTTCTGAATTTTGCAGCACCCTGGCTAAAAACCAGAGATGGATCTAAATTCAGAGGAGTTATGTAGAGGGAGCTTGAAGCTAAAAAAGATGGGGATCACTGATCTAGCTGGTGCTCCTTAAGAGCTACATGGGCAGGACTTCACCCCGCTCTGCTCTGCTCTTTCCACTGTCTGCCCCCTTCCAAGCCTTGGTCCTACCTCAGAGGAAAAGGGCAACCCCTGCAGCTGAGACTGCTCTTGCAAGGTTTTACATGTTGGTAACTGTGCCATGGCTCCTCCCGCCAGCCCTGAAAGCCTGAGAGGTGTGGAGGGATGAGCTAGACTACAAAATGTGGCTTAGTTGGTTTGTCTATCTGCCTACAAGCAGAAGAGCATGCTGCTGAGAGCATGGTGGGGACTGGTACAGAGGCTGCCTGAGGACAGGGCAGGGAAAGGCAGCAGCAGCAGTGGCAGTCTCTAGATGAGCAGCTGTGGGCACCTCAGGGGCAGAAACAGGGTGCCTATGTGGGAGGAGAGTGTTTACCTCCTCACACAAGGGGATCTTGTGGCACACTTCCATTGGTGTGCTGCATCGTGCCCTTTGGGAATCATTGCTTTTGGGCTGTATGGCTGGAGGATGATACTGTGGCTGGTGCTAGTAATTACCCAGTCAAGTTTATGTGGGAGGGAAATGCCAGCCCCAGAGGAGACAAGTACGTGGGGGCTCAAGGACCCTGTCCCCTGTCCCTGAAATGTGTACAACTTTCCACATATCCATCATTTTAGGCCCCCTCCCTGGCAAAAATAAAAGTTGGTGCCTATGGCCCGCCCCAAATCGCTTTCGCCTATATCTGAGGGACAAAATATGCCATATGTAGTGTCAGTTGTTTCACTGAGCTGCAGCTGTGCAACTGGATCAGTGATTCTCAGCTTGGATGTTTGTCAGGCTGCTTCAGGGTGCTGTTCAACATTAGCATATGCAAACACCTAAACATGATTCACAAAATAAACCCAGAGATTTCAAATAAATATCCAGAGCGTCTGAAATATTTTGACCTATTGTGGTCTCTCTCAGGCCTTTGCAACAGAACAATTGCTCTAGAATTTTTCCTTAGTTGAAATATGAGGGACACCTAAGAGCTACCATTTTCCAAGGGGTGCCTTGCATCTTAAGAGGTGGAGGACCACTGAAACAGACTATGATTTGCAGCCCAGATCCGGAGGTAACCCTAGGCTTCTATAATTTGGGCTGGAGACCATGTGCTTCTTACAGCTGAAGCTGCCTTTACCACGGTCTCCAATTTATTTCTCATGAACATCTCACAACCTGTGGTCCAGCTTCATGCTCCTTGACACTTTTATATAGGATTTTCAAGCAGGCTTAAGTGATATAGAAGCACATCACTGAAAACCAGTAGCCCCTTATCCTCTTAAGTCACTCTTAAAAAAAAAAAAAATCTCACTGTCTGCTACTTCCTATACTCAGTCACAATCCTTTTTCTAGAAATCCAGCCCTCTTCTTCGCTTAGAACATTACCCTTTCCTAGTTCCCCTTCAGTTATGGGTTCTCTTTGGTATGTCTCTTAGGAGATCTTCTGCTCCACCAATACCATTTTCCTGTGGGTAAAGGAGTGATGGTGATAGAACAAGTGGTCCGTATAAATATTTCTTGTGCTTGGGACTTAGCCCTCACTGGGTCTTTAATCAATAGTGTAGCTCCACTTGCATAAACTTTGGTTCATACCACTACAACTGAGCTTTGTAGTGAGTGGTACCAGTGTCATTAAATACATTAGTTTGAATTCCATTGCACCCAGGGCCTGAGTTTCTGTAGTGGCTTGATTTCTGTTCTTTCTTATATGTTGTTAATTCCATGTATTTATTTGTTAAGGAACTGAAGAGGGTCAGAAAATACAGGACCAATTTTAATTTTGACTTAGTTTACCTATCTTTGGATGAAGAATAACTTCCTGTACTTAGTATTTGCTGTTGCTTCATCTGCCTTGAAATGGGAACTTTAGGAGCACTGATGAATGGACTGAAAGGTCTGCCTTGCTTGACTTCAGCTTATGTAAGTGTCTCTGAGTCCTTTGATGAAAAGGTGCTTTATACTATAGCAATACACAACATATTGAACAGCCATCTCTCACACTTCTTATTGCTTAATTCTTAGTAGACATTTCCCTCCACATTTTCAGACAGCAGAAGAACTTAGTATCTCAAAGCTCTGTTAAATCAGGATTCTTCCCTTTTCTACACTGATACTAATAGGTCCTGAACTTGTCTGATGTAAAAAACAGATACTTCATCCATCTGAAAAAGGACAAGGTACTTCCTTTGTCCTGGTTTCTTTTTAACAAAAAAGAAGGTATTGTCCCATAATTGTGAAATTATAGCATGCCACACAGAGACGGGCTTTTGTTGGCTGTTATGCCCCCTGGGTGCCATTAAGGCTTTTATGGTCATAGTACATGGACTGTCAGAGTGCATTATTTTCAGTTTTCCCTGGATGCCTATTACAGGTGTTTGTGGTAAGGGGCATTGTGCCAAACTGTTAACTGGAGCTAACTGACATCACAAAGGTCACTTAAAGATTCATTAACGTCTTTGCCTTTTTAACAGTTACCAGGTGAATACCCATTATAGGTATTTGCTACAAGCAAGGAGAATACATTTTTAAGAGGGGAGTAGCAGACAGGATGATTAGAACTCAAATGCAATTGATGATGCCTTAGCTTGAGTTAAGTTTTAAATGGTGACGTGATTATGATGATAAAGACCACAGTAACAAGTCACGTGGCATCCATGTACCAAATTGTGCTTATCTGAGAGTGATAAGCAGTATCTTCCCATCTTTAGTTGCAATTATAAAGTTTTCAGTTGTTACCACTTTATGTCTGTGTTCCAAATATAGTTGGTTTGACATAGATGCAGATAAATACACCACCATTGTCTCATTTCCTTCTCTGCCTAACTTTCAGTCATCTTATTATTAATGTGAGCTCTCTAGACATAAATGTACAGCTATGAGTGAAATGGAAAGATTATAGATGCATAGGGGTAAAAATTAGGTTTCAGCACTTTTCCCCCACCTCACTTGCTGCAATATTGACGATCAAACTCTACTTTATTTAGTCACACTTAATTTTTTCTTCTTGTCACTTTATCTGGAATCTAAAAACTAATTTAAGAAGCAGTCACATGATATAGTTTAGTGACACAACATTATTGCAATGAAAACAGAATTGAAAAGCCTGCTTCTAGTTCAGAGAAAAAATTCATGTCACTCAGTTTGTTTTTTGCACCTGAAAATAACATGCATTAACAACGGTATAATTTACATTAGTTTTGTACACTAGTGTAAATTACAGTAGTGTCTGGAGAAGGTAGAGGACCAGGTATCCTGGGGAGACTGCACAGTCTCCTCACCACAAGGTGGCAGGAAAACTGGTAATAGACTGTAATGAGTAACTGATTACCCCAGAATGCTACTGGACAAATGATACTTATGGGGCAGGTCTACACAAGACGTTTACTGCACAGTAGACTAATTAGCTCCACAGAAAACCTCTCAGTGTCTGCACATGTGACCCTATTAGGCCATAGGAAACTAATAAACTCTGCAGCAGGATAGTACTCGTAAATACAAGTGCTATGCTGCCAAGTTTTTTACTGTGCAGCACCACACATGTAGATGTTGATGGGGCTGGTTGGGGCACGAGGGTGCTTCAGTGTGGGGGCTACCTGCCAGCTAGCCCCTGCTGGTTAGCCCCACACCCTGGTACCCCAGCCATCCTCCCTGCAGCACACTGCACCAGGTGAGAGCTTCCCCAGACTGTCAGGCTGCCCTCTCAGGTCCCCTGCCAGCCAGGGCTGCTCTGACACAGCTTAGTGTGTTGTGGTCCCAAGCACACATGTAAACATGGTGCCCAGGAGCAATAAATTCTAGTTCAGTAAACACCAGAGTTTATTGCATTGCAATAATATGCATGTGTAGATGTGCCCATGGTGGTGTAATTTGCACCACTGTAGTTTTACCCCTGATTTTTCCTAGGGTAATTGTACAGGGAGTTTCTACTAAAAGCTAGTGTCTAGTATAGCTAGCTATCTGTAGGGCTATAGTTTGTATTTATTACTTTTATATATCTGTAAAAGGGCAAGTTATAGTAGTGTAAATGTTGTGTGTTCAGGCCCTATCTCCCTTGGAGAAACTCAACTTTACTGGATGTAAAGTGGATGATAAAACATTTTGGCTAAATGTTTATGAAGTTGTTAGAACTGTTTCAGATCATGTGAAAAGGGCATTAGGTCAGTGGCAGTCATGGTATTTAAAGGGTCTTGTTGCCTATCTCTTCACAGATAAATTGCCACTGTAACAGTGTCTAGTAGTTGCTTGTTGCTCCCTCTAGCAATAGCATCGGTAATAATTTTTATCAAAAAATAGTTTTTGTTTTGAATCTAGATTAATACTACATGTCTCAGAAAGCTTTAAGAAGTTTTGACTTAATTCAGTACTGATGCATTTTAACTGAACTCTTCATGAAATTACAGTTCAATTCTTCCCCTCAAGTAACTCAGTTACTTTCAGAGTACAGGTGAAATGGGATAAAGTACGTATAGGCCATAGGAATCTGACAAGCAACCCCAGCATTACTACCATGCAGTATAGGTAGCAACAAACAAATGTATCTGCTAAGCCATTTCTGGGCGTGGGGATGGGTAATGGTGGTAACAACACTGTTTCTGGCATTTCATCTAGTTTAAGTAACTCTTAAGCAGAAATTTTAAAAGTGCTATCAGTGCTGGCCTGTCAGTATTGTCCAATGCTAAGACAGTGTTGCCAGGACCACCACTGGTGAGTGACTTCCTTGGGTGACGGACTTGGCACCTTGTAGTTGTTCAGTAGTGCCTTGGAAAACTGAGATTTGGGGAGAGCTTAGTTCATACTTTCAGTTCGGTCCTCTGTTTTTGAAACGCGTGAGTTTGAAGAGGCCGAACTTCGAGCATGGAAATCCCTGTTAATAGAACATGCTAAAACTGTACTGGAAATATAGTAGAATATACAGGGAACAATACTACAAATAAAATAAAAGGAAACAAACTCACCTTCCCCCCACCCCTCCGTCAAACTAACGTCAAAGCTACTAGTTTCTGTCAGAAATTCTGCAGAAGACCTTTCTAACGGGTCTGCTCAGTGTAGCTGTCCAGTGTCTGCTTTCCTGATTAACCTGGATTTAACAAGTCTTAATTATTACAGAGTTCACTCTCAGGATAGGTAAGTGTTTCCTATATGTTAATGTTGGCAGGCCTTCTAAACACAGGGAGTTTTATAAGCAGGTTAAAAGGTGGGCATTGTAGTATAGAGCCACCTACTGGCTGTTTTTGAGATCTGTGTGTGAGTTTAAACACGATACAGAGCTTGAGTCTGGAAATCATGAAGCAATATATTATAGGGAATTAGAGATTGCTTGTGTTAGAGATTAACATTACATAGGTTTTGAGGTGCATAAAACTGTTCATGTGTATTAAAACCATGAAATACTCAGGGTAGTGTGATTGTCATGGGAACAAATGCATCTCTTATGAAAGAAATGTTAGTTTGTTCTTCAGTTGTTTGTATGGTTTCTTTCTTCAGATGTGACATGTAGAATAATTGAAGATGCATAGGATAGTTAACACAAAGTAAAATTAGTGGTATGTTTAGACATTACGTAATAATCTGTAAAACTGATTTTTCTTTTTTCACTGAGAAGTGATTTGGTGGCAGAATATACTTGGTTATGAGTATATAACACTGGGCTTACTGCCTTTTGCCTGAAAAACACTGATGGTTAAAAAATGGAAGGGGAAATAATGTATCAAAATGATGAAGTAATATTTTTACACTGGATTCAAAATAGAACAATTGTTTTTCATATTTTCATTAAGTATCTTTGAAATTTTGTCAGCATTTTCTACCATTTGTTTTTCCTTCCCCTCTCCCCTTTTGCCACTGCATATAATGAAAGAAATTATATCGCTTGATTTTTTTTTTCTGTTATTTTTCCTCCCATCTCCCCCCCCCGCCCCCACCCCCCCCCAACTTTTCCTTATGGTCTTTTAAAAGTTAGGCCACTACATTGGGTGACTTATTTTAATTTCTTTCTCTAGAACCATTCCCAATTTTAGATGAATTGAGGAAAAAGAGAAAAAAAAATAAATCTAGAAAAAAGGAAAAATTAAATACCATTTTTTTTCCTTCTTTCTGTTGGTGAAGCTGAGGGGAAATCTGAGATTTTATAATTCTTTAAGTTTACAGGAAGCAACAAAGCTGTCAGAAATATTAATTTCAGACTAAAACGAGTACTTATATTTCATTCTTCAATTTTCTCCCCCAAAAAAGAAAAAAAAAGTTGCCTGATATTTAATAGATAAAGGGTTTTGGAAAAACGGGGAGGGGTTTAAGGATTTTTTTTCCCTACAGAAAAGCTTTGTGAAGCTTTACTATATGCATTTGTCTTCATAAAATGAAATAATCAGCTAGTTTCAATTCAGTTCATGTTGATGATGCCTTTATTCTGTTGACTGATTGTTCATATACCTTGGATATCACGGAGTGGCTCCTGCTGTTAAACTTGCCAAAATGTTCATTTGCAGCAGTGAAAAATGAAAGATTAAACAATTATCAACTGCTTTACCGTGTAATAAAAGGTGAAGCATTGACATTAACTTCATTTATTGCACAGGTCCCTTTAAAAAAAGGGAGAGAAAACATGAGTGAATAAAATTGTAAGCTGATGCTCAGGAGTGTACAGGTGTCACATTTTATGATACAAAAGTATTCTTTCCATACCAGTGATAGTTCAGAATTACCAGATTATTTTTAAAAACTTATTTAATATGTCTCCTATTGTACTGGTGGAATAAAAAGGTTTTTTTTTTTTTAAATAATCTGATAATTCTGAATTTTAACAAGGGTGAAATGTAAGGATTTTTTTTTTTATAGCACACATGGGAGATTTATTTTTTCAGGCTCGTTCTGTGTCTGTTAATTTTGTGTTGTTAATGTAGCTTGTTTGATCTGTTGAAGTAAAAGCAAAGTTTAGAAGAAAGGATGGTATGTTAATCTGCTCCGCCACTAAATAAAACCTTCCCCCAAAGTTTTAATAAGAACATTTCCAGAAGAGTTATGCTTGGTAGAAAAAAAACAAAGCAAAACTCACAACAGGATGTTACTAGAAGCTAAGCTTTGTTTCATAGCTTGTGGGTTGTCATTATTTCTAAAAATTCTTTCTTTTTTTTCTTTTTTTAAGAAAGGTGAAGTATGTTGACGTGTTCTGCTTTTTTGTTTTTATTCATATTAAATGTTGCAGTCTGTCTCACTACTGGCTGTTAACTTTCTTCAGAGATATACAACACTATTATTCATTTCTGTTTTGGATTAAACTTTTCCTTCACTATGATCCTACAGGACAACTAGTGTATATTTAGGGTTCTGAATATGATATAGTTATATCTATCAATATATATATCTCTTGCATTCTTTTGTGTTCCACAGTGTCTTTCAAAGAAATACACAATTGGCTGCAGCTTGTTCATCACAATACTGAGGAGCGACTGGTTAGGGGAAGTTACCATAATAGTATGGGGGGGAGAAATCGGATACCACATTCTCTTGAGCTTCATATAGCAATACCTGTGTGGTTGGAAATTCTTCTGAATGCCATTATTTTTCCTATTTGTATCTTTAGCTTAGAAAGAGTGCAGAAATATTTCATTAGGGATTAATGAAAAGCCTTTTTATATTACAAGTCAACATGCCTTCAAGCTACTTACTGTATCTGGAGTCTTAAAATGAAGGACTTGAATCAACATGTGATATTTTGATATGTAGTAAAGGTGAATATATATAATGTAACATTTGGATTGTACACATTTATGCAAGATACTGTTCCAGTTTAGCAAGGGTATGTTAAAGGGTTTAATTTAGCATGTTTTAGTTGTTCTCTCATTTGTTTGTTTCTTGTAGAGGTTAAAAGGCATTTTACCTTGGGAAAAGTTTTCTCCTGTAATCTGAGGGTGTTAGTGAATCCAAAAAAGCATTGTCATTTTAGGAAAAAAAAAAACCATAATTTACTTCATGCAATATTTACAGCCCTATGCTTTACCCTAAAAAGTATACCCACTGGTATGAGAAGACATATGCCTCTTCAAGCTTAAGCATCTCAGCATGTAACTGTACCAATAAAAAGTGACATATGGATCAGTTCAGATACAGCTAGTTTTCCTGAATTAATTTGCATTCGTTTAACCTACACTTGAGATAATAAAAGTAAGTGGCTGGGTCAAACTAATTTACTCAGTTATGGGATCAGGTGAAGTCAGATTTACCAATCATGCCCCCTGTTTTCTCCTGCCTTTCACCCAACTTGAAATATACAGACATGGGAACTTTATCTCTGGTACATACCATAGCTCTGAGCAAGCATTTCAAAAGATTTTTTTTATAGTTAAAGTGGAATTCCATGGTGTAAAAGCTGTGATTGTATGTATACGTAAGCCTTCTTTCAGAGACCCTGTCTTCATAGATCCCTGGAGGTATATGAACAACCCTAGGTATATTCATTAGTTATTTTGTTTCATGAACATATTTATTTGCCTCCCCACTCACTCTTTGGTTAGTAGGGAAACACTTGCATCTGTTAGTGAACTTTTGGTCTCAATAACGTAGTTACAGAGTTCGGGTAGAATTTCTGTGAACCCTCACTAAGAGGGAGTGTGTGTGAAAAACACTTTCTCCAAATAAAATATGTATAAAATATTGTGATTCATTAAATGTCTTTCTACTTGCCCCCAAATGGCAACCTCACAGCTATTCAGCTGAGCGGCGCATACCCCAGAGGGGGCAAAGCCAGCAGAAAAAGATGTGGCTTTGGTCCAAAGAGCAAAATGCATGTTTGCAAGAAAATTAGAAATTTTAGCCCCAGGCAGATCCCAACTTGCACACTGAGCTTGTTATATAGGTTGTGGGATTCTCTTCCCCCCTCAATTTCAATTTACTTTTGCTTCTAAATAAGAAATGAAAATGGTAGTAAGTATCATGTCATGGGCTGCCTGGAAGGAATAGTGCAGGTATCAGCTTCAAAGAGTTGCTGGGGAAATATGTTTTGTCATTGAAGTCTTTAAAGTTAAACTAGTTCAAGGCCCAGTTGCTGATGGCTTTATTTTGTTAGGAGAAATTTATATGAACTTTCTCCTCTAACCTTGCAACTTTTTAAAATTCTCAGGAGTATTAAAACAAATGGATAACAAGCTAAAACTTTGTAGTTGTAGTATCTGCTGCATGCTATGGGTCTTAACCAAACATTTACTGCACCTTGTTTAGGTTTAGGCAGTTTATTTTAAGCCACCTAACCCAGGAGCAGTGTATGCAGGCATTTGTCACTGCTGGGAGCCCAGGGTAAGTAACCTGAGGTAGGGAAAGGGGAAGGGATGGTGGGATGGGTGGGCTTGTGGGTCTGAGGGGCAGGTTGCTGGGTCTATGGGATTGCCCAATCTAGGGAGGAGTAGTGGGGGTTCCTCAAAATAGCCTTGTCAGGGTTGCTAAGGTAGGAAAAGCACAGCCCAGGGGCTGGAGCAAGTGGCTTGGCTTTTCCAGCCCCCTTTATAAATCAGGTTAACCCTTTATGGATCTAAAGTTAGTTCACCTCTTCAGGTGAATTGATTTAGATTAGGCGTGCCATTTTTGGGGTGATTTAAACCCTGTGAACACCTGCACAATTAGGCATTTAGATTTACCTAACCTTGGTTAGGTTAATCTAAATGTAATTTTTGTGCATAACCTAGGATCACTTGACTATCTTTGCCCAAGTAGAAATACAGCTCTCACCTCTCCTGTGAAAGTTTCAGGGATTTACTATTAGCTGCTAGCAACATAAGGAACATGATGTACTACAGATCAACTAGGCTGTAATCCAGGAAAAGATCAGTTACACAGTTGAGGATAGTAATTTGAATGATAATATTCCTGTAGCACATCATAAATTCGAGCTGCTATATTATACTTTACACAGGGGAAAAGTTTTATATACACTCTTGATTATTGCATATATATGATTATCATTCTGCTAATTGGAGACAACTGTAAACAATCCAATTTAGAGTCTTTCTTTATTTCTGATATGTCCAAGTGAACTGCATGTTGCATAGAATATGTACCTTGTCTGCCTGAACTAGGTAGATTAATGGCATTGTAAATAATAACACACATAGCTATTGTTCACATTAATTTTTTTTTTCTGCTACTTATGCAAGTCTGGATGTAATGGAACATACATCTTATTGTCTGAACTGAATCATTGGTTAAGAAGAGATGGTAGTTTCTTTGCTTTTAAGACTCAATGGATTATGTGCTTGTTTTAGATATGGCTCAATCCCTGTGCTGCAGAAAGCATGTTCATTTTGTCCCCTTGCTTTTCAGTATCTGTGTTATTTATTAAATAAATGTTTTGCTCTGAATCTATTCCCTTCAGATTGCTTTATTTAAAACGCGGTGGACTTTTAGAAAAATCTTTCCCTTTACATCATTAACCTATATTTCCAATGTTGAGTCCAGTTCATAACTTTTTTTTTATTTGTAATCATACAGTTTTTATTTATCCTTACTGTCAATATACAGCCATTTACAAGGCATTGTACTATCTTTGATTTAATTTTCAAAAGAACTATACATTTGCTATCTAAATGACAGGTTGCAGAAATAGCTGCCATCTACTGGCCATCAACATGCTTGTACTATCATATTAATTTCAAATTAAGTCTAATCCACTAACCCTGAAGATTGCTGCTATTTAGTACTTGAGTTTCTTTGTACGCATATGAAATAATGCATGTGCGGTTAAATGCTGTGTGTCACTTTTCTAAAACACTTGGAGCCTGATCATCGCGTAAGTTTGCTTTGCAGGTTAGTCTAACTGGCTAGGCTAAACTGGTTTGTAATTACAAAGACATCCACTCTAGATTGAAGCAATGCAGGCACATGCTTGCAGTGGCTCAGGCTAGAAGCGGGGGGAGGGAGGAGGCCTAAAAAGCCCTCCCTCTCTTCCACAGTGCTGAGATGAGGCGGGGTATGGCTAGGCCCCAGCAAGATGCTCTGATTAGGGAGGGGTTCTCCCCCTCGCTGTTGATAACACAGCATTGAGTTACACAGCAGGGAGTTACAGAGGGAGTTGCTAGCATTCATCAGCCCATCAAACAAACCAATAGCCTCTCTCATTAGTTCAAGCTCTTCTTAAACAATGTTTTCCAAGGAAGGAACGGAGGGACGTTACCAGCTACCTGTTGATTAGCTCCAAAAAGCCCTAAGTAAACACTGTCCTGTCAGCCTTTGTCCTGTTTCCCACAGCATGGACCATAGCCAGCATGTGGTATGCTAGCTAATGCTGAGAAGTGTCTGTGTAAGGCAAAGGGTAGAGGGGAATCACTGCTTGAGCAGGGAGTGTAGCAGGGGTGGTAGGGGAGCAAGAGGAAGCCAGGCAGATGCCTGCAGTCTCTTTTGGACCTCCAACCAGGGACCAGAGGGGAGGGGCAGAGAGCAGAACCCCATCCAAAGTTGCAAAGCAACTGGGATGCTGGGGGATTCTGATTTAATTTAAACCAAGAAGGGGTCTGGGGCAGACATTGCATAAACCAGTTTGACCCAAATCAGTTAAATCTGCTACCACATTGAGCCAGGTTTATCTCAAACGGGTTTCAGTCTTTTTCAGACTGGTTTATGTGAACTGAATGTCTGTTCTGTTACAGGTTTAAACCAGTTTCTGATCATTTAAACCAGTTTATGTGTAATGTCTGTCCCTAGCTACTGACACAAATTAGGGCACCAGTAAGCTTGCTGAGCCAGGCATTGTGCTAAGGCTACCACTTTACATCCAGCATGGGGGTTAGCACAGGTAGATTAAGCATGCATCCTTCACTCTGGTGCTACCTGCCCACAATCCTGTATGACAGGGGTTGTCAACTGAGAGTACACATACCCCTGGGGCTATTTGAGAAAGCCCTAGGGGGTACACACAGGCAGGCAGGGACAGAACGCCTCCATGCACCATCCCACACTGCTGCACAGGTGCTGCTTGCCTGGCTAGATGTGGAGGGTGGGGAAAGCTCGCATGTGGCGGCTGCCGCTGCTCTGCCTTTGGCTGCACACCACCCTGCTCTCCCCACCCCCCCCTCCCGCATCCAGCGCCTTGGGTACGCTGCTTTGTGTCTCGCCACTGGGGGTACACTGATTCAAAAAGGTTGAAAATCGCTGCTGTATGACACTTGATGCTTGCGGAAGAAGACACAGGAGAGTGATAAACAGTTAAAGAGAATGCAAGCCTAGAACTTGAAATAGTCAATTAAAATTGACTGTGGCTAACATCACCCTTTCACTACCCAGCAGGTACCTGTCCATTTCACGCTAACAATAATGGACTGCACTACAATGATGTCATTAAAGGCGAAGCAATCTAAACCCAGGAATTTGTTCCTGCAGCCACATTCCTTTGCTGTTCTATGGCCCACAAAGTGGAACTTCAACTTTTAAAACCTACATCCTGCTCTACTTATTATACCAAGGCCTCAAGCTGTCCCAGCAATTATCAGCTTACCAGCTGGCCCTTGCAAACACCACAATAACTTCTGCAGGATTTATTGCCTGAACATTTTATATAAAATGCAAAAAGGCAAAGCTCCTGATTTTGGGGAGGAAATAAAAATACAAACAGTATTGGCCCAGTTTTGCATTATGGGGAAAATGTCTTGTTAGCTCCAAAAGGCAATAGGCAAAAACCTTCATTATTTCAGGAAGTATAAAACCAAGTGAAAGCAGCGAAAACAAACCACAAGAAGGGAATGTGGGTAACAGAATGCTCAGACTGGCTTCCAGCCCTGAGGAAACTAGTTCATAAGAGAGACATTTACAGTTACTAGACACTTAATGTCAAATGATGGTCTTGTGAAGTCTCTGTTAAAATGAGGGTAGAACTTACTCTTTGATGCTTCTTTTCTGTTGTCAGAGACAACAAGGGATACCACTTCTGATGTTGATTTCAAGTGAGAAACACTGCCTATGGCACTCCTTTTGCAAAGCTGTCTCTAAACAATCATTTTTTTCACTTACTATCAAATTCCTATGGGGCTTTTGGGCAGCCTTTTCCCCTATTTTTCTTCCCTCCCCCATTCCCCCCCACAAAAATAAAAGGTTCAGAGTGTTATTTCAGGGTTTTAGAATTACTTGTATGTAGTATATTGCAGCAGCCACATCCTATTGAATCGCACACTGTGTGTAGATTTTTGGCAGGCGGAAGTTCACATCTGTTTTAAAATTTTTGGATCTCTCTAAATATAATAAAGATAATGTTTATGAGCCTTTAAAACTGTGGTGTGGGAAAGGGTCGGGTGACTGCTGAAAAGCTGGTGTGATGATAGAATTGAAATGACAAGGATAGACATGGTCTGTATTATTAAAGCATGTCTGACATGAAAACAATGGCTTCTCCTAATCTTTTAAAGCTTTCACTATGGCATGTCCTGTAGATATTGCCTTCAACTTCATTTGACTTTGGCTTGGGAAGAGAGGGTTTGTGAAAACAGAAAGTTGATGTTTGGTGGAATGGACTGTAACTTCACGCTGCTACTAAAAGAAGCAAGTAGGCCAAAGCATAGCTGTAGGGCAGCATTTCAGCAATCATGACTGGAATTAGATGCAGAGAGGTATCCAGATTTGCCTAACTCTACAGTTCATTAGATAGAGTAGATGGAGACAGTGACCAAGCAAGTAGACTGCAACAGGTAGAAAAAAGCTGATTACCAAATAATTTTAATGGAATTTTTAAGTACATTCACACATTTGTGGACAGTTGAGGTATTTTTGAAGGAGTCTGTGGCTTGTTCCATTCATGTGACTGAAGAAAGATTTAATGGGTAACACGAAATAAAAAAGCTTAAACAGCCCACTAGATTTTGTCATTAACATGTATACAAAATATGCTATAAACCTACCTAGTTGTTAGCTTGAAAATTCACTTTTGCAACTATATATCTTTAGTAATAAAATCTAGTCTGTCTACTCTTTTTCAATATTCTGTGTTGATTAATTAAATATCTGAGTTGTCCTATGTTAATTTGACTTCTTGTTACATTTTGCTTATATAACACTGTTAGTCCTTGTAATTTCTGTTTCCTAGAAAACTAATTACACTGCTGAGACTTGAGTTACATACACAGTTTAAAAGTCATATAGTTTCTGTCAAAAGGATTAAAATGAATTTTGATACAATAAAGGCAGTTTCCACTCCATATTGATGTGACTGCTTAACCTTCAGGAAAAATATGAGAAAATGTGCATGTGCTCACTGGGAAGTAAAGTTGGATGGAGTGCTTTAGAGACCTGATCTAGCTTCATTCAGAGTCCGTGGAATGTTTTTCATTGATTTTTTTCAATAGCAGTTCATTTGGGTCCTGAATGAGGCATGCTTAGTTCTTGAAACTCACTGCAGGGATCCTGTGCTCCAGTGTTTAGAACTTCTTCCTGTGAGGCCAGGGAATGATTTTTAGTTCTATGACTTCATGGATGATGTCTGCAGAACCTCCACCACCTTGCCACCTGGTATGGAAATCAACATGGGTATTGTATAAGTAAATAAGAACTTGTGAACAACTGAGCCATTGCTAAAAGGATTTTGCCTGGAAAGCACTAGAACCATTTTCATATATACTTTTCTTATTTTTTGTGGAAGTCTTATGGTATCTATTTCTCTACATAGAAATGCCTCAGGTTGTGTCAATAGGATTGTTATTTTCAGAACATTTTTTTAAGAATATATATCTCTGGAAATACCTTTTTCTATGTAACAAACAAAAGCCAGAGTATAAGCTGTAGAAATGGTGAGGTTGAATAGCTAGCTAGATGGCTCTGAGCTCACCATTGTGTGGGTATATGTGAAGGAGTGAGACAAAACTCACAACACGGAGGGCCGGCAGGGCTGCAGCTGGAGACCGGAAAGGAAGGAAAATACCCACCCAACTTCTGGAGCAGCCTCTCACTGAGGATTGGAGGAGGGAGGCCGTCCAAAGGTATTTCTGGTCCCGGAGAGGGGCAGAGAGGGGTCAATTCCCTGTAGGCCACAGGGAGAGAGGAGCAGCTGAGCCTCTCAGCAGGCAGAAACTGTGGAAGGTGCCTAAGCAAGGCTGTGGGAGTGACCCTGAGGCAGGCGGAGGCCTCCCAACACCCGGCTAGTACTAATCACTAATCTTCAGAGCCTAATCACTAATCTTCAGAGCCGAGCTGCAGCTGAGGATCCTGAGCAAGGGAGTCCACAAGGCCTGAGAGAATCTCCGGACTGGAGTTTTCCAACAGAGGATCCAGAGGAGGGCCTGAAGGAAAAACTCCAGCCACAGGTAGAGCCTCCCTGCACATGGGGGAGACCCCAAAGAGACTGTGAACATTCATAGGGGTGCAAGGCAGGCTAGCACATAGCCAAGAGTGGACTAAAGGATTTTTGTCTGGATTATGGTGATTGGGATGTTGAGCAGCTGATCACGAGTAAAAGGGACATTGCCAAAGCCTGACAAGAAGGCTGAGAAGCAGCCAGGATTTTCTGTGGAGTTTTTTGCTGTTTCTTTTGATTTTTTTTTGGGCACAGGCCAAGACCGATCCCTGGAAGGGTGCACCCAAAAGAGGCCCAAGGACACCCTGGGGTAGAGGGGCCAAATAAGGCCACAGCAGGCAGCACTGTGACCTAGCTGTGGAAGAATATCGTGACCACCATCTGGAGAGGCTAGGCTGGGGTAAAGGGGAGGTTTTAGAGCCCCACAGAAGAAACAGGGATCAAGACCAGGCAGGATCACCACAGGCAGTGCCTCCTGGGAATATATAAGTCATCAAAGTCATGGCAGGTGAGAAAACGTAAGATCCACTTCCTGGCAGACCAAGTGATCCAGAGCCGAGGTCCACCCTGTTGCCACCTGTAGGCAGATGAGCTCCTGGCAGTGCTAGCAAGCCCTATAATACCTACTGTCATCACACTATAGTTGGCCTGTATATAGTCTGTGCGTGAATGCTGCATTCAGATTCTTTTGGAAAGTTGGAGTGCAGAAAAGACTTGGTGTATAGAAAAGTACCACAACCATCAGTCACTGCAAGAGCTATATCATAAAGCCCTTCATCATCTTAAATGGATCCCATTCTGCACAGATGTTTAACCAGGATGGCATGTTAATATAAAGGGAGGAATTGTGTAACAGAGTATATTGGAACTAAATGTTTTTCTTCTTCACTTGAGGTTCTATCAGTTTCCTGAAAGATTTCTTTGTTTAGGTTTCCTTCTCACAATTGGCTCAACTGAAATAAAAATTAGAAATGAGATGCTGGTGAGGAAAGCTGGCCATTCCCATCAAAATTATTTTATACTTGTATGTAAGCCAACTTGAATATGACATGGGTGCCTATAATTCCAAGATTTAAAATCTCTATTGGTTTTGGAAATAGCACATTAGTAGTTCCACAAGACAGCATCAAGCACAATATTGTACTACTTTACTTTATTACCGTGTGGAATTTTTTGCTTGAAACAAAAATAACTAACTACTAACATGTCAAGATTTTCTGGAACAAACCACAGTTAAACTTTTCTTCTAAAGTTAAAAAGCTTCATCCCAAATATTGGAGTCCTGCATGGTTCCTAAAACCAAGGCAGCAAAATATAATACCTTTAAAATATAGAATGACCAAAACTAAATAGTGACAGGTTTTCACTGTCCATTTTCTAACTTCAGAAGAAAAGATGCCATCTGTGTTTGTCATATAAAACACAACATATATCAGTAACAAGGTTGTTCATTCCAGAGAGACCCAGTAGAAAAGGAGACATCCTAATAGCTGTCAAATGATAAATGTTAGTAATAAACAGGTGGCCTCCAACATTTGGAATATTTAGTGATCAGAGTTGCTTTGCCCACATTGAATTGTAGACCACCATGTGCTAGAATGACGAGGTAATACCAACAGAAATGCATCATTTTAGCTTACAGTAGTCACAATAGCCTCACTAAATAAATATTGAAAGAACTAGAGAGCAATACCAATCTCTGTACGTGGAAACCAGAAAAAAGTGTTATGTCAGTTAGTAAATAATTCCTTGACTGGCTGTGAATATAATTCTTTCATGCACATATACTGAATGTTTCTCTTTACAAACTGTATTTCAGTCCCTGATGAGAAATGTCCATTCAGAATGAGGCTTACCTATTTTTAAGCTTATATTTAAAATATCTTCTTTAGAGAAAGAAACATTTGCACTGATGGAGGGGGCTAGAATTCGCCTGATATGCTTTGGGGGCACAAGGCCCTCAGGGCAGAAAGTTGTGAGGAAAAGCCTCAGAATATTCATCTTCTCCTATGTTATGGTCTTAGTGTTACTCACATTAGTGAATAGGGCTTGCCAACAACAAGGCTTTAGTGTTGGGGACCAATTGATTCAATACATTGCTAATCTATTACAAACAGTGAGGCTCCTGTTTTTTACACCAGCAGTCTGGTGTAAAAATTAAACCAGTTCTACCTTCTAATCCAGAAATTTCTTGTAGAAACACTCCAAAAGTAAATCAACTTTTCTTGGGTACATTTCCTGACCTTGTAATAAAAGCAAATTGAAGTAGGGTGTATATTGAATAATCTGCTTGTATCATCAAAGAAGTCCCTCACCCTGAGTATTTAAAAAAATCCTAAGGCTTTTTTGCATGCAGCATTCCCATCCTACTTAGTTTTCTCTTGCCTTTCGCTCAGTTATTAATGTTTGTTAGGATGAGATTGACATTAAAGTCATTACATGAATTACTCTTTTACCTTATATTCGACTGTACTGTATTTAAACTTATATAATCTGTTTCATTATGGATCCTTATTTCACCTATACAGTACACAGTTTATGTACAAAAAATTTCCCTTGTCCCAAATGTGACTTAAGGTGTCACCATAAGTACATTTTAATCTTAATGCAATGCAGTAACTGGGGCACGTATATGGAAGTGCCAAAAAAAACAATTAAAAACGTGGTGCAACTTCTAAGCAGGTGGGGGACCACGCCAATGGGAGCCGCACACTTCATGTATGTCCCCTCCTCCTCTCCACCACAGCAGTGCCTACCAGCACAATCCCCACCCTCAGGATCACCCCTAACTCCCCTGGCTATGCCACACTGTACTTCCTCACCCCTTGTGGTGGGGTCAGGCAGCAAAAGCTGAGTGGGAGGGGGTACCTGAAAACACTGGCTATTATTGCAGCCAGAGTGATATGATGGCTAGAAAATGCTGTTTAGAGGTTTGCTTTTGGGAATTGGCTTGTAGGTAAAGTAGATATGCATTAGAACAATGGTCCAAGGCAATGTCAGGAGTTAACTGATTTCTCAAAGCCTGTTTGTGACAGTTTCTTCAAGGTCCACTGTGTTTGATACAAGCAAGCAGCAAGGAGACACACAGGCTGGGAAACTGAAGACGTGTACCACACTGTTCCATAACAGAGACAAAGGACTCTGCCATGTTGGGCAGGTCACAGTGACCAAACTGCAGAGCCCTTGGGATTTCCAATTTTAGGGAGCAGACCAAATTAGGGGAAACTGGAAAGAATCAAATTAGGATGTATGCACATGATGGGTTTGCAAAACAAAGGAATATGTTGACAAGACAGAACGTGGACAGTATGATGATCACAGGGAGACCAATCAGCAATGCTCAGAGAAGAAGAGTTATCAGAAGAAAGAGAGACTACAAAAGGAGGGATTTTGGAGCAGCAAAGGGTCTCTCAGAGGGGAACTCAAGGCCACCATGATCAGAGGGCACACAACAAGCCTGTTTTACGCACCCCACTGGGGTGGTGGGGGGTGGGTCTTGGCCTCCAACCTCCAGGCTGCTGACATCTGCCATTCAAGAGAGCACCTCAGAGTGAAGCTCATGTACTGGCCAGACAGACGTTGACTCTATGAACCCTGGAACTAGTAGATATAGAATTGTTTGCAATATTTTTATCTGCTGTCATTGCATATCAATGAAATTACGCTATTATTGAATAGAGAGGTCATGATTGGTCTGAGGGTTTGGGTCTGCCTGGAACAAGGTATCTGGGCATAAATCCAGGGCCAACATGATAGGAAGAGTGGTGGCTGGATTGGAGCCCAGGGGCCTCAACTTAAAAAGTTGGACAGCCCTGTCCTATAATACTGAATGCTCTTTGCTTTCAGTTGATGGCATTAAAGTTCATACACTTTCTATTTATATCCCTCATGATAACCCCTTCCATCACTGAGTTCACTGTGGACCCAGAACTTTGGTCACATTGCATCACATTAAAATGTACTTTTCTGTGAAGTGGAAAACATTATGTATGAACCACAAAGATCCAGCTGAACACTGTCTACATATTCACATTGACTTCAGTGGGTTGTGAATCATGCATAAACCAAGGAACATAGTAACTTTCCCCTATTTTTTGATAGAACTTATCGTACCAGATTGTGGGTCCAGAAAGAGCCAAATGAGCCAAATTGCTGCTCCTCCTCCACCAGGTCTTTTCTACCCATACATTCCATTTTCATTAGCAAAACTGGGGGGTGGGAGGGAGAGGTGGTGGTGGTGTTGAACTATTGTGAGTGGAAACAAAACACCTGCTCAAATACTAGTTCATTACCAATTAATAAATTTAAATGACTTGAAAATAAACAGTTTCAAGAGGTTCCATGTGGCCTGATGCATTTATTTCTTCCCTAATAAATTCCATTTGTGGAATGTGTATGCTATTAATTGAGTCGCTCTGTTGATAATCATTACATTTACTGACCTTTGAAAGAAAAACTGAATAGGAAAGCTCTCTTATTTTCTTCTTAAATCGTACGTCAGTGGAAGTCACACAGAGAAATGACCAGTGAGTCTGGTTGTATTACCCACTAATTTAAAGAATTTGGACTGCCTTTTCAGGCAGTTTGGTTTTCATTATGATATTGGAGTTCTCATTTTTCAAATGTCATCTAAAGCCACTAGGATCACAACCGTTCCTCTTTGGTGGATGTATATTTTCCAAAACAAACTAAAAATGCTATTTTCCCCATAAATTGGCCACATGTGTTACATGACTTGCATTTAAACAAGTTCTTCAAATACATGAATATTATTTATTACAATTATTGGCAGAGTCAACATATTAAATATAAATGTATGTGAATGGAAGCATCTCTTTGTTTTAGATGCCAGCAGTAAAATAGCATGTTTGCACATGACATTTCAGTGTTCAAGCTTAGTATGTTATCCAATGATTTTTAGAAAATAGTATTTTATGTTACTGAATAATACAGTTATGGATATAATTGCATAGGCAATTTAGATGGCATGAATTACCTGGCATCCAAATGAATACTAGATAATTCAGTGTCACAGTATGTGGTATTTATTTGTCTTCAGAAGCATTGGTGAAATATAATTAATCAGTTAGCCATGAGTTAGTTCAAGGGCTAACAAAAGTCATAACTTTATAATAAGTTCTTGATTTGTAGTGGGTCTTATGCCAGATTTGTAAATTTACTATTGCTCATATTATTTCATCAGATATCTGTAAATTTCTTAAAGCCATTCACCCAAAGTTGGTTGACCCGAAGGATGTAAATATCATTTTAAAATTACCTGTTTAACCATCTCTAATTATATCTGTTAAATGGTCCCATGGCAGCGGCTGGGTGGAATGGGGAGCTGGGGCTGAATATGATATGTTGGATTGAGTGAATTCTGCCGCTGTTGCCCTGTGAGGTCAGGCCAACGCTCAGGATCTCAATATTGCATTGTTAGACAGGAGGATGTGGTGTACAATTGCATGTAAACAAACACACAAATCAATTAGGTACATACACACACACACACACTACTAACTCAGGCACATACACATCCCAGATCACTAGCCTAGGCACATGCATACCTATCACCAATTCAAGCACCTACACACTCTAATGATAATTACATGAAATCACACACAATACACACATACATACACATATAGGCTCAGGTGACAGTGTGTGTGTGTATGTTGGTGCCTGTGATACCTGTGCTTGGGGTGCTTGGTAACTAAAGAGCAAGTGGCAGAAATCAGGGGAAAGGCAGTGGGGATAAAGCAACAGCAATGGCAGAGATCTGGAGAAAAGGCAGTGGGGACAAGGCAATAACAGTGGCAGAGATCAGGGGAAAAGGCAGTGGAGATGAAGCAATAGCAAAGAAACAGTGGTTTGCAAGCAGAGAGGAGTTCAGGACAGCTGGAGCCACAGGAGCATGGGACAGTTGTTAGAGCTGACAGTGAGCCAGAAGCAGGAGAGGAAGAAATGAGACAGAAGTTAGAGGGGCGAGGAACAGAGATTGGAGCAGGGCTGGAACTGTAGTAAAGCAAAACCCAACTCGGGGGTCCAAATAACAGTTTTCTTAAATGAACACTGTACTGTACAGCTTGGTTGCCACACACACTCACACAAGCACTCCCACACACTCTCACACAATGGTTGCAGGAGAAAGAGATTCAATGAAAGGGTTGGAGTCCAGGTAGGGAAGAGAAACGGAGTCCAAGTCCTTGGATGAAGAGAGGATAGGGGTGATAGCTACCTATCCAGGCTGGGAGCGGGTCCTCAATGGCCAATTGGGGTCTTTCTCCAGCAGGTGTTGTCCAGAGTGAGGTCGCCGGCAGGGCCTCTGGGTTGATAGGCAGCATGATGTGGAGCAGGTCTGGTCCAGGTGAAGATGGTGTCCCAAGGAGTCAGTTTTCACTACCCCTTTTATGGGGCAGACTACCTCTGATCTCCTATGGGGAGGGCCTGTCCAGGCAATGTCAGTCCTGTTCCAGAGGGCTCCAGGTGTTTGTACTGGGCATGTGCAGCCTGGCACAATGGTGGGTTGCCTCATCCTTTGTTTCTTGAATGCTGAGGGTGGTTCCAATGCCTGGGTCGTTGGTCCAGGTATTGGTTTTGATGGCATGGTGATTTAGTAGCGTGTCCTGCTATCATTGCGTTTCACTCATCCATTCACTCTTTTGTTTTAGGCATTCAAGAAAAAACAATTTACATGGGAGAGGTTACAGAATTGCAACATACTTGCACAACAGGGCATGGGGACATGATGGGAACAAGATAGGAATGGATACTTGACATCACTTTACAGACACAGGCCTAAACCATACAATATTAATATGAAACAATAAAAATCAATGCACAAATGATAGGAAAACAGTAAAAAATCAATACAAACATAACAACACTATTTACAATATATACAAAAGGGGATTATTACAATAATAGTATATAAGAACTTAGCTTACCTGGTACTACTTGTAAGCACTTTTAAGGGATAGAGAGGGCAGAGAGAAAGTCAGAAATAGTTGGGGAAGGGGAGAAAATATATTTTTAAATAAAAAAAAAAGAAAAACTGGGGGTTTTGCTACACCACCAGATGGGACTGGAGCCCATGGCTACAGCAGGCTCCACATGATGAGTATGCAGGAGAGAGCAGGCAATGGCATCAGCAGTAGCAGCACAGGGCAACAGGGTCTGGCGGGATCCCTGCCTTGGTGCTGGCTGCTGTCAGGGTAGCGGCTCCAGCAAGGACTGCCTGGGAGGTGGCACAGATCCAGGCTGCAGCAGGGAGGTAACTAGCAGCTACCTGGGAGAGCAGAGCCAGGCAGAGTGGCACAGCAGAGTCAGCAGGGCTTAAATAGTGAGTGCAGCAGCAGGCTCCCATTGGGCGCTCCCATAGCACTGACAGGGGCTCCTGCCTGTTGGGACAGCTGCACCTCACCATGCCCAGGTGATGATTCCTGCCCACCTGTCACCCCTCCCCTTGGGCTCCAGTAGCTGCCACTCAGCAAGGACCCGCGGCAGATGGACGTGCCACAAAGGATCATACCCAAGGAATCCGCCTGTGGGCTGAGCGCCCTCTGTTTAGGACCCATGGTACTGGGGCAAGCCCTCAGCCAACTGGGAGGAGCGTAGCGCTGACCCAGCTGCTGGGTGTATTTGGACAGGGCAGGGACTGCCCCTTCCCCATCTGGATGCAGCTAGCAGCTGGGTCAGCACTGCACTCCTCCCTCTTGGCTGAGGGCTTACCCCAGTGCTGCGGCTCATAGCACAAGGCGCTAAGCCAACAGGTGGATGCCTTGGGTGCAATCCTGCACTGCACATCCATCCATCACACAACCTCAAGCTGGGAGATCTGCTGTCAGTCTTTGCTGAGTATCAGTTGCAGGACACCAGGGGGTGGGTGAGAGGGAGGTGCCACCTGGGGCTCCAGGCACATGTGGACTGGAGGCACACCTGGACATGGCCTGGCGCAGCTGTCCTGGCATGTGGAAGCCCCTATGGGTGCTATGGGGGAAGGGGTGCTCCTGGCTCTGTGCAGCCCTACCCTGCAGCACCTAGTGGCAGCCCCACTTGCTCCTATTTAAGATCTGCTGGCTCTGTTGTGCCACTTTGCCTGGCTCCATTCCCCCAGGATGCTGCTAATTGTATCCCTGCCACAGTAGCTACGTGATGCTGCAGCCTGGGTCCACCCCACCTCCTGGGCAGCCCCTGCCAGAGCTGCTTCCCTGACAGGAGGCAGCACCAAGCTGGGAGGTAAATGATAAGCATTAAGTGGTATAAATATAATTATTGTTTAACTGTTTAATCTTTTACATCCCTACTTCAGCCCTTCACCATTTTGCAGGGAGGGAGGGAGGTGCTGTTTTTCATATTGCAGCAGTTGACAGTTATTGAGGACCAGGAGGGAAGACTAGGTTAAAATAAAAAGGTTTAAAGGGTTAAAAAAATGGAATTTAGATATCACACATTGCTCGTGCAGAGAATTTGTTTGACTTTTGTTTTTGTTTTTTTGTAATGCCCGTACATCATGGAAAACTTGGCTTCATTTCAGCCAAAAGCCTTAAATGATGATGGTAAATCATTGATACAGAACTTTGTTACTGAATGAAAGTGCATTGTCATATTTTCAAAGTGGCCTCAAGAACTTCTCACACTTGTTTAATAACTGAACAATTGAAATTCCACAAGCATATGCAAAAGAAAAGCCCCACATCTAGATTTTTTTTTTAGTTTCTGGAGGAAGAGAGTGAATTATGTATTTGGGGAAAGAATTCCATTACTGGATGACTAAATGCCGAGCCTTCATTTACTTGATATTAAAGGAGAAGTTGGCAGGAGAGGAGCTTCAGGTTTGGTTTTGTTTTGTAGGGAGTAATATGTGTAAGAATCTCCACTCTGTGCTTTGCTTCTTTTGCAAAAGAGTTTTCACTCAAGGCCCGCCTTGATGGCAGCCAGTTCAGATCACAGACTCTTGTTGAGTTCTTCTAACTGATCTTTTAGTTTAGATTCATACTGTATTGGAGTATTATATAGATATATATATATAGATATATATATATAGATATCTGGCTGTCTCTCTAGGACTTCACTTGAACCTGGTTCCCGCAAAAATGGTGTAAAAACAGTATATGCATTTTATTTACATATTCTTGTTGGAGTAATATAGCTTTAAATGAATGTATAGCGCTCATTGTGTTTTTGAAAGAAAGAGAACAGATACAAAGAGATTCCGAGCCAAAATGAAAATATATGGTCTATAGTCAGAATAAATTAACATGATCCGTCTTTCTTGCCCAAAAATCAACTAATGTCTGAAAACAGAGTCCCAGGCTTGGAGTCCAAAAAAATAAAAGTGCATTTTTAAAGAACTTTCCAAAGCAACACTTTGGATTGAAGTGAAATTATTAAAATGTAGCTAAAATTGTTTATCTGACAGCTGGGGGACACAGCACAAAAAATCTTAGTCCAGAAACTAAAACAGTTCTCTGTGACATACTGTATGCTGCTTAAACAACGATAGCTGACAACGAGTATAAATCAAAGATATTAAAAGCAATATTTCTGTCATTTAGTTTCTGTTGGTTTTTTGGTTCACTGTGTCTTAAATATGAAGTTTGACTTATTTGGATGGTGTGATTAATTTTTTGTTTGGGGGCTTTTTTTTCTTGTTAAATTAAAATCTTTGCATTAAACACATGGCTCATCAAAATATTCATGAAACCTGGGCAGGAACTCTTGTTTAGTTTTCCTATTACTAAGTGAAATGATAATGTATTCATTATAGATTCTTGTAGGAAACAGGAACAAGGTATAGACAGAACGTATTTCTGGGCAGTTTAAGCAGGAAATTACTGACCTGAAATGGAAAAAAAGGATTAATACTTTCTTT
Organism: Alligator mississippiensis; assembly: GCF_030867095.1. Classification (NCBI taxonomy): domain Eukaryota; kingdom Metazoa; phylum Chordata; order Crocodylia; family Alligatoridae; genus Alligator; species Alligator mississippiensis. The sequence goes on from NC_081832.1 coordinate 51,046,100, forward strand.
ACCTGAAACCTTAAGTGTCCTGAATTTTATGCACCACAAAGCTCCCTGAAACCATGGACATTTGGGTTCAAGCAGATGTTGGTGATTGGTAGGGAACCTGGTTTTCTCTATTTAAAAATCCAAAATTGTCTGATTAAGACCCCCCAAATCCTCATTCTTCCACAATTAACATGAAACACCGCTATATATGTAGGTATCAGCTGAACACACTGTTTTATTGATATATTTACAATTTTAAAGCAGTTTGGAAGCCTACCAGTGCCTCAGTCATTATAATAAAATAACATCTAAATACCTGTCTATTTTGGCATTTGATTTTGTTTTTTTATCATGGAAAATCAGAGCTCCCCTGACCTCTTCGCTCATCAGGAAACAGGTCCAGCTAAAGCTGTCCCCCATCCCTCCCCCCTGCTGCTTTGTAGTGCTGAGCAGCCCTGGTGTGCTGGTGCCTCTCACTCCTGACCTGCAGCCCCATGGCCCTGCCGGTGCCCCTCACTCCCATCCCACATTCCCCACCCAGGCCTTCTGGTGCCCCTCATTCCTGACCTGCTGCCCCCAGCCCCAGTCCCCCAGTGTGTGAGGAAAGGGATGGGTGTGTGAGGAATGGGGTGGACGTGTAGGGAAGGAGGGGTGTGGGCATAGACAATGCATGGGGTGGGGCACAGGGGGCATGTGCTCCTCCAGATTTCTGTGCCCACAGTGGGGCGCAGGATGCATGGAATGGGACTGAAGCCTGGCCAGACCAGCTCCGGGCAGGAGCTGCCTCCACGGCCTAGCGGGCAGGACCCAGCATGGGAGGGAGCACTGCGCTGTTATGGCCACCAAGGTAAAGTGCAGTGGCAGGAGTGGCACAGAGTTGTGCCCCCCACTGCTGCCAAGCAGACAGTGGCGACGTCTCACCTTGGTGGCCATGGTGGCACAGCGCTCCATTCCACGCTGGGTATTGCCCTCTGGGACTGTGCCCCCCTCCACGCTCACAGACTTACTTGGAGGGAGCTGTGAGAGCTGCTCTCCACCGCACTGCCTGGCTACCTCATGCACGTATGTACATGCACTTGCATGTGGCAACTCCTGCCCCTGTGTCCTGCTCCCCCAGCCCCGAGCAGCCCCTTGTAGGCTGGATTTCTGCTGGCCTGCAAGAGGAAACCTGTGGTTTCCCAGGTTTTTCCTCTTTAAAGGAGAAAATCTGTAATTTTCATCTTTAAAGGAGAAAATATGTGTTTTGCTGCATTTTTCTGGAAAACCTGGATCCCTGGTGATTAGTAGTGGTCTTTGTCGTAGATGAAATTCTGATTTGGTTACCCCTTCTTTGATTCAGGGTTAGGAGTCCAGCTTAAGCCTCTGGAGAAGAATGAGCACATTATCTGCAACTGATATAGTGGTGACCTTTTGGGTCCCAAAACATGTCTCCACTGAGTTGTATTTGAAGGAATTAGTATTTTTTTGTTGTCCATTAGTCCATTTTGCATTTGTGAGGTTCTGTCCCTCCACCCCCTTAATCATATGACTTCAGATTTTTTCTGGGCCCATATTTCCATTGGACTGGTCATGACCAAAGATCTTTTACGGGCTTCATCATGGCCCCAAAGGACAACTGCACCACAAGTAAAAAGTTCCTCTGGGGCTAGCTAAGAATTGCTGGAATAGTCACTCTAGGCTAAAATTTCCCCTTTCCAAGACAGCTAGAAGAAGGAATGTTGTGAAGAAAGCTGATGATGTCTGTTGGGGCTTATCCCTGACCAAGAAATCCTTAACTGGTGAGATGCAGGCAGCTTCTATGATGATGGGATTGTGACTATCACATATTTAAAACCTCTGGATGTGGGAAGGGGTGGGTTGGGTGCACTCTCCTTTTTTTTTTAAGTTTTGCAAAGAAAGATCCATTACTGTGTGTCACTTACCTCTTTATTTTTAGCTACCAAACACTGTGGTTTTATGTAGCCTCCCAAGGCTATTCCTATTTTTACTTAATGTAATTAACATTTGAACACTTTCTTTCAGAGAAAGACAAAATCTTTGATCCTGACTTTTTTTAGAAGATTGGTGGAAGCTATCCAGGTGCAGTATCCGTCCTAAGTTAACACAGGCAATTTTATTAGGCACTAGATTTTGACTTGCAATAACATTACCTTATCCAAGGTAATGGTGGATTTGTGCAGTTTTGTTCAGTGTTCAAAGTATCCAGGATTTTTTTTATGGCTAGAAGTGCAGTGGTTTGTTCCATGGAGAATAAGACTTACAGACAGAGATGTGAGAATGCGTTAGGAGGATCCTGGCAACGTTGAGTACACCTGCAAGACTGGAGCAGTGTGCATGCATGTGTCCAGCGTATGCTGAAGCTGAGTATGATTTACGCATTTGGCCTGTCCACATATTCAGGTCCACCTCTGTCTTAACCTGCTGACCTAAGAGCTGCATTTAAAATGGCATCTTTGTACAGGGTGTGGAGGTAGATCATTTGTTGGGTGTCTTAAATCATGCCCCTTGGATGCGGTACAATCAGGTGACACAAAATATACTGCTGGTTACTTATCAAATGCAGGAAGACTGAAGCAGTTTGCTTTATGAATACAATGGTTTCATGTGGTCTTGAGATTTTGACTGCCTAGATTCTTGTGTTCCTTTCTTTTTTCCACTTTTTGTGATGCCTTTCTATTCAGATAGCAGCAGGGAAAGTGAACGTACAGGGGATGTTTATAGTTCTATACCTTTCATGTTCTTTTTTGCCTTTTGGAGAACAGTCCATTTGGAAAATGAACGTTGTAGTAGGACGCTAACTTTGTCTGTCATTTGGATTCACCTCTCAATCTATTTAGGTCCATATGTGGGACATACTGTTTTAAAAAGACCCTTACGAAGGGGATTCAAGTTGTACTGGAAACATAAAATGCAGTAAAATTCAAATGCAGTGAGAATCTTACTCAACTACGCTTCTTTTTCCTGATGTAAGCTTTTCATAATAAAATCTAGCCTGTAGTAAATCTCTGTGGGACTTTGTAGTTAACTCTGGGACTGAAATGAAGCAGTTTGAAAGATGTACTAGATTCTTCCTTCTTATGGTCCTTAATTCAGAAAGAAAATCTAAACAAAGTATATATTTCTTTTGTGTAAATAGACAACTGAACAAATGAAGATTTGGGAATTCTGTGATTAAGAGGATGGGGAAGGTGTTTACAGAAACATACAGTACCTGTGTGGCTCAAGACTACACTAAATTAAGGGTACAGGACCATATTTGAAGTGGGGAATATAATTCTATAATGGGCCCTGTGGAAACTGGACACCAGCTATAACTAAGGGCATCTGCATAAACTATTTGTTACAGAAACTGACCATTTGTAACAGAAAATTGCCACCTGAATTAAAAGAAATGACATGGCCTAAGAGCTGTTTATTCTGACTCCAATAACCAGACACACAGCATATGCTATTGGTGACTAAATCTTGAGCACATTAAATTAGGAAGGTACAACACAACTTTTGACAAAGAAAATGTAAATTGACTGCAGAGATTAAGAACCTGATAGAACAGCAAGGAGTACTTAAATGATTTCTTGAAAGATGCTCAAAAAACCCAAAAACCAAAACAAAAGAAAACCCAAGAAAAGGTTGGGTCGGGAAGCAGGGAGGGAAAAACTAAAACCCAGTCTGACCCACCACCCATTCCTGGCAAGTATTTGCTTGATGTTACTTGTGAAGTCTTTTCCCTCATTAGGATGTAGGATGCTAGCAGCTTCCCTCTAGCCTGTATTCTGTACTGCATTGCTCTTTAAATTCTTCCTTATTGGTGTAGTATTTCTTTCCCCCCACCCACCCCCTTTTTTGTTTTGCCTTGGCCTGATTCCTTGTTCTTAGTTTCCCATGTGCAGTAAAACCAATAAAGAAATAGTGAAGAGAGGAAGGGGGGAGAGGAACTGCCTAGAAAGTCTGGCATGTGTGCTTTTTTATGGCATTTACTGGGAATCCCTGTCTTTGCAAATAATTTCATGGACCTACAGTTAGACTAAACAGCATATTAGAAATGCAGTGTTGTATGGAAGATTGTTTCTTCCTTGGTAAACAATGAAAGGGATAGAATTGCTTTTTGTTTGATGTACCCTTTAGCTTTTTTACTGAGCCTCCTGCTCAGCAATTACCATTGCAGGTTTTCCTGGATGTCTGCATTTAAATTACAGAGATATTATTAAGCAAACCTTAAAAAAGAAAAATCTGTACTATAATGTGACTAAAATTCCTGTTCTTCAAAGAAGACAAAACAGTTTCACTTTATCCTCTCTCCTCTACTGCCTAACCATTCCTCCCCAAAAACCTTCCTAGACTCTACACATCATGGTTTCATTAGCTGGTTGATTATACTCATGCTTCTTTCCTGCCTACCCGCACTCTCCTTGTTTTTCTGTTAGGTTTATGCACCATCAAAGCCCTTGCAGAACTTAGACCAGAAAGCAGCACTGGGTTTTGAGTGGGTTTAAGGCTGATAGGAAAGAGCATCTTGGACAGCACTTTAGGGAGACAGTTAAAAGATTAGATGGTAAATTTACTTAACAGAGACTAATCTACTGGGACTGAACTTCATATCCTGTTTGGGGATAATATATTTCTTTCTGTGGTCTGGAATGAATCTGTCAGCTCAAGTCTAATAATGAGAGGCAGAGGATTTTTAATCTTTGACCCTCTTCCATATAATTTAATAAAGACTGGTTTCTTTTTCTTTATCTTGTTTAGAAATTAACTGATATGAAACTGGCTGTTCCCCCCAGTCTGGAAAACACAATGTAGGGTTTTGCCATTTTAAGTTTCTAGTAGAACATATGAGGTGAAATTTTATTTTATGAAAGAAAATAATATATTTGTAAGGTATTTACTGCTGGCCATTATAACACAATTGTTCATGCCACAGTATCTCTGGCTGTGAACCAAAAGATGAAAAGCAGAGCTTTGTGTCATCCCAGAGTTGTGTCTACATATGGCATATTGCAGAACTGGGGCCCTAAAGTTGGTATTTGTTTTACTAGAAGTAGATTAATTCTGGGAAAACTGAATGGATTCTGAAAGCCAGAGGAAGATGGTGTACCAGGAAGTTACAGAGGAATCTTAAGTGTTAGGGTGGCTGGAAAAATAAAGGTCCAGTTTTAGTAATAAAAAAGAAATTATCTAACCATGTGCCTAAAGCTCAAATATGAGTTGAACCTTTCTTAAGGCTTTTAACATTTTGATATATTTTTGTTTAAACCACTGCCCTGCATGTATGCATGCATGTATACCTTGATGCCTTGTATGCCTTGGTTTCATTTGGCAGAAATGCTGAGAATGCTGTTACTGTTGTAATAGCATTATTATGTTCTATTATGCACACTGGACAGACAGAGGTATGGTCCTTGTCTCTAGGAGCTTACAAACTTAAAAAGGGAAGTGCTTTTTTTTTTCTCCTAGTGCTGCTTATTTAGTATTTTGTGTGGGCAAATGTTTTTTTTAAAAAGTCAGTTTCTCTCAGTTTCAGTAGGCGCACTAATATCCAGCTAAGTGATCCATGCTTGAGAGTTTTATATTAATTATGAATATTTACCTGCCATTATAATTTATATTTATTACTCTGATAAATGTACATATTGTTTGGAGATATTTTTCCCAGAAGACTATTTTTTCCTGTGGGCCAGTCATTATTGCATATTGGCTAATTAATATTTTTTATTACATCTTTACAAATTCCTCCTTTAACTCTAAACCTCTTTAAGTGTAAATAATGCTGTAATCCTGCATACAAATCATGTCCACTTCCATTTGGTGCCTTTCATTTGAGGCATTTGACTGGACAATGGAACGTGTCATGTTGAATTATGCTCTTCACTCACAGAAGAGTACAAAAATAATATGCTGGCCAAGAGGGTGGTAACTAGGGCTGTGCAAAACAGCACCATTTGGTTTTAACTTCCATTTCGCCCTTTTGAAGGGACAGTATTTCATTTCACTATATCGAAGCACTGTTCTGTTTTGTTTCGTCGAAGCTGTTTCGCTGTTGTTTTGACGCCTTTTGATGTTTCGCCCATAGGCTATAATGGAGAATCATGAAAACGCCTATAACTTTCTCATTTCTTGCCTGATTCAGATGAAAATTGCAGGGATGGTAGCCCCTTCTGAGGGCATGAAGTGTGCCATGTTTCAAGAAGATACGTATAGGGTTTTTTGTGAAACTGCATCTCAAGCTGTTCAAAGCAAAACTAGTATCACTTGCTGGCAGTGGCAGCCTACTGTCATCCCGCACACAGGTCTGAGGGCCCACTCCCCCTGGGAGGAGTCTGGCATGGGCCCCTGGATCTGCATGTGGGATGAGAGCATGCTGCCACTGTTGGCTGCGGCCAGTGCCAGCACTGGGTTCTTCCTGGTGCTTGGCAAAGGCTGCACCGGGCAGACTTGGGTGCTGGTGCTGGCCCCAGCTGGCAGTGGCAGCATGCTGTCATCTGCATGCTCTGCTACCGGTGAGTGCGAAGCTTTAAAAAAAAAAAAAGCCTCGCACCCACTGGCTCTGGTAGCAGTATTTGGAGCCTCTGAGGGCTTGTGACAGAGCCCCCTCACACAGCGCAGGACAGCGGGGATCGCTCCCCCTGCCTGGCACCTGCGCAACTGCTGCCCAATTGTGTGGATGCATCATGGCTTTGCAGGGCTGTCCTGGAGCTGGGGTGGATCCACCTGTCAGCCGGAGCTCCCAGTTCTATTCCCCAGCTCTCTCATCATTCCCCCAGCTCTTCCCAAGAGGTATGACCCCTGGATCTGTGCATGGGGTTTCATCAGGGTGTTGCTTCTGGCTGAGGAAATAACCCAGAGCCGCCATTATCCCCAGCTGGCAGCGGCAGCCTGCTGTCATCCTGCTTCATCGGGGGGGGGGGGGCAGCGTAGCGCAGCGCAGCGCACACCCTGGGAAGAGCTGGGGGGAAGCAATCAGAGAGCTGGGGGAAAGATCAAGGAGCTGGGGGATCGAACCAGAAACTGGGGAAATGTTCAGGAATCTGAGCGTTTCCCCAGATCCCAGCTGGATTCCCCAGCCCCCGGCTTGATTTTCCTGCTCCTGGTTTGATTCCCCAGCTCTCTAATCACTTCCCCCAGCTCTCTGATTATTTCTGTAGCTCTTCCCAGGGGGCGTGGGCCACACTGAGTGGCTGCCACTGGCCCCAGCTTGCAGCAGCCTCCTGTTGAATCCCCGCACATAGATGGGGTCCTGCGCCCCCCCCCCCCCCAGAAGAGCTGGGGAAATGCTCAGAGAGCTGGGGGGAAGTGATCAGAGAGCTGGGGAATTGAACCAGGAGCTAGATGTCATTATCAGAGCAGTCTATCCCCCTTTCTATCCTTAGTTTCTGTTTAGCTGCAAGCAAGCCCGGCCTCAAAACATTTAGAAGCTTTCGAAACGTTTCAAGTGCTCTCGTTTCATTTCAAAGCTGTTTCAAAGTCTTTCATTTTGTTTTGATTTCACTGTTTTGAGCTCAAAATGCATCGAAACAGTTTCAAAATGAAACACCCGTTGAAATTTCGCACAGCCCTAGTGGTCACAGAAAGATGCTGAACCAATCACAAGCATGATGGGTACTCACTGTTTGTGAGGGTACCATGCCAGCGTTGGAATTTGAGCAGGTTCCTGTTAAGAAAGGGAGAATTCATCATTTTCTTGTAAGCGAGCCTCTGCATTTTTTACTTCAAAACCAGTGGGAGTTTTGCAAATAACATTTAAAGTTAGCCAGAGCAAAACTGCTGGAATGAACGGACTGTTACACCTGATACTGAGCACTTAATTTCTGAGCTAGTGGTGTTGAAGATGGGTGAACGTGTGTGGTTCTGCAGTCTTCATGAGTGAATGATCTTTTTATAAAGTCAATATGAAATTAAAAGCAAATTAGCAAACATTAGCTTTGAAAGTAGAATTCATTTGGGGATGTCAGTTCTCCATGGGAACAAAGATAAAAATGTTAATATTGCTGCTGCTGTTGCTGCTTCTCCTCCTCCTTCTCCCATATGGTGGCAGAAATTGCCGCTTAATTTGCGGATTCCATCTACCCCATCTGGACATTTGTAGAAATTGTAGCATTCAGTTAAGAGTTGAGCTTTTTGTTGGACACTGCATTCACACAAGGGGCTGTCCAAGATGTTCATCTTGTGTTGTTTTATAGCATCTGTATCCAGATCTCAGTCTGTTCAGCTTGACTGCTTCTCTGTCAAGGTCATGCCCGATAGGGGACTCATTTCATGTTGATATAAAACACTGTAGGAATAGGTCTGATCTTTCCCAACAGTTGGCCACTCCATTGCTGCCCATAGGTTTTGTTTAGCATCCCCAGTCTCTTCCAGGAGCTCGTGGGCCTCATGTACAAATGGTTTATGATGTTGAAGCCTCTTAAGCCTCCATCTGTTTGAGCTGTTAATTAACAGTGTATGAAGCAGGTGAATTTCATCATCTCTTGACTCTGTTGCCAGTAATGATGTTAGGGTGTGTCTTCTTATGTCACTTGGACTATTGCCTGATAGTACATGGAGTACATCTGTACATGTAAATATTTTGCAGCCAGTTATGAGTCTCTATGCACTGTTAAGTACAATGTTGAGCTTTTTAGCATAACAGCTTCTGGACCACACAGGAGCACAGTATTCTGCTGGGGCATATACCATTGCAAGTGCTATGGTTCTGAGCACTTTGAAGTTGCCACCCCCATGTCATTCTGGCTAAACATCTTAAGGCAGCTACCCGCAGACATCTTAAGGCAGATACTTTACTGCAGACCCTCTGAATGTGGTGTTTATTGGTGATGAAATGGTTTAATTTGACTCCTAGGTAGGTTGGGTATGCTGACAGGGAAGGATGTGGTTGCCTATTCTGATATTCCACATGCTCTTGGCTTGACAATTGGCCAGGTGAAGGAGTGATGATACTGTTTTATTGGTGCTCAATTTTCAGTGACACTTGTGGAGATAGTGAACAGTGAGCTCCATGTCAGTATTCAGTGTCTTTTCCAGTTCTGTCATGCCTATTGCTTGGGCTACTATGGCAACATCATCAGCGTACATATACAGCTTAGATGTTGTATGCAGGAAGTCTGAGGTATATACATTGGAAAGTATTGTTGCTGACACTTGGGGAACTCCATTCTTCAGGGTTTGTACTCTGCTTTTTTCTCCTTGGCTGGTAGCGAGTTTGAAGGATCTGCTGGGAATTATGTTCATGATGAAAGAGCATAGCTCGCAGCCAGGTATCACGGAGTGCAGTTTTTATTTGTATTCTTGATGCCATACAATGTCATAGGCAGCTATAAGATCAATAAAGACCGCACCTGTTTTCTTCCTCATTTCAAATTTTCAAATACGTTTTCTATGTTGGATGTAAGTAATTTAACTCAGTCAGTGGTACACTGCTTTTTCTGAAAGCCAACTTGTTCTTTTGGGAGCCACGGATCACTGATTTTCTCTGCTCAGACTTATGTGCTCCATGAGTTTGTATGTAATGCAGAGTAGTGAGATGGGCTGGTAGTTCTTTGAATCCTCTGGTGGTTTATTGGGTTTCAGGATAGAAATGACCTCAGCTTTTCTCCAGATTTTTGAAAGTTTGTTACTTTCTAGGTATTTATACATGAATTTCTAAAGCCATCTTTCCATTGTGATTCTGAGCTTGATAATAAATTCTGGAAATATCTAGTCCATCAGACTGGCTAGTCTTGAATGGTTTAATAGCTGTGTCAAACTCATTATCAGAGATGGCACTGAAGGTAGTTGGTGAGTGATTTAAGTTGTTCATGAGTCAGTTGTCTAATTGTTTCTGTGTGTTGCTAACTTGGGTTACTGTACTTGCTGTTGCTGCACAGTGTTTTTGCAGTGCAGTTTGCTGACACAGGGCAATGTAATTTTTTTGGTGCCTGTTCCTGTAAGGCTGTTAATGGTGCACCATGCCCCCCACCCCCCAATGGGAACTGCTGTTTACTTGAGTGAGTCATACCCAGTGCTTCTATGGTAGTGAGCCATCTTTCCTTTTTGATATTATTCAATATATGTTAGCCAGCTATTCTGTAGTTCTTTTTACAGCTGTGGGGTCACTGCATTGTTTGATCATAATCTTCTTGCGTATGGCTTCAGAAAGTTGACTCCTTCAACCATTTTAGAGTAGATCCATCAAAATTACTGCAATCTTTCAGACTGTTTGCTGACTCTGGTAGACCATATAGGGGATAGTCAGTATATGCTGGGCAGTCCAATCTCCTTTACCACAGGGGCATGATGATGAGTTTGTAAGGCCCATTTTATGTTTGATTTTGTTGAAGGCTCCATAACCTGATCACAGTTAATTCAGGTTTACCCATGCCTTACGTGGGAGTTTGTAACCAGGAGAGTACGAGGATGGTAATTGTGTGTACTTGTGTAGTGGAGTATGGTTGTTATTCCATTGGTCTTCCCACCTTTTCTGGGGCCATGATGGCAGGATGGTGTCTCCTGCTTCCTCTATGATATTTCTGACAGATACAGGTAGGGGTTTTCTGCTTCTTAGACATTTCTGCATTGGGTATTTTTCAGTCATGTCATGTAGTGGATGGTCTTCCTGTTGGGCTTTCATTAGCAGATCAAGCAGTATTCCAGACCTCTTGATGTTAATGGGGCAGTGGGTTCCTGCCAAGATGAACATGTTTTCCTGTTCTGTGTATACTGGGTAGCCACTTATTATACATAGTACAGAATTCAGGGCACAGTCCAGTTTGAAAGTGTGGGCAATACTTGCCCACACAGGGAGGCAGTATTCCACTTGTGCAAAAACCACGGCTAGTGTAGTTGTTCTCAAGGTAGAGATGTTGGCTCCCTATGTTGTACCAGCTTAATGGCTGCTGCCCTTGAGGTTACCTTATGCTTCAGCTTCTCTAGGTGGCTTCTATCTAGAGTTACACCCAGGTAGGTTGGTTGATGATTGCTTGATGATGATAAAGAGCTATTTGTACTGCTTATCCCAGCATGGCATATAGTGGCTTCTATAGCTTCTAGGGCTAGGGACAGACCAGCTGACCTGTTGATTAGCTAATCGGACACTGTCCTGTCTGCCTAACACAGATACCTCTCAGCATTAGCTAGCATACCATATGTTGACTACAGTCCATGCTATGGGAGAGGGGAGGGAGAGAATCCCTGCTTGAGCAGCGAGTGGTAAGGGGGGTGGGCCATGGGGAAGCCAGGTAGACATTGCTGTGCCTGCAAGTCTCTGCTGGAACTCCAGCCAGGGAGCAAAGGGAAGGTGCCAGCCCTGCTGTAGAGCAGAGAGCCCCATCCAGGGCTGCAAACCATCTGGGATATTGGAGGACTCTGGTTTAAGTTAAACCAGCAAGGGGTCTGGGACAGACATTGCATAAACTGGTTTGACCCAAATCAGTTAAGTCTGATACTACATTCAACCGCGTTTATCTCAAACTGGTTTCAGCCATTTTCAAAATGGTTTATGTGCACAGAACGTCTGTTCTGTTACAGGTTTAAACCAGTTTCTAATCACTTGAACCAGTTTATGTGTAAAGTCTGTCTCTAGTCTAGATATGGAGAGTTTGGCTATTTCAATTTGGCAGTTTGTAAATGTATTGTAAATCTTGATCAGCATTAATTTCTGATGGATCCTCTATGGGTTTGTTCTCTTGTTGGTCAGCCTTTGGTATTTCTGCCAGTCCACCTTCCAAAAGTCCCATCTTGCAGTTGGTGTGAGCTAGAAAATTATACTAGCTGACACTATGAGTGACCTGAGGGGTTTCTATCATCTCAACATATTGCACTATAATAATGTAATTTCCATAGTAACAATTTTCTGTGGACTCATCATGTCTCCAACTTTTTCTTGCACTTTACACTACTACTTTATTGTTTCATTCTCCAAAAAGCCAATATGGAATTCATAATCATTGCTGAAAGGTCACCCTTTTGTCCAATAATGTGAACTTTTCTTCAGTCATGGTACTGTTTTTAATTACTGAAATACAGATATGGTATCAACAGCTTTGAATGAGTATGAAATTCCACTCTAATTCTGAATAATTCAGAAATGAATCTAAATAACATATGTAAATGCGTGCTGCTTTGTTTTATTTTTATGTCACATCATATTTTTTTTATTGTGTAAGTAACCCGTTTTAACTCTAACAAAAGAATGAAGTGTCCTACAAGCATTTTGATATAAAATATGTTCTGAAGATGTTCCCTCCTTTAAAAAGGACGGAATTGGCCATGCAGAAGAAAACAGAAATGGAGAAAAGGGGTACAACTTCATTATTCATGTGTGGTGTTAGAGACAATATGAGGGGGCAAAAGAAAGATGGCTGTTTATATTGGGAAGATGGAGGCTACTTTAATATAGGTACAAGAAACAATTAATTAGAACAGTTAGAATAATTGTTTGATAATATAGATACATTTTTAAAGGACATTTCCGTGTAGTTTATTATGAGTTATGTGTATTTTTTCCATTTTAGACCCATGCATCTTTAAGTGCCTGCTTCACTATGTTCTATTAACTTTGCCACAAATGTAAATATTTTTTTAAACTCATATGTATGTAGCTAGAATTCCAGATATTATAAAGTCTGTTTTTAGGAAAAGGTACATTAATCTAAATTTGTCAGTTCTTTGCTTCTTTATAGATGCTTACAGCTACCATATATCCTCTGAGGTAACTGATATAGCTTTATTATAGGAAGAAGTGAAATAGAAGGGACCTTTCCTGTCCACATTCCTAAAAATTTCCAGAACGGCCAGTAGCTAGTGAATTTGTCATTGGGGTGCACTAATAGTGATTTTGGGGGCCAATAACAATAGCCGATTTTTAAGGAGGCATATCAGCCTATACCAATCTGATTTCTGATACAACTGCATGCAGCTTCTAAGTCTGGATGGGGGAGGGAGATGGAAGGGGTGTTGCAGGGGCAGGTCAAGGCAGGGAGTGGAAAGGAGTGAGACAGGGGCTGGGCCTAGCTGGGGCAGGGTGCAGGACAGATCCACAGCTCACCTGAGTGGCCATAGAGGTCGGCTGTGCTGGGCTCTTCCTGGTGGGGCCTGGACCAGGCAGCAGAGGTACTGGGAGGGGGGCTATGGGAGGACTGCAGCCACCCCAAATTTCACCTCAGCCCCCTCACAGCCCGGCCCAGCCCCCCATCCCCCCCACGTGCTGGGAAGAGCTCAGTGCCACCCAGGCTCAGCCTGCAACTGCAGCCCTCCCCACCAACCCCCACACAGATCTGGGATGCACACGTCCCCCGTGCCCTCCCACGGTGTGCACAGTGGCAGGAACAGCCCTCCCTCCTGCACCCCCCGGATGAGTCATGGCTCCATCCCGCACCCCGCCCCAACTGGGCAACACCTGCCCCAGTCCCTGCCCCACTCCCTCCCTCACTGCGGGGGGGCATTGATTTGCCCCCACTCCATGCCCCTTCTGTCCCGGCTCCCCTTCCACCATAACAGACTTACCAGCTGCATACAGCTCTCCAAGCTGCCAGGCTGTGCTCCTCGCTGCCTGCGTGCTGCGCTGTGGCTGCGCACATGCACAGGTATTTATCGGCCAAATTATTGGCCATGTCAGACTGATTTCCAATACAATCAATTTTATATCGGTATATGATATTGGATCGATGTATTGGTGCACCTCTATTTTTCATCCTTTGTTAAAAAGAAGGGTAAAAATAGAATGAAGGTGGAGAACAAACCACATTTTCACCTTGAGAAGTGGTCTCTCCAGGTCAGCGCTGAGGCATGTTTAACTGGGCTCTCAGGGAATGCTTGTGCTTTTGTTGCTTATTCTCTGGACAAATAGATAACTTCAGTCTCCAGGACCATCTCCAGCACCTTTGACCACAACTATAAGTTCTTACCATCCTGGCAAACCCAAAAAACAAACCCCACATTGCATAAAAATAGCAGGGTTTTTTTAAGGCAAAAGAGTAAAGCAGAAATAAAGCCCATGGAGTTGAGAAACTCCAAACAGCTTTTATCTATATAGATGTGTATGGATAGTCCAGGTAGCACTTTGAAGCCTTAATTTCATTTTAAAGAAAAAGATTGGCTGCTGTTTTTCCACTGGCAGAGAACAATCAGTGACAGTCCCTTAATGTTAACAGTTGACTGTACAAAAATAAATGGGGTAGGTTGTGCAAAATAAGTGAACTTGACTATATGAATGGAATAGTTTTCAGTTTTTGTAAATGGCACTGATTAAAATGTATTTTTAAAGTGATTTACCTTGAGAGTGTCTGAGAAGGAGACAGAACAAAATTCAAATTTTGTTTTGTTTTAGATTTCCCCACTAATGGCAAAAATCATAAAAGTATAGTGAGAAGCTGGTTCCCTGATTCTTCATGCCATTTTCTTCTACAAACGCTGTTCTTATAGGCAAGAGTTTTTGCCTGCTCTTAGTTGAGCTTTCAAGTTAGTTCAACTGTTTTAATAGTAGTACATCATTCTTCAGGCTGTCCAGCTTTAAAGGAGGTCATGGGCTAAGCTGAGTTAAAGCACTGGAATGGTAAACCATTTGAGATAGCTTTACAAACATTCTCTCCCAGAGTTTACATTGGTTGTGTTCTGGGTGTGTTGTGCACAGCTGAAGAGGTTTAACATTTTGAGCACAGCAGCCTACGTTTCTAGTAAATCTGGAGGTCTGGCAAAGATGGTTAGTCAGTTGACTATCACTGTTTTGTTTGGAAAAGAAATGAATTAGGACAACTATAGTACAAATACTCTAATGAATAGCTGTAAAAACTGTAGCCTAAGAGTTCGTAGACTTACTTAGAGGGGGACAAAGAGGAAGTGATATTTCAGGCAAAGGATCTGATTTGTATTTATTTCAGGTCCCCCTTATGCCACTCTGGCAATGTTGAAAGGTCTTAAATAAACAAAAACCAGGCCTCAAAATTTTAATAAAGAAAAGAGATTTTTGGCTTCTATACAAAGTCAAAGTAACAGCAGTGGAATACAACTGCAAGGTATTTAGATGAAATTTCAAGGAATTAAAAAAGAAGTGAAGTAATTTTTCAGTAGGCATGCTTCTTACTTTAACTAGTTGAGTTTTACTATAAAGAAAATCATTCATCATGCTTCAGGAATAAGATGATCATCATCTGGAATCTGTAAAAAAAAAAACAACAAAAAAAAAAACAAAAAAAAAACCACCCAAAAAGCTACCATTTACAGTGTTATGGCATTTGCGAGCCTATTTTAATGATTTTTCACCTCCCTCAAAGGCGTAGTGTACAGGCCACCACCTGAGACAGGATTAAAAGAACAATTTAAATTTAATCTGATATGTCAGTTCACCTCTTCCTTTGATAGAATGATTATTTCCAAAGATGGCAAAGTTTAGGTTGATAGCAGAGAAGCAAATGATTTATAATTGTATCTGATATTCAGAGCACTGAAAAGCAGAAGTGGAAAATCAGTATAATATTGGTAGTGTAACTACTTGTGTGAAGTTAAATGTTATGCTGAATTTCTTGTAACTCATGGGACATTTTAACCCTGATTTATATAGGGTGGGTGCTCCCAGGGTGCAAATTGCTCCAGTCATGTTTTTTTCTTATGTACTGAAGTTTTTATAGTTTGTCAGCAGATTCTCTCTTTCTAATAGGGTAACCCACTGACAAAGGAGATTTGTGTTTATTCTTGTATTGGAGGTGGGGGAAGGCAGAGGAGAAAGAAAACAAATGTGAGGAGCTACAGGTATAGAAATTAATTATTGTAGGTTTGCCTTGAATTGTCCCACTCCTACTGCTACAGAAGGGAAAATCTCAAGCCCCTGAACCTTGAAGCAGCCATGGCTTTACAAGGTCCTGAAAGCCTGGAGTTGACCAGAGGGCAATGGAAAAGATTGAAGCTAAAGTCAAACAGAGACTGGGACTAAGGCAAGCACACCGCCTTTTAGTGAGGAGGCACATGGCACTCATGAGAGTGGTGTTGCTACCAGTGCTTCTGTCTTCACTGACTGTACTTGTTTTCCCCTGCTCAAACCAAGTCATCCGTAAGATCCAAAGAGCCATGCACATCTTCTGGGGCTCCAGGTGGGAGAAAGTTGTGAGAACCATACTGTACAAGATGCAGTGAACTGGGGGTAGAGGAATACCTGATATTCTGCTGTTCCTCTAGACCAAGTACACGAGCCAGATCTGCAGACTAGCAACTGGGGCGGAATCCAAAACAGCGTGCTTCATAAGATACTTTGCAGGGCACCTGCTGCAATATTGACAGGTTTACACACTGCCCAACTCGAGCCCACGGACCTTGGAGCAGCCCTGGTTTTACAAGGTCCTGAAACTCTTCTGGAATAAATATGAAATGCACAGTCAATCCCCACTGACCCTGACAAAACATCAGAAAATGCAGGAGGTGGCAATAGTTTGTCACCCATAGACTTACTACCCAACAACAGCTGTCAGGCTGTGTAGGAGCAAATCTTCCACAAGGACCTTCAGAAGGAGCACAAGGATTTGAACTGGCAGATAGCCCACTGGCCACCCTCTGTGCAGGCACTGAAAAACAGGGGGGCAGAGAGACCCACCAAACTGTCCCAGGCAAACCTCCAGGTGGAAGGTAGAAACAACTGAGCACTTCCTTTGGTCCTGCTCATATGCCAGAGAGGTGTGGAGGACAGTATGCATACTCCTGCTGATGGTGACAGGGTTCACAACGCTGATGAGAGAGGCGGTTCTATACAGGTACTTGACCAAGCAACAAGGGACCCTCACAGCCTGCTTTGACCAGCTCCTCTCCTGCTTCAGGAATGCCCTGTGGAAGACCAGGAACCTGCTTGTGAACATACACACAAACCTCTGTCAAGAACTGCATCAAAATGGGACTGAGTGAGATGCAGGGGTACTACAGAAAAACAGTTGAGGATGACGGGGAGGAGATTGTGGAGATCATATGGAAAAGAAAGGACTTGCACAGACTGAGAGGCAGGACCACCACCACCAGAGAGAAGGACTACGATCATGGAGATGATGAAAGTGACATTGACAATTACAGCCATGAATGAAAGGACTGAGGACCCAGCAGGGAATTGGTAGGGAGATGAAGGAAATGGGGGGCGGGGGGGGAGGGGAGGAAGGGGGGCACCTAGGCAGTCCTTTGTGTAATTGTGATGGTTAAAGGTGATGGTGACGGGTACGTGGACATGTGGGATTGTCTGCATGGTGAAGTTATGGTAATTGAAATGAGAATAGTGTAACAGTAAAGATGTGGTTTAGACTGTTGAGTGAACTGTATCGGTCATGAGACAGATTTGTATAGGGTGTGTGTCTGTGTATAGAGAAAGAGAGAGAAACAGAAATAAATATTTTTGCAAAAACAAAAAAAAATTAGTACTTTGTCCAATATGGGCCATGTATTTTATAGTCATGCTCAGTGTTGGCTGCATATAGTCAACTTCATAGTTGATTTCCATTTCTGAACACATGCTGCTTTTGGCAGCATTTGAATCATAGACATTGTATTTAATGAGGGTTCCTTGTATTCAGATATAAGACAAGGAGTTTTCTTCCCCATGCTGATTGAGGAGAAAAATCCATTCTTATAATTGAATAAATACAGTAACTCAAAAATTAATTAGGGCAAATGTTGTGCATCTGATTACTGTTGCAATAATTTAGTTCTTCTTTTGCGTCTATTCAAATAACTTGTCCTCTCTGATAACTAGCCCTTCCTGAAAAGTTTCAATAATACAGAAACAAAAGCACTTTAAACTGCATTAAAATAGAAAAATTATATATATTTTTTTTAATTTTTTTTAGTTTTGTCCTTCCATAATTGGGGGAAAATGGCCAAAGAGGGTTTCTTCAAATATCTTATCAAAGTTCAAGCATATAAAATTTCATAACAAAAACAGTAGTTTTGGGGAAGTTTTAAGGATATGAAATCAGGACTGTAGAACAAGGACTGAAATATAACCTGACTGTGAAATGCAGTCTGTTTTATATAATACGAAAATATTTTTAAATATTTTACAGTCATTGATTTATTTATTTTCCAGGTTGTTACCTTTCACTCATCTCAGGTTCCTGTTTTAACAGGCTGGGTAGTAAAAATACAGGAGACCCTCGCTATTCGCGGATTCCGCATTCATGGTTTAAAATACTCGTGAATACTGAACCCACATTTTAAATACACTTTATACACTTACAGGAGCTCCTTGGGAGCTCCACGCTTGCTGCCACCAGGCTCCCGCTGCCAGGCTCCCACCACCACCGCTGTGCTGCCACCGGAGCTGTGCCCCAACCCCTGGCCGACAGGGACACTGCGTTCATGAACATGGTGCCTTATTCGCAGATTTCACCATTCATGGGGGATGCAAGAATATATCCTCCATGAATGGGGTCGCCTGTATCAGTTTACATTTGGAAAAGGTGATGTCAAATTAGCTGTTATTCACTTTCACTCATCTCCGCATACAATCGTACTATGGCTACTGTGTGAGAGAGAGATTCAATATACAATTTGAGTATTTGGGTATTAATTCATGAAAATTATAGACACACATTTTCCTATGTGGCTTGTTTGAAGTAGTTTGGATATCAATCTCATCAGTTTGTAAGTTTCAAAACAGTTACACTAAAGTTATGAAATTAAGTTCTGATATGTGGCAGATGGTGGGATGTAAAGCTTGTGAAAAATCACACTAAAGATAAAAAATGACTTGTGATGACCTGTGGATGGACAGATCCTCTAAAATAATCTCTCTCCTTACTTGAAATACATATTTGAATGCACATAGTACAACAATGTGATGGGGTAACTACTAAGCTCTTTACAATTGGTTTTACAAGTAACAATGTTATCATAATGTTCCCTGTACTTTATATGGAAATTACTATAAATTCTGCTAACCTTCCTTGGTGACCAGGCCAAAAATTATATAGATTATTGTGGCACTTACTGAAATAACTGACAATATAATGGGAAATCCAAGAGTTGATGTAGGAGATCCAAGAGCTGATTGACCACAAGAACAAGATCTTTTGTGCTTGGCAGAACACCACCAACTCCATGCAAAAGAAATTGAATCTCTGACAAGCCAAGGCAGAAGTCCAAAGGAGGACCTGCGATATGAAGAACAGGTGGTAAGAAGACAAGGTGAAGGAGATTCAACATCACTAACATCCATGATATGTACAGTTTTTTCATTGCCACCAGTTATCTACAGTCTGAACACGCAGGGACCAACTCCCTTGGGACCTAACGATGGAGGAGACCTGATCAAGGAAAGGGGACCCATCAACACCCATTGAAAGGAGCATTTTGAAGACCTTCTTAGTCAAGTTCTCTACTTCATCTCACAACACCCAGTAAGAAATGATCTAGGAATCCCTCCAACCTTTGATGAGGTGAGGAAAGCTATCAAGCAGACGAAGAAGAACAAAGCATCTGGAACTGATGAAATCCCTGCCTAAATCTTCAAGCAGGAGGGAGAGGAGCTCAGATCACAGCTCCATGCCCTCATCTTAAGGATTTGGAATGAGGAGGATGTCCCAGATAACCCCAGGAACACCATTATTGTGATAGTCTTCAAGAAGGAAGACAAGTCCAACTGTGGAAATTACATAGGGGTTGCCTTTCTGTCTACCACAAGAAGGATCATTGTGAGAACCCTGCTGAACCATCTCCTTTCACTTGCTGAAAAGCTCCTCCTGGAATCTCAGTGTAGGTTTAGGGCATCAAGAGGTACAGCCAATATCATCTTCATGGCTTGCCAGATGCTGGAAAATTTCTGAGAACAACATAAATCTTTCTACATGGCCTTTTTTGACCTCACAAAAGCCTTCAACTCTGTCAACCAAGAAATGCTATGGGGGATCCTTCTGAGGTACAGATGCTCACTGAAATTCATCACCATTCTTTGCCTGCTCCATGATAGTATGTAAGCAGTAGTTTTCAATAACAGATCTATTAGAAATCCCTTTAAGGTTAAGATAGGAGTTAAACAAGATGGTGTCATTGCTCCAACAAGCGTCTCAGTATTTTTTATCATGATGCTACATCTGACCACCAATAAGTTTCCACTCAAAGTGGAGCTAAATTATCAAATGGATGATAAGCTGTTTAATCTCAGCTGACTGAGAAAAACAAAAACCATCTCCCAGCTCAGTCAAGGCTTATGCTTAAAAGGAGAGGAAAAAAGCACTTCAAGAACATCCTCAAGGCCAATTTGAAAAAATGAAAAATTGACATCGGTTTATGGGAGACTATCACCCCGTACTTCCCCAAATGGAGGAAGAGTCTGTTACAATAACAACAGAAGACAGAAAATCAGAGTGGTAACAACATAGTGTCATGGACCAAATCAAGAATCCAGAGCTATCCACTCTGCACAGAAACACGTGCCCAAGTTGCAGCAGAGTCTGTTGATCCTGGATCAGCCTCATCAGCCATCTTTGGACCCACAGATAGGACAAGCGTGGAAGACCATGATCCTCAACTGCAAGGGATTGCTGTAGAAGAAGATTGAAATATATGCAGTAGTTCTGTGGTGTTGTTAAAACTGAAGCCCAGTTCTTTGTCATCTTTGATTCTAAAAATGCTAATGATAATTGTGTTTACAGGGAAATAAAGTACTTCCTATAAAACAAGTACTTTTTTCAAAACTGGCACTTAGGTTGCCAGTAAAACACCTCGATTTGCCTGCAGTAAACACCACTGTGATATTTGAGATTACGTTATTTATTTATTTTTTAATCTGGTTTATATGCTACCCTTCCCAAAAAATATGCATGATGCCTGATGCATGTCAATAGGTGAAGAAAGCAGTGGAAGGAAATGAAAAATAATGTCATGGTTCTGTTGGCAAAACTACACTTCAAATCATAGGTGAACAATTGTTTCAGCTGGAGGACCACTTAATGAGTTTTGGTGAGTTGTCAAGGGCTGCAAGAGTAGCTCCCCCTTGACAAGTGTGCCACTGTTTGGTTGCCATGGTGAGATCAGAAGTCCTGCTCCAACCCCTGACTGTTGCCACTGGAAGTCTCTCTACATGCCCCAGAACTATTCCTTTTTGGGGGGAGGGCGGGTTGCCATCTTGGAACCAGGAAAAAAAATCATATACTAAAAAATCAAACAACTCCTCTAACTTATTTTAATGTTATTTAAAAAAATATTTTGTCCTAATTTATGCATGTTTGCATAGTGTATGTAGAGGCTATTGCATAATAGCTTAAAATACAGTCTTATTCTTGTATATTGGGTGTTGGGGAGTAAGGGTGTGGGTGGGTGGCATGTGGAGTGTGTGGTTGGGTGTGTGTATGGTGGGTGGGGTGTGTTGATGTGTGGGGAGGTGGATGTGGGTGTGGAGGAGTGGGGAGGTATGGGGGGTGTATGTGTGGGTATGGTGAAAGGTAGCGTGTGTGGGGGGGTAGAGGGGGGTAATCCTCAGAGTCCCCTGAGCATGTGAGTCCTTGAAACCGCATGTTGTGGCAGCAAGCAGGGACAGCCCTGCCCCGCCCCATAGTACGCAGCTCCTGCTTGAGTCCCTACATGCACGTGGTGGCAACATGCTAAGCTAAGCCCACCCAGCCCCATAGCGTGCCCACCCAAATCCTCAGCTGCATGTGGTGGCAGGATAGCATGCAGCTCCCTATGCTCCCACCCAAGTCCCTGACCACATGTGGCAGCAGCATGCAGGGCCAGCTCCACCCAGCCCCATAGTGCTCCTGCCCAACTCCCTGCAGGGCCAGCCCCACCTAGCCTCATAGCCATAGCTCCCATGCTCCCACCCAAGTCCCTGGTCATATGTGGGGGCAGCAAGCAGAGAGAGCCCCAACTAGCCCCCATAGTACGTAGTTTCCATGCTCCTGCCTGAGTCCTTGGCTGCATGTGGTGGCAGCATGTGAGGCTAGCTTATGGAGGGTCCTTTTGAGCTGCATGGAATCGCCTGGTGGGCCAGATCCAGCCCACAGGCTGTATTTTGCCCACTGCTGCTTGAAATAGTGTCTTTTCTATCTAAAATGTATGTAATAAAAATTATATTTGGTACATTTCCACCACTTTTTAATTCTATCACCCTATGCTTGAGCATGATTATCAACTTGTCTGGTACATTTAAATGGAAAAGTTCATACAATTATATTAGTATAGTGCAGGGTTGGGCAATTATTTGGGCTGGAGACTCACTTAAGAAATTTTGATGATTTATTGAGGGCTAGGTGCAGGGTGGGGAGGGTGTGCATTTGATTCTATCCAACCTGCTGGCCACAACCAGGAGCCTGAGGAGGGAGGGCTGTGCCCTGAATTGCTAAACTCTCCCATGGCTGGGCCAGGTCACATGGCACACAGACTCCTACATCCCCCTGCATTCATCCTCCACCCACCACCTGGCTTCCTGTTGGCACTGCACTGCAGTTGCCAGCATCCAGGCCTGCATGGGATGGGGTGCAATGCAGCATGGCAAGTAGCTGTCCCACCCACTATGATGAGCTGCTGCTGCCCCTGCATTGCACTTGGAAAGTCGGGGATGGCTTCCCTGGGCCAAGTCCTCCCCCTCCCCGGTGGGTGGCATGAGCTAGCAGTGCTGCGGTGGCTACTTGGCGCACTACATCACATCCTGTCTCATGCGGTCCTGGTTGCTGGTGGCTACAGTGTCAGCACTGCGCAGCTACAGTGCCAACAGGAAGCCAGGCAGGGGGAGGGGGTGTGGAGGAGTCTGCACACAGTGTGGCCCAGCCCCAGCTGTGGCAGAGTGGAACAATGTGGGGCAGGGCACAGCCCGCCCTCCTCAGGCTCCCAATGGCAGCCAGTAGGCTGGAAAGGATCTGTTGGAGGGCTGGATATGGCCCACAAGCCATAGTTTGCCAAGCCCTGTTATAGTGCCATGATGCTCTGCTTTTTTCTGTTCAGTGTGTAGTTAAGTGGTCCATCTTTGCAAATGGCCTTCTCTGAAGCTGTGCAGAGAGCAGCTATTGAAAAGGCCAATAAGACAGCTTTGCTCAATTTGGTGTTGGCCATGTGGTGAAGATCTGGAATTAATATTTGGTTTGGTTTGGGAGGCAGAAATACATCTGGTACCTTTCAAGAAAACATTTTAAATTAAATGAAAAAATAGTAATACAGTACTTGAAACATAAGGACTCCCTTTCCCCTATTTTTAATGGTCTGACCATCATATGAACTGTAAGTATTTAAATGTACTTCTCTAAATTTTCTATAATATTTACTGTGCAGTTTTTCTAAAAGTTGTATTTTTAAATCATTTCCTAGTACATTAGGATAAAAAGTTTAATAAAAATGTAAAGCAAATATATTTCAAGCTTTCTGCCATGTGGACTTAACATCAGTTATTCTACTTAGTCAATATATTAACTTTTACTGAACATCACAAATAATTTTCTTCCTAATTTGTCTCAGAATGCTAGCTTTGGTGTAGTTAGATGAAGGTATTGTCTACTGCTTACAACAATATATGGCCAGTGGGCTGGATCTGGCTCATGGAGCCACTGGATCCAGCCTGCGGAGCTGGAAGGTGTTTCCTCTGCTCACTCCTGGGCTGCTCATGGACAGTGAGGAGCTGTGCTAGGGTCAGGCAGCTGGAAACTGCACCCACTTCACCACTGTTTCTCCTGTCCCCTGCTCCCTGGCTGCAGTGTGGGGACACCTTCCAGCCTGTGAGAACTGAGCCAGAGCTGGGCAGCTTCTAGGTGTGCTTGCACTGCCACCAAGAAGTGGGAGAGTAGGGACAAGAACAAGTGGCAGCTGTGTGGGCACAGCTTCCCAGCAGCTGGAAGTTGTGCCCCCCATTGCAGCAGGGGACTTGCTGTCAGGGAGTGGCAGCATTGGCATGGGCACAGTTCCCAGCTGAACTTATACCCCAGCACAGAGAGTGGGTTACTGAAAAAAGCAGCGGTGGCTCTGGCACAGATTGATGCTGCCTAGCGTTGGCACAGATGCAGGCAACCCCTCTTCACTGCTGACACACCTCAGAAGCCACCCAGAGTGCACCAGCCTGGAGCTGGGTTGTTCTGGCCCACTGTTGAAAAAGTTGCAGGCCCCTGGCTTAAGAGGCAGCGATTATAAGCATTGGGAAGTTTGCATTTAACTTGGGTGGTCCTGAAATGTCTTCTGTCTCATGGAGGCGTGGGATAGGAGCATTGACTGAAATTTGCAGTCCTTTGAAGAAAGCATTCCAAGATACAGAACTCCTAAAAATGATCACTTTTATAAATTGCTGCTATCAGCTTTTTTGTTTGTTTTGTTTTCTTTTGTTGTTAATTTTTTAGACCAGGTGTTTAGGAGCCCAGGTTAGGGCTGCATCAGACAGACATTTTTAACTTGATCTAACCTCCCGAACTTCTAAGTATAACATCTGTACACAGCCTTATTTTACTCCAAAAGTGACACGTATATTAGCATTGGGTGAACAAAGAGAGGAAAGATGAAAGGGTTCAGCAGGTTCAAAGCAAGTGGCTGCATCAGTTGACCGAGAAGTTCTTGATATACTGTACAATCCTACCTCCCTAACATGAAACTTTGAGGGAGGCAGAGATTTGAACTGGGAGGGAAGATGGAGTGTGTTGGAGCAGTACAAGGGTGGGATTGGTAGGCTGTAGGGTGACTGATACTTTGCACTTTATGGCCTTAATTTGGGAAAGTTACTGAGGGCCAAGTCCTGGGCAGTATCTTTTATTAGCACAGCGGTCATTAAAATATACCATTTTTGGAAACCTCATTTGATGACAGGAGTATTGATGGAGAGCTTGGTTTCTAAAGAAGTACTTTCCTATAATGCTTTGACAAGTTAGTTGTCTTCGAAGGGATTTTTTGGTCTTTGGGAACTGAACACAGTTTACAGAACCATAAGGGAAGACATTGGATGCTTCCTTCCATGTTGGAAGTTGGGTAGAGACACCAAGCTATCTGCATCATTCTTCTTGTGCCTGCACCACCGTGCCAAAAGAGGGGTTTCCAGGGGGGCTCCCTTTCCCTTCTCAGCTCACAATGCAGGCAAGGCACACAGAGCTCTTCTCCATGCTGCAACCCACAAGATGGAAAGGACTCCAGGTTCACCCTCCCTCTCACCAGTGCCGCTACTTCTAATGGAAAAAGGGGATTAAAACTGAACAGAAAATAATGGTCAATAAAGGAGGTGGGTCAGAGTTGTGCAGTAGGAGAGCTTCAGGTCTTGTCCATAGTGCTGTGGGAGGCCTGAGTATATTGAAAATAGACAAGGTCAGTGCAGTGTCACAGGGTTGCATTTCAGAGACTAGAGTGAAAAGCTGGGAAGAAAAAGAAAAGAAAAGTGCATGACACGGTAGCAGTGCTGAGTTTGTAGGCCGGATCAGAGAAGTATCCAGTGCTATAAAGAGCTGAGCATCAGTCTGGTTGAGGCATGGCAGAGGCCCACAGTGCTGCATCCATGGGAAGGAAGATGAGCAGGCTGCTGCTTTCAGACTTATTGTGAAGTTTCAAGGTGCTCAGTTAATGCTATGATTGAGGCCATATAATTCACTTCATGCCTTTAAGCTACTTTGGTCCTAAATCAAAATCTCAGTAGTCCAACCAAACCCAGTGCTTTGGTTGGACAAAATGCTAAGTGCTGCTGCTAAGTAACAGTGCCAGTTAGAGCCCCCTTACACTAACTAGCGTCTTTGTGGAACTCCACAGAAGTGGCTATACTGCCGATTTAGCAACCAGCCCACAGTGCTGCAGTACTTGCTTGAGGGAATTGCTACCAACGTGGTGAGTCTGCCTTGTAGTTATGGCAGTAGGTGGATAGTCCAGGGACCATTAAGCATGTTTTTGAGTATTTAATTTTATGTATCAGAAAGCACTTGTTTCCTGATCTGACAGTCCATAAAGTCGCAAATTGTTCATGTCCATAGCATTGCAATATAGTCCCTGTTTTGAATACTATAAGTATTTGCAATGGAAACCTAATTCTAAGAAAAATGTTTCTATCCTTGGGAATAGAATCACACCACATGGTTTCTGTGTCCAGCTCAATCCATACTCAGCTTGAATTTTAAATATAAAAAATACTGGGCAGAAAGACTCTCACACAGCCACAGATGAAATATTTGTAGACGTAATCAAGAGAAACATTAGCTATTTATGGGTAATTAAGATAACTTGTTTGTTAAGAATTATCATCTCGGCTCATATGGAAAACCTGATAACTTGAGTAATGCAAACACTCATCTAAAACAGGAGTGCCTAGCCATGCTGGATCACAAGCTGTGATTGAACTTGGAAATTCAGACAAGTTACTATAATTTGATTTAGCCTTATATCTAGTTTTGGGCTTAGGATGCAGATGTCTCTGCAGTTCAGTATACAAGAGGAGAAGTAGAACAATTTGATGCATCATGACTAAATATGTAGTCATGAATTCTTTGTACACCAGAGAAGATGCAGGTAGCAGCTGTGTGTAATGAGTTTGTCCAGACTGCAGTAGCAGGAGCAAACTACTAGCAATGCAGTTGATCTCATATTACGTATGTATTAACAGTCTGGATGATATTATTGTATAATGGGATTTAGAGGCAGTAACAGTAGAGAAATGGGGCACTGCTGTCGAGGGGTTGCAAGAATGGCAGCAGTCCCTGCTACCAGGCCTGCAGCTTCTGCCACTGCTCCTGGTTCCTCTTCCACCTAGGACACAGGAAGTGCTTGTTGCAGCTCCCTTTAGAATGCAAAATTCATGATGTTTTAAATCACAGAACTGGTCCCAGGTTTTTTACTTAAAGGGAAGAAACAACCGTGCAAAAAGCCACAATCTCTACTCTTTTCTCTAGGTATCTTCAGCAGGCCAGCGCTACTTGACTCAGTGCCGCTCCAGAAACTGGAGTGGCCGTGGTAACTAGATGCTATTAGTTACCCTCTCAGAAGCAGTGGACAGTAGATAACCTGCAGATTTTCTGGCACAAATGATAGGTACCTCCCTCTGCATATTTAAATGGTCTTTTTCTTCCCTTGTAAATCTTCCAGCATCATAACGACAGAGGGCTCTCTTTGTGCAAAGAAAAACAGCATGCCTGAATGTGACCAGTAACAAAATTAACAGAAAAAGAAGAAAATATTGCAGTTTATAAATGTACAGAATAACTAGAGTAGTGTCATATAGTGTTGTGTACAAATGTTTTTGAATAGGCTGTAAAATGTTCTGTGGTCAGCAGAGGGCACCAGCATTGCCTACATGTTAAAAAATATGTGCAGTATCCTTATTTCTCTTACTACTTTTTAAATACTTTTCATTAGGTGTATCTGATCTGAAGCAGAGATTGAAGTTCAGTTAATTTCAACTGTGATTTGTGTTGCTTCTTTATTGAAATGTCCTAGCTACAAAGAAAAAGTAGTTTGAAAATTACAGTATATCCGCTCGAAAAGAATATTTAACAAAACTGTATAGTTAGTTTCTCTTTTTTCAGAGGTTAGCTGCATAGTTACAGGGATTAAAGATATTTTCTCTATCTCTTGGGGACTGAGAGTATCACTTAGTTGCCATTTAACATTATAAAGCCAAGAATTGGTATCTATCTATTTTCAGTTCTTTAACTAGGCAAAGGTTAAAAAAAACACCCCAAAAACACAGAACCAGAGAAGATAATAGCTTTAAAGATGAGCAATTAGGCAAAATTCATTCTCCTGACCCTTCTGTATGAGGAGGTGTATTAGAAGGTTAATAAACTCATATTTTCATTAGGCACCCTTTTCCATTTCAGGTGCAATCAGATTTATATTGGTTGACACATTGCTGGATGAGCTGGAAAACAGCATGAGAATTTTTATAGAAATAAAGTGTTTAGCTAGTAAAGCTCATAGGTTTAACTAGAGTTAATGGACACTGCAGAGATACTGTTCTCCCCCTCCTTTTGTGGTTTGGTTCAAAGCAGTGTGACGTCTTCAGCCTAACATAAGCAAGTAAAAAGGGGGAACAAAACTTCGGAGCTCTTCAAACGCAAAGAGGGGGAAGTGTGGAGGCACACTTCTTACAAGTCAATCACTCCCTCTCTGATCTCAGTTCTAATCCTCAAAGGGAACTTACCAAACACCTTTCGTAGACAAGTTTACGAACTTCACTTCATAAATCTACTGTGTACAAAAGACCATGGACTCAATATAGACATTGGATTCATGACACATTACAACCTGCCTGACCTGACCTTTTACATTCTTCTTTTCCCCCACCTTTTCTCCCTTACCCTACTTTTCTGCCCTTTGTCTCCCTGATTGAAAACTATTTCCCTTTTCATTTTTAGCCTCTTTTTAGCGTGCATTATTACCACTGTAGTGTTTCCCTTTGGGCTTGTTTTCCCCTGCTTTCTTCCCCTTCCCTTCCCTGCTTTACCTTTTTTTCTTCTAATTTCTACCTATTTTTATTTTTACTTTAATACTGTCACACTTTTTGCTTCTCTCGCTCCTGTTTTCCTGATCTCCTACTATTCCCTTGTTTACAGGCAGCCTCTTTTTTACCTTGTATTCTATCACTGCAATGTCTCACTCTGACCTTTTTTCCTGCCCTGTGATCTCCCCCCTCCCTTACCTGCTCTACCTTTTGTCTTTCTAATTTCTACCTATTTTCATTTTCACTGACATCCTGCCACACTTTTAGCTTTTCTCTTTCCTTGGAGTCTCAGACCAGCAGAGACTCCCTATGACTGAAGAAGGGTGAGTGCTCCTGAAAGCTTGCTAAGAACGTTTTTCCAACTACTCAGTTGGTCTAATAAAAGATATCACATCTACTCAAAGATCCTTGCCTGCCAAGAGGAGGAAAAGTAATGGAAAAGAAAGTTTTTAGGTCAAACACTTAGCAAAGTCTAAAATTTCAGTTTTAATCCCTCTATGTCTAGAAGTTAATTCTGGTGTTTTCTCTTTGGCTAGGGACAGAAGTTACACATAAACTGGTTTAAGTGATCAGAAATTGGTTTAAACCTGTAACAACAGAAGTTCAGTGCACATAAACCAGTTTCAAAATGGCTGAAATCGGTTTGAGATAAAACTGGTTGAATGTAGCATCAGACTTAAATGATTCAGGTCAAACTGGTTTATGGAACTTCTGTCCCAGAACCCTTCCTGGTTTAAGTTAAATCAGAGTCCCCCAGCATCCCAGTATGCTCTGCACCCTGGGGCAAGGCTGTGCTGTATGCTCCAGTGGAGCACGATTGACCCTCTTCCCTGTGCCGGAGCAGGGTGGGACATGGCCACATGTTGCCCCCGCTAAGGTGAAGGGAACAGGTAAGGGGTTTATTCTCCACTCCCTCCCCTGTCTCCCAGCATGGACCCCAGCAGCTTGTTAGGCATTTCGCCCCACTCCCTGCTTGAGCGGAGGGGGACATGGCCAGCCCTGGCAGCAGCCTCAAGTGAATGGGTGACAGAGCAGGGTTCAATTTCCTACTCCCTCCCCTATCCCACCAGCATGGACCCTATCTCACCAGCACAGCAGCCCTTGTCAGGCATTTCACCCCACTCACTGCTGAAGCGGCAGGCTGGAGTGGCAGGTCAGCTTCAGCAGCAGCCTCAAGTGAAGGGGGAGATGGAAGAGGGTTTAATTCCCCCATCGCTCCCCTGTCCCACTAGTATGGGCCCAAGCCATGGTCTGCTTGAGGGTGGAGGGGGCAATAAATCCCCTCCCTGCCCCCTTTACCTCTGGAAGCTATGCTGGGCTGGCGTCTGCAGCAGCAAGGATTTGTTGTGGTAGGAGGCCCTGACATGGGCTGCTCTGGCTTGGTCAGGCAGACCCTGGCTGGAGTCCATATTGGTGGAACAGGTGGGGGGGGAGGAATTAAACCCTCCTTCATCTCCCTATTTGCTTGAGGCTATTGCCAGGGCCAGCCATGCCCCTGCCTCTCCAGTGGTGAGGGGGAAGTGTGGGAAATGCCTGGCAAGGGCTGCTTCCCCCTTCCTTCCCCAGGCACCCCCTGCAGGCCAGGGTGGGGGTTTAAACCCGTCCCCAATCATCCTCAGCCTGCCTAGGCCTGGCCATAAAACCCCTCAGTTCCATTTCCCTCCAGCCAAGGGCTCGTTCTAGCACCCCCCGGCTTCTGACCTGAGCCACTGCAGGCACATGCCTGCATGTCCAGAATCAAAAGTGAATGTCTATTCACCTGCTTGCCATTTCAATCTACTCACGCTAGACTAACCTGCAAAGATTGAATTGATTCAGGCTCGGCCTTTTTGAATGTCTGTACTTAGCCTTTAAGGTACTGCCATTATGTTTTCACCATAATTCATTTAGTTTATCCGTCTGTTTGTCTTTTCTAATGATGTGCTGTTATTTTTTGTACTTTGTTACACTATTGTGTGGTAGATTCATTTAGTGACTTAGCAGAAAGAAGAGTTGAAAGTTGGCTAGGATTCTCTTCCCTGGAGGTAGAAGTCAGTTGCCCTAGGTGAGAGACAGCAAACAGTTTACATTTTTTCCTGGCAGTTTTTCAGTGCATTTTTTAGCCATTTGTGAGTGTAAAAGGTCTTTTTGTTTATTCTTTCTGTGTTCCACCCTGTGAAATGCAGAATGCCTTTCATTGGGAATCAGTGAGAGTTGAGAACATTTTGCACCTTCAGGGATCAGGCGTTTATTTTTAACCAGTGTGTATCATTGCTGCAGAAAAGTTTGTTTATACTTACTCCTCTGGCAAAGAAGATTTAGAACCCTAATTTAATGTAACAGGAGCTTTGCAACTCATTTCAGTGAGAGGAGGATCAGGCACAGCTGATAATTCAGAAACATTTAATTTGCTCTTTTTGGGGGGGGGGTGGAACATGGATGTAAAAAGAAAGGTCTGTTCAAAGGAGATGCTATGGTATTATTTTGATACATTAGCCTGGTAGTGTTTTAAGAGACCACACTTAATTAATAATACATAACACTGTAGATAATTCATTGGTTAAATCAATGAGATACTCGGGTCAGTGAACTGAAACTGGTGTTAGAGGGAACTGAACAGAAAATTAATAATTTAAACTATACTGTATATCTTTTTGCAACTGAAAGAAAATGAGATGGATAAATACAGTATGATGGATAGATGAGGATAGAGAGAGATAGATGATTCATTTAATTCATATGGCTGTCACATACCGTAAATATGAAAATCTGTTTTTTGTCCTAAATCAGCATTTTTTGTTCTAGGGCAGCCTCATTAGGTCTTCTGCTGCATGTTTAATTTTTTGCTTTCTTGGAGGCATTTCAAGTGATAGGCTAACAAAAGAATGTTTTAATTTTGGGAGTTAAAAACCTTTTTATTTTTTTTAAACTTTTGTTCTTGGTGAGCTCTATCAGAAGCATGCACAACTATTCTAATTTATTTTCCTTTTTCTTCTGCTTTTTTCTCTTTTCTTTATCCTTCATTGTTCTCACTCAAGAAAATAATCTTCCACAGAATAGCAAAGATTAAAATATTGTCTTTGGAAGGTTTCCAAAATGGTGCTTCATGGCGCCTGCTTAGCACAAAGTGCTACAGGTTAGAGAACACTTTTATGCTGATGATAGGATCACTTGGCAAGTTAAAAATTTGGAAAGAAATTATATCACATAACACTGTCCATTTGGGTCCTGAGGACAGCATATCTGAAGAACTTGTATAAGATGTGAAACATTTCTTAATACTCCCCTGACTACCACAAACAAATGGAAGTGACTGGTTCAAAATCTTGAAATGCTATCAGATATTTAGAGAGAGGAAAATGCAACCAAGATATTGTTTTCATGCTGTTTCTTCCATACTAGCCAAGTTTAATGTAGAAGTTTGTTTTTCTTAATTTGCTTTATGAAGATTGTTTGTACCTGTAACAGAAGGGCCAGTACATAAAAGTCTCAATTACATTAAATTATATTGTTACTACTTTAATTTTAAAAACAAGAACAGCTGTTTGAGGGCTTTGGAGGCTGGTCAGGACGTACATCAGGCTCTTGCACATTGCACACTCCTGACATGAGATGCATGTTTTGGAAAGAGAGTAGTTGTGTACTGACTAGATGCCTTTTCTTGTAGTCCCTGCTCTAGTTGCAGTGACATTGACACTTGCAGCATGTCTCCCAGCTGGGATATACTTTATGCTGTGCATAAATTTGACTTCACTGGGTGTTTAGACTAAGTATATTCTGAATGGGGAAGTAGACAGCATACATCGCAACTGTACTCAGCCTGCACATAGTGTAGAAAACTTTTAGCAGGCTTCTGAATGGCAGCATACCTGTGGTATCACCAGAAAATGATAAGACTAAAATATTTGATGTTTCCATCTAGAAACTTCAAATGACTTTGCAGGCATCTATTAATTCACACAACACCCACAGGGAAGGTAATTAGTAATATTTCATGTTGCTGTAAAGAGAGGTTGAGTTGTATGCTTTGGCTAAACTCGCTAGGAATTGTTTGTCTGAAGTAGAAATATATGTTCTATTCAAAACTTTATGTTCTCCAGCTCTCCAAGCATCACATTCTGTATTCTCTGATTGATAATGACTACTCTGGACTTATTTTTGATAATTTGCCTGGTTGTAAAATGATATTTTTAACTGTATTTCATCTTTTTGAAATAGGGATAATCCAGCCGCTGTTTCCTTCCTGAGATTAAGCAGACAATTTAGTACATGCCAATATTGTCTGAATTTTTGGAATTGAAGTGGCTTGCAGATATGGAAAAAAAAAACCCAAAATGGCATTTTACTTTAAACTTGGCACACTCCTACGCCAAGCCCCACACATCCCCAGAAGAATTAATACGTTACTTGCACCCAGCTTTCCCAACATTTGTATAGATTGGGCACTTCAGTGTGGCTTTTTTGGCACTTCAGTAGCTGATTGAATCAGCTTGAGCTAAAAGTGCCAAAAAGTCCCACTGAAGCACCCGATTTATATAGATGCTGTGGAGCCCAGTCAAAGTAATGCGGTGCTGCTTCCAGTAAAGCATGGCTTTTTGGGTTTCTTTTCCATGTCTATCAGCACCCACAGTTGGTTATATATTGTCAATTTGTATGGCTGTGATTTTCAGTAGTCATATGAGATTTCTTTAGGCAATAGAATATTTTCCTTAGCTGCAGAAAAACGAGTATCTGAGATAAACTAAGAAGAGGCTTCCTGTCTTCATAAGGAAATTATTCACCTATTTAAAATCCTTTCTCCAACTGAGGAATGATAAAGGTTCTTCCAGGAGAAAGTATGGCTATCTTGGCTACAGATAGGCTGGAATGGAAGTGGTACTTCTGATTAAATATACCTCTACCACAACATTTTAGGAAAGAAGGGAAATCTGTTACAAAGCATTTGTTCAACTATAACTACCTTTCAATCCATCAAAAATAACTAAAACCCCAAACCTATCAAGCAAATCATCAAACTTTTGTTTGCTTAAATACAGTATGTTCACTGGACCAAATTGAAAAGAAATTCAAAGGAGAATTTCCTAAATCATTTGTGCAGTTTCCCACTAGTGATTTGGATACCCTCCAGAATGTTTTACCCTTTCAGCTTTAATTGGTTTGCTGAACTACATGAGTGAAAGCTTGCATGCTTACTCCCAGGAATCATTGGGGAGAGGCAGAAAAAAGCAAGGAGGATGTGAATTTGTACATACCAAATGCATGGGTATGTATAGGGACAGAAATTACACATGAACTGGTATAAGCAAGCAGAAACTGGTTCAAATCTGTAACACAAAAGAAGTTTGGTACACATAAACTGCTTTCAAAATGGCCAAAATTGGTTTAAGATAAACCTGGGAAGATGTAGTATCAGACTTAACTGATTTAGGTTAAATCAGTTTACTGAACTTCTGTCCCAGATCCCCTCTAGATTCAAGTTAACTCACAGTCCACCAGTATTCCCTTGGCTTTGCACTTCCTCAGCAAATCCTACCCCTTGCAGGGTGGGCGGGTAGCCTTGGCCCAAGATGTTTGCTCCAGCTGAGCAGGGATGTGTGCTCTAGTGCCCCCTGGCTTCTGGTTTGGGCCAATGCAGGCATGTGGCTGTCTTTCTGGAATCAAAAGTGAATGTCTGTTCACTTGCTTATCTGTTCAATCTACACAGTTTAGATTAACCTGCAAAGATTGAATTGATTCAGCTTTGGGCTTTTTGACTGTACTTAATCCTAGACATTAAAGTGTAAACAGCTATATTCCTGGCTCCCCTCCCCAAAAAGTGTGAGTAACAAAGACATATATCAAGGGAAATTTAACAGGAGAAAACAAAAATTTAATACTGAGATGTAATGCACAGCATTCAAGAAAGCCTCATGCATGACCAAAGCAAGAGGTAAAAACTGATGTGGAAAGTTAAAGTGCCTAGTAAAACCCTCTAAGGCAGTTTTGATGCAAGTTTCCATAGGTTTTGATCCCACTTGTTTAGATACCTCAACGGGATGAACTCTGGAGAGAAGCTCACTTGTCTTGCCTTCCAGTCTTCTTGAAATTCTCATTCCTCTTCTCTTCCTGTTTCTTGAAAGAGGCTGCTTGGAACTGTTTGAAGGGAGCACAGTCTGGTTGGTAAGGGAAGGTAAGTTATGTGGTGATGGCCAGTGTGCCAAGCAGGTAAATTATCACCAAGCCAGGACTGGAAATAACAGCAGAGCAGAGAATTTGAGAGAAGGCTAGTAAGGAAGTGTGAGAAGAAAAGAATAAGAAATAGGTGATATATGCAATTGTGTGTGTACATTATATATGTATATATCTTCAAAGTGACTTTAAAGGCATTTTTACACATGCTGTGGGATGCGGCACTGGGTACTTTAATTAGCAAGCCGCACTAACTATAAGTGGCCATGTGTCATGTGTATCAGCATCCCCTGCACATCCCCATGCTGAAAAAATTTTTGACCATCTCTAGTTCTTTCATCATTTTTGTTGTACTTTTGTGTCCATGCATCCCTGCATTTTTCCTTCATTATAGACTATACTAGAGTGCAGGGTTAATGTGTTCTCAACCATGACCAGTAGTCTTGGGTAATCTTGTGGGAAGATTGGCCCACCTGGGACTGAGAAAATGACCGCTGTTGGCTGAGTAATTCATCCCTAAAACACTGTCAAGCGTTCAAGCGCTATACGTCAGCCACTAAAGTTTTACCCATTGTAAGTGTATGCAGAAGCCAGGTTCAATAAGGTGAAAAACACCTTTATCTGCTCCTTTGTCAGACATCTAGTAAGGGTGAAATTACACATTATGCTTAGATGATACTAAATCTCTTGGATGTTAAGCAGTGTTAGAGTTAGAGCATGTTGAGTACAGTCACACTTTAAGGCTTAATAGCATTTATTGCCTGCATGCCTCTGAATTGCCAATAGAGGGCTGGTGAACAAGGGCATGGCTAGGAGTTAGGACTCCTGGGTTCTATCCTTGCTCAGGGGTCAGAGATGGTGCATCCTGCAATGCTAGAGAGCTGCACATTGCTCATTTTGTCTTCATAGAACAGACTGAAATTACCCTACCATGAGCTAAGTAGCACAGTCCAGAAGTGGCATAACTTTGAGACACTCAGAGAGCACTTAGCATGAGTTAATGAAATTTAACATGTGGAGGCTTGTGCTTTAAGTGCCTTTAGTATGGTCTAAGGCAGGGGTGGGCAGTTATTTGGGCGGGAGGGCCATTTAACAAGTTTTGGTGAGCTGTCAAGGGCAGCACACACAA
Organism: Alligator mississippiensis; assembly: GCF_030867095.1. Classification (NCBI taxonomy): domain Eukaryota; kingdom Metazoa; phylum Chordata; order Crocodylia; family Alligatoridae; genus Alligator; species Alligator mississippiensis. The sequence goes on from NC_081832.1 coordinate 51,081,670, forward strand.
AATCTTTTTGAAGATATAATTTTAACAAATTATAGATAAAAAAATGAGTAATATGCTAAAAATCAAACATCTACTATAATGTATTTTAATTTTATTTAAAAAAATTTTTTGTCTTGATTTATGATTTTTGAGTATTGTATACAGAGGTGATTGCATAGTCATTCAAAATAAAGTCTTACCACTGTACAGTGTGTGTGGCTGTGTTTGTGTGGGGGGAGGGGTGCAGTTGGGGTGGGTATGCTTTAGACGTGTGTGAAACAAGCCCTATTCGATTTGGATTCGGCCCGAATCAGGGACAGTGATTCAGTTAGTTGATTCACATCACTGTGCCTGATTCGATTAGGCTGAATCAGAATCTGAAGACTCGGAGACTCGGCGATTTGGACACAGGCACAGCTTTAAATGTTTTTTTTCTACGTACCTTGAGATACCAGTGTGGCTTGTGAACGCTGTGATGCTGGGGCCCATGGAGCGTCCCGCAGGGGGGTGCGGGGGCCCTCTACATGCTCAGCAGCAAACACAGAAGTGGACCAGAAGTACACTGGACTTCCACTCAGTGATCAGCCAAAGGGGGACCCTGGGTGCCCCCCCAGACTCAGGAGGCACCAGTCACTGAGCTGGTGGAGCACAGGGGGGGCCCCCTGTGCACTCCCTGGCGGACCCGGAAGCGGACAAGAAGTGCTTCTGGTCCACTTCTGGGTCTGCTGCTGAGCATGCTGGGGAACCCCCCGCACTTCTGTGGGACACTCCATGCGCCCCAGCATTGCAGCATTCATGAGCCGCCTGGTGCCTAGAGGTATATAGAACAAACCTTTAAAGCTAGGTCTGTCCAAATCTTTGAATCTTTCCGAATCTCTCCGAATCGATTCAGAGGGTTCTGATTAAAGGGTCTCCTGATTTGATTCGGAGATTCGGCCACTGAATCAGGCCAAATCTCCGCTGAATCGAGTCAGGGACTGAAGCTTCACACAGCCCTAGTGTGTATGCCTGCAGGTGAAGGGCTGCCTGCATCCTAGGTCTCAGGAGTCGGCAGAGGCTGCGGGGAGGGGACACATGCAGCAGAGTTTGCCCAGGCGGTACAGTGCAGGTGAAGCTGTGTTCATCCAGCCTGTGGCTGCCCTGTGGAGCTCTGCATGGGGCTGAGCCTATCCACCCCTCATCCTGGCCCCAGACCCAGCTAGTGTGCACAGAATTGCAGTGGAGCTGCTCCCAGTGCAGCTTTATCCACCTGGGCTCTGCTTTACTCTCCCCACCTCCAGTGGGTCTTCTTCCTCCTCCTCCTGCCCCTGCTGTGCCACTTGTGCGGGGGAGAGGAGGTAAGGAGCTGCAGCTGAGTGACTTCTGCCCCAGCATGTGGGTCTTCAGCTCCAGCTCCCATTCACCTTCCACCCACTCAGCTGCCTGCAGGTGGCTGCTCATTTCACCAAGCAGCTGGAGTGCGTGGAAGGTGGCTGGGAGCTGGATCCCCATATTCTGGGGCAGCAGCCATCTGACTGCAGCTTCCCCCCGCCTGACTGGGCATGTGGTATTCAGTAGGTGCCTCCACAGACGCTGCCACCACTTCCCAGCATTACCTGCTGCCCAGAGTGTAGTATCAGGGACAGGAGAAGGAGCCTCTGGAGGCAGGAGGAGCTGAGCAGTATCTGGGTGGCTGCAGCCACATCAGGAACAGCCCCACCTGGAAACCTGGCATACTGGCCAGGACTGGGGCCATTGGGGAGCATGGGTGGGAACACAGCATGGACTGCCATGGGCTGCATGGGTTCCTGCCTGCAGGCCGGATCCAATCAGTTTGCAGGCCGGATTTGGCCTGTGGGCCATATTTTGCCCACCCATGGTCTAAGAGTAATAGATGTTGAAATGTTCATAGTAGTTAATAGGGCATCACAAATCATTCCAGTTTTTTTGGGTATTGGTGTTGTACTATTTCTGGGTTATTAATATGTATTCCTGTTCACCTGTCAGAAATAATTATTTTCATAAAGATGGACTTTCTTTGAAGGTCCATAATCTTATTGGATATTTTTTCCCCATGCGGTACAATCACATAGATAAGTATTTGAAGAAAATCAAGGTTGAAGTAGCTGAATTCCAACTCTGGTATCCCAAGGGCTTATTATGTGGAGCAGTAACATTTATGGGAAAAGAGGGTTATGGGAGGGAGAAATTATTCTATGGTGTATGCCATAGCTCTGTGCTGTCTAGGGGAAATGAGAGGCTTCTCTCTACTTGAGTTCAGAAAGCATTAATGGAGAGAATATGTTCCTGTGGACAAAAAAAGAAAAATCTTTCAAAATATGATTATAGTAATATATAATGCTTCCATGATCACCTGTCCATCATGACCAGTGAAATCTATAATATGTTTCATGATAGCACTAATATATATTAGAAAGCTGTGAGGAAGAGCCTCAAAAAATAAAATCACACTGCACAAGATTAATAGAAACTATAACCTACTAACTACCTCAGAAATCTAGTATCTGTTTTTAGCCTGTGTGACTTAAATCCCTTTCACATATATGCTAAGCCAAGAGAGTATATGCCCGTTTGCTATTACTTCCTCAGATGCTGTGACTGAAGAGAAGTTTCCAGGTTTGCTTCTCTGTTATGTGGCTAATTCTGCTGAATGAGTAACAGTAATGGTGCCTTTTCTGCCTTGGGCAAGGGCATATCTTCAATGGTTGTTCAGTTTGCAAGTCCTTTCTTAAAAAGAAATTCTGAAGGCAAGAAAGTATTGACTCTGGTACGTTACTGTGGCTGAGAGTGCCAGTCAGTTGACTGGTGCTTCTAGCCACAGACACAGCAGAGTGAAGGCCTCTGATGACACTCCCGTGGCTAGGAACACTGATCAGCTGATGGGCACTCTCAGCCTCGGGAGGGCACCAATCAGCTGATTGATGCTGGACACATGCTTATTTTAAGGTGCAATGGGAACTAGCCACAAAAGTTATTACGTGCATTTTTGTGCAGTAACTTTGGGATTTATTCCCTGTTTATTGTGCCATTACTTGCATGAACATGTGGCTGGATTACTTCCTAAGGCATGATTAGTAGGGCTGTGCGAGACTTCGGACAGAGCTTTGGATCCAGAGAAGCTTCAGATGCTTTGGGGTCTGAAGCAGCACATCCGGGTCGAAGCGCTGGCCTTGTTAAGCCTCCCGGAGTGGTTCAGAGCTTCAAAAAAGCTTTGGAGCCTCCTCGGAGCATCTGGCCATAGGGTATAATGGGGAAACAATAAAATATCTATAACTTTGTTGTTTTTTCTCCAATTTGGATGACATTTTCAGAAATGGTAGATGCTGCAGAGAGGATGAAGCCTGCCAAATTTCAAGGAGATTGGTACAGGGGTTTGGGGGTAACAGCACCCCAAATTCTTGAAAGCAAAATTCATGTCACGTCTAGGTATTACAACACAGGAGGGTGAAAACTGCAGGGCCGGTAGCTCTTACTGAGGCCACAAAGCCTGCCAAGTTTCAAGAAGGTCGATGCAGGGGTTTGGGGGGGAACTGCACCTCAAGCTGCAGACGAGCAAAACTGGTGCCATGGGTGCTTGTGGGACTGACTGTGTCTGTCTTGGGACAGGGAGGGGAGACACTGCTGCAGGCCTGGCTGCTCAGCTGCTGTGTTACCAGTTCCCAATCAATCAGTCATGATTTATTCAGGGACCAGGGACTCAGGGACCAGCTCAATACACAGGACCTAGTTACTACATAACGACTTAACGAGCATCAATTAGCACCTACAAAACCAGGCTAAGGAGAGGAAAGAATCAATACAGACAATCAACTGCCCCAGGACAGACACAGTCTTGGCAGGAGTTTTGCCTGTCAGCAGCTAGGGGTGCAGGGCCCCAGAACCCCTGCACCGATCTCCTCAACAGCTGACAGGCATCGTGGCCCCAGTAGGGGCCACCATCCCTGCAGCTGTCACCCCGCTGCGCCTGAACACACACACTGGCACCCATGGCATGAGTTTTGCTTGTCCGCAGCTTGAGGGGCAGGTCCCCCCAAACCCCTGCACCGATCTCCTTGAAACTTGGCAGGCTTTGTGGCCTCAGTAAGAGCTACCAGTCCTGCAGTTTTCATCCCTGTGTGGTGTGACACACAGCTGTGACATGAGTTTGGCTTTCAAGAATTTGGGGTACAGTTACTCCAAAACGCCCACACTGATTTTCCTGAAATTTGGCAGGTTTCATGACCTCATCAGAGGCTACCAACCCTGCATGTTTCATCCAAATTGGACAAGAAGCAACAAAGTTATAGATATTTCATTGATTCCCTATTATACCCTATGGCTGGATCTCTGAGGTGGCTCCGAAGCTTTGGAGCCGCTTCGGCCAGATTGAGGCAGAAACCCAGTCTGGAGCTCTGGATCAGATCACATCCAAAGCAGCTGGATCCAAAGCCGGATTGGATAGCTGCCGACTCGCACAGGCCTAATGATTAGCTGTTCAATCACACTGTAAGTGTAATGTCTGCCAGAGGCCATGGATAGAAAGACAGCAGATTTACCCAAATCAAAGATGACTTTGAATTTAAGACAACCTCTAACATAGGTAGAAAAATCTACTTTCATGAGATCCTAAAGCATAGAGTTCACAGAAAGTATGTTCATTCTACCTGAAGTCTGTCTCAAAATCTGTTTCTAAGGTTTATTAGTCCTTGTTAGCTAAATGCTAACTCATCCAAGGACATCAATAAAGGAATCTCTCTTGCTTTTTATCTATCTGCCATGCTTGAAACAGGAACTATCTGGCTTCATGAAACATCCAGTCCAGTTTTTCAGTGTACAGCTTTGTATGAGTAGCAGTAGTTCTACTTACAATCATATTGCAGTTTGTCTGTGTATAATTGCTCTAAGATGATACCATACAGATATCCACAAAATGACAATCCAGATGCCAAATTTCATTAAGAAATGATGAGATCTTTCATAAATTGAGTGCCAGAAAATAGAGGTTACTTGATGTTTGCCAGTGAGGAATGTAACGTGCAGTAGTAACACTTTAAAAATTTAATTGGAGAAACTTTTTCAGGTGACAGCCTGAAGTAATACATTTTGCAACTGGAATAAAAAACTAGCTTTGCAGAATGTTTGCCTCTGCCTAATTTGCTCATTTGTCTTTTTCCATAAATTTGAATAATACAAAAATACCCAACTGTAAACTGATAAAAAAATACTGCTTTCTAGATTCTAGCCAGCAGAGAAAATATCAGTTTCCCCATGCATTTTCAGAAATGTTCAGGCATTCAGAAATTGATTGAAATGGCACCTGTCAAATACCATTGCAAATTCTTTCCCATTTATCAAATTGTCAGCTACTACTTTTTCAGGAAAATATATGAAAGTTTTGGTATGCCATCTCTATCGAGTGGCTAAGGCAAAAATATTATTTGTTTGTACCAAAAATATAGGTAAGGTAGTACTTTAGTTGTTGGCTCGCTGAAAGGTATTGGGTCAGCAGAACTGACAGCAGAACAAAGATTCAAAATGCTACTCCAGTAAAAATATTTAATAGCAATTGCACTATAAAAATGTAACAACAGAAAAGTGATTTGTATTGTCCTTTCAACTTGTTTGCATTGGGCTAAATGCTCCTTCTGGATTTAGCTAAAATGCTTAGCTATTACAGATATTTTCTGTTAGTTAAGAACAAATGTATGTATAACTTGTTTATCGGAGCCTAAAGCTGATTCACTGCTCATCTTCATTTTATTTAAATTGATTAACTATCACCATAACACCAGTACCATACTGGACCTGGTATTTTTTCTTTAACACCTGGCATTTTTTCTTTATACCTTTTTGGGGGCCAACATCAGGTCTGAAGAAGAGCAATTTGAAACCCTCTGGGTCAAACTACACTGGGGGTGGCGGTGGGAAGGAGAGAGAGACCTAACTGTAGGTGTATACTACAGACCACCAAACCAGGGGGAGGAGCTCGATCTGGAGTTCTCTCAAAAACTGGCAGAGACTGCACACGCATGGGACATGTTTGTCATGGGTGACTTCAATTATACAGCCATCTCTTGGGAGGAATGTTCAGCTAAGTTGGATTGGTTGCATTGTTTCCTGACCTGTATTGAAAAGCTCTACCTGACTCAGGAAATGGGCCAATGAGAGGTAAAGGTCTCCTAGATTTGGTGTGACAGGGGCAAGCTCCCAGGCCCAATCTCGGGATCAGCCCACCTCCTGTCTATGGGAACGCTGCCCGCCTTGCTTTCTTGCCACACCTTGGGCAATTTGATTTTGCCACACCCTGGTAATTTAATTAGGGGAAGATGCCTTTGAGTGCTCAGCTGCATCATGCTCCGACCTCCCCTTACATGTGTCCCATGCCTCCCAGGTGTCTCACTGTCTGTTAAAGCTCCAGCTCAAGGTCAGGCCAAACTGGGCACACAGTTGGGTCTCTCACACACTGCCCTCCCAGGCCACACACACTGCTTCCTGTCACTGGGGCCTCTCTCACTCTGCCTGCTCTGATCCAGGCCTCTTTCACACATGCCCCCCTTGGGCCTCAATCATTCTGCCCTGCTCCTTTGAGTGGTTCCTGTAGGCCATCAGGCCTTCCTCTCCTCTCTTTGGCCAGTCCTAGCACAGACTTTTGGATATCTCCCATGACCCACATCTGAACCAGGCTGAGTGATTAACCAACTATGAGTCAACTTTGCCCCCTAGCCCCTCATTGGGCCACTTTGCCCCTTCCTTGGGCCAACACTCCACTCCTATGCTGGGGCCTGGGATCTTTCACCCCTACAGGTTCAGGTGCTCCTCTCTGAACATACCTGGTCCCACACCACCTTCTCTCTAGGGTTCAGGTTCTTACACCCCTGTGGGCTCAGGTGCTCCTCTGTGAGCATGCCTGGCCTCAACTCTGCCCTTTCACTAATAGGGCCTTGGTTCTTATGCCCCTGCAGACTCAGGTGCTCCTCTCTGAGCAGACCTGGCCCCACTCTGCCCTCTAACTTGGGCACAGGGTCTTACACCCCTTAGGGCTCTTGTTAGGCATATGGGGCCATGCGGTTCCCCTCCAGAAACCCACCAGATGATGGGGGCTGGTGTTACTGAGGTGCCCCAACTTGCCTTTCACTGGGGAGGTTAGTGGTCCTGGTATGTACATGGGGCTACTACGCCACTGGCAGTCCCACCAGGCCTCTCTTCCCCAGCAGGGTGCAGTTTTCAGTCATACCCAGGACCAGGAGCCTCCTATCATCTCCATAGCTCTTGCCCTTACCTCCAAGATGTTCCTGAAGCAGTAGCTCAGTAGGGTGATGTTCCTCCCATATTGGCTGGCAGCAACCTGCTGGCCTAGCCTTGAGAACTGGGCATTAAAATGGCCACCCTAATCAGGCACCTGCCAGCTGCCTGCTCCAGCCCTTAGTGACAGAGTACTGAAGCTGCTCCATCACACTTGGTCTTGGGCAAAGGAGATGATCTGGTGAGTGACTTGAATATAGAGGGTAGCCTGGGTGACAGTGACCGTGAAACCATCACATTCACTGTCCATTGCAAGGCAGGAAAATCAGCTAGCAGGGTTGAAATTTTGGACTTCAAAAAAGTGAATTTCAACAGGCTCAGGGCAATAGTAGGGGAAGCGCTGCGGGACCAGGGACCAAAGGTGAAAGGAGTGCATGAAGAGTGGTCTTTCCTCAAGGACATGATCCTCAAAGCCCAAAAGAAGTCCATTCCCATGCAAAGGAAAGGTATTAGAAAGGATAGTAAGCCCTTTTGGCTTAATAGGGATATCGTGGTCCTCTTGAAAAGGAAGAAAGAGGCATACAAACAATGGAAGCTTGGGACAGTCCCCAAGGAGTACTATACAACAACAGCCTGCACTTGTAGGGAACAAATTAGAAAGGCTGAGGTGGTGACTGAATTTAAACTAGCAACAGAAATCAAAGACAATAAGAAGCTCTTCTTTAGGTATGTAGGGGACAGGAGGAAAACAAATGGAAGTGTGGGGCCATTGCTCAACAACTCAGGACAGCTAGTTACCAACACTCAGGAGAAAACTGAACTCCTAAATGACTACTTTGCTTTGGTATTTCACTGGACTAAAGGAAAAATCATACTAGAATAAGGTTCAGAACGGGCATGGTGGGAATGACTGCCTTTCTACTGTTGACATTGAGCTGGTGCATGATCAGTTAGAAAAGTTGGACATTTATAAGTCAGCAGGACTGGATAAACCTCATCTGAGAGTGCTGAAGGAGCTGGCCAACGCCAGTGTGGGACCTCTGGCAAAACTCTTCCAAAACTTGTGGCTTTCGGGGGAGGTCCCTGAAGACTGAAAGATGACCAATGTTGTGCCCATCTTCAAGAAGGGGAGGAGAGAGGACCTGGGCAACTATAGGACAATTAGCCTAACTTCTATCCCAGGGAAAATCCTGGGAAAATTCATTAAGGAGTCTACATGCGATAGGCTTGCAGAAGGTAGGATTCTGAATGACAGCCAGCATGGCTTCATCAGAGACAGGTCTTGTCTTACCAATCTCATCTCTTTCTATGACCAGGTAACTCACCACCTGTGGGAGTTGACATTTTATACCTAGGCTTCCAAAAGGCCTTTGATTTGGTATCCCATGATGTTCTCATGAGACAGTCAGGTGGGAGGGAGCTGGCTGCAGGGTAGGACCCAGAGAGTTCTAATGAATGGATCTGTGTCATCCTGGCGAGAAGTGGACAGTGCTGTCCCCCAGGGGGTCCATGTTTGGTCCAGTGCTTTTCAACATTTTTATTGGTTATTTGGATGTGGGAGTGAATAACTCACTGGCCAAGTTTGCAGATGACACCAAGTTATGAGGGAGTGTGGTCACACTTGAAAATAGGATGCAGATACAGGCGGACCTAAAAGGCTGGTAAGTTGGGCAGATCGTAACCAGATAAAGTTTAACATTGAGAAGTGTAAAGTGCTCCATCTGGGGATAAACAATCCCCAACATCCTTACAGGCTTGGTGGTGCCAAACTGACTAGCACCATGACTGAAAGAAAGGGACCTAGAGGTAATAATAGACCATAGTATAAACATGAGCCACCAGTACAATGCTGAAGCCAGCAGGGCAGACAATACTCTGGCATGCATCAATCAATGCATCTCAAGCAAAACCAAAGAAGCATTTACTCAGCGTTGGTGAGACTGCATTGGTGAGCTGGAGTACTGTGTCCAGTTTTGGGTGCCACGCTTCAACAAGGATGTGGAAAAGCTTGAGAGAGTCCAGAGAAGAGCCACCTGTATGATCAGAGACTTGCAAGGCAAACCATATGAAGAAAGGCTAAGGGACTTGGGACTCTTCAGCCTCAAAAAGAGAAAGCTGGGAGGGGACTTGATAGCAGCTTACCACTATATCAGGGGAATACATCCAGGGCTCGGTGAACAATTGTTCACCAGGGCACCCTTGGGGAAAACCAGGAGTAATGGCCACAAACTCCTGGAAGACCATTTCAAGCTTAACACTAGGAAAAACTTCACAGTTAGGGTGTCCAGACTGAAATAAGCTCCCCCCAGAGGTGGTGCAATCACCTACCCTGGAAATCTTTTAAGAGCAGACTGGACAGTCACCTTGCTGGGTTCACCTAACCCCAGTTATCTTTTCTGTGTAGTGCAGGAGTCCTGGACCCAATGATCTTGCATGGTCCCTTCCAGCCCCTTACAATCTATGAATCAATCTATGAACAAATAATTTGTCTACTGTTAAGGTAAAGCATCTATATAAATCAGTGGTCTCCAACTTTTTTATGGTGATGATGATCACTTTTTGCAGGTAAAGGGCTCCCCAGTATCTACCATGCCCAGCCCTCCCACTACCCCCCACCCCACCTCACCCCTACCTCCTCCACCCCCTTCCTGGACTGCAGAGTGTCCCAGACCCATCTGGGCAGGGAACCAATCGCACTTTTGTGCCGCAGCTGCTGTGAGCCACACCCACCCACCAGCCAGGCTAACTTGCCATCAGGCCCTGGTCTGGCCAGGTCTGGAAGTCTCTGCAGTCTAGAAGCACATGTGGGGGGCTCCTGCCACTGGGCGCACCCTGGCAGAGGCCCTGGGGGCTGTGCCCCCCCTGCTCCAGAGGCCCTGGGGGCCCGTGCTTCCCCCACCTGTGCTCTAGGAGGTTGCTGCTGCTGCAGCAGCCTGCCCGCTGTGCCCAGAGCACAGGTCGGGGAGGCATAGGCCCCCAAGGCCTCCACTGAGCTATGCCCAGTGGCAGGAGCTGTGCCCCACATGCCCTTTGGCTGTGGAGACTTCCAGACCTGGCCAAGCTGGGGGCAGACACCAAGTTCCTCTGGCTGCCGGGTGGCTGTGGCTCAGCGCAGCATGCTGGCAGCACAGAAATGTCATTGGGCCCCGGTCTGGCCAGGTCTGGGATTCTCCATGGTCCAGGGGTATATGGGGGGAGGTCCTGCTGCTGGGCGCAGCGCAGCAATGGGTCTCCACGGAGTTAAACTTAGCAGTAGGAGCCCCCGCCCCCCCCCCCGCTACATGCCCCTGGGCCACAGAAAGTCCAATTTATCTGGCTGCAGTTAGGGTGTGGCTCAGTACAGCAGCAGCACAGAAGTGGGGTTGGGCCCTGGCCCAGTTGGGTCTGGGAAGATCTGGTTATCCAGGGTTGCATGGTGGGGGGAGTGGCTTCTACCTCTGGTGCAGCTTGGTGGAGACCCTGGGGCCCGTCCATGCCCCCCACACCTTTGCTTGGGACAAGACGGCTGCTGCTGTGGGCTTCCCATTGCACCCTGAGCACCCTAGGGCCTCTGCTGGGCTATGCCCAGAAGTGGAAGTCCCCCCCCCGCCAATATGCCTCTAGATAACCAGATTTTCCCAGGTCCAGCTGGGCCGGGGCTGTCCCCATGCTGAGCTGGGCCATGCCTGCACATGGCCAGCTTGCAGCGGAGCTCAAGACGCAGCAGCAGTACCTGCTTCTGCCGCCTCCACCTCCGTAGAGATGGGGAAGGAGTCCCCCACTCCCCTGGCGGAGCTCCCCTGGGCTCCAATCCTCCCACCACCCAGCCGGTCTGGATCCCTTTCCCTGCTCCTGGCTGGACCGCACAGCCAGTTGCTCACTGCATAGGCCTCGATCTGGCCCCCACCCTTCCCCTCCCCCACAGATTGACCTGCTGGGGTTGGGGGTGACAGGTGTGCGCATGCATGCACAGACAGCTGTCCCCCCAGGCCAGGATCGACTCAAAGAGGCTCCAGGATCTACCTGTCAATCAGGATCCCCGGGTTGGTGACCACTGATGTAAACTAATAATGGAAAGATACAAACTGTCCATCTCAATATTTTTCAATTTGTAGTAGTAAATGAGGCCCATTATACTTTGATTCCTCCACATAGATAGCTACTTATTGAGATTTTTTTATAATACAGTTATTGTCACCACCTTAAATTAATATTTAAACAAAAATCAGAGGCTCAATTCTGAAAATGAGGTGTTTTTAGAAATGTCTTCAAGCCTATTGACAGTGAATAATTAGACTGGAAATATTCCCTGAGTATTCATGTTGTATTTTGGGAAGTTTTCTCCCATCCATAACCAGAAGATATTACTACATGTAAAGATTCACTTGAAGAAATTATTGGGATGGTATTTCATCTCCACTCTATATGTTAAGATCTTAACTAAGGGCAACCATAACCATCAGGTGAAATATTTTCAGTGAAATATTAAAGAGGTGACTATGGTCTTTCCAGTAAATGCAAATAATAATTGTGTGAAAGAACAGTTACAAAGAAAGGAAAAAATGTTAGATGGCATCTCATGCCTCCCCTATCCTAAAATTATTTCAGTTGAAAGTACAGCAATATTTACTTTAGAAGACATGTTGAATTAAACTTTATCCTACTTGTAATTTTTTCAAACTCATTGTGGTACTACATCAAACTTCATCTGAGTCTCATTTGCAAAAAAAAGCAGGTATATAAAAATCTGACAGAAATTACAAAGATAAGATCAAGTGCTCACCTGGGGAGACTTACAAGCATTTCATATTCAAAGCACATGTTCCCAATGCTAATCAGGTATGGATAGAATTAAACTCTTACATCTGGCACTGTACTCCTTGCTTTCATCTTCCTTTTTTTCTCCTGAAAGGTAATAAAAACTCACAATCATATCTCATAATCAATATTGCATATCTTCAGGCACCCTTTGCACATTATATTCTTCTAAGTTCTGACACACTGAGATAAGGAGAACATATATTATAGTTTATTTTGCTTGTGGAGATATTGAATGTACAAGGCTTGCATCTGGATCCCTTTGAAAATTAATTCATGATCTGCACTAAAGGGAAAAAAAGAAAGAAAGAAGTTCACACCCAAACAAATGTAGAGTGCTTTGTATGCTAGGATGCTCAAATACTTAAATGTATAACAGAATTAGCTAATAAAGGCATGTAGGAAGTTCTGGAGCATATTGCTATTGCCATAGTTGCATTGAATCCAATGGAGCAGTGGCAGTTTAAACCAGGAAGGATCTGACTCTTTATTAGTATAGATGAGTTAACTCTCATGGGGTAATGGAGTAGTAGACATCTGTCTGTTTCTCAAGACAGTAGAATTATGCCAAGTGAGACATCAGCTTGCCGAACATAATCCATTCTTGAAAGATCAAGCGAAGCTGGAGTGGCCTACCTAGGTTTCAAAACCTTGGGCAGTGTATATGGAGACACTGAGCTAGCCATGCATCAGTGTTCCTGTCTGCCTTGCTACTGCTCCAGCAATGGGAAATGACTGAACTATCACACAATTAAAATAAATAAAATGCAAAAACAGGCGCACACACGCAACAGCACTAAACACATGTTATTACTTCAAGTTTTACAATCTTGAATCATTTCTGCAAATATGGAAATAATGTTTAATAAGGTTAGAAAACTGAAAACAAATATACCAGAGACTTTACCAATCTTTAACTAAGTTTTTTAAACAAATGTTAATTTTGGATTGTTTGCGATGAATTGTCTCTAAGTTATTAGAACCGTAAGGAAAGTATTTGGACAGGAAATGTTCCAGCATCCTGATGAGCTTATTCTCTTCAGAATTAATCCCAAATAATGTAGCTCTTTTAATTCCTTGTTTTCTTCATAAAAATGTCTCTCTCAAATCTAATTAGATTAAATTGTTTGGAGCCTAAATAAGGCAACTTGTTTTGTGTATTTGTGTCTCAGTGGAATCTGCTGAGGAATCGGTGATTTTGAAGTTCTCACTGGTGCACCAGGGTATTTTGCACTTAGCTTAAAACCCTTTCTAATTCTTCAGGCTGATGCTTTCAAAGAAGCCTTGGGGAGCTCAGGTTCCAGATACTGAGGCATCTTTTAGAAAATTCTAGTCAGAAATCTTTAATTGGGTGATCTTAAGTTCATCTTCCCTCAGTTAAATTTAAACAACTTAAATTACTTTCTCCATTACTGGGGTGTAGGTTGTAACCTTGTTGGTCTAAGGACATAGGCAGACAAGGTTGACTCCTCAGTCTACATTTTCACTGACTGCCTGTCTTGCATGCAGCCCAGCCCAGCCTCTGGCTTCTTTACTTTTCATTCCATCCAGGAAGAGCACACACCAACTACTGAAACTTCCTTAGCTTGATGGAAAGTTTTTGAACCCGAAAGCTTGCTTAATAATTGTTTTCCAACTATTTAAGTTGGTCTAATAAAAGATATCAGATTCACCCAAAGAACCTTGTCTGCCTTTCTCCATTACTGATATTCTTTTGTTCTACAATCACCCTGCTTGTGCTAAATAACAGTGTCTGTAATGAAAAATATTTGATTACAGGGAGCCAAATCTTACTGCAGTCTCACAGAAGCCTTCATAATGCCTCGAAAAGAAACAAAATCATGTTTGGATTTGTATTGTTTCCACAGAGAGAAGCATCCTGTTTACCTTCTTTCTGATGACTAGCCTGCCGTAGCCCAAATCCTTTTCTTTTTCACAATATTCATTGTGTACCTATTCCATTTAAAATGATTGGTTTTCTCCTGGCTTGTTACATATCTTGGCCAAACAACCTAGAATAACTGTGTTGCTGTTTGGATTAGTACTTGTCAGTTAAATTAACCAGCAGTAATTTTTGCCTTCCTTCTCCCTGGGGATCTTGAAGTACTTTGCAGGCATTTAAAGAATTTCTAATTTTGCTACCAGAGTTTAACCTTCATATGCTTCCATGGGGTAATTTCTTACCCCAGACGAATGTTTTGTGCAGTATCTTAACGTTAATTAATTCTAAAAAAAATTATTTTTAGGACATTGTCACTGGCACCACAGTGCATAATAGCCCCAAAGGGCAGCCAGCTTACATGAATGGGTGGCTCTCTGTGGATGAAAACTGCCCAGGGTAACATGTTACCCCAGGCTTGAATGTGTTTTTCCATAATGGGTAACAACTTACCCCAAGGCCATGTTAACGGATTGGGGTAACTTGTTACCCCAATGCAATTTCTGTATAAAAGACAGGCCTAGACCTGTTTGGGTGGATGCATCTGAAAGGATGCATCCACCCAATTCAGTTGCACCTCATTCATGTCCAGGTATCCATGGTAACTAATGGATGGCCATCCTCTACTCTGCTTTTGCATGTTGTAATCTGTTTTGTTACCCACTTTGTTTGCAGGCTACAAGGTCATCAAAACACCCTGTGCTTTGCAGGGGGGGGGGGGGAGGGGAAACAAACCGTTTGTAACACCCAAATCCACATCTGCTCTCTTTTCTCAAGGCAAAACTCTTCCTCACCTGCCCTTTTCATAACATACAAGATAGTTTGCCCTGCCTTTCTTGGAAGTGAGGACAAGGAGCAAAGGGACAACAGAGAAGAAATAGAACAACATTATACTGCAATACAGCATATGCTATGGAGTCCCCTTCAACGGTAAGGACTTGATACCCCCCGTGCCCCTTTCACCTGCTCTCAACAAGCCCTTGCATGTGTAGTTTCCCAACAGTATCCACCCACATTTAGCTTGCCTGAAAAGGGTGGATGCTGGCTTCTGACTTCTGTGCCCAGGAGGAGAGGGTGCTACCTGTGCTGCCATTGGGCAGGTCAGAATTGCTTCTGTGACAGCATAAGTGGACATTGTCTTTGATTGTTATTTATATGCACTCAGAAGTAATCATTTTTTCTTCTTTTTTTTCCTGGAGTCTAGGATGAGAAGATAGTGCATATTTAGTGCTGAAGTCTATCTTGCACAGGGGGATGACCGAGGATGACAGCAATACACTTACTAATGAAATCTTATCCCAAGGCAGTGAGGATGCTGACTTTGTTATAGACATGGGAAATTGTTCAGAGCAAGAAGACCATGTGTTTATGGAAGCTTCATCCAGCTCAAATGAGGAGTTGGTGCCACAAGCAGAAATGATGCCAACACTTCTAGTGGGAAAGGGAAGAGGACCAACCTGGCACCTAAGTGGAAGACCAAGGAGAGCTACAGCAGGAGGTGGAGCAGGACCACTTCCACCACCCCAAGAAAACATTGTAGATGATGACACCTTTAGAGGAAGGAATGGCAGAATGGGCAAAAAAGTCCATAGCTAATACATCATTGGGAACAGCCAAGGACATAGTCCATGAAAGTACTGGGCCAACAAGAGAAAGTAATGAAGACACAGTGATGGAAACATCCCACCTGTTTCTCCCAAAAGATATCCTGACTGTTATCATAAGAGAAACAAACAGAGAGGCAGAAAGAGGATTCAGGGAGTGGAATGATAGCCAACCTGAAAATAGAACGGAGTGGAAAATGCTGGATGAAACAGAGCTGAAAGCCTACATTGGCCTCCTACTGCTGAGTGGTCTATACCACAGTGGTCACAAGGCACTGGACGAGTTGTGGAAGCAATGCACCAGGCATCTTTGCTTCTGTTTCCCCATGAATTTAAAACAATTTTGTCAAATCACCAACTACCTGAGATTTGACAACAAACTGACATGTGAGGAAAGGAGAGCCATGGACAAACTTGCTGCCTTCAGAAATATTTGGACACAATTTGTGGAGCAGCTCAGGAAATGGTATATTCCAGGAATACAGCTGACGGTTAATGAGCAGCTTATTATGTTCAGGGTTCATTGTCCCTTCAGACAGTATATGCCCAGCAAGCCTGCCAAGTACGGCTAGAAAATTTGGTGGTGTGATGCAGCAATATCATTCCCCCTGCCTGGAGACATCTACCTGGGCAAGCAACCAGAAGCTCCATGCCAAGGTAATCTTGGCACCTAGGTCACTGAAAAACTAGTTCATCCCTGGTACATGATGGGAAGGAATATTGTGGGTGACAATTTCTTTACAAGTACTGACCTGGTAGAAAGACTGCTACAGCAGGACTTGACTTATGTGGGTACAATTCAGAAAAACAAGGCCGATATCCCAAACGAAATACAAGCAAATCGAAGAAGGGAAACTTTTTCATCTATTTTTGCTTTTGATGGGGAACTTGCCCTTGTTTCCTGTGTTCCAAAGAAGTCCAAAGTTGTGCTGTCACTGTCAAGCAAGCTGTCAGTGGGTGGAGAACAAAGAAAGTCAGACATCATCCATGACTACAATACAAACAAGAGTGGGGTGGATAACCTTGACTACTTAGTCCATATGACCACCTGCAGACAGAAAACCAACAGGCCAATGACACTTTTTCAATATGCTGGATGTGGCTGCCATTGCCAGCTTCATTATTTGGCTAGGCTACACCACAAACTAGAAGCAAAGATTACATTTAAGAAGAGTGCACTTTTTTTTGCAGGAGCTTGGAGAACAGTTGATCAATGGACAAATAAAATGAAGAACGATGGATACACCTAATCTGTCTGAGTCCATCAAGTCTGGTATGACTGCCCTAAATTACAAATTGCCACAACACGCTCCAGTAAAACCTTCTGCAAGCAGGAGTGGACATTGTTCTTTTTTTCCAAGGTCAGATGACTGCAAAACCTGGAAACGATACGAAGATTGTAAGCGATTTGCCTGTGTGCACCACAGTACATCACTGCTGCTTTGTGAGGAATGTAATATTTACTAAAAAGAGTTAGGAAATGTTTTTGAAAGTAATTGTTAGTTTGAAAACAGTGTGAACTGCAGACTTATCAAATTGTTCATTCACGTTTTGTAACTCTAAAAAAAAGTTTAAATTTTGTTCATAGTTTTAGTTAAATAATTTTTTTGGGTTCAAATCATCATAAATACTCTTTCAAACAATCTGTATGTTTAATAAATAGTCTTGCGTACATTTATACTTTTGTCACCGGTTCCATTTTGTTCATGTGCGTGGTGTAACAAGTTACCCCATGAGAACAACAACAGTTACTGTTTCATGAGAACACACGAGAGTTAGCTTTCCCATCTTACTAAGAGTGTTTTTGTTTGTGGCCCATTGTAGAGAAATCTCTCTTGTTTCCTGCTAATTTTAACATAATTTGGATCACACACTGAGCTGTTTTACACCCACAAGCACAATAATATGTCAAGTAATAGAAATATTGTTAAGCCTTGCTTGTCTCTTGCCACTGTT
Source organism: Alligator mississippiensis (assembly GCF_030867095.1). NCBI lineage: Eukaryota > Metazoa > Chordata > Crocodylia > Alligatoridae > Alligator > Alligator mississippiensis. The sequence continues at coordinate 51,099,166 of NC_081832.1, forward strand.
GGCTATGTCCAGACGAGCTCAGCCGTGTGGTAAGTGGCACTGCAGACCCATCTGCAGCACCATGCATCACACATTCAGGTGGTTCCTGCACTGCTACCTTGCAGAACTTTTTTTTTTTTACCTTGAGAGACTCTGGGGCCAAAAAAACCCACAAAGAAAAAAAACAAGGTGGCATCCATGGAGGCAGCATGTGCCACCCAAAACTAGAGCCTGGCTGGCTGGAGCCAGCTTCCCCAGCCCCCAGGACCCCAGGTAAGGCTGCTGGGACCAGCACCGTTGCTGGCCCCAGCCTCCCCTACTCCACCTGGGGTAACCTGCTGTGTGCCAGAGGGCATGTGGCATGGGTGCTGCCCAGAGACAACAAGTAGCGGCACAAGGTATGTCCTGCTGCTAGTTGTTCCTGGGGAATCAAACATCTGTGCCCATCTGGACACAGCCATTGGGTATTATAGTTTAAATCACTCATGCTTCCTTGATGACCACTGCAATAAAATTATGCTTTTCAAAGTGTTAAATTATTAAATCAAACTGTATTTCCATAATCTTTTTAAAAACATTCACAGTACTTAGTTTTCTTTTATCAGGTCCATCTTTAATACATTCCCAATTATCAGCTAAAAAAATACAGACTGACTAATGCCTTATACCTGGCTACTCAAAAACAAATTGTAATGCACACTTCAGTTTTAGTTCAGCATGCTAGGTAATTTTTAAGCTTTGAAATAATTTAAAGGTAGGTGCTAAGAAGTGTGAACTTAAAATGGATGGATTTTTTCATATATCTGATCCACCAATGACTGTCATGACAGCAGTAGACTAGACAGGATCAAATATATTTTAGGTAATTTATTTACAGATTTCCATATGGCAGTACTACTTCTTATTCAACTTTCTGGCTTGAAGTATAGACTCAAGAATTCTTATGCTCATAATGTTTTATTAAACAAATATTAAAGTAACACTAGAAGTTACATAATGGAAAATAAAGGTAGCTAAATTGGGTATATAAAGATTCAAAGACTAAATATAACTTAAAATACTAGGTCTTTAGTAAGAATCCATAAATTAAAACCATAAAAGTAATATTTTTCATAATAAATCTTACAATATAGTAGTAAATTATTTTAATTATTGTATCTAACCAATTATGAATAGATCATTGAAAATCACTATATAAATTTGGTTCCTGAGTAAGGTCCTTCCTTCATTAATTGCCCAGATAAAGTTATTATTTCAGCTTTAGGTAATGTGACTTCACTATGTCAAATCAAACAAAATATTTCAAGCTTGAATCTTTATGTGTTCGTTTAAGTCACTATTACAATTCAGTCATTGCAAGCCATGTCTTTTAATTCAGACACTCATAAATTAGGCCTATGTGAAGTGGCTAGTATTCACTTCAGATTCGGCCGATTTGGGGGACAGTGATTCAAAGAACCAAATTGAATCACTGTCCGGAATCGATTTGGCCAAATCTGATTCAGTGATTCGGCTGCTGCCAAATCTCTGAATCTCCAAATCACCCAGGCTCCACCCCCCACCCACCCTCCCAGCCCTGGCAATGACTGCCCTGCCTGCCCCAGCTCCCAGCTCTTTGAAAAAAAAAAGCCTGCACTCACCGGGTGCTGCCAGGCGGTGGGGGGGGGGGCGGGCAATCCCCACTACCCCTCATTGCCCCATGCTGCATGCGGGGCCTTGCATGAGCCCCATGACCTCTCCCTGCCGTCCCATGGCTGCCCTGCCTGCCCCAGCTCCAGCCCTTTAAAACAAAATGAGAAAAACCCTGGGCTCACCATTCCTGCCAGGCAGGGGCAATAGCTGCTGGCCCCCCCTGCCCCACACCATGTGTGGGGCTCTGCACAAGACCCCTGAAGCCCCAAGGCTGCAGCAGGAGCGGTGCGTCCCGGGGGGTTTCTCTTTTTTTTTTTCTTAAAGAGCCGGAGCTGGGCCAGGCAGGGCAGCCATGGGAGTGGGGCTTTTTCTTAAAGCACCAGAAGCTGGGGTGAGCGGGGCAGCCATGGGGTGGAGCTGGGGGAGGGGCAGGGATTGGGGTCTGGGGGAGCAGGCAGGGAATGGGGCCTGGCATGTGTTCCCCCATGGTCCCCCTCCCCCCCCCGCCCCTTCTTACCAGCTCTGAGTTCGGCTGCAGCTCCCTGCTGCCACCATCAGGGACTGTCCGAATCATCAAAGCTCTCTGGATCTTTTCTTAATATTCAGAGAGCTTTGAATCTATTTGGCCCTTTTAATTGGTCCCCTGATTCAATTCAGATTTAATGATTCAGCCACCAACTCGGGCCAAATCTCTTCTGAATCGAATCACCACCTGAAGCTTCGCATAGCCCTATCATAAATATACCCAGCACCAACCCCTCAATATGCTGACAGTGATGTTAGACTACTTTTTCTTTAAATACACTGTGATTTTGAATTTTCTGGAGAGTTTCTAACTTAAAATAATTTAACTGTCAACAGGATCATAGTGGTTAGTCTCCCCAGGCCAGGCCCTATATGTAAGTTTTTTTTTCTCAGACATTTTGAACTGGAAGCTTAGGAATCCTCACATTGAGGTTCAAGAAGTAATGTTTTGACATGTCTGAACAGCCTTTAGGCATGCTGCTGTTTGTCAGTGTTTCTCCTAATGCCTTCCTCGGTGTCTCTTTGGGAAGCCAACTTTAAATCTAGTTTGGAATAATTTGGTGCTAACCAGTGAGAGTCCATATTTAGTTTTTGGTCCAGAATGTTGGAGTGGGTAGACCTTTGTCATACATTCTAATATTTTTGCAGGTCACCAGTAATTTAACAATAGTTTAGAATCCAGAAATTAACCTACTGTGCAGATGTGATTCTGGTATTAGTACCAGTGGCTTCCAAAAATCATTTGATTAACATGCATTAATAAAAGTGCACATAGTTATTATGCTGACTTGATATCTGGAGTCAACAAAAGGATACCTAATATGATTACAGCAAATAAGTTTTAATTTGCCTTTTGACCCCAGGTCCTTATTTCATATTACATCTATTAGCTAGTCTGTACCCTCACTGTTCCAAACTGAATAATAATATTAATGTTTATAATGTTAATGAATGTGTTTAAAATGTTCAGCTGGCATTTTCTAAGGAATCTACAAGGAGTAACAACCCAAACATAATTAAAGTCTCTGAGAAAGGGGCAACATTTGGGATCTTTTAAAAAATTCTCAGCTTTAAAACAGGACAGTCACTGGCACATTAATGATTAGTGTCATGAAATTTTATAATGTTGATGATGCCTGAGTGCACTCACATTCTTTCTGTTTTAATACTGTATTTGCCCAAATGCAAGATGACCCTGAATATAAGATGACTCCACCAATAATCAGAGTCTACACATGGAAAACTTATTAATGTATTATAATGTTCCATGCATGGAATATAATTATTAATATTAATATAATTATTAAAGGATCATCTTACATTTGTCATCCCCCACTACTCCTGCAGGTTGTGGAGGAAGAGGTGATGATGGAGGCAATAACTGGGCAGGTAGTAGAAGACAGAAGGTGGGGGAGAGAGTAGAGGGGTGATATGGTAGGGCAGGTAGGGAGTTAGTGAGGGATGGGGCATGGCAGGCAGTTTGTCCCCTGTTGCCTGCGTGCCCCCCCCACCCCCGCACACACTAACCCCTCACTGTGCTGACACCCTGCTCCTGCAGCTTCAGGCTGCCCAATTCCCTGTTCCCCCCTCTTTTCCTGTCCATGCTGCTTCTTCCTTCCACCTGCAGCCTCAGGACCCTGTCTCCCCTTCCTCCTGTCTTGCCCCCACCAAAATCTCTTGCCCCTGCCTACCCTTCCACCCCTCCCAACCCTTACCTTTGCACTGCACCAGCAGACTCCATCCCTGCTGAAACTTGGGGCATGGAGCATGGCTTCAGCCCAGCGACATAGCAGCAGCAGTGGGGTGCCAGCACTGCTGTCCCAGCTTGGCCCTGTAGCAACAGAGTCAGCGCAGAGCAAAGGTAAGGAGGACAGTGGCAGAGGGAGAGAGAGAGGGAGAAGCAGCATGAGTGGGGAGACTGGGGACAGTAGGGGAGAAGTGGGAGGTATATAAAGTCAGTGGGGAAGGGAAAACAGCAGCTATAGCTCTGGCTCCAGCTCCAACGCCAGCTCCAGGCCCAACTCTAGGCTGGGTCCAGAGCTGCTGCAGCTGCCAGTACCCACCCCCTTCTGTGACAGATTGTAAGGTAAGGGGATTTTTTCTCTATGTTAACTGGGGAGAAAAACCTCATCTTCTAATTAAGTAAATATGGTAATTTTATCCACACGCTAATTTCAGATCATGTATTCAGAACAATAAGTAGTTTCGCAATAGCAACTTATACTCACTCCTGTTTCAACTAGCCCATCGTCAAGACATTGAACATTTAGTCTGCAGGCCTGTCTTATGAACCACATTAGGAAAAATTTTAAGCTATTCAGTCCTAATAAATTACTTTCATTTTAAACATTTTCTGTTTTTTAATGATAACAAGAAGGTAATAGTTATTACCATAATTATGGCAGTGTCTTTCCTCTTCATAGTTGATCTTGAAATAGCACAAGGAGGAGACAATGGAATGTCTCTCTCCACAAACAAAAAAGGTCCAACATTCATTGCTACTTTTACTGGATGTGGATAACTGATTGGAGTATTCTGTTCCACAGAATCCTCTTTTAAATTGTTACTAATATTTTCCCTTCACAGGGCAATTTTGACAGATTATTGTATTAAAAAGTGGTTCTCCCAATGCTTTACTAAATTAATGTCTAACTGAGTTTATACCATCTATCATAGAGGGATTTTTACCATCTTGAAGAGAAATCAAGCAGATCTTATTACTCAATCTGTCCATTAGGAGCTTATATCACTCAATTCAGGAAGGGTATCCAGGGTCATTAGCTGCTGTTATGACTGAAACACTAATGTATGCCTCATGCATCAGAGCTAATGATGCTTACAATTTTGTGTTTGCATTCAAATATTCTTCAAAAGCTGGCCTTCAAATTCTTTTGTGAACTAGCATGTCTGGGAAAATAACTGTCATATTAAATTGTTAACCTTATTACAGACATAAATGCAGAAGAATCATCTTATTCACCAAGAAGGAAAAAAAAATATGATGCAAAAAAACCCTCTTCTCATATACTATATTTACTTGAATGTAAGATGACTCTACATTAATTAGATCATAGATTCATAGATCATAGAGTCGGAAGGGACCACAATGGATCATCGTGTCCGACCCCCTGCCCTTGGCAGGAAAGAGGACCGAGGTCAGATGACCCCAGCAACGTGACTATCTAGCCTCCTCTTGAAGACCTCCAAGCTAGGTGATAGCACCACCTCTCTTGGAAGCCCATTCCAGATCCTGGCCACCCTTACTGTGAAAAATTTCTTCCTAATATCTAACCTAAATCCACTCTTAACTAGTTTACACCTGTTATTCCTAGTCACTCCCTGGGGCGCCTTAGTAAACAGCGCTTCCCCTATTCCCTGTTGATCTCCCCTAATAAATTTATAGGCGGCCACAAGATCTCCCCTCAGCCATCTCTTGTGAAGGCTGAAGAGATTCGGCTCTCTCTTAACCTCCCCCCATAGGGTCTATCACGAAGGCCACTAATCATGCGAGTGGCCCTCCTCTGGACCCTCTCGAGATTCCCCGCATCCCTCTTGAAGTGCGGTGCCCAAAACTGGACACAGTACTTCAATTGCATCCTGACCAGTGCCGCATAGAGGGGGAGTATCACCTCCTTTGATCTATTAGTCATGAACCTGCTAATGCACGACAAGGTGCGATTGGCCTTGTTGATAGCCTCGTTACACTGCTGGCTCATGTTCATCTTGGAGTCAATTATGACTCCAAAATCCCTCCCTGCCTCCGAGCTGCTGAGAAGGACACTCCCCAACCTATAGGTGTGCTGGGGGTTTCTCCTTCCCAGGTGGAGTATCTTCCATTTATCTTTATTAAATTGCACCCTATTTCTCTCTGCCCATTGATCCAACCTATCCAGGTCAGCCTGAATCTGCTCCCTGCCCTCCGGTGTACTAACTTTGCCCCATAACTTGGTATCATCAGCGAACTTGGAGAGGGTGCTCTCCACGCCCTCGTCCAAATCGCTGATGAAGATATTAAACAATATCGGTCGAAGGACCGAACCTTGCGGGACCCCACTGCCCACCTCCCTCCAGGTCGAGAAGGAACCATCCACCACCACTCTCTGGGTGCGGTCCCTAAGCCAGTTGGCCACCCACCTGACCGTGTAGGCGTCCACTCCACAGTCTGCTAGCTTCCCAATGAGGATAGGGTGTAAAACTGTCGAAGGCCTTCCTAAAGTCCAGGAAGATGACATCAGCCTCAGCTCCCACATCCAGGCAGTGTGTGACCTGGTCATACAAGGCTACAAGGTTTGTCAGGCAGGATCTACCTGTGACAAACCCGTGCTGGTTTCCCTTCAGCATCATTTCCCCTGCTGGGCCTGCACAAATGTGTTCTTTGATTATTTTCTCTAGCATTTTCCCATGAATAGAGGTAAGACTGACTCGTCTAAAGTTACCCGGCTCATCCCTTCTCCCTTTCTTGAAAATGGGCACCACATTGGCCTTTCTCCAGTCCTCAGGGACCTGGCCAGAGCACCATGAACACTCAAACAGCTGTGCCAGTGGCTCAGCTATGACACTGGCCAATTCTTTCAGCAGCCATGGATGGAGGTAATCCAGGCCTGCTGACTTGTACCCATCCAGCTCCTCCCGGAGCTCCTTAACTATTTCAGAACTAACCATAGGCGGACTGGTGCCATGTGGGCATCCATCAATGATCAAGGTCGGGGAATTGGCTTGGTTGGTACATAGAAATACTGAAGCGAAGAACTCATTGAAGAGCTCTGCTTTTTTGCCCGCATCAACCACCAACTGTCCTGATTTGTCCTGCAGGGGCCCTATGTTGCTCTGAGCTTTCCTTTTGCTCCTATATACCTGAAGAAGGACTTTTTATTGTTCTTGATTGTTGAAGCCAGCCTGAGCCTGTCTAACTGATTCCCTGCAATAGCACGCCAGGGAGATATATTCCTCCTTGGTGGCTGCTCCCTGCTTCCATCGCCTATACATCTCTTTCTTTGCCCCCAGACTCTCCTGGAGTTCCCTGTTCAGCCAAGGGGGCTTTTTTGCCCCCTTACCTCCCTTCCTATGTAATGGGATAGACCCCTTTTGAGTCCTGTGTATGAAAAAATTATAAATTTGTTATAATTTTCAGGTATAGAATCTAATTATTGGAGATTTGCCTGGTGAAGAAACAGGAAGAAACAGGAATCACTGGAACTGGGAAAGAAAGGCACAGCTCAGCTGTGACAGTGAAGAGGAAGTCAAAATATATTCAGTACAGTGGCTCACCATGAAACTGAAAAGAGTTGGCGCTGAATAAATAGTGGTTTCAAGGCAACAGGCTGCACTAACCTATCCTTGTAGTAGGCTCCCATTTGTATGTTTGCCCAGTATGGGCCATGTGTTTTATAGTCATGGTAATGTTGGCTACATTTAATCAACTTCATAGTTGATTTCCATTCCTGAGCACATACTGCTTTTGGCAGCAGTTAAATGATAGGTAATGCAATTAATGAGGTTTACATGTATGCGAGTGTAAGGGGAGGGGCCTTTTCGCTCATGCTAACTGGAGGAAAAAACCTTGTCTTATATTCATATAAATATAGTAACTCAGTTGAGACAAGCGTATTCCCTGCTCTCGTAGATTCCTTGCTCTCTTAGTAAACTGTGAGCTCTCTGTTGGGTGAGTAGAGTAAATTTTAGTTTTCTGTCACCAAAAATGGAGAAAGGAAAGGACCCTGAGGTTTTCATCAGGAATGCCTTGTTATCAGGAATTAGCTGATCAAGACAAGGGTTAACAAAGTTCCTCCAAAAAACATTAGGTTAAGTAAAAGCACATGCCAAATCTTAGCTAAGTGTATGAAATGTCAGAGATAGGGTCATAAATCATAATGTCTTTGAGAAACGAGGTCTCCACTAGTCATGTTAGATATTGTTTTTTATTCCCAAGGAGGGAATCTCCTTGTCAGGATAAATATTAGGTTAGAATACTAATGATAGCCCATTGAGATCTGCAGCTTAAATTGGAGATGGGTGGCACTAGTACGAATTAGTGCTCTCTCAACCTTTTTCCCAGATGTGAAGGTTTACACTTGTGTCATAGCAAATTCACATGGCTGACATAATATATTAATCAATTGCAGTGGGGGGAGAAGGAAACACAAAAACTGGCAGGTGGCACACAGTGAAAAAACACTATTATTTTTGTTTGTTTAAATTGTAAATACAGAGGAAGAGGAGGTTATTTTTAAGAAACCTTTCAAATAGATATTTTTTTCAAGTCATAGTTTGCATTTTCTTTAAAAAAAAAAAAAAAAAAGGTTTTTGGATGTGAGGGTCTCAGCACTCAGTGAAGCCAAATAAAATGAGGCAGACATTATGTTAGCTTTTCCACTACACTTTAAGTCTAGACCCATGCACACATGTGATTCCAATCCTGCAAGTCCTCTGAGCAGACTGCCAACTGTGCCTAATGGCTGTAGTACAACTATGTAGTGCAACATATAATGAAATATACATGTTTTGATACACATCTATGGAAAGTTATTTTGTGTTTTTAACACATGTTTGTAAGTGCCTAAAATGACATCACCGATCTGTATATTAAGTTTTGTACTTTAAGCTGTAGGTATTATAAAGCAGCGTAGTTTCCTCTTCAAACCCACTTTTCTTCTTTGGCAATGTCCTAGGAACCAGTTCACATATTTAGTATCATAATAGTAAGTCAGGAAAAATACTACTTAAAGGTGTAAAGGAAATTTTGTATGTTCATAGAGAAACTTTATTTCAAGTGCATCAAACACCACACCGGCACTGGCAAAAATGCAACTGTTGTGGCAATATAGCTGTGTGAATTTCTCCTGTTATGTCTGAACATCCTATAAAAGATAAAATGTGATCAACCTGAATGACTTAGAGTGTGTGTATGTGTGTGTGTGTGTGTGTGTGTGTGTGTGTGCGGACATTTTCATAGTATCTTCAGGGGCTTCCTGCACTGGTACATAAGCATCTGAGGTGGTAAAACACCAATCTGTGCTACCCTGGCCATGGAGGCATTGAGAGGTTTTGGAACTCTAGAAGCTTTTTTACAATCATGTCAGAAAAACCTAAAACGTCATTAGAATCTCCATAGATATTAACAGTTGCCCTTATGAAACTTTTGTTTATTTATCCTGTGGCTGTTTCTTTCAGCATTATGTCCTTTGTAGGCATAGATTTATGCCTTGAACTGCAGAGAAGAACATGGGATTATTCGTGAGGTTAACCAGAGAAGTGATATGTTGAATAAGAGGGCTTTAACCTATTCTTCTGTATAAGTTTTGGGAATAGCCGTACCATAGCTAGTTACTCATGATTCAAACAACACTAAAATGTTAAAAACTTAAATTACATGACAGTAAACGCATTGAGACTCTACCCGCTATCAGGCCATTGTCCTGCTGAAGTCCAGTCCATTGTCCTGTCTTTATTTTCATATTCAGGCAAGAGACATAAAATTTCACCCATTTATCATCTCTCAGAACAGAGGAAAAACCTTCTTTATCTATCTATTCTCTTAGCAGATACAACAAGACAGTTCTGTGCTCATGAATCAGAGAAAGTATCTGCCACAAATCTGCCTGCAGTCTGTCAACATTGAATAAATAGTGGTCTCAAGACTATCATCTACATAAGTGTGAAGGATTTTATATTTTTACTACAAAATGTATTTCAGAATACATTTTAGTAACTTCTCATAAATAGAGGCCAATTACATATTTTCTGTGGAAGGCACAGAGCACATTTCACTGGTTGGCACAACAGTTTTATAAACATGATGATATAGGCTACAGATTCTTCGGTCATAAACTCAGACAAGAGAAAAATTGCATAAATCTCTACTCTTTTCTTTGGGAATACGGTTATAAAATTGTGATTATTTTTTGCCTTTTTTGTTTGTTTTGTTTTTATGTTTTGTCACCTGCTTTTTACATCTTTTTACATCTCCAGTTTTTAATAGACAACTTTCCTCTAGTTGGGAATGATATGCTATTCCACATATGTATAGTTTATACTGTTTGTGTAGGATTTGGAGAGAATCTGTTGCATTCAGGGAGGGTGAAGTGGGAAATTATTGTGGGAGGGTTAGACTTGCATCTTCTTGATTTAGGTAGCTAATGTTTAAAAAAAAAAAAGCATGTATATGTAGTGCTTCAGGATACTAAGTCTTTCCTAGTGGGTAGTGCACTGAGTTGGTACTCAAGAAGCATGAATTGTACCCCTGGGCCTAGGGCCTTCCTGCTGAATGATCTTTGATCAAGTTACTTCACCTCTTGGTCCCTCACTTTCCTCATCTGTAAAACAGATATGGCCCTTCTTGAAGCAATTTTAGATTTGAGGATGAAAAGAACTGTTTAAGAACTTATTGTCTGTTAGTTGGTTAGGTATATTTTCCTATTTTGTTCCAAGGGGGAAAAATCTCTTGAAATTTTACTCAAGCTCTAGATTGGACAGCACAGAAAGCTTGGGTATGATATAGCAGTTAAATATTGGACTGATTAGCACTTTTATTTATAAAATGTTGAGGTAAGAAGTACTTTAAGATACTATAAGCAATGTGTGTGTTATTTCTGGGAGGTGTGGGAAAAGCAATACTGTTATTTGTTGTTAGTGGGGTAATTTTTCATTGTAATGCTTTTCTAGCAGCAACCGATATTCTTGTCATACCCCTTTGTCTTTATCTCATGAATATGGATGGTGTCACCTAGAATAAGTTTTCTTTATCACGACATGACAAAATCTTGATACAGAAAGCATGATGTCAAGAATTTATTTTCTGTCATTTCAAATACGTCTCCATCCATATATGGCTTGGCTCCCTACTGGCAGCAGAATTACAGTGAGCTCTGTCAAAGAAGAAAGTAAAAGCAGATGAGCTGCATCAAATACAACTATCAGGAGACAGGCTGAATGGTTCCAAAGCATGTCAAATATTTGAAAAGACAAAAGGGACAGGATTCTGACTAACCCTTCAGAAACCTCATCACCCAGCAAGATAAAGCACTTGAAGGAAGTTCTATGACTACACAAGGAACTGTATCTGGTAGGATGCTTGTACATGAGTGCGGAGGCTGCTCTGACATGCTGTGATTGCAGCACATCAGAGCAGACTCAGTTAATCAAGTCTGCTGGAATGTGGCCATTACTGTGCTCCAGCAGCCTCTTGCATTTCATGTATCCGTGTCCCTGCATTTAAAAATGGTGGTGGGAGTGCTTGAGCTAAAGCTCATCAAATGTGCTTTAGTTCTCAAGTGCTCCCACCACCATTTTTAATTGCAAGGACACTGATACATGAGACGATGTAGTGCTTTAATTAGGGCGGCTCTCAGAGCTGCTCTAAACTGCTCCCTCACCCCCAGAGCAAATGTAAAAGTGTCCTTAGTTTCCATACTAGACCTCTTGTTAGTTTTTTACTCTTTCAGTGACCATGCAAGTTTGCATTGGAGCAAAGAGTTTCATTTATTTTTATCATGTCATATGAACACTTGGTAATAACTGCCTATCTCAAGTGCATCTGAAATGGGTTCCAAGTGTTGCTTTTAATTTAAGAATTGTGGAACATGTAGTAAAGTTGACATCTCTGTTTTTTAAAAGTGTATCCTTGTTGCAATCCTATTACATGAAAATTCAGGGTTAACTAGTGCTCAGGTTTTGTATTTTCTTAAATTTCTCTAATTCCTCCACTGAAATGATCAAGGTTGAGTGAAGTTTCATGCACTTGGGGTAGAGAATCAGAAAACTGCTGCCATATGTTTCATATTGTCAAAACCATTATTATATCATTATAAGTGAACATGCTCAATATGCTTTCCAGATTTTGAACTTATTTTAGATTGCTCAGTAAACTGCAATGTTATTTGTTAGTACAATATTCACATTCTCTTGCTGGATACACAAATGTTAAGATATTTAAAACATTCAATCCAGAACAGGAAAGCAATTTTTAAAGATGGGAACCTTTAAAATACCAGATAAAAAGTGTCATGCAACTGCCTTTTGTGTAAACTTATTGGCAGCAGGGCTCCCTTTTGCCTCGGTCTGAAAGAAACCTACCATTCTGTGAGTCAGTGTTTCCCCTTTTCATTCCTATCCTTTCATCACAGAAAAACATACTTTTGGTCCCAACTGCCAGTAACACAGCACTTTTTGCATTCTGAGTATGCAGAGAGCCATGCCTTTTACCGCCATGGATATTATTTATTCTGTTTATCTAACCAACACTAGTTTTATAAATAAAAACATTAAATATAGCATACTCAGCACAATCCAGTATCATAACCTTCACTGTTAATATATTGTCACCTGTGGTTTTCTGATCTTTGTGATAAATGGGCCATAGACTGTAATGCTAGGGACAGAAGTTACACATAAATTGGTTTAAACCTGTAACAGAACAGAAGTTCAGCGCACATAAACCAGTTTCAAAATGGCTGAAACTGGTTTAAGATAAACCTGGTTGAATGTAGTATCAAACTTAACTGATTTAGGTCAAACCAGTTTGTGACACTGCTGCCCCAGACTCCTTTCTGGTTGAAGTTACATCAGAGTCCCCCTGCACTGGCATTTTGCAGCTCTGGGCTAGGCTGTGTTGGCTGCTCCAGAGAACAGGGCTGGCCCTGCTCCTCTGCTCCTTAGCTAGAGCAGTTAGGGCTTGCTCACTGGCCTCACTGGCTGCCTCACTGGCCAGCTCACTTCCCAGACAACCCCCCCCAGACAAACCCATGGTGGGGCCTGGGGCCAGGGGCCAAGGAGCGGGGTTAAATTTCCCTTCCCCAGAGTACAGAGCTACCCTGCACTGCTTACTTAGTACAGGCTGTGACTGTGGACTGCAAATCCCAGAGGTACCTGGAAGAAGGAAGAAGTGATTAGCAACCCTGCAGAGACCTGCTGCTGTGATTCTGTACTGCAAGTCCCAGAGATCTGCAAATCCCAGGGCAGCAGGAAGAAGCAGCGAACCCACAGCCCATGCTAGCTACATGCCAGGGATCAGTACTCTAGTGCCCCCCCGGCTTGTGGTTTGTGCTATTGCAGGCCTGTGGCTGCATTTCCTGAATCAAAAGTGAATGTGTATTTATTTGCATATTGGTTCAATCTTTGCAGCTTAAACTAACCTGTGAAGACTAAATCAATTCAGCCTTCAGGCTTTTTGACTGTCTGTACTTAGCGTAAGAGAAGATGTGCCTGTATAGTTTAAACACCTGGCCACTAAATTGCATTACGTGAATAAAACAAGCAAATAAACAGCATATAATGTGCCAGCTAAAAGCAAACAAGTTATAATATAGGCAAGAATTTACCATAGGTAGAATAAAACAAAATCAACTTGAAAATAATTCATAGGTTTTGCCTAGGAGATCAAAGATCTCATTTTAGGGACACCTCTACTGACAACTTTGTTCATACTGATACATCTGAAATTTTTCAGCTAAGATTAAGTGAGCAGCTTTTTTTAATATTTATCAGGAACAAAGTTTAAACATTGCAAAATTATATGAATCACTTTCAGTTGTCTCTCCTTATGAAAGGTTATAATTCCCTCTGACTAGACATCACTTCTGGTGTTGACAACACCTTATTTTGGGGAAGGTAAGCAGAGCACCCAGCAGGTCTGTTCTACCTGTCTTACAACATTTTTCATGTCCTTTATTTTTGCTATTTGCTATAATTTTACTGATATAGTTCAAGTTTTATTTAAGTATTTAATGTTGCAATAACACAGTCAGAATAACTTGTTACTTAAAGGTGAACGTTTAGTTGTATCATCTTAAAGAGAGTAAATAAAGTATTAAAATAGAGCTGTCACGGAAGGCTGTACCATCCAGGGTCATGCCCCATGCAGGCTATAACAGTGTGAGCCCCTGGGCCACTGCTGCATGGGCAGCCTCCTCCCCACTATACCCCACCCAGGCAGCCCCTGCTATACTGTGTACAGGGCCCTCCCCTGCTCAGCTTGCTGGCTCTGAGCCCCTTGACTAAACAGGTGGTTGTAGTCTTCAAACACTTTGTTGGTGATAAAGTACAATCAGGATTAATAGTTCTACTCATTTTGTGTCTCAGTTTAGTTCGTGTGCATATGTTTATGTATATGCCATTCAAATTATATAGCTTTCCACTTTGAGGGGAGGATAGAAAGTCTGTGACTACTAAGCATTTTACATGTACTTCTTTACATGTAGTCAAAATAGGCTTGGCTTTCTGTGTAGATAACATAGTCATACTCAATTGCTTTGAAAAGAGCTGAATTAGTTTATCTAGAATGAGTTTAATTGTGTAACCTGTTAAAAACAAAAACAAAAAAAAACAAATAAAAACACCTTCCCTACTGATCTGTTAACATGATTTGGCAGCTCTTGTATAGCTTCTAAATCCATGCAGACCACCAGTGACAGTGTCATAGTTATAAATCTGTCCTGTTAAAAACTGCACATTGGATTAAATAAAAAATACCTGACTATTCTGGCTCATGTTGTCCTTTCAAAGACCAGGAGTGCCACTAAGTGGCAGGAATAAGTAGCATGTCAAGAGCTAGGTCTTCTTATAATGTACTCCTGATGTGATTAAATCTATAGAGATCTACATCAAAAAGAGTTTTGCATTTTTGGTGTCCTGTATCTTTCAGGAAGTCCCACTTTTTAAAGAAATATTGTCAGCTTTGCAGATCCAGGAGAAGAGTTTGAAACTACCTTAAATGCTGCAGTTATCTCAGGTTAAATAGTCTCTCCTTCCTCCACCTTGCAAGACATCCTGTAGTGTACCTGTACTGTAACAGATTAAATCTTCAGAAGGAATCACCTCTACATCCTTTAATCCCCCTAAGACTACTCATGCTGTTTGACTGTAAGTCAGTGTGCCAGAGCTCACCAAAGCTATTTTCACCTCTCCAAAGTTAAAGATTTGTTTTATTTATAAGTCTGTTTGTCTCTTACCCCCATGTCTGCAGGTGACTCTAGTATATCCGTGCTGGTGTCCTCTGAATACTGGGCAGCCACAGTTCATAGTCACTGAGTAATCTTCTCCTGCCACGACTAGATGTAATTTTGAGAGAGAGGAGGCTACACCTGATTTCTATGTGGCTGTGACCACATCTCTACCATGGGTTGTGCTGCTGGGGGTTTTCTGCAGAGTTCCTCTTCCCCTACACTCTGATCTCTTGCCTCATGCTCATAATTTAAGCTGTTGTCTTAGGGTTTGACTCCAATAAGGAAAGAGAAACTAAGTAGGCACAAAAGGGAAACACACAAAACACAGCAACTGTCCTCAAAGGTTTGTGAGGTTCCCTCTTCCAAATGACCCCTTTTGCTCATAGTGGATGCTGTGTTTCAGAGCTGGCCTCCCCAATCCATATTTCCATGTTCTGCATGGCTTTTCCTCAGCCATTGTGGTCTGCTTAACTGGCTGCCCTGGGCCTTCTCCTGAAGGTATCTCTCACACAGTTAAAGATCAACACAAAATAAAGTTTATCCACCTAGGTATTTGAATGGAAACAAAACTGGTCCCATCTCTCTCCTCACTCAGTCAGGGTGCACTCTGAGGTTTGATCGCTCATTAATTCTGCAGGGCCGGGCCTGAGCCTGGTCTCACTCTGGATTGCCTGTCTCCTTCCCCTCCATATGAGCATCAATGAGTAGTCATTCTCACAGCTGCCACCTAGCAGTGCTCACTGTTAGTTGATCTGTCTCGGAGGCTTCTCTCACCTTTCCTGGCCATTATGCTGTCCGTGTCTCGGCTGTCTCCAGCACCTCTTGGGCAGTTTTCCTCCGAGCCTCTGCTTGGAGGGTGATTCAGAGTGTCCTTCTCTCTTTCTCCCTCTCTCTCAGCATGCCACCTGCCAGCTTTTGTTTCCAGTCTCTGCCCTTCCAAGGCCACTCAGCTTCCCCATTGCTGGGGCAACAGCTTTTGGTAGCTTGAGTTCATCAATCGAGTTTTGGCACACCTGTTGCCAGCCATGCTCTCAGGTAAATTGCTGACTTTTCTACAATTCCTATTATACCCCTAACTCCCACTCACCCCTCTCACTCCTTCCTCCTGCCTGTAATATACTTTTTATGTTGGGCGAAAATGTTGGAGATCGGAGGCAACAGTTAATGTAGAGCTTCATGTAGGGCTTTGTGAAAAGTTTGCATTAAACACTGAATCCGTCAAAATCCCATAGGGAAAAACATACAAGTTTAAGTTCTAAGCTCTTTAAGACAGAAAGTGTCACTGTCTAGGACAGTGACATCCTGACCCATAGCTTTTCTCCACCTGTTCCTGTGCTTCAGCTTTCTCTAAACCCTTTTTCCCCCCTTCTTTTTCCTACAGAGTCCACTGAAACAGCAGGGCTGGTTTTTTCCCCCCTGGATTTCTATGGGTTTCGCAGATAATGCTTGATTTTGCATTTTCCGCAAAACTTGCAAAAGCATGATTTCAGTACATCCCTAATTATAATATATTCATAGATTCATAGATGTAGGGTTAGAAGGGACCTTGTAGATCTTCTAGTCCGACCCCCTCCCCTGGGCAGGAGAGAAAACTGGGCTCAAATGACCCCAGCCAGGTTAACGTTGAACCTCCTCTTAAAGACCCCCAGGGTAGGAGCCATCACCACTTTCCTTGGAAGTTGGTTGCAGATCCTAGTCACCCTGACTGTGAAGCAGTGCCTTCTAATGTCTAGTCTAAACCTACTCTCTAGCAACTTATGGCCGTTATTCCTTGTTACTCCAGGAGGTGCTTGGGGGAACAAGGTCTCTCCCAAACCCCGCTGGTCCCCCCTAGTAAGTTTATAGACAGCCACCAGGTCTCCCCTCAGCCTTCTCTTGTGAAGGCTGAACAGGTTCAGGTCCCATAGCCTCTCCTCATAGGGTCTGCCCTGCTGTCCCCAGATCATGCGAGTGGCCTCCTTTGGACCCTCTCAATGCTGTTCACATCCCTCCTGAAGTGCGGCGCCCAGAACTGGATGCAGTACTCCTGCTGCTGCCTGACCAGTGTCTGCCACCATGCTCTCGAGAAGGGAGTTCCCCAGCCTATAGGTATGCTGCTGGTTCCTACTGCCCAAGTGCAGCACCCTGCACTTGTCAGTATTGAATCCCATCCTATTTTCATTTGCCCACCTCTGTAACCTGTCCAGGTCCTGCAGTAATCTGTCCTTCCCTTCTAGCGTGCTCACCTCATGCCAAATCTTGGTGTCATCTGCGAATTTAAACAGGCTGCTTTTCACCCCGTCGTCCAAATCGCTAATAAAGAAATTGAACAGTGCGGGCCCAAGGACCGAGCCCTGGGGGACCCCACTGACCACTTCCTGCCAGGTCAAAAATAACCCGTCCACCACCACTCTCTGAGTACTACCCCTCAGCCAATTTGCAATCCATCTGACTGTGTAGACATCAATGCCACAGTCGCCTAGCTTTTTAATGAGAATGGGGTGGGAGACAGTGTCAAAGGCCTTCCTGAAGTCCAGAAAGACTACATCCACTGCAACACCTGCGTCCCATGATTTTGTGACCTGATCATAGAAGGCAATCAGGTTGGTCTGACAGGACCTGCCCCTAATGAATCCATGCTGGTTGCCCTTGAACATCATCCCTGCTGCTGGCCCATCACAGATGTGCTCCTTGATAATCTTCTCAAAGAGCTTCCCCAGGATTGAAGTAAGACTAACGGGCCTATAGTTGCCCGGGTCATCCCTCTTCCCTTTTTTAAAGATGGGAACATTGGCCCTCTTCCAGTTGTCCGGCACCTGGCCAGAGCACCACGAGTGTCTGGTAGAAGTGAGTTTGGGTTATTTTGTGCAGTGAAATAGTTGAGGCTCACCATGGTCAGAAGGGGCTCAGTGAACCAGTTCCCATGAAACAGTTTCCTGGGAGCTTCCTGTAGGGGCCTTCGCAAACCAATCACAGATTCACAGAAGTTTAGGGCTGGAATATACAGGGTTTGCACAGTTTTACCCATCAATTTTTTTAAGGGCAATTTTCCACTATCATTTTTTCCCCTCAGCTTGATTTCATTCATTCTTGTTGTGAAAAGTAGAAGCCAATCATTTTGCTATGTGCCACAAATTAGCCCTATGCCATCCCTGAATGCCTCTTTGATTCCTTCCTCAACCCAATCTGCTGCTCTGATTTCTGTTCTAAGCCCTGTTCTCCCTGCCTGATCCTTTCCTCTGCCTTTTGCTTTGCCTGTCTGCTGCTGTGCTGTCTGTCCCCTACCCAACCTGCCATGTGCCACGTACAGAAGCTGCCCATTCCACTTACGATACTCATGGTGCAGGGTAGCCACTGCTGGTTTAGGCAAGATCTGGTTATTTAACTGCCCAGCTGCCCTGAACAATTTCTGTTGTTTAACTCCAATCATGAAAGATGCACTCAAAACTGATTTGGCAGCAGGTGAATTGCTGCTTTCATGTATATGCCATGACACACACAGCTATGATTTAGTGAGTCACCTTGAACCCACCTTCAGCCAGCAAAGACGCATAAATATGTGCCAAAATAAGAACCGATCAACCCACAAGGGCCCTGCAAGTCCCAGAAGTCAGCGTTCAGAAGGGTAGGTGTAGCGAGAAAATCCTCAGTTGTTAAAAGCTAAGTTGAGATGAAAGGTGTTTTTGCTCTGGTCTGAAATTGTGTGAAAAAACAGACTTCACAGATCTCTGCAAGCCCCTGGAAACTAGGAGCATAGCAGGAGAAGAAGCCTGAACCTACTGGAGGCTCTTTTAGTTCAGCACACTGGATTAGGATTGACCTGGGGCCATCCTTGGAAAGAAGTCACCCCCTTGTAATTAGTGGTTCATGTAAGAGTGTTGGATGCTTTTCTGTCCTGTGGTGAGTGAGAGTCACAAATGTGATTATTCTTTATTTAATTATAATTATTTTAGTTTTTAGAAGAACAAATGCTGGTCATTGTAACAGGGCTCCCTTTGGTTCCTATTACAAAGAAAGGAAGGAGGGAAAAATGGAAGGGCCCTTAAAGGGGCACAGCATGGACTGGGAAGCCCTGCCTTCACAGGGATGCCCTCAGCAGGGATGGGGTGCTCTGACAGCAGTAAGGGGCAAAACTCCTGCAGGGGAAGGATGCAAAAAGTGTGAATGGGCTTGAAGAAGGGCCAGAGTGAACACAAACCAAACTCTGGCAAGCAGGCTGGAAGAAATACCCAAAGACTTATTAGAAGGACTATAAAAGGGACCTAAGAAAAGGCCAGTGCTGGGAACAGTCCAGCGGAGATGGGGTAACAGAATGGAACGAGTCCTGAAAGCACCCCAAAGGACTTTGAAAGGGTAGGATAATAGTTAAAAAGCTACACAGAAAGATACCCCAAAGAAGCTCAGCCATGAGAGGTGCTGTGTACCTGCAAGCAGGGCCCTTTCTCCCAGAGAGCTGTCCTTTGAATTAACATGAAGGCAAGTGAGGAGGGTGGGGGAGGGAAAAAGGAGGGGACCCTGAAGGCAGGTCAGGTGGGGAAGGGAGAGTGAGACAGGGACCATAACAACACCTCGCCCCAAAAAGGGGCATTAGTGCCTAGTTACAGTCTTGAACAATGCAGGCCTTTCAAACCCATCAGACAGATTTGGTACATAACATATGGAACATTGGTCAATTATCTTATAGAAACTAATGAATAATTTGTCTTTCTTTATTATTATTCTGTATTCTTTTATTAAAAGATATCCTATGGTGATTTTGTGGACAGATAAAGAAACCTGCTGGATATGTGTAAATGAAATTGTAAAAAAAATGCAGAAACAACAGGTTTATCCTGACAAAGACTAATTGCACAAAAGAATTTTAAAAATTATAGTGGTTGGCCAGAGTGACTAAAGTGGAGGTTAGAGTTAAGGTTATGATCTTAATCCTGGATTAACAAATAGTGAAAATGCAGAATCAGAACCCTATTTTTTTTTTCTCTAGGAGAAAGGAGTAGATTAAAACGTTCCAAGTTGTCATTACTTACTTTGAAGAGAAGGCCTCCAAGGCGTGGGACTTGGAAGAGGAAGGAAGGATATAGGCAAGATTGATCTTTGAGAGGCTCAGGGAGTGGGGAAAGTGTGTTACAAATAGTAATAAGGCAAGTTAGGAAAAATGATACCATATGTGGCTATAATGCCAACAATCAGCAAAAAATGTAAACATATATAAAGCTCCAGTAATAAAGCTGTTACAGCTGTAATGCTCTGAATGGAAAGGAAAATGAGCTTTCTCCTCTCAACTAAAGATTTGTCAAAATCTAGCCTCCAGTTATATATATATATATATATTTCCCTCGTCCTATTCATATTTTTAGAACTGTGATCCATCTTCCTTAAAGTTTGTTAGACATGATTTTCATTGCGTGCGCGTGTGTATGTGTGTGTGTGCACGTGTGTTCACGAGCTATTAAACTTGAAGCTCCTTGGGAGCATTTGAAATTCCATGCCATTCAATTAAAAAACCCCTAAAGAACCAACTCTCTCTCTATAGCATGACTTCTTGATCTGTATCTTCTAAGGGTGGTGCAGTATTGGTTGATATGATGATGCCTCCTGTTTATAGTAGTTCATATAAAAATTATAGCTCCTTAAGTAATCATAGGCAGCCCTTTAAGTGTGTTCTTGAAATGAGATTGTTGGGCAGTGGCCTGTCTTGCCTGCACTTTGTAAAATCGGTTTACTGCAGAGAGCTGTGGGGCAAGTTTTATTTACTTACTGCATAATTTGGAAGCCTACATCAGAGTTTCTCTTTACTCTTACTTCTTTTACATACAGCTACATCAGTTTCTCTTTACTCTTACTTTTTTTACATACAGCTCTACCTTAAGGGCATATAATCATTTCCGTAATGCAATTTAAAGCTGTACCACTACTAAGCCAGGTGTAAACATTTTATTATCCACTGAGTAAATTCACTTGTATAGCATGTGCAGTGTGATGTGTCAGCAGAAAATTCAGCTTTCTCTTTTGAATATTCCATGCTGCACCATAGCTATGAATGTGGTATTTAATCAAATGTTTATTTTTAATTATATACGTCCTCCTGGGTTTAACTATTGAAGTTATGTGACCTATGTTTTTATTAACATGTTTTCATTTTAGGGAATACAGTTTTCCTTACTAACAATGCTTCCTGTTAATTGCAACATGCATGCTGTATCAACCTCAGCCCTTTGGCTCTATCAGGTGTAGCACTAATATGTCTTGAGTGTGAATTACTAATACACTGTATTGCTGTTGTAAGGGCTGTAAATTTTGCACATAACTAGGCACTCAGTGCCAGAACTGGTAGGATTGGTTCAGAAATATTGAGCTTTTCTGAGTATGTGCTTTGTTCTTTTGGAAGGACAGGAATTATTTGTAATACACAACAAATATGAAAAGCCTTATGCTTTTGGTATTATCATGCAATCAACGCATAACAGGATATTCCAAGACACCGGTCAGACTTGAAGAAAGTATCTTGAGAGCCAAAGTCATTTTTATAATGCTTGAATTTCATTATTAGCATGCAGTGTAAAAAGGAATTTATTTGCCAAAATCTCCAGAAACTGTATTTATTGTATGTCTTGGGGGGGGTGGGGATACAGTTGTTAAAGATGTTACACTATTCATCTTGTAGAGGAGGCTTTTTTCTCTTACAGTTGATTGCTTTTTCATGTTTGTGAATTAGACCATATTCTTCCAACCTTCACTTTTAAATTGATATAATTATTTTCAGACTGATTTCTATCTATAGTTTTTTTTTTCCCCCCTGTGACTGCCTCATTCATCTAAATGAGAAAAATTCTATGGCATGGTATTAGGATAGTTACCTTCAGGAAGGATTCAATGAACTAGCCTTACTTTTGTCAGTGTTAGTTAAGATTTAGATGACTGTAGAACGTAAGCATGACAGCAGCTGGATTCTTACCTCACTGTGCTTAAGGAAGTATTTTGTCAAGAAGTGATTCAGAGAGAACAACATAATCACAGATGCTCTATATTATTTGTCTTCCTTTTGCCCATGCCAGTCTGTTTTGGGTGATACAACGTAATTATCATATCTTAATTTTATTTGTCATATGTAGAAATTGGGTAGAATATTTTCATCATCTAAAGCTATGCATTATACATTTCAAGCAGATTTCTTTATTTACTCAGTCATATGCAGAGCTTAGGTATTAGTAACTTATATTTTGTTTTCTGCTTTGGAATGGACTGATTTATTTTTCCTTTGTACAGTAATTTCTACATGTTTTACTATCACCACTCTATGTGCCTGAAATGACCAAGTCTGCCTGTCAGGCTGTCCCAACGCCTGCATTTTTCTTCCTGCTGCCTGAAAGGCATTTACAAAGAAAGCATGGGTATAAGCAAATGCCAATGGGGAAAATTAAAACTGGCAGGTTTGGGATCCTAGATCCTTGGCCACCATTTCTTTCCTCAGAAGTGTCACAGTTCTTTTTGTACAGCAGAGAAGAGCAGAAGTAATGAGGAGCCACACTTTTTTTATTGCAGCTAGAGCAGTATAAAAATATGCAAACCAAAATATTTATACAAAGGATAGCAGAACAGGAATTGTGAGGGGTTAAACACTTGGAGGAAAACACTGGAGTAAGGCAAGGTGGTGATGGCCCAGCTCTGTATTATATTTGCACCAAAATCTTTTGCCAAAATAGTTTACACTGTAGAAGAGGAAGAATACTGTGAAGGCTGTTTGCTGTCAGAAAGTGGCCATTGCAGTTTGGCATTTAGTTCAAGACAGAAAAAGCTTCTATCTTCACTGTGGGAAAATTCTAGAGATGGTAAATCTACACAATACCTGACAGCTAAACTACTTTAGAGAGAAACTAGCTGATTATATTGTCCAGGGGCCATGCGTAGGGGGTGCATGTGCACCTCCCTGAGCATGGCGGTGAACCCCCTACAAAAAGGTGCTGCTGACACTGTTAGCGGTGCCTGCGGGCGGTTGCTGCTTGCCACTCTGCTGCCGACACTGACTTGCTTTTGCTAGGCAAAGCCCGGCTGGGGTTCCATGCTGGTGGGAGAGCAGGAGGAGGGGTATTAAACCCCCCTCCCTCCCTCCCCTCCACTTCAGCATGCTGGCCAGGATCTGTCTGCACCCCTGCCCCTGAGTGGGGTAAAGCCTGGCAGAGGCTGCAGTTTTAAACCCCAGGCAGACCCCAGCTGCAGTCCTGAGTAGGGTTTCCCACCCCCATCCCCACCTCCTTCTCAGGTGGCCAGAGTAGTGAGAGTGCTCCAGCAGAGGGGTGGGGCCAACCCTGCTCTTCTCTGCTGGAGCAGACAGCTCAGCCCAGCCCTGCCCAGGGCTGCAAAGCATCCTGGGATGCTGGGGGACTGTGAGTTAATTTGAGCCAGGAAGGATGCCTCTTTTTCAGTAGGAGAGCACAATAGATCACCTCGCTAGCCCCAAGTTTGATAAAGGAACTTTTTCCTGCCTGCCACTGTGGCGCAAGAAAAGGGGGATAATGTGATATAGGTAGGGTCTATGGCAGCAACTTCTTTGCCTGGAGAAAAGATTGGGCAAACTATGGGAACCTGCTAAGCAGGAATGCAGTGATGTACAGGATTTGCCAAAAACAGCTTTGTTGAGGCAGGCAGGTTAGAAGGATAGTTGAGAAGCTGGGCCTGTACCTTTTCATGTGCTAACCTTAAAAATTGAATTCCTGTATTAACACACAAATTGGTAATTAGCACAGGGAGTCTGAAAACCAAGAAGATGAATAAAAAAGGTCATATTCTTTTTTTAAGCCTCATGTTTTTAATCCAAACTGATGATTGTGGTGTTTGATTTTGATTCATGGGTTTTAAACTCCTTGGCATTGGCAATCTAAGGGATCAGGGCCTTTCAAATCAAACCAGCTGTGGTAACAGGAAATGAAAGCGCACTTGTTTTAGAGAGTGCGCACTGTCTTGTAGCTTCACCACTTCAGTAAAAGTCAATATCCGTACAGATGACATGAAAAGTATTTTAGGGGGCACTTTAAGTTGAAGACTAAAACTGGAGAATGTAATGCAGACAATTTGTAAATATATATTTATTCAAATTTTTCAGTGAACTTGTTTTGACCATGTTCATGGCCTGTTGGTATTCACTTTTTTGGAAAAATGATGTGGTTTTGTTTTACTAGTAAGAATATTTGTAGAAAGGAAATGTTAAAATTGCATGCGGCTGTAGGTACAAACTGTGTTTTCAATTTGCATATGTGAATATCCAAACTTGAAAAAATGCCACATGACTTAACAGGTCCAGCATAGCAAGCCAACCTAAGTCCAAAGCCAAACACCAAATGCTAAGGAATTTTTCAGTAAATCAACAGCTAGAGTTTAAAATTTGCTGTAATTTAAAAAGGGTTGATTTATGTAATGAATATATGCTGGAAGCAATTCATCAGACAGGAAGGCTACATTTATAGAGTATGTTATTAGTCACAAATTATTTGCTCAGCTGTACTTGAGATGTTTAAGGAAACTGAGCTCCTATATTGATACTACCTTTCCCCCAGATGTCACTGTTGTTCCATATAAATGAGGATTAAACAACATTCATCTGGCTATATTATCTGTCCCTAGTATGCCTGCTGTCTTCTGTGTGCATGTCTTATATACATACATAACCATATGCATACACACACGTATATACATCTACATATATATGTACTTAATAGGAGGCACTTTTGGTTTAGACATTTGTTTTTGCCATCTTGTACTAAGATTAAATCCATCTGCCTATTTCACTAATGTTGTGGTTTAAAAAAATCTCATCTGTTAATGAAACATCACTTTTGCTCACAACACTGAAGGATTATGTCCACCATTCTTAGTTCCTCTGGCCACCCTGTAATTGCAAAGTATGGCAAACTACCAAGGATATTGAAGCAGGACAGAGACTCTGGCACTCCAGTGCATTTCTGTCTGCAGCTCAGTGGTTCTCAGCCAGGGTGATGGAAACCCCTCTTAGGCGAGCTGCAGCATATGCGCTGCCGCCATGGCATTAGCCAGGTTAAAGTGCCCTGTATGTACTCCTCCTGCATTGTGGTTCTTATGAGTCTAAGCACGTAGAAGCTGCCTCGGTGGTAGACATTCCCAGTTCAGCCCTCCTATGCTCCTCTTGGAAATAGAGGCACCTGGGACAATTCCAGCTGTGCACCTCTATTTCCAGGAGGAGCTGGAGGCAAGGGGTGGTGGACAGGAAAGGGCTAGACAGCATGAGGCAGCTCCTGCCTGCTTAAGTTTGGTCCCAGCTCCAATGCAGCAGGAGTATGCATGCATGCCACCGCCCTTCCTGGCCTGTCTGTGCAGTAGGGGCATGGGGCAATTTTATCTGGAAGCAGCAACACCTGGTTATGAAGCACTGAGGTAAATTTGAAGCTGTACCAACAGTGCTTTGCAACCAGGGGTGTCGCCCCATTCAAAACTGTAGTTGAGGGGTGTTACGGATGGAAAGAGGTTGAGAACCACTGCTCTAACTCTTCACCAGTGTAGTTAGGCAGATTATAATAACGGGGTAGAGGAGCTGAACAATGTTTCTTATCTTAAAGCAGAGTTAACCAATTTTTTTGGTTGAAGTGTAAGAGTAGTCAGTTTGTAAATCAATCATTACTTTAATTTAACAACGTAATATCAACATTTTGGATTGAGTTAGAATGTGCTGTAGCCCAGGTTACTCTAGCTGCATCATACTGTTGTTTGCTTTGCGTCCTTGGGAACAACTTACAATCTTTAAAAAAAGAGACAATGGCTACTTGTGTGACTGCTGCTGCTTAGAAAGTCAGCAGATAGGATGCCGGTCAGTAGGCATACAGCTTTAAACAGTGTCTGCCTGAATTATGAAATAATTACAGAATCTCAGGCTGTTATCCAATTACTTTGACATTTAGCCATTCTTTGCAGCTAACTGGATTAAGTTCATTGTAAAAAGATTAGCTCTAGAATAAGAGCGGAACATAACGAAGTAAGCCTTCAGCATGAGACCCAGTAGAGCAGACAGGCATGTGTGTGGGGGCAGAGGGATGGATGTCTATTTGTTGTAACACCCCACAGTGACTATAAGTGGGTTGGAGTTATTGATTATTTCAAATAACCCATAGTTCTTAAAATCTTAGACTTTTATTAGAGGAATCCTGATAATTGCCAGCAAAATTAAGGTTTCTTTCTTTTTCATTAAGGGACTATTGCCTCCCATGACTAATTGTGGGTGCTGAATAAGAAAAATACTTCCCTGAGCACATCCTCTTCCTAGTTGTTAACCCTACTGCACCCATTAAGCTGAAACCATGAATTTTCATTTTTAGTGCAATAGAATGAAATCCTAAATTGTTTTAGTATGTTGCTGTGCACAAATTGCAATTCTGCTCATAATAATTGGCACTTACATTGTGAAGATCTCAGTGTTTTTAAAAGCAATTAGACTAAAATAGAATTATTTTTTCCTAGTTAAAGTAAGATGAAATTGTACAATTATTAAGTGTAAAACCACACTTCTTCCCCTTTTTTTCTCCCCTTCTGAATTCCGGTTTTTTATTCTCTTTGGTTTCTGAATTGGATTTTTCCATAAACATTGTGATTGACAGCAATTATTAGATAGTTGTAAAGCACAGATTTAAATTTTCAGTTTACCATTCTTTCTCATTAACCATACTGTAACTATGAAATCTCTACTTTCAATGCTAGATTATGCTCTGATTGGTCTCAGGCCTTGTCCAGATCCACAAAAGTATTTATAGACTAATTATACTGCGCCTTAATGCAGTGGGTAAAACCCATGCTAATGCATGATAGATTTAGCCTAATGTGTCACAAAAAAACCTGTTCATTTGTGCTAATGCGCAGTAGCGCCAATTATGGTGCATTTAGTACCTGTTATTACAGGTATCAAACGTAATGCACTGTAATTACAGCACATTAATGACACATAGACATGTTCAGTGAACTTTTATTTGCGCTGAAGTTACTATATGGAAAAAAGTGATTACCCCAAGTCAGGGGTAATCATGATGTTTATATTTGTTTAAACACTTGAATTCTGTTTCTAAATATGAGGTTCTCTTAGTAAATCTGGTAGGAATAAAACTTTTGTCCCAATCATAAAGATATTAAAATTAAAA
The DNA here is from genome assembly GCF_030867095.1 of Alligator mississippiensis. Lineage (NCBI taxonomy): Eukaryota > Metazoa > Chordata > Crocodylia > Alligatoridae > Alligator > Alligator mississippiensis. Next base: position 51,126,371 of record NC_081832.1, read on the forward strand.
AAATATATTTTGAAAGTGCTTATCTGAAACTTTTCTCCCCCAAACTTATTGCATTTTCCTGTGACTAAGTAGCAGTTGTTGATGTTCCCAAGTATTAGAACTAGGCTTTCCCAATAGATTTACAGGCCTGTATTGCTCATATGGGAATTAGAGTTCCTTATCATGAGAATCACAGCTTTTATAAAGTGCTTTACGCAGGAGATTACACTTGAACTGCTTTTTTTCCCCTAGGTGATCTGCCATAGGACAAAACTGGTGTTCCTGTCAGCTACCATAATGATTTAAGTTATGGAAAGTTAGAAGTGCAGAAACCTTTTAGCTAGGTTCTCCCAAGTTTTTCATGTAATCTTTCTTAATAATGTATAACTCTTGGGACAACAGCTGGAAAAAAATGGGATAGGCCAAACAAGAAAGCCATGAAGCATAGCAGGTTTGGATTGTGATTTCCTCCTGCTGCAAAACCTCACTTAGCAGTAGCCAAGTGTTGTGGGCTAGTGAAGCACATTAGAGTCAGTCCTGTTATGACCATTTGATTTCTACACACTTTTCCTCCAGTTTCATGTTTCAATCTTAGAGTTTTCTTGCCCATTTACAGATTATGTCTGTGGGACTTGATCATTATATGAATAATGTGACTAGTAATGCAGGCTCATGATGTGTATTAAAATGTAATACAAAATTTAGACACTTCTGCAGATCAGAGCTGACAAACCACATTAATTCTCTGAAGAACCTCATGGGATCCCTAAATTGATAACATGTGCTGGGTGTTTTATGTAATATTAATTAGGGCAGTATCCATTAGTGCTTCTGTAGCTGAGGAGTCTTTTTAGTGGTTCTGTTTTCAGGAGTTATAATTCATTTGTTTCAAATCTTTTACTCCAGGTTAAAATTTGAAGTACATTTTTATAGCTTTTTGGAAAAAGATAGCTTAAACCTTTAAAAAATACAGAAATGAAACAAAAGGAACAGTAATAATTTCTTGGAGATATCAAAATTCTGGTATTTACCCTTTCCCTCCTCTATCCTCCTCCCACACTTTTGTGTTTACATTTTAGTTTTAATTTTAGTTAGCAGTTAAACATTTTGTCTATTACTAAAAATTAATACAAAAAATACAAGAGCCAAGGATTGCTTAGGGTGATAACTTCTATTGGACCAACTATGCAGTTGGGATAGACAAGCAATCAAATGCAAGTCATTCTTCCTCAGGAAATTATTCCTCCTGGGGAAAAATGTCTTGCATTCAAAAGCTTGTCTAACTCTATCTCAACTGCATAGTTGATTCAATAAAATACATCATCCTAAGAAATCCTTGCCTCTCTCCTAATTTCTGGACCATCATGGCTATAAATCACCCTTACACTGCTAATAAAAAAACACACCTTTCTGAGGTATTTTGGAAGTTAGGTCAAGTACTTTAGTACTGATAAGGATTTTGAATGTTTAATTGTACTGCCACTGATTTTATGCCTACAGTGCTACTATAGCATAAATTATGCCATAGATTAAAAATACCTTTTCTGAAGGTAGGATAACTGATTTTCCTGATGCTGTATACCTTACACACTGAGTTTTTGGAGGGGAGGGGGATTCAATCTATCAAAGTCAAAGCACTTTACAAGCATATGTAACCATTATTACAGAGTGATTAAAACTGAAAATAAAACCTGAGCTTCCTGACTTCCAGTTACCAGGTTTAGTGTCCTTTTTACATCCGCATCTTGAGTAAACATGTTGTAATTGTTTTCAATGGTGTATTCAATACCTGCTGAATTGGACATTAGTATTCTTTACTGGTCAATTAGTATGGTTAACATTTCAGATTCATTAGACTCGCTTACAAAACATGTTCTAGCAGTTCTCTGTTAAAATCTGGAATAACTGTTCTAGGACTGATTTAACTTGGACCAAGAACTACAAATATTATATGTTCAAATTTCACATCATCAAACTTCCCCTCTTTCCCAAATAAACTAATGAAATAATGGATGGCCATAAAACATGACAGCGTGCAAAGAAATCAGAGGTCTCTCTTCACTCCCTACAATTTGTTATTAAGAATTTTAAAAAAATCAACATTCATTTTGCCAGTGGAGTATCTGATTGGCTGTCAGTGATTTCATTCCCAATGTGCCTAATACCCAGTAAATTCATAGGTTTGACCCTTTCCCTTTTATATATAATTTTCAATTCATAACAGCAACTAGCTATGTCAGACAAGAGAGTTATGTTACTTCCTGGGCTATTAAAGCCTCATGGCTTTCAGTCACGATAGTCTTGCAACTTGATTGATTTGCACAGTTGTTCCCCACAAGCATAATACTTAGGACTCATTTGTTACATCCAATTTAATGATATTTTTATATGAAGAGGTTAACATTTTAACACGCATCATGTGGAATTTTTATCTGTGGAATCGTTAGTGATTCCCTGTATTTCTGCTGATAGCACATAGTCGTGCTAAACATTAAATGTGGAATTGCATTCTCCAGTTATTTTGTCTCATTATATCCTGTCATTAAAGGACCTACAGGCTCTGCTCTTTTTTTCTGTGGTCTGCATCTGTTTTCTCCCAATGTTATGTTTAGTGTGACATTTGTAACTGTTCGTTATATAAAAAAAAGATTACTGTAAAGAAAAAGTTTGAAAATAACATTCTGCTAATTCATTTCTAATGGTTTACTTTTGTTTCCAACCACATGCATGTGTTTTCACTACTAGCAAAATGTTTAAAAGTCCTGTAGATTTTGAATTTACAAAAGAATAGCCATAAAACCAAGTAGCATCGATGTTTTCAAGATGGAATTAAATTGGTTCCTAGGCAATTAGGATATGAGGAGACAAGAAAGGAAGAGATAAAAGAGCATGAGAAAACTGAAAGGGACACAATGGTGACCTTAAAAACCTTTTTCTTCAGTCAGTATGAATTTATGTTGATTGGTTCAATTCTAGTCCTGAAAAAATCATACCTGGACTTCTGGTCAGGATTTGCTTTTGTGTTGTAGAAAGTAAATTTGTCTAAATCCAAGAAAATAGCTAGGCATTCAGCTACTCATTAATTTTGCTTCATAAAAGTGGAGCCCTCTCCAACCCATGAGTCTCTGATGTGTGGTCTGTTTTTTCTCTAAATGCGAATTGTTCAGCCTCTGAAGGATACAGTAGTGAAAATTCTTTGTTTAATTAAGCTGTAAATGGTCTTGTTTTTAATTATTTTCAATAGCTTCCATCTTTGCAAAGAGAGCCAAACCCCACACAGGCTTCCCCCATTTTCATTGCTTGCTTCCAAGTGTCATCTTGTTAACATCACTTATTTGTGCAGGGTAGTAAAAGTTATGCTTGGCTGTAGTTGTCTAGGTCAAATTCCAAAACTGACTTAATACAGTCAGCTGTTGTGTACATTAACATGTAGCTTTGCTTGTAGTACATTAAAGTTTGTATTAGAATTAAAATAACTTTTAATACTTAAAATGTAGGGTGGGTGGCATTTAGACATGAATTGTGTAATAAATTTTTGAGCAAAAGTATTTTTCCCTTTCTTATCAGCATCATAAGGGTGGACAAATGCTTTGCTTTTTAGGATGACCTAATTACTGTGAATTCTAAAATATGTCACAGTATATTAGTTATCAGTCTGCTTGGCAGTATTTGTTCTGTGTTTGTGTTTTCTACATTACTAAATACCTAGAGATCTTGGGAATATGAATATACATCCATAGAAGTCTTTCTATTGTGTTTTCACACAACTGCTGAAAGCTATGTGTGCTCATTGATCTATATTTAATACTAAGTAGTTATTTTGGTTTAGGGTTACCATAAGTCCAGGTTTTCCTGGACATGTCCTTTTTGAGTCTTCTCATTTCCTTCTGGGCAGTTTTTTTCAAATATCAACAAGTGTCCAGGATTTTACTCTGCTTAGCATTGAAGTTTTTACCAGCACTTAACGGCTTGCCCTATCAAGGAACTGCTGGGGGGAGCAGGGAAAGGTCAATTGGAGGCAGGGGGCAGCATGTGCATCTGCATTCACACATGCACGTGGCCAGCACACAGCCAGACAGGGTGGTGGGAGGAGCCCCAGCAGCTGGATGCAGGTAAGTCTATGGGGACAGGGGTTGGAGGGTCAGGACTGTCGGGGGGTATGAGGGGGGAAGGTACCTGCTGGCTCTGGGGAAGCTGTCCAGATACTGGGGCTGCAGCAGGGCAGGAAGAATGGGGAGGGAAGCACCTGTCCCTCCACTTGGAAAAGGGGGCATTGGGCCTTTTGGGGGCAGCAAAGAGCTGTATGGCCTGGCCAGTGGCACTGGGGCCAGTGCCTTTGCTCACAGGGGCAGGGCAGCTGGGAGATGCTGAAGGGCTGGGGGGAGCCAGGGGATTTTGGGTCAGGAGTGAGAGCCATTGGCAGGGCTGGGGGAGCTGTGGCTTGGGAATGAGGGGCACCAGGAGGGGCGGTGGTCTGTGAGTCAGGAGAATGGGGCATAGGCAGTGTCAGAGGGCTATGAGTCAGGAGTGAGGGGCACCAGCATGGTCTATGGGGTGGTGTACTGTGAGTGAGGAATGAGAGGCAGCAGCAGAGCTAGGGGGGCTGTGGCTTGGGAGTGAGGGGCAGGAGCAGGGCACAGGCATATCACTGCCCCCCGCCCCCAGTCATATTCCCCTCCCTCCAACAGGTGTCCTCTTTTTTGAAACTAGAAATATGATAACCCTATTTAGATTAAGTAAAGCCTGTTCAATTAACTACATTATTTTGATTTGTTAATTTAACCTCAATGGTTAATTGAGGTGCAGCACCTCTTTGCTGTGTTTTAAATATGTTCCTTAATTATAAAAATAAATTATATGAACCTGAGGAATTAAAAGGAATTTTAAGTTTCTGGGACCCTCAAAAAAGGAAACTAAAAACCAGAATTTACAGTCTTTTACTCTTAGGCATTTTTTATAAGCTCAACACTTTTTTAACCTTTATTTAATTAACTGACAAATATAAACAGACATCATCTTTTTGATACAGAAATGTTTGTTAATATGAGGGTGAAAATACTACAAAAATATACAAAATATTCTGAGAGTATTGAATATCTTACACCAGGTGTTCCCAAAGTTTTTATGCCAAGGCCTGAAAGTGGCTGTGGCCTGGCAAACTGTGGCCCAGCAATCACAGCTGACCGCAGCCAAAATTTCTGGCCAGAAGACTGGTACGGATACCCCCACCCCCCAGGCGGGGTGGGGGGGGGCAAACCCTGCACTGTCACGGGCCCTATGGAAGGAGCTGCAGCCTCTCTGTCCAGCTCTGGGGGGCGGCGGTTTGCCAGACTGCGGCCACTTCCAGTCTGGCAGCTGACCGTGCTGTGGACTGGCAGGCAACTGACCATGGCCTGGTGATTGAGAACCCCTGTCTTACACCATTTAAAATGGGTATGTTTCCAACAATTTTTATTCAAAGGTTTCCCAAGTAATTCAAGAAGACTGGCTAAAACATCCTGGTGAAATTTTGTACTCAAGAGTCTCATGACTTAAAGGTTTTATCTTCAAGGTATTAGTTTGTTTTTTTGGTTTGTTTTTTTCTTGTCATCATTTTATTTGTTGAAGAGAAGCTGTTTGGTTTTAGTATTCTTAAAAAATGCTAAAACTAATTAAAAGAAACATCCATCAATTATTTGGATATTTTAAAACTCTGGTTCACAAATAAACTCTTAAAGGTAGGAATGAACTTTGTACCTCCACACACTAACAACTATGTAATACTATGCATGCCTTAAAAACAGTGTATCAAGGTCCATTAACATGTCTCTCTACATAAGGAGACTCAAAGGCTGCAACAAGTGCACACGTGTGTTTTGAGGCATCACAAAACACACCCTGTGCACATGATTTGGTTCTCCGTGCTACATGTTTGCAGTGCAGAATCAAATTTAGATACCAGGAAATCCCCGTATCAAAAAAGTACATGGAAAAAAGTGAGGCAGCACACATGGCAGCATGCACCACTTAAAACTAGAGCCTGGCTTGCCAGAGCCATGCTCCAGCTGCCGGCCAGGCTCCATGTACCCGGATCACTGCCACTGGAGCCCCAGGAAGCCCCTGGGGGCCAATTTGTGTTGCTGCTTTTTTCCCCCACAGCCACATGCCCCTGCTTTTTGGGACCTGGCTAAAGGGAACAAAGGTCTGTGCTGGTAAATCATCCTACAGTATTTCAGCCTAAATATGACTTGTTTTCTTCTCTCCCCAAAATATCTTTGATCCACATTTGGATTTTCTCATTAACAAAAGGTGTAAATATTTGAATTTTCAGATTATTCGTGTTCTGTGGTTGTAGTTATGTTTTAAGAACTGCAGTATAATAAAACATGTTGAGTTGATGAGTTATCATGAATACACTTGTAAATAGTGCAAAATTCTACAGCAGTCATGTCCATCTTTGCTGCTTAATCTTACTTTAATATTTTGAGCTACTGCTATAGAATATTTTAATATATTTTTCTGCAAGGATTCTAATCTTTTCTTTACAGTTAATCATGTAGACCAGAAGTATAAGCAAGCATGCTTAAAAACCTCCATTCTTCACTTTTTTTCTTTTCTCTTAACATTGAGAAACTGTAATCCACTTAAATATTTAAAAACAACAACAAAAAATCGATGAAGGTATGATTTCCATGGAATGAGAACAATTCCTTTTTTGCACTTTTTCCATTACTGATTCTTAATAGTAACCACCACCACCAGATTTTTGTTGGCATTGCCAGTCATCAGCCAGACTGCAGAGGGGGTAATTGTCTAGTGAGTGATTAAAAAAGATTTTAAAAGATGTTGTAAAGAAAAATATTCCTAATTGTTCTGGGCTCCACTCCATTGCTGTTTATGCTACAGGATTATGTCTTGCAGAGCCTTTACCATAAAACCCAGTGGATATGTAGATGTTTTAATCATCAGGTTTAATGGGATTGCTCTTGCATTAAATCCACTGCATGGTTGGTTGTGTGAACTATATCCTACTGTGAAAAAAACCCTTTTCTAATGAAAATTTATTGGAAGTTATCAGAGAGTGATATGAAAAGGTAAAAGCCAGTTTAATGATTTACTATTTAAATAATCAAAAGTTTTTAAGAGAAACATTGGGGTCTTACTCTAGAATTATGCAAAGAATGGGCATGAATATTATATTCTTTTACTACTAAGTGTGTACTTAAAATCCTTTTTCATTCTTCAGGAAAGCTTGCTTTTCATAAATATTTTCCCTCCTTTATTACTGGCACTTAATGCATCCGGTGTCTAGGGCTAGGGACAGACATTCAAAAAGCCGGAGTCTAAATTGATTCACTCTTTAAAGGTTAGTCTAACCTGCCTAGATTGAACCAATTTGCAAGTGAATAGACATTCAGGAAATACAAGCACATGCCTGCAGTGCCTCAAGCTAGAAGCTGGAGGGCACTAGAGCATACTCTCCGCTGCAGGGAGGCTGTGTTGGAAGGGTTGAAGGGGCTTGGCTATCCCCAGCAGTAGTCTCAAGTGAACTGAGCAGGGAGAGGGTTTAATTCCTCCTCCCTGTCCCACTGGCACAGATGTGAACTGGGATCTGCCTAGCGCTCCCCCCTTGCTGCTCCAGCAGCAGGGGCGGGTTGTGGCCAGAGACTGGCCAGTATGGCCCCTGAGGCAGAGGGGGCAGCAAAGGTATTTATTCCCCACTCCACCCCCCATCCCCAGGGGACTACAGCTAAAGTCTACCTGCCCCAACTGCCGCCACTGCTGATCAATGCCTGCATGGGGCAAGCGGTGAGTTAAGCTCCTTCCCTGTCCCTTCCACTAGATGCAGGAGGGGGCGAGGGAATAACCGATTACCTGCTCCCTTGCTTAAGGGGGCCACGCAGGCCGTCCTCTGGCCGTGCCCGCACCTCTGCAGCTTAAGTGGCAAGGGAGTAGGAACCCTGAATTTGTTCCGTTACAGGTTTAAACCAGTTTCTGAACACTTAAACCAGTTTATGTGTAACTTCTGTCCTTAGCCTAGACATATTATGACACATTTATCTATAGTTCCACATGAAGTTTTCCGATATTTGTTAGGAAGAGGAAGTGTGTGGGTGCTGAGGTGTCAAGAAACCCCCAAAAGGATTGGTTGGTTGCTAGCTAGTTTGTAGTTTAACCTTAAGAATAAGATGCATCATCTTGGAAGGGTCCTAGCAGTACACTCGTTATTTTAGAAGCACATCCTTAATGGAGTTCAAATAGCAAAGAAAACTTGAGGAAGTAATGAAAGTCCAAGATTAACCCATAGCTAGCACACTCATTATTAATTTTCTTGTATGCTTTTCTAGAACTTGTGCAATAAGTTTGCATTTTTATACTTTCTGAGGGAGAAAAAAATAAAATGCCGATTTGCTGTATAGCTGAATAAAATTATTACTACAGGTTTCCCTCGCTTTATGCTGTACATGCGTTCTGGAAAATGCCGCATAACTCAAATTCACACAAAGGGAATCCACTTTACAATGTAACAAATAGGGATATGTTCCAAGACCTCAACTGTATTGACCCCCACATCCATTTCTACCACTTTTACAGGACAACTTTGGTACTCACCAACAGCAGACAGTACAGGCAAGCAAAGGGCATTGTCATAATGAAGATAGCAGCTACAGAAACATGTGTTTCAGACAACAAGCAAGGATCATCATCCACACAGAAGACTATATTTTGGTTCATGTCACTTCCATAATGCACTGCACAAAGCAGCTGACTATGGGCTTCCACCACACTAATCACATAAGAGTGAATTTACCTCGCATATAACACACTTTTCATATAAAAAGGTTCATCGCATAAGAGTGAATTTGCACGTACAGAACCCTCATAAAGCAAGGAAAACCTGTATTCAGTAACTGAATACTTGATTGTTAAGAGACATTACGGTTTTAGTAAGGTAAACCAGTATTTTACAACTAGACTGTTCTCAAGAAAAAATGCAGTTTCACTTGTTCCAAAACTATTTGTGTCAAGGTGGTTAAATTTGCTGAATAATTTCAACTGCTTTTTTTTTCCCCTGAGCTAGATTCACCAAGGAAACAAGGAAAAAGTAGTAGTGCTCTTGCCATAACTTCTAACAATTAGTCCTCATTTGTACTATGCAAAACTTAAGTTTAGCTTCTTCCTCTCAGAGCCTCTGAATCCACTTCTTCCATCTTCCTGGAGAGCACCCAGACCACCAGACAGTAGGGTATCTGGGAGTGGGTTACTCTCAACATTTCTAAATTAAGGTATTCCATTTTGAATAGAATATTTAACTATCAATTGAAAAAGAATTACTTTCTGGCCTGATAGGGCAGTAAGCTAGGATATTGGATACCTTGTTGTAAGAAATCTAAGCACTATTCCAGTGCTTATCTACATATTTTATAAGAAGTGGAACAACATCAACAGGAGAGAGATCCAGTCATTCTCATTGTTGCTCTTACTGGCTCTTTTAAAAATGTTATTATTCCATGAAAAGTTGAACAGTTTCAAAAAAATAGAGATCTACCTCAGAGGATACATCTACATGTGCAGTTACGGCACGTGAATGAACTATGAAGTTTATTGCTCCTGTGTGTGCTGTTTGAACGTGCGCCCAGGAGCAATTAACTCTGGAGCAATAAACTCCACAATTTACTCATATGCAGTGTGTGAAGCCAAGACAGAACTGGGGTCAGCCTGCCAACCCAGGGCTACTTCCCCCAGCTCAGTGTGCTGCGGAGTGGTTGCCTGGGACACGAGGGAGGGACTGGCTGGGACTTCAGTACAAGGCTAGCTGGCAGGCAGCCCCACTCTGATGCACCCTCATGCCCGAGCCAGGCCCTCCAGCATCTATACATGCAGTGCTGTAGAGGGACTACAAATATAGTAAATTTGTAGTTCCTGAGTAAACATACTTCACTTCCTGTAATTTCAATTTAGGATGTGTTATATTTATATTCATTTAGAGGAACGTTTTGTTTTTCAGTCTAAGTGGCAACAAAACAGTTGCAGGTGGTGGCATTTAACTATATAAAGTATAGTTTAAGACCCTAAGGCTGTGTATTTTGGCTTCCAGGCTGGTGATTTTTACTTTTTCTTATCAGTACTTTAATACATTACCCTTCCTTACATCTGGCCAAGAAAGATGTATTCAGCAGAGCTTTGGGTGACTAGGTAAAGTCTCACTGGCATCTTGTACAATGAATTTAATGCTTCTCCATCTCTCCTGGAAGTACCTCATCTGTAGATATCCTTTTTTATATTTCCCTTTTTTATAGTCACCTCACATTAGTGGCACACCATCACCCTGTAATTAACCAATCTATATCCTCTTTTTTTCTTGCTTCTAAGTGATGTGCCCCCATCCTATAGTAAATTCGTAGTCCTGAAGTATATGAGCTTGCACTTTGATCTATCGAATATCATGCCATTTCTGTTATCTCACTCCTCAAGGTCATCCAGTTCTTTTGTATGATGTTCAAAAATTCTTCTCTATTAATGAAATCCTGCAAATTCATGCCATCATTAGATTTCATTAGCACACTTCTACTTTTTGTGCCAAGGTCATCAGTGAAAATCTTGAGAGAGAACTTTGATGAAATCCAGTGGTAACCTCTCTTCAACCCAATACTTCCTTTTTCAGCACGGCCTCCTCAGCCACTTCCTTTCCTACCTTATAATTCATCTACTAATTCTACATGTTAGCTAGTATTTTTGCATCCTGCACCCTATGAGATGTTTTACTGAAGTCCAAATAGAATGTATCTATTGCATTGTTATTAACTTGGAAATTTGAGTATCTACTCAGAAAGATATCAGGTTAGTCAGTACAATATATCTCTGGTAAATCTGTATTAAGGAGTGTTGTTATAGCCATGATGGTCCAAGAAATGTCTGAGACACAAGGCTTTTTTGTGATATCTTTTATTGAACCAACCGTATAGTTGGGGGAACTGTTAAACAAACTTCTATGTGTCAGGTGCCCTTCTTTAGGCCCAGGGGAGTAGTAGATACAGTCCAAGCCTAAATATTAGAGAAAAGACTTCATGTAAATATTTGGAGGGATAAAGGAGAGCTCACCTAACCTAGTCTAAAAGAGAACAACTCAAGCAGGATATACTTACTAACTCAACTAAACTAAGAGAAGTAAACCCAGAGGTATACTTCATCATTATGTAACAGTAAATCTTGTATTTTTATCATTATTTTAGTTCTGTATCTGAATTGTTTCCTTAAAAATATTCTAAAGCTTTGCATAACACTGAGATCAAATTGATTGGGCTGTACTTGAATTAATCACATTTTCATTTTTTTAATCACAGGTATTATGCTTACTACATTGCATGTGGTAAAACAGCCATATGATATCTTGGATAGGTTTATCAAAAAATCATAGGTTCTGGACTTCTTTGTTGTCCCAGTTATTATTCATATTGTCACTGCTGTTATTGTTATTATTGATTAAATTCATATAGTTTTGGTTCTACCCTGAGTGTGATATTTTCCATTACTCTGCACTCTATTCCATTAGCCATACTTTGTCCCTTGTTCAATGTTGTTCTTTACGTTCCTATATGAATTTCACAGTTGTCTCCAATGACATTTCCAGCTCTTAGATGTTCTTTTCCATTTTTCCTGCCAGCTGACCATTTGTCCATAGTTTTCATCAGATAACTATTCTATAGAAGGGATGTCAGACTCACCAGGGGACCCCAGGCCAGGTCTGGACTGCAGGGCTCCTCATGATCGGGATCCATTCTGGGGCTCAGGGGTGGCCACCATAGCCACTGCCAGCCAGGGGTCCAGCAGTGCCAGGTCTGGAGGTGGAAAGGGCCTTGGGACGGTGGTCCGTTGAGTGGTGGGAGTGGGTTTGGGGATGTCAATAGTGAACCTAGCTCACTTCCAATGACTGTGGCCAGTGGAGCAAAAGCGCCCTGAATTTTGTGGTAGGCCATACCCCCCAGTTTCTGGTGACCTACTCAGAGCCTGGTGGGCTAGATAGAGAAGCTTTGCAGGCCATATGTTTGGCACCTATGTTTTGAACATGTCCTGCACCTTCTGTATACAGTCACCTTTGTGGTCTCCTTTCCTTGGAACACCGTAAATAAGGGGTGGGAAAAATAAGACCTGTGGGCTGGATCCACCCATGGCAGGTTCCTAAGTCCAGCCTGGCCCAGGCACCAACCACCCATGGCACATCCTGTCCACTCCCTCCTCCCCCCCGGACATGCAGGGCTGAGGAGGCTCTGCAGCTGGACTGACTTTTGTAGGCAGCCCAGGTGATGGCAGTTCCTTCCAGCTGCTGCCACCACTGGCCCCAGCTCACAGTACCCGTGAGGACCTGCACACACAACCCCAACTTGGCCTGCCTCTTACCTAATCTGGACTTGCCTGCCCAGGCTTAGCAGCATTAGCTGCTGGGAAGAAACTGTTCCTTGGTGCAAGGTAAAGTGTCCTCTCCTCCTCACCACTGCTACACCCTTCCTGCTGCAGCCATTCGGCTGCTCTGCACTGCCACTGCTACCCTGCTGGGCAGACCAGAGGTAGCAGTGACAGCAATGAAGACACAGGGCAGCACAGCACGGGCTTTAGGTGCCTGCAGCAGGAAGGGCTCAACAGCAGCAAGGGGGAGAGGGCACTTTTCCCCTGTATCAAGGAACAGTTTCTTCCTCGAAGCTGCCAGTGCTGAGCCTGGGTGGGTGAGTCCAGAGTGGTCATGGGGCAGGCCAGGTCAGGGCTGTGTGCATGGATCCTTACTAGTACCATGGGGTTGGGGCCAGCAACCGTGACAGACAGAAGGAGCCACCACTGCCACTTCCTAGTTTGCATAGAAAGGAAGTCCAGCCATGGAACCACCTCAGCTCTGCCTCATGCCCAGAGGGTGGCAGGACATGCCATGGGTGGGTGGTGCAGAGGAGGCACAAGGCAGGCTGGGGTTCAAGCTATGCCTGCAAGTTCCAGCTGATCCACTTCAGCGGAGGTGAGTCTGGAGTGGGTGTGGGGTGGGGCGGGGCTGCGCACTGTTGGCAGTGGTGAGGAGGTGCTGTAGGGCACGTGAGCTTCAGGCATTTTTGGGGTGGGGATAGGTGCTGACCAGTTCAGGGGGCGCATGCGGGGGGCTCCCATGAACACCCCACCATATGCACAAACCTTCCCCTGCAAACCACACAACCACACCGTCCCCCACACACAATCACAGACCCCACAAACACCGCAACCACCCACACCCTCCCCCACAACCCCCACAAACCTCACACCCCTCTCCACCTGCACCCCCCCACACACCCATACATACCTCTGGGGGGAGCCCCACTCACTGCTATGTTCACACACCCCACCACACAGATGCAACCACACTCCCTGCACCCCCCCACACACATGTCCCTATCCATCCTCCCCTCCACACCCCTCCAGCCCCACCACAAGCCCCATACCCACGTATGCACACAGTCACACATCCCCACAACCCCCTCATACCCACCCACCCACATCCACACATACCTACAGTCCCCCACAAACCCTGTGCCCTCCACCCACAAACCTGCCCACACCCACCACAAACCCCATATCCACCCAGTTTACAAGAGTAAGACTGCATTTTGAGCTATTATGTAATCATCTCTATATACATGATGCAAACACACACAAATCAGGACAAAATCTTTTTTTTAAATAAAATTACAATATGTTATTGTGGGTGTTTGATTTTTACTATATAATTGGGGGGGGGGGCAGGGTTCCAGTTCCAAGATGGCAAACCCCCTTCCCAAAAGGAGTACTTCCAGGGGCAACCTGGGGGGAGGGGGGACAGGACTTCCAGTGGCAAAGGTCAGCGGTTGGAGACAGGACTTCCAGTCCTATGTGGACACCATGAAAACACTTTTCTTTCCTTCTTTCTTTCGTCTTGCACTTGGCGTGGCTCTGTAGCTCAGGGTGTAGAGGCCTGGGCTTGGAAGTTCAACTCTTTCTTTCTTTCTTTCTTTCTTTTTTTTTTTTTTTTTTTCTTTCTTTCTTTCTTATTTCATAGATTTCATAGACATTTGGGCTGGAAAGCCGGAGGATCATTGAGTCCAGCCCCCTGACCCAGGGGCAGGAAGTCAGCAGGGATCATAGGATCCCAGCAAGATAAGCATCCAAATGTGTCTTGAAGGCGTTCAAAGTGGGTGCTTGAATTGCCTCCGGTGGCAGTCTATTCCAAACCGTGGGGGCTTAGACAGTGAAGAAGTTCTTTCTTATGTCCAGCCTGAATCGGTTGAGGCAGAGTTTGTGACCATTCGGTCCTGTCATCCCTTGGGGCGCTCTGGTGAACAGACGTTCCTCCAGATCTTGATGAGCACCCCTGATAAACTTATAGGTGGCCACCAGATCACCCCTGAGCCTCTGCTTTTCCAGGCTGAAGAGTCCCATGGCTCTCAGCCTCTCATCATAAGGTCTGTTTTCCTGACTTCTGATCATGCATGTGGCTCTCCTCTGCACGCTCTCAAGCTTCTCCACATCCTTTTTGAATTGTGGAGCCCAAAACTGGACACAGTACTTCAGTGCGGCCTCACCAAGGCCAAGTACAACGGGAGAATGGTGTCCCAGGATTTGGTTGAGAAGCATCTATGGATGCAAGCCAGCATTTTACTCGCTTTACTAGCTGCAGCATCACATTGAAGGCTCATGTTCATCTTGTGGTCAATCATGACCCCCAAGTCCCTTTCATCTGTGGCGTAGCACTGCATTTTTCGGTGTTGAACATCATCAGGTTCTCATCCGCCCATTTTGTGAGCCTGTCAAGATCTGCCTGGATCACCCTAATGTCCTCAGGTGTGGATACTTTACTCCAGAGTTTGGTGTCATTGGCAAACTTGGCCAGTCCGCTTCTGACACCAATGTCCACATCATTGATGAAGATGAAGATGTTAAATAGTATAGGCCCTAGGACAGAGCTTTGAGGGACCCCACTGGTGACTGTGCACCAAGATGATTGGCTCCCGTCAACCACTACCCTCTGGGTCCTACTGCAGAACCAATTCCCCAGCCAGCAGATTGTGGTGAGGTTGAGGCCGCAGTTTAGCCAAGAGGTGATCATGGGATACCAGATCAAAGGCTTTTTTAAAGTCAAGATATACAGTGTCAATCTCTTCCCTCTTGTCCAGGTGATAGGTCACCTGGTCATAAAAGGAAATGAGATTGGTCAAGCAAGACCTACCTGGAACAAACCCATTCTGGGTATCCCTCAGGATATTGCCTTCAGCTAGTCTGTTAAGGATGGCCTCTTTGATAATCTTTTCCAAGACCTTTCCCAGGATAGAGGTCAGGCTGATGGGCCTGTAGTTTGCTGGATCTACTTTCCTCCCTTTCTTGAAGATTGGCATGACATTGGCCCTCTTCCAATCTTTGGGCACTTCATCAGAGCGCCAAGAGCTCTCAAAGATCCATGCCAGGGGCTGAGCTGTGATGCTTGCCAGCTCCTTGAGTACCCTTGGGTGTAACCTGTCAGGGCTGGCTGACTTGAAGTTATCCAGCCTGTCAAAGTGTTCCTTCATGAGGTCAGCTTCGATGGAGGGCAAGGAATCTCCCTCACCTGGGCCTCTCTGACCCACAGTGGGCAGGGGCGTCCCGTGGGACTGGTGAAAAACTGATGCAAAGTATCCATTTAGCAAGTTCGCTTTTTCCTGGGCATCGGTTGTCAGTTGTCCCATGTGGTTTAGCAGGGGTCCAGTGTTGCACTTGCTTTTTCTCTGGCTCCCCACATATCTAAAAAAGGACTTTTTATTGTCCTTGATATTTGTAGCTAGCTGGAGTACCATCACAGCCTTGGCTTTCCTGGTTTGCTCTCTGCAGGTCTGGACCAGAGCAGAGTATTCCTCCTTGGTGGTAGTTCCAGTCCTTCATCCTTTGTAGGTCTTCCTTTTAAGATGCAGGAGGTCTGCCAGTTCCCTGGAGAGCCAAGGGGTTTGCTGTTCCCTTTTGCTGCCTTTCCTCCAAGATGGGATGGACTTTGCTTGTGCATCCAGGATTGATCCCTTGAGGAGCGACCACTCATCCTGAACTCCCCTCTTCTTTGGGTTGTGGCCCTTTAGGGCCTCTCTGACAAGCCTCCTTAGCTTGTCAAAGTCAGCTCTCCTGATCTGTATTACTGACTGATTTGCCAGCTTTACGGCAGATGGTGAAGGTGATCAGCCCATGGTCACTGTCACCCAACTTCCCTTTGATCGTTAGGTCGCTGATTAGGTTGTCCCCGGTTGCCAGTATGAGGTCAAGCAGCGCTTTACCTCTTGTCGGCCCATAGACTTCCTGCATCAGATAGAGGTCATGCATGCTCAAGAGAAAGCTTTGCGACCACTCTGATTTGGCTGAGCACTCCTCCCATGAAATGTCTGGGTAGTTAAAGTCTCCCATGACAACTATACACCAGGAGAGTGCAGCCTCAGCCAATTCTTGGATGAACTCCTGGTCAAGATCTTGACCCTGGGTAGGGGGTCTGTAGTAGACTCCCACCATAGTATTCCCTGTGCCGTGTTCCCTATGCATTTTAACCCAGAGGGTCTCAAGTTGTCCACCATGGGTGCCAATGTCGGCTTGCAGGGACGCGTAGCTTTCCTTGACATAGAGAGCTATGCCCCTGCCCCTTTTGTCCACTTGATCCCTCCTGTACAGGGTATAGCCATCTATACCTGTGGCCCAGTCATGGGTGGAGTCCCACCAGGTCTCCATTATCCCAATGACATCATAGTCATTTGCATTTAGCAGGAGAACAAGTTCCTCCTGTTTATTCCCCAAGCTCCTAGCATTTGTGTATAGGCATGCAAGTGTCCCCTTGGAGGCCTTTGCGTTGCCTACATTTTGTTCCAGGGCTGGGGTAGGATCCCTTAATTGCCTTGGCCTGCTGGCTTTGCAAGGGTTGTTCTGCCGGCCAGCAGTGGCAGTAGTCCCCCCATCCCCCGGCAGGCTTAGTTTAAAGCCCAGTGGGGCAGGTCAGCCAGTCTGGCTGAGAAGAGCCTCCTCCCCAGCGGAGAGAGGTGGAGGCCGTCCCTTCCCAGCAGCTTGCTGCCTCTCTCTCCAAAGAGCAGACTACGGTCATGGAAGCCAAAGCCTTTCCAATGACACCAGCGTCACAGTCTTAGGTTGACTACCTGGATCCTCCTCAGCCTATAGCCCGAGAGTGGGAGGATCGAAGAAAACACCATGCGCCCCCAGACCCTGCACCGCACCCAAATCCCTGTAGCGCCTATCCCTATTTTAAGCTTTTGGATAATTAAACAAACAGCAGCATTTATTAACTACATTCACAGTATGAGATATTACTTCATATAGAGATTAAATTTATAAAATAAAATACTATGAATGATAGAGACTGGCCTGACAAGGAAAACCCCCAAGATTCAGGTGTGTCTGAAATCTGAATCAAATATTATAAATCTTTCTGTTTGTAAATCTCTCACCCAAACCAACCCAAACTAGAATACTGCATCATAAAGCTTTGAAACTTGGGATGTTTGAAATCTTAATCCAGATGAACGTTTTACATCTTGAGACCATTTCTAATTAAAATTAATGGATCTTAATTGTAAGTGAGGGCTGACGTGTGATATCTGCACTGTTACAGATATCCTCAAATTGCTCAATTTAAGCCAAGTTAAGCATAGCAGAATGATTTATACTAAGTAAATGCATGCAGTGGCAATAATTATCATAGTTCTCTTTTGTTTCCTCGGGTTTCAGCATATCCAGCGTGCTTTGGAGAATGGTAATAGGAAAGGTAAGATTCTCTACTTTGAACAGAATGTGTGTAAACTTTATCTTATTCTTTAGGTAAAACTGCTTTCCAAAGTGACACTTCTGTGTTTGGAGATATGTTACGTCTTTAATAATATCTCTTTTTTTTCTCTCAGACTGTCTAGCAAGCCATCAAGCATCCCTGAATTTTAGAGCCTTTTATAATGTTGTAACTAAGACATATTGGAATTTTGGGCCAGACCAAAGGATTATTCTTTCCTTGTCAGCTAAGACTCATCTGTCACTAGACTCTTATGTACCTTTGAGGAGTGTGAAGTCTTGCTCAGCTTAAATATGTTTCTAAACATGCCACTGCCTTGGGCAGGGGGAGGTTTTTACTAATAAAAAAATTATAAAGGCTAGTTATGATATTCTTGTTTTTTAAGTACCATTTCCATAGACATAAATCTCTATTAGTTTTTATGCCCCATGTTGAAATATCTTTGCTGTGATTGCATCTAGCTTGTTAATGTCACTCACGTAAAGTGACTTATGGTGAGCATGACACATCATAGCACGTGACATGACTGATGTCGGAGTGCAGAAGGCTTCTGCGTGGAAAAAACTGGTAGCTGGCTCATCTCCTGTTTCTGGCTCTTATAGGAGATGAATGAGGGAAGCAGATGGAAAACAATGTGATTTTTTGCAAATTTGGCAGAAGTTGAAAAATGAGCAAGAGAAGACTAACATTATAGAGATTTTTTTTAGAAGGGGCAATTCAGTGACTTCCATATTTTGAGGTATGTAAACAAAGGATAACAGAAGAATTTTTGTTATATAAGTATTTTCACAGTGATACTAACAAGAGCATGTGCTGCCATCTGAGCATCTGTAATATCTCTGTAACTCTCATGAACATTCTGGGCCTGTTTGATTTCAAAAGCAAAACCAGGCTTTAGTGCTTAGTAACAGAGAATCCATTGTGCTGAGGAGAAGGCAACACAATCCCCCTGAAACTCCCCCTGCTCTTGGGATTCTGCTAACTACTGTACAACTTGTAAAGAAACTGTAGGGACTGCAGTATCTGGAGCATTATCTTATCTCCCAGGCAGTCTTTATCTGAGGAGTCCTGCCTGGGATCAGAGTTCATCTTTTCCAGAAAACCAATGCGGAAGATTTTAATCTCTGAAAAGGGAGCAGGGATGACTCGTGCTCCCACAATCTGCACTTAGCTGTGGAGTTGCCTAGTTGTGTCCCTCGGAGTATAGTCTAAAATGGGAACCAGTCAAGTTGGTGCTGTTGTTATCCCACAATCCTGCCCAGTCGTATGGAAGAGCTAACACAGAGAAGCAACTAACTGATGATGATTGAGCAGGTGTGCACAACTTTGTACTTGTTTTGCTCCCACATTCAGGTTATCACAAGTTCAAGAAAATGGAAAGATCATTGCAAAGCCTACTAGCATGTCTGTTACAAATGAGATATGAATACCTTTATCATGCATATTGTGCACATAATATACATAATCCAGGTATTCACATCTCTTTCTCTGAAGTCATTGAGCCATAGGGCATCTGGGGGATTTCCAAATCTTTCTGTATAGAACTCTATGGAATAGCTGTCTCCCTTTACCTAAGGAAAACCATGAACTATCCTTAAACCAAGTGTATTGATTTTCAGATCATGCCATAAGCCCTATCCTCATTTATTCTTTGTGCCTCGTAGTATTGCTTTAGAGGGTTGGAAGAGATTTTTTTGCTGTTCAGAGAAGTGTTTGATGTGTCTTGAGCTGATATTGGTACAGAGTTCAGCCTCACACAGATTTTAATCATGGGTTAGAAAGAGTTGATATGTTCTAATTCTTATTCATACTAGGGTTTCTCAAATGAATCATTGTGTTTTCGTAGAAAGAAACTGTATAAATGTGTAGATTTTTGTTTGGTTTGCTTGCCTTTCGACCCTTGGTAAATACTAGTGAAACATACTAGTGAAGCATTTACTTGGCATGTCAAAGTATTTATCTGAAGCTCTGATTGTTGCTTTTCCTCTCAACTTTGGTCAGTCAGCAACTCTAACTGTGAAAATGGAAAAAAAATAATTACATTGAAGAGATAGATTTTATCTTTGTAAAATACTTTGAAATCCTTAGTCAAGTGGTATAGGAATGAAGTTATGATTATTAAAGTCATGATATTTCATATCTTGTATAGTACTTCATTTGAGAAATCCCTATTAACAGACATGTTGCTGTAGTCAACAGCATTGGAGAACTACAGAGAAAGCAGATGCAATAGCAAGTGTGCCAATGTAATTATACAGTGCTCGTCAGTGCAGTTACTCCTAGGGGAAAGGGAAGCTGGTAATTGAAATGATTAGGTACTAGTATTAGTGTGGTGCTAGCTGGCTCACAAACTGTACTCATGGCTTTGCTGCTTTGTAATGAAGCCTTCTATATATGTTCCACTTGAAGAAGAAGTATTTAGAGTGATTAAAGGAAAATGGGGGTTATAAGGACGTAACTGTGTAGAGGTAGTAATGAACATAGAGAATGCAGCAGAAGCTGTTCTAATTTGAGATGCCTGGAGATGCTCTGATCATCTTTTTAGTCTCTATAAAGATATCACTAAAATCCCCGCCTGTTTTGAAAGCAACTGTGTGCTTTCTCTAAAAGACAAATTTTATGCAGCCAAGTGCCTTCTGTTTAACCTCTGGTTGTGTTTGCCCTTGTTTTTTCTAACCTTGAGTAAGTGATTGTCATTTTATGATCTAGTCAAAGTCCTTGAAATGTTCCTCCCCAAGAAAGGACTTCAATATCACTGTTATGCTCCCAGAAGATTGCTGGGTATGGTACGGGTGGAAACCATTTGCTATTACTTAATGAAAAAATGTCTTCCATAAATCACCTCTTCAATTGGATCCCACAGTGAAACAGTATGACTCTTTAGCACTGCCAACACTCTAATAGACTTGTATATCCTGGGTACTCATTATTTGCTGGTTTTTAATTATACCGTGTGCTTAAAGCAGGAAATTTGGTGTGCTTCCTGAAGAAAAATTAGCATCTCCTATCTTATTCTTTATACTGGCTGTTAGCTATTGCTACCTTGAGACTTAAACCGGGAGGGGGCAGGGGGAGCTCTTTTCTTTCATTTAAAGGAGCAAGATATGTAATCTCTACTCACTAAAACATAGCTGCTAGTCTGATGAATATAACTGGATAGGGTTTTTTTAATCGCCTTTGTAATGCTTTGTCCTGAATGTTGATGAAAAGGGAGTTTAGGGAGGCTAGTAATGTCAAAATGTCAGCAAGGCCTTATTGGCAAGTCATCCCTTCAGCTTGGCCTTGTGGTGAAACGCCTGTTTGGATAGGCATGTGAAGGAGTGACCTGAGACAAAACAATGGATCTTTGTCTGAAAGTAGTGGTTCTTCCTTCTTCTTTGTTCCATGTTGAATAAATTAAGTGCCTGAACCATCACTTTTCTATAGAAGTGTGAAACAGAAGCAAGTCCTCCTGAAGTCAAGGGAATTAACCCAGCGCACTGGCCACATGAGACGAGGATTAGGCCTAGTGCTTATGATAAAAGTAAATAACGCACATGGACTTCATAGCACTGATGTTAGCATTATGACTGACAACAGTGGACTTCAATTTTCTTCACTGAGTTTATGTATCCATAGTACCAATATGGCCCATTTGTTATGGTATCAGTGCATCTTGCAAGTCCCAAGCACTTATCCTTGCCGCTTCTCTGAAGTAGAAAAATGCTTTTGTCCCCTTCTTGCAGATGGGAACTGAGGTACAGAAAGACTAAAGGCTAAATTCACAGGCAGATTGATTCCCTGAACAAAGCTCTCAGCCTGCAGTTAGATAGCCTTAGGTCCCTGTACAAAACATGGAGTTAAAAATTGTGGAATGGGATTCATAAGAGCCAGAATATTGAGCAGGGAGCTGCTTAACCTAGCTGATAGGCAATGCTAATTAAAGTTGATGTCTTAAATCCTAGTCTAGTTTTGGCTTAGGATCCTAGTTTTATCTGCAAAAAGTCTCTTATGTCAGATGGAGATTCACAGACAAAATGCCTTCCTGGCATTCCAGCCTGAAATATGCCTTTCCAAAACAGAGAAAGGGTTAATGCCTTCCTTTTAAAACAGGAGTATCAAACCCATCTAGCCCCACAGGCAGGATGAGGGGCATGGGGCCACTCTTCAGTCTAGATCAGCCCCACAGACCAGCCCCACACACAGGATCCAGTTCGCAGGGCTGAACCAGCCCTTGCGTATGGAGCTGCTATGGGATGCACACTGCATGAAGTGTCTGTGTATGGGGCCAGTCTGTGGGCCCAATTTGAACTGGTTCTGGAACCAACATGCAGGGCTGGTCTGGCAGGGCACTATATGCTGTATGTGGCCAACATGGGCTCCCTGTCCTATATGCAGTGTGTATGCTCAGTTTAGCCTCTGTGTGCTTTATGCAGCAAGTACCAGCCTTGGTTCGGGGCTCACACTGCATGCTGCGTGAAGGTCTGGAATGGGGTGTACATGCTGCATGTGGTGCCTGCACTGGGCCAGCCCTGTTTGCTGACTCGAGCATGCAGGAACAGTTTGTGGGGCATGATCGGAGCTGGTCCTGGAGCAGTGTGCAAAGCTGGTCCAGCATGGGCTCTGCATGCTGGACTGGTCCCTTGTGCCTAGTGCAGCACCCATGGGGTTGGGTCCAGCCCCACACACTGCATGAAGTGCAGACTATTCTGCCTGCAGTGCAGAGCTGGATCCAGTGTGCTCCACATGGCATGCGGGGTCATTCTGAGACCTGCAGACTGTATTATAGGTCTCCATAAGCTGTATTTTACCCAATGTAAAATGCATAAATAGTCCATGTCCAGTGGCTGTATTAATGGAAAATGCATGAATAAGCCATGTACAATAGCATAGCACAAGAGAAGTGGCCTCACCCCAAACATTAGTTTAGGGATTGCACTGTGTTATTTCTGCTAGATTGCTTCCAGTATCTGAACTAGCTTGGTTATCTGTATGCTACACTTCAGCATAGACCTCCCTGAACTCCTTTTGTTGCTCTGATTGAAGTGTCATACACAGTGAGTACATGGAAAACACCAAAGTCCGGAGATCTCCGAAGTCCTATGTTAGCATCATAACCCCTGAAATGCCGTTTCTGTATTGTAAAATATTTATAGGGTATTGGCTGCAAATAATGTCACCCAAACAGAAGACTAAAAACAGTATGAAGGGCAATAAATGACTGAAATCTACCTGTTTGTGAGCTGAAGTTTGTCAGAATATTATGCACTGTGGACTGAATAGAGACTTTTTTCCAACTCCAAGCCAGTTTTTTAAGTCCCAACTCTGATTTATTGAGACTTCATTCTCCAAATCCTTCAGCTCAAGTGTTCTCACTTTAACAATAAGATAGTGAAGTAAGTGCTGGATGCAAAGTAAAAATTGATGTGCTTTTAAAATAGTGCTTTTACCTTATTGCCAAATTCATTGCATTCTGGAAAAGCTGTCACTTACTGGTATAGAGGATTAGAACATCTATTCCCAGGTTTGAAATCTTGTACCTGGAATTGTCATAGTAGCAGGAGGTAAGGAAGGAATTGTAATAACAGAGATTCCCTTCTGTCTGTCTGGTGGCTAAATATCCTATGCCACTTGTCAAAATGTCAGAGAGAGGTCCTGCTTTCCTGACCAAAAATCTTTCTGAATTCTAATTTCTAATACTGTGTAAGAGCAATGGTTGAGTGCATAATAGCTGTCAACATTTTCTTCCTTCCTTTCTAGGGCACTCAGGAATGAGTTGAGCATGAAGACAATATCTAAATCAGAAATATCTGTTCTAGTAGCTTTTGCATCACTAGGCTCGCCTAATAAATATGTTATTCCCTATGGCAATTAAGAGCCATTATAAAGCTTCTTTCAAAGTCATACTATAGATGCCTGCATATTTATTCCATTGAAACTTTGGTGCCATATACTTGCTATGTTCGGTTGTGTTAAAATACCTTCTAATTGTCTGTAAAGCAGCATTAAATAAAATTGGCTGTGTTTTGCTCAGCATGACATCTTTATTAAAGTGCTTTGCTTTCATATTGTCTTTAATTAATCATACTTGTTACTGAAAACATAATTACACAAATAAACTATCAGTTTTCAAAGCCTATAACTTTAAGGATACCACTTCAAAAAGCATATTTTGCACTTTTATATCATCTTTTATCAGAAGATCTTTGTTTTAAGATGTTTTAATATAAAGTAGCAGTGATACCAGTTTTACAGATGTGGAAAATTTCCGAGAGATTAAGTCCATGTGATGAGACAGCAGCAAAGTTGGGAACAGAGTCAAACTCTTGCCCCAGCCAGGGTCTTTTAAATGATTGAAACAGAACCAAATTTTAAAAAGGAGGATCTTTTAAATAATTGTGACAGAACCAAATTTAAGTTAAACATCTGGCATAATGGTTATAGTATTTCATATTTCCACACTGCCATATGTGTGGCAATATTCATTGCGGATTGGACAGGCATGATGAATACTGCAGTTATTATAGAATACCTGTTTTGCAAACTGGTGCTCTTCGAGGGGAAGTATAGTAGGAGTATATAGTTTTGTAGACCCGTGATAACCAGCACGACTTGTGTGTAAAGAAGCAGACCTCCATGGACTGTATGAGGAACTTGCTCTGACCCTGATGCCATACCACTTAACTGAGGCAGCCTATATTATTATATAAACTGTTTTTTAACTTTGTCAAAAGGATGACTATCAGTACATGTTGCTATTAGTGTGCTGTAAATATATTTGGTCTTGGTAGTGGTCAATATTTGGTGTTGGTAGTGATCATAGAGGCTTACCAGGCAGTTTTTATTTTTGTGTTTTACCTGTGGGTGGCAAGTATAAGAAATATTCCTGAAGTAATATCTGGCTTTTAGGGGATGGAGTTCTTAAAGAAGGCTAGAGACATACATTCTAGCTGTTTGCTCATCAGAATATATCATCCACAAAAGGAACTAATCTCTGGTTCTGAAGCTCTTAGCAGGCCATTGGAGCAGGTTTGTGGACACCGATATAAGTACAGAAAAGCATGCACAGCACCATTGTATAGAGCAGATATGGTACACATGGGGACCTTTAAAGAGCACCAATGAGGCAGCTTCCCCACTGAGGAATTTGACCCTGCACCTGGAAGCTCTGGCCAGGCTGCTCAGTGCAGAGGATCAAAGGCTCCCAGCAAGTTTAAAGTCTCCAGAGCTAGAGATAGAAGTTACACATAAACTGATTTAAGTGATTGGAAACCAGTTTAAACCTGTAACAGAACAGAAGTTTAGTGTACATAAATCACTTTCAAAATGGCCAAAACTAATTTAAGATAAATCTGCATGGGTGTAGTATTAGACTTAACTGATTTAGGTCAAATTGGTTTGTGGAATTTCTGTCCCAGATCCCATCCCAGTTCAAGTTAACTCACAGTCTCCCAGCATCCCAGGATGCTTTGCAACCCTGGGCTGTGCTGTCTGCTCCAATGGAGCAGGGGCTGTCTTGCCCCTCTGCTCCATAACCTGCTTCCTGCCATAGGGATGGGTAGGAGGGGAATAGACCCTCAGACCCTCCAACCCCAGGTCTACATAGTGGGGGGGAGAAGCCCCCACAGTGGGGGCTTTTCACCCCTCTGCAGCCCTCCTCCAGGTGGGGGCAGCCCAGGAAGCTAGGGGAATTCCCCATCTCCCCTCCCCTGCAGAGCTGCTTGCCTTAGCCGCTGCCACAGGAGGGAGGGGAAGGAGTTCCCGAGGCCCCAGGGGTGTGGGCACCAGGAGCCCCCACTTCAGGAGGCTTCCCCCCTCCCCTGCCCAGGGCCCCCCAGCCTGGGACAGCCCCAAGGAACTGTGGGGAATTTTTCCCCTCCCAAACCCCTCAACCTCTTACCTCTGCCACTGCATATCTTACAGATAGCCTTGGGCAGCTTCAGGGAGTGGAGGCAAATTCTTCCACTCCTCCACAGCTGGTTACCTGAGACTCACAGCAGCTGGCAAAACCAGCTGTGGTGGACTAGGATAATTTCTCTCCGGTCCCTGAGGCTGCCCTGGCTGTCCCTGAGACTTGCAGTGGCTGAGACAGGCAGTTGCGGAGGTGAAGAATCCCTCTGAACTCCCTGGGCTGCCCCAGGCCGGGGAACCCTGGGTTGGGGTGGGGGAAAGCCTCCAAGGCAGGGGCTTTCCAGTGCCCCCATGCTGGGCTGCATGGGCAGGCACCCAGCCTGGAAGACTTCTTCCTCCTTCCTGTGGCAGCGGCTGAAACATTCAACAGCTGGGTAGGAGGAAGGTGGGGATTCCCCTTGCCTCCCTAGAGCTGCCTGGGCTGGGGAACCCAGGATGGGGGAAACCTCCTGAAGCAGAGGCTCCCCCAAGGTGGGCAGCACTCAGACAGGGAGCTACTCAACCCCTTGTAGGGGGGACAGTAGGGGGCTGGGGGCATGTACTGGGGAGCCAATTGGGGATGGCCCCACTTGGCTGGGTTGGCAATGGCTAGCATACTGGGAGACATGCTCTAGCACCCCTTACTGACTAGCTTGGATCAGTTCAGGCCTCTCCCTGCCTTTCTTGATTGAAAACCAAATGTCAGTTGGTTATCAGTTCTATGCAGATTAGAGGCCACTGCCTAGATTGAATCAATTCTGCCTCACATTTTTGGCTGTCTGTACTTAGTCCAGCAGGGAAAGCCCTTCAGCTCCACCCTCACCCCCACTGCAGCAATCTGCCAGGAACCTCTGGTCCTCTGGACATGTCAGATGTGACCACAGTTTTGACAGTCAGCTGATAGTCAACCTGGCCAGGACAGCCCTGGTCTGGAACTGAACCTGGACCAGAAGCTGTGCCAGACAGGGCCAAAAATCAGCTGATTTTCAGCTTCAGCCTCATAACTGCACTGGGGCCTCAGCTGTCTCTGGTGCAATCTGGAACCAGGCCAACAATCAGCTGCCTTCTGCAGAACACATTAGAACTGGTTTGAGTCCCCAGTAGGGTCCCAGGGGGGAGCTGATAATCAGTTGATTGTCAGTCCAACTGAACCTGCAGTCACTTTTCTTTCAGCCTGCTAGTGTGGGGGTAGTGTAGGGGAAGCGTAGGCTCATAATCCCAGGCTTGCCTGCATAGGCAAGTAGTAAAGGGATCTGACCCTTGATCCCAACAGTCTCACCTCCTGCCATTTCAGGCACACATGGCATGGCAGGGGGCATGATTGTTTGGACTGGGGAATCAAATCCATTCCACCATTAAATGAACATGTGCCAGGGGCCTGCAGCTGCAGAGTTCTTAAGAAGGTTTTCAAAAAATACTTCCACTTACATACCATATTTACTTGCAGAACAGCTCTACTTACATACTGGCCACACCCATTAATATTGCCTCAAAAATGTGTGCAATGAATTATCTGTGTAAGGGCTACACCCCATTTTTTTTAAAAGCCAATTAAAAATGTGATTTTCTTAAAAGATGCAATTTGCCAAAAAATGGAACACACCTATAAAGGAAATCTGTGTCAATGTGTACATTGAATTGATTCAGCCTTGGGCTTTTTGACTGTCTGTACTCAGCCTGTAAATCTGTGTTGAACAACCATTTGTTCTTCCTCATCCTTCTTAACCTTATAGATGAGACAGAATGTGAAGCAGAACTAATCTTTGCTAAGCTGTGTATATTGAACCAATAAGCAAGTGAACAGACATTCACTTTAGATTCTGGAAATGCAGCCACATGTCTGCAGTGGCTCAGGCCAGAAGCCACGGGGTGCTAGAGTGCTCCTCCCTGTTCAACTGCAGCAGAGAGCCTAGACCAAGGCTAGCCCACCCACCCTGCAAAGGTGGGATTTGTGGGGGAGATGCAAAGCATCCTGGGATGCTGGGGGACTAAGTTAACTTGCATCTGGAGGGGATCTAGGACAGAAGTTCAATAAACAAATAAACTAAAATCAGTGAAGTCTGATACTACATCCATCCAGAT
This sequence comes from Alligator mississippiensis, assembly GCF_030867095.1. Lineage (NCBI taxonomy): Eukaryota > Metazoa > Chordata > Crocodylia > Alligatoridae > Alligator > Alligator mississippiensis. The sequence continues at coordinate 51,154,068 of NC_081832.1, forward strand.
TTATCTTAAACCAGCTTGGGCCATTTGAAAGCAGTTTATGTGCACTGAACTTGTGTTGTGTTACAGATTTGAACCAGTTTCCAATCACTTATACTGGTTTATGTGCATGGGTGACTGGTGCTTCCCAAGTCTGGGGCGGGGCACCAGATCGCCTATCGGGGTGGGGGGGGTCTCCCAGCTGCTGATCACCGAGCCAGCAGTGAAACCAGAAGTGCATTTCAACCAGCAGGCAGACTGCCAGCGGGTGCACAGCCGATCTCAGGGTGTATGTTCTATGTAGAAAAATTATGTTCTATGTAGAAAACTGTATGCTCCTTATCTGTTTCTATAAATACTGTTCCCCCCTCTCAACATTTATCTTCCAGTGATACGCTGTTATAGTCACAAAGTTCATTCTTACTGACATCCTTTTTAATTAGTTTGACAGTACTGAGATGGTCTTGGTTAATTGTTTAGCAGTTTTTGTTTGGTTTGTAATTTAGTGGCTGTGTATTTCTGCTAGGTAACGAAAGAAGTCATCAGCCTTTAAAAGTGTGTTTATAAAATATTTATTTCTAAAAGATAAACCAGTATTACAAGAAGTGTGCTAGAATTCTTCTGCCATCTGGTCATTAATTGTGCCTTGTTCTTTTTTGATTTACTACTAATGTTTATATAGTAAGTTGAGTACTGTTTGTAGACTCATGTTTGCTAGTACTATTCTGTTACTGCCATTCCAAAGGACTTGAAGTTCTATTGCTGTTAAGCTATCAACTACTTAAAAACTAGACCCTGATTTAAAAGTCATGTATATCTGCACAGTCCTTAAACTTCCTGTTTTAAGGTTGCATGCATTTGCCTAACGGCTGTTTCTAGTTAAAAAATAATGAAGTCAGCACAGTTTTTAGTGGGCATGCATCCATATACTGTGTGTGTGTGTGTGTGTGTGTGTGTGTGTGTGTGTGTGTGTGCATTTCCCACCGCCAGTAATTGCCCATTAGTAAGGGCAATACCTCATCAGAATAGGCAAGAAACGCAATAGGTCTTGCGAACTGAACTACCATATTTTCATGCATATACCCCGCCCACGGGTATAAGCCACACCCACGTATAACCCGCGGAAAATTGTTTTTTTGTAAATAAATCCATGTATATGCTGCACTTATGTATTCCCCGTGGCGGCGTATACACGGGGAGGCGGCGCAGCCTGGTCTGCCCCAGCAACGGCAGCACAGCCCGGCCTGCCCAGGCCCAGCAGGGAGGCTATGCAGCCCAGCCCTCCCTGGCCCCAGCCCCCGCGGCAGCGGCAGTGCAGCCCAGCCTGTCTGGGCCCAGTGGGGAGGCAGTGCAGCCCACCCCAGCCCTGGAGGCAGCAGCAGCACAGCCCAGCCTGCCTGGGCCCAGCGGGGAGGCGGTGCAGCCCACCCCGGCGCTGGCCCCCTCGGTGGCGGTGGCAGCGCAGCCCAGCCTACCCTGGCCCTGGTGGCAGCGGCAGCACAGCCCGGCCTCCCTGGGCCCAGCAGGGAGGCGGCACAGCCAGCCCCGGCCCCCACAGCAGCAGCAGCACAGCCCGACCCCAGCCCCTGCAGCGGTGGCAGCGCAGCCAGGCCCCGGCCCTGGCCCTGCGGGGGAAAAAAGTCTGTGGATAGCCCGCACTCCCGTATAGCCTGCACCCATCCATTTTTTTTGTAAAATCGCGTATACCCCGCGGGATATATGCGCGAAAATACGGTATTCTTATTCCTAGAGGTATTAACTCTGTGTCAAGCTTTAGGACAGTCACAGCAGCCATTTAATGTATGGATACAAAACTGACTTCAGAGCTGATGATTCAGCACCTTTGTGCCATCACTAAACGTTGTCATGTATATGTAAGGAAGTGGTGTAACATATATCATTATATTCCATATTATATACACACAAGGTTTTTTATATGTGCGTACATCACACACACACATGCATGGGTACATGTGTGTATATAAAACAAAATATAAGTTTATACTTCCAAATAACAACATCCTGCTGTGGGCCCAAGATGAAACATCTGCTTGATTAGGGAATGTGTCTCCTTTGAAGAAAATTGAGCCTCACTCTTTGCCAATCATCTTATCTCCTCATTATTGCACCAAAAAATAAATCTCCATAAAGCACATACTTGCATGCTCAATAATGAAATGGTGACGATTATTGCAAAGAACAAAACTCCTGAATTACCTTACTCCTGGTAAGCTGTGTTGACAAACTACAGAGGAAAGATAACTGTACATCTTGTGGAACATTTGATACCCTTAAGAAAGTGTTAAAATTACTCTAGATAGGTCTGCCTTTTTGCTGCTCTGTGGCATACCTGACATACAAGGTGACATTGTGGCTTTCTCAGCAGTATTTCTGAGTGTCTGGTAGTACAGAGGCGTATGTTGCTAATTGACACATACCTTTATGTCTGCAAAGTTTCAGCAGGAGTTATACAGCTTCTGTTTCTTAGCAGTGATCTTTCACAGTTAAAAAAGGCATTGCTCTAAAAGATAGCACATAATAGCTACTATGGGGCATCATTAAACTGCCAGAAGCAGACTGCTAAAACTGCAGCTGTGACTTAGCACATTAGTTACTACCTAGAGGTGGTGACAGCTCTATGAGGCTGTTGTGTGGCTGGGGTGGTTGAGGGTCGAAGGTCCCCCATGTTTGGATAGCCTGTGTTTCATAGTTGGCAATGCAGAGGAGTCTTGTAATGCAGTCTTCCTTGCAGTCCTCATGCACGGGGGATGCTTTGGCAAAGATAAGGAAGTTGGATATACAAGCAGCATAGGGAGTAACAAAACAATAAACTCCAGCCCCTGTAATCCCCCAGCTGTATGCAGAAGATTGCAAAATCAAGCGGGCTCATGAACTGATGTGGATTCAACAGAGAAGATTCACATAGCAGAGACCTACTGCCTCCTAACTCTGCTGGAGGTGAGCTTTGTTTTATAATGGCTCCATCCCAGTGGCCATTCTGTCAAACAGAAAAGGCCATATGTCACCCTACAACAGGACACCTATCAGACTGAGGAACTTGGGTGGGAATGACTTGGTTGTTAACTGAATCCTTTACACCATAACAAAAATATGTATGTCTATAGGCTTATAAAAATAAGAGGATCCTTTTTTTCTCACCCACCAAGAAAGAGGGGTCTCTGCTAAATGGAATGGGTGTCAATAGCTATAATACTACAGTGTCACCACGAGGAGGCCTAGTGTCCCTTTCCCAGTCCATAGGGTCCTTTTGGAGAGTACAGGATTGGGCATCCCTCCTTCCAATTAACTGCTTTAGGAAAGAAATAGCTTTTCATGCCAAGCCTGTCCTGGTGAACCTTTGCACTCTTATTCTGTCATTATCATAAGCTTCTGAGAGATGCACTAGTATCTAACGAGAACTGTAAACATAAACTAACCTTCAGAAGTCTCAGATATGCTCATATACTATGTTTGTTATATTAAACATTTCTGAAAGCTGCTCTAGCAGAAAAGATCACCTTAACGATGACTCCTCTTCTTTTCCCAATGATGTTGAATTTAAAGCTGCCCCAGCTTTCATTTAGATCTTCCTGAAAAAGGACCTTTCATTTAGATCTTCCTGAAATAGGGCTGAATGATTGGAAAAATTAGTGGTGAAATGATAAATTGTCCATAAGTCCCTGATGCAGTATTTGACATGTCATTCTAAAATAACTCTTTTAAGGAGAACTTTAATGTCTTTATTTCTTAGCTACTCTAGTTATTAGAATAACATTTCACAGTGGCATATATCACCCTTTTATTTTAATTAAACATGGCTCTGGAAGGAGCTTGTAAAAACGTAGCCAGAAGATATTTTATAGGACATGAACTTAGGGTCGTTTAGTCCTGTCTATCTCGAATCTGCACTCAGCCACTTCTGCCATTTCTGTGTGCATACAGGGTGGTAGGGCAAAGAAGAACCACGTTATACAAAGATTAGATTTTTTTGCAAGGCAGCAGAAAAGGTATCCACAGGACAATTTTCACTTAAAAAAAACTGATATCCTTCATACTTTTTTATCTTCTCTAGGTCCCGGTGTAGAAATCACCACCTCCATTTTAAGAGGAACAGTCTCTATTTCTTTTAATATTTTTCACATTCTTCCAAAAAGTAAAGTAATAATAATAAAATTGTTCTCACAGACTTGTATTTTCCCTTGCAAATCTCCTCAAGTTTCAAATTCTGGTGGGCAAGTTTCCTGCCATACTTTAAAGTCTCATTTATGTGGTCTTTTTCCTTTTGAACATTTTTATTTGATTCTGAATAAAAAGCTGGCAGGTAGAGACCTAGCTGTACACAGTGTTTTACCAACTGGACGAGGCAAGGCTCCTGTTCCTGCATGTCTGATTCAGACGCAAATCGAATGTGAGGTAACAGCTGAGATGTGAGAGTCAAGAGAAGACTGGGGAGATCAGCATATCAGACACTTGTTTCGGGCATCCTTGGTTTCAGGATGGATGCACTTTGTTTCACTCGCATAAGATCTGTCAGTTATCTGCACAAAAACATGTGTTGCACATAAATTTATAATTCCTCATAATTTTTTTTCTATGGGATTCATTAATAACTCTTCCCTTCCCCCAGTTTACATTAGAGTATATTGCTTTTAGGTTAAAATTATATAAGCAAAAAAAATGTATTTATTTAACCATTGATGTACTACAGAAAAAAATGGCATCGCAATGCAGAAATGATGCATAGATTAGTCTCCCTTTGTTACTGCCATGTAAGCACCAAAAAAAATAAATTCTTGTGATGGTATTGATACTTTGATATTCTAGGGTTCTGAGTGTCTAGTTTCTTCCAGGGTTCCTTCAGTCTTTTAAAACAATTGTTGTAAGCCACATGTGGCATGGCATCAAACAAGTCAAAGCTCCTCATGTTAGAAACTGACTTTGCTTTATACAGATAAATTGAAAACAGACCAACTTCTAAAGTAAATGCTGAAAGTGCTACTAAGAGATAAATTGAATATTAAGGCTTGAGCTTTGTGTTCTCCTAAGATATACATAAATGCTATTAAAAATATTAGAAGGTGTTATTTCTTCAAATTATAGCAAAAGTTCAGCAGCTGTTGAAGTCAATGAAAGTTTTGTCATTGATTGGACCAATACAGAAACAGACCGTATATATTTATGTAGATGTGGCATGACTTTTCTTAAACCCTTATTTTTTGATGGCAGTAATAGTTTTTATTTTATAGGACACAAGATTTCAGGCACCCAAGGTTCATTGCAGATATTAAATTCCATAAATAATGACTGTGTCTCCATGATACACAGTTGTTTCACAGTGCTTTTCTATGTAGCACAGTAGAACCCAGATTTTTTCATGTGTGGAATGTGACAAGCCACTTATTTCACAGCTGTTTGCTGTGGTTTTTACTTCAAAAGGAGTCACTTCTCTGCTCAGCTGGAGCTCATCAGTGGTCCCCCACAGCTGATCAGAGAAGTAGGACCCTTTGAAACAAAAGCTGCAGCAAATATCTGGAGCATGTCAGCAATCCTGAACATCTGTTTGTTGTGGCTCTCTAATGCCACCAGCTGATTTGCAAACCTGCACCTTTGCAGGGGCTATTGAATCTAATCCTGTGAAGAATCCAGGTTCTACTGTATATATAAACATATATATATGTTGCATATCTATTGAAATCCATTACTCCACCATAGTCTGTGATTTTCTTTTAATGTAACTTAAAGAATTATCCAAGGATAATACATGTATGCTAGGGATTTCTTCAGTAAGCACTTTTTCACTAGTGATCACCATTTGATGGATCTGAGGGCACAACAAATGTCTCATACTAATAAATTTAGATAATTCTGATTTTATTTCTTGAAGCAGGAAGAAGCAATGTACTGATAGTGTCATTTTTTACTGGTGCTACAAGCTACAGGTAATGCATTTTCTCTGTCTACCTCTATGAGGTCCAGAATGCTGACAGTGAAGATATTAAGTGAAGATGAGACTTAAGAAGTAGATGTACATTGTGCCAGCCCAAACATGTGACTGTGACACCTGGTTATTTTCAGTGCTTTGGAGGATCCTTTGAGGAAAAGAGGCATTTTTAAGTGAAAAGGGGGGATTACAGTATATATTTTATAGTTCATAGATTCATAGATTGTAAGGCTGGAAGGGACCTCAGAAGATCAGTGGGTCCAGCCCTGTGCACCAAGCAGGAAAGATAACTGGGATCAAGTGACCCCAGCAAGGTGATTGTCCAGTCTCCTCTTGAAGATTTCCAGGGTAGGTGATTGCACCACCTCTGGAAGAAGATTATTCTACAGTCTAGACACCCTAAACGTGAAGAGGTTTTTCCTAATGTTGAGCCTCAAATGGTCTTCCAGGAGTTTATGGCCATTACTCCTGGTTTTCCCCAAGTGTGCTCTGGTGAACAGTTGTTCACCGAGCCCATGATGTATTGATGTAGTGGTAAACTGCTACCAAGTCCCCACTCAGCCTTCTCAGAGTCCCAGATCCCTCAGCCTTTCCTCATATGGCTTGCTATGCAAGTCTCTGATCATATAGGTGGCCCTCTGGACTCTCTCAAGCTTTACCACATCCTTGCTAAAGTGCGGTGCCCAGAACTGGATGTAGTACTCCAGCCGTGGTCTTACCAATGCTGAGTAGAGTGGAAGAATCACTTCCTTGGTTTTGCTGGAGATGCATCGATTGATGAATGCCAGAGTATTATTTGCCTTGCTGGCTGCAGCATCACACTACTGGCTGATATTTATACTGTCGTCTATTATTACCCCCAGGTCCCTTTCGTTCATGGTGCTGGTCAGTTTGATGCCGCCAAGCCCTATAGGTTTGTAGGGCATTGTTCATCCCCAGGTGGAGCGCTTTACATTTCTCAATGTTGAACTTCAGCTTGTTCCGACCTGCCCAGCTTGCTAGATCCACCTGTATCTGCAGCCTGTCTTCAAGCGTGACCATGCTTCCCCGTTACTTGGTGTCATCCGCGAACTTGGCCAATAAGCTTTTCACCCCCATATCCAAATCATTGATAAAGATGTTTAAAAGTACTGGACCAAGCACTGACCCCTGTGGGACACTGATGGCCACTTTTCATCAGGATGACACAGATCTGTTCATTAGGACTCTCCAGGAGTTAATTAGGACTCACCTAACCTTCTCGCAGTTAAGCCCACAATGCTCCAATTTTGTCATGAGAATATTGTGGCATACCAAATCAAAAGCTTTTTGGAAGTCAAGATATACAATGGCGGCCTCCTCTCTCTTATCCAGGTGGCAAGTTACCTGGTCATAAAAGGAGATGACATTAGTGAGGCAAGACCTTCCCATGACGAAGCCATGCCCGGCTAGTATTTAGAATCCTACCTTCTGCAAGCCTATCACATATAGACTCCTTAATGAATTTATCCAGGATTTTCCCTGGGATAGAAGTTAGGCTAACTGGCCTGTAGTTACCTGGGTCCTCCCTGTTCTCCTTCTTGAAGATGGACACGACATTGGCCCTCTTCCAGTCCTCAGGGACCACTCCAGAGTGCCACAAGTTTTGGAAGAATTTTGCCAGGGGTTCTGTAATGACTTTGGCCAGCTCCCTCAGCACTCTTGGATGGAGTTAATCCGGTCCTTCTGACTTACATATGTCTAATTTCTTTAATTGATCACATACTAGTTCTGTGGCAATAGTAAAAAGGCAGCCATTCCTGCCCTGTTCATTTTGTACCCTATCTGGCATGATTTTCCCCTTGGCTCAGTGAAATACCGAGGCAAAATAATAATTCAGGAGTTTAGTTTTCTCCCAAGTGCCGGTAACCAGCTGTCCTGAGTTGCTGAGCAATGGCCCCACACCTCCATTTGTTTTCCTCCTGTTCCCTATGTACCTAAACAAGGGCTTCTTGTTGTCCTTGATTCCCTTTGCTAATTTAAGTTCAGTCTCTACCTTAGCCTTTCTAATTTGTTCCCTACAAGTGCGGCCCATTGTTGTATAGTCCTTCTTGGGGCCTGTCCCGAGCTTCCATTGTTTGTATGCCTCTTTCTTCTTTCTTAGGAGGACTGTGATTTCCCTGTTTAGCCAAGAGGGTTTCCCAGCCCTTCTGGTACCTTTCCTCTGCATGGGAATGGATTTCCTTTGTGCTTCAAGAATCGTGTCCTCAAGGAACAATCACTCTTCATGCACTCCTTTCGCCTTCAGTCCCTGGTCCCACAGCGCTACCCCTACTAGTGAACTCGGCTTTTTCAAATTTGCATTTTTGAAGTCCAGAACTTCACTCTTGCTATCTGGTTTGTCTGCCTTGCAATGGACAGTGAACATGAAGGCTTCATGCTCACTGTTGCCCAGGCTACCCTCTATATTTAAGTCATTCACCAGGTCGTCTCCTTTGGCCAGGACCAAGTCTAGAAGAGTGTTAACTCTGGTTTGCCTGTGCACCTCCTGAGCCAGGAAGAGCTCTTCAGTGCAGGTCAGGAAGGAACACAACTGATCTGATTTGACCGAGTGTTCCTCCCAGGAGATGTCTGGATAATTGAAGCCACCCAAGACGACCATGTCCCATGCACACACAGCCTCTGTCAGTTCTTGGACAACCTCTAGATCAAGTTCCTCCCCCTGATTTAGTGGTCTGTAGTATATACCTACAGTTAGGTCTCTTTCTCCACACCACCCTCGCTCCCCAACTTGACCCATAGGGTTTCAAGCTGTTCTTCTTTGGAGCTGATGTTGGCCTCGTGTATTGCTCCTTCACAAAGAGAGCCACACCTCCTCCTTTCTTCCCCACCCAGTCCCTTTTATGTAGGACATAGCCCTCTATGGCTACACTCCAATCATGTGAGGAGTCCAACCATGGATGGGGCACTGAGAGATGGGTCTCAGTGCCTCGCAGGAGGGAATCCCCCACCATCGCCACCTTGTACCTCCTTCTAGGGGTGGCAGCATGCTGCTTACCTTCCTCCTCCTCCAGTGTCACCATCAGTGCCTCCTTGTGTGTGGGGAGGGGAGCATACCTGTTGTGCAGGGCCAGGAGAGGAGCAGCCCTGGCCCTGCATTTCCTGGAGTGTGTGGTAACTGTTGTCTATGTAGCTCCAGATGGGTATTTTTGGTTAGCCTTCTTGTTGGTCACCATCTCTGTCTCCTCTTCCTTCTTCTGGAGAGGGGCCTGGCAGTAGCCTTCAATGAAGTCTTCCACCCGGCACAGCCCCCCATGCACACACACGTGCACGCACTCTCCTGTGGCACGCTCCAAGCACCCCTGCACTTGCCCACCCTCTCCTGGTCCCAATACACTTACCTCCTGTCTCTACGCTGGGGGGTCTGTGGCGTCTGGGTCTGGGTCTTTGGCTCCTGGGAGCACAATGGGTGTTAACCTGTGTGTCTCCTCCAGGAGTAGGCCCAACAGACCCAACAGTTGCAGGCATCCAGTGATTATTTTTTATGGGCATGTTTACACATGCTTTTACATGCACCTAAACTTAATGCACATTAGCCTACCTAATGTGCATTAAGGTAATTTCAGCGTGCATCCATATGTGCACATGCTAATGTGCATTAATAAGGGTGTATAGACTGACTTGGGACTAAAGCTATCCCCAAGTCAATGGACACACACTGTGTCAATGCAGATTAATGTGTCTGCATGTTCACTAATATGATTTAACTGTCTGTGCATAAATAAATTGTGCTTTATACAGGTATCAAATTTAGGCTTGAATAGCCCTAAATTGCCCTTTTTAAAGTGCATTCAGGGCATGCATGTGTAGACACCTGCCCTTAATGCACCTTAAATCAGGCTAATGTGCATTAAATGTGCATGTGTAGACACAATGTATATGTACTATTTCATTAGCCATTTACTTTCAAGGACTTGTCTGCTTCCAATCAACCTGTTACAAAAGTATACTAGGAAAAAATTACAAGTAAATTCACAAAACACATATTGAGAAAGGAATAGTAAGTTCTTAATACCCTACACTTTCCACGGATATCCATGGAGTGGTGTTAGAGTCAGTTAGAAGATTTCACTACTACAAATTTTCATCTTGTAGAAGTGTAAAAGTGAACTTGAAATAGCACTGGCACCTGTAATGAGCACATACACCCTCTTTGCTGTGATTTCATTGTTTGTAATCCAGAGACCTCTGAAAGCCAGTTTGTTGTAAATTAATCAGATTACCTAACAGCAAAGTACTTAAATACCAAATTTCAGCTTAAGAAATGGTGTGGTAAACATTTTAATTAAGCCTGTCATTTGTTCAGATTCCCCAGAAGCAAATGAGTCTCTTGTCTGGGATCTCTAGTGGAATATAGATTTATTTAAAGTCTTAGCAACTCTACAGAAAAAGAAATACCAACTCACCAGGTTCAAATACACAAGTATGATGAAGGCAACATACGAGTCTAGCCACCTGTTTAAAAGCTCTCAAAAACATGCTTGTTGAATTAAAAAAAATATCTTAACTGTCATAACCTGAACTTGTGTGAGAACCTTTGTATGTGGTTCCTTTTTTTAAAATCATTAGATATGGCATTGCTGTTTACTTATTATCTATCTAATTTCATTTGAAGAAAATAATATGCTTGGAAACCCCCCAGAAATATCAACATTAAAACCAGATGGAATTTGTGTATTTATCAATATGGTTTAATTTTTCCTCTGTATGAAAAATACTTTGAAACTGAAATTTTTTATATATGCTCTAGTCTATGTGACAGGGAGCATACTTGGGGCCTTGTCTCATGTTGGCCCGCCCACCTGTCTAAGTAGGGCAGTCTGCCCTGTCTCACCTGCCATGATTAGCTGTTTCTTAACCTGGTGTAAAATGCGGGCGGCTGCCCATTTTACTGCCCCGATGCCAGGGGGTGCTATACATGGCTCCATACTGCCCCTACACCATTTCCCATCCCTTGCAGATGGCATCCAGGTTATTATTACAGCTTCAGCTTAAGGCCAGCAGCGCCCGCCACACCCCTGGCTCAGTGATTGGCCATGGGAGGACCCTGGGTGCCCCCCTAGATCCCGGAGGCACCAGTCACCAAGCCGGAGGTGTGGGGTGGGGGCGGGGCTGTGCGCTCCCTGGTGGACCCGGAAGCGGACCAGAAGCACTTCTGGTCCACTTCTGGGTCTGCTGCCAAGCACACTGGGGGGACCCCCTGTGCTCCTGTGGGACACTCCATCCACCACAGCATCACAGCATTCACAAGTGACCTGGTACCTTGAGGTATGTAGAAAAAATATTTAAAGCTGTGTCTGGGTCCAAATCACCGAATCTTTCCGAATCAATTCGGAGGGTTCTGATTCCATTCGAAAAGATTTGAAAAGGGTCTCCTGATTCAATTTGGATCTCCTCCGAATTGAATCAGAGACCAAAGCTTCGCACAGGCATAATGTTTATGCAGCCTGCATAACGTAATATTAAAGAAATGTAGTGTGTTCACTGTATCTAAGATACAACCTGATGGGTCTGCAGTACAAACAAATCAGTTTTCAGTCTCCTCTTTGGAAAAGTTGTAAATCCTCATGTAACACATGGTTCTATGAATTGCCCAAAGTGGCCAGGTTTATAATGTTCCAAGAAGAAAACTTCACATGCAGACAAGGTGACAGGCCAGCACACTTAATTAGCAATTATACCTAGTAGTTAAAATCATTAAGGCTATGGCAAAAGGAAGTGCCGATAGAATAATACACAGACTAACAGAACATGTCCATCATTTCCTTTCTGTTTGGAGGCCTCTGCACTATCTCCAAAGCATTGGAAATAACTGATTTGGGGTTAAATATTGTTGAGGGAGGTAAGCAGTGCTGGTAAGAAAGTTATTTCTGCTGGCTAGAGCTGACCTTGGAAGGAATGGAATTTGAATGAATACAGATCAAGAAGGCAGAGTCCTGTTATTTTCAGGTTCATTTTATTATGTTCTTTTTCTGTATAATTGAATTATACCATTTTTTAAAGAAATGAGGATTTCCTACTTTGTTATTAAAATCCTTTCTAGTAGCAAATTATTGTTCTGCTATTAAACCACTAAAAAAAGGTTGCTAAGTGTCCTATTTGCAGAAAGACATATTTTATACCTTATTTTTATAAAGCTGAACCAGACAGTGAATATGATGTGTTACAATCTCCACATGGATAACCATTATATTGCTATGCTTGGATCCACATGCTTTGGAGCTGCCTAGGATGGATAGAGCAGTGGTTCTCAACCACTTGAGACCCCCCCTTGTTTTTCTTGAGGAATCCCTTCATAACTTTTGTGAATTCAGCAGCACCCTATTTCAAAAATCAATTGATTTACTACACTGCTTACCTCCTTGCCGAGTGGCTAGGCAGTGGAGGTAGGGCAGTGGCCAGCCCAAGCCAGAAATTATTTGAGCCTGCACTTATCTCCTCACACCCTTCAAAAGATCTTGCAGCACTCTGGTTGAGGATCAGTGGGACAGAGTCTAAACACCATCTGTCTCTGGTACTCTATATATGCTCTGGTGTTATAGACCCTCTGTCCATCACCCCTCCCTGAGAAATGGAGACTCCATACATAAACCTGGTTACCCAAGAATCCTAGTAGTTCTTGCATACATCTGGATTAGGGCTCTATTTGCTTTGGATTCAGCCGGAATCAGGGACAGTAATTTGATTTGTTAATTCAGATCACTGTCCCCAATTCAGTTTGGCTGAATATGAAGATTCGATGCTGATTTGGAGACTCAGCAATTCGGCCATAGACACCGCTTTAAATGTTTTTTCTACATACCTTGAGGTACCAGGCACGGCTCGTGAACGCTGTGATGGTAGGGCAGATGGAGTGTCCCACAGGAGCATGCCCCCGCTCCCTGCATGCTCGGCAGCGAACCCAGAAGTGGACCAGAAGTTTGTTTTTTTTTAAGATTTGTTGTATGTTTTTTAAAGATGTTATGTGTCTTATTTTTCCCAACTTATACAAGCCACTTTAAAGCTCTATGTGATGTAGATACCTAGCTAGAAATATCTACCCAGGAATGTGTTAGGTCAAGAACCTCAAAAAACTCTCCAGGTCAATTTAAGTAGAATTCTGTCCCTCCCAGCATATAATCTCATTCAGTTCCTATTTTACACTCCATTGTCCCTTTGCCTACTTAGCCCCTTCCTCTGTCTCTTGATTCCCACATCTCTGCCCACTATCCTTAGCAAAGCCTGTAAGATAAATGACACTTGCAGTTCATTCTGAGGGCTATCAAAGTAAGTGTTTAATAGGGCCAGAATGGAAAGTTAGTTCCAGGGTCAAACCTTTGCCCAACAGTAATTTGCTATTGTTTTGTACTGATGTTCCTATATGTTTCAGTTGTACATCTCGCCTTCTAGAGATGAGGAGCTATGTAAGAATGCACACAAAAATCTCCTTTTATTTCTTCACCTACATCTCTTTTCCTTGTGTACATATCTCTGAACCCAACACTATTTGTTCTGTATATGACAAAGACTGTGAGGTTATTCTTAATACTTTCCAGCTGTTCTCTGTGAGAAAGGAAAGGAAATGAGAACTAAAAATACAAAAGACATACTTATTGATTGAAGTGTACCACAGGAGGTGGGTTGCAGCATTGCGGTAATACCAGTATTCCCAAAAGAGGCTTCATAAACATGCACTATGGGAGGCCACAACATGGAGAAACACAGCAGGGCTAAAAAACTGAATATTGATAAAACATGTCATAAGCTATAAACTGCCCACAGGAAATAGATAATCTTGGTTAGCAAATGTAATTGCACAGATTAAGATCTAAATCAATGCAATTGATAATATTTTTATCTTTTAAAGGTTAACTGCATTTTTGACACTCCTACTCTCCACAGAAACCTGTGTAAAAGACATTGGGCAGGCTGCCTTCAATACATTTTATTTAGAATGGAAGTTTATGGCTGGTCATTGACCTTGGAATTCCATTAGCACTAATGAAGGGTGGTGCGTAATGCTTCCTGCACAGAGTGCAGTAAATGATGCATATACACAGCTCATAGCACATCTCCTTTTCTTCACTGTTTTAAGATGCACCATCGTATGGTAGCTGAATTAGTGGTTTCAACAGAATGAAATGAAACAGTGGTTTTAGTGCCAGCCAAGCTTCCCTGGATGGCTTCTTTTAATGAATGGTGTGGGGTAACTCATCATCAAAGGCAAACTCAGAATTTCTAGAGGTTAATATCAAATTTACTTTGACTAAATTGCAGTTGAGGCATGAACCCTTGTTCCATTATGTACATGTGTAGGTCAGGTGCCTTTAATCAGGCTACTCTTATGAGAGAGAAATGATTCAGATCAATCTGACTTAGATATGTTCTTATGGAGTAAATAGTAAAGCAGAGCTGTTGGATGAATAATTTTACACTCTGGTTAGTTTTGGCTCTGGATGACATTTAGGGTCAGATCCTGCTATGCCTCTTAGGCATCTAAATGGATTTAGACTCATAAGTGCAATTATACTCCATTTGTTTATGTCTCTGAAAATCTATTAATGCATCTGGTGTGTAATACACTGCTATGCTACTCTTATCAGTGAGTCACTGAAAGAGCAGTGAGGAGATGAAGAACAACCCACCCACTTTTTTGTAATAACAGGTTTTCAGGAGATTGAATAGGGCAGCATAGGATCCATTACATGTCCAATAGATGGAATAGAATCTGGCACTCAGATGGATGCAATGTATTGATTTAGTGGGTGGGAAGATTAGATATTCACATTTAATCATTCCAAAAGACCCTGGATTTTGAGGGACAAAATTAAAATTATATTTTTAAAGAAGGAGTATAACCACCACTGCTGCTGACATTTCAAATTTGATTTTTCAACTGGAATTCCTGGGTGTACTTATGAGTTGTGGAAGACAAGTTACCATTAGAATCTTTAGTATATCATGAGAAGTTCTACTCTCCAGAGCTCATTTGTTGATACATTAATGGTGATTTTCTATTTCTACTAAGTATTATGGTATTGACCACCACATCTTACTTTAAAACATTGTAGAGCATATACATGCATCACTTTCAGCACTGTATTTTTGAATATCCATTGATACAGTTGACATAAAAATGTTTGTTTCAATGGTAAATGACAAAAGTGACAGTGGGGTGGTGGCCTTGTAGTGATCTGTAACAGACGGCGTGCTTTCTAGTGGTTGGAACAAAGAAATCAGAGTCAAGACTCCTGGTTCTCTTCCTGACACTGCAACTAATTCACGTTGTGAGTTTGTATAAGTTAAAAATGTAATTTTTTTTTAACAAAAAGAGTATATGAATATAATGCACTACCTTATGAGACACCAGCTGTTAATGTCTGATTCCCAGCATCTTGCTCTAAGTCCGGTTAGGACTCTGAGAACTCTGGAAATACATGAAATTAATTCTATGAGTTCTTTCTGTCCTGAAGCCCATTAAGCTGATTGAGTTCCATTAATAAGTCTTAGTTGTTATAAACCAAAATAATAGTGGCTGTGATTGAAATTGGTCTGAAGATGACTTCAGTACATAGGAAAATGGTTATGTTTTTATTGGCTCCAGAAAGAATCCAATCCAATCCACTCCAATCCAAGAATTACTGTCGTCTTTGTCTTCTTTAATCTTGTTAATATATTTGTTATCTTGGGAGTCAGGTTGCTCTTCATCAAGTGAACTGGAGTAGGTACTTCAAATTAAAATGCCCTAGGAAAAAGTCTTTATGTATTCACTTAAAGTTTATTCAGGGTATACAATCTGTGTTTCAAGTGAAAAATCCACACATATTATACATTCATATGTGTAATTTCAAGAATTACACCCAGTGGATGAAAGGTTTAATGTAATCTCCCTGAAAAAGTATCTTGAAAGAAATCAATCAAGGATAAATACATAAACCAGATTTAAATTATGGAGAGCATGGTTATGATGCTTGAACATGATCACTAAAAATGAATTCTGGTATACACTAAAAAAAAAAAAAAGAGTTATACAGTTGACACTGAAATGACTGAAGTGCAAATGCTTTCATCTGTTTTTATTCCCTGAGCCATAATGGTTGCATACCCACAACGTCAGTGAGTTTTATGTCATGTCCAACTGCATTAGCCACAACAACTTCAGGAACAATGCATTTAGCATAATAACATGCTGGAAGAATGCAGAGCCATAACAAACATATGGAGCAGGGTGGCTCCCTTTTCTTGTGCCCATGTAACAACGTATCAGGTAACCATATGGAACCAAGTCTTAATTTCTTGCTGAACCACTAGAAAGTTTGAGTGTTGGCATTGGCAGGAAATCAAAACCATAATCTTATAAAGCATCCACATTGGAAAAAACCCCACACATTTCAGATATTACCACTAGCAACTCAGAAAGTATGCTTAGGTTTTATTGGGCTGGGTTGTTCTTCCTTTATGTCTACCTGTCTGTCTGTCTTCAAATTCATCCATTTATAGAAAGAAAGGAGACTTTCATGAAAATTAGTCTCCATGGCAAATATTTTTTGTATATTTTGAAATCTTTATTAAAACTCTGAGCCTTTTCCCTCCCTACTACATGGGACATGGGGTGAGGGAACCGTCACCCATGCTGTAGGATGGAGATAATACATTACGGTTGACTGTTAGTCCGGGTCCACAAATGCAAGCACGTGCACTTGCAGCTGCTCAAATAGCAGCGGTACAAATTTGAGCCGGGGTTCTTTGCCTCATTGCACATGCCCGGACATGCACTTTGGTGTGGGGCAAATTGTGCCACTTGGGGCAAAATAACCCAGCCTGGCACCTCCTGGATCTGCAGCTAAGGGAGCTAGAGCCCCCACCAGCCCAGGCCGCGCAGCTGGCATGCATTTAGACAGGAGCTGCATGTCCTGTGCTGGGCTGGGCCAAGTTGGGTGCCACTACACACTGCCAGCTCTGCTGCAGGTGCCGTGTGCTGCTGGCTCCACACTCCAGCCACTTGCCACCCTGCCTCCCCCACTTGCCACCCCCCACCTCACACACCCCTGGGGATGGCTCTGGGGCTGCCACATGCCTGCCCCCCCGCACCAGGCAGCCGCAGTGCTGCCGGCAGCAGGCAAGCAGGGCTGTGCAGGGCTGTGGCTCTACTACAGGCTTAGCAGGGAACAATGCAGTGCTGTGTGACCTGGGTTCTGTACATGCTGAATGGATCTGGCCCATCTAAGGCCGTGCGCTAGTGGGCCAGGCCGGGTCCACTCAGCATGTACGGAACCCAGGTCTCACAGTGCCACATCACTGCCTGCTGTGCCTGCAGCAGAGCCACAGCTATGCTGCCTGCTGCTGCCGGTGCTGCAGGGACTGGGTGGGGTGGCAGGTGTGTTTTGTTCCTGCATGTGCATCTTTATTATTTAAAGTGGTTAAGATCAAGGCAGACTGTGAAGAAATACAAAAATACAGAAAGATCTGGCATGATTGAGCAATAGGCAACTAAATGGCAGGTGAAATTCAGTATAGATAAGTGTAAAGTGATGCACCTGGGCATCTCAAATGGGTTTGAGACGCTGCAAGACACATGTGCATGCTTGTCTGGACATGTCTTTAAGGTGCAGACAGAAGTGACAATTTTTGCCTGATCTGGCCACAGAAAACAGTCTATATCCATAGCCAAACACAAGTGCATGGCTGCAGACAGTTTCAAAAATGGCAGATCGAGCAAAAATGTAAACCCTCATTTCACGAGGGGCCAGATGAAGACGTTTCCCAAACAGAGCATCTTCTGTAACTTCTGTATGCGCTGTCTCCCAGCCTCAAACTGTTTTCAGAAGGGGAGGGGGAAAAAGGAGAAAGGGAGTTTGTTCTGGGGTTTTTTTTTTTAGTGTTTGTTTATTTGGCTGTTTGCTTAGGCCAGGTGCTCTGAGGAGTTGGTGAGTGCTGCTAGCGAGTGATTGCTGCCTGTGTCTGACAAATGCCCTAACAAGGGGATGGAACCAGTCCACGCCTAGGAGAGCACAAAAGGAGACCTTTGAGAGACCAGGAGAGAGCAAACCAAACAATTTGCAATCAGTTCTCCTGTCAGTTTGGAGGTCAGTTTGTCACCCCCCTCTTTGGAAGTCAAGTCATTTCTTTAATTAAGAGTAACTAACCTAGATATTTAGCACAAGTAGCTAAAACTGCAGTAAGATCAGTACTTAAGCCCCTTGTTTAATAATAAGCTGTAATTAGGGTAGAGGAAGGCTAAACAGGGTACGTTCAAAGTGTGTAGTCTAAGGAGAACCCATAAATCAAAACCTTTAAAGGAGAAATTAAGTTTTAACACCTTTTAAAAATATGCAGGTAGAAGTCCACTTGTGGTGGGTAGGAGAGGTGGGCACTGGGGGACTAACATGGTTTATTGTACTGAATGCTGCATGTATGATTGATTACCTGCCCAGGGGGCAGGTTTCAAATGTGTGCACCCAGTGCAAGGAACTCCTGGCTCTGAAAGAGAAAGTACTTTCTTTAAAGGTTGGGGTGGCAGAACTAGAGCAGCTTTGGGAGGCAGAGAGGTTCATAGATGAGGTTTTCAGGGACGTTGTAGAGCAGTCCCACCTCCCTGCTCACATGCTGCTGAGGAGTATGAGAGCCTTGGGAATGGGGGGCATCAGGCTGGGAAGGAAGGAAACTATCCTTTAGATAGAATCCAGACTCCAGCTGATGTTACAGTGTCCACTTTCACCAAGGATACTCCTCTAAGGGAAGGAACCCCACAAAATAGGAGGAGGCAGGTTGTGGTAGTTGGTGATTCAATTTTTAGGCACAGATAGCTGACCTTGTGACATCTAAGCAGACCACATAGTGACTTGCCTGTCAGATGCAAAGGTAGCAGACTTCATGAGATAAGTAGATAGTCTGCTAGGGAGGAGCTGGTGGTCGTGGTCCATGTGGGTACCAACAACATAGGTAAGTGTAGCAGAGATATCCTGGAAGGTAAATATAGGCTGTGAGGAAGGAGTTTGAAGTCCAAGCACTCCGTGATAGCATTCTCAGAAATGCTTTCAATGCCACACACAAGGCCAGCTAGACAGGCAGAGCTTCAAAGTCTCAATACATGGCAGAGAATGGTGTAAGGAGGAAAAGTTTAGGTTTATTAGAACAGCAGGGAGCCTGTACAAAAGGGATGGTCTGCACCTGAGCCAGAATGGTACCAAACTTCTGGCACATAACATTAAAAAGGTGGTAGAACAGCTTTTAAACTAAAAATGGGAAGGAAGCCAACAGGTGCAGAACAGCACACAATTTGGATTGACATAACCGATAGGGGTGAAACCATGATAAAGAAACAGGGTAAAGACAAGCACAAGCAAATACCTTTAGTGAACAAAAGGTTGCACAAAAGTAGCTAAGCAGGGAACAATAGAAAGTACATATGCTTTTATACTAATGCTAGAAGCCTAAGATCAAAGGTGGGGGAACTTGAATGCTTAGCAGTAAATAATGATATTAATAGGTAACTCTGAAACATGATGAAATGAGGGATGTTGTAATACCAGGACACCAATTATACAAGAATGATAAAATAGGTTGTTCTGGTGTTGGAGTGGCACTCTATATCAAAGACTGCATCAAATCCAATAAGGAAGATTTTTCTTCTGATAAGAGAGGTACCATATACTCTTTGAGGACAGAAATTCTGGGTTTCAGTAGAAAAAAATACATTTAGGGATATACCGTTCACCTCCAGACCAGGATGGCAGCAGTGAGCTAGAAGTGCTAAGAGAGTTGAGAAAGGCTGCAATAGAAGAAAACACAGTAATGGGAGACTTCTAACTATCCATAAATCAATTGAGTCAATCTAACATCAGGCTGGGATGCAGAGACCAAATTTATTGACATTATAAAAGACTCCTTCCTGGAGCAGTTAGTCCTGGGACCTAAAACAGAAAAGACAATTCTTGGTCTAGTCTTAAGCAGTGCATATAGCGAAAAGGGTAAATGTTACTAAGCTGCTTGCCAGTAGTGACCACAATGCATTTGGGATTGACATCCATGTAGGAGGGGAGACAAGGAAATCTATCACAGTATCCTTTAATTTTCAAAAGGGAGACTACACTAAAATGAGGAAGCTAGTTAGACAAAAAATAAAAGGTACCCCTGAGGAGGTGAGGGACTTGCAAGCAGCAAGGGAATTGCTTAAGAAGACTATTTGGAGGCATAAAGCAAATGCTTAGCACAAATTTTTAAAAATGGGAAACTGGCCTAAGGAAAGCCAGCATGGTTTAATGGCAGAGTTGCAGAAGCAATTAGCAGAAAAAAAGGCTTGTTTCAAAAAGTGGAAGTCAAATCCTGATGAGGAAAATAAAAAAGAGCATAAACTCTGGAAATGTATGAATGTAAATCTGTAATAAGACAAACTAAAGGAGAATTTGAGGAGAAACTTGCTAGAGACATAAAAGATAACAATAAAAATTACTTTAAGTACCTTAGAAGCTGAAGACATGCCAGGGAGTCAGTAGGACCTTTGTATGATCAGTGTGTAAAGGGGGTGCTAAAGGATGGCCATTGCCCAGAAACTAAATGCATTTTTTTGCATTCGTCTTCACTGTGGGAAATTGCCTCACCAGATCCACTGCTCTCTAAGGATGAGTGAGTGGAGCTGACCCAAATTGAGGTTTCAGTAGAAGAGGTTGTAGAGGAGATTGATCAACTGAATAGTAGCAAATCACCAGGATCTGATGGCATTCAGTCTAGGGTCCTAAAGGAGCTCAAATTGGAAATTGCCAACCCCTTAACTATAGTTTGCAACCTATCACTAAAATCAGCCTTGATACCAGAGGACTGGAGAGTTGCCAGTGTGACTCCTGTGTTTTAAAAAAAGGCGTTCTAGAAGGGATGCAGCGAGCTACAAACTGGTGACCTTAACTGCTGTTCCTGGAAAACTAGTAGAAACAATAATTAAAAAAAAGAGAATTGTTCAGCCCCATGGGTGAACAAGACTTGCTAGGGAGGAATAAATCCAGATTTGTCAAAGGGAAATCATGCCTCACCAACCTGCTTGAGTTCATTGAGAGTGTCAATAAGCAGACAGATCGGGGTGATCCAGTTGACAGAATATATTTAGACTTCCAAAAAGGCTTTAACAAGGTCCCCCATCAGAGGCTCTTAACTAAATTAGGTAGTCACAGGATTACAGGGAACGTCCACTCATGGGTTAGAAACTGTCTCAAAGACAGAAAGCAAGGAATGAGTCTAAATGGCCAGTTTTCAGGATGGAAAGAGGTAAACAGCAGGATCCCCCAAGGATTTGTGTTGGGACCAGTGCTATATAACATATTCATAAATGATCCGGAAAAGGGGGTGAATAGTAAAGTGGCCAAATTCACCAATGAGACAAAATTATTCAAAGTGAAAAAGACCAAGGCAGACTGTGAAGAAATACAGAAAGATCTGGCATGATTGAGCAATAGGCAACTAAATGGCAGGTGAAATTCAGTATGGATAAGTGTAAAGTGATGCACCTGGGCAAAAATAACCCAGACTATATCTATGATGGACTCTACATTAGCTGGTACGACATAGGGAAGAGATATGAAAGTCATTGTGGTCACTTTGCCAGCAGTTGCAAAAAGGCAAACAATGATTATTAAGAAAGGAATTGTAAACAAAATAGGAAGTATCATCAGTCCCCTTTATCCACACCATGAATACTGTGCCCAGTTCTGGTCGTTACACCTCAAAAAGGGTATAGAAGAACTAAGAAAGATCCAGAGAAGGGCAACAAGGATGATTAGTGGTATGGAGAGGCTTTCATATGAGGAGAAACTAAAAAGGCTAGGCCTATTCAGTTGAAGAGATGCTTGAGGGGGAACATGCTAAGGGTTTACAAGACACTAAATGGTGAAGAGAAAGTAAATAGGGATTTATTATTTACTCTCTCACAAAAAGGGACCTAGAGGTCACAAAATGAAAGTAGTAGGTAGTAATTTTAAAACTAACAAAAGGCAGTTCTTTTTTACACAGAGTGTCATTAAAGTATGGAAGGCATTGCCACCAGATGTTGTGGAAGTTGACAGTTTAGCCAGACTGAAAAAAGGATTGGGTGAATTCTTGGAGGAAAGAGGCATCAGTAGCTATTGAGCACAGGAGTTAGGTTATAGCCTCTGAATCAGTACTTCTTAGACCTTAAATGCTGGAGGTTGCAAGTGAGAGAGGAACAGTGGAAAAAAGCCCTGGTTATACCCATTTCCCTCTCTGTTTCAGCATCCATTCTGCCACTGTGTGACACAGGATGCTGGGCAAGATGGTCTGACCTATATTCTGATTCAGTAAATGGCAATTCTTATGTTCCCGTGACATTTGAGGAGTTGTAGGGTTTTCTTCAATCCAAGATTTTTGGATACAGAGGGTGTGTCCAAATGAGTGTGGGCATGCGGTCTGCGGCACCACAGACCTGTTTATGGCACCACATACTGCACACGCTGCACATGCAGGCATTCCCCCATTGCTACTTTGCAGTGGGGGGGAGGGTTCACCCCAGCAGATACCAGGGTCAAAAACCCCACACCTAGAAAAAGTGGGGCACCACATGTTGCAGCAGCACACACCCCCAAAACCAGAGCCTCACCGGCTGGAGCACCACAACTGCAGCTCCCAGAGGCCCCCAGGACTCCAGGCAAGGCTGCTGGGGCCAGCACAGTTTCTGGCCCCAGACTCCCTTACCCCACCTGTGGTAACTTGCTGCACACAAGGTGTGCTGCTGCTACTTGTCCCCAGGGAAACTCATGTTCCCACTTGTGGGGATGCGCCCAGAGGGTTTGGGTTTGTTTGTTTTTTTTAATGTTCTAACCAGTGTAGAAAAGCAGTTTGTAGCAAAAATAGCTTTTTTCAAATTACGAAGTAATTTATAATCTTAGAAAGTTTTGGAGCAAAAATGCCATTTTTTTGCACTAAGGAGTGTGCAGGCCGGAAGCGGTCTGAGGTCCTTGGAGGCGCGTGGCGGACTGTGGCCAGCAGCCCTGGCACGCGGGTCGGGGAATGCTGGCCAGCGGACTAGAATTAGGCATGGACGCGTAGCGGTTGATTAAAGATTATTTTACTTACACCGTAGATGGTCACGGTGCAGGCAGGAAAACTTGCTTGAGTTGCAGTTACAGATAGGAAAGAAGAAGAGCGGACAAGAGTTCTAAACTCATGAACTCTAGCCCAATCCAGCTGAAGGCTCTAAAACTGTGAGCCCGTCATGTCAACCGAAGAAAACAACTCGGAGAAGAGATCTGGATACACTCACACGAAGTTTGCTAGGCTCCGTGGAACTTGCGCGCAGGGAAGGGGTTCGTCGAGGGATCGTTCAGCGACGGGGAGAGGCCAGAGGTGGATCAGACCCCTATAGCCTTCTTAAGGTACACGCTGGGTCCGTTAGGCTCCGCAGCACTTAGAGTTCTTCTCGAGACGTGAAGTCCTCCTCCTCCAGATGGTTGTGGAGTCCTCCCTTGCGGGGTTCTCTTTGGAGTTCTCCAACTTGGGCGGAAACCGCTCAAGCCTCTTATACAGCTAGCAAGCCAATCGCTAGCCGCCACGTGGGAATAATTTAGAACTGGCCAATAGTGGGACACAAATTTGCATGCGGGTGGCGGGAACTTCTTTGCACCGGGGTTTTCTCTTTGCAACTGAGAAATGCACCTTGCAAAGAAAGCTCCTCGTGACGGGAAATAATTTAGCAGTGCCGAAGCGCGCACACACAAAATCACACCCTTGGGTTGTGACAAGGGGAAACAAATGTATTCTGTTTTACCAAGAGGCAATTCAGTACATGCTTATCTATCATGTCATCTCTCTAAGGTAAGTACAGGCATTTCTGTATCACTTCACGTGACACTAAAAATATCAGTGAATTTTTTTTCTCCTGATTTCTAAGAATGTAGGCAAAAATTGTAGATTAATCCAATCATATCTGGTTAGTTTCCAAAGTAGAGTTTTATCTCAGTTTATACTTATCAATGGTGTATGTATGAAACAGTGTAGTTGCATTTAGAGTATGACTATATATATGGCTTCTGAGAGTGCCAAATAGTAGCATGGGTACATTTTTTATTTATGATACAATACCACGGCTAGGTACAGACAGTCAAAAAGCCCAAGGCTGAATCGATTCAGTCTTTTCAAGTTAGTCTAAGCTGCACATACTAAATTTGAACAGACGTGAACAGACATTTACCTTTGATTCAGGAAATGCAGCCTCATGCCTGCAGGGGCTCAGGCCAGAAGCTGGCGGGCACTAGAGCATGGCTCTCTGGTTGTGTGTTCACTTCCTGTTCCTGCTGCCCCCAAGGTCTCTGGGATTTGCAGTCCAGCATGCCCCCCAGATCTGTGGGTGGGGTAAGGATAGGCTGTTGCTACAGGCTGCGGCTGAGAGCTGCGCTGCGCTTTTCCTGGTGGGGGGGCTGGGCCAGGTTGTGCTCAGGGCAGGTGGCAGTGGTGCTGGGAGGGAAGTATGGGAGGCGGGAGCCACACCAAAATTTGCCATAGCCCCCCCCGCCGCACCTCCTTCCAGCACTGCCACCACCACCTGCCCCAAGCACAACTCAGCCCAGCCCCCTGTGCCCAGCGCAGATCCTGGAGCATATCCCCCCCCACAAGGACTCCCGGGGTGCATGCAGCAGTGGGAGCTGCGCCCCTTCATGCCCCCCAAATGAACCAAATTAAAACAGAAGTAAACAGACATTTACCTTTGATTCAGGAAATGAAGCCACATGCCTGTAGTGGCTCAGCCCAGAAGCTGGGGGGCACTAGAGCCCCACTCTCTCTCTCATCTCAGGGATCTTGATCTGTCCACCCAGCATGCTCCTTCCCTCCACCAACCCTCTACCCCAAAACAGATTTACCAGCCAGATGCTTCTCTCCAAGTTGCCGGGCTGTGCTCTTGGTCACATGCATGCTGTGATTGTGCATGCATGGGGCATTTATGGGGCATTTATCAGCCACATCAGGCAAAAGCCAATTTCTAATACCTATATTGGTCCCTATATCTGTGCCAGACCAATATGGGACCAATGTATTGGTGCACCTCTAATCATTTCCTGTTCCTGTGTCCAGGTGCCTCTGGGATTGGTAGTCTACAGTCACAGGCAGCACTAAGTTTGAACAGGGGAAGGGGTGTTTAAACCCCTCCCTGGCTCCAGACCCCAGCTGGGGTTTGCCTGAGGGGGACAGTCTCCCCTTCCCCCTGCCCCCCAGACTGGGCTGCATCCCCATCTGGGCTTGCCCACCACCCCCTTGTCAGCCAGCCCTCACTGCTCCAGCTAGGGAGCAGAGGGACAGGGACAACCCTGCTCTCTGGAGCAGAGAGCACAGTCCAGCCCAAGGCTGGAAAGCATGTTGGGATACTGGGGGATTGTGATTTAACTTCAACCAGGAAGTGGTCTGGGACATAAGTTTCATAAACTGGTTTGACCCAAATCAGCTAAGCCTGATGCTATATTCAACCAGGTTTATCTTAAACCAGTTTCAGACATTTTGAAACTAGTTTATGTACACTGAGCTTCTCTTCTGTCACAAATTTAAACAAGTGTCTGATCACTTACTCTGGTTTTTACGTAACTTCTGTCCCTAGCCTAGAAGTTCTAGTTTTAGAGGTAAGTCACAAAGGAGCAGCTATCATCCTGCCTTCCATTCTACTTCAAGAGCTAGAAAATCAAAGGCTAATCGTTTAGACCTCTACAACTGAAGCACCCATTCTGAATGTCTAAGTACATAAATAAGATGAGAACAGACCAATATTAACAGTGTGATTACTGTGCTCCACATCAGGAGAAGGTATTGGTAGGAAGGAATTGAAAAGGAGTTGGTAGTCATGCTGGTCTTGATCTTTTTCTGAAGCCTGTATTTTATGATACTTTATTTCTGATATATAAATGCTGTTCATATAGGTCACCTCAGATCCACTTTGCTGACTTTACAGTAGTAGCATTAATAATTTTAATTTAAAAAGTTCCATTCTTTCATTAGAAGCAGGTAGATTGGCATTTTACCCATTTTATAGATGGGAAAACCCAGGGACCCAGGGACAGATACCACCACAACAACATCTTAAAAAAAGGAAACATGGAGTGTGTTCTTTCAGAACTAGTCCCTTCCTTCCTCTTGTTATTTCCCTTCTTCCCATTATTTCCCTTTGTTTATACCATGCTGTATGATCTATGTTGTATGAACTATGTTCTATGGTTTTTGGAGCAGGTGTCACTATTCTAATCCTTATGAGATGCAGCTATATGCAATTCATGTTGGAGGTCAGGGTTTTGATATTTTGGTTCTGGAGCTTTACTTTCCTCAGAAGCTCAGTAAGGTGACCTTCCAGAAACCAAGTTTGTCCTGCTTAATTGCCTATTAATCTAGGGTACCGTATAAAAATATTAATGCAAGGAGATGCAAGGAGAACACAATTCTTCCACTAATTCTATTCACACAGTGTTTTACCCAAGATTCATTTATTTTCCATAAAAATATATTGCAAAAAAAGAGTATATATTCTGCAGACTGACTCATGATTGATAAGGCAGACAAGGATAGAAGGATAGTTTCCCAAATGTATATATACATACTGGAATATGAGTAACCATAAGTATGCCTTTAAAAAAAACAAACTTTAGAACAACAGGACATGACAACATACTTGTCCACTGAATTAGAGAAAAAACTGAATATACATCACACCACAAACTGCCTGGACACTCTAATAGTATTTAATAAAACAGTTAAAATAATAAAATTCCCATTAACCAAGTAGTCTATGTAATCCTTGAAGTCTATGTAGTGATTATTTACAGATTATTGCTAATGGGAGACTGAGGGAATTGAGAGATGGTCCCTCAGTTTAGTAGCTCATTGTCAGAGAGAAGCAAAGGGTCTGCAGAGTGGTCTACTGCTCCACTATTCAAGTTTGTTGTTTTCATTCATTGTATGCCTGTATCTATGGAACCTGGTGATAACAACAGTCTGTTTGCTTTTCAATTGATGTATTTTTTAAGAACAAATCTACAGCCTGCACTAGCATGATGGTCTTCCTGCTTTTCTCCCTTCTCGATTTTCAGTTCTGTACATATTTAAAAGACAAAGAATAAAACATGATTTACTGACCTTTCACAATTAGAATGAGAGGGAATAAGTTATGTTTTGTGTTCTAGAATTTAAAATATTATATAGTAGTTGTGTATAAACACAACTATTGTATTAATTGTACACAAATATACCTTTCCATATTTATTTCATATTTCCTCCCCCTTTCCCCAACCGCTGCTTTGGCATAGATTTCTGAAAAATAAAAGGTCTGATCATGCCAATGCTCCTGGGCATAATATTTTAATACCATGTGTAATCCTGCTGATATTTCTTAGCTTTTAGCTCCAAACTGTTTATGGGATGAGAACTAGCGTAATCTGGCCAAAATCCATTAGCAGCCACAGTACTTAAACTAATATATGTTATCAGTGGACTTGTAGGACACGTTCAGAGGCATGCATTTCCCATGGCACAAAGCACAGTGGCACATATTTGTGCCTCTGCTTTGTGCCCCAGAGCAAACCCCTGCATGTGTACTCTAGCACATGCTGAATTGTCCCAGGTGGAATAGGGGAGGTGGGTCCAGCAACTGTGTTGGTCACAGCAGCCTTACCTGGGGTCCTGGGGACCTCCCAGGGCAGCAACAGCACTGATCAAGCCACGTGGAGCCTGGCCGGCAGCCAGTGTAACTCTGGATGGGAAGGCCGCATTTCTGGCAGCGCACACTGTTGCTGTGTGTGCCATGTCACTTTTGTGTGGTGGGAGTTTTTTTATACTGGGATCTCCCAGTGTCAAATTTTGGTGCCACATTGCAAATTAGCAGTGTGGGCAATGGTTGCATTTGCACCTTGTGGTTTGTGGTGCCTGAAAAGCCTGTGAGGCACCACAAACCACACATGCACACTCATTAGGACTCACCCTAGACTCTAGAGAAGCATGTGGTACAGTGTTTGCACAATGAGGACTTGTGGTGGGGGTTTCTGTACCCAGCACTATCATAGAATTGTTCTGTGATCTTTAAGAAGTAATTTCCTTCTCTTTTCCTCAGTTTTTCCTTTCACCTTTGTCAGCTTTTTGTATTTGGTTTGAAATGCTTAGACTTTGATTTCAATGAGGAATTAAGTATCTGGTCCTTAGCTAATCGAGGCAGAGACCACTCTTAAAATGTGTTTATTCATGGCTCCCCTTTATAGCTGGGTATCAGTGTGTACTAGATTATTAATAAAAATCGGAACGATTTGGGAAAAAATAATGAAACATTGAATTTAAATTTATAGCAGTATTTCCCCTGATAAGAAATCATTTCTCTTACATATATTCTTGTAATGACCACAAATTGAAGTCAAGAGCAGGGCCCCTTTGTGATAGTTTCAGTTATCGGTGGCAGCAGCAGTCCTTTGATTTGAAGATCATGTCTGTCACAGATCATTAATGAGTCTTGAGGTGACTTAAGAATCCAATCCTTGAGCCATACATCTGTCTGCAGAAGTTGCATGTCTTTTCACAGGGGAGGGTAGGCCGTTGGCCAAGACTTCTCTCCTTTTCCTTCCTGTGCTCCCTCTTCTGTGCTTTGAGGACAAGAAACCTCGAAACAAGCTGGTGCTTGGTTGAGACTGTGGCATGATTGAAGTTGGTCAGAAGCCATCTCCTACCAAGTGTTGATGTCAGCATCCATTTTCTTGATGTATGCCTTCAGTGTGTCCTTGTCATGTTTCCTTTGGCCACTGTGAGCTCTCAGACCATTACTAAGCTGGGAGTAGAGCACTTGTTTTGGGAGCTGAAAATCAGGCATCCACACACAGTGTCTAGGCCAGCAAACTTGGTGCATGAGGATCAAGGACTCAATGCTAGCAACATTGGCTTCTGCAAGGATGCTGACATTTGTGCAGTGATCTTCACAACTCCAATTATGCAGCACTGCTCAGCAGGAAAACTTCAGAAAAACTTGAGATGAATCTGGATATCTTCCCAGACATGATACAGTATACACAAAAAGACTACCAAGGATTTATTACACCATCCATCCAACGCAAAAAGAAGAAATGGAACCAATTACTACAGGAACAACTTTCCCAGCCACAAAACAAGAGGAACACCACCAATACCATACATCATTCCAACATCATACTTGATGAAACAGAAGGAACCAATCAACCCTCTGATATTATCAATCTCTCCATGCACACTTACCAAAGTTGAAAAATCTGTCCTCTTCAGAGGCCTTCATTTCTCTCCAGAAAAACACCCAAATAAGGCACTACAATGTGGAGACCTAGAAGAATTTTTGACGCCTCTGTCTGAAGGAATATTTTCACAAAGAAAAGGAATCCATTTTCAACACCAATTCATGTGGTGACAACATTGATGAAAAAATTGATGCCTAAAAATCCAAAAAAACCTTAGACTGGACACCTAACAACAGATTAAATGCAAACCTTGATCGCTAGATTGCTTCAGAGAAAGAATGAACAATGAAATACTCAACAGCAAACACCACTATAACAACCTCTCCCTCTCAGAAAGAAGGGCCACAGAATCTCTAAGATTCAACCACCAAATATTAATAACACCAGCAGATAAAGGAGGAGCTATAGTTATCCTTTACCATGAAGACTACATAAATGAAGCCAACCGACAACTCTCTGACACCACTTACTATGGAAAGCTAGAGGAAGATCCAACTCCCCTTTTCGCCTCAAAACCACCATCACATCATTTCCATCGGAACTACAAGAAAAACTTCAGACCCTGGTCCCTCCACTACTCAAGGGACTATCCAGGGACTTTTTACCTGCTCCCTAAAATAAACAGACAAGGAAACCCTGACAGACCTATCATTTCCAACCTTGGAACCGTAATGAAAGAAATATCAAGTTTCATCAAATCCATCTTAAAAACACTTATCACCAAAAGACAAAGTTTCATTCAAGACACAACAGACTTCCTGCAAAAACTCAAAAACATAGGCAACCTTCCCAGCATTACCCTCCTATCCACCATGAATGTCACCAGCTTATACAACAACATCCCACACCAGGATGGCATCCTAGCCTACCACACATATCTACAAGAACGAGATTACAATTCAGAGTACAGAGCTCAGGATATCACTGAATTCATGTACTTCATCCTTACACACAACTTCAGTTTCAACAGGTAACGCTTCCTCCAGACCCTGGGCACAGCTACGGGCACCAAAATGGCCCTACAATATGCCAACATTTTTATGGCCCACCTAGAAGATTTCTTCAAGAACTGTACCATCAAACCTTTACTATACCTAAGATATATAGATGACATTTTCATCATTTGGACCAAAACCCTGCAGTCTCTGATTTTCACCAAAAATTCAACAATCATCACCCCTCCATCAGACTATCACTTGAATACTCTAACACCAGCATTTCCTTTTTGGACACCATGCTCAATATCCAAGATGGTAAAATTCAAACCACCATATATAAGGAACCCACGGGCCAACATATGCATCTACATAGAACCAGCAATCACCCTAAACACATGAAGAAAGCTGTAATTTACAGGCAAGCTCTCTGATGCCACTGAATTTGCAATGAGGAGAATACCCATGATCAGGACCATCCCTGGAAGGGGTGGCAAATTGGGGTGACTGCCCCAGGCCCCATACTTTGGAGTGCACTGCGGAGCTGATCAGAACTGTATGGCAACTCTAGGCTGCCACCAGCTTCACGTCCAGCCACTTGGCACTCCCTCCCCATCCCAGCTGCTGAATCCACCACTGGCTTCCTCGCATCTGGGGGCAGGGCCCCGCACAGGCTGATTTGCCCCCACACTCTGCTTGGGTCATCTCTGCCCATGATCACCACCTCACACATCTCAAAAGGGCCTTCAGTCAACAAGGACACTCCTCCAGAGAGATAGATTGCACTTTTGAAATTCACCTGGATACCACATGAAGAATTGCTGCAGTACAAAAAGAAAATCGCCACAAATTGCACACCATTAGTTATTATGACATATCACCCTTTTGCGGAACCCTCATGGAAAATCCTCAAATAATTACAACCCATACTAGAAGACCTCATTCTTAAAGAGATCTTTCCAGAACCACCTGTTAGACCCCGACACCATGCGGCACCCAACGACTAGGGAGACGACGGTCCAATTGCCCATGGATCCTGTTAGTCATTAGCGAGAGCATGCAGGGAGCAAACACCAGCACACTTTGCTCGCAACAGCTTTAGTCAGAATGGAGACAGCTTTGGACTATCTCCCAAAAAAACAACAAACTGGGGAGCCACCCTGAACAATAGTCCTTTTCACATTTTACACAACTTGGTTCATACATATTAACATTTATTCCACCTCTGTCCCTCCTCGGGTTCCACCCATTTCTCCTCCCATCTCAAGCTCCACCTTGGTTTACTGTTTACTTCATTAACGTAGAATTACCTATGCATTTCATATATTGACATGCCTCTCTGCTAAGAGCGTGTGCATAAGGCCATGAACTCGGGTACTCTCAGTCATTTGCTGCTTCTTTCTTGTTCTTTGCTGATTTCAGCACCATCTCCAAGGTCTTGTTTCTGTTTTATCTCCTGATGATAGCTGGTGGGCTAGATTTTGTTCTTCTTATACAATGGGCTTTAACACTTTGTTTAGGAAACTGCTTGCCTAAGCATTTGCAAGTTTAGTCTTAATATATTATCCTGCCTTGTGACCAGCAGCTTTGCTGACACACAGATTAAAAGCCTTTTTCGAGCTGCAGATCCAGTGCTCCCCAAAAATCTACATTATTGTCACCCTAACACTATCCATCTTACCCTTTAAACAAGCACTGAACCTTGCTAACCTCATCACCAGAAGCAAACTCCCTGTGACCCAAACCACACTGAGTGGATCCAGACCAAGACAGGACAAGAAATGCAAAACCTGCCAAGAAATGCAAGACCAGTAGAGACTCCCTATGCTTGAAGAAGGGTGACTGTGCCCAAAAGCTTGCTAAGAACTTTTTTCCAACTACTCAGTTGGTCTAATAAAAGATATCACTTCTACTCAATGAAACTTACAATTTAATGTGGAGGATTTTCAAGAGGCATCATTGGTGATACCTCTCTAGGGTCTTGAGATGCCAATGGTAGGTCACCCCTGTTTCATATTCATAGAAGAGAGTGGGAATAATGACTGCATTGTAGGCCCAGATCATGGTGCCTTTCTGGAGATTGCAATGAATAAAAACATGGCAAAGCAATTTCCCAAAGGAGTGATCTTGTGTTGGATCTCCTCATCAAAGTTCACTCTCTGAGAAAGGTGGATAGTGAGGTAGGAGAACTGCTCAACTACCTCCAGGACCTTTCCCTCAATGGTAATTTGTTGAAGGGTGTCACATTCATGGTCTGGGGCAGGCTCATAAAGCACTTCAGTCTTCTCGATGTTGAGAGAGAGGCCCCAAGTTTGGTAGGCTTTTCTAAAAAAAAATTATCACAGTCTCAAGGATTTCCTCAGTGTGCACAAGGATGGCATAGTCATGGGCATATTGAAGGTCAAGGATGTGGTTTTTTGAGTACTTTGATCTTACAGTGAAAACATCCCAGATGGAAGAGCCTTCCATTCATTCAGTATTCAATGTCAATTCCAGAAGGAAGGTATCCCTTAATAAAAACCAAATTGACTGTCAGAAAAATGGAACAGAGTTGGGGTTGATGACATCTTTGTTTGACCCTAGTTCAGGAGACAAATGGATCACTCTCTGATCCCCTGCATAGAACAGTGGCAGTCACTTGGTTGTGGCAAAGCATCAGGACCCTGATATACTTTTCCAGACATCCAAATCTGGCCATTATTTTCCACCATGCTTTGTATTTGTTGGAATCAAAGATTTTAGTGAGGTCAGTGAAGACCAGGTACTGGTCCTGGTGTTGTTCCCAACACTCTTATTGGGCCTGGTGGGCAACAAATATCATGTTAACTGCCCCACCAGATGATTTTAACCCACACTGAGTTTCTGGCAAGACTTCCTCAGCAGGAGATAGAAGATGGTCCAGGAGAATACAGGCAATTAGTGCTATGAAAAGGAGGGTGTTACCTCAATAGTTCCAACATGCAGACTTATCTCCTTCCTTGAGGACAGTCACAATGTTGGCATTCCTCAGATCCCCAGGAACCCCTTCATTGTTCCAAAAACATAAAATAAATTTCCAGAATCTCAGTACTAGTTCCTCACCACCAAATTTATAAATTTCAGCAGGTATGCCATCTGGTCTAGGGGTATTTTTATTCTTAGTTTCCTTTGATGTCATGCCCAACTCTAAGATAGGAGAGTTGGCAAGGGATCCCATTTCAGGATCTTAGGGGATGGATTCGATGGTGGTATCTGCCACAGTGCACTCATGGTTCAGGAGTGCCTTAAAGTGCACTTTCCATCTAGCTTGGATAGATTTATTGTCTCTGAGGAGCATTGATCCATCCTACTTGAGAAAGTAGGACAAGAGGAAGCTGAGCCATAGGTGGACTTCATTGTCTAGAAAAACTTGTGCATGTCATGTTTCTCTGCATAAAGCTGGATCTCTTTGGCTTAATCTTGCAACCACTGATCTTTGATTTCCTGGATCCTCCTTTGAGCTTTGACTTTGCAGAGCTGATACATCATCTTCTGCTGAAATTAGGTGTCATCTTGCCAAACAGAATGAGCCTTTCTCTCCTGGACAAGGAGAGCTTGGATCTTGGCACCACTCTTATGAAACCAGTCTTGATATTAATAGGTGGTATAGCCAGTGGATTCAGCACAGACCATATGGATGGTGGCTTTAAACCCTTTCCAGAGTTTGTCTATGTTGCCTTCATTTGTGGACAAGACAGAGAGCACTGTTAGAGATCCTTATAGAGACTTTGGGGTCTTTAAGAGTGAGAGTCCTTCACAGTACTTTTGTCTGTTTTTGTTGTTTTAGAGCAAGCCAGATGTTCATAATGGATCTGACAAGATAGTGAACTGTCCAGTAGTCTTTAGCTCCTTGCATGGCTCATGTGATATGGATATCCACTTGATCACAAGCTATAACAATAACATAGTTAAGGAGGTTTCTGTGCTTAGAATGAGGGTGTCTGAAGATGGTCTTATATTTGTCACTCTATCTGAAGATGATGTTCGTGATGACAAGACCATGCTCCACACATTTGCTCAGGAGATGGGTGTTGTTGGAATTTACTTTTCCTATTCCTTCTTTCCCAATGGTGTCACTCCAGAGTTCCAGGTTACATCTGACTCTGGCACTGAAGTGATGAAGGAGAATAATCCTGTCCTCCTTACAAGTGTTAGTCAGTATATGGTCAAGTTTGGACAATAACTGGTCTTTGACATCATCATCAGTATGAAGCATTGGGGTGTACAAACTAATGATGGTGATAGGCTGGTTGTTGGAGAACTTAAGACAGAGGGTCATAAGGCATCTGTTAATGCACACAGGGAGCTCCATAAGTTGACTGGAAAGCTGATTCTTGATGGTGAAGCCAAAGCCATGAACATGTCTGTTCTGGGCCAGTTTCTCCTTCAGAAAAAAGTGTAGCCTCTACCCTCTTCCCTCAGGTGACCCTCATCTGGTCATCTTGTCTCACTCAGAGCTTTAATAGCAATGGTGTATATCACTAGCGCTGTGGAGGCAACGGCAGTTCTTCTTTCTGGTCTTTCATTGCCTTGGTTACCCATCAGTGTATGAACATTATATGTTGTCAACATCGTTGTCCTCTTACGATGTTTTAGACAGCAGAGAGAGTGATCCTGCTGGACAGAGTTATCCAGCCAGGAGCAAATAGTTTCTAAACAAAAATAGGCTCTTCTGAGACAGTCTACCTCATATATCCAAAGAGATACATGCACATAATCATAAGGAACAAAGGAAGGATCAATTTAAGAGTAATAAGAATATGCATTAATTTGTTCTAACATGCATTAATTTGTTCTAACAGAGTTCCAAACTAGTAGAAATAATTAAAACTGGGCTGCTGCAGAAAAGAGAGGAGACTGGATAAGACTGAGTATAAAACTGATTTATTTGCAGAAGAGTAAAATATAATTATTTACTTGCAAAAATTAAAATCTATTTTTTTAATTAATTGTTCCATGTGATGAAAAGCACTATTGCCACAAAAGCCAAATCAATTTTTTTAGTAACGTAGATTGGTCTTTCCTGTCTTGTTGGCTAATTCAGTGCAAATGTGAATCTTCCATATGGTAGTGCAGACACACAGTGTGAGCATTGGAGAACCATTACATTAAAAAATTGCTATGTCAACAAAACTCGCAAGCCTCCCACACGAAAGAGCAAACTAATATCTTATTGCCTGTTTTCTATTCTGTGTTCATATATGTCTGTTAAAATTGCATACATTTTGCATGCATTCTGCCACCATCTCCTGTTTTACCTGTAAGGGTACTGTCAACATTTTATATAATTTCACTAGACAGAGGCCAATTTATGTTAAAAATCACACTTTCAAATAGTAGGGCATAAGAACATGGTTGTTCTTGCCCACTACTAAACAATACTGAATGCATTTGATATTTACCACATCATTTTAAACAATAGAAGTTAATATGTGTTCTTATGATTAATTCTCTCTTGGTTTTTCTCTCTCTCTTTATGTCTAGTGTTACTGAGTCTGGCACATACTTGATATACACCACAATTACTTTGTACCATGTAGAGCCTGCTAATAGTTCCCAGAGTACTAGTGTTTCTCCCTTATTCCTTCCCAAAGGGCTCCATTCTGGTTTCTTTCTCAATACTCTGCCCTAAATAGAAATGTTCCAGGATCAAACCAGCATGAATTGCCTCTCTTCTGCCTGCACTCAAGTCTCCCCATGGATTAAGAGCCTTAGCCCAGTTGTTTCAATCAGTACTCTGAGCAACAATACTATTTCAGCCATGCTTATTTTCCAAATGCAACTCTTTTTATCAGAATCAATATTTCTAATTTCTTAAGAAAAATGAACATCCACATAGTGGAGGTCTTTTGCATTTATAACCTTTGTAGATCCTGCTAATGGAAGATTTGTGTGCATATGATTGCTGTCAGTCTGGGACTTGAAGTGTCTCCAATATGCTCATCTAAACTTGCCAGAAAGATTGTGTATATCATCTGATTATCTTCACTACCTGCTGTCAGTAGTGAATACTATGCCGTACAGGAAACATTTGAAGAGTCTAGCTTTTATACATTCACTACACATTAAATAAACTAATTGGTTGTTTAACATCACTTTATTTGATTAAGAACCAGATTATTTAGAATTCATTATACACATTAAGAAATATGTTCTTAGTTTTAACAGATGTATTTGGAATAATCATATCTGCTGCTAACATGAAAAATTCTCATTAAAAGAATAGATGGCCATTATATGTTAAACATCCCATATGTTACTAAAAACAAATGTATTCTGGTGTAATACAGCACTTAGCCTTGGATAGACGTCTTTATTATTTTAATATAAATACATATTCAGTTCTACATATCCATTATGGAATTATTCTCCTCAAACAAATATGTTTTTAATAATTATTTGGCTTTTAATTACCATTTACTTTTTCATCTTGTAAAACTGAAGTGAATTGCCAGTTGAGACAGTTGAGTGTGTTAGCTGAAGATCAGTTATTATCCTTGGAATGTGTATTGTATTTGGATGTAAAATATTTTTATACTTTTATTGTTTCAGTAGATGAAGCTGGAATATTATTCCTTTTTATGCTCTCAGTTTCAAAGTGAAGAGCCTCTCATGTGTATGTTGAGGGTTTGCTGGGGTTTCTTTTTCTGGCAAAGATGTTTAGTTAATTTTTTTCTGTTTTTCAAAGTGGACTTTTGGGAACATACTTAGAATTGATCTTGAAGAGAAAAAAGACATGGTGTACTTTACTGCACTGTTAAGCCACAGTTACTTGCACCTTGTTATGTGGAGAGAAAACCCTGCTAAGGTACTTGCATAGACTGTCATGCCATTTAAATAGTCAAGTTTCATGTTGCAGTTGCCAAGGTGGCCAAAATTCCCCTCCTCACCCCCTTATTTCTTCTAAGGAACTGTGTAGAAGCTAAAAATTCTCCTTATTAACATATTCTACAGTATTGATAATTTCTAAGACTTTCAGCAAGCTACATAAATAAACCTTGTGTCTTATCTCATATTCAAGTACATATGGTAAGTAGAATCAATCAAACATTTACATATTTTATTAGGATTCTCCTATTAAGGATGGCTACCAATTATTTTAAATGATTATATTTAACCCAGATGGTTTGAATAAAATCTTTTCATGGTATGTTTTGTTGTGCTCTGAAAACACATACATATTTGTTCTTCCTTTTACAAAAAAGAAGGACGCAACTCATTTTCCAAGTAGTTAATGTAATAGATTTAGAGCAAATCTATGAAGGGCACCCTAGTTTACCCTTTAGCACCCATGCAAACAGGAACTGTGTGGATACCACAGGTATAAAATATTTTGTCACTTTCTGGTATCTTCTAGCCTTGCTTTCTAGAGATGTCCAAACTTAAACTGAATAGTTCTGACTTTCTTAGACTGGTATTAATAGAAGAAAATAGGTGATAAATGAATAGATGAAGTTACAGCAACCTAGGTTTGTTGTCAAACTTGATTTCACTATTAGATTTTGCGTCTTTATTTTTAGTAATTTGATATTTCCCAGGATGGAGAATGTAGTACACTTCTAGAGAATATAAGAAAGGAAGGAATGGAAAAGCTGAAAGGAATAAGGAATTATCAATGGAGGCAAAGGCTGAAAAATGTAGGACAGCCCTCAGATTGCTGGTAGGATATAGCATGGTTGTATTGACATAAGGTGTTACTTCTTCATTATCAGCTGCATAGGGTGATGGGTATAAACAGTAGTGTTATACACTTTTAAACAAGTAACACAAAATCAAGATGTTGAACTTAACTGCTTTAATGTCAATCTCCTTTCCTTGTTTTAGATCTTCCCAAAAAACAAGTTAAAATTGGAGCTATTGCTAATAGTAATTGAGAAGCATGGGTTATTCCCCAATCAGCTGTCTGGTTACAGTTGACAGTTGCATTACGTATATTCAACAGCCTTCTTTACCTTAAATGAGTGTTTTTGAAACTGTTTTCTGCAGAATCCTGCAGTAGGTCATCAGGAGTTCTGCAAAGAGGCTGGGGGTAATGGCACAGAGAGCTAGGAGATGGTGTGCTGCAGTTGCTGAGCCAGGTCACCTGGGCATGTGTCATTCTTTAGGAAAGAGATAGGAAAAGTGTGATGTAAAAAGGGTTTGTGATTTTAGGAAGTTTGAAAACCACTGCCTTAGATGAAATCTTGGTTGCACTGAAGTCAATGGCAAAACTCCTATTGGTTTTATTTGGTCAGGAATGTCAACTGTAGTGTCCCCAATTAGCAACACAAGTGTGTTTTTAAACTGAGGCCCCAAATGAACCATTATGTTGACTTGGTGAAGAGAGAAACAGTTTGAAAACATGCAGTGGGATAACATCCAATGAGAATATCGTTAACGCAGGCAAAAAACAAAGAAAGTATTTTTGAGCACTGAGAAATGCACAGAGCCCTGAATAGTGCAAAAGGGTTTTACAGGCATGCATGTATACGTAATTTCTGAACCATCACAGCAACAATCACACCTAGCCTACCAAGTGTACATAATAATGTTTCTCTGAATAATTGTGTAGACAGACATATGAAAAAGTCATACTTTCTCATCTTAGCCACAAAATCTACACCTGCAGCATGACAGAAAAACCGTGGTGAAATTGGCAAATCTGATTATATTTAACTCTCCCTGATTAAAATTCTAATTTTTACTAGGCAAGTAGACTATTCCAAAGTTGCTGTATGTTACTATACTGCTGCCCATTGTGACGCTATGCTATTCTGTGCCTTTAGAAATATGGATAAAATGTAATCACTTTTCATATACAATGAATATATAATATATATCAAATATATAAGTATTTGAGTATATATGTATATATTTATTTAAAAAGGTAATGGAAATGATGCGTTGGTACTGTGTATTTATGTGGACATTACAGGAGATAATGAAGATGAAAATCATGTCTTGCTTTGTGTTAAATATATTTGCTTTCTTTAGACCATCAGATTGTAGTAACAGATTATTCTTAACTGGACAGTAATTTATGGGAGATAGTTATCATGATATTTATTGCATACTTAGCAACTCCAATTTATTTAAAAATTAAATTGCAAATTGGTTTTCAGTATTTCTTTACTGCTGTAATCAGTGGGCGAAGCTTAAGGGGAAAAGTTGCAAAGGTATTCACTGTGACTATTTGTGGGCATTTGAATAGTTCATCTCAAATAATACAATATTTTAATAAAAATAATAGATTGTAATTCAAATGTATGAAGAATATGGTGGTTAACCCTAATCAAATAATGGGCTATTTTACCTTTTATCTAAAATAATGATACAATACTGTGAATACAAATTGTTGCTATAAGGACTTAGTGCTTGTGCTAATCAATTGAAATCCAGTTTAGACTTAATTTTTTGTAAGGACACTAGAGAAAATAGCACTATTCCTGTACAATTCTTTTCCCCTCTGATATTTCAGCAGTCATTTTATTAATATATTAACACAGCAAACTGATTTATATGAAGGAGTTTATCCCTCACTGTCAAGGAGTCTGATGCCATGGTATCTTTTTAAAGACATTGATTTAATGGTTTGACAGGGGAAGAAAAATTAGATCAAGCATTACAATGTGACAACATTTTCATAAAGATTGAAAATAAAGTCAGGGTAGTATCTGCATTGGAAATGTCCAGGGATTTTTTAGTATTTTGGTTAACAATGTTGTGACATGTGAAAGGGCCTAATATCTAGATTTTTTAAAAGCTTCTCTTTTATTTCATTATTTTCTTAGTCATTTTAACTGGACATTGCCGGGTCATACTTGGCATTTGGGGGGGTGGGGGGGAGGGGTCAAAGCTGGAGACAAGTACAATTATTTTCTGTTCCATCAAGTGGCAGAAATTTTTTAAAATTTTTTTTCTTGCAGAATGTTAACTGAAAATACTTCAATCTTGGGAGTTATGTGTATAAATATGAATGGCAGATTACTTCAGGGCTTCAACTGTCCAACTTCTAAGCAGCTGGCAGCTGTATGCCCTGTGGGCTGCACCAAGGAGAACCACAGGGTCCTGGTCTGCACGCTGCTGTGATTCCCTCCCTCCTCACAGCTCCATGTGGGCACCTCCCCATTTCCCCGACCACTGCTGCAGCCTGGAGTCATGATTCCTCCCGTGTCCTCCCCGTTGCACTGTATGCCCATGTAATCTTGGACTCAGTGTCAGATTCCCTGTGCTGTGTCCTGTAGCGCCCAATCCTCTGGGGCAGGAACTGGAAGCAGCAGCTGGAGGAGGGAGGGGCAGTCGGGAGACTACAGCTGCAACACAAGGGCAGTGAGGGGAGTGGTGGCTGGGTCAGAGTCTGGGGTCTTAAGTTAGCCACTTGCAGGCTGCCAGTTGGACAGCCCCGAATTAGATAAAGACTTGGATAAGGTGCTATTTTTTTCAGTCAAATTTGGCAAATGCTTTAGGCTGAAGAACAAAGGAAGGAAAAATACAGATTTTGAAATTGCTTCAGCAGCTCTCAAAGGATATGATTTGTGCTTTCACACTGGAGTCAGAACAGTAATGAGGAGGAGCTGGCATAGATCTAGCATTCCTCTTTTACCTTGTAATCCAGTGGCTAGGGCACATACTTGGGATCTGAGAGATCGTAGTTCAGATCCCTTCTCTACCACAGTTAGAGAATCTGAGATTTGAAATTGCATCTCCAGCCTCACAGGAGAGTACCCAAACTACATATGTGGCAATAGGACATATTCAAATGGGTGGCTTGAGTTCTCAAGTTGAAGCTGTTGTACTGTGAATAACTAAACCTTCAGAGCTGAAGAAAATGCATGACTGATTGTTGCCTTGGGATAAGGTTATACAGAGATACCTCAGTTGCAACCCATGTTTCATTTCAAATTGAAGTGTTTTATGTGAAGTGGAACAGGATCAGTAGGAGAGATCCGGGTGACTTGCATCTGAATGCCATAATACCCAATGGTTAGTGCCCTCACCTGAGACATAGGGGATCCAAATTCAAGTTACATTTATCTGACTGAAAACAGGGATGGTAACTTAATTAAGTCTTCTTGTCTTTAATGAAATATTTGCAACAGGATAGAGGTTTGGGACATACAACCACTGGCACTCAGAAACAGGGTTTCACAGCATTTCTGGAGGGTTAAAACAATGTTCTATTATTCTAAAGTCTTC
Organism: Alligator mississippiensis; assembly: GCF_030867095.1. NCBI lineage: Eukaryota > Metazoa > Chordata > Crocodylia > Alligatoridae > Alligator > Alligator mississippiensis. Next base: position 51,195,329 of record NC_081832.1, read on the forward strand.
CCAAGTTTCTCAAGAGCTAGTCCTTACCTTTAAAACATATATGGGAATTGATTGGGGGAACCTTTTCAGATGCTTTTGCCATTTCATTTATTTATTCAGTCAGGGGTTACTTTCAACCTATTTAGTCAGAATATAGAGGAAAAGGGTACAAAGTATGTGGTTTAACTGAGTGACTTTATATTAAAATAATTGTTTCCATGTGCAAATTCCTTCATTCACTGCAAAACTAGTGTACACCTCATGCCAATACTTGACTGGCTTTTTTTTCATCTATGAAGTTTCACTGGTATTTCTTAACTACTACTCTTGTTAATTTCCATTTATTTCGTCTGCCAATGGGTAATGACAGAACAAATCTTGTTTCAACAGAACTAAAAAGTGTTTCCTTGATGCCTTTCCATCATTTCATTTATTTCCAGTGGAGGAGTCAGTGTTCTGTGCACTGTGGTCTGTTTTGACAGCTTACTAGAAATTCTATATATGGCACTTCCATAAGAGTTTTCAATTGTGAAAACTATAGCAGTTAAACAACATTTTACAAATGTTAAGTCACACAGTCCATATAAGGTATGCATTACTGATCCCATTGCATTTACTAGAAAAATGAATTACTGAGAATTTTAGTGACTTTTCAAAGTTGCAAAGGGTAGAGGCCAGTAGTCCAACTAGACATGAGTGAATGGGGCACCAGGCCCAGGTGCCCCCTTAGAGGGGTGCCAAATGGGGAGACTTTGCCATGGCAGCAGTGGCTGGGCAGTAGCAGCCCAACACCATGGCAGTAGAAGCCAGGGGAAAACAAAAACCTGGCAGCAGCAGCTGGGGTATTTGAGTCCCCAGTGACAGATAAGACTAACTCTCCCCCTGCTCTCTGGCCCTTGGCACCCCCAGAATATAGGGTGGTTTTGCTCAGGGTGAAAAGCTTGTTATTTGCACCTCTGGTGGAAACAGAATTAGGAATTAGGAGATGTAGTACCTAGTCCTTTTCTCCAGCCAGTCAGTTATGCTGTCTCACTGGTCCTGCTCCAGAAGAATTGGTTTGTTGAGGTCATTGCCAGGTTTCAAGCCAAGTACTGGCCTATTTTGAGCTTACCTTTATAAATGACCTCATGCTAAGTCATTAGGCCTGTTTACCCAAGTTGAATCTGGGAACATGCTGTCCAATTTGGAATACCTTATTTTAGTATCACCAAAGAATTTCTGACCACAGATGCCCAGGCTTGATTCAGCCATGGAAAGGCCAGCGAGCTCTGAATGTCATTGGACATCAGTTTGTAAATATGGTATTCATGTTTCTTTGACTGTCAGTACATCTTCCAAGCAGTGGATCAGTAAATTTGTTTCCCCCTGCTATTTTTGGCAACATTGCCTTTATACGTTTTTGTTAGGCTGCAATGGAAAGCATAATGAAAAAGGAAAAGTTTACTCTCTGAGAATTTATTTTCTCGTACTCCATGTCTTCTGTTCTCCCACCCTCCTATAGACACTAGGAAGTTATATTTGATCTAAGCTACACAGGGTGAGTGAGAGTTGTTGAATTGAGGGTAAGTGTTGCTGTCACATAACAGGTTAATTTTAATGAGTAGATGGGGCCAGAGTATCAAGACTTGTTCTCTCTGTTTTTGATACCGGGTGAATGAAAGGCATTATGCTGTTCTATATTTGTACAGAAGACTACCAAAGTTACGCTTTCAGGTGAGAAGACTATGACTTCCATTGTACTAGAGGACAAGGAATAGCAGTAAGCCTTGTAGGAAAAAAAATGTGTATAATATAAGATGAAGCATGCCTTAATTCACATGGTGTTCTACTTAGACAGAGAATTTGATAAGAAAGATTAGAATGGGAAAAGAAAGACATTTTAAAAAGCAAAGCTATTACAAGGTTCATTACTTTATTTATATGTTCTCCAAAATCACATGAATGAAGGGAAAAAATGAGAGGAAAAAAAATACTGGCTTCAGTTCAGAATGTCAATTACTACTTTTTTAATCCTCTTTTCACAATTTATTTGACATCTTGAACAGTAGCCAAAAAAGCTATTATAACTATAAAATATATTCATTGGTATAAATCTCATTACGTTGAGCAATTTAATTAAGGTATTGACATGCTTAATTGATACGTGCTAGGAGAGACCATTTTCATATCTAATTTCCATACGCTTTCTGCTTTTAAAAAAAACTAGCTCCGTAAAAATGTTATAGATTCAGCTAAGCCCTGTCATCCCAAAGGAGCACTTGCTACCATTTACCTTGATTTAGAGCCAACTACTTTCCTAAGTGGAGCTCCATTAAATGGATCTGATATATGCCTGACTCAAACATGCGTCAGCTTCTCTTATGATCAATAGTGGAATATTTATATTAATAAAGCACCAAGTTAATTAAATAAAATAGTCTTCTGGGTAAACTTAAGATACTAGGGGATGGGCAGAGAATCAATATATTCTGCCATTTGAACATTAACTATGTGCCTTGAAATTTTATGTTAGCTCACCGAAGATGCTTGCAATGTGCAAGTTTGAGACTCATAAGAGAGCCCTATGGTGAATGTATTTATGCTTTCTACTTTGAGGTTTCTTTGAGGGTCACTAAAATGTATTCTGAGTTTTTTTCCTCTCTGACTTCTGTCTTCACTGTATTTGTAATAATCCTTTCTTTCACCATGCAGCAGCCTAACAAGGGTTAGTTTTACATTAGGATAACCTACACTTAGGCCAAGTATGTGCTAGCCATGCAAGTCATGTTAGTTAGCAACTTCCTATGGATAACTTTGTGAAATATATGTCTGATATAATGTTTTAAAGCATGTAACTTTTCTTTTGTAAAGAGGATTTCAAACTAGTTAATGTATAAACTGTCCGTTAATCTAAAGCATGTGAATTGGTGGTTCATGGATGTTTTTTAAATTTAGGGTAGGTATACACTAAAGCAAAGGTGCGAGGCAGCTTGTGTAGCTATACCTTAACCTATTTTAAACTAGTTAGCTTGGGCACTGCTTGCAGTGTGCCTATGGTGAAACGTAGCTCAGCCCAGGACTTTGAGGTAGATACTCAAGAACCCAAGCTGTGCTAAGGTGTGTGCCACTACAGTTATACTGCTAGCTGTGTTAAAACTAACTCAGGGTATCCTACATGACCTGCACTCATACCTAGACTGCAGCATAGGTATAATGTGTTGTGAACTTTGCATTTACTTCAATATTTTGCTCTAAGAGTGAAAAATTCTACTGTTTTAAATGGTAACTGTATAATTTTTGTAACCTACAGAGGATCTGCCTGTCAGTAACATTAGGCTTTTTTTTTTTTTGGGGGGGGGGGGGGTTGTTTTTTTTTAAAGAAGTTGTAAGGGTCAGTATGCAGGACAATAAACAGGTTTACACTGAGGATTTTCTTTCACTCTAGAAATTCCTCTTTTAAAGATTATCGAAATCTGACAATAACTTCTGAAGGTATAAGTGTATCCAAACTGGAAGACAATTTAGTTCAATAGCAATAGATTATTCAGTCAAGCCACTGCTGCTATAAATTAACATGTTATCATGCATTTAGGCAGCATCACTGCATTTTGGATGGTAATGCACACATCTCTGGTTTAAGCACCAGATCTTTGTGTGGCCTCATTTTCAAGGACAGCACTGCAATGCAGTGTTGTAATAGTGCCGCATTGTTAGAGGAGCCAACCTTTGTATGAGAGGTTCAACTCTCTTTCATCTACTACTTGTAGTTTTCAAGGTCATAGTAAAGCTGCCGAGAGTGTCAAGGAAGCCATTTTGTTATAAATAGCAACTGTTGCATTTCTCAATACGACAAGTCACTGTGTAGAACAGTGGTGTTCAACTCACAGACCACATTTGGTCCATAAGAGGCTAATGTGAAACCCCTAAGCTCTTGCCTGGCCACCATTGCTCCCCTTGATCTTGCTCAAGAAGCAGTGGCCAGATGAAGGGGAGCAGGGGCAGGGCAGCACAGCAGGAGGCCCATTAATTTCACTGCCCACATAGCAGCTGTGGAGGGAAGGAGAGCACTCACGTAGCAGTCGTGTGGTAGGATGTGGGAAATTGCCTAAGTGGTGGTGGTGGTGATGGGGGGGTGGGAGGCAGAGGGAGGAGTCTTGTGCTGCTCATGTGACATCAGCAGCAGGGATAATCGCTGGCTTAGTGATAGCAGTGGGGGCCTTTTGTGGTAGAAGGGAGAGGCTCATGCTTCTCATGCAGCAGTGGTGAAGAAGAGAATTACCTATGTGGTAGTAGCAATGGGAGGGGGCAGGGCTCATGCTCTTTGTGTGGCGGGGGCGGGGAGGGGGAGGGTCTGCACACAGCCGGGGTCCCGGTGAGCCCCTGCAGCCCATGTGGTTTGCAACCCAGGGCCTGCAACCTGTGCAGCATGTGGCTCCTAGCCACTCTCAAGTTGGACAGTCCTGATCTAAAACATTCCCCTTTGAATGACTTAAGTATATGAAGTCCTACCCAGCACATAGACATAATCAAATTACATTGTAAAGCAGAGTAGACTGACCTACTCCTAGTGAGTAAATAAATACATAAACCATCAGAATGTGGAAATGGATAGTTTGCTATGTTTGACGTATTTTTAAATGGTTAAGCATATCTGCCAAACTTTGGAGAGAGCCTGGAAAATGGTTTCCACCAGCTCCACCACATAACCTAGTTCTATATTTATACAACTAGGTATACATCATACTGACAGTTTATTCTAGACTATGTATACATGTATTATAAATAAGCACATGCTATATTTATATCTGAGTACCATGTACATATGTATACTTAATGCTTCCACTTGTTCTCCATGAATTAGAACACTCCAAAAAGGATTTATGATGATCCCTGTGTAATATCCCCACCTATATATATATAAGTTCTAAAACAACTACTGACTCTTATTTTTTATTGCATCTTATAGAGCTTTACTGGGTTTTAAAGCCTTGTCTTAGCCTTTCGTTTTGCTTGGTATTCCCTTCTTTTTGATAACTTACATACAGTGTTAAAGAGTTATATTAGCAGATCATCCCTGCACTTTATGGCTAAGTACAGGCATTCAAGTAGCCAGCAGCAGAAGTGCTCCAATTTCCAACCTTTACTCTAAGCAGCCCTGCTTAGGTCAGGAGGAAGCAGAACACATGTTAGTCCTTGTTGGGCAGGGCTCAGAGGCTGCCTGCATGGCTTGAGTGTAGCAGGTAAGGAATGCACTTGCACACCTCCCCGCAGGCTCCCCAGGCTGCTGAAAGTTCCTGAGTGGAGCCGAATGACTGAGCAGACCCTGACTGGCTGGTGGGGACATCACAGCCACCCACCTTGTCCTGATGTGGCAGCAGCTCATCATAGCCACAAGCCATCAGCCAGCCATCCTGTGCATGCCCACCCAGTACACTCTGTGCCTGCCATGCGTGTATGTGTGTGTCTCCTGGATGCCTGGGTTCTGTATGTGTGCATGTCCTAGATGCCTGTATTCTCCCCCCTCTCTCCACTCCTGACCATATTGGTGGCCCCAGCCCTGCACCGCAGCAGGCTGTCCAGATCCATGAGGCCCTGGCCAAGTAGCTCCTCACCCATGTGGACCAGGAGTTCTCCCTGGATGAGTAGGGCAGGAGGGCTTTTACTGCCCCTGCCCTGGCACCGGGCCATGGGTCTCTTTCCACAGGCTCCTCTGGTCTTGCATCACAGACACCTCTGCCCACAACCCACACTGTCCCCCTTCCCCTCTCCCTCCCCAACTCCCTCTGGAGCACACACCGGGGTGCAGGGGAATGCAGTGCAAGGAAGAGACTTGCCTCATTTTAATCAACTGTTGAAGCTGCCAAACTTTTAGTGTGTTTATTAAACAAAAACTGCAATGTTGTCCACTTTGGAACTTGGAACTTTATTCTCAGGAAACACCCTGGCTGTACTAGGTGGTTATGATCTTGAGGTGGAGAGGATGGTGGGGAGCTGCAGGAACTCAGCTTAACAAAACATGCAACTTTGGGGCAGCAATGGGAATGCCATGCATGAAACTAACGCCCCTCGGTTTAATTAAATGTTGTAGCTGCCAAACTTTTTGTGTGCATAATAAAGAAAAACTGTTGAATGTTTCTCACTCCAGAACTTAGACCCAGGCCCAGGGGGCTGTCTATCTTGGCAGAAGCTATGCTACTTCCCTGCAGCAGGACCCAGGTCTGCAGTAGCCTGGCCCAGTGGATTCATGTTCCTCCTCCTCCCCCTGTTCTGAGTGCTCCCACACTCTTCTGGGACTGGCCTGAAACCTCTTTGGGGCCATGCAACTTTGTTGGCAACTACCAGCAGCTGGGGTTAGGAGGTTGGCCCTGGAAGGAGGGCATAGCCAGTGCCGACTATGGCATCAGGTCTTGGGCAACCTGGTGTTCTTCTCCTCCCTCAGAGTTGCTTCCTGCTGGAAGCCTTTCTGGCTCCTGGGATCATGGGTCAGCAGCTGCCATGCACCATATCTCCTCTTTCAAGACTGTCTCAAACCCCAATAGCTCCCAGTCATTGTGCAGTGTGGAGCACTCCCCTAGGGCCAGCTGCCCCCATGGGAGTCTTAGGCATGTCATCCTAGGGATGAGTCCCTGGACCAGGGCTCTCCATGGCAGGTGGGGTGGGCAGCAGCCTGCCCCACCACTCCAGCCTGGGAGGGCAACAGTCTCCCCACTGGAGGTGATGCTGTTGTCACTCAGGGGTGTTGTAACTGGATCTCAAGCGGTCTTTGTGCATAAATGGCATATCCTGGCACTGCAACTCTCTCAGTTCCATAGCAGCATGGGTGGCCTTTCTTGGGCTATGAGGGTCCATCCATAGACCTCATTCTTTGACCTTCATGGTGCCTTCCTGGGCCTGGATGGTTTGTTCAAGTTCCATCTATGTACATGTCTCTGGTGCTTTGCAGGGGTCCAGGCAGTCATCCTGGATCCAGAATCTTGGCAGGCCTCCCATGCACAAATGCTGAGCCTCCAGACCAGGGAGACACTGAGGGACCTCTGGTGAATCCCCTGTCCAGACCCTTTTGCCCACCCAGGGCCAGGAGCCGCCCAGCTCCTTATGGCCCCTTTGCTGACCACAGCACAGAACGCTCGTGTTCCACATCCCAGCTGGGAAAACCCAGATGACTGGATTCCATATTCCTGATGTAGGAGGTGGCAGCACTGGGAAACCCAAGCATCAGGACCTAGAGGGATGCATCTTCTCTGGTTCTCCAGGAGGAAGGGAGTGGTTGGGGTTGCTAGGGAGAATCCCCATTTCCTGCTGCACCTTACCTGCAGTGGTGTTCATTCACAGCTGCTCTGCCAAACGGTGCCCAGAGGATCACTAGCAAAAATGTAGTTTCACCTATTGGTTACTCCTTGGCTGCGGGACTTGTAAAAATTTTCAGTGTATATTGGGGTCTCTTTGAGTTAGGATTTGTGTCACATAAATCTGGGTAAACATGCTGGCCTCTGTCAGGAAAGCAACGTGACCTTGGTCAGTTGTCAATTACCCAGAGGCCCTACTTAATGTAACACCAACTGATAAGCCACCAACAAAAGTAGGAGGGACTGAGCCTGGTGCGATACATTCATTCCAGGCCAGTGATACAGGGGTTGGGGGAACGGGTTGTTTTAGAGGCACGAGGCCAGTGTGGAGCATCAATAAATCAGTTTCATTGGTCTACTAAGTGGACAATCATTGAGCCAAGAGCATGCTGAATATCAGAGTAGGTAATTATATCCTTCCCCATGAGTATACCCCAACTTAACAATGAGTCATATTAAATCTTTTTCTCACTTATAAACAGTACATTCAGAAGGTCAGCAGTAAAGTCTCTGCACGGGTATCTGCCTTAAGATGTTTAGTCAGCATGACATGGTGTGCCAACTTCAAATCACACAGAACCACCACACCTGAAATGGTATATGCTCCAGCAGATTACTGTGCTCCTGTATGGTCTAGAAGTTGTTGCACTGAAAAGCTTGATGCTGTACTTAACAGTTCTCAGAGACTCATAACAGGCTGCACAATGTGCACATACATAGATGTATTCCCTGCACTCTAGGGCATTAGACCAAGTGACATAAGAAGACAGGCTCTATCCAATCCCCTGCTGCCAAGTTGCTGGGCCCATGGAGAGCCCAGCAGGCCAGGTACTGTGGCCTTATATGTTGTGCTAAATTTAGAGAAGGGGTGGGGTAAATGGAAATGAAATGATCGTTCAGAGTAATCTGGTCTGAAATCTATCACTACAGTGTTTTATACCAACACCAAATGAGTCCCCAGTCAGGCGTGACCCTGACAGAGAAGTGCAAGTCAAAAGTTGAACAGACAGAGATCTGGACATAATGCTTCAAAACAACACTGTGCAAGATGAACATCTTGGACAGCCCCCTGTGTGAATGTGGTGTCCAGAAGGCAGCATAGCACAGCACTTAATTGAAAGCTGGGGTAGATGAAATCTGTACATCAGTGATAATACCAGACAGTGGCTTATAGCTGGCTGGAGGAACAGCCAGGGGTGGGGAGGTGGGGAAGGTTGGAAACAGGGTCTTTGCTGCCTTGGGTTACTGAGAGCCTGGGGGTGTGGCCAGCCTGCTGCTTGGGCAGAGGAGACAAGCTCTGGCCTAGGCTAGACAGCCACCCCACAGAGGGAGTGGTGAGCAGAGCACTGCAATGCTTCATGGGATGTTGGCAGAATGTGACCTACTATGAGTTGCATTGGGATGTAGTACAGATGTTCATTATAGTGCTCTAACCTACAGCACTGAAGTCTGATACCACATCCATCCAGGTTATCTTAGAGTGGGATCTGCATTTTTTTTTAAATTTTTTACCAGTGCTCTATATGGCCTGACAGTCTGTTTAGCACTTTGGAGCGCTTTCTGTGCACCTGCCACTCAATAAGTGTAACTTTTGTGCCTGGCCTCTGTGATTTAGACAGACTAAGGCAAAAATGCATACCAGCTGCCACATCACAACCACTCAGATTTGTAAGTGTACAACACTAGGTAGGAAACACGTAAGTCTACAGTTCTAACATGGTCCTTCTAAAAATTGCAGATTGGTTTTGAAAAAAAGACAAGTAACTGTCTCACTCTTTAAAATTTGGAATTTGATACTTTAAAAAAATAGTCAAAAGTTAAAATTTAAACTATAAGCTTAGCAATAGCAAGAATTTTTTAAATGTAATTATTATAAATTACTGGATTTTTAAATAAACTGTGAAAGAACATTATAAGCTCCTTAAAATACACACATGATGAAACCTATTCTATACAATAAACACAGCTAACAAGGCAAAATACCTCTGTACCTAATGTTAGGAGTGGCTTTGCTATTAGGCATCTTTCTTTCAAAGCTCAGAGAAAATTGCTCCTGCTAAATTAGTTTACTTCTTGGGTATAGACACTAGAAAATAATTTTGAGTCTCTTTAAAGTTGCATTGATTTTATTGAAAGAATGTTCTTGGATAATAGCATTTCTCCAGCTCAGAGGATTTACTCACGAAATTACTGTACCCCCAAAAAAATAAAAATAAAAAAATGCCTTGAACAGGTGCATTGTAACTTAAATTGTACATATTTTCTTGGAAAGTGGTATGTAATGTAAGGTTGTGAGCACCTAAACATCTGGTGTTTTGAGGTTATAGTTGCTCTCTCTGTGCATTTGCTGAACATTGTTGCTTTTCATGTAACTGAAGGTAAAGCAAACCATTCAGTTATCATTGTCTAGTGATTCTTTACATTGTTTCTGCTATTTATACTGATAGGTTTAAGAAAAGCTTGGTAGCACTGGCTTTTTACCAGTTACATGCTAAATGTCAGGAGTTTTAAGCTTAGGTTAATTAAAAGCAAGGTATTATTGGTAGGAGTATGTTTTTCATATAACTATGACTTTCAACTTAAATACAAAGCATGAAGACATCTGATGGTGTTGCGATATAGTGGTCTTTGATTTGGGGGGGGTTTCTTACAGTACAAAAAGGAGAAATAGAACATGTGGACTCCTGTTCTTCTCTTTGAGTCTGTTATGCAGGGGGCCTTCTCCTCCCCAGTCATCCATCAGTTTCTTTTACACTTAATTGAATTTTCTGAGCTGACACTGTCAATCTGAAATCCTGTAACATGTTTGACAGTGACTCAGAGGAAAGTCGAGTTCATTTTTGGAAGTGGCTTTATGTAAATAAATCCTCTTGCAGAGCGCTGAAGCAAGACATTTGCTGATTAATCGGAGTAGTGCCCTTGTTTCCTTGTCATCTCCAGTATGAAGTTTGAAATGTGTCACAAGATCCTTTTCTTGTTGTTCTTAATAATATGCACATGCCTGTATATTTATCTCTTCCCACAATTATAAGGTGGGGTCAGGGTGGGAACCTTAATACAATCTATTGAATAAAAGCTAAAAATAGACCTTTTCAGACCATACAAGGGAAACCAATATCAAACAATAATATTTGATCTGTTTCATACATGTTTCTTATCTCTGATTTTTGTCTCCATCCTTCTTTCACATAGTTCTGAATAAGTTTTCAGAATTCAGGCAAACACTCACTGTCCAGATTTCCTTTGCAAATAAATTGCAGTGAAGTTAGCATTGAGAAGGTTATTAATTCCTGAATAGCTTGCCTTGATTTTCCTTGTAACTTGATCTAAGCCATAAGTATTACTATATCTGTTGCCCTATGGGGTCAGGCCAACTCTCAGGATCTCAATGTTGTGCTGTTAGACAGGAGGGTGTGACACAATTGCACATATATAAACACACAAATCAATTGGATGCATACACACACACACACATACACACACTACCAACTCAGGCACATACACATCTAAACTAGCCTCAGCACATGCATACCTATCACCAATTCAAGCACATGCACTATACACCCCAAAAGGTAGACAAAAATCAATTGTCCATACCCGCACACTCAGTACACATACACAGATCACTAATTCATATATCATACACACAATGACATATATATATATACACACACAAACTCACCAGTTCACACACACACAACCCACCTACACATAGGTAAGTTCCTAACTTGGATGGCATGGTATGTATGTGTGTTCTCGGGGTACCTGGGATACTTGGGTGGAAGGTTAAGGTGAGAGAGATATAAAATGTAGGGAGTGAAAGTTGCCAGAACTGAGATTAGAACTGGTGGACTAGAGAGAAGATGTCTGAGGAAAGGGTTTACTTAAGGTAGATTGGGGCTGGAAACTGAGGCAGACAGCTGAGATATTGGGCGGAGGGAGGAGATAAGTCGTGGCAAGGAGAAGACAGCCAGGAAAAAGAGAGAGAGAGGCAGAAACCTGGGAGCTTGGGGCTGGAAACAGGCTGACAGCTTAGAGCCTGGGGGGGCAGATAAGTGGTGGCAAGGAGGAAACAGTCAAGAAACAGATAAAAACCCAACTTGGGGTTTCAAAATAACAGGTTTATTAAACAGACAACATACTACACAGCCCCATGAAGTTATTGGTCCCCCCCCCCCCCACACACACACACACATACAAGCACTTACAATGGCAGCAGGAGAAAGAGACTCAGTGGAAGGGTTGGAGTCCAGGTGGGGAAGAGAAGCAGAGTCCAAGTCCTTGGTTGAAGAGGGGGTAGGGGGTGATAGTTATGTATTCAGGCTGGAAAGGGGCCCTTGTCCAGTAGGTGTTGTCCAGAGGGGGATCATCGGCAGGGCCTCTGGGTGGATAGGCAGTGTGGCATGGTGCTGGTCCAGATGGAGAGGGCGTCCCAAGGAGTCAGTCTTCACTACCCCTTTTATGGGGCAGACTACCTCTGATCTCCTACGGGGAGGTCCTGCCCAGGCAAGGTCAGTCCAGTCCCAGAGGACTCCAGGTGTTCATACTGAGCATGTGCAGCCTTGGCACAATGGTGGGTTGCCTCATCTTTTGTTTCTTGAATGCTGAGGGTGGTTCCAAGGACTGGGTCGTTGGTCCAGGTATTGGTGTTGATGGTTCAGTCATTCAGAGGGAGCTATTTTTAGACCTACTTCCATTGTCTCTCAAGCACCCTCATTCATCCCCATTCATTCAGGAACCAAGTTACATAGGAGGGGTATGTGTGAGTTATGGGTTACACAACCAGGCCTGAGGACAGGATGGAGACTTAACAAACAAAATGGAAACTTGACATGACTTATGCTAACTTACATATGTAGGCCTAAATCATATAATACCAGTAAAACAGTAATATAGAACAGTAAAAATCAATATAAACATAGTAATTATACAATATAAAAAAGGAGAAAAAAGAAAACAAATACAACTTGCTACCAAAGTAAAATGCTGAAGCTTATCATATGTCTTAGCTCACTTATACTTATCTATAGGGAATAGACAGGGAGAGACGAAGTCAGAAATGGTTGGGGAAGGCGAGGGAATGCATTTAAAAAAAAAAAAGAAAAAGAAAAAATTGGGGGTTTTGCTACATATTTACTTGAAGTCAGGTCTACCAAAATATTACAGTAACAGGATATTCAATGAGACTCCCTTTGGGCTCATCTACACAAGATGCTATGGCACTGCAGCTCATCGCTTTGGCAACATAGCATGGGCAGGAACAAACCGTGATGACAATGCTATGTCGCCATAGTGATGAGCTACCTCGCTATAGCACATCATTACAGTGATGTAGCTGCTAAAAATACCTGTGCGCTGCTGGGACAGCACAGTAATAGCTTTTACTGAACCATCGTTTAGTCCTCCTTAAAGCAAATACTAAATGACAGCACAGTACAACTACACCATGGAGGGCACATATAGATATGTCCTTTGTAATTTACTATCAGCCCCATTAAGACATAAAATTTGATTTTAAGGAAGACTAAAGGCAGTCTTTCAGTAGACTTTGTTATAACTGAGGTAGTGATCTACCTACTTCTGTCTTGGATTATTTTATGTGCAAGTGCATGCTGAAAGTGGAATTATTTAGACTACATGAACCTGAGTATTTATTAGCAGTTAGGCACATTTGGTAAAAGGTCTCCTAACACTTTCTAGTACACTATAACATGTACTATATTGAAAACCTCTTTTTTCCCTTCTATTTTACAAGGGGAAAAAAAGCCGAAAGATATTGAATGATAAATTTTCTGTAAATCCACTGAAGTTTTGTAGGTGTTTTTGTGTCTTCCTGGGTAATCTGAGTGATCTTGAAAAGGAGTGGCATGGAAACACTTCAGTGAATGTTTGCTCTTCTGCGTTCCTGGAGAAAATACTGGAATTAGCTTTGTAAATTTTGTGTAGACTTAATGATGAGTGCAAGGATGCTAGACCCGATTCTCTTTTGTGTTAGAAGTGAAGTAAGTGAATAGCATATGAGGGTTGGTGTTTGAATTTGTGCAGTCTGGCATATGAAAAAAGCAGCTATCTGTACTCACAGTATTCCTACTAGTTGATTTTACTTTTTATGAGAATAACCCCAATAAAGAAAGGCAGCATATAATTCAAACAAAGTAGTAGTAGTAATTAATAATATTTTATTTGATTTATATGCTGCTTTTCCTTATTGGGGTTATTCTCAGAAAAAGTAAAACCAAATGGTAGGATTACTGTGAGTAGGGAGAGCTGCTTATTTCATATGCCAGAGTACACAAATAATAATAATTATAATTATTAATAATAAACAACAATAACAATTAATAATGATAATGTAGTGGTGGTGACGAGTAGCAGTAGTCAGTAGTATTATAAAGGCCACTACAGATGATATCCTGGTCTAATAAACCTATATCATATTCACATGAAGCAAGCAAATTAAAAATGCCAATAATTTCAATGCCTTTTAGTATTTGGTATTAATTGTAAGTGTCTTAACAGCACCCATCTGGGTTGGTCAGATAAATAAAAAATAAGTGACCCCCAGTAAGAAAAATAAAAAGGGTAGGTCATAAAAGCCAAGACGGTCAGGACAGAGACAGTACAGAAAGTCTGTTTTATGTTACTTCCCTAGCATTCTGCTTAACATCCCCGAATAAGGTATTCTTGGTCAAAGATTTGTTTTGCTTTAAAAATTCTGTTGTATCCAAAATAACAGCATTGATATATTGCGAGACCTCGACTGCTGATAATATTTTTGTCACAGAAGAGCTTCACAATAATGAGGTTTAACTATAACCAGTATTTTAGTTCTTTAGCTTGTAATATACTAAAACAATTTGAGACTCATTACTGCTGATCTTTTACATCTCACTGTCTTCAGTTCCACTGCACTGGATCCTACTGTAATTAAGTATTTGTATGTATTTAGCACCAGAAAAATTACCTCATATTTTTACACACAAACTACATGATAACGAACCCAGAGAGTTCGTGGTCAAGAGTGTTGTCCTGCAGACCTTTACTCATGAGTCATGAGTGTGTTTCTTACTCCTACAACATCAGCATGTTATCACGATTAAAGGTTTGCAGGACTAAATTCATATTAATAAAAAACACTGTAGCTCATTTATTTTACTACAGTATTTTATCTGTTTTTGGCACAGCAAATTCAGGAAGTGCCATTCTAAAAAGACTGTTATAAAAGAGCAAAACTTTCTAGGTGATTAAAAAATCAGTGCCAGTTATGTATATTAAAAACAAAACAGAAAAACCTCTATCAGAACTTAGTCAACAAAGGACATTAAAGGACAACCCTACCTCCATCTGAAACAGTGATGATGACTGTTAAATTTTAATATGTTATGCTTCTCTTTACCATTAAAATTCACAGCTATGTTTATTTCCTGACCGTTAAAAAAATCTACTGTCAATAAAGATTTGAAACATTTTTAAAATAATCTTCTGTTTAACTGAATCACACATCCTGGGCCTTATGAGGTATCATTCTCCTTTTGTGTAGATCAAAGGAAAGTGATACCGCATACTGATTTGTATTTAAAATCTCTTAGAATCTCCTGCAAGTGCAGAAGGCTTTTCTTTAATACAATTCAACAAAACAACCCCGTGGTATAGATGCTACTCTTTAAATGAACTTAAGACAGAGAAAGCAGAATTTTAAAAGACCCTATATTGTTGATTTGCTCCTTTTAATCAATTTTAATATAAAGGCAGCAAAAGATCTTTATGTGTTGCCATTACTGTAATATTTATACAAAATTTTAAGCAGTAGGCAGTTACTTTTCCTGCTACTAAGGTCAGTACCTTGAACCTAGCTCACTGAGGTATATGTGGTTCTTTCTGAATAGTTTTTGTACTTTTAGATGTTGGAGAAAGGAACCTGTGTAGTGGAAATGCACCTGTAGAAATTTATACTTTGTAACTCCAGTATATGACTTAAACTCATCTTGCTTTGGCAGTGATGCAATGGCAAATATATGATACTGTTAATGTGATAAAAGATATTTACCTATTAAGATTAATCCCTGTTAAATGTTTGCATCATATAATAACTGAGCCACATAAGAAAAAGGCTTGAATGTAAGTAGAATTAAATGGAATACCTTGAAAAGATGTTTCTCGCTGAGTCTCATTGTCACTTCTGCCAATGCCCAGCTGGGTGACCTTGATCAACTCACTTTCTCTCTCTGCACCTCAATTTCCCATCTATAAAATGCACATATGACCCTAATCTCCCTACTTGAAGTACTTTAAGATGTCAAGATCTATATAAACTGTACATCTTGTATACCAGTATATGAAAACTAAATATTATTGTTAGTTTAGGATTATTCAGAATGTTTACTATCACTCTGAGGGAATGCTTTTTTGCTTTAAGTGTTTCCTCCTATTTGCATAAATAAGGGTCCCGTTTCCTTTTTTAATTATCTGTTTACATTCCTGAACATTTGCTAAAGTTGTATGTAAAGAGGAGTGGATTGCAAGTGGAATTCAAGTTGTGTATTGATGTGCAAATTTCAGAACGTAAAAAAGGTTTGAAAACAGTTGTATATTTCAAGTCTTGTGGTTTGAAATAAATGAGTTGCACAAAATACTACCTTACAGGCATTCCTGGATGGTGTAGGGAAAGGGGATGATTTAAAGTAATCCTATTAAGAATGATGAGACATAATAAAAAAAAATTCTTTAAGGAGCATTGCCATGTAATTTAATCTTAACTAGTTTTAAATAAAATACTTTACTAAACTTTATAATAGGTATCTGGTGATAGCCTTTACATTTCTTTGATTCTTTTTATTACACGTTTATATTCTTCCACAGTGTTAGCAGTACAAATATTACAGCATTGTTTCTGGGATAGGAGTCAATAGTGAAACCCAAAGTAATTCTTTTGTTGTTGCATTGAGTAAAATAGAGAAAACTCAATAAAGTCCATGTGTGGTACAAATAAATGTAAATGTAAACATCTTGCTGTTTTAATAAACTACAGCTCTTGTACTTACGGGTTAATCTTATGCATTCACTAGTCCTATAGATTACAGTGGGGCTAAGTACAGTGCATAAAGTTAAGCATATTCAAAAGTTGTTCCATATTGGACCTTGTGTAAAGGCTTTTATTAAGCAATATTGTTTTATTTGACTGTGACACAGGAGGAAGATGTTAATGAAAACATGACCAGCTGCTTTGTTTTGTTTTTACTTGTTTGACTTTGATTACTCCCTTTCCCTATCTCCAAGCTCAGCGTGGCTAGGGACAGACATTACATAAACCAGTTTAACTGGTCAGAAACTGGTTTAAACCTGTAACAGACATATGTTCAATGCACATAAACCAGTTTGAGAACTGTTGAAACCAGTTCGTGATAAACCTGGTTGAATATACTATCAGACTTAACTGATTTGGCTCAAATGAGTTTATGCAATTTCTGTCCCAGACCCCTTACTGGTTTAAATTAAATCAGACTCCCCAAGCATCCCGGCATGCTCTCTGATCTGGATGGAGCTCTCTGCTCCACAGCAGAGCTGGCTCCTCCCCTCTGCTCTCTGGCTGGAGCTCAGCAGATACTGCAGGCATCTGTCTGGCTTCTGCTCCCTACCCCCTCCCCCCCACTCTGCTAAGCAGGCATTCCCCCATCCATCGCAATTACCTCTCAGTATTAGCTAGCAGACCACATGCTGGCTACAGTCCATGCTGTGGCAGACGGACAAAGGCAGAATCAACAGATAGCTGGTAATGTCCCTCTATTTTCTTAATGGGGTGATAAATGCTGAGTTCGAGGTGATAAACATTCCTTGATGGACTGGTCAGGAGAGGGGGAACCCTCCCGAATCACATTATCCTGCTGGGGCCAGGCCACACCCGCCTCAGCTCAGCTCTGTGGAAAGGAGGGGGGGTGCTGCTCTAGCACCCTCCAGCTTCTAGCCTGAGCCACTGAAGGCATGTGCCTGCATTTCTGGGGTGTCTGTCTGCTTACAAAACTGATTTGGACTAGCCAGGTTAGACTAACCTGTGAAGATTGAATCAGGCTCAAGCTTTTTGAATGTCTGTCCCTAGCCTGTCTGTTCAAGATCCCCATCCTTAAAGTATGTGCTTTTATACTGCCTTATACTTTGTAGAGCTTTGTATGACTATAGAGTATAGAACCAGTATCTATCACTCCACAGTCATATCACCATTAACAAAGAGATACTGGTATGCCTCCCTCAGTAGCTGGCCCAGCGACAGTATGCACATAGTCATGGATGTCTCTATATATTTTGAACACATCACAACATGGTGTAATTGGTATTTTGGAGCTCAATTCTCTGTTTTTAATGGAATTTTCTCAACAATTTCACTGACTAAAAGTGGTCTTCTAGCAGTATTATTTAGTGCAAAAACGATTCATTTTTAACCACTCAGTAAACAACCCAGCATCAGAATCTGTTCTTGCCTTATGACTATGAAGAGGTAGTTAGCCATGTTTGTCTGAAGTCAGGCAGAAGGCAAGGTAGAGATGAACCTTATAGATAAACTACAATTTTTAGAGATAGATAAGATTTCATCCCCTGCCTGCTGCTCCAGCTTCCCTGAGCCCCCTCTGACCTCCACCCGCTCTCCCAGCCCCATCAATGGCTGCCCTGCCCAGCCCCAGCATCCCAGCCCTTTAAAAAAAACCCACAAAAAACCCCTGCACTCACTGGCTCCTGCCAGGCAGGGAGCAATCCCCGCTGCCCCCCCACTGCCCCACACTGCGTGGGGGACTCTGCCACAAGCCCCCAAAGGGGGATTTGTTTGTTTGTTTGTTTTTTAAGAGCCGGGACACTGGGGCTGGGCAGTGCAGCCATTGATGGGGCTGGGAGAGCAGGCTAGGGATGGGGCCTGTTTGATTCAGAGATTTGGCTAATTTGGCGGCAGCTGATGCTCCAAATCAAATTCAGCCGAATTGATTTGGGACAGTGATTCAAATCACCAAATCAAATCACTGTCCCCCGAATCAGCCGAATCTGAATCCGAAGCAAATACCAGCCGCTTTAAACAGGCCTAATGTCTATCCTATTTTCTGCTTGCCTTATGAATCACTTTTGATGTTCTGTGCTGTTTATACAGCAGTGGCAGGAACTTGTATTTCTTCAAAGCAGAAGTGACACTTTGCTTCCATAAAGTGACCTGTACAGAACTCTAGTTCTTAAGATCTTGCCATATAACTACATCATCAACCAGACTTTTCCATGCTTCCTTAAGATATGAAGAAAGGTGTGGTTACTCCTTTATGATATTTAACTATCATCTTTTCTGCTCAAAAGTTAGTGGCATAGAGTCATTGTTTTGCTGGTTGTACATGGCCCTTTTAAAATGTAGAGGCCCTAGCATGAGTGCCAGATTTGCTTTAATTTGCTTATAATGCAATTGTTGGACAATACTACATCTCAAAAGTACATATTTACATCATCAGAAACTCTTAGCTTCTTCTAAACAGCTGACTCTATTTCTATACAATGGGAATACATTTACCTTTCTATCTGCAAAAGGCACTAATAATATAGGGGAACCACAACTTCTAATAATAATTATATTTATTTGTTGAAAGTATTATTTCAGCCTTTAAAAATTGTCATTAAACTTTCAGAAGAGGTAAAAAGCCACAGTCTCATTTTGCATCATAAAGCTAGGTAAATGTTTTTTAGTGGGTAATAACTTCACCAGAAGATGTATTTTTGAAGGACTATTCATGAAATCAGGTTGTATTTGACAAATAGTTTTGACTGAGAAAAATGAAGGAAAATTGTGAAAACATCAAAATATTTAATTTTTCCATTTTCAGAACAAGCTATTTGATCTTGAGTTGCCAAGTGACATTTCTGTTTATAAATTAACCTACATGTTAAAATAAAGACTTTAAAAGGGATGAAATACGATAAAAAATGAATCAAAACATTTTTTTCAGGTTTTTCATTTCTGACTGAAATGAGACAAAATTATTTGTCAAAAAATTTTTTAAAAAATCCTATTTCTTTGACTCAAACTTTTTCCCCCATGCTTTTCAGTTCGATAGCAAAAAATACACTATTTGTTCATTTCTAATAGATATACATTCCACTTTTACATTATTACCCTTGATTATTAGGCCTCTGAATGTAGTCACTCACATGGACTTTCTGTCTGTGGTGCGTGTTCTTGAGTATGTATCCTTTGTTGTAGGAGGAGTCTGTTGAAGAGGGTGTGAGAAGCAGGCTGTTCCAATTTCCAGGTGGCTGTGCAGCAGTGCTCTAGCATTGCTTTAATCCTCTAACATAGAATTGACTGAAGAACTAAAAGAAACGGCAGCACTTAGAATGGAATCGTTGCTGGTAGCTGTGTATGACATCTATTTTGATGTTCCGAGTTTAGTGATGTTTGAGAGAGAGACTGTTGAGGTACTTTGGTTTGTTGCATACTATAACAGAAAGCTTCGGGGAATGCCAAGTCTTCCTTGGGAATGCAGATCCCCAAAGTGTATAAAATAAAAAGTCATTCTTTATTTTTAACATACTCAAAGGTTTTTTTACAGTGATAACTGAGCAAACTCCATTCTCTTTTGATGTACTTTGCATTCTTTCCTTCTTTTCTCTTATTGGCTAACATCCGCTTTCCTCCTTCCCTCCTCCTGCCACAACTCATTTTGCAAACCCTTTACTTATGTAGTACTGGCCTTTTCGACATTTCAAGTAATACGTCTATCTCCCCTGCAGCCTCTGTCATCTGAAAGAACCTTCTTAAATCTTTCCCTGTTTCACTGATCTACATCTCTTTTATTATATGTTGCTTCAACATGTACCTTTTTTATTATAATCTTCTTCATTTGTTACTATTTAAATCCATAATTACATCATTTAATTCAGCAGAGCATGGTGGAATAGGATTCATCTGAAAGATGCTGTGCAAAATAAAAATAGTTCAAAATGAGACAAATTGCTATGACCAAGTTAATATTATTAAGTAAGGGACCTTTCCCAAACTGCCCTGGCCTGTCTCTAGCCTGGTCTGTGAAAAAAACAAAAACAAAGCATAATGTAAATGTTATGTTTTATACTTGTCACAATCACTAAGAAGTTCAGGAAAGGTGAAAATCTTTTTTTTTTTTCCAAAAAGCAAATGTCTGAAATGATGAAAAATCAGTGATCAGAAAATCTTGACAGGATAAAATAATATTAAAATGCCACAACCAGATCTAGCTAATTTTCACTTTTCTAATCTGCAAATGCTATGATTCTCTTAAACTCTGAGTTTTTCCCATTTGATCAGTAAAGGTTTAATAACAGAGCATGATTGTGAGACTGTGTTATTTCCATCTTATGGAGCTGTAGTTCTTTATTAGACTATTTAATATTAGAACTAGACATATTAGAACACTTTGACAAACTAAAAAAGTTAAGCAAAATAGACAAAAATCTCAAGCCAAACTTTATGTTTTTATTGCCAGTTTTACTCAATATACTGAACTAGAAATAGTTAAATATCTGTGTACTTCATGTTGAACTTGCTTCCCCATTGCTGGTCTCTTAGTTTTATTCAGCCTGGCAACTTATTTTCTTTTTCTGTCTGAGACAGGAAGTTAGAAAGCAATTTTCGTATCAGGCTCCCAACATAATGCAGTCTTAGAACAAACCTAGATTACATTGGTTTTATTAAGTTTCACCTGTTCCTAATACCAGTGTCAGCCTTCTGACTATCAGCTTGTTCACCATGCTATCATTTGTAATGCAGAGTAAAACCAACCACTATAAACTGTGTAATCTTAACATATAAAGATGAGAATTGCTCATTCGAAAGGGAATGAATCAGATATTTGTACATTCAAGACCATATATTCTTCCATCAATCTAGGTTTTGTTTGTTTTTCATTTCAGCCAATCAAGAAATGTTGCTGTATGTTAGCTTTTCTGCCTTAATTCTAGAGGAACAATGGGATTATGGATAAACTAGAAGATACTTTAAGGGATTATATTAGTTTACCTAGATTTTCCTTCTATTTTTAATGTACTGTAACTTCATTGTTTAGCTCTGTTTTATTATGTGATCAATATACATACAGTAATGTAACACGAAACATATATGTTAAGATAAGGACTAAAGTTTTCTTGATTTTTTTTTTTTAATCTTAAGAGTGTTTATGGATTTAGGCTTCTTAGTATGAGGTAGTCACATTCTTTAAGGGTACATGCCGATATTCACTTCATCTGGTCTAGAATCACACAGCTTGCTTTAAGCCACTTGAGCGTAGATTGGGAATGGTGTGTGCAGACATCCACCAGTGCTGGGAGCCATGCCAGGAACCCAGTGGAAGAAACTCAGGGTGGGAGGAAGGGTGAGTCAGATTTTGGAGTGGTGGCTATAGGGTCTGTGGTGGGGTTTGGCAGTTCTGAGGGTGGGTTTGGTGAGATTTGGGAGAGTGGGAGGAAACATGTGCAGACATTTGTTAGATCGGACTAATCTGTTTCCCATCTAATTTGTTCACTTTAGGTGAACTAATTCAGATTGGACTGGTTATTTTTTGCCCAACTTAACCTCCCCAGAATGTTTACACAATTTGGCATTTACTCTGGTTTGGTTGATCTAAATGGAAAGTCTTCACATACCCTATTAGATGATAGTCTTCCCTGTTATCATTTTTTCTGGCTTAGAAATAAGAATAGTAAGGGTAGCATACAACAGCAATAAATATTCCCAAAACCCTGTCTACATGTGCAGGGGGCTGTGGGGCTCCACATGCCATGTAAAGGCGCAATGGGATCTAATGTGTGATTCACAAAATTATGCCTCCTCCCATACCACACATGCATGGCAGGAGGTGCAATTAGATCCCATCACACCTTGTTGCCAGTGCAGGGCGAGCCTGGTCCCAGGCTCCCCCTGTCCCAGCAAGCTCCCACAGTTGGGAGCTCCATGCACCATGGTTAAGGGACTACCAGCTACAAAGAGCACCCCATGTAACCCCAGTAGTTGGCTTGCAACCACAGGAGAGACCCTACTGCACGTGTAAACTAAAGCTCGATAGCAACAAACTATAAAGTTAGTGCACATTTTTTAGGTCTAATTTGATAGCTGCTTAAAGCTGTTTATTGTGTGATAGCTACTTTGCATGTGTAGCTGGTCTCCGGGTAATCGCAAAATTAACTGTGTAATTGCACAATACCTGTAATTTGTAGAGAAGGCCTAAATCAAGCATCTTTTCAGTGGGTTATCTGTTTAATATGAGCCTTGTTAATTTTGGGTAGATATGTATGATAAAGGACTGGAATGTAACTGTTTAGTGTGGAAAGAAATTGAAAAAAAGGAAAATGACAACTAAAGCATGTTATCATTATATGTGACTTCAAAGTTTTGGCTGGGATGATCTATTTGGGGATGGTCTTGCTATGAGCGGGAGGTTGGACTAGGCCTTCTGAGGTCCCTTCCAACCCAAATTTTCTATGATTAGAGTTACCATATTTCCAGTTTCAAAAAAGAGGACACCTGTTGGGGAGGGCATAGTATGTCCACGCCCTTCCCCTGCCCCTCACTCCCTAACCAAAGCCCCCCAGCCCTGCTGCTGCCCCTTACTCCCAGCTGACAGTACGCCAGCCCCCAGACCATGCTAGCCCCTCATTCCCAACCCACAGGCTTCCCATCCCTGTTGATATCCACAGCTTCCTGGCACTACCTGTGCCATGTGCTCCAAACCCCGAGCCCCCTGTGCACCCCCAAGCTCTGCCAGTGCCCACTCCTGACCCACAGCCCCCTGCTTCCCCCAGTCTTGAGCATCTCCCAGCTACCCCACCCCTGCATGCACAGGAACTGGCCCCAGTGCCACCAGCTCAGTCACACAACTCCCTGCTGCCCCAAAGGGCCCCCCAGCCCATTCCCGAACTAGAGGAACAAGTGCCTCCCTGCCTTGCTGCAGCTCCAATGCCATGTGCACCCTTCCTCCAGTTGCCTCCCCACCTCCCTCAGTCCCCACAGCACCGAGTATCTCCCTGCTAGGGCAAACCAGGAAGCGCCAGGAAAAACTTCGATGCTGAGCAGAGGCAGAGCAAAATCCCAGACATTTGTTGATATTTTAAAAAACTACCTGAACGGAGATGGGAGGACCCAAAAAGAGAACATGTCCAGGAAAACCCAGACGTATGGTAACCCTAATCAACGTACATCAGTTTTCAGTTATATTAACATTAATATTGCAAGCAGGTATTTAGATTTTCGCTCTTCAGTTTAAGTTTAGAATCTAACTGTATGCATAAATATGAACCTATGTTTCAATTAACTGATTGACGTAGTTTCATTGTTGGCAAGTATAAAAAAATCCTAAAGTATTCTGGTGTTGTGAAGGGCACTTGACATCTCACTGTGGATGCAGTAAGCAGTGTTAAAACAGAAAACTAGAAATCAGCATTATAGCAAAGATACAGAGCCACTTAAAGCCAACATTTTTTTCTTTCTAATCCTTTTATCAAAGGTCTTGCATTTACCATTTTGATATGGGCAAAGCAGCAATATGCTTGCAAAGGGAGTTAATCTATGTCCAAAGCATTTTAGTAAATTAAAATAAAAAACCTAAAAACCTATTGACTTATGCCAAGTCTTGTTTGAGTCTAGTCTAGACTTGCATGTGGTCTACTGAGCAGAACAAAGGCATGGGAGCCACAGCTGTGCAATTCTGTTCAGCCACTGATGCACTGTGCACCTTGGAGTTAAGTGACATAAATATCTCTGAGGGTCTGTTGCCCTGTCCATGAAATGGGGATGTGTCTGATTTGCTAGTGTAGGTGTGGTAGGGTTAATATTTGCAAAAGCTTTTAGTGTCAACCCTTGTCACTTCTTTAGTCCCATGATTTTTCCCATAGCAAGTGTCTCCCCATTTTCCAACATCCTTCACTGGGCATAGACAGCTTTAACTATGTCTTGATGAAAGATATTATTGTCTGGTGGAAGGGAGAGATTTGATTCCACACACTCTTTAACCTTTAGCACCTTTCCTTCAAAGTGGCAGTGTTTGTTTGCTCCTTGAGGACAGATCGGGTGAATGAAGCTGCCCCCCACAACAGCATAGCTTTTGATTAAAGGAAGATTTATTATAAACAAGGATAAAAAGAAGTAATAAAGTAAAAAAGAAACAGTTTGTTTAATGTAGCAGTAGATTACTCGAAATTTAAGCAGGTGGGGGCCACTGTTAGTTCAGTCATAGATGAGAATCTTGATCTTGCAAAAAAGCAGCTCCTGGTTGTGGTGTCAAGTCACTGTCTAGAGCGTTCCCTGCCAAACAGCTGGATTATCAAAGACCCTTTTTGGAACAGCATCTGTGTCCAGCCCACCTCTCTTAATGTAACTGCTGTCTCCCCTGTTGTCCAAACCAGATTTCTCTAATTACACAATATATATCTACTATTCAATTCAGATTCGGATTTTGCCAATTCGGAGGACAGTGATTGAATTCGGAAATTTGGATCACTGTCCCGAATCAATTTGGCTGAATCTGCTTTGGAAGATTTGGCGATGATTCTGAAAAATGTGGAGATTCCGCCATAGACTATGATGAGGAATCACTGAAATACCCATAACGTAGTCATTTTTTGGCAGATTCAGATGAAAACAGCAGGGATGGTAGCCCCTTCTGAGGGCATGAACTTGCTAAGTTTCATGGAGATAGGTGTGGGGTTTCTGGAAAAGTTCACCTCAAGGTGCTGACAAGCAAAACTCGAGACATGTGCGACTTTGTATGTGTGGTAAGGTTTAGTGGGATGAAACCAGCAGGGCTGGTAGCTTGTAAAAGGGGGCCTTTCCAGTGCTCAGGCAGAAACAGATCACAAAAGGGACTGAAAGGCTGCAGATAGAGGTTTATGTGCTTTTTCTACGTCGCAACCCCAGAGCACTGTGATTGGAAGGGGACTCAGGGAAAGATCACAGTCACTGGCCAGCTACAGATGTCAGTCTTTCCCCACTGCTCCTCCTCTCTCTTCTCAGTTTCTGTTCCCTTAAAAGACTGCCTTCCGATTCTTTTTCTGAATCTTTTCCAAATTAAGTCAAAGGCTCTGAATCAATTCAGAGACGGTGGTTTTTTTTGGTCTCTCAATTTGATTCGGATTTGGTGATTTGGCCTCTGAATCAAGCCAAATCTTCTCTGAATCAAATCAGCAACCAAAGCTTCGCACACCCCTAGTATCTACACCTGTGCTCCGGGATTGGGTGAGAGGGGGAGCATTTTAATTTGAATGGCTCTGGGACAGCTGCTCTAATTAAATGCTACAGCATCACATGTATTCAGTGCTCCAGGTTTCAAAATGACTGAGGGAATGTTTTAGCTAAAGCTTGTTCAACAAGTTTTAGTTAAAGCACCCCCACTGCCATTTTGAAATGTGGGACACTGAATAAACGTGATGGTGAGGCACACTGGAGCATTCTAATTAGATTAATTGAGTCTGCTCCAGTATGTTCTAATTAGCACACTTCAGAGCACATGTATAGGCACCCTAAGGTTATAGATTTGCAGCTTTCTCAACACTATGATCGACTGTGAATGCAATATTTAAAAGCTGCTTTTCAGAAGCTTAATAATCCTTCTGAGAGCCCGCATACTGCAAATCATTAAGTAGAGTAGTTTTGATGATCCACACCAATTGTTCACTGAGCGCAACTATTTGGATGTGTTTTAGTTCCTAACCTGAAATTTAGTTCACTTACCTTTCTTAGTGGTGCATTATGAATTGGGTACCTTGACTTCTGTGAGAGCGTATTACAGGTTGAATTTTTATTAGTCATTATTTTTTCCTTCCACTTCCAATTTCCTTTTATTTACTTTTTTTGTCATGTATAAATTTAGCTATTGTTTTTTCCCCCGTAGTTACTGATAATATATACATTTTTAAGTTTTTGGTTTTTTAAATCTAGTAAAGCTTTCAGTGATTGCTCTGAAAAAAAACAAAAATAGAGAATAAGAAACAGAAACTTAAAATAAGCTGTGCAAAAGAGTGGCTAGAACTAGGCTTCTTCACATTAGAGACAGATTTTGTCAAGTGTGTGGGTTGAGATTGGGTGGTAGCTTGCTTGCTTCCTTATGAAATATGCTTAACAATAGTTTGGCACATTGGTATCAAGCAGAGATAAACATACTATTAGTAACCATTTCAAAAAGGCCCATCCATGATTGTGAAAGGGCAGTTATATAAAATGAATCATGCAGTCCTGAACTTTCCTCCATGCTACATCAGTAGCACCATAAACTGTCAGTTTGTCAGGCCACTAGAGGTATTTATGAAATCAATACACAATCCTAGAGATTTATAGAGGCAGTATTGTTAGCTAGAGGAGAGTGGCTCAATGAAAAATAAAATTAATACAATATACAAGCAGATTGTCATAGAAAATGGATGAATTTCCTGCAATCTGCTGTTTTTTGCCTGACTGTGGGAAATGTTGTTGAGGCATAGGGATAAATGGGAACACAGAAGCATATATTAGCCTTGTTATTCTGTAATGCCATTAGGGGGATTGCTGTAAACTGGGCTTGTTTTTGAAGGTGATTTGAGGAAATGGCACAATAAATAATTGGACAGAATGTTAGAATATGAATTAAGTTTTTCTACATGCATTTTATATGGACTCATAATTTTACTTATTCAGATACTTTTTACTTTGACTTCCAGCTTTTATTTATTCCTTTTCTAATTGCAGTTTGCTGCTCTTTCAAGATTAGCTCTGGCCTTGCCTTATGTCATTCATATATCAAAGCTACTTCTCAGGGAGGTGCTTGAAATTTGTCTTCTGAAGAATTTACATTCATATGGGTCTGAAACATTCTTTAGCTATTCTCTTCCCTATGCTGGTTGCATATTTGTTTGCTTATTTGGAAGGTCCATTTCCAAAGAACTAAGATTATGTCTCTGGACAGAGATAGGGAAGCGGGGAGGGAGGGTTGTGTGTGTATCAGTGTCAGAAAAACATAGAAGGTCACAAATAATTTGGAGCTAGTTTGAAAAAGAGACTTACAGATAACAGCACATTTTTTGTTTGTGAGAGTCTGAATGAACAATTGTGGCTACTACAAGAATTTGGTGTAGACTAGATGACTGGTAGAAATTGAATTAGTCTGATGACAAGGACATAGCCCCCTTTTTTTTCCTATCTGCCTGATGGAAAACAGAAGAAAGCCTTTGGTGACACAGCTTGACCTGGAACGTCAGTATGCGCTTTGTGAAACGCTCTGATTCCAGCCCAGAACCCCTGTCATTCACTAAAGCCAATTTGGTGACGACTGGGAAGGGATCTCAGTGCAATAGAAAATCTTTTTGAAGAAAAAAATATCTGGTGGTCAGCACTCTGATGGTTGCTACTTAGCTTTAATCATCATTTGGAAAGCCAGACTGTCAGCCTTAAAACAGGGCATATTCCTGACTTAACACATTTAACACAGTCATTATAATGGTCATGCAAATTGATGATGACATTGGTGGCATCCTGTTTCTGTTCATTTCTTGCTTGGATGCTATCCTCCTCTTCTTCAGTCTTATCTTCACCCATCCCTTCACCCCATGCCCCTCTCTTTCCTTGTTCTCATCTATCACACTCATAGCTCATGCTCCTAATCCTTTCCCCACAGCAACATTCTCCCCTCCCCACCTTATTCTTTTCTTTTTAGCCAGGTTACTTCCTCCTCCTCCAAGCTGACTGGGTGCCACCAGGGGGAGCATTGAGAGCACAGAAGCAAAACTCTCCTTGTTCCCAATTCCAATACCCAGTTAGGGTATATACAAGTGTTACATTTCGATCACCCTAACCAACCTTAGGATGATCTGAGTGGCCCAACATGCAAGTGTTTAAAGGACTTAAAAGCAAGGGCACGCGTTCAAAGGGTTTAAGGCCTCAGAATTCAGAGACAAACTAACTTTACATTGGCCTGAGTTAACCCAGTCTAAAATGGGTTAACCTGGCCTAATGAATGCCTGCACACATTCAAGGCATAGCCCCAGGACTGGGAAAGCCAAGCCACTTGCCACAGCTTGGGGGCTATGCTGCTTTTACTCCCTCCCACCCAAACTATCCCCACAAACTCACCAATTCCACCCCACCTCCCAATCCTCTCCCCCAGTTTACCTTCAGCAGCCCGCACAATGCCTGCTCATGACAGGTTTAGGTGGCTCAGAGTAAACTGCCTAATCTGAGCTGGGCCATTCAAATATTTGTTTGCACCCTTACAGTCCCCAGGTTTAGGAGGAGCAGTCACAGGACTAAGTCTTGCCCAAGCCTCCAGGCTTAGGCCGAAGTCTCCCCTGCATGTTTGTATGAATAAAGTGGAGGTTGTTGTTTCCAATTCAAACTAAACAAAAACTCGAAAAACGGAGTTTAGTGTAGGTAGACCTGGAATCATTTCTTTCCTGCCACCCCAATCCCCAGCAAAACAAAATACCAAAACAATAGCAAAACAACCAGACAAACAAAAAGCAATCATTTTGGCCTGGCCTGAAGTGTTTTGTTTTGAGCTCTGTAATTTTTTACCCCTCTTTTTTTATCCATAGTGTATCTAGAGTTAAAATACTGTTGTGCTTCAACATTAACAAATATGTTTCTACATTTTATTTCATCAAAACTGTTCATCAACTTCAGCCTGAATTTGGAAGTCATTTTGCTTCCCCCAAAATGGCATTTTTTGGCTAATTCGCTATTTGCCAACAACATTTCCCCTTGCTTCTATGCAGGCCACTTTGTGAGGATGGTGTATGCATATGCCAAAATATAAAAGAGCTGTGAGGGGATCAAGGCAGATGCAGTTTTTAAAAAAAATTGCTGATAAACTCTAACAAACATGTTTCTGAAATGTGCAAACTGCCTTTTGGCAGGGGGTAGGGGTTAATACTTAGCAATAAAATAGGTTTGATACTTAATGGGTCTGGTAAAATACACATCACCTACAAGGATCCCCTTCTATATTTCAAGTCCCTGTTCTGTGGGATGGAGGAATTGGACCTTCTCTATTTTTTCTTTACTTTTATTCTTCAAAATAGTTGGACAACCTTAGCTAAAATTTCCCTCAGACTTTCAGTTTAAGATATATACTCTGGACTTTATCTTGGTTTGGTAAAGTTAAAATCAGCTTATTAAGATTCAAAAGATATTTGCTTCAGATTATAAGATTTTACATTATGTGCCTTGCTACCTATAACACTTAAGACAAATTTTATGATTCTAAGTTAATCAGTTTTGCAGCATTTTAAGGATAATGAAAAATGGAGGATGTTCTATAGTAAACACATTTAAACTGTTTTATTGGAGGTTAGAAAATGCTGTATTCCTAACTGGCATTTGGAATATTGCCTTCTAAAGGAAGCTGTTTAAATATTTATCAGCTTAACTAGGAATATATTTAAGGAATTTATTTGGAAAACTCTTTTTTTCTATCTCCCCCCCCCCCCAATTTCTTCCTATGGTATTATCTCCAACTTAGAGCATCATATGTTCAAATCCTACATTTATTTGATCATTGAAAAGTTCAGCTTTTTTTTATTTTTGAAAGAACTATTAAGCTACTAGAAGCTCTTTTAAAATATTTAAAAGACATTTAAATTACAAGACTAAAAATTGCTACAAATTTGGTGGCAGAAAATCACATTGATATGACAGTTTGTAAAGACCATACTTGGGCTTGTACTGGAATTTCTGGCACTTCCCAAATTCTGGGAGTTTTGGTATGGATATGGCCATTTTTAGCAAATGCCTCTCCTCATTTAAAAGGCGGGGAATAGTGTATTTATTTCATTGTACTCTGACAAGTCTTAGGGAGACCTAACTTGCCAAACATTATCACAATGTAGTTTTGTGTTCTCTTTGTTAATATGATATGTTTTGTCTTTTCTCTCATTTAGAGATCTAAGTGAAAACCAGATAAAAGGAATCCCCAGAAAGGCCTTTCGAGGAATCATCGATGTGAAGAACTTGTAAGTGACAACTTCATTAGTGTTTCTTGTGAAGTGTATTCTCTGTGGGCCTCACACTACTGCTGTTATTTATTTGAGCATTACACGTGTGCTCAGCTCTGCACAGAATACAGAGGAAAATAAGAGTCCTGCTCCAAGAACCAGGTTACAGTCAAAGAATAGTCATTTACTGCTGTAACTCCCATCATATCAGTGGGAGTGCTGAGCAGAGCCACAGATTATATTCTTATATTTAAAGGCTCTACTATGCCAGCAAC
This sequence comes from Alligator mississippiensis, assembly GCF_030867095.1. Classification (NCBI taxonomy): domain Eukaryota; kingdom Metazoa; phylum Chordata; order Crocodylia; family Alligatoridae; genus Alligator; species Alligator mississippiensis. Next base: position 51,225,852 of record NC_081832.1, read on the forward strand.
ACAAAATCTTACTCTGAAATCACAAGCTATGTAGTGAAATGTTATCTGCCTAAGGGAAAAAAAATACAATAGATCAGTTTGAAATTGAAAGAGAATGGCATCAGGGTTTTAGCTGAAATCTTTCATTCTACAGCTTAATTTGGAAAATGCAGGTAATTATATTACAGGGCATAGGTCAGGGCTACACAGATCAAGCATAAATTTCAGAGCAGGGAAGGTGAGAAAATGGTATGACTTTGTGAGGCATAAGAAATTAACTTGATGAACAGGTTTATTTTTCTTTCTGCCATTTGCATTCCCATCCTGTGTTTATAATAAAAAAGCCATTAAAGGGGGAATGTGTTTTTGTTGTTTGGTAATAAAATTAGTCTCAATTGGTTTGGCCCTTGCCTTTCGCTAAAACATGTAATGGAGAAATGTGGTTACATAAAGATTTCCTGTTCTACATTCCCATGACTGCAGCAGAGTTACCCATTAGCCATTTATGCTAAGTTGTCATTGTGTCAAAATCACACAGAAGAATCACCCAGTCATTGCCTCTATTAAAGACAACACTAGGACATCCTGAGAGAAACAGTTACATGGAGCAAGTTGACAAGCAGGCAGGGATTCAGGCTGCACCACAATGGAAGCTGCTTTCTACACTTTGAGAGGAAGGATTTTTAATACTTCTAGGCTAAGCCCAACATGTATCATATTTTACCATTATTAGTGTTAGCATGTGGATAATGCACAGAGGTCCCAGGCAGGGATCGTGGTCCTGTAGTCCTAAACATTTTAAGCATATATAATGGAAAAACTAGGTTTCCTCTGAGAGCTTTCAATCTATGAAGATGATGAGAGACCACAGGTGGATACAACAAACAGATGGGGGCCAGTATAAGGTAACACTGTGATCATTATGCTTAATGTAATAAGCAGCAGTCGCAGCACAGCTATACAATGTTATGAAGTGTTTTTGTATCAGTCGATACAGAATAACTGTGCAGTTTGAGTTTAAGCATGCTCAAATAGCAGCTTCTTTTCTAGAGACCAGACTTCTGTGAGCTGTGTTCAAGTAATCTGAATGGAATTAGCATACAGCTGGCTCTGAGTATAGGCATAGGTCCTAAAACTGGATTTTATGGATATTTTGGTCTTCGTTAGGGCCTGCTGCTATTTGGAGGTTTTGATTTCTAAGAAATTTAATTATATTCTAATTTTAAAACCTGTCCTCTGTCCAGGTCAACTTAGAGGGAAGGTAGGGGGCAGCCAAGATGTGTGAGAGAAATGTATGCTACAGAAAAGAAAAGTAACAGGCTGTGTGTAACCCATGTGTGGGACACGTCATAAATCCAGAGTTTGCAGACAACTGGCATTTTCAGTTTCCATATCAGAAATTCACTTGTAGTAATTTCTAAATATTTGCCCATGCAAAATCTGCAGAACGATAGGCCTAACACAGGTATTTATAGCCCCAACTTTGCTACAGTTAGAGACAACATTTTTCACTTGCATGTGTTCCGTAACTGACATGGCGTCACTTGAAGATTTCTGATTTCAGCTTCTTCAGGAAATTAAGGAATTATCATTGAAGACAGCTAGTATCTTCTATCAAGAAATACCGCATGGTATCCTATGTGGAGAATGCAGTGTTATCACTGTTCATGAAAATTCAGACAACCTGGTGACAGGGTGTTTTAAACCTTCCCAGAGGCATTGGGTGTTGGCTACAACCAAGGCTAGGGACTTTGACTGTGGTGTGCCAAAGGCTTCCGTTGGGACCAAAGCTGGAGGTTTCTGGCTAGAGGGTTTTGTCCCTCTTCTTAGAGTCAAGAGATAGGGACAGACTTTACGCATAAACTGGTTTAAGTAATCGGAAAGTAGTTTAAACCTGTAACAGAACAGATGTTCAGTGCGCATAAACCAGTTTCAAAATGGCCAAAACCAGTTTGCGACAAACCTGGTAGAATGTGGTATCAGACTTAATTGATTTGGGTCAAACTGGTTTATGCAACATCTGTCCCAGACCCCTTGCTAGTTTAAGTTAAACCAGAGTCCCCCAGTATCCCAAATGCTTTGCAGCCCTGGGTGGGGTTTTGCTCTCTGCTCCAGAGAGCTGGTCTGGGCCCCTCTGCTCTCTAGCCTGCTCAGGGGTGGGGTGTGGTCAGAAGCATGACCCCTGAGGCAAAGGGAGCAGGGAAGGGGTTTATTCCCCCCCGCGAGGGATTGCAGCTCCTATCACGTATGCCCCCTCTCCCCACCTCACTGGCAGAGGAGGGAGCATGGCCAGAGCCGGTTGGCATGGCCCTCACCATCCACCTGCTTTGCCAGTGGCTGAGGCTACAGGGCTGAACTCAGCTGGCCTGTGAGTGCTGCTGAGGGTGGAGGCAGAGGGGCCAGCCTGGGCTGGTCCACCAGTGAAAGGCCCTTCCCAGTGGGCTGCAGCTTGGGCTAGGGCTGTGTGGCTCCCTGAGCTGGGTGGGGCTGTCATGGAGCCCCAGCTGGCTGGGAAGTGCCCCGTGGGACCAGCCCATGGGGGCGGAACCCTTCCCAGCCCACTGGGGCTGCGTGAGAGCCTGGCCAAGCAGCACAGGCAGGGGCTGGCTGGGGAGCAGGCTTCCTGGGCCAGTCCAAAGGTGCCAGCAGGCCCTGAGCTCAGCTGCTCCCACCATGCCCCCTGTGCTGTGCAGCATCCAGGGCTGCAGGTGCAGAGGCAGCTGTGGGCTGGCCAGGATGGGGGACTGCTCTGCCCCACTCGCCTCCAGCTGCTGCTGCCATACCTCTCGGGAGGGGAAGCTTTAGCCCTGCAGCTTCTGCCCAGCATGTGGAGCTCAGGCTCCAGCCCCTGGATGCCTTGGAAGGTGTCCGGGTGGAAGGCGTCCAGGGGCTGCAGCCAGAGCTCCATGCACTGAGCAGAAGCCACCAGGCCCAGCAGGGCTGTTCTCCCCTCGCCTCCAGCTGCAGCACGTGCTCCTGCCACACAGCGCAGCACTACTCGGGACAGGGGAAGCTTCCTTCAGTCCAGTGGCTTCAATCTGAGCTGAGTTGATGAGCTGTCCCTAGCCAGATGAATGACTGTATTTGGGGTCAGGAAGAAATTTTACCTTATGGCCATATTGATATGGGCTGAAGTTTTTTATCTTTTTCTGTAGTGGAGGGCATGGCCCTCCATCCAAAATCTCTTGAGTATATATTAACACATTTCATAGAAGCAGGATGTTGGTTGCCATGGTTCTCCTGCTTTACCTGTAGGAAGTTAGCATGTCAGGTCTTTGTTGTGTCAGGGTTGATGGTAGTTTTATGTAGAGTTTAGATTATGGTTTGCATGGGATGGTTTGAATAGGGTTGGTCAGGCAGGGGGTTGGACTAGATGACCTCTGGTGGTCTCTTCCCGCCCTACATCTCTATGATTCTATGAATGAAAAAGATTCTCTGCATTCCAGTTTACAGTTTTTCCAGGGCAGAATCTTGAATGTGGAAAACCCTAATCAGGTTATGTCCAGGGGCTGAGGAAGTTCACATCCAAATGCCAAACATAACAGCAAAGCTTTGGAGAGAAGGGAAGAGGAAGCAAAAGAGAAGAAACTGAGTACACAGTTTTCTCAAAATATATGAAATAGTTGCAGAATCTTATTCTTAGTATTTATGGCATGCTCACTGCTTTCCTTTTGTGCACAGTACTGGGCCCCCTAACTTGAAATAAAGAAATGGAAGATCTAAAGAAATGTTATGGGTTATTGGGTTTATAACATGAACAAGCATTTTTAATGTCCATTAAGGCTAGGGACAGAAATGACACACAAACCAGTATAAGTGATCAGAAACTGGTTCAAACCTGTAACACAACATGAGTTCAATGCATATAAACTGCTTTCAAAATGGCCAAAACTGGTTTAATATAAACCTGGATGGATGTAGTATCTGACTTAACTAATCTAGGTCAAATCGGTTTATTTACCTTCTGTTCCAGATGCCCTTCATATTCAAGTTAGCTTGCAGTCCCCTAGCATCCTAGAGTTGGGCTAGCCTTGGCCTAGGCTGTCTGCTTCAGCCGCTCAGGGAAGCATGATCTAGTGCCCCCCTGGCTTCTGGCCTGGGCCACTGCAGGCATGTGGCAGCATTTTTGGAATCAAAAATGAATGTCTGTTCACTTGGCTATTGGTTCAATCTAGTCAGCTTAGACTAACCTGCAAAGACCCTATCGATTCAGCCTCTGGCTTTTTGACTGTCTGTATTTAACCTAAGACTGTGTTTCTACAATTATTTATCAGCACGATACTTTGGTATCTGCTAATATTTAATAGGTAGCAAGTTATTTGCTGCCTTGATTTCCACTAGTCCAGGACTTTTCACCTTGAATAAGTGCTTTCTCTTGTGGCAATTTTTTTTTCTTTCTTTTTTGTGTGGGAACCTTAATACACACAAACTGGCTTGATGTTGAATAAATTTCACTAGAGGTAAACTACTACTCCCACTAATCTCACTTCCTCTGCACTTTTTACTCTATAACAAGTTTTTCATGATTTTTTGATGAAATTTGTTATACTTACTGCAAATGACATGGGAGAATTATTTCTAATGTGCCATCTTTGTAGCATTTTTTTTATTATATTTCTGGGATGTTTAGTGTTTATGAGAATATAGGGTGGCTTATGTATGAAAGAGATTCTTCTGGTGTGAGCCAGATCAGCATAAAAAAAGTCCTTAAGAAAATGAAGAGGTTGTTTTATTTTTTCCTTTATAAGTAATGTATGAATTGTATGTCCACTAAGGTACATTAGTGAAGATGAATACTGCTTCCAGACACAGATCATTGGCTCCTGAGTTACTGAGAAAAATGTCAACCAAGCCTTATGAGCCAAATTGTGACTGGAAAACAAGTTAAAACCTCTTTAAAGTGATAACTTTAAGATGGTCTTGTATCTGAACCAAGTTAATATTTAATGTTTTAAGGAAACATGCTTATTCTGTTCAGAAACTGGGCACATCCTTCTGTTGTACAATATCCATAATGTTCCCCTCTGCATCACAGAAGTGAGCATGCCAAGGTTGTTCAAGTATCAAGTTCAAGATGATCATTCTTTGGCTTTCAGAGCCTTCAGCTGTGCTAGCACCTGCACTGTTAATCTCATGATAGTTCCCTACACATATATGCACTGATATCAGCTAGGATTGTTATTACTATGACTGTCGCTTTTCAGCTTTATTGTGGTTTTTTGTCAACTTTCAAGCTATTTCCCACTAGGTTTTGGAACATTTTAGACATAAGAGACAAAGTTGTAGCTTCTCACTGGTCTGCTCCCCCTGCTATCCTCATTCCTCACTCAAAAATAAGTATGTGGAATGACTACCACTCAACTGCTCCTCTGCATTTTGTAACTTCCAATCTCACGTGGCCTTCAGTCAATTTAATCAATTTATAAGCTGTAGGGAAAAATAATATCACAGAAGTTTTTATAGCAGAAAAATGGCAGTTTACAAACCCCTTCATCTATTTAGCCCATCTTATCTCTAACTGCAGCCAATGGTTACATGCCTTGTTGTGTAGGGCAGAAGGGAGGGAACAAAACAAACAAAAAAACCACCTCTCAAGTTGGTTTGGTGGGCTATATAATAAGGTCTTATCTTAAACTTCAAGGCTAGGGACAGACATTACACATAAACCGGTTGAAGTGATCAGAGACTAGTTTAAACCTATAACAGAACAGATGTTCAGTGCACCTAAACCAGTTTGAGAATGGCTGAAACTGGTTTGAGATAAACCTGTTTGAATGTAGTATCAGACTGAACTGATTTGGCCCAAACCAGTTTATGCAATGCTGATCTTAGACCCCTTGCTGGTTTAAGATAAACCAGACACCCCCAGCATCCCAGCATGCTCTCTGGGCTGGGCAGGGCTCTCTGCTGCACAGAAGGGCTGACCCCTTCCCTTTGCTCTCTGGCTGCAGCTCCAGAGACTACAGGCTGCTTCCGCCATTCCCCCTCACCACTCCCTGCTAAGCAGGAATTCCCCCCTCCTCTCTGCCTTGCTGAGGAGGTGTGTGTGTGTTAGCTAGCAGACCACATGCTGGCTACATTCTGTGCTGAAAAGACAGGTAGAATCAACAGACAGAATCAACAAGTAGCTGGTAATGTCCCTCTGTTTAGTTCTTAATTGGGTGATAAACATTGTTATCAATTCCCTGCTGGGCTAATCAGAGCTCCCGCAGGATCCTGGCCACTCCCCCCTCAGCTTTGTGCTGTGGAAGGAGTGGAAGGCTGCTCTAGCACCCTCCAGCTTCTAGCCTGATCCAGGCATGTGCCTGCATTACTGAGATGGCTGTTTGGTCACTAAACTGGTTTAGCCTAGCCAGGTTAGACTAACCTGCAAAGATTGAATCAGTTCAGGCTCAGGCTTTTTGAATGCCTGTCTCTAGCCCAACAATTAGAAAACCTAGTAGAGAAAGTCATGACAAGAGCCAGTGGTTGAAAACTGCAGCCAGAAAAATTATAAGTGGTAAAACAACTACATTTTTAGAAGTGAAGCGGATTAACCAGTTAAAGTAGTAGTTTTTTCCATCTCTTGATCTTTTTGGGTCACAAGTTAATGACTCTCTAGAAGGTATGCTTTAGTTAAACACAAGTCATTGGTCTCAGAAGAGAAACAACCAGATGACATTTTGTGGCCTGTGATATCTGAGAGGTCAGGCCAGATAATCTAATGATTCCCTTCTGGCTTTAATGATATCACTCCACTCACTTAGGAATCAAAGCAAACTGACATATCCCTAGACCATTCCAAGAATGTCACTGTTTGGGAACTGGTTCACAGTTGTCCCTGGATAGAAGTGTCTATGAATACACTGGTAAAGGTTCTAAGCAGAACCATCACCTTTTAGGGATTGCATTGCTGCCAAAATACCCCCAAGAGGTACTAGAATATCCAGACCACCATGCCTTCCAAGGGGTTACCACCTGATGCCTTCCAGTTTACCCAGAATTCCTCTAGAAAAGGAGAAAGACCCAGATTGGGGGCAGAGGGTTGGAGTGGAGGGGTTAACAGGTGCTAGGGGCCTGGGTGGCCCCCTGATTCTGGTCCCCATTTTGCTTTGGGAGTCCCCTCCTCCCTGCAAGAACTTCCAAGCTCTTCCAACCCCTGTCCTGGAAAGCCACCTTATCAAATTCACCTCCTTGCTACAGATCTTGGGTAGTGTGGTCCCAGGCTCAAATAGGGAGGAGGGATTAGAGGGATCACCAGGTGTTTCATCCCCCCTGCTTCTGGGCTGTCACCCCTTCTTCCCACACAACTCACAGCCCATGCTTCACTTTCCCTGCTTACCTTACCTCCACAGCCCATGCTTGTACATTACTGAACTCTGCACGATGATATGCAGATAAAGGGTGACCAGGTACATGTGAGCGTGTGTGTGTGGGGAGGCAGGATTGAATGCCTTTGCTTCTTCATTCCAGGGGATCCTTCCTTTGGGACTTCTCACAGTCTTTGCCTAACACTGAGGATTTAAAAGGTTTTTCTCTGGAAAACCACTCAAGTACCTTGCATTGCCTGCAACTGCATAGAGATCTGTATGCAGAGTAGAATCTGCAAGGCAAGGCTGGCTATAAGAGTATAGCACAAAGGGGGAGGAAGAGTTAACAGTTAATGAGCTAATTCCTTTCACATTGAATATTAAATTGACAGCCAGTTTTGTTCTATGAAGCATCTATTGTGCTGTTTTTCTACTACCACCACCCAGCAATGATCAGGTCTTTACTGTTACAGACATAAGCACCCACCCACTACAAGTAGGGGCAACAAAGCCCTCTCCTCTGCCCTAGAAATTGGCTATCCCACCACCCCAAATAAGCCTAGGACCCTGCCCTGGCTCCCTGCAGGGAAGTGAAACTGAGAGAGGCTTTTTGTTTCCCTTACCCCCTGTGCTCTGTGGTCATCTCTGTGAAGATGAGGAGTTGTGCAGTTTGGGATGCCTGGAGAACTGAGCAGACACCAGGCATGGAATGTTCTCTGTCCACACATAACACTGAACTGGTTCAAGGAGGACCAGCTCAAAATAGTACGTGATTTTCCTGGTTTTCTTTTTAAAACATTCCAGGAAGTTTAAGCTGGTCTGAAGTGGCCTGTGCACCTAGACCAGAGGTTGGCATTCATTTGGGATGGAGGGCCACTTAAAGAGTTTTGATGAGCTGTTCAGGGCCTGGATGCGGTGAGGGTGGGTACTGATCCAGTCTCACCTCCAACCCCCCATCAGCTTTTTATACCAAGTAGCAGGGGAGGGGGGAAGGGGAGATGTCAATTGAGCCTGTCTGATCCAGGCCCATCTACTCTGCACCCATCACCAGGGGTGCCAGATGAAGTGAACAGGTGGGCAGGCAGGCAGAGTCTCCATGGAGAATGGCCTAAGACCCTTGCAGGGAAAGCACACTTGGCTGGGCAGATGGGATGGGGCCATGGGTTGACAGGGTATACAGTCCAGGAGTGAGTTGAGCAGACAGGCAGGTGGGTGGAGCTGGGACCAGGATCATGGGGTGGTGACAGTATGAGGCATTTCTGCAAGTCTTATTTAATTAGAGCAACTCAGCCCACCTTCCTGAGGGCTGTACTGCTAAGTATTCTCCCACAGGTGGAAATAAACAGATGCCTCCTCAAAGAAGAAATGTCACTTTACAGCAGCTCTCCTACAGTGTTGCCTTGGATATTCACACTATTCTTCCACCTTTTCTTCTCAGTTATCATGTCTGTGTCACAAGGTTTGTAGGATTTAGTATAGCAGCTGAGGAGTTCCTATGATTGAAAGTCATTTTGTAATCTTGACCCTAACGATTTGCTTTCATGAGGGATGGTTACTTTGCCCCCAGATACAACAGTGTTGGGGACAGCGTCCCATCGGGGTGAATGTGCAGAGGTAATACTCTCAGAATCACAGTAACTTCTGAGTTACCTCCCTTTCTTTCCTAGCCTTCTTTTGAAGGCAGTGTGTTCTTTTGTTTGGCATCAGAAGAAGCATTGCAGAAAAGAAAATCACTAAGTTAAGTCTTGCCATCCTGAATAATTTTGAATAGCCTGACTGAAAACAAAGATAGCAAGACACTTTGTGTGTGCTTCCAGTAACCTTTCTTCTGTTGTTGCCCATTCTTGCCTTGCAGTTTTTCAGCCTTATAGTCTGTCAACCATTGGTGTAACTAGGGGTACACAAAAGGGGCACTTGCCTCGGGTACTAAGTAGGAGTGCCAGAATCACCCACCACCCCCACACCATTTGTGCCGGCTGCAGCTGTGGCTGCTTCGAGATCAACAGCTGGGGCAGACAGAGCATGAAGCAGTAGCAGCAGTACCTCAGCTGGGGACTGTGTGCTACCCACACCCTCACTCTTCTGCAGAGTTTGCCCAGGGCACAAACCCTTTTTGTTATGCCTCTGCTGCTAACAGCGATAACCGAAGTGTGGGCCTTGTCTATATATTGGCACACTCAAAGTTGGTCTTGCTGAAGGATGGACAGGATGCAGGCACTATAAGGCTGTGGTTATTTACATGATTATTCTATAAAGTTCAGACTCAAAAAAATACACTTGTCTATGAGAAATCACTGGCATTTGATTTTAATTTACTGACCATGGAAGTCTGCATTTGTTCAGCTTTGATTTCGTTCTCTGGCCAGCTTTGCTCTCAGATACCATTCTGCAGCACTGTGATGCAGAAAAGTACATGCTTCCAGGTTCATCTATCATGATGATATGGGCTCATTGCATTCATGTCACAATATTTCAAAACAGTGTATGTGGTACTGCTTCAAATTACTGATCTTGCAAGCTGTTTCTGAAGCATCATGAAGCCTCTTGGGTAATCAGCTGCTTTACAGCCCTGAAGGTTCCTTTAGAGATAAATTAAACTTACAGAATTTTTTAAATATTATTGCATAATTATGTCAGCCATGTTGCACATACATGGTATTTTCTACCGCTGTAAATCAGCATACATTTATTTTGCTTAAATACATATCCTTCAATATCTACAAGATTAGAGCTGTGAAAGTAATGTTGAAAACATTTTAGTGAATATTGTTTCTACATATTCAATCGGTTGTCTTTGGACAGGTTCAGACCACTGTTAACATTAATTAATTAATTAATTGGATAAACTATCCGATTAACTTTAACAAAAAGTAAATTTTAAATGATCTACTCAAGGTTTGTTGAAAGATGAATTTTCAGTCATATGAACGGGTACCCACCTCATCCAAAAACAGTAACTGCCATGTGACTTTTCTTATCCATCAACACTCAGCAATACAATGTTTATTTCCAATGTTCACGATCCATCCAGAGAATACCAAAAAAATTTAAACCCTCCTTGTCAAATGTACTAAAATACATTAAAATACAAATCCAAGAAAATGGTGATTGGATTGCAGATATTGCAGAAGCGGAAGAAGAGTAAGTGGTCATGAATTATTTATTGCACAGTAATGTTGCATTACAAAACCTTGCTACCTTAGGCTGAGACTTTTAAAAGAGTATAATTTCTTTGTGCCTTTTGAAAAGTCACACCTTATTTCATGATATATATGTTTGCCTTTTCCCACTTCTACCACTGCAATTTGTACAAAACTGGGAAAGGAAGGGAATCAACCGGTAGGACTGATTGTTCATTAATTTAAGAAGGTGTAAAATCTGAAGTGACTTTATTAAAGGCTGTAGTTATAATGGTGTAAAACCATTTAAACTGAGGGAATTTGATTCTGCTTGTTTATATTTGCATCTTTGCTTACATGCTTTTCACAGAGGTTGCCCAATCAAAGTCGGTCTCTGATGATGTGAGAGGCTCAATATATTTTAAATATATTCTAATATGTGAACATTTAAAAGGCAAATACATTTATATTGTGGAATGGATTCCAGATTGCTTTGATCTTTGAATACCGATATTTCTTGAATGTTTTTAAAGGTGGCAAAACCATTCAAAGATATGGAAGCATAACCATTTATATGAGAAATATATGCTGGAGACAAGCCTCATGCATCCTTTAAGGGGTGAATAGATCATGTTATTTATAACTAAAAATCTTTTAAAGGATTTTCCCTCTTCCTATTCTTAAACTTATAACTACTTTCAAAGTATTCCAGTGGATTAAATATTTCTAACTCCTGTAATTGGTATTCATTGTGATATTGACCATAATGAATTCAGGAGGTATCTCTGTGGCTGTCACGTTCACTTTCATAGAAATTCCATTGTAATGCAGTGTTATTATACTATTAAAATAATGTGTTACTAGTTTAGCTCCTTCTATGGTGAAAAATCACCTGCAGTATAAGTTAATTTAATGAATATATTAGTTTAAGCTTTTGCCATCTGTTCTTCCCCTTATTATAAATGCACAAAGCACATATTTCACAAGTATATCATTAAAAAGATGTGATTGATTGAAATGCATGTTCATGATCCCTGTACAATTCAGAATATAGTTAAGGATATTTTTCTCATAATTCACAAAATAATCAAATATGTGGTTTATGTTGGTATTGGGCATTTATTGATACAGAGATTTTTCATGTATCTCCTATTGAATGTAGCTGTTAGACAAAGCCATCATCCTATCTAATAGAGAATTTAGTTCACTGTATTTGCCGTCTGAGAATTATAGGCCACCCTGACATGAGGTTTGACTTCATAGAACTGCCCCATCTCTCTTATGATAATGTTCTGTATCTACTTCCAGGCTTGAGAAATAACTCTGTCATCTTTTCCCAAATTGAGAGTCCAGCAATGCAATGGAACACCTGCTTAGGATACAGACAAACCATACATTTTAGCTGTTTTAAAAGAAGGGCTGATGGACTCCCATCCTGTGCCAGTCCACAGTTCACCATGGGATGCCCGTGTAGTGACGGCAGCCCCCAGCCCTTCCAGCTCACTGGGGTATAGTGGCATGGAGCATAGCAGCTAGGAGCAAAGAGCAGTGGAGGGAGCACTGGTGAGGGCGCTGTGTCCCAGGCTGGGGACCAGTCTCCATGGAGACTGTTCAGCCAGGCAGGGAGATGCCTCTGGGGCCAGGGGCTGGTCTCCCTGGAGACCATGTATGACCAGGTAGGGAGCTGTGGCTATGGCTGGGGGCCAGTCTCCATGGAGACCAGCCTCCAGCCCTGGACACAGAGACCTCTCTAGGTCTCCCATCATTGCCACTGCCCTCACTGCCATTGCCCAGCAGCCCCCAATGCAGTGGCACTGGGGGCTGCTGCCACTGCATGGGCATCCTGGGGTGAGCTGTGGGCTGGCACAGGATGGGGGTGCCCCAGCTTTTCTTGTCACCCGTCACCCTGACCTGGTTCAGGCTGCTGCAAGTGTGTGGCAGGACATGGAGTAGCCACCAAGTACAACCCCCTCCCTCCCTCCTTCCCTTGTCCCCAGGCCAGGGGAGGGAATGGACAAGGGGAGAAGGAGGGAGGCTCAGTTTCCCCCACTTGGAAGATTCAGCGGTCATGCGGCCATCCCTGCCCTTGCCTCCCCTCCCTGGCCTCCCAAGCCTCCTCTGCAGGGCTTGCAGCCCTCCTCTCTCCCTTGTGGGTGCTGCAGCCCCCCAGCAGCTTCCAGCTTTGTCCTGGCCCTGTGCTGTCACTGGCCCAAGATCCCAGCCCCAGACGCAATTCGATCTTCTCCCTGTATGCCCCTGCCCGTGGAACCTGCACCCATCTCAGGGGTGTGAGCACAGCTGATCTTGGCTCTGACCTGTCCCTGCCCTATCACTACCCTGTGACCCTGCCCTGTGACCCCTCTCTAGCCAATCCCACTCCTAAACACTGCTGCCCATGGCCTCATCCCACATAGGGAGCTTAATGAGTTGTTCTGGGGGTGGGGAGGGTGCTGACCTGGCCTGCAACCAATATAGTCTTTGTGGCCCTTTGGCCCAAATCATTGCCCATCACTGTGTTAGCTCTAGCCCAACTTTCTAATCTGTCAAAATCCTTTTGAATTGTGCCTGCATCCTCCAAAGTGTTCTCAATCCTTTCCAATTTTGTTGTCCACAGACTTGCTCAAGAAGCAATCTATGCCAGCCTCCAGATAATTAAAACATGCTGAACAGCACTGGGTCCAGGACAGACCCCTGTGGAGCTTTTCTCCTGCCATTCTAACATGGACCCATTAATAATTACCCTTTACTTGCAAGCCAGTGATCTGTCCACCTTTTAGTAGTCTTATCTAGCCCACATCTCTCCAATTTGTTTATGAGAAGGTCATGTGGGACCTTGTGCAAAGCCTTACTGAAGTCCAGATACACTATATCAACAGCATTCTCTTCATCCACCCAAGCAGTTACTTTATCAAAGAAGGAAATGAAGTTTGTTTGACATGATTTGTTTTTCATGAATCCATGCTGGCTGCTTGTGATCAGCTTTTCTCTTCCAGATGCTTGTAAATGGACTTCCTTAGGATATGCCAGTAACTTCCCAGGTGTTGAGCTAAGGCTAACTGGTCTGTAGTTCCCTGGGACCTCCTTTTGCCTTTTTTAAAGAGGGGAACTAGGTTGGCTCTCTTTCAGTCCTCTGGTACCTGACCCACCTCCCATGAGTTCATGAATATCATTGCCAAGGGCTGCAAGATCTCCTTTGCCAGTACCTTCAGTAACCTGAAGGCATCTGGCTGCAGCTTGATTTTGTTGTGAAGACTGACACAAAGTAACTGCTCAATAGCTCAGCTTTCTCTACATCTTTGGTTAGCAGTTCCTCTTAGCTTGTTATCAGAGGACTCAGCTTCTTTGTTCCTTCTTTTTTGGCCAGCATACTTATAGAACCTTTTCTTTTTATCCTTAACCTCCTTTGCCAGGTGCAGCTTGTTCTTTATCTTTGCCTTTCAGATTTTGTCCCTTCAGCTTCTTGCTACTTCCTGGTATGTATCCTTGGTGTCATGCCCATGTTTCCATTGCCTGTATGCATTTCTTTTGCATTTGAGGCATCTTAGAAGTTTCTTGTGCAGCCACATTGCTCTCTTGACATTCTTCTTGTGCTTCCATCGTGTCAGGGGAGTCTTTTGTTGCACAATACTGTGCTCTTTAGAAGCTCCCAGCCATCCTGGGCACCTTTATCCTTCCATCTACCCTCCCGTGACACCATGCCTATTAACTCCTTGAGTTGGATGAAATCTGACTTTTTTAAATCTAACATCCTAATTTTGCTGACCTTGTGCATTCCCTGTCTCAGGATCTGGAATACTCATATTGTGATTGCTTCCTCCCAAGTTATGTATCCCCCTTCATATCCTCCAAGAATTTTTCCCTGTTGGTCAGGACAAGATCCAAGGCAAGCAGTCCCCTAGTTGTACTGTACACTTTCTGGAACAGACAGAGATCCTCCAAATAACTTAGGAAACAGTTTGACATTTTGGCTAGGGACAGATATTACACATAAACCTGTTTAAATAATCAGAAACTGGTTTAAACCTGTAACAGAGCAGAAGTACTGTGCACATAAACCAGTTTGAGAATGGCTGAAACTAGTGTGAGATAAACCTGGTTGGATCTTAACTGATTTGGGTCAAACCAGTTTATGCAATGTCTGTCTAAGACCCTTTGCTGGTTTAAGCTAAACCAGACACCCCCCAGCATCTCGACATGCTCTCTGGGCTGGGTGGGGCTCTCTGCTCCACAGCAGAGCTCACCCCTCCCTTCTGCTCCCTGGCTGGAGCTCCAGCATAGACTTCCAAGCACAAAAGGGTCTGATGGCTTCCCCATGCCTCTCCACCCCTCCCCCACCTTTTATCACTCACTGCTTAAGCAAAGATCTCTTCCTCCTCTCTCCCACAGCACAGACTGTAGCCAGCATGTGGTATGCTAGCTAATGCTGTGTAAGGCAGATAGGACAGTGTCTGCTTAGGGCTTATTGGAGGTAATCAAAAGCTCAGATGGTAATGTCCCTGCATTCCTTCCTTTGGAAAAGGCAGACAAGGTTCTTTGGGTAAATCTGATATCTTTTATTAGACCCAACTAAATAGTTGGAAAAAAAATTCTTAGCGGGCTTTTGTGTTTAAAAATCCTTTGTCAGGCTGAGGAATCATCTGCAGCTGGTGTGCATACTTCCTGGATGGAATGAAGAGTAGAGAAGCCAGAGGCTGGTATGCATTTTCCTTTGGAAAAAGCTGTTTAAGAAGAGCTTGTAATGAGTGAGGTTTTGTTTTCTGATGTGGTGTTAAATGCTAATAACAGAGCTGATAAATACTCCCTTATCAATGGGGAGGACCCTGCCCTAATCAAAGCATCCTGCTGGCCATGCCCCCCTCAGCTTAGCCCTGTGCAAGGGAAGGGAGGGATGTTCTAGCACCCCCCCTAGCTTCTAGACTGAGCCACTGCAGGCATGTGTCTGCATGTCTGCAGTGTCTGTCTGGTTACAAAACTGATTTAGTCTAGCCAGGATAGACTAACCTGCAAAGTTTGAATCAATTCAGGTTCAGACTTTTTGAAGGTCTGTCCCTAACCTTTATGTTTGACTGCACTGTTCTTCCACCAGATGTCTGAAAAAATTTAAGTCTCCCATCAGTACCATCCCATAGCTTTTGGGTATATCTGTCTCCTGCTTCAAGATACCTCATCCACCTCCTCTTCCTGATTTGGTGGCCTATAGTAAATCCGCACCATTATATTGGTATCATATCTTTCACCTTCACCCAAAATTCTGCTTTGTTATCATCTTTGTCTAGAACTAGGGAACAAGTGTATGTATTTTTGACATACAAAGCAACATCACCACTTTTTCTCCCAACCCCATCCTTCCAAAATAGAGTGTAACCCTCGATGTTGAGATTCCAGTCACAAAAGCTGCTCCGCCACGTCTCTATGATGCCAATCAGATCATAGTTCTTTTCACAGTCTGTAATTTCCCTGCTCATCTTCTGTATTCCCCATACTTCTCATATTTGTATACATGCATCAGACATATTTTGCTTTTTGACCTACTCGTTTTATGCCACTTTTGGCAGTCCTTCAGCCCTCTGGACCTTTCCCAGACTTAAGTTACTTTTTTGAGTCCTTTTACCTCTGGACTGTGTGCTATGTTGCTGGAGGGTTTTGATCACCATCCCCCATGGAACCTCTTTACTAGGTTGGCCAGATGACCCACTATGGTGCTCTTCCCCATTCTTGTCAGATGGGTCCCATCTCTTGATAGCAGTCCTCCTCCCAAGGGCATCCACCTTTTGTCAAAGAAGCCAAAGCCTTCATGTCAGCACCACCATCTCAGCCACACATTCACCTCCAAGATATGATGGGCCCTGCCTGGACCCATGCCTTTCATGGGAAGAATCAGTTAGAACACCGCTTTTGTTCCAGGCTCCTTAGCTGGTCTTTCACCAGCCAAAGGGAAAATCACACCAGCTAGGGTACAGAATGAGTAGGGTTCAAATGACCGCCTTCCTACTACTGTCATAGAACTGGTGTGTGATCAGTTAAAGAAATTGGATGTATATGAGTCAGCAGGACCAGATGAACTTCATCCAAGAGTATTAAAGGAGCTGGCTGAAGCCATTGCAGAACCCCTGGTGAAGCTCTTCCAAAACTTGTGGCATTTTGGGCAAGTCCCCAAGGACTGGAAGAGAACCAATGTTGTGCCCTTCTTCAAGAAGGGTAGGAGGGAGGAGCCAGGTAACTGCAGGCCAATTAGGCCAACTTCTATCCCAGGGAAAATCCTGGGAAAATTCATTAAGGAGTCTACGCACAATAGGCTTGCAGAAGGTAGGATTCTGAATGACAGCCAGCATGGCTTCATTGCAGGAAGGTCTTGTCTTACCAATCTCATCTCCTTTTATGATCAGGTAACTCTCCACCTGGGTAAGAGAGAGGAGGCTGATATAATATACCTCGACTTCCAGAAAGTTTTTGATCTGGTATCCCATGATGTTTTTGTGAGAAAATTGGAAGACTGTGGGTTTAACTGCGAGACAGTCAGGTGCATAGAAAACTGGCTGCAGGGTAGGACCCAAAGAGTTCTAATGAATAGATCTGTGCCATCTTGGCGGGAAGTGGACAGTGGTCTCCCATAGGGGTCGGTGCTTGGTCCAGTCCTAGTCAACATCTTCATCAATGATTTGGATGTTGGGGTGAAGAGCTCACTGGCCAAGTTCACGGATGGTACCAAGTTATAGGGAAGCATGGTCACACTTGAAGATAGCCTGCAGATACAGGCAGACCTGGACAGGCTTGCAAGTTGGGTAGAGTGGAACCAAATGAAGTTCAACGTTGAGAAATGTAAAGTGCTCCACCTGGGAATGAACAATCCTCATGCACACCTGCAGGCTTGGCAATGCCAACCTGGCCAGCACTATGAATGAAAGGGACCTGAGGGTAATAATAGACAACCATATGAACATGAGCCAACAGACTCATGTGTGACTCTGTAGCCAGCAGGGCTCACTATACCCTGGCGTACATCAATCGATGCATCTCCAGCAAAACCAAAGAAGTGATTCTCCCACTCTACTCAACATTGGTGAGACCGCAGCTGGAGTACAACATCCAGTTCTGGGTGCCACACTTTAACAAGGACGTAGTAAAGCTTGAGAGAGCCCAGAGAAGGACCACCCGTATGATCAGAGACTTGTGTGGCAAGCCATATGAGGAAAGGCTGAGGGATCTGGGACAACTCAGCCTGAAAAAGAGAAGGCTGAGAAGGGACTTGGTAGCAGCTTACTGCTATGTCGGAGGCGTACATCAAGGGCTCGGTGAACAACTGTTCACCAGGGCACCCTTAGGGAAAACTAGGAGTAATGGCCACAAACTCCTGGAAGACCATTTCAGGCTCAACATAACAAAGAACTACTTCACAACTAGGGTGTCCAGGCTGTGGAATAAGCTCCCTCCAGAGGTGGTACAATCACCTACCCTGGAAATCTTCAATAGGAGACTGGACAGTCAATTTGCTGGGGTCACCTGGTGTCTTTCCTGCTTGGTGCAGGGGGCTGGACCTGATGATCTTCTGAGATCCCTTCCAGCCTACATTCTATGAATCTATGAAACCTGACTAGTCAGTTTCAGTCTTGCTAACATTTGATCATAAAAGCTTTGCAGGGGCATTAGGTCATCTCCTCTGATACATTACATCTCATCCTGCAGGGCCAACATCTGGTCATATTTTAAGGGGACTGTTTCTTACCTGGGGCAGCAGCAAGGGCTACAAGAAACATAGCCAAACTTGGGAAAGTGCAAAGAATATAAGGGTGCAAGGATGGGGGTCTATGCGTACTAGGCTGCTTGCAGATGTTAATACCACCCTCCCTTGCAATGGCACTTTACTTCAAACTCCACACGCCCCTGCAGCAAGTTCAGGGCATGTCCAAAGAAGGTATGTTGGGCACTTTTATGTAATAGCTGATTGAATCAGCTTTAGATAAAAGCACCAAGAAGCCCCACTGAAGTGCTCAATCTATACAGACACTGTGGAGCAAGTCAAAGTAATGGGCCACTTCTTCAGTAAAGTGCATTCCTGTGATTGACTTCACATACTGGGATGATAACACTGAAATGTACATAATAACTATGTCCACATTAGCAAAAGTGGATCCTGATATACATTTGCATTAACAGAAATATTTGTGTTTTTGACTTGACCAACCATGAGGGATCTTTCAACAGCAGATCATTAAAAACCAAACCAGTAACCCTCAGAAAATGAATTTCCCTTCCTAAATGCAAAATGTCAATTAGATAGGAGCTAAAATACCTCTTGTCTACTTTAGTGTGCTCCATCTTCAAAATACAAATAAATAAAATGACAATACACATTAGTTCAAAATATCTCTTGGTCACATTTCATATTTTTTTTAAAGATTTAATATTTAGAAGATTTTGCCAGATTTCTTATGAAACCCCAGCCCTAAGCCACTCTAAGAAGACTCATTTATAATTAGATTTAATGGTAATGATTCTTATTTTATACCTCCAATGTCAAATATACACCATTTCAGTAGTCTTCTTCAGCTTATCCATGTCTGTTTTTAAGCTGGAGAAAAACCATGGAATATATAGGTGTTTATACACATTCTCCAGGAGTTGGGGTGTGGTGCTTTAATTAGAGTGTCTCCAAGAGTTGCTCTAACTAAAGCACCCGAAGCGTCTTGGGTATCAGCTTCCCCACTTCTAAAAATGGTGGTGGGGTTGCTTTATCTAAAGCTCATCTAAAGTGGGAGTGCTGATACATGAGTTGGTGGAGGCTGCTGGAGAGTGGCAATTACCACATTCCAACAGAATTAATTAATTAAATCTGCTCCTGTATAGGTGTCCTTTATTTTTAAAGAAGTCTTTCTCATCTTCAAAGAAGATGCATCTCCCTGATTCTTGTAGTAAAATCTTGATGATGTTCATGGAAAGGACTTGCGCATAAAAAGAGAAAGTATAGCATATGGCCCAATTTGCCTTTATATCTACCTAAGTCTTAGTTTGTCCTTCCTTGCTGTTTTAATTTTGCATTTAATTTACTGTCTTTTCCTTCCTGTTTTGAAAGACAGATGAATGCAGCCTAATGAGTTTGCTAGCAATGGGCATGCATGACAAGGAGCATGCATCTGCAGCACTATGATATAAGCAGTTTACACCAGATCAGGGCAACGAGAGAGGCCTAGATTTGAACGTGAGAATCTTGTGGACATCTGCAGTTTAACAATGGGAGACTATTCTATGGGCACCTTCCTGCTAAAAACACAAGGAGTTGGTTGCTAGTTGATAGAGTAGGATCGTTCTACCAAATCCTTGCAGGATACCCCTATCCCCATCCACCCTCTGACTTCAATTCATGATTAACCTGCACTTTGTGTATCACAAGAACAGGGTTTTTTAGAATAGAATTCAGATTCTTGCTCTGATATTACTCTGTACTAACACAGCAGTTTATGCCATCTCACCTGTGGGATGGTAAATTTCATAGATTCATAGATGCTAGGGTCGGAAGGGACCTCAATAGATCATTGAGTCCGACCCCCTGCATAGGCAGGAAAGAGTGCTGGGTTCACATGACCCCAGCTAGATGCTTATCTAACCTACTCTTGAAGACCCCCAGGGTAGGGGAGAGCACCACCTCCCTTGGGAGCCCACTCCAGACCCTGGCCACTCTAACTGTGAAGAAGTTCTTCCTAATGTCTAGTCTAAATCTGCTCTCTGCTAGCTTGTGGCCATTATTTCTTGTAACCCCCAGGGGCGCCTTGGTGAATAAAACCTCACCAATTCCCTTCTGTGCCCCCATGATGAACTTATAGGCAGCCACAAGGTCGCCTCTCAACCTTCTCTTGCGGAGGCTGAAGAGGTCCAGGTTCCCTAGTCTCTCCTTATAGGGCTTGGCCTGCAAGCCCTTAACCATACGAGTGGCCCTTCTCTGGACCCTCTCCAGGTTATCCACATCCCTCTTGAAGTACGGCGCCCAAAACTGCATGCAATAAAAAAACTGTGGTCTGACCAGCGCCCAATAGAGGGGAAGTATCACCTCCTTGGATCTTTGTCATGCATCTGCTGATGCATGGTAAAGTGCCATTAGCTTTTCTGATGGCTTTGTCACAGTGCTGACTCATGTTCATCTTGGAGTCCACTAGGACTCCAAGATCCCTTTCCGCTTCCGTTCCACGAAGCAGGTCATTCCCTAGGCAGTAGGTATGCTAGACATTTTTCCTCCCTAGGTGCAGCACTTTGCATTTCTCCTTGTTGAATTGCATTCTGTTGTTTTCTGCCCATATGTCCAACCTGTCCAGGTCTGCTTGTAGTTGTGCTATTTGAAAGCTATTTGAATATAGCTTAAGGGCCAAAGCCCAAGAAATATCACTCAGGGATATATGACATATTTTCTCGAATATAACAAGCCATGGGATATAATACACACCTTGTTTTGAAAGGCAGAATGAAAAAAAAAAGATTTTTCCAGAGGTATGGCTGCATACAGCAGGGACAGAGCCTAATCTTCATCTGAATTATGCTTCCTTTCCTGCTCACCTAAAACCAAAACCCTAGTTTCTGCTGAAGACTGGTCTTTAAGGGGTGAATCTTTTTTATTTCCAAAAGAAGTAAAGTGTCTCCAAAGCTGTGGAATAGGAGGAGAGACAAAAGGAACAGCAAAAATGCCCTAATACATTTTAGCTTGATTAATCAAGATCCTGAAAATGGAGAGACAATAACTCATTTTAGCTTGATTAATCAAGATCCTGAAAATGGAGAGACAATAACTAACGCCTATGAAGAGTCAAGTCAACTGACTCCCTCAGCTGTCTGAATAGTAATGCAACAGCTGCTGCACTGTACAGCAGGAGTCAAAGCACGGTGCTTCTGTTCCATACAGAAAATTAGCTTCCCCATGCAAGACACACATCCCAATTTTGGCAGGGTGGATGAAAGGAAAGGGCATGTGTTGTATGTGAGAAATATCAGTAATGCTCGCTCATTTGACTAAGCATTGCAGGGCTCTGCTCAATTCTTTATTGATTCAATAAGATATAAATAAGTCTGTCCTCACTCTCATGGAGCTGTGTCAGTATCTGTGAGTTGGGAGTGATATGTAACAAAGGACAAATTTGGTCTTCTGCAGATTTGCGGAAGTCTGTTTGACAAACATAGTTTCAGAAGTACATTTCATTTAAAATGAGATGTGCTGCATCCTCATGTCCTTTCCCTATAAACACTGATTAAAAAGGAAAGTGGTGCCATTTCAAAATAGCATGTAACATCAAATTCCTGTTATTCTGTACTTTTGACTCAGAAGTCTCTGCATAGAGGGTATCCTTTGAAAATTTATGCTGTCTTTGTACCATACATTAATTTTGAATATATTTGTTGAAAAATTCCTGTATCATTCATCTGTGGTTGTCAAAAGGGCTTTTATATTGAAAAAAATGGTACTGGTTTTAATTATAATTCTAAATAGCTTCATAACCACCATGAACTCTGAATTTACATCATTTTTATGATAGCCGCACCATTCCTGGTTTATTGATTTTGTCATTTGCTTCATTACGTTTAATGCAAACCTTTTGAATAGAATTATTCTGGCGCTGTGCTGGGTGCAGAGGGGTCATTGCATGCTGTCTCTAACCAAAACAGCATAGCAATATCATTTCAGCATAGACCCCCTGCAAAAAATAAGAATTGTAAATATTTCCCACTGCTGCTGTCAAAAAAGAGTTTGCCTGCTGCTGACCTCTCTGTTTGAACCAACTTAAAGTGTTCATTTTGTTTCTTTTGCTTTTCCCTCTTGCACTCTTCCTTGTTCTATACAGTGATCAATCAAAGAAGGGCCAAGAACCATGTTTGGTCCAACCAAGAAACCTAAGAAGTATGCTGCTTTTTGGCCAACAAAGAGGCATGGACAAGTAGTTAAACCCTAGGACCACAAACCAGTTCTAATTAACCCCGACTTTCTTTGTCACTTCTCTCATTACTTGTTTCCCATCTCTTATTTGATGATCATGCCTCTATTACAAAGGAGGATATAACTGTTGCTCTGAATATAAGCTACAAGGCCAGTGATTTTCAACCATCAAGATTCTTTTAAAGGTGCCATGAGCTGCCACAGAATATTTGTACTGCTTGGTGTACAAACATCTACACATAATTTACAAGTAACTGTAGAGATTTAAAACCCTGTTGACCTGTTGTGGTCTTTCTGAGTTCTGTGCAACAGAAGAATTTCTCCATTATTTTTACAAACTTGGAAAAAAAATGAGTAAAAGATATGAGCTGGCAGCTTCCAAGGGGTGGCCTGAGTCTAAAAAGATTGAAAACCACAAATCAAGACAATGTTGTAGTCTCTGAGACCCAAGTTGCTGCATTGTTTCACTGAGCTAAATATTGTAAATTAATTTTGCAAATAGTCAATACTGTTCATATCTTTACACTACTTTTAAAGACAAATATGATTTGCAGGGCAGTTCTAAAATAATATTGAAAGAAAACATTATTAGGGCAATATAATAATTTATCTTAAAAATTCAAGATGCTTTAAAAAGGTTCATGAAAACACTTTCCTTAGAAAAGTAGGGTTATCCCTGCTTCACTGAAAAGTAAATGGCTTACTAAGCGGCTTATTCAGTGGACCAAAAAGAGCACATTGGATCAAAACTAAGAACAGAAACTCTTTCTTCTGACAATCATTTCTTTTCTTTACCCAAAGACAACTGATTGATGTCCATAATGATAAGGCTAGGCCCTTTTGAAACTTCAATATGGTTCCAGTACCCTCTGTTAGGAGGGAACTACAAATAAAAAAACAATGTTGATATTTTCATATTTCTCGAACAGAAATGAAAATTTTAGTATTTTGTTTCAGATTTCAACTTGTTGTTCAACTTGTTCAACTTGTTGAATATTTTGCCACCCTGTAACCAAATCAGATACAGTAGTTGCAAGAAAATGAAGTAATTTCCATGTGTCTTCACGCCAAAGTCACTATGCACTGTAATGGAAATGTTTTCTAAAGGAGAAGTGTACAAAATGTAATGCCTTTAATCATAGCTGTTCATTTATTTTATCATTTATTGCTTTCATATATACCTTATATATTTATTTTCAGCATTGTGGAAAGAGTGGTAACAGTTTGCATCTGATTTCAAAGGAAATTCAAATTTTGCAGGCTTTACATAGACAATAAGGATCTCAGGAACGTTCATGTAAGAGTGTTTGTTTTTGCATCTGCAGTCAGTCCCTTTTCACTCACAGTGTTAGTCTGAGACCGAAGAAATATTTGTAAAATATCTTTGACAGAATTAAAAGCCTTCAATTTTTAACATGAAAATACTATATAGCACCATTGAAAAGGGATCCCAAAATATGCATCAGTTATTTTACAGTTTATTTCCAGAACAAAATGTGCTTTTGGGGACTTTTTCATTAGTAAAAGCCTGTGGGAGCAAAGTCCACCAGTGTTTACTCCCTACTATTCGCATTTGATCAATATGCATGTAACTGATGGTGAAATGTGGCCCATATGATCCTATATTTTCTGACATCTTTTTTTTAAACTTTCTTTAAAGTCACCTTTCCAAAGAATCAGAAATGAGTACAGTAATCCATTAATAATTTTGAGCTCAAAACTTGCACACTGGCATTTGTAATAAATAGGATCCTTTTCTGCTTGTTACCTAGTAGTAAAAGCAAGTTTTTATTTTATTTTACAGCATCCTAGACTTCCTAATGTGATCTTGGTTATTTACCTGTGCAAATCTCTGTCTAACTAAATAGGCAGTTGAAACTGAGACTGTCAAGGGTTAATAATAATGTTATATCTTTTTTTTTTAAGGGCAACGTGCTAGCTAAGGCTGTTGCATGGTACATACATGTTCTGACAAAACTCATTTACTGGAAGCCCAAATGTCTGAGAAATAATGCCCTATAAGCAAGCCACTCATCAGTATAATGTTACAATAATCTTTTTGATCTATCAGTTTCAAAACTTGCCTTGGTTTAGAATAGGAAACTGTCCATTGTGATGTGGCAATGGGTTTTTATAGTAAGGTTGGATTCTCATCTCTCTCCACAGTTGCTGCATGACCCTTTCATCACCCCACAAAAGGTTTTTGCCCCTGTGTTCACCTTTGAGCCAGCTTTATTTTGTATGTAATTTATTTACTTAGGGAAGTTCAGCTGAGATGCAGCATCGGTTATCGATTAGGTCCTGCTTTTAAAACCACCCCTGCAGCTGGGATGACTATTTCAAGGAGGTCAAGTGATTTGCCCAGGATGATACAATGAACAAAAGCAGTTTAGCTGATATTTGAACAGGCTGCTTTCCCAGACTTTTGCTTGATGCATTTGCCTCACATAGCCTGTCTAAGGGTGATGTTTTCTCTTGAGTAGGTGTAGAGTATAATCAAGGGTTAACCTGTAGGCATTAGAGAGGTTAAGCAGCAAGATCCTGTCATCAATAAGCTAGGCAAGCAGCCATTCTCACTGCGAAGGATTGAAGAAATATATTATCAAGCCAAGGTAGAAAAGGTATCTTCCATAAAAATTTTTAAAAATTGTTATTCTAGTAACAAGAAAAAGAGAAATACTCATTTAAAAGATTCAAAGAAGATCTCTGCATATTTTATTAAAGTGCTTTCACATTTCATTTTGAATCAGACCTCAACTAAGGTTACTGACAGGCCATTCTGATCCAAAATGTACCAGAATAGCTAGAGAATAGCACCTATTTTCCTCAAACAAGATTACTTGAAGGCTGGTCAGAAGAAAGACCTCTTCTCTGTTTATAGATATATTTGCAGATTGATTGAAAAGAAGAAAATCAAGCAATCAAGAATGGTTGAAATAATTACTTTGTGGGCTGCATTTGTGCGCTACATTTCAGTTTCTTTAATTTCATTTTCTTGAGGATTTTGGAATAATTATTTCATTGCTAAGAAATAAATATGGGTGGTCAGATCGTATATGTGGTTGCTCACATTTACGATATCTAAGAGAGGCCGAAAAATAAAGTTGTTATGCCTACTTTAAAATTACTTAAATTAGTTAACAAAGTAAGCATGAAATAAATTGCATGGAAAGGTATTAACTTCTACTATAGAGAGAAATATCTAAATGCAAACCAGTGTCTGTGATGTTCTGTGTCAGCAGTGTAATAAAGTGTAAAGTGTCAAATTTATTATTTATGTTAACATATGTCTCCTGCAAATACACCATATCTGTCTGTATTCTTCTTTCTCGTTTAGAGATAAAATTGCATACTGGGAGAGGGCTGGGGGTTTTTTGTTATTTTTATACATTCCAACACCTTCTGCAGTAGGTAATTTTTCTGCCATCCTTCTCTTAAAAATAAAAGGAAATTTTCTAATCCTCTTATTAGACCAATTTCCTTCTGTATAATGGAGGGGATAAAGCCACCTGGGGCTGCCCCATTCTCCTGGTTTGGTAGTGTGTTCTTCTGGGTTGTTATGGTTGGGTTATGGTTGTTTGTGGATATCTGGGTTTCTAAACTGTGACATTTCAAATGCAAGGCTGAGAAATTCTTGGGTGAGTCCACTAACCTCTCAGTGCTAATAGTGATCCAAAAGGAAAGCTGAATGAAGTACATTAGTAACCTGTTAGAAGAATAAGGCTTGCATGATGCTATCAGGTACCAATATTGATGCTTGATGCTCATATTACTTTTATTTAGAAACAGTGTGTTTCAATACAACTTCTTAATGCTGTAATGCCATTTGTAATTTTTTCCCATTTCTGTCTTTATAAATGTGCTGTGTGGTGATTAATATTATCAATATTCATTCATTGCATTATGAGACAAAGGCTTTCAGTTTTTCTGCAATAAAATTCTCCAGTTTTCTTAACTGTGGGATGTGTGATGTAAGCATGCTGAGGAATATATTGTGGGGCAGGGTGGTGTTAGTAGATGTAGCAGTTTTATACAGGTTTTATACAACTTCAGCATGCCCGTAACTATGTACCTGCCACATAGATAAATAGAAAGATTTTTAAATGATCAGATAGGAACTATAGCAATATTTAAAATAGATGTTGATGTTTTGAATTAAGTAAAATGGTCATATGATTTCATTTAGCAGGAAAAACAAATTATCTGTGCTGAATGTGTACAAGATGCCCTGTGTGTTTAACTGTGCCATAATGACTCTCAGGATCACTACTCATATAGGATCAGTGATCTGCCAACAAATATTCTGCAAGTTGTTTTATACTCACAAGGCTCCCTGCGACTAATGAGGATTTTCAGGTAACAAGTGTTAATTCCAAAATGCTTGTAAGACTAAAGCTATATAGTGGATTGGTATCACTGGACTGTTCAGTGTGCAGAACATTACACAAATTATTTGAATGTTAAAGTAGGAGTTTTCTTTTTGTGTTGATCGGAGCACAACTCAATTTATTCTTTAATGTACATTTCTAATGTGCCCAAGAGTGCTTTGAGTTCTGAACAAAACATTTAAAAAGTAGTAAATTCAGAAATAAAAGGCCAACAGCAAAAGTAAGCTCATATTTAATAGATTAGCATGCCTCAAGGCAGAATGATGCCTGGAACCCAGGCCATTTCAGAATATTTTATTGTTAAAATCAGAATGTTTGACTCCGTTCATGCCCAAGCTGGCAGGCAGTGAAGACCATAAAGTCATGTATCTTTTGTCCCTACACTCATTTGTTTTCAGCAGTGCAGGGAGATAGTTGTTTGGGGGGTTTTTGATAACCCACAGTAAAGCTTATTAGAATAATCTAACCTCAGAGGCAGAGTCACTGTTGCCACGTCAGCACAAAAGAGATAACTGCATTCTGTTGGTGTTCTGAAATGAGTAAAAAGCAGCTCCACCCATGAGTGGCACCTAATCATCTTAACATTACACCCTACACATGTAGTACAGACTAAAATTGCCCCCTGGAGCTCTGTAGGAAGGATTGCAAAGCTTAAGCCTATGCTAAGCAGGATCAGTATCGGAAAACCCTGGCAGAATGATTTAAGGCTAAAGCAGTTTGAAATGTAGAGCCTTCGCTGTGAATGCTCCGTGACTGTGGATTTAAGTCAAATTATTATTTCAGAAGATTCTGGTTGTGAAGGAACTAATTCCATTTATGTGAAAAGAAAAGGATTGAGAAATATTTAAAATGTTTTTTTCCCCCTTGGTACTAGTTGAGCTGTTTTTAAGAGATGTTATAACCTATGATTGCTTACAATAATATTTTGCTTGTTGATGCCAGTTTGTAGCTCAACAAAATGTAAAACTATCAAAACACGGACTTGTTTTCTCCCCCTCCCTCCCCCCGGTATAGTTGATATAAAATCTTAATGATTATGGTTCAGTAGTGCTATGAGCTAACTCAGAACATTTACTATTTGTCGTGATTTACCACACCTTTTTATCTTCTTATAAGCCGAAGAACAATTTTGGTATGCTCTCAAACCATATTTAAACATTTTAATGGTTTTTGACTGCAAAATGTTAGTATGAAATATACTAAAATATTAGACTAATAAAATATATGTCATTTGAACATTTAAATCTTGAGATTGTGTCAAGATTTCAGTCTTATCCATCTTAGTCTTGACCAGAGGTAAGCAATCTTTTGTGGCTGTGTGTCGAAATGACCCACCCCAGGTCAGAGGCAGGGAAGCAGATGCCACCCTGCCACCACCACTGCTTGTCCCTGGCTACACAGGGCTACACAGGGAAAGTGCCCACAGTCAAAACTTCTCCCTGCAACATTGGGAGAGCACCTACAGCCAGTGTTCATTGCCACAGAGGTATGGGGAGAGTGCCCACAGCAGGTACCTCCTGCTGCAGAAGCCCCACTCCTATAGACTGGAACCAAAGGTTGCATTGGTCATTGCCAGCCCCTGCTCTTGACTCTCTAGAAGAAGTAAGCGTGGGTGACTGACCCCTGAGTGACTTGTCTTAACAGCTAAGATAGTAGTTCTCAATTTTTTAGACTCAAGGCACCACTTGGAAAATGCCAGTTTTCAATTTTCATTCTATTTTTGACTACAGAAAGGTACTAAAGCAATTATTCTGTTGCAAAAAGACTCAGGAAGACCACAATAGTTCAGAATGTTTTTAATTCTGTGAATTCCTGTTTGAAATCTTTTGCGTTTATCTTGTGAATCATGGTTGCACATCTACCAGTGCTAACATTGAGCAGCACCCTTGAAAAAATCTCAAGGCACAACAGGGTGTCACACTTCCTAGTTGAGAATCACTGAGCTAAGATCTTTCACATTGCCCATCTCCACCTATCATGATGCCCTCCTCCTGTCTTCCTTAATATC
Organism: Alligator mississippiensis; assembly: GCF_030867095.1. Lineage (NCBI taxonomy): Eukaryota > Metazoa > Chordata > Crocodylia > Alligatoridae > Alligator > Alligator mississippiensis. The sequence continues at coordinate 51,254,546 of NC_081832.1, forward strand.
CACCAAAATCCTTAAGCATTTTGAAAGTATGGATGTCCTAATTTTCCTCTCAAATGTTTCTTAAGATAACAACTAATACAATGAAGGACATAGTGAAACATAAACATAAAAACAACCCAGCCAAGTATCTTTGTTAAATATTCTTGCTCTGCTACCTCCAATCATATGTCCTCTCACCATATTCTTATCACAGGGTCATTAACCTACACCCTGCTCCGAGCTGGCAGAGACGCAAGAACTTTCCAGGTGTTCATTCAGCCAGGAGAAACTCCAGAGATGACATCATCCTGGTTGAGCATCGTGGAACTTTTTACCAGATCTGCTATTTTTCTATGAGAACCCACAGTGCTTATACACATGATCGAATGGCATTTCTCCCACTAGAGATGTAACACATATCCACAACCTGAGTCATCTGCCAGTGCCCTTTTACTGTTATATAATGGTAATCTGACAAGGGTTTACTCAGCCCCCTTTCTGCCAAAAGAGAGCGGTCACATAGATCTGGAAAAGAGCTCTTTGTGTGATTTGCCTTTTGGGGCATATGTGTAAGGCCATGCTACCCCATGTACATATTTTGGCTTATGCTTTTTTGAATGTGCTTATGATTATATGAGAGGTAATGATTTTTTTTGTACGATATCTTTTTTTGGACCAACTCCACAGATGGAATAGAGTTAGAGAAATAAAGTTTATTTATTTATGCTTTATTTGTCTAACTTCAGTCCAACCATAGAGTTGGTCTATAAAACCTATCACCCCAAAAAATCCTTGCTGCTCACATAATTCTTGGACCATTAGGCTACAACATTATTGTAACACTTACAACTATGGCACATGTATGAATAAGTAGTATTACAGATGTAAGTAAGTCCAGAGGCATGTAAGCTATATTTGATGCATTAAGGCAGCAGTTTCCAAACTGTGGGTCGTGACCCCAAATGGGGTCGCACTGTTAACAGATGGGGTTACAGGAGTGGGGAGCTTTGGGTTGGGAGTGAGAGGCCATGCTGAGGAAATAGGGTCATGCTGTGGAAATGGGACCATAAATAGGGTCATGCTGAGGAAAAGTTTGGGAAGCACTGCATTAAGGCACTTAACTCTGGAGACTTATTTGCTTTTCCCTCTGAAATGGGTATGATCTGCTTGTCACCAGTCCAAAAAAAAAAGCCATATTATAGCATTTATACATTTACATATACATCCTATGTCTGACATATACCATAACATTCACTTAGCAGCACACAGGTGATGGAAGGCCACACATATAGTGGTATTACCACAGTGCTGCCATGTAGGAGAAAGATCCCTGTGCATAGAGTACTACTCTCCCAGTACAGAGAGTATCTGCATCCTGTCTAGGTCAGTACAAAGAGGGCAGGGTGGGGGTGGGGGCTGGGGTTTGGCCAGTCTGATTTATGCAGATCCTATGGCTGCAAACCTCTACAGAGGTCAACCCCCCTGCTTCAGCTCATAAGACAAAACTATTAGGAGCAGAGGGGCTGCATGCTGTTTGCATCCTGCGTCCACCTCCAGCCTATGCACTATATTCTTTGTAGTTTCTCTGCACAAAAGCCATGTTGAGGTTTTCCTTAGTATCACAGATTTCACCCAAAATCTAGGTGTGAAATTTTATCAGTGTTATTAGTGACTTGTAACTTTTTGTTGGTGATATTTCCTGCTTGGGATTAGGGTCCTCCTTCACAGGCAACCGTTTTGTTCACATCTGCTCAAAGTAAAAGAAAAAAAAATGGAACCCAAATAAGCACAAGTCCTTTTGAGGATTTAAAAACCAGTAAAACAGATAACTTTTAGTTTTTACTAACAAACACCCATTTTATCTTCCTGATTTCTCCCTCTCTTCCCCTTTGGGTCTATGGCAATGAAGAACAACAGATGGTTATCACTCAAGAGTAACTAGGGAAACCGCAAGACCTACCCAAATTGCTATGGAGACAGCCACTTATGTCTTTGGTATGCACTATTTGTTACATCAGCAACCAGAGACAGTAAAATAAGGATGTTGTAAAGACTTAGAAATAGAAAGGAGATGTTGGATATAGGGGTAGAATGGCTTTCCAGGTTCTCGTATTGTTTAAGTTTTGCATCAAACTTGTATGTCTGCTTAAAAAGGTGATTATCTTAAAATACTAAAACCACATAATTAAAAATATGTATAAATTAAAGCAAAGATCCTGTAATTTTAAGCAGCATACGGTCTGCAGAGTAATTGCTTAAGAGAACAGTAACACAGAATGGGAATGAGAATTTAGCAGATCTGATCCCAACCAATTCCTCCACGTAGATCGGCTGTTTCTGCGTAGTTGCTGTTATCGAACCATTTTAAATCATTTTGGAATGCTGGACCAAACTATCAGATGTGGATTTCAGACTGAAAGCACTGTCACCCAGCTAGGTCATTGCAGCCTTTTGATCTTATTCAGCCTTTACATTATTTTGCATTCAGTTTATGAGATCTACAGATTCTTTAATAAAATGCTTAGTGGTTTTTAATGGTCTAAAAGTAATTCTTCAAACAAAGGCAACATTAGAAGATACAAAAAAAAAAGTAAAATGTTAAAAAAATTAAAGATAAAAATCTAGGGACCATTTTAAAAGAACTGAATAGTTGTGCCTGCCTTTTTCATTTAGAACAAGTATTTTCCTACCGAACATTATGAAGGGACATATGCCTCAGTTCTTAGGTAAAAAGAGAATTCTACTTAGTCCTGTCTTTCAGTTGTTCATGTACTTATATGATTGAAGGATTGGTTCTTAATTGAGACAATGATAATATACTAATATTTTTGGTTCACGTGAACTATCAAAGTGATGAGCTGTGAGAGTGCTAAGTATGATGGGATACAATCCTGATAATGGTTCCACTAAAATTGTAAGGAAAATAATTCTACAAACAATTCTATCAAAATGTGCTTTTTAAGGGGGTAGATTAATAAAACCTAATCTTGTCCTAAATTATCCCACTAAGCAGTAGACTCATATTCTCACTAACTACCCATAAAATACTTCAATCTAAAATACAGTAAAATATTTTATTATGACATTGCACTTATTATTGGCATTTCCCATGGATGTATGAGACGCATGTCATGCCTTAGCTAATGAAAGGGTGTCTGTGATACAACGTGCCATGTGCATTTTTATTAGAATGGAGCTCTTAAGCAAGCAACTATTAGAATGTAAAGCTATTCTGTTTAGGAATCACATATGCTAAATAGAAATGTAAAATATAGGAAATGAGATATTCAATGAAAATAAGTACTGTTGCTCATACTTTACAGTTATTTTAACAGTCATGCTTAAATATTTAACTAGAAACCAGACAAAGCAAATATACTAAATTAACCTAAAACTATATTAATCTGGCCTTCAGTTGAGTTTTGCAATGGCCAGAGCACTGTTTGCACATTTAAAAAAAACTCCCCGTAATAAACTAAATTCTTACTTTATTTGTATTATTGCAAAATACTTAGTACTTGAAAGTCTACTTTTTCTGTATAGATGTATGGTTTGTTAATTGCAGAAAATACAGCAAATTTTATTATATCAGATTGTAAAGCAAAAGACCAGTCTTATTTGCAGAATAATTACCAATATTATATATTCAGATGTGGGACACAAAAGGATTTTTTATATGGAGAAAGGAGATCAAGTTCTTGAAATCCTGTATATTTCTGTAATGTTATTTGAAGTTTCAGTTGCACCTTATAATAGATAATATATAAAACACATGTAAGTGAACAAAAGCAATGTGCTGTTATCAGAAAATTATAATCTTAAAGTCTAGATCAGTCTCTTGGATATGTAATTGTTGAAATATAGTGATTTACTTAAAAAAAAAAAAAAATATGCTGCTTCGCTACAGCTAGTAAAAGATATCCTAACTTTCTGGATTTAAAATGCTAATTTTGAAGATTAATTATTTCTTGGTCTCTGAATCTGTTGCTTACAAATAATGCATTTGACACTTTAATAAAAGAAGTGTAAGTGGATAAAGACATGCGAGCATAATAATACATTCAATGTTGTTTGTAAAACAAAGTTAGTTGAAGGAGTCAGATCTGTAGAACAAATCATTCATGTCTTGTGTCATCAGTTTACAAGTCTTCATTTGTTCAGGATTCATTCTCGACCTAAAATGTTTTGTAGCTGGTAAATCTTTCTTGATGTCACATTTCACTCCTTTTTCCTCAGATCTTCTCACATTACTCTCTGTTGCTGTTAGCATGATCTAGTAGTTAATTGTCTGTCATGGAAGTCTCAGATTCTTCAAGTCTCTTGAGTGAAGTCAGAGCAGTAAATTTAAATCACATACAGTCATGTTGTAGGGTTTCCCATGCCTGCAACTCAGCTCACTGATGTCAGAACAAGAGAACACTCAGACAAAAGTTGCAGAGCCCAATTCCAGTTCTCTATCTCTCATATGAGGTTATGCACAAGAATGTAATATTTAAATCCAATAAAGCTTTCATTCATATTAACATAGGAATATCATCTTAAATCTGACAAAATTCTGGAAGTTTAAAGCTAAGGCCACATACAGATATTCAGTTTCTCCTGGGAGAGCTGCTGCTGTACAGTGTACAGATGTTCAGGATTTTCCTCCTAGAGCAAAAGTGGCCACACAGGAGCAAAATAACCTGGGAACAACCAGAATTAAAAACACCAAACCAAAAACACCCCCCCCACACACACACTCCTAGGAGTTTCTTCTGGGAGAGAAAGTGTTTGTACAACTGAACCTACCCTTTTGAGAGAAGCCACAGCAGTCCTCCAGCAGAGTACTTTGCTCCCCTCATTCAATTCCCTTCCCCTCCCCATCCCAGACAGTGTGTTGCTGAAAAAGTAGAATCCAACCCAAGCAGAGCAGGCAGCAGAACATACCCCTTTACAGTTCCACATTGTGCTGCAGGCAGCCACACTATGACAGGATGAGGGAGGCTGCAGAGTTGCCAAGTTGTGTGGGCAGGGTTCCCCTGGCTGTGCAGTATTAGCACTGCAGGCTCCCTGTTCTTCAGGGCCTCAGCATTTGAATATCTGTTCAGGCTTCTCTGCATGAGTTTCTCTACCAGGAAAACAAGCCTAGGAGAATTCTCCCTGAAAAATGTATACACAACTTAAGTTTGGCACTTCTCCCTGAATTCACCACTGTCTTGCTAGTTATTACAGTAAATGTGGTGCGTGCTGGTTGGAGCAAATTTTTCCTCAACATTTTCAGACCCTAGGCATCCCTCAGTAGACTTGAGAAAATGTCAACTCTTAGTTTTCACTCAATTTGAGCACAGAAAGGGAATAGAGCAATTCTTCTGTTGCAAAGAACTCAAAGACCACTACAGCTCAGAATAATTTTTTACATGCTTTTGCTTCCAAGGATTTTGTGACCTGGTCATAGAAGGCCACCAGGTTGGTCTGACAGGACCGGTCTCTAATGAACCCATGTTGGTTGCCCCTAAGCATAAATCTCCCTTGCTGGCCCCTCACGGACATGCACCAGGATTATTTTCTCCAAAAGCTTAACCAGGACCAAGGTAAGACTAACAGGCCTATAGTTTCCTGGGTCCTCCTTCCTCCTTTTTTTGAAAATGGGAATCACATTTTCAAACCACATTTCATGGAGGCTGCCCCACCACAGGCACCTTCATCATGCTAACCAACCCCAGTAGGGTATAGTTTAGGTCTTACCCAGGACCAGTCTTCAGGCCTACCTGATCTTACATGTCCCCTTCTGGGCTTCTCCTAGATGTCCTACACCCCTCCTGGGCAGCTAACCACTGGGCCCTCTGGCCCTGGCTCCATCTCCACTCAGAATCCTCCATCTCTGGCCCCAAGCTCATTCTCAAACCCCTGTTTTTGATCTCTCTTCCTCAGACAGCCTAGCACTAGCCATCATCACCCTGGGCTGCCTGCAGCTTGGCCCTTCCCTCTCAGCTGTACCTTTCCCCCCCACCCTTCCCCCAAACAGGGGCCTTTGGCCTCTCCTACACCCTGGCCCCACCTCTAGGCCAATCAAGACTCCAGGTTCCTGGTTCTGGTAGTTTCTCACAGTGGTCTATTTCACCCTTCAGCTTTTCTTGAGCCCTGGCCCCAGCATAGACCAGTCAAGGTTCCCAGGGTCAGTCCTCCAGCTGTCAGCCTTCTCAGGCCCCTCCCCAAATCATTGCTTTTCTCTGAGCTCACCCAGAGCCCCCCATAGATTTTTAATGCAGCCTATTTCTTTCTCTGGGCTCATCTGCACCCCTCAATAGACTCCCAAGCTCTGCCACACTCACTGGGTTCACCCAGCCCTTCCCTAGGTCTCTCACCCATCCAGCCCTTCTCTCAGGGCTCACCTAGCTCTTGAACAGGGCCACTAACTCCCAGCCCCTCTTCCAGGTCTTGCCTGCTCCTCACCCAGCCCTTGTGCAGTCAGCCCCTCACTCATTGGACTGGCCTGGCCTCTCACTAGACTCCTTTGCAAACAGCCCGTCTCTCTCTGGCTCTGGACCCCACACTGGGTCCCCAGGAACCTCCTCCATCCCCTTAGTTCTTACCCAAACCTCCAGATATTATTCTCCATGCTGGCATTCAGGAATTTCCTGCTAGATGATGCTCCTCTATCAACTTCCAGGATGTTACCCCCCCCCCCCCCGGCTCTGGGCTTATACCCTGTCTAAGCCCAGCCCTCATCCAGTCATGGGGCTCCCCTTCAATCAAGTGACTCCCTTGATCAGGCCTAGCCTCACCTGTTGGCACCTGGGTCAGCTGACTTTCCAATTAGGCCTGACCCCCACCTGCCAGTAGCTCAGAAGGCTGCCTAACCACATAAAGTGGCAGGCACGCCAAGTGCCCTGCCACATACATGTACAATTAATGTGAAGCAATAAACTCTAGCATATATCTGCTGGAGTTTATTGTTCCCGGGCACCACATTTACACATATGCCCAGAACTACAGCACCTGGCTGGCAGGGAATCCGGTGGGGGTCAGCCTGCCTGGCAGGTCAGAGCTGCTCTGACCCAGCTCAATGTGTTGCAAAGGGGCTGGCTGGGGCATGAGGGTGCTCCAATGTGGAGTTAGCAAGCAGGCAGCTCCCACACTGAAGCATCCTTGTGCTCCAGCCAGCCCCATCAGCATCTACACATATTTTGCTGCACAGCAAATAATGCCAGGGCAGGATAGTGCTTGTATTTACAATAATGCCACCATGGGATAGTACTTGTATTTACAAGTACTAACCGACGGCAGCATTTATTAGATTACTGCAACCTACAAGAGCTGCAAATGTAGATGTGGAGACTTTACTGCAGAGCTAATTAGTCATCTCTGAAGTGAATGTCTTGTGTAGATGTACCCAATGAGGAGAAAAGCTTCTTCTACAAATATCTGGAAGCTGTCATATTAAATTGTTGTATGAATCTCAATGAACACTACCATTAAACCTATCTATAATATTGTAATAACTGACAAATGTGGTGTGCAGTTATTTTAAGCATGTTTTTAATACTATTTGCAGAGTGAAGCAATAAGAGAGGAGAGACAAGTGTAGTTCATTATTTATCTCATGAAAATATGGGTCCTAGCTATCCTCAAATGCTGGTTTGTTTGTTTGTTGGGCTTTTTTTAATACAAATTCTCAGTTTTGGCTATCAATGCATACCATTGTTTTTGGGGGGGTTTTGTTGTGCCATTTAGAAATACTACAATTTTTATCTGATAGAACATGAAAGGCAAGGGATGTGTACACCACATAACAAAGGTATAAGTGTAGCATGTGCAAGCATATTTATCCTAACTTAAACTAGCTAGAATGGGCAAAATTAATATTTAAGACATAGCAGCATAAGCTTTATGCCATACACATTTCAGAGTACAAACTCTTAGGTATATGCTCTGATTACCAGCACATGCTAAAGCCCTTGTTTCCATGTGGCTGTGCTACCAACAATAACTAAATGGAGCTAGTATGGATCCTCTGGCATATGGTACAGTCCAACCTTGTTCATGCTGCTTAGATGTACCCTATAATATAGTAATATAATATAATAGTTCTTGAAAGTCACATGTTGCTTTTGAAAGTAAGATAATTATCTAGGTTTTCTAATCATTTACTTTATGCCTTCAAATCATCACACAAGCTCTGCTTAATATCTAGAACAGTACCATGAAGTACAGTATAAGTAGGCAGAAACTGAGTGGAGGTGAAGTGACTTGCCCAGGTTAACACAGTTTGCCTTCAGTTAGGCACACACATGCTTTATTAAGATTTTAAGACTGTCAATAATCCTGGTAACTTCACAGGGATAATTTATGTGTTTAAATGTGAGCAGGGCTGTTTGCAGGAACAGGGCCTTATATATTACCAGACCTCACAATAAATCAGAGACAATGTGTAGGGGGTGCACGCGGGTGCACATGCACCCCCTGAGCGTGGCGGTGCACCCCTTACAAAAAGGCACCACCGCCACTGTCAGCAGCGCCTGTGGGCAGTCGCTGCTTACCACCTTGCTGCTGACACTGCTGACACCACTGGCGGTGTCTGCAGGCGGCCTGTAGTCATCGCTGGCCACTGCCGACAGCATCTGCAGGTGGTCGCCGACCCCTGGCTGACACTTGCCACCCCCAGCCCCCCCACCACTTGCTGTGCCAGCAGCATATACAGGAGCTCCTGCTTACCACTGCCGTGCCCCTGCAGCCGGCGGGGGCATGCATCGTTCATGCAATAAACTCAGGAGACACATGTCCTGGGGTCTTTTTAGTCCATTTTATGGCTGTCTGTCAGAGACCATCACCTATAGCTTGTTTGTTAGGAAGATGAAATTATCCTTAAAGTACAAAGTGCTTTATCTGTATGGAAAGTTTCCTAATTTAGGACCCACTCTTAAATCTGTTAAAACTGTTAAATCTGTAGTGCTTGCCTTCTTTTTCTGAATGGCCCCATCAATTCATAGGACCTGTATTTGTAGTTAATGTTGGCAGGATTGGATCTGCATAAACTAGATCATTTACTAATTAACAGTTATACCTTTTAGACTAAACTCAATCTATGAGAGCAGTATTTTTTAAAATAAACACACTGTGTATTTATGCTGTAGCATAATTAGCACAAGGTTTTATGATGCTAACTATCTATAATAATCTCTCTGAGCTTATATAGTTGTATCTTTGCATATCTGGCAAAAATTGACAGCACGCTGTACCTCAATTAAAACTAAGCAATGCATTTTAATGAGTATTAAAAGAAAGAACTAGGTAGTACTCATGTCTAATGAGTTGTTCTTGATTTTTCTTTATCATAAACTATCAAATGGAAAGTACACATGAATTAGATCAATATTATATTCAATAAAACAAATTGAAATATAACATTTTAGACATGCAAGTAACAAATGTTGGGATTTAAAAATACACTATTAAGTTAAAATCTTTCCTGGTCCCTAAGAAATATGCAGAATTACAAATATGTGTGTTGGGAGTATAAATTAACTTTCTGACAAAAGAAAAATCCCCTTTTGGATGATTTTACATCTCCAGTTTCTGGATGAGAAACATTGCTGAAAGTTTTGCCGAATTCAGCATATTCTCTTAAGTTATGTGAGCTATGAGAAAACTTAGCTGGGTTTATGCTTACTAAGGTTTTTTGGTAGCCTTTATGGTCTATATGATTTTTTCATAACCTTTAAATCAGAAAAGACTTGATGTTTACTGTGATTGGTCTATTTGGATGAACCCACACCAGCTTGGATAAACTCTTCATGGGTTTTAAATAAAAACAAGTTCAACATTCTCAATGGGCTCAATTCGTACCTATCTAGAGATTGATAAATAACATTTTTAAAAGGTTTTAAAAAGTACTTTAAAAAGTACTATTATTTAGAACTAAAAATGGACATATACATTCTACATAAAAAAGCCTCTTGCTATTTAATATTTTTTTATATTATACTGCCCACTTCATGGTTTATTTCTAGTTAATTAAATGGGAAGGTTGTTGGGGCAAGGAATGTTCTATAGATGCTTGTACCACATAGAGCACAGACAACAAATAATCATAGAAATGACTATGACAAACTTTCCACCATACTACTTGAGCATATCTGTACCATTGTGTAACATGTGGGCATCCTGGGGCTGGTTTGAACGCTAGCCTGCTCACTTGCCTCAGGACAAACCACCTATCTCCTTCTTCTGCCACACTTTGATGATACTAATTGGAAGATGGTAGCCAGGTAGGAGGCTGCCCGTTTATTGCCCTGATGCCAAGGGCCTATACACATGGATCCAACCTTCCTTATACGATGTCCCATGCCTTGCAGATTGAATCCATGGCCTAACACCTGGCCTACAACTTGTCTGGCCTAACACCTGGCCACTCAATCAATCTGGGCTCCCAGCCCTTCCCTGTTCCTTGGTCTTCCAGGCCGGCTCTCCCCCCCTTCCACTCAGGACTTCCAGCCCCTACCTTTTCTCGGACTCCGAGCCCAGCTCAGGACCCTCATGGTCCCCTCACACCCCGCACTGACTGGGCCTCAATCCCCATGTGCCCCACACTGGGCCTCGACAATCCACTTATCCCTTAGCCTGAGGAGCCTCATATCTAGCTGTCTTGGCTTAGGGCCCCACCCCCCTGGAGTCTCACATCTGACTCGTTAATGCCACTCAGGTCTTGCAGTGAGCCTGGAAGCTGCCTCATTTCCCTTCCTGACCTGAGTCCTGCCTCAGGACTCACTGTGAGCCTGGGCTCCTGCTTTCTTTTCGGGGTTTGCTCCCCTAGCCTTCCCCCTCCATGGAGTCACCCGCAAGGCAGCAGGGGCTGAGGTTTTCTGGTGTGCCATACTCACCCTTCACTGGGTAGGCACAGGTGTGGCATTTCCTGGAGACTGCCCTGCCTCCAGCAGTCTCACCACACCATCCAGCCCCAGCAGAGTGTAGTTTTAAGTCATGCCCCAGGACCAGGAGCCTCCAGCCATCCACATTGCTCCTACCCTGTACCTCCAAAATGGTATGAGCAGCAGCTCCAGCCATGTGGTGTTCTTCTCCCAGCTGCTGGCAGCAGACTGCTGGCTTTACTTCTCAGGGATCCTGCAGGCTGCTTTGCTGAATGCTCATGCCCCTGTGAGTAACAGAGCATACCCTGTGCCCTGGTACACATTGCAAATATGTATAAACACATTCCCTATGTACATATTATTTCCATAATGTTGTTTATATTGCTGAAGTACCTAGAAGTCCCAAAGAAATCATATCACCATTGTTTCTACATGTCTTACAGACCTATAGGGTGTCTATAGATATGTTCCAGGGTGGAGAAGGGGGCACTTTAATTAAAGCAGCTCTGAGAGCTACTGTAATAAAAGTACCCACAGCATCATGTATATTCAGCATTCTGTGCTTCAAAATGGCAGTGGGGTCGCTTTAACTAAAGCTCATTTGACAAGCTTGAGTTAAAGCCCCCCTGCTGCCATTTTGAAATGCGGGGTTGCTGAATACACATGACGCAGAGGCTGCTAGAGTGTACTAATTAGCACATTCCAGCATACTTGCAGCAGACTCGATTAATTGAGTCTGCTGTGATGCGTGCATGTCCTAATTAGCATGCACCGGAGCAGAGCTCCACCATGTGTATAAGTGCCCATAGAAGTGAAAGGGCCTGTGCCATCAGGCTTATAGTCTAAGCAAAAGAAAAAGGAAGGATACAGGACCAAACAGTGTACATTCACATATTATGAATTGTCTCCACAGTTTTTAAATGCATATAAAGTTTATGCAGGAGCACATAAATCCTTGTGTGTTGCAATATAAATAATCATATTGTAGCAAGTTAAATATTAAACTTTTTAAAGTAAGATATGAACACAACCCCCCAATTTTCTACTTGAAATAGTCAGAGACCTATGTGCTTGCATGTTCCCATTCATGCATTAATATACATTTAAAACATGCATCTGGAGACAAATAAATGAGAAAAGTCAACATTAGGTATATTAAATTACACTTGTTTTAAAGCAAAGTAATATTTTTAAAGCCACGTGTGTAGAATGTTTTCTATCAATGGATTTCTCTCACTGATGCAGTTAAACAGAATGTGTATTTAGACAGAAATCTTTCAATAGAATGGCCTACCAGATGGGACCAGTAACAATGCAGAAAAGCATCGAACCACCACAGACATTTGGTGCTTAGAATAATAAAAAGACTATAAAATTAGATTAGTTGAGTCTAATTTGGAATTGGTATATTCCCCATGCACTCTTGCAGCTCTTGGGCAGATAAAGGCTTGAGATTTAGTACTGTCAGGACAGAGAACTGCAACTTCCAGTAAAAGAAAAAAAGGCATTCTGGGAGGTCACAGAGGGCAGAGCAGTGACCTGCAATGATTTACAGGCCTTTAGCTTAATGAAATTGTTTCAGTGACATGACGGTAAAAGCTCATAATGGATTGGATGCCCTAATGTAATGAAATTACTCCCTTCTGCCTTTAAAAAAAAAGCACAATTAATATTTACTGAGACCTGACAGGCTTCAGTGTGCTGTACTGTGCAGTTCTTTCAGACAGTCAGTGAGAAGAGACAGAGCAGCGTGGCAGACTATGAGCAAACCTCCTCCTGGGTGACGAGCAAAGACTGCAAGGGGGTGGAGGGACACCTCAGTGACAGGAAAGCCTTGGAACCCGGTGCTCTAAGGCAGCTTGGTTACCCAGCAAGCCTTCATACTTTCCCTTCCTTCCTGCAGGCAACTGGACAACAACCAGATCAGCTGCATTGAAGATGGAGCCTTCAGAGCCCTGCGTGACTTGGAGATTCTGTGAGTTGACTTTGTGATTTCTTTTGTGTGTATGTGTGTGTGTGTTTCTTTCCATGCTGCAGTGCTATTTAAATGTAGAGATTGTATATGCCCTCTTCTTACTCCAGACCAAAGTGTTATCACGAGTAAAGTGAAATTTCTCACCTCCCCTAGGCTGGGGTTATTGCTAATTAAACTACAATAGATGACTATTATCCTGATGCTCCTGAGGAGCATAGAAATTGCCATATTTGTTGCTGTGTGAAAGGGATCGGGTTCAACAATATCCAAAGCTCAGGCAGTGTATGCTCTGTAGAGCCAGAAGCTTATTCAGGTACATATAATGTGGAGTAAGGGATGGGTAACAGGTTTGGAGAGAAGATTTAGAGATTATCTTACAATAAGCTGGAGAGGGGATTTTATTTATTTTTAAAGGGGGTGGGGGGGAGGGGTGTGTAGGGGCATCAACAAGACTGGTCAATGAATTGACTGCGGGGGGAGGTCCAATTCTAAGAACTAAAATAATGTCAAGTTTTGTTCAATATGTAATAGGAACTTTACCCATCAGCTTTCAAAGCTGCAGACAACAGCTTTACAAACAGACAGACAAGCTTGAGTCTTTAATATTATCTCAAGCTTCTATAAAGTACATCCTTTTGAATGCTTTAAGTGAAATAGCAGAATGGCAACGGGCATAAATTTCATAATTTTTAAATGGATTCAGCAGTGAAGCCAGTATTTGTGATACAGACATGTGAACTGGGTTCTGTGTACTACTCATTTTCTGTAAAATTGAATATTACATATAGTTAAATATCTAGACAGAGAATGATTTGACTGTTTCTAATGTGGTTAATTATTTGAGCAAAGAGACATTTTCTAATATACTGCTTGACTAAATAAACTGATTCAAAGCCTTTCCTGTTATCTGAAAGTTAATTCTTCAAAGCACAGTGCATTAACATTTCTTAAGATATGCAACTGTGGCAAAAAAGGGGGGGAGGACTAAATACAAACCTCTGATTTAGCACCTGAAGCAAAGGTAAGAGTGGTCCAATACAGAAAGTATATGCAATGAAATACAGGAAAGAAGGCCCCATCCAGACTACTAAAAAGGTAGTGCTTATTTAGATGATACAAAACCATGGATGGTTGTTATCTTGTACACGTGCCTCGTGCAGGCAAGCTAACCTGGAGATACTTCAGTATCAACAACAGAGGCTTTTGAATTCTGAGACCTGGCAATACAAAGGACTATACATGCAGAACATAAATTAATAACCAAAAGCCTAAAAATGCCTGTATAATGATATAGGAGTTCTTACCTGAGGATCCTCTCCTGCTCTCACCAAAGCCAATGAGAGTTTTGGCTTCAATTTTGGCATTAGCAGGATCAGACTTCCAAATTACTTAAAGCTGTTTTCATGATCATCTCAGATAATCATTTAAGTACTTATGTATAGTGATTTCAGGACTTGACAGGAAGAGACCATAATAAATATGTTGTTATTAATCAGAAATTGTTTCTTGCTCACACTGAGCTCGCATTAGGAATTTAAAGAATCACTTAGCTGCAAACTTGTTTTATAAAGAATACAGGCTAGAAAGAAAGGACACTTATTGTGAATTAATATTTGTAGAAAAGGTAATGAAATGCGAGAATGAAGTTTTCCAACTCTATCAGATCAAAAAGACTATTCTGTTTAAAAAAAGAGGAAAAAAAACAAAACAAAACAGAGATCAGTAACTGGCTATTATAAAACTGATCCAGTTATTCAAAAGCATATGTTCAGTTTTAATGCTTTTCCTGGTAGCATTTTTTGTCATCTGTGTAGCGTGCCTCAGTCCTCCACTAACACTAGATTGTGCTATAACTTGCAACAAAATATATTGATTAGCCAAATGTATTAATTTTTCAGCATAACATTTCAAATTCTTTTGGTTCTAGCATACTTGATAGATGCACTTTTCTGTTCCCTGTTGTTTCCAGTCCTTATTAAATCTTGAATTCGTTTACATAACCATTTGTGCATGATGGCTTAATTCTAAACCATTCCCAAATCAATACAGTTGTTGAGAGGAAAAATTGTTCTATTCTTGTTCGGAGTGTAAAATTAGTCATAATCATTCAATCTGTGAATTTTTAATTTTCAACACAGGCATGCTGCTATGGGGAAAAATCAATCTTAATTCTAAGAGATGAGAAAATTGGTTGGTACTAAATATTTCTAAAGGGATCTTCCTTGCCAAGACAAAATCCCAGCTGTATTTTTTCTCCGTAGTTTGAATTGTTTACCTTACTAATTTTGAATACTTCAGAAAGTCTCTGAAATAAAACACAGCACTTCAACTTGTAAGAGAATGTCACACCTTCAACTTTAAAATAGTCACAAAGAGTAAAATATTAGAACATTTTGAGCCTGTGGAAGGCATGGTAAAAGTGAAACTGGGAATACCTTAAGGGAGCACAGACAGTATTCCAAAAATTTCAGGCAAGTACATTTGCACATGTACTGTGTCACAAAATGAGAGTGTAGTAATTTTGGCAGGTATCATTTTGGAACTAATGAGTTTTAATCATTTGCAAAGATACCCAATTGATTGAAATCTGTTCATTTAATTTATCTACAAATTAAAAGCTTGAAGTCTTTTTCAGACACCGCACATGTGTGAGCACATGTGCATGTGTACTAACACACACACTTACATGCTTGCATAAATGCAAAATTTTGCCTACTTTGCAAACTGTTCGGCGCAGAGAATAGGGTCTTCATGTTTTTATGGTGGGGGAAGGGTTCCCCTCTGTTGGTAACTTGCCTTGCTCATTTTTAGTGTTATTCAGAAGATAAATAGCTACACTTAGTTTTAACAAGTCCATTTCCATATTATATTTGTCTCTTAAATGAAGAGAGGCAAAAGAGGTTCTACAGAAGCTTTGCAAAATACTAGATTTAAAACTAAGAAAGAAATCATATAGGCAAATTGTCCCTAGGAGAGAGTCCCATGAACTGTTACTGGCTCTTGGTTGACAGGCAAAACTTGATGCATGTATAGGAACCTACTTTAGTTTCCTAGTTTTTCTTTTTCTGTGGTTGTGAAGAAAGATGTTTTCCAGCAAACTGCAATTCAAGCAGAGCCAATGATAAAATTGGACCTAATGTAGTAGTTAATTGCACTACTCCAACATTATAATGCCAGCTTCTTTGCCACTGTGAGTCACCTTTGGGGTGGTGCAATTAATTTGTAACTGTAACTGAAGCTACCAGTCTGATCAAAAAACAGGCACTGTGTATGTCTCCCAACATCACTTCTTTTGATTACTACTCTGTTTATCAGTCTATTTCTGATGCCTTAGAGCTCATGCCCCCAGTGGCCCCAATCCCATAATTTTATAGGCAAATGCTTGGATCTGTGCAGAGTCCATTGTCCATAACGGGATGCTAGACACAAAGGAATGCCTATGAGACTCAAATTATAGGATCTGGGCCTGAAGTTGTTTCACAAACTCTTAAAAATGTTGGAAATAAAGAGAGACTTACATTTGTCACCTTTCTTTACTTCTAAATTTGGCACTGATAAATGTCTTAGCAAAGACAAGTACTGACATAATTACTTTTTAGTTGTTTCAGATTTGTTTTTATTGTTTATACAAATGTTTATGTAGAATAATGTTAGTATAATGGTTGAGGGTTTTTTTTCATTTCTCCCTTTTCTTTTTGCATATTTTTTATTATTTTGTCCTTAACTCTTAAGCCATAAGAAAAAAAAATGCATGAAATCAATAAAATCATAATACAGTATAAACTTAACATGCATTTATGAAGTGGCACAACAAAAAATATTCTGTGAATGATATCCTGGTAGGAAGTAAATATGTAGAAAATTTGAGCAAAATTTGTGTGGATTTTCCACCCAAAAAGTGTTCGTTCTGTGAGGAAAGGATTATTCAGTTCTACTTCAGTGAATTTTTGGCTTATAGTGCCAAAATATGAACATAAGACGTAACAGCATTTTGAAAAATATTTATTAAGGTGTTAAACTGAACCAGCTTAGCTGGTGAGAAGCTAAGATTCATTTAAAAAACAAAATAACCGCAACCCCCACAGAACCTCCTATCCACATCTGCATAGCTAGTGACAGCATGCCATTCTTATTTTTTCAAAATTAGAAGGATAATAGCAAACATCTCAGAAGGCTATCTGGTCACTAATAAAGCTGTTTGTTAACAATTTTATCATTGATTTTTTTTAGA
Source organism: Alligator mississippiensis (assembly GCF_030867095.1). NCBI lineage: Eukaryota > Metazoa > Chordata > Crocodylia > Alligatoridae > Alligator > Alligator mississippiensis. The sequence goes on from NC_081832.1 coordinate 51,271,578, forward strand.
ACTTCCTTTCAAAAGAAGTTCTAGAAAAAGGCATAATGAATGATGACGTGAGTTCATTATATCCAGCCAAAATGGACAAAGATTGAGTATGAGCTGGACTTTTCGGCTGTTGCCATCAACAGTGAAATGCTAAATAATCTGGGTATCTTTAGTTATCCAGTTATTAGAATGATTGCTGCAAAAAAAGATATGGAGAAGAAGTGATTGCTTTTTGGTTTGTTTAGCCTTTGCGCTCTAGGAATTTGAGCCTATACAAGGAAATTTTCTATGCTGAAACCATTTACATGTTCCAATCTTGAAAACTGACAGCATGGTTGTACTGTCTAGTGTGGGCAGGGCAGGATTAATTCCAAATGGTTGTGAAAAATGGGTGTTGGAGGGTGTAATTTTTTCAAAGCTGGTTGGGGGTGGCAAGGCGTTTTTTGTTCATTCGTCCTCATTTATAACATTTCCTGAAAAGCCTTCTGAAATTTAAGCTGGGAATTTTGATAACTGAAGTTTTCAAAGGTGGAAAGAAACAGAATGACCTCCTCATACCAAGAGTTTTCCTGAAAAGAATACCTAGAAATGTCATTCCAAAAATATCTACTTTTCTTTGCACCACTAACAGGATTTTTTTGTTCTTAATACGTTATAAACAATGATATTCACTAATTTATTGATTCACAGTAATATCCTACTTCTCATCCTGGTTTTTCCAGCTGTGTTTCAGACTGTCCAAATAGGGATAAAGGCTGAAAATGCTATTTTCCTATGAGTAGTTCTACTTGTGTGAGTTATCTTGTTGAAGATATTGGATATTACTTTATAACTTAAGAGTCTGTTGCTACAAACAATATAGAGATATATATAAAGCATAGCCATTTCTAGTGTGTTTGTAGTAAATTCACAAATAATGTTGAAAACCATAGTTACAGCGGTTCTAGTGTAAAGCAAACCTAAATATAACCCTAGTGAAATGAGTACCAAAAGCCCAAGTCCATACTTCAGTTGTTGTAGTCTGCCAATTTGTAAAAAGTATGTTAATCTAAAAACAAACTAGCAAAATATTTTCCATATCCTAGATGAAAGTGCTTTAGCCCTTCAACTGCCAAAGGCCGTGTTGAAAAATGTTGAATTTGAACTTGTCTGCCTTCTATCGCAAATGAAATCCACAATACGGACTAAAATACACACATAAAGTATGCAACTAATGTACATGACTTTTCAGTTAAAGTTCCTTTCAATAGAATCTTATATTCTGATGAACACAGAATCTACAAAAACAGCCTATATTTGGATTGTACAGTTCCCTTGACCTTCACGTAAACATCCATTGACAGTCAGTGAAAGTTTCAGAAGTGCAATGTGATTCCCATCGTATACCTTAGATCCTTAGATTTTCTTCTCCTAGATATTTCTGTTGCCATGGATTATGATGAAACTGGTGTCTTTACCTTTCTTCGCTAATTACCATTGGAAAAACTGTGCCATGCAAAGTAAGACAGTGTTCCACAATAACTTATGACAGTGAACTCTTGAATAAAATACGTGGGGTGTATGTGGTTTTTTTTTTTCAGCTGAGCAAAGTTTTGGAGCATTTTTATTAGCATGAATCAGGATTTAACTTTTCCTTTAGTTTTCTTCTATTTACTGTCTTACTCCTTCATTATCTGTAAAGTCGGTTTTATTTATTTACATAATATTTTTCACAGGTGGGTCTCAAGTAGATGGAAACATTTTATTTGGTTCTACTACCTTGAGAGGCAGAGCTAAAGTCATGACATAATTCTAAATATATGAGCTGTCATTGCTTAATGAAAGCGTGAAAATGCCACAAGAATATGATTCCTTGCTCTAAATTGTCATCAGTTCAGGCAATCAAGATTAAATTTGAAACCAGGATACAGGAGGAATTAAATTTTACAAGAATTGTGTGTATATAACTGTTTTAGTCATGCATACTTTTGTGTAGTAGAAGTAAAATAATAATCCTCTGCTTTATTTGAGTGTGAATTTTAGCTTAAGTAAACAAAAAATAGAAAATTTAGGTTCATACTGAATCTGGGTTACAAATCTTTGTATGATTTTGTTAATGGATAATAATATTAATACCAAATGCATGTGATAAAAACAAAACCTAGCAGCCTGGTCTGGGTAATCATAATGGATGGTATGGCTTTGTATAATTCTGTTCTGTGTAATCCAAAACAATGTAGAATGCTAGTTATACCTTTTCTGACGGAAGCACTAGCCATTTTTCCCCCCCAGGATCAGCACATGGGAGCTAGTCTCATAGGATGGTCAAATTATGCCAGGGATGGAATAAAGGTAGGCTTCACTATAATGAAGTATCTCTGCCCCCATGCATAGAGGTATCACTGGACAGATGGCTACCTCCACTTTTCTCTACTTCATTAGCTATCTGGACCAACTCCAGTGATAACTATTATGAGAATGACCAGTCATTTTTTCCTTTATCAGTTCCTATCTCAGTTTGGTCTCTATGATGAGGAGGGAAGCAATATGCCTTGAGAGCATGATTGCTGTTATTCCACATTCCATTATAATCAAATATGAGATAAGATGAGTCCAAGAACTATCTTGTAAACCTGTACTCTAGAGGGCTTTTAGAAAGCTCAAAGACCTTGATAGAAGCTGAAATCCTGTGTGAGAGAATAGTAGGCTTTATACATTGAAAATGAAGAATGATATATGTAGTGGGCAGGTAGAATGTTTTAATGCTTGTTTGATAAGAAATGTTTTTATTTGCTGAAATTGTCATTGAGAGATCTAGTATCAGTGCTCGCAATCTAGAAATGGAATTGGAGAGAATCTTGCTTCTATAAAATTGCAAAATATGAAGTTCAAAGTATAGCGTAGCAGCAGGAACACTATCCAGATGGCACAAAGGTGGCAGGTTTTGTATCAAAAACAGGCAAAGACAAAATAAGAAGAGGGAAGAGAGGGTCTTAGTGAAAACCCTCAGTGCCTATTAAGGATGAAAGTGTAATTGCTTCTTGGTGGGAATCAGTACATTTGCATAAATATGTTTATTACAAGTAGCAGTTTTCTTTCTCCTGTATTCCAGCCATTCACAGCAAATTATATTGATTAACATTTCCATTGGACATAAATGTTATCAGACATATATCACATATTTAGAGAGGATTGTTTTCACTTGCTAAAGCATTTAGCATTTGAGTGCTGTGCTCATTCTGCTCATCCCACATTCATTTCCCCCTTTTCCCTTTTAACAGTACTCAGAAGCTCTTAAGACTGCACAACTCATCAGGACAAGAGCAGTACCCTTTTGGAACTATTATTTCTGTAAATCATTAACACACACATACATTTTGTCATCTGTCAGAACATAAACTCTCTTTTGGTGCTGCAGGTGTTGTACTAAGAAGCTTACAGGTCAAGTCTCCAGTAAGACATAGGGATCTCTGCCAACCTGCTTTCCCATGGTATGAATTGTTTTACTTGTATGCAGTATTTGTTTCATGACTGCCTTGCTTGATCTTCCTCCCCTGTGACTAATGTAGTATTGCTACCAGGACCATAGGCAATTTAAGGTGAATATTTAGCTTTGACTGCTGATCTGAAGGAAATCAACAGTGTACCTCTGTTGACACCCAACTGCGTATCTTTAATTCACCCAACTCAAATGATGCAGCTCACCATCTTAGCTAAAACTAGTTGAGATATGGCTGTGGTGAGGGTGAGCTAGGTGAAACTCAACCAAGGCAAGATTTAGATGCCAATAGTGTATTGGACTGATTATATGTTATAAGTGTAATACCAGGCTTTTGGACTGTGGAAATTAATCGACCATGTATTATCAGGATCTATAATTTGGGGGGTGATTTGTGCAGACAATTGTCTTTCACTTGCTTGGCTAGAAGACTACAAGGTTTTTTCAGTTGCTAATCTTGCCATGACTACTCAGGCCATTGATACTTCAAGATTAAATTATTTCAATGTGTTATTTCAATATGTTACTGTTCAGAGAAAAACTGATTCAGAAAGTAGTGACACTTGCCTCATGAGTGGGGCATGTTGCTTACTGAATGGGAAAAACATGACACCCATACTCCTAGAACTGTACCAGCTTACCTTAGGTGTTCAGGTGGAGCTTAAGGATTTGGACCTATGAAGCTTTAGATGACTTTAGAACTGCCTTTCTTAGAGATTGCCCTATCCCTGTGCTATGCGGATGCACCTGTGTCTAACACAGGTGCGGAGCTGGATCTCCAGCATAACAAAAGAAAGAGAACTACTGGTGGAGCAAATTCTTTGAGGGCTGTAAGCCTAAGGCACAAAATAACTCCATTTCATTCAAAATTAAAGGAAATTTTTCAACATGGTAGAAAAAAGTGTATCTTGGCTGATTCCCCATATCTGTGTTGTTGATTAACTGTTCCCCGTGCACCATATTAAATATTTATTTTTCAACCTAAATTGCTAGGATTCAGAACTTGTGTTTGATGTTTTATATTTAGAATTTTCCCAAAATTCCAGATTGACAAACATTTTGCATCTAAAATGATAGAATGTAGATATTTAATCGTCATTTTTATAAACAAATTGTGCTCACATAAAAAATTACATCTATAAATCTGAGATTGGTTTAAAATTGTATATACAGAATTAGAGGCTGCTTTTAATCTAAAAGCAGGCATAATCACAGATCTTCTAGGGTTTAATTTTGTTTATTTATGACTGTGTAGTATAAATATATCTAAAGGTATATCTATATAATGAATCGATGTACATGAGATGTGATTGAAAGGAACTTAGGTCTTATGACACAAACAATCTTAGGTTGTGATTCAATACAAAACAGAAAATACTAAAGCTACATTTTTAATAAAGGCAGCAATGATCTTTGCAAGTCAAGCTTTCTTTGCTTAACATGCAATTTCATTATTAAAAGGTAAAGTAAAAGAGCATTTATTAAAAAAGGAAGTATGAGCCTTGATTTTAAAATAACTGAGTGCCAAACCTTTGAAAACATTTTACAGACTTAGTTTATTGAAGTATTAGAAATGAATACTATTAAGGAGCTAACATACATATTAGCGAAATTTTATCTGCTGTATACTGTATAAGTTATGTACTAATATCGATGCTGTTGACTTTCATTTCCATAGAAACCCTTGACTTTGAGCTTTTGTTAGATCAAACATAAACCTTAGGATAGGTTGTATTGCTTTTAAATAATTCTACTCTTTGCAGTCACAGAGATCTCAAAGGGTGGATTTAGGCAATTTCTAATTTGTCCCAAGGGACTAGTGAAGTGAGGCTTTACAGGGCTGTTTTTCGCTTATGAGGCCTTGAAAAAATTCAGAAACCTCATACTTTCATCTCATTTTCATTGAATGTAGAGGCTGTGATATAACTATTATGTTTGCAAATCTGGCAGATATTAAGATTCCAACAAAAGCAAGATAGATCAAACTCAATACATAGGTGAGGTGCATGGGTTGCTAGAAGAATCTAGACTATAATGAAGAAGGACTTTGTTATGAAGGTTCATAGTTTCAAATTGCTTTTACACTTTCTGGTTCTGGAATCCAAGCCCGTATCAGTCACCAATAGTGCCCGTTTCCGTTTCTTTTCTGGGGAGGTGCTTGTGACCATTTACCTCAGATTTGGACTTGACCAACATAATCAATGGACTGCCGCAATGCAGCATACACAAGACTACCCTTGAAGACTACTCAGAAGCTCCAGTTGGTGCAGAATGAGGTTGTCTGATTGCTGGGCGGGGCCAGGGGGAGGGGAGTGCTTCTTTCTTCAGTTCTTGACTGATGCAAGCTTCCTATTGGCTCTTCTATGTTATTCTATTTGGGTTGGTCTGTAAAGTCCTATAAGACTTGGGTTCATTATATCTAAGAGACAATCTCTCTTCTACTGTCATGGTGCTTGAAACCAGGTGAGGTACTTGAACTAATACAAGATACAATGGGAAGATACAGTGGAGATTGTATCCTGTTGTGCATGTGTATGTGCAAATGACTGTATAATTTGTAGGGAATAATTGATGCAGTTTTATTTAGAAGCTTTTCACATTTGCACAATATTTACAGGCAGATAATGATTACTTCAAGTTGTTTTGAATTTTGTTTTGAAATGTTTTTACTCTATGGACTGATTGTGAATGGAACGCTGTGAGTATTTGACATTCAAACTATGTTGGCCTCACGGTTATATTGCATGGTAGTGTATGAATGTAACTTGTATGTACAATTATTGATTTAAAGAAACCTTATGGCTATGATCTTTTTTGATAAATTAACAGATTGGAGAAATTTTGCAGATATATAGGATTTTAAAATCTGTAGCATGTTTTTTAAATGTTTCCTTTCTAGGTTAGATCCAGTTTGTCATTACTAGAAAAAAAAATGCGTATTTTTGCTATATTGTTGAAGCACAGACTCTTTTGCACATTCAGCCAAAAGGATGGGGATAGCATATATACAAGAGGTGGGCTTTGCTATCTTAAAATAGCTTTGCCTCCTATATAAATAACTTCTAATGAGATTTATTTGAATATGCAACTTCTAAATTTGCAGCATGCGTGTTTCATCTCTGCCCCTATAATTTGTACAAATGGATAATAAATATAATTTTGCATGTAGGGTATAAATACTACATTAGAATATAAAACACTGTAAAGGGAAAATATTCTGTCTTTTCTGGCAATATAGGTGACATTCCTTCATTAAAGAGCGTGTGTTCTTTTCTCCTTCTGAGTCCCTTAAAACAAAACAGCTAAACGTTTAATATGTTTTTCCCACATCTGTCATATCTATCAATTATTTTGCTGTTTGCTTCTTAAGGTACATCTTCCCAAGTGTAGGCATGTAGGTCATAGTGGGTAGCTATGGAAAACGAACCTTCTCTTTAGGGTGGAGGGACAATTGCGAGTAGAGTTATGGGCTCGCTCCAAATACCTCCCCTTTCAACTCCAAGATGTGGCTGGGTAGACAAGCAATGATGTGAAGAAATGAGAATCTAAGACAGAACAGGCTTTAGTAAAAGTTAGTCACCTACATTACGTACCCAGAGTCCAAGGCAAGCTTGTAATGCCTGCTACAGAGAAACCTGTGACTGTGGGCATGTCTACAAGTACATTAATGTGCCTTTGCGTCTGTGCATTATGTTTAGTACCACTAATATGAGGTACTGCATAAATGCGCAGTAGCTGGTGCTAATGTGCAGTAGCAGATACACATGTTTTTTTTGTGAAATTTAACGTACGGTAGACTAATTCTACTGTGCATTAGTGCATTAGCACAGTTTTGCCATGATGCGCTAATGTGCAGTAGAATTAATGTACTACACATTAAGTGGTTTATGTAGATGTGCCCTGTGGCTACCCTGTTAGCTTTGAGTATGCAAGATACCTAGGTTAACACTAGAAAAGGGAGGTCTATATATGCTAATGTCATACCTCTTACTGCAGAGTAGACATGCCTTTAATGGAGTACTAGCTTGGACCCCACCTCCAGTTCATTGATATTCTCAGGCTCCTAGAGTAGTTGGCAGTGTCATATGGGGGATGATTTGCCTCACCCAGGTTACCTCAGTCATAGGAGGCAATGCCGCATTGCGGCAAATGGCTACGTGGCAACAGTTGGCACAGTGCGAGACATGGAGAGGACTGAAAATGTTAACAAGCAAAGCCAGTCATAAGATTAGAGAACAGGTACACAGAACATTTTTTACTAACCTTCTCCATTCCTAGAAGGATAACCTATTTCAGTCTACTATAGTCATAATCCAGGGGTCCTGGTTTTCTCTGTTTAAAAATAGCAAATTCTCTGATAAAGATCGCAAGTTCTCTGATTAGAACCCCTCAAAACCATGATTAAAATGAAATGTCCCTATGTATATAGGTATCAATTGAACACAATGTGTTAACGATATATTTACAATCTTAACGCAGTTTAAAAGCCTACCAGTGCCTCAATCACTATAAGCAGACAAGGTTCCTTGGGTGAATTTGATATCTTTTATTAGACCAACCCAAATAGTTGGAGAATAGTTATTAAGCAAGCTTTCGAGTTCAAAAACCCTTCGTCAGGCTAAGGAAGTTTCAGCAGTTGGTGTGTTTGAACTCGAAAGCTTGCTTAATAACTATTCTCCAACTATTTGGGTTGGTCTAATAAAAGATATCAAATTCACCCAAGGAACCTTGTCTGCCTATGTCCTTAGACCAGCACGGCTACAACCTACACCCCTCAATCACTATAATAAATTCTAAGTATCTATAAATTTTGCTATTTGGCACCCCCTGCCCCCTTCACTCACCAGGATACAGGTCTAGGTGCCTCACTCCCCACTCACAGCCCCACACCCCTACTGCTGCCCCTCATTCCTCACCCACAGCCTCCCAACCCTGCTGGTGCCCCTCACTTCCCATCCACAGCCCTCTCAGCCCCCCAGTCCTGCCAGAGTGGGTTCCCAACTGCCAGGGCTACATGGCCAGGCCAGACCCAGATCTACAGCCCCTTGGCCCCCTCAGCAGCACCCAAACCCCTACTGCCACCCACGGGAGGCAGCAGCTGCTGCAGCAGAGCATGGAGCCTAGTTCCCCCTGTCCCATAAGCAGCATGGTTGGAGTGGAGCCCATGGGAGGATGGGGTTAGGTGTGGGCTGCCTGCTATGGGCTTTGACTCCCTGCACTGTCGCCCCCCCCCCCCTTGGGGCCTCCACAGCCCAGTGGGCAGGACCCAACATGCAAGGCAGAGCGGGGCCGGGTGGGAAAGCTCATTGCTGCCACTGGGAGCTCTATGCCAGCATGGAGAGGTGTCCCTTGCCTGCCCGGCAGCAGTGAGGGGCGCAACTATGCACTGCCAGCTCCACTGTTGCCAGGTGCTTTGCCCTCAGTGCTTTACTAGGGTGGTACGGGACTTGCAGCAGTAAGGAGCTTCCCTGCCCAGCCCCTCTCTGTCCTGCCATGTTGGATCCCACCTGCTGAGCTGCAGCGATCTTGGGGGGAAGGTAGCAGGGTGGGAAGCCTGAGCCTGCAGTGGGCAGCCCACTCCTGCCCCAGCCCCTGCCCCTGCCCCAACCCCTACCATTGCCCCTGTCCCATACACAAATCATGGGGGCACATGCCCCTATTGCCCCACCCCCCAAAATGTGCACAGTGGCAGGGAGCTAGTCCCACCCCCCTCATCCTCTGAATGAGCCACCCATGGCTCTGTCCTGCTCCCCTCCAGGGCCCTGCAACCACGTATTCTGACCTAAGGCCCCAAGCCCCACACATTGGCCCAGCTGGCCAGCAGCCCCAGCCCTAGCCTTGCCCAACTCACTCCCACCCTCCAGCCCTCCTTCCCTCTCTCCCTATGAAGGGGGCTCAATTTTTCCCTCCTTCCACCCCCCCCCCGCCAGGCTACCTGCGGGAGCTGATCTCCAGGTTGCCTGGCAGCCACATGCAAGTACACACATAGTACCCCCTGCCTGACGACCCTTCTCTCACTCCCGCCAGCCCCTTGCAGGCTGGAACTCTGCCAGCTTGAAGACAGCTCCTTGCAAAAGTGAAAAATCCCTGTGTTTCTCCATTAAAATGAAAAATCTGCATTTTTCTCAGAAGGGAAAAATCTGCATTTTTTTCCATTTTTCCATGGGAAACAGAAAACCTGGATCCTTAGTCATATCACTATGCACAAGGCAGGCTTCAGAATTTTGGCTAGTGCTTCACTTAACTTGGTTTAAAAAAAAAAACGTTTGAAAAAATGTGCACTTTAAGGGGGGAAAAACAACTCCATAAAAGGATAACATTTGTTAGGATGGATTCGGATCAGAAACAATGGAAGAATATGAGATCATTCTCTCCTGAATTAAATTATAAAATTAATTTGTTTTTTGTTTTTTTTAGAATTTCTTTTTATAGAGTTCTGCAAGAGCCTGTAGCACCCTGGTGATGTTATATGATAAGACTTTACCTTAGGAGTAGGGAATGAAGATCATTGGATTCCCCCGATCTCTTACTGAAGATGTGGAGTCCAGCTGCTTGTTCCTTCCAGCCCCTACAATTGGTTTTCATTAGTTGGAATTGTTTTTATTTTTTTAAGGCTGTCCCTGTAATGGAAAGAGTTGGGTAAAACACCCTTTTAGTCTGGAAGCGAAAAATCAACGTCATATTGCCCACAGGCTGCTGTTCTGAATTGAAGATTTATAAAAGTTCCCTCTGGTTAATAATGTTTTCTTGTCTTCCTTGGAATTGTGTAAGGTCTGCTTTCAGTGTATTATATGTAGAGTACCTGATCCAGTTTCTCTTATCTTCTGCTGCAGCTAATTTGGACCCATAAAGTAGAATACATGATGAATTGTAGAATAAAATGGAGACCTCTGGAAGCTTAGCATTTGGTAAATGTTCATTCTGTAAAGTTAATTACTGTGCAATATAAAATATGATCTATAAGTGTTTGAAATATGTATTATTTTTAAAGACTAGGATTTTTAAAGGCACCTACATGATTTAGATGCCAAATTCCATTGAAGTAAAATAGGAATTCAGCTCCTAATTCCCTTTGGCTCACGTGAAAATCCTCTCCCAAGTAAATAAGCTGTAAGGGCCTGACTCAACAGTTTCCAGTTGACTTTAGTGGGCATTTAATTGGGTACAGTGATGGTAATTGGACTTGATTGTTCAGATTTGTTTTAGTGAGTAATAACAAACCTGAAAATTAGATGTCATAATGGAAACAACAGTGCCATTTTAGCTGTTACAACATAGCTTATTCAGTGTTTGCAGAAACGGCTTTCTTTTCCATTGTCAGAATAATTTACAGGAAATTATTAACATAGTGGGGCTTGCAACTACAATATGATCTCTCCCAGCATGATGCACTGAAGTACGTTGAGCCTTTGGGCAGAGATTTAATTCATAACATTTTGCAAAGATAAATAAAACCAGTTTCTATTGTGTTGTTATTGAAAATACTAACACCATTTGATGGAGCACCCTGTATTTATTTATTTATTTTAAAAAGCAGTAGTAAAACAACCCCCCAAGAAGCTGTTTCTCTTGCTCTTGTAATCTTCCTTCCACCACTGATTTTTTTTTTTATTTATATTGCTTAAAATGTTCAAGTTTTAAATTCTGTATAGAAGAGCAACATATAAGCTGGCAAAGGTAAAACTAAAGCTTTCTATAGAGATTGTTGGGAACAAGTATCTGGAAGAGGACAAAATTGATGGATTGCAGCAGTATGGAGGGACGGGGAGTTCAGAGCAGGTTTGACTCAATGTTAGAGTACATAGTACACCATAAAGTTTTTTTTAGAATAAAGTAGCGATCAATGGCATTAAGGATTCTCAGCAAAAGGATGGAGCAAGTGCTCTTGTCTTAATAAAACTACTAGAATTTATATAAAGTAAATCATTAACCTACTTTATACACATGTAATGACTTGGTATTAGCTGAACAATTCCTAATGACACTTTTCTGGAATCACAGTTTGAATAAGGTTTTAAACTTAAATACTAAACATCATCCTGATCAAATGGTTGTTAATGGTAGTCTAGGGTAAAAATATTTGTGCCCTTAGCCCAAAGAAAGGCTGTTCAATAAACTAGGTGCTTAAAGAATCACCAAAAATTGAGATAATGTCTACTTTTAACCATTTTTAGCTGCCTAATTTGCTTAAGTAGAATTACTTCACATCCTGAAAGCAAAAGATCTATAAATAAAACACACCTCTAATACTGTCACCCCAGATTACAACAGAGAACTGTGTGCAATACAGATTCTGAATATTTTCAATGGAGGTTCACCACCTTTCAAAGTGATGACATATTGAAAGATGAAAGGTATTTGATGACAGTATAAAAACTACAATTTAGGGTGTAGCTGAGAAAATGTAAGCATTGAAATACTTTAGCAGCAGGAGGTGCTTTGTTTCCCATGCACGAATACTCTTTTTCTTGCCTAAGAGTTAAGAGACATGACACACTCGAGTCTTAAATGGAGAGGGGTAGCTTGTAAGACTGCCTCTTTGGGAGTAAAATGCTTGACGGTAGTAGAATGTCTATATCATATAGTTGAGCATCTTCTTGGTTGTAGAATAAAACCAAAACATATAGAAATAAACACTAATAAGAAAATATAATAATCCAAGGTTATTCAGATACCTAGAAACAGCACTGGATCTGAAGTATGAACTTTTTTGCTATATTCTTTAAGGTAGTTACCCTGAAGAGCTATATTTAACAACTAAAAGTTTCCATTTCATTCCTGTATCTTGAAGTCTTGAACTTCATTTGAACTAAGTGTACTTAGGATTTAGGGGTATCAATGAAATACTGTCCAGCTCATTAGGGCTGAGAACCCTGTTGGATGGAAAGCCAAAACCCAAGTATTTATATGGCCCTAAATAAGCCATTTTCCAATATCCTGCTGAAGAGGTTTTCTCTTTCTATACAGAAGAAGGCACATACATTTTATTCCAGCCCATTGTGTCTCTTGTGGTAGATGTTCAATATTTTCATGAAAATATTTGATATCAAAGCTGAAGAGAAGACCTTTCTTATAATACAAGAACATATAGGCTTGGATTAAATTGGTACCATGTACAGTATGACAGCTCCCTGGTTTTCTTAAAGCTCTTTCTTTCAAGTTCAAAACTTCAAGAGTTTTTAATAACATTTTAGTAGTTCTTTATAGACCCAGCAAAGAATCACCCATTTTGAGATGGCAGTGTAGTCTCTTTACCACTTCATCTATGTCCACCAAGAATGAAAATAGTGTTTGTTTGTAATGTGGTTTTATAGCTAATATGAAAATGACAGTCCTTACATAAGATTATCTTCTATCTTGAGAAAAGTCTTTAAAACATTGCTGAGGAAAACAGTTCTGAGATTCTACAGAATGTATAACAAATAATATCCATTTTTATTGTAGCACCGACAAGTGTTAACTGCTTCACAGGAAATGTTTGGTTTAGTTAAGTTTAAAATTTAATTAATTTCCTATCCAAAGTGCTTAATCATATTATAATGAAGAATTTAGAAAAGGAAGTCATACCTGTTAATAATTAATAATTAAAAACATGGTATATAAATACATAAGACCTAACTATAAACTTGCAAGCGTTTCATATGACCTCCTCCCCCATCACAAACCTCCATGAAAACCGAACATAGGTTACAGACATTAAAAAAACCCAAAATGGTACTTAACTTTAAACTCAGCACGTTCCTGTGCTGAGCCCAGCACATGCCCAAAAGAGGCATTAGTTGGACCTTGCTCGCCCAACATCTGTATAGATCAGGCACTTTAGTTGTCCATTTTGGGCACTTTTGTCTAATAACTGATTGAATCAGCTATTTGGATTGAATCAGCTATTAGATAAAAGTGCCCAAAAGCCCTGCTGAAGCACCTGATCTATATGGATGCTGCTTCTTCTGGTAAAGTGTGTTGCTTTTTGTTTTTGTTTTGCACGCGGGGGGGTTGTTTTTTGGGGAGGGAGATAGGGGGTGTTAAACCATAACATAAGCAACCATAGGCCTTTAGAAACCCCCTGGTAGCTGAGACTTGCTTCACTTCAGACTTAACTAACACAGTAACATTAATGTTGCCTCTAACACAAAATCGTGAATATGAAAAGGTGGACTATGTGAATGGGCATTGCACATGCATAATTTGGTTAGCTTTGGGAGTGATAAGAAGCTTGATCATGCTTAAAATCTTAGGTAATTTTGGTAACAAACTACAGAATTTTCTATTGAGTATGTGTGACCTATAACTTAGTCAAATACGGCAGATTTTCATGGCAATTGCAAAACGCACAGTCTTGATACAAAGGCTTCTGAAGCCTGGCACATTTTTTTCTCTTTTACCTAAGGTAAGTTGTGCTATAGAGATACTAGAAAGTGACCACATTTTTTAAACACGAGTCCACCACTGTGTTTTTTCCTGAACTATATTCTTGAAAAAAGACAAGCTCATTTTGGTTGAAACTTTGAAGGGAAATCAGTATGAGAGAGATACCTGCTCTGTAAAATGTCATCCTAAATGGATAAAGTTTGCCAAAGTTACAAGCAACTGAAAACTAGATCAAATGCATGAAATGCAAATGGGAAGCCTTAAATAACCAAAAGAAAAAGATTAGGCAGTACTACTAGTCCTGCCAATAAAAGCATTCTGCTTATTCATTCATACAGTTATGACAAAAATGTTTTCCTTTTTTTTTCTTGTTTCCTTTGGTTTGTTATTTTTCCAAGTTAGACACCTGAGTTAAAAATGTCAGAACCACTTGTATCTTTAATAACATTTTGGGGGGTAGAGGGAGGAGCGGTTGGAAAACAGATTAATTAAACAGTGAATTTGTTCACAATGATAAAAGAAGAAAAGAACCAAAAATTGGCAGATAATTGTTTTTATTAATTTCTGTAGATTTTACATGACACCTGGAGACCATTTAGAATGTTACTTGCCTGTGCTAATGTTGTATTTAAGAATAACATTTGTATGGTGCCAAATCACTTCAGAGTTGGGTACAAATATTGAGACAAAAAACCCAGCTGTTATTGCTTTTGCTGCTAATTTGAGGTGTCAAATTAGAGCTCAACTGCTGTACGTCAGTGAATAAAGCCCCTTGTGAGATCATTATGTTTTCCAGCAGTCAAGAGTAATGGATTAATCAGTGCAGCATCAGTTGCTTTCATTATATACCCACACAGTGGTTATGGGCTTTAATTTAAATGCTCTGTAGGGAGATCAAAGAATTTAGTACAAGAGGCACCCAGAACTGACCAAAAATGAGAAGGGATTCAAGGAGGCTTTGGATCATGCTTGGCAACAGCTGTTCTTGGCAGCTTTGAAAGTAGAGGGCAAGGATAGTTAAGGCAGCTCAGCTGTGAGTTAGTGACTGCCAGAGCCACTTCGTTTTGTTCATCAAAGACCTTTAAGAAATACTAAACAATGTATTTAATTCTAGTATATTTTGACCTAGGCTAAAAATACCAACACTTTACAGGTACTGAAAATACAAAAACTTGCACCCCAGGACCCAGAAGTCCTGCCAAGGGTTATTAATTATAAAAGTGTAGAAAATGCAAGTGCACAAACTGGGTATTTTAGCTACTGAAAATAAATGTAGGTTCTGATTTTTGGAAGTGCACTTTTATCCTGTCTCCCAGTGTAATTGTTAGGAGGTGCAGGTACTGAGCACCTTTGCATATCAAGCTGTTACTAAATACCTCTACAAACAGCATTACTAAAGCACCAGGGACAAGACGTGGAACATACGGCCAGGTACAGGCATTACATATTAAACAATATAAGTCATCAAAAACTGGACTAAACCTGCAACAGAACAGAAATTCAGTGCACGTAGGCTGGTTTAAAAATGGTGGAACCCGCTCCAGGATAGATCTGGATGGATGTAGTTATCACACTTAATTGGTTTAGGTTAGACCAGTCTTTCAAACCTCTGTACCAGATCCCGTCCTCACTCAAGTTAGGTCTCAGTCCACACCACCCTAGATGCCTTTATGTTTCTCCCATTTCTCTGTCCTCACTCGGAGCTCGGCTTGAACTCAGCTCCCACTCAACTGCTCTGAGCTGTCAACCTCAGGTGCAGGGAGGAGGGAATGGAGCATCTGTATCTCTTGTATTTTTCTATCTTTATACAATGTCTCTAGGTGGGGGAGAGGGGGGAGCAGACTGGCAGTGTCAGGGCAGGGTAGGGCAGGGTACAGCTACAGGCTGTGGGCCCTGGGTAGGCAAGGCCTGGCAGGGCCATAGCACAGGCAGAGGGAGGAGAGTGGGGAGCAGAGCTGCAGCCACTGCCTTCCCCTGCCACTGCTGGTGTTTGAGGGGGATTTGGGAGAGGGGATGTCTAGCTTGGGCCTGAGTGAGCACTGCTGCTGCTCCTTGCGCTGGCATTCAGTGGGGTGTGAGGCTTTGGGGTGTGGGGTGTCCAACCTGGCTCTGAACAGGCACAGGCACTGCTGCTGGTGCTTGGTGGGACTTTGGTTGGGAGGGGTGTTTCCAGCCTGGCCCTGAATGGCTACTGCTGAAGCCACTGGCATGGGCGTTTGGCAAAACATTGGGCTTCACTCCCTGGGAAAGGAGAGGCAGCCATGCCCTTGCAGCTGCAGGGGAAGGGGTTTCCAATATTGCCAACTCTCACGATTTTTGACATTGTTCTTAAAGTTGACACTTCAGGAATGTTAAAAACTTAGCTTGCTTTTATCCATGTATATAGTACATTTATTTATGGACTTAAATATAAACTTGGATGTTTAACTTAATTATAGCAATGTAACTATTTTAACCCATACATTATTATTTTTTGTCCCTCTAATATTTCCAAAAAAAACCTCCTACCTCTGCTGGCAGAACTAACTTACTGCCACAGCAGGGGAGGTGACAACACAGCTCCTGTATTCTGGTTCCAACTCTGATCTTAGGCAAATAGCTTCGCCCTTTTTTGTCCTTGTTCACCCATCTCTGAACACGAATAACCTTATCCCTACTTCTGTTTAATTCTGATTGTAGAGTGCTTGGAGGTTGCTAGGCAAATTCTTAGTTAATATTTCCTGTTATCCTGATCTGGTGGGGAAGGAAGGGTGTTTCACCATCATTTACCTTTCCACTTTAAATTGAATGTACCCTTGTTTCCAGGACAAGCGGTTACAGGAGAAGCAATAATCAGGGTGTATGATAGTAATTCACTCCTGGGAACATTCTAAGCCTGCAGATGTACCATTTGTAGCCAGGCATTGCATGAACATAGATAATAATGCTGCATTAGGGCCAATTACATGGTGTTATGGACACACAACACACAGATTACACACACAGCCAAAAAAGCACAGTGTGATAAAGCAGTGGTCTAATCGAAGGAGACAGAGGGAAATGTTACACTTGTTAGCACAACTAGTGCTGCAGTGACTGCTACTGCATTTCCAACCAGCCTCAAAGGTCTGTTTTTCAACCCCAGGCCCAGATCAGACAGTTCAGAGACCCAGTTTCAAAGGCTCTTTGCCTCAGAACTTGAGTACTGAACAAATTGGCCTTTTTGGGGATGGTTTGGGGGGCAGCAAAGGGGGAGAGCATTAAGAGCATCTGTCTGATTTAGATCACAGTCCATATAAGCATTAAGCTCTAAGTAGCTTGTTATTTGCAGTATTCACACCATTCTTTTTAAACATAAAACTCTGGCAAGCAAGCCATTAGCTGTTAATCTCTAGCACTGAAAATGAGGAAGAAATTCAGACAGCAACACAAACACAGGATATGAGTTTCCAGATATCTTTTTTCCAGTTCATTTCCATTCCCCCTACATTATATGATGTATATTTCTGACCAGAAGTGTGTTTAAACGTATCTCTTTCTGTGGGAAATTATTTTTATGGATGATCTGATCACCTATTTCTTCACAGCTGAAAATTCAGCAAATGTAGTAATCTCCATATATCAGCAGAGCCAAACGCTTCACAGAAGAAGTCTGGTGTGTTTCAAATGGCTGAATGACCAGCAGCCCCCTGGTAGCTCTGGTAGATGCTTGTTATGGTTTAGAAAAAAGTGCTAATCAAAATGTAATCTACTATATAATTTCACAATTTGATTAGCTGTTTGTGGTAATCAGCTGCAGAAGTGGAATCTAAAAGAAAATCAGAGTCTCTATTATATTTGAAACCAAAGCATGTCCTCAGTTCTGGCCCAATTTTGGGCATGGTTTCTTTTTCAGTTGAAGGTGACTGAAAAAATATCAAGGCTGCTAAGATTGTTGTCATTTACTGGCCTAAATACTAGGGTTAAAATAATCCTTTTATGTTGTTTAACCTTCTGATGCCATTGCCTGAAAATATCCTTGGTCCTATAGGACATAGCTGCAGGATAGATGTGTGTGTACTTTATTAACACATTATTATAGACATAGACAAAAAAAAATCAGTCAGTTCCAGGAAAGATGAATGAAATCATCATTTTCCATTATAACTTAAAGGCTTAAGGGTGAAAAGAAATCTCTTCTGGCCATTCTGCAAACACCCCTTGATTTCTCAGCTCACAATCAGTCCAGCAGAATTGGGAAGATAGGCTGCTGAGTCTTTCAAAATGATTTCAAATATTAGGCAGCTTAGCAATCTAAATCCTTTCCATTTGGGTCAAAGCATTGGAGTTATCTGGAGAAGCTAATAGTGCTTGTTTTAATATTTGTGAATAAAAAATTCTATATATGAATATCAGATATTCATGACACCTATTTTTCTACTCAAAATGATGAGGAGGCAATAAGGGGAATGGTACTGATGAGGAATCAATTCCTTTTAGATCACAATAGTGTTTTTGCATATATATGTCAATATATGCACATATGTTTATCTATAGTGCCTTTCATTTCAACACATTCTCAAGCACTTTACCAACTATTTTAATGTACAGGAATCAAGTCATTTATCAGAAAATTACAGCCACCTTTATGGTGGGATGTAAGCAAACTTTTTATCAGTGCACTTCAATACTGCAAAATAATTTAGAGCAGGTAGGAAATCGATAAACATGTTGCATGCAATTGAATTTGCATGAGAAGGTTGGAGAAAGAGGGAGCTTATGTGTTCCAGATTTGGGAGTTGTCCAGGATTCCTACTTTTAGAAAAGTTGTTCAGGCTTTGCAGACCTTAACAACTACATGGCCCTTTTGTATCTCACCTAAAAATTGGTACCTCCAAATCTGGTGCCCCTTTAACCAGATAGAGGTTCAAAGCAATTTAGTAGGGTGGTTCTTCCAAGGGTATAAATTAAAGTATGATAATTGATGTCACCTGCCCTAAAGACAAAAAGTGCTACCTCCAGGATTGCTAACCCTACTTTATGCAACTCACAGTAGTCCTTGGAGGCCCCTAAGTACTGATGCAGCTGGAGGTTGTTTAGTTTGCAAGATCTGGCAGGATTGCAGCCCAAGGTGGGAAGTCTGTAGGCATAAATAATGTCTGTAACTTGTGTTTCCTGATTCAGCACTTTTGGATGTGAATAATTTACACTGTTATAAATGAGAGGACAGTGTGTTTTCTATGGATGAGGAAAAACTTGGCTCTACAATAAGCAACAGGTGAGAATATGATGTTGGTGAGAACCTGGCATGATGTAAGTTTCCCTATATAGTACTAAGGGAGCCCAAGGCTTCAAGAGCCCTGGGATCCTCGCAGCTGCCTGCCTTCTTTTCAGCATTCTCCATGGATTTATTTCTTAGTCTGAACCAAATATGCAACATGCTTCATAGCAGTTAATAGAATATTGTGGGAGGTGATTTTCTCCATCACCCTCATTTGAATATGTTAGTAAAGTATATGGGTGTACTTGGTAGCCATGTTGGTCTGAGACAATTAGACACACAAAAACTTAGAACTCTTGGTTCCAAAATGATACCTTTTATTAGACCAACTGGAAAATCACAAGAAAATTGTCCTTTTCTGCAAGCTTTTAGGATCAAACTCTTTTCATCAGGCTCTGGGAAAAGTATAGATCAGGGGTCAGCAACCCCCGGCAGACATGCTGAGCATGGCACACAAGGCCGTTTTGCTCAGCACACCACCACCAGCCCGGGCTCTAAGCAGCTGCTGCCAGCCAGAGAGCCCAGGGTGCTCCCAGCAGGCGGCTGGGAAGCTGGAAGCCTTACTGCAAGTAGACCGAGCTCCTTGGGCCAGCTGTAGCCGGGAGGCTGCAAACAGCTGCTCTGGGCTCCAGCATGTCGGCACTCTGGCACCTTCAAAAGTAGACGTGTTTTTTTTGGCACTCCGGCCAAAAAATGTTGCCTACCCCTGGTATAGATGGTACAAGGTGGTAAAAAGTCCCCATCTGTAGGAAATAAACTTCATTTTTGCACAGAGGGAGCTGAACATGAAAGGCTGTCCCTCTGGGTCCAAGTTTATTTCCTACCTATGGGAACTTTTTACCATGTTGTACTATCTATACTTTTCCCAGAGCCTGACAAAGGGACTTTGATCCTGAAAGCTCGCAGAAAAGGACAATTTTCTTGCAATTTCCCAGTTGGTTTAATAAAAGGTAGCATTTTGGAACCAAGTGATCAAGTTTTTCGTATGTCTTAGTGAATTCTATTCCTTTATTCTCAACAAGACACACAGGGTTAAAATGGTCTCTGGGGAGGCAAGTTTGGGCAGCTTGAAAGCTGCTTTATGCAGTTTGTAGAAAGTTTCTCCAGCATTTCTCCATCTACATGGAAAGTCCCCCTATGCCAGCCCCAGCACTCTCACAAAAAAAAAAAGCTGATGCGGTAGAAATGAATATGTTAAAGTAGAGCAAAGGGGTTAACATCTCCCAACTGAAAACATGACTCATAATGCAGACAGTTCACTGTCAATTAGTAGCCTTTGTAGAACAATGGAAGCTTTACTGCAGTATTTGGCCTTCTTTGTGCTGAAATAATTACTATTATCATAAATGCTTTATTGCCTTCATTACAGTTAACATTTAAATATCAGTGGAATAATATATTAATAAGTCATCTGTGCAGTAGTTATCTGCTACAATTATACTTGAAGTTTCTGCTTAAGGACTATGTTAATGAAATGGAGTTTAATTCAGTGTTAAGTTGTGTTTCTTGTTTGTTTGTTTTTATTTATTGGTGGCATATGGGAAACTTCTTGCTTATTTCTATTAACAAATGGGCTCTTCATTTGAGTATTTATATGTAGCAATTCTGGGATTTGTCTGTCTAGGATTTTTTGACTATTAATTATAAATATCCAGTTATTTTTAAATATATATTTGATCCTATTAAACAGTGCAAAGATTGAATTTTCAGGATCTAAATGAATAGTTGTGCTGGCAGATAGCATGCAAAATAAATCTCTCAGTTATCTTAGAAAGCTGCTTTATTTTTATTTTCTTAGCCTCTTTAAATCTAATCCATTGTTTGTTGATGTCAAGGGAAAGCCTTCCTTAAATTCAGTAGGGCTTGGACTGCAGTCTTTAGTGCTCTAGCTGACCAGTTCACTTATCATAGCATGGTTTAATGCTGAAAACTGACTTTCCACACAGTTGTTTTCATGTTATTTTCCCCACTTTTGAAATATTACCCTGTACTAACACTGAAATGTACATCACCGGCACTCGGCCTCTGTTCTTTTTGAAGACAAGTGGTCAATATGAAAACACAAGTGTATTAACAATAAAAATGCTTCCCATGTCTTCAGGCACATCCAGGGATGCTTTACAAACATGAATACTTAATATTTTAGTGTCTGTGTAGATAAGTATTATGCTTCTCAGTGTATAGACAGGGAGATTTGAGGTTTAAAATCTTGAATCATGATCCTCTGCAATGGACAGTTCTTGCTCTCATATATTCCTATATAGTGTTTTATTTTTGTGTTTGAAACTTTTTCTTAGCTACTTCTTTGGGCAAACTGTCTGACACAACTTTCCCATCCTGCACCATTGATGGCATACAGTAACTTAGCAATGACTGATATGTTTAAGAGAGACTCATTTTAAAATGCAAACTAGTATAGTAGGAAATTTGTCTTGCGATTATGGTACCATCAAATAGACTATGAAAGAGGCAGGCTCCACTGAAGGTACATGGAGACATTACACTTAGACCAGCAGTTCCCAATCTGTTGTACAGGTACCACCAGTGGTACACAGACAGCTTGTCAGTGGTATGCATTAACAGATTTATTATAATTACTTTATATGACAAAAAATGCTGGTGGTACTTAAGGTTGAACTGAAAAAATTGTAGTGGTACTTAAGGTTGTATCATTTTGAATTGGTGGTGCACAATCTGTCAAAGTTTGGGAACTGCTGACTTAAATTAACTTTAGTGTTAAGTCAATCTAAGTGTCAAACTGTGGATGCATTCCAGGGCTAGGGACAGGCATTCAAAACACCTGAGCCTGAATTGATTCAATCTTGGCAGATTAATCTAACCTGGCTAGGCTAAATCACTTTGTAAGTGCACAGACATCCCAGAAATGCCGGCACATACCTGCAGTGGCTTAGGCTACAAGCCAGGGGGTGCTAGAGCAGTTCTCCCTTCCTTCTACAGGGCTGAGCTGAAGGGGGTGTGGCCAGGCCCCAGCAGGATTAGGAAGGGGTTCCCCCCCTGCTTGATAACAGAGCATGTATCAGCTCTGTTATCAGCATTTATCACCCCATCAGAAAACAAACAGCCTCTCTCATTAGTTCAAACTTTTCTTAAAGAAAGAGAGAAAAGAGGGACATTACCAGCTGAGCTTTGATTAGCCCCTAAGATGACACTGCTGTCTGCCATATCCAGCATGTGGTCTGCTAGCTAATGCTGAGGTGTCTGTGTAAGGCAGAGGAGACAGGGGATCTCTGCTTAGCAGGGAGTGGGGAGGGGAGGGGGAAAGCAGAAGGAAATGAGGTGGATGTTGCTGTGCCTGCAAGTCTCTTCCAGAGCTGCAGCCAGGGAGCAGAGCAGAGGGGAGGGGCCAGCCCTGCTGTGCAGCAGAGAGCCTCACCCAGCCCAGAGAGCATGCCGGGATTCTGGGGGAGTCTGATTTAACTTAAACCAGAAAAGGGTCTGGGACAGACATTGCATAAGCTGATTTGAGCCAAATCAGTTAAGTCTGATACTACATTCAGCTGGTTTCAGCCATTTTCAAAGTGGTTTATGTGCAC
Source organism: Alligator mississippiensis (assembly GCF_030867095.1). Classification (NCBI taxonomy): domain Eukaryota; kingdom Metazoa; phylum Chordata; order Crocodylia; family Alligatoridae; genus Alligator; species Alligator mississippiensis. The sequence continues at coordinate 51,294,196 of NC_081832.1, forward strand.
TGAACATCTGTTTGGTTACAGGTTTAACCAGTTTCTGATCACTTAAAGTGGTTTATGTGTAATGTCTGTCCCTAGCCAGGGAGTTTAGATTGGTCATAAGATGACTGGCCCGATCTAACTTAGTTCACCTGATAAGGTCACTAAGTTGGGCTAACCCATGCCTGATCTAACCAGATGTGCATACACCTTCAGAGTGCAGCCCCAGAGCTAGGAAAGCCCAACCACTCACCCCAGCCCTGGACTGTACTTTTCCTACTCCCCTCACCCTCAGAGACCCTCTCACCCCCAGATGGATAACCCTTCCCCATGGACCCACTGGTCTCCAATCCTGCCCACCAATCCCCCCAGTCTGACTTAGGTTGCCTGCAGATGTTTAGGTGCTGAACTCTAACATATTGCACTGTACATAAAGTATCATGAGTTAGAGTGACCCCTGCCCTGATTCAACAGACATTTGCCTGGCCAGCAGACAGGGGCACTCTGGAAGCCTCTGAGGAGGCTGCCAAACCTCCCCTCTCCCCTCCAGCTCCATTCCACACACCCCAACTCCAGCCATGGCAAAACCAAGCCAGCAGCTGTGAGCTGCCCCTGTCAACAGGCTTCAGTAGAGGGTGGGAGAAAGGGAGCTCCTTTCCCTCACCCTGGCTCAAGCCAATTGACAGCAGCAGCTTTCAGCTAGGGTGGCCATCATAGAGGACATTTCGGTTTTCTGCTACTCTGTTCTCTATTGATACAAAACCCAATGCCTTTATGCCCCCTATATTTCTCTTCAAGAGAAAAATATAGGACATAAAGGTGTCCAGTTTCATATCAATAGAGAAGAGAGGACAACCGGACTGTCCTCTTCGCTGGCCACCCTACTTGCGGCTGCCAGCTCGGCTTTGCCACAGCCAGGGGTCGGGGGGTAGAACGGAACTCATTGCCTCATGGGCATAGCCTGGCTCCCCCCAGTATCCCATCTGGGGTAGCTGAACGGGGGCTGCAAGGCAAGGGGGCTCCATTCCACCCCACCATGGCTCTGGCCATGGCAAAGTCTGCATGCTTCCTCTTCTTCCTCCCCTCCCCCTCTCCCGCTGACAGCCCAACAAAGGCATGAAAAATTAACCCTCAAGAAAACGTGAACACAAGTTCCCTAACATACTCTGTTCTATAGTGCCTTCAGCTAATCACTGATTTATCGAGGGTTAATGTTTCACGTGATCAGCCATTTTGAAAGCACTCTGCAGCCATAAATGTATGTTATGTCACAGTTGTACACAGCTTTCAGGAACCAGAATTTGTGAAAAATGCAACTAATGTAAGTTCCCTTAGATTATGTTTCTGGTGCAGCTCCAAGCACTGGCAAACATATGCTCAATTGGGACCCGACTGATTATGCAAACCACATAATCATAGATCAGGTCCCAGGACTGTGCATGCATGTCCTGAAAGACATTGCAGTTTGTGTCTTGAATAGTTCTTCAAATTGGCACTAAAAGCAGACCTGACATTGGATGTCTAATTTGTAAGCAGAGGTCAAGACCTGGCTTGCAAACAGAGGTTGTATCCAGAGGAAAGCACTTGATAGCATTTTCCTCACTCCTTCCTTACCTTCCCCAGTGTTGTGAATTTGGTTTAGATTTCCATCAGTCCTTCCGCCCCAGAGTCTGAAAATGTTCAGATTTAATAGTTTCATAGTCTCATAGTTGGTAGGGTCTGAAGGGACCTGAGCAGATCAAGTCCAACCCCCTGCCATGGGAGGAAAGAGTACAAAAATTGACTTTACCACTTACCTGATTTGAGCTGTAGTGCTGTATGTTGTGATCTAGGTCGCAGCTCCTTCAGGATATGTCCTGACCATAGAATTCTGCTGGCACAGCTGTATTGGTCAGGGTTGGGATTCCTGACAGGCATGGCTTCATCAACAGAAGCCCCTTGTGGAAATTAAGGCAAAACTGCACTTTTCCTGGGACATCTTCACTGAAGACCTCGGAGTGGGAGTAGTATTATACTGATACAAGAGTGTTTGCTGTGGCTGTTGATTTCCAGTCAAAAAAATGGCTGTGACATTAGATGACAGTGTACTTGGGGTTTTAAGTAATTTAATTCTTCTAAAATTCTTGAAAATATTTTGCTGAAATCCCCTGCTCGATAGTTACTCCTAAACAACTGAAATGGAAGTAACGCTGGTGGTGACCCTAAAGTAAAGAAAGTTAGTTTTCTCTTGAGCACAAACACAGATCCCTTATTTAAAAATGAAACAAAAATGTTGTCTTCTGGAGAAATAGCCTGAAAAACTAAACTACAACTCTTAAAAAAATACAGATTGTTGGGCCACTGTTACAGATAACAGTAGTTTATAAATAATGCCAAATAGCATATTTGTTCCATTTAGCAGTAGTACTCAGTGCAGAATGCTATGTAATCAATAGCCAGTTTGACCATGTCTTTTAACAAACTGGTTTGCTGTAGTTGCAATTTCTGAGCAATCTGGATGTGGCAATTATGCCCCTTGGTGCATTTTCTATTTCCCATGCCATCACTGATAAACTTTATCGCTTTTAATTTGCTAGGGAGTCATTGATATAATTAGGAACAGCATAAATGAGGGCAGCATATCCCAGCTGATGATGAACTAGTCAGTTAATTTATCATAAGAAACTGTAAAGGGTTCCAATCTGCAGCTGAGATCACTTTTTATCCAAGACTAGCTCTGATGAAATGCCCGGTGCATAGACTTTTCATTTGGGACCCTTATATTTTTTTTCTTATGGCAAATTCTATGCTCCACATATTTTTTTCATAAAAAAATGAAACCTATTCTTCCATGTTTTTCCAAAGGGACAATACAAGCATTCTCTCCCTTGGCAAACTCACTGTGTTAAAAAGGTTTAAGAGTTGGCATCTCTCCTTTTACTTATAAGCAAAATCTTTGGTTCTAGGGTTCCCAAGTTGTGACACATCAGCTTGATGCTCTGTCTAGTCATTCCACAATAATTCTTTAAAATGTGTGTTAGGGAAACTGGTAGTTAGGGATCTGCTTCTCTGCTAGATTAAATTTTGTATTCCACAGACCTTGCTGCTTGGAATAGGACATGTTAAATGGTAATCTTTATCCATTTGTGTGCATTTCGTGCTTATTTTGCCCCAAAATATTCTCCATGATAAGTCCCAAAATGCTTTTGAGATATTTGTCAGCATGGCTTACTGTTCGCAGCATTACAGACTTATTACCAAGAGTTGAATCAGTTTGTTTCTGCAAATAGTGTGTTTGTGAAACTATGTAAATAATTGATCAGTCTGAGTTTCTTTCTTTCTTTCTTTTTTTTTTTTACAGTACTCTCAACAATAACAACATCACCCGCATCCCTGTTACCAGCTTCAACCATATGCCAAAGATCAGGACACTGTAAGTATTAAATTTAGATATAAATAGCAATCTAGGATGTTAATAACTCTATGACTTGATTATTTATTCTTTTAATCAATAACTTTATTAAAATATTAAAAAAAAAAATTGAGTGAACTTAAGTAAAATCCTTCAACATATATTTGAAGCCAAAAAAGGCAAAACTTTAAGTTACCTCATTCCTGTTTTATAAAGGATTATCTTCTTATCAGGTGAGAGCATATTTCAGTCTTTACCTAGTTTAAAAGGATCATGGTTCTTTAGGGGGAAAAGATCTAACAAGTAAGCCTAGCTGCTCTTATACTGGTATGTCAGCTATGAAATTTAGCTGAGCAAATTTACTATAGGGTAAGGTCAGATTCAACCTGTTTTTACAGCATCATAAAATGACCATGTATAGTCATTACACTTTTACCAGTATAAGTGACTAGAACCCGATCTAATACCCATAACAAAACAGAAGATAGGCACACAAAACCAGTCTATACCTGAACAGAAAAGAAGTTTGGCACACAAAAATAGTCTATACCCAGAACAGAAGTTCAGCACACAGAGACTGGTTTAAAAATAATGGAACCCAGTCTAAGATTTGCAACCCCCCATCAAAGGGAAATATGTGTTCTGTTCATTACCAGTCTAAATTACTCCACTTACAGAAAACCGTATAATTTAAATTGATTCCGCCTCGGGCTTTTTGAATGTCTGTACCTAGCTATAAATAAGTAGAGCTGGAAGGGACCTCATGAGGTCCTCTAGTCCAACCCCTCCCCCATACCGATCACAAAGTGCCAGGATTATTATAAGTTTTAAATGAGGATGTTATTTGACCCAAGTTTTTAATCTGGGCAGGAACTCATTTTTTGTTTTGCATAGAACAATTATCTCAAATAATTTTCGGCCCAAAATTCAAGAGAAACAAAAATATTGATATGATGTCAAAATGATTTTTTTTAAAGAAAAACAAAGTAGTTTGATGGGGAAAAGGGTAGGCTAATCAGTATTCAATTTTGATAAGATTGAAATGTTTCAGGCAAGTTGATGTTTTAAAATATTTTTTTCAGTTTTTACACAAAAAAGTGACTTAAAATTAAAAACAAAAATCTTCATTTAGGATTTCTTCTGAAAAAAAATTCAGTGAAATGGACATGTTTCCACAATTTTTTCCTCAAAAAATCAGCATTTTCAATAGAAATTTTCTAGTGAGAAAGTTGTGACAGGCTCTAATAGGAGCTAAATTTGACACAATGTATTTTTCGGAGGAATTTAGAGCAAGGCCTTAGAAATAAAATTCAAAAGCGAGTAGCATTAGCTTTATGGGTTCTTCCCACCTGGTGCTGTCCAAAATATTAAACAAACAGTTTCAGTGGAAGTCACATTTAAACAAAAGCCTGTTTGATTTTACTCCAAGTGCAGAACTAGCCAAGATGTTTTTACTCCAAGGTGCAAAACAAGCCAAATAGTAGCAGCTTGTTCAAATTAGTGGGAAGCAGAATGCTACGTGTGTGTGTGTGTGTGATCACACTAGACAAGTTAACTGAGGAAAAATGGCTCTTAATTGTGTATATTGACAGGGCTGGTATTGGCGATAACCATTGATTTATATGTATTCTTTTTCTTCTTTAAAGGACAGACATTAGCATATTATAATATAACTGATTGATTAGAAGTTATATTATTGTCCTTTGGAAGTATGTTGCAGGAGGCAAGGGTTATGTCCTGTCCGTCTCCCTTCCCATGGTCCAGAATATTTGCCTGACTACTTCCGATCAATCAGTCTTGTCTGTTACCAGAGCTCAGTGCCTGCTGCCATTTTCCCTTTAGTTTAATTTCGGAGATGGCTTTGTATATAGCTCCCTGGAGACTTACACTGACTAATCCCCTTTCGCTGTAATTAAAGAAAAAAAAAGGAAGGAAGTCATAAATGGGATTTATAAAGGGAAGCTTTTATATTGAATTCTGAGAGCCACATTTTATAGAACATGAATGCTGACCCACTCTAAAAGGATTTGCTGGAAATTTAATTTAGAGTCTGTGACTAAAAGGGCACCTTTAAAAACTAGCATTTGTATTCATTCACCTTATGTTCTATAAAGGTAGTTTCATCAATATCAAGTGGCATGTTTCAGTCTCCAAAGGCTGCCAAACAACATGCAACACCCTTCTAAACAGTTCAGTATAAGAATAAAAAAGCTCCCCATAGGAGGGTAGAAATATAATAAAACTGTTTAGTTTTTCATTTTACCTTCCATCTGTCAGAGGCAGTAAAACCATCAAAAGAATAATTAATGTAAAATAAACACATGAATTGATAATATTTCTTGATGTCTTCCAGCTCAAAGCTGGAATTGTTCAATTTTTCCCAATCACCACCATCATGTCTCACAAAGATGATTTCTAAATAATAAAATAGCTTGGCATAGCCTTGAGATTATTAAATGTTCTTGAACATCTTTCGTTCCTATTTCTGGATAATCTAGCTTTAATATTAAATGTCTGTTTCACTGAAGTAAGTGGTAATGCCCCTTTTCAACCACAGAAGTAATACATCTCTGCACAACTAAGTTAAAAATAATTTGCTTATTGTTCTGGTGGGTAAAATGTTAATATGAAGATATTAATTGGGAGAAGCACAATATTTTCTCTAGTATCATGTTCCTGATTTTTTTTTCTTCGTAATTTCTTCCTTTTATATTATACATAATCTCAACAATACTGTTGAGAAAAAAATTATTAAAGAAAACATGTTTTCTTCTAGCAATGATGGCTGGAAGTGGGGAGGATGAATTATAGTACTTTAATTCATCAATTATCGATTCAAATACAGTCCATGTGTATATCTCACCCACATAGTTGCTGTCACTGTGCACTATCCTGTAAAGTGAATTTGGTCTCAGTTTAGTTCCAGCGCCATTTTTGTTAGAAGGTTGAATACAGAGTCCGGGGACTGAATGAGCCTTGAAAATGACATGCCCTGCTTCCCTTAAATATGCTTTGCACTCCCCTATAGATGGAGTTCCCCAGATATACTTCCCTGTTGGGCAGTTGCGGGTGCTTATACTCTAGATGACTGTGTATTATTTAGCCTGTGGATAAGTAGCCCTTTTTCTCCTCTTCTTTGTTTCCCGTCAAGGTGTTCAGTCCAGCTCCCTATAAGAATGAGACCCATGTTTTGTTTTTTTAAGGAAAGAGTCCATTCCATTAGGGAGGATGGGTGAGGGAAATTAAGAATCTGTCTAACTAATGTGACCTTTAAGGAAAAGGAAAATGTACTAATGTAATTGTAGCATTTAAAGAATTCTTTTAAAAAATCAGCTTTTGTATGTTGATCTGTTTTACCTAACTCTCTCTTCTGTTGTTAAGTCTTATTGATCTTTTAGCCTTGATTGGAACTGACAGGAATTAGTTTGCATTGATCTGCTTTCCTTTGCTTTCAACAGCTTTATTTATGCTAAGCATGGTCCCTGTATTCATTTCCTTAATAGTGAGTCCCCTGCTGTCTCTGCATCTGTGAGTGACTGCTGAGGTAGAGCATTACATTTTTTTTAATTAAAGGGATACTGAACATACACCAAATGACTTCAGTCTTCTTGATGCACACAAGGGACTGATGTGCCATACTTCCCAACCACAATAGAAGGAAGCCCTTTAAAAACATTTTACTGTATTTGTTAATTTATTTATCAAAGTTATATTCCTACAGGCTACTTGGTTAAGCTTGACAGCTTTGTTTACAATGGGGTCCCCTCCAGAGCCATTCCCAATCAATCCTCAGTTTTATATGCTGCAGAATTTCAGTGCAAACGCTATAAACTGTTCTAAAGTCAGGGCTCAACTGGAGTAAGAGAGTGGATTGAAGAGGGGTTCAGTTCCCACTGTTAAAATACTTAAGCCAAGACACTAACTATACAAATGTACTCATAAAGCAAATTGAGGAATGGGAAGAACAAGATGCTTCCTTCTCTCTTCGTCGGATTTTTGTTTTATGAACCCTTTCTATAACAATAACAGTAGATACGTGAAAAATAATAAAAATAAAAATGTTTTCCCAAATATTTGGTGGACAATCACATCAGAGTTTTGCTACCTATAAGAAGATACCTTCTTCTTCTTTTTTAAAATCTTAGATGAAGAGAGATGTTTTACTTTGTACTCTGAAGGTCAGAATATGTAAGCACTACTGAGCAAAGCACGAGAGTGAATTTGAGGCATGAGGTTCCTTTACTGAAAATATGTCACTGGCAACCCCCAGACATACAAATCTAGGGACTGTCAGCTCAGGCGCCACCACTGATCTAAACTGCTGCCATGTAATATGAAGATCTCTCAGACTGATAGTTCATTTGTTTTAGAGGCAGACAAAGCTAAGTCCTGTGTGCACCAATTGTATTTTAAATGTAATGTGTGGCAGATGAGTTAATAGTGCTTTGTCTAATCTGATCTTTGCAGGGTTTCAGTATGTTTTGGTTATTTGGTCACATTACTACAAATGAATGACTCATTAAAAGGAATGACATAATTAGGTTTGACCTAAAGTTTGTACTAATTTTAAAAATGATCAGATTTGTCCCTAGCTGCATCTTACCTTGAAGAGGTGTGTTTTGTTTGTATTTTAAGATTGATAATGTTTCCAGGAGTCTTTAGTGCAAATTTATAAATGTATATCTTTTCTAATTGATTGCCTGGCTGGTTGTCTTGAAATGAAAAATCCCTTCCAAAATCATAGTAATTAAATGAAATTATAGCATGTTAAAATATATTGGTTTCTGTGTGGAGGGAGGGGAGAGGGAGAGCAGGGAAGCATATTTAGTTTCTTTTGGGCAAATTAATATATACAAGAAACCCAGAGCAGAACTGAACACAATATCAGCTACACCATTGATAAATACATTTATGTGGCAAGTTTTCAGCCTAGTCTTGTAGCTTCCTCTGGTGACTACATAAGTCTCCATTCTTTTGGATATACCCTTAACACTACCTGTTATAAAGTTCACACAGTCCTTTTCAATGTAATATCAAAAGCTAAATGATCAAATGGAAGCACCTTCAATTTGGTGTCCCTCCTACCCCTAATCCTTGAGTAGTCTCAATTGCTACAACTCCCCTGTACTTATTTAACTTTCTCCTGAAGGAAAACCAGACTAGTACTAGTTCGCTCTGTTTTACCACTAGAACACGACATGCAGCTGTGATGTGACTCTTTCTCTCTGTTGCAGGCGGCTTCACACAAATTTCCTGCATTGTGATTGCCACCTGGCATGGCTGTCTGACTGGCTGCGTCAGAGGCGCACTATTGGGCAGTTCACGTTCTGTGTAACACCTGGGAACATGCGAGGTCAGCTTGTGGTGAACGTTCAGAAGAAGGACTTTGTCTGCTCTGGTAATGATACTAATTATTCATTTATCTATCTTCTGCCATTTTCATAATGAAATTCATACACAAACAGTGAATGGAGTATTATTATGTTAGTCCTATTTAAATGTCATTCAGTGGCAGCGCTGGTTTGGTTTACATCACCGCTAAATTGTTTGGTAATATGTTAAATTATTCTGATTTGTTCCATCTTACATGAGCTATTGGGCTGTGTTAATGACTTGATTCTCAAAATCTTTTCAAACTGTTCTATTAGAAATTATTTAAATGTGGAGGAACAATTAAGAAGTAGGAATTTGGCATTTCTCAAGGGAACATCCCTCCAGTTTCTACAGTTGACTAGAATACAAAGGGGATGAATTAAGAATGTCTAATCTGTGTTGACTGATGAAGGTGCAGTCTACGAGTCAGGAAGTATACGTTTTGTCTCAAACTTGAAAACAAACTTTTTGCATGACTCCCAAGCCGTGACACTTAACTTCATCATCTAAATTTCCTTATTGGTAAAATGGGGTTGATAATACTTACCAAAGTCCCAAGTGAATTGTTTGTGCGTGTGTGAGTGAGTATATGCACATGCATATGCACACAACCCTATATAAATACATATTAAGTAATTTAACAGTACAGAATTCTATAGATATCATTATTTATTTAAAGGAAACTTATTCAGAAGTTGATTTTTGTGTCCATATGAGTTTGCACCTTTGGCTGAGTGTGATTCCTTGGTATATGAGATTATCTCAGTTTAAGTGATAATTACTCTAATAAAATATAAAGCCTGCTGTAAATTTTAACACAATTCTATCTGGTAAGGAAGTATCATTTCCCTCAGTATACAGGTGAAGAAACTGAAGTTATAAGGAGGGTGAGTGCCTAAAGTCTCAAGAAAAGCTGTTAATGCTAGGAATAGAACACTGATTCTTGATTCAGTGCTCAGACTGCTACATGCCCTGCATTACAAAAACCTTCATTATATTATCCACAGTTGCTGGCAGCATTGGCAGACAGGCTAGCCAAGGACTGAATGAGCTTACAAAACAAGTTTCCCCTCCTCCATTAGAGGTGAACCTTGAAGAGTGAAGGATGTTAGTGTGAGAGCGTGCAGGAGCTTGAAATGGCATTGGTTACGATGAATTGATTCTCTTGGCTTCAGTCCTCCAAACTGTCCATTTAGTCCCTTACAAGTAGTAGTAGTATATGGGAAGGAAAGAAGTGTTTTTATAATTGCATGAGTATTTCCTAGGACATTAGGGTTTGGGGAAACTCTCCTTATTCAAAATGTGATATGTGCACAAAGGTTTACAGGAGGAAAACGCCACCAATGAAATTGATGTCAAAGTGTTTATGGAGTATTATTACTGGTGCCTGGAATGGTCTGCAGGTGGTGAGTCCTTTTTTGTGTGTTGCTTGCCGGCCAACATAATTTTGTGGAGGTGAACCACATTTTTTAAAAACATAAAAGCAACTGTGCCTATCTGAGTACAGGACTGAAGAATGAGTCCTCCTGGGGACTTAAAGACTGAAGCAAACAGCAGGAAAATGATTTTATTAGCAGTCTTTTTCTGCTTTAGATACTTGATGCCTGACTGTATGCCCTTACATAGTTACAGTACAAGTACCTCTGATTATCGGGCTTTTTAAACAAAACCAAGGAAAAGTGAGAACTATGTAATGGAGAAGGCCCCAAAATTCATGGCATGTTACAGATGCACAGAAGAAACTGTGACCTGATTTTCAAAGGCATTGAGCACCTGAAGTTTCTGTAAACTCTGGGATGCAATAAATTACAATCTAAGGGAGAAAAAGGTTGGAGAAATAACAAGCTGTCATAGACGGGGGGGGGGGGGGGTGAATAAAGGCTTGTGGGTAAGAAACCATTAGCAATTAACACGGCAAATAACCAGGTTACTCCTTCCCTGTAAAGAAAAAAGTTTTGAATGAGTGAAGCATTCAACCACTGGTGCTTCAGAAAAAAAACAATTCTGTGCAGTGACGCATAGAGATGTTTACGTGAGGAGAGCTTAGGTAAAGCTGGGGTGTGTGGCATGCTACCGGCCAGGACCTGCCAAGTAGACTTTTGTATTAGCCAGGCTATTCCAAAAGGGAAAGGAAGTGACACAGTGGAGAGAGAGAACATGGGTCTTCCTCGATAGATAGATAATTATGCACACACATCAGGGTTGTCCTACTGATGAACTATGGGCCTCATTCACCCTTCACAGGGTTAAGTTGCAGCCCTCGGGTTCTTGACTGGTTGCCATTTCTCTCTTCTAGGTTTGCTTCCTGATCCTGCCTTAGGGGAGCTGAGGGTGAGCCTGGGGCCACACCGCTCAGCAGCAGCATGTGTGTATGTGTGTGTGTTGTGGGGGGAGGGATTGGTCACAGGTGCATGGTGTGGTGAGGGGGAAATCTAGGTGGTATGTGGCTGGAGAGACCCATGGCTCACCCTGGAGCAGTCTGCAGGCCTGTGGTCCCCACTGGTGCAAACTTCTGGGTTCAGCCCCTGCCCAGAAACTCAGAAGTTGAACTGAACAGCCCTAGGCTATGCAGTTCTAAAACTGGAGGAGTTTATTCCAAGGGAAAACTGAGCAATGAGCTCCATTTAATTTTCATTTGTTCCACAAAAAAATCTGTGAACATAATTTTCTGAAAACTCACAAAAGTAAGAGCGCTAAAGGGCATCTAAAACTCTAGCTCCACTGTGGAACAGGCCAGCTTCGCTTCCCTGAATTTACAAGCTAATTTAATTAGTATTTGCCTATGAGGTTACCAGATCTTTACATTGAGCTATTTCTGTTCAGGACAGTGCTGCGCAGGGCTTATCCCTTTGAGAATACATTTTACATAATTTAAGGTGATATGAACCACAGTTACAAGCCCCAAGCTGGTGCTAAAAGGCTTTTGTGTATCATAGTGACAAGCTTAGTGATGAGATAAAATACACTGAACCATTGTGTTCAGGGTATATGTTCAAGGTTTCTTTATTGCAGTAGGCAGTTCTTCAGAGAAGAAGAAAGATCTTTATGTTTCTTGCCTTTTTTTGTCCACTACATTAGGGATTTCATCACAGGATTCCCAAGCTTAGTGCTTGTAGTGGCAGGAGTCAAAACTGATGCAGACTAAAAACAAGTCAAGAAAATAATTTAAAAAATAAATGTTAATTTGGAATAGAGCAAATTACTTTAGACTGATTCTGAGCAGTTTTGCATGGCTCACTCTCCATTGCAGAGCACATTTTAAAACTTGCGAACTTGTTTTACTGATAAATATGGAATCGGCCATGATAAGAAATGAGGATATACTTGGAGAAACTACATTATTGACATGTGAAATGATGCCAGATGTTTGCAGCATTGCTACTGCTTGAACCTCAGTAGTTTGACTTTCTCTCTGATGACTTTTCTATAGCACCATGTTGCCTCTCCCACCTGGCAAACATTAATACCATTAAAAGATTGGCAGGTGGGTTATAGGGACTAAGGTACAAATGCACAAAGGTGTGTACACACTCAACTCTCATTGATATCAATGAAAGCTAGTGCCTAAATACCTTTGCAGAACTGGGCCTAAGGTTTCAAATCAGAGTGCACAGTTTTTGCATTTTAATTGAATGGTTTGAAAATAGTGGTACAGCTCCAGAAAGACTTGGTTTGGTCACACCCATGAACGATTGGCTACAGCATAAGAGAAAATGTGGAAGATTCATTTGTGCTTAGCAGCATGGAGGCAGGCTTGCAAATACAGCTCAAGAAATATCTAAGTGGATTTGTGGTACTGAGAAAGGTAATTAACATGATGTGAGCAGGGCTCATGCTTCAGTGGCAAAAATATTTTGGCATTCTTTCCCTCTAATACTTCATTGTGGGAGATCAATGGAGAAATGTTGGGCGATTTATTAGCTGTCTCTTAATGTACCACACACTTCTCTCTGGCTATTAAGACAACCTGTCTACTCATCATGGGAGGGTCTTCTCCTCTGGAGCGCTTGTGTTGGAGTAGCCTTCCTGGAGCTCTGCCTTAATGCCATCTGTTCTCAAATTAATCTGGAAATGTATCCTTTCCCCCATGCAGCTGCTTTATTTAACTCCACAAAATGTTTTGTGATTCAGTTCGCACTCAAGGCACTACATTAAAGAAGGGAGTATTGTATTTTCAACCACAGAGCGATTACACAAATTGATGAGTTACAAATAGTATGACAAATTTCTCCTATCTCCTTCTACCACAACCCTCCAACTCACTGCCACATTATGGAGGTAAAGACATAAAACACCATGCAAAGACTTTCTGTCAGCCAAAACATCAGCTCTGTTTAGATGCAAGGGAACTGGTTTTTTTTTAATAATCTTTGCGGCAGTCACAAGGGAGGGGAACATGGGGCAGGGCGTAACTTAGCTTAGTTTATAGCACCTGGTTTAGCCTAACAGTTCATGTTTAGGCCCCAAACAATGTTTAGGTGGTACACAGCTGAAGTATTTCTTTCTATCCCTTTACAGTAGCTATTCTGTTTCATTTCCCTAGGCCCTCTGAATTAATTCTTTATGTGAATTTGATTTGTAGGTCTTTGATTTCTCTTCTACCTGCTCTTTGCTCATTCAAGGTGAATTTAATCTACATACTGATCAGTTACATTAAGTCACAAAGCTTTTAGTCTCCAGCTTTAATGCATTTGTCAGCCTTTGCAATCTGACACACAATGGTTTTATGAAATAACACAGGCAAAGGGGTATTGCCCTGCTCTTGTCAGTGTTCTGTGAGTGATGCACTAAATGACCCCAGCTTAGATCACGTGCTTTTATTTTCATTCTTTAATGGATCATTCAGAAATTTCTTATTGGGCGCATCTACACAAGACATTTACTGCACAGTTGATAAATTAACTGCCGTAAACGTCTCAGCATCTACACGTGCACCTTTATTAGGGCACAGAAAACTAATAAACTCTGCAGCAGGTTAGTACTTGTAAATACTGAGTAGTAATTGTAATGCAAGTACTACCCTGCTGCAGATTTTTCTTATGCAGCAGTGCATGTGTAGACGCTGACCCATCTGGCTGGAGCACGAGAGTGCTTCAGTGCAGGGACTGGCCTGCTGGTTAGTCCCCCACAGTGAAGCAGGTTTGTGCCCCAGACAGCCCCTCTGCAGCGCATTGATCCTGGTCAGAACAGGCCTGCTGCAACCCTGCTCAATGTGTGGCGGTCCAGGTACATGTATAAACTGCATGCCTGGGAGCTTAATGGCACATGTAGACAAGTCCATTGTTTTTTAAGTGCCTGTGTAAAGAAAATATAAGGAAAAAGGTCCAAAGAAATAATGTTGCATATTCCAATTAAATAACTAAAAATAAAACAACTGCATTAAAAGATAACTGAACTGAATATTGTAGATTAATATAATGAGCTAGCTAGTATGTTTTTACACCACGGTCTTCAGTTGAATAGAATCAAAACTGCTCAAGTGTGTGACCTTGTTCATGATCTGCTTATTGGTAATTGAGATGGGTAATAAAGGAGTTCTCTCACTAACTTCAATGGATGTCAGAATAAAAGGGATTTTTCTATCCCAGGAGCTGGTACCAAGTTCTAAATAAATGCATTCTGAAGTATAGCAATGACCTTGGACTCCTAGGTTATTGATGCAGTTTTGTTATTATGACACTCACCATGTATAGACATTCTGTTTCTCCTGGGAAAGTCTCTGCTCTCCAAGTAGAAATCACTAGTATACATGTGTTCAGGATCTTTCTCCCAAAGCAAAAATGACTGCTCCAGGAGAAAAATAACCTGGGAACAACCAGAGTTAAATCACTCCCAGAAGAGTTTCTCCTGGGAGAGCAAAAGTGTATATAAACCGCACTTCTGAAAGAAGCCACAGCACAGTCCTTCAACATCCCACGGTGCTTTGCTCCCCTCTGCCCTGCCGTCTGAAGACAAAATGTCATTCAGGGTGGAACAGAACATGTTCCCTTCACAATACTGTGTTATGCTATAGGGAAATGCAGGCTGACCCTGAGCAGTCGGGTCAGCTAATCAGGACTGTCCTGAGCCATCTCTCTCCAGGCAGACTGAGGGAGCTGCCCAGCAGGCTGATATGTAGCAACAGCCCTGGCTGTGCAGCCTCGGCACTGCAAACTCTCTGCTCTTCAAGGGCTCAGCATTCAAATGACTATTCAGGCATCTCTGGGTAACTTTTTCTACCAGGAGAACAAACCCAGGAGAATTCTCCCAGATCACTTGAATGTATGTATGCAGCCACTATTTGTTACCAATTTCTTGAAATCTATTTTTAGTGGGGGACTATTAAAATCATAAATATAGGGTGAATTCCTTTCTCACAGAACCAGACATATACATTTTCAGGGGAGGAATAGAAAGAGTTGCTAATATAAGTAATACCAAATCTTCATCAATTTCTAAGATCTCTTTGAAATTAATTCAGAGTTGATTTAAGACTTCCATCTTCCAATGGAACAATAGGAAATTTAACAACATGTAAACTTAAATATTTAATTTTGAACTGCCTCTTCCAGGACAGATTTTCCTTAATGAACAATGAAATGGGAGTTTGAAGGGAGGGAACTTGAATTCATAAATTGTTTCCCCCTCCCCGCCTTCCATTAAGATGTTAAATGTTTTTTTCGGATCCTTAGCCCCGTCCTCAGGGAAGACTTGATTTCTGCTTGCATGCTTCTAAGAGTGCAAATCAGGAATAACTCAGTTGAGCAAGTCTCAAACTTCTATGGGCAGAGAAGCAAGCTCAAAGAATTAAACTTTCAATCTGTTCTAAGTAAAGCAGTGGACACTGATTTTAAGGGAATATTGAATTGATGCAAATCTAATTTGAGAATCTAAACTTCCTGGTTTGGCTGCTAAAACTGCAACTGGAGTTTAAAGAGAGACATACATTATGCTCCTGTTGCCTGACTTGCACTAAGAGTCTCAGTAGCACAGGGAGTTAGGATGTTTTTCTTCTTTTTAGATGAGGTCAAACAGTGCTGAGAACATGGCTATTAATTTCTGATCAGGACTGCTAAAGTCCCTAGAGTAACTTGATCAGTTTTTTCCTTGTTCCTTTGTGATGTATTGTGGATGAGAAAAACAATGAATAACTACTACAATTGATTTCTCAAAAACAACCTTCAGGCCATATAACATGCAGAGAACAGTTAGGAGATACCAAGAGGGTTTTCATTTAAATCCCTCTTCGCAGCTTCATACCTGTATAATCACAAGCAGGTCCACTCATGGCAACATGTTGCTGTGAGGTACTGACAACTGATAAGGAAGAGGGGTACAAGCCTATAAAGGAAAGGAACACAGGAAAATAAAGGCGGAGTGAAAATGGGAAGGACTATTGCTTGGAGATATCACTTTATCTTGCAGGCCTTGCCATTACTGAGCAGCAACAATCCTTTTGAGGGAGCAATGAGGGGCCGGTGAGAGTGTAAGCCCCTTGTCAGTTCACCTGCATCCAGTAGCAATGCCCCCTACGAAGTACGCGGTTGTTAATGGCTGGAGAATACAGGGGAAGGTTGGGGAGGACAGGATCTTTTTTTAAAGCATAAGGGCCTACTACTTTGACATCCTCTGTACAGAACTATCTCAACTCTTTCATCAGTGAGTTTAATATTGGCTCCAACTTTTACCCCTTTCCATGAGTTATCCATATTGTAAATTAGAATAAAATGTCTCTATCACTGACAGCTTGGATTACTCCTTTTGAGAGCAACAAGGTTCCACTTCCTGAGAGCCATTTTAAACCTGATCCAGTGCAAAGTTGAAGGATTTAACGGCGTATTTGATTTTTGTTTTAAAAAGCCTTTTTTTGAAAATTAAGATCTGAATCTTGTCTTGAGCATCTTCAGTGCTATTTTGATATGATTTTGTTGCCAATAGCTATATAACTTGGCTCTAATTTAAAGACACATTTCAGTGCTGCTTATTTTTCACCTTAAGAATAAGCCTTGTTAAGATCTCACAACATATTATTAGTGTGCTTGACCCAGGAGATCATTCATAGAGACTTTTCATCTTAGGAACTCTGGAGAGACTTCTCTGGCAGAAACGGCAGGAAAACCTACTGGAGGGTGGGTAAAACACTAAATCATGTTTTGTGCTTGAACTATTACTGATATTCTATGAATGCTCATTTTGCTTTTTTGCTTTCAAGTATGTTCTAATAAAATGGCTAGATGTGACTGCAGACAGACTTGGAACTATAAAAATTATTTGGCACAAACATTGTTGGTTTGGTCCTTGACCAGATTTTGGAACTTTGAATATATGGAAATAGTACCATGTGCAAAATTTGTACAAGATGCAGGGCTGTGCTTTGACATCCAGCTCAATAAGCTGTTGCTGGAGTGGCAGAAGGTTCTGGCCTCTTGTTCTTTCCTGCATGCAAAACTCGAAAGCAGGAAAAAGGGCATTATTGAAAAGAAAAATAGCAACAGAAAATACCCTTTCTGTGGTGCTTCTTTGTCACTACCAAGGATCCGGGTTTTCTGTTCACTGCAGAAAAACACATATTTTCTCCTTGAGAGGAGAAAAATGCAGGAAACCATGGGTTTCCCCTTGCAGGCTGGCAGCTTTCCAGCTTACAAGGAGCTGCCTGGAACGGGGAGGGTGATTGTAGGTAGGAGGCACCACATGCATGTGTGCACGCAACCATGTGTGGCCAACATACAGCCAGGCAAGGTGGTAGGAGCAACCCTGGTAGGTGAATACAGGTAAGTCTGGGAGGGGGGGAGGGGACTGGCAGGCCAGGGCTAGGGGACTGTCCATGGGGCGGGTGGGCAGGTGTGCGTGCACGCGTGTTTGTGTGTGTGCCTGGCAGGGATGTACAGGAAGGATGTGTATGTGGAGAGGGTAGGGTAGGGGGCAGGTGCCTGCTGGCATCTGCTGGCACTGGGGGAAGGTGTCCAGGCACAGGGCTATGGCTGGGCAGTGGGATCTGAGGCAGTCCTTGGTGCTGCTGGCAAGGCCATCCCTGTGCTGTTGCTAGTGGGGCCCACCCAGAGGTGCCTACCCCTCCAGCTGAGGAAGGGGGTTGGGCCTTTGGGAACAACATGGAGCTGTGTGGCCATGCCAGAGACACTGGAGCCAGTGCCTGTGCTCTTGGGAAGGGCATCTGGGAGATGCTGCCCAGGGTGGGGATTCTGTGGCCAGGGCACCTGGTGCAGCATGGGAGCCCCCACCTGGTGTGGGAGGTGCTACAGGTGTCCCCTTCTCTTTCCTCCAGCCTGTGCCGGGGCTGGATTCACTCCAATGCCACCCACACAAGCCAGAGCCACCACAGCTGCTGCACTCCAGCCCGAGTAGGGTGAAGGCCGCTTGGATCCCCTTACCCTCCATCTGCTGCCCACAGCATGGGCTGGGCTAGAGCCATGCTCTGCTTCATGTTACTGCTGTGGAATATGGCACTGGTCTGCCCAGTCCCAGCCCCAGCATGTGGTAGCCCAGTCTCTGTCTGTGCTACTATATGAGGTACACTGCATGCATATCATGCTAGAGGCTGTCCCCACCATGTCCCCACAGTCCACCATCCTGTGAATCTACATGGGACTGGGCAGGGTGGGGAAGTAGCTAGGGACCCCTTCTGGCAGGGCCAAGTGGGGGCTGAGAGCTGCAGGTCAAGAGTAAGGGGCACCAGCAGGGCTAAGGGGGTGAGGGGTGTGGGTTGGGAGTGAGGGGCACTGACATGGCTGGGGGGGTGGGGGCAGGGGACAGGGTCAGGAGTGAGGGGCACTGGCAAAACTAGAGGGACTGTGGCTTGGGAGTGAGGGGCAACAGTGTGGGCAGGGGCAGGGTCCTGGTATATCAGAGCTGCACAGCATTCCACAGCAGCGAGGGGGACAACTGCAGCTGGATCCACATCTTGGTGAACAAAGGGGGCAGGGGGAGCTCTGATTTGCCATGATAAAAAAACCCAAAATCAACTGCCAAAATATATAGATATTTAAAATTTATTTTATTATAATGATTGAGGCACTCATGGTTTTCCAAATTGTTTTATAATTGTAAATATATCAATAACACATTGTGTTCAACTGATACATACATACACACACACACACACTCATGGAAAAATGCAGATTTGGGTTTTTTTTAATCAGAGAATTTTGCATTTTTCAACAGAGAGAACCAGGATCCTTGCTCACTACCAAGCTTTATCTCTCCCATTTAAATTGCAATGACATGTCTTAACACTATGGAGAGCAGAGAATGCTGTGATGGGAGTACACATTAAAAAGGATTGAAGAGCTCAAGAAAACCTGGTGTTCCAGACTCATTCATTAGGCTTAAATGAAAAACTGGACAGAAATGCCTGAAACTTGGCCACATTGGTTTTTTTGGCAAAGCAAAGACACATTGGTTTTTTTGGCAATCAAAGCTGACAATCATTCTTGCACTGTAGTAAATTTATGTGGAGTTGAATAGCATCATAGTAGTCTCCCTCCTTATGTCTTCCTCTTACTGTTAGAATCCTTGTATCTGCCATAGATACGTTTCTTAAAGAAATATTTTTAAAGTTGTGTAGTTGCTTGTTTAATGATGCAGGATTAAAGCATTTATACAGGAGGTCAGCTTTTGAACTATTACTCTGAGTACTAATGTAATGATGTTTTGTATTAGTGTTCAGTCATAATGGTTTATTTTATTACTAATACAATAATAGCAGTTCAGTATACAGTAGGAATGCAACATGTTATTATAAAATGCCAGTCTAAACTGTCATTCACCTGGAGTAATATCTTTATTAACGTCTTTATTAATGATGTGGACACTGGCGTCAGAAACGGACTGGCCAAGTTCTCTGTTGACACCAAATTTGGGGTAAAGCGTCCACACCTGAGGGTAGGCTGGTGATCCAAGCCGACCTTGACAGGCTCAGAAAATGGGCAGATAAAAACCTGGTGACATTCAATAGCGAAAAATGCAAGGTACTCCAGGCCTCAGGGGAATGCCGCCTGCATCACACTTATAGGCACAACAGTACTATGCTTGCTGGTACCATGGCCGAAAGGGACTTGGGGGTCATGACTGACCACAAGATAAACATGAACCACCAATGCGATGTCGCAGCTGGTAAAGTGAGAAAAACTCTGTCTTGCATCCATATATGCTTCTCAAACAAATCTCAAGATGTCATCCTTCCACTGTACTTAGCCTTGGTGAGGCCACAGCTGGAGGACTGCATCCAATTCTGGGCTCCACAATTTAAAAAGGATGTGGAGAAGCTTGAGAGAGTCCAGAGGACAGCCACGCACATGATCAGAGGGCAAGAGAACAGGCTTTATGATGAGAGGCTAAGAGCCTTGGAACTCTTCAGCCTGGAAGTGTGCGGGCTCAGGGGTGACTTAGTGGCTGCTTATAAGTATATAAGGGGTGTGCATCAGGATCTGGGGGAAAGCCTGTTCACCAGAGTGCCCCAAGTTATGACAAAGTCAAATGGTCACAAACTCCTCCAAGACGGTTTTAGGCTGGACATAAGGAAAAACTTATTTACTGACCGAGCCCCCAAGGCCTGGAATAGACTTCCTCTAGAGGTGGTGCAAGCACCTACTCTGGACTCTTTTAAGAAACATTTGGACACCTATCTTGCTGGGATTCTTTAACCCCAACTGACTTCCTGCCACTGGGGCAGGGGACTGGACTTGATGATCATCCAAGGTCCCTTCCAACCCTAATGTCTATGAAATATTGCTGAGTAGAGAAGAATAGGGTTGGCCCTGAGGACTATGGCAAGCATTTACCTTAAACCCAGAGACAGCCTCTTAATTTTAATCACCTTTGGGTTAACAGTCAGTTTTCTATAAACCAGTTCCATCCACTCTCCTCAGAAATGTGATCTACAGTGCCAAGCCATGACTGAGCACTTAGGCAAAAGTTGGTTGTATTAAAATGCATTCAGATTTTGACACATGTTGGATGGAGAAACATTGATTTATGGGGAATACCTGTTAGCACTCTACAAGTTTCTGTTTTGACACTGAAGTTTTAAAATTCAAAGCATATAAGTGAAACTGGATGCAAATCTGGAATAATATTTTACTAAAATGCATGATGCCACAGAATGAAATACTTAGTGGTGTTTTGTTTACATGTGATATTGGCCAAATCCTCCCAGCTTGACAAATGCAAACAGGGTTGTTTTTTTTTAATGAGTTTAGATCAGGGGCTGGCAAAATATGGCCCACAGGCCAGATCCATTCCCCCAGGTGATTTCATCTGACCCCCTGGCACCCACTAATTAATTTTACCCCACCCAGTCTGCACACTTCACTCTCACTTCATGCATGGCAGGGCCCCAGCCCAGCCCCAGCCAGCATGCACAGCTTCTGGTTGGGACTGCTGCAGCCACTGGGGAACTTCTTTGGCTTCCTCCTCCTGTCCCTGCTGCAGTGCTTGCTCCATGCATGGGTAGGGAAGCAGCAGGTAGGTGGGAATGTGGAGCATGAGGATGGCAGGAGTGCAGAGCCTAGGGCCTGTACCCAACGGGACAGCGGGAGCATGGAGCTTGGGTAGGTATGTGGGGTTTCTCGGGTGTAAGGGGGATTGTGTGGTGACCCTCCCCTACATGCCCCTCCATGGGGCATAGCCCCCGCCACTGACAGCAGCAGCGGCAGGCAGCAGTCCCTCAGGGTGTTCATGGCCCACATAGGCACAGCTGCCTACCAATGCACAGTTCCAACCAGTTCCAGGAGCTGCATGTGGCAATGAAGAATGGAGCCAGGCTGGCTCACCTCTATCACACGGGACTCATATGCATCTCCCTGGACTCATGCACCACCAGAGGGAAGCCCTGAGCAATGGAGCCAGTTGCCTTCCCCACTCCTTGCTCCCAAAAGCAGGAAGTGGGGAAGGCAGCTGGCTCCATCTCATGGGGCTTTCTCCCTGGTGGCGTGCAAGACCAGGGAGCTGCATATGAGCCCCCCGCAACAGAGGCAGGCCACCCTGGCTCCACTCCTTGCCACCACATGCAGCTCCCAGAACTGACTATAGCTTTGTGTCACCAGGCAGCTGCACCTGCACAGGCCACAAGCACCCCAAGGGCCTAGGCCCACTAAAAAACTGTTTGCATTTGTCAGGCTGGGAAGATTTGGCCAATACCACATATTGCTGCACCCCCCCACACCCTCCCACATACCGTACACCCCTCCACACACAGCCACACTCCCTCACAAACCCCCCACACACCCTCTCCCATATATACACCCCACCATACGCATACAACCCCCCATACGTAATATACAAGAGTAAGACTTTATTTTTGAGCTGTTAGCCAGTCACCTCTATATACACTATGCAAACACACAAATCAGGACAAAAATATTTTTAAAAATAAAATTAAAATATGTTATAGTAGATGTTTGACTTTTAGTGTATGAAATGTTTTTTTTCCAGTTCCAAGATGACAACCCTTCCCCACAAAGGAGTACTTCTGGAGGCAAGGGGGGGGACTTTCAGTGGCAAAGGTCAGGGGTTAGTGGGTGGGACTTCTGGTCCCAAGATGGGGCCCTCGACAACTCACCAAAACTCATTAAGCGGCCCTCTGGCCAAAATAATTGCCCACCCCTGGTTTAGGGTCATAGGAAAATAGGGCTGGAAGGAACCCCATGAGGTCATAAAGTTCAGCCACCTGCTTAAGGAAGGATCATTTTTGACTAAACCATCCCAACCAAGTGTCCATCCAACTTGATCTTGTAAAACTCCAAGAATGGAGATTCTACAACATCTCTACATAGTCCATTTCAATACTTAACTTCATTCATATTCAAAAGTTCCTACCAGTGTCCAGCCTCAATTTCCCATGTGGAAGCTTGAGGGCATTGCTCCTAGTCCTGTGTCCTACATCCACAGAGAAAAGCGCATGTCCATCTTCTCTAAAATCACCCTTTAGGTATTTGAAGACTGTTATCAAACCTCTCCCTTAGCCTTTTCTTCTCCAGACTGAATAACCCTACCTCTTTCAGGCTTTCCTCCTAAGTGTTGCCTTCCAGACCCCTAACCATTTTTGTTGCTCTATACTTTCCAATCTGTCCACATCCTTCTTGAAATGTGAGACCAAAAACTGGATGCAGTACTGCAGGTGAGGCCTACCAGTGCTGAACAAAACAGAAAGAATCACTTCTGTTAAAACAACCCATTATGCTGCTGGCTTTTTGGCAACAAGAGCACATTGGTGTTCATATTCATCTTATGGTTTACTGTAACCCGAAGGTTTTGTCTCTGTAGTATTGTAGTCTAGCTATCATTCCCTAGTCTGTATTTTTCCATAGGGCTATTACATCCTAAGTGCAGGAGTTTGCACTTGTCCTTGTTGAATGATTGTGAACCATTTCTCCAGTTTATCTAGGTCATTCTGGATACTAGCTTTACCCTCCAGAATATCTATAACTCCACCCAACTTGGTGTCATCCACAAATTTGCCAAGCATGTAGTCAATCCCATCATCCAAATCATTAATTAAAATGTTTTAACAGTGCTGGACCCAGGTTGAACCTCTGGGCAACCTGAGTTGATACCTCTTCTCAGTTAGCCATTGATGACCACTCATTGAGTATGATCATCCATCCAGATGTGTGTCCAATTTAGAATACTTTTGTCTAGTATGTATGTCCTTAGCTTGTTAATGAGAAAGTCATGAGAAATGGTGTCAGAAGTCTTGCTAAAGTCACAGTATGTCACGTTCGCTGCTCTGCCCCCATCCACAGAGCCTGTCACCTTATTATAGCAGAAAAACAGTTTGGTCAGGCATGACTTGCTCTTGATGAATCCATACTGGCTGTTCCTGATAGCCTTGTTTTTCTATAGGTGCTTCACATTAGTTTATTTGAGAACCTGCACCATTGACTCTCAGAGCTGACTGCAGAAGCAATATATGCCTGTTCAATGTCTTCCTCTGCTAGCAGCATCTCCCTTCTGTATTTTGTGTTGGAAAGGCTTAACAGTCCATTTTCATGTAAACTGGTGACAGAGTTGTGGAGGTGACACCTTTTAAGCTTCCTATCTCTTTAGGAAGATTTTTATCCAAGGTGGACGAGGGAAAAAAAGAAGAGCTAATAATATGTTGTAAGTGGGTGCATCCATACATGCTATTAGCATGGAGCAATATTGTGCCAGAGTTTATTCAGAGAATTCCACATATCTGGTGCATATTGGCATATTGCACCAAAGTTTATTTGGAGTCTCCATGTGCACCCAGGACCGTAGCATGTTGAGCCAGGTTGGAGCAGCCCGGGCTAGCAGAGGGGCTGGGTTCCAGGAAGTCAGCCTGCCACTCTGGGGCTGCTCTGACCTGGCTTAGCATGTTGTGGAGGGGCCTGTAGACACTGAGACTTTACTGTGTTGCTAATGAGGCAGCTCCACAGCAAATGTCTCATATAGATATGCCCACTTAGTGTATCACTGAACCCCTCAATTGGGAAGAAAGAACCAAGAGGCAAGAAAGCAAGGAGGAATACAATTCATGATGGAGATGGACAAGAAGAGAGGATGAAAATAAAAAATGTCATGAATTATTCAGTGAAGAATCAGCAGACTCCAGTATCACGTATATCAGCGTCCCTGTGCTGAAAAATGGTGGCGGGGCACTTTAAACTAAAGCTCGTTTGACAAGTTTTAGTTCAAAGCACCCCACCACCATTTCTCAGTGTGGGGACGCTGATACACATGATGCTCTGGCCACTTTAATTAGCACGGCTCTTGTAGTTGCGCTAATTAAAGTGACTCCCACCTCCCAGAGCACATCTATGAATACCCATGGTTTTTTTGTAATGCTTTAATGCACATTAAAATAGGTTAATATCTATTAAAGCACACATGTGCCCAATGGGTAACAATTTGGGTCTGTAGTGTGCGGCATCTTTCTTATATCCTTAGGCCTTTTCTCCTATCACTCCTGTGCTGAATAGAGCCACAGCCACCCACTTTCATTCAAACCTTAGTTTCAGCTAGGTTTAAGGAAAACTCCAAAAGCATATCACCTGGCTTGTGGACAAGGCTATTAAGTTACATGCCATCCTTCTCCTGATGGTGTAGTAGCCAAACAATCTTGCTGTCTCTCTGAACTGATTCCATGTAACATGCAAGAGAAAGGACAAATGGATAGAGCCCTATAGAAACCTGCACAGCAAACTCTGGAATAGGTGAATCCATTGTAATATTGGCTCTTTAAGAGCATAAGCCTATGAAAGAATAAAACAAAGGATACAAGGAACATATAAAATTGAGAAACTGGCTTCAGCTACCCCATGTCAGCTATGTGTTTCTTTTCTGTTGTACATTTGTTCATTACAAACTGAATTTTCCTGTTCTGAAGTCAACTGAGGAAGTGATTCTAACCCCTTTCCCCCTGGTCTGAGAGAATTTGAGGGCTATAGCCCCTTTCTCTAGCAAACTCAGTGGATAGTCTTCACCAAAAGAAAAATTCTAATTGCTGTTATTTAGAAAGCACTGCTGTGAAGTTGTCCTAGAGGACTGTGTTACATGTATTCCATTAGTCCTTTGATAAGAGAAGCTTCACTACAGGGATTCAACTGTTAAAGCTGAACCTCTTCCTTTGCTTTGCTATATTCCATTTCATTTAGCAATGAAACTCCTCTGCTGGTTTGTAGGCTATTATACTAGTGACATAATTACAGGTGTTGTTCCTTTAGGATAGGACAATTTCAAGTAATGTGGTATTTTCATTAGGCTTTCCTGTGAAAAATAAGCTTTCTTAAATATGTGAACTAAGTAGGCTTTTTTCTAAGGTATCACCCCTTGCAGGTCACTGAAGTTGTATATTTTAAATGTATTCTCAAGTGCTTGGATTTTGGGTTTTTTTCCCAAACAAATAAATTTGCTATGATTGTCTACTGCACATATGTACTCACATTTCAGAATGTTTTCGCAAAAAAAATGTACTCGTACAAATGTCCAGCAAAACAGTGAATGGTGAGGAAATCATGAGGACTATTACTGGACAGCAAGGTTTGCATACCATGAACTGTCCAATAACAGACCAAAAACCTCAGTGAGCTACACATCCTATCTAATAAGTCCAAATCACAAATACTGAATACTCAACACTGCTCAGTGGAAAGTCTGTAAGGAGCCTTCTGGCTGAAATACATGCATAAATCATTACTGATATAATTCCATGTAAAAAAGGAATTTGTGGAAATTTTGCTCCATTGTAATTTGGAAAAGATTGCTCAAGTCACAAATAAAGAGCAAGTTGTGAAAGGTTCATCCAAATGTGCCTGCAATGATTTCACGTGAAGGGATATCAGCTCACTAGTAGGATGCAAAATTCAAAATAAAAAACATATCTGTTTTTGAACTGGCAACGGAAACGAATTTATCCTTTAAATTACAGGGCATGTCATGAAAATAATCATGTAGTTGCAGTTGAACTCAAATGCCAGAGCTGATGATTCTGTTCTTTTGAAAAAAAGCATTAGAGAGTCATTTAATTAGTCACAGTCGATCAAGGACCCTTGTTTTCAATATGTATCCAGAACTCTTCAACAGTCATGTACTTTTTTTTATTAATCACTAATTTAGCATTCTTCATGCTTAAAATGATTTAAACTCAATATAGAGCCTTACCTAGTAAATGTGTTTATATTCAAGCCAACAACTCTGCTGGAAAACAAATAGCATTTTGTTCATTGCTCTCAAAGCAATTGGTTAGGTGAGGCAAAACTAAAAAAGAGACATAGCCATTGTACTTAATTAAAAGTGCCATAATTGGACATGAGTAAGAATGAGATTATTTGGTTTATTTAGTCATTACAAAATATATTTAAATGCCCCTGGCATTTAAATTATTCATTTATTATCTATAACTCTTCTTTTCTAATTGCAATTTTAGTGTATTAGCTACTCTCAAAAGGCTAGAGGCCAATGAGATGCTTAATTTGAAAACAGAAATTAATTTATCTCAGCAAATTCTTAGGTCCTAAGTCTCCCTTCTTTCACCAACCCCATAGGGCAAGGTTCCAAAGCAGAATGCTATAATGTAATGCCATACAAAATACTAAATAAAAACTTATTTGGCAGTGCCATTCTCTGTCTTCAGAGGTAGAAAAGCACAATTATTTTTGTCAATTGAAAGCTAGATCCTAGTGTCTATGTTTAGTACAAAAGGTATTGATTTTGTATATGTATATAAAAAAGGAACAAACTGAGAGTTTTATTATCTCTGAAGTAAAAATTAAATTAACTTGGAGAAGAAGAGCTGCAGTATATCTGAGCAAAGGCTAAAATGACATGATCACCACAGTTAGTAGTAGTGAGAATCCCACAAGGGGAAATACTATGGATGCAGCTCAGTATTACTCAGTCAAGTCCTACGGCGACATTCACGTGATGAATAGCTAACACTAATAGGCTCAACATTCTCCTAGTCAAAGTTTCTTGGATGCATTCCCATAAGAGCTGGGAAAGTAACTGCTGGATTTTGAACATTTGTTGTGTGATGCTGTTGTGATCAAGGCCTTTTGGCCTATATTGTATATATATACTTTTTGAAATTCAGACCTGAATCTGAAGTCTTGGAATGCCAAACTTTACAGGTATTCAGATTTGGGCTCTTGATTAGCATTCTCATTAATCTGCCCTAAATCATCAAGTAGGGGAGTATCTGATTAAATCAGTTCCCTTTGGCATTGCATTGTGCTGTGGATGCTTTAGATTAGACTGCAGTATAGATTACATGGACCTGGTGTGAAATAACAGAAATTTCACATAGCTAGAGATGTTTAACCTCAGTAATGCCAACAGTAGTGAAACCATCGCGAGACGTGGGATTTCTAAGTCAAAATAACTCTGACTCGTAATCTCCAGATCAAACCTTCAGATCTCCAGATTTTCCCAACTGGTAAATCTGTAGAGAGGGAAGGGGTGGAGTTGGGGGGGGGTGCAATTGAGGACCCCTCAACAAGGGAGGGACTGGGGCAGGATCAGGGGCTGAAGAGAATGGGGCCCTAGGACTGGGGCAGGTTGTTCAGGGGGGGGGGTAGCACAGCTTCCCACAGCAGTACGCACCCCTGGGGAAAGCATGGGGGGCATGTGCTGCCTGCAGGGCAGAGGCAGGCTGCTCACTGCGGGCTCCACACCCTGCTAAAGTTGCCCCAGGAGCTCAGCCACATAACATTACAGGCACTCCTCACTTAACGACCGAGTTCCGTTCCTGCGGCTAGGTCGTTAAGCGAATTGGTCGATAAGCGAGGAGCCGCCCCTTGATACTGCGTGCCTTGGCTTGAGACGCCGCGCTGCCATTTCCACAATACGTTTCGTACAATACCGACTGCTCGGAGAGCTGGTCGTAAGTCCGCGCGGTCATTAAACAGGTAGGTCGTTAAGTGAGGAGTACCTGTAGTGTGCTTCCTGCTGCTGGGCAGGTGGCAATGGCATTGCACAGCTGAGCTCCCAGGGCAAAGACAGCAAGGCGCAGAGCCCACAGCCCACAGTGGGCAACCTGCATCTGCCCTCCATGTCTCCCCCAAGGGTGCGCGCTGCTGCGGGAAGCTGCCCCCCCCAACACACACACCTCTGGATGACCTGCCCTGACCGCATTCACTTCAGCCCCTGCTCCTGCTCTACTCCCTCCATCACCGCAGCGTTCTCAATCCACCCCCCAGTGCCTTCCATCTCTCCCCCTGCCCCTTCCCCTCCACTTACCAGCTGAGTGCTGTCTGTGTCTCTGTGCCTGTGTGTCTGCTCCTCATTCCAAACCCACAGCCCCCCGCCCAGCCCTGCTGCTCCCTTTCACTCCTGGCTCACAGTACCATACATCCGACCAGGGTGTGCAGCGACCCTCCCCAAGCTCTAAACCCCACACACACACCCACAGCCCCTCACACCTTCACAAATAACCCCCTCCACACACACACTTCAAAAATAGCATCTCATTTACATGCCAATCCCTTGATTTTTTTAAGAGTGCATCTCATGATTTTTGGCATGGTGGGGTTGGCAGTACTGTCACCCATATCATTTTGCACATTCTGTTTGCAGCTAATTAAAAAAAAAATTAGGCTCATCAGTTGGCTTTTGGTCTGAATCTTGGTGGAGATCCAGAATAGAATGCTTTTACATGTACATATGTAACACAGTGTTTGTGTTTTGCAAAAATACTTAAATGATTTAATTAAAATGGCACTGCAACTTACATATAGAAATCCTTTGGTTAGGGTCTTGTTACATCTTACACTATGAGCTACACAAATGTTGATCAGTGTTAGTGCTAGCTTGAGTTTGGAGCAGTCAGACTTCAGGCCAGCAGGGTCCTGGAGGACTGAAAGGTAAGAATTGCACCCCCATTCTGGGCTCCACCCCTATGCCCTGGGGCTCCCCAAGTTCTCGCCCTCTGCCCCTCTGGGTCCCACCTGCCCCTCCCATTCTCACTTACTTGTAGTTGTGCAGTATGTGCCAGGAAGGTCAGAAAGAGTTAACTTGCCTGCTAAGTTGTGCCTGCAGGGCTGCTTCTCTTCCTGGGGCTGAACCTGTCCAGAGAGCAACAGGGCTGGGCAGGCAGGTTAGCCTATTCCCCTGGGACAAACAGTGCAGGCAGCTACAAGTAGGTGGGCGGGGGGGGGGAGAGGGGAGCCTGGGGTGCTGGAGAGGATGGTGGGGGGCAGTGGACCAGCAGAGGAGCGGGAGATGGGTGGGTGTTCACACTAAGATGCAGCCTGCAGTGGTTATACCTTAGTGTAACAGAAACTGGGTAGCACAGTTCAGAGATAATCCTGCCCTTGAGTGGTATAATTTTGAGCAGCATAATGAATACTTAAAACCAGTTTCAGCTGTTAATGTATGGACAATCCAGGTGTTAAGAGCTCCAGGAGACACCCAAAATTACCACGTAATAAAGCCCTAAATTGCACTGGAATCCAGAAAAGGAAACCTTAAGCTAAGGTGTGCTGCTGCTTCAAAAAAAATGCTGTTTACCAGTATAGAGTAGAGCTGGATTTTGACACAGGATCAAAGGTGCAGCACAAAAAACTGTACTGTATTAGTGGGTAGCATCTACCATTTTTTAACACCCAGACAGAGTATATTAAGCCAGGAAGAATAATGAGTGATTATATGTACTGTGCATATTCCAGTTTCCAGGGTATTTTAATTGAAAGGAAAAATTAATAATTGGTATTTGGGATAAGGGGATGCCATGCAGAGACAACTTCTTCCCTTGATTTTTCCTTTACTTCAAGGCTTTACTCTTTAATGAAGCTTTTAGATTGTGCAAGCTACAAAACATTGATAGTGGGTTTTCTTTTATTCCACCTCTGTTATATTTGTATGGAGAGTAAAAACATGCTATTGCTTTCTCTCTCTTTCATCTCTATAACTGTCTGGTTGGTTAATTTAGTGGAAGTTTTTTACTCCCTGTCTATCCACAGAATACTATTCTGAATTGGGGGGGGGGGGGGGGTGGAACTTAATTTCCTGTGGAAACAGGCAGATAAATGCTCTTTGGTTCTAATCCCAAATCAGTGTAAGATCTCCCATTTTTGTCAATAGATCTCCCACTTTGGATCAGGGCTTTGCAAATTGTCATCTGAAAGGCAGAGCAAGGACATGGAAAACAGAAAAAGATCACTTCTTAATTCTCACTGTATTCATTTACAGAGCTCGCTAGGCAACATGTATTCTCTCTTCAAGCATCCCCACTGGCAAGTCTAATAGCTTCTGCTTGCTTAGGTGTAATGGAGATATTAATTAGTGCTTTTATTTTTTTGCCTCCTAAACCACAAAGTTCTGTGTTTTTGTCCCCTATAAAATCTCATTCTTCCTTATAGCCCTTGTCCATGCAGATCACTTCATATAATGTTCTGTTTCTATAATACCCTGCATGTCACAAAACATTGAATGGAAAGGTTGAACTCTAAGGCTAGGGACAGAAGTTATACATACACCGGTTTAAGTGATCAGAAATTGGTTTAATCCTGTAACTGAATGTAAGTTCAGTGCACATAAACAAGTTTCAAAATGACCCAAACCAGTTTGAAATAAACCTGGTTGAATGTAGTATCACACTTAACTGATTGAGGTTAAACCAGTTTAAGGAACTTCTGTCCCAGATCCCTTCCTGGCTTAAGTTAAATCAGAGTTCCCCAGCATCCCAGCAGGCTTTGCAGCCCTGGGCTTGGCTGTGCTCTCTGCTCCAGTAAAGCAGGGCTGGTCCTGTCCCTCTGCTGTCTAGCTGGAGCAGGTGTGGGGGTGTGGCCATACGCCGGCACTCCCCTAATGTGAGGAGAGCAGGGAAGAAGTTTATTTTCCCCTCCCTCCCCTGTTCTACCAGCACAGACCCCAGGTGGAGTCTGCCAGGCAGGGGTGCAGCAGCCCATCAGGTATTTCCCATGCCCACTCCCACTATTTAATTACCCCCTCCACACCTTGTCCCACTAGCTTGGACCTGAGTCAGCGTCTGCCTGGCTGGGGTGGGCCAACCCATGTCAGGGCACCCCCACCCTTTCACTGCTGCAGGGGCAGGGGTGTGGGCCAGGTGCTGGCCCGGCATGGCCCGCTGAGGCAATGGGGGCAGTCTGTGGTTCCCCGGGGAGAGAGGGAAGAAGCAACCCCCTCCCTGCCCCCTTTGCCTCAGGGAGCCATGCTTGCTGGCCTCTGGCTATGACCCTGCCCCTGCCACTGCAGCCATAAGTGGGGAGTGACCCTGAAACCAGCTGCCACACCCTGACCAGGCAAACCCCAACTCAGGTGTGTGCTGGTGGGACAGGGCAGGGAGGACAGAATTAAACCTCCTCCCTCCCCTGTTTGCTTGAGGCTACTGCCAGGGCTGGCCATGCCCCCTGCTGCTCCAGTGTTGAGGATGGGGGGTCGGGGTGGGAATGCTTGACAGGGGATGCTATGCTGCAGCCAAGCAGACCTCAGCTGAGGTCCTGGGGGGAGAGGGGAGGGAGGGGGGAATAAACCCTCTCCCTGCCCCCTTCACCTCAGGGGGCCATGGTGGGCCAGCACCTGGCCACACTTCTGCCCCTCCCACTGCAGCAGCAAGGATGGGTGGTGGGGATCCTGACACAGGCTCCTCCACCCCGGCCAGGCAGATCCTGACTTGGGTCCATGCTGGTGTGACAGGGGACAGAGCGGGGAATTAAACCCCACATCATTTCCATTCACTTCATGCTGCTGCCGGGGCTGGCCACATCCACTGCCACTCGAGCGGCAAGAGAGGGGGTGGGAAATGCCCAGCAGGTGCTGCTTCCCCCTTCCCTCTCCAGGCAAACCCCAGCTGGGGTCCCTGCAGGCCAGGGTGGGAGTTTAAACCCCTCCTCAATCATACTCAGCCTGCCAGGGCCTGGCCACGGCCCCTCTTCAGCACAGCTTCCCTGCAGCCAAGCATTTTCTGTAGCATCCCTTGGCTTCTAGCTTGAGCCACTTCAGGCATGTGGCTGCATTCCCAGAATCAACAGTGAATGTCTATTCACTTGCAAATCAGTTCAGTCTACACAGTTTAGACTTACTTGCAAAGATTGAATCAATTCAGGCTGGGTTTTTTTAATGGTTGTACTTAATGTAATGGAGCTCTTCGTAGATGTTGAATTGGATGCAGTCAGTTAATTGTATCATCAGGCTTATATTCTTGAACTGCTACTAGTAATGCAATGTTGGGATTTTTTGATGTCACATCCTAATAAAAAGAGAGTATATTATTGCTCCCCCAACCTGCAGTGATATATTGCTGGTTTCTCAGAAGCCTGCATTTTTCACTCCTCACAAATCCTCTTCTGAGACACATCACTTGTATCATAAAATATGTCCAAAATATTTGAGCTAACTACCATCCACCCTTCTCCTGATAGGGAGCTATTTTTTCCCAGTGTGCATCTTCTCAGTTTTGGAATTCTGCCTGTTTAAATCTACCAACAGCTTTTTTAGGCCTATGTTGGCACTTCATACCCAATATGGCAAGGGAAAAAAAAGAGCAAAATTATGTGACATATAACTGTCCATCTTGAGAAATGTTGCTCTTACAGAAAAACAATGGCTGACTTTGGGACAACTAACAGCAGCTGTGAATGTTTTCAATGTGCAAAGATGGGACAGTAAGGTCATTTTAAGGCACCGCGTTTGAGCCAAGTCTTCTGCTGGCATTATATGGTACATCTCTATTGACTTCAAAGGAGCTATGCTTATGTGCAGCAACTGAGGTTCTGCTGAATATTTTTAAATGAGAAAAGGAGTTGAAGGGGGAAGACAGTTGTCCTTTTTATTTTAAATTTAAAGTGTACATTCTTTGAGTTTAGATAGATATCACAATGAAGTCCCAATGTGTTTGACATGCAGAGGTGATAATGCATTATAAGTTAAACAAAAGCTATGGGGAAGGCTATCCATGTGTAATCGTAATTCTGCTTCCTTGGGTCTATGCCAGGGTGGGCCACCTGCCCACTCCATCTTGAGGCCCCAGTGGTAGGTGTGGGGTAGATGGGCCGAAGTGCCTGGGCAGTGGGACTGGGGCTGGCAACACTGGCAACAGCAGCAGCAACTGGAAGGAGCCGCCACTGGTGCTGGGGCTGCCAGGAAATGGAGTGCGGCCACCATGCTGGACCAGCTCTGCTGTGTGCCTGGGGGTAACTGGACTAGCTTCATGTATTATGGCCCAGGCTGCCCCCTGCACCTGGGCTGCGTGGGGCTGAATAAAATCCCTTGGTGGGCTAAATCCAGCCCACAGCCATATTTTGCCCACCTTTGGTTTAGGCAATATGTTTTTAAATATGTGATCTCAGATTGATGCTACTTGTGGATATGAATCAGGCTATACAGTAAATAAGGCTATTTTCTGTAGAGCCCCCATTTCATTCATGGCAGAAGTTGGAAGGAGTGCAGTTAATGAAGTAATTTGAGAAGGTATGATCTCATTGTTGAGTCAGATAAATAATGTCCTGGGGAAATGGAGTCTATTTCTTCCCATGCTACAGAGATTCCTTTTTAAGCTGGACAAGTGACTTAACCCACTTTTTTTACAGGTAGCCAATAACTGTGTGTTTCTCATTTTCTGGGTGTCCAATTTGCTGAATATTCACAGCTGCATTTGAAGTCAATGGGACCTCTGCTTTGAATACAGAACATGTGGAGTGCTATAAATTGTAAAATAAATAAATAAATCTGTGACAGAGACCTAGAATGGAAAATTTCATCCCAAATGGTGACTTTCACAAAGTTATATGCAAAGGAAAGGAAAGCCTTATAATGGGAAATTGGAACTAACATCAATTTTAGATGGTTCTACCAGTACTGTCTATCATGATGATCATCAAATGTGAAAATTAAATTGCATGTGTGTATTTTTTTCAGTTTAAATAATCTGATGTTATTGTAATGCTAATGTCCCTGTCCCTTTAAAAAGCTTAATGTGAGGGAACATGAAATACACAGATGTTTGAGAAGTCCCTGAAATAAACTTTAACTCGCTTCCAGAACTATTGAACCTGCTCTTAAGGTTGGATTGCCAGTTTTCTTATACAGTATT
Source organism: Alligator mississippiensis (assembly GCF_030867095.1). Lineage (NCBI taxonomy): Eukaryota > Metazoa > Chordata > Crocodylia > Alligatoridae > Alligator > Alligator mississippiensis. The sequence continues at coordinate 51,328,443 of NC_081832.1, forward strand.
AAGACTCATATCTCAAAATATAAGTCAGTGTTGATACTGTCTCTCTCTCTCCCCTTCTTTTCTGACACTTCCTATACACATAATATTGGCAGATCAAAAGAGGGATGACCACTTCAACACCATTTTTTTGAGGTAATGGAAATTCAAGCACTTAGGCACAAATTCTCAATGGACTCCTTGACATTTCTGACAGAAGGCACAAGTTTGCAGTAATTCTCATTTGCTTTTGTCAAGAGCCATCACCCCTGAATGTGTAAGGCTCACTACTTGCAGTTTTCATTTTCTAGACATTGCGAACTATGGGATCTGACTTTAAAATCTTGGTTCTTCTAGCCATATTAAAACATCGGCCTCATGTACAAGGCAAGTAGGTTGCCTTCTGGCATTTCTGTATATATCAATACAATTAGTCAGTGTTTGTAAATAGTGTGCAGTTTCTCACATGCTAGTCCAAACTACATCTTGTACTTTGCGAGCATTTTGAGCAGTCTTTCAGCTGCTTGTGAATTTCCTATAGTTTAAAATATGGTAGACAATCCAACCAATTCTCGCAGAACGTTCCAATTTAGTATTTTATTGCAGTTTAGCTGCAGCACTCTGAATCAGCACTCTAGAAATTATTCTTCCCCAGATACAGAAAAGCCTCCTGGCCACTAGTCATTAAAACCAGTTTTTTACTGCATTAAGTGCTGTACTTTGCATAATAACATTGCCAGCCACCAGGTGTTTGAATTACATTCAAATATTTTCCCTATAGTAATGGTGTGTTTCCAGAATGTACTTGCATAGATCTGATACATTTCTATTGGACTTGCTAAAGGGTGTAGGCTCTGACACAGTGTTCTAGTTAACTGTTAACATTGCACAGGTCACCAGTTTATATGATCTAAATGGTCTGAATGAAACACCAGACATAGGTTAAGAGTTATTCCTAATGAAGTTGTATTGATGGGAAAAGAATTTTTCAAATGTTTTGGGCCATATTGCCAGCTGCAGTTCCAATCTCTGACTTAATATCATGCATGTTTCTATTCCAGCATAACCCTAAAGAAAATACAGTTTCATTTATGGCTTCCTCTATTTCTTCCTTAGCTTGTGATTTGACTTTTAGGAAGTTTCAGTGTTTTGTAACAGAAGGAATGGAATTTGCTTAGTGAATGTGATATACTTATGTTTTTATCAGTCTGTGTTAAAATTGTTGTTGTTGTTTGTATCACAACTGTAAGGAAAAATATGTATTTTTGCACATTTTAGCCATAACTGATGAGCTCTGGGTTTTGTGATAGATAGATAGATAGATAGATAGATAGATAGATAGATAGATAGATTGCAATCCACCATACAGAGATAACTAAAACCTGCTAAAATTAAAAGATCTTGATACAAAAATTTAAGTATGTTAACTGTAATCTTTGGGCTGAAATTGGTAAAAGTAATACACTTTTGGAAACTTTACTGAAGAGTAAATGAAACTTGGACTTAATTAATTTATTAAAAATGTATACAGACTGACAGCCTAAGGGCCTTGCTTCACATTGCACTTTGAACTGTTCAAAGGTTGATCCGTTTTAGTGCTAGCTTGAATTTGGAGCAACCACACCTTAAGGCTAAAAACCTTCAGTGTCTCCCACCTGCACAGCTGTGACTTGCCACTAGAAGGCCAGTGAACAAGGGCCCGATTAGCAGTTACAGCTGTAAATTGCCAATCCAGGGCTGGTGAGCCAGGATAGGCCACTATCCCTGCTGTGGGTGGAGGTGTGCGAGAGATGGGTTGGAGAAGAAAGTGGAAATGTGAAGTTGGGAAGTGGAGAGTTAATGGGATGGAGATGGGTAATGAAATGGAAGGTGGAAAGGAAATGGGGGTAGAGGAAGGGTGATGAAATGAAGTCAGTCACTGAAGAATAAAATAAAAAGGAGTATAACTTTTTTTGAAGAAATAAAGAGAAAGTAAATTAAATAAAGTCTCATAATTTAATAGATTGAGATTTGGGATTGGAGTGTGGGGGCTGTTGGATCTACTTTCTGGGGTGGCTGACAGTTGGGAGCAGTGAGGGAAGATGCTTTTGGGAGAGGTACTGCCCCTGTCTTCTTCCCTCCCTCCTCCCTGCATTCTCCCCTAAGCCTAGAAGCAGTGGTGAGCTGTCATCAAGTGTGCTGAGCACTGAGGCAATACTAGTTAACTATCCATCCTGCTTTTCCTCCCTCCATCTTTGGACTATTCAGATGTTACATTTGGCACTACAAAACCAAGTGCTACAGAGAAGTTCTTGTGTCATCCAGGAACATTTCGTTAGCCTTTCCACCATTTTTGTAGCTGTTCAGAGGGCATACATGTTTGTCCTCTCAATTTTTATTTTTATTTTTGTAGTGCAACAAAAGCCATTTGTAGCACTACAAATGCAATGTTTGTCCATGGCCTCTTACACATGTGAATAGCTTCCTGGACTTCCACTGAGACTACTGGCTTGAGTAAAAGCTACCAGGACTGAGATCATAATTTTTATGTATTTTAGTATTACTTTTTCTTTTCCATAAATTCCTTCACCTTATGTTGTAAAAATATCTTACCACTGCATCCTTTGTGCTATAATAATTAATATAATGGTTTGTTTCATAGTAGTATATTCAAACCTCAAGAGGCATGTAGATTTCTTACAAACTGGAAATAGAAAAGACCTACTGGGTCTGCAAGTGTTTTCCTCAGCAAGTGCTGGATTGTGCCTTCATTTACTTTAGATTGAAAGTTCATTGTCTTGTCTTTACTTAAATGACTCTAGAGATTGCATTCCTATTATTTTCCTGGCAAAACTATTCACTACACCAACAAATCTCACTCTTTGGAAATATTCCTAAATCTTCACCTTTTTAATTTTCTAATTAAGGTTCAAGTAATTTGACCTTGGTGGCCAATCTAATAGGCAGCAGGAGGGGGGCAGGAGAGGGACATTAATAAATGGATATACAAAATAGTAAGATCATAGTAAACTCTGAGTTTTCTCTGTAGCTTCTGTAGGTGATTTATATTATAAAATAAGTACATGGAATCAAAAGAGATTAACACTTAGTATATACAATGACATTGAAAAAAAATCAGTGACTGTTTATTTTCTTGTTGAAATAGTAAATGATCAACTAGCAAACCTAATTTTTTGGTACTGTCTTTGTCTTCCTAAGGTTCCCAGTCTGAGCCTCCATCCTGCAGTGCCAGTTCCATCACTTGCCCGTCTGCTTGCACCTGTAGCAACAATGTTGTGGACTGTCGAGGAAGGGGCTTAACAGAAATTCCTGCTAACCTACCAGAGGATATTTGGGAAATGTAAGTGTCAGCATCAAAATATCATTCTCATCTGTGATATTCCAAGTCTAATTGTCTTCACAGCCTCACTTTATGGAAGTGAGCCTGAGTTTTTTTCAGCCCCTTCAGTTGATAACCATGGTCATTTGTAGGCTGCCTGGCTATTATCGCCATACTTTGGTGGGGGGGTTGGTCTTATGACTCAAGCCATTCTTAAAAACAAAATGAGATAATCTGCATCAAGCTCTGGCCTGAGAACTAGATCAAGTTCTCAGCAAATTCATTTCAAATTGTATTTTCACTTTCAGAAACCAGGGCTTGGGTCATATACCTAGAGACATGTATATTTTCCAGTAGAAGAAAATATATCTTGTATTTCTCTTAACAGGATTGTTTTCACTCTGAGCTACCTCAGTGATTTTCCCTAGAGACTGGAAGCTTTTCATGTTAGGCAGGCAGAATGCCCAGGTAGTGGGGGTCTCTTGCTGAAGACTGACATTGAACAGATTGTTCCCAATTATTTCCCCCCCTTTTCTCTTCCATTTCATCAATCCCAAATCTTAACACTTAGCTGAATGCATTCTCATGTCACCATTTCAGATATTAGTCTAACTGATTTACTTGTCTTTACTAGTTTTATCTGATGCAGTTGTCTACTTTTGCGTCTACAGTTTTATAGGAAGGTGTACAATCTACCACAGTTATGAATAGTGTGACATGAAACTAAATTGCTTTGGGTGTTCCACAGGGAATGGTGAGCAATAGTTTTCTTCCCGAGGTGGTTATACTGCAGATAGTATCCTTCTTGCAACCAGCTTTAAGAGCCTAAAAATTATGAATTCAATTGTATCCATGTAGTAACTGGACCAATTTAGCTTTTCACTGCTGCAGAAATATTGATAGACTGCAAGCTTCATTGGGATAAAGCTCAAGCACATCTCTCATTTCTAGGCAGGCCTGTTGTAATTTAGTATCTCACTGCCAAGAGTTTGACTGAGAGTTGCATCTAATCTAAAATGTCAGCATCACAGGTTTCATTGGCGATTGCTCCATGTGGCACTTGCTTAATGACTTCATCAAAACTTTTGTGATTACTATCCCAGAATAGTTTTCTGAAGGAGTTCCCTGTGCTTGATTGAATAAATTTCTACTTTTTGCTCAGATTTTACAATTATATAAAAAAGTTATATTTAAAACTTTAAAGTTTGCTGAACAGAAGTTAGATATAAATGCTGTCTTAAAATAATACTAGCCAAGGTACCTGGGGCATGTAGAATATTTACAGGAAATAGAAAAATATTCACATGCTTGACTTCACTTGTAAAAACACGGGATGCTTCCCTGCTTTCTATCAAAATATAGGCATAAACATCCTTGTGTTGGGCTCAAGGATGGACTGTCCCCGGTAGGGGAGGTGGTGTAAATTTCCCTTTGCTGGTCCCATGCTTTGGAATGAGTTTATAGCAGCTAGATGGTTGTCAAGGCTGTTACCAAGCTACATTTTTGTTCTCTTCCTTCCCTCCCCCCAACTCAAATTAATAAGTTACCTGTCCATTCCTGGTTGAATTTGTAATATTTTATATTACATGTCACCTGGGCATAGGCAGATATTTGGAAATTTTCTATCCTTGGAGGTGATAGTGTAAGTTACATCTAACATTTATTTTTAAGAAAAAAGTCTTGTAGTAGGAAATACTGAAAGGTTGAAAACAGAAGGAGAAATTTGTTTGTAATGCAACTTTCCATGTTGTTTAGCAGTCAACATTTGGAGGTGGCGGGAGGGCTGGGGGAGAGACTTGTTTGGGACCTGCTGCTTCAAGTTTGTGGTGTGTGGGAGAGGATGTTCAGATTTCTGTTAATATGAAAAGTGACAAGGAGCCAGGAGAAATGTTATTATACAAATTTGGTAAGAATCTATTGCCAATATCTGTAAAAGCCAGAAGGGTGTGTATTTTGGAAACTCTGGTGAACGAAATGACTCTTCCTTACAGTTAGAGAAGTATACTCAAAAGTTTGAAAGCGTTTAGAGGAGGTGCTAAGTACATACTAGCCTAATTTTGGTGTGCTCACATTTTTAAAATTCTGACCTGTAAGTTTAGATTCTGGATTTTTGTATGCGTTTTATTGTGTGCCCTTGCCTTTACCCTCTCTTTCATTCTCAAAGTGGTTTACTTGATGTTACAATGGATTTTTAAAGGGATTTTGGAACAGTCTAGTTGGTAAGAGAGAAAATTATATTCATACATAAAATTTCTTCTTCTTAAGGATTTTTCAATATTTCACTTCTTGATGGGTCTCGGGAATGAGCAAGTGTCAGAAGTACAAAAATATTAGGGAGGATTGCCTTCTTCATTTTATATTGGGCTTAAGGTTATTCAAGTAAGAGTTCCTATAACAACTCTCTCTGTCATGGTATGTGGCATTATGTGCTGGTACAGATGGATGGTAACTCTTTGTAAGGTGGAAATGGGATTGGTAAAAAGGGTGTATGAATCAGTTTAGATGCCTGAGATCTGAACTTTCATATTAAGGAGAAATGTAATCTTCTGGAAGAACAGAAGACACCCATGGGGACACGCATACAGCTAAAGAAGGATACTCTTTTGTTAGTACTACACACAAGCATAGAATGGTGGGGCGCGGGGGTGGGGGGGGGGTTCCCTGTGTGCCTGGCGGTAGACCTAGAAGTGGATCAGAAGGACTTCCGGCCCACTTCTGGGTTCACTGCTGAGCATACGGGGGGGCGGAGGGGGAGGCGGGGAGGGAGGCACGCTCCTATGGGATGTTCCATCTGCCCCAGCATCGCAGGGTTCACAAGCTGCACCTGGTACCTTGAGGTATGTAGAACAAATATTTAAAGCTGTGTCTATCCCGAATCACTGATTCTCTGAATCAGAATCGAATATTCAGATTCCGCCAAATTGAATCAGGACAGTGATCTGAATCAACAAATCAAATCTCTGTCCCTGATTTGGGCCAAATCCGAAACGAATACGGCCTGTTTTGCACACCTCTAATGCCAGTTAATATGGAGCATTGTCCAGCTGAAATCTCCCAACTGACTTCACTGCTTCAAATTAAAGTCCTCATGGATTTTTTTTCTAGAACATGTCTTCATTGAGACCAAAAAGCATCACTTTCAAAATTATTAATCTTTTGAATGTCAGTGGTTTTCACAATCCTGCTAGTCTTACCACCAAGATGTTAACTGAATTGCCACTAAAGGCACAGTATTAGGTACATAAGTAGATAGCTAAATAGATATAATTATTTGACCTACATGCTTTTGCTTGTTGTAGTTGAAAATTGAACTGGTATGATGGCAGCTAGCTCATTAAGAGGAAATGATTATAAAGTTGTCTTGGGCTTATAACCTTCTGAGAGATACGCGAGTGCAATAACTAAGACCATGGAGAAATCGTGTCCTTTGACAGCACCATGAGGACCAGTCCAATCAGATTCACTGAGGCAGTATATAGGCTACTAAATCTTTGATATGGGCATGCACGCATACATTTTTAGCCACTTTAAAAGGAGAGATCTGCAGCTTGGGAGTATGCATCAACTGTTATGCTGTAACTGTTAAATTGGTATAGTCCTGAAATGGTGCAATTTAGGTAAATCCCCCTAACTTTGATCCTGAATGAAGCAGGGTTAAAGCTAGCGGGGAGAGGTTTCTACACTAGTTCCACTACAAAATCATGTGGATGGAACAGTTGCATCCTATGCAAGACAACCTGGAATATGAAACATGCCTTGTTTCTGGCAGTATTCTTCATTCAGGGATTTCATAGGACCTTAAAAACATTCAGAGTCTAGTACTTCTCCCCTTCAGTGGGAATTTGCCATATCTTTTTTTAGGCGTAGCATCATTTCCTCCTAAGTAATTATATTATTTTTCACCAAGAGATTAAGAAAGTCACATTTCAAGTTAGTAGCAAGGCTAAAACCTTATCCCATGATTCTCAGGAGCCTGCTCTAACAATAACTAGTACCAAGCCAGGGCAGAAAGGATGAGGAATGGAAATATTGTGGAAATATAGCAGATATGCGTTTAGCAGATCTGGAGGGTTGGCTTTGCCTACTCTACTTTTGTTTTTGGATGGTCATGTGTATCTGTACCTCTTTCTCATTTCTGGTAGACTTGGGAGCATCACAGTGTCCACATGATGTTCTGTTGCACCTGCAGTGAGCACAGGCACACATGTTTGAGTTTGAAAAATAAAGATTAAGACAAACTTTTTTAAAGTGCCTAAATTTCTCTCAGGCTTAGTCTCCTAATTGTTACTTGGATGTCCTTGAAAATCTTACCAAAATTTGAAAAGGAACTCCACTTCAATTGGGATTATGGAGTTCACATGTATGCCAGTGAAACCCTGAACAGTGTCCTGTTAGATATAGGTATAATAAGTGAACAAAGGATTATTCACTGTAAGGAGACAGCAGAAGTCTTTTTAAAGAAATAACCACATGCTTTTTATAATGTTATAATGTGGGTTTGCAATCCTACATTCTTCTAATTTCTCCTTCCCCACAAGGGCTAGTGTCTTTACTTGCTGCAAAAATGAAATATGTGAGTTTTCTCTGGGTATGTACAGCTGTTACAGTTAGATTGACTTACCCAGGGTTAGGCTGATATAAATACCCAAATGTGCAGGCCTTCAGAGAACTTAAATCACTCAGAAATGTTTTGCCCAATCTAAGTTTGTGTACCTGAAGAGGTGCACTAACTGAGATCAAGATTGGGTTAACCCTATCTAGGAAAAGGTTAACCCAACCTAGAGAATGCTTGTATGTATTCGCAGTGCAGCATCAGGGCTGGGAAAGCCCTGTCACTTGCCCCAGCCCCAGCCCCAGGGCTGTGCTCTTCCCTACCCTCTCCTTTCCCCTGACCAAGGCTGGGCTATTTTTAGCCCCCTGGATCCTCCCCTGACTGGGAATCCCTCCCCAACCCCTACAGATCCACTAGCCTCCCCACTCCCTCAGTTACTTGCTCTGGTTTCTCCGCACAGCTTCTGGGAGTTGCAAACAGCTGTACACACCCTCTGGGAATGGCCCTGCTGGCAGGGGGATTACAAACCACGAGGTAAAGAAAAGTCTGGGAGACCTTAAAGTTATATGGAGTGGCAGCCAGTCACAATTTGGAAAACTTTCTCACAGTTGGACATAAATCTGCCAGCTAAATAGAATATGTGATTAAACTTTTAGTGCTCTATTTAATGGTTTAGACACTTCTGAATCCTTACATTTTAGGGAATATAACTTATTCGACTTTTAGTCTGAAGATAAGCCTCTTAAATCACTTTAATCCTATGTATATCCTCATCAATTCCTAGGCATTTCAGGTGGGAATAGTTTTTAATGGAAAGAATCAGTGGTAATAAGACATTTTTACTGTAATGTGAGATAAACCCCTACAGAAATGTTTATTACTCACACTCTGTTGCCATAAATACCTGTAAAGATTTCATTTTTATGGAATACATATTAAGAAATTTAACTAGACTTAGCTGAGTGTGTTCTAGCCAGGGTTGAACTCAATATGTATCTTAGTGGTGACATATCTAACATCTAGGTCATCTGTACATGTGCTTTGGGGTGGAGGTCGGGGCACTTTAATTAGAGCGGCTCTTGCAGCCGCTCTAATTAAAATGCCTGCAGCATCATGTATTCAGCGTTGCGTGCTTCAAAATGGCGGCAGGAGGGCTTGAACAAATGCTTGTTTGATAACTTGACTTTAATCTCTGAGGCATGACTTTTTTCATGTTTTATACCAACTTAACTAAGAAAGATAGTGTTAAAGAAAAGTGTACCCAGAAAAGTTTGTTTTGGGTATCCCCTGCTTTGGGATGAGACCACTTGGTCCATGACTCAGGTCAAGAGTCCTAGTTTTACCTACCCAGAGCTCCATTTTATATCTCTAGCTAGCAATCTAGATGTAGGGCAAGTAAGCCCCATATGGATGCTCTGCCTTTCCTATTTCTACCAGGGTAGTTGTGCTGGAGCAGTACTTTTGTTGCCCTCCCTTATTTCTTCCCTGTATTTAGGATTCCATCAAAGTCCTCCAGTGGAGGCTGTCATTGGCCTGTTGCCTCTTGGTTTAACCCAAATTTGCTTTTAGGGTGATTCTTTCCAAAATCAGGTTCTCCTATAGAGCATAAAATTGGGGCTGCTTAGTCTGCACTACCCCTACTTCCAAAAAATCAATCATCCAGGAAACCACAAAATAAATTGTACCAGGAAATAGAATTTGTTGCAGGAAATCCTAGTTTGCATTCAAATAGAAGCACAATTGAAACTGCTGCAGTTGTTACTGTATCTGTCCCTTAAGTATTGTTTCTAGCATGGCATATACAATTATTTTCTCCATGGTAAAAAAATTGATGCCCTTTGGGTGTCAATAATAAATTACCATTCTTCCCTTAGTCCTGTGCCTCAAGTGTACATCTCTAGATATTAGTTGTATTCAGTAATGGTTTTCAAATTCTTGTCTCCATTAATTCAATATTCCTTAGTAATCCCATTCATATCAAATATGATCCCTTGACTGACAGTAGCTGGTTTGTCCCGCATAAAATTAAACATGTAGCAGCTACTCTAAAACACGGTTATCAAAGATGACCTACATTCTGCTGTCTGTTTCACTATTAATTAAAAATGTTATAGTCAGCTTTTTTCTTGCCTGCCTTCCTTGGTATTCATAGACAGAACCTCTCTGCTGTGTTTGCCAATAAGTGCTAATTGTTGGGTTTGATGATAAGTCAAGCCTGCTATGAACTGGACCAAGACCAACCACTCGCTTGTCCTAGGCTACCAAATGGCTGTCATATGGTAACCATTTTTACTTGCTATTGACCTTGCTGCTTGTAGCTTGAAGGTGAAAAACTCCATAACCCGAGTTTCATCCTCTGCGCTGCCCTGTAATTTTTTCAGAAGTCCCTCCTTGTAATCCTGCCCCATCTACCAAGCAGAAATTAAGAAAAAAATAAGATGAAAGCTGTATTGAAGCCTTTTTCCTAATAAAATAAATAGTAGGAGAGTATAGTGCAATTCATGTTTTACAAACAATCATTTTGATCCTGGAGCTGACACCATCAGCCAAATTCACTGAGGGAAAAAAAAAAATGAAACTGAGAGCTACAGACTAAAGGCCCCACTGCTTACAACATGGCTTTCTTACAGTGTGATGCAGAGAAAAAATTATTCTCAAAGCAGCACACCTGAAAGGGATGGCAAGAGAAAGCTTAATAAGCTTCTGCTTGTCTCCACTGGTAATTCAGATGAGAACTTAAGTGGTTAAGCAGCTGGAGGAATTGACTTAAGAAGAAATAGTAAAACAAATTTAACTTGGCAAATTGCAGATGAATCAAAGATAAAAGCATTTTAAATGTATTTAAACAGTACCTACATTGCAGGTATGTAGGGTGAATAGCAATATAAAGAAAAGGAATTTAGGATTGTAACAGGGTCCTGCCCCAGGGGGTGGCTATGAAGCCCCTGGAGACCCCCTTAGCCCTTCTCTCCTATACTTTCTTCAGGCAATCTCCCCATCAATTCCCCTTGACATGATTATGTCTTTAGAATAGGGAGGCTGTCCCAGGGCTTCTCAGGCCTGATCTCATGCTTCTGAGCTCAGGTGTCTCCTCTGTCCACCTTAAGGGCTCATTATGCGGGCTCTGTCCTCCCCAGCCCAAACACCCAAGCCTCACAGATGTCACACCTACTAATCAAATCATAATGTCCCTACAGGCTATGGGCTTCTGGCTCTATCTGTCCTTACACTAGCCCCACTATAGGCTGACACTTTGGCCTCCTTAGCCTCTTGCTGTGGCCCATCAGTCCTTCTCCTTAGACCATGGCCCCACATCTAGGCCACTTAAGACCACTGGGCTTTCCAGCCCCACCAGTCTCTGGCTGTGGCCCTTCTTGGCCTTTGGCCCTTCCTGAGCCATGGTTCCACTCCTATGCCAATGAGATGCATGGGCACCCTGACCCTGCCTGCTCCCTGGACCCTCCAGACCTCTGCTGTCTTTCTGAGCTCTCTAGCCCCTGCTCTTTCTCTGTGCCCTCTGATCCTCCATTCTCTCTGGGCCCTGTGGCCCTCTGGCACACCTACAGGCTGCTTCTCAGGTGGCCTGCCTTCTCTTAAAGTAGCAGGAGCACCAAGCCTCCTTGTACAAGAATACAGAAGGAAAATAGCCTGACTGAAAAAGATTAGCTCTTAGAGTAAGCTAAGTGGAGGTGGTGGGCACTTCACTGTTTCGGTTAGGGCAGGCATAGCTGCAGACTGGTTCAAAAATGGCTGATTGGGTGAAAATCTAAACCCTCATTCCCTGAGAGCTCAGATGAAGTTGTTTAAAAACAGAGCATTTTCTGTAACTTATGTCTCTGCTGTCTGCCAGGCTCAAGCTGTTTTCAGAATGGGAGGAGGGGAAAGGGAGTAGAAGGGAAGAAGGAGGATCCAAGGAACTACAGACCAGTCCGCCTCACCTCTGTCCCCAGAAAAATTATGGAACAGGTCCTCAAATAATCCATTTCTAAGTACTTGAAGGAGAAGATGATGATATAGGAACAGTCAGCATGAATTCACCAAGAGCAAGTCACACCTGACCAACCTGATTGCCTTCTTTGATGAGATAAATGGTTTTGTCGATGTGAACTTAATATACCTTGACTTCAGCGAGTTTTTGATGCCATCTCCTACAGCATTCTTGCAAGCAAGCTGAGGAAGTATGGGTTGGATGAATGGACTATATGTAGATAGAAAGCTGGCTGGATTGTCAGGCTCAACAGGTAGTAATCAATGGTTCCATGTCTAGCTGGCAGCTGGTATCAAGTGGAGTGTCCCAGGGGTCGGTCCTGGAAGTGATTTTGTTCAATATCTTCATTAACAATCTGTAAGATGGGATGGAGTGCACCCTCAGCAAGTTTGCAGAGGACACCAAGCTGGGGGGTGTAGTAGGTACACTGGAGTGTAGGGCTAGGATTCAGCATGATCTAGACAAATTGGAGGATTGGGCCAGAAGAAATCTCACAAGATTCAACAAGGACAAGTGCAAAGTCCTGCACTTAGAATGGAAGCATCCCATGTACTGCTACAACCTGGGGACTGACTGCAGCTCTGAAGAAAAGGATTTGGGGGTTACAGTGGACAATAAGATGGATATGAATCAGCAGTGTGCTCTTGTTGCCAAGAAGGTTAACAGCATACTGGGTGTAGTTAAAGTGTTGCCAGCAGATCTAGAGAAGTAATTATTCTGCTGTATTCTGCACTGGTGAGGCCACAGCTGGAGACTGTATCCCATTTTGCCCCTCTCCCCCACTGCAGAAAGGAGTGTATAAGTTGGAGAGACTCCAGCAGAAAGCAACAAAAATGGTTCTGGGGCTGGGGCACATGACTTAAGGGGAGAGGCTGAGAAAACTGGGTTTATTCACTTAGAGAAGAAAAGACTGAGAGGGGATTTGATAACAGCCTTTAACTACCTGAAGGGTGGTTCTAGAGAGGCTGGAGTTAGACTGTTCTCAGACAGAACAAGGAGCAATGGTCTCAACCTGCAGCAAGAGAGGTTTAGGTTGGATATTAAGAAAAACTTCCTCACGAGGAGGGTGGTGATGCACTGGAACAATTTATCCAGAGAAGTGGTGGAATCTCCATCCTTGGAAATGTTTAAGGCCTGGCATAGCAGGGCACTAAGGCATGCCTGCTCCTTAAGGCTGAAGCAACCTGGCCAGTGACCTCAGCAGGCTAAGCAGGGCTCCCCAGCTGCAGGTTGCCATGGTAATAGCCTAAGGAAGTAATTGGCCACACCTGCCAATGTCCCCTGACTGGCAGAAGGCAAGGCTCTGGGATATATAAGCCCAGGCGGTAGCTAGTGGATACATACTCTCTCTCTGGCAACTGACAGGAAGGAGCTCTTGCCTGCTGAAGCTACTTGAGACTTGGTGCTGCCTGCCTAGCTCTCCCTACCCCTGCCTGCTCTGCTCTCTAGGTGATACATAACTACAGTGAGTCTCCCAGGTACCTAGAATAGGGGCATGCTACTCTGAGTGGAAGTTTGTCCCCTTCAAGGGACATAGTACTGCTGTTATTACTAGTATTTACGTTATAGCTTAGGGGCTTGTGTTTGTGTTCATGTTTACCCCGGAGGATTGGGATGAGGCTAGAAGGGGAGATTTGGAGGCCTCATGCCCTTTCTCTGCAGGCACTAATATGATTTGGTAGAGCCCAGTGTCAGGCAGTGAGCAGAGCACAAGAGGGGCATAGCCAGAAGGGCGCAATGAGCCCAGAGCACCAGGAGGGCACAGACAGAAGGTCTTGGTGAGCCCACAGCACAAGAGTGGTGCAGGTGCAAGGTTGGGTGAGCCCCTAGTGCCAGAGGGAAGGGACTCAGCTAAGGGGACACAGAAGTAGGTGCCCAGGAGAGAGGCACAGGGTCAGGCATCCAAGAGTAAGGCACAGAAAGCCAGTTACTAGAGAACTCAGAGCCTGCGTGTTGCAGAGAGAGAGGACCCAGAGGGCTCAACACCAGGGCCATATAGAGATGATGATGGTAGTAACACCTGCAAGGTATGGGACACGCGTAGGGATGGTCAGACTGAAGAAGTCAACCCTGAAGGAGGGAAGAAGACAAAGGAGTCTGTACCTGCTGAGCAATTCCTTTCCAGGGCTTGGAACAGAATCTAAGATCTGAGGCACTCCCCACACTAGCAAACTTTCTGTCCTTTCTGCTTCTAGTGCTGGTCCTTAAATGGTAATAACCTACTGTTGTTATAATTCTCTCTGGTTCTAACGAAAGGTTTGTGTGGTTGATCTGAAAGTTCAATCCTGCTGATGTCTCATGGGGAAAGTCAGTGATGGGAATTTGTTTTGGATTTTTTTTTTCCGTTGACTCTTTTTGCACACATGAAATGTTAAAAGAACATTATGACTGCAAATTCAAATTTAGGAAATGCCAGAATTAAAGTTGCCTCTTCAACTATGACTCATTTTGGAAATGAATCAGAGTTGGAAAATGAAGAAAACTGTCTGTGGGCCCTTTATTTGCAGAAATATGGTGGTGTGTCATGAATGAGGCAGGTAATTGCAGGGATGAGAAAAGATGGTCCTATGATTGAGGCACGTAAATGCTGCCCTAGAGATCTATATTGTATTCCTGCCTCTGCCACAGAGTTCCTACATAATGTTAGGTGAGTCACTTAAACCCAGCATTTCACAGGTGGCTGCTTTAATTTCCTTATTTTCTAACAAGCTTAATTGAGACTCTGGAGTCTCCTTTGCAGAAGCATTGAGGACTCACAGCTGTGACTGAAGTTTATAACACAACTTTCATTGACATATAAAGTTCAGTAGAATGCTGCGTACTCTAAAAAATCAGTTCCCAAGTATCTAAAATTTTGCATCCAAAATCAGTGGAAACTTTTACGCCCTCTCTCTGTGCTTCATCTCTAAATTGGGAACGCTATCCAACCACTCACTCACTCAGTGTGGTACTGTGAATAAAATGAATTGTTCGTGTAACTCAAACTTTCACTCGAAGTGAAAAGGGCTATAGAAAAGTATGTGAAGCATCTAAGGTCCCTGACAGATGTTCACTTTAAGATGTGATGGGATCTAACCCTCGGTTCAAACAATCAAGTGTCCTGCTATGCTACACATGCATAGCAGGACACAAGATTTTGGGATTGGGGGTTAGATCCTAATGGTGCCTTACTTGCCTGGGCTCCCCCTGCACCACCAAGATGACACCAACCAGCTGACAGTCAAATGAGGCTGGGAACCAAACTGGACTCCAGCCCCAGCTGGCAATCAGCTTGGTGCACAGGGAGCCTGGCATTGGGCCTCAACAGCCAAGCTCCATGTGCACCAGGACCTGCAAAACCACGTGTGCTGCCTGTCTTAGTGTGCTGCCCATCTTAGTGGCATATGAAGTTTTATAGCTCCCTGTCGATCTAGCTGATTGTTGGCTGATATAAACTGGGTGGCACACAGGGTTTACACTGCTTCTGGTACATGGGGATTGCAACATTGGGCTGTGACAGCTGGGTGGCACACAGGGCTGCAGTAGGTCCTGGTGACAGGTTCAATTTAAAGTGAGCCACAAAGATATTCCACATTATACATGGGAAGAATTTTGTGACTTGTTCCACATTATGACATGTAAAACTGAGGTGCACATGTGACTGCTTACAATTTAAGGTGTGATTAACCTTTTAATCATGTCTTAAAATTGACATGTGTTGGGGGGGGGGTGAGTGGAGGAAGGCTAAGTAAATAAGGCCTACAGCCATATGTTGAACAACTGGGGGGGGAAAAGTGCAATATTGACTAGCTGTTCATTAAGTGAGTATAATCTATTCTGTACATGAACTAAGGAAGGACTGCCGTTGAAAGAATAATATGTGATCCAGTAATGTAAGACTGTTATAATACATCCATGCAAGGGTGTTTGCACAAATTAAGATACCACAGAGTAGTGGCATTGGGTACATCAGTGGGGGGCCAACTGTTTCAGTAGGCCTGCCATAAATTAGCCCCAAGCTCTTCTTGAGTACCATTCTGATACCCTTCCAATGTCCCATCTGCTGCTCTGCTTTCTGCTCCATGACCTGTGCTCCCTATCTAATCTACTTTTCTCCTTTCTGCTCCCTAACCTGTGCTCTGTGTCCAGGCTGCTGCTCTGCCTTCCGTTCCATGTCCTATCTATTGCTGTGCTGCCTGCTCCTTCCCTGATCATCTGTACACCACACATGGAGGCTACCTATGACACTTGTGGCACATGTGCTGCTGCTTGACCACCCCTGCTATAATTTGTATTACATAAATAATGTTCTTTTCACACAGATTGTTGTGTGTTGGAATGGAACACAGAACAAATGTAATGGGGAACAGCTCTGCACTGGCCCACCTGGCAGACTATTAAGTCTCTAAATTCCCTGACATGTGCTTCTATTCAAGACTATGAAACCCAGGGGTTTCAGACTTGTATCATCAACATCATGACTCACCCTCCAGCAACCCAAAATATATCCTTAGTATATTATTACCTTATTAAGCTTTATACTTATAGTAGAATTATCCTTGCATCTGTCATTGGAGCTTTTAACCTTGTGCTCTGCCTGTGTTGGATTTGATTCACCATTATGGTGATCCAGTTTTACACCACTGTAGCACATCAGAAATTGAGAGGGAGTGAATTGCATAAAATTGGAGTAATGAAGTGTTGGATCTGGGCTGATATACCTCAGTCAGAAATGGCTGAAAGTCAAAATTTTGGAGGCTTGCTTTTGGATGCAGATCTGTTTCTTTCAGAGTGAGAAAACAGGTTAGAAATCCCTCAAGAAAAAGCCTTTTGCAAAATTCCCAGGATTGCTTGATTTTGATCAGCTCAGAAATATAACAAGAGCCAGTCTTGCTGAGGTCAGGTATTTGCACTTCCAACCCAAGCCAATATCAGTTACTGCACAGGTGTACAGAATATTTAAGAGTTAAACCAAATTTTTCAATCATAAAACTGATCCTTGACTTGGTTCAAAGTGAGTGAGAGCCTCAAGTCATTTGGGGTTTTGTGAGCCTGTTTTATACATTGTTTGGTTCTGCTGATAACCAACATCAGTGCATATCATACGGAATTTACTTTGGTATGTAATGGCTTCTTGTATACTGAGGAAAATCATCAATAAGTTCAGTTAGGATTATGGAAAAACCAGTTGCTATACATAAATGCTCGTTGTCTCCTACCCCTGTCAGGGGAATAGCAAACCAAAATAACTTTCCTTGAGAGAACTGTTTTAACTTGGTAATCTTCTGTTCACTGTACCTTTAAAGAATGTGCCGCTTGGCCAAATATTTTTTTGTTTTCAAAAAAATTAATTGGTGCAAGAGAAATACTGTGTTGGGAGGAATGATGGTATAATGGGTAGAGCAGGCAAATAAACATCAGAGGTCTTTTTATTCTGTTTACACCTATACTGCTTCATTTGAAGCTTTTTGGGGCTTCTTCAGTATAGTTGGTGACTATTTTAAAGATTTAAATGGTTAATTGGATTAAAAATGTTGTGATTGTAAACGTGCAGGTGTAGAAAAGCTGCCTGCCTAGCTCTCCCTGCTACTGCCTGCTCTGCTATCTAGGTGCTACATGACTACAGTGAGTCTCCCAGGTATCTAGAATAAGGGCATGTTACTCTGAGTGGAAGGTTGTCCCCTTAAAGTGTATTACAGGAGCTAGTTTTCCTTAAAATGAATAGCTATGCTAGTGTTTCCAAAATTGATTTTGCATATATTAACATGACCAACAAACCATTGTAGTAGGAGGGGCCTGTAATAGCTCTAGTGGAATAAATCCATTGTATTCAGTAATTTAAAACTGGATCCATAACCATTTAGTCTGCATTAAAATGTAGCTTTGAAAGTCTCTTTTTTTAGTGGCCAGTGTTTAGAATTATTTTCAAAACTAATTTCATTTTAAATAAAAGTAGTGCCCATCAAATTTGGAGGAAAGAGAAAGACAATTCTGTATTTTTCCTTTGTACTTTCTTCTGGAAGGTAATATAACAGATTGTTTTCAGTTTTGCAATAAATAATGTGGTTTAAGGCAATTTTTTATAACATCTCTAATAACTGCTCTGTAATTACCACTGGTTGGTCCTTAGGGTAAGAGAGAAGAGTTTGCCTGTCTTTTTTTGAATCATATGGTTTTCACTGACTGATGTCAATTGGCTCTGGACAACTTTACATGTCAATTTTGTCTACTGCTTTCTAATTTCATTAGGCAAACTGTGCCACTGTCTGCTTATGGTTTCCATCAAAATATATTTCTACTGTCCAGGCTTGTAATAGAGGTGCTCTCCATTGAGTAAAAGGAAATGAGAATAGCAGGGAAGATATTTCAGATTAACTGAACCATCAGTGGAGAAGATGTAAATCGGTGATTGTTGGTAAGAATAAAGATGTTTTCCTGTACAGAGGCAGCTAAAGAAGAATAGGTGGTTCTTCTTTGTATGGGCATTGCAGTGTGCAGTATGAACAGGAGTATGCATGACTAGCATTGCCAATACATACATTTTTCTTTTCCTAGTTTTTGTTAAACTCCATAGGGAGTGAGCAAGAACAATAGGTCAGTATTTCCAGAACTCCTGAAGGAAATATTTGAAGCCGAAATTGTTTGGAGATTAAAATAGGTAAATATTAGGTTTTTTTTCTTTTAAACAGAATTTTTACAAAGCAGTGGTCATTTTAACTGTTTGATTAAGCCATGCTATGTGTCTTAGGTATTTCCTTATTCTCAGATTTCTGCCATGTGATTCCTGTGGCTGCTAAGCACATGCAAATGTGTTTTGTTTTTAATAAATCAAAACACAATACTATTATAAGTGTATTCACTCTTCTGCCTGTATCATTTTTGGGCTTGTTCTGTCCAAGGTAAACTCTGTAAGAGCAGTCTTGGCAGTGTTTTCTAAGGCATCATGTCAGCTCACCAGGTGCACGAATGTGGCTCTGTATAACCTGTAAGGGCTATAACATAATACCACATAATCAAATTGGCTAATTTACTATAAAATAAAGCAGATGAGGTCATTCAGAACAACAAAAAGACAAAGACCCTTTTCTATCTATTACAGGTGTCCTTCAAATATAGTTTCTAACCTTCTAGTTTACCAAGCAAATCATAGTCATATTTGTAACTTATAATTGCATCTTATTCTGTAAGCCACAATTTACAAGGTTGGCTAAATATTGCAAGGTAATAATTGTATTGTATCGTGTGTATGTGTCTCAAAAGTTCATTATGGAAATGGGAACAAATCAGGAAAAAAAATGGAATAGCAAGGCATGCATATTTTTTAAATGTACTAATCAGTTTTGATGTAACAGGAAGATGTTCTGTTGTGTGATTGGTATGTTTTGTACAGTTTTTCCTGCTAGCTTTTATTACATGATGGATGTTTCCACTGAAAGGATATGCAGCACACAGAACCCAGCTTTCAGTCCTGAAATAATATTATAGGACCCAAGAGTTGGCTCTGTTATCAAGGGGTTTGTTCAGTCTCTAAGCCTTTTCCAACTCAGCAGTATTTGGGGATTCTGTTCCATCTGAAGCCTAGTATGTACTCAATAAAATATTAACAGTGACAATCCTTTATCTATGTGGGAAACTCTTTGCACTTTTTCCATCTGTCCTTGTATTTCATCTTTTCTTCTGAATCCTTTTCTCTACTTCATATTTATAGTTTGTACTAAAAAGATTTTGGGGAACCTTCGGCATCATGTACAAGAAAGAAACTAGATTATATGATGACATTTTCTTTCAGTTAGTTTTATGCTAGGGGACACTTCCAACAAATCCAAAAAATATTGTTTGGCTTAGAAAAAGGAACATAAACCTATTTGAACGTAGTATATTTTGTGACATAATTGGCAGAAGTATAAATTTACATTTTGCCTCAACACTCTGCATTGCTTGTGCTATTATCAAGACATTTGGGATCACTGTTCAAGACCTACATTGGAGGTTTCTACCTCAATGTACAGAGAAATAGCAAACCTTTAGGATCAGATGGGATGCCAGTCTGCTATGGAGTTAAAAAAGTATAATGAGATTCCCATGTGATTTGCTAAGGATTGAGATATTCTTCCTATAATGGGGCAGAATAATAAAAACAGAGAGATAAAACTAAATACCATGTATGCAGTATAAACTTGATTAATTAAAAGCCTTTGCTTGTTCACATGTATAAAATATAACTGCAGGCCAGTTTGTACACTGCCAGTTGGCAATTACAAGCCATGAGTTTCCCGATACTAGGCTTCAGATGGTACCGTATCCCCACATAATACTGAGTTGGAAAGGGCTCGGAGACTAAACAAACCCCTTGTTAACAGAGCCAACTTTCGGATCCCATAAGCATTTAATTGCTTTAAATAAAGGACCTGATCCTGCTTTAAAAACCACACAGGCAGACTCCTCTATTGCCCTATTGAAGTCACTGGGGTACCCCACAGAATAAGGAGTCTCCTGTAAAGCTTTTCATGTTGAAGTGGGATCTGAATGTCCCTTGCCAAAGTGTTCTGAACACACAAACCTGTGCATATTGATTGAATGGAGCATGCAGCTTCGCTTCACGCTTCAGCATCAGGGACTTGGGAATTGCCAAATCTTCCATGAAGCAGGTCTCTTTCATTCCCAGATCTACATACAGGTATTCCTCTGCCCACTGGAAGGATAGAGAATAGGGTTATAGAGGTTTTCTACCCTAGAGTATGATCTTAGTTTTTTGTAAATTAAGTCAGGTGAATATGGGGTTGTCACAAATCATCCTTTGTCTACTCTACCAAAAATCCTCAGGAGAACTCTGAAAAGAGTGATTTGATTAACTTGATCAGAGGTTTGTTTTACCTGATGAGGGAAGTGGCAAAGCATTATTATATCGTACCTAGGAAAGCAGAATTTGGCCCTGTTTAACACTTGCCACCCTCTCTGCAAATAACTACTGCTGCTATGACCACAGCAGTTAACCTATGAGAGATGTTTTTGAGATCCCCTCCAGTGCCCCTGCCTGCATATAGAGAGAAATCACATAGATCTTTTTCCTGCCCATTTCCACACCTCTCCTGCAGCACATGAAGAAGAACATAGGTGAAGACTGCTGCACTGAGCAGGAGTCTTGCAATCCCATGCAACCTTCCCTTCAGATGCATTCTTATTTTCTACCCCATCCCAAAAACTGATAGCTGATGGTAGGAGATGATCATGGTTCCTTGTTCCCAGCCTACCAGTCAAAGAAAGGGAAACCCTTCCACCATCTAACACTACTTGGGGTAACAGCTACAAGGGAGGTAGGTGTCTAGAATAGCCTCAGTAAGATACCAAGAAGGGTTTAAAGGTAGAGACTGGAAAAGGGCTGTAGAAGTGGAAGTGTCAGGTTTCCTAAATTTGGAAAATTCAGTTATTAGCTTTTTAAAGCTGTAGTGTGGATAGGAGCAAGAGGTAGCTAGCTAATTTTTAAAACATATTGGGACAAGGAAGAGAAATGCTATCTGCTCTTTTGTATTAAGTTAAGAAGACAGATCACTGGCTGCAGTTTCTCTGTCCTTCAACAAATTCTGAAATTGGAAGGGACACTCTCAAGAGAAGTGGGTATCAGGACAAAAACTTTATGGGGTTGTTATGATTCATAATAAATGTTACTGTTTTTATTTGATAGGTGCTCAAAGGCTGTATTGATGGTGATCAGGCTAAAATGCAACCAACCATGTAGGCAGTCAGTGCCTTCTAATGTTAATAGCAGCAACTTCAGTTAGGAGGGGATTGAAAGCTTTAAGTATGTATTACCTAAAAGAAGAACAGAGTGTGAGCAGCTTTATTCCCACGTATGCGAAAACACACAAACATTAAAGCATTTCTGTTGTCTTCCTGATCGGGGGAGTTGGAGAGAGAAGACGGACACAAAGAGAATCGTTTAGCAGCATAGCGCGACAGAGAGTTTTGAGAAACAGGATTGTGCATTTCTTATGGCCTCAGACTTGGCCTACAAGGTGCTGTCCAAATTCTTTATTGGGCTTGCTTTGTTGTGTGCTCCATTAATTCCATAGTAACATTTTATTTTCTTCATTAAATTAGTAACTAAATAGTAGGTTCTGACTGTATAAGCCCAGAGCAAAACCTCTTCTGCAACCAGAGGACATTTTAAATGGTGCTTATCTTTGGATAAACAGTTGAATGCTTTTCCCTAGTAATCAGTGATGTGTAATTATTGTGCACCTAGTCTAATAGAATGGGATGGGTCATTGAAGGCAGGAAAGAGTTCAGAATCCCTAAATCAGGCCTCAAAGCTCATATGAGAGAGAATTTTTTTTCGAAGAAGAGTAAATCTAAGGCATGTCCTGTTCCTATATCAAGGCCAAATGTCCAGTAGAGCTTCCTTCATCAAAGTCCAAGTGTAGGGCGCAACATACTTATTTTTCTCACTGTTTCAGGGAAAATATCATCTCTTGTTGGGCTTAACACTTTCTAGAGATTCCCATCATCTAGCTATAGTCTCCTGTTTCTAGCCTCAAGCTCTTTATCCCACTGGATAAGATTAATTAATACATTTTAATACATTTCCCACAAGTAGCCTTGATCTGCCATCCTGCAAATTCCTGCATTTCTGCACTCCATCCTTTTAGGCCACAGGAGTAAAGGTTAATCATTCCCACTGACCTTTAGACAGGCTCTATCTTTTCTGCCAGACAAATGAGAACCAGTGAAGTACTGATGCACACTCATTTGATCCTTGCTTCTTCTACCCCATATTGATTTCAACTATTGGCCACCCAGATGCTGTAAACATTCAAGAACCTTGGCATTGTAAGTAGAGCAACACTGATCCATGGAGCAGATTGGCTGTTTTACTTACTCTCACCCTTTTCCAGCTGGGAAGTTCATGACTGCCTAATGCAGAAGGGACTTTTGTGACGTATCTCAAGCAAAGCACAACAATACTGGTAATAGAGCGTGGCTGTCTGATTTGTAGACTCTATTCATTTGACAGCTAAGAATTATCAGTACTGATGCTTCACTCTTTCTCTCTTTTTTCCAAGCTAGTGATTTGTCTGTGTTATGGGTAGGCTTGACAAACCATTACACATTAGCAGCTGAGATGTTGTTTGAAATGGGAAAATTGCTAGCAAACTGCTCCATTAGTGAGCCATGTAACAAATTCTTTCTCTCCCTCAATGAAAGAGAGATAGCTGAGGTCCAAATTAATATGGCTGTCTCCCCCATTCTGCAGTGGGAATTACTCTTCAAGACAAATAGCTTCGTCACTCCAAAGAATGTGATCTGGCTCTACGAAAGCTGCATCAGGCTTCTTTTTTTTTTATCCTTTATGTTTTCGCGCGGTGGGTGTCAGTTGTACAGGCGCCAGATGAGGAGGTGATGAAAAGATTTGCACCTAAGTGAACCTTGAGATGGATTAAGATGAGATTTGAGTGCTTATTCTTTGCTAAAAGATCATTTGTCACCTTTAACTGCATCCTCTTCCATTTGCTTTCTCTGTTTTGTTTACTGTCTGATTCCAGGGCTACAAAGTCATTTGAGAAAAAGGTGGGGAAAGGATTTGATCCTCTACCATATCCTGTTACTAGAAGAAAAATGCATTCAAATCCATCTAGGACTTATTTGTGTTCTAGACTGATAATTTTATTAGAGTGAGAGAAAAAAGGAAATTGTTCTTGTTCTTTGATGTGAACTGTTGTCTAAGCTTTAAAAAACAGATTTCCAAAGGCAGATAGATCCATGCTTCATATCTGAATGGAGGAGGGAAAAGGAAAAGTATAACAGCTAAACTACATCTAGGAAATACACTTGATGCTTTTAGGCAGTAGGTGACATGGCAGAATGAAAGTGGTAAGTGAATGGATGAGCAGAAGCCCATGAGAGGGGTGTACAATACCTTTCAGAAAGTCTGTTTATCACGTCTGTCTATGCAGCTCATTCTCATGAGTTCTACTTGTTGAATGCAATATCTTTTAAATGGCAGTAGTTAGAAAAAGTCAGTAAAAATGAAATATTGGCCAATAATGAAGACAAATTTTCTGGAATATTCCATTCATTTTTCAACTATTTAAAATATTGACTACAAAGCCAAACAATGTAGATATTCAGAACTCTGGGGAAATGGTTCAAGTCCTCAGTAAAAAAAAAATATATATATATATTATTTGGCACTTGCCTTTTCCATTTAAAAATCGGAATACTTTTGCAGAAATTAAGCATCATCATACTCTACTGAAACATGACATACTACTTCACTGAGCCCTAAGAGCGTAGTCATCTCAGAGGTAGAATGAAGAAACAGTTTTATGGTATGCAACAATACTATGTAACAAACTAGGATTTATAGGGGAAAAAGTTCTCTTCCTAAAGGTGTATGCTACATAAATGTTGTTCTGTCCACCACTTACAGAATTTGACCTTGAACCTCAGATTAGCACTCCACTTTTTAGAAAGTGTATTACAGGAGCTAGTTGAAACATTAGTTTTGCTATCAACATTATTTGAAAGGTAGCATCTCCAGGTTATCATTCCCTGTAATGTGGTGAGTCAGCACTGATTCATAGTAAAGTCTTTCCCTCCTTAGACTCATCAGCACCTCTTGTGCTGGAACCTGATTGTTCCTTGGAGGTGTCTTATTCCACACTAAGCATTTGTGTTGTGTCGGTGTGCGCCACAGCAGCAATATGAAACACTTGTTTTTACATTTCTAAATGTATAACTGAATTGCCATTTTCAACTATTTCCATAACATGAATTTATGAATAAAAATTGTAAAGACCAAGTTTTTATTTCCTAATTTTCAGTTACTCATTTATTACTGTACAGTTAGATAAGCTGTGTTTTTTATGCCAAGGTTAGAATCCATATACACTCCAGAAATACATCTTGAATAAGCCTGTCTCACTGCAATGTGTATTGCTTGTTTCCATCCCAATAACATTAGCACAATAAGGCTGACTATACATCAGTTATTCTGCCTAATTCCTCACAAAAGACCCTCTTAAAAATTAAGAGCTTGTTTTGGAACTAAACTGAAAATGTTCCGGCAGGTGACACCACCCTTGACTATCTATTTCAATCACAACCCATCTGCTGCTCATTTGTGGCAAAGGGCAGAGAATTCATGGCTGTATTTCAAGATCTTCTGGCCAAAACCCTATAAAACAACCCCCTGGAATCCCAGATTTTTTTTCTTCTTTCTTTTCCACAATTGCTTTTCCCATTATTCAGGAACTGTGGACTTCAGTTCCTAGATGGCAGTTTCATTTTCTCTGTGTGGGTATTTTTTCCTTATTTTTTTTTTCTTCTTTTCTGGATCCTTATATTTGCTTTTGTGGATTAAAGAATTATTATTCAGTGACGCTCCTTCACTTCTATTTTATTGATTGTCCCTGTAAAAATGTGTACGTACCTGTTTATCACATATGAAACTGCAATCTGAGTGTGAAGTGGATAGATAGGCAAACGGCACCTCAGCCTGTTCTTAAAAGTTACTACATATGTTGAACTTTAGGATGTGCAAGGACACAGGCTCACAG
The DNA here is from genome assembly GCF_030867095.1 of Alligator mississippiensis. NCBI lineage: Eukaryota > Metazoa > Chordata > Crocodylia > Alligatoridae > Alligator > Alligator mississippiensis. The sequence continues at coordinate 51,353,813 of NC_081832.1, forward strand.
TTAAGTTGACCTAAATTCTGTCTAGGAGACGCCTGTTTTCATGCCAGCTTTTGTTGTATACATTACTAATCCTCATGGGCAGATCTAGAATTTTGAAAAAGGGGGTGCACATGGTGAGGCCCAATATCACATGTAAAACAACACATACTTTTCTCAAGTTAAAAATAAACTAGAAGCTTTACTAATATTCTAGGGGCCTAGGGCTTTATTGCCAGTTTAAGATTTAAGCAGAAACAAATAACTTCATTAAAAACAAACTACAGGGCTATGAAATAGGAGCGTCATTACCCAGAGCAGCTAAGAGCCAGCAGAATGGCAGGTTGCTTGGTGAAATATAAAAGAAGAAGAGAAGGTCATTAACACCTGTTGAATGAAGAGTTTAGAAGGGATCAAATAGATGGTAATGGGCCCTGAAGTCAACTGGCTCTCCCAGCACTGCCTGACTAAAAAGGCTGCTGCCACTGCCAGGCAGTTGGTTTTAAACTTTGGGAACAGGAAGCAAAGTAGGCTGCAAGTGCATCAGTGACCCCCTCCCCCAATATCCATCCCTGTTAATCCTCTAGTTTGCTGATTTAATAATATGTGGATGCCAGTGGATTTGTGGACATTGCAGTACTGATCATGAGTATTTCAGTATATTTAGAATTAATTGGGAGGGTAATCTCATATTGTCTTGTATACTAAGTAAGAAGAAAAGACTGTTGCTTTTGATTACACAGACACTAGTTTACTCACCATTCAAGTCCATTTAGTAGCTTATTGTAGGACTACCAGTAGAGTGAAAAGTATTGTTGAAAGTGGAATATTTGTTATGCACTGTAAGAACTGATCAATTGGAAGATATTCTGACAAGTAAAGAACCATGGCCCTTATAAGTTCCCCGTTCATTTTCCCTAGATCTCTTAAGGCACACATTGTGCTTCTTGCTTCACTTCATTTGATCTACTCCTTTCTCTCTCTTCTTTTCTATGTTGTTGAAACAGTTGTGAGTGCTTGTACCTTCTTCTTCTCAGGCAGTTAATTTTTTGGATCATCATCACTTAGTTTATACTTAGACTAATTCATTCCTTCACTATAAGAGAACATGATGAGATCGTTCTGGTGTGAGCTACAAAGCCATTTCATAGATTTCATAGACATTAGGGCTGATCCTCACAAGATCATTGGGTCCAGCCCCCTGCCCAAGGGGCAGGAAGTCCTCAGGGGTCAAATGATCCCATGAAGATAGACATCCAAGTGTTTTTTTAAAAGTATGCAAAGTACGTGCTTGCTGTGGCTGTGAGAAATTTCACCAGCTGTTTTGTTTCAATGCTGTTTCAACTTGTTTCAAGCTCGAAACAGCGACATTGAAACCAAACTAAATGCAGAGCTTTGAAACAGACTTGAAACAAGGGCAGTCAAAATCTTTTGAAAGTTTTGAAACATTTCATTTCAAGTTTCAAAGCTGAAGTTGGGCTTGCTTGCAGGAAACAGAAAATAAGGAGAGGGAGGGGGGACAGGGGAAAGGACAGTTCTGATATTGACTGTGTAGCTGGCCAGTGCCTGTGATCCTTCCCTGAGGTCCCTTCCCATTCCAGTGCTTTGGGAGAGGGATGGAAAAACAGCCAGTTCAGTTTGAACTGTTCAATTTGAACTGAACTGCTTTCTGTCTTTGGGTCAGTTACTGAGCTGTCTTCAGCAGCATCAGACAACATAGGCTATCATTCATTTCCTAGTTGCCAGTCTAGCAAGTGGGATTCATCAATACCTTTTGCTTTCTATACCCTTTTATTTTATCATTATATTCATTGATTCCTTTCAATTTATTCCTCCCCCCCCAAATCCTCTTTTTGTTTTTGTTAGTCTATTTTTATTCTTCCCAAATCTGTGCTCTCTGACAGGGTGCATTCCATTCACTGTGCAGGAAAACACAGCATATATTGCATATTATAATATAAATGTATACAAGAACACATACATCTATATATTTTTATTTTATTTATTACATAAATACACATACATATACAATTATCTACATCTATTGCATAAATCAGATAACATTACAGAAGAACACCAAGGCAAAAATGCTATGAAACACATCATGAAGCATGCTGGAAAGGCAGCTGGCAAGTCTTCAGGGAGGGGTGGAAGAGGGGGTAGAAGGAGAGCCGTAAGCCACCCCCCCAAACCCCCCCCCCCACAAACAAGCAAAAATATGAGATGCAGCCTCTTTGCTACAACAAGCAGGCATGAGGCTTCCACTAGTTTTACAAGCAGCAAGGAGAGGGGATCAGTGCCACTGCCTGTGCCTGAGTCTGCATCCCCTCCAAGAGCATCAGCCATAACTCGCACCACCACCATGACAACAAGCAGCAACACCAGCATGATGGTCTCCTCCACCCGGATTTCATTTCCCCTGCTGAGCCTTCCAGTGCCAGAGGAAGAGCTGGAGCTGGATCTGAGTGCCATAGCAAGGGAAATTCTGGGGAAGTAGGGGGAATCCTCTGAGTTTGTGCTCCACACCCCTCAAGTTTCCTCTAGAGCCAGGTCTGCTTCCCCAGAAGGCACTTTGGAGGAGGTTGAAGTAGAGGATGCAGAGGCAAGTGGCTCAGCTGAGTCCACTTCTCCTGTTGCTGTGCCTCTGCCTGCTGAGGGGGGGAAAGGCAGCATCCGCACCTGCACCCCAGAAGTGAGCAGGTAGTGTGGTCTGGGATCATTCTGAGCTGCCAGATGATCCCACATACACTATCTGCCTGCACTGCAGAGCAAAAACTAGCTGGAGCAAGGGAACAAAACACATGAGCACCACAGGGATGCTGATGCATCTCTGCAGGCACCACACCCTTGCCTTTGTTCCTTCTCAGCCTGGCTGCAGTGGGAGCATGCCCAAAAAGAAGTTTCCCTCTCACTCCAAAGCCCCCATCCCATCGAAGCAGAGGCAGGCCACCCTGGAACTACGGGGGAAAAGGTGGAAAGAAAGGGGAGTGCATTGCAAAGGTGAGCGAGATCACCCACACCATTGGGGAGATGCTTGCTGTGGATGGCCAGCCCTTCTCCTTAGTTGAGTGGCCAGGGTTCAGGCAGCTCATGGCCCCATCATGCCCACATGCAGCACTTTCATCAGCATGGTGGTGCCCTTTCCCTGTATGAAATATGCAGGGAGTACTTGAGGGAGGAGCTGCAGAAAGCAGGTCCGCAGGTGGCCTTACATTTCACCTTAGACATCTGGAGCAGCCAGGGTGGAGATCATACCTACCTCTCCCTCACAGGGCACTGGTGCGACCAGTCAGGCATTCAGGGGGCTCTTCTTCAAGCTGAGGTGATGGATGAGTCCCACACAGCAAGGGAGATCATGGGGTCCATGAACTGCTTAGTGCAGGGGTGGGTCATTGGGCAGGGCAAGCTTCTCCGCAAGTTTATGGTCACCAACAATGGGGCCAATATGGTCAAGGTGGTCTGTGATGCCAATTTTGTTGGCATCCGCTGTGTGGCATACAAGCTGCACCTCACAGTCAGGGATACCTTGGATGGGGGCAGGGCTGCTGGTGATGGTGCTGTCACTACCACCCAGCTGATTGAATGCCATCAGGTTTTGATCTGCCCACCTTGTAAGCCTGTCAAGGTCAGCCTGGATCACCAGGCTATCCTCTAGGGTGACCACACTTCCCCATAACTTGATGTCGTCAACGACCTTACTCAGTCTGCCTCTGACAGCCATAGTAAATTGGTAACTCTGTCATTACATTTATAATCTCCTTTTTCATTAAATGTGTGGGGCAAAACTGGTAGAGGGACCAACATTTTTGAAAAACAAGAGCTTAATTAAGAGTTTGGTTTCAATATCAATTTGGGTAATTTTGGTTGATCATAATGCAGTTTACTTTTACTCTTTGAACTTTTAAGCTCATTGATCCTCCTCCTGAGCAATCTAGGAGCATTTTTTAAAATCTTAGACATGTTTCTGTGAAGAAACTGAAATAGATCCTTATGCTTTTCCAAGTCTGTTTTGCAATTATGTGGTTTATTTTACAGATAATCTCACCTATGGTGTTTTATACAGAATACCTTTTTCATTATAGATCCTAATAATTTAAGACAGTAAAAAAGTATTCTTTTTTCTTTGTTTTCCTTCATCTTGTGGGGCCCTCCTTTCATTCTTTAACTAGCATAAGAAGAGACAAAGAGTCTCTATATATTTTATGCAGCATTATAATTTTTCAAAGTATATTAGAGATATTAATTCACTTTGGCCAGGTACAAACATTACACTTTTATCAATATAAGTGGTCAGCAACTGGAAGTTTTACACACGCAGACTAGTTTTAAAATGGTGGAACCTTATCTAAGATTTGTCATCCTGTCCCCATCCCCCGCCACTCCCCAAAAAGTGCAAATATGTGTTCTGTTTGCTACTGATCTAAACTATGCTGCTTACAAAAAATCGTGTAATTTAGATTGATTCTGCCTTGGGCTTTTTGAATATCTACCTAGTCTTTGTGTTAGGCTGCAAGTGCTATTCCCACTTTATGCATGGCAGAACCGATATAGAAACTAAAGGACTTACCTAAAGGTCACATAGTCAGGTCTGCAACTTAACAGTTCCTTGCTCCACCACTGACATCCTTACCAGTGACAGAATATGGTCTTGTAGTGTGTCCCTGCAGACAATATTCTGTCTTTAATTTAAGTGACCATGGAAAATAGAACTTGAACATATTACCATTTCACCCTGTATTCAGATGCAGCTGCACCTCTCACAACACATTGGCTGCTCCTCCAGCCACTCAAACAACACAGCAGCAACCACCCAGACACTCACCAGGCATGCTCCTAACACACAGAGGAGATATTGGCCACTCTGAGCCCTCGCTCACTGTACTCAGTCTCACCCTCAGCTGTTCCTCCATGCCCGTGCACATGACACTCATGCCCCTTTCACATGGTGTGCTTCTATAGACATGGCCCTTGGCTGAGCACTTAAAAGTAACTGTTCTTTTCATCTTATGGGCTTCCCACCCTAACTGAGACATTACCGTGTGTGCTCCAATCTCAAAACTAGGTCAACTCTTCTCCAAAGGTGAGGAGTTCACCTCTTCTGTTCCACCAACCTACAGAGCATGTGAGAGACCTCAGTGTCCCCTGGCGTATTTAGACTTCAGTCTGCAATTCATATGTAATAACTATGCAGAGGAGGAATTGACAATATTCTGCCTTCTCTTTGATAGACAGTGTATATATGTATGTGTGTGTGTACACACACACACACACACACACACACACACACACACACACACTTACAAAATATTTTATTATTTCTGTTGGCCCTAGAGATGCGGGTAGTTATTTGCAAAACATCTATTGTGAGAAAAGGAAAATGGACTTAGATCCCACAGAACTAAATTTTCCTATTTATATTGAAATACATTGTAGTTGGGTCTTCCTTTTTTTGTTTTTGTTTTTGTAGGAGTTTAATTTGGCCAGCAAGATGAATGCTTCCAAAAAACAAGAAGGTTATCTGTACAATTTTAGTAGCTTTCAGAAGAAAATCTGTTTCAAATAGAGTTTTATCTTTGTACAAAAAGTTATTAGAACATTTAATGTTATTCCAGTTTCACAGTCTTATAGTTAATGTTTTTATAACTGTGTTTGTTTTTAGACGCTTGGAACAGAACTTCATCAAAGCCATTCCCCCAGGAGCTTTTTCGCAGTACAAGAGACTAAAGAGAATGTAAGTTTAAAAGCAGGACTAAACTTTCTAGATTAATACTCATAGCTTGTACTGTTTTCAATTTTGCCATCTTTATTTTACAAACACAGGACCAAATGCTGTGCTAAAGCCTCTGGGAGTTAAATAGGTAATCTCTCCGAAGTGTAATACTGCAGGGAATTTAGTCTAGGATGCTTACCAGTGCATGACATGCTTAGTAACACTCAGATCCACTTCTCTGTCATGTAGCATATGAAGTAATTAGTTGTTGTACTCATTCTTTGTTTCTAAACAGACTCCCTTTCCTCCAAGATGATTTTAAGTTAGTTATTTTGCTGGCATCAAATTGGTTTATTTGCCACTGTCTACAGCATGGGAAATGTTTCCTTAAAAAATTTTGACTTTTCCTGTGCTAAACGTCCTTGTATTAAAAATATTTTTGTGACAATACATTATCCCAGAAATACATCCTCTCTCTCATACCTCAATCTGCCAATATAATTGAAGACAAAGCCTATTTTATATACCATGGGTTGTCAACTGGGGATACGTGTACTACTGGAGGTACTTTGAAAGGTCCCAGGGGTACGTGGGGGCAGGCAGGGAGAAGGCGCAGCCACCCTGTGCCACTGCCTCACAGGAGCAGGCCCAGGGCGAGGTGAGAGCAGGGCCACACAGAACCTGCGTTGCCGCCACTCACCACACTCCTGCTCCACATCTAGCGCCCCCCCCCCGGGGGTACACTTACTAAAAAGGGGGCTGCTTTGGGTACACATATTAAAAAAGTTTGAAAAGCCCCGTTTTAAACTAAAGCCTTATCTATAAACTTCAGTGTAATTACCATGGATTTACATCATTGGTAAAACAGACAATAATTACTCCCTATAAACACACACCTGTGTGGGAACACAAACTAATAAAGGTGAGGCTCTTTCTCCACTGTTTAAAAATTAAATGGTAGTTGCTGCTCATCTGAGAGGTTTGAATTTGACAGTGCTGGAATCTTTAATCCTCTTCTGACAGTAATAGTGCAAAGAGACATAGTTAGCTGTGTTAGTCTGAAGGCAAATAGAAAGCAGGGTAGATTTGTTCCTTATAGACTAACCAAAGTAGACCTATAAATCTATTTATAGCACAAGCTTTCATGAGCTATAGTTTACTTCCTCAGATGCTGTGAAAGGATGTGCAGAAAGCAGAGTATAAGAAGGAGAGAATTTAGAATACAAAAGACAAGGCAGGATGCGAGAGAGAGGAGGATAGGGGAAGAGAGGCAGTGCTGTGAGAGACAAGCAAACAAATATTAAACCCATAGGAACAATGTGGTCACCAAAGGTAACCCAGCTAATGGGTTAAGAATTCATGGTCTCTGTTCAAACAATACTTAACACAATCCAGTCTGTAGATGTTTTCTTGTTCTGCACTTTCCTGTTTAAATTTGTTTTTAAAAGTTTATCTGAGAACAGTCACCCTCAGGTCAGCAATGTAGTGTCCAGGGAGGTTAAAGTGTTCCGCCACTGACTTGCATGTCTTTCTGCAGCTGATCTCAAAGCAGTGGTCACTCATTCTGTAACGTAGGGATCATTCAGTCTTTTCAGTGTAGACAGCAGAGGGAGGGGCACTGCAAGCAGGTGATGGCATATATGACATTGGTGGAGTTACAGGTGAATGAACCTTGGATGTTATAATCTGTTATTCTTTTCAGTGATGATGTCATCTGAATTGATGCTTGGGCACAGAAGGCATTTGGGTCCCTTGCAAGTCCTGGTGCCACAGTAAGACTTCGAGTTAGGTAGCCTATTACTAGAGAGATACCATTTGAGGTTGGAAGGCTGTCTGTAAGCCAGGACTGGTTTGTCCTCCATGACTACTTTGAAATGGTCATCCTTTTGCAGGAGGGTTTGGAGGGCATTAATGATATGTCTAAGTTGTTCAAGCCAGGGGTTGTAGATGATGAGTAGATTGTCCCTATCCTGGAGTTGGTACAGTAGCAGGTCATAATGTGGTCTGAGTCTGACTTTGTTGATTTGAGTGGTTATGGTTTTGGGGTTGTATTGTTATTCTAAGAATCCCTGATCTATATCCTTAAGATATGTATTAGGGCTGTGCAAAATTTTGCCGAGTGTTTTGTTTCAAAGCTGTTTTGATGCATTTCAAGCTCGAAACAGTGAAATCAAAATGAAACAAAAAGCATTGAAACAGGTTTGAAATGAAATCAGGGCACTCAAAACATTTCAAAAGTTTTGAAACATTTCAAGTTTCGAAGCAGCCCGGTGGTGGGAGAGGCAGGGGAGAGCCAGGGCTGCGCTCCGAGCAGCTCTGAAGCCCCATGTAGTTTAGCTGGCAGGGAGCACAGCCCTGGCTGTCGCCACCTTCCACCACTGGGATGCACTCTGTAGGGCTGGTGGAGCTGATCAGAGCGCAGGCCTGGCTCTGCCCACCTCCCGCCACCGGGTTGTGCTTCAATCAGCTCTGACAGCCGCATGGAGCTCAGCCCAGTGGTGGGAGGTAGAGTGCAGCCCCGGCTCTCCCTGCCTCCTGCTTCCAGGCTGCACTCCATGGGGCTGGTGGAGCCGATCGAAGTGCAGCCTGGCAACAGGAGGCAGGCAGAGCTGGGGCTGTGCTTCGATTGGCTCCACCACCCCTATGGAGCACAGCCTGGTAGCGGAAGACGGGGAGAGGCAGGACTGCCCTCTGATCAGCTCTGCCAGCCCTACGGAGTTCAGCATGGTGGTGGGAGGTAGTGAGAGCTGGGGCTACCCTCTGCCTCCTGCCACTGGGCTGAGCTCCATGAGGCTGTGGAGCCACTTGGAGCATAGCCTGGCAGCAGGAGGCAGGCAGAGCTGGGGCTGTGCTTCACCTCTGGCCGCCATACTGAGCTCCATAGGCCTGGTGGAACCGATCGGAGTGCAGCCTGGCAGTGGGAGGCAGGCAGAGCTGGAACTGCACTCTGATCAGCTCTGCCAGCCCCACGAAGCACAGCCTGGTGGCAGAAGGTAGGGAAAGCCAGGCTGCTTCACCTCCCGCCACCAGGCTGAGCTCTATGGAGCTGTGGAGCTGCTTGGAGTGCAACCCAGTGATGGGAGGTGGGCAGAGCCAGAGCTGCGCTCTGCCTCCCACTGCTGGGCTGAGTTCCATGGAGCCCAGTGCCAGGTGTGGGCTGTGCCCAGTGCCAGTCCCAGGCAGCCGCAGCAACCTCCTGTCATCCAGCACATATCCGGGGGCCCGCACCACCAGGAGTCTGGCATAACCCTGCAGCCTTCCCAGAGATCCAGGCCTCTGGATCTATGCCCAGATGACAGGAAGCTACCGCTGCTGCCTGGGGCCAGTGGCAGCATCAGTCTTCCCTGGCGCTGGGTGCCTCCTGTCATCTAGCACAGATCCGGGGGCCTACACACCTGGGAGGAGTCTGGCACAGCCCCACAGCCTTCCCAGGGGTGTGAGTCCCTGGATCTGCATGCCAGATGACAGGAGGCTGCCACTGATGCTAAGTGTCACGAAGTTTGCTTTCAAGACTTTGAGGTGCAGTTTCCAGGAAACCTCTGTACCTATCTCCTTGAAACTTGGCAGGCTTCATGCCCTCAGAAGGAGCTATCATCCCTTCAATTTGCATCCAAATCAGGCAACAAATGACAACGTTTTAGGTATTTTCATGATTCCAAATTATAGCCTATGGGCAAAACGTTGAAACAAGTCTAAACAGCGAAACAGTTTCGACAAAATGAAACGGGACCATACTTCGAAATGAAATGATGAAACGAAACACTCTTCCATCAAAATGAAATGATGGTGTTTTGCACAGCCCTAATATGTATCACATTCAGTGGGATCAGAGCAGATACAGTTGTAACACAGAGCTTGGCTATAAGTGATGGATATAGTTGTGTGCTTAGGGTGCAAGCTGGTGGCATGGAGGTAGCTGTGGCATTTCGCTGGTTTCCAATACAATGTTGTGGCATGTGGCCATTGCAAACCTTCACTATAGTATCTAGGAGATGAATTTGTTGGGTAGAGTCTTCCAGGAGTAGTTTGATGGATGGTGTAGAAATTACTAAAGTCTTGATATTTCCCTAGTGATTCCTTCCCATGTGTTGTCCATACAGTGAAGATGCCATTGATGTACTTTAGGTAAATTAAGTAGATGAAATGGCAGCTGTGGAGGAAACAGATTTCAAGGTCTGTCATAAACACTCAGGGGCCATATGTGTTACCATTGCAGTCCCATTCATTTGCAGGTATAGAGAGTCCTCAAACCGGAAATAGATGTGTGCGAGGAGAAACCAGGAGAATGTAATGGAAACTGAAACAGTTTTCTTGTTGAGACTAATGTGCTTTATGGTTTGTAATCCTTCTTTATGAAGAATGTTGGTGTGACATCCGTGGTAGCTAATCTGTTGTTAGCTAGAAGCTTGTCAATGGAAGCCAGTTTCTGCAAGACATCTGTGGTATCTTTTAAACAGTTGGTAGCTCTGGTGGCATATGAGAAAAGGATAGAGTCAACATAGCCAGAAACTCCCTCCATGGTGATGTCAATACTACAGACAATGGGACATCCTGGGTTGTCAGTTTTATGTATTGTGCATATTAAGTAAAAGTTGCCTGGCCTGGGCTCTGCAGTAATCCTCTCCTGTGTTTCCCAAGGTAAATCCTGTAAGGGTTTATCCAGATCCTGCTAGTACTATACCATGGAGTCCTCTGTCAGTACAACCCACATAGTGGCAGAACAAATTGTTTCTATAATTGCTTCACTGTCATGTCAGTGTATGGAAACACTTCTTCTAGGAATATGAAAAGTAATTTAGCGGCCCTGGCCCATTTCTAAGATTGCTCATGAAGGTACTGCTTATCTTTGTTCCCATGAGAAGAGTGCTATCTAAGGGTAAGATTAACCCTGTCTATTCACTCCTGCTAAGATACAGAACCATCAGTTAGCTGTTGCTTTTGAATACTGAAATGTTGGCTTTGGGTCTGAAGCTAACTCTCTTACCAATCCAGTCATCCTTCCCCGTAGTTGAGGAGTTGTAAATATGGATCTTAATATTTAAAAGATTAAGTCATCAATCTCATAGATTCTCTATTCTTCTGTCTCACTTTCAATATAGCAGTATGTATTTTTAAAGCGGTACTGTATTAGATAGCAAGACAGTAATTTCAGTGACAAATGACAGATCCCTTCTGAGTGACCTAACCTGCCACTCTTTCATTATTTAAGTTACTACTTCAATTCTTTCTGAGGTATAATTAATTTTAGAACTTGACAATGTTTTACTGTCCTTTAAGTTTTCATGTTGGGTGAATTCCAGCTTTATAGGACTTAGGGAAAAAATCATTTTCTATATCTTGGCTAGCTATTCAGAATTCAGGGTTATGCTTATTATGAAAAAGATTAACAGTAAAGGATTTATCTGCTTACTGCAAGATTCCATTAGCAAGATACATTAATAGGGTTTTGGAACACTATTGGCATAGGCTTTGGGATCTTTCTTGAAAATACTATTAAATAGCATTATTAAAAGTAGGACTTTGCCATTTAAATATACATATAAATATAAATACAAATGTTCATATGGGAAAGAAGACCACCCTTACTGCAATTCCTGGGTTTAGTGCCAGCCTTATTACTATAAAAGCAGTTACAGTTAGACAATGTGTCATGATGCTAGATGATCATGTTACATAATTTATCCACTTCCAGTCAAAAAAATCCCCAAGTGATCCACACAGTATATCAGTGCTTACATAAATGATGATAGGTCAAAGAAAGAATCTAAGATCAGTAGATGTTTTGGTCAGACATCTATAGCAGAAAATATGTTTTATTTCTCTGCTTAACTGTTGGGTTGGGCTGTCTCCTGATCAAGGGACTAAAACTGTTATGCAATGCTGGTCTGTACCAGTCCATGTTGTGTTCTATACAATTTAGTGGAAGGATATTTGTCCCACTGTTGATGGAGGTTGCCTACATCTTCGTTTAGCAGTACAAGATACCAGCATTATGGAAAGCAAAAATGTGGATGGATTTTTGTCAAGAAATAGCTCTTAATGCTGAACATTTCATCAGTCATTCTCTAGTATTTTGCCCCTACAAGATTGTGGTAAGGCAACTCTGGCATCATCACCATCTTTGTTTTTTCTTAACCCTTTCACACTCATTTTAGACCTATTAATGATAGGGCATGAAGACTATACTGGTTTAATTGGCTGAAGATGTAATTTAAGGAGAAAAGTTAATGGATTCTTGTTGGTTCTTTATATCAAGGGTCTTTGGGCATGTTTACATGCACTCCAGAGGTAGGGGGGTGGGGTGCTTTAATTTAAGTGACTGCAGCATGTCATGTATTAGCATCCTCGTTCTTTGAAATGGCAGAAGGGGTACTTTAACTAAGTGGGGATGCTGATAATTAGCATGCTAATTAGCTCCAGCAGACTTCTGTTTCAACGTGTTATAATTATAGAAATTAGCTCTTGTGTTAGAAATAGCTGGTTGAGGCTTCTAAAGTTGAGGCTGAGACTAACACCTGAATTGATGGTAGTTTTATGTTGTGGGAGCTTTGTATGGTATTTATGCTTTTATTTCATTAGTTCACTGTTTAGACTGCATATTCATGGTTTATGTGCCTGGTTATTCAGGTTGCATCAGTACCCAAAAGTCAATGTCCATTGGCAAAAAGAATCCCATCTTTCATCCTTGCCTCCACACAGAGTAAACACAAAGCTCAATTTATCTCTGCCCCTTCTTGAACTCAGATATATGGTTGAATGATCTAAGGGATTCAGAGTTTATGGCGACCTCACTAAGCTTTCTCCTCCCAGTTTATCTATGCTGTTCAGTTGCTTTGAGCACCAATATTTATAGCCAAGTGTTTTCATCCACCTGAAAGGTATGTCTGTCCCATGTATACCCACTGCTTGCAACAATGGTGTTTGGTGTTAGCACTTCATTTGATATCTGAGCAGTAAATCCTTCAAATTTTTAAAAATGACCCAAATAGTATTGCAGTGACTATGTCAAATGTTTAGTTTAGGAAAAAGAAATCATGGCTTAGGAAAACCAAATCACCTTATGGATATTTATTATGGACTCTTTAAATAGGCATTCTGTTTAGAACATTAAAGCTACTCAAATATTGTTCACACTTGATCAGTGGTTTTGAATTCAACTAGCTCTAAAAAATACTCTCTGGTTTCAAAACCTCTTAGGCTAGGGACAGACATTCAAAAAGCATTAGCCTGAATTGATTCAATCTTTGCAGGTTAGTCTAACCTGACTAGGCTGAGTCACTTTGTAACTGCACAGACATCCCAGAAATGCAGGCACATGCCTGCAGTGGCTCAGGCTAGAAGCTGGGGGGCACTAGAGCAGCCCTCCCTTCCCTTCCACAGGGCTGAGTTGAGGAGAGTGGCAGGATTAGGGAGGGGATACCCTCCCCCTCCATGATAACAGAGCATTAATCAGCTCTGTTATTAGGATTTATCACCACATCAGAAAACAAACTGCCTTTCATTAGTTCAAACTTTTCTTAAACAAAGAAGGAAAGGAGGGACATTACCAGCTGAGCTTTGATTAGTTCCAAAAAGCCCTAAGCCAACACTGCTGTCTGCCACAGCATGGACTGTAGCCAGCGTGTGGTTTGCTAGTTAATGCTGAAGTGTCTGTGTAAGGCAGAGGGGGTAGGGGATCCCTGCTTAGCAGGGAGTAGAGAGGGGAGGGGGAAAGCAGGAGGAAACCAGGCTCTGGTTGCAAGTCAGACTCTGCCTGCAAGTCTCTGCCAGAGCTGCAGCCAGGGAGCAGAGGGGAAGGGCCAGCCCTGCTGTGCAGCAGAGAGCCCCGCCCAGCCCAGAAAGCATGCTGGGATGCTTAACTTAAATCAGCAAGGGGTCTGGGACAGACATTGCATAAACCAGTTTGACACAAATCAGTTAAGTCTGATACTACATTCAACCAGGTTTATCTCAAACCAGTTTCAGCCATTGTCAAACTGGTTTATGTGCACTGAACATCTGTTCTGTTACAGGTTTAAACCAGTTTCTGATCACTTAAGATGGTTTATATGTAATGCCTCTCCCTAGCCTTAGAGAACATAGTAAAGAAACTTAAAGGAATTTCACAAGTCATGCAATAAAGCAGTGGGTATCCTTTCTTTCCTACTGCAGCAGCAGAAACAATTTGCACACCTATCAAGTAACAGTGCAACTACCCTCAGAAGTGTGGTAAACATCTTTTTTTTTTTTAAAAAAAGATCTTTTCTGTCTTGTTATAGGCAGAAGTTGATGAGAATATGAGGAGACTAATGAATTCCCTGCTTGGTGGAATCCTGATCAGCTTATTAAAATCCTTGCTAAAGAGCTACAATTCCACTGAGTGATTCTAGTGATATCCTAAACTAAGGAAGTTAACCTTGTATGACCTACATTGACTCATTAATGCAAGGTTAGGAAAACTTGTACCTGTTCTTTCTTGATGTAGATCAAGTACTAGGGTGGGATGAACTTACCAGAGAGCAGCAGACCATAAAAGAGGAAAAACTTAATTGAATCTTCATGCCTCAATCAAGGCATGAGGAGATTCAGCCTTACTATCTGTGCAACAGCACTGGAGCTTTGTCTCTAATGGAAATGAAATGATGATGTGTCTAATTATCTTCTAATGCTGAACATACTGTATCTGCAAAAAGCGGGTGAATGACATCATCCAGCACGGCATTTATGCAAGTTCAGGCACCACTTGTTATATTCTCCCCTAAAATGCAGAGGAGGGAGATTCCTTTTTCACTATAAACATGGCAAGTGCAGATTAAGGCTGGATTCAGATGTTTGTTTCCAAAATTTGGCATCCTGTTCAGATGTTTAAACCTGATCAGGTAATGCATTGCTTCATACTATTGTTATAATAATTTTAAATCCATCTACCACAGGATAAAACAAGCCTCATACCAAGAAGTATGGCTGCTCCTGTGAAATTTTCCATTTGAACATGTATTACTAGTCAAAGCAGCAAATATTAACAGGCTTACTAAAAAGATTTGAGAAAGGGAATAAAATAAATATTCCTCTTCCTACTGTTATCAACTTTTAGCTATTAAAACTGTAAAGAACCACATTAACAAGGCTCTCCCTGTCAACAAAAATGAAACAATGCTGAAACTGGAAACATTACTAAATCACAGAGTATGTCTTGAGATCCTTATAAGAGAGACCCACAGAAAAATCGATTATAAGGCACTATATTTGAAAACAGCTGTAAGATTTGTTAATTAAAATGTTTCTAATAACGAGGTAAGCCGAGGAAGTTTACCTAACGTTTCTTATAATTTAAATACCTGTAAAATGGAAGACCTTATTAAATGCATGATTCTATGTAGATGTTACAACACTGCAGTATTGATTTCAGACGTCCATCCATGACTGAGTTCTAGGAGACAGAATAATAGTGGAAATGTAACATGTGAAGGACTACATAAGCTGGTAACATAAGCTGGCACCAGCAGCAGTGAAGTGGGACTGCTTACATGATAGTCATGCACATACATGCATTTTGCCGAATCAAGCCAAAGGGAGGATGGTGTGAAGTTGTGTGTCATGAATATGGCCTTGTTGGTATATTCACTGCATGGTTGTGTTCTAACTGGAATAAAGCAGTAGCTTTCAACCTTTTTTCATTTGCGGACCCCTAAAAAAATTTGGATGGAATTGTGGGCCCCTTTGAATTGTAAGTGTGGGTAGTCACATACTTTTGATTGATCATACTCTTCTCTCACAGACCCCTTAGACATAGTCTGCAGAGCCCTGGGGGGTCTGTGGACCACTGATTGAAAACCATTGGAGTAAAGGTTTTTTTCAGTTCTGTCTTTATTGTGTTAGCATAATTTGGTCCTATATGAAAAAAATGGAGCTACCTTCATTTTTTAACTTAACCTTTTCACAACAGAAGCACACTTCACAAGCTTGTTCCTACTCTGAGACCATGGCCTTTGGTCCCTGCCCTTCCCTGGTTCTCTGTGGCTCTGACTCAGGGAGGTAGTATCCAGCTCAAACCCTGAGAGAGGGACCTCATCTTGGGGTGAGCCAGTGCAGCCCATAGATCTAAGCACTACAGCAGACATTTTATTTATTGAGGCAGAGGCCACCCAGCAAGAGGTTGTCTGTCTCCCTCCAAAGGGATGAGCAGTCCCCTGCTTTGTCCCCAGTCCAGTCCACCCAGCCCTGAGCAGCCCCAGAGATACTCGGGTGTTCTCTTTCCAGTCTCTCCAGCTCCCCAAAGCTTCTCCATTTATCTCAGTGCCCAGACTTTTCAGGATAGCAGCTTTCAGGATTTTCCTCCAGCCTTCTTTCCCTTTTGTCATGTCTATCCCCTCCGGATACCTCCTGGGTGTCAACCATCTCACCTTTGTTGATAGGTCAACAAAACCATTCAAGACTGCTGATGCTAAATGTCCATCTGGTCTCAACCTGTAGGTAACCAGCCTTGGCACTTATCCCCTCCTCTGTGTGCAGGCTAAGGAGGCAAACTGAGTTGCACAGTCTTATTAAAACAACAGTGTGAACACAGGGCACTGACAGATGTGCAACTTTCTATTCTAATTCATGGCGCTTCACAGAAAGGGGGAAGGGTGGAAACTGAGCTTCACTTGGAGCCAATCCAGTGGAGGAGCTGCTTGCCTGCAGGCCCTCTCCCCTAGTATCAGCCTGCCCCCCCCCCCCCCCCCCGGCTATCTCTGGTACTGTCTGCAGGAAAGGAGAAGGGATGGGGGAGAGGAAAGGAGCTGTGGGCTGGGGTTTGCTCAGCCTGAGCTGGACGGGGAGAGTGCTTGGGGGAGGCCATGAGGTGGGTGGGCGCCAATCCACCCACCCTGCCTCCAGCTCAAGCTGGGCAAGCCACAGCCCGCAGCTCCCTCCCCATCCCTCTTCCCTTTCTGCAGACAGCATAGGGGGTGGGGATGGGCTACATCAACCCAGCCCCAATCCTGTACAGAGATTGACAGAAGTTCCCTAAGGTGCTCCACTTTGGAGCACCTTCATCTGATACCTCATTAGATGAGAGTTAATTTGCATCAGCAAGGAACCTAGTTTTCTCTGGTTAAAAAAAAATCCCCAATTTTCAGTTTAAACCCCCCCCCCCCCCCCCCCCCCCCAGAATCCACATTTTTCTGTGATTTAAAATGAAGCACCACTATATCAGTGGTGCTTTATTTTAATCATGGGAAAATGTGGATTTGGGGTTCCTTTTTTTAAATTGAAAATTGGGTTTTGTTTTGTTTTTTTTAATCAGAGAGAACCAGGATCACTGGTGATCAGCCACTCTTGAAGCATTCTCCAGCCATGTACATGTTACGGCACAGCTGTAGAGCTCTTTCAGAGTGCTGATCACGTGACAAATGTCACTTCTGGCAGTGCCCACAGTTAACTCAAAAATACCACAGTAAAGCCTATAGTCTGTCACACCATGATGGCAGCCTCAGATGCCAGCTTGTTATATTTTCAAACATGCACTTTTGTGCTTTATCTCATGCTGCCTGTAAACATCCACAACACTACTTTATTATTATACTTCCAACTTCTCATTTAAACTTTCCTTAATTACTACAAAAAAACTTTACAGTGTTTAGACTACTGAAAGGCAGACACCACAGCCTACCATGCTGTCTCACACTGGCCAGTTGTTTATTTTTCATATATTCGTTTGTCTCTCTCCTTAAGCTTCAGTTGTGTGTGTTTGTACAACATCCAACACAATGATATCATTGTCTATGATTTCTAGGCTCTGCATTAATGGAAACTAATAATAGAATAAGTAAAAAACAGTGCTCATAGCATTGACAGTCATTTTCAGGAAAGTTCTATTTTTTAGTAACATGGCATTTCCCTTTGTATCTTTATAGAGACATCAGCAAGAATCAAATATCTGACATTGCTCCTGATGCATTCAAAGGCTTGAAATCTCTCAACTCATTGTAAGTAGAGAGTAAAAGTAAACGGGGAATTTGGGGAGCTTTCTAAGGGAGTAAATGATGATGATGATGACAGTAATAAAACAATAGCAGGTGATTTGGTTTTGCACAGTTGTCAGCTTGTGTGAACAACTTAATCTTTCATAAATGAAAATTTGATTGTGCAGAAGAAAAGGACGAACTGTTTATAGAACTCTAAGCTCCTTTACAGAATGGCACTCTGAAGACTGCTTATTTGAGTGCCTCTTCAAAAAAATGCTCTATATCTATCTTGCATGTGGATATGAAAGCTTTTCCCACCAAACTCATCTCAGACCCAAAAGAACATGCTACGTCTCAAAGCATTTTTGGTGCTCTAATAAAGCCCAACCCCCTCCTCCCTCTTCCCCCAGCCAAAAAACTCAAAAAAACAAAAACCCATATGACAGAAATCTCTTCCATTTTCTCAGTAGAATTAAGATTGTATTTTCTCAGAAAATTGCATGTGGAGAAACTTCATCAGTTAAGCAAATATTCATATTTCTTAGCTGTAATTACTGCTTTTGTTGAATGGGTAGGTGGATTAAAATACTACTTAATACAGAAACAAAAGGGGAAGGCAGGATCTCTTGACAACCATAATTTTTCTTTCTGTAAACACAAAAGTTGTTCATAGTATCAGGCTGAATATGAATACTGCAGTATTTCAGCCCGGCTCACAGGACTATTAGAACTGTGAAGCTTGTAATGGCTAAAAGGAGGCAATACAAGGTCAGACGCTGAATTCAGAAAATAAACCAAAAACAGTGTGTTGGGAAGAGGTTCAGATACGAAGAGGAATTTGAACTTGACTGGACTAGCATTTACCTGAGTTAATTTGAAATATGGTTTTAAACCCATTTAGATTAACTTAGTTTAGAGACAATTAGCCCAGCAATTATGGACTTGGCTTAAACCCAACTTGTTTATATACTTTATAAATGCTGCCATCACTTAATTTTCATGTGTTGAACAATACTAGTAAATAACCTACTTAATTTGTTGACCAATGGCAATACTGGAAGATTTAGCAGCATTGTACTGTATACTGTATTGTGCCCCTTAGGCAAAATGCTGAAAGATGGGCCTTAGCTGGTGTCCTGAATACAACTGGTAGAATGCCAGAAATATATATGAACTGTTGCTAATGTTTGTTGAATAGTTTTGAGTATTATTATCATCCTGCTAGGGAGCTGGTCAAATCCCACAACACTTTTTGCAAATGATTCAGTGAAAGAGTGACATTCAGTGAACACTAATTTTGGCACAATACGAGACTACCACTACTCCTGCAGCTCCACAGGCTTGTGCTCTGGGCAAACAGAAGCATGTTTCAGAGCCAAGGCTTCTCCACTGAGGTTGCCATGCACAGCTCAAATGCATTCAGATTTTTGATAAAAATAACATGAACAACCCATGTTGGCCTCAGATGGTGCGACAGCACTGTGGGAGACAGGCAGGAAGCCAGAGCTTAAACCAGAAGGATCACACGTTAACTTGGACCCAGAAGTAAATGAGGTGAATGTGTATACTGAGGGCCATTATCCAACAGTCTGCTCCAAGTACGTAAGCCTGAACTGGTTGAAAACTGGTTCAAACCAGTTCAGGTAAAATGGCACTTAAGGTAGAAGTAGCACATAAAGGTTATAGGGGTATAAGATCATAGGAAAGTAGATCTGGCAGGGAGCTCATGAGGTCATTTAATCCAGCTCTCTGCAGTATTGTTCCAGACTAAAAACCATCCCAGCCAAGTGTCTGTCTAACCTGCTTTTCAAAGTTTCCAAGGATAGAGATTCAATAACTTCTCTAAGTAGTCTGTTCCAATGCCTGACCACCCCTGTAGTCAGAAAGTTCCTCCTAGTCTCCAGCCTAAATTTCCTGTGCAGCCACAGAGAAAAGCTAATCTCCACCCTCTCTGAAATCACCCTTTGGGTGTTTAAGTGTCATCAAATCCCTGTTCAGTCTTCTCTTTTCCAGGTTAAATAACCCTAGTTCTTCCAGCCTTTCTTCATAAGTCATGTTTCCAGGCCCCTGATATTTTTGTTGACCTGCATTAGCCTTTCTAAACTGTCCAAATCCATCCTGAAGTGTGTGGCCCAAAACTGGACATACCACTTCAAGTGAGGCCTCACCAGTGCTGGGTAGAGCAAAATAATCACTTTCCTTGATTTGCAAGTGATACAACCCAGGAAAACCAGTTATATATCCACCTTACAGTACTTTCATCTTGTCTATATTTCAGTTATCAGGGATAAGAAGCAGCTAAAGGAAGATAGAAGGAGAAAAGCTGCATCTAAAGAGGTCTTCCTTTATGAAGAGGTCTTCCTTTATGTAGCATGAGGCACTGCCTCGCTCTCAATTTCTTTCCTTCTTCAACCACCCTGACTTGTGCTGTCATTGTTCTCCTTTAAGAGGACTGGTTTAATAAGTTAAAATCAAAGCTAGAAATTCCCTGTTTCCTTCTACTGGGTCAGGAGTCCATTATTCTCACACTTGCCTTTTAATTCCTTTTTAGGAGATTTACTCCTGCCATTCTCCTCAGGCAGACCTCGACAAGCTTTTCCTCTGACTAAATAGGGAGAGCTAGTTGGATGTGGAACCCTTGTAGATATTACCCTGCAACCTTTCTTCTCTTTATGTCCTCTTTAGAGTACATTTGATCATGTCTTTTTTTAGGGAGGAAAGATCTACTGAGTTCACTCTAGTACGTGGCCTGAGCTGGGGACACATCACCTAGATCTTTCTGAAATTATGCTCCATCCCCGAACTATCATAGCTTGGTGCCTGATCACTAAATCCA
Source organism: Alligator mississippiensis (assembly GCF_030867095.1). Classification (NCBI taxonomy): domain Eukaryota; kingdom Metazoa; phylum Chordata; order Crocodylia; family Alligatoridae; genus Alligator; species Alligator mississippiensis. Next base: position 51,374,262 of record NC_081832.1, read on the forward strand.
GCTAGCACCCTAATATGTCAATTGGGCTAGGGACAGAAGTTGCATATAAACCGGTTAAAGTGATCAGAACGTGGGTTAAATCTGTAACAGAACAAAACTTCAGTTCACGTAAACCAGTTTCAAAATGGCTGAAACTGGTTTAAGATAAACCTGGTTGGGTGTAATATCAGACTTAACTGATTGAGGTCAAACTGGCTTATGGAACTTCTGTCCCAGACCCCTTCCTGGTTTAAGTTAAATCAGAGTTCCCCAGCATCCCAGAATGATTTTCAGCCCTGGGCTAGGCTAGGCTGGGCTGGGCTGTCTGCTCCAGAGCGGGACTGGCCCTGCCCCTCGGCTCTCTAGCCAGAGCAGAGGCAGGGGCATGGACAGATGCAGGCCTGGCATGGCCCCCTGAGGCAAAGGGGGAAGGGAGGGGTTTTATTTCCTCTTCCCTCCCCTCCCCGCTTGGGACTTCAGTTGGGATCTGCCTGCCTGGAGGCACCAGCCCCTGTCAGGGTCCCTCCCCCTTCACTGCTCCAGGGGTGGTTCAGGGTCCGGTCAGCATCTGGCTGGGAGCTAGCCACGCTCCTTGTCCCCTCCCCCAAAAGCCAGGCTGTTTTTCCCCCCCCCCCCCCCCCTCCAGGCACACCCTGTCTGAGGTCCCTGCAGGCCAGGATGGGGGTTTACACTATCCCAATCATACTCAGGCCTGCTGTGGTCTAGCCATGCCTCCTCTCTCCCTTTGGCCAGATCACTGCAGAAGGGAAGGGAGGGCTCGCTGTAGCACCCCCTGTCTTCTGGCCTGAGCCACTGCAGGCATGTGGCTGCATTTCCAGAATCAAAAGTGAATGTCTATTCACTTGCTTGCCAGCTCAATCTATGCAGAGTTAGACTAACCTGCAAAGATTGAATCAATTCATGCTCAGGCTTTTTGAATGCCTATACTTAGCCTTGGAGGCACATAACAGGTGAGACTAATATAGCTCTTACAAACAGTCAAAGGATAAATAAAAGATGGGACAAAAGGAAAGAGCAAAATTATCTCATTTGTGGGGGTTTGGTGTTTGTTTGTTTTTTTGAGCCCTTGGGCATGTTCCCATGAAAGGGAATGTGTGTTTCGCAGAGACAAACAGCAGTGGCACAATGTGTGCTGCTGCTGCTTGTCCCCGGGGAACGCCTATGCCATGCGCGCTCTGGCACATGGCACATTTCCCCCTTTCCCCCTGTGGGGTAGGAGAAACTGGGACCAGCAACTGTACTGGCCCCAGTAGACATACCTGAGGTCCTGCAGGCCTCCAGGAGCTGCAGCTGCAGTGATCATGTAGCAGGGAGCCTGGCTGGCAGCTGGAGCAAGACTTCAGCTGCCCAGGATCATTTTGGGCAGTGTGCACTGCCCCAGTGTGCTGCCCCACTTTTTTTAGGTGTGGGTTTTTTGACCCTGGGATCTCCCCTGCTCTGTGAATTAGCAGTGTGGGGAATGCCTACATGTGCAGCACTCATCTGGACGCGCTGCTTGAGACCCAACCCAGTGATTTCATTCTTTTCTTTTCTGCATGGACACTACCTTCTGTTTTATGCATAAATTGAACCAAGAATTATTTTTCCATATTTTATCATTGAGTTGAGTGTGATTATTGTCAGGAGACAATGTTTGCCAGCAATGAGGTTAAATCTGTACATCCCACAAGTGAGTTAAGACAAGGACAAAAGGAGGGAAAATATTAATGCAGAAATGGAACCTAGCAATTTGCTTGCCATGAAAATGGATCTTTTTTTTTTTTTTTACCTTGCAGTTTCCCCATTTTCTACTCTTCCCTTCACTCCACACTTGACTGCAACTGCAATGTATTCTGTACTTTCAGGAGAATGAAAGTGCCTATCTGGAAGACTGCCAACTTTTTTTTTAACAACTGGCTAATGGGGTGCATGTAGTGAGTTACCTATCCAAACTGTTCAGAATTCAGTTAAGTTTCACATCACCAGACTTCATTGTTGATTCAGGATACTCTGCCTAGCATAGTTATAGTAAGGCAGAAAAAAAGAGTGGAGTAATTTTCAACACACAGGAGTACTTTTACATCAACACACACACACACACACACACACACACACACACACACACACACACACACACACACACACACACACACACACACACACCTTAACTGTTTAGGGTCAAGTCACTAGGCTTCCCCTAATATTTATATGCTATTCCCATCAAAAAATCTCTTATCTGTAGGACTCAAAGAGATTATCACATCACAGCTCCTTAAAACAACACTTCCTGCCTTGGCATACATTTTTTTTTTTTTTTTTTTTTTTTTTTTAATACTTACCAGAAAAAAGATGAACCTGTCTTATATAGGGCATCAAGATATTACCATTCTCAACATGGACCCCAAAAAGCAGGTATACTAGGTTTTTTTTTTCCTCCCCCTTAACACATTATATCAGTAGAAATTTGTTCCTCAGCAATGGGGAATCTATAATCTATGTTTGAACTAAAAAGATTTTTCAGTGTGTTTGGGGTGTTATTTTACCTCACCCCACACCCCACCAATACTCTTCTGTAAGGGTTTAGGAGCTGTGGCAACAGTCAGGAAGAATAAGCTGTGTTTCTGAGGTTTTCATAAGCTGTTCTCCATCTATAATCTTTGGTCACTGATTGCATAGACTTCTGGATGGATGGTCTGTAGGATTGTTTCTGTTGCAGTCATGAGCCTTTCTGATGCAATGTTTGTAGAGTTCAGAGCTCCTGTAAAATCTTATAAGATTTTTTTTTTGGTCACCAAATACACTTAAAAATAATCATAACTATCAAGCATCTCCTTTCAGGCTATTTTATATTCCAGGATGTGTGCTTGATTTAAATTCAACCATGCTACTACTTCTGGTCAAGGTGGAACCCAAAATGGAAGTTGACCTAGAGCTTGTGGCTCATCCTCAAAAGGAGGGTATTGGATAATGCATGACCTTAGTATAGTGGTTAGGACACTGTGGATTGTATGTTCAAATCCCCTCTGGTGGAGGGGAGGCCAAAACCTGAGTCTTTCATATCCTAAATAAGATGTTTAACCACTAAGCCTTCTTCCTCTGGTGTCTAACATCTACTACGTACGAGTTTTTGACCAGCTTCAGTTTCATAATGTATGCTTGCACAGGTACATACATACACAGAGCCTTGCATGTACAGAGACAGTCTGCTGAGCAGGTTCGGTATCCATGTGGATGCATGTGCATCCACACCGAACACTGTGTGTAAGTGCCAAAATAGCATTTGTGTGGTTGTGTAAGTCAAAGTAAAATAGGATGCTATCCCTGTTTTCTCTTCATTTTCCCAAATATAAATAGGGTTGTACTACCCTACCTCACAAAGCTCTTGGGTAGTTAGATACATGAAAATCTTATGAGTTACTCGCATCCTATAGTCCTGGGGCATTTTTACATGTGCTCAGGGGGGTGGAGGACAGCACTTTAATTAGAGTGGCTCTTAAAGTGTAACCACATCTCATTCAACAAGCTTTAGTTCAAACACCCCCGCCGCCATTTTTTAAGTGCAGGGATGCCAATACATGAGATGCAGGAGGCTGCTGGAGCACAGCGATTCCAGTGTGTTGGTGCAGCCTTGCTGCCTGTATATAGGCACCCCACTGACCACAAATATACCTAAGATAAATAGAAGTAAAATCTTGAAAATAAGACTTGATAAGGAACAGTTATTATAAAATAAGAGGCAGTAACAATTAAACCATACCACTTGTGGGATTCTTGCCATCTACTTAATTCATAGTGAGAGACAGAGAGAGAAAGAGAGACCAAATACCCCAGTTGTTAAGGGAAGTTAAGTGGTACTGTTGGAACATTGGTTGCTATTTGAGTTTTAAGTAAAAGTTTAAGCCACAAATGTAGTGCTTTTTTAAATATATTAGATTTGCAAGCTGTATTAAATTATTATATTGCTTCAATTAGGTTTTTGTTAATGAAATGCAAGTTTCAGGCACAGCTTTGGAATATGGAGAATAAGTTAAAAACAGTTTTCTTTTTCAACTCTGTTTCAGCTGCTGTATGCACTTTCTACAGTAAATTAATTTTTGGTTTATCAAGTGAAACATCTGGCTTGAATATCAGAGAGGGGTTTGGATGTGAGATTAGTGTCTGCTTATTGTATGCAGTATCAAAGATATAAGAGTATTCTGGGAGCCAGTAGGCTTTCCACACACTTAATTTGTCTGTGCCAAGAGTTCAAAAGGCCTTATCCAGACAGTCTGGAGACATTTTGTGTGATATGACAAACTACCCTAACCCCTTTAGGTTGCTCAATTGTGAAGGAATAGATTTCTGAACAGTGCAAGATGAAAAATCTTTCACCTCCTCCCTTCTGAATTAGGCCCACAAGCGATTTATAAGTTTAAATCAGCTTGGATACAGATACAAGACTAGGCTTAGAGTTTGGCATGGCATTCACAATTTATATTATCACATAATGTTTGGTGATATATCTAGTGTCATTCCTGATGAAATCTGCATTAAATAAGTGCTGAATGTAGTTTTAAAATAACAAACTGCATGGAGTGATTTTACTACGATTTATTTGCCTTAATTTGTTTTTCAGAACCTTGAAACAGTGGGGAAAAAATGTCCATGTTTCCTTAAGGTTTCACAAACTAAGAGTACAATTCCTGGCCTTTTTGACATTCCTGAACCCATGCCATTGTTGTCGTTATTTTGGAAGCATAAGTCTTTATAGTGCATGTGTCAAAGTGGGTATCCCCGCTAGCCGTAGCTAGCCCCCCACCTGCCTTTGGGCATGCTGCCAACCTGTCTCGCCCACCATGCATTGTTAGAATAATAATATACTGCTAAATAAGGTGGGAGGCTGCCCATTACTGCAGCCCCATTATTGGGGGTTTCCGTGGCTCCATACCTCCCCTACACCATGGCCCAAGCCTCGCAGATGGCATCCAGATGTTACAGTGCCCCTGGCCTACAGCCAGAGCATGCTTAGGCCACGCCATCAGGCCTCAGTCACACACACAGTGATACCGCCCACCTGTCACTCAGGCCTCACTCGCTGCACCCTCCCTCACAGGGTCTCTTTCTCACATCGACAACTTATGCCGCCTTGCTCCCTCTTAGAGCAGGCACCCTTTAGCCATAGGCTTAGCTAGTCCATTCCTTGGGTGGCAGATGTACTGCCTGTTGGGCCTCCCCCATGTGGCCAGCTAATTACCTGACCAGGTCTAAGCACACTCAGGCCTCTTTCAGGGTAACACTCAGGATCTGTATGTGTACTGGGCCCTCAGCCCTCTATTCTCCCCCTCTACTCAGGGCTCCATACCACCCCCTCTACCGAGGTCTCAGGGCTTCCCTCCTTGGGTGGGCTCAGGTGGGCATAGCTGTGCCTGGCCCCCTCTACCTCCATTGTCACCTGACCCACCCAAAGGTGGGAGCTGGGGTTAAGGCACCCTGACCCACCTTTCACTGGGGTGGTAACTGGCCTGGCATTTCCTGGGGGCTCCTGTGCCATTGAAAGCCCCACCAGGACACCCAATCCTGGCAGGGTGCAGTTTTAGGTCATGCCCAGGACCAGGAGCCTCCTAAACCATACCCTAAAGCTCCTCCCTTACCTCCAGGTGATACCAGCAGCCTTGCAACCAAGCAGTGTTGTTGCTTGGCCTTCCTGCAGCAAAATGCCCTGTTTATATGGGCAACCCTGAGTCCAAAATGGCTGCCTGTATCAGGCACCTGCTGGCTGCTGCCTATAGGCCCTTAAAGTGGCAGGCACAAACAGTGCCCTGCCACAGTGCAAATCATTTTCACTGTCTGAAGGGAATTTAAAAAACATTTTGAGGACTGAAAAAACTATTGTATTAAGCCATGATTTCACATGTCAGTCAGAATCTTACAACCAAGCCAAAATAAGAGAACTGGAAGCTGGAAAACAGATGGTCCAGAGCAGTGGTTCTCAACCTTGGTAGACTTAAGACCCCCTTAGACTCAAGGCACCCCTTGGAGAATGCCAGTTCTTAGTTTTCCCTTGTTTTTTGACTATGGAAAAACAGTAGAGTAAGTCTTATGTTGCAAACAACTCAGAAAGACAGCAAGAGTTCAGAATATTTTAGATGCTATGAATTCCAATATCTGCCGTTGTTGAGAGCATCAAGCACAGTAGTTTTTAGCACAAAGTTGAAGTAACCCCTACATTTTCATGTTCTGCTAAAGTTTTTGTTGTTTAACTGGATTTTTCTAGACATATCTTGTTTTGGAGGGTAAAAGTGTGTGGCCAATCAACCTGCAGCACATAAACATAGTTCATAGAGGGTGCATCTACGTGAGATACTTCGAGGTCAGTAGACTCATTCTACTACACATTAGCATGGTGGGCAAGACCCATGCTAATGTGCAGTAGAGTTAGTCTACTGTGCATTAGCATCACCAAAAAATGTATACCATAGCTAATACGCAGTAGCGCCAATTACAATACATTAAGCTAGTACCTGTAATTAGGTTGGCTACAAAAGACCAACTCACAGGATCATAATAAATTCTAGTTTATTGGGCAGGATGTGAAATTACCAATAACATCATCAATGCAGACTTTGAGTTATGGGTCGTACTGGTCACCTTAGCATATACACACATGCACTCACTCATTCAGACCCACATAGTATAGTGTATAGTAGCTGTATAGTAGCTGCTGTAGCAATTGTGAAAGCACTGGTGTCAGTATATCTACCTATATATCAGTATATATACCTATATGTCAGTATATCTACCTATTTGAGGCCCTGAAGTCTGCTATTGATGGTCACCTTCCTTCAAGGTGATGTCTTCTCCAGAAGGGAGTTACTTGCTTGTCCTTCTGTTTCGGTAGGTGAGGTGCTGGATGACAGGGCACCACTGAGTGTCATGCTTCACTGCCTTTCTGGCAGACTTGTGTGATCCCCAGCATCATCTTGGCTACTGAATCCAGAGGTCGCTGTCCCACATGGGTCTTGAGTAGTACCTGACAGCTGTTAGTCAAAGGGATCTTGCCTGCTGGTAGCACAATTTTAGGAGTCAGTTTGTGATTTTGATTAATTAACTATGGTATTGTTAAGGGTTGCAGGAATAGTCAAGAGGATAGGTACTCAGTTCCAGGAATCAGTTTTTTAGCTTGATTAGCTTAAAATGGTGTTCCTTTGCTAGGCTGTTGTCTACTGATGATCATCATTCACTCTCATTCACGCAAGGGACCACCCAATATACCATATTTTATCACTTTACAATTACAATTTCAATGCAGTTTTAACAATGGTCCAGGGTGTAACTTCGTTCTACAGGGAGTACATTCCTTAAGAGTTTAGAAGTATAAAATATAAAATACAAAACGCCATGGTAAAGATGAGACAGATGAAATATAGAAATGCACTGTGAGAAATATATAAAAATGCAATGTGAGGTAGTGAGGATCAAAGGTTACTGGGGACAGTAAGTGAATTAGAACCAGGATATTACAGACTTTGCAGTGGATATTCTATTTCTTTTGTTTTCTTTAGTGACACTGAGCTTAACTGATATGTAGATGTAGTTTCTAGGTTTCTCCTACAGGAAGCCACTTCAGCTTTCTGGCTTGCTGTGAGCCTTACCACACCCATGCAATGAGTGTACTAGGTCTCTGCCAATACTTAGAAGGAAAAGAAATGCACAAAATGGCAAGGTGCAGGCAAGAAGGGGTTTATGTTATATCCATATCCAGAAGGAAAATATACAAAGGGGGCTTTTGGCTACAATTATAGATACTAAACTTAATGCACCATAATTATGGTGCATTAATGAATGTGTAGATGTGCCCAATGACTACCTTTAATAGAGTTTCTGCTTGTTTTATTTCTTACTACAACAGATACTTTATGATGAATAATGGACTAACAATGTTTTTCTGTCATTTATTGTGTTTTAAATATAATAGGCTGATTTCCCCAGATTTCTGCTTCAGTGCTTGTACTGCAGCCAACCATGGTTTTGAGGTTTTACATGCATTGTCCTTACCAGGGTTTGGAAGGCTGATGACAGCCTGAAAATTGTTGCTAGCTGAATCCCAATCTGCCAGGTGCTTTAAGAATTGCACCATGTGGGTTACAGCTATGCTGAAGGCATTTAGCTGTGAACTGGCAGGCTGATGGCTCTACATGCTATCAAGAATATAGCCTTCAGATGGCTCAACTGCACATATGCCACAACAACAATCCACTGACATTAGAAAGCCACCTGCAGAAATGTGAGAGGTTATTTGACTAAAAAAGATAGAGAACAATGCTTTGGAACTTATCATAGTGGCATTAGCCTAAGTAGCCTTTTCAGGGATGTGTGGATACAATTTGTGCTGGGGATTTGGAAGACAGGAGTGTTTCAACATTTTTCAGGAGTGTTCCAGATCGGCATCCACCTTTGGCAGAGAAACTACTGATGTTTGTAAATCATGGGGAGAAAGATGTGGGACAGAAGGAAAGAAGAGAGAATTCTCCTTGCTGTGTAATCTAACTCACTTTCAAGGTTTTAAATTTCAAAACAAAGTCATAGGGATCTGAGTTGTGGAGAGAGAGTTCAGCCACAGCTTGTCTCTTGCTGCCTAGGGGGAAGCCTATATTTATAACCCCTTCTCCCTTCCCCGAAGAACAATGTCTTCTCCACTTGGAGGTAACTGGCAGTTATAAAACCCTTGAAAGCAGCCCATTTATTCTGCCAACTGGCCTGGAAAGCACAGGATGCCCTCACTAAAAAGTGCTAGCGCTTGGTCTTTGTGGATTCATGAATTGTCTCTGGGCACTATTTTCTTTGTTTATTTTGCTTTTATTGTGTATTTACTGTACCACTGTATTTTTAATGCAAAAGACTTCCTAACTGAGTATGAGGCATTAAGGGAGGCAGGCACATGCATGTTTGTGTTCCAGATTTGCCCATATAGCTAGCACACCTGCATGCACAAATGGCCCATGTGTAAATTAGGAAGACAAATGAACATGTATTTTACAGCTCTTAATACTGTAGCTAAACAACCAAGAATAAGTCCTTTGATGAAATAGGCATTTTGAGGGTATGTGGAATCACTGAAATGATCAGCTGGGTCTCTGTAAATGCTGTCTTCTTGAGTTAACCTATAATTCAGATATTCCAGAAACATTGGTGTATGCATGCCTATGAGAGGAGTCCAAGAATGATGCATGATATTGGCCAATGTGAGGTATGGCTATGCATCCCCTAAAAGTAACTCCTAGGAGCAATGATTTCAAGAGAGCCTTAAACACTCCTACTAATGGCAGTATAACTTTGGAGCAAGAGACTGACAATAATCAGGTTGATGTAGGCATTTCAACACTTGTCTGCCTCACATAGAAATAATAAAAGTGCCTGTGTGTGCAAATGTTTTTGTGCTTTCAATTAGAAAGAATAAATGAAAATGTAGGATGTAAGGAAATAAGATGCAATGTCATGTGCTTCTCCCATCACCTCTTCAGTTCCCCATATGGAAAGGTTTAACTTCCACTGTGACATGGTGGGCAGACAATGATATTAGTCAATTTGGCTCTGTGTAGTGCTGAACATTAATGTGAATTACAAATGTGTGCCTGAGCAATCATACTGACTTTTATTTAGTCATTAATTTATCCAAACATTAATGTACCCCATACACGCAGACACAATTAGACTTGGAAATACTTGTTTCCTTTTTATGGATTTTTGTTTTATAATAAAAGAGTTTAAAATATTAAAAAGTTTAAATATGTCCAAGTTTTCAAATTCAAGAGAGCAATATTTTTTATGACTTTTCTCTTTAACTTGAACGCAAATAACGGACTTCCTCTAGCCACAGTCTTTCAAGATGCCTTTGGGTAGCATGATCAGTGTTGAGCTTAAAATCTGTGCAAGAGTTCTTCACTGATGAAGGAAATTAACATTATGAGCCATACTGCCAAGATAGTAATTGGTCTGTAGTAGTAATTTCACTCCCTTCCACAGCTATACATCTGCTTTTAGTTGGTTGGAAATCTTTGGAACTGCTTCCCTAAACCTGCAACATTAGTGCTTATCGAGTATCATTGATGAACTTTTACAAATCTAAGAAAGAGATGATCTCTGCCTCCTGATAGTTGAGATAGAACTGATAGTTGAGATCACTGGGCAGACTATTAAGCTTCCTAGGGCTTGGATAATATCTTAGATTTTGAGGTTCTTATCCAAATGAAATCTCTAAACCCAGTAAACTTTATTCCTCTTAAGTAGATACATTAGCAGCTAATGTCTAGGATATAAAACCTATGTAACTAGGATGGAATTGACAAGAAGGATAGAAGTGATAAGTGTTTCTCAGTTGAGAAACAGTTGTTTATGTCAATATAACAAAAAGTTTTGAAGATAAAAACAGCTGGAAACTTAAAATAAAAAAATGAGTTAGATGCGGTAGCCCATTACTTAGCAGTATCTACCAACATAACAAGTCATGTCAACTTTTTAAAATATATAATGCTTGTTTACTAGGTAGTTGTTCAGTTCCCAGAAAATGCAGCAGTGGAAGTAAGTGAATGTTTGGTTTAAAACATTTACAATATTAGGGAATTATTTTATACGGAGGCATTTTTTTAGGCTCAGTAATTAGTTAATCTAGAAATTGTTCCAAATGCTGAGTGTATGTTTGAAGAATTATAAATGATTAAGCCAATGTAGCTGTGCTGTAGTAAATCCAGAAAGTATCTTTAAAGGTCCATCATGCAAAGGCTTTATTTCCTAGGGCTGTGCAAAGCTTTGGTGGCTGATTTGATTTGGAGGAGATTTGGCCCGATTCAGCAGCCAAATCTCCAAATCTGAATTGAATTGAGAGACCCATTAAAAGGTCTGAATCAAATTGGAAGCCTCCGGATCGAATCAGAGAGATTTGGAGATTCGGAAGGCTTGCAGTGAACAGAAACTGAGACAAGGGAGGGGGGATGAGGTGATCTTCCATATATGAAAAAGCCTTGGGGTAGGGGGGGAGGGGAGGGGAGACTGCTCTGATATTGACATCTGTAGCTGACCAGTGACTGTGATCTTTCTCTGAGTTCCTTTCCAATCACAGTGCTCTGGGGGAGGGATGTAGAAACAAGATATAAAGCTGTGTCTGAAGTGATCTGTGCATTTTGTGAGCTCTCTCTCAGAGCAGCAGCTTCTGAAAGGCTCTGGTTTGCTAGCTAGTTTCTTGCTGGGTAGTCTTTCTTCTCGTAAGTTGCATCCAATCCTTTCCTGCTTACCCTTGCCTACCATCCCTATTGTTATCCCCATCTATTGCTTTCAACTTATTCTTCCCCCAGAATCCTCTTATTTGTTCTTGTTAGTCTGGCTTGATTCCCCCACAAAAAGAAATCTGTGTTTTCCCTGACAGTGTGTCCTCACTGTGCAGGAAAACACAACATATATTACATGCACACACATTTTGCAGCACACCCAACATTATGAAGTGTGCTGGAAAGGCAGGTGCCAGGTCTTCTGGCAGGGGAGGGAGAGGGGGCAGAGGGAGAGCTACAAGTTCCCCCCCACTCCAAACATATATGCACCCTCTTTCCTGGCAGCAGAGCCTCCCAGTGCCAGAGGAGGAGCTGAGGGCCATAGCATAGGAAATTCTGGGGAAGGAGGGGGAATCTGAGTTTGTGCTCCACACATCTCAAAGTTCCCCTAGAGGCAGGTGTCCTTCTCTGGAAGGCACTTTGAAGGAGGTTGTGGGGTCAGGTGGCTCAGCTCCTCCTCCTGTTGTGCCTCTGCCTAGTGAGGAGGGGGATAAGGCAGGATCCCCACCCTCAACCCAGAAGCAGGTGGGTGGTGTAGTGTGGGATCATTTTGGAGGTGGCAGATGATCCCAGGTATGCTACCTGACAGCACTGCCAAAGGCAGATCAGCTGGGGCAAGGATGTGAGACACTTCGCCACCACGGTGATGCTGCTGCATCTCAGGAGGCAGCACCCCCTTGCCCTTCTTCCTCCTCAGCCTGGCACCAGTGGGAGCGTGCCCAAAAGGAAGTCCCCCTCTCACTCCAAAGCCCCCATCCCCATTAAGCAGAGGCAGGCCACCCTGGAGCAGTGGGGGAAAGGCAGAGGGAAAGGGGGGCGCATTCCCAAGGCAAGTGAGACCACCCAGGGCATTGGGAAGATTCTTGCTCTGGATGGCCAGTCCTTTGTTGAGCGTCCAGGGTTCAGACAGCTCATGGCACTCATGGCTGCCTTGTACCAAGTGCCTACACACACTACCTTTAGCAGGATAGTGGTGCCCTCCCTGTATGAGGCATGTAGGGAGTACTTGAGGGAGGAGCTGCACAATGCAGGGCCACAGGTAGCCTTGTACTTCACTTTGGACATCTGGAGCAGCCAGGGTGGAGATCATGCCTACCTCTCCCTCACAGGGCACTGCTGCGATCAGTCAGACTGTCAGTGGGCTCTCCTTCAAACCAATGTGATGGATGAGTCCCACACGGCAAGGGAGATTGTGGTGGAGATCACACGGCAAGGGAGATCGTGGTGGCATGGTGCAGGGGTGGCTTGGTAGGCAGGGCAAGCTTACCTGTGGCTTCATAGTCAGTGACAATAGGGCCCTGCACCACTCTGCCTAAAACCTGGCAGGCCTCATGCCTGCACTAGGGGCTACCATCCCTGCTGCATTTATCCTGCTCTGCCTTAACACACAAGTTTTGCTTTCAACAGTTTGAGGTACACTTTCACAGAAACCCCTGCACCTATCTCCTTGAAACTTGGCAGGCTTCATGCCCTCAGAAGGAGCTACCATCCCTAGTGTTTTCATCTGAATCTGCAAAAAAAGGACAAAGTTATAGGTACTTTAATGATTCCCCATCATAGTCTGTGGCCAAATCTCCGAATTGGTGCCAAGTCTCCAAATCTGAATCAGCCAAATCGAATCAGGACAGTGATCCAAATCACTGAATCAAATCACTGTCCCTCCGAATCAGTGGAATCTGAATCTGAAGTGAATACTTGCTGCTTTGCACAGATCTATTATTTTCCACTAGATTTATCTTAACATAATAATTGAAGTGAAGAAAGACAAGAGGAGATAGGATTTGGGCCAGCAGCACCTCAAGGTTCAGGTCATTTGATTTATTGACAGTGAATAAACTATTTCAGTGCCATGTATATTTAGAGTCTCAGGCAAGAGTAAAGGAATTGTATTATGATAACAAAACTGGCATGTTCTTTTGCATATTGATTTTACAGAAATAAATCATGCTTAACTTCACAATTGTACATATAAATTATTTATTTAGCGTATCACAATATTAACAACTGATAGCAAATATCATGCAGTATCATTCACACCTTAGTTTTTTTCCATCTTCTGTGTCCATTAATCTGAAAACATTAACCAGTTAATCTGCACAACACTCACAGGCTGCGTCCATACACAATAGCCGTGCAATATGTGGTGCTACAGATACATCTGTGGCACCGCATACCACACATTCAGTTGTTCTCCACACTGCAAGGGAGCAGTGTGGAGGGATTTTTTGACCCCTTAGATATGGGGGTCAGAAAAATCTGTGGGGGGGGGGAAAAAAAAAAGGAGAGTGGCACATGTGATGGCAGCACATGCCACCCAAAGCCAGAGCCTGGCTGGCCAGAGTCACACACTGCTGCGGCCAGGCTCTGCACAGCAGGATCACTGCTATTGCAGCCCTGGGAGGTTCCCAGGCAATCCTGCTGGGGACAACCCAGCCTTCCCAGTGCTGGCCCCAGCCTTCCCTACCCCACACGGGGTAACTTCCTGTGCACCAGAGAATGCATGGCACAGACGTTCCCTGGGGACAACTAGCAGCAGCACAAGGTGCACTGCCTTTAGTTGTCCCCAGGGAACCAAATGTCTATGCACATCTCGATGCAGCCACGCTATTTAAATATTTTTTTTCCCATTTCAAGAAATGCTGTATGTGTGGTATGTGGCTAAAAATGTATTGAGAAGGTGGGAGTAAGATTTTTAACAGCACCCAACTCCCACTGGATTTAAGTATGACACATGAAATATTTAACTGAGGTATTTTTGAAAATGTTACCCTAAGTCACTGATGCAAAAGTCATACAACAAGAAAAGTGGAATATAGCTGGGATAAGAAATCAAGAGATGGGTTTTGTCAGGTGTGTAAGGTTACACTCTAAACACTAGCCCGGGAAGGATAGTATAATAATGGCTTTATTTAAATTTTTGTTTTGTTTTTCTCATATAGTGTCTGTGTGTGATGTGGACTTCTAATCTGTCCTTTGAAAATTAAAAAAAACATTTTTAACTAAGCTGAAAGTCCATGCTATATAACATAATTCCAACCAATGCCCCTGAATCTTTTCTTATTTTTGTTACTGTACTCCAACTGATTTGCAAGGAATTTGAAATATTTGGATAATCTTATATTCCCCGTCTGTTCTCCTTTATACTTGCTAGTTCAAGCTAAGCTTGTAACTAGTGAGGTCAGAATACTGTATGAGATGCTTCTTGTGGGAAATTTCATGCCTGGTTGCTTAACTGAATGTCTTATGCATTTCCATTAAGCAACTGAATTTACTTTACCCGACTAGAATGCTATATCTTTTAAAGTTTGTGTCTGCACTTGTGATTTGTTCTTGTTTCACTACTGTTGAGAACCATACAAGGCCTTTTACATCACATACAGTGACTCTAGATAAACAAAGCAATTTATAAAGGGAGAACAGAGAAAGCATGGAACGAAAAATAGTTTAGGTGCAGTTTTTGGACAATGTCCAGTTTCTGCATTAAAAATGCTTTTCAACACCAGGTGAAGCCTGAATCATAACAGCTCATTTAATACCATGTGCCCTCCTGAAAAGAAAATGAGATTAGTAGTTAAATGAAATGCCCACAAATCCTGGGCATGGTACACAAAATCAATAAAAATTATAATGTAGGCAGGCAGGAGGATAGTAAACTGGACTGTTACTTACAATTTCTTTTGTCTCCCCAAACCTTTCAGAGTGCTCTATGGAAACAAGATCACAGAGATTCCCCTGGGCCTTTTTGATGATCTTGTCTCTTTGCAGTTGCTGTGAGTATGATCCCTTTCTTTTTTTATGATACAGCCTAGCCTGAATTATAGTTTTTTCAGCTTCTAGCTTTAATTTCAAGCTCTTGTTGGTCCATTTTGCATTGAGGCATTTTAATTTGTTCCTTCCTTATGAGGGTAGCAGTGAAACAAGAGATAAAAAAAGAAGGTTCCTGTTGTTATTTAGCTCAATGCCCATATATAGTTAATTCAAACGGTTGCGTTTAAGGATGGAAAGAATAGGAACGAATACATTCTAACATGGGAAGCAGTGTCATCACAAAATGTGAGGAGAAGGAGGATTTCTTCTCTTCATATAAAATATTAATTGATTGCACATGTGACTGAGTATTTGGATCTTCCATGACAGCTTTATGGCACATAAGCAAAATAGCAATATCTAAGGATATTATCTTCTCCCGTTATAGTTGATATGTATACATATATATTCTGTATTTTTATTACACTGATTATGGCTCAACTGAAATACAAATTATCTCTAGCCAGTGCCATTAATATTTACATAGTCATATACTTTAAATTGACAGGTTTGACTTATTCTAAAATGCAATTATAATCTGAACAACAGTGTATTCTGAATTATAAATAGTTTCATTTCTGATTAACATCTGGGAAAAATGTTCATGGACAAAAGTAAACTTTCAGGTCCAACCATTTCCTGCCACCTTAGCACTTTGAACCCATCCCCAGAGAGATAATCCAGCCACTATTTTAGCCAACCAGTAGAGGGAGTAAAATATAAATTAATTAAAGTAATATTCCAGAGCTCTGCTTAGCCTCAGCGATGATGCACCTGTGTAGACAAGGAAATAGAAAAATCTTATCATATTGACCAACATTATGTAAAGCACATTAAAGACAGATGATAGGAACTGTGGAAATGAAGTATTTGCTTGGTGGGAAACAAAAAATTAGTAATTAGACATCTTATTTTTAAGCTTTTCAGGCAGCTTCAGCAAAAATAGATTTAAAAATCTAATTCCTAATTTCTTTTGCCTTTAATCCTGCATTACTCAGTGATATCCAGGGATCCAGGTTTTCCATTCCCTGTGAAAAAACACGGATATTCCCTTTTAAAGCAGAAAAACACAGATGTTTCCCTTTGAAGCAGGAAATGCTGGGCTTTCCCTTGCAGGCTGGCAGCATTTCAGCCTGCAAGGAGCTGCTTGGAGCTCAGGGGAGTGGAGGGAGGGCAGTTGGAGGCAGAAGGTCCCATGTGTGATTGTCATGTGCACACACATGACGAGCAATATAGGTAGGTAGGATGGAGGGAACAGCCCCGGCAGCTGGATGCAGGTAAGTCTATGGGACAGGGAGTTGGAAGGGCTTAGGGACTGTCTGGGGCAGGTGGAGGGGTGTGTGCATGTGTGTGTGCATGCATTTGTGTGTGTGAATATGTTTGTGGGTGCTGGGTAAAGCAGTCCAGGCACCGGGGCTGTGGTGGGGCAGCAGGGTCTGAGGCAGCACTTGGTATGCCAGCATGCCCACCTCAGCATTGTTGCCCTTGGGACCTGTCCACGCAGGACTCCAGCAGGTGCAAGGTGTAGGGGGGTCCTTTGGGGCAGTGGGGAGCTGCATGGCTGGGCCACCGGAGGCCAGTGCCCATGATCGTAGGAGTCCACTGGAGTCCGGTGAGTCTGGACAGGGCTGGCTGGGCCAGGGGGTAGTTGGGGGCCCCATCTGCAGGACGGGGGGCAGGGGGGGACCAAGGGGCTTTGGGTCAGGAGTGAGGGGCACCAGCAGGGCTGGGGAGCTGGGGGCTGGGAGTAAGGGGCAAACTGGCAGGGCTGGGGGTGAGTTTCAAGGGCATGGGCAGGGGCAGGGCACCAGCATATCAGGGCTGCTTAGCTGCACAAAGCAGCCGGGGTAGGACAGCTACAGCTGAACCTGTGTCCTAGTGAGCAAAGGGAGTAGGGGGAGCTCTGATTTTCTATGATTAAAAACAACAAAATCAAATGCCAAAATATATAGATATTTAGAATTTATTTTATTATAATGTTTGAGACACTGCTAGGTTTCCAAATTGCTTTAAAATTGTAAATATATCAATAAAACTTTGTGTGCAACTGATACCTATATATATAGTGGTGTTTCATTTTAATCACAGAAAAATACAGCTTTAGGCATTTTTAATCAGAGAGTCTGGGACTTCTTATCAGAGAATTTGGGAATTTTAAACAGAAAAAACCAGGATCCCTGGTGATCTCCATCTGAATAGTATCTCCTTGACGCTGTGCTCTGCAAATGCAGACATGCTTTCATTACAACTCTTTAAAGCAGAGCTGAAGATCCAAAATTATTTGTTTGTGTTGTAAGTAATAGTTTAAAGGGATTATGCCAGTTTATAATATAGTTCCTAGTGTTTTCAGTTGCAAATGTGGGTCACCTTTCTCTGGAGTTGGGGAGAAGCAGATATGATGTGGTTAGAAAAACGTTCGAGTCATCCAATTATTTCCTCTAGTCCTTTGCACAGTCCTTTCCTGCAAGCCTGCCTGTCTCATTCCTACTCAATACCACCAAGCCCATTTCTCTCTTAAATGCCTTCTGGTCCCAGCATGTGTACCAGGAGGAGACTGCATAAGAAGGAATTTTTGTTTTGTCATTCAAGAGGACAGGCAGACACAGAAGTCTGAAGTTTGGGTATAATATGGATTGATTCAGGCAGCATGTTAGTCATTGTGGCATTCAGTTCAGTAAATGAGCTGCAAGAAAAGAGAGGGCTTAGTAGCAAATAATCTCATTACTTACGTTTTATTTCGCTAGAGAACAGAATATGTGAAGAACTCTGCTTTGTCAAACTGTTCAAACAGAACCTTTTATAGTTGTGTGATTAAAATAATGCTCAGTCATTGTTTAAAACTGGACTCATTATAGGTGGAAACCTTCCCAGTAGCCGAACAAATAAACAAAAACAAAACCACTGTAGCTCACTAAATTTCATATAAAAATGTGGCTATTTAAGCTTTAAAAGAACATAAAAATAATCATGCTTGCCCAACTTAGATTTTATATTGTAGTTCTTCTTGGCATTTAAAATAATATTTTCTAAGTAATTTTTAAAACTCAAATGTTGTAAGTTTACTATTGAGATGAGCTCAAGTGACTTTTTTTGTTAAAGGAATAAAACCCCTGTAAATAGAAATAGTTCAAAGCTATTGTAGTTAAATCATTTAAGCAACTTCAAGCTGAGAAAAGAAGATAAATCTCAAAAGATTGCCCAAGTCCAGGCATTCCCAGTTCAAATGTTACTTTGGAGGCTTTTCAATATTTTAAAAGTATTCAGAATGTAAAATAGCTGCTGACAAAGATAATGGTGAGTGATCATGCTTAAATACAAACAAATGTGTGCACGTTTTCAGATCATGGCTTTAAAGCAGCTATTGCAGGTTTGCTTGTTGTATTTTAATGGATGTCTAAAACATAATAGCATGCACTGGTTTTAGACCTGCTGTTGAACAGTTGGAACAGTGCCCTCTGATTAGGTCTAATTTAGCGTTCAGTGGGCTCTAGATTGGATTTTTTCTTATTAGTCTGGAGACATACTGGTAAGAATGCTCTGATTAAAATGCCCTGGTTGCCAGTGTAATTTCCTAAACTTAGACTGAAGCAGTTTTGAAAATGCCTTGGTGCATGATAAAGCAGAATGTAGTGTCAGAAAGGGTACTTTTGAAAGTTTGCTGGTTTTGATTTAGGAGAAAAATCTTATCACTTTGAAATAGCACAATAGATATTACTGTTATCTGCCCTCTATTAGTGTTCTTAAGCTTCACAATAAACTCAGTATCCTTGTGTTTAATGTACAGTTTCATAATCTAGGGCCAGATTCTCCTACTCTTGCACAGTCAAGTATTACCTTAATTCTGCCTGTAGACCTGTTTAAGTCAATAAGGCACAAGGCTTAAGGCACAAGTTAATACTCAGCTTGATATACAATATCTTAAAGTGTCTTATTTGTTAGAAGAGCATGGAAAAATGAAAACTCATGTCTAATTTTAGGTTAGTTATTTGCACATTAGAATTCTGCAGTTCGTTCATGCAACCACAGGGACGGAAATGACATAAATACATTAGGTAAGAAGGTAGGCATATGTAGTTAGATGTTTTCTATTACTTTCATTTATTTTTTAATCCAGCTGGGTTAATCTAAATTGGGAAGAAAAATAAGAAATAAATCTCTACTATAGATAAACACATTGGATTAATTTATACATAATCTAACTGGGACTATATACAGACATTGTTTCTACTGGGAGAGTTGCTGCTCTTCCAAGAGAAACCACCAGTGTACAGATGTTCAGGATTTTTCCCCAAACAAAAATTACCACTTCAGAAACAAAATAACCTAGGAACACGCAGGGTTAAATCCCTCCTGAGAGAGGGAATGTCTGTACACATTCCCTTCTAAGAGAAGCCATAGCACAATCCTCCAAAAACCAAGGGTGCAGCCCTCTCTTCATCCCCATGACCTCATCCTGGAGACAGTATGTCACTCGGGCTGGACTCTACTTCTCCAACTGAGCAGAGAGAAGAATATGCTGCCTTTCACAACATCACATTGTGCTATAGAGAGACACACGCTGCCACTGAGTAGTCTGAGTCAGTCAACAGGACTGCCTTGTGAACTGCTGCCATCTGTCTCTAGGCAGACTGAGGGAGCCTACAGAGCATGCTGAGGTGTATGCACAAGGCTTCCCTGGCTGTGCAGCATCAGCACTGAAAGCTCTCTACTCTTCAGAGATTCAGCATTCAAATGTCTGTTCAAGGGGCCCCCTGTTAAGCTTTTCTACCAGGAAAAAAAACCTAGGAGAATTATCCTGGATCATTTGGATGTGTATACACAGCCTGTGTTACAAGCAGAATTCCTCTCATGAGAATACTCTTCTCCTTCCATAACTACTAGCAAGTTTAACTAGTTAAATTTTGATTGCTGTCCATGGTATCTGTTTGTGTGCGTTCCCCTCTCTCTTCTTGGATTGTATCACCTTCATCATTTTATGCTTCTAGCAGCCCAAATGGTCAAGATTTTAAGACCTGGATCTCTTTTGTGAAAGTGAAGATCATGTACTTTAAAGAGGCCTTTCTGAAAGTGCAGGAACAAACCATACTCATCTGTAGGAAGACTAGCAAGTACAGCAGAAGACCATCTTGGCTTAGCAGGGAACTCTTCAATATACTAAATCACAAAAAGGAAGCTTATAAGAAATAGAAACTTGGACAAATAACTAGGGAAGAATATGAGAGCATTGCATGGGTATGCAGGGATGAAGTCAGGAAGGCCAAAGCTCAACTGGAGTTGCAGCTAGCAAGGGATATGAAGGGCAAAAAGAAGGCTTTCTACAAGTATGTCGGTAGCAAGAGGAGGATCAGGGAAAGTGTGAGTCCTTTACTGAATAGGAGAAACAAACTTGTGACCGAGGATGCAGAAAAGGCTGATATGCTCAATGGTTTCTTTCCCTAGTCTTCACAGGCAAGGTCAACTCCCAGACTACTGCACCTGGCAGCACAGTTTGTGGAGGAGGTGAGCAACCAGCAGTGCAAAAAAACAGGTTAGGGACTACTTGGAAAAGCTGTATGTGTGAAAGTCCATGGGGCAAGATGGTATGCACCCGAGGGGTCTGAGGAAGTTGTCTGATGTGATAGTAGAGCCATTGGACATCATCTTTGAAAACTCATGGCTATCAGGAAAGGTCCCAGGTGACTGGAAAAGGGCAAATATAGTGCCTATATTTAAGAAAGGGAAGAAGGAGGATCCAGAAAACTACAGACCAGTCAGCCTCACCTCACCTCAGTTCCTGGAAAAAATCATGGAGTAGATCCTCAAGGAATCTATTTCTAAGCATTTGGTGGAGAAAAAGGTTATTAGGAACAGTCAGCATGGATTCACCAGTGACAAGTTATGACTGACCAACCTGATTGTCTTCTGTGATGAGGTGACTGGCTCTGTGGATGCAGGGAGACAGGTAGGTGTGATGTACCTTGATTGTAGCAATGCTTTTGATAGTCTCCCACAATATTCTCTCAGGCAAGCTAAGGAAGTATAGGCTGGATGAACGGAGTATAAGGTGGATACAAAACTGGCTTGAGCTCAGAGAGTAGTAATCAATGGCTCAAAGTGTAGTTGGCATCCAGTATCAAGTGGACTGCCCCAGCAGTTAATCCTGGGGCCAGTTTTGTTCAAAGTCTTCATTGACCACCTGGAAGATGGCATAGAGTGCACCCTCAGCAAGTTTGCAGATGACACCAAGCTGGGGGTAGTAGTAGGGCTAGGATTCAGAGTGACCTAGACAAATTGGAGGATTGAGCCAAAAAGAATCTCATGAGATGCAACAAAGACAAGTGCAATCGTATGAGGAGAGATTGAAGGACCTGAATCTCTTCAGCCTCCACAAAAGAAGGCTGAGAGGGGATCTTGTGGCCATCTACAAATTCATCAAGGGACAGGGCAGCAAGGAATAGGGGATACTGTGTTTACCAAGACGCCCCTTGGGGCTACTAGGAACAACAGCCATAAACTGATAGAGAGCAGATTTAGATTGGACATTAGGAAAAAATTATTTATGGTGAGGGTTGCCAAAATCTGGAATGGGCTTCCGGGGAGGTGGTGCTCTCCTCTATCTCAAGAGGAGACTAGACAAGCACCTAGCTGGGGTCATCTGACACCAGCGCTCTTTCTTACCCATGGCAGGGCGTCAGATACGATGATCTACCGAGGTCCCTTCTGACCCTAGAAATCTATGAAATCTATGAAATGCAAAGTCCTGCACTTAGGATGGTATAACCGTATACACTGGTACAGGCTGGGAGCTGACTGGCTGGGCAGCAGCTCTGCAGAAAAGGACCTGGAGGTTACAGTGGACAATAAGTTGAATATGAACCAGCAGTATGCCTTTGTTGCCAAGAAGGCTAACAGCATACTGGGCTACACTGGTAGGTGATTTCCCAGTAGCTCAAGGGAAATGATTATTCCCCTCTATTCATCACTGGTGAGGCCACATCTGGAGTACTGTGTTCAGTTTTGGGCACCCCACTACAGAAAGGATGTGGAGATATTGGAGTCCAGCAGAGGGCACCAAAAATGGTGAGGGAGCTGGGGGACATGACTTATGAAGACAGACTGAGGGAACTGGGCTTATTTAGAGAAGAGGAGACTGCAAGGGGACTTAATAACAGCCTTCAACTACCTGAAGGCTGGTTCCAAAGAGAATGGAGCTAGATTGTTCTCAATGGTGTCAGATGATAGAAAAGAAGCAATGGTCTCAAGTTACAGCAGGGAAAGTTTAGGTTAGATATTAGGAAGAATTTTCTCATTAGGAGGGTAGTAAAACACTGGAATAGGTTACCCAGAGAGGTAGTAGAAACTCCACCCTTGGGGGTTTTGAAGACCTGGCTAGACAAATCTTTGGCTGGGATCATCTAGTTGGGAATGGTCCTGCTTTGAGAAGGGGCTTGAACTAGATGACCTCCCGAGGTCCCTTCCAGTCCCAACTTTCTATGATGCTATGTACTCCCAACTCATTTTTATTTGACTGGATCTAGTGCCTGCTGTGTGATTTGGCTGACTAAAGTTTAATGTAGAGAGCTATTCTATTTCCAGAAAGGATAACTGGAGTGTGACTTTATTACAGTGAACTGTAACTTTCATTTCCAGTTTGGGGCAACAAGCCATACAAGGAGAGTGCAGCTGGGAAATGACATTTGCTTAATTAGCATTGCTTGTCTGACTTGCATATGAACATTACAGAAACAGTACATGTCTCAGTTTGAGATGGAAGTTTTCATGTAAACATTGGCCACAGTCGATTTTTAATGCCTCTCCAGGAGGCTTTAAGCTAATCTTGGTCTGTCTAGAGGCTGGAATAAATTAAAGCATTCGAGTCACCTGTCTTTCACTTTTCTTGGAATGTGGACAAGACCTTTCAAGAATCTCTGAGTTTGCCAAGTAGCGTGCCAATCACAATACAGTAGGTAAAACTTAACACCACACAGCTCATGTTTTCCCTGCAGCAGTTTGACAGATAAGCCTGATGGTTGCTCTGCTTACCACCTCTCCTGGCTAAATCTGCGAAGCCAACCTACAGCAGAACAGAGCTATAGTTCAAGTCAATGAATTGTGGATAATGAGGATAGAACTTGTTAACTTTTTTGTTTATATTTAAGTAACACACTTTTTGCAGCCATATTAAAACCATATTTCCAGAACATTTTTATTATAGTTAAGCAACAGATGCTTCATAGTACCCTTATCCTTGGCACCAAAAGGTTATTATAACATCTCCTGTGTTTAAAGAGAGTATGTAACAAACAGTGTAGGAAATGCAATTTATTTTTTTCAACTTCTCTAACAAGTATCAACTTCCAGGAAACCCAGTTCCTCAAGAAAAGTTGCCTTGTACATTCACTGATCAGGGCTGTGCGAAGTTTCAGTCTCTGATTCAGTTTGGTGGAGATTCAGCCTGATTCAGTGGCCAAATCTCCAAATCTGAATCACATTGAATCAGAGGACCCTTTAATCTCTCTGAATTGAATTGGAACCCTCCAAATCGATTTGGAGAGATTCGGAAAGATTTGGCAATTTGAACATAGACACAGATTTGAATGTTTTTTCTACATACCTCTAGGTAGCAGGTGACTCATGAACAGTGCGATGCTGGGGTGCATGGAGTATACCACAGAAGCACAAGGGACTCCCCAGCACACTTGGCAGCAGACTTGGAAGTGGACCAGAAGCACTTCTGGTCCACTTCCGGGTCTGCCGGTGAGTGTGCTGGGGGGCCCCCCTGTGCACCCACAGCTCGGCAACTGGTGCCTCCTGGGTCTGGGTGGGGCATCCAGGGTCCCCCTGTGGCCTATTGCTGAGCCGGAGAATGTGGGGGGGCCCCAGTGCACTCCCCTTCATGAGAATATCAATTTCTCTTTTTTTCATATGTATAATACCTGCAAATATTAGTGGATGCATCTACACATGTGCTTTATTGCAGAGTTGGTTAATTAGCTTTGCAGTAAAGTGTCACTGTCTGCATGAGCACCATTATTAGGGTGCAGTTGAGTACAATACTATCTTACAGTGAAGTTATTTATTGCATTTCAATGCATGTGTGGATGGTGACTGAGACAGCAGCACTTTGAGCCGGCATGGAGCAGCCCTGGGCTCCTAGCAAGTTCAGGGGGTCAGCCACACAGCTCTGCAGTTTTGGCACTCTTGTGTCTCAGCCAGCCCCTCCACCAGAGCCCAGGACTGACCTGCCAAGCCTGCTGCCAGCCCAGGTTTGCTCTGCCCTGGCTCAAAGTGCTGCTGTCCCAGGCACACGTGTAGATGCATTAATTGTACATATAGATGCACATAGTGAGAGTTAAATATGAGCACTGAAGGTAAAGGAGATTAATAAACAAAGCAGCAACTGCAAACTGAAGAATAATCAGATAAAATGCATTTTAAAGACATTCCAAAATCAGAAATTGGCTCAAGCCAAAGCCCTAGACTCAATCAACTAATGTTAGTATAGTATGGAACTAGGTTTAAACATTCCAGCTCAGACAGATCTCTAGTTTTCATAGATTCATAGATGTTAGGGTTTTAAGGGACCTCAGTAAGTCATTGAGTCTGACCCCCTGCCCTGGGCAGGAAAGAGCACTGGGGTCAGATGACCCCATCTGTGTGCTTGTCCAGTCTCCTCTTGAAAACCCTCAGGATAGGGGAGAGCACCTCTTTCCCTGGAAACTCATTCCAGATTCTGGCAACCCTTACTGTGAAGAAGTTCTTTCTAATGTCTAACATAAATCTGCTCTCCATCAATTTGTAGCCATTGTTCATAGTTACTCCAGGGGGTGCCCTAGTAAATAGAGTATCTCCTATTCTCTGCTGCCCTCCCCTGATGAATTTATAGGCAGCCACACAATCACCACTCAGCCTTCTTTTGCGAAGGCTGAAGAGTTCTAGGTCCCTCAGTCTCTCCTCGTAGGGCCTTGCCTGCAGGCCTCTGACCATATGAGTTGCCCTCCTCTGGGTCCTCTCAAGATTCTCTGCATCCCTCTTGAAGTGCAGTGCCCAAAACTGGATGCAATACTCCAACTGCAGCCTGACCAGTGCTGCATAGAGGGGAAGCATCACCTCCCTGGACCTGTTCATCTTGCATCTGCTAATGCATGATAAAGTGCAGCTAGCTTTGTTGATCACTTCATCACATTGACCACTCATGTTCATCTTGGAGTCAACTATGACTCAAAGATCCCTTTCCACTGCTGTGCTGCTGAGAAGGTCATCCTCAGCCTGTAAGTGTGTTGGTGGTTCTTTTTGCCCAGGTGCAGGACTTTGCACTTGTATTTGTTGAACTGCATCCTATTTCATCCTGTCCATTTTTCCAACCCTTCCAGATCCACCTGGATCCATTCCCTACACTCTAGTGTCTTAACTTTGCCCCATAATTTAGTATCATCTGCTAATCAAATCTGGCCAAATCTCTTTGAATTGAATCAGCTACCGAAGCTTCACACAGCCCTAACATAAAGCAATTTTTTTATAATACTGGTTATTTTCATTTTAGGTATCCTGCTGAAAATTCTATTATTTACACAGTTCTAGTTGAGATAAAAATTCTGGTCCTAGAAGAGCACAGCTACACATTGCCCTATGGTGACATAGCACCACAGTACATCGCTGTACGGCACAGTACGGCGATGTTGTGATCACGTAGGCCTATACATGATCGGCAGCTATGTCACTGTAGAGGCACAGTCCCCTGGTATAGCACACTGCTACAGTGACATAGCGGCGAAATCTAACCAGGTGCCATGTGAATGGTGCAATAACCACCCATACTACCATGGTTTACTACTTCTTTTTGGAAGCACTGAAGCATGGCACGGTAGCCATGTCGTCGTACAGTGACATGTAGACATGCCCAAAGTTGTTTAGTATTTCCCAGGATCCATTACTTTCTTGGGAGTTTAGAATGCTTTGAACGTCATGGATTTGGGTCTTTTGAGGTGTTCCACGAGCAGTGGAGCATATAATTTTACAGCAAACCTTCTTACTTGTTAATAAATACTGCTTACTAGGGGTGTGCAAAATGGGCCTTATTTGATTCAGATTCAGCCCAAATAAGGGATAGTGATTCAATTAGTTGGTCAGATCACTGTCCCAATTCAGTTTGGCTGAATCCGAATCTGAAGATTTGATGCTAATTCAGAGAATCAGTAATTCGGACATAGACACAGTTTTAAATGTTTTTTCTACATACCTTGAATTACCAGGCATGGCTTGTGAATGCTGTGATCGTGGGGTGGATGAAGCGTCCCACAGGAGTGCAGTGGGGACCCCATGTGCTCAACAGCAAACCTGGAAGTGGACTCAAAGTACTTCCAGTCCATTTCTGGGTCTGCCACCAAGTACATGGGTGGGGGGGACCCACACCACCTGGCTCAGTGATCGGCTGTGGGGTGCCCCCCAGGCCGGGAGGATGTGGGGGCCCCCCTGCATGCTCCCCGGTGGACCCAGATGTGGACTAGAAGCATTTCTGGTCCACTTCCAGGTCTGCTGCCAAGCACGCTGGGGACCCTGCAGTGCTCCTGTGGGACGCTCCATCCGCCCCACCATCTCAGCATTCACGAGCCTCCTGGTACCTTGTGGTATGGAGAAAAAATATTTAAAGCTGTGTCTGTGTCCAAATCATTGAATCTTTCTGAATCTCTCTGAATCAATTCAGAGGGTTCCGATTCAATTTGAAGAGATTGAAGTGTCTCCTGATTCAATTCGGATTCAGAGATTCGGCCACTGAATCGGGCCGAATCTCCACCAAATTGAATCAGCGATCAAAGCTTTGCATAGCCCTACTGCTTACCACGATACCAATAACAGCATTTTCTATATGGGGCAAATTATTACATTAAGCTTTTAGCAAAACCACATAAGACTCTTTTCTCCTGTTATCTCTTAAAGTGGTAGGAAGAAAGAGGTATTATCACACCAGTAATCTGTCTAGAAGCAGTGTAGATTCATTGTTTAGATCCATATAATAGGTTTATAATTATTTTTAGACTGATTGTTAAGGGTTTTTTTATTTATGTTTGTTTTTCTTTTACCTTTTTAATGTTTATCTTAGTAAACTCAACAACTATTCTTAAAGTGAGGGAGCAGCATCTGTCAGGCACAGAAATACAATTTGAGTCAAACATTAATGAAAGACTCCAAGAGCATCTGTCTTTTTTGTGTTACTTTTATAATCCATCTGCATGCAACCTCCAAAAGAAACTCCTAATTTGTAAGTCAGTGTGTAATTCATTAATTGTTCTGATGCCAGCACTCAAACCTGAACTCATCTGACACTAACTCTCATAATTATAGAATGAGAGAGATTGTTCTGATAACTCACAATACTGAGAACATGTGCTCTTTGCACTGCGGGTATGAATTATTGTATTGCTGTCCAAATCATGTTATGATTCCATTTGCTGTCAATAAGATTAATAGACTTGGTATGAGAACCCTCAAAATACCCAGGTGCTAGAGCAAGAGGTACTCAGAATTTAGCACATCACAAATGCCCCAGCAAAGTGATAAGGTCTGCCATCTTTTGGATGAGAAATAAACCCAGGACCTGCATCCATGAAAGAACATGTTCAGCTGTGCCATAGCCGAATTCCAACTGGAACCATTTAGTCAACTTTGTGATTTTTCCATTTAATTTACCTTGGATAAATTCGGCATTAGCATCTTCTTTCCAGAACATTTGAGAAAACATCATACGTTACCAGAGGAAGATATAGTTTACATCTGAACAGTAGCTGACCTTTTAACATAGCCCAAGTATTAGAAGAGTTTAACACTCCTCACCAATGGCAAACATGCCTCACATTACCCCTGAATTGTAGATTAGTAATGTAATATATCCATTTTATATATGGCCAAGAAGTGGCACACAAGGTTGTATTTTGCTCAAGGATACAGCCAATCAGTGACAGATAGGGAAAAGGCCTAAGTGTCTTGATTCCTAAATATTAGAAGGAATGCTTGAATATTAGCTTTTCAGGTGTTCTTCCCTACTAAGTTGAATTCATTCAAAGCATGGCTCTACCAGTTCATTTTTTTAACTTCATGAAAAAATAAAAACATTGAAAAAGAACAAACTGGATTAAATGCATTTTAATTGTGGGTGTTCTATTTCTTTGGGTATCACTAGGGAATGTTTCTGGTGTCAAAGCTCTTTCTAATGTCTCCTACATGGAGCCTTTAAATGTAGGTGAAGACTTTTGGCTATGGATATTTAGTACAAGTTGCATACAACCAAGTTCAATTCTTCTGTTACCTGTGCAAATAATGTCAGTTCCTCACCTCATTACAAATCTCATACATTTTAAGCCTGCCCTTTGCTAGCCTATTCTCATTTTCTCCAGTGAAGGCTCTTGTGTGGAGCACATCAATCAATTCAGAGAATAGCATGTGTAATTATTGCCCGTATTGTCATTGTTATCATAATACAAAGCTACCTAAAAGGAATAAGAAATAGCTTCACACTGGCTCTCTACAGCTTTTTGCCCTGCTACTTTCTCTTGGTTTAATAATGAACTTAGAATGATTTCTGATCCCACCAATAGTAGCAAAAATCAGGCCTGCAGTCTCTCAAGTGCATTAAGGTTGCTAGCATGCTATTTCAAACTTTGAGTTAAGTAGTTATTTGCTGAGAGTTTGTGTACTTGTCATCATGGCACAGAAAATAAAAATGTTGCAAAAGGTGAAAACCACATTAACATGCCCCTTCTCTTTTAAAAACCAATTATTTTCAACCATTTTGTTTTCCGAGTTCAAATTATTATTATTTAAATGCTAATCACTTGAAGCTGTGTTCATGTATATAATTCAATTAGGAGACCATCTTAATTATACAGATGGAGCTTATGAGCATCTGATACAATTACTGTGCCAGCTTGGTACACATTCTTTCAAAGGGCCTAGCTAAAACATTATTGTTTCAGCGTGCATGGGCGGATCCTCCCTTTCAGAAAATGGGATCATAGTATTGTAATATGCTTGTGTTCTGTTTGTGGATTTTAATAGTGTATAAACCACAGGTCTTAAGCTAGTTGTCCATATCTTAGATAGATGTGATGAGCTTAAACTTGCAAGCTATTTCTTGAATACTTTTTAACCTGTATGAAAACAGAGTTAATCCATCATTCCTCTGCATTGCATGTGTTTTTATTTCTGCTTGAATTTTTAACCTCTCTTAGAACAATACACCACATCTGGAAGCAGTGTATCAATCACAACTGATTATGCTGATAACACAATGAGGAAAATTATTAGAAATTATTATCGCCTTAACTTGGTGCTAGAGAAATAGTTAGTTTCGCCTAGAATGCAGCTGCAAAATACACTGCAAACACATCCCTCTTTCTACACTTATCTAAGGAGAATAAAACTCAGCTGTTGAGTTTCTTAAGTGTTCAGTATCCAACCAAGAACAATTTATTTTTGCTTCTGATATTATATCTGGTTTTCTCATTTGCAATACTGGAGGAATTTTAATCAATTTTCATTATATAAACTTGATACATATGTGATGAATCCTGGTTAATCTGTCTAATTCAGATGCTCAACCCCTGGCCTGTGAGGCCATGTCATCAGACCTGTGGCTCTCCCCACGTGTCTGAAAATTTGGCAACAGGGGAGAAGTGGCAGCATTAAAAGCAGTTTAACTGCTCCCTAATTTCCAGACCTGTGGGGAGCACCTCAGGACAGATGTTGTGGCCCTGCATGCTAGACCATGTTCGTGTATGTGAAGTGTCTCTGTGGTCAGATCTAGCCCATGGAGTCAGACTAGTATACATGACCTGATCTAGTGTGCCAGGTAGGCCCCACGAACTGACCCCGCACACTAACCCCATGCCAGATCACACCCACAGACTGACCCTGTGCTACTCACAGGATTGGCAGTTTGAGCACCAGTGATCCAATTAATACACTGATGTAATTATTGAGGTAAGGAATTTATTGGGGTTCAAAGAAGAATTGGATTAAGGAGCATCCAAAATTGTATCATAGGGATTAAAAATATTAGGAAGGAGTTTCAGAAGGGTTCATTGTTTGTTGTCTTTGCATGCTGATTCTTAACATTATCAAAGGTAGGATAATATACTCCTTTGATGCTTATTTTGTAGTCTGATCAATTATAGGAATATTAGTGTTTCTAGTCAATAACTTCGAATTCAATTTACATCTGTTTTGTAGAGCTTCAGATGCTGCAGGTGTATTTCAGAGTTTTGTTCAGAACTGCATCTGGTGGCCATTGAAAAAAGTTGCATTTTAACTGAGCTCCCCCTTCTAAATGGTAACGTGTGTTTTGACTCCAGTTTATCTATGCGAGTCCCTCTTTTCATTACTTTCAGTGATTTTTAAAGTAGGAAGTATGTCTTTATATTTATGAATGTGTGTGTGTGTGTGTGTATAAATAAATAAATAAATAAAATCAGTCTCTCTAGGTTATTTATGTATTGCCTTCCTCAGGACTATTTTGTGCTGTTTATGATTGCATGACTAACGTAGCAAAAATTTATACCAGGAAAATTTCCTCTCCATTTGCATATTCTGTTTCTATTTCTTAAAATAGAGGATATTCATAATTTGTTCAAAATGGGTACTGGGATTTTTCTCTAACAGGTTTCCTCCATCCTTTATTTTTTGTTTGTTTTTTATTTAAGTGGTGTCACATTGTTTTGTAAAGGGATACAGAGCTGATCTCTTCCCTACACAAAAAAACTTGTTAAGATGTCTCTGAGGCAGTTCTGAAAAAAACTTGTTTAGAGGCATTTCTACATATACACCATGTATCTATATAATCTGCACTTCTTTTCAAATTTCTATTCTATGAGAAAATAGAATACTTTAATTAGTGAGATTGCCTGCTTCTTTTCTCTGTTTCCTGTCTGAGACAAGTAGTTCTTAAGTAAAAGAGATGCCACATAGAAGGAAATCAGTATCTTGAAATCCCTGTCTTTGGCAACTTGGTGAGCCCTTCAGATGCTTGAACTAAGGCATACTGATATTTCCGTGTGCCTCACCTTTCACATTACAAGAACCTGTTTTTAGTGCTTATGGTTCAGCTAAATTTTAATTGTTAGGTGAAGTTTCCCATGTCAGGTGTCTATCTCTGGTTGAATTTTTTGTATAATTTTTAGGACAAATAATATGTGATCGTGTAATTAAAGACAGTGTCATCATAATGCATATGTACAACGGGTGTATGTATAAGCATTTTCTGCACAGGACTGAATACAAAGCTTCTGTATGCAATGTGGTCAGTTTTACAAGAGGCAAGGGATGTTTAGTACTAGGTCCTCTCCACAGGATAAACTGGATCTGTACAGGACAACTTTTTCCATTAAAATTAGGTTTCTCTACCTGTGAAGCTGTATTTAATAGCAGATGCTTTGATGAGGTCTTGTATAACTAAGATTTTTAAAATCATTTTTGCTGAACAGCATATGCCATATTAATAATTTCCTAATTCTAGCATTAAGAACTGCGAGGGCCTAATTACAGCTAAACGACAACTAGCAAAAGACACAAAGAACATTTTACATTGCCTTTTCCTTACTTTATAACTGGCCTACAGACTTGTCGAAGTCAATCATTCAGTGAGCTTCTCAGTAAATTAGCACCATTCTGCTCTATCTCTTTTTGTGTGATTCTTTGGTGGACCAGTTGAGTGGGCTCTGAAGCATGTGCCTGAGGTTAGAGAACTTCCTTTAAGATAGTTTCTTTCCAGTGTTAATACTCCCATTTCTCATGCTATTTGTTGCCGTAGTGCGTGCGCTGGGTTCAGGGCTTATTTTAAATCTGTACAAGTTAATGGAAGAAAATCATTTCATTCATTAATACAGAGCTCCTAGTGCAGAAAATTAGTAAAGCATGGCATGCATGAGAATGGAGAAGTATCTTGATTTATATAAAAAAGATCATTTTAGCTAACAGAGTCAAAAGCTGACATCAGAGTGCTTTTTTAAGATGATCAGATAAACGACAATCATTGTCACATTGCACAAATGAAGAGAACATTTGCACAACTATGGGATTCCCATGTCAGCATCAACTTCATAGTGATTTAAAGCAGAAGTAGCAGAAATCAGTGGCAACAAGTATGGAAGTTTTATAGAGGGCGATTAGAGAGATTCCAAGACAGCCAGAGGAGTATCAGAAAGCACAGTACAGGAGGCTCCAAATTCGGATCTGAAGGCAAATTAGTTCCCCATTACAAAGGAAAGGAACTTGCCTGTATTGCTGTAATCCCAATTGGCCTCTGTATTGTGGTAGAATTCCATACAAGCATAACAGAGTGAATGTTACATTAAAGAAGGAAAATGGTAAGTGGAGAAGTTAGACAAGGATAGAAAAGATAAGAGTTCAAAAGAGTAAATGCATACTTGGAAGAGCAGTTTGAAACTTAAATTCAACCTATATTACACAACCTACCATAAAGTATTGACCTGTGGTTTATAAAGAGACCATCACAAAAGAGAAAGATGTACTGTGTGAGAGCTCAGAAATAATGGAGATTGCTTTGTCTTGGATGTATGAAAGACCATAAGAAAAAGGTCTTATAGGTGATATAAGTGCCTGCTGTTGAAACAAAGTCTCAACAGGCATAATACACTGGAGAAATTATTCAGGTACCTTAATGTGAGAACTATCTTCATGTTAGGTAATGTGGCTAGAGTCACGTAACATCTTGGATTTTGTGCCACATAACTGCCAGCCACAGAACTCTCAGCTGCTTAGGGTCAGACTGGTCTTGTTTTCTGAGACAAAGATCTTGATTTCATAAAATACTCTAACTTCTTTGTTCATTCAAGAACTGACTGCATTTATCCTTCAGTAACTTCTGTTAGACTTCTCCCATCCCCCAGGCCAAGTAGTCTGCATCAGGAAGAAAATCCAGGTGAATTTAATATTGATTTTTTTTCTCAGTTAAATGGGAGAGCTGTGTTCTGACATATTGCACCAAAGATCTATACACTATAAATCCTTGAGAAAAGAACCCACCATTTCCAGGTGTTGCAACCAGGTATTTTGTAACAAAACTTCTGTAGCTTCTCAGTTGCTGATATCATGTCAACACCAAAATAAAATTGGAAATATTGAATAATGATGACCGTGTTCCATATGAAAAGCTTCATACAGATGAAAGATAAGATGGCATTAAGCATGCACTACCAGGTACACTTTGCTGAAATAAAAGAGCAGCAAGGCCTGCTTCTAAATAGCCAGTTTTTCTCATCTGTCTGACAGAGCTCAGCTGTGTTAGTTGTGAGACTCTAGTTGGATTCAGACTCCCCTATTGCCCTTTCTCTCAGTCTATTTAACAAATAAGAAAGTCATTGATTAGTGCATTGTGTTTTAGCAGGCTCTGATCATTTAGAAGTTTTGCAGATAACTTTGATAGATCCTTTAAGTTAAACAGAAAGATCAATTTCACATAGGTTGGATGCCAAATACTGTGGAGGAGGGTTGGAGTTTTGTTGTAGTTCTCATGATCCACAAAATGTCAGACAGGTGTTCTTTTGTGATAGCTTTTATTGAACCATTGTATAGCTGGGAGAAAAGTTTGGGAAGCTTTTGAGCACAAAGCACTAAGACCCAAAGAAAATTCTACTGAATCATTTCTATATAGATAGACATCTGTTCAAAAGGTAGAAAGCCGTCACATTCTTTGAGAAAATAAGTATGTGGAAAAAAACTTAGACCAAGACACCTGAGGTTTTGAAAGTTCTGTATCAATTTGAAAACTAGCAGAATTTTTTTTAAAGAACATACTGATTGGTACTGACTACCATGTTTTTATATGTAGGCCACAGTCTGGAATCAGGCTCAGGACAAGAGAGATGAATGTCTGGGGACAGATGAGCAGGCAGTCTCACTCCAGTTCTAATAGAAAAGCATCTATTTACAGACAGTGGACAAAGATGACATGGATGAGCTTCTGTTTGGCAGTCACAGAAGGGAGGCCAGGAACTGAATGGAAATAAAGACTTATTATGCTAGTACTGATGGAGATTGTCCTTATGTGTTAGAGTTGATGGATGGTGAAGAAAGCTTAGCTGGATGATGTGCGGATGCTTACAGAGCTGTTGTCCACACTGCATTGATTTTATGGATAAAAGGACTAAAATTCTGATTATTTTGCAGCCTGTGTAGGGTATAAATGGGAGAGGGAAATCAGATGCTTTTCCCACAATATTTCCCTTGCACACCTGCACAGGAACCTGACATAATTAAAGAGAGGCTCTGTCATTCTAACATGGGATCCGTGATGAATCCTAGCCGTCTTTATTCCCACTGCTGTTTGGTCCTCTCCACCCCTGCCCCACAAATGCAGCTAGTAATGTAAAGCCAGATATTTTACTAAGAAAATGCTTGTTGTAGACCAAAACTAGTAACAGTGAAACTTAATAAGCATAATGTCAATCTTATATTTGTTTGGTAATGAATATATTCTCAGTATTCATATTACACACAACCAGACAGAGAAGAGTGGCACCCTAGAAACTAGCCAATTAGTCTTCAAGTTGCCATACTGCCCTGTCTTCTGCCTGACTTGAGACTAAAATGGGTAACTACCTCTCTTTACTCGTGTTGTTTTGGAGTTTCATGTTTTCCACACTCCAATTGCAATAGCTATGCCAGCAGTATTTTGTAATGCAGACCTAACCGACCACAACAAACACTAAGTGAGCTTGACTCTCCCCACAGGGGGGGTGGCTATGTTTTGCAGCAAGGAGTTTAGTTCCAAGCATGGGTTGCTTCCAAACTGACCTTTGCTATTGACCCTGGAGCTGGAGCCAGAGTCTCAGGCACCATCACTGCTCCCTGCCACAGTGCCACCACCACTGCCACTTCCCATCCAAGTAAAGACCCACACCATAGAAATGCCACCAAAACTCTATAGCTCTTCAGACCAAATAAAGTGACTCTGTGGGCCGGGTCTGGCCTACAAGCCATAAGTTGCCAACCCCTGCATAATATAGACTTTAAGCCTAGATCCTACTATCCTAGCTTCCTATTTCTCAAGAGATACTCCAATCTTCTTTATTGTCTCAGTGAGGTTAACTATTAGAGGTATGCAAAACAGGCCCTATTCAATTCAGCTTTGGATTCAGCCTGAACTGGGGACAGTGATTTGATTCCTTGATTCAGATCACTGTCCCCGATTTGATTTGGCTGAATTTGAAGATTCAGTGCTGATTCAGAGAATCAGCGGTTGGGTCATAGGCACAGCTTTAAATGTTTTTTTTTTACATACCTCGAGGTACCAGCATGGCTTGTGAACGCTGCATTGCTGGGGCAGATGGAGTGTCCCACAGGAGCGTGGGGAGGCGGTCCTCATGTGCTCTGCAGTGTACCTGGAAGTGTACTGAAAGTACTGCCGGTCCACTTATGAGTCCACCGCTGGGTGTGCTGGGGGCCCCCTGCACCCTCCTGGCTCGGTTATAGGCCACAGGGAGACCCTAGTTGCCTCCCCCAACCCCCCGCCAGACCTAGGAGGCACCAGTCGCCGAGCTTCTGGTCTGCTTCTGGTCCATTTCTGGGTCTGCTGCTGAGCGTGCTGGAGAGCCCCCCAACCCCCACTTTCCTGTGTGACACTCCATCTCCCCAGCATCACAACATTCACGAGCCCCCTGGTGCCTTGAGGTATGTAGAAAAAACATTTAAAACTGTGTCTATATCCGAATCGCCAAATCTTTCTGAATCTCTTCAAATTGATTCAGAGGGTTCCAGATCATTTTGGAGGGATTAAAGGGTCTGCTGATTCTATTTGGATTTGAAGATTCAGCCACTGAATCAGGCCAAATCTCCGCCAAATCGAATCAGGGACCAAAGCTTCACTCAGCCCTATTAACTACCCCATTACCACACTGAAGTGTTAGAACTTCAGAAGCTTCACATGGGGTTTTAACAACTACTGATGGACTGGGTTAAAATAAGTGCCTTGTCATCTTTTTTTAGTGAACTTCATGTATAAAAGGTATTGTATGGAGTGAGGATGCTATTTACTTCTCTCTCGCTCCCTCTCACATGCTATCTTTCTCTTCCTCTTGGTGGGGTGTTATATAACATGATGTGGGCAAAAACCTTTCCCTGGGACCTAAATAATTGTAAGGAATTCTGAAGAGATTGCGTGGAGAGTATTTGCACAAAACATCTTGGTAAATATTTTTAGTTATCTAGTGTCATAAATTTCAATATGATCCTGGATTTGATTTTTTTTTCTTTCTTTTTCTTACTTTTAAGGTAGCAGGCAAACCAAAGCCCTTATATTTGAAAAGACTTGTTTTCACTGTTTTCGTATTTTTGAGGTTAACCCCAAAGTTCAGCCTCTCTTTATTTGGTAATTACAAGATTAATGAATTATAAACCTTTCCTCTGCTTTCAGGCTTCTCAATGCCAATAAGATCAACTGCCTGAGGGTAAACACGTTCCAAGGTCTGCATAATCTCAACCTGTTATCTCTTTATGACAACAAACTACAGACCATCAGTAAAGGGCTCTTTGCACCTCTCCGATCGATCGAGACTCTGTGAGTATACAGGCAAATGACAGCTCCCCCTTTTCCCCAAAGATTTTCCTTGTCTTTGTAGACGCTTTTCATCTGGCATTAAGACAATTCTTAAGAAACCCAGGGCCAGTAGCTTCTCATTTGTGTCAGAAATAAAATAAAAGGTACAAAAACCAGTAAAATACCGAATTGATTCCCTACTGCCAAATACTACTGGCTTCTGTCTTCCTTTCTATCATATAAATGTCCTAAGTGTATTAAATTATATAAATGTTTAATTCAGGGACATTTAGTGGTTTTCTATAAGGAGGGCTGTAAATATGTGCATTTAACAATGCACAATATATGCACAGCAGACTACCTGCATTCTAAAATATTGCATAATGGTTTTCTGTAAGCTAATGTAGTCAATATTTATCCCTATGAAAGGCTAACATAAGCTGTACAACTTGTGAGTGTGGAAAATATATTTAAATGGACATTCCAGGTATGGAGTAACTTTGTATCACTGCCAGTCATTAATCCTTCTCCCCATGTAAAAAGATTATTTTTTAATATATATCCATCACTCATTTTATTTGAGTCTTTGACCATTAGCACATAAAGCATTAGGACTATGAAAGGGGTCACAAACCCCTTAGTTTTCCTATATACAAAACGGATATTTTGTAGGATAAGATAGAGCTCTGACAACTTGCACAAAAAAGATAACACTCCTGCACAGTACAGTGATGGTCTCGTTTAGAAAATGTTGCTGCATGTGTGTGTGTACACATATATCTATCACTGAAAATGCATTTTGTGTATGCATCTGCTCACCTAAAAACTTAAAGTACAATGATTATTTCTAGCAATAGGCCTCAAGGAACTGCGAGCATAAACATAATCTTTCCCTAATAAATGGCCATCATTTTTGCTCCAAGCTGTGGAGACATTAATATAAACATTTAAACAATATATATATATGCATGTGTCGGTTTTATACCTCTATAAAGCAAATGCATATACATAAGCAGGAGAGAGAACTTAATATAAAGACGTTTACTCATATGACTCTGCAGCAAATAAGAGAGGTGCATACAATCCAGTGATCTAAATAAATTTGATTTGATTAATCTGATAAATTTTAAGCTACAAAAAATTGCCTCCCAGGTTCTGTGACTCTTTAAATAATTATTAAGTCTTTTAGGACTCCTATAAACGTGTAGCGAGGCTGCTCGGATGTGCTGTAAATCCAGCATATCAGAACAGACTCGATTAATCAAGTCTGCTGGAGTGTGGAAATTAATGCGTTCCAGTAGCCTCCAATATCAGGTGCATCAGCATCTTCATGTTGAAAAATGGTGGTGGGGTGCTTTAAACTAAAGTTTGTATAATGAGTTTTAGTTCAAAGCATCCCACCACTATTTTTCAGTGTGGGGATGCTGATACATGTAATGCTTAGGTGCTTTTAATTAGCATGGTTCACTAATTAAAGCACCCCTCCCCTTCCCCTGGCTGCTTCCTGGAGCATGTCTATAACCGCCCTTAGAAGGGGTTATTCAGCTGTCCTTGTTGCATCCCAATGAGGCAGTCTTCTATCACATTTCAGGACATTTTCATGGTGTTGGTATTCTAGGTGACTGCCACTTTCTGTCTTTTTTAAGCACTGAACAGGTCCCATTTCCTGGTCAGTGTGTGTGCTCTGTTTAGCCTTTGGACTTTCCAAAACCTGTGTAGTTTTACTCCACATCCTCAATACAGCAACAATATTTAGTTTTTTCAGTTATTTCTGTCAGGCGTTTATTTTTCTTCCCCATTCTTCACACTCATTTGCTTTTGCTCCCTCTGGCTGCCACAACCCTGTTATGTTTGTATTATTAAACTGAAGTTCCTAAAAATACCTGGCAATAGAAAACAATATAAGTTTAGTATGGGTGGGATATGAGATGAAAACATAAAACCATACATACATAAAACTTAGGACTCTTCAGGATATCTTCCCATCTGCTTAGAAATAGCTCTTTTCCATACTCTGTTCTCTCATCAGACTCCTAGACATTTCCTTCTGCACCCTGTGAAGAAAATATGAGTTTTGCCATTGATTTCAGTAGTAGCAGGAGCTAGTTCATTCAGAGAAAGCCCTGAAACCTCTCTTACTTTCTGTTTTGCTGAGACGAATACCAAGGACTATAAGACAACAACAGAAACTTTGGGTTTAATTCTGGGAGCCTGAAGGGAAGAGCGGGGGGCTTCTACCTGAAATACCTATAAATGATCCAGAGGACCACTGGCTTCTCTTCTATTCCATCCAGGAAGAGCAGAAACCAACTGCAAATGCTTCCTCAGCCTAATGAAGGGTGTTTGTACCCAAAAGCTTACAAAGAAGAATTTCCCCAATTATTTTAGTTGGTCTTATAAAAGATTTATCCAGAGAACCTTGTCTGCCTATGTCCTTGACCAACATGGCTACAACCTACACCCCTGGAACCAGGGGGCTTTTATCACTTGAGTTTGTATGTCTGGTAAAAAAGGCCACCCCATAACTTGAATTTTGAATTGGACTGGTGAATTTCACAAGGACTTGGTGAAATATAAACTCAAGCCCTCTTTTGCATGATCAATCTGTCCTGAAAAGTAAAAAAATTCAGGTCCAGAAGGGAACAGATGCCAGAAAATTTCTATTAGCATATGCCAATATGAAATTTTACTCTTGGGAAAGAACCTCCTTCATTCATGGCTTTACCCACTTACTCAAGGCACTCCTTTACTTATTCATATTTTGATCTCTAAGAAGCTGAGCTGGTCAATAAAACTTCTTTTTAAACCAGGACACAAAGTATTCTCTAAAGTCAGGTGTTTCTAAAAAGATGCATTTCTATTACAGTGCATCATGTCAGACTCTCAAGAGAAAACACTGGCCTTTGTAGACAGAAGGTCTGTGTCCTTTAAAGCAGGCTTTGCTATATTAATTTTTGTTTCCTCTGAGAAAGGACTTGCAGCAAGCTTAATGAGCTACGAAATACGATAGCTCACAGAATTTCTTCCATTCATGTGTAGCTCCATGTGGCTTCCGCTAGGCCTCGGTTTTTGGAAGCTTATTCAATTACTCTACTCTTCAGGTTTGCGTTTGTGAAAAACAATGATGGAATACAGTGTCACAGGTCACTTCTGATTAAACATCCCATCCTTCTTGCAGACATTTAGCTCAGAATCCATTTGTGTGCGACTGCCATTTGAAGTGGCTGGCTGATTACCTGAAGAATAATCCGATAGAAACCAGCGGCGCTCGATGCAGCAATCCGCGTCGCCTTGCCAACAAACGAATCGGTCAGATCAAGAGCCACAAGTTCCGCTGCTCAGGTAATTCATTTATCTAGGCTGTACTGCACTTTCAATTCAGAAATAAGCAGGTCCAGAGAGCCTGCTAATCAAATCTGCAGGACAGTGTTTGCTATAATGGATATTATGGAGCATCTTTTAAAATTAAATTTGGGAAATTCAGTTAGTGCTCCAGAAAACTGATTACCTTATGGATTAAAAAAAGAGCTTGGTCTGTAGCTTGGCTTCCTCCTGTGTCTCTCTCTTTCTTTAGTCTTTGATATTTAACTTAAAATGCTGAGTTATAAAATGTGTAAGAAAAGCTGTGAAAGATGTAGATGAATCAGTGAATGTATTGGATGTGTATTGGGCAAAAATCCTAGGGTCCTTGTTCAGGCAGAACTTCCATTAACTTCAGTGGGAGCTTTGCTTGAATAAATAGTAAAACTAAAATCCAAATAAACAAATGTACAAACAAGGAGAAGAACTTTAATGATGAGACCCTATAAAACTAGCAGTGGACAGCTGTACCCAGGGGCATGGGGCAGATAGCCAGAGGGACTGAACCGTATAAATATGTTTTTGCCCTCTATAACCAATTTCTGCACACTAAATCCTGAAATCCTTATGTTAGTGCTTATTCATTCAGTTAGCTCTGCTGTTGAAGTCACTTGGATTTCTGTCCTTTGTAAGTAATCAAACAAAACTGCCCTAAAGGTTTGGTCCTGAGATGTTGTTATGTACTGTGTGTAAAATTAATTGATGATCCTGAAAATAACCTGGAAAATGAGCATATCTAGCTTTCCTTTTCCCCCTGCATCTCTTCATAATCTATACTGTTAGTTGATTCCATTCTCCAGATACCAACAAAGGGACATTAATTGCCTTGTGCAGCATATATTAGCAGATTCTGCTTGTTGGTGTGAGATCTGAGCTGACTGTGTATGTTTCAGAATTACTGTACTTCTGGTATGCCATGGTAGCAGACAGGTTTTCAGTGCAAGAAAATCTGTTACTATATATTGGGAAGAAAAACGACTGTCATTGATGGAATACCACACAGTACTTTCTATAAAAATTACTATCATTTTTGCCTTTTTTCCCCTGAAAAACCACCGTGATTAATTGTGCTCCTAGTGGTAAAAGATTGATGGCACTAGACACAGATGCAGCATGAGACTGAATGGCTGCAGCCCAAAACAAGCCATGGTGCTTTGTGCGTCTCAGCAAGCAATATGCTCAGATAAGCTATTCTTTAAGAGCAAAATAGAATCAAGATAACTTCATTTGCAATCAGACTGTCTTGTAAACAGTTGTTAAAGTCTTCAAGCAATTTTTGCTATGGGCTGAAGTCATGCTATTTAGTTCCACTCTGCAAACACAGGATGTTTTGAGTCAGGGATCAGGTTTAGGTTCCTTAATGGTACTATAGTAATAAGTCAGTAATTTTCATCTTTAATTTGAAATAAGAATGGAAAAGTATGGCTCAGTTATTTAGAAAACAATGCATGATCTATACCTAATCTGCCATTGTTATTTTGATCTATCTTTATTAATAGGAAAGAACAATGAACATGGTTTTATACATATAGGAACATGCATCTTCTGCATAGTGATACACCCCAGAGGAAAAAATTGATATAAATTATGAAGGGAAGTAACACCAATTCACAAAGGGTGTTGAAAATAACCTTTTGTATGGGTTCTTCTCTTGATCTCTTTTTCAAATCATGTTTCTTCAGTCCTTCTGTTTCTGCCCTTACTTCCCTACTTTACAATGTCAGACATACCTGGAAAAGGCATAGCAGTCTAGCTTTCTTGGTATGTGGCTTAAGGGGAAAAAGGCATGGATTGTGCAGATTCAAAATAAGGGTTTAAGCTGACTGAAAGCTAGTACAATTGAAAAGCTCAAGAGATTTGTCCCTGTTTGTAAAATCTCCAAATAGCCATAAGCATCATAGATCTGTACTCATTATGCCTTTATTTAAAATAGAGAGAGTTTTTGCAAGTTCATCCCTTCCGCAGATTTGATGAATCATTGCTTGTAAGATGATCCACAGTACCTTCAAGCTGGCAGCACCTGTACCTAACCTGCTCAACTTCCTCCTTCATTAATTTTTATTGTTTCAGACTGACTATGCTGCAGAAAAATATAATTTTCCACTTTCTTCCCTTTGAGGAATATAGTTTTATCCTGGGCTTAACCCAATACATCTTCATGCGGCAAAATCATAAAGTATGAGACCTTGTGTGGATAAAACAAAAAACATTGGCACGCAATGCATCTCCTTTCCTAGGGACAGTCCTGCATCACCTTACGAGTGTGATGAGAATGCTTAGTGGCCTCCCCATATATTTTTTGCTGATTCAGGGATCCTTGCCATCTCTCTCACACATCTTTTACTTAGTGAGGGAAAAGAAAAGTAGTTTCTGTTGTAATTGTACAATTATACTTTTTTGCTCAGAGATAACACAAGTAAGGTCATATGGAGTTACTGGTATTTTCATTCCATTTATTTAAGTCCTTTAGCACACTTTAAAGGTCAGCACATGAGCTTATCCATGGGGGGAAAATGGTAAAAATATTAATAGTTCTTTTTGGCAGCTGGGGTGGAGGAAATCCCTGATGTTGTACTCAGCTGGCTGGATCTGAATCCTGAGATGTGTAGAGAATGCCAAACCCTGAGGTCTGTGGGAGTTACAGGTGTCAATACTGTTCAAGATCACACCCATGATTAATCCTCCTTCAGTGCACTTAGTACTTCTTCAACCAAGCAAGAAATGGTCTTGTCTATTTTAGATAATCCACTAAACCTAATCTTGAAGCAGAACAGATATTTTTTTCTTATCATTTGAATTCTCCAGAACTTTAAAAAGGATGTTTTCAGGAGGCATATGAGTGGAAAAACTGTTGCCATTTGGCATCGGGGCAAGGGGATTAATCGGGGAGGGAGGGATTTAAGCAGGGTGGTGGGGGAGGACTCCAAGCATAAAGGTGACCTGGAAGAAGAAGTAGGTGAAAAGGAGGATAACTGAGTTGTTAATGGGGAAGGGGAGGGAAGGGTTTGGCAGGAAAAGTAAAATGTTGAAATTTTTTCCAGTTTTGGAGTTTGGTGGTATCAGGGTATCATATGGAGAAGTTCAGGCAGATAGAAGAGCACAACAGTAATCTTAGATATTTAAAATGGCATACAGTGCAGGAAAGAATTTATAGCAGCTTTTTTTTTTTTGACCTAGTACTCTGTTCTTCCCCCTGCCACTGCCATCAAACACCACCAGGTAGGACCCTAACTTGAAAACAGTTAGGAATGGTCAGGGAAGAAGATTCTTTGCATGTGGTAACAGGTAGGTAATGCACCTATTTCCTTTTAAGAGGAAGATTATAGAGGTATTGTGCCATGAAATGAAGGGACACGAAGAAACCAAGACTAGTAGATATGCTGCCTGCTAGGGTTTGTAATTTTAAATTTTGCTGGATATTCATTTCTCCCTTCTTGATATGTATAGAAACCATTCCCTCCACACCCTGCCCACATACACACCCTCCACAACTGTGAAGTTTGGAGCTGCAAATCAGGAGCTAGATGAATGGAGCAGCCAGAGAAGTGCACTCTAATGTACTGTTTTCAGGAGAAGCAGTAAGGGAGCATGATGGTGATTTTTCTTTCCTTAGCAGCATCTGCCCACTATCCACTGAGGATCCAGTAGGACTTGCCAATTCTAGGTTACTGGAGGCTACTTCCTTTAGTAGTGAGGGAGGATAGAGGAAAGCTCTTCTGTCTGGTAGTGTTCGATTAAGTTAACTACACTACAATTTTGTTTTCTGAAGCAGCCCTGGTCTTTAGGGGACTGAGAAGGTATCCAGCAGCAGATTGTGATGTCTCTGTAGTAACTCATTGTCACTTCAAGAGCTGGTAAAATCGTTGATTACTGTGTGACACTGATGTATACAATAGCTGTTGCACAGAGCTGTCCCCTGCATTCACAACTCTTGTTCTCTCTCTGGTAGATTTGTGTTTGTCAGGTTTTTTTGTGCATTTGAAACCTGATGAAAGTTCCACCTGTCCTACCCTCCACAAAGTGGTGTTGGTGATAGTCAAAGCATATTTCTCTCTAAACATTTCATATCACAGAAGCTTTACTCTCTTACCCTG
Organism: Alligator mississippiensis; assembly: GCF_030867095.1. Classification (NCBI taxonomy): domain Eukaryota; kingdom Metazoa; phylum Chordata; order Crocodylia; family Alligatoridae; genus Alligator; species Alligator mississippiensis. The sequence continues at coordinate 51,418,328 of NC_081832.1, forward strand.
TGGAAATACAAATGTGTTTCCCAACAGGAGCCCTAATAACTAAACCTGTCCCCTTCTTGCATTGGGCACATGTTCTAACTCCCTGATTTTAATTAGGTGCTAAGATACAAGATAGTTCTGTAGAAATCAAACAATAGTGAACAAAAGGAGGAGGACAATGGACCATCTGCCAACATAACTCTCCCCCTCCCAGATTCTGCCTCTCGGTAATTCAATCCAAACTGAAGGCAGCAGCTCTGATACAGATGTGGAAAATGGAGTTAGAAGCTACTTCATATTTAGGGATAGTTTAATATCTCCTGTGTGCAAGAGTTATCTCCTTTATGCCTTGTCATCAGAGTAGAAAATGATGCGTCTGAGAGTATTTGGTTTCATTTATCAGGAACAGTGTCAAAGACATTTAATAAAACCTGTTCATGATATTTTCAATCTGTCTTTTTGTGTCTCTGTGTTCATATTCAGGTTCAAGGCAATAGTTTTGGTGGTGAACAGATCCAAATTTCTTGGACATAATTGCCAGGTTAGAGTTTATTTATGATTGGGATAGGTTTTTTCCTGGACACTACCTGTTAACCTCACCCTTTATTCCAGTGGTTCTCAACCTTTTTAGACTACTTGCAACACCCCTCAGAAAATATCCCCTCTTAGTTTTCACTTGCTTTTTTGACTACAGAAAAATAATATAACAATTTTTCTATTATAAAGAACTCAAAAAGACCACAATAGCTCAGATTGTTTTTAACCCTGTGAATTCCTATTTGAAATCTCTGGGTTTATCTTGTGAAGCATATTTACACTCCCAGCAGTATAATGCTGTACACTGGGATACCTTAAAATGATCTCAAGGCAACCCAGGGTGCTGTGGCAACCTGGTTGAGAATCTCTATTTTAAAATATGGTCCCAGTTCAGTCTGTGTAAACTGAGACAAAAATCTCATTGCCTCAGGACTGGACCTTGTGTAGTGAACTCTACAGAGGGGACAGAGCTGTCTTGTGATGAGCACAGAGACTAGGAATTAAGATTCTTTCCCAGTAGCGTTGCCAGGAAACTGATACACCTTAGATAAATGAGTTGTTTTGCTAAGCCTAGGTTTTTCTAGATGTAAGTGGTTCTAATAATTCCATCTGCAGTGGAGCCATATAAATATATTTTTTAAGTTTTTCAGATCTTTAGATGAAAAATGCAAAGTAGTATTATTTTGTTTTTGTTTAAAACTCATGCAAGGTAAGTGACTATAATTAGCACAGGTATACGTGATTTATCCTAGTTCAATGCTCTCAGTTGTTCCCATTAATTTGTAAATCTCCATGACAATTTCTTTGAAAATTCCTCCTATTTTTATTACGCAAGGATTTTCATTCACATCCTGTGTATTCATAGTTCTATCTTCAGTTCTCAGCCTTTCTTCTGATGATAAATGCCAAATCTGCCTAGTTACAGTGTTGCAATAACACCTGCTTGGGGATTTGCTGTTCAGTCTGTCCTTATTCTGCTGGCCTCCAACAGCTCCAAGCTGGAGGTGGAGACTGAAACTTGACAGCTGTTATGTTAGCCCTTACTGTACTTGACAGTGCTGGGGTTTTTCTGGAACTGAACAGAATGCTCTGAGGCCTAGTCACATTTGCAGAAAAACTAGCCTGAGGCCAGGCTCCTAGTACTTCTGTTCACCAGAGCTTTTGCTTGAGCGAAGCAAGGGAGAGAAATGTGAAATAGTGCCATACGATCTGGGCAACTGCAAAGTAGCATCATGGGGATTTCTTGTTTTTTGCTGCTGCTGCTGCTTTTTTTTTTTTAAGATGAATTAAATCTGCTGTCTCCTACCATCTCTTCTGAAAATGACAAATGAAACTGCAGCTGAAAAGCCCTTCAGAGGTGCTAGGATATAATGAAGCCAAGAACGTTGTTTATTGTTACTTGTCACTGAATTTGCTGGAAAGAAATCAGAGGGCAAAGGGAATTATAAGTTGGTCCAAGTGAGCATCCATATTAATGATGTCACTACATAAATTTGTGTTTATAGAACAGGAGAGAGGCAAGCAAACTTAATCTGAGTGCTTCTTCAAACTTAAAACGTTGATGCCTTTGTAGCAGAGTATAATTGTCTATTTTCCAGTTTAGGTGTATACATGAAACTGCACTCTACCATCTCTGATGTCTAACCATGTAGAGAGATAAAAACATTACTGATATTGGCTGTGACCAAAGATAATAGATTTACAGTTCCTTTTACTCTAGAAATATTACCAGGGCACCCCTTGCAGTTACTAGAAACAATGGCCACAAACTGACAGACAGCAGATTTAGATTAGATTAGACATCAGGAAGAACTTCTTTATGGTAAGGGTTACCAGAATCTGGAATGGACTTCCAAGGGAGGTGGTGCTCTCCCCTACCTTGGAGGTCTTTAAAAGGAGACTAGACAAGCACGTGGCTGGGTCATCTGACTCCAGCACTCTTTCCTGTCCAGGGCAGGGGGTCAGACTCGATAATCTACTAAGGTCCCTTCTGACCCTAAACACCTATGAAATCTATGAAAGTTTTCTACCCTGCATTGTAGATATTCATTATAGGCCATCTGACCCAAAGAATATCAAATCCATGTTAGAATAAGTAGCCCTATTTGCCTGAGAGCCACCAGTAAGCAAGTAAAATATAAAGGTATCCAATTAAATATCTTTTTAAGCACAATCTTCATCATTTAGATCATAGTAATTCCTTCAACAGAAAAAAGATACTGCAAGTTTGTAGAGAAACTGCACAAAAAGAAAGGGGATGGACACTCAGTTCTTTGCAACCCAGCCAAAGTTTGGTCTCTTGAGGCTAGGCCCCAGCCACGTTGCCACTGTGTGTTATGTTGCTCCCCAGAGCTATAAGCTTAGTGCCTTTTTATGCATACAGACAGAGGTCTATTTAAATAGTGGCAAAAATTAAAGGGACATTGGCATAAAGCAAGCCACTGGGCTAAAACAAATGCAGTAATAGCTGAGCTTGCATTACATCAATAAATCTGTTGTCAGGTCTGATACCTAAAGACTGTGCTGAATTGTTACAAGTTAACTGGAAAATGGTAAATAGACGAACTGCAACTCTTGTTGAACCAACATTTTTGTCTGACAAAGAGGCATCTGCTTACTACAGGTTGAAATCAACTTGATCAGCAGATCATATAATTTGACCCGGATAAAACATCTAACATTATCTATTAGAATTGGATAAAGGACAGCAATTTGTGCTTTTCAATATTTCCATTGCAAACCAAATTTTGCCCTTCTGTATCAGCCTGCTTTTTAAACACTTTTCACAAACTTCATGGGGTTTTTTGCAAACATTACATTTTGTTCATGCAGAAACATGAAAAATGTGTTTTGGGATCCTACTTTCATTAATTTAAATTATTTAACTAAATATTATGAGACGACAACATTTTCGTTGAGCCAAAGCAGGACTAATAAGCACTTACAAACTGATGGATTGCTTTCCTAGTCCATCTGACCAAAAAGGTTCCTGTTTTCCATTACATTTTTGCCACAGGCTGTCACAAACAGAATTGCCAGAAATTGCCTGTGGAGAGGTGATCCTTGTGATCTGGGACAGAAGTTCCATAAACCGGTTTGACATAAATCAGTTAAGTCTAATACTGCATCCATCCAGGTTTATCTTAAACCAGTTTTGGCCATTTTGAAAGTGGTTAGTGTGCACTGACCTTCTCTTCTTTTACAGGTTTAAACCTGTTTCTGATCACTTAAACTGGTTTATGTGCAACTTCTGTCCCTAGCTTTCATTTATAATGGCATTTTTGGCAGGCTCTTTCTTCTCTTCACAGATAGCTCTTGTTCATTGTGCTTGTTGACTAGTGCAGACAGTTATAAAAGAGAGCAATATTTAATTAACACAGTAGAAGAACAGATCTTTGTTCTGTGTTCCCAAGAAACTTGCCAGAAAGACTGGAATGTGACTGTTCCCTTCCCTAGTAGGACTGAAAGTGTTCACTCAGAATACTTAGTTTGACATTTGCTTAATATTGGTAACACCAAATAATAATTTAATAGAGATTAATTATTTTTTCTCCTTGTTTAACAGAGCAGCTTGAAGTGTGTGTGTGGCAGGGGTGGTGGGATTATTCCAAAAGCCAGAGCCAGAACACATATACAACTATGCAGGAGGTGAAATAAGAGTATGGGACTTTTCAGCCGTCAGAGCTAGAACCTTTGAAATCACTGGCAGGAGCCCTGGTATAGAAGCAGTTTATAAATATGTCAGATATTAGGCCTGTGCGACTAGGGAAGTATTCGATTAGGATTTGGCCAATTTGGAGGACAGCGATTTGATTCGGATCACTATCCCAAACAGATTCAGTTGAATCAGCTTTGGAAGATGCGGCGTTGATTCGGAAAGATTTGGAGATTCGGCCATAGACTATAATGGGGAATCACTGAAATACCTATAACCTTGTCATTTTTTGGCTAATTTGGATAAAAATTGCAGGGATGGTAGCCCCTGTTCTCACCCTCATAACTTCACTACAACCAGTAAGCCTCAGGCTTCTCAAAGATCTTATAGATCTGGGCTTTCCCCAGCCAGGACTGTGAGGTGCCTGGAGGTTATGGTGCCTCCTGCTGCTACCCACCTTTCACCAGGGAGGTTCGCGGTACTGGCATTTCCTGGGACTGCTGCACCACTGGCAGTTCCACCCAGGCCTCCCTACCCTGGCAGGGTGCAGTTTTAGGTCATACCCAGGATGATGTGGAGCCTCTTCCTCCCCATATAGCCCCAGCCCTTATACCTCCAAGTTCTTCCTGGCACAGGATCTCAGCAGGGACATGTTCTTCCCCTGCTGGCTGGTGAGAAACTAAACTGTTGCCTCCAGCTCTGAGAGCAGGGCATTAAATGGCCACCCTCATTAGCACCTGTCCTGCCACATACATAGCCTCTCGTGCAGGCATGAGGGAGGCCTGCCAGGTTTCAGGCAGAGTGGTGCAGGGGTTTCTGTGAAACTACACCTTGAACTGCTGAAGGCAAAACTTGTGTCACTTGTGTGTGTTAAGGGAGTGTAGGTTGTAGCTGTGTTGATCTAAGGACATAGCCCGGACAAGGTTCTTAGGGTCATTCTGATATTTTTTATTAGACCAACTGAATAGTCTAATAATTCTTCATTGTAAGTTTTTGGGTTTAAAAACCCTTTGTCAGGCTGAGGAAGCATCTAGCTGATGTCTGTGTGTTCTTCCTGGATGGAAGGAATAGTGAAAAAGCAAGAGGCTGGCATGCAATGCAGGCAAGAAAGCCAGTTAGTGAAAATGGAAATGGAGGAGTCAGGGGGTGAGAGAGAGAGGCTTGGTTAGGGAGAAGGTGGAGGTAGCAGGTAGAAGTGGAGAGGTGCCTGAGGAGACAGATGTCAGACAGGTGGTAGTGTGTCATAAATCCAAAGTCTGTGTTGAGTCCCTGAGTTTCTGTATCCAGGAGGTTGATGAAGTGAAGTTCATAGGGCCGTCTGTGAGAAGTGGTTTGTAAATTCAAACAAGCACCTAACCTCGCTAACTTCATCACGAGAAGCCAACTTCCTACGGTCCAAAATGTACTGAATGGATCCAGACCATGCCATGACAAGACACACAAAACCTGCCAACGTATCTCCAGTACCCCCGCAAACTGCACCAGATTCTATCAAAGACAAGAATAGCCAACTACCTGTGGGGGCACATTTCTCACAAAAAAAGCCACTCTGTCTCCAGTCTCTCAGTCCTGATCCTCAAAGGGAATTTATAAACCTCTGAATCGGGCTGAATCTTCTCCAAATCGAATCAGCGACTGAAGCTTCGCACACCCCTATCAGATATAGATTCAGTTCTTATGGATACTTTATGCTACTTTGCATGGGTTATGAAAGATAGTTAATGACATTACAATAGCCTAATTTTTTCTTTTGGTCATATCTCTGGCTAGAGTTCAAAGTTTGCGATAGCTTCAAAGTGTCAAATTATCTGATTCAGCCACTCTAATTCACTCTTTGAGAGAATCTAAAAGCCAGTCTGGGGCACCTTTTTAGTTATCCAGAAAAAGAAAACTGAAACATCACCATGTGACTAAAGCAACCAGTCAAACAGCTTTAGTGGTGACCAGCAAATACACTCAGTTACTGTCGTTTCCATGTAGTCCACACATTGAAAATGTAGTTGATTTACAAGCAGTTCTGTAAAAACAAATATTTTTTATCACAGAAAGTACAGTTTCCAGTAGTTCATCCAGCTCTGCTACCTGTCAGGTGTGTAAAAACCTGTATTCTGTTCTGCAAAGATTCATAGATTCATAGATTCATAGATGTTAGGGTCGGAAGGGACCTCAATAGATCATCAAGTCCGACCCCCTGCATAAGCAGGAAAGAGTGCTGGGTCTAAATGACCCCAGCTAGATACTCGTCTAACCTCCTCTTGAAGACCCACAGGGTAGGGGAGAGCACCACCTCCCTTGGGAGCCCGTTCCAGACCTTGGCCACTCGAACTGTGAAGAAGTTCTTCCTAATGTCCAGTCTAAATCTGCTCTCTGCTAGCTTGTGGCCATTGTTTCTTGTAACCCCCGGGGGCGCCTTGGTGAATAAATCCTCACCAATTCCCTTCTGTGCCCCCGTGATGAACTTATAGGCAGCCACAAGGTCGCCTCTCAACCTTCTCTTGCGGAGGCTGAAAAGGTCCAGTTTCTCTAGTCTCTCCTCGTAGGGCTTGGTCTGCAGGCCCTTGACCATACGAGTGGCCCTTCGCTATACCCTCTCCAGGTTATCCGCATCCTTCTTGAAGTGTGGCGCCCAGAATTGCACGCAGTACTCCAACTGCGGTCTGACCAACGCCCTATAGAGGGGAAGTATCACCTCCCTGGACCTATTTGTCATGCATCTGCTGATGCACGATAAAGTGCCATTGGCTTTTCTGATGGCTTCGTCACACTGCCGGCTCATGTTCAACTTGGAGTCCACTAGGACTCCAAGATCCCTTTCCACCTCCGTGCCACCCAGCAGGTCATTCCCTAGGCTGTAGGTGTGCTGGACATTTTTCCTCCCTAGGTGCAGCACTTTGCATTTCTCCTTGTTGAACTGCATCCTGTTGTTTTCTGCCCACTTGTCCAGCCTATCCAGGTCTGCCTGCAGCTGTTCCCTGCCCTCCAGCGTGTCCACTTCTCCCCATAGCTTTGTGTTTGGACAGAGTACATTTCACTCCCACGTCCAAGTTGCTGATGAAGACATTAAAGAGTATCGGTCCAAGGACCGAACCCTGCGGGACCCCACTGCCCACACCCTTCCAGGTCGAGACCGACCCATCTACCACGACTCTTTGGGTGCGACCCTCTAGCCAATTCGCCACCCACCGGACTGTGCAGTCATCCACATCACAGCCTCTTAATTTGTTCACCAGTATGGGGTGGGATACCGTATCGAAGGCCTTCCTGAAGTCTAGGTATACAACATCCACCCCTCCTCCTGTGTCCAGGCGTTTCGTAACCTGGTCATAGAAAGAGACTAGGTTGGTCAGGCACGATCTGCCCACCACAAACCCATGCTGGTTTCCCCTCAGCATAATTTGTCCTGCCGGGCTCTCACAAATGTGAGCCTTGATAATTTTTTCAAAGACTTTACCAAGGATGGAGGTGAGACTGACCGGCCTATAGTTGCCCGGGTCCTCCTTCCTCCCCTTTTTGAAAATGGGGACCACGTTAGCCCTTTTCCAGTCCTCCGGGACTTGGCCCGTGCGCCACGAGCATTCGAATATTCCCGCCAGTGGCTCTGCAATGATGTCGGCCAGTGCCTTCAGCACCCTGGGATGGAGCCCATCTGGGCCTGCCGACTTAAAGGTATCCAGTTCTTCCAAATGACTCTGCACCACCTCAGGATCTACGCATGGAAGTCTGGCGCCTTGCTGCTGCCTCTCTACAACCCCAGTGAGAGACTTGTCGTGCCCCTCGCTTAGGAACACTGAGGCAAAGAACTCGTTGAGGAGTTCAGCCTTGTCCCCTCAATCTGTCACCAATTGCTTCTGCCCATTTAGCAGGGGTCCTATTCCTCCCTGGGCCTTCCTTTTACTCCCTATGTATCTAAAAAACAATTTCTTGTTGTCCTTTACTTGGGTTGCCATCCTCAGCTTCATGGTAGCTTTGGCCCGCCTAACTGCCTCCCTACAAGCACGAGCAGAGGAGGTATATTCATCTTTAGTGATCTCACCCTGTTTCCACTTTTTATGTGCTCCCCTTTTGGCCCTTAGGCTGCCCTGGATTTCTCTGGTCAGCCATGGAAGCCTCCTGGCCCCTTTCCCTCTTTTGCCTTGCTCGGGGATCGTCTTGCTTTGTGCCCAAAGGATCGTTTCCTTTAGGCACAGCCACCCTTCTTGGGCACCCATCCCATCAAAACTCCTACTCTGCAGTGCTTCCTTGACTAATCGCCTGAGCGCAGTGAGATCAGCTTTCCTAAAGTCTAGCACTTTCACCCTACTAGTTACCTTACCCACTCGCCGTCTTATGTTGAATTCTATCATAAGGTGATCACTGTCTCCCAGATAGCTACCGATCTGGAGGTCCCCTATCATGTCATCTCCCGTTGCCAATACCAGATCCAGTATGGCATTCCCCCTAGCGGGACCATACACCTCCTGTGTCAGGTGGAGGTCCTGTACACAAGTTAGAAACCTGCGTGAGCGATGGGACCTTGCTGTCTGCGTCTCCCAGCAGATGTCCGGGTAGTTTAGGTCCCCCATGACTACCGCCTCTTTAGCTTTTATGGTCTCCGAGAGTTGCCTCAGGAGCCCCGCATCTATTTCTTCCCCTTGGTGTGGGGGTCTGTAACAGACCCCTACCACCAAATCCCTTTCTCCTTGCCCCCCATGTAGCCTAACCCACAATCCTTCTACTTCCTCCGCCTCGGATTCTGTCTTGATGAGGGTTGATGTATATTGCTCACTGACATAAAGTGCAACCCCCCCCCCTTTCTTCCCCGACCTGTCCTTTCTGTACAATCTATAGCCCTCAATATGTACCGCCCAGTCATGGGATGAATCCCACCAGGTCTCTGTTAGCCCCACTAAGTCATAGGTGTTTAGTGCAAGCAGGAGCGCTAGTTCATCCTGCTTGTTCCCCATGCTCCTAGCATTAGTATATAGGCACTTGAGCCCTGCGACTGGCGCCTTTGCTGCCCCCCTGCTCCCAGTCCCATGGGGCCCATTGTTTCTTACCTTCTTGTTCCTTACCTGTTCTGTTGTGCTGGCCTCCCCATGGCTTTCAGGTTCCCAATGTTCTCCTTCTTCAGGCTGGGCTGTCCTTGTGGGTGCCACATGGTTTGGTGGTCCACAGCTTCCCCTGCCCTCGTACTCCCCTCCCCCCGACGAGCCTAGTTTAAAGCCCGCCGGAGGAGATCCGCCAACCTAGAAGAAAACACACGCTTACCTTTGGGGGACAGGTGAAGCCCATCCCAGCTGAGCATGTCCCTCGTCGTGATGTGCGGGTCATGGTCCAGGAAGCCGAAGCCTGCCTCGAGACACCACTGCCGAAGCCACCAGTTGGTCTCTCTGATGCAGTTCTCCTGCCGTCTTCCTCGTCCGGTCACTGGTAGGATGGAAGAGAAAACCACCTGTGCACCGAACTCCTTCAGCACGCCGCCCAGAGCACAGTAGTCCGCCATCAAGTGATCGGGGGTTCTCCTGGCCGCATCATTAGTACCCACATGGACTAGGACCATGGGGTAATAATCGGTGGGCTTGATCCTGGCCTGGATTACCTCCGTCACATCCCGAATCTTTGCTCCAGGGAGGCAGCATACCTCTCGTGCCGAGGGGTCCTGGCAACAGATGGGTCCTTCCGTACCTCTCAGGATGGAGTCTCCTATGACGAGCACACGTCGCCTCTTCCTCTGGGTCATCGTGGATCTCTTGATCTGTTTGGGGTGTGAAGAACGTGGTGTTTCTTCTTGCCCAAGGGTGTCCTCCTCCCCTTCCATCTCCTGCAGGGTCACCAGGGCCTCGTACCTGTTCACCAGTCGGACTGGAGAAGCTGGTACCGGTTCTCTGCGTGCCGCTCCGGTCCTGGCTGTGACCGTCTGCCACTCTGCTGTGGAGGGTATTCCCCGGGGTGCTTCTTCCTTGGGTGCCTGGGCCTGCAGGGAAAGGAAATAACTGTCAATTTCATCCTCCGCCTCCCTGATCCCCCTCAGCCTGCTAACCTCCTCCCGGAGCTCCCTCACCTGCGCCTCCAGGGCCCTAAGACGGGCACCTGCTGGACAGGTGTGGGGGCCCCCAATCTCTGCTCCCCCCGGCCCTGCTGGGGATACCCCACAGGCCAGGAGGTAGGGGGACACCGGCTCCCCCATGGGCTCGGTCTGGGTGGCGGCCTCAGACCTGCCCCGGGTAGCCTTGTCCCCCTGGGCAGAGGCCCTAGCAGTACTCCTCGTAGACACCATTCTACAAGCTGCTGTTTGTAGACCTGCGTGGTGTCTACGCCCTACCCCTACAGGAGTCCCACTCCTGGCCCTCCTGGCCCGCCCTCCGGCGCAAACGCCCGCGCAAACGCCGGCGTGCTCTTACAGAGCGCGCCTGTTTGCGCGCTCTGTTCGCGCTGCGCGGCTCGGGAGCGCGGCTCCCTACCGGCTCAGCTATATGGGACCCGGGGGGCTTCCCCTCCAGATCCGGCTCAGCTGCGCCGGGTCCCTCCGCCCCACTTACCTTCGGGGGATCAGCTGCTGCTGCCCCAGTTGCTGATTCCTCTGTTGTTGCTGCTGCCGCCGCCGCCTCCGGTCAGTTGGTTGGTAAGAAGGGCACACGTGCGTGCGGGACACACGTGTGCTGCCTCCTCTCCTTCCCGCTGCTGGTTCCCGAGTGCTGGGAACTACGTCACTCCGTGGCTTTAAAGCCCGCGGTTTGAATTACCCGCCCCGCTCCAACGGCCAATCAGACGCCCCGGTCTACCCGGAAGTGCCTGCCGGCAGTTCTGCCTCTACGCTCCCCCGCTGGGGGGATCCGCTGCCACAGGAGCCTGCTCCCCCAAGGGTTAGCCCCAGGGGTGCCCCCTGGCCTGGGGGGACAGTCCCCTTCCTAGCCCTCCCTGTTTGCGCGCTCTGTTCGCAGCAGATGATCTATAGTGACACTGCTCTTTTCTGGCCAGTACAAACACTTTCCAAAGGAAAACCTTCTTATCCAAAAAGGCCAACACCAGCTTTGCCTGAAGTCCAGTGGCATGCAGCTTGCCTTTCTTCAGGGACAGGTCCACTCTCATCGCACTGGTTTGCTAAGCCTTTCTTCTGTACATGCATGTCTAAGATATAACATTCAGAAGTACTCAGTGTTGGCCTTCCTGTGCACCAATGATGTCAATATGCGTGTCATGCTGGGTTGTAAGTAGCCAGGTCCGAGGGTTACCTCGGGGTCAGGAGAAGTAGCTGAGGGGAATGTGCTGAGCCAGAGTATAGGGAAGCCAAGGGTGCAGCAGCCTGAGAACAAGGTTGAATCTTGTTGCCCATATGAGTCCTCTTCTGGATCAGGGAGTTTATATTGCAAGGGGTGAGGGGTCAGTTGACCCTGACTGGCCACTCTGGTTGCATGGAGTGGGTGTGTCTAGGCCCAGCTGGAGGGTTCTGGCCATGTGTGTCCACTCCAGTGCTCTGCTGGGGAGGTGGCAGACCAGGATGAATGGTTGTGCCCAGCAGGCTAAAGGTCCTCGCTTCAAGGCCATAGCCTGACTTGGAGCTTTGCATTAGTGGGAGTAAAATATGACCCTCACTAATTACTTATGAAAGCTCCAGCCTAAATGGTAAAAGTACAAGGATGAGTTATAAGAAGTTGATCTCCAGGTTTTCTGTTTCCCATGGAAAAATGGGGGAAAAAATGCAGGTTTTCTGTTTCCCCTTTTAACTGAGACCTGTAGATTTTTCATTTTAACAGAGAAATACATGGATTTTCAACTTTTGCAAAGAGCCCTCTACAAGCTGGCAGAGTTCCAGGCTGCAAGGTGCTGGGGGGAGTAGGAGAACGGCAATCAGCAGGGATCTTGGTTTTCCTTGATTAAAAAAAAATAAAAAAAAAAAAATCACAAATTCTCTAATAAAACCCCCAAAATCTGTGATTAAAGGTCCCCCCTGATCCTGCTTGTGCCATTCCCTCCCCACCCAAAGCCCCCACAGGCCTACTGGTGGCCCTCACTCCCCCCTCCCCAAAGCCCTGCTAGTGCCCCTCACCCCCCACCCACAGCTCCTGCCCCCCTAGCCCTGCTGGAAGGGGCCCCCAGCTCCCAGGGCTATGGGGACAGAGACCTGGGTCTGCAGCCTCCTGCCTCCAGGTGCCCGCCCCCAGGGCCTCCACAGCCCAGCGGGTGCAACCTAGCCCTACAGGGAATAGTGGAGCTGTTCAGGAAAGCTTACCTACGGAAGCTGCTCTCCAGGCTGCCTGGCAGCCATGTGCATGTGCATGCACGTGGTACCCCCTACCTGACCACCCTTCTCCCACTCCCTCACAGCCCCTTGCAAGCTGGAACATTGCCCACCTGAAGAGGGCTCATTGTGAAATTGCAAAATTTGTGGATTTCTCTGCTAAAAGGAAAAATCCATGTTTTACCCTGGTAAGGGGGGAAATCCATGTTTTACACCATTTTTCTGTGGGAAATGGAAAACCTGGCTCACTGGGTGAGGCACCCCCTGCCTGCCTGGCAACAGTGAGGCACAACGCTGCGCCACTAACCCTGCTGCTGCCAGGCAGGCAGGGGACACCCCTCACCCCTTGCAATATCCACCCTGGTGAGGTGTCCCCTGCCCACCTGGCAGCAGCAGGGTTAGTGGCACAGCGTTGTGCCCCACTGTTGCCAGGCAGGCAGGGCGTGCCTCACCATGGCAGCACTGGGCTCACAGAGGTGGCACTGAGCTTCCCCACCTGGGCCCAATCTTCCCTGCTGCACTACATCCACCTGCTGAGCTGCAGCAGCCCCGGGGGGAAGGCAGCAGGGCAGGGAGCCCAAGCCCACAGTGGGCAGCCCGCATCCACCCCTCCACCCCTCATGGGATCCACTCCAGCCATGCTCCCCATGAGGGAATGGGAGGCAGGCTTTGCACTTTGTTCCACCACACCAGCCACCTCCCAGCAGCCAGGGCTCAGGCACTGCTATGGAGAGCAGAGGGCTGCAGACCTGGGTCCCTGGCCCCATAGCCCTGGCAACTGGGGGTCCCCTCCAACAGGGCTGGGGGCTGTGGGTGGGGAGTGAGGGGCCTGGACCTGCATCCTGGTGAGCTAAGGGGGCAGAGGGAGCTCTGATTTTCCATGATAAAAAAGCCAAAATCAAATACCAGAATTTATAGGTACTTAGAATGCATGTCGTTATAGTGATTGAGGCACTGGTAGGCTTCCAATTTGCTTTAAAATTGTAACTATATCAATAAAACAGTGTGTTTAATTGATACCGGTATATATAGTGGTGTTTCATTTTCATCACAGATTTTGGGTTTTTTAAATCAGAGAATTTGTCATTTTTAAACAGAGAAAACAGGATCCCTGGATATCATAAATATTACATAAAACAGCAATAGGAAGAGACTCATTTATGTCTTAATATATAATTATCCTTTGTTGTGTTCTTTTAAAAACAAAGACAAATGATTATTACACGTGATTATTGTCAATATACCACATGGAGGGGGAATTACATTTGCAAGAATGTCTTGCCTAAGCTTCCGGTTCACAATTTCCAGTAACTTCAGGGAACTGCATTTGATTATTTGAAGTCAGACCTTGAATACCAGAATGAAAATCCTGTATTACCAGGCTGGAAATCCTGTATTGCCAGTATGTACTCTGGAATACTTGAGATCATCATTTTTACCTTCCAGATCTATTCTTTAAATGGAATCAGGAGATGTTATATAAACATTTCCATTATATCCATGGAAAGAAGATACAAGAAGAAAGTTAATGGCCTAATGAAGATTAGAACAGATAAAGCACTTAGTATGTTATTGTGGCTCCACATACTTGTACCATGTACTGTCAGTACTTTTTGGAACAAGCCATTTGCAATCTTTTGGTTGTGTTTTCTGTCACAATAGCACTGCCTTTAAAATCTCCTGGTCCCAATTCTCATACACTAACAGATTGTGCTATAGAGTATTCTTACAGTTATAGCATAATATGACAACCTCTTGTACTCCAGTTCCTTCTTGCATGGGTCAAGTGGACAGCAGCTCTCAGTGAAATCTCCAGCTTGTGCTTCTCCATGCTGCTTCCTCTCAACGCTCCTCTCTCTTTGGCACTGCCTAACACTGACTCTGGCTGTTAATGGGGTTTTCCTTTGTGCTTGATCTAACCATGTGGTAGAACAATACAAATTGAACATGGTTCTGTCAAGCACCATGGAAGGCTGCATACTTTCCTGCAGCATGGCATGCTGGGATACTTCTGCTGTTTTCAGAAGCATCAAAAGGTGAGAGATTCCCTTGTTCTCCCAGGAAAAGTGAAAAAGGTTATTTGTGTTCTATAACAAGACCAGTGCGTAGCTAAGAGGCTGACTGTGATTTGGAGGGAAAAAACTGTGAATCGTAGTGTGTGGAAATGATTTTTCAAAGAGCCTGCGTGCCAAATAGCTGTTCCTAAGTAACTCATTTGATTAATAGCTACTAAAGTGAACAAATTGGACATCTTGTTGATGAATTAGATTAGACTTTAGCTTCAGTGACAGTTCTGGACATACCTACAAAGATCAAAATTCATGTACCCATAATTAGCTAAAGATATTGTACATTGAGTAATTCAGGTTAGAGCTGTCCTGTGAGCTATACTGCAGGATCTCTGTGTTGGAAACACTTCTGAGATTAGATGTCTGCTGCTCAGACATAGTTTTGGAACTAAACTAACACATATTGAAGTGCCATATCTCTAACCATCAGGAAGTTGCATTGCAAGAGAATTTAAGGGAAGTTTACACCACAAACCTTATGTCTATTAAAAGGAAATGGAAAATAATTTCTAACCTGAAGGTGATATTATCTATGGTAAGAGCTGAAGACTGAATCAGGTTATTATAGTTTTTCTTGATCTGATGCTTGACTCTGACATTGGCAAGTCACTTTGCTCCTCCCTGTCACAGTTTCTCTGTATGTAAAATGGAGATAATGATAAATTCATTTTATAAAGCCTTGCAAAGGAATTCACTGTCAAGATAGCACTACATTTTGTACTGGAATATTATAGTCTAATAATATGCCACCTGGAAGATGGCACAGAGTGCACCCTCAGCAAGTTTGCAGATGCCACCAAACTGGGCGGGGGAATAGTAGATACACTGGATGGTAGGGTTAGGATTCAGAGAGATCTAGACAAAGTGGAGGATTGGGCCAAAAGAAATCTTATGAGGTTCAATAAGGACAAGTGCAAAGTCCTGCACTTGGGACACAACAACCCCATGCACTGCTACAGGCTAGGGGCTGACTGATTAGGTAGAAGCTCTGCAGAAAAGGACCTGGTGGTTACAGTGGACAATAAGCTGAATATGAGCCAACAGTGTGCCCTTGTTGCTAAAAAGGCTAATGGCATACTGGGTTGCACTAGTAGGTGTGTTGCCAGTATGTCAAGGAAAGTGATTATTTCCCTCTATTCAGCACTGGTGAGGCCACATCTGGAGCACTGTGTCCGGTTTTGGGCCCCTCTACAGAAAGGATGTGGACAGATTGGAGAGAGTCCAGTGGAGGGAAACAAAGATGGTTGGTGGGCTGGGGGACATGACTTAAGAGGAGAGGATGAGGGAACTGGGCTTCTTTAGTCTAGAGAAAAGGAGACTGAGAGGGGATTTAATAACAGCTGTCAGCTACCTGAAGGGGATGGAGGATGGAGCTAAATTGTTCTAAGTGATGGCAGATGATAAAACATGGTGCAATGGACTCAAGTTGCAGCAAGGGAAGTTTACGTTGGATATTAGGGAAAACGTTCTCACTAGGAGGTTAGTAAACCACTGGAACAAGTTACCCAGAGATTTTGTGGAATCTCCATCCTTGGAGGTTTTGAAGACCCGGCTAGACAAATCTTTGGCTGGGAGGATCTAGTTGGGGATGGTCTTGCTTTGAGCAGGGGTTGAATTAGATGACCTCTTGAGGTCCCTTCCAACCCTGATGTTCTATGAGTCTATGATTCTTTGTATAGGAAACTTTGTCAGGACAACTGATTTTTTTTTTTTTTTAATGTTCTCTGGTGTTCTGACTTTCAGTAAAACATTTAGGATGAAATTTTATTGTGTCTCCTAATTTAGGGTTCCAAATTTGAGAAATGTGGGTACACAACATTAGCAGCTACTTGAAAATTCTACATTCCTTTGCTTTTGTTGTGTGCCTGCTTTAAGACATTGTGATATTGGGATGCTTTCAGGTGTTTATAAAAGCCTTTGGAGAATGTCAGATAAAAATGCTCTAATAAGAGCTAGCACTTCAGTTAAGTGCAGCCATTCTGTTATTGCCTTTGGCAGTTCCTGAAAATAACTTTAAAAGAATTATGTTTTAATATAGAAAATTACCATAAAAACTCAAAACACGTTTTCAGGCTAGTTCCACAGGTCTCCCATATAAAATATGCACATACTTTTAGGTATAAACAAAAGGTGATTTCATGGTTAGTTTGAAATGAGTAAAATCAAAATGTTGCTTTTGCATTGGCTCTTCCTCTCACCTATGTGGTTCACCAAAGTTGTTTTTTTAATAGAGGAATAATATTTGCATGTTATGTTTAATTATGTTTCTTAAATCATGCTGTATCCACTCAAAACTCTGTGGTAGTATACTGACAAAGTATTGCATGTAGGGATGGATATACACATATAACTAGTTCTGCAAGCAGATGGCTGGATTTCATATTAGTTTCCCTGGTGGGAATAACTTAATAGAACAGCCACCTGTCCAAGTGATCTCAAGGCTCGAATCAAACAGTAAATTCTATCTAGTCTTTCACAGCTGATTCCTGCTGTCTTCCAGTCTAATGGATGGCTGAGTCCTTGATGAGGATGTATATGTTATTTATCGCTTTTGACTTCATGCCTTCCTGATAACTCTTATTTAAATTCAAAGAAAGCCTTTTGCTTCCTTCCTTTCCTGCTGTGCAAGAATGGGGCTTCACCTGTTCAAAGCATGGAAGTGGTGGACTGTTGCCCAGGCTGGATGAGTTTCTAATGCAGTGTAGGTAAGGAAGTTTTACAGAGTGAGAGAGTTGGAATTTGAAGATGCACAGTCACATACGGCAAATTTTCTTTCTATTTGTGCGAAACGGTTTGAGAGAAAATGTCTCGAAATTAATGCCCTATGCCCTTTCAAAGCTACCTACCCCTCTGTGCTCTGTTTTCCATTCAATCACCATCTCTCCTTTGCCCCCATGAAATTGAGCATTATACATGCACTAGACAAACTGTCATACCTAAATTAAAAGTTACTCACTACAACTTTGAGAGCTATAGCTATTCTTTTGATGGATGGAGTGACAATGAAAATTATAAATGCAAGTTTTAAGAGGTTACTTTGATAGATTCTCAAACCTTTTTTCTGATCACTGCTTAATTCCTCACTATTGTTTAATATTTGAATAAGTTGTAGTGCAGCTGACAACAGTCCTATAGTTCTAATGATTTCTGAGCTAGAATCCTATCCATTGTACAGGGTGAAAGTATTTCCACAGGAGCCATAAGGAACCAGAACTGCTGTTTTATGGACCGACAAAAAGAATAAATGGATTTTATGCCCTGGAGCTGTAATGTTCACCTGCTGCCATTTTAACCTGGGCCACAGTTACAGCATTTTCAGACCTGAGAGTTAGTTGTTTTTGCTGAAAATTGCAGAATTTAAATCCTTTTCTAGTAGCTATTAATAAAAACCCACTAGCATGTATAATAGGATATTGCTGGCTTTCACTGAATAGGGAAACATTTCAGGTTGCAGATGTCACATGGATTTCCTTTAAGCTAAAATAACAGCCAGATATAACTGTAAATGAATTTACTTTTGCAGCCAAGTGGTGACTCGTCTTTTACACAGAATTTACCACCATGGGTTTTTACTACACGAAGTGTGTGACTTACTTCTGATTCTTTACCAGTTTGAATCTCCATTATAAATGTATCTGTGGAACTTTAACCTGTTTTTATGATGGTCAAAGTGTTATATTACTGGGGGAAATTGATTTCACTGGATTCGTATGGGGAGAGAATATGTAATAATTAAAATGGTGGTGTCATTGGATTTTTTCTACTCCTCTTACAAATAATGATGTTTTTATCTGTCTGGAATAGCAAAACAGCATTAAATGACATCATCTCTCTTGGCTTAGTTTTTAGTTTTTACTGGTGTTTTTAGAATCCTTTAAAATGATCTTACTCCAGTCACTCTGACAAAAGTACAGCCTGTTTGAATTAGCCCTGTTCAACTAAATAATTGTGGCAGTGACAAATCCATTTTACAATTGCAATTGACTTTAAAGCCCTAGAAAAGTTAGAAATACTTTTTGGTTCTTAGGATCATTGGGCATAGCAAATGGTTCCAGAAACATTTTTGGTGTTCCCATAATGAAATATGATGTGAGTGGGCAGTTATTGCATGACTGGATCTGTCTTGGCAACCATTTGATGGTATAAACATTTATTAATAATTTTGGCTCCCAAAAGCATAGAGATCAAGTTTCAAAACCTTTATTTGAAAAAAACTGCGAAGTACAGATTAGTTCATTGAACCTAATTGGAAAAGCATTTCATTAGAATGGGTCAAAAAGCTAGTCAGAGGTCTGGCATTTGCTATATAATGGCACATTAGGGAGTGATTCTCATGGAGTACAGTCTCTGCCTACCTTGATTAAAATGAAAATGATTTAAACTACCATTACCTTCAACTGCTATTTGTTTAAAGAAGTTAATCAAGATATTTTAATTGTTGCAAAATTTAGTAGGCTCTTTTACTCATGCTTAACTCTGGTTAGTAACTCCAGTAGCTGAAATATTTAGACAGCTTTTTGAACATCTTTGCATAAAATTACTTGGTCACTTTATGCTATCTTACTTGCTGCCATCATTAAACAAATCTTATGCTGAAGTGAGTGCCATGTGATTTAGGTAGGTGTCCACCTGTCTAGACTTTTGAGTGTTCCCCATAGTGCTAAGTGGAAGTAGGTAAGTTACCTTAACAAGGATGCTTATTAGACTGTGAAATAAATGCCCAATGGGAAAGGGGAAGTGAGGAGCCCAGTTTCTAGTGCCTTTTTTAAAGGAACTGCACAAAACACTTTGACACATGCTGTATGGTGTAACACTTCGTGGATTAGGGGTTAACAGGAATAGGAAAAAAATGGAACTGAAAGGTTTCTTTCAACCTTTAATTTTTGTGATTATTAATTGAAAATCTGTTTACCCAAATACTTTTCCATCATCCTACAGGTTCAGAGGATTTCAGAAGTAAATTCAGTGGAAAGTGCTTCATGGACCTTGTCTGTCCTGAAAAGTGTCGCTGCGAGGGAACAATTGTGGACTGTTCCAATCAAAAACTTAGCCGATTACCCAGTTACCTTCCCGAATATACAACAGACCTGTAAGTGCTGCCTCTTTGAGAGGTGGTTATAGGGGATGCTGCTCTAAAGCGCCTCACACATTTTTCCTAATTTTTGTCTACTTGTCTCTTGGACCTCTCAAGAGCCAACATTCCTATTTAAGATATGGTTTATTCTTTGGGCCTACAACTGTGCTCATGGCTGCTAAATGATTGATTCATTATATTGAGAGGTGTCTGCACAAATCAAAAGATGCCGTGATTCCATCTGTATTATTAATATGCCTATTTATAGGCATCCACTTTTGGAGATCTTTTTGGCTTAGAATTAAAGTAGGAAGTTTAACTTAATATAAGACAGCATAGAATATTATGCCATATCTTTAGTATTTGGACTTCTTCTGGCATAGTACATGCTTTAAACCTTTATTGAATGTAATGTAATTTATTTATATTCACTTGACTTAAATAGGCAAAAAAAAGATGTTGCCCAAATCATTCATAGAATGAAAAACCACACCACAGCATAATAGTGCTGGTGCAGAACACAATCAGAATAAACATAACCAAGTAAGAGTTCAGTGAGGGAAAGAATATAGCCTCCTACCCATGCCATAAATCTTCCCTCATAGTCCGTGCTAACAAATAGTCTTTGTAGCTTGTCTAAAGGTCAGCATACCTATGCCAGACTATTTACAACCAAATCATGGTAAGGAAGTCACAGATCTAACTGGCTACATGGAAAAAGCCCTGCAAGCTATTCCTACTCATATACCATTCATTGGGGGTGACACTTTGGTAAAAGGAGAGAAAGATCACCCAGGTAGGTAGGGATCTAAACAAGATAAGGCTTTCATTCCAGCCAAAAGCAGTGCCAGGCCCTGCAATTTGGAAGCTAAAGGAAATAATGCTCCCTCTCTCATCATTGATTGATTAGATCATATATTAGACTTAATGCCACACCTCTTAAGGAAATTCTGACCTTTGAACACAAATACTTATACATCCTTAGAAAGGCTCAAAGTTTTCTGTGGTAGGAAGCTCCGTAGGTGGTAGATATTGGGATGACAGATAATATGACAGATGTTCGTTTGTTTACCCTAAAGTCAGAATACTCTGTGCAGCTATTTTGTATGTTGTGGAGAAATGTGTGTAGAGATCAATGAAGCATTAAGTGCCTTTTTTGTTTGTTCTCACCAGGCGTCTCAATGACAATGATATCTCAGTTTTGGAAGCAACTGGACTCTTTAAGAAATTGTCCAAACTAAGGAAAATGTAAGTCCAAGTGTTCGTCACTTACATGTATAATATAAACCTTCCACTTGGTACTGTGCAGAAGGAAGTGAAGGTTCTGGTTTAGATATTAAATCCATCCTGATGAATATTCTGCTGCAGGTCATCATGGCTACAAACCCAATTGAAAGATCTCTCTTTTGAAAGGATTTTTCACCAAAAAAGTATCATAGAAAGTATCTCTTAGTAGATCTAATTGCTGACCTTGCCCAAGTCCCCTCTGTTACTTCCACCTGAATCAGTCAAACCAGTTTTTGCAGAACCAACTGATCTTTCTGTCTATAACACAGATGCATGCAATATTCTCTCTGACATGTTAAAAAACTCCCTGCCCGTTCAAGTCATTTCAAGGTAGGTGGGGATCTATTATCTAGATCCCTACCTACCTGGGCAAGCTTTCAGGGTCTAGTATGCAAGTTGGGCATGGATCCTTTACCTCCCTTCTAATCCAGCCAGAGTATCAGATGTTGTTTACTGCAGACAGTGGACCTCAGGATAGAAAGGGAACATGGGTAATTAGTCATCTCAGTAAGCCTAGAACTTCATGAAATATACCAAGTTGTTAGGATAGTGCTCTGAGAAATGTAGTAACATTTGCCCAAGGACCTGATGCCATTAGGGGCCCTAGCAAGTACATTAAGCAAATGGGGCTGAAAAAAATAATTGTGTTGTATAAAACTATGTAAAAGTTGCACACACAAAAATTCAGGCAATCAGACCATCATATTTTAGTTATTGAAAATAAATGAGATGATATAGTTGGACTCATTTCATTTAAATCTTAAAGTAGGCTGATAGAGCAGCTGTCCTTCTTTTGCCATGGATCTGTAAGGAATGGGGACATTTTGACAAGCCTATGTTGTTATTCATAAGTGTAGCATGAAGCAGTTATGGTTTTTTAAGAGCTTGTTTCCTATGAAGCAATAAATCCTCAGTGCCCTATTCTTGGCAGGTGATAAGAATGTAAGAGTACAGGTGCAGTTCAGATGTCTGGATTCTGGCAATGAGAGGTAATTGTGCCCTACAGTTCATAATAAAGTGTTGCCTCATATAGATTTTCAATAGCTGCCTTCAAGTAGAAAACTCTCAAGCCACCCTTATTAGCTGGGCTACATTTTTCCCCTTACTTTGAAGGCCCCTTCTTTCACATTATGAAAGGATTGTCCCCATTCTGAGGCTAGGATTTTGAACCAAGCAGAAATTGGTACTGAAGACTGTTGCCTCATTTAAAGCAGTTTAAGTTCCAAGCAAAAACTCACTCAATTTCACTTGGCTTCTTAAAGCATGAATCAAACTTGATTGTGCCACGTCTTCCCGTAGTTTGAAAACTGTAGTCATTCATTGTCATAGTAGACTTAGAAGCATCCATAAAGCAACCAGGCTGCCAGCAAAACAACTGGAATCCAGACTCCTGCAGCTATGAATTCTGTGTGCCAGCAGTGCCCTGTGGGGTCAGGACCCAGAGTCTCCCAGCTGTGGGGTGCTGCCAGGACCCAGAATCCACAGCTGTGGGACCCTGGATCCTGGCACCACAGGGCACTGCTGGCACACGCAATCCATAGCTGCAGGACTCTGCAGCTCCCTGTGGATTCCAGTATCCACAGGGAGCTCCTGGCACCCAGAGTCTGCAGTTGCTGGGACTGAGAGTTCCCTCAGCTGCACAACTCCCATCCCCAGTTATACTGCTGATGAGGCTTCCAGCTGGAGGAACAGACCTTGCTACACATACAAATTAAAGCTGCATAGCAACCAGCTATAAAGTTAATACACATTTTTTAGGTCTAACTTTTTAGCTGGTTGGACCTTTTTATGGCATGATAGGCACTTTGCATGTGTAGCTGGTCTCAGTTAACTGTGCAATTAACCAGTGAACTGTGTAGAACCATAAGATGTAGAGGGGGCCTAAGTCATTCCTCCATCTGAAATGTGGATGTAACATCAAATTATGACAGGGTGTTAGGTTGCATAGCAGATACTACAAAGTAGATGCAAAAAAACACATAATGGGCACATCCAGATGGCCATGCACATTCAGGGGCATATGTTTCCCATGGCATACGTTTGTGTTACAGCTTTTTGCCCCAGGAAATGCCCCTGCACATGCACTCCAGTGCATGGTATATTGACCTGGGTGGGGTAGGGTGGGGCTGGGGCCACCACCTGTGCTGGCCTCAGCAGCTGTACCTGAGGTTCTGGGAGCCTCCTGGGGCAGCAAAAGTGCCAATCCAGCTGCTCAGAGCCTGGCCGGCAACCAGAGTGTGGCTCTGGCCAGCCAGGCTCTGGTTCTGGCAGTGCAAACTGCTGACACCCACTCCATGACACCTTTTTTTCATGGCAGTTTTTTGATACTGGGATCTCCTGGTATCAAATTTTGGCACCATACTGCAAATTAGCAGTGTGCCAAATAGGTGCACATGTGCTGTTTGTGGCACCACAAACAGCTTTGAGGCGCCACAAACAGCTTTGAGGCGCCACAAACCGCACATGCGTGCTCATCTGGAGTCACCCAGTATCTCTACCCAAGGAGAGATCATCTGTCTTTTCCAGGGATAGGTACAACTTAACTTGATATATAAATATGTTGTGTGTCCACCCTTGGAGTCTCAAATTTCACCTGTGACCAGGAGGGGGTTTTGTCCTCTAAAATATCTATTATCTGCTGTCTTTTCTTTTGAATACTAGCAAATGCTTGTCCCAGCAACCCAATCACAATGATTAGCACTGGTTAGTCTTTGGAATGTCTTTGGTGCTAACTTTTAGATTCTGTATAGATAGGAAGATGGGAAATGTAGCATGTTGTTTCCTTGAGCATTTCCTTTATTTCACTGAGGCCTTCAGTATGACCTCATTATTCAATGTGAGTGTCTGTCTTTAGAGCCTTGACGTACAGTTCTGTTTGGACAACAACTCACTCTGTAATCGGTATCGTGTGTCCTATCTTTACTGTAGCTCTGTGATTCCAAATAAGTTTGGTTCAGTTGCCTTCAAAAGGCTTGTATGGTAGCAAAACCAGTCTAACTGTCTTTAAGACACGTTGCAAATCTAGCATGGTGTCAGAGGACTGGAAAAGGGCGAATGTGGTTCCCATTTTCAAAAAAGGGAGGAAGGAGGACCCAACAAACTATGGGCCAGTCAGTCTTACCTTGGTCCTGGATAAGCTTTTTGAGAGAGTTATCCTGGTGCATGTCCATGAGGGGCCAGCAGGGGAGATTATGCTTAGGGGCAACCAACACGGGTTCATTAGAGGCAGGTCCTATCAGGCCAACCTGGTGGCCTTCTATGACCAGGTCACAAAATCCTTGGACGCAGGTGTCACGGTGGACATAGTCTTTCTGGACTTTAGGAAGGCCTTCGACACTGTCTCTCACCCTATTCTCATTAAAAAAACTAGGAGACTGGCATCAACACCTACACAGTCAAATGGGTCACTAACTGGCTGGAGGGCCGCACCCAGAGAGTGGTGGTGGACAGGTCATTTTCGACCTGGAGGGATGTGGGCAGTGGGGTCCCCCAGGGCTTGGTCCTTGGGTCCGCACTGTTCAACATCTTCATCAGCGACTTGGACGGGGGTGTAAAAAGCACCCTGTTCAAATTTGCAGATGACACTAAGATGTGGGGGGAAGTGGGCATGCTAGAAGGGAGGAATAGGCTGTAATCGGACATAGACAGGTTACAGGGGTGGGTGGATGAGATCAGGATGGGTTTCAACACTGATAAGTGCAAGGTGCTGCACCTGGGATGGAAGAACCAGCAGCATACCTACAGGCTGGGGAACTGCCTTCTCATTAGTGCAGAGGCAGAAAAGGATCTCGGAGTCATTATTGGTGCCAAAATGAACGTGGGCCGACAGCATGGGGACGTGGTCAGGAAGGCCAACCACACATGCATCTCAAGCAGGTCCAAGGAGGTGATCCTCCCCCTGTATGCAACACTGGTCAGGCCGCAGTTGGAGTACTGTGTCCAGTTCTGGGTGTCGCACTTCAGGATGGATGTGGACAACATGGAGAGGGTCCAGAGGAGGGCCACCCACATGGTCAGGAGCCAGCAGGGCAGGCCCTATGAGGAAAGGCTAAGAGACCTGAACCTGTTCAGCCTCCACATGAGAAGGCTATGGGGGGATCTAGTGGCCACTTACAAACTAGTCAGAGGGGACCAGCAGGCATTGGGGGAGTCTCTGTTCCCCTGAGCACTACCTGGAGTGACAAGAAATAACAGTCAAAAGCTGGCAGAGGGTAGATTCAGGCTAGATATCAGGAAGCGCTACTTCACAGTCAGGGTGGCTAGGATCTGGAACCAACTTCCAAGGGAAGTGGTGCTGGCTCCTACCCTGGGGGTCTTTAAGAGGAGGCTGGATGAACACCTCACCAGGGTTGTTTGACCCCAGTACTCTTTCCTGCCATGGCAGGGGGTCAGACTTGATGATCTGCTCAGGTTCCTTCCGACCCTACCAACTATGAAACTGGATGCATGAGGCAGAACTAGATTCAACTTCCTTTCCTCTAGTTATATCATCTCTGAAGAGCCTTTTATCTTTATAAACTTTGGTGATGATGTAAACTAATATAGCTCTGAAAAGTAACTGTGAAGAAATGATACCATTGGCCTTATATTTCATAGATCTTTTCCCTTTTTATTCAGACTCGCATCTGAATGAATATTCATTATCCCAGAGGGTTCCTGTTTTCCTTCTCCCTGAAGCTGTAGGATTGGGGTGGATTTAAACTTTATCACCAGACACAAGTTAAAGTATTTGGAAAGCAAAATCTTTCCTAACAACTTCTGGTTTTGTCTGCACGATGTCAAAAGACATCAGGGGCACACACATACAAGTCTCAAGACCTTTTCCCTCTTCAGTAGTCCACATGGATTTTCTTGCATGGTAGCAATGGACATCAGGAATTGTCATCACTGTGTAAAAACAGCAATATTAACAAGACACCTTCAGAGGCAGAGCATTTAGTCTGCTACTCTTGTGGAGTGTGTCAGGCTATTTCACCCCAGCGGAAGAGTAAGTGGAAGCTATGTGTGAACACAAATGAGGTTAAGTGCCCTAGGATTAGTCTTTGCCAAAGAGCACTGGTAATTAGTACCTTCAAACCTGCTGTGACCCTTCTCACTTATGCACAAGGGCAGTGTGTAGGCAGAGAACGGACGTGTCCGTGGGGACCTGGACTTAAGTGATCTTTATAGTAATGAAGCTCTTAATCATGCCTTCCTCTTGTAGGCCTCAGTGCTGCAACTGTGAGGTAGGAGTAAAGCTGGCAGCTGCACAGCAGGGAACTCATTAATGCAGGGTCAGGTTCCTTTCTGTTCCCTGTTCTTCTTGTTTTTTACCTTATATGTCAGACAGGGAACCAAGATCGTGCAGAATAAACCCTTGCTCAAATGCTACTGGTAGAGTGAGTCTTGCTTCTAACAATAACAAAGTAAATTTACCTCGTTCCAGCTACCCATTTTATGGCCAATTTCCATAATATTTAACCAGTTCACAATCATTAGTATATTTATGCCCATTTGCACAATGATCATACAGCAAGGTAAAATAACCTATTCCCAGGGAGAGGCATGGCAGTCGCATTCTCTTCCTTACAAATCTTAACCCTCTTGTATTCAATCATAGTACACACAAGCAGCTTTTAGCTTGGTTCCTTTGCACAATCTGTCAATAAGCTGTGCATTTAAATAGTCCCAAAGGAACCACTGACACAATTGATTTGGGGGCTCAACTGTGTCCACTTTCTTGGAAGTCCCTCAGCATAAATTACATGATAGCTCATCGCAGATACTAAAAAGTCATTGCAGGTCTATCTCATAAACTTGTAGTGCATTCAGTTTTTGTAGAAGAATACCATGCTGATGTGGGGTGCATGCAGGCTTGGAGCACTAACACTTTATAGCACCGTCACTTATTTTGTTTACATTCGTATTGTATAGAGGTGTCACTTAGGCACAGTGATAGTGACATTTTGAGATTAGATCAGTTATCAGTGAAAGAGGTGAGAACAGAACTCACAACCTCCAACTATGTATTATAGCTACTAAACTATAGTCTGTGTTCCAGAAGGTGTGGCTACACCAGTGGGACTGCACAGGGGAAATACGACTATATAAATACTACTACAAAAATACTATTATTACATATATTCCATGATTGTACCCCATACAATCATATAGGTGACCCAGCACCAATTCTACCAACAAATTCACTTAAAAGAAAACTCATGCATCTCTGTAAAGCAAATCCATAATAACAGATGGAAAATAGGATTCAGGTGGAAGGTTGCCAGGGTTGTTCTAATATTATTTCAAAGCCTTTATGTCAACTAATCCTTGGGATAGAATCTCAGCATTCCTGCAGGACACAGCTTTTAATGTTTGAGATAGTACGTCTGCTGCAGAGTCAGGGTTTTTTTCAGTAGTCTGTTCCAGATCAAAACATGATGTTTTTAATGTAAAGTGTTGTCACCTGTGGAAATGACAATCTGTTGTTTTGGGTTTTTTGTTTTGTTTTTGTTTTCCTGCCCAAATTGTGAGACAAAAAGAACAACATTTGAACTGTTTTTTTCCTTTTAGCTGTTGCCAGTAGTTCCTGAATGCAAAGAGCATAATTTCCAGGACCTCGCATTCTCAGTACATCTTTCAAGATTCCAAATAGTACTTAAGGATGTCTTCACAGAATGTGAAATATCTTTGTACAGAACAATTGCTCTCTTGCTTGTTTTTATATACTCTAATGGGAGAAGAGTTGAGTTCTGGAAAACAAATAAAAGAGCCCATGTTGGCAAGAAGTCCCAGTGAAACTACAGAGCAGTCTCTTACTTATTGATCACTATAAAGCACATCTTTCCTTAGTCCCATTGTTCGAGTCATTTTGTAATCTTTTATATATAATTTTAAGTTATTTTGGGCAAGGTCAATCTTTTTTCCTTAAAACAGCTAGTATCTTTCTTGGATCCTTCAATTAATGGTTCCTTGATCCTGAAGAAAGGAGAGGAGCTAGCAACCACAGCAGGGGTGTCATCTATCTACAGAAACAACCTTGATGTCAGCAAAAGAGCTGGCTTCTCTAATCTGACCAGCTCAAGGGATAGAGAACAAGTCCTGTAGCCTGCACACCTAAGTGCATGTGGTTTATACAATGAGAATATATGACTGTCCACTAAGAAGTGTACTGCAGTCACTCTTTTATGTACATGACATGTATTAATTATAAGCCATAGGACAAAATTCTATTTTGCGAGTAAGCCTCATTCAATGGACAACACCAGAAAATGTTCCCATGAGCAATGCAAGAAATAATATAACAGATACAAACAAAAGATGCTAAACTATAAATTACTTCTATCAAATAACAGTACAGCTGAAAATTAAATTCATATGTCACTACATCCTGCCTAGGCTAGCCTTGACACTGAACATAAACCCTGGTCATCATATCATAGACAAAAGTACAAAGCAGAAAACTTTGGGAAAAAGAGAAAAAAAAGCTATATCCATGATAATTTTGCCTCATTATTGGCATTCTTCCCCCTGATTTCTGGTTATAGAATTCATGAAGGGCTATGGGTCACATGTTATATGGTCTAGTATCTGACAGTTGTTCAGGATACATAAACCATAAACCAGTGGAGATTACCACATGAAAGCCATCTTCAGGCTTCAACATTCCTTTTATTCAGTAAAAACCTTTTCAAACAGCAACCCCCCTGCTGCTTGTTTCCAGCTAAGAGCAAAATTATCCTATTGCCATGTGTTCCATCAGCTCTTATCCAAACCCAAACTATCTCATCTTCTGCATGTCATGGTTCAAGCTTTAGCCTAATATTTGGTTCTTTGCTTCCTTTATTCAGGGTCAGATCCCAATGCCATTACTCATACTGAGTTAGCCAAGGGGCCATTTTGGATGTAAGGTCCTACTCAACAGTCTCAGCTTACTCCATGTGGCTTTAGAATCTGTTCTGTGTTTGTAAGCTCTTTCAAAAGGGAAAATCTTGTACGAATGGTCCTTTACTTCAAACCCTTGCTAAAAAGAATAATGCTGTGCACCTAAATCTGTAGTCCATAGAATAAACCTTCCACTTTGTACTGTAGGGAAGGAGGTGAAGGGTCTAGTTTAGACAGCTTAGTATCACAATAGACAGATGTCCTGTTTTGGAGTCGGAGGGGAAGTTCCTATTTGAATTTAAGTGAGTGGGTAACGGGTCACATTTGACAGCAAGATCAAGTCCTCAGTTTAGTTGTAGATGGCACTGCACTGAGCTTAACAGTGGAAGTGACCAAAGGAAGGGCACTTGACTGCTGAAAATTTGTCCAGCAGTTCTCCCAACTATATAGTTGATCCAAGAAAAGATATCACAAAAAATTCTTGTCTCTCTGAGTTTCACAGTAATTTTTAACAAGGTAGAGACCTAAGACTAAAAAAAAAAAAAAAAAAAAAAAAAAAAAAAAAAAACTTATAAAAAATACGTATATAAAATGCCATAATTAAAAGTTGCCTTTGTTAATACATTTCTAACAACATTTTATCATTTAAGCTTTTGTTTCATTTGACCTTTTCACAGAAGCAACATATACAGAACAGGTTTAATTCTGCAATTTATTTCAATATTCTTCATTTTTTTTCTTGACTTATAGTTAAGGTTTTTCAGATATGAGCTATATACATTCTTAAACTACTTTCAGGGTAAATATTTAGAACATAAAGCTATATAATGTGGTAAGCATATCTAAGAATATAATAATTTTAAATCATTATATTTAAATTATTAACCGTATGCTTTATTGTTTATGAACTTACATGTTGGAATATATCACTAATACATATGTGCTCACATCACTTGCTATGTTTCTGCATTTCATTATTGTTCAGACACCTAGCATAAGTGAAACATAAATATAGTGGATTTCTCAGGACTTCTCTCAGTTCGCTTGGGATTCACTCTGTCTGCTCCTTGCCAAAGTCATAAAACATGATCTTGCCAGGTGCTGAATGCTCAGGCCCTGCAAAATGTATAAGCAGGTGCTGAATTTGATGCACAAGAGTAGAGTGCTGGAGTGTTCTGCATCTTGCAGGACCAAAACCGTTAAGAGCCAGATTCAGATCATGCACAACTTCATTGGCTTTGCACATGCTTACATCAACTGTTTTTCCTATCCTGATATGATTGTGTTAGTCAGAGATGGTGTGAAAGGGGAAGGAAATGTGCATTTGAGGTGACACTTGACCTCTATTGCAGACTGCAGATTTGTCTGTGTAATTTCTTTAAGGCACAAAGATTTTCTTAAGCCTCTTTTTATCTTGTGCTGATTAATGTTTGGAGCACAACAGTAATGTTTTTTTCCTATTACCATTGCTTTCCTTCTGCAGAAACCTGACAAACAATAAGATCAAGGAGATCCGTGAAGGCACATTTGATGGGGCATCAGGGGTGCAGGAACTGATTTTGACACAGAATCAGCTGGAATCTGTGCATGGACGAATGTTTAGAGGCCTCACGGGACTCAAGACATTGTAAGTGCAAAGCCTGTGTTCCTCAGTTGAAAGAATACTATTTGTGTGTCAGCTTGGGAGCTTGATAACAACCAGGCCTGTTAACAACACTGTTCTTGAACAGAGAGTTCACAGGACAGGGAGTGCATCACAATCTGAAAAGTATTCTGTATATTTATAGTTCAATGAAAGTGTTCAGTTGCTATTTCTTTATAAACCAGGTTGTCAAGGGTTAGAAACTTGACAATGGGATTGAGTTGGGCCAGAGCAGGGTGGATTTAATTGTTAGCAGTTTAAGTTGTTACATTAAAGAACCTGTTAAAAATTCTACTAAAACACTTTAACAACCACATTCACATTCATGGTGACTTTCTTCCATAACACCTTACAAATGTTAATTATGAATTGTTATAACCATTGTACAAATAGGAAGCATTGAGTTAGGAGTTATGAACTTAGGCCTGGGACTACTATGCAACAAACGTATATACATGAGCTTTAAGCAGGCATCAGTCTAGCCATGGCAGCATGGAAGACGACACAGGTAGAGCCCAGGCAAGAAGCTAGGTAACTACTCAGCCTGAGTAGTTACACAGTGACACAATTATGAACAGTCCAAAGATGAGCAGTTTAAAGCTGCTCTGATATATCAGAATAGTTCAGACCAACAAATTCAATAACTTGGGAACTTAAACATGTAAAATCCATATCTAATCACATTATGGTGGTGCTCACCCCTTAGGTTCTGGAGATGCACCAGCACAGGCTCCAGCAGCCACATAGACCAGCCAGTGAACTCAAAAGACTTCATTGTACAGGTGTCACAACTAAAATGGTGTGTGGCTGCAGCCCTCTTCACCTTGGATCTACCCATGCATATGTAGTGGTGCCTAGATAGAGATAAAAATCAATATGTGTAGAAGGCTGGGATCACTGTTGGCATCTGCTACATCCCTTATGGACAGAAATTACACATAAACCAGTTTAAGTGATCAGAAACTGGTTTAAACCTGTAACAGAACAGAATTTCAGTGCACATAAACCAGTTTGAAAATGGCTGAAACTAGGTTTAAGATAAACCTGGTTGAATGTAGTATCAGACTTAACTGATTTAGGTCAAACCAGTTATGAAAGTTCTGTCTCAGACCCCTTCCTGGTTCAAGTTAAATCACAGTGCCCCAGCATCCCAACATTTCCAGCCCTGGGCTGGGCTGTGTTGTTTGCTCCAGAGAGCACAGCTGGCCCCACCCCTCTTCTCCCTAGCTGGAGCAGTGAGGGCTGGCTCAATGGCCTCACTGGCTGGCTTACTGTTCCTCCCTCCCCCTCAGGCAAAACCCTGCTGGGGTCTGAGGCCAGGGAGGGGAGTTAAACTTCCCTTCTCCCAAGTATGGAGCTACCCTACCCTGCTTACTTAGTGCTGGCTGCGATTGTGGACTACAAATTTTAAGGTACCTGGAAGCAGGAAGAGGAAGTGATGAGAAACTCTGCAGAATCCTGCTGTTGTGAGTCTGAACTGTGGATCCTAGAGACCTTGGGGGCAACGGGAAGAGGAAGCAAACACACAGCCCATGCTGGCTATGTGCCAGAGAGCCATGCTGTAGCACCGCCCAGCTTCGGGCTTGAGCTACTCCAAGCATCTGGCTGCATCTCCTAAATCAAAAGTGAATGTCTGTTCATTCGCTTATAGATTCAAGCTTTGCAACTGAGACTAACTTGTAAAGACCGAATCAATTCAGCCTTGGGCTTTTTGATTGTCTGCACTTAGCCAGTGCATCAGGTGAAATCAGAAAGAATGATGGCACATGGTTGACAACGTGATCTATGCTTGATAAATTTTTTTTTTTTTTTTTTTTTTTTTTTTTTTTTACACAGTCTCTCTGTTCTAAAGGATGAGATACCTAAACAATACAGCAGAAGGCCTCAAAATGCCATTTAAATACTATTTACAATGGTCATTTTATACATTACAACAAATAGCTTCTTACTTTGCAAAGTGTCATAGTGCCAATTCCTTCAGTCCTCATTGAAGACAACCCCCTCAGTTAACTTTACTTAGTGGTTTGCCTGCATAAGACTATGACAGATTAGCCTAGAATGAGAAATGGAGACTTTTCCCTTCACTGTTCCTTTAACATATATTTTTTGTGACATAGTCCATCTGTTCTTTAATTTGGTGCATGGATTTTACTAAGGAAATTTTAAATACTGTCTGTGGATACTAAATTAACTTGTTATACTATAAAAGTAGCCGCTGGCAGTGCTTCCAAACACAATTAAGTATTTTTTTTCATTAAAAAAAATATTTAGCTTTGAAGCTATCCTGCTGTTCTGACCTGCATTTTCCCCCTAGCTGCTTAAGCAGTCTAAATATACTCAGCATGAAATGAAAATCTCTAAGTATAAGTGTTCCTTCAGGAAGGACACACAGTGTGTGGTGTGTTCTGGTATAAAACTTATTTTTTTGGCTTGATAGACATATATGTATACTTTTATCTATAAGCCTACTTTCTTTGGACATAAAAACTATGGCCTTAAACCAAGAAGCCACACTGGAGATATGCATGGTCTAATTTTAAAATCCTTTTTCTATAAACATATAGAATGGTTATTGGAGATGCATAGGCATTTAAATTTCCAGTCTTTCTGGTGAGGTTCAGCTACCCTCTAATCCTTGCTGAATGGAATCCAGAAAGGGCATCATACTGATATACTGCTGTAGTATGCTATTCTTCCAAAAGTTACCTAATCCTAAAGTGACCCCAACAGTTTTCTTATGTACTACTACATTCCTTCTAGAGCTTATAGCATAGGTGGACATACTGCGTGGCATGATATGATGGTTCCCCTTAAAGGTGGTATCTTCCTAAGCTCTCCCTCTGAGTGCCTATTGATCTCAGATTTTTACATGGTTTTGAATGCCTGTGGAAGTAGGACCCATGTATTTATCCTATAGGTGGTTGGGATGATAACTGGATTTAGTAGTGTGTAAAGCCAAAAGCATGTACATGTCTCTTATTAAAATGTAACCATCTCTCACTATCATTTTTAAATTGTCTGTCAGTGTCTTATAAATACTCGGTATGGGGTGTAAGCCCAGGCATTCAGTAGGATTGAATTCAATGCGGACTGAACATGTTTGATACCACAGAAACACTTGCTTTCATAGTAGATGATCAGACTTTTGAAGCAGATGCACAAATCTGTGCTTGTTTTGCAGCCTTCATATGGTACACTTTAGTTACTGAATGGTATTTAACCCAAAGATGAACATCATGGCTACATCGTGGGCACATTTACACATTTGTTAATGCACACTAGTTACTGTGCATTTAGTTTAGTACTTGCTTAATGAAGCACTAACTAAATGTGCAGTAACTACAGTTACTGTGCAGTAGTAACAGTGCATGGGTTTTTTGTGATGCTTACTGCACAGTAGCCTACACTAATGCGTATTAGTATATTAGCACATTTTTGCCCAGCACCCTACTGCACAGTGCATTAAGCATCTCATGTAGACATGCCCACTGATATGTAAGGACCCAGATCTTATTTGATAGAAAATGTGACATATGCCTCATGTAGCTCTAAATCCTTTGTTGCTATGAGAATAAATTAGATACTACACTATTTTGGATTAATTAGGTTTTAACACCAAGTTCATTGTTACCATAACAACTCAGGACAATGCATGTTCCAAAACACAGCTCAAATTCATCTGATACAAATGCTGTGCAAAGAGGCATTTTATAGGGTCTTTACTGCCTTCTGTGTCTGGTTCAGGAAAGTTAATGTTGATAATGAGATTTCAGAGGTTTTGCTCTAAAAAGTATTTTCCTGTAGCAAAGATTAGCTTCTGCCACTGTTGTTCCATTTTAAGATGTTTAAATATGGATTTAAAGAAACTATTTAGGATGGGAATGTTGTTAATGCAGTTTGTTTGTTGTTATGGTCAGAAGGTAACCAGAGGCTGTATCATGTGGTCTCAGAAATCCATTTTAGGTTATATTTATGCTTAGCAAATTAATAGGTGGTTTGATCTTACTGAATGTCTAAATAGCAAAGGTATCTAGACGCACTGTATTTGCAGATGCATGGCTCCCACTACCTGTTAATGCTATGTGAGAGAAATGAGCTTTACATTCCTGATACATTGTAGAGATGTGAATCTGACCCTTTCTTGGCTTTTGACCATCAAAGGTCAGAATGAAATCCAGTTACAGTTACCTAGCACCTGTTACAGCCCTGTATGAGAAACAATGTTCCAATCTCTGTTCTAAACTTCTCTCCCCTTTCAAGCAATACAAACAAGTATTCTAATGTCTGAATTTTTGCAGGATGCTGAGGAACAACTTAATCAGCTGTATAAGCAATGACACCTTTGCAGGGCTAAGCTCAGTGAGGTTACTCTCACTATACGACAATCACATCAGCACTCTCACACCAGGAGCCTTCAATACACTTGTCTCCTTGTCCACAATGTAAGTCATCTTTTTATTTGTATTTATTTCAATAATGCCATTGCTCTATCCTTTCATTTAAAAAAAAAAAAAGAGAGATTTTCAGGTGCAAAATCACAGTGGTTAATTGTTCAGATGGGGAAAACACAAATTTGTCTTATGACCTACTGGAATAAGTGAACTGGAAAGTCTAGACCTGTTGCTATAATCTCCATCCTAGAATATCAAAGCAATTGACACATGAAATAGTAACACCTTCAGCCCAAGCCATTGGTGAATTTGTCAATTCAGAAATAATACCCTATGATTGGAAAATAGGATATTTAGTACCTACTTTTAAAACAGAGAAAGTGTAATCTGGGCACTTACAGGCCTATTAACTTGGCTTCAGCAGTAGGTAAAGTCTTAGAATAGATGCTGAAGAAAGAAATAAAGGATATAGAAGCAAATGGAAAATGGGACAAAGCACAACAGTGGTATAGCTGAAGGAGATCATGTTAGACTATTTAGTATCTGCTGTGTTAAATTAAACAGACTTCCTGAATAGGGCTATTTCAGATAATTTAATTTGTCTAGATTTAACCAATGCTTTTGCTATCATATCTCATTGGAAATGTTTAGTCAAAGTGGAGAGGGATGGGATCAGTGCCACATTTGTGAGGCGGGGGATATGGAGTTGGCTCAAAGGGATACTACACTACATTATGTTGCAAGGTGAGTTATCGAACTGGAGTGTGGTTACTGGTGATATTCCTCAGTGACAGGACTTTCTTGTTTAATATTTCTGTTTATGACACTGGCACTGGAGTTAAGTGTTCTCATGAAATTTGCAGATGACAGTAAGATGGTGGGTGTTGCTGCTATGAAAGTGCATTTGATTATCATACAGGAATATTTAGATAATCTTGTGGAATGGAGCATTAGAAAGGAACTTAATTATATGAAGAGCAAAGGCAAGCAGTTGGGGACCAGTAACAAGGACTTTGGGCATATGACATGTGCATAGACTAGAGGCAACTGAGGAAGAGAAGGTCCTGGGAGTACTGGTCAGTTGTGGGAAGACTATGAGTTTCCAGTGTAATAGAGCTCTAACAAAGGCTAATATGCAATTGCAGGCTGTATTCACTGAAGGATATTGAGTAGAGACAACAAGCTACTAGTATCATTGTACAAAGTCCCAAGAATGCTGTATGCGAGTCTACTTATGACTATTCAAACAAAGTTTAACTGGAATAGTTTCAAAGGAGGGCCTCTAAGGCAGTTAAAGTATTGGAGACCCATTCTTATGGAAAAATGTTAAAGGAGTTTTGCTTATTGAACTTAACAAAGTGAAAATTGAGCGAGAAACTACATTCATGGGGTGAGCATTAGAGAGGGAGAACAGCTTTTTAGGCAAAAAATAACACGCTTGCAAACTCAACTAGCTGCAGACTAGCTACATATAAATTTAAATTGGAAATTAGAAAATGATTTCTAATGATCAGAGAACTGACATTTTGTAATGGTCTTTTAAGCCAAACAATAGAGGCAAAGAACCTCTTTGGTTAGGGAACGGTTTGGCTAGGGACAGGTAACACTTTGACTAAGAGCACTTTGGCTAGGGACAGAAGTTACACATACACTAGTTTAAGTGATCAGAAACTGGTTTAAACCTGTAACAGAACAGAAGTTCAGTTCACATAAACCAGTTTCAAAATGGCCAAAACTGGTTTAAGATAAACCTGGCTGAATGTAGTATGAAACTCAACTGTTTTGGGTCAAACCAGTTTATGCAACTTCTGTCTCAGACCCTTCCTGGTTTAAGTTAAAACAGAATCCTCCAGCATCCCAGGATGCTTTGCAGCCCTGGGCTGGGCTGTGCTCCAGAGAGCAGAGCTGGCCCTGCCCCCCTGTTCTCTAGTCCAAGCAGGGGCAGGGGTGTGGCCTCTGAAGCAAAGGGAGCAGGAAAGGGGTTTATTCCCTCCTCCCTCCCTCCAGAAGACTCCAGCTAGGGTCTGCCAGCCTCAGTCACCACCTCCGCCACTCACTTATAGCCCAGCAGGGGAGGAGGTTAATTCCTCCCTCTGTCCACTCTCCCCTCAATGACTGCAGCCGGGGTCAGCTAGCCTTGGCCACTGTCTCCACTGATCTCTCCCTGTGTAGGGCAATTGGCAGAGTAAGCCCCCTCCCTGCCCCCTTCTCCAGACACCGGAGGGAGGGAGGCAATTAACTGTTTCCCTGCCCCCTTCACCTAAGGGGGCCATGGTGTCCCAGGGTGCACAAGCCTCTTCCCAGTGGGAGGACTGTGCTGTGGGCTGGAGTGGAGCAAGCAGAGCTGCCTCAGACTGTGTGGGGTGAGCAGTGGCACCAGGGCTCAAAGGGGTGGCCATAGCCCCTTAAGCCTCCTCTAGTGCATTGCCACTGCTTGCCCCACACAGTCTGTGGCTGCCCCACTCCTGCCCCCACCTATAGTGCAGTTCCCCTGCTGGGAAGAGGCTTACACTCTCTGGGAAACCATGACAGGGGCTGCTGTCCTGTGAGGGTTGCTCCCCCCTTGCTACTCCAGTGGCAGGAGCAAGGGCATGGCCAGAGGCTGGCTGGTATGGCCCCCTTAGGCAAAGGGGGCAGGGAGGGGGTTTATTTTCCTCCTCCCTCTGGCTTCTGGTGAAGGAGGCAGGGAGGGGGCTTATTCCACCACTCACCCTGTCCAGGGAGTGATTGGCGGAGGTGGCAGCCAGGGCTGGCAAACCCTGGCTGTGGTGCCCCAGAAAATAAACCCCCTCCTTACCCCCTGTGCCTCAGGGGGCCCTGGCAGCTGGCCTCTGGCCATGTCTCTGCCTATCTTCTGCAGCACCGAGAGCAG
The DNA here is from genome assembly GCF_030867095.1 of Alligator mississippiensis. Taxonomy (NCBI): domain Eukaryota; kingdom Metazoa; phylum Chordata; order Crocodylia; family Alligatoridae; genus Alligator; species Alligator mississippiensis. The sequence goes on from NC_081832.1 coordinate 51,455,915, forward strand.
AGTGCCAGGCAGACCCCAGTCTGGGTCTGTGCTCCCTGGCCAGTTTATTTGAGGCTACTGCCTGGGCCTGGCCACACACCCCTAGCACTTCTTCTCTGAAGAAGAGGGCATGCACTAGCACCCTCTGGCTTCCGATATGAGCAACTGCAGGCATGTGTCTGCATTTCCTGAGCCAAAAGGGAATGTCTATTCACTTGCAAATTGGTTCAATCTAGGCAGGTTAGACTAATGTGCAAAGACTGAATTAATTCAGACTTGGGCTTTTTGAATGTCTTATCCCTAGGTTTTAAAAATGAACTGGATAAGTCTCTGAAAAGGAAGGTATGATAGGACAGGAGTTATGGCTTAACAATCCACGTGTATGGTATGCAAAATCATGGATTTGCAGTCTGAATCCTAAGGTATAGAAGTAACTCACTTGTAGTGTGATAGAAATCATTCACTTATAGTATCATAATCCCCTGCTTTAGGGCTTTTACTGATCATCAGTTAGGGCCTAGAAGGAATTTCTCCCCTCCCCCATGAATACTACAAGTATCTGGAGGGGTTTTTTTTATCTTCCTTTAATTTTGGGTGCTTTTTTGGTACCTTGAAAACTCAGAAGTTCCTGCATTTTTTCCCATAGGTCAGATTGGCAAGAAATGAGGAAAGGTGAGGGGAAGAGCACCTCCCTTTGTAGTGTGTCAGGGTCCTTTTCCTAGGATTTTCATCAGCTACTTCCATGGCATTGCAGTTGGTAGGCATTGGCCATGCTCTCATCTCCCATGCTTTCACCTGTGGTGGGTGCGTCTATATGAGATGTTTACTGCAGAGTTGCCTAATTAGCTACATGTCTATATGTGCAACCCTATTAGGCCGCAGAAAACTAGTTAACTCTGCAGCAGGTTAGTACTTGTAAATACAAATATGGTCCTGCTGCAGATTTTCTTTATGAGCAGCAATGCACATGTAGATGCTGACCTGGCTGGGTGGGGGGCTGCCTGCCGACTAGTCCCTTACTGAAGCAGTCTTGTGCCCCAGTGAGCCCTTCTGCAGCACATTGAACCGGGTCAGAGCAGCCCTACGCTGGTAGGCTAACTCCCTGGGCCCCCTGCCAATTGGGGCTACTCTAATGCAGCTCAGCATGCTGCATTCCCATGTGCACATGTAAACGTGGTGCCCAGGAGCAGTAAACTCTGGGATGATATGTGCCGGAGTTTATTGCTTCACATTAATATCCACATGTAGATGCGCCTAGTATGTTGTAGGATATACTGCTTTGGGTATTCTGCCTTGTAGTTGTGTGTGAGCATTTGAAGTTTATTTTAAGGATTCCTTGGGTAAATAATTGCTTGTGAACACGAGGAACTAGACTTGATGTCTCAAGAGGCTCCTTCCACCCATATGTTCCTATGAAGCTGTTTTAGTGCATCCGTGCCCAGACTCATTTTATCAAGAGGGAGAAGGAAAGGTGATTGTTTGGTTTCTTTTTAATTCAACTAAAATAGCAAAAGGTAAAAAGAAAATGATACTGTAAAATGAGTCTTCAAGGCTAGGATTTCCCAAGTTGCTGAGGACAGTCAGGGACAGAGTTCTTGTTGACCTGGAATTTGAAAATCCCAGCCTAAACGTTTTCACAAAATTCTCAAAGACATTTCTGCAGCATCACTGCCTTTTCTTTTCTACATTTTCTGGCTTCCTATCTATTTTAACACTAAACAGACTGATAAATATAGAGGGAGTCTGGTCTGTGTTTCCAGCTGTGAATAGGAAACTGGTATAGCTGTTAATGGAAGTTGTCTACTTAGTCCCCTGCACTCTGCCCTGAATACACATCCAGACTGTCCAACCAAAACAAATTATTTGCTGTTCTTGCATTTTTTGGCTTTCAAAGTAACCCCTATGGCATTTTCTTGCTTTAAATTTATCACAAGATATATTTGAGGAGATAACAGAGATGTTCTGTTGCACCTTTGTTCATTTTATTGTCTCTGCTGGTTGTTGACCGTAACCTTTCCCCAGCAAGTCTTCTCATGCTGTGGTACTATGGAATCGGGAAGAGAGCCACAGCTCCCCTTTCCTCCCCCTTCCAGAAAATACTTATAAAACTTAAGAAGTTTAAGGGAACTGTTCTCCATTTGCAAGGCTCCTTCATTCGTACTGGTTAAGTCAGACTTCTGAAAAGCTAGTCCACACATGTGCTAGCTCATCCCCCGTACTGCCAGGATTGCTACTTGTATCGCCTTGTTTATTTGCTTTTTGCTACAGTCATTTCTTGCCTCTTTCTATGGATACTCCATACATGGCAACACCCCCCCAGAGTTAGCCTACAAGGACCTTCCCATGCCTGAATTTCACACTCTCTAAAAGGCAGCTGTACTGTGCTGCCTGCAATTAGCATATTTGATTGTTTAAAACATTTCCTCAGTCATTGCTCCCATCCTCCTATCCTCTACGTGCTCTTACAAGGTATCTCTTCAATGAATGAACTAGCTCTTAAGTATTTTTGAATGCCAGGAAAGCAGCTAGCTCATTTTGTGCTCTACTATAAAGAAATAAAGCTGGTGTTTCTCTTGCTTAAACCACTCATTTTGATCTTGGTTCCAAAGCTAATTTTTGCTCCTGTCATGTTTCAGTGAAAGTTTTTACACCTTCTTGTATATTATTCACCTGCAAGTAAAGGATATTATAACGTCTGGTAGTATTTGTTAAAGCTGATGATCATTTGATTGCACTATTGGTCCTAAAATACTCAGTAGTAACCATTTTGGCTATGGAAGATGCATGCTGTTTCCCTGAAAATATCAAAACAAAGAATTTTATTCCATAGATTTTTGTATATAGCTTGACTCAACATTGAAAGAAGTCAAAGAAAGGCTCCCTTTGACTTTTATGGACAGCGGTTGAGGCTACAGTGACCTTTCAGCTATAAATGCAAAAGGGGTAAATGTGTTTTCTCAGCTTTCTTTTCATAACAGAATGCCATTATGGCAGAGAATGTCTAAATGATGACACTATGAAAGATCAAATATATTGCTTCTGTGACTCAGCCAGTTCAAATCATGAGTAACTCTCACAATTTGGAGTGAATGGGATAATGAAAGCTTGTAATGATTTACTTTTTTGCATTTGGTTCATATTTTCAGATTAACAATCTGGGAGTTACAAGAACAAATATTCACAATAATCACAATTGTCAAAATCTGTATTGCCCCATGCACCAGGATTAAAAAGTAACTGCTCTCTTTTTCTTACTGCTGGCATCAGTGCCATCACCACTGATGCCATCAGAACGTGTGCAGCTATGAAAATAGCACAGGTCGTCACTCTGGGCTGCCCTCAATGTGGCCCACCCACCTGTCTCTGGGGCAACCACCCACCTACTCTCCTGCCATGCCTTGATCTTGATTCATTAATATTAATTAGCGGGAGGCTTCCCTAATACTGCCACCCCTAGGGGGCGCTATCTGCGGCTCCGCTTCCTTCCCTACACCACCGTCCACACCTCGCCGATGTAATCACCGTTGTCTCAATTCTCTCACTATTCGGCCCCTTACTGTTCTCCCTGGGCCTTCCTTCATTTGATGCACGCTCCTTCTGGTGCTAGGGCTCCCTCCGGCCCTCTCTCGCTCTGTGCCCTCTTCTCTGGGGTTTTCTCTACAATGCAACCCCCCGCCTGGGGCTCGCCGTGCCCAAACTTGGGCTTCTTAGAAGTGCTGCCCCCCTTCTCTGGGGCTCGCCGTGCCCAAACTTGGGCTTCTCAATAATGCAGTCCCCTATCTAGGGCTCGCCACACCTGCACTGGGGCTTCTCAATAGCGCTCCCCTCTCTGGGGCTGGGATCTATGCACCCCATATGCTGCGCCTGCTGGCATCCTCACACTCTGCTGTGAGTCCCCTATGAGGCCTCCTCCAACCCCTAATAGCCTCACCCAAACCACCGGTAATAACAAACAGTGACACAAACTTGAGCCTCCTGGCTATAACTCAAACATAAGCCGCCTGGCTACAACAACATTGCTCAACTCAAGTCAAGCTGTACCTGGGGTTCTCGCTGCTTCTCGCATCATTACTCCAGGAGCTTCTGCCTCTCTGGCTGCTGGCAGGGAACTGCCTCCGGCCTCTGCTCCTGGGCTTTATAAGGGTCAAGCCCTGCCCCTTCTGGTCAGCTGACCTTCCCTGGTTGCCCCAGCAACCCACAGCTGTGCTCCTTAGTCACTGCTAGGGCTCCTTCCCTAGCAGTTTTCCCCTCTTCAGGCACAGGGCACCTCAGTGCTCTGTGACAAGCACTCAGATGGTTTCCAGTAGGGGAGTACATACATTTTTCTTGAGTCATAGTAAAATCACAGGTATTTTTATTATTTCTTACCACCAGAGTGTTAAATTAATTAGTTAATTGGAGTCCAGATATTTCAATGTGTTTGCATTTATGCCTGCATAGCGCTCAGTACTTGTCTCCCAGTCCCCATGCACTCAGGTAATCATGTTTATACACACAGGAAATTTCCCATGTATTAAACATACAAAAAGGCCTCATTGACTTGTGATTTTGAATGAGTTTACCTAGATTTCTGAGGATATTGCCAAACTGATTTTAACAATATCAAGCCTAGTTACAATTCAGATCTCTAGCAAATTGCCAGTGTTCCTTTTAATATTAAAACTTCTCGCAATTTAAGCTGCTTGACCATTTTCAATAATGACATTTTTATTTGACTGTCTGCTTCTTTACTTCAAGGTCTCCATGCACCTTTCATTTGAAAAGTATTACAGTATCCTTGACTGAAACCTTTTAGAATTAAATGCTCATTGTCCAGCTCTGCTAAAATCCTGCTTGCCTTGTTTTTGAGTGAATGGTTCTGTCACTAAATATAGAAAATCTGATTAGTTAATTTTATACCACTTCAACTGTCAAACATTACTTCTTGTGATCTGAAAATCTCCACTTTAATGGCCTCAGTCAAACTCCACTGTAATACTACTGCTATTTATTGTCCCTTCCAGGCATTTGGGTTACTTGTTGTCAAAAAGAATTTTGCAGTGAAGCTTCTGCTCCACATGATGCTTGGATATTGACCTCACATTCCTGTTAAGAGTTGCATCATAATGGTGCCATGGAAACAACCTGAGCTATGTTATGGTGCTCAAAAATGTCTGTTTGGTTTTTAGTACAATTAAAAAGAAACTAGTGAAGGTGTCAGTTTATTTAGAAAAAAAATATGATTCATTGATAACACATTTGTAAATATATTTAATGCAGCACACCTTAGAAAACCAGACTTCCTAAAACAGAAACAATAAAGAAAGGTTTGGTTACCTTCCAACTGCTGATCATGCAATGCATCTTATCAGATTTAACTAAAAAACCCAAGCTTCACTGATACTATTAATAATAATACTAGAAGCTTGCTTTCTGGAGAAATTAGTCCTGGAACCTACAAAAGGAAAGGCCATTCTTGACCTAGTACTAATTAGCATGCAGGATTTGGTGCAAAGGTTAATTGTTATAGAGCCGGTCTGCAATAGTGGGCACAGTGCAATTGGGTTTGACATTCATGTAGGAGAGGAGACAAGAAGAGAATCTATCATGGTAGCCTTTAACTTTCAAAAGGGAGGCTACACCAAAATGAGGAAGCTAGTTACACAGAAGTTAAAAGGGGTCCCTAAGGAGGTGAAGAATTTGCAAACAGCATGGGAACTGCTTAAGAACACCATATTGGAGGCACAAAGCAAATACATACTGCAAATAAAAAATAATGGAAAGCAGACCAAAAGAAATCCAGCATGGTTTAATGGCGGAGTTGCAGAGGCAATAAGCAGAAAAAAGCTTCTCTCAAGAGATGGAATCCTAATGAGAAAAATAAAATGAGTATGAACTCTGGCAACTGTAAGACAAACTAAGAATAGCAATTTTCTCCTCAAATTCTAAGACATAAAAGGTAACAATAAAAATTACTTTAAGTATATTAGAAGCCAGAGACCTGCCAAGGAGTCAGTTGGGGCTCTGCATAACCAGGTTGTAAAAGGGTGCTGAAGGATGACAAGGCCATTACTGGGAAACTAAATGCATTTGCTGCATGCCCCCCAGTGACCAGTCATTGATCGGGGGGGCGGGCCGGGGGCTCCCTCCATGGCCGATCCCGCCAGTGGGTGCGGGGGTCCCCCTTGGCCAATCCTGCCAACTCGCAAGTGGCAGTGGTGCACCCCGGGCACGCTGCTGGCACTTCTGAGTGAGCCCTCACTCACTGGCTGGTGCTCTCAGGGGGGGCACCAGTGCTCTCACCTGCCCCCCCTCCACCCTCCGCCCAAGAACACTGGCTGACAAGGAACCAGTGCTCTCAGGGGGTGCATGTGCACCCGCGTGCACCCCCTACGCATCGCCACTGATTTGCTGCATCTGTCTTCACTGTGAAAGATGTTAGAGAGATTCCCTCACCAGATTCACTCCTCTCTAGGGACAAGTCAGTGGAGCTGACCCAAACTGAGGTTTCAGTAGATGAGATCGTAGAAGAAATTGATAAACTAAGCAGTATCAAATCACTAGGATCTGATGGTATTCAGCCTAGGGACCTGAAGGAACTTAGATCAGAAATTGCTGAACTTCTGGCTATAGTATGCAACTTTGATAGCAAAGGACCGGAGGATTGCCAGCCTTGGTACCAGAGGACTGGAGGATTGCCAATGTAACTCCCATATTTACAAAAATCTGTAGCAGGGACCCAGGCTAGTGAGTCTGATTTCTGTTCCTGGAAAACCAGTAGAAGTAATAATAAAAATAAGAATTGTCCAGTATATTGATGAACATGATTTCATGGGGAGGAATCAACATGGTTTTGTCAAAGGCAATTCATGGCTCACCAGTGTGCTAGAGTTCTTTGAGTATGTCAGTAGGCAGGGGATCAGAGTGATCCAAATGACATAGTATATCTGGACTTCCAAAAAACTCTTGATAAGGTTCCCCATTAGAGGCTCTTAACTAAGTTAGGCAGTCATGATTTTAAGAAAGAAGATGCATTCATAGATTAAAAACTGGCTTAAAGATAGAAAATAATGAAATGGTCAGTTTTCACAGTGGAAAGAATTAAAAATCAGGGTCCCCCAGGGATCTGTATTTGGACCAGTGCTGTTTAACATATTCATAGATGATTTAGAAAAGTGGGAGAGTAGCAAGGTGACCAAATTTGTGGATGACACAAAATTATTCAGAGGGGTAAAAACCAAGGCGGACTGTGAGGAAATACAGGAGGATTAAACAATTAAGTGGCATATGAAATTCAGTGTAGATAAGTGGAAAGTGATGCTAATGGGGAGAAATAACCCAAACTGTACCAACACTATGATGGGATCTGCAGTAGCTGTTACCACACAGGAAAGAGAACTGGGAGTCTTTGTGGACAGTTTGCTAAAAACGTCATCTACATGCTCAGAAACTGTCAAAAAAGTAAACAAAAGGGATTATTAAGAAGGGAATTTTAAAGAAGAAGGAAAGTATCATTATGCCCTTTATATGTCCATGGTATGTCCACATGTTGAATACTATGCCCAGTTCTGGCCCCCAAACCTCAAAAAGGAGATAGAAGAACCAAGGAACGTACAGAGAAGAGCAACAAGACTGGTCAGTATATACAGAGGCTTTCATATGAGGAGAGACTAAAAAGGTTAGGCCTAATCAATTTAGGAATGAGAAGTTTGAAGAGGGACATGATAAGGGTTTACAAAATACTAAATGGTGAAGAAAAAAATAAATAGGGACTTACTATTTACTCACACTCACACTACAAGAACTAGGGGTCATAAAATGAAACTAGTAGGTGGTAAGTTTAAAAGTAACAAAAGGAAGCTATTTTGCACACAACTTGTAATTAAAGTATGGAATTCATTGCCACCAGTTGTTGTGGAAGCTGACAGTTTAGCCAGATTCAAAAAGGGATTGGACAAATTCTTGGAGGAAAGCCGCATCAGTAGCTCTTGAGCATGGGAGTTCGGGGCATGGCCTCTGAATCAGAACTTTCTAGACCTAAAATGCTGGAGGCTACTCATGGCAGAGGAGCTGTGAAAAACACCCTGGTCACTCTCCATTTCAGCATCCACTTTCTGCCATTGTGCGATGCAGGGTACTGCTCAAGATGGGCCTATGGTCTGACCCAGTAAATGGCTCTTCTCATGTTCTTACATTCTAATGTTGCATATTTGAATAACATCAATTTGAACACAGAACCAGCTTTTAACATTGCCAACTCTATTCATCCAAGGTTTTTGGTTTAGACCCATCTCAGATTTACAATAATTGAGAAGAAACTGGAGCCAGTTTTTCAGTTCATGAAATGACATAAATGAAATGCTGCCTGTGCTGTTTCTTTCTTTGATTAAAAAGGAGACATTGGTTTCAAGTCCCAGGGACTTGGTGCCAAGCTGGTTTAGAGCAGTGTTCCTTTTTTAACAAGAACATTAAATAAAATGCAGAATTGCTTAAATTACTGGATTTGTTTGTGAGGGGGCTTGTGTTCATGTTTCATATTAGACAGAACATTAAATTTGCAGTAAAATTAATTCCCATGCAGAGGAACAGTGCAAGCCCTCAAAAACCTGAAGTTAAGAGAAGACCTGAAGTGGATTTTTTATATATATATATTTCTGATTAGAAATGAATGTTGTCCTTGGTGCTTAATTGGGTAACGCTGATCAGGTAATGCCCAAGTTTGGCTAGCAGCTGTGAAATCCCTAAGATGTCTAAGAGGGGATCACCTTATCCAGAATTTCATAGAGTGTGTCCCTGTAAAGATCTGTTTAGAGTTTCATTAACTTCAGCATGCTGCAGAGAAGAGCAAGAGGCCCCTGAGCCTGGACAGACTAGCAGTATCTAGGCCTCAGAACACAAGACACTTCCCTGGTCCTTAACACCCTTTTGGGACACCTCGCTCCATCCTTGTAAACCCTGCAAAATACGCAGAGAAACTTAACATCTTCCTCCACCCTTAATTTCTCTTTTTGGATACAGCTAATTTATTCCTACAGGCTAAGGAGTTTATGCTACCCTCCCACCCAGTGCAAAGGCTTGTGGCTATAAGAGCTTTCATCTTTCTACCCATAGCCATTCCAGATGTAGGTCTGTTTTGAAAAGCATCCTTTTTGAAAAGAAATCCTTCTTTGATTTAAATATATATTTATTTATTCTCCATTTGGCCCACATTGGCTTGGCCATTTTTATCAGATCTCTTCCCTTTCAGAAAACACAAAAAAATTAAATAAATGTCACGTTTAGGTAGGGGTCAGGTATGGCACATTTTATTCTCAAAGCTTCAACCGAGAAGAGGGACGTAGCGTAGACTGTTATACAATCTTAGCTAAAACAGTCCCTGCTAAGAGTTGGACTGTACATTAAATGTTGCAGGTAGACTCTCTGGGCTGGAGCAGAGTACCAAAGAAATAAGGTGAGTTGGATGATAGGGGCATTGGCAATGCGTAAGGGGTGCACACAGGTGCCCATGCACCCCCTGACAGTGGTCATGCACCCCCTGGAAACATCGGAAATGCTGGCTCAGCGATCAGCTCCTGTGGGACCCCCTTGGTTGGCGATCAGCCACTGGGAACCCGCTCCCCCTGTCAGCTATCCGGTGTCCCCCCCAGACTCAGGAGGCACCAGTTGACCATGGATAGGGGTGCCTGAGAAACTGAATTGAATGTAAATATAAAAGCAGCTGCTAAATTTCAACAGTACACATGAACAGACGCAGAGATGCCATAAGGCCCTGTGCATGCCACTTGCATTAGAAATACACAACACAACACAATTAGTTGCATTAAAGATGTTAGGCCTGTCTGCATAGCAAGTGTGCTACTCCAGGTGATTGAGGATTTTCTACCACATAACAATACGCAAGAGATTTTTGCTGTGTTTTCAGTGGATTACAGTACAGTTTGAAAATTTGCAATTTGTAATCTGAAGGTATAGGTATATTTTCCCCCTCTTTTATTAATGAATTAGAGCCCAAATGTGTACAGCTTTAGTAAACCTGGTCAGCAAGGCTGTCTCAACAAAGAGAAATTGTATTTAATTTGTTTGGACATGATACTGGGATTAGGAGTCTTGAATTCTTCACAGATCTTCTACTGCACTGAGGGTCAACAGTTTTTGGTAGGTGTGTCAGAAGTTAACCTGGAACTCTCCCCGAGTGCCACTCAGATCTTCATCTCTGCCTAATCTGCTGTTCTGTTTTCTGCTCCCTGCCTAATCTTTTGCTCTACTTTCTGCTTCTTCCCTTATCTGCTGCTGTGCTGCCTGTCCCTAATCTGCTGCATGCTGCACATGGAGGTTGCTCATGCCACTTGTGGTACCCATGCCTCAAGTTGGTCACCCTGTGCTATTGAATCTCTGTAAATCCAGACAATTGCAGTAACTCTTCTCTGGCACAGGTTCTCTCTCCATAAAATGAATGTAACTGCTGACCAGACAGGACAATTTTGTGGATTAAACTCTTAGAGATGGCCTGCATAAAGATGCTCTAGATGTTTGAAATTGTCTTTAAGTTCTTTGCAGCTATTTTTCCAGGAGGTTGATTGTACATACACACATAGAAGTGATAATTTTCGCCCAATCTGGCCACAGAAAGCTGTTTATAGCTGTGACCAAACAAGTATATGGCTGCAAATAGCTTAAAAAATGGCCAATCGAATGAAAATTTGACCCCTCATTGCATGAGGTATCAGGTAATGATGTTTCAAAATGTAGCGTCTTCTGTAACTCATGGCTGCAGAGCTCCTAGCCTGTCACTGTTTTCAGAATGAGAGCAGAGGGAGTTCAGTTTGGGGTTTTTTCAACCCCCCTTGAGGGTGGGGCAGATGTATTGGAGCCCCCCCGCCAAGGTGGGGGAGGGGGCTCCAATTCACCCACCCCTCCCTTCAGCACCAGCTGGGGAGCCCCAAGCATGAGCTCCCTCTGCTCCTTCCACCTCCCATTGGCAGAGAGCCTGGCCATTGCTATGGGAACCTGGCTGCAGGCTCCCAGCCAGCGGCTAGATTCCCCTCCCCCTGGAACCACCAGTGAACTTCTGCTTGGTCTGGGGTAACCTTGCAACTCAAAACACTTTGCAGAAATCATTCTGAGTTACAGCTGGAAGCTGCACTTCTGTCTATTCACAGTTGTTCTCTGCTTTGTTCTGAGGATTCATATCATACAACTTTATCTCTGAACATGACTCAGACTTTTCACTGGCAGTGGAGTAAATGGCCTTTGCGCACTGGATGCATTCATTTTGGAAATGTAAACACTTGGCTCACGGCAACATTTTTTGTGCCAAAGAAGGTATATTTGCAGAATATGTGAGATATTTTTTATAAGTTCCTATAATGGATGAAACAAAATAGAAAACATTTTAAGAAAGTTACAAATACATTGATGCTTCCAATGTCTTCATCTGCTTTCATCTGAGTGAAGATGTGTGGTGATGATGACATTTTTTTAAAATCTAAAAGCCGCTTCCTGTCTTTTATATTTTGAGTGTTGTATATTGGCAACATGGTTCACATTTCCAGTGGGTCATAGTAGGGATAGAAAAATTCCCAAATTTTATTTAACTTGTTATGATGAGTTTCCTATTCTTCCCTTCCCCCTACCTCCCATTATTTTTTTTGCTTTAAATTTAACTTTTAACAGTTAGTTCTAGGCCAACTTGTAATTACAAGTCCATTGCTCTAGGCTATTGCAAACAATAGTGTACTAAAAATATTAGCGGATTTGCTGACTGTGACTGTAAAGCATTTTGTAGGTATGTAGTGTTGGCTGAAAGCAAAATAGCATGGACTCTGATATGATTTTATTTTCCTTGTTGCCACAGTTTCATTATACCAGTTTTATGCACTGCCAGTAGCTAGCATTCTAAAAGATCTTATAGGGCAAGTCCACACATGCAGGCACGTGTGCTTGCATCAGCTCAAATAGGAGCGGCAAAAATTTGTGCCAGGGATTTTTGCCTCAGCACACATGCCTGGACATAGACTTTGGTGTGGAGCAAGTTGTGCCACTTGGGGCAAAATGACCCTGTCCAACTTCTCCCAGATCTGCAGCCAGGGGGAGCTAGGGCCTGGGGCCAGCACCTGTGCTGGCCCCAGCATTATAAAAACCTGCCCTGGCAAGCAGCTCAGAGCTACTTGCTCTCAGGAGCTTCTGGGGCCACCTAGTCCAGGAGGTGAAATCTGCCTTGCCTCCTGACATCCTTGCCTTTGCCAACCAGGTCCTGAGTGATGGCAGTTCCCCCCCCCCCCAAATCCTTCAGCCTGCCAGAGTTTGTTGTAGGACCAACACCTGGCCTGGCCTTGCAGCACTTCCCACTCTACTACCTGACCTGGGTAGAGGACACCAAACTGGTCCACTTCTCTACCATCCATCGCTGCTATCTCTACACATTTGTGCACCACACAATCCACTGTGCCACCCTCGTGTCCCTCCCAGACACCAAGTGGAGGGACCTGCTCAGCAAGGACATAGCTGGGGCACCCCAGTGGCTGAATCTGTACTCCACCCTCATCCCACAAGCCATTGTGGACCTCAGCTGGTGGCTCGTCCATGGAGCCATTGCCACGGGCATGTATGTGGCAAGCTTTATCGACACCCCAATCTCCTGCCCCTTTTGCAGGCAGAGGGAGACCCTGGCACACATGACACTTGAGTGCACCAGGCTGCAGCCTCTCCACCTACTTGTAACATTCAAATACCATGGGCCCTAAGGCCCACCTGGCTAACTAGTAGCCTCTATTTTATGGGGGCTAATGGGTGAGTGCTACAACAAAATTATTGGGACAACAAAGGCAAAAAACAGGACAGCCAGCTGGACTGCTGAAGCAACCCTAACCTAGAGTTCCTTGCACCCTCTACTCACTGCAGCAGTCTGGCAGTAGGGGCTGCTGCCTGGGTATGACCTGCTGCCATCTGCGACAGCATGTGGCCCCAAGGTTACATGCCTGACAGACCCAAATGGGGACTGCATAGCCACAATAGAGGCACCTCTGGGTCAACTGCCAGTGGGCTGTGGCTGCACAGTTGGTCTTCGTGCAGCACTATTGCCATGTGTGCCTGTAACGGGGGGCCTACTTGGGCCGATCTCCGTGGCCCGCCCACCTGTTCTTGGGCCAACCACCCGCCTTCTCGCCCACCATGCCTTGATGTTAATTGATTGATTAATTGATGTCAGTTAAGCAGGAGGCTACTCATTTTTGTTGCCCCGATGCCAGGGGGCACTCTCTGCAGCTCCTTTCCGCCCCTATACCACAGCCCAAGCCTCGCAGATGGCATCTTGATGTTCACATAATCACCGGCCCCCACACTGGGCCCCAGAATCCTCCTAACAGGACCCCTCCATGATCCCTCCACTCAGGCAGCCTCTCTGCCTTCATTCAGGCTACCTAGCCCCCCTGAAACTATTTTCCCCTCTCGGGTATGGTCCCCCCAGGACCTTTGGCTACCAGCCCTGGCCCACCTCCAGGCCAGTTGGGACCCCAGGCACCCGGCTCTTGGGCGTCCCTCACGGTGGGCCCCTGGCCCTTTTGACCATCCTGGTCCTGGCCCCAGCATGGGGCCAGTCGAGGGTACTCTCTCGTTCAGGTCGGGTCTCTAGCCCCTTACTCTCCCCCAGGGTCTGCCCTCCGGGCCTTTCACACAAATGGGGTTATCCACCCGGTGGGGGGGGTAGGGGTTAAGGCGCCCCAACCCGCCTTTCACCGGGGTGGTAACTGGCCTGGCATTTCCTGGGACTCCTGTGCCACTGAGAGCCCCACCAGGCCACCCACTCCCAGCAGGGTGCAGTTTTAGATCATGCCCAGGACCAGGAGCCTCCTTACCATCCCCTACGGCTCCTCCCTTACCTCCAGATGATCTCAGCAGCCCTCCAGCCAGGCAATGTTGTTGCCTGGCCTCCAACAGCCAAACTGCCCTGTTTATATAGACAGCCCCTGACTCCGAAATGGCTGCCCTCATCAGGCACCTGGTGGCTGCCAGCTCCAGGCCTTTAAAGTGGCAGGCACACACAGTACCCTGCCACAGTGCCCCTGCCCTGCCACCTGGCAGCTATCACCTGGAAGATGTTCTCAGTGTGGTGGCCTGCTTTGAACTGTCAAAGCATGTCCTCCTGGCTCCAAATGGCCAGGGGGTCATCCATCTCATTTGCTCTCTACCTAAGTCCTGTGTGCCAGCCCTGAGCAGGCTCCTCTGCCTGGGTCCTGCCACTTACCTCACTAGCAGAAGTCCTGGTGTTCCCTATTTAAAAACTGCAAATTCTCTGATAAAAAAAATCCCAAATTTACTCTTAAAACACTCCAAAATCCATGTTCTTCCACAATTAAAATAAAAGACCACTATATATAGAGAGAGGAAGAGAGAGAGAGGGAGATCAGTTGGGCAGTGTTTTATTGATATATTTACAATTTTAAAGCAATTTGGAAGCCTACCAGTGTCTCTATTATCATAATAAAATTAATTTTAAATATCTATATGGTTTGATGTTTGCTTTTGGTTTTCTTATCATAGAACAATTAGAGGTCTTCCTGACCCCTTCGCTAACTAGGATGTGGGACAGCTTCCCCTACATCCACAGCTCCTATCAGCAGATCTCATGCTGTCTGGCAGCTGGGCATGCGGGGTGTGTGATGGGAGGGATGTAGGGTTTGCAAGAGTGGTGTAGGAAGAGGTGTCGGGGGATGTGGTGGGGAGGGTGTAGGTGGGTGTGGAGGAGTGTGGGGTTTTTAGGGGGGGTGGGGATGTGGAGATGGTGTTGGGTGTGTGGGTAGGTGTGGGGGTGATGTGTGGGTGGGTGTGGGAGAATGTGCAGGAGTATGTGTGTGTGAGTGAGTGTGGGAGGGATGTGGGGTTTGATGCGGGGCCGCCACACGCCTGCCTCTCCACCCCCTGCAGTGCACAGCCCCCGGCACTGGGCCTGCCCGGGCTGGCGGCAACGCTGCTGAATTCGTGGTCTGTGAGAGGAACAGGTCTGGCCCGACCTGACTCAGCCTGCTGGTGCACTTTTGGACAGGTCCAGGACCTGTGGTTCCTGTCCAAAGGCATGCGCTAGCTGGGCAGGCTGAGCCCATTCTCCATGAGGGTCAGGCGGCCTGCTTGTAGGCACACCCACAAGGCCATGCATCACTGCCTGACCCTCATGGAGAATGGGCCTGGTCTGACCTGCCGAGCTAGCACATGCCTTTGGACAGGAGCCGTGGGTCCTGGAGTTGTGCCTCCTGGTCCTGTACAAAGGCGCACTAGCAGGCCAGACCCATTCTCCCCACACAGATCAGATTTTCACGTATCACATTTTGAGCCTGCACTGCAAATAGGCAGTGCATGGTTGTCTGGATGCACCCATAACAGTTAAAACTATGGTGCATCTTTTTTTACTATGACTCTAGGGTTTTAAATCATGGACCAAATAAAAATCTTCCAAAATCTCTGTATCTAGCTAAACCTCCATATGTTCCACACAAAGAACAGCAGGGGCTTTAACACCAATAAAGTAGCAGGAATTGTATCCTGCTCTATGGAGGAATTGATTGATTTTTTTTTACTCTACCAGAGACAAAAAGATTCTCAGATGTAGTCATTTACAACTTATTCTGGTTCACACGGGAACTTTAAGGATTCCCCCACCTTCATTTTGGATCCTATATATGCTGTGGGTTTTGATAGTAGTAAATGTGTTCATTCTACTTCTGTGAGGCAGCCTCTTTTAAGGTAGGAGTCAGTGTTTTTTCTGAGGTTCATAGATCAGATGATCTTTCCTTAGCATATTTTCTTAATCTGCTCTTCACTCTAAAACATCACAAACAAATTATACAAAGAAATTTCATCTAATTCATTATGTATGGGCTCAAGTCCTCTTTTATTTCAAGATTCTCAACTCCAAATCTATTTAACCTAGAAATAAGCATTTTAAAAAGAATACTGCCTTAAACTTGGGTCTTCTCATCCAAAGCATTTGAATATTACTTAAGAAATATTAATGAAGAAGTTTCTGTCTAACCTGTGACACAGCTATATTAAAAAAGGGGGCGGGGGATAGGGAGGGGTCTCTTACCGCCACTTCTCTTGAAGCTTTCCTTGACAGCCTGGTTACTGATAGTTTGACTGGATGGGGATTTCTTTCTAAATACAGCTAGCACAAAGTGGTGTCTCTCCCAGACACACCAGTGCAGATGCACTTATACCCCCCTAAACATTCTTATTCCCCTAAAGCAAACAGATAGGGTGTACTGTAGAGCACATTGGTACCAAAGTAATTGCATCTACAGATGAAAAATGACCCAGGATAAGTACCTGATACAAAGTCTGTATGTGGAACTGTCCTACATCTGTATCTATAGCGGGTTGAGCTCTCACTGAGAACTTGAACAGAAGCCTGGAGCCCTTAATCCAGGGACCTTTCTTTAGTCATTGAATTTCTGTAGTTGTTCACCATGTTCTAAACATTTTTTCTTAATTCCCTTTCAGTAATTTGCTGTCTAACCCTTTTAACTGTAACTGCCACCTGGCATGGCTAGGAAAATGGCTGATGAGGAAGAGAGTTGTCAGTGGAAATCCCCGTTGCCAGAAGCCTTTTTTCTTAAAAGATATTCCAATTCAAGATGTGGATGCCAAGGACTTCACCTGTGACAGTAAGAAAATCAGATGGGTTTGGTATTGAACTTGTACACTAGCATCTTTCCTAGGGTTCTCTATCTCTTCTACTCTGTTTGAATAAAAATAGCTGAAGTAAAATGGTTCACAAAAGAGAGACAATATCTCTTAGATGTTGTCCCATACCAAAAAATTAATTTTATCTCTGTTGGTATATTAGCTGGGCACCCCTTCCCTCCAAGCATGGAGATATGCATCTGCAGACCTACAGTGAGATGCAGCACTCATCCCAAAGATCTTACAGTCAGGACATAAATAATGAATGGGTATCATATATAGATTTAGAAGGTTGCTTGTTTGTTTGCAAAATCAGTGTGTCATTTAACATAAGATACACAAATTAGTTTAATAAACACGAGGGAGTGGGTGGCAGAGGCCATGAGTTATGGTAAAAGATCACATGGTTACTTAATTGAGTTATGTGCATATCTTGATTGCACTGTCTCATAATAATAGGATTTTTTTCCCTTTCCTATTTCCCCCCCTCCATCATTCTCAATACAGATTAGCACTTCTTAGAAATAAGAATATTCATGAATTCATGAATAAAAATTGCTTGGATAATTTCACAGCTTTCTAGCAGGAGAGTCAGTCTTGTTTATACTTAAAGGTCCCATCATACATCTGGCAGATCTTTAAGGGCAGGAGAAAAAAAGCATCTGTGCTTCAGTTAGCCCCTGTGCTAGCAGATATTCAAAAGAAATATGGCCACACATTTTGAAACTGTACCACTTTATTTCAGTGATTAGGACATTCATTGTACTTACATTCATAAACATTTATATTTTTTGTATCGTTTACATCTAAAATATGTACCCTACACATTTCTTCCATATGCATCTCAATACTACAGCTTGCATTTTTCTTTTGTTTTGTGAAGACTGTTGTTTTTGAGTAAAATCCAGAGTTGAACATTCTTCACTTCAAAGACTTGGTTTCTTCCATGAAAACCCTGTTGTTCTTCACTTACGAGATTTAATCTGTTGTTTATGGAAGTTTCGAATCCAGTTTAGGAACGTTAGATATTTTATGTATGCACAGATGGATCACCATCTAGTCTGTGTATGTTGCTCAGTTTGTTTTTTTTGCCTGGTTATCCTTGTCAAAAACAACAAGGCTTTTCAATTAAAATGATAAATGAAGTGTTATGCTGACATTAAAAGTCACACACTTAACTAAAAGTTGTATTTAAAAAAGAAGATTATTTATAAAACTTGAAGTAGGTGATGATTGTCTTATGTCAAGATAAGCTTGAGGGTAACATTCTGTTAAACTTCTCTGTTTCAGCTAACACAGCAGGGAGTGAGAGAGTCTGTCTAGTTGAAACTAATTTGTGGTTTTCTTTTGGCTAAAATTACTTCCTTTAAAACAAATTGCCACAGAATTTTACAAGACATTTTTGCACCCTGAGTCTAGTGTTCGACTTATTGTCACTAAACCCTGGATGGGGTCAGAGAGAGATTAAATATTAGGGACCAGTTTAAAACCCAGTAATGGCTGTCATAGATTTATGGTTGTCACTGTTTTGTGCTAGATTTCTTTCTCAAGTGTTAGAAGTCCTCTCATATTTCTTTCTCTCTCTCTCTCTCTTTCTCTAGATAATGATGAAAGCAGCTGTCTCCTTTCTCCTCCTTGTCCTGCCCAGTGTACCTGCATGGATTCAGTAGTACGCTGCAGCAATAAAGGTCTGAGGATCCTGCCCAAAGGCATCCCCAAGGATGTGACTGAACTGTAAGTTATATTTTATGTAGCTCTCTCACAAGAACTAAGGTATACGAGTTCATGAAGTTATACAGAAGAAGGTAGCTGCCAGGCATATTTTGGACCATGGGCATTTTGCTACTGACTTCTATGAATGAAGGGGTAGTCCTTGTACTTTGATACTTTCATGTATTTCAATTTTTGTTCACTTTTTCTTATGCCCCATTAAGCTGAAACTTTATATAACACTTCGCATAAGGAAGACAGGCCATTTAAAGTTGTACACCAGCCCATATAGGTGTTTCCTTTCATTCTATATGTGGAGGAAAAATGAATAAATCAATACTGAATTCTGTAGTACATTTCCAGCAGCCTGAGTTAACAATGGGCAGTTTGAAAAAATGATGAAAAATGTATTCCCTACATACACATCTGTGGGGTAATTATCTCGCCACATGACATTTTTCAAAAGAAACAGCAGTGAAAACAAACAGTGGATTCTTTTCTCCAAAGCACATGAAATGACTAAAATAACAGATAATTAGATTAAATTGTAAAGTAAACTTGCATGAGTTGAGGGTAGCCTTTCTATCTTTTTTTCATTTCCTATGAATTTATATTGGTTTTTCATTCTTTACATTGAAAGAAAACAATATTGGAGGAACCAAATAGATTAAACAGTTTGGTAGTAGGAATATAGAGCTTTTCACCGCAAGGCCACTGAGCCTGGGTGAGAAGTTACTGTCCCCATATGATGACTGTTTATATATGAATAAAGTTGGGCACCAACTGATGACAGCATAAGTAACTTGGTGGTCTAAATTTATTTCTCATGAATAGGCCAGTGCATCTGATTGACACTACTTAGATTTATCATTGGTAGTCAGAAAGGAAGAAACGAATGCAGTATGAACACTTTCACTCTTAAAAGTTCTAATAGTTCTCAGAAAGAAATTGTGCTGTGCTGATGCACATGTTGTACCTGTTGTGTGGAGTCCTTATTCTATAACACTAGGTGGCATTTTTAATAGGCATCTTGTGTGTAAGTGTGTTTATACGAGACGTTTACTGTGCAGTTGACTAATTAGCTGCACTGTAAATGTCTCAGCACCTACATGTCTGCCCCTGTTAGGCTGAAGTAAACTAATTTACTCATCAGCAGCATAGTATTTATAAGTACTATCCTGCTGCAGAGATTTTTACCCCCCAGATCCTCCGCTAGCCAGGGCTGCTCTGACCTGGCTCAACATGTTGCACACAAATAAACTCCAGAGTTTATTGCTCCTGGGCGCATGTTCAAATAGTGTACCCAGGAGCAATACACTTCAGAGTTTATTCATGCACAGTAATAGCTTGTATAGGCACATCCTGTATGTGGTAACACATATTAAAGGAGATTGTGGGTCCTCTGCATAAATACATACAATATCAAGAAACTACTTATCGACTAAAATGCTCACAGTCACTGTTTACTTGCTGAAGCTCACAGTGAATGAAAAGAAGCCTACTTTGGAAGGTGATTTAAGTGTTTTGTGGAATTTCATGTTTATCATGTCTGAATTATTCCAGATCAGATTTGTCCATCATGAGTAATATGGTTTGAGCTGAAAGTCAGATTAATTCCTATTCTTCTCATTTCATCACCAGGGATCCAGATTTTCCATTTGCCATGGAAACACACAGATTTTCTCCTTTAAAGGAGAGCAACCTGGGAAACCACAGGTTTCCATTTGCAGACTAGCTGAGTTCCAGGCTGCAAGAGGCTGGGGCGTGTGGGATGCAAGGGGCAGGGGGAGCCACGTGTATGTATGCATGCACACATGCACATGACAGCCAGGCAGTGTGGTGGAGAATAGCTCCTGCAGCTCCCTCCAAGTAAGTCTGTGGGGGCAGGGAGAGGGAGGCTATGGAAGCACAGGCCATGTAGTGTGATGGGGGGGGATAGGATCACATGTGATGCAGTGTGGTTGAGGGTATGTGCCCCCCTCCCAGATTTGTGCACCCACAGTAGGGTGCGGGGCTGTAGCTGGGCCAAACCTGCACAGGGCAGGAGCCACCTCCATGGCCCAGCAACCAACACCCAGTGTGGGAGGGAGCACCTTACTGCCTTGGCTGCCAAGGTAAGTCCTCCCCCTCCCCCCCCCCCCCACCTGGTAGCAGCAGCGTACACAACTCTGTGCCACTGCTGCTGCCACAGCTGCACCTCACCTTGGCAGCTCAGTGCCCCCTCCCATGCTGGGTCCCACCCACTGAGCCATAGAGATGGCTTCTACATGGAGCTGGTTCAACCTGGCTGCAGCCCCACTGCGGGTGCAGAAATCTGGGAGTCACATGTCGTTCCCCCCCTCCCTCCCCCCAGTGCATCACCTATGTCCCTCTGCTCCCCTACATGTCACCTGTGCCCACACCAGCCATTCCCTATGTACCCACCCTGTTCCTCACATACTGTGGGGGCTGAGGCCTAGAGGCAGCAGATATGGACTGAGGGGCACCATCAGTGCTGGGGGGGCTATGGATTGGGAGTGAGGGGTGCTGGCAGGGCCAAGGGACTGTGGGTTGGGAGTGAGGGGCAATGGCATGGGCAGGGACACTGCATCAGCATATAGCGGCTACTAAGCACCATATAGCAGCAGGAGGGACAGCTGCAACTGGACCCACATCCTGGTGAGCTCTGGGGGAGCTCTGATTTTTCCATGATAAAAAAACACAGTTAAATGCCAATATATATAGGTATTTAGAAGAATAAGGAAGAGCACACAGCAATTGCTGAAACTTCCTCAGCCTGACAAAGGGTTTTTGAACCCAAAAACTTGCTTAAATTTTTTTTTCCAACTACTTAAGTTGTTCTAATAAAAGATATCAGATTCACCCAAAGAACCTTGTCTGCCTAGGTATTTAGAATGTATTTTATTGTAATGATTGAGGCACTGGTAGGCTTCCAAATTGCTTCAAAATTGTAAATATATCAATACAATATCATGTTCAACTGATAGCTATATATATATATATAGCTAGATATAGTTATCTATATATCTATATCTATCTATATATATATAGTGGTGTTTCATTTTAATCATAGAAAAACATGGATTTGGGGGTGTTTCATCAGAGAATTTGGGATTTTTAAACAAAGAAAACCAGGATCCCTGGTCATCACCAGTGATAAAGATTCAGCAGGCCAGAGACTGCCCTCCTTATGCCTGTGTCCCATCACTACTTTCACACATGCTTTGTAGACAGAAGGAAATCACAGGTACCACATTTAGTTCCATATAGCTCGAACACTAGGAAGTTTTTAAGTTCAGTGCTGTTATAGTAAGTGTAAGTGTGTGGTTTATACAATTACTGGTGACATTAATTTCATTCCTATTTTGATAGTAATCATAGAATAGAAGGCCTGGAAGGGACCTGTAAGATCATCAAGTCCGGTCCCCTGCCATGGACAGGAGGCAATTGGGCTCTAACAAGCTCAGTGAGTTGTTTTTCCAGTCTCCTCTTAAACACCTCCAGGGATGGTGACGGCACTACCTCTGCTGGAAGTATGTTCCAGATTCTAGATACCCTTACAGAAAATAAGTTTTTCCTTATGTCTAGCCTAAATTTTTCCTCAACTAACTTATGCCCATTGGTCCTCATCCTCCCAAGAGGTACTTTTGTGTACAGTGCTCACCTAGATCTTGGTGTTCACTCCTGATATACTCGTAGGTGGCTATCAAGTCACCTCATAGTCTTCTCTTATTCAGACTGAACAAACCCAGTTCCCGGAGTCTCTCCTCATAAAGCCTATCCTCCAGGCCCCTAATCATACAGGTGGCCCTTCTCTGTACCCTTTCGATCTTATCCACATCCTTCTTGAAGTGCAGTGCCCAGAGCTGGACACAATACTTCAGCTGTGGCCTCACTAATGCCGAATAGAGTGGAAGTAGCACATCTCTGGATCTATTCGCAATATATCAGCTGATGCATGCCAGAGTTCTATTTGCCCTGCTAGCGACTTCATCGCACAGTTGGCTTATACTCATCCTCTGATCTATTGTCACCCCAGGTCCCTTTCAGATGTAGTGTCAGCCAGTGGATCACTACACATCATACAGTTATGATGAAGATTCTTCCTACCCAGATGAAGGACCCAGCACTTGTCCCTTTTGAACCTCATCTGATTGCGTTCAGCCCATAGGACCAGTCCAGATCATCCTGGATCTTTACCTTATCCTCTGATGTGCCCACATTTCCCCACAGCTTGGTGTCATCCACAGATTTAATCATCATGCTTTCCACCCCCTCATCCAAGTCATTGATGAAGATGTTAAAGAGCATGGGCCCAAGCACTGATCCCTGGGGGACACCACTGGAGACAGCCCTCTAGGATGAGGCCACCCCATCAATTACAACTCTCTGGGACCGGCCGCTGAGCCAACCCACCTCACTGTAGAGTGGTCTAGGCCAGTACCCTGCAACTTAATTGAGAGAATCAATTGAGAAACAATATCAAAAGCCTTGCTGAAATCTAGGTATATGATGTCAACCTCATGTCCCAAGTCCAGGTGGTTAGTTTCCTAGTCATAAAAACCTAGGTTGGTTAGGCATTATCTCCCTTCGACAAAGCTGTGCTGGTTGCTTCTTAATACCCCACCAGTTACTAGCTTGTAGTTGATGGCCTCTTTGAACATTTTTTCAAGACTTTTCTCAGGACCGAAGTCAGAGTGACTATAGTTTTCAGGGTTGTCCCTCTTCCCTTTTTTAAAGATGGGTACCAGGTTATCCTTCTTTCAGTCATTCAGGACCACTCCTCAATTCCACAACTCTTCGAACAGCCTCTCCAGAGGCCCCGCTATGAGATTGGCCAGTTCTTTGAGGACTCTTGGATGCAGGTCATCTGGCCCAGCAGACTTGAAACCATCCAAATGTTCTAAGAGTACCCTCACTTGTTCAGGACTGATTTCATGCAGACCGCTATTTTCCCCATATTCTCTGAGCCTCTAGGTAGGTAATGACTTCTTGTCTGATTTCAAGAATACTGATGTGAAATAAGTATTTAGGAGCTCTGCCTGTTCATGGGGATTCACTGTGGGCTGCCCCACTGTATTCAGTAGGGGTCCCACAGTGGAGCTTGATTTTTTTTCTTGCTCCCTATGTACCCATAGAAAGACTTTTTGTTGTCTTTTATTTCTGTTGCCAGCTTGATCTCCATGCATGCCTTGGCTTTTCTTGTCTCATATCTGCAGACCTTGGCTGTATGAGTATACTCCTCTCTGGATACCGAACCATTTTTCCATTGCATTTATGCTTCTTTTTGATTTTTCAGAAGTTCCCTAATGTCCCTGTTGACCCAAGCAGGTCTCTTGGCCCCTTTCCCTCTTTTTGACTGCGTGGGGATGGCCTCTCTTTGAGCAGTAGGAATTGCCTCCTTAAGGAAGCACCACTGTTCCTGAACTCCCAAATCATCCAGTTCTGGTTGTGAAAGGCCGTACTAACTAGACTCCTGAGTTTACCAAAGTCTGCCCTTCTGAAATCTAGGACTTCTGTTCTGTTGACAGGATTCCCAGCCTTTCGGTGGATGGTGAATCTAATCAGATCATGATCACAATCGTCCAAAGTACCTCCAATCTTTAGGTCACCTACCATGTCTTCCCCTTTGGTCAGCCCCAAGTCCAGAGTGGCTTTACCCCTAGTCAGTCCCTCCACAGCCTGTGTCAAGAACAGGGCATCTATAGCTGCTAAGAAGTTGGTTGACCTGCTGGAGCTGGCTGAATGGTCCCCCCAACAGATGTCAGGGTAGTTGAAGTCACCCATGACAATCAAGTCTTTAGTGCTGGCTGCCTCAGTCAGTTCCCTAGAGAATGCCTGGTTGTTCTCCTTTTCTTGGTAGGGAGGGCTATAGTAGACTCCCACCATCAGGTCCCTTTCCCCTGAGCCCCCTTATATCTTGACCCAGAGGGTCTGAAGGGACCTACCCATGCAATCAAACATGACCTGCAGGGAGGGGAACTGCTCTTTCACATAGAGGATCATCCCTTCTCCCTTCTTCCCAACCTAATCCTTCCTATAGAGCCTGTATCCCTCAGTATCCACTGTCCAACCATATGTATCATCCCACCAAGTCTCTATCAACCCAATGAGGTCAAATTCTTCATCTGCCAGAAGGCGTGCTAGTTCATCGTGTTTATTGCCCATGCTTCTGGCATTCCCATAAAGACACCTGAGTTCACCCCTAGTTGTGTCAGGTTTTCTGTCACTCTGCAAGTGTCTCAGGGTGTTGCTACTCATCTGGATATCCCCTACATGAATACCCTCCCCTGGGTCATCTTGACCAGAGGATTTATGCCCAGCAGTGGAATCTACTTTCAGTCTTCCAGACATGCCTAGTTTAAAGCCTTCCTCAGCAAATCAGTGGTTCTCATAGAGAAAAGCTTCTTCCCTCTGCTCATGAGGTGGATACCATCTTTTGCATGCAGACCAGTATCGTTGAATTGCATACCAAGGTCAAGGAATCCAAAACCAAAACAGTGACACCATCTCTGAAGCCTTTGGTTGACTTCTTTGATGCATTCCTCCCTCTGACAACCATGGCCTTTAACTTGGAGGATTGAGGAAAACACCACTTGTGCTCCTAGTTCCTTGAGCTCCTAATTCCTTGAGCTTCACCCCCATGGTCTTGTAGTCACTCATAATTCTCTCAGGGTTGTTTCTCACCGTTTCATTGGTGCCCATGTGGACAAGGAGCATGGGGTGGTGGTACATAGGGTGGATGAGCTTTGGGATCCTCACTGTTACATCTCAGATCCTGGCTCCTGGAAGGCAGCAAACCTCTTGAAGGGGTCTGGATGACAGATGGCACCTTCTGCTCCCCATAGCATGGCGTCTTCCACAACAAGCATCCTTCATTGTTTCTTTAGTGGAGGCGGCTGATCCTGTCCTGTCCTCAGTGAGGGGGAATGCAGATTCCTCATCCGTCAATGGCATTAGGGCTATATACCTGTTGTGCAGGGCTATTGGTGGAGCAGCTAACTCACATCGTGGCTTTGGGCCTGATGTGACCAAATTCCACTCTCTGTCAGTAGGGGCATCTTTCTGAAGTTCCCTCTTTTTCCTGGTCTCTGTGGCATTCTTCTCCAGGTGCAGGCCTGGCAGTAAGCAACAATGTCCTCCTTGTGTTCCCTGATGGCTCGCAGTCTGCTCACCTTCTCCTGGAGCCCCCTTACTTGGTCCTCCAGAGTCTCCACCAGTAAGCACATCCCACAAGTGGGAGTGCCTGTACCCTAGATCTCAGCATCCAGCAGACATGCCAAGCAGCCTCTGCAGCCTGGGGTCAGGGGCTCCGTCTGCATGGAGGCTGGGACCATGGGCTCTGTCTGGGTAAAGATGTCTGAGGTACCAGGTGCAGGTGGTCCATCCAGATCAGGAAGCCTAGGGGTACACCATATTGCAGGGTGGGCCCTGTTTGCCTGGCTCCTTAGGTGCTTGTTTGAGTAGGAAACTAGGTGGGTATGATTACCCCCATGTGGCCCCCTCCAGGAGCTGTTGCTGTGGCCTGGCAGACAGGCTTGAGAAGCTGCCTGCAGGGGGGTCCCCTAGCTTCCCAGCTTCTCAAGCAGCTGTAGGATTCCCTGGGTCCCTAGGTTGCTCCCTGGAAGGGGGGGGGGGGGGGATTGATCCCTTGTCCCCTTTACCTGAGATCCAGTATCAGAGGTCTGTCCCATGGCGTGGGGGACTTCTGCTGCCTGGCGGCAGCATAAAACATTATTACTGCAGTTCATTACTTCCTTGAGGTGTTTGGGCCGAATGAAGACAGAAGCCTGTGGTACATAGAATTGTATAGTTTGAGTTCAGGGGGATTCATGTAGTTATGTCCTGTGATTTGATCCACAAACCTCCTAGTTTGGCCAGATGTACTGAATCCAAAAACTCAAAGATGGAAGTCTACCCAACTGCACCTCGTCTTGCTTCCTTCAACCCTGGATTTTTTATGTTTTGGTAATAAACCCTGAATCCATCTCAGCTGTATCCAAATTCAGTCCTGAATTCACTCTGTTCTGCTTCCTTTCAACCAGCCAAAGCTGAACTTCCAGTTTGTCAGTAAACTGAAAATGAGGGAGAATTTTCTTGGCTACAGTTCTTAAAGCAAAGATTGACTCAGCTTTGTCATGTGTTGTTTCCAAAGCATCACAGGTCTAAAATGAAAAGAATTTGATCAACCTTTACTCTGACTCTCAAAGTGTTGAGTAGGATGTAGAAACTCTTGCGTCATTTAGGACTTAGTTATCTGTGAAAACTCCAAATGTTTTAGGAGATTGAAAGGTGGGAAAGGCTTGTTCATTTGTTTTAATTTTCCATTTCTGGAACAAACCTACTTGAACACTTAGATTTTCTTTGTGGCAAACAGTGATTCTTTTGTGGTCTCCATCTTTTTTACATATGTTTAATATGATAAAGTGTAGTTTAACCGTTATGGCACTGATATCCATTGTTCAGACATTTTTAAATTGTCTTTGATTCTATACCAGCATGTTCTAATACCTGGCAACATCACAGATTAGTTATCTGCAGATAGAGACAGTAGGAGAATAGCAGGCATCAAAGCTGCTACTATTATTATTATTATTATTGTTGTTTGAAATAAATGTCTGCTGGGCTTAATTTCTCTAGCTAGCTGGTAGATTTGACAGAATAGGGATGAAGGAGACTTTCTTCAGCAAATAACTAATTTACAAAGAAATTAAATTTTAGTGCAAAGTCTTGGGGATGATTCTCCTCCTCACCCCCCTCCCCTTTCCAGTGCAGTCTGATGTGTTAGTGATATTCACTGGTTTGTATTCAACCCATCACAAGATATATCCTGAACCACTGATGACATGAAATACTACTGGTGAGTGCTGCAAATGCTAGAAATTGTTGGGGACCAGCTTCAAGACCAAACCAGAAACCGCTTAGCTTTTGATTGGCTAAGCTATACACATGAAAGTAGAGGTCCACCGATACATCAGTCTGATATTGGATCGGCACCGATAAAAAGAACATTGATCGTATCAGAAATTGGCCTGATGTGTCCAATAATTTGGCCAATAAATGCCCGTGTGTGCACACAGCCACAGTGCAGCATGTAGGCAGTGAGGAGCACAGCCCGGCAGCTTGGAGAGCTGTGTGCCGCTGGTAAGTCTGGTGTGGTGGAATGGGAGCAGGCAAGGAAGGGGCAAAGGGGGGTGCAGATGAACACCCCCCGCAGTGAGGGAGGAGTGAGGCTGGGGCTGGGGAAAGCGCTGCCCAGCTGGGGTGGGGTGGGTGCAGGACGGAGCCACGGCTCATTGGGGGAACATGGGGAAGGCAGAAGGCAGATCCCACCACTGCCCCCCAGTCATGCAGGAGCTGCTGGTCCAGCACTCGCCTGCTCATCCAGCAGCTCCTGCCACTGCTCTTGCCGCTTGCCTGAGAGGGCATGGGGGAGGCATGTGCCCCCAGATCTGCACGGGGAAAGGCAGGCTGGGAAGGGCCCCATGCAGCCCTGGCCCCAGCCCGCCCTGCCCCACACAGGTCAGGGGGCACACGCCCTCCTGGATGAGCATCAGGAGCAGCAGTGGGAGCTGCTGAACCAGCAGGCAAGCACCAGACCAGTGGCTCCCACACAAGCAACACACAGTGGCAGGAGCCGCTCCCTCCCCTCCCCATACCCCCTAGATGAGCTGCAGCTCTGTCCTTGCACCCACCCCACCCCAGCTGGGCAGCCTTGTCCCAGCCCCTGCTCTAGCCCCAGCCTCACTCCTCCCTCAATGCGGGGGCCTTGATCCGGCCCCTTCCCTCCTCCCTCCCCTTCCACCACACCAGACTTGCATGCAGCTCTCCAAGCTCCCAGGCTGGTATCGGAAATTGGATCTGTATTGGCTGATATGCTTCCTTAAAAATCGGCTACCGGTATTGGCCCCCAAAATCTCTATCAGTGCGCCCCTACATGAAACGGTCTGCATGGCAAGGTTTTCTTGACTTTCAAGAGCAACATGGAACCTATGAATGCTACTATAGCCACTGAAACTCTACTACTCATTAAAAAGTATAACTACTTGCCCACAATTTCAGCAAGCATTGGCTTCTTACAAGGGAATAATTGTTAGTTCATTAACATTTTTCCTGCCTTCCCAAACCCAGCTCACTGCATACTCAGATGTAGTAAGACCTGGAGAGCAATGGGTCTTTTGTACTGAGGGTCTATATCCAGTCCCTCACACACTGTATTAGAATAGCAGGAATTTCACCATAAACAGAGTCCTTGGTAATGGCTGGGGTAAAAGTATGCAGTTAATTGTCCCCATAGCCCATGGCTCATTCTTAGGGAAGGAACAGATTTGCCACTCAGATGCAAGAAATGAAGGGCAGTATTTTAGTGGAATTTTTATGAATTCTTACATTTATAAACTTTCATTTTCCAAGTGAGAATGGCAGCATCAGTAACAAGGCATGTCAGCTATAATACTTTACATTAAAATGCAACATATTTTTTATATATCACCTTTTAATAAAAAACACTTCCCTGCATCTGAGTCAGTAACTTAGAGCTGCATATAAAGTTCCAAAACATTCCCTCAATAGGAAATTTCCAACTGCAACAGTTACTAAATAGCAATGTGCTGAAATGATCATGCTTCTTACTTGGAAACCCAGAGCAAATGTCATTTTCCAATGGGTAAAATTCTACTCTCTTCAAATTAGGCATGCAGAAGCTCTACTTAGTGCTGTAGTGTTGTTGCTGCATGCAAAGTTAAGACCTTATGCTCTATCGATCTCCAGTTTTCTTCCTGGGATTCTGTTCTGTACTGTTCTGTATTGATTACAGAAATTAATAAGAAGATTGAGCAGACAGCTTTTGTCTGATGCCTCTCAAATCTAAAACTTAGAAATAGCCACACCATCTCAAGTCCCTACAATGACACTGTTAATCTTAGATTTACAGCTCTAGTCTTTGCAATGAATCCTTTCACACATGAAATACACTCTAGAAGGTCTCCTTTGTAATTCAGAAGTTAATTCAAGTTTAATTAAAAACAAGGTAAATAGCATTGTCCAGAGCCTGGTATTTTGCGAATAGGTATAGTTCAACCTTTCCCACACTGCTTTGCCAGTAGACTCCATCCTTCTGTTCCATTCCTAGGCCTTTTAAAATGTTGTACTTGACAGGTGCTATGAACAGGCTGGTAAGTTTTGTGATGTGTAGAATTGTGGTCTTGTGCAGGAAGGTTCAAGTCCTGCAGGAGAAGATCACACAAGGGATAACATTGATAATCATACATTGATCATACATTGATAATCAAACACTGATTTTTTTTTATCAATGATTTGACACAGGGAGCAAGAGAGGGGAAAGACTAGAAGCATTATGGGGGGAGAGGTGGTGCCTAGGACCACACAACACACAAGCAACTTTGGGAGGAAGTACAGGGTGAAAAACAGTCTCTGGAAATTCATCATTTGCTTGACATTTGAAGACATGCTGCCATGGAAAGAGGACTGCTTTTGGGAGAGGAAGGGCCATATGGTACAGTGAAAGTTTCTATAAACAGTCAGATACATACAGTATAAGACTTCTGGACTCTAAGAGGAAAAATCAAGAGTCACTGTTTCCTAGTGCCACCGTCACAAAACCCTAAGCAAACTTTCCACTGATTTCATAAGAAGAATAATGCTATTTTCTCTTCATGCCCTTCCCTTCAGGAACTTCTGGACAGTCTTCACATTATTTGTATTATGATGAACATTTTTTTTTAATTTTAGCTTAAATAGGCACTAATCATGATGTCTCCAGTCTCAAAATACTGTTGCAATACAAAGCATTGGGACATAACAATTGTTGCATGTGTACTTCAGTATTTTAGTGTTTAGTTTTATATGTATTTCTAAGAATATATAGTGAATTGTAATTTACTTCTGACTGTTTTCCTCTTCCCTTTTAGTCTCAGTCTCCAAGTTTCATCCTTGGTAAATTCAGTTCACCTAGTTGTGCCTGATCTCTTAGTTGTATACTTCTTCATTTAACCTGTGGCGTTTGTTCAACCTTAACACTTCTGAAAAGAGTGATTCCCTTGACTTGATCTTCAGCAGACACTGTTCTCTATTGCTGCATTCACCTCTCGGTGCATCATTAAGTCTCTTTCAGCCTCAGGTCTCTGTCTTGCATTGTCACTTAGCTTCTTTGTGACTTTGGTGTTGATGACTTATTGTTTACTCTCAGCCCTCTCTTCCATGTCTAAACTTGAATAAACTTCCTTTTATTCCATAACCTAATTCAATCTCTGGTCCCCATTTTTCCCTTCTTACTCACTCTTCAAACAGTCCATTTTTCCTGCCTCCACTCCACTCTATGCACAGGATCTTGATAAAACGTAGTATGACCTCAGCTTGCTTTCATTCCCTTCCTGTGATTCTCCCCTCCTCCTTTCCTGTCAGAGACTGAAGGTTCTCTTCTCCTCTCCTCTTCAAAACTCTCCATTCACCCCAATATTGACCCTAACCCATATCCTGAAGTTCACATCCACTCTCATCCCCTATCTTAACACTATTCCTCAACATCACATTCTCTTCTGCCTCTTAACCATAACATAAATGGTTTCCTTTAGTCTCTTCCATCTTAATACTCTACCCTTGACTCCATGGCCAAATCCAGACGTGTAGGCACATGCAATTTGTGGGTCTGCAAACCTCTTTGCGGTGCCACAAACTACATGTCACATGTTAAACCATGCACAGCACTGTGAATTAGCAGTGCTGGGGCAAAATTTGCTACCAGGATTTTCTGGTAGAAAAAAAGGCCCTGGAAAAAAAGGCGACACAGAGCACGCCAAAGTGCTATGTGATAGGACAAATGCAGAGACCCCACGCTGAGGCACCCTGCACCCCAGCCAGCTGCTCTGCAGCTGCTCTGCAGCTGCTCTGCAGCTGGCTGGGTTGCAGTGTACCTCAAGATGGAGGAGCAGGCAGCCCTTGGCTGGCTGCTCCCCTGTCTCTGTATGCCTCAGCACCAGGGCTCCACAGCAGAGCCCTCATTCTGAGGCACGCAGAAACAGGAGCAACCAGACCAATGCTGCCTATTTCCCCATCCTGAGGCACCCTGCACCCCAGCCAGGCAGGGAGCAGCCGGCTGGGGCACAGGGTGCCTCAGTGTGGGGGCTTTGCTGCACGTGGAGACAGGACTGCCTGCTCCCCTGTCTCCATGTGACACTCGTGGGCTGTCTGGGGTACAGGGTGCCTCAGTGTGCATGCTGCCTGCTGGCTACCCCACACTGAGGCGCCCTGTGCCCCAGCCAGCTCCCCTGCAGTACATGAAGCAGTGGGACAACGCGTCTTGCTGTAAACCACACGAGCAGGGGTGTGCACTGCAGTACAAAGTAATCACACAAATTTGTGCCGCTGCTATTTGTGCTGCTGCAAACGCATGCTGCTGCTCATGTGGATGCAGCCCACTTGTCTCTCCAAATACCACACCGTGACACTTCCATGAGCCAGCCCTTTACAATTGCTCTCTGGAGTTTAACTCCTTCAGATCTGTCATAGGCTCTCTCCAGGTTCCTTCTTCCCTTTACTCCACACTGGAACTGCTGCCTCCAATGCCTCTAATAACATCTTTCTAGCCAAAGCTGAAACCCAGTACTCCATCTTTGTAGAATGAAAGGTTATCTTTGATTTACCTCCTTGACTGGTTAGCCTTTCATGCCTTTCTCTTTAAAATCTTTCCATTTGGCTTCCATGATTCTTTGGTCCCCTAGCTCAGATTTCAGAAATGTCCACTGTCTAAATTAAAATCTCAGTGTGGCTCTCTGACATCTCCTCTTGGATTCCTGTCCATGAGCCCATTCTTACTTCTTTTCTTCATCATAGTGGACAATGCTGTCCTCTATCACTTAAGCCCATTGTCTTTGATTTTAAATCTTGCATCTTCTTTTTCCATAATGTCTCTTAAGATGTCTGTTCATCCATACAGATAAAATGGTTATCCAGGCTGTCGTCAGCTCATGTCTTGATTACTGCAATATCTTTTTCTTTCTGACTTCGACAAATGCAACCTTACCCCGCTTCTATCAATTTAGAAGATCACTAGATTGAACAATCCCCTTTCTTTCCGTGTCTCCATTGGCTTCCCCATCTCTACTACATTGAACATGAGCTTCCTTTTTTCATGTTCAAGATATTTTGTGGTTTCACAACCCCGACCTGTTGTCTCTCATTTACTATCAATATAATATATAACACCTCCCATTAGCATATGCTGGCATCCTCATTGCAAATCTGTTGCATATTCCAGCAAACCTTTTTGTGCTTTCTCTCACACTGTCCTTTATACTTGGGAGGAGCTCCTCATAAGCATGCACAAATCATCTTTCTCCCCCAAATCCCTCCTTAAAACTCTCCTTTGTTACAGTGCCTACAAAGACTCAACCATGTTTAGGCCACTAGTCTACTAAGATCACTACCTATAAAGATAACCATAACTGTCATTCCCCCCCCCCCCACCTATGTAAATCTGTTGTCTTAAATTTGAATTGTAAACTCCCTGGAAGGAAGGCTATCTTTTTGTTCTGTGTTTGTTTAGAGCTGTGTACTGCAGTCCTGGTCCATGTCTGAGGCTCCTCTTGTATGCAGTAATAACACAGTTCCATCCCCAATTCTCAGGGTACTGGAATCCAGGTAGTGCATCTCTTCTACTCACTATGGGCCTTGTTACACATTAATTTTAGGTGGCCCCTGGAGCTCTTAACCCCTGGATTGTCCACACAATATGTGAAACTAGTTTTAAACACACTTTAGGCAGCTTAAAATTATGCCACTCCAAGGCAGGTTTATCTGATCTGTGTTACCAGGCTCATGTTCTATTAATGTGTGGGCACTCCCCACAGATAAACCACCCAAGTTGCAATCCTCCAGGATCTGAGGATGCAGTGTTCCTCCCCTTCTCTCCTATTCTGTGTGGACAAACTGTCAACCTCCTGAACTCTACTGCCATGGGGGCAGTTCTGGCACCAAGCCAAATCACCCTCCTGCTCCTGGGGTAAAGGGGGTGGGGTGACCTTCCCACTCCCAGGGGTTGCAGCCCCATGCAAACAGCCTGCAGAGCACATGCCAGATAGCAAGTCACCAGGCACAGATGGGTCCAGGAGTGGGGTCTAGGGGCTGTTAGGGGGAACAAAGTAGGGGCTAGATTGGGTCCTCATGAGCTAGGGCTTACTTCCCAAGGTAGGGGCAGTAGCCCCCCCTAAAGCACCTTCCTTCACTGTTCCCACCTTGAAGCCACCCCAGAAAGCATAATCAGCACTGCCCACAACTCTAACCTAGATCCCTATCTATTAAAACATGAGACCTCCTTTAATTTACTTTCTCCTTATTTCTTTTTAAAGTCTTTTTTTGTTTTACTTTTTTTTTTAATTTTATCCTTCAGTGGCTTACTTCCTTCATTTCACCACCCTTCCCCCACCCCGTTTCCTTTCCACTTCCCATTTCATTCCCCATTTACCCATCCCCATCCTATTAACTCTTCACCTCCCAGCTTCATGTCCCTGCCCCCTTCTTCCCAAAATCGTGTCTCGCATATCCCCACCTAGAGGAGGGGTGGAAGCCTGTCTTGGCTCACCAGCCATGTAGTGGCAACTTACAGCTGTAACTCCAAATCAGGTTCCTGTTCACCAGCCCTCTAGTGCCATGTCACAGTTGTGGCAGTTTTTATCCTTAACATGTGACTGCTCCAGACTGAAGCTAGCACTAACACTGACTGACATTTGACTGACATTTGAGCACTGCAAAGTGTAACAAGGCCCTATGAGACATTGGAGAAAAACTGAAGGAAACAGAAACAGCCAAAGCAGGAAACTCCCCCCTTTAAAGAACGTTCTACAGTTAGGGCTGGCCTCTGCCCTTGGCTGCTTCACTCTTTGCTTTGCCCCTCTCATCACTGCCTCTGCAGTCTGTCTGCTTAGCTTCACTCCACACCTGCCCTCCACACTTGCTTTCTTCTCCCATGACTTATCTTCTTTCACCCATCTTCCTTTACAAGGGGTAGAGGAACATGATGTTGACTGCCATTACATTATTCACTCTGTTTGTGAGTTATGCTAGTTCTTCCCATGTTGTATCTGTATAGTAGGCACTGGTAGGGTACACTCCCTCAAAAGGAAAGATTTAACTTCTTTTATTATACCAAGTTTATACTGAAGAAAATCCACCATCATCACACTAGTTTTACTTGGACTGAGCTTGTCATCTGTCAGGGATCCTGGCAGGCAGCCCAGCCTCAGTTAATTGCCTAGGCAGACACACCTGCCTTGGGTCTGTGGTTGATAAGCTCTGTCCCAGCTAGTTAACCAATTGACTTCCTGACTGGCTACTGGGAGCTCAGTCTCCCCATTTAATTCCATCTGTGGCAACAGCCTCCAGCCTCATCAATAGTTTTGACCCCAGTTTGCTTTGGCAGTTGCCCCATGCTCTCTGGCTTTCCTGGCTCCTGTCTCTGATTTCAGCTCTGTTCCTGGGCTCCAGCTTTGTATTTCCCCATGGATCTGTTTCTTGGTTTTCTGACCCTGCTTGGCTCTGTTCTCAGACTTTGACCTGTGGCTTATCCCTTGGACTTGGTAACTTGGCATCCGGATTTCTTAATTCTGGCCCGGGCCCTGGCCCTGGCCCTGGCCCTGGCCCTGGCCTGTGTTGTGGACTCTGTCCCTGGATTTCCTTTCAGATTTAGTAATTTGGCTTGTGAACTCTGCCCCCTGCCTCCTCTCAGTGGCCTAACCATTAAGAAAGACTGCCTACAACCCAATCCCTTAAAGTCAGGTATGCTGTGGTCTTAAGTAGATGCCATTTGGGGCACAGAACCGTTTTACCTGAGTCAAATAAGAAAGCTTACTGAAAACACCATAACCGATTCAAGCTTTCTAACCCTCCTAATAGCCCCATATCCACATGGAACTTGGTAGGTGATCGAAGTAACAGTTCAGGCACATAACTTCAGCAAGAGAAGCAGCTGTCCACAACCAACCCAGTGAGATGAGAGTAAACAAGAACAAAGGTTCTGCAGACTCCTCTATGCCGGCACTGGATCTGTACTCAAATTGCCAAGGGTTAGTGAAATAAAATGCAGCTAGATACTGAGAGTTCTTTCAGCACATCACAGTATATCTATCCTTGGCTCTATGCACCTGGGGCATGTCAGAAATATGATTCAGCATAATCTCTTAACTTACCACTAAATATTCTAGTAGAAACCCCACTGTTTTCTTCATAACTCCTCTTGAGTAAATATAGAAGTACATATGTACTTCCAATATGTATGACATATGAAGTACATATGTACTTCCAATCCTTCAAGAAGGATGCGGATAACCTGGAGAGGGTACAGCGAAGGGCAACTCGTATGGTCAAGGGCCTGCAGACCAAGCCCTACGAGGAGAGACTAGAGAAACTGGACCTTTTCAGCCTCCGCAAGAGAAGGTTGAGAGGCGACCTTGTAGCTGCCTATAAGTTCATCACGGGGGCACAGAAGGGAATTGGTGAGGATTTATTCACCAAGGCGCCCCCGGGGGTTACAAGAAACAATGGCCACAAGCTAGTAGAGAGCAGATTTAGACTGGACATTAGGAAGAACTTCTTCACAGTTCGAGTGGCCAAGGTCTGGAACGGGCTCCCAAGGGAGGTGGTGCTCTCCCCTACCCTGGGGGTCTTCAAGAGGAGGTTAGATGAGTATCTAGCTGGGGTCATCTAGACCCAGCACTCTTTCCTGCTTATGCAGGGGGTCGGACTTGATGATCTATTGAGGTCCCTTCCGACCCTAACATCTATGAATCTATGTTTGCTAATTTATTTTAGAAGCATCTGTATCTTCTACCATGTATGGAATTACATTATATATTTCAGTTTTCCATGGAAGGGTCTTGAACCATTCTTCCAGGCTTTAGATTTGATAGTTTTTTAAATAGTATCCATTTCCCATACTGGTTATAGGTTTGGGGTATATAGCTCCAGGACTGGGTCCTGACAGAGCTCCACATGCATTAAGAAAAGGCTGGCTCTGAATTCTTTTCTTTATAGGATTGGAAGGAAATATCACTAGAAGGGCTAGGGCTGAAAAGACCAAAAGTGGGTCATGAGAATAAATGAAAAGGTCACAAATGAACTTTAAAAATGGATTCTCCTTTAGAGAAAAACGTGGGAAAACATGGCTTTTCCCTTGCAGGCTGGCAGAGTTCCAGCCTGCAAGGAGCTGCTTGGGGCCCCCCTGCCCCATACACCCACCTCCTGCCCCACACACTGAGGGACTGGGGGCAGGGGCCAGCCCGTTAGGAGTGAGGGACACTGGGTTGGGACTGGCCACCGATGTTTACAAATGGGTCCTGGTACCAAAAAAGGTTGAGAACCACTGGTCTAGTCCTATGCCCTGCTTAGGGGAAAAACATCCCTGACTAAACCATCCCAGAAAAATGAGTAAACACTGATGTGACATAAGCTCCAGAATGACACAAAGACCTGTAGCAGAACCTTTAACCACCCTGGATACTCTATCTGTGACCTCAGGGTAGCTGTTTTTAGTCAGCAAGCCTTTAAAAATCAATTCTAACAGGAAATTGTGGTGCAAGAAATCATCCACAGACTGGATTTTGTTAAGTATAGTTTAAACAGGGACTATGGTTTCTTATCCTATTACTAGGATTAGATTTTGTGACCCCTTGTTCTTATAGTATTTAACTTGTTTCTCTCTCCCAGCACTACTTCCCTCTCCTGCCCACTCCCTTCCTACCTTTTGTATGCATATCACTTTTTGCATTCTATCACTGCATGTCCTTTCACGGCATCTGATGAAGTGAGCTCCAGCTCATGAAAGCTTATGTAATATGTGTGTGCGTGTGTGTGTGTGTGTGTGTGTGTGTGTGTAATATCTATATAATTTAATCCATAAAGTATATATCTACCCAGCCTTCCAAATGTCTGTCTTATCATAAATCACCATGATCGCTAAAGAAATTTTCGCCTTCTTACATTTTCCCTATATTCTTCTTATCCTCTAACCTGTCACCAAAAGCTGATACAGTGTGCTCCGAAATGCATACTTCATATCAAAGATTAAATGACTGCCACCAAACTGGTGAGGACTTAGTCGTATTTTGTTCTACTTTAGACAGCAAGATGAATATGAAATCCGGTTTAAAAGAGCATTTTATAGTTAGCAGCAGTAGCAGTCTTGTGTGTCCAGTATTTACATTATGCTGTAGTATGCCTTGTTCAACCTATTGTGATCAAGTAGATACAGTAAATATGCTCTAAGGAGTCAGTTGAGATGCATATAGATTTCCTAGCAAATTGTGTGTTGTTTCCTAGTGTTGCTTTACTGCCATCTGCCTCGGTGATGCTGATCAAAGTGATAACCCAGAAGTGGAGTATTTGATAGAAATATCTGCTTGAAGATGCAAGTGCCTGTGCTTTTCTGGCAGTCAGAACTACTTATGCACTAACACTTAACACACAATTGAGGGAATTTTCTTTTTAATAATAAAAAGAGAAAAACAATTTAGCTGAAAGCTGAGACTGACTCGGCTCTTTGCCTGGTTCAGTCAGAAAAGATTTTGCAGGCTGCTTAATACACTGTAAATGGAAAACTCTCAATTGAGAAAATTTGAATTATTCTATAAAAGGATATTTTAATTCCAGCTAAGACAGAGCATTTGAATCGGTATTTCAAATCTGACAACTTAGAAAAAGGAAATAGATCAACAGTATCAAATGATGTTTTGAGTGAGTAATACAGTTCTAATATATTTCAGAAAGCTGACTTCATTGCTAATAGAGAATGATAGTTAAATTTAGCTTTGGAGCTCTCATTTCTCTCTTTTAAACAAAGCCATATTTTTACTTGTCATGATCTTACACCACAATTTTACTAGAGCTGAGCCCAACATAAAGCCCTGGGTTCAAATTTACCAAAGGTAAGGAGAGTTCAGAATCCAAGTCTGCCTGTTTTGTTAGGAAACTGTACAACACCCCAAGACGTAAGGACCCTTGAACATTCTTACCTTTGAAACCAAAAGTTTGCTAGTGCTTTTCATATTTTTGCTCCCTTATTCTCTCTCTCCTGGGCTAGTGACAGAAGTTACACATAAACCAGTTTAAGTAATCAGAAACTGATTTAAACCTGTAACAGAGTAGAAACACATAAACCAGTTTCAAAATAGCTGAAACTGGTTTAAGTTAAACTTGGTTGAATGTAGTATCAAACGTAGCTGATTTAGATCAAACCAGTTTATGAAACTTCTGTCCCAGACTCCTTCCTGGTTCAAGCTAAACCACAGTCCCCCAGCATCCCAGGATGCTTTGCAGCCCTGGGCTGGGCTGTGCTTGTCTGCTTGAGCAGAGCAGGGTTGGCCCTGCCACCTCTGCTCTCTAGCCGGAGAAGAGGGTTGGCTGACAAGAGGATGTGAGTGGGAAACCTGGCTGGGGACACAGCTCAGTTTGCCTGGTGGGGGTGGAGCAGCCCCTGCAGACATTTATCTACTGGAGTGGAGGGGGTAGGGGTGTGGACCAGCAGGCTCAGACAGAGGGGGAGGAGGGGGGTTTAAACCCCCTCCATGGTCCACAAGTCCCCAGACTAGATCTGCATGTGGAGGCTGGCACCACCCTTCTGCCCTCCCCCAACCCTCTCCCTGCTCCAGTGGAGAGCAGGGGGTGTGGCCACACCAGGGCCAGGGTGGGTAGGGTGAGGCAGGAAAGGTAGAGTTTAATCCCCCCTCCCACACTACTTCTACCAGCGTGGGACCCCAGCTGGGGTCTGCCCAGCTTTCCCCCCTCTTGCCACTCAAGCAGTAGTTGTGTGAACAGATGGTAGCCCAGGCAGTGCCTCAGGTGAAGGAAGGGGGAGAGAGAGGGATTAACCCCCCTGCCTCCCCTTTCCCACCAGCATGGGACCCCAGTCAGAGTCTGCCAGCTTTTCCCCAGCAGGAGGGAAAAGCCAGCAGCGGCTGGAGTCCTATGCTAGTGAGAGAGCAGAGGCAGTGGGGCTTAATCCCTCTCCCTCCCCACCTCTTCACAGGAGACTGCTGCCCGAGCTGGGATCTGTCCCCTGCCACTTGGGGACAACCCTTACAAGGGCTGCTTCCCCTCCCCAGTCATACTCAGTGGCCTACTAGGGATAGCCACCCACCCCTCTCCTGCCAGGGCCTGGCCATGCTTCCCTCCAGCCTTCCAGCCATTACTGAAGGGAAGGCAGGACTCACTCTAGCACTCCCCAGCTTCTAGCCTGAGCCACTGCAGGCATGTGGCTGCATTTCCAGAGTCAAAAATGAATGTATGTTCACTTGTTTCTCACTTCAATCTGCATAGGTTAGACTAACCTGTAAGATTAAATCAATTCATGCTTGGGCTTTTTGAATGTCTGTACTTTGCCATAATCTTTTTTTAGAATAAGAAAATTGTCTTGATTTCAAACAACATTTAGAATATCCCCTCAGTAATGTTTTGAGGTTGACTTAATTTTAGACCTTAAATGGACCACTGGCAAGAGGCACCTATTTTTCCTTTAAAATCCCTTAATTAAAGTGCTTCTCTGCCCTGCAGAATACTATCCAAGTCTGTGTTTTCTTTGTGGCTGTTTCCCTTAGTACTGAATGTTGTGCTGGGTTTGCTTGCATAGCTGAACAGACACTTTTTTTTTTTAATAAAATAAAAAAAGTTATGTAAAGTTATGTGTTACCTCCTGTTGTTGCATCACATCAAATCTAAGAGTTCTTAGTATGAAAAGTTAAGGAAAGAGCGTCTGCCATATCTCCTGCATGGGTTTTATGCCTCTCTCATTTTTTTAAGTAAAGTTATTGACTATGAAAGGTACGGAAGTGAATTTCTTGTAACTGAAGTACCACGCCTAAGCTTGGTGCATTCAGCTGTATGGCAAGACATGGTAGCATGACACAACAATGAGTCAAAAGGGCCAGTTTCAAGGATAGAAGAGATTTCCAGAATGAAGAAAATCTCTCTAAGATTTCCAGAATGAAGTTCATTAATCTTTATTGCTAGGGTCCAGGGCATGCACTTCGACCTCCTCTTTATTCTATTGCCTCCAATAACCATCTGATGATAACAACTTAAAGTGAATTCTGACCCTGCAGGATTCAGCGTTGATCTGGAAGTGAAACTCTTTATTGTGCTTAGTGTATGTTGTCCTTAGAGCACAGATGGAAATTAAGAGTTCAAAGTTCTTCCTTTTGGCCACTGTCTAATTTGTTGGGTGACCTTGAGCATATCCCCACTTCCAAAGAAGAGAACAGATGTTTCCCTACATCATCTAGGGGAAGGGTGGCCTTCTGTTTTACACATTGCACTGGGACTCAGGAGGCAAGTCTTTGCTGTGTCACAAAGTTCCTTTGTGGCCTGTGGAACAAGCAGAGTTTGTGGCCTGGGCGAACCCTGTGGGACAGTGGGTGCAGGGTGGTTCAAAGACCTTCAGGGAGGCAGTTCCTAGAGCAGTGGGTGACATAATTTTGAGAATGGGGCCAGGAAGAAGGGCTACGGTAGTCTTACCTATTCTGGGAACTCCTAAACAGTCCATGGCTGAGCTGCTGCCACTGCCATGGAGTGCTCTGCCTGCCCCAGCTATTGCTTTTAAAGCAGCAGCAGCAGCAGCAGCAGCCAAGGACTGTTTTGGAGTCCCTGGCATGGGTAAGCCATGAGGCTGCTCTTGGTACCTGGGTATGGACTCAGGGGACATGGCATGATTCCAGTGCCTCTCCTAACTTGGCACCAGGAGTGGTGCCCCTTTCATCCCCTAGTTACGTTATTGGGCCTGTGGACGTTGTTTACTCTGTTTGAGTTCTACCTTTGTTAAATAGGAACTATCTACTCTTGCACTCCTGATCTTGGAGTAGATTTTGTCTGTGGCTTAATTTTAAGTTTCAAGAGCTAAATTTCTTTTGTGATGTTGTTTAAACAGTGTGTAGTACTGTAGGCCCTAATCATTATAATGCTCTTTGAGATCACTGGATGGAAGAAGCTAGGAGTTCATATGTGATTTTATTAAATGAGTATCCATGCAAATACTTAAGTTATTCAACTCATAATTAAACTATATGTTAAATCCATATTTAAGAGACTTGCATTAAAAATCAATGGTGGAGAACATTACCAATGGCTTCAAGCTGCAGAGTCCAAGGACATTAGGAATCTAGAGATATTATTTTGGCTTCTAGACAGCTGGCTTTATTATAAGGCTGCTGACAGGCACTGTGATCAGTGGCTTGGTAACCGTTTGAATCTAGGTGATAAAAATTCAAAGTGCTTTTTCAGTTCAGAGCAATGTTTCTTTGAATAGCAAATGTCACTTTACTTTATATTTTGCTTCTTTGGCTAAGCATTAAAAAAAGGAAAAAGAAGACTTTCTTCTACATTAACTTGGTCATAAGTACATATAACCTACATATAACCTTGGGCATCGATACCCAGGTTCTGGGGGTGGTGCTTTAATTAGAGCAGCTCTGAGAGCCGTTCTAATTAAAGTGCCTGCAGTGTCACATGTATTCAGCATCCCACACTTCATTCAGTGGGGATGATTTAACTTAGTTCAAGTGCCCCACCACCATTTTGAAATGTGGGGACACTGACTACATGTGAGACAGAGGCCGTTGGAGAACACTAATTAGCACACTCCAGCAGACTTGGAGCCAATGCATGCTAATTAGCATGCTTCACAGCAGAGGTCCATCACATGTATAGGTGTCCCTTATGTTCATCATTGTAATCAGTGAGGATGTTGAGATTTTTAACAGCAAAATATAGTATTACCCATCTGGTACTATATGATTAACTCCTTTTTGTTTAAGCAGGTTCTCTTCTTAGATGAGGACTAACCACGAAGGGAAGACATGATTGTTCAATAAGCCCCAATTCACTGAAGCATTTAAAATCAGGCTTAAGTGATTTATTGAATTGGAGCCTGTATTAAATTAGTACTGTATGTCATAGGAATAGTTATATGATTTGGACATATCCATAGGTTCCCCATTTAGCTGAGTCCTACATTGATGCTGTTGCTTTTTTTAAACCAGCTGAAGTGTATATTGTTATACAGTAAAAAGCTATGGTGATTTTGAATTAATGGAACATAAATGCATTTTAGGGAGTACAATATTTGCCAGCAAGTTGTAGCCTAACCCTTGTATAATGTGGTTGAATGTTAAATAGGTGACCTTTTTCATCTACCTCCAATTGCCATGTGTGAAAAGTATATATTAAATACTTTTCCTGGTTAAAAGTGTTAGGAGGCCAGGCAGACAAGGTTCTTTGGGTGAATCTAATATATTTTATTAGACCAACTTAAATAGTTGGAAAATAATTATTAAGCAAGTTTTTGGGTTCAAAAACCCTTCATCAGGCTAAGGAAGTGTCTGCAGTTGGTGTGTGCTCTTCCTGAATGGAATGAAAAGTAAAGAAGCCAGAGGCTGGGCTGGTATGCATGCAAGACAGTCAGTCAGTGAAAATATAGACTGAGGAGTCAATGGGTGAAAGACAGGCAGTGGGGGAGAGAGAAGGGGGCTGAATATTGGAGAGATACCTGGGGAGTCAGATGTCAGGCAAGTTATAACGTGTCATAAATCCAATGTCTAAATTTAGTCCATGATTTTTAGTGTCCAGGAGGTTGAAGTAGAGCTCATAGGCTCATCTCTGGGAAGTGTTTTGTAAGTTTCCTTTGAGGATCAGGACTGAGAGATTGGAGAGAGAGTGGTTTTCTTGTGAGAAATGTGCCCCCCACTGGTAACTGGGTATTCCTGTCTTTGATAGATTTCTGGTGCGCGTTCATTCTGGTGCGCAGTTGTTGTTTGGTCTCACCTATGTACTTTCCATCAGGGCATTTGGTGCATTGGATGAGATATATTACATTTCTGGAGGTGCAGCTGTAAGATCCAGGAATGCTGATGGCTTTGTTGTGGGGTGTAGTGATTGTGGTGGTGGTGGAGATGTGTTGGCAGGTTTTGCATTTCTTGTCATGGCATGGTCTGGATGCCAGTGTGTTCCATTCCACTGGCATAAACATTACCACTCTGAGTAAGTAGCTTACTATAACCAGGGGCAGATCCAGAGGGGGTGGAGT
Organism: Alligator mississippiensis; assembly: GCF_030867095.1. Lineage (NCBI taxonomy): Eukaryota > Metazoa > Chordata > Crocodylia > Alligatoridae > Alligator > Alligator mississippiensis. Next base: position 51,499,338 of record NC_081832.1, read on the forward strand.
GCTTTGCCTGTGCATTGTATGTGCAGTGAACTCTCTGAACTCATGAGCATGTCAGCAGAGATCCTGTGATATGCTGTGAGCTCTATGAGCTCACTGGCTGGTTTTTCCAGAGTCCCTACTCTGAAGCAGCTCTGAAGCTTGATGGTGTTTGCTCTTCCCCTGCCTCCTTGCCTGCCACTTAATTCAAGAGCAGGGAAAAGTATGGGAAAAGCAGCAGAGACAGTGATGCTCAACCCCTGCTTTCATGGACCCCAGAGGCTGCGCTACACCAGCACTAATCCCCTCCTGTCCTCCAGTGCTGAATTCAGAATGGAGGGGTGAAAGGAAGAGAGGGTCCACCTCCACCTTTGCCCTATTTATTTATCACTCACTTGCAAGAGTTTAGTGTTACACCAGCTGATGGTGCCATCTTATGACCTTTGTGCAAGAAAGGATATATCTATTAAAAAGGTTTTTTTTCATTTAGGAAAGGATTTTGTCTTCGTATAAACAGTCAAAGATATCATGGTCCTGTTGTCTAATCTAATCCAGGCAGGCGTTTGGTCTGTTCTCCTATCTCTTCTAAATACAATTCTATCTTTATGGAAGACCCTGTTCACTCATGTTTACTTTTACATAATGCAAACAAATAAAAGCTTGCTGTCTGTTTTAGACTGGGTAGTTTGCACAAAAAACTTTGGCAATGTAGCAGTCTGCATGGAGACAGGCCCTGTAACATGTCAGTAACCTATTATTATTGTTGTTTGCTGTAGTAAATGCAGAGTAAGTACATTTGCTGCCAAAGAAAATGAAACTGTTTGTATGTGGCGCAGATTCTAACATGATCATTGCATTATAGTTTCAGCCGTACATGCAGTACACTAAGCACTCCACTGTTTGTTAGTCTGTTCTCCCTGATGATATTTGAAAACCCTTTGAAGAAAGGCGTATTGATTGCAGTGACCCACATCAGTCTTTTGGGAACTCAAGCCACGGGGCCTTAGAGGGAAGAAATCTGCATAGTTTGCTTCATAGAGAACTTTTCCCCCGTCCATTGTTCTGGCTGAGGAAGTTGGATTTGCTTGTAGAAAAGGCTTCTGGGCCATGTAGAAAATTGGCAGAAACTTGTGGGGTCAAATGAAGTGGCAGACCCTTCTGAGTTTGCACCCCTCCACCCCCTCCCATTACCTCTTCTGCTGCTGCCCCTGGCACTGGTCTCTGCTGCACAAGGTGTCAGACTCAGCATGAAACAGTGGTAGAAGATAGAGTTCCTCTTCCTGCTCCATGCTGTGCCTCCTACCATAATCCCCACTAGCTGGGAGCAGGTTCTGGAAGGAGGAACCTGCTCCCTGGCCACTACTGTCCCTGGCTGACAGGGGCATGGGGGGATGCCCAGAACTACTTAAGTTCTTCTCCAGTTGTGGGCTGTGGGAAGTGGCCCTGTGGAGTGCTGGGCTTGTATGGGGACAGCATAGCAGCATGCATCCTTTTAGTGCCTGCTCTCAGCCAGCAGGGGCTATTGGTAGGGACACAGGCAGAGAGCAGGAACAGGAAGGAGGAACTTAAATGCCTTCGCCCCTGTCCCCAGCTGAGCCTAGCACCCATACAGCTGCTCCCTGCAGCCCTCAGCTAGAGCGAGGCAGGAGCAGCTTTGGGTCTCCCCCTGCCCCCGGTCAGCTGGGGACAGTGGCAGCATCAGGGCTGGGTGGGTCCTCCTCCCTGCCTGACCAGCTACCCAGTGTGCCCCACCAGCCCAGGGGTTTCAGCCACACTTCGCTCCCATCTCTTCTTAGTCTGAGGGATGGTGTACCATACCCCGCTTTTTAGTAAATCCTGATTCTGGCCATGGTCACATGCGGCAACATGTACTGTATCAATAGGGTTCTACACTTGTCTTTTCCTTGCTGCTGGTCTCTCCACCTCAGCACCACAGTTCCACTGGAGCCTCAATACTATGACTGCTGCTCCCCGTCACTGGCAAAAGGAGAGCTTCTTGGAAAAAAATCAAAGTGTAATATTGTAACTGATTTCTGGACAGACCAAATAATGACATCCCCAACCTATCTAGTCATAGCTGCTTCTTTTCACTACTGTCCTTGGAGAACCCTCCACAGGTTTCTGGGGAGCAAGATGAGAGTAATATGAAGGCGGCAACCCCTTCCCCTGCCCCTCCTTCAGGGCAGAAGGCCTCCAGTTTTAAAAATCATCTGGCATAGTGATTTTTTTTAAAATGGTTGTATTTCACAACAATACTCCTTACAAAAAAAAGTCTCATCATTTGATCCATTACTTCTACGAGGGTCTTCAGTTCTAGAACGTGACCATTTCAGAGTTACAGCAAAAAGACTTAGGGCTTTGTTACACCATATATTGTGAGTCACACGAATGTTGATCAGCGTTAGTGCTAGCTTGAGTTTAGAGCTGGCACATGTTCAGAGCAGCAGGAACTTGGAGGACTGAAAGGTAAGAACCACCTGTCCCCAATTCCAGGCTTCCCCCCCTGCCTCCTGGGACTCCCCCAGGTCTGCCCATCCCTTGGGGTCCCCCCACCTGGCTTGTTTACTTGTGGCTGCCTGTGCTGTCTGTCCCAGGAGAGCAGGCAGGGAAGGGTTAACTTGCCTGCCCAGTCCCTGCCTCACTCCTGGGCAGCTGCTTTTTTCTAGGCTGACCTGGCCCAGAGAGCCACAGGGCTTTGTGGCTGGGCAGGCAGATTAACCCTTTTTTGCCTGCTTCCCTGGGATACAAGCATGGGCAGCCGCAAGTAAGTGGGGGCAGGGAAGGGGATGGGGAGCAGTAAGTGAGGATCTGAGATGCTGGGAGGGGTGGTGGGAGGGCACTGAGCCCGATCTGATCAGTGTGGGAGGAGGGGCGGGTGGGGTGTTTACACTAAGGTGTACATTAGAGTGGTTACAGTTTAGTGTAACAGAAGCTGGGTAATGTGGATCAAAGATAATCCTGCCTTGCAGTGGTGTAACTTTGAGCTGCATAACAAGTGCTTAAAACTAGTTTTAGGTGTTAATGTGCAGAGAATGCAGGTGTTATAAGCTCCAGGAACTGCCCCAAATTGCAATGTAACAAGGCCTGTAGGCAAAACCACATTTGGTTCTAAGGGTTCTGAACCTTCATTATTCATCTCAGTGAAGGTTACTGAGGTAAGGAAGACAGGATTTTAAATATGAATATGAAAGGTCTGATAGAAGGGAAAGACAATCCATTCAGATTGCTTCAGCCCAGCTATTAAAAGTGAATCCATTCTTTCCCACTCAATGTTACTATCTGCTAGCTATTTGAAGGACATAATCATCACCACTGTTTTTGTAATTCTTCCATTTTTGCTCTCTCCCCACCCCACAACTTTTTATCCAGTACCAGGCTTAGCTTGCCCTAACAGTACAAAAAAATACATTTATGTTGAGGAATGGCTTTACAAGAAGGGACATGTTGAGATGCATGTAACTTCTTGCATGTGTGCAAGGTGAATTTGCACACAGATGTGGCTAGGCATGTTATTGACATGCAATTTCTTATGATTAAGCATGGAGAGAATTAATTGACATTGAAAAGGGATGTCCTGGCAAAATTGTAGAATTTTTAATGTCTTTTATCAGACTCTGAGCTAATTGATTACTGGAGTGCCACTAGTGTGAAGCCATGTATAATTGTTCCTAAGAGATTATAATATTGAAGATGTTTTAGATCCTCTAATGGCTATGTTAAAGAGTAAGTTGCCCTGATTTCAGAAAAGAGTATCAACATATATGGGATATACATGCAGCTGTTGTGCAGAGATTCAAAAATGTAATTGAATAACACCAATTTGAAATATCTTCATATCTTGACATGTGAGAGTTTCTGATCATATCCCAAAATTAGTGTTAAGGGATATTACTTTCTCAAGATTGTGCATGTTCTCTAGTGTAGATAAATATTTCAACATTTGAGCTAAAATATTGTCATGTGTAGGGCCCTACCAAATTCACAGCACAAGTGGGCTGTGTTGTAGCTCCCTGAATCTTGCAGGTTCCCCCATGTGCCTCCCCTCCCCCCCAGCCACTGATTGGTGGAGGGGCCCCACTTGCAGCTCACTCCTGATTGGCAGAGAAGCAAAAACCATGGTTTTAAACATGGCACCATTTTTGCTTCCCTGCTGGTCAGTAGTAAGCAATGGGGGCACTGGGGCCCCTTGGCCAATCAGCGTCAGAAGGGAAAAACCATGTCATATTAAAAATAACTTTTTTTTGCCTCCCTGCTGATCAGGAGCAAGTCGCACGTGGGGTCCCTCCACCTGTCCGGGGAGGGGGGGGGGGGGTGCGCGTTTGGAACCTGCGAGTTTAAGGAGCCTCAGCACAGCCCGCTTCCACCGTGAATTCAATAGGTCATGTACTTGACAATATAATATGTACATCGATATGTACTCCTGTGCAGAGAAAATTTCAGTGAACAGACTGAACTCCTGTGTTGTTGTTTATTGCACAATCCCCTTGTTTAAACGATCCATGAATGTAACTAACCTTAAAATGCAGTATACTGTCTATTATATCAAATAAGCTTACTGAATTTTTTTAAAGATAGAAATAGGTGTTAGACATTGAATTTTGATGCGTGTCTCTGAGGGCCCCTGTAGATGTGCAGGCAAAGATGCAATAGGATTTGATGCACGATCCACACAGTTGCGCTTCCTGCCATGCTACACATGCATGGCAGGAAGCATGATCGTGGGATTGTGAATTAGATCCCATCAAATGTTATTGGCAGTGCAAGGGGCTACCAGCCATGAGGACTGGGATCCAGTGTAATTTGGAAGCTCCTAGGCTTGGAGATACGCATGCCTCCCCCCACCTCCTCCCTCCCTCTCTCCCTTCTTCCCTCGGGAGCTTCGATCAGCTGACAGGGCTTCTAGTCACAGGGGCCCCTGGCCACACATTCAACTAATGGTGTGATAGGAAGCAGCTACCTAATTATTACACATATGTGGACTAGCTTTGTAATTTATTCCTCTTTTTATCACACCATTAATTGATTGAGCATGTGCTTGGGTGACCACTTAAGGCACGATTAATGGTTAATCAATCCTTAAGTGTAATGTTTAGATAGGATCTGAAGTTCTTCCTCTGTTGCATTTTGCGAAAGAAAGGAAGAAATAAAGGAAAAGAATCCTGAAATAGATGCTTCCATAAAAATGTAAATGAGATGTGAGGTGAAAACAATCAAGTGTTACAATTTGTTCTGGTGAAGTAAATGAGGCTCTGATGTACAAATATGAAACAAAGGAACATATCAGACGAGCATTTGTTTGAACTCTGCCTCTACAAGAAATTCTCAGTCAGAGGACAGAAACTGTCTTAATGGGGTCAATTAGCATTTGGAGTTCCTAGTAGAAATGTCAATTAAATATAACCTCATAGCAAGGACAGAACACATAATTTTTTCCTTCCTTCTACAAGTATCTTTTACGAAGGCCTAAATGTTGTTTCATGGTTGTTGTAGGTCAGAGGTCTTTGTTGTATTCACTTCAAATGTCTCGAGTAAACAACACCGGCAAGTTACTCTGGTGCTTTAAATGTGTACAATGTTAGCTTTGGTATGCCAATCTAAAAGATTTGAGAAGACTTTTAGAATGAGTCAAAGAATCCAACAGGGTGGGGTTTTTTAAGTTTTGATAAATGTTATCTGTCACCATATGTTAAAGTGATGCAGTCTCATTGGGCAAAAGTTCTTGTTACTATTTTTACCTAATTATCAAAATGTGACATTTTTCAGATACCTGGAAGGAAATCATTTAACAGCTGTACCAAAGGGACTGTCCAGCTTCAGGCACCTCACACTGATGTAAGAAATTCATGGTTTTAATGGCAATAAAATTTGATGATTCCCTCCATCACGTGTCATTAGTGAAATGTAAAGATTTATGCTTTTGAACTAATTTCTTGAAGCTTATCATGTAAGCAACCGTTTCCTTTGGCTGTTCTCAAAACGGTTGCATCAATGTGAAACAATGTGGCTTCAGCTGGAATTGGCAGGTTTATCCATACAATACTGAGTTACAGCTGGAAAGACTATCAACATGGCAGAAAATATGAATCCTCTAAGCCAGTGGTTCTCAAACTTTTTTTTTTGTGGACCACTTGAAAATTGCTGAGGGTCTCGGCGGACCGCTTAGTCTCCTCTGTGAGAAAAAATAAATCAAGTGCAGGGCCAAATACAAATTTTCTCAATTGTTCTGCAACCTTTCTGCGGACCACCTGACTGGAGCTTGCGGACCAGTTGTGGTCCACAGACCACAGTTTGGGAACCTCTGCTGTAAGCAATTGTTTTGGATCTCATGGCACTGAAAATGAAGGAGATAAGCATAACCTTTTTTACTTTAATTTATGAGCAGTGGAGTAGTTGTGCTTGTAGGTTCAAAACAGATCCAAAAAAACTCTGTTCACCCTGTTACACCCATGACAGAAATGAAATGTTTGTGAATAGTTTTATTTGGTCATATTTGACACACTGTTTTGAGCAAAAAGAAAAATAAGAAAAGAAATTGGGGCATATTTTGAAATAGTCTAAACATTTTATTTGACTTTCTAAAAACAAAATGTTTTACTTTTTTAAACCATGAGAAAAACCCCAAAAAGCTTTTTTTGTTTTTTTTTTTCAGTTCAGCCATCAAAATGAAAAATCAGTTATCTATACATCCCTGCTTTAAGGGTTCTCTGTTCGTATGTCTAAAGTATATACACACACCACATACATAGAAGTGGTAGCCAGATAAATTGAGTGGGCAGCTTTTTTTCCTCATCTTTCTACTTCTGCATCTCTCCTGGAATCTTTTTTCCCCTTCCAGTTCTTGTGCCTGTGCATTAGCATTGTTCTGCATCCTGAAAATATTTAGGATAGCATCTTTGAGAAATAGTCCAAGGTGACTGGCTTTAGCACTCTTCCAACACTGATTATGGAAGATGATGGTAATTGATAATGGCTGGCTTTGAAATTGCTTAAAGTAATTGCTTCTGGAGTCTGATTTAACATTTTTAAATGACTTGTATTTAAAGTCATTTGTATAAATGACATATCTGCTGTGTGTATTTCTTTAGTGACTTGAGCAACAACAGCATCAGCATGTTGGCCAATTACACCTTCAGCAACATGACTCAGCTATCAACACTGTAAGTAATCGGAAGTTTTGGCATCAGTTCTATTTTCTGTTCGCTATGTTATCAGGTGCATTAAACAATGATGCTTCGCTAGTTATTTAAGTTGGTGGCTTTCCATGCTGCTTTTTAAATGAATTAATAGCAAAATAATCAAAGAAAATATAATGTTGCAACCACATTATCTGATTCTTCTAGGATCTTGAGCTATAACAGACTCCGGTGCATTCCAGTCCATGCATTTAATGGGCTCAAGTCTCTTCGAGTGCTGTAAGTATTACTTATTCAATGTGTCTGGGTTACAGCTTATTAGGATGCTGTAGATGACAGCAGGGTTTTTAATGAGCAGATGGCTTTTACTTGATTCAGTACACCATAAATATTTTCACACAATTAGCTTCAATGTACTTGTACTTAGATGCAATGCATCCTGTACTGATTGATGCAGGTGAATACTAAGCTTGTCCATAAGCAAAGAGCAACCATATACTTCCAGGATGAATGCCCTCTCTTTGCTATTATGGGGATATGAATGAACAAGAAAAGGGTCTCTGTGAGATGGCGTATAGCATGTTTTTTCAGTAGCAGGTTCTATCCGAAGACAAAGTGGTAGCTGCCTCCACTAAATAGAGGAATACATTTCTCTCCATTTATTCCCATAGGTCGTACAGAATTAATTGAATTATAGCATTTGTATATATTTTGATATTGGATGCTTCAGAATGTTAAAGATAGAATATTGCTCTGATAAGGAATTAGGTTTTTAGTACAGCTTGAACTTCTGTCGAGCCATATAAGCTTTCAACCCCACAGAATTTTATGAAAGTATGAAAAAGTAAAGTACCCAGAAACCAATATAATTCAAAACAAACTAAAGGGGGAAAAAGGGAAGGGTGGGGGGAATGATATTAGTTAAGCTTATTAATCAGGGTTGTAGTGCTATCAGCTGTGAGAAACACAAGATGTGACTGTTCTGTCATGCTCAGGAATGCTGACTCCAGGAAGGCGGCTCTTTTCAGTATAATGGTTAAGCTGGCCAGCTGCGTGACAATGCAGATTTAGAGGTAACTGTCTACCTCCAAACTGCAACTGTTAGTTGCAAAGATGCCTGTCTATGTGTGTCATGTTATAGCGCATTGGGACATGATACATACTATGGTGCCATCTTGTACCTACTGTGGCTAGTGTAGGATTGAAATCATGGCTCTGTAGTGACTTTAGGCCTACTGAAATCTGAAGGCAGGTGAGCTTCTTTTTAAATTTAAGTCCCATAGCTCTGTCGCACAAGACATTTTGTTTACCTGGTACTCAGTAGAAAACAAGAAACAGCGGGGAAATTCAAATATCAGGAAAAGAATGGCAACAGCAGCAGGTTGTGTCCTTCATTTTTTGTTGCACAATTCATTACCTCTGACCTCCATGAATTACTGTGACAAACAAGAAAACCTTCCAGGTGTGTTAAGATCAGACATAAATGAGGATCCACTATGTGATAATGACATTACAATGTGTGTTGTAATTTTATTGTGCCAAGCAATTCATAACTCTCTTCCTCTTGCCCCAGTTTAATGCTTGTCACTTGAACTTTATTACTCTGCTTCCTTGCTATAACGTGGAATAAAAACTTTTTTTTTTCTGTTTAGAGTATATTCTTATGATCTTACCTCATTTAAAAGGATGTCCTGCACCTGAGATTTACTATCACCACCTATAAGCCTGTATTTATCCCCTCTTTTATTATTGTAAATTATTTATTAGCCATATATAATCATGAATTAGGCATTATAAAAGAGGGGTCCTCAAACTGTTTCATAATGAACACATATGACTGCCCATTTGTAGCCACACAGACCACTTACTTTTCTATCTGTCATTGTATAGCTTATTTGTGCCAAGCAAAGCCACTACTTCCATGGAGAAGTAACACTACAAAAATACTAAATATTTGTAGCAGCTTTTAATGCTTGAGTATAATGTTTGGAAAAATTGTTGGGAGTCCATGAAAAGTGACCAGCATAGTGTATAGAAAGGAAACAGAGTTTTCTTCTTTTGTTTTCTTACTGTCTTTGTTGTATGGATTCAAATGAGAAGACCAGGAACAATCAGCAAAACTTTTCTAATGATAATGAGTGATAAGGTTACAGGCCTTTCCAGGACAGTATTTTTTTTTCCTTTTTGATAAGTTCTGCATAGGGAGCAATATGACATTCAAGCTTAATTTGAGAGCAGTAAAGGTATGTACCTTTATTTTTATTCATTTTAGCAGAGACTCTACATAAACAAGGAAGTGATTGCAAATAAGTTAGTGTGTGAATTTAAAGCAAACTAACTATTCCACACAGTAGCCTGGGACTGAAAAGCTCCATCTTCTGTTGTTTGTCCCTCAGGCAATCCAGTTGCGGTCTTCTGCTCCCCATTACTTGTATGCAAGCTTCTGGTATATTTACCTGGTGGGTTTTTGCATTCTGCAGCATACTGGGGATGAAGTGAAGAAATTATAGTCTCTTCTTTACTTTGGTGCTGTGCTTTATAGATTAGTGTTGTATATTGGGGGCCAGTAACCTATGACCAGGGCCAGATCTGGTCTGTGAAGGTCCAATCTGGCACAAGGGATTGGTTTTACAGAGCTTCTCTGTGCCATCCCCTCCACAGCACTCCTTTTTGTTATAGACCATGCTGCTCTGCTATGTCTGCGCTTACTCTCACTGCAGAAGGGATGAGCAGTAAGGGTAAGTGCAGGCAATTGGTTGCTCCAAAGTGAGGAGAGGGGCAGAGACTTGTGGCCCATGCTGAGGGCTGGGTTGTAAACTGTGGCCACTGTTGGCAAAAGGTCACCAACCCCTGTGGTTTATGGTTATTCTTGCATTTTTGGCATCAAATATTAAAGCTAAAATGGGAAAATGAAAAAGATTAATGGTTGGAAGTTGGTTGTTGTAAGGGTTTCAGACAGTGTTCATGGGTTCACTTGGGGATTAGAAGAAGCAGGGGTGATTGATGTTAAGGCACATTTATGGGCATTTGGGCTCAGTTTCTTAGCCATGTCATAGATTTCCTATGAGACCATGAGCAAATTTAATCAGTGTATCTCAGCTTCCTCATCTGTAAAATGGGATTAATACATAGCTATGTCACTGGTATACTGAGGCTTAATTAAGTGAGGCCTGGTTCTCAGAGGTACTGAGCACCTGCAAATCTCATTTACTTCATTTAGAAATGTGGGTTCTTGGCCCTGAGTAGCTGCAAAGTGCTCAGAGAGTGTTGTGCTGCAGAATTGCTGTAGAAGAAGTAAATATTATTACACAGCAAATTGTAAAAAGCTCAGGTGGCTGAGGGTGAGTGCTTGGATTCATAACTGCTGGAAGCCCTTTCTGACCATTGGGAATGTTCTCCTAGCCATGTTTCTATTCTCAGTTGTTGATGACTCCAGGGAGTTTAGTAGCTGAGTTAAATTCTGTACTAGCTCCTGCAGGCTATCCTAGACTGTGACACAAGCAAAGGATAGATTTTAGAGTCTCAGATGCTAGCTCTTGACTTTCTTAGAAGACTTGCTTAATCAAATCTTAAAAGAGCCTCCTGCTTCAAGGGAGATAACACTGAGCCCTCTCAGTCCTGTGCAGAACAACACCAGTGAAATGAAGCCCAAATGGGACTCTGTCTGTGCTCTATACATTTGGAAACCTCCAGATTGATTTGATTTATTATGGCCTACAAAACTCTGGTGTCAGCTACAACTCTTGCCACATGTCATCTACGTTGTTATTAAAAATCAATTCTCCGGAGGGGAAAAAGTGCTTCCGAGTGACAGTGTGCAATCTGTTATTGTCACTTATTTATTATCCATGTTCTCAGGAGAATTTAAAAGAGAAAACATCAGCAAAACAATTTCCACATTTTCAATTTTTATTTTATTTTTTTAATAAAAAGTACATACATATCTCATCTTGAACCATGCTTACTTTTAAAGATAACAGACCCCTTTCATGCATGCACCCAGTGTCTTCCCAATTCCTCCTGCTTTCCTTATCTTTGCTCTGTCAATAAACAGAAAACATGTATCTGAAAAGCAGAATAACCATGAATGGACGATCTAATTACATGAGCCTCTGGTTCTGCTTCTCTCTCTCCTGCTTCCTTTGTCCTTCCTCCTCAGGCCCCAGTACTGTAAGTGCATATGCATGTGCTCTGCTTTAAGTATATGAAGGGTCCAGCTGAGGTTTATGGGACTGCTCATATCTTTACTGTTAAGCTTGTCTGTTGGTCTTTATAAAATTGGGGCTCTATAGCCATTAGAGGCTCAACCAAATTTTCAGTTAAGGCCAAAAGAAACATTTCCATGCACTGAAAAATAGTTTATTGTTTACTGACTTAACATTCCCTTGCGGCCATTGCCACCTAACTAAATAAAACAACAGACGTATGCGTGAGAACCTGGAATGAACAATAAACAAAAACACGTGTTTGTCATCTTTGCTTATTCAAGAACCCTGTAAAAAGTTAGTAAACGCACACATGTAGGGGGAAAAAAAAGAAATTTGGATTTTCAGTTTTATTAATTAAGGATGGTTTTCCATAGTGTGCGATCTGTTCAGATCCAGAACATAACCATCATCTTGACTTGTGTGCACGTGTCGAAACTGCCCACATTACTGCCTAATGTAGAATGTGCCAGTCTTTAATACATATTTTCCAGAGAAGTATGGAGCTCTGTATTGTGGTTCCCCTGTCTTTAATACGTTTTTGTCATTTTAGTTACCCAGGTGTTAATATTGTTGACATCATTTTTCTATTAAGATGTGCTTTCTGGTATCCATGACACATACATCAGCCTTTCCAATACACACTTACAGCATCCCATTGGCAATCCAGATCTTAAAATGTTGATTTTTAACTTTTTCCTAACTAAATGGATCTGTCTGTCATTTGCTAGCTTACCTGTAACTTACTAAAGGGGATCAATGGTATTGCACAGAAATGAAGCAAAATGCAAATATTTACAAAATAAGGAGAACTCAGATGCCACCAGAAATCATTCTAAAGGTTCTATTTGAACTGCAGTGTTGCCGGCCAATGAGATGGAAACCTCTCATAGGTACCTAACAATAATGGCAGAGATCAGAATGTAACATCATAAGGAGGCCATTCTTATTTAAATACGGTAATTAATTCTCTTCTGGGTTTTGAGTAGTTAAAGCTATAAGGAGGCCTCATCTTGCAGTCTCCGCACTAATAAAGCTATTTCTTATATAAGGACTGCAAGGTAATGAGCTGCTCATTTGTAATATTTTTAATGTGTTCCCTGCACTGGTGTGCTCATTCCTCCAGACAAGGTAAATATTAAAGGTCTGTCCCTGTTTATTCATGCCAAAAGTGATTCTTTGCGAGCCAAACTCTTAACACTCTTCCAGTGATGTTTCAGCATCAAAGCAGTAGAACGCAAGGCTATTCATTTGTAAGATCCTGAAGCAGCAAAGAGTGCAGGTGGAAGGATTGTATGCCTCTCTGTGTGCTATTGATGAATCTTCTGTTGCAAATCTTTGCAAGGCAACAAGATAGGAATTGCCCTGGAATAGCGTTATTGTGAATGTTGGATGATAAGCAAACATTTTCTAAAGGTGCGCTGCAGGCTATGGTTGGTTTTTCACCAGTGCTACTATGGGAAGGGCAGGATGTAAAAAGAGACAGTTTGTTTTCATTTAGGTATACTGTTTTCTCCCTAGGGGCACAGATAGCTCTTTTAAGTGAATTTTACATGCAACATAGCTAACATCTATAAACCAGCACAGTGAGAAATAGGAAGCAGTCACTGTATACCATAAATATCAGGACAAATTAGAAAAGAAATACGTCCTGTAGAAGCATTATTATAAAATACACACATACTAACTTTCTGTTCTGCACAGTGTTACAGAAGATTATAGCAGACTCCTTTAATGTGAAAGGTATATAAAGCCCTTTTTGGTCCTCAAGGAAGGAGTCCATTAATACTAAAGATTTATGAAGATGGGGGTACAGCACATTTACTAGTCGCTGTTATACATTTAAAATAAGTATTTAGACATTGAACCATTGAAGCAGTGCCATAGATAGAGGCTTTTTCTACTTTCACCTTCATTTCCTTTTCCTTTTCATGCTCATTTGGGTCACCTTTTCCAATTAGGTTATAAGCTCCCTTGTTTAGGAGGTGGCTTGGCTCTTTTTTTTTTTGGTTTGTTTTGTATAGGACTTAACATCTAATGTCCAACCAGATTGGGATCTTTGATAAATATCTCAATATAAACCACATATACCTGTAATAGTAAGTAATGACATTTTCATTGTAATGCCGTTTATCCTGAAGGATTCAAATAGCACATTCATCAAACAATCAGAAAATTCTCCCATCTGCACATATATTTTAAAATGATATAGTTCTTAGAGTGGCTGATAAAACGCCTGTTCAAGTGGTCTGGGCAATAACTGAAAACCCTCTGGGAAAGACTGTGTTTAAACTCAGTTCAAACTCAAAATATGCTGGCTTCCTTGTTTATTGAGGAAGAGTACTTCAAGCAGCTGAGTTCCAAGTTTTTTTTTCCTAGAAGTGTAAATGTGTCCATCTATACAGATTGGTATTTTCTATTACTGATGTGGGAACTTGGGACCTGAAACTGCTAATATATCTGCCCACATTGGTCCTTAACTCCCTCCTGGAGTTCCATTAAAGTCAATATTTAATTTCATCTTTCACAATTCTTGTTTTTTGCTCCCATCCTTCCTTTGTGTTTTCAGCCAGAATTATGTGCAGGAATGAAGATCTGCAGTTGCGGGTATTTTGAAGCAATGCTTTTTAAAGGAAATAATGAGCAAGAGTGCCTTTCAAATAAAAAGCTAATTTTAACAGCTTTAATGATTGGTAGAATTCTTTATATCAGTATCACATGGAATAGGACATAAGCAAGCATGGGCTCTAGTGGGTGATTTCACTAGTGGGGTCTCTGGAGAAGAGGCAGTTCAGTTTTCATTCCAAAGCTAACTCTTCAAACTGGCAGAAACGCCACCGTAGCACTGCATTGTTCTGATACCTTGCTTTTTACCTGTTCTAGAACTCTTCATGGCAATGACATTTCCAGTGTTCCAGAAGGTTCCTTCAATGACCTTGTGTCCCTTTCACACCTGTAAGTACTTTATCACTGCATTAGTCTCACTGTTGATACAATCACCGAAACAGCATAGATTATGTTGGTGACCTAAAGTTGCACAGCTTTTCATAGTTCTCATTTGAAAAATCTCTTCAAATTCAGTCAAAGAAATACTTGAACTTGTGGTTGTTTGTTGTTAGAATATTTTCGTAGGACAAACTGATTGAACAGATGTGACAATTTCCTCTTCTGTTAATTGTGTATTAACTCTCAATCTTCTAGCACTGTGTATGTGAAATTTAGATTGCCTTATGGTCCAGTGATAGATAGATAGATAGATAGATAGATAGATAGATAGATAGATAGATAGATAGATAGATAGATAGATAGATAGATAGATAGATAGATAGATAGATAGATAGATAGATAGATAGATCACTATCCATTCAGGAGTGTGAAGATTTTTTTAAAACAGAGGAACACCAATGTGTTCTGGACACATCTCCTACCACGTATGTGCTTGGACCTCAACATATAAAATTCTGTTCCTTGTTAAAGTTCAAGCAGTCCTCGCACTTACAGCAGGTTACATTCCTGGAAAAGGCGCTGTAAGTCGAAACGATGTAAGTTGAATCTGATTTTCCAATAGAAACAATGTTATAATAGGGGGTTATGTTCCTGACCAAGGGCCTGATGAAACCGCTGCACTAAGAAACATCAGGAAACAGATGGTCATACAAAATACAGTACAGTATATGCAATTCATACACAGCACGTCCTTGTTCCTGTTTCTGAAAAGGTCCCGAGCACAGACGCTCTCCAGAGACTGTCAGTACCAGGGAAATCTATGTCACTTCATTTCCAATTTCTTATGATTTTGTTGGTGACTCAACTTCTAACCTGTTAAAGGCATCAATTCTCTTAGTGCTACAGAGGCAAATGCTTGGTTCACCTAGCAACTGAGACTCCCACAGTTATGTAGCTGGTACAAGATTCATTTTATCATGCTGCTGCCTCAGAAACAGCAGAGCACAACTGTAAAACTCAATTGTCCACAATGCAAATTATACCCTAGACAGGTCTTATTTATTTTATGGATTCTACTTATTACCATTCATTTGAGCTGTGTGTACCTTACACTTTTGGCAGCTCATACTTCTCAACAGACAGTCTGCAATGATTATGTTGGGCCAGTGTGGCTTTTATGACTCCCTAAGGTGAACAGTTTACCTAGGAAAACCATATTTACACTTCATTTAAAGTAAACTCTGAGGAAAACCCAAACAAATGGTGCATGGCATGTTTATCTTTTGAGTTCTACAGATACCTTTTGAAGCCAGTCTTCCCAATATGGAAGGTGTCATTTCATTTCCAAGTGGAGATAAAGGACTCTAATTCAATCTCACTTATGCTGACCAAGTATTTATGCTGACCAAGCAGTGTACAACATACATTTAGTATAGTATAAGCACAGTGTAAAATATTTACTGGAAAATAAATAATTATACTTAAATATTTTATCTGGTATAGGATAGAGATTAAGTTTTTGATCAGAAGCTAAATCTGGTTTTCAAATTCATATAAGATTATGTTAAAACCTTATGGGGTCCATATACAGATTTTGTCCTTAGTAGGGTAAGTATTATTTTCCTGTTTGGCATGGGGGTGTTGAGACAGAGATATAAGTGACTTACATCCCATAAAGAACAGACCTTGGATTTATTAATTGGACCATGTTACGTCTACATTGAATGACAGATAATTCATAAAATTTGCAAGATCTTACAAAATTTGAATTTTGGATAAGGCCTGGAATGAAAACAAAAGGATAAGCTTTGAACCAAACACTGAAAACGAGTCCCTCAAAAGACAGTCAATTCAGTATTCAAATTTTGGTCTGGGTCTAGATAAGTGATTAAAGTATTCAAGTTCTGGCCATATATATATATATAACATACTCTCCATGAACATGAAATACATTTGGGCTTTTCATATGAAAATGCAATCCAAATACCTATTCTGAATTCTTCATCACTTTTCCCTCCTTTTAAGCCTTTGAGAAGACCAAAGGCCAGAACTTGAATACTTTAATCACTTACCTAGACCCAGACCCACATTTGGATCTGAGGTCTTTGGTTTCTGGGTGGCAAGTCACTTATATCTCTCGGTCTCAGTATCTCCATACAGAACAAAAATATACATATATCTATCTTATCTATCTATAGACCTATAGACAGACCTACAGATAGATAGATAGGTCACTATCTATCTATCAGTTCCCACTTCTGAATGGATACTGGGGTCATGCTACATTACAAATGACAATCTCTCAAATTAACTATTGAAGTTGAAAAGTTGCATTTTGTTAGCATAAACAGAATTAGTCTTTTCTTTGTTAGTCAAAGCTTTTGCAATAGATGCAGCAGTGGTATATTTTGAAATGGAAAGATCAACAACTGAGATCTAGATAGCTCTGAGTTCTCTTACAGAGCTGATGAAAATACATGAAAATATGTTTTTACTAGAATTATTTTGCATTTCAAATGTAGCACTTTTTAATATTGTTTTTAGTAGGACTGTATAGATATTGTATCTCCAAAGACATGTGGAAAAGGTTATCTATGTTTTTTATTTATTTTTTTTAAATAAAGCCAGTGTTAGCATACTAATCAACCATCCCAAACCAAATGCTCTTCTAGTTGGCTATGCCCGTGTTAGGAAATTTAGTTCTTTTTAAAGTAATACTGTCCAACTGGCAGTTCATAGGCCACATGCAGATTGTGAGAGATTAAGTTACTTCCCCTGTCACTCCAGCTGCAACACCACCCGGAGTCTCTGGGCTTCTTCTTCCTCCTTCCTACCCCTTCCCAGATGGCATGACAGTATGGTGTGCAGAGCAGTGAGGGAGGTAAATCTGGGGGCTGCAAAAGTATGGGCTGCAGCAGGGGGAGGGGGGAGAGAGGGGAAAGTAGGAGGTGGATGGCCAGCAGGGCCTGAGATGGCTGTGCATGCACGCAGAGCACCACAGGGGGCCTGTGGCTTGCCCTGGTGCAGCCTGCATGGCATATGGCTTGCAGTGCTTGAGTTCCCCAGACACTTGGAAGTTTCGCAACCCCAGTATAAAGCAATGCTAAAAAGTCTGAGCACTATGGCTAGAGACAGAAGTTAAACATAAACCGGTTTAAGTGATCAGAAACTGGTTTAAACCTGTAACAGAAAAGAAGCTCAGTGCACATAAACCAGTTTCAAAATGGCTGAAACTGGTTTAAGATAAACCTGGTTGAATGTAGTATCAGACTTAAGTAATTTAGGTCAAACCAGTTTATGAAACTTCTGTCCTAGACCCCTTCCTGGTTCAAGTTAAATCACAGTCCCCCAACATTCCAGCATGCTTTGCAGCCTTGGGCTAGACTGTGCTGTCTGCTCCAGAAAGCATGGCTGGCCTCGCCCCTCTGCTCCCTATCTGGAGCAGTGAGGGCTGGCTCACTGCTCCCCAACCTCCCACCCCCCAAGGCAAACCTCAGTTTGAGTCTAGGGCCAAGGAGGGTGGTTCAACTCACCTTCCCCTGAGTACAGACTGGCCCTGCCCTCCTAAAAACGTAGTGCTGCCTGCAACTGTGGACCACAAATCCCAGAGGGACCTGGAAGCAGGAAGAGGAAGTGACAAGCAACCCTCAGAGTCCTGCTGCTCTGATTGTGGACTGCAAATCCCAGATACCTGTGGGGCAGCAGGAAGACTAAGTGAACAGGCAGCCCAGGCCGTGTTTATAGATTTTCAGAGAAAGAGCTCTTCTTGTTCAAGCTTTTATGAATTCAATGATACTACCTACCCTGCCCAGGCAGAGCATGGGCTGGTGCCTGGCCATGCCCCCTCTGGTCCAGCAGGGTTTCCTCTCTTCCTTCCCCTTTGGCAGCAGCTGGCAGATGTGCTCTAGCACCCCCGGCTTCTGGCTTGAGCCACTGCAGGCATGTGGCTGCATTACCTGAATCAAAAGTGAATGTGTGTTCATTTGTTTGTCAGTTCAATCCCTGCAGTTTAGACTAGCCTGCAAAGACTGAATCAATTCAGCCTCAAATTTTTTGACTGTCTGTGTTTACTCTGTTGTATACCTCCTATACAAGTACTTAAAAAAGCACTGTATCCTCTAGCTAGGGTGTAACCTTAAAGTTGACAAAGCAAACTTAAAAACTCCCATGATTTTTTTCAGTGCCTCTTCTTGCTACCCCAGTCCACAAGCCAGCTACGTGAACCATTAGACTACCAGCCACTCACACTGGTGATGCTGGACCCAGAAAACTTATCAAATAATGCCCTTATCACTTACACCATGTATATCTCACAGGTAAATTTTTATTAAACAGCTCAGCTTTCTAATCCTATTGACACATCTTTTATTTATCCAAACTTGTGTCTGATTTAACTATCCTCCATAGTGCTGTATAATAAGCCTGTGCGAAGTGGCTAGTGTTCACTTTGGGTTCAGATTCGACCATTTGGAGGACCGTGATTTGATTTGGTGATTCGAATCACTGTCCTGAATTGATTCAGCAAAATCTGATTCGAAGATTTGGCTGCCACTGAAGCGGCCGAATCTCCAAATCAAACAGGCCCCATCCCCTGCCCGCTCTCTCAGCCCTGTCAATGGCTGCCCCGCCCGGCCCCAGCTCCCAGCAAAAAAAAAAAAGTAAAAAAAAAAAGAAGCCCTCCACTCATTGATTCTGGCTGGGGGGGGAGGGGGTGATCCCCACTGCCCCCCCCCCATTATCCTACGCTGCATGGGAGGCTGTGCCACAAGATGCCCTGATGGCCTCTGCAGCATCCAGTGAGTGTGGGGCATTTTTTTTTTTTTTAAGGAGCCGGGTTCACTGGGGCCAGGCAGGGCAACCGTTGATGGGGCTGGGAGAGCGGGTGGGGGATGGGGGCTCATGGCAAAGCCCCCCATGCAGCATGGGACAGTGGGGATTGCCTCCCCGGAAGGAGATGGTGAGTGTGGGGCTTTTTAAAGAGCCAGGATGCTGGGGCAGGGCAGCCATTGACGGGGCTGGGAGAGTTGGCAGGGGTCAAGTGGTACTCAGGGGGGCTGTGGGAGCAAGCAGGGGATGGGGCTTAGTGGGGGTTCCCCCATGGTTCCCTCCCCCCTCTCCATCCTCCCCTGCCCCCTACTTACTGGTATGGAGTCCGGGTCCATCTCCCTGCGGTGGCGAATGGGGACTGGCCAAATCTCCGAATCTCTCCAAAGCTCTCTGAATCTTTTCCAAGTCAATTTGGTGAGCTTCAAATCAATTCGGACCTTTTTATTGGTCTCCCGATTTGATCTGGATTCAGAGATTCGACCACCAAATAGGGTCATATTTCCTCTGAATTGAATCGGCACCCAAATCTTCGCACAGCCCTACTGTATAATTCAACTTCATCTTGTTCATGGTTATCCTAATTTTAAGCTGGTTCAAACACAAATATGTGCATCTGAGAGGAGAAAATCTGCCCCTTACTTCAAAGACTTGTTTTGCAATAGTGTGAGATAGAGGGATGCAGTGCTGGACTCTGCTGTGGGGCAGGGGGAGAAAAGTGGAGGCAGAAGCCCGTGGTGGCTTTTTTCCCCAGCAGTACAGAGCCTCCCTGGCAGGTGTATTCTGTTGTGGGCACTGCAAGCAAACCTTATATGGGAGGGTGTGGTCAGGGCTCAGGCAGGGGCTGGACCAGACACTAGAGGACCTCTGGAGGTCCTGCTTCTCTGTGATGCCCCCATCGCCTCAGGCCCAGGCCCAGGGTCTGGCCATGCCCCAACTCTCACTGCTCAAGTGGTGAGTAGGGTGAAAACCCGGAAGACTCTGGTTGGGGTCCCATGCCAGTAGGAGATGGGTGGGAGGGGGGATTAAACTCCTCCTCCTTCCTCTCAGGCTACTGGCGTCTGGCCTCGCCCCCCGCCCCACTTGTGCCACTTAAGCAGCAAGCGGGGCACTCGGGAGAAGGATTTTCTACCCTTACACTTACCCCTACTCCTACTCCCAACCCCAACCCCTTCTCAGCCAGCTGGAACAATGATAGCGCTCTGGATAAGGAAAAGAGGAATGGGGCCAACCCTGCTCTGCCTGAGCAGACAGCACAGCCCAGCACAGCTAGGGCTGTAAAGCATCCTGGGATGCTGAGGGAATGTGAGCTAACTTAAACCAGGAAAGAGTCTGGGACAAAAGTTCTATAAACTGGTTTGACCTAAATCAGTTAAGTCTGATATACTACATTCAACCAGGTTTAAACCAGTTTCAGCCATTTTGAAAGTGGTTTATGTGCACTGAATTTCTGTTCTATTACAGGGTTAAATCGGTTTCTAATCACTTAAACCGGTTTATGTGTAACTTCTGTCTCTAGCTTTTGTCATCCCCATTTCCCATTATGTGTGTTGGGGTGTTCTTAATGCTAAACAAGTACATTCCCAAACTGGAAAAGTTCAATTTTGTGTAGTCTTGAAAGAGTTGTTCAGTTGCTCACTGATATGAAGTCAAAAAGTCAACCCCATAGTTTATCTTTTGTAAGCAATGGTGTTACAGAAAGACATGGCTAGGTTTTAGTTTTTCTAGGTGGTGTTGCAACACATTTAATGTTGATGAATAGCCCTACCCAGAGATTGAACCTATGAACTCTCAGTAAGAATCTGTCTAGAGCAGAATGGTTTTATTAGTCACTCCCATTGAAATGTATCAACAAATTTTCCATCATGTATGCATACAGAATTTATATCCTGTGTGAATTCTTTTTTTTATCACAAAGAAGTTTAAATTTAAAATGCATTGTTTATAATTATGTTTAATATGATTCACTAGGTAAAGACAAAATCTAAAAAACAGGTTACATCATTGTTTTGCTGTAATAATCCTTCCCCAGACAAGAATCTCTTTAGATTGTTGGTGCCTTTTAATTACTCTAGCTAGTTTTCAGTGTTTTATGGCTTCCTATCAAAAGTGTTACATAATTAAATCCCATGCTACTTTCAGAAGAGTAATTCCCAAAGGTTTTTCAAGGTCTTTGAAGGTCAAGTTGTCCCATTTTATTAGGGATTTTCAGAGTGTAATGGAGCAAAATCCCCAAATTCCACTAAACATTTCAATGGGAGTTGAGCACTTATTATTATTGGGCTCCTGTTAAAATTCTCGCCTTTACCATGATTTTACTTCCTCCCCGGTCTCATTTGTGATATTCAAGTCCTGGTCACTGCTTGTTACTGCTTTTCACTGCTTCATAGGCATCTTGCATCTAACAGTGATGCACTTCTACTTGCTCTATAATTTAATGAAAATGGAATAAATTTTCATATCTACATGGTGAACTTGCTACATTCCTGAGAGACATGCTAGCACACTTCCCACTTCCCTAGTGAAGATGCTTCTTAAACTAGAAGCAATGTAGCCATATTTATGTGGCACTTTATTTGGGATAATCACTGCTGTCGAGTGACAGGACAAATTAGCCCACCCCTTACTTGTCTTCTTGCATGTTTTAAGTGATCAGAAACTGGTTTAAACCTGTAACAGAACAGATATTCAGTGCACATAAATCAGTTTAAGAATGGCTGAAACCAGGTTGAGATAAACCTGGTCGAATGTATAGTATCAGACTTAACTGATTTGGGTCAAATCAGTTTATGCAATGTCTGTCCCAGACCCTTTGCTACTTTAAGATAAACCAGACACCCCCAGCATCCTGGCATGCTCTCTGGGCTGCAAGGGGCTATCTGTTCCACAGCAGGGCTGGCCCCTCCCCTCTGCTCCCTGGCTGGAGCTCTGGCACAGACTGCAAGCTGTTCCCCCACCTCTCCCCTTCACCACTCCCTGCTAAGTAGGAATTCCCCCCTCCCCTCTGTCTTGCTGAGGAGGTGTCTTTGTATTAGCCAACAGACTACATGCTGGCTACGGTCCTGCTGAGTCAACAGGTAGAATCAACAGGCAGAATCAACAAGTAACTGGTAATGTCCCTCTGTTTTCTTAATGAGGTGATAAACACTGTTATCAATTCCCTGCTAGGCTGATCACAGTGACCTGCTGGAGCCTGGTCACACCCCCCTCAGCTCCATGCTGTGGAAGGAAGGGAGGGCTGCTCTAATGTCCCCCAGCTTCTAGCCTGAGCCACTGCAGGCATGTGCCTGCATTTCTGGGACGTCTGTCCACTTACAAAACTGATTTAGCCTAGCCAGGTTAGACTAACCTGCAACGATTGAATCATTTCAGGCTCAGGCTTTTTGAATGTCTGTCCCTAGCCCTGGTGATAGGCTGTAGCTGGTAAAATGCAGACAGATTACCTGGGGTTTTGGTTGTACTAGTGTTGGTCTAAGGTCATAGGCAGGCAAGGTTCTTTGAGTGATATCTTTTATTAGAACAACTGAGTAGCTGGAAAAAAGTTTTACAGGTTTTAGGCAAGCTTTTGGGCTCAGTCACCCTTCTTCAGGCATAGGGAGTCTCTGCTGGTCTGAGACTCCAAGGAATGAGAGAAGCTAAAAGTGTAACAGGACCTTGTATTCTATCACTCCCTTTGGACTTTTTTTCCCCTGCCTGCTTCCCCCCCTTAGTTTGTCCCCCTTAGTTTGTCTTTCTAACTTCTACCTATTTACATTTTCACTGATATCCTGTTACACTTTTAGCTTCTCTCATTCCCTGAAGAAGGGTTACTGCTCCTGAAAGCTTCCCTTTGGCACGCTGGGAGTTATGCTCTAGTGCTCCCCCACCTCTGCACTCCCCACCCTGGCTTCTGGCCTGGGCCGCTGCAGGCATTTGGCTGCATTTCTTGAATAAAAAGTGAATGTCTGTTTACTTGCTTCTCAGTTTAATCTCTGCAGTTTAGACTAACCTGCAAAGACTGAATTGATTCAGCCCTGGGCCTTTTGACAGTCTGTACTTAGCCAATGTGCATCACACTTTAGATAGGTCTTTGTTGAAGGGGACTCCATGACATTATTAACCCACTGAATGAGAAGGCAGAAGGGTGAATGTGAGTGGCTTTAATGCTTCTGATGGCATCACACTTATGCAAGAGATGACCTTTCCTGGGTTTTTTTCTGAAAAATAATGTTTTGCCTTTTTGTTTTCAATCCTATTTTCCTAAACAAGCAGTATTTTAAAATTAAATGAACCTACTTCAGTGCCCTTAAAAGGACTTAAGCCATTCCACAAATTATCCAAGCTTATAATTGCATGTTGTTGGGCAAAATATAAATGTGTCCATCAAAGTACAGCTTAAAATAAATTTGTCTCCCTGGACCTGCTGCTTCATACCTTGGTTTATGGGAAAATGGTTTTGATTCAGTGGAAAAACCTTAAGATTTCCCCACCTCCTGTGTAGGCATATGAGAAGGAGATTTATCCTAGCCCAAGAGAAATACCAGTAAGTGCTTTGTTTAAAAAAAATACAACCTCATCTCACACTGATGTGATTTACCCATGGTCCCACAGGCTAGTTCTATATGCTATACTTACCAGCTCAGCCTCAGTACCCTCTAGGATGCTGCCCTGCTGCTTTTTCTAGCTGGTTGTATAGTTAACTCTGCACAGAGCTTGCAATGAGGCCCACAGGCATAACTGGGCACCTGAGTGCCCATGGCAGCAGGTGCGCCCAGAGCAGCATCATTGAGTGCACTTGCACTAGTACAGCAGCAGCAGCAATTCTGGTAGCATTCAGTGTACTTTTTATTTAAAAGTAAGTCTTAAAAGAGCATGCATCTCTTAAAAAGACAACCAAGAATCTTCATACTTCATCATGTAGAGATAGTATTTGATTTTTAACAGGTGACTGAATAACTCCATTTCAAATTTAATAGGATTAGGTTTACAATCATAATCAAATCTAGAGCATACTTCCTTTTTTTATGGAACAGAACATCTAATGTGATATTGTTACTTGGTGAATCTGCATGTGCTTTTAAGTAAAATACTGCACAGTAAGCCTTCCTGGGATTATGTCTACACATGCTCCCTCTTGGGAGCAGATTTGTTCCCAATAGGAGAAACCCAGTACAAGGCTGCACCCATCGTGCCCTGCTCTCCTGCAGCAGCCTGGGGGAGCTTCAGGCTCCTCTTAGTGCTATCCCAGGGGCTGGCAGGGGGCACGGAGCCGGTCCCAGTGGATATGAAGCCAGAAGGGCTCTGCCAGCTGTAGTGGCAGCTGTCTTCTGGCACAGAGGGTAGGGACCTTATGTGCACAGGGCCAGGAATGAGCTGCCTCTGCAGCCGGCAGAGCTCTCCTGGCCCCATGCCCACTAGGACTCACAGCTGCCAGCAAGCCCCATAACGGGCAGGTCTTCCCTACCCAGGAGGGAGTTGCTAGGAGCTGCCAGTGTGCTTCCTGCCCAGCCCCACTCTTCCCCACTCTGGCAGCTGTCCTGCTTGGACACAAGTGGCTGCTCTGGGAGTGGGAATCCCAGCCCCCACCTGTTCCATAGAGCAACCAGCTCCACATGGCATGGAGCTGTTCCAAGGAACAGGTGAGGGCTGGATTCCTAGCCCCCACCCACTCCATGGAGCAGCCAGCTCCATGCTGGGAAAAGATGCTGGAGGGAACAGGCAAGGCCTGGATTCCCAGCCCCCACCCATTAGATTAGTCTGCTGCACAAACGTGTCTCATGTAGATACATCCACTATACTCTAATTGGTCAAACATATAACCACTTATTTTAGATGCATTTTCATAATGGGTTCTCCCCTTGGTAATATTGTGTATATAAACTGCTAAGTTTTTATCTCTAAAGATTTTTAAGGTATAATCCAACATTTGGCAAAAGCAGTCTTTCATGAATAAGCTTGACTACTCAGGACAATTTAAGGCACAATTTGATAAGTTTAAAATGGATTATGTGATGTGGTTACCTGTGATAGAAAGGGACCAGGTTAAATTCACTGCTTCATAGCAATCAGTTTAACCGTATGCATATTTTCTTCACTCAAGGTAGTATGTAGTATCAGAGCTGTAGGTCTGGTTCATAAATTATACTGTGACTGTTTAATACAAAAGTTGCTTTATTCTTTTAGTGTTCCATAGGATTTTTTGTAAAGAATCTCTTCAAATGTGTGTTGTGGTTGACATTGTTACACTGTTTAAAATTCCCAGGGACTTTTCAAATTGTCATAACTAAGCACTTCTTTGTGGGAATAGTTCCTTGTTAGGCAGGGAGAATATATTTACAAGAAAGAGTTTTCAGAGGCAGGTTGATTGTGGAGTTTTAATCCCCATTGCATTCCTCATTTCAGAAAATTCAGGCTAAATAATCTAGGGCTACAGTTAAGGATAGGGTAAGTGACTGATATTTTTAATAGAGTTCAACAAAATAATGAAATAGTTCCAGAAATGATTATTTCAGTTTTTAAATATGTCTATTTTAACCACTCTCATGACCATTAGTGTTTTACTGAATCCATTCAGCAGACACATAAGGAAAAATTATTTACTCTCGAGTATTAGTCAGAAGTGATTTTTAGTGTCACATGAACAAGTTTTGCAGAAAACAAGGTTAAATTTTGAACATGCAGGTGGGTATTGTTGGTGGAAGTGTTTACCTGCTCAGGTAAACTGCCACTTGAGCTATCTGATTAAAAGTAAGTAGAACAACTCAAGCTCTGTATGTTGGGTCATAAGGTAAAAAAAAAAGTCTAAGGTTTGTCAAAATGAAATAAACAAATTGAGTGAAATAGTAGTTAGCTTCTTGACACTGTTGTAGCAGAAAAGGGATAATTCTTTGATCTACTGTTACCTTTCAGTTAGCCTTTTGGTCTGCTTTATAATAGGAAGAAAGGAAAAAGGAAGAGAAGATTGAAAGAAGCTTTTTTAGACAAAACATGTAATATTCAAAGGGTTTTCCTCCTTCCTTCTTGAAATAAAGGCTTAATGTAGAGGAGCTGGATAAAATGAACACTTTTGGTGGAGTTGGAGAGACATTATTTTTGCTCATAAGCAAAGGAAATATTGTTAATTGTTTTCCATCATTAGGGCTCTAGGTACCAACCCCTTGCACTGTGACTGCAGCCTACGCTGGCTTTCTGAATGGGTGAAAGCGGGGTACAAAGAGCCTGGGATTGCACGCTGCAGTGGGCCAGACAACATGGTAGACAGGCTGCTGCTTACCACACCAACCCACCACTTCCAGTGCAAAGGTAGGAGCAAGCTGTAAACTCTCATATTGTGTATTGTTGCTTAATAAACAGGTTTATTATTACACTGCTACTGAATTTTAAATGCAATTTAAAAATATATGTAGCCTATTCTTTGTTTGCCTTTTGGTTTCATTTTGGTTGTGCTTTGGGTTGCACTCTAGTTACTCTATCAGTTTTTCCCACATAGCCTAAAGCCAGATATTTGCTTTAATTAAAAAAGAAAGAAAGAAAAATTGGAAGCTCAGATTATCATGTAATTGTTTTACTAGAGGGGTTTTAATAAAAACACCAATCCCTGGTATAAATAGCAAGACTGCTGCCATATCAGAGAGATGACAACCTGCTCCATGGGATGTTATTTTACAGCTACTTTATCAAATAATTTATTTCAGACGCCCCTGAAAAACTTGGTTAAGCAAAGTTTAGTATAGTAGGTAACACTAACATCACAAATGTAAAATACTGTTATATAGATAAGCTTGAAAGCTGTTGAAATTGAAGGTTTTGTTTGAAAGCCAACATTCTAATATCAAGAAAGCCTTAATCTATCTGCTTGTCTGTCTGTCCGTAACACTTTATTCGCACTCTGATTGGCTGACAAACAGCCAATCAGAGTGCAAAGAAGCGTTCCGACACAGCAGCAGCTGGGGGAGAGGAGGAGCAAGCCTCTTCCCCCTCTCGGGCCTGGACCCACTTCTCCCTCACCCCTCTCCCCTGCGTTGGCCCTGAGCCTGCTTCTCCCATACCCCTGCTGCTGCTGGGTCAGCCCAGGCCTGCTGCTTCCCCCCCCGCTGCAGCGGCCTGACTTCTCCCCACTCTCAGGCCCGGTCCTGCCCCGCATCGGGCCCAGGCACGGGCCCGCTCCTCCCCTCACCTTGCTGCTGTGGTGGGGAGGGGGGAGTGGGCCTGGACCCCAAGCAGCAGGAGAGAAGGGCAGGGCAGGCCCGGATGGTGGGGGCACAGGGCTCCATCCCTGCCCACTCCTTGCCCCCCCCCGTCATTCTTGATGGGCAATTGGCTAGTTTGACAATAAGAACATTTGTAAATGACACAACTTTAACTCAAATCTCATGTCTGTCAAGTATCGATCACTAACTGGATGCAGTGGATCAGCGTTTTGCGTCCTAACTAGAGTGTAAATTCAGGAGCAATCTAGGTGAAACTGTAATGGTGAGCTTTATGAGCAGTTATGTTACATTCCAGGAGCTATATAAATAGACAGCAATTGTGGATGATCCTACTTCCTGGCTATTTGTGGAATTGTGGATAAAGGACATAGTTTCAGGCATGAACATTGACACTGTAATCATGATTCTTACTTTCAAAACTTGTTGGAGTGCAGAAAGTTTATTCAGGATACTAGCCCACATGTAAAGTTCGAGGTCTGAAGATGTCTTTTTGCAGCAATGGAAATGAGGGTCTGTGGTCTCTGTTTGAAATGCTGATGAAGGCATTATGATATTATCTTTTTATTTGTCTGTGAAGAACCATGCACACTTATAATATGTAACGATAAATTATATTAAAGTTCCTAGCTTGGCATGATAGTTGTATAATGGCTGGAATTAAACTGCTGAATAGCTAAAGATGGTGTTGATAAAGGCATAAAGCCAAGTTTGTTTCCCAAACCTGAATAGAATTTCCTGATTTTCCTGCTACACTTTTAATGAGTGACATTCTAATTCAGTTTTATTTAAGCTGATAATAATTATATGTGTTCTTAAAGCTATCAAAATGATCTGCTTTTTTGCTGAGTTTGTAACTTCATGAACAAGAGGTACAAATATCCCTAAATAAATCTCCAAAAATAGGCCAACTCTCAGACTAAAAATGAAGGAAGCTAACATGGAATTCAAAAACATCTTATAATATAAATATAATAGTAGAATTGAAATTTGTTTTGTTTTGTTTTGAAACTAACATATTTCTGTAATTCTTTGTCCCCTTAATGTCAAATTCTCCCCAAAATATTCTCTTGAGGTTTCCTACCACTGGACTCAAATTTTAGTCCGAATAATATGAGATAGTTGGTAGGGTCAGAAGGGACCTGAGCAAATCATCAAGTCTGACCCCCTGCCATGGGCAGGAAAAAATGCTGGGGTCAAATGTCCCCAGCTAGGTGTCTATCTAGCCTCCTTTTGAAGACCCCCAGGGTAGAAGCGAGCACCACTTCCCTTGGAAGTTGGTTCCAGATCCTAGCTGCCTTAACTGTGAAGTAGTGCTTCCTGATATCTAGCCTGAACCTACAGATGTTTTTTCAAGAAGTTGCAACTTACTTTATTGGGATAAACAGAACATCAAAACAGGCATATATGAGAAAGCAAATTGGTTGAAGGATCCAGAGTTGGATCCACCTATGCCAAGTCCTGTGAAGTGCCTCTACAAACAGGAATTTTTCCACACAGGTAAGATCACAGAATCATCCTCATAGACCCTGGTAGATCTCCATAAAAATGTCCACTAGGTCCAGTGGAATGAGACTAAGGTGCTATTTTTTCACTCTTCACTTTGAATGTTCATCTTGTGTTTGAATAGCCAGCTAGCAATAGCAGTTGAATATTGTGTGCATGTGTAAGGTTTGTGCTAACTGAAAGTTTGAGCAGCTTTATCCTATCTTTGGAATCTTTCTAGCTGCTTTTCTGGGGCCTCCTGTACAACTCGGGTATAAACATACTGCCCGCAGGTCGGATCTGGCATGAGCCACAGCAACACCCCAAGAAGGAGCCCAGCACTGCAGCTTGTTTCCATGGTGGCAACGAAGCACTAAGGATGCCAGGCATCTGGTCCTGGACCAGAAGCGGAGGAGGTGTCCATAGTCCCAGTCTGGCCATGGAGCCTGCCCTGCACCATTCATCTGGTCTGGGGATTGATCCTGTACCACTCATCTGGCTCATGGAGCCAGACAAGTTTGACACCCCTGCTGTACAGAATAGCAGTGCAGCGGGGCAGAGAAGAAAACAGCACTGATCTAGCAGCAGTGTTTGGACAAAAAGCAGTTGTCTAGAACAGCAGTTGGCAACCTTTTCAGGTTGCAGCCAGAATGACTTAGCTCTGATGAGAGACAGGTGGTTAAACTTGTGTTTGTCCATGGGCGACTGGTGCCTTTTGAGTCAGGGTGAGGCACGTCAGTGACACCACTCAGCAATTGGGTGGGAGGGGGCGGGGGGGACGTCCCCTGGAGGCCAATCGTGCTGATGGGGGAGATGGGTACCACTGATCTCACTCACCAAAAAGCAGCTGTGCTGCTTCCAGAAATCCTGCGGCCACATCCAGAAGCAGCGTGGCCACTTTTACTGGTGGCCCTGCTCTCCAGCCAGCGCTCACAGTGGGGGCACCGGCACTCACGCCTGCCTCCCAGACGGTCGCCTAAACAGGGAGTGTGGCCTGACAGGGGGTGCACTAGTGCTGTCAGGGAGAGCACATGCACCCCCGTGCACCCACTACGTCTCACCACTGGATAGGTCCCAGTCAGCACTGCTACCACTTATTCTCTCTATGTTAGCACAGGGAGAGCTGCCACAACAACCACTTTTCCCTGTAGCAGCATAGGGAGAGCTCTTGCTGGCGAAGCCCCATGTCTGCAGGAGGATCAAATGACTCTGTGGGCCATGGGTTGCTGACTCCTGGCCTAGAGGGATGACAGTCACTGCTTTACAGCTTGTGAGCTTTCATAGAATTCACCTCCCTCCTCTAGGAAAAAATGTAAAGATTTGTCAGTTAGCAAGAGAAAGCCCTTGCTCACGTTTAAGTCTCTAGTGCCAGTACAAAGTCCAACTGAAGTTAGTGCACCTCCTTATATTACATAAGTAACAGGGGTGATGTGTAGGGGGTGCAAGCAGTGCACATGCACCCCCTGAGCATAGTGGTGCACCCCCTGCAAAAAGGCACTGCTGACACTGTTGGCAATGCCTGCAGGCAGTCACCGCTCGCCACCCCACCGCTGGCAGTGTCTTCAGGTGGTCCACGATTCCCGTTGACCGCTGCCACTGCTGCTGGCGGTGGCTGTGGGTGGCTGTGACCCTTGGTCAGCGCTTGCCACCCCCACCCCGCTCCCCGCCACTGATAGTGCTGGTGGCATCTGTGGGAGCTCCACACTTACCGCTGCCACGCTCACGCTGCCACCGCCATGCTCCTGTCACTGCCGTGCCCCCCCAGCTGCCGGAGGCATGCACTGTTCATGACAAGTAAAATATCAAAACATGTTTACATGATTGCAATTAAATCCTAATTTAAAAAAGTTCTTTTCACCCTGGCCTACCACCTCCTTATCACTGTTAACATGCTCCTGCTGGCAACAGTGAGACACTCTCTGGGTGCATCTACACATGCACTTAACCCACAGAAATAAACTGCAGCACAGTTCATGCTGGAGTGTGCCCAGGACCACAGCAGTTAGAGCTGGGGTAAGGCATCCTTGGGTGGTGGCATCAGGTATCAGAAGGACTGTCTGGGGCACAAGGGTGCTACAGTGTGAGGCTAGTTGGCAGGCAGCCCCTGCATTGTAGCACCTTTGTGCCCCAGCCAGCCCTGGTCACTTTGTATGTGTTTTGGTGTGCTAAATGACTCTGCCATAGGATGGCACTTGTCCCAGACAGTACTGTCTTACAGTGGAGTTAATTAATTTACTGTGCTCTAATATGGGTACAAGTGTAGATGGTGATGCTTTAATATGGAGCTAATAAGTCAGTGCCACAGTAAAACACTTGTTTAGATGCACCTTCTGAAGAGAAGCATGCAGTTCTGTCTACACTGCAGTCATAGGTATGGCTTTCAGCTCCTATAATACCCAAGCAGGGTTCAAACTAGCCAACTCAGGTACTTGTAGTAGTAGCCACAGTAGCATGAAGCTCTGTGCAGGCTGTAAAACCTTCCTGAGAGACTGGGTGAATATTTAAGCAAGGTAGCCTCTCCTTGATCACTGTGTGGCTGCAGCTAATTTTTAGCTGCACCAAAGTGTGTTAATTTAAAGATAGCCTGGGTATGTCAATACAAAATGCAGTTCTGTGCCACTGACTTCAGGGTAGACAGGCAATTACTTTTGTCAAACCTGTGTTTTAACCTTGCATTTTAGCAAAAGTCAAATGTCCATATGTTACGGATGGTATGGTTAGGAGCGTATATTTGTAAGTACAATTCACGTAGACCCACACAGACCTTTTGTTAAGTTGCCCTTCTTGTCAGCTGCAGTATTAGAAAGGACTGCACTAGACTGGGAACATTTTGCACCATGGTTTATAAATCAAACCCCCAAGGGCACAGTAATAAGGTAGTTAAATGCAAGGAGCTAACACTGTTCTTATTAGCTCCTGCATTGATTGGCTTTAATCAATGCCATAGGGATAAATGGAATGTTTTCAGGTTTCTACCTGAATATATCTCCATGAATTTATATTATGAAAAGGTATAAAATCAGACTTCAAGATTTGTGTCTTATAATACAAGATCTCTGTTAGTGTCATTTCTCCTGAGCTACCGCTAGTCCCAAAATAGGTACTCTCATATACTTTAGAACAAATTAAGAGAAAAGTAGTGAATGGGGATAAAATGATAGGACAAAAGAACAGACATTCAAATTATTTTCTTCTTTTGAATTTAGGCAGGTTTTTGTATCTAACTAGAAGTTAATGTTAACAGGGAAGCATCAAAACAAAGTAGCACAGGGTTAAATTTTATATAGGTTAAAATAGTAAAGTAATACAGAGGGCCAAATTCTGTTTCACTTAACACACCCAAATTACTTTTTCCAATTTTTGCCACTTTTGAATGGTTTTCACTTCTGTTACTCATGAAAGTTACCATGGCTTTACAGCAGGAACAATAAGCTATGCACTGGCTGAGCACACAGCTATATACCTTCATATGCATGTACCTGAATATAAGTCCTGGAGATATGAGGAGGGTTTTCACATGTTGCAGTTTTTAATAGTTCAATGGTTATGATGACGCTTGCCCAGAAAGCAGCAGACCCAGATTCCAGACTTTCCACACCCAGATTGTAACCAGCACCTTTCTGACTTCCTAGCCCAGTGCTCTAATCACCAAACCATGTATCAGGTGTTATCCCAGCCCCTCTCCAACCCTCCTTTTGAGTTTGGGCCCAAATGTCTTCTGGGTCAGTTATTTTGTGTACCTTTTTCCTTAATATTGCTAGGTCAGTTAAACATTCTGTACAGTTAAACATCCCTTGCTTTAGGGTAATAGCACTTTACTCCACATTTTGCTCCACTGTTGGAGTTACAAATGGGTAGCAGTCTTTAGTACATATACTTTTTGTTCAGTGATTTTGTATGGGTTCATTTCTGTGTAGTCCTGTGTTCCATATTGGTACTGTTTAAATAATAGATATTAATAGTGACTTGGGAGGGAAACCTTCAGCTGAATTGCATGCTGTCATTCCTCTTTGTACATCCCCTCTACTGTCAAACACTTATCATCATTTTCTGGATTCTTTACAACCTACACTCATCTCGCATAGCATCTCTCATACGCTATTGTGAAATCACTGTTTGCCTTCAAAGTGCTGTTTTTGTGCTTTTCTTCCACACTACCCCTCAAGCTTGGGAGAATTTCCTGTAAACATCTGCAAAGCTACCTCCTAATCTTCTAATGACTCTTTAAAATTCTTCTTTGTCATGATGCCTATGAAAACCTTGACAATCCTTAGGCCACTAGTATGCTGAGATTTCAGAGATTTCAAGCTAACCAATGGTGTTTCATTGTTTTCCTATACCTGCCTCCTCAGTGCTAAGATTTTTAGAACAGAGGCACTTTTTTTTAATCTTGTATTTGTATAAATCATTGTGCTATAGGATCCTTAACTAGGGATTCTACATGGTACTGTAATACCTTCCAGGGGAAAGCAGAGCACTGTGGGATGCTGGAGGAATAAAAGACCACCTGTGGTGCTTCATGTAACTGTACAAAGTTTTTCCAAAACCTGTAACTGTTATATGTGGTGCTTGAGAATACAGTGCTACATAGAAGTTCATGCTTCAGCCAGGACATTTTTTGTAGCACTTGTGCCATTTTTGTAGCATTGCAGGTGGGGGGCATGTCTACACCCATTTTATGTAACACTGCAAGGGTGTGCATAGTGCTACAAATACAATGTCTGTCCTTACTGGGAAATACTAATGTGGAAAATGATAAAAAAGAGAAATCCCTCCTTCTTAAGTAATATTATTTGTCTACTGCTTTTGTGTGGCTCAGTAGTCTATCCAATCATTAGAAACCCCACATGTTTTTCTAATATTCTGTATGGTTTTTCACTCATACGTAACCCAGCTGTGAAAATTGAACTTGGACTAAATATCATCATGGGAACAGTAGATTTTACAGACTTGCTACTGACTTCCCTCCTCATCTCACCCCTTCCCGCACACTTGTCATGTCCTAAGTTGTTTAAGCTTTGAGGGTACGTTTGTGCAATCCTTGCATTTTTTTTTTCTTATACAGGAGATAAAGTGATTAAAGGCTTTAACTACCTTGCTTAAATTAGGGTTTTTCTCTTTACTTTTACCACTACTGAGTTTAACCTTTGAGTCATTAATATTAGACAGTCAGCAGCTACAGAATACAATTTTCTTTTCTTTGTTTTGTTTCTTTATTAAAAACTCTGTAGTACTGATTGATTTCTTACATAACTCGATACAACATATAAACATAATAGACCAGTAGTTGTCAAAGGCACCCCTTGTTAGATACAGATACCCCTCAGAAAATGCCAACTCTTAATTTTCCCTTTTTTTTACTATAGAAAAATAATAGATAAATTCTTCTGTTGCAAAAACTCAGAAAGACCACAGCTTGTCAGAATGTTTTGAATACTATGGATTCCTATTTGAAATCTCTAGGTTTATCTTGTGAATCATATTTGCACACCTCACAGTGCTAACATTGTGTGGCGCCCCATGGCACCTTTGAAAAGATCTCAAGATCTCAATTTTCTTGCCATTTTCCAGTTAGTCTAATAAAAGGTATCATTTTGGAACCAAGAGTTCTAGTTTTTTGTATGTCTTCAAGGCGCCCTGGGACACCCCCGGGTCTCTCAAAGTACATTCAGTTGTGACTGTTCCAATGCAGTAGCCTTGACAACCTGGGTTGCTTTGCCCTTCAGGTGACCTGGTCAGTAAATAATGATGTGTTTTTAAAACAGGATAATTCTGTGTTAACACAGCAAACTGTGAGGTTTTTTAGGTCTTGGCACATGAAGGGATGGATTGGGGAAGGAGGGGATAGCATCTGGGCTTGTTTCAAGTATTTGTTTGCTTCTAGTTTTGTTGACATTTTCAATAGTAATTTTTAATGCCATAGGGAGTTAAATCAGGGATGTTCAAAAGAAATGGAATAAAATCAATTTACTGTCTTCCTTGCATGTCTTGAGTGCTGGGTTTCCTGTTTACAACTCAGGATGTTTAGAAAAAACTTGACAGGGCCAATTTGATTCTTCACTCCATGTATTTTAATATGCTAATATGTACCTTTACTGTCATTCCCTTCTCTATATCCATGATGACCTTCACTCATACTTAGGGACCTACTTAATTTGCGGAAAAATGAATTTTCCTGGCTTGGCCTCAGCACGAGAAGCTGATTTTTGCAGATATTTCCCAGCACTCCTGCCCCTCATTGCTGATTGCCAGAGAAGCCCTGGTCAGGAGGAGGGACAAGGGGCAGCCTCCACCTTGGCTGCTGGCTGCACTTTGTGCCACCCTGCCCCTCAGTGCTGATTGGCAAAGAAGCCCCAGGGGAGAGGAGGGATGAGAAGACAGCTGACATCTTAGCTACTGGCTGTCCTTTGTGCCATCCCACCAGCTGGCACCTTCCCCTCCTGATTGGGCTGTGAGGCAGCAAGGATGGCTGACTCCCACTGTTGAGCCAGCATTTCATTTCATTTAATTTTTTAAGTTGATTTCATGGACAATTGCAGATTTTTCAGTTACCACAAAATCACAAATTAAGTAGATCCTTACTTATACTGTATTCTTTCCCTGCAAATAACTCTTCACTACCCAGCTGCTCACTCTTCTTCCTCAGCAGCCCTTCCCCATTCAGGCAGCCCTTTTGCTTCCCAGACTGTTACCAAATTTGCCCATTACTTTGGGGTGTGCTCATTTATTAGGGATAGTTTCTAGGGTCTTGGTGATTCTGTCAATGTGCTGCTTGTGTTACTATACGGAGCTGTATTTCTCCCTTCTGCAAGCCCTCACCCCCAGTGGAGCTATCTTGCAGGACTCAATCTCAATGGGACTGGGTTCCTCCAGTCACCAAATCAGTCATACACACAAACACACACCAATTAAAGTGACATGCCTGACCTGGCCGGGCTGATCAGCATGGACAGGCTGACACCCTCATATGCCAAGAATCAGTTCATAAGAGCAACAATAAAATGCAGTCAGACACAAGCACACAGGTAAACAGAATCCCTCTGAATCTGGCTGGGTGTCCAGCTGACACCCTCATGGGCCAGCATTCAGTTCATAAGGGCACGTCTGAGTCAAACTGGGTCAATCAGCCTGTACAAGCTGATCCCCTTATGTGTTTCAAACTCAGCACATCCCAATCTTTGGCCTCTTGATGAGCAAACCCCACAATAATTTAGGCTTCACAGGGATCTTTAGCATAGGTAAAAGAAGCGTTGCTGCAGAGCACAGGAGGAAAAAGAAGCAGAGAAGGAAAAATATACCCAATTACTACCAGTTTGCCTATAAAAGTTATTTATTGCTAAGCATATGAAATATATAATAGTACTAGTAGTAATAGACATGCAAAAGAAAAACAAGCACAAACAATGACAATACTACCCTGGTTTCACTAAGTATTTGGGGAAACTTAGCTCAAGCTTAACTGATACAGTTCAGGTTCAGAAGTTTATGCCTAGAAAGAAGAGAGAGAACGCTGGGAATCTCACCGAGTCCACGGTACCCAGGCTGCAAAGCTGACAGGCACAGTCCGTAGCACAATCCTTGAAGAGAGAGACGATCTGTTCTTCCAGCGTCCCAAGAACGACAGGGGATGGTGTCAGCGCAGGAGTTTTCTTCTTCTTCTTTCTTTCTCCCTCTTTCCTCCTGCTTCTTCTTTTTCTTTCTTTTTCTCTTTTTTCTTTTTTTAAGCACACACACTTACAGATTTTTATACCCTCAGTTCAGCTGCTTTGAAGCACCCTCAGTAGTGTAAATCATTGTCTTTTCTATTGACAAGGGGTTATCTGGTTTGGACCATCTCAGGAAACTGATTGATAATCAGGAAACACTTAAGATAAGGGAGTAACCCAAATACTTGGGAGCCAGCTTGAGATTCCTATGGATGGCAGATATCCTGATGGGATATCTCATGGTTTCTTCAGGAACAATAGATAGCTTGCAGTATCAGGATTTTGGATTTTTACTTGTTGTGCACAAGCCTCAGCTTAGCATGACTTTTCCAGATTTTACTATAGTTTTTTAACAGACTTAAAGCAATTATTGGGGTGCTCATAACCTTTTGTGGAGAGGACTCCCACCAGTCGTCTCAGGAAAGATACGACAACACCTGGGATTAGGGCTCCAGCAGGCTGGATGCTGTGATGAACCCTTAACCATTGTTCAAATGTTGCCCATACCCCCTCGGACTCGGTCTCTTGCCTCAGCATTCCCTAACCCGGCAACCGAGTTTTAGTCAATCAGGTTTAAACAGGCCTCCCATAGTGGGACCGGGGAATGTATGGCCCGAGATGCCTATTAAACTTAGAGCTGTGTGTGTGTGTCTGGGGGGAGAAAAGTCCTTAGCAAATCCAGATTAGAACTGCTTTGATAAATGCTGAGCTGGGTGTGTGTGAACATGGGTTAATTAACATTGGAAGCACAGATTCCCCATCATGCAGCGCTCTCCTGCTTCTCTGGTCCCAGAATTCACTGCAGTCTCTGCTTCAGGCTTTCTGTTTTCCATCTCTCATGTAAATGAATGGTCATCTGGTTCCATCTCGGATGTAAATGAGACCTAGGGCAGTTGTTTCACTCTTATCACCCTTATCTGGAGAGTTTTAGGTGCGTCTCTCACTGCATCTTAATCAGTTTCGTTTAGGTGGGGGGGGGGGGAGTCCTTTGTGAGTCAGACAGACTGCATCCTGTGCCAGGGTTGCCCAAGAATACAGAGCTGAGGCGTAACAAGACAGAAACTAAGTAGGACATCCAGGCCCTGCAAAGAGCAGGAAGGCCAGCCAACAGGAGCATATGAATCAGCAGAAGTTAGTGGCGTCACAGTGGTGGCTGTAATGGCAGCTGGTGGGCTGTGAGCATTTATCTTCTGTCTCCAAATTCCAGTGTTTGTGGTAGCACTGACACACAGTCCTCTCCCCGCTCTTGGAATGGTTATATCCAAGCATGGGGATTATTAAATGGCTTAAATATGGGTTTGCATGTTTACCTGGGACTGAATCGCTTCCCACATTGGTGTTTATTGCCCTTGTTATAGTCAGAACCAGAAGGAAGTCAGTCACCAACTCTATTAAAATTGAGGATAATAAAATATTTCTAACATGAATCTTCTCTATAACCCCTAAGTGAACTTTCCTTGAGGTCCACAAAAATGTGTGTGTCATTTTCCTACCTGTTTTTCTTTTTTGCTGCTGCATCATTTTGGAGCCAGCCACAAACTAGAAGTACCAGAATATTATGCAAGGGGGACAGCTCTTGCAGAATTTCTAGCACAGAGGCAGCAGAAATTACTGAAGAATAAACACATTTTTGATAGTGTTGAAGTGATGTTGTAGTTAAGATGGTCCATGAAATATTCATTCTTCTTCATGCATGCATTCTAAAGCTTGTTTTAGTCTATCCCAACCATGCAGTTGGTCTAATAAAAGATACCACCCAGAAAAATCCTGGCATGTTCTTTTGAGAGAGGTTGTTTTTGTAGGCCTGGGCTTACTTATTTAGAAAAGTCTATAAACATCAGAGAGTTGTCCAAGACACAAATTCAAGCATTTAAAGTTTGCATAAAACCATGGGGATCCTGTGCTATTGAATGAAGTTCTACCAGTATCATCTATGTTTGTGCCAATACAAAGCGGGTGCCACAAGGGGCACAAAACACAGAGTGGTGATGACCTGTGTA
Organism: Alligator mississippiensis; assembly: GCF_030867095.1. Taxonomy (NCBI): domain Eukaryota; kingdom Metazoa; phylum Chordata; order Crocodylia; family Alligatoridae; genus Alligator; species Alligator mississippiensis. The sequence continues at coordinate 51,537,799 of NC_081832.1, forward strand.
TAGGACCCTGTGTATAGACAGAGAATACATTTTGCAATCCACATATTCTAATAATACTTTCTGCTTTCATTTTCCAGGGCCAATAGATATCAATATTGTTTCCAAGTGTAACCCTTGTCTCTCTGGTCCATGTAAGAACAATGGGACATGCAATAATGATCCAGTGGAGTTTTACCGGTGCACTTGTCCATCCAGCTTCAAGGTATGACTATAACTGAACTGTGTTAAAAGTCACAACATTTTCTATTATCAGTGGGTCATTTCAGTGGTGTACTACCTGAGGTCAATTTTAAAGACAATTGAGCTCATAAATTCTGTACTTAACTTTGCACACCAAAAATCGTTCACTCTTTGTGACAGAAAATGCACGTATTTGTTCTTTAAGATGTGGATGGACTAGTGAAAAGATTGAAGAGAATATAAAATGGCAAATGACTTTTGGCACTTGCAGAAAAAAACTTACTTTGGAGGCAGTCAGTTCTAAGGAAGGGAACTGGAGTCTAAGGACTTAGGATTCTTTTAGTCCAGCTCCTGGCTTTGCCACTGACTCTCTGTAGCCTTAGCCAAGACACACAATCTGTCTCTTTCCCCTTTGAAAAAGGGTGATTGGGTCTAATTTGGTACTCTCTTGCACCTTGTGAAGTACAAGATGCACAACCCCACGCAAGATGCAACCACTTAAAAGATTCTGAATAAGTGGAGTGTTCTGTGTGTGATAGCTTCCAATTCACACCCATTTTGCACAGATGTAATGGACTACACAAGCTGGTAAGGAATCAGGCCTATCAGAGTTGTGAGTGTTAATAACTGTACTGTAAGTAGATCATGTGAAATCTTATAGATGTGAAGTTCTATTACCCCTGCAAGGAGAATATAGCTGTATCAGAGACGGAGAGAGAACATGCTTGTCAGTTCCTAGGGAGCATATTGGAGAGTCTAGCTCTTGAGCAGTATCATGTCTTCACTGCTGCCATATAGTTTCCATTGTCAATCCCAAGAAGAATGTGCTGTTAGAACAGGGGTGGGCAAAGTCCAGCACACAAGCCATATCAAGCTTATGGTGGACTCCATTTACCAGCAGTCCTTGTGGCACTGTCTCTTTCTGGCTGCAGCTGCCAGACCCAGCCCCAGTACCTGAGCATCCTGGCCCATCCGCCCCGCACCCACCACCGAGGGAGGGACCTGCACAAGCAGGGTTCGTGGCCAGGTGGCTGGGATGCGGCCAGAGCCAGGAGCAAGATGGGCAGGCAGGGCTGGGGTGACCTTAGAATTTTGGAGTAAATACAGCCGCATGACTGCATGGGGCCGGGGCCGGGGCCGGGGCCGGGGCCGGGGCCGGGACCAGGGCAGAGCTGCAATTCACTGCCTGCACACCCCAGTGATGAGCAGGGGTTCTACTGTTGGCTACAAATGTCCAACTCGGGATCCTTAAAATTCTGGTTTATTAGGCAGATTGAAGCACTGTAATGAAGTTAATTCATAAACCTTGGGGCTGGTCCCCACACACACACACACACACACACACACACACACACACACGGTAGCAAGCTACAAGAGTCAGGTATACCTATCCCACAGGCGCTGGAGTCTGCCGTTGAGGCTTCTTCCAGCATGGTATTATCTTCCAGAAGGGGGTCGCCGGCTGGTCCTTCTGGCTGGACAGGTCGGGTGCTGGTCAAGTTGGAGATCAAGAGGGCACCCCTGAGGGTCACTTTTCACTGCTTTTTATCTGTCCTTGGCAGACTTTGGTGACTCCCCAGTTTTCAGGTTTGCCCAATTCAGGGGTTGTTGACCCTCCTGGGACTTCCCCCTTTGGTGGCTACTGGATGGCATCTGTCAGCCCCAGGGGTTGTCCGCACGTATGTGCAGGTTTGAGAGTCCGTTGATGAATTTTGAATAGGGCTCTGGGAGCAGTCGATCTGGAGATATTCAGCCCAAAAGTTGGTCCCCAGCGTTGATTAACTCAGGCCAGGGCTTCTAGCCCTTGATCAGTGACGTTTAGAGATGTCCCTGTTGCTACATTGTCTTCTATTGAGTTCTTCCGTTGGTTGATCTGCGGTTTCCTTAGGTGTTAATTGCTGTCTGCTGCTACTGTGTTACACATTCAATCACTGATTCACTCGCTCTTTCAGGGGCCAGCCTGATACAGGGAAGCGGCAGTTTGACTCCTGCCCTTGTTAACATTGTTACAATGTATAACTTACTTCTGAAACTAAACACATTTAGTTGAAAGTTGAAAGGTGAGGAGTATAAAATATAAGCTACAAAAGTAATGCCATGGCACACAAATAGATAAAAATACCAAAATACAAGGGGAGATACAAAATGCACACATACAAATTTTAAAACACAATTCCTTATCTTAAAGTGAAAGAAAGAGGAAGGAAGAAAAGGTAGAAGAGGTAAAACATATCCAAGGAGGGGAGAGCAACTACAGGCAAGAGGAAAAGGGGGCTTTCTGCTACACTACAAGCAGGGGTGTGCAGGGACTGGATCAAGGCCCTGCCCTGGCCCAGGCCCCATGTTGTCACTGCTGCAAGATCCTGGCCCCAGAGCAGCTCCCCACCCAGCTGTGTAGCCGCCCTGCCTACACCACTCCCAGCCAGTCTTCATGGAGACCCCAGGAGCACAGGGCCATGAAAGTACCCTGATTCTGCAGCCTCACACTGTCACAGCTCCTTGCTCCCAAGGTCTCAATGAAGACCAGCTGGGAGCATTGTGGTCAGGGGCTGCTGGGAAATAGAGTCTGGCTGCTGGCCACATCCCCATTTTGCCCACCCCTGCATTAGAACATAAAGCTACATGCTGCATTTTTTCCCAGTTGTTGATATCATTGGGAGCTTAATGCAACCAATGAGGTTAGTGTAAGGAATAAGGTATGAGTTGGAGCATAGTGCAGAATGGGGTGTTCCCTTTCAATTAACAGGTGGGTGGGCATTAGTCACAGGCTTTATATTTTGTGATGCAAAGGGGATATCTGACTTACTGAGAGATAAAATGTTAATGGAATTTTAGTCCACGCTTGTGACATATAGTCAAGGTGGATAAAAATCAATGATTTTAAAAATATATATATTTTAAAATTGCATTTTGCTTAGATTTTTAATGGTATTTTAATGGAAATTAGATATTTTAATGGTATTTTTATTTTTTTAAGATGCTTTTAAAAAAATAAACTTATATGAAGACAGTTTTAATTTAAGATATGTTAAAGCTCAAAGATATCATCATGGAATAAGGATTATAACTTCTAATTATATACTATTTGAGACAATATATTTGTATAACCTTTTTAAAACTTTTATAAATAGGTCACAACAGGGCATAGACTATATTAGGGGCCCAATCTTATGGGGTTCCAAGAGGCTCCTGTATAGTTTAGTAAAGATTAAAGAAAACCACTCTACCCAATGGGACTCAGTGCTCAGTCTAGAAGATCCCATTAAGTGCTTCTGTAATGCTTAGTTTCAGTTCTCAAACTGTGGTTTTGTGTCTCCAGAGATCATAGAGGTAGACCAGGTTCTTTGAGTAGACATGGTATCTTTTATTAGACCAGGGGCGGACAACATATGGCTGGCAGGCCAGATCTAGCCTACCAGGCCATCCTGTCCGGACCACAGAGCACCTACAAAATTAATATTTATCTGCTCCAAGCTCCCTGTCAAAACTGACAGGAGCCAGGGGCAGTAGGACCCAGGGAACACTGGCAGGAGTCAGGAGAAAGGCCAGCCCGGCCCTGTCCCCAAGCCCCTCTGACCTCCACAACCCGCACCCGGAAGTGTCTGCCTGCGGGTGATTTCTCTGCGTGTGGCTGCTCCAGCACCATGTGGCTCAAACCCCATGCCTACCCACACCCTATATATCTACACCCACATGCTCCTTCACCCTGTACCCACCCCCCCACAAACCCACCTACTCACACCCGCAGCCCCCCACACCGCCACAGTTTACAAGAGTAAGACTTCATTTTAAGCTATTGTGTGTTCACCTCTATGTACACTACACAAATGCATGTAAATGAGGACAAAAAGATTTTTTGAAATCAAATTAATTAATGTTGTAGATGTTTGATTTTTAGAATATAATTTGGTATTTTTCTGGTTCTGAGATGGCAAAATCCCTTTCTGAAAGGAGCATTTCTGGGAGCAAGGGGAGGGACTTCTGGTAAGGGGGTTAGGGGGCAGCACTCCTGGTCCCAAGATGGCAACCAGGGGGTGGGACACCTGTCAAGGGGCGGGGCTACCCATGTGACCCTCAACAACTTGCCAAAACTCAGTAAGCAGCCCTCCTCCCAAAATAATTGCCCACTCCTGTATTAGACCAACTAAATAGTTGGAAAAATTGTTCTTTGCAAGCTTTCAGGCACAAACACCATTCTTCAGGCATAGGGCATTTGTTGTCTCCAGAAACAACATCCTTGTTAACAGCAGTATATGGAGATGAGAGATAACAGACATGATTATCTACCCATCAGCCCTCTTGTCTCTCTGCAAGTTTGTGTACACACAGCCAGCCCCTTACCTTTCTCTAAAAGTGCTAAGTTTCAAGAAGTTAAATGAACAAAGGATATCAAACAACAAGAATGTATTTTTTATAGAAAACAATGATTAAATTGAGGCTTCCTAATCAGTGATTTAAATCATGATTTAAAGCATGCATACAGTTAAGTGTGGTCCAGGGTTTCCTGTCCAGTTAGTACTGGCTTATTCACATTGCAAAAACAGCATTAAAAACTTATTGGACTTTTATTAAACATTGCAGGGGAAGAATGGAAAAACAATTCTAACAATATTCTTGATAGCACTTAGCTGTTTGATAGCCTTTTACATTATATTAAAGATTGTATTAACTGCCCTTAAAGGTAAAAGAGAAAAATGAGTGAATTGGGATAGTTTTACTGCTCCTGTTCAAATCCAGTCCTGTTTCCTTGAAGACAGAGTACCATACATACACTTACAGATGCCCATGCAAAAAACCATAGCAAAAAATATAGTAAGAGAAGCTTCCATCTCCTGGTGGTGATTTTTACTGCTCTCAGTGCTGGAAAGACAAAGACCAGCACACTGTATAATCAGTTATTCTGAGACCTGGCAAACTTGCATGAGCAGCAGGCTATGAATTTAGTTTTTTCACAGGTCACTGGCTCAGAGCAATGTTGCAAAAGAAGTATCCTTCACCAGCTGAATCAACCCCTTCTTAAACAGAAAGCAAAACAGAGGGAGGGAAGAGAAGAAATGAGGTGGGGAAGAAAAAGAATAAATAAGGGGCATTGTGACAGCAAGAATCTAAATTTCACAACCCACATGCTATTGAAGACGTAGTAGAAGCTGATGACATCATTTCCCTTTCTGGCCTTGTTTGGTCAGGATGTCTTTCAAAAACAAGGTGATGAAGGAGCAAACACATCATGATGAATTCCACAAAACACTGGGAGGCAATAAGACCGCACACTCCTTCCAATCCAACCATTATGCTGCTCATTTATACACAAAGTCTGGGAAGGGGTGGCTTTTTAACAATAACCAATCAAAACACATCAAAGTAATTCCAACTATAAATAATATGTCCCATATCCAGAACTTTTCATCTCTTTGTCATAAAAACTGATGACTTAGCCAGGATCCCTGAAACAACTCTCCTTGTAATTCTTGTAACTAGAACAGTTTAATTTGTACCAATATATTTGAATTCAACTTTTAGTGATTTTTAACAGATTTACATAGAAAAAAATTGAGTTTGACATTTTTACCTTGGACAACTGAAAGTAGAAGTCTTTGTAGAACAATCTTCCTTATCTGCATGTCTCACTGGAGCCTCTCTCAGGGGAATTATCCACAACAAACTGCAAGTTCCTTTGTGTGGTCATTAATAGTAGCCTCATGGCACTAGCTGATTGAGAAAAATACCAAAAACAGATATTGAACCAGGAAAATTGTATTGGGTAAAAGGAGTTCTAGTAGGTCGTTACTCTCTTGTAGCCTGCCGTAGCACTATTCTTCCTGCCTCAGTTTCCTGAAGGACTTGCAATCGCCCTTGCATCAGGGCTTTCTGCAGTGGGCTAACTTTTCTTTAAGGAGGCTTTTGACAGTCAACCATTGCCTTTTGCTGGTAACAAACTTAAAGATTAGTACCAGAGAAAATACAATACAAAAGAGTCTTTCACTTCTTCAGGCTATCTGTCTACTCTTTGAAATACTCCTACAGAGCACTGACTTTCAGAATCTCTCCCTATTGGAAGGCATCCTTCTTCCAAGCACAAATCAAGGAGCCAACCCATCCTTCTGCAGGTCTCCTTTCCTAATGAACAGTCCCAGGCCTTTTAGAAAAACACATGACTCCTCAGCTCAATCTGATTCCCAGTCGATGTATCAGGTTGTGGGTACGAGATAGGAATGGACTGATCCTGCTGGAATTTGCCAGTAATGTCAATTTATGGCAGCATTTTGGTTAATACTTCTGAGGAGACTCTGTGGTTATCTTATCTCCACACGTCAATGGAATGGAAAAGGTCAGTGGGTCATTTTAAACATCCCAGATTGTATTCTTGAAATACGATGAAGCTGGAAAAATGTTAATAAAAGTCAAGCATTTTGATCAAGCTGGTAGGAAAATATACAGACTTGTCCCTCCATATTCTATATGCTTTACCCTAGAAATTGCATATTGTGCAGTAGCTCTCTGAGTCAGGCTAGGTCAATAATAATGTTGATCAGGGATATAGTTTTTCCCCTGATATTTTTGTCCTAGCTAACACCTGTAGCATGCAAGCAGTTATATTGGCATTTGTTGGTTAGAGCTAAGTCTGTATCCTTATTGCTATATGGAGGGCCTTGTTACATGGTACTTTTAGGCAGGGCTATGCAGCTGGAGTGGGGTAGAGCTTGGCAGTTCAGCAGCTGCAGTGTGGTAGCCCAAGGCCAGTTCCTGCTGACCCTGTCCTTTGCCAGGCTGTGCAGGGTCTGAGCGCTGGCTTCCCCAGCCTGGCTCGCCCAGAAGCAGCCGTGGTTGGCAGGCGCCTGAGCCCCCAGATGGAGAGGTACAGAGACAGGATGGGACTTCCTGCCCCCACTGGGGTCGGGAGGTGGCTGAGTGGCACAGCCTTCCCTCCTGCTCTGTGCAGCCTCAGCCCGGACCTGCAGTGCCAAGGCCTGTACTCCATGCCCATAGCCTCCCAACTTCTACAAAGGGGAAGGGAGGGGCAGGGGGTCAAGGGCTTCAGGCGCCTGCCAACCACAGGTGCTGGCAGGTGAGCCAGATGGGGAAGATGGCAGCTCCCTCCCTGTACAGCCCAGTGGAGGGCAGGGTCAGTGGAAACTGGTCTTGGGATGCCATGCTGTAACCACAGAGCTCTGCCCTGCTCCAGCTGCCTGACCCCACTGGGATGTGTTCAGGTGTGCTGGCGGCCTGATCCTTTTTTCCTCCAGGGCTCAGTCCCCTGCACCACTGCCAGCCAGGTGCCTCCTGAGCATTAAGAAGCCCAGTCCTTTTTGCAGCTCAGGTGGCCCCTGGCCGACCAGCAGCCCAAGCCGTGGTTGTGCAGGAGGGCAAGATCTGAAGAAAAAAGGGTTGGGCTGGGCCCCTTGGAGCTCAAGCAGTGAGCCAGTCCTGCGCCAGGTCACCAAGCCTCTAGTGGCAAGTCACAGCCTTGCAGGTGAAGGACAGTCAGAGCAGATTTTTTGCTTTTGTGGCTGTGTCTATATCAGATGCTGACTGCGCAGTAGCTCGTTACTACTACACAATAGCGTCATGTGGCATGAAGCATGATGTGATGCTACTGTGCAGTAGTAACAAGCTACTGTACCATCAGTGTCACCTAAAAGCTGTCTAGCAATGCTACTGCACAGTACATCTGGTTAATCATTTAGTACTTGTGTATGCATGTACTAAATGACTGTGCAGTAACAACTGCACAGTCAGCATTTCATGTAGACGGAGCTACTGTGTGACTCTTTCACTAAGCCAGACAACACGAAGCTGATTAATATTTGTTCAGCTTACAGTATAAGGTGTAACAAGGCCCCGACAAGCCTTTTCTAGACTAGACTTCAGTGTAGATCAGTGCAGGTGAAGGATAGTCAAAGCAAATTTTTCGCCTTTCTGTGTGACTGCTCCACTAAGCCAAACAACACTAAACCAATTAACATGTGTTCGGCATATAGCATAATGTGTAATAAAACCCTGACAGACGTTTTCTAATTAGAGCTTACGGTAGATCACTTGTACCTAGACAGCTCTTTGTCTAGTTCTTGCAGTGAGTTAATTTAAACATCTTTACAATGTTTAGCTTTTCTTCTCCCCCTCCACTCACACTTACACTCACATTCTCAGGTGACGTTCAGTGTATGAACCTCATCTGGGCCAAAACCACTTTTATGCTTGCAAGCACCAAAATGTCATCCAAGCGTGGCAGAGAGCAAACAGACCTAGGCATGGCATTTAAACAAAGCTGACAGTTTAAAAATACTGACTGGTAACTAGCACAAGGAGAACTGGGGGAAATTTAATAAGTAAAAAAAAGAACCCTGTGTCTTTACCACAGGTTTTTGAGTAAAAATGAAATTTGACAGGTCCAAATGTAAACCATATGAAGGGAGCACTCTATCTCCATGAAGCTGTTCTCCACCAGAGTTTCATGCTAATTCAATAACAATACCTTGCTTCCTTCTCACCAGCCAGCACCAAACAGCTCTGTCCATCTGGAAGCTATTTCCCAGGCCTTGATAAATTGCCCTAAATCTGCCCTCTCAGCATTTGTTTTTCCTTGTTTGATGTAGGTTTGAAGAAAATCCTGTGTGCAGGAGTGCATCAGTGGAGTGAAAAAAAAATCACTTATTTCAAATATAACCTCATGCCATTTAGCTAGAGGGTTCCTGTACAATGTATCTAGGTTCCCTGAGTTGGGATATACATTTTTCTGGGGTTTCAGCATTCATGGCAACCTTTAGAAAACACTACTTCAGTAGTAGTACTATGTACTACTTCATAGAAAACTGAGTGACCAGTTGCCCATCAGTTTAAGGTATCTTCTTCTGGCTTCTGTGGAAAACATGATAATGGAAGTAATAGACCCACAATCTCTTTGCATTACCACATGTAAGGGTGGTCTGAATAACACTTCATTTGATGTTCTTTGAAGTCTTTCTCCTTATTGAAATGCACATCAATCAGATGCTTGTTAGACGTGTACTTTGTGTAAAGCACTGTATATTTCAAGTTTGGGAAGTCTTAAAGTGAGGTAACTAACACATTGTTCAAACTCTACATCTGAATTGACAGACCAGTAGGCAAGACAATTCTGTTTAATGAAGACAGAAATATAGATTGCCAGCTTTAAAATGGGCAAAACTAAGGGCTGATAGCTATCTCTGCTGCTGCCCTCTCCACAAGTTCATTGATGAATGTGTTTGTTACAGATAAGCCATGCAGGAAACCTTGCCTTCAGGATTTTCTCTTTAAAAACTGTTTCTGTGTAGTCAGTAGCTAGTATAAGAGTGCCACCTGTAGGGACCAACAGGATTTACTAGAGATATCTTCAGGATGTTATACAAGCTACATGAAGCTATGTAACTTAAGTTTACTTAATGCAATTTCCATAGAAATCCTGACATCTTACACTTTCATACTAAATATACATACATATTTACAGTTATATCACCTCCTCTTTTCTGTGTAGAACTATGAGATATTTGAAAAAAGATGAAGTGACATAAAATGGGTTCTGAAGTACTTTTCTCTGGTTTTTCTTTGCCTTAAATGCTGAGCTGTGTTAACAAGAAAATAGCACAGTTTTAATTCACACATCCTATTGAGTAAGTGCTTTACACAATCACTATGAGATGTAGCACAAAGGAAGTGGATAAGTTAGAATGAAATATAATGACAAGCAAATTGGGAGGTTATTTGAATGAGAATGAGCTCTCAGAGTAGGTATAGTAGGAAAATCTGAAGAAAATGATGGTAACAATAACCTGATGAAGAATGTTTTGCATTTAAAAGCTTGTCTAACTCTATTCCAAATATGCAGTTGGTCCAATAAAAGATATCCCTAAGAATACCCTAAGAAACATTAAGAAATCCTTGCCTCTTGCTAAGAATAAGTGTATTCTAACTGCTATTCTCTGTTAACAATATCATTGGATATGTATGACATGGAGTCTTTTATTAATTCTTTTTAGTATCTTCCTTCTAGTCCAAGCTTAGGCAGGAACCAGAAGAAAAGAATCATCAACATGAATTTAGTAATATTGTCATTAGCCTCCCTCCCCCACAATTAAAGGAAGAGCAGAACATGCTGTGCCTAATATGAAGGAATAAGTCCAAATAAGGATATTTAAGGGAAAGAGTATCTCTTTCCTACCATCATGCTCTCTCTAAACTATGATTGCTTGAATAGAATGGAACCCAGATCAGAGTGTAACCAAGCTCTGTGATCCAACTCTTTCATCACTTTGCAAGTCACTCTCTCTGGGGTTGAAGGTGAACATTATTTAGAAAGTACAGAGTATAAAACACACAGCCCATATCTTAAGCATCACTGATGTTACTGAAGTGAGGTCATCACACTATGGTTCCACAAATTCCACTTGCTTTCAGTTCCATTCTAGATTAAGTTCAAGCAATATCCTAATTTACACATACCATATCAGCACATACCTGTTGTGCTGATCATCACATACCTGTTGAAAGGCCCCATTTGCCATATATAATCCAGTAAGAAAATATTGAGCTGGGACAGAGGTGCTCAACCTCCAGCCCACATGTCAGATCCAACTTGCAGAGCCATGTCTTCTGGCCTGCAGGGTCCCTGCAGGGTCCAGATATTTGACAGCAGGGGAGTAGTGGCAATTAACACTGCCACCACTTCATTGCTTGAAAATTTACAAGTTGAAAGGGCCCTATACATGGGGCCAGGGCTGAAGGTAAAACCCAACTTGGGCTCTGGCTCTGCACACTGGATCAGGTCCATGGACTGACCTGGCCTGCAGGGCTGAGATGCTGGGCACCACTGATTTAGGAGGACAGTTCAACTGGAAAAGTCCTAGATGAGGCTCTGTGACATTGTAGATGAAGCAGTTACTGAGACAAGACCCTGCCTGCGGCATGTTTTAGCTGTGAAATTCAGATACTAATCCAATCAAAATTTTGCTCCGGTAACTATTTTTTCCCTCCACCAAAATCTAAACTGGAAACATAGAATCCTGGAAGAGAAAATGATATGTTTCTTGAACACATGAAGTGCTAAATAAATAATGCATTGGGTGCCTAGGCACAGAGCAGAAAGTGCCTTAGAAATATTGTAAAATTAACAAAATTAACTCAAAAGCAAACAATTTAATGAAATATTTGCATACACCATCATTTTCTGAACAGCTTGAGTAGCTAAATGTTTTTAAAAGCCTGGCCTTGTTCATCCTATATTTGTCTAACTTCAGTTAGACAGACTTGAGAGGGGTTTGGATGGATGTAAGCGAGCAGAGTTTAGCTTATGAGGTATGTCAGCTGTATGAGATAACATGTCAGGTCTCATTTCTTAGACTAATACCATTTGGAAATACAATCCCTTGCTTTTGTTTCTTTGGCTCTATTCATATATGTGTATAAATCTCCCTCTACATCAGTCAGTGCAAGAATAAATCCACTAGTCTGAATTCCAGGAAGAGGAGACATTGGAAAGAACTCTTGAAGCTAGACTGCCTTCTTCCATATATGAAGGAGAGTTCAAACATCTCAGTCTCTACGTGTTATCCTATCTGGGCCTCTCTTTCCATTAATGTGTCAGGATAGAGGGGAGAGACAATGGAATGTAAGTATCTTGCCAAGTTTTATTAGTGTGAAGAAATCAGTGCAGCAAAACAGTGCTGCTGCTAGGTGGTTCTGCCTTAATAAATTAGATTCACATCCTCATTGTGATGCCATCCTTAGAAGCCAAGAGTGTTGTTTTTTTAAGTTACAATACTTAGAATGGTTATTAATGGATGTGGGAGAAGCATTTCCTGCTCTCTGCAAGATAATGAAAGCTTAAGAGGTTGAGAGATAAGGGAGTAGTAATGGTTGGCCTTTCAAAATAAAAGTCTCTGTATGTGAATATGAATGTTGTAGGCAAGGGCCGGTGGCAGCAGTAGGGGTTGTAATTTCATACAATGTCCCACAGCAAGAATACTGGAAAGGGGGAAGGGCTAGTGTAGTGTTCTCCTGTATATGCTTACAAAATTTATTCAAGCTTCCCAAGATATTACTGTGCATCAGTTAGCTATTGATTTTTCTGAGTGTCTTTTTCCCTATTACACAAGGTTTAGACAAGGTGAGGATTTACATCTACAGAAGCATAAAAATGAAAAGCTTAAGGAAGGATTACAGGCCACAGTTGCTGGCTGAAGGTACTGAGGCATACACATACCCACCAGGAGCCCTGTAATGCATTGTGGCATGGTCTAATGAGGAGTTTTAATAATGAATCCAAATCTGAGGAGGTGCTTCCATTTGCATTAGGGCTGCAAGAAAGCAGATGTTCAGCAGCTTGAGGCATTCACTCTGATTGTTCAGTGTTGCATCAGAAATAAGAGGTGAGCAGCCAAATAAAGCTGGGAAGTTATGGCCCAGAATCTAGAAAGACAATTTACTGAATCATCTTCCACATTCTTCTGTCAATGCAGCACTGCTCCCCATTGTACCTTTACTAGCATCTTGTCCAATTCGCTTTACATGTCTGAAGTAATGAGGCTCCACTCCTTTCTCTTTCCCATTCCACTCTCAGGAAGCTTTTATTCATATTGAATCTGAATTTCCCTTCATGCTTAATCTAGTCATTGCCTTAGTTATTACACTAGGTATGAATTCCTTTCCCTCCTTTGGGGTCCTGGTCCTTCAGCTGTTTATCAGCTGTTCTATTCCTGCTTAGTCAGGCTCTGTGTATTTAACTCTTCATTTTCTTCTTAGGCTCACCAAATCCCAAAACCACAGTGAATCAACTCAAGCAGATGATCACCCAACACAATGCTCTGGTATTCGAGCCTCTTGGGCTAGGCTCTCAACTGTTACCCTTAGACTTTTCCTGTTTAGCCTTGGTACTGACTGTATCTAAACGCTAGAGACAGGCATTACACATAAACCAGTTTAAGTGACCAGAAACTGGTTTAACTCTGTAATAGAACAGACATTCAGTGCACGTAACCCAGTTTCAAAATGGCTGAAACTGGTTTGAGATAAACCTGGTTGAATGGAGTATCACACTTAATTGATTTGGCTCAAACCAGTTCATGCAATGTTGGTCCCAGACCCCTTCCTGGTTTAACTTAAACCAGAGTCCCCCAGCATCCCGGCATGCTCTCTGGGCTGAGCTCTCTGCTCCAGTAGAGCAGGGCTGGCACCATTCTTCTGCTCCCCAGCTGGAGCAGGGACAGGCAGGGGCAGGAGTCTGGCCAGAGAAGGGTTTAATTCCCCACTCCCTATCCCACCAGCAAAGACCTGAGCCCAGTCTGCCAGGTGCTCGCCCCTCACTGCTGCAGCAGCAGGCCAGCATGGCCCCTGATACAGAGGGAGCAGGGAGAGGGGTTATTTCTCCTCTCTACCCCTAGGAGACCTCAGCCAGGTCTTCTGGCCCCAACCACTGCCACCACTTGCTCCCTGCTTGGGGCAAGCAATGGAATAAGTCCCACCCAGACGCTGGAGGGAGAGGGACTAACCCCCATCCCTGCCCCCGCAAGGGACCCTGGCAGTGGCATCTGTGTTTCACAGCAGCTTTCCTCACCCTGCAGCCTGCTGCTGAGAATAGGCTCACAGTAAGGGAAATTGTGACAGGGACTGCTGCCCCTGTCATGGTTGCTTCCTCCCCACCCACTCCAGCAGCCAGGCGAGGGTGTGGCCAGATGCCAGCGGGCAGGGTCCCTTGGGGAGGCGGGACAGGAACAGGGGTTATTCGCTCTCTCTGGCATTTGGCGGAGGGGACAGAAGGGGCCTTATTCCACTGCTTGCCCCTGCAGGGAGGGAGCAGTGGCAGTGGCAGTCAGGGCAGACAGACCCGGCTGCAGTCCCCCAGGGGCAGTGGGAGTAGAGGGGGGAATAACCACCCTCTGTCCCCCTCTGTCTCAGGAGCCATGGTGGCCCACCACTGCAGCAGCAAGTGAGGAGTGCCCAGCAGACCTGGCTCAGGTTGCTGCCAGTGGGACAGGCAGGGGGGAATTAAACCCCTCTCTGGCCAGTTCAGTCCGGGCTGGCCCTCCCCCTCCCCCCCAGCACAGCTTCCCTGCAGCCAAGGGCACATTCCAGCACCCCCTGGCTGCAGGTTTGCCTCAGTCCAGAGGGAATGTCTGTGCTGTTACAAACCAGTTCAACCTAGCCAGGTTAGACTAACCTGCAAAGACTTAATCGATTCAGGCTTTGGCTTTTTGAATGTCTGTCCCTAGCCAAAAGGTCATAGCCCTCTGGCCAGTTCCATTGCTGAGTAGAGTTTGGTAGTGTTACCTGTACTTTGAGGGCAATTGCTTATTTTTGCATTCCTTGGGAATGGATTAATTGGTAGATCTGCTATAGGCAGTTTAAGTCTGTAAGGAAAACAACTTTAATTAAAAAGTCAAAGTAAATCACTTACCATCAAACAGAACTAGTAGGTTAAGGATGTATGTAACCTAAGAATGAACCATTTGGTCATTTAATTAATGACCAATTGGTACATCACACAAGTGATACGGTTGTCTCCAAGCTTCTTCCTCTTTGGCTCTTTCATACTGTCAGTTTTTGCCCACTAGCATCAGTAGCAGTTGCTAAGCCTTGCACAGGTTGTATAGACTTTCTCCAGAGGAAAAAGTGTTTTGGCAAAAGCATGTTAAGTCAACTTACATTTACACTAAGGCTTTAGCAGAAGTAGAATGTCAAAAAATAAAATCACATGTTAACAAAAGATTCTAGGATATAGCTGCTCTCAGCAAACTGGACTGGCATGGCCACTTTGAATGAGCTAGCTTGGTGCTAGAAGCGGTGAGCATGGCCACATTAGCACAGCCCTCACCAATACCAACTCATAAGAACCATGACTTCTTGATGGGCAGTGTCTAGTCTTTAAAAGTTGTTTTTGCATTTTGTGCATTAAGAAGAGAGGTTCTGGGTTTGGATGGAAAAGAGCAAAATACAAATTTTCTTCAGCAGCTCAAGGAGAAAGGTAATGGCATAAGGTTTATTTAATTTGCCCTCAAAGTCATGGTGAGAGAAACTATTTTCAAAGCTACCAGCAGTTCCCATTCAGTCAAGCACGAAGTTTAGGCTTTAGAGTCAAATTGCTGAAGCTTAAGTGCTTCAGTGGGTACCAGTGGAATTTTTCACATAGGTAAGTGCCTGGCTAAATTGGAGCCTAGAAACTTCTCAGTTTAAGATTCACAGGTTTTGAACAAGCCCATATTAAATTTAGCTCCTGTGGTGATAGCTAGGCTGCCTTCATACAACAAAACGTGTAGTTACTGATATTTTTTTATTGTTGTTAGTTTTAAAAGGAGAAAAAGTGGTCATCTTTTAATTTAATTTAATTTTTTTTTATTACTTGCTGTTTCTGAAATGATTTAACCCAAGTGATTTAACCATGCCCATGCCCAGCAATGGAGTATGACACTACCTATGGCCATCACTCATCTCACGGTCTTTTGTGAAGTGGTGACATATTCTGATGTTACAACTTTTATGAGAGAAATGAATCACACCAAAGTAGTATTTTGTCAGCATGAAAATCACATTCTTGTCTGAAAATGTTGTATCTGTTATTCCTGGTGGCATCTACAATCACCTATAATAAATAAGGGCTTTAAACTAAGATTGCCGGGGGATGAGGAAACATTCACTGGAGCATGCCTGGGGACCAGCACACAAGAAAGCTCCAAAGTTGGGGACACTAGGAGAGCCACTCTTGCAAGAGCAGAGGAAATGGTTCTCCCTTAGCATGACAGGAAATCGAGGTCTCAATTGGAGGACTCAGGTGCCTGTACACTAATGCCAGCAGCATGGGGAACAAGCAGGAGGAGCTGTCCTTCCTACTCTCCAGTGGGCTTTACAATTTAGGAGGGATTCTGGAGACCTGATGGGACTCTTCACATGATTGGAATGTAGCTATAGAGGGTTATGTCCTGCACAGAATAGACTGAATAGAGTATAAAGGTGGAGGTGTAGCTCTCTATGCCTAGGGACAGACATTCAAAAAGCCTGAGCCTGAATTGATTCAACCTTTGCAGGTAAATCTAACCTGGCTAGGCTGAACTGATTTCCAACCATACAGACAATCCCTCTGGACTGAGGAAATTCAGACACATGCATGCAGTGGCTCAGGCTAGAAGCTGGGGGGCATTAGAACAGCCCTCCCTTCCCTTGCACAGAGTTGAGCTGAGTGGGGCATTGCTAGGCCCCAGCCAAACTTTCTCATTAGCGAAGTCTGCCTGCATCATCCCAGGCTTTTCCCTCTGGCTGCTCAAGGGGTGGGAGAGTTGTCAGCCCCCATACCCGTGCTAGCACTCTGAGGCAAAGGTGGGTGTGCATCTGTTGATGATATGGAGCTTTTCAAGGTGAAAGGAGTGCATGAAGAGTGGTTGTTCCTGTAGGACATCATCCTTGAAGCACAAAAGAAGTCCATTCCCATGTGGTGGAAAGATTGCAGAAGGGCTGGGAAGCCCTCTTGACTTAACAGGGATATCATGGTCCTCTTGAAAAAGAAGAAAGAAGTATACAAACAATGGAAGCTTGGGACAGTCCCCAAAGAGGACTATACAACAATGGCCTGCACTTTTAGAGAGCAGATTAGAAAAGCTAAGGCAGCAACTGAATTTAAACTAGCAACAGAAGTCAAGGACAATAAGAAGTCCTCCTTTAGGTATGTAGGGAACAGGAGGAAAACAAATGGAAGCGTGGGGCCACTGCTTAACAACTCAGGACATCTGGTTACTGACACTCAGGAGAAAACTGAACTCCCAAATGACTACTTTGCTTTGGTATTTCCCTGGACTAAGGGGAAAATCACGCTAGATAGGGTACAAAATGGGCATAGTGGGAATGACCGCCTTCCTACTGTTGACGTTAAGCTGGTGCATGATCAGTTACAAAAGTTAGACATTTATAAGTCAGCAGACCAGATGAACTTCATCCAAGAGTGCTGAAGGAGCTGGCCAAAGTCATCACAGGACCTCTGAAGAAACTCTTCCAGAATTCATGGCAGATGGGGGAGGTCCCTGAAGACTGGAAAGGCTAATGTTGTGCCCATCTTCAAGAAGGGGAGGAGAGAGGACCTGAGCAACTATAGGCCAATTAGTCTAACTTCTATCCCAGGGAAAATCCTGGAAAAATTCATCAAGTTATCTATATGTGATACACTTGCTGAAGGTAGCATTCTGAATGACTGCCAGCATGGCTTCATTGTGGGCAGCTCTTGTCTTACCAATTTCATCTCCTCCTATGACCAGGTAACTTGCCACCTGGATAAGAGAGAGGAGGTCGACACTGTATATACCTGACTTCCAAAAGACATTTGATCTGGTATCCCATGATGTTCTCGTGGGAAAATTGGAGGATTGTGGGCTTAACTGCTTGCCAGTTAGGTGGATAGGAAGCTGGCTGCGGGGTAGGACCCAGAGAGTTCTAATGAACAGATCTGTGTTGTCCTCACAAGAAGTGGCCAGTGGTGTCCCTCAGGGGTCAGTGATTGATTCAGTGCTTTTCAACACCTCTATCAGTGATTTGGATGTGGGGTGTAGAACTCACTGGCCAAGTTCGCGGATGACACCAAGTTATGAGGGAGTGTGGTCATGCTTGAAGATAGGCTGCAGATACAAGTGGACCTAGACAGGCTGGCAAGTTGGGCAGATTGAAACCAGGTGAAGTTCAACATTGAGAAGTGTAAAGTGCTCTATCTGGGCATGAACAATTCCCAACATACTTACAGGCTCAGTGGCGCCAAACTGACTAGCACCATGACTGAAAGAGACCTGGGGGTAATAATAGATCATAGTAAGAACGTGAGCTGTCAGTGTGATGCCATAGCCAGCAGGGCAAATAATACTCTGAGATGCATCAATCGATGCATCTCAAGCAAAACCAAGGGAGTGATTCTTCTGCTTTACTCAGCATTGGTGAGACTGCAGCTGGAGTACTGTGTCCAGGTCTGGGTGCCACACTTCAGAAAGGACATGGAAAAGCTTGAGAGTCCAGAGAAGAGCCACCTTTATGATCAGAGACTTACAAGGCAAAATGTACAAGGAAAGGCTGAGGGACTTGGGACTCTTCAGCCTCAAAAAGAGAAGGCTGAGAGGGGACTTGGTAGCAGCTTACCACTACATCAGGGGAATACATCAAGGGCTTTGTTGGTGAACAACAAGCCAGGAGTAATGGCCACAAACTCCTGGAAGACTGTTTCAGGCTTACCGCTAGGAAAAACTTCATCACAGTCAGGGTGTCAAGACTGTGGAATAAACTCCCTCCAGAGGTGGTGCAATCACCTACTCTGGAAATCTTCAAGAAGAGATTGGACGGTCACCTCGCTGGGGTCACCTGACCCCAATTGTCTTCCCTGCCTAGTGCAGGAGGGCTAGGCCGAATGATCTTTGAGGTCCATTCTAGCCCCTTACAATCTATAAATCCATAACAGAAAATGAAAGCATTTGTCCATCTTTAATTTTTTTCTATTATAATTCTGATATTTTAATGAAATCCTTCTGTGTCTGTTTGTTAGAATTTGTACATATTATGTCTGTGAATATCTATATAAGGACATTCAAGAGTACTGGATTTATTTTTAACAGGAGCTAGGATATTGATTGACTTAAGTAAATTAAGTCTTTGGGAGTATTCCACAGGTGTTAGTATTGGATTTAAAGCAGACTGCTTCCTGTCCATTAGTACAGTACACATACTTTCCTTTGGTAGACTTTCCTTTCTCCTGATTGAAAGCCCTGAAGCCATTTATCCATAAGAAATGTTGCAGTGCAGTGGATTTATGCACACAGAGCTCCAAACACAAAATCTGGATTTATACAAGGGCATATATTATTGATAGGTAAACCTCAATCATCCCCCAAGAATCAAGTTTCCTACTTATAGAGTTGGTGTCAGAATTTCTTTTACTAATAGCTTATATCTTTACACCTTGACTTTGACAGACATATTCTGCATTACTAGCTACTAAGACAATGATAGGTGTAGCATACTCTGGAGAATCATAAATCTTTTTGATTTAAATAAAATGAGGCTTAAGAGAGCAGAATTGGCCTAATTTACTATGAATTGACAATTGTGATTTATTAACAAGGACAAGGAAGTCACTAAAAAGTGCTGCTGCCATGGCCAATTATTGTTTAATCAGGTGCCAGATGAAGCCAGACTGGTACAGAAGATAACTATGCAATGCTGAAGACATGGGGATATAAATAACTTTGCGCTGTATTTTTACTACAGTCACTAATGCTGTGAAAGTTTTCAGAAGCAGGTAAGTCATCCAAATATGTTGGTGGAACAAAAATTAAATATATTAATTTTCATCTTTTCTCCTTCAAACACTTCTGGTGGTGTTTCTCCACTAATATTTCTCACCATGTGTTTGAACAATCATGGGAAGAATTTAAATTGGATTATTGTGTCAGTGAAAGGAGAGCTTATAAGCATATATCTAAAAAAGAAAAGAAAATGGCTGGCTGGCTGGGTGAATGAGCTGGTCCAGTTGGCATCAAATCCATTCTGAAACTTAGTCCAAAACCCAGAAGTGACCAGAATGATTTTTTCATATCATTTTAAGTTAATTAGATCATTAATAATAACTATCTTAAAGTACAGCTTTTTAATAGTCACGATAATTAGACATTAGATTATTTATCACCACAAGCAGTAATCTCACCTAGAGGTGGAAAAGGCATGAAAGATTGTGATAGAGTCTGCACTGACAAAGAGTAGACGCCGCCTTTTTGTAAGTAACAGATGAACAAAATCTGTAGGAGTCACTGCTTCTACCTGGCAATCTAAGAATAATCAGGGCCAAAAGTAGTTGGCTATTATCCATGCCAAATAATTTTTGTACATGCCTTTAGCAGATGGATCAGGCACAAACCCTGCCAAGACTTGTTGTTGCTTAACCCTGCCAACTAGCATCATCTGCAGTTTATCCAAGCTGAACTTTAGTCACTGGATTTTGGGTAGATAATATAAGGTAAACTAGGAAACTGCAACACCTGGATGTGCTGAAAAACAGACATCTATCTGAGTGACTTCAGTTTTGTGAAGTACAGTGATGTACATGCAGTACTTCCCACAGCAGTGTCATTTGCCATTAAATCCTTTATCCCAAGAGGTTTCTGTAGTAAAACATGAATGGGACCAGAATAGTACAGTGAATAAACTGGTTTTCAGCTCTATATTTCATATCCATCCTTTCATAGGAATTTTGATTAGTCATGCATTTTAAAGCTATTTTGATTGTCTTATAGTCAACATCTCTGATTGTCACTGAGATCCAGACATTTTCTTCACAAAGATATGCACCTAGTTTGATCCACATATTCCTTTCTTTGAAGAAGTCCATCTACTTTGTGCAGCAGTTCGCATTATAGGGTGACATGCTTTTTAAATTAGATTTTATTTGTACATTGCATTTAATTAAGTTTTGTTTTCTCTTAACAGCCTCAACACAGATAATATTGGTTTCTTACACAATTCAACAGCTTAGTGATATAGCAGTTATAAATGGGACTTCATGAACTTTTCTTACCAAATTTATGTTAGCTACACTGATTGGATAGCTAACTTGATCCCATCATTTTGCTTAGCCATCTCTGTCAAATTCCTCTTGCTTCTCCTAATGTCTACTTACACCATGTATCTTACCTCACATAGGTATTAAAAGGAAGCTGTTGTATACTTTGTTTCTATGTTTTTCCCCTTCTTAATGTACTTTCAAAAGTTTAAACTTAATTTCCCTTTCTCAGAAAGGTGGGGGGTTTTATGTTTGTTTCTGTTTGTTTTCTTTTTCACTTACTTGCAGCTAAATTTTTTTCCTCTTCTCTCACTCTGTCAGCCTATCCTTGGATGAAGACACATAGCTTTGTCTTGTTTTAGTTACCTCATTGTTCATATATTCACTGATGCCTTCACCCTAAAATCATATCTGTGCAGGGGGACCTTTATGTCTTTGCTGAGTCCCACTGCCCCATGCAGGTATGGTTGCAAGACCAGAGCAATCAAAAAGGATATCGGAGACATCAGCACACTAATGAAAACTAAGTTTAAGAATCTTGGGGTTTCCCTTACCAGTGAGATGGCTCTATGGCAGTGAGTAGAGTCATGCATTAATATCTGTCCTTCCTTAATTTCACAGCAGCAGGATATTAAATTACTAAAGCCAGTAGATATTGCAGATTTGGATGGCATTTCTGAACTAATAAACATGTAAAGGTAGTGTAAATTTTGGATTATGTGCTTGTAAGTTGCCCTTTAAGCTTATCCTATGACAGATTTATGTAGTCTTCTCTTGTGCAGTAAAGATGGTTTATGATGCGTTGTTCTGAATACCGGTAAGTTGAGTAGAATGATATTTATGAGGTTGTTAGTTGTGGGGTATGTGTGTGTTACTTTGATATCTGGAATATTAATGGATTCTGTTATCCATATGGCATTTTTGTAACTGGTGTTTTGGTGCATTATCTTCCCAAGTGTTAGAACTTTGATATAGGCAGTCTGGCAGAATAAATCAGAGCTCCAAAAGACTGAAGTAAGGAGCTGAGCTGAGCCAGGGGTCAAGATCCCAGGGGTCAAGATCAAGAAGTAGGAATAAAGCTGGAGTCTGAGATCCAGAAACTGTTGTCAGAACAGTCCCCCAGACCAGGAGATCTGAGATACTGGAGGCTGCCAGGCAGGAACAGAAGCCAAGCTGAGGCCGGAGCAGCAAATAAGGCAGATGCATGAAAATCAGAGCTGAACCTGTGATGGGTCAAGACTGAGGTACATTGAGTAGCCAGAATATAGCTGCATAAACTGTCTTTAACTCTAGGGCCACAGCCAATCATGCCAAGCAGGTTAAACTTGCTCAGCTTAAGCTTGCTCAGGTTAAGCTTGCTCAGCCCCAGCCAGGACAAACCAGCTTTACAAAATGCTGAGCATTGCATTGATTGGTCTCCATTGGTCTTCCTAGATCATATTTAAAAGTCTTTGAATTTGCTTTGAATTAGTATCTGCAATAATATATGAAAACTGTACCATCTGTTTTCTCTATATTCAGTTTCAACACGGTCTTTTATTAATATAGTGAGAAAAGTTAAGAATTTGTATACATTTGCTTGTAAACCTTTTTCTTTGTCCCCACAGTTCATTCTTCTAGATTGCTTTTGTGTATCAGAAACATATTTTGCTATCGAGTAAGAATGCAGTTATCTAGAATGAAGCTTTGTTATTTTCAGCTCGTGGAAGCCTTATAAATCTCTGTATCTCTCTGAGGCTGTGGAGATCACTGTTCCTCTAATTCAAAGGGCCAAAAAGTACAATGTTATCTCCTGCTCTTTTTCCTGTTTCTCTGGATTTTGCCTACCTGAGTACTCTGAGCTCCTTTAGTCTTTTTCAATGGAGGCACAAACTTCTCCCTAACTTCTTGTCATTGATGGTATCTGATGCCCACTAAAGAATTATACTGTTGTTGTTTTTTAACAAAATGATCTTTTATTGACTGCAGCCACCATATGTTACAGCTACAGGAAATTTCTCTTAGTTACAATGTGGTTGTCCTGTTTACATGGAATAATCACTTTTATGCCTTCTGTTTTATCACTTTCTTTACCCTGAAAATATTGTCTCTGGTAACATTTCAATAACCTTTAAACTCAGCATGACTCAGTGAAGATTAATGTTACAGAGAACAAGCCAAGGAGGGATGGTGGAGTTTTTCATCCTTTTATAAGGATAATTCTAATATTTCATTCTTAAAACAACATAAGGAATCAGCAGTAGGTCTTGTAACTTCATCTTTCTGCAGATAGTAGTTAGTTGGCATCCTCTTGATTATTTCTGGAGTTACTTACATGTCAGCTACCCCATGATGAAATGCATTCAGTAGGTTTTTTCACATTTTCAGTAGGTAACAGTCTTTAAACCAAATTTGATCTCTGTAAATGAAATAATCACAGAATTACTTCAAAGCTGAGGCAATTGTCCAATTTTATTCTCATGTAACTAAGTTGAATTGGGACCCTTGCAAGATTTAAATAAAAGGGATTATTATATTTAGTTGTTTATCTCTTGACCTATCAAACCTCCACATTTTTATGCTTTTCGGAACAAACACAAGTTTTGTTTTTTGTAAGTCACCTTCTAAAACCAGAGTAGAAAATTTACTCTAGTAAATTTAGCTTGTGAGGCAGACATGTGCCTTTCCTTAAGAAAACTTATTACTAAATTGAATAATTCTGAATAAAAAACGTATCCAGGTTATTTATCCTCTTGCTTAGGAACTATATGAGAGCTAACTGAGTTCCTCTGTTTCTTTCATATGTACTTCATTTTATAAATTCTGAAAATTCCTTTGTTATGAATGTGAAGAGCTTTTGAAGAATTAGGTGTTTGACCTGTGTGTACTGGTAAAATGGGACTTCAGGCATTTACTCCTTTGGTTAGTGCACAAATTCTCATGGCAAAAATACAGAAGAAAGTCTAAATTCAGTTTGTGTCAATTCTTGTGTACGTGATTTTGAAATGTACTGTCCCTGAATATTTATGCTATTAAAATGCAGTTGGGCTATTTTCAGAGAGCACGTTTATGAGGGATCTGAGTATGGACAAATCAAGGTAATTGAAAATATTGGCTGCATTTTGATGGAAACACCATGTTTTCTTGCATACAACATGCACATTTTTCCAAAATCAGCTGCTTGAAATTGGAGTGTGCATTCTAAATAAAGGAAATGCAGTGGGTGCATCCACACGTGTGCTTTACTGCTGAGTAGACTAATTAGCTCCACAGTAAAGCATCACCATCTACATGTGCACCAATATTAAAATGCAGTAAATTAATTAACTCTGCCATAAGATAGTATTGTCGGAAACAGTACTATCTTATGGCAGAGTCATTTGCTGCACAGAAACACACGTGGCAATGACTGGGACCGCAGCAGTTTGAGTCAGGACGGAGCAGGCCTCAGGGTGGCAGCAGTCCTGGGGGTTTAGCCACTTGCCTCTGCAGTTTCAGCACTCTCATGGTCCAGCCAGCCCCCTTGCCACACAGTGCCGCCACCTGGACCCCAGGGCTGGTCCCCACCCCAAGTCTGCTGTCAGCCCGGGCTGCTCCACCCCCACTTAAACTGCTGTAGTCCTGGGAGCATCTGCAGACTCTGCACCTGGGAGCAGCTGGCTGGTGCAAACTGCACTGGAGTTTATCACGTCACCTTAATAACACATGTAGATGCACCCAGTAAGAGCAGCTTTTGTTGCTTTGCTGCTTAGCGAGCTAAAGCAAAAGTAAAGTCTGCACATGATCTACACTGTTGATAATGCCTTGATTTGAGGATGACTCTACCATAGCTCATTGATGGGCTCTGAGGTGACACACAATCCACAGGGAACAAATCATTGAGTATGCTTGGCTCTTTGGATGTTGCTACTCAGTTACTTACTACAAGGAAAGTTCCTTTTTCTTAAGTCTGTCTTTCAAAAACAAGGTGCAAATCTTATCCAGATGTGCATTTTACATGATAAAATACAGTGATATTACAGTATGTGTAATGAGTTCCTTAAATATTGTTATATGTAGTAATAGTTTCTGTATCAGTAGGCCCTTGTTGTCCACTGGTGAAAGAAAGCTACCTATGACTTATGAACTAAAGCAGAGCCAGAGAAGTAATTTACAGCAAGTAATTTGACAAATTTTGGCTTTCTTTTTGTTTAAGGATTATCACAGATAATCAGACTTTTTTGTCTCTTGTAACTGTTGAGACACTTCATGTGATACTCCATAGCCTGAAGTGCTATCTGTGAACTGTTTGCTCTGAGGTTCCCCTTGTTTCTTCAGTTTGAAGTCTATCCTAAACCAATTGCATTCAATGGTAAAAGTGCCACTGATTTCAGTAGCACAGGATCAAGCCCTCTGTGGCATGTGGCATGTGTTACATGCTGCTTCCTGCTTGCCTGACTCTCTTAGAAACAGGTAGAGGAAAATGCAAAATATCGGGATGCATAGCTAAATGTGTGTGCTGCAAAACCCTGCATATGACATTTAAGTTTTCCATAAACAAAATAATCATTCACAGAAACCAGTTTAAATGATTAACATATTGTCAAAAACTTGTGTTTTTGAATAAAACAAATGTTTGCATCGCCCATGTTTGTTCTTGCCCTATTGTCCAACTCTCTGTTGGCTTATGCCAGTTCTCAGTGGCTTTTTGCTGTTCGTGCCATAACATTTTCCAGGATCAAATACAAATAGAGGCCAGCATTGGATTCCAAAATTTCAGACAAGTATAGTGAAGAACAACTTGCTATATATAACACAGTCCAGTACAATTGATTTTACTCAATTTAATCAATTTCAATCAGTGTTGAGTCTAAAACAAAGGAGTGAAGCTTTCTAAGTACCTCAGGCTGGGTTCTGTTCTCAGTTCGAGGAGTTTTTAACCAGAACAGTTCTTCTGAAGTTGGAGCGAATTGAGGTCAATGCAGGAGTTCCAGCTTTACATGGGCATGTGTGAAGCCAATATATGGGTGTGTGTGTGTTCTGTCTGGCCAGCTGAGAAATGAAAGCCATCATCAAAAATGTTTCTAGGGTGTTGCATTTTGCCTTATCATCATTTATAGCAGAATTAGAAGCTCCTAAAAAGAAAGTGTTTCAGTCAAAGACTAGAGGGATCCCCTTTTGTTTACCTAAAAAGAGTTTACCTTTTGAGGTCTTCTACCTCTTTCTCCAGTCCAGTCTTGATTCACACACCAGTAGTCTTAGCGCAAATGTTCAATATGAGCTGAACTGACACTAAAATAAATTCCTTGTTTCCCTATTCTCATTGTAAATTGGAACCAGAGAATTGCCATAATTATTTGAAAGATATTTTCAACATGTCTTTAGGGCTCTTCTATGTGGAAGACAAATTAACTAAAGGTGTGAAGGCACATTAAAGCACATTATGAATGATCTTATTCAGAAGTAAAGGATCCTTAGTTTGCTGTGGATTAATCAATACCAGTATTTTAAACAGTCTCATCTCTCTCAGAACAGTCACATATTTTCACAGTCTTTTATGTAATAAAATACTTCACATATATAGCACCTTTATCTCAAGGACCTGAAGGTGTTGTGCAAACAATTGACTCATGTTTGCAAGGGAGACACAGGTGTCCTACTGCTTTCAAATGGGATAAAGTAAGGTAAAATGGCTCTGATTTACCTAATGCCATATAGTAAATTAGTGAAATAATCAACAGCCTGACACAGCAGAACACATTGTTCAGTTTCCATGTTGCCAGAGGCCCTGGAAAACCAGCAACACAGGTGTATTCAATAAAAGACTGGGAACTGTCCACTAAATATGTGAGGTCAGAGGATGCCTTGGAAAAGAGATGCTCTCATTTTAACTATGATCCTTAATATTTTTCCTATAAATCTCAAGCCAGTCTGCCCAACTGTATTAAAAGTAATGGGATTATGCTACATTGACTGTTTGAAAAGCTGCTCTAAGGATGTTGTTAGGACTTTTTGAAAAAAACCCAAATGCTAGCTTTTTGTTTTGCTTGTTGCTATGGTTAGTTAGCTCACAGAGTGTTTTCAAATTGTGATGCCAAGAGAAGAGAGAGAGCATGTGAAATTGCAATGATATCTACAGTATTGAATCATCTGCAAAATACTCAGTTTACCAGGGATATGGAAAAGCATTTGTGTTGAACATTTGAGAAATATTAAAGATGGCATGTTCCCAGCCTCCCTAGGCTAACACGACCAAGCACATAGGATTTGCAACACAGATGGACAAAGCACAGGCAACATTGCAGTGGGTGGCAGCCTATTAGCTCTGTGTGGCCGGCATCCCCTAAGTGCTGTGAAACACATGGTGCCAAAACAAAAGCTGCATGAGCTTCCCTCTTCACTTTCAACTTTCTCCCCTGAGGCCTCTGAGACTCAGTATTTCAAATGGAAGATGCCAAGATTTTTGGCAGATGCTTCAGTATGTATGAAGCAGAAAGAATCTGTGCCAGTTCCTGAGTGAAGCACTAGTATGTCTGCTCCTGATACTTCGTTTGGGGAGTGGCCTCTGCTTATTCCCAGTGATTCCAGTATTTGATCAGCTCTGTCTCCTCCTTTTTGGAACTTGATTTCCTGAACCCTTCACTTCAGATTCTGAACATCCAAAGAGCATTTCTGCTTTTTGACTGGAGGAACCGTCCCCAATCCATTGAGATCTTCTCTATCATATGCAAGGGAGGGCAGCTTCCTCTGGTCCTGTTCTACTCTCTGAGTCTAATCTCTCTTCAGTTTCTCCCTCTGTAAACTGGGAATGTTATTTCCCATCTGATAGTGTAGAGGATAAATATCTTGGCATTTGTGAGACTCATACCTCCAGTGACTGGGAATGCGAGAGTATAAAGCACCTGGATGTGTAATGCATGTGATTAGCAGCCTGGACAGAGAGTTGTCAACTAGCTTTCCATTTCTCTGCAGCTTTCACATCTACAGGTGGTCTTTGAAAATGTCTCAGCTAACTAAAACAGATTCTGCAGCCATCTGAGGTTGACGAGCCTGAAACAATGTGGGCTCATTCTGTTTGTACAGATTTGCACAGCATCTATGATAGGAACCTCAGCCACTGTCTTCAACACTGGTCCCTACCCTGAGGAGCCTCGTATTCATCCTGCAGTTGAATCTATATGTATTGAACTCAGTATCCATCAGGAGCAGATCCATTTTACAAAATTGCAGTGTATGGGTAGCTTGAACATTCAAAGACTCAAAAGACAAAGAGGAAGCTAGGGAAGATAGGACAAGGAATTTGCACAAGGTGGCATTTGCAGGTTTATAGACATTTGCATTTTGTTCTGGATTCAGCCAGATCAGCAAGATATTAACCTAACTCCAGCCAAAGACAAAGCTGTGAAACCTGCTCCTAAATATGTTAAAGTAGGAGTCCCATTCTCCTATATTGTACACAGCTACTTTTGGATCATGGAACCATTCTGTTCTTGTAAAGACTATTAAACTTCATTATTGTTGTAACTCATAGCATGAACAATTATGTTAAACAGGGAAAATTCATTTTTAAAAAAGCAGATATAATTTGAAGTACTTTACTTGTGTTTGAATATGGCCTTTAATTGTCAGAATTGGCTTTGTTTGTCAGTCAGTAACCTTTTTAGGTTGTGGGCCAGTGACCAAATCTGGGTCAGCGGTGGGTGGGGAGGACAAGCACTACAACCCACTGTCACTACTGCTTTTCTGTGCAGTTACACAGCAAGAGTGTCTGCCTCTGGCAATTGTCCCTGCTACAGGAAACCAAATGGAGATATGGTGCAAATGGAGAAATAAAAATAAGACCTGAAAAACAAGATAGACTCGTCCAGATGGTATGTATTACTAACTGAATTTCTATTGAACTTTCCCCAATAGGGTCGAGACTGCAGTATGCCCATTAATGCCTGCATTCAGAATCCATGCCAGAATGGAGGGACCTGCCATCTCACTGAGACAAATAAAGATGGATTCAGGTAATAGAGAGTGAATTGCATTTCAAACAAGATAATGAGCTGAATTTACCTTGCACTTGTCTATTTTATATTAATGAAGCCTAATGGGCTTTTTTTCTTGTTACAGAAACTGCTGTACAGGACAAATAATATTTTTTCACTAGACATTAAATTAATTTGTTCTCATTGGTGACACATTGTTTCCTCTGAAACAGGCATCCTTATTTTGTCTTAATAGAATGCATACTAAAAGCTGTTTTGTGTAATCCCCCAATCTGCTTTGTGTTACCCATAGGCTAATTTTCCTTGGGGCATTTCAAACACACATACACACTCCCTTTTTTTATTTGTAAAATGAGCATCTGTTGCTTGACAACCAGATGCAAAATGTTTTTATGCTGAACAATCTCATAGTCCAGTAGGCTTTAAGGAAACAATCGAAAAATGTGGGAGATTATGTCAGATCTTGGGCTTACTGCCCGTAAAAGAACAGCCTTCAAAACTTAACATCTTGCATTTTGCCCTCCTCACGAAAGCAGGGTCAGCCCAGTTGTTACTCAGATTGGACACTTCCAAAAGAGAACCGTGAGGCTGAGTGAAGTGATGTGATTTAGCAAATGGATCTCTTCCTTCTGAAATAGTATTTCTCTAATTCCCTGTGTGTTTAAGGGACTTTGTACTGTTCATTGAGGTTATTTTTCAGCTGAAACAACTAGAATATTCTATATACTTTTCGCATCAGGTTTCTGGGATGACATTTTGGAAATTAGTTGCTAAAACCTTGACCAAACTGTTAGCCTATATTTATTACACTGCAGTGCTGATGCTGCCTTAACTACAGTAGCAGTGCTATTGTGGCTGGGCTTCCTGGTGTAGACATCCCCTGAATGAGAGACTGGCCACTTTGGAGTTTTGTCATCACAGCTGCATGAGCTCTGGGGTTTGGCACTTTCACACTCCAAAATTAAGCTAGCTCTGTGTCTTAGAACAGAATTTGTAACATAGACAAGGGCCTATTCAAGTATTTGTGGTATCTTTTACTCAAAAGGGCCCTGGTTTGTAGCTTCTACTGCATATATTAAGTTTGTACTTCCTCTCCCAAAACACTTGTGAGGTGTTCTGATTGTAGGAATCACTGTCTTCTCATCCCATAGGTAGCTGCATATCAATGTTGGCTAGGTGAGACAAAGAATTGTAAGTTTTATAGACTGTATAAAACCATTTTGATTGCCCAGAACAACTTCAGTCAATGTGGGATCTTATAATTTAGTATATCCTAAATGTCATATCCATTGCGGTTTTAAATGACTTGCTCCTTCAGTTAGAGTTGGTGAAAAGAACATTGATACAGTCATATTCTTCCAGAACATTTTGCAAAACTGCATTAAAAAACTTTTACAGAACTGGAGTTCTCAAATTTTGAGAAGATATAGAAAGAGCAAGGACAGGCTCCAATGGCATCTGAATGCCCTTTTTGAACATATTCAGGCGGAAAAAATGATTTCAATGTTTCATTTTGAAGTAAAATGTATAGCAACATTTTTATGTTGTTTCCTGTTATATATAACCATAGGCACAAAATTAAAAAAAAAGGCAAATATAGACCAACTATTTAAAATGATATAGAAGTAGAGGTTTCATTGGTGTAATTTTTAAAAAATTGGGTTCCTGCTCTATTTCAGAATAAAGGCTTAACATCTCAAAATCCTTTGCAGAGTGGACCTTTCACCACTAAAGCCACAGAAGCAGTGCTATAGTGGCTGTGCTTCCTGGTATAGACATCACCTGAAAAGTCAGAATGGCCTGCAGGCAGCAGACAAATGTCCACATTGCAGTTTTGCTATTAACCTATTGAGTTCTATAGATCTTCTTTATGTTAATTTCCTTTTATATATCTAATCTGTTTAAGTACCATGGACTCCACTTTTTTCTGGAGGAGCTGACCTATAAAACATAAAGCATTAACATTTGTCTGCACTGACAGATACTTTCATGGGGCAATAGCCAGAAAAGAAAAGATAAGGAAAAGCTTCAAGCTCCTTTTTGAAGGGAAGTCTCTTCTCCAAAGGATGGCACCAGTTGGAGTTACATGTATATAAATCTGTGTGCATCAAAATGAGAAAATATCCCCTTAGATTATATGCTGTGAGGAAGTGAACGTCAAAAATGTTTCAATGAGAGGCCTCCTTGGAATTTTCTGTTGTGTGGCCTGTAAAAGAAATTATATCTTCTATATATTTTCTTCCCTGGAGAAATATATTAATACATAAACTCAGCTGCCAAACTTGTCAAATCTTTACTCTTGTAAAAGGAAACTTAAGCCAAAGCTTTCCTCCCCATAAAATGCCAAGCAGTTTAACTCTCAAGTTTCTGTAGTCTCAAACAAGCAAAATTACCTTTTAAATAATGGTAAGGTGATGACATAAACCAGCCAAAGGCAGGAAATTCACAGTTAAGGCTGAGATTCTATCCTCCCTCACCCCTGTCTCTCCTGCTGTGCCTAGGTATCACAAGGGGCTCTACACAGCAGGTGATTTCAGTTTTCATATTTACTGTAATAGCTAGTCGCAATGGAGTGGGTGCATGCAAGAGTTCAGCTGGAGTTCTCAAATCTGTTCTCTTGTCAACTTTTTATTTTTTAACATATTTTACTCTGAATCATTGTCATGGTTTTTAAAATGGCAGGTTTTTTTTCCTTTCAAAAAACAGATAAATGACACTGCATGGCTCAGAGGGGTGGTAATACAACATGAAGCCCTTCTTTTCTCTAAATCACTGATTCAAATCCCATCCAGGTCAGTTGTGACAAAGGTTGCCCAGTCAAAGCTTCTTGGTGAGATTCGTAAAATGAGATGATAATGTCAAGCATGTGTCCATGTCATTTAGCACCCCTTAGAGCCTTTGCTGAGAGTGTGACAAAGGAATGCATGGGTCACAGTGACAGAGCTATCAACTGCCTCACAGAGCTAGCCCAAGGTAAACAGCAGATCATTGGCAGTATTCAGTGTAGGGAAACATATATATTCCCCATATCATTTTATGTGATTAGATATAAAGAGAATTTCATTGTCCAAAGCTGTTACTTCAGTGCCATCCACAAACTTTAAGCTTGCTTAAAAATGTAAAATCTTGAAGCTGAAAAGTTTATCGTATGCATACCTCCTAGTCCAAGGATAGATGAAGCACTTGGGGACTAGCAAGTCATTCCGTTGTTTTGCAGGTGCACAGAGTTATCTGCCAAAAAGGTTTGTTATAGGTTTCTGGAAAAGCTGATATTTAAAAAAAAAAAAAAGTCACAACAGCTGATTTTGAAGTATGATCTATTATGTCTCTATTTATTTTGTTATTGAGATACTAAATAATTTGATCTTAGCAGAGAAAAAATGCAACCAATAACTTTGAGTTTCCATTCGCTACAGTTCAGCCCTGAAAAATTATTCCAGAAATGTCATCATTAAGTTCCTTAATGATCTAAAGACTACTCAAAACTGCTCCAGTTAACAAATGAAAAGATGCACATTTCTAATAGCCAATTCGGAAAACTCAAACTGGGATCTGAAAATCCAGATTTTTTTTCTCTTATGCCTCAGTGCTTCTGATAAAGGTTCTATGTTCTGCCCTCAGTGCCAGTCTTGCAATGCTGTTGTCCTCAGACTATGCCCTTCTTTACATAGCTGAATCTGATTTGTCTAGACATTGAACTGAGTAAGTTATTTTTGAGTTATTTTGGTGGTGCACAAGAAATAAAAAAAAACACATCAGAAAGCATAAAAAGCAGCAGTGGTTTTCTTTTTAGTCACTAAATCATATCCAACTCTGAATAAACAGAAGAGGCAGATCCGTTATAACAACTCTCTAAGAATTTTTGTTCACCCCAAAGCCCTCTTCATACCCCTCTGAAAGGCAGCCACTTCTGGGATAGGGAATAGCAGCTAACTAGTGCTCAGGGTATTGCAGAACAGTGAAGAAAATTTTGGCTAGGATCAAGAGTCTTTAAGAATGAGACTGCTGCAAAATCTGGAAGAATAGGAAGAATTCTGACCTATAGATGGTTTAGGATTCAGTGAATTAGGTCTTCTCTATTTTACCTTGATGCTTAGCTTTGGAACACCTCCAAAAAATAAGTTACACCCACTTGTTTCTGTTTTGTGAGTGGCTAAGCCCAACAATTAGGTAGCATAGGTGGCTAAGAGTGCATGCCCCAGTACTCTTTTCAGGCTTTCCCAGGATGTCTGCAAGAAAATATGATATCTGAGATCCAGGGGAGGTGCTCTAACAAATAACCCTGTAAATTAATCAGCAGGGGATTTTTGCCAAGGAGTTCTCACTCTTGGGAACTCAGTGTCCTGAGCAGTCAGATGAAACTCACATTTGGTGACCTTCAGGTCATGCTGTAAATCTCATTTTTTCTTCTAGGCTTTTTCTTGGAAAATATGTACAAATCCTCCCAAACTAGCCCTCTTTCACCATTGTGTTCAACGTAAGGCCAAGTTTTAGCATTTAATTTCCACTTGCAGACTTGTGTATTTGAATGCAAATTGAAAAGAAGAATGACATATAAATAATAATGCAAGAACTTACCAGATAATAGGGGGAAAAGGTAGCCAAATGTCATAATGTCGACACTTTCCTTTCTTACAAAAATCAAATGCACCCTAATCCTATTATTTGTTAGCAGTTCCATATTCTGTAATGTCACTATTGTAAATCCTAGGATCATGGACAATGGCTGGCAAAATAACTGGCAACATGTTCTCTTGTTGTTTTCTTTTAAACTGAAAGAAAGATCCATGCTCCCAAACTGAGACCTTGGATGCCAAGTTGCAGCCTGAAGCTCATTTTTATGGCTGAGTTATAAACCCTTGAAAATGGGGTTTTGTAATGGAAAGGGGTGACATGATGAATGCACCACTTTATTTAATTAGACTTCTTTACCCTCCTTCGCCTCCTCTTGCCACAAAAGATGCTGTGCTAGCGCTTCTTTCTTATAGGCCTTCTGCAATCCCCTGGATCATTGCAGGGTCAGAAAGAGGACATTTTTTATTGGTACTAATGAGGTAGAGACAGGAAAAGAAAATATTTCATATTGATTTATTATGTTTTAAATTGGATTGATCTGAGCAGTTTGTTTTGAGTCGTTCACTGTGAAGAGTTTCCTCTTCCATCTAGCTCTCTTGCCCTTTGAATGACCAGTGTAGGATTGAGAGAATGTAGTTGCCAGTGTAACTTAGGTTTCTGTGCTATTCCTCATTTGGACACTTCTTGTTGTGACTGGTTGAGACACCTGCCCCATCGCCCTGCTTCCTGTGCCATTTTTAATTCCTTGGATTTCTAATGAGAGTGAATATGTAGGTAGCCCATTTCATAGGAGAACCCAGTGTCACTTCTTAGGATCATGGTCAGGCAGGTGTAGATTGTGTGTGTGCAGCCATCTATGGTCCCATAGTTTGGGGCTTTTGTACCAGGTCCTCACTCCTTGGATCACAAAAAGAGAAGACAGAGCCAACTTCATACCCTTGTATCTAATGTTATCATCCCTGCATCTGTGGCTCTTCCAGCTACCAAACCCTTCTGTTTCCTTGATACAGAACCCCAACAGTATCTACAAGTCACAGCTGTAACCACATAGCCATGCTGATTGCTTCATGTCCAGCCTGGACATCCAAGATATAAAACCACATACACTAGCTTTGCCTACCTCAGGAAATAGTCTTGACTCATTCAACAGTGGTCAGCGATTGGTATAGTTGCACTGCTTCTTTCCTTTTTAAATGATAATAAAAAACCCCTAACCTTTCCAAAGCACTTTCATGTTTAGATCTGACACTTTACAACCTCCCCCAACACACCCCCACCCAAGTGTCTTTGCCCAAAGCAGTGGTTCTCAATTTTTTAGAGTTCAGGCACCAAGGTTAAACTCAAAATACCCCTCAGAAAGTCCTCATTGTTAGTTTTCACTCATTTTTGACTACAGAAAAATAAGAGCAACTTTTCTGTTGCAAACAACTCAGAAAGAACACAGAAGGTCAGAATGTTTTTGACACTATGGCTAAGTACAGACAAAAATTGCAAGGCTGAATCAATTCAATCTTTGCAGGTTAGTCTAAGCTGTGTAGATTGAACCAATAAGCAAGTGAACAGACACTCACTTTTGATTTCAGAAATGCAGCCACGTGCCTGCAGTGACCCAAGCCAGAAGCTTTGTGGGGTAGAGTATGCCTTCTTGCTCAGTGGGAGCAAACAGCTTGGGCCAAAGCTACCCCACCTAGCCTGTGAGGGGGGGCTTACAGGGGAGGTGCAAAGCATCCTGGGATGCTAGGGGACTGTGAGTTAACTTGAATCTGGGATAGAAGTTTAATAAACTGATTTAACCTAAGTCAATTAAGTCTGATACTACATCTATCCAGGTTTACCTTAAACTGGTTTCAGGCATTTTGAAAGTGGTTTATGTGCACTAAACTTCTGTTGTGTTACAGATCCGAACTGGTTTCAGATGACTTATCCCAGCTTATGTGTAATTTCTGTCCCTAACCAAAAGATTCCTGTTTGAAATCTCTGGGTTTACCTTATGAATCATGTTTGTACACCTAACAGTGCTAGCATTGTGTGGCACCTTACAGTACCCTTGAAAGGATCTCAAGGCACCCCAGAGTGCTATAGTACCCTGGTTGAGAAACACTGGCCTAAAGAGAGAAAGCAACCCATAGGCAGCTAAGCTAATTGTTAGATGACTTTCTGACTCGGTCAACTCACAAGGCTTACCAAAGTCTGGCTAACACCTTGTTCAGCTGACTCTATATTGTTCCCATAAAAGCCACATTCTGCTTCTCACTTGAGCTATGCAAAGCTTCGGGCCCTGATTCTATTTGACAGAGATTTGATGTAATTTGGTGGCTGAATCTCTGAATCCAAATTGAATCAGAGGACCCTGTAATCTCTCCGAATCGATTCGGAACCCTCCGACTCAATGCGGAGAGATTTGGAAAGATTTGGAGATTGGGACATAGAGACAGCTTTAAAAGTTTTTTCTGCGTACTTCTAGGTAGCACTGGGTCATGAGTGCTGTGATGCTGGGGAACATGGAGTGGCCCACAGAAGCATGGGGGACTCCCCAGAGAGCTCAGCAGCAGACCTGGACATGGACCAGAAGCACTTCCGGTCCACTCCTGGGTGCCCCAGGAAGTGCATTGGGGCCCCCGCCGCACCCTCCCTCTGGCCCAGTGAGTGGTACCTCCTGGGTCTGGGGGTGGCACCTGGGGTCCCCCTGTGGCTGATTGCCAAGCTGGGAAGGCACAGGGGGGGCCCACAGCACGTTCCCTGGCAGATCCAGAAGTGGACTGGAAGTACTTCTGGTCCACTTCCAGGTTCGCCGCCGAGCATGTGGAGGTCCCCCCCCCCCCACACACTCCTGTGGGACGGTGCCTGCATCCCAGCATCACAGCAATCATGAGCCGTGCCTGCTACCTCAACGTATGTAAAAAATCTTTGAAAGCTGTGTCTATGTCCAAATCGCTGATTCTCCAAATCAGCATCGAATCTTTGGATTCGACCAAATCGAATCAGGGACAGTGATCCAAATAAATTAATCGAATCATTGTCCTTGATTCTGGCCAAATCCAAATCGAATAAGGCCTGTTTTGCATACACCTACTTCTCACCAAGAGCATCTGAAATTATTTTGTTTTTTCTTGGTCTTCAAGCTGTTGATTTGAGAAAAGCTTGTAATTCACAGTCCACTAGATAAACCTATCTCAGTTTTGGACTTTGAGCCATCCCTTCAACAAAATGAAACTTGTCCTGTCTCCTTTTAATCTTATCATATGGTGTTAAAAGTCTTCCCAAACTGACCTATCACACAGAATAAATGATGTAGCTTTCCATAATTTCCACATAGGCCAAAATTTGCTTCACAGCCCATTAAAACTAGACTTCTTAAGCAAATGAAAACTGAGCTTTAAGAAGATAAAATACTTAGCAAAGTATTTCTCAGCTGTGCTCAAGTCCTTGTAAATACAGGTTTCACATTAATACCTTTGTTTTTTTGGTTGGTTGGTTTTGTTGGGGGGGTCAGGAAGGATTATTGGTTATTTAGCTATGTTACAAAGGGTTGAAATACCTATTTAAGATGTGAGCTATAACAATATCAGCAAGGGGTATAGCGTGATGCATGAGAGAGGATTTCTTCTGCCCATATTATAAACAGATGACTGCAGGCTGCTGGTGTCACCATTCACTCACAACTAGGGCCAAAAGCACTAAGTAATGTCAGTTCTACAGAACAGCAGACATTTACAGCTATGGCAAATTTGGCTGCAGCCATTCATCTGTGTTACCTTACACCTCATTTTAGTACTACAACAAAAAGAAGGGGGAAAAGAATCTGAAATCCAAACTAATCTTTGCTTTTTGGGGTTTTGTTTGTCTGTTTTTCTTCTCTTCTAAGCTGTTCTTGTCCTCTGGGATATGAGGGGGAGAGATGTGAAGTAAACCCAGATGACTGTGAAGATAATGATTGTGAAAATAACTCTACATGTGTGGATGGGATCAACAACTATGTCTGTCTCTGCCCGCCGAACTACACAGGTAAGAAAGAAGAACCACAGCCAGAGGGATATAGGGATCCCCTGGGAGTAGTTCAAGGAATTGCCATACTTTCAGGTACCCAACAAAAGCTGACCGATCACATGCATAGAATTAAGCCAGGTTCTGGGTAGACTCTTAACATAACTATATTTATTTGTGCCTTCTAGATGGATTATGAAGAGATCATATCTATCTACTAGAGCTATGTGAAGCTTCAGTCCCTGATTTGATTCAGCAGAGATTTGGCCCAATTTGGTGGCCAAATTTCCAAATCTGAATTGAATCAGAGGGCCCTTTAATCTCTTCGAATCGATTCAGAACCCTCCAAATCGATTCAGAGAGATTCAGACAGATTTGGTGATTCGGACATAGATACAGCTTTAAATGTTTTTTCTACATACCTAGAGGTAGCAGAGGCTTTGAATGCCGCAGTGCTGGGGCAGATGCAGCATCCCACAGAAGCATGGGGTGTTCCCTGGCATGCTTGGCAGAAGACCTGGAAGTGGATCAGAAACACTTCTAGTCCACTTTCTGGTCCACTGGGAAGAGTGCAGGGGGGCCCTCCTGCACCCCCCTCGGCTCGGTGACTGGTGCTTCCTGGGTCTGGGAGGGCACCCAGGGTCCTCTGGTGGCCAATCACTGAGCCAGGAGACATGGGGGACCCCCCCCAGCATGCTCCCCAGCAGACCTGGAAGTGGACTGGAAGTACTTCTGGTCCACTTCCAGGTTCGCTGCCAAGCACACTGGAGAGCCCCCTCGCACTCCTGTGGGATGCTCCATACTCCCCAGCACCGCAGCTATCACAAACCGTGCTGGTACCTCAAGGTACATAGAAAAAACTTTTAAAGCTGTGCCTGTGTCCTAGTCACTGGTTCGCCGAATCAGCATCGAAACTTCAGATTCAGATTCAGCTGAATTGAATTGGGAACAGTGATCCGAATCAACGGATTGAATCACTGTCCTTGATTTGGGCTGAATCCGAATCAAATAGGGCCTGTTTCGCACAGCCCTACTATCTACCCTCTAAATCAAAGAGTGGGGCAAAAAGAAGGAATAGCTTTGCAAGGATTGTGCTCCAGCAAGTACGGCTGATCCCCAATTCAGAAGAATCAGTACTATCCCTAACTAATGATAATTCATACCCAGGGGAGATTTTTTTTCAGGGCGTAGAAAGGGAAATCTATGCACTTACTCAAGTCAGAAGTACTTATTTCCCATGCCAGACATACTAAGCCACAGTAACTGCAACTACAGATGAAATATCTTTTAAAAGAAATACTAAAGCTCAAGGTGTGGTTATATAAATGTGTACCTCTATGCCTCTTTCTTTAAATGCCTCATAGAAGTGTTCCTAGTACTGAGCTTAGCTTGATTTTCATCTGCTCCAACTTTCAGAGAATAAATATAGTTCCTGTTTCAAATTACAGCATAATAATAATACTTGTAGAAAAACCTTCATCAGCAGATCTCAAGATGAGATCTAATGAAGTAAGCCTGATGCTATTCCGTGTAAATTATCTCCAGGGTATAGATGGGGAAACTAAGGCTCAGAGACCCAGAATCACAAAATAAACTGGGAAGAGAATCTAGATCTCCTCCTCCCCTGCCCTTCAATTTAGATACATTCTTACAAACTTTTCTGTAGGAGTAGGAACTTTCTTAATTCAGAAATCTAAAAATGTTTCCTTCCAAATGACTATTGGAGTGAACCCTTCACTAATCACAAGCTACCTAAAACCATCCTCCTCAGTAGTATACAGTGGTAAGAAAATACTCACGTTAGTTCCTATTTAGATGCCTTGCATTGGGATTTTTACTCTTTGAGCATGGAGCACTTAATGAAGGGCTTCTCATACACTGGAGTATATTACATATCATGGGATTTACGAAGTATCAAGTTTGAGTGGCTTAGTAAGTGAGAGGGAAGTCTTCTAGAATTTCCCAAACTCTTAAATGCTTTTGTGGCCAATATGAGAAGCCTGTGTAAATCTTTGGCTGGGAAAATCCTTATGACTTGAGTGAAAATTTATTAGAGTTTTTAACCATCTTTCTGCCAAAGCCTCTGCAAAGCTTAGGCTTACTGGAGCAAAGTTTGGGGGTTTTTGTCTACCCTAGCAGGTTGAATTCAGTGTACTCCCTTAGAGTATACTTATATGAGCTACACATTGGTGATTTTAGTTAAAGTTCTTTATCTAAAGAGAAAAACTTTTCATTTACAAAGGGAGATATACTGGGGTAGGCAAAAATGCCTGAAGAACTGAACCCAGTGCACAGAACACAATCCTGGTCCCTTTTTACAACTTCACAGGAGGCTGTTATACTCTTGGGCAATGGTGCTGAATATCCAGCCTGTGGGGCCATGTCATACAGCTCACAGGGCTCTCCATGGGCCTGACAATTTGGCAGCAAGGGAGCAGTGGCAGCTTTAATTGCCTCGGCTCTGGAAGCTGCAGTAATGAATGCCACCACCTTTCCCTTGCCATGAAATGTCTGGATCTGTGTGGAGCCCTGTGTGCTAGATGACATGCAGGGTCACTCTAAGACTGAATCCAGCGCATGAGCCCAGGTCAGTACACCAGTAGTACCTGTGGACTGACCCTTCACAACAACCCCATGTTGGATCTGGCCCAGGGACTGACCTGCAGGACCAGAAGGTTGAGCACCTCTGCTCTTATAGAAATTACTGTAAAACACCAGGAAAGGATAGATAGATGGGACTTATCAGTCCCTGGCTTTGATTAAGAGCAAAGAACATTTATGACATGTCAGCATTAGTTTGAAAATATTTCCTATTACCTTACAGCTCATTGTTATCCACATGAATGACCGAATATTGCCTTGTTATATAATCTGTCCCTTGGTAAGAATATACAAGTTTATCAAATAGCCGCACATATTAAGTCTTTGGACTAAATTCTGTTGTTGGACGCATGACACACATTACATGTTATATTGTGCATTACCTGTGGTATAGAATATTAACCCTTGCTCCTACAGCATGGCCAATGAAATAGCTTGGATCATAACTAGAGACCTACATAATTTTGCAGAGGCTGCTTAAAACTGTGTTTAGGGAGTACCTGTGCTAAAACTTGCAGCAGTTTCAAAAAAGGCAAAACGTATCTTGGATGAACTAAATCTATGAGTACCCATAGTAATTTGTGAGAATAGGATCACTTAAATTACACTGAGGTCAGGTTTTGAACAAGCAAGGGAATAATCATGCTCCCAATAATCACCTTTGACAACTCACTATAGCAAAACTCTTAGGGTAAAATGCTGTTATGGTAGTTTAGAAGCCCATAGGTATCATCATTGCCCTTCTTGAGGGTAATTGTAAGAAACAGTTAAACTCCTGTAAAGGATAAAATAGCTGAAGTAATATGAGCCATCACTCAAAAGACAGGCTACATATACAACCAGGTGGAATTCAGGCTGTGTAGGCAGAAAAAGTTTACTGGGGCTGGGTGTACATTTGAGACACTGGTTATTGTTTAATAGAGCTCCTTATGTGAGAGAAAAACAGGCAAAGAAACATTAAAGACTACACAGAAAAAGCAACAGGGAAGCCAAGAACACCATTCCGAAGTGTGTGTGTGAAAGAGAGAGAGAATGTTTGCAGAAAAGTGCTCGCTGGAGGTTTGAGTTGCATTTAAAGAAATACTGTGTAGATTCTTCATAAATACAAAGGGTTGCATCAAAATAATACTTCAGTCCTTTGTTCATTTTTAGCCCTAATGGAAACACTTTGCAAGACCTGAAATCCTGGCTTACAGCTTGGGTCTAAAGGGGTAACAATGGTGTCAATTTGGCTTTAAAAAATGAGAGAGAGGTAACTTTCTAACTGGTAATGTAGTTATAATTAAGATAAGAGCAATGAAATCTCATGTTTTAAAAAGTAAGTGAATTCTGTTTCAGTTGGGAAGGATTTTTTTTTTCTCATATTCAAATGGCCCAGTCAGCTACATGCATTTCTGGTATTTGCCTTCTGGTCAAGCATGATAAACAAGGAACAAGCAAATACTGTTTTTTTTAATAAGGTCAAATATAAAGGAACTAGCCAATTGCCCATCAGGAATAACGGTGGGGGGCATGCAGGGACGAAGCCTCACGCCGCCCTGTCCGGGCCCGCTCCCCTTTTACCTCCTGATGCTTGGGGCCTGGGCCTGCTCCCCCACCCCCCACTGCAGCAGCGAGGGCAGGGGAGGAGTGGTCCCAGGCCCAATGCGGGGGAGGACCAGGCCTGATGGTGGGGAGAAGCTGACCTGCCGTAGTGGGGGGAGCAGTGGGCCCGGGCTGAACCAGCAGCGGTGGGGAAATGGGAGGAGCAGGCTTGGAGCCAACAGGGGGGAGGGGCGATGGGGGAAGAGTGGGCCTGGGCCCGAGGGGGGGAGGAGGCTCGATCCTCCCCTCCCCTAGCCACAGCCGTGTCAGGCCTCATTGGGCTGGGCCCCCCTTCCCACCCCACCCCCTCCCCGCTGCCACTCTGGGCCAACTTCTCCCTCGGCTCAGGTTTAGTCCTCCTCCCTGCCCCAGGGTTGGGCCTGGGCCCACTCCTCCCCTCCCCCCACTGCCACTGCTGCTAGCACACCCACTATTCCCCCAACTGGCCTCGGGCCAACTCCTCCTCCCACCACCACCACATCGTCCTGCATCGGGCCCTGCAGGCGGCAGCGATGGAAGGGGGAAAGGACGGGCTGAGGCCACAGCCAGTGGCCTGCCCCATCCCATGGCATCCCAGCCCTGCTCCCCGCACCCTGTGCTGCCTTCACCACCATCTGCAAGGAGCACCAGGGGGAGAGGCATGGCCAGCTCTGGTGGCCTCAACCCACACCCCACTCCATCGTTGCCATCTGCAGGGAGCAGGGCATGGGGGGCCAGGAGTGCTGGCCTCAGCCCCCCCGCTCCATCCACTCTGTTGTCCCTGCCTCCAGGGTGCAGGGCAGGGGGGTGAGGCCAGCGCAGGTGTTCTCATCCCCCTTCTCTGTCCCCTGTGCCCCTACCATCATGGCAGCGCTGCACCACTGCCAGCTCCTGTTTGAACGCTTCTTAACACTCTGATTGGCTGTTTGTCAGCCAATCAGAGTATGACTAAAGCATTACGGACAGACAGATTAAGGCTTTTATAATATTGAATGTATTGCTCAGAAGAAATGCAGAGCATACTTTTTGGGGACTCTATTGTGGGAAGCAGTAATTGTGGAAAAGACATAGGGGTCATAATGCACAATCAGATGAACAGGAACTCTCAATACGATGCTTTTGGCAACAGGTCCACTGTGATCTTTGAATCTATAGACAAGAGATTATCAAGTAGGACTAGGTAGGTTATGATCCCCATGTATTCAGGAATGGTGTGACCTATCCTGGTCTATTATGACCACAGTTCAAGGACATTGATAAATGGGAGAAGCTTCAGTAAGCAGCCAAGAGAATGGGTAAATACTGAAAGATAGTCCTCATAATGAAAGACTCCAGGAACTTGATCTGTTTCACTTCACAAAGCGAAGTTTAAGGAGAGATTTAATTACAAGATCCAAGTACTTTCACGGGGAACAATGGGCATCTTTACACATGCTCTGGGCTGAGGAAGGGGACACTTTAATTACAGCGGCTCTCAGGAGCCATCCTGATTAAAGCTCCTGCAGCATCACATGTATGCAGCATCCCACACTTCAGAATGGAGGTGGGGGCAATTTAACTAAAGCTCATTCAAAAAACTTTAATTAAACTGCCCCTGCCACCATTCTCAAGCATGGGGATGCTGAATACATGTGACATGGAAACTGTTGGACTGTGCTAATTAGCATGCTTTGGGGCAGGTATCTGGCATGTACATAGGTGCCCAATAATTTGATAACAGAGGGCTCTTCAATGTAGCATATAAAAGTATAACAAGATCTGAAGGCTAGAAGTTAAATCTAGAGAAGTCTGGTCTTGAAACAAAGTGCAAATTTTTAACAGTCAGGATAAGTAATTATGGCTTACAAATGGCTGTAGTGGATTCTCCATCACTGGCAGTCTTTAAATCAAGACAGAATATTTTTATTAAAAATATGCTTTATTGAAGCAGGAATTAATTTAGGGATGTCATGAAGTTTATAGTATATCAGCAGTCTAACGTGATAGACTTCTGGATTTTTAATCTTTGATATTTCAGTGTGTGTGTTTCTTCAGTTAGAGGGACTTGTGTTCCTATGAGGTTTGCTTGACCCATGGCTAGACCACTACGTTATATAAATATATACCTTTATAAAAATATAAAATTAATAATTAATGTGAGTTGACTGTCTTAGAAATAGGAACTGCTGAGAAAGTATGACAGTGTCTCTTGTTTTCTTTCCTACCACAGACACTTACTGCTTTGCTGTCTGTCTTGTGTGTTTTGTTTTACTCATGTACTTTCATTGGGTAAAATAACATAGGCCAGAAATCTTTCCTCAAGGACTAATTTTCTCAGTGTTTCTGCTTAAAATCCCTTGACAATTCTTTCCCAACAGTTGATCCTAGATGAAACAAGTCTAATTTGGCGAGAGAAGGAATTTCCCACATTCAATGTCTAATTTCACTTTGGTTAAACTATTCTTTGCTCCTTTGTGCAGTTCTTTTCCATTCATGGATCTCAAAACACTTCCCAAGCACAAATTAAGTTTAATAAAACTTCAAATTAAGCTTCATAGGCACATACTATCTACAGATAACAAAACTGAGGGACAGGAAAGATAAGTGATTGGCTACACATCATCAAGAAATTCTGTAGAAGACACAGAAATCCAAGACTTTCATCTCCTCATCTCCTCAGTTAAGGCTCTCGCCACAAGACCATATTTCTTTATTATTATTTATCAGTGGCTGATGTCAACCTTCTCAAATATGGGTGCCTGTGATTAAGCACTTTGGCTCTGTGACAAGGTACTTCATTTCTTCGGTTATCAGGAAATGCCCCTGGTTCCCCCAGGCAGCTGTCACTTGATGGGCAGTTTAACCCTACAACTAAACTGAAAGATCTACTTCTTCCAGGATAATTAGGGTAAGTTCAGCCCAGACCTAAAGCCAATAGCAGACTATACTCTGGGTAAATAACAAAAATAACTTGCTTGAGCCCTGTGTGGGCCACAACCTTCTCTTGAGGTTCTTGATGCAGAGGAATAAAGTTCAATTCCTAGCTACAGACTTCAGGACAGGAAGCTACCAGTTGATTTGCTCTTTGTCTGTTGGCTCTTTTCTCATCCTCCTGGTCTCTTAACTTCTTCCTGGAGCTGATTTACATCTGGTTGTCTGGTTTAACACCTCTAGGGTGCTGACAGACTTGGGGTGGGGTGACGGGGAGGAATGTGCTCTACCAAAAGAGGCAGTGCATTACTGTGACTCGGCTCCACAGTGTCTGTATAGATTGGGCTCTTCAGTGGGGTTTGGGGGCTTTTAGCTAAAGCTGATTTAATCAGTTATTAGATAAAAGTGCCAAAAAGCCCCACTAAAACACCCAATCTCTACAGATGTTGGGAAATCTGGGTGCAGCTAAGGCGCTGCCTGTTTCCGGTCGTGTGCTGGGCTCGGTGAGGGAGCATGCCGAGTTGAAAGTAAAACCCTGTAGGTTTTTTTTCCCTATGTCTGCAAGCAGCCTTGGTTTCCAAGTACTTCAGAAAAAACTAACTGTTAGCCCCCTAGCTAACAGTCTCAGGCCTCCATGACAAGGTACGTGGAATTCCCTCCTCGGGCTCCTCAGCGTTTATCGTT
Source organism: Alligator mississippiensis (assembly GCF_030867095.1). NCBI lineage: Eukaryota > Metazoa > Chordata > Crocodylia > Alligatoridae > Alligator > Alligator mississippiensis. The sequence continues at coordinate 51,582,772 of NC_081832.1, forward strand.
CTGGCCACCTGCCTCTTCAGCCCTTTTGAAGGCCAGCGCAGAGACGTTCTCTGGTGTTTTTATGTGGAAGGACACATAACTTGCTCAGGGGGAACTTCTGGTGCTCTTCTTCTCATGTTGTTTTAATGACAATGCCCAAATACTGCCATTCATGAAAGGCTGACAGCTCAAAAAATTGAACCAAACCCAAACTGCTCTTTCAAAGTTTTTGAAATATTTTGGTAAAAGTCCTTCTTTTCTTTTTAAATTTCTCACACCTCTTCCTTCTCTGTTTTTAACCAGAAGCAGGAATTAGCAGTTGCCACAAGGAAGTGGAGAAGTGTTGGAAATTTTACTATACAGTCTTCTGTAGCACATTTTATTAAATGTATCCAAACCTCCTTGATCTAGAAACTGGGAAGAGATTTGAAAATAATATCATGGCCTATATTGAATAAAGGTTTGGGGATTTTTTTTTTCTAAACTAGATGGCATCCCAGGAGGAAAAACCTCTAAAATTATTTTTTTGGAAAGGCAAATGTTTTCAAATAGTGTATTTCCTTGGGAAAAAACTGCCCCAAGCAACTTATATCACAGAAAAGCAACTGGAAACCATTTCTGGAATCACATGTTTGAAAGAAGAAAAAATGCAATTTTACCTTGCAACCTCTTGGGATAGGCAGTATCACAGAGTTTTTTATTGTTTTGCTACTTTTAGATTGAATACTCTTCATTGTTTGTGCCTTATGGCAGCTCCTTTTCCTGGCATGTCTGATTGTGGTACTGCTGCCTGTTTGAGGCCAAGTACTTAGTTAAGCAAAATTACTCTGAAAGAAAACTGTTTTGTGGTGACTTGTGGTTGCCACTAGTTAATGGAGCTTTGCTAGCCTACTTCACATAGCTAACCATTGTGGTAAAATGGTGCAAAACAATCTCCATAAGGGACTCCAATCACAGCAGAGTTAAATTTAGTTGAATCATGGCTCTGTAGATCCCCCCTCCCCCCCTTTCCATTTTGTGTGTTTTCTTAACTGCATGTGTAATGCATACAAACAGGAAGCTTTTGGATAATGTGGTTTCACATATTTCTTCAGTAAGTTCACCAAGGATTTGGGCTATTCATTGTGCATCTGTGGCCTTAAACAAGTACATAACTATTAGCTTATTTTATAACTATGGGACCCTAGCCATAATTAGCTTGAAAGAGTAAGTCATAGTTAGGGTTTAGTGTACATATCCTTTCATCCAAGAGTTTTGCTCTTGGTGGAAGGTTCCCAATTTTACTTACTTGGCTAATGTGAAACTTTTTTGCTTTGCATGCAGAAAGATTTTTTTTTTTTAAAGAAAGAAATAATGCTTCCCACATGCAAAATGAGAGCAGTGGGGAGAGCTGGATACATGTAATTGAGGCCAGGATCTTGGGTCCGTTGCTGCTTCCATTGAAATCAGTTCGAGGTTTTCATTGAAAAAAATCCACACTTTTATTACTAGCTGATCTGAATACTGAAATTCATTTTCCTGAGCCTGGAGGTGGAATAAATGATGTGCCTGATTCTTTGACAGTCAAAAGTAATGGATAGTGTATCTCCTTAGTACTCTGCATCCTTCCTCAGCTTCCGCTTGCTTCTAGTACTTCTTTAAGTCATGTCTGCAGTTGTAATCTGTAATGTCTCACAGAAGGTTTCCCTACTTTCATGACCCAGTACGACAAGTAAAACCCTCTGGAATAGTGCAACTATCAGTTTAGAAGATGAAGCACCTGCTTACTGAAAATAGAGGATTGTTGATATTTTGGACCTAACCTGTGAAAGAATTTGTGCCCAAACACAGTTGCTTTCAGAGCAAGTTACTTATCCTTACAAAGGTGCCAAATATAGGAATGTGGAAAGTCTGCTGCAAATCAACAGAAAGTCATTGAGAACTTGGACACTACACTGAGGGACATGCAAGAAATTCCATAAAATGATAAGGAGATCTTTCTAGGAAAACCTCAGTGTTTGAATAAGTTGTCAAGCAGAAATGGACTATAATTTATCTTCTGGCGGTATGATGACTACCAGAGTGTAGCATAGCTACTGCCAACTTCAAAGGAAAAGGAGTAGCTAAATATTTCCATGACTTAAACTGACAGGTGTGCAGAATTTGGGCAAATGTGTCCAGTGTCTGTTGGGACTGTATCTTGGTCTGAAGGAATTAAATATTTGAAGACATCTGTATTAATTTTCAGGTTATTGACTTGTAACCTGGCTGAGAATTGTTTGCTCTAATTTTTTACTAAACTTCTAGGATGAAAGGGATTGCTGATGTGCGTAGGCATTTTGTCCCTTATCAGGTTTTTTGGATGGTGGTAAGTAAAGCATTGATTTGTTTGCCTAGTTATGTAGTATCAATTTAAATGTGACCTTTTCTCTAGCTAGCTTGGAATAAGATTTTGTTTTATTTTTATATTTCATTAAAATCATTTTGCAAGACCCTGGTTTCCAGTTTCATTACAGTTAGGCAGACAGGAGTGAAGGGTTCAACAAACACAAAACTTTATTAATCTTACTGCACAAACCAGATGAGCAGCATCAGCTTGGTCTCCAGACTGGATCTAGTCCATGGGCTCAGTCCGGTATATGGGCTGAACATGGTAGGGCCTAATCCCAGCATGCAACAAAAGCTCAGGGCCCGATCCCAGAACATGACCATAGCCCATCCAAGCCCAATCCCAGCCCTCAGCAGTGGCTGGTATTGGCGCACAGCAGCTGCCTGCCTGGGCCCAATCCCAGTGTTTGACAGCCACCCTCCCGGGATCCAGTGCAGCTATGTAGCAGCCACCTCCCCAGGGTGTCAACGTGTCTGGGACTGATCCAGCTACATGGGACTTGGAATTTGGCAGCCACTCCCCCCCTGCTAAATTTCTGGACCTGTGGGGAGCTCTGCACCAGATGACATGATTCCATGAGCCAGGGGTTGAGCACCTCTGTTTTAAACTATGAAGTGCTTTCCTTCACTTGTATCACTGCAGTGAGCAATAACTGTTGGTTTCTCAGTTCTTGTGAAAATCAGGTGACTTGTATGTGTGCCTAAATGTGGAGTTAGGAACCTAATTTACACTTTTCCTTTTGAAATTTTAGGCCCAATTTTAAAGATGAAAAAGATCTTCCTTAGATATTTGTGGGCTTCTTTACATGTGCTCCAGGGGAGTGGGGGGGACGGTACTTTAATTGGAGTGGCTTTTGTATATTCAGTGTCCCGCTGTATCTCGTGTATTCAACACCCCACACTTCAAAAAGGCAGTGGAGGCACTTTAACTAAAGCTTGTTTGATGAGCTTTAAAGTGTGCACACCGCCATTTTGAAGCATGGGGATGCTGAATACATGTGATGTTGAGGCTGCTGCAGTGTGCTAATTGGCATGCTCCAGCAGACTCCATTAACTGAGTCATCTCCAATGCACTGAAATGACAATGAGTTGGAGCAGGCGTCCCGCATGTCTCAAGGCACCCTGAGTTCTTAAATCATTGGCATAGGACACACAGTCTCTACATTATTTTAAAACTAATTATTTTCACATGCTAGAACTTCTGATTTCAGGGTTCTCTCTTTTTCCTGCACAACCTGATTTCTTCATTAACAGCCCAGAAATGAGGGATTTAGAAATTAGGTACTGTGCATTCAGATTAAATTTTGGCACCAAAGCCTCTTACATTTTTAACAGATGGAGCTGGTACACTTTCATGGCAACTGACTGGAGAATGTGCAGAAAGACTTTTGGCAGTGAGATATATTTTTGTCCCACTTCAGTGAACAAGCTGAATGTATTGGGGCAAAATCTGGAACATTATGTCTAAATGTTTGACTCTGCCTGGCAGAATATCATGTAAAAAAAAGATACAAGTTCTATGGACCAAGATTTTAGATACTTCCCAAATACATTGCTTCTGCTTAGAACATAATAAAGATAAGGCCTAATGGAACCTGGAGATGAATCTCATGATGCATTTCAAAACTTCATCAAGGATTGGCAAAATCTTTTCCATAATTTCTCTGAAGTGTTCATTCTTCCAGTAGTCCCCACTGTTGTGGCCCCAAGGGCCACAATACTGAGTTTGTTGTGCCCCTGCTCAAGTCTGGGATCGTGCCCGGTATGCAAAGGCCAATAAAGATACCAGGGGTGAAAGTACAAAGAAGGTTTATTGCTAGCAATAAAAGGTGCAAGCGGAATAATTCACGTAACAAGCACACCAGATCACTAGTTCTAAGCATCTTTTATACAGGAGTTCTCAATGCCTTCGCAAGCGTGCTTGTTTAATGATTGGTTATAAGTGAGTGATGCAAGAAGTTCTTTACTGAGCATGTCTCTATACCTGTGTTTTAGCCATGTATCTCATTCACATACATATGTGTTTCATTAGCATACTTCTTCCCCACCTAGGGGTGTGACTTTTAGTATTTTAATGAGCCCTTTAACCCAGTACTCTGTTTCTTCTTTTGTTTTCAAGCCCCCTTTATATAGGACTGTCTCCTCCTTATCATTGCAGATGGGCATTCTTCACATAGCATTCTCTTCTGCTTCGTCTTCGAGTAGAGGTTTCTAGGTCACTCCTTACAAGTTGTGGGCAAATTTCTAAATGCCCTCCTGGCTTAACTTTTTAGTTTCTCATGTCTAGAAGCACTGTTGGCCACAAGCCATAGGCTAGGTCACTATTACTGTTCTAGGTCATATCTATCACTGGTGAAACCAATCCATTCCAGTTTCTAATGACATGTTTCCTCTTGAATGGATGGCAACTTGGGCAACAGTGACCACAAGATGATTGAGTTCAGGATCCTGAGGAAAGGATGGAGAACAGCAGAGTAAGGACTCTGGACTTCAGAAAAGCAGACTTCAACTCAGGGAAACTCATTGTCAGGATCCCCTGGGAAGTCAGACTGAGGGGGAGAGGAGTCCAGGAGAGCTGGCTGTACATCAAAGAAGGCTTACTGGGAGTGCAGGAAGAAACCATCCTTGTGTGCAGGAAGACAAGCAAGTATGGCAGAAGACCAGCTTGGCTTAGCAGGAGACTCATCAATAGACTAAATCACAAAAAGGAAGCTTATAAGAAGTGGAAACTTGGACAAATAACTAGAGAAGAATATAAGAGCATTGCTTGGGCATGCCAGAATGAAGTCAGGAAGGCCAAAGTGCAACTGTGGCAATCAGCATGGGTCAACCAGCATGGATTCATCGGGGCAGGTCATGTCAGACCAACCTGGTTGCCTTTTATGACCAGGTCACAAAATCCTTGGACTCATGTATCACGGTGGATGTAGTCTTTATGGACTTTAGGAAGGCCTTCAACACTCTCTCTCACCCCATTCTCATTAAAAAATTATGCAACTGTGGTGATGATGCCTACACAGTCAGATGGGTCACAAATTGGCTAGAAGGCCACACCCAGAGAGTGGTGGTGGACAGGTCATTTTCGACTTGGAGGGATGTGGGCAGTGGAGTCCCCCAGGGCTTGGTCCTTGGACCCGTACTGTTCAACATCTTTATCAGCAACTTGGATGAGGGGTGAAAAGCACCGTGTTCAAATTCGCGGATGACACTAAGATGTGGGGACATGTGGGCATGCTAAAAGAAAGGGACAGGCTACAACTAGATCTGGACAGGTTACAGGGGTGGGCAGATGAGAATAGGATGGGATTCAATACTGACAAGTGCAGGGTGCTGCACCTAGGGAGAAAGAGCCAGCAGGATACCTGTGACGTCCGTGGGCCTCACATCCGGTACCACCCTTTGTCCGGTAGCCCCTCCCCTCATCCCGCCTGCCACGACTTTGATGTTATTGGTAATTCGAAGGAGGGGTTCAGTGGAGATCTTCTACCAGAGGGGCTTACCCAACGTGGGGGGTACTCACGATTGGGTCCTCAGGTGTTCCACAGGGCTCCGCCACCCGTACACCCCGTCCACTCGCCAACCGGTCACTTGTGCATGAGATGGTCACTTGCCTGCTATTTGCCGGCCTTCTTGCCGACTGGAGTTCCCGACCAGAGGGATCCAAGCCAATGGTCAACTTCAGTCCACCTGTCTTGGAACCGGGCTAACCTGGCTGCTAGCTCGGGTTGTTTCCTTTCTTTCCTCCCCTGATCTCTAGAAATAATACTCCTCCGGGATGGGGAGATTTCCCGGATCAATGCCTTGACCCTGGCAATTCCCAGGGATCACTCCTCTTGCCCCCGCTGAGGCTTCTAATTCTCGCTCCAGCTGCAGAGCTAGTACAGAGCTGCCTGTTTGAGGCTCCTGCTCCGGGGAAGCCACAGCACCAGCAACATGCTGCACGTCTCCTCCCTCCTTCCCTGGCTTCCCCCCCTACCGCGGGGTTTGTCGGGGCTTTTAAACTTCCTGCGGCAGCCACTGCGGCTGCCGCGATTGGCTCAGCTGCTCCCCTTGTCAGGAACAGCTGTTTAAACAGCCGGCATAGCGCCGGCTTGCATGGCCGTAATGGTGGCCGCATCTGCTGCTGTGGTCCCCGCTCTGACACCGCCGTCCCTACCGGTGGTGAGTAGCCCGTCCCATGGCTTTCTTGAGGGGGTGTTGTTGTCCCCCTATCCTGTCTATCCTCCGCCTGCACCCATGACGGCGGCCCGTCACTGTCACAATACCTATAGGCTGGAGGACTCCCTTCTCATCAACACAGTGGCAGAAAGGGATCTTGGAGTCATTAGTGATTCCAAGATGAACATGGGCCAATAGTGTGAGGACACAATCAGGAAGGTTAACCACACCTTGTCATGCATCCTCAGGTGCATCATGAGCAGGTCTAAGAAGGTGATCCTCCCCCTCTATGTGACATTGGTCAGGCCGCAGTTGGAGTACTGTGTTCAGTTCTGGGTGCCGCGCTTCAGGAAGGATGTGGACAGCATCGAGAGGGTCCAGAGGAGGACCACCTGCATGATCAGGGGGCAGCAGCCTCTCTCTACGAAGAGAGGCTATGGGATCTGAACCTGTTCAACCTCCACAAGAGAAGGCTGAGAGGGGACCTGGTGGCTGTCTATAAACTTACCAGGGGGGACCTGCGGGGAACGGGAGAGTCCCTGTTCCTCCAGACACTACCAGGAGTAACTAAGAATAATGGCCACAAGTTGTTTGAGAGTAAGTTCAGGCTAGACATCAGGAAGCACTACTTCACAGTCAAGGTGGCTAGGATCTGGAACCACCTTGCAAGGGAAGTGGTGCTTGCTCCTATCCTGGGGGTCTTCACAAGTAGGCTAGATAATCATCTAGCCTGGGTCATTTAACCCCAGCATTCTTCCCTGCCCATGGTAAGGGGGCGGACTTGATCTGCTTAGGTCCCTTCTGACCCTACAAACTATGAAACTATGAACTGGAGTTGTAGCTAGCAGGGGATGTAAAGGGAAACAAGAAGGGTTTCTACAAGTATGTCAGTAGCAAGAGAAGAATCAGGGAGAAAGTGTAGGTCCCTTACTGAATAAGGAAAGCACCTTTGTTACAGAGGATGCAGAAAAGGCTGAAGTGTTCAATGCCCTTTTTGCCTCTGTCTTCACAGTCGAGGGCAGCTCCCTGACTACTGCACTGGGCAGCACAGTTTGGACAGGAGATGAGCAGCCCTCTGTGGTGAAAGAACAGTTTAGGGACTACTTCAAAAAGCTGGATGTGAAACAAGTCCATGGGGCAGGATGGGATGCACCTGATAGGGCTGACGGAGTTGGCTGATGTAATTGCAGAGCCACTGGCCATCATCTTTGAAAACTCACGGTGATCAGGAGAGGTCCCGGGTGATTGGAAAAGGGAAAACACAGTGCCCATATTTAAAAAAGGGAAAAAGGAGGATCCGAGGAATTACAGACCAGTCAACCTCACCTCAGTCCTTGGAAAAATTGTGTAGCAGATCCTCAGTGAATCCATTTCTAAGCACTTGGAGGAGAAAAGGGTGATTAGGAAGAGTCAGCATGGATTCACAAAGGGCAAACCATGCCTGACCAAACTGATTGCCTTCCATGATGAAGTGACTGGCTCTGTGGATGCAGGGAGAACGGTGGGTATGGTGCATCTTGATTTTTAGCAAGGCTCCAACAACATTCTCGCAGGCAAGCTAAGGAAGTATGAGTTGGATTAATAGACTATAAGGTGGACAGAAAATTGGCTGGAGCATTGGGCTCAGAGAGTAGTAATCAATGGGTTGATGTTTGGTTGGCATCCTGTATCAAGTGCAGTATCCAGGGGTCAGTCCAGGGGGAGGGGATGGGAGGGGGGCGGTTTTGTTCTAAGCAGCTAAGCAGCAGCTCTGCAGAAAAGGACCTGGGGGTTACAGTGGGCAATAAGCTGAATATGATTCAGCACTGTGCTCTTGTTGCCAGGAAGACTAACAGCATACTGGGCTGCATTGGTAGGTGTGTTGCCAGCAGGTCAAGGAAAGTAATTATTCCCCTCTGTTCAGCACTGGTGAGGCCACATCTGGAGTACTGTGTTCAGTCTTGTGACTCCACTACAAAAAGGATATGGACAAATTGGAGAGAGTCCAGCAGTGGAACAGGTTACCCAGAGAGATGGTGAAAGCTTCATCCTTGGGGGTTTTCAAAACATGGATAGACAAAGCTTTGGCTGGGGTGATCTAGTTGGTGCTGGTCCTACTTTGAGCAGGAGGTTGGACTAGATGACCTCCTGAGGTCCCTTCCAACCCTAACTTTCAATGATTTTGTTATTCTGTAATTGCTGAGGGCTATTTAAATTTTTGCATAGGCACTAAGTTTGTAAGATGTAAAGGAGAAGAGGACAAAGCAAAGGGATTATAGAATCACTTTTTGGAACATTAGTAGCTAGTAGATATCTGAAGAGTAACTTCTCACTAAAGCTACTGCAGTGTAGTCATTTCTTGTGGGTGTAGCCAAAGGTGCTAGGATCCCTTTGGCCCACCCAGAACAGTTAAGGTAACACCTTATTTAACAATTTAAATATATTTCTTTTCACTTTGTAGGCTGTAAAAATTACCCCAGTGGATAAAGGTTATTCTGGGTGGTGTTACATGTTACAGATTAGCACATGTAAGGAATGATACATAGCATTAGAGTTAGCATATGCTGTGAGTAGTTGCATGTGAAGGGTTAATAGTGTCTTGAAGGGCCCTTCTACATGTGTGGGCAAAAGCATGATGTGGTCTAATGCACAATCCACATAGTCGGACCATGCTGTCACTGCTGCAAGATCCTAGCCCTGGCCCCAAAGCAGCTCTCCACCCAGCCATATGCCCTGCCAGTGCTGCTAGGGTTGGTCTCCATGGAAACCCTGGCCCCGTGTTGTCATGGCCCTGCTGCTGCTGGGGTCTTCATGGAAACTGGATGCAGTGACGTGGGCAGGGGATCCTGGGAAATGGAGTCCAGCCACCAGCTTGATCCTCCATTTTGCCCACCCCTGAGCTAGAGTGATTTTCTCTTCTGGGTTTGACATGATCTTAATCCAGTGCCCACTAAAATGCACTTCAAATCCCATTCAATCTCCCACATGTGGATGAAAAGGAAGGATTTTTGCTTTGGAGTAGAAGACTTGTGGTTGATTGGTGACAAGATTAACTGTAACTCATTTCATTTTTGTTTTTTAATACCTGTTTGCACCTGGAGATGGTATTTGCCTGGAGGAGGCTGGTTGGAATGCCGTTGTTTGTAGTTGTCTTGGATTCATGTATTTTATAGGCCACTAACTGACGTTCAGTTCAGTTAAAGGCACAATGGGAAATGATCTGCAATTCCAACAGTTGCATTTACTGCCGTGCCATTTGTGCATGCAGGAGGCACGATTGTAGGATTGGGGATCAGATCCCAAACCTACCCTATTGCTGGTGCGGGGGGAGCTGGGAATCATGATGTCCTGCACGAGTAAGTAGTAAGCCAGGTACTTGGTGCTCCCATGGCTGAGAGCATCTGTCATCTGATCAATGCTCCCAACCTTTCTCTCAGGTGGATTGTCATGACTGAGAGCATCACTCAGCTGACTGGCACTCCCCGCCTTTGAAGCACACCAGTGTCCTGAAGGACTCTGATGTGCTCCCTAAGCTGGACGTGCTGATCATCCCTGGTCACATGTTCAATTTAAGGTGCTATGGGAACCAGCCATAAAGTTATTACACAAAATGTGTGTCATAACTGTGGTTTATTCCCTGTTTTATCACACCATTAATTGGATGAATGCAGCCATGTTGCTACTTAAGATGTGATTAACTGGCTAATCATGTCTTAAGCATAGCATCTGCTACAGGCCTTAGTGAGATTGAATGAAACATTTGTGACAGGTTTTTTATAAAGTTGTGTGATGCCCCCACATGTCTGTCTAGTCTTAGTGTGAAAATCTGAATAAATAACAAAATGCTAAGTGTTATTTTGAACCCAATACAGCTATTCAAAGAGAAACCTGGAATAGACGTTTAATTGCTATCATAACTAGAAGTCCAAAGCCATTCACAAAAAGAAGGAAGGGTCAGATTTTTCCTTCAGATACACACAGGGAAACGGCCAATGAATTTTGTATACCCATTTCTGACGGCAGATTTTGATCCAAAGTTTTTTCTGACTGAAGAAAACATAAGAAACACTCTGTATAGCTCTTGCCATGGGTACTGCTATTTAGGAGGTGTTTTATTTCCCTACCATGCTGTCTGCCACCCCGAGAGCACTGGGAATGCCTGCTTTAATGTATCAACATGATTTTTCTTCCCTAGACGAGGTTGCCTCAGTTGTACAGCATACCCAAAGGAATTGTGGAAATGTCGACATTTGTAACAGGATTATTAAAAACAACAGAAAAGAGCCTAAAACATTCCAAGTTTTCTGTGAAAAACAATAAATTTCTTGGATGCTGTGTCTGGTACCAAGCCTGAAATCCTCCTAAATTTTGATAGTGGAGTAATAAACATGGCATAATGAATCATATTATTTGACAAGAGTATACATTTGAGGAGATTTTTTTCCTGGATTTCAATGCATGTGTCCATTTTTCCAAGCCTGCTGAGAGAGAATACTTTCAGAAGAATTATTTCCCTTTGAGAGCTTGCACCACTATTTTGATTTTTCTCAAAAGTCTGTTTTTCTTTGAAAAAAAAGCTTTTATGTGTCTTTTAGCAAAGTTACAGCTGAAGAAATCCATCTACAATTTATTCTATTAACAAACGAAAAGATACTTTACAAAAGCATACTTCTAGGCTTTAGATCTTTGAGTTCCTTTTAAGTTGCCATCCAGTTAAAAATTCTGTGGTCTTTATTTTTTAAGAATATATGTGATATTTCATGCTGACTAGAAAGATAAAGAAAAGGAAAGCTGAGGAGATTTGAACGAGGCCATGGCAAGTTCTGACCTGCCCACATTATTTTTTTGTGTCTGCTGTCTAACTTAGGTTGTGGGTTTGCTTTGTTTATTAGGGGTATTTGAAGGTAAAAGTAAACCTCCTGTTCTCTTGCTTCTAAAAATGTTACTAAATGTCCTCAGCAATAATTTCAGTCAGGCTGGTGACATGTTCTTACTTGCTTTGAAGGAGGAGTTAAGTACAGTAGCAAATGTCCAAAACTCAAGCCCAGCAGAATATTTGCATCCGTTTTACCAGATTTCTAAGTATGCAAATATAGGAAACTTTTCCACTGGAATATCACCCTTCCCAAGCTGGATTGCAAATTTTTTATTTGACCAAGTTATTTCAAATTCAGTGCTGTAAAAGAGCCAGGTAAGAAGTAGTAGTAATTGCTAAAATTACATTAAGGGGTTCCCCTGTTGCCTCTTCTGGTTAGGAACAGACATTACACATAAGCCGGTTTAAGTGATCAGAAACTGGTTTAAACCTGTAACAGAACAGATGTGCAGTGCACATAAACCAGTTTGAAAATGGCTGAAACTGGTTTGAGATAAATCTGGTTGAATGTAGTATCAGACTTAACTGATTTGGTTCAAACTGGTTTATGCAATGTCTGTCCCAGACCCCTTCCTGGTTTAAGATAAATCAGACTCCCCCAGCATCCCAGCATGCTTTCTGGGCTGGGTGGAGCTCTCTGCTCCACAGCAGGGCTAACCCCTTCCCTCTGCTCCCTGGCTGCAGCTCCTGCAGAGACTGCAGGCTGCTTCCCCCCTCCCCCCTCACCACTCCCTGCTAAGCAGAAATTCCCGCCTCCCTTTGCTTTGATGAGAGGTGTCTGTGTATTAGCTAGCAGACCATATGCTGACTGTGATCTATGCTGAGTCAACAGGTAGAATCAACAGGTAGCTGGTAATGTCCCTCTGTTGTTTTCTTAATGGGGTGATAAACACTGTTATTAGTTCCCTACTGGGCTAATCAGAGCATCCTGCCAGGGCCTGGCTATGCCTCCCCTCAGCTCAGTGCCCTGGAAGGGAAGGGAGGGCTGCTCATGTGCACACCGGCTTCTAGCCTGAGCCACTGCAGGCATGTGGGATGTCTGTGTAGTTACAAAGTGATTCAGCCTAGCCAGGTTAGACTAACATGCAAAGATTGAATCAATTCAGGCTCAGGCTTTTTGAATGTTTATCCCTAGCCTCTGACTCCAAGACAGCTAAATCATCTTATGGTTACAAATTTTTGCTGTTTAAGGGCTCCTTTACATATGCAAGGAGGCTGCTCCAATGCATTGTGATTACTTGATTAATCGAGTCTAGCATCACATGTACCAGCATCCCCACACTGAAAAATGGCAGCGGGGGCACTTTAACCAATAAAGTGCCCCTGCCACCTTTTTTCAGTGTAGGGAAGCTGATACACATGATGCTCTGGGGGCTTTAATTAGTCGGCCATGCTCATTAAATCGCTGCCTCCCCCCAGCCTCCCAAAGCATGTCTATAAATACCCTAAGAGCTTAACACATCATGTAATAGCAATGCCAGATTCTCCCAATATTGCCAATCCAGTCAACTGCATATCATGAGTCAGTACCTCCTCTCACCCCCTATGTCACAAGACTGGCTTTGAAATAAATATTCAGATTTGTGGGATTTTTTGCCTGCAAGAGTCATATTTTCAAACTTTCAATGCAAGTGTGTGGCCTGAAACTAATTTTGGGGGGAAGCTGAGATTTTTTTTATCACTTATTTCCAGAAGGGGCTGGGCCTTGAATAAAAATACTGTTGTCCAGTCTTGCAATATTTGATGTTTTTATTCAAGCCCATCTTGGAGACAGGTGATTTTCAGAAAGTTAGGCTTTCCACAAAAAAAAATATCTTCTAGTTCTAATCATGCCTCCCATATCATAACTTTTACCATTTGCTGTTACTTTAAAAAGTCTCCTGTTCATATGTTCATATGCATATGTGTGTGTGTATGAGAATATGCATATGACACACAATTATACACACACCCACACACGCACACTTGAAATTGTGCAGATGCCGTCTTCTGATATTACTGCAAAAGGGACTTTGGGATTGTATTTGGTTTGAGGGTTTCCATACTGAGAATAATTGACCTGCCCTTTTCCTGCAAGAAGGGATTTTTTTTTTTCATCCCCCCAGAGGCAAAGGTTTCTGCTCAGTCTCTGGCAGAATCTCAAGTCCTGAGGTACTGAAGTGTAACCTAATAATTTAGGCCTCAGAAGAAGGATGGTGCTTAAATAAACTATCTGGTTTTGAACACTCTGGAACTGTTCGCTATTAAAATTTAAACAAATCCAGGGAAGTTCACTGCATTTCACACACCGTACCTTGAAACAGCTGAACTGAGCTTGCATTTGAGAACCTTTTACTAGAAAGACAGCATGTCCAATGAGAATGGCAGAGTTAGTGCTCTTCTTGTAAATAGTGGGTGTTATATAATTATAAACAGTTCTATATCTGGTTCTTGTTACTGCAAAGCTTTTTTAATCTGAATGATATAAAATCTTCTTCTAGGGCAATAAAGTATTGGTTGTGACTAAAATATGGCTTGGTATGCTAAGTTTAAAGACTCCCTTAATGAGTAGGGCCATGTGTGTTACTGGCTCTCTTTGATGCTAGAGACGTGAAGTCCGGATCTGATCTTACAGTCCTTACTCTGGCCAAGCTCCAGCTCAGGGTGAAAGGGTTTGAGTGTAAGGAGTTTTGAATTGGGCCTCTCAGGTTTGTATGACATAGTCATCCCATCTTTTGTAGCCCAGTTGGTGAATATTCATTAAACATAGTTGTTGATCCTATTGTATTCAACAGTCCAGTATTGAAGAAACTCACTACAGTGTAATCTGACTCACCATCACAAAAAGTACTGTCATGAAGTGTCATGCTAAACTACCGAGTTGATGCAGTTTTGTCCAGCCACTAGTCATAAGGGCAGGTGAACTTACCATGCTGGATATTGTGGTTGAAACTCTTTCACCAACATCAGTGCTATGTTGATAGCAGGTTTATTACAGCCTTATTCCTTTTCTTTTATCAGGTGAGCTTTGTGATGAGGTGATTAACCATTGTGTTCCTGAGCTAAACCCTTGTCAGCATGAGTCCAAATGTCTCTCCCTTGCCAGAGGATTCAGGTAAGTATTTTTACCTTCCCATATTTGATAAAATTTGTTCCTTAACCTGAATGGAATTGTAATGTTGATTTGATCAACTTAATGAGCCAAATATAAAAGGAATGCCTGAAAGGTGGTGTACTATAGACCATTTTAGGAACATTGTTAGTGTCCATCTTTTTTGCAGCTCCTCAGTGTATAAGGTACTTTATTGTGAAATAATTTGTGCAGTTCCAGAATGGAGGAATTATTCTGGAATAAACTACACGTTCTGGAATAGAGCATCAACATGTCATTCTAAAATAGCTATTGCAGATTATCTTACTCTAAAACAGCTTTCAAGGCATTTTTACCATATAGATAAATTCATTGGATTTAGAGACCTGTAACCATCCATATAAGTAGTCTAAATATAGGAAGATGTAACAGATATTACCATTGGCATCATGCCACAGTGGTATCCACTATGGAAGCATTCCTCTTCATTTCTGACTTCTGTTTCTCACAACTGGCTCTGTCTTCATGTTAGTAAGTGAAAACATCCAACAGCAATGAGATTTTTAGGAATAGCACGCAACATTGTAATATCTCCACACTAGGTCTAGTCATACGTTGAAGCTGCCAGCAGAGTAAAGTGCAGATTCTTTATATATTTCTTTTAATAATATAATTAGTATTGCAAGCACTGAGACAATAGGCAAGATGTTAAGGATAGCTGCTATTTAGATAGGCTGACAGATCAGCATTTTTCTCCTACCTGTTTATTTGGTCTCTTTCCCCACTCCCTTGTCCAAGCAGAGCAGTTTTCCTCTCACTGGCTGACCTCTACATGGAAGACATTTCAAAACACAGAAATGTGTCCAGAAAATTAATAATTTGGGAATCATAATTATAGTTTTATGATTGGAAAAGACCTCCTATCTTTATGAGCAATGAGATATTATCAGTGTATCTGACAAAAAACGACAACTAGAAGGTGCATATGCAATATATGTTGTCAACATCATCCCATCTTGGCAGAGTAGATAGCAGAACATAATTTAATATAAACTGATAAACACATATTTTGAGTAGAGTCTTAAGTCCTCTTTTCCCCCTTATTTCCAAAAAAAAAAAAGAAAATTGCCCTAGAAAACTGAATGTCTGGATTAGATTTGTTCTCCTTTAAAAGTTTAGATGTAATAAGATTTGTCTTTGGCAGAATATGTCATGCCAGGATAGAATGGGATAAGTGGAAAGATAGTAATATGGTTGCAACCTGTGCTGAACTGTTTGTGTAGTCGTTGCAAACTGGAGACATTGCAAAGAGGGTACATGATAGACTGCACTTTACAAAAGATGTCCTGAAAAAACATTGTTGAGACAAATAACAGTTTGGTTAGGACCAGCCTTCTTCTTAAAAGAACAAGTTAGTGTTGTTTTACTTTGATATGAAGAGGGATCTCTCTGACACTCCCCAGCGACGTGCATGTCCTGGAACAAGAGTCATTTTAAAACTAACTCCCTCTATAAGCACACAATTTAATTCCCTTGTAGTGCTCAGTTGCAGTTTTAGTAATCAAAGTCCAGCTCTCATTATTAAAAGGAGAAAAATGATCTTGTGTGGCTACAGTATATGTCTGGAAGTCAGGGGTCTGAATTCTGTTTCATGTGTGACCTTGGGCAATTCCCTTTTCACCTCTGCCTCATCTGCACACCAGTATCACAGTGGTGAAGTGTAGCTTAATTCACTTGCAGATCCTCAGGTGGAAGGTGCTTTAGAATGCTAATTTTCAATTTTTAATTTTTAATTTTACCTTCTAAAAGATAACCTTTTAGAAGAAGGAAGCGAGACAAGGAGAGACATTCCACCCATTGTGGTACTAGTAGAATACCATGAGGCTGAAAAATAGAGGTCATCAGAGTTTGAAAAATAGAGATAAGGTTGCATTACAACCTGGGACAGAGCAAGTATGAGGAGAAATTGCAAAAGACCTTAGATGAATTTAGGGGCAGATCCAGGCTTTCCAAAGGGGTAGGGTGCAACAGTGAAAACCTGCACTGCAAGGGTGGCTGCACCCCTACCTTTCTGCTTCCTTCCCCACCAATGTGGGCAGGCTGCCCTTGAGAACCTCCAGAGACCCTTTTTAAGTCCCCTGAAGCAGAGAAAAATGCCCCCTCTCCTTCCCTTTCCCTCCCCATTCCCCCACCATTTCTCCCTGTCCCAGCTGGACTGTGCCTGGGCTGGGCTCATCTGGGGAGCAAGAACAAGGTGGTCGAGTAGTTCCCCCTTCCCTGCCTCTTCCTCCAAGAGCAGGCACTCATGTCCACTGCCACTTTCCTTGTACCCAGCTGAGCCCAGCCCACATGTAGCCTGGCTAGGGAGGACAGGAACAGCTCTGGCGCTTCCCCCTTCCTTGGAACAGCAGGAAAAGCAGCAGTAACAGGCAGGGGATGTGGAGTGGGGAAGGAAGGAAGGACAATTTTCACTTCCTTTGAGGACCTACAAAAGTCCCCAGAGGCTCCCATGGTGTGGTTTGATCCCAAAATGGGATCAAATCATGGGGAGCCATGCTACTGGCTCCACTCCTGGCTAGATTGTGGCACTGAAGCCAGCTTGCTTACATAGCTCCCTCCCATAGCTGTTATCACAGCCATTTTACTCCTCTCTGGGTGATTCTGATTTGCTACTGAGAATGTGGGGATTGGAGAAAATATGGAGCCTCTAAACAGAGAAGCTGTCTGTCCCAATCTGGAGCAGAGGAGAGAGAGAGAGAGAGATAAACTGTACTACTAATCTTAGTTTCACTGCTAACACTGTCTAGCACAGCTTGTGTTCTGAGCAGTGACTGTGTCCTGTGAAGTGCCTAACACACTGCTACAAAGTATAAAATAACAATTAGTACATTCAGCTTGTAAATCTTATCTCAGAGAAAGCAGACAAGCTCAGCTTTCATACAACAACATAGCCGCTTTCTAGGGGAAGGTTTCTTTTGGACAGCCGGATCCACACTTGCCAAACAACCTGTTATAGGGTCATATGGCTTGTTACCAAGTGAAGGACTTCAGGAAAGAGTCATTTCCAGCTCTGGAGGGAAAGGAAACTGTTAAATGATTTAGGACAGTTCTTGAAGTGACCTCCTCTGAGTAGAAAGATGCATACCCTAGTACTTGCTGATTCCTTGACATTCCTTCAGGCTTTCGTTTTCAGCTAATCCATCACTTGGCTAATCCATTAGTTACAGCATGTTGCGAGGCAAAGGTAGAATGTCAGTTCTATGCTTGGTTCAAAGTTCTCTGATAGGTACCAGCACTAAACATTTATAAATTAACTCCACCTGTCCTGTGTCACTAGAAGAACGAGGGAATGGAGACAGCAGTTTCATAGTTTCTAGGGGCAGAAAGGACCTGAACAGATCATCAAGTCTGTCCCCCTGCCCTGGGCAGGAACGAGTGCTGGGATCATAATACCCCAGCCAGATATCTATCCAACCTCCGCTTGAAGATCCCTAAGGTAGGGGAGAGCACCACCTCCCTTGGGGGCCCATTCCAGAGCCTGGCAGCCCTAACCGTAAACTAATGCCTTCTGATATCAAGCCTGAACCTGCTCTCAATCAATTTGTGGCTGTTATTCCTTGTTATCCCAGGTGGTGCCTGGGGGAACAGAGCCTCACCTATTTTCCGCTGGTCCCCCCTGCTGAGTTTATAGACAGCCGCCAGATCCCCTCTCAGTCTTCTCTTGTGGAAGCTGAATAGATTCAGGCTCTTTAGTCTATCGTTGTAGGGCCTGGCCTGCTGGCCAGTTGTACCTGTGACTGGCACTCAACTGCCCACCTGTTACCAATTCCAGCACTAAAACTTAATCTGCACCTCCTTTTTTTAGTTCACTCCTTTGCAGGGTGCTGACATGTAACCTCTTTGGTAAAGGGAACATCTTTTATTATGGGCCAGTTTGCCACACAGTGGAATCCTTGGGCATTTTTACATGTACAAGCGCTACAGCACTGGGCGCTTTGAAAAGTGCCCAGCATTGCAACACTTGCAGTTGTGTAAGTGGCAAAATGCGCATCAGTGTGAAGAAACTGGCAGCGGTGCACTTGAGAACTAAAACATCTTGGAGGTGCTTTAGTTCAAAAGCATACCACCTCCATGTTTCTCTGTGTTGATGCACATTTCACTGCTTATACAACTGCAGGTAGTGCAGCATGGTGTGCATCAGCTCCTGTGCAGAGCAGACTTGATTTATTGAGTCTGCTCCAAAGTGGTGGATCTCTGGCACATCCAGAATGAAAAGGTACATCTCTAAGTGCCCCTTAACTCTGATCAGGGCTCTAGGACAGTCCTGTAAGAAAAAATAGTAAATAATAACAAAAACACTCCCCACATTGTATGTTTAGTTATTCTTGCCTGATGAGGGCCTATTCCTGTAATATGGAGGAACCACGCTAGCGCTCCTTTGCCCCGCTAGTGCCCAGCCTCTAAACAGGATGCTGGGTTTGCTTTTGCTCTTTGCAGCCCAAAACTGCCTAGCGCAGGGGTTGACAGACTTTTGCTTCTTCAGGCTGAAGTTTGTGACCCATCTTTGGATCCTGCTCTCCCACCCACATCCCTATAGCAGCTAGCTTCCTCACTCTGCATCACTATGCTTCCCTTGCTGCAGATTCCCAGCCCCTCTGCAATGAGGGAAATGCAGAGGTGGTGGAACAGCAGGCTCTGCAGTGGAGGGGAACGCCGCAGGGGGACAGCACAGCACAGCTCTGGGTCACTGTTCCCCTATTCTTCACAGACCAAATCCAGCCAACAGATTGTCAGTTCCTGACCTAGTGTTTTCATATGGAGAATCTTTCAGATTTTAAACCATTTGGTCACTACTGAGCTTGTCTGGATTTAAAAACAATAGCAGAAAGGTTGAAAATGTCCTGTCCTTTTATCAGTCTGTAGTATGTCTTAATATGTTATGGCTTACTGTGTTATGACCTGTGTTATGCCATGTATTAACATGATGTAATGCAATACAACATACAGAATGAATAATGGATGCAGAAATATTTGTTTATGATGCCCCATACACAAAATACTCCAGGTGCCTCAGAAAATACCAAGCTTAAAGCATGCTACCACCAGCCTAGTCTGGAGATATTAACCAAGCCATTGGGATGTGAGGTAGCTGATGGTCTCTCAGGCAGGTTGCTCTTTTACTTAAAGATTGAGTGCTAAAACATATCAGCCTGATAGTTAACTTGTGTTTTTTGTGGTCACTTTCACCTGTGCAAAGTGAGTGAAGTTTACAGCTAAAATGCTGGCTTTCTGATCCAGCAAGTGAGAAGAGAATCAGATCCCCTGGGCTTGCCTGCATGACATCAGTTTGTACCAAGGAGCACTGCCATACCTTCCCCCTCCCTCCCCCTACACACTGAGTGCCAAAAAGCTGCTATGTAATCCCTAAGACTGAAAGTGATATGAGGCACTCTCCAAAAAAGCAGCTCTGTGATTTCATAGATCTCATAGATTTTTAGGGTCAGAGCGGACCTCAGCAGATCATCAAGTCTGAACCCCCTGCCCTGGGCAGGAAAGAGTGCTGAGGTCAGATGACCACAGCAAGATGTTTGTTCAGTCTCTTCTTAAAGACCTCCAAGGTAGGGGAAAACACCACCTCCCTTGGAAGCCCATTCCAGATTCTGGTAACCCTTACCATAACTAAGTTATTTCTAATGTCCAATCTAAATCTGCTCTCTGTCAGTTTGTGGCCATTGGTTCTAGGTACTCCAAGGGGCACCTTGGTAAACAGAGTATCTTGTATTCCTTGCTGCCCCCGCCTGACAAATTTGTAGACAGCCACCAAATCTCCTGTCAGCCTTCTCTTACAGAGGCTGAAGAGATCCTGGTCCCTCAATCTCTCCTTGTAGGACCTTTCCTACAGGCCCCTAATCATACGAGTGGCCTCCGTTGGATCCCCTCATGATTATCCACATCCTTCTTGAAGTGCTGTGCCCAAAACTGGATGCAGTACTTCAGCTGAAGCTTTACCAGTGCCATAAAGAAGGGAAGTATCACCTCCCTAAACCTGTTCGTGATGCACCTGCTAATGCATGATAGAGCATGGTTAGCTCTATTGGTCATTTTGTCACATTGTCAACTCATGTTCATCTTTGAGTCAACTATGACTCCGACATCCCTTTCCGCTCCTGTGCTGCTTAGAAAGTCATTCCCCAATCTGTATGTGTGCTGGTGATTCCTTCTCCCTAGGTGCAGTACTCTGCACTTATTAAACTGCATCCTATTTTGTTCTGCTCACTTTTCCAGCTTGTCCAAATCTGCCTGAATCCGCTCCCTGCCCTCCAGTGTGTCTACTTTGCCCCATAATTTGGTATCATCAATGAATTTGGACAGTGTGCTCACTACGCCCTTGTCCAAATCGCTGATGAAGATACTGAACAGCACTGACCCGAGGACCAAGCCCTGGGGGACATCATTGCCCACATCCTTCTAGGTTGATACCAACCCATCCACCACCACTCTCCGGGTGCATCCCGTTAGCCAATTTGTCACCCACCTGACTGTATAATCATCTAAATCACAGCCGCTCATTTTTTTTTTTTATGAGAATGGGATGTGACACCATATCAAAGGCTTTTTTAAAATCCAAGTATATGATAACCACCTTGACTCCTGTATCTAAGCAGTTTGTGACCTGGTCATAAAAAGAAACTAGGTTTGTCAGGCAGGATCTACCTGCTATGAATCCATGCCAGTTGCCCTTCAGCATTACTTTTCCTGCTGGTCTCACACAAATGTATTCCTTAATTTTTTCAAAGGTTTTCCCAAGGATCGAGGTGAGACTAATAAGTCTATAGTTACCCAGATCCTCCTTCTTACCCTTTTTGAAAATAGGGAACACATTGGCCCTTTTCCAGTCCTGTGGGACCTGCCCTGAGTGCCATGAGTGCTCAAACAGTTTTGTCAGTGGTTCTGCTATGACACCAGCCAATTCCTTCAGCACCCTTGGATTAAGATCATCTGGGCCTGCTGACTTGAACACATCAAGCCCTTCCAAGTGCCCCTTCACTAGGTTGACACTAACCATTGGTGGGCTGCTGTCCCTCCAGTGATCTTTATCAACACTTGGTGTATGGGCAGTTGGAGCAAGTGGGCAGGGTATATTTTCATAGCAGTGCTCCGTAGTGTGAGCTGATGCAATGTAGATGTGCCCTAAGAGGCTGGGAAGGTATGAAACACCATTGCAGAGGACAAATGTTTCTTGAACAGAGTGTCACCTGATCCACGATAGCTATACTCCAGAAGTGCTTAGTATAGAGGTAGCTTCAAATTATCCAATCTAAACCTGTCACAGTTAACCCAAATTTTAAAATACTTGAAAATATTGAACTAAAAACAATTCTCGGCTTCTAAAGGGCATGGCCATATCTCAGCCTGGAAACGAGCTGGAATTTTTTAATGTTCTCTTGGCTACACAGAGCTCTCTACTTTCAGAGCAAAAATTGCAGGTGGTTTTCCTCACTCTTAACCTCCAGCTCTTTATTATGCTTTGATTATTAAAGGGCAGTATTTTGTATTCCAAACTAAAAAAAATTAGCTAATGCAATGAAATGCATTTTGAAGGCACAACTTCAGGAAATAAGCATGTTTTTCCATTCACTGTGGCTGTGTTAGAGCCTAGTATAAATATGCTTTATTATTCTGAAGCATAGAATTATTACCTGATGGCATAACATGCTGATTTAATGCAGCCCTGCAGAGAAAAGTGGTGGTTCTATCATTACCATGATAGCCAATACACATCATAAAAGTGATACATGGCAGCTTTGAATAAGGAGCTGCACATTGTTCATTAGTACATCACTTTATATTAGGACAGCAGGGATCAATAAAAAGCAACAGGATTAAATGCTCCCATTTCCCCCTACAAAGTCTTTTGATGAATGATGTTTGCTTGCAGGTGTGACTGAAACATTGCTGAAAAACTTTCCTCAAGCTTAGCAAAGTTTGGAGATGGAATACCCTTTGTTTTGTCTTGTGGTTTGTTTGTTTTTTAAACTCCAGTACTATATTACTCATGATGTTCCTGCAGCCCCCAAGATGTAAGAATGTGATTCAGCTGTACAGATGTGGCATATCAGCCAAACAGTGGCTGTGCATGTTTGTTATGGGAGGCCCTGCCCCAGTGTGAGTGGAGAAGGAAACTGGTCAGTCTGCAGAAAAACAGATCATTCTGCTACATGCAACCTATAACCTCTCTGGCCCTTGAGTGCTGTGATACAGACAACCCCCTCATTAGGAAGTGGATTTATTTCAGCTAAATATAAGTGATTAGATTTCACACTTTTTACTTCTTTCAGTCGATCATATGGGTTACTCAGATAAATTATATGCTACCAGTTGGGTTGAAAACTGATAAACATCTTCCCCCCCCCCCCCCCCCCCCCAATGAAGCATATTTAGATATGTTGTAGAAATTGCAGAAACCTAAATAGTGTGGTGATGACTGCCTTACAAACCATGGATAGGATGTGTTTTAGAAGAGTAAAGAGAATTAGCACTTGCATAAACTAAAATATGAAATCATTCCATAGCAAGGCTACTGCTGCCAGTGCTGAGCTCCTATGCTCAGCTCCTATGCCATCCTGTGCTGAGCTCCTATGCCAAACTGGCCAGAGAATAGGAGGTGCCCTTATTCTCTCCATCTCTTCCATGCAATAGAGGAGTTTCTCTGCAGTGACTTTAATCCAGTCACTGAAATACTTTTTTAATGTGTTTGGTTCTTCTAACCCCATTGGATGCAGAGGAAAGAGGGTGGTTGTATCCATGTAGCTGCAGAAGTTCTTGTGTCACCTCTCTTGGCTTGTCACTGTCTCACTTCCTGCACACTTTCTCACTGGGATCACATGAGACTGAACAGCGGATACACAACCTTCCTGTATCCGTCCTATGTACAGCTCATACACAATGGAGCTGCACCCATTCTACAATCACAGGGGCCTTCCTAGCTAGAGGAAGAAGCTGGACTTGCTCTTAAGAGAATGAAGACTAATTACTTCAAGGAAGGAAATCTGGACTTCAGGATGGCATGGACCCATACCTTATAAAATACATAGTTGGGGAAATTATGGAGTTTCCTTTTTTCGTAGTTTTTAGTGATATGCTTGTTATTTTCTATTTGTGGATTAAAATCCAGCTGGGAAGAGTGAAATGCGGCTTATGGACAAAAATGCATTCAAGCCAGGCTAGAATTTAGTGTCAGAAAGAGCTTGTTCAACTTTCCAAAAAGATCTGCTCCTGGCCTGAGACCTTGGAGCACATTTTTGTATGGTCAAGTTACAAACCTCTGAAAATAAGATTTATAATGGAAATGCTGACACAACCTTAATGCTACAAACTTAACATCTACAATAAAAAAACAGCCGATGTGTGCAGTTCTTGGTGCAGCCCGTGTCATTTCTTCCCAAGATTAAGTTGCCACCTAATGGCAGGAAAGTAGTATTGCACCAGTATGTCAACAGGAGATATGGTCCAAAATGTCCAGCTGCTCCTGCTCCAGTAAAGTATCTATAACTAAAAGGACAACAGGTAGTAAATTAAAATCTGATAGTTACCTCCTTTAGATTTGCTTTTGCCTTTCACAGTTGTTTCCAGGGCTGGGTTCTGTGGCTTGTTTGTACTTTCTCTTCAGGAAAACAAAGCTTACTGTGTCCTTTGAAACGACCATGATTGAAGCGGAAACAAAAATAGTATGCAGCAGTCAATATCTTATTTTCCCTTTCTTGCATAGGATGCCTCTGCATTAGGTCTGGCCTCCCTTAGACCACCTAACAAGATTTCCTAGGGTGGAATGAAAACATGAGACTGCTCTATGTCAACCTGTATGTCCTGTCATGGCCCTAGGCCTACAGAGCAGATGCTATTAAAATGGAAACTAGGGTCCTTCTAAATTTTGAGTCGGCATCACTTTCAAAATCTTAGCCAAGGAAGCCTAGTTCTTTCTCACATTACATGAAGTCTAGGACCTCATTATACAGCATCCTTCCTAGTAGCTCTGGAAGAGAAACAGGATAAGTTATTGCACTTTCTTTGAGAGCCACCAATTTATAACACAAGCAGTGAGAGGATCCAACACAGTTCTGAAAGCTTAGTTCTTGTGTTTGTCTGTTCTTAGATTTTTATCTCTAATGCTCCTAAAGCCTGAACCATACACTGTGACTGAATTGGAGATTGACCAGTGTGTGTGCATTATCACCAGGATGCTAATGAAACAGCCTATTGATGATGATCTTCTTGTGTTTCAGATGTGAATGCCTACCGGGCTATAGTGGCAAACACTGTGAAACTGATGATGATGATTGTGTGGGTCATAAATGTCGCCATGGTGCTGTGTGTGTAGATGCAGTCAATGGCTACACCTGTGTCTGTCCCCAGGGATTCAGGTAAGCAGAGTCACGTTCTTCATTCTGCCTGCATGTAGTCCGTGTATATTATCCAGTCTCTTTTATTGTCTTTTGACTCAAAGTTGAATAAACTCTAGCTATTGTATTTATTTGGCTTTTACTGTGTGAACTGATGGCTCAGTGCTCTGAATCTTGCAGATGTGTGGCTAAGACTATAACCAGTATTCTGTCCTTACCTTTAAAATCAAAACGATCTCAGAGACTGGCCTTTTGTCTACACTCTGTTTGAATGGATGACAGCCAGGCATCAGTGAGGGACCAGCAGCAAGTAGAAGAGCTAAAGAGGCTGCAAGCTAAGCCCAATTGGGAAAGAGGTCTTGTATTAGTCTGTAATGACACCTGTGGCTGGTAAAGACCCACCTTTGACATCTTTGAAGGGATAGTGCATTGAGTCCTACCTGTCAGTACTGTGTGGGGTGTGAAAGGGATAAGGAGAGAGCAGAGAAGCCAAAAAAAAATCAGTACCATGATAAGAAGTCGATGTGGGTTGGTGGTTTCCTTCACTCTGGCTCACAATGAGAGCTGTGTTTACACAACCTATAAAAGAGCTAGGCTTCTATCGCACCTTGTTCTGACAGGTTGAGAGCCTTAGCTCTCACATGTTACCCAATTTCTCTAGGAAAGGGATAGAAAAGCATTTTAACATACTGGAAATCAGTAAACACCTTAGGGGGAAATTGCATGTATTCCAACTAGGGACTCTATCCTTTACCAAAACAAAGAGGGCTAAACTTGAAGGCTTGTTATGTGGGTACTTCCTGCAGCCTCCATTTAAAAGAAAATCTTTGTTTTACTATACAGTGAAAGGCAATTGTAGTGGTACCATTTGTTCTGTAATGGCTCCATTACAGACTTCACTTTGGAAGGTTTTATAATCAATTTCAATTAAAAGCTTGTCATATAAAATCCTAACCAAAGATAGGTGCTTCCTTTTCTATTTTTTACATACAAGCCTTGATTCTGATCTTGCTTATAACTATGGGGATCCCCTCAGATGGATTTGTTTCTCATTTATGGGCCCACAAATACTTCAGGCATGGCTAATACTGTTGATATAGTTCTTCATATACCAGACAAACATGTAGTTCCCTCCCGAAGAACTTGATATCTACAGACACACTGACTCTGGCAATGTGTGTGTCCAGTACAGCCCTTAATATTGTGCTTTGTCCCTGTCACAGAGCACTCAGGTGCCCTGTGCCTGAAGAGGGGAAAACTGCTAGGGAAGGAGCCCTAGCAGTGACTAAGGAGCACAGCTGTGGGTTGCCGGGGCAACCAGGGAAGGTCAGCTGACCAGAGGGGGCAGGGCCTGGCCCTTATAAAGCCCAGGAGCTGAGACCAGAGGCAGTTTGCTGCCAGCAGCCAGAGAGGCAGGAGCTCCCTATGGCAGGAGGTGAGGAAAAGCCTGACCGCAGCAACAGCTTATGGCAGCTCTCAGAGGCTTGAGCAATGTTGTTTTAGCCAGGCGGCTTCAATTTATGTTACAGCCCAGGGGCTTGTGTTTTGTTGTTGTTTAAACTGGTGGTTTGGGTGAGGCTATAAGGGGTTGGAGGAGGCCTCAGGGGGAACCCACAGTGGAGTGTGAGGACCCTGGCGCCCAGGAGGGCACAGTAGATGGGGTGTATAGACCCCAGCCTTAGAGAGGGGCACTTTTGAGATGCCCTAGCGTGGGCGTGGCGAGCCCTAGAGAGGGGCACTTTTGAGACACCCTAGCATGGGCATGGCGAGCCCCAGAGGGGGGAGTGCCTTATTGAGAAGCCCAGTGCAGGCGTGGTGAGCCCCAGAGAGGGGGCATTACTGAGAGGCCCTAGCGTGGCCGTGGCGAACCCCAGAGAGGGGGAAGCACTTACCAAGGCCCAAGGAGAGGGCAGCAGTGCTGAGAAGGCCCCGAGAGAAGGGGGCAGCACAGAGAAGGCCCCGAGAGAGGGCAACGATACTTGAAAAGGCCCAAAGAGGGGCCTGATTGGGGAAAAAGGCCAATATATAACAGATATTCCATCTGCGAGGCTTTGGCTGCAGTATTGGGGAGGATAGGAGCTGCAGATAGCACCCCCTGGCAATGGGGCAGTACAATGGCAGCCTCCCGCTAATTAACATCAACTAATTAATTAACATCAAGGCATGGCAGGCAAGAAGACGGGTGGTTGCCTCAGGAACAGGTGTGCAGGTCAGCCCAGAACAGTTTAGCTTGGCCCAGAACAGTTACCTGTTACAGTCCCTTTGAAATCAGCAGGGCAACTCATGTGAGTAAATAGTGCCAAGAAGTGAAGATGTGAGGGATCAGACCCAAAGTTCAAGACAACTGAAAGTCTCTAAAGCTGGGAAGTAAGAAAGTGAAGCTGTTATTTGGAGTATGTCTACACATCACAATGCACAATACCTTAGCTAGTGGAGTACTGGAGGTGGTATCACTAGGTCACTATGCGGCTCTATTCAGGCTAGAATATATGGGCACCTATACACATGCCCCAGGGTGGGGGAGGGGAGTTGTTCTAATTAGAATGACTCTTGGAAGCCTCTTTAATTAAAATGCCTGCAGCATCTCGTATTCAGTGTCTTGTGTTTCAAAATGGCAGCTTATCATTGGACGAGCTTTAGTTAAAGCACCCCTGCTGTCATTTAGAAATGCAGGACACTGGAGTGTTCTGATTAGAATGCTCCGGCAGACTTGATTAATCAAGTCTGTTCTGACACATTCTCATCACGTTGGAGCATGTATAAAAGTGCCCTGTGAGGCCAAGTGGAGTACTGCATTGGCATTGGTATATGTAACAGTACAGGGGCCTGAGTGGCAGCTTGGCAGCCTGCAGCTAGCTGCAGTGCTAATTAGGCAGAGTTGCCTGATTGGGAGCAAGGCCTAGCTGTGCTCTATGAGAGCTGGGCCCCGAACTGCAAAGGGGCAGCAGTTTGCTGCTGCAGCCAAAGAAACAACATTTGGCTGAGATGCTGCACACGGAACATCCTTGGAGGTAAAGGCTGGGGCTATGGGGAAGGAGGAAGCCCCGATGTTTCCTGCCTGGCTGCCAGCAGCAAACTACTCTTTATATAGCCTGTCATGGTCCCAAAATGACCACCACAATCAAGTACCTGCTGGCTGCTTGGCTCATTCCTTAAAGTGGCAGGCACCAACAGTGCCATGCCACAGTGAGATAGAGCAGGGTGAGCCCAGACTCACTGAGAGTACTGAGGCAGGGCCCAAGTCGGTGGAGGGACTTGTGGCAGTGCCTAGACTTTTGGTGGCCTGAGGCTGCGTATAGGAGCCAGCATGAAGCTCCAGCAGGGTGGGGCCCTGAGCCCTGGGGAGCTATTAAGGAAGCTCCTGGGGCCAGAGATAAGGAGTATCCCAGGGAGGGCTTGGGGACAGGGCTCAGAGCCTGATCCCAGAGAAGGGGTTGGAGCCCCAAGGTGTGGGGTTGGAGCCCCGAGAGTGTGTGCGGGCTTGGAGCCGTGTGTGTGTGTGTGTGTGTGTGTGTGTGTGTGTGTGTGTGTGTGTGTGTGTGTGTGTGTGTGTGTAAAAAGAGAGAACCCAATGCTAGCTAGCTGGAGGAAACATCTGGGAGGCATGGGGTATGATAAGGAGAGTTTGGAGTTGTATACATAGGCCCTTGCCATCAGGGCAGATAAATGGGCAGCCTCCCCCCTGATTAACATCAGATAATTAGTAACATCAAGGCATACCAGGTGAGGAGACTGGCAGCTGGTCCTAAGACAAGTGGGTGGTCCTACGATTAGACCAGCCCTGGGATGCCCACATGTTACAGTATACTGTTCCCAGTACTCAAGTTAGCTTTTTTAGAGCTAGTATGGGTATCTCTACTCAGTCCTGGATAATTAGCACTTCTGCTTTAAGCACAGCTCAGTGTAATTTTATTATGTTGATATGGTTACATACCTAGAGACAAAACAATCTCATTCTCTCTCATTCTCTCGCTCTCTCTCCACACACACACAAAGTAAATAAACTGTTTGTGCTGGGATTGGAAATATAGAAGTTTTCACTTCATTAAATCAGAATTTGTCTGGTTTCTGTAACATTTTCCATGCATATGTGGGATTGTTTTCAGGACACTGTTTTTCAGATTTTTATAATTTTTAATGCTCTTGTTGCCAAATAAGCTCTTTATGAAATTTCACAAAATCGCCGTATTCCTGAGGAATAACAGGAATTACAACAAAGCTGAGATAGAGTTTGCTGAAATGATTCTTGTTACACCAAGCTATAATGAGATCTCATGAGATTCTGGCTCCATGTCTTGGATGCACACCATGAGTTAACCATTCTCTGTCAGATTGCTAAATGGGTTGTCAGGTCAAATGATAGCCTGCCTTTTCAGTTGAGATAGATAGATAGATAGATAGATAGATAGATAGATAGATAGATAGATAGATAGATAGATAGATAGATAGATAGATAGATAGATAGATAGATAGATAGATAGATAGATAGATAGATAGATAGATAGATAGATAGATAGATAGATAGATAGATAGATAGATAGATAGATAGATAGATAGATAGATAGATAGATAGATAGATAGATAGATAGATAGATTCTCTGTGTGTGTGTGTGTGTATGTATGTATATATATATGTATATATATATATATATATATATATATATATATATATATATATATATATATATATATATATGTGTAATAATAAAATACATATACATACAGACACATCATATCTGGTCCCAAGAAGGTAGGATTCTGAATGTTTTATGATGTTAGATCTGTGCTGTTGGTGGACAAAGCTCAGCACAAGTTAGCCTGTAAATTTCAAGTCTCCATCCCTGACAGCTGCCAATATATTGGACTTCTGGAAATCTCCTGTCTGTCAAAGATAAGAGTGCTTCTCACAACGGGTTCACTAATCATTGCTTGAGGTTAGGGTCTGGCTCCCTTCCAGCTGAATGTTTTCTGTATGTGAAACAAACAAATACAGAGAGAGAGAAGTATGAGCATTTAGAAACCCTTTTCTGTGCACTGTACATATGATGGTTTTTCATTCTTTCTATATTTTACCCTTTAATATTTTTTTCCTCAGCAAGTATTTTTATTGCAAAACAGTTAGTCTTGAGGGCATTGACATATACCATGATGTAAGTGTACCCTTTCAAAAGATGAAATCCTACAAAAATAAGACAAACACCTAGGTTTCTTTCTTGAACTTTTTCCAACTTTGTTTCAGTCCCCTGTTGGCCATATTAATATTGAAGCTGGCTGCCCAGAAAGGATAACAAATAGATAATTCCTTGGTAGTATTTTAATAACTAAATGGCACAGGTAAGTTTTAGAGTAGTCAGTAATTTGGATTGCCAAGCAATGTTCCTTTGGTTTCAAACCTTCTTATCCCAGCTTTCAAGCAGTAATAATGTTCAGAGGCCTAACTAGGGATTTCATATACCCTGCTTTTTAAAGGCATGTTCACCACTTCGTAACTAATGTTTAGTGACCTGTATTTAGTAAGGACATACAAAAAATATATGAGATAAAGTATTCAGTAGAGGTGGCTAGAAATTCTCTGACAGAACAGTTTTCCCTTGGAAAATTGGAGATTAATTAAAATGAATATAGATTACTTCATTTTTTTTACTAAGATGCAGTGCAACTCAGGGTCCTAGCAGACATATATCCACCTGGCTTCCTGACAGGAAGCCTCAGCAGCCCTTCTGGCAATGCTAGGGATCCCAGGTGCCCAGCTTTATAGCATCCAAGAGCCAGAGAGCCCCAGTTTCCAAGGTCCCCCACAGCTCACCTAACAGTCTGTTGTAGAGTGGGGCTCTACAGGATCCAAAGTCTTCTGCAGGCCCCTGTGCCAACTGATCTGAGACAGGACCCTAGGCTTCCCACATGAACCCATATAGGAAGCCTGAGGTCCTGGCCCAGATCAGTCAGCATGGAAAATGTTTCACTCTATGGTATTCACTCCAAATTAGAACAAGTCATCCAAATCCTCCATGAAATGGAATTGCCTTTCTTCACACTGCTCTAACACTGGCATATATGGAATGCTTCCAGCTACAGGAAGAAAGGAAATAGTACAGAAAGCTTAAGGAAATTCCTACAAGTAACACTGGGCACAATCTACATATGTATTTGATCTGGTATCAGTTTAGTCGTGAGTAAACTACTCAAATAAATGCTCCCATGTAGGAGCCTACACATGTAGGGAACCGAGAGCAGATTTGTTGCTAATAGATTTCCTGGGGCCCCTCTAGGCTTCCCTGTGGTGCTAGCCCAGGGGCTGGCAGGGAGCAGTGGGCCAGGAGACAGCTGTCTCCTGTCTGGGGCTGAGACATTACACCCTGCCCCTGGGTGACCTCAGGGCCAGTGCTGGAAGACTCTTATCTCCTAGCTCTCCAACTGTGATGGCAGAGCCAGCGGTTTGGAGCTCCCTGCTGCCAGACCTCGCCTGGGCTCTGGTGGTGAATCCTGCCCCGGCAGCAGCCAGCTCCTGGGGGCAGGGAGCAATCTTCCACTCGTTTACATGAACACTAATGTGCCATTACTAATCAAAAGCAAATTTGCTACTTGCATTTGCAGGTAGCAAATTTACTTGCGATTAGTGAGGTTTACTGTGTAATAAGCATGTGCATATGTAGACACACATGCTTACTTCACAGTAAACTACACTACTGCACAGTTAAGTGTCTCACGTAGATGTGCCCACTGTGAGTAAGTGATGGAGTGAGGATTAGGTCCCAGATCTGCTTAATTTATTGCCTAGATAACACCAGTCCTCTAAGCTTTGATTATGAATTTCCATCTGATTCTGTTCAAGGAATAAAATATGTGAATTAGGCCCCCTCTACCTGTTACACTGAAGGCATGATTACACTGTTGCGGGATATCAGAATTCTCAAACAATCTTTGTTTGTTCTGGGCAATTTTGCCTCACAGGACACAGCAAACCCCATAAATCACAGCACATAACAACAAGACAGAACAATGAAGGGTTAATACAAACCCTGGCGTCTCTTCCCATACCCCAAGAGAGTGCCTTGGTTTGGTGTTGCAGCTGCCAGCCTGGTAACTCTCTCTCATTCTCTGAGCTTTAACTTCTTCCTCTGGCCAGCCAATTATCTCCAGCAACTGGCCTAGTCCTCCTAGTCAGCTGTCACAAGGCACTGGGATATGCATGCTCCTTTAAGAGGACTAAGAGGCTGCCTTCAGATGTGTGGGGGGGAAAGCTAATGAGGGACTCCCCTGACTGGAAGAAGGCTCAGACTTGAGCTATATAAGCCCAGAGCCTGCATGGTTCAGGTAGTCTCTTCTCCAACACAAGGTGAGGAGCTCCTGGCTGCAGGGCTCCTAAAGGGACCTGGACAGAGCTAAACAGCTCTGCAGGCCTGAGAACAGAGGCAAATTCCCTGAGCAGAGAAAGAGTGACTTGCAGGAAAATGGCTTTTGTTTTATATTAGCTCAGGGAAGGACTGAGCTGGGATCAGAGGGTCTAAGAGTCAAGGAGGTCAAATGTATAGGCTTGGGTATAGCCCAGGGTGAAAAGTATACCCACTGGAAGATAAGAAAGGCTTGCCTTCTTAAAGGGGCAGAGGGTTGCTTCTGTTATATGTGTGTTTTTGTTGTAGCCTATGTTACTGTTTAGTCTAATGATTTGGGATGGGATTATAAGGGGTGGTTACAGATGTCCCATTAGTATCCAAAAGGGCACATGATCACCTTGAGCCCTGTCACAGGCAAGTTTAAGGCTTGAGCTTCTGTTGAGCCCAGAGAGGGGCATAATACAAGGCTGCAGAGTCACACAAGGGCCAGGGGCCTGACACCCAAGTGAGGCGCAGCCACACAGATGCCAAGAGCTCTTCACCTGAGAGGGGTACAATCGTGAGATATTGTTGAGCCCAGAGTAGGCACAGGGCTACATTAGGACCACAGGGCCACATGGGTGAAGGGCCTGGTGCCAGGGGTCACAGCCACACAGGGGCCTGGGCCCAGCAGATGTGGCCAAGGGCGCATTGACCAAAAGGACAAACATGAGCTAGAGGCTCAGAGCCAGGTCTGACGTAGTGGGGCTAGGCTAAAACACCTAGTGAGATAAATGGAGCAGAGGCCGAGGCCCCAAAAGAGGGAACAACATCATTGTAACATCCATAAGATATGGGGCATGGTGGGGAGGATTTGGAGCTCACAATTAGCTCACAAGGTTTGAGATGCCTCGTGCAGCACAATTTTGGAGTGAGGCCCAGTGAGAAGCCTGAGGACCAGTGAGGACTAGTGGGGGTTCAGCAGGACCGGAGCCATGAAAAGGCCTATGGGCAGCTTCCCTATTTATAATTTTACCATCAAGGCATAGCAGGCGAGACAAGAAGGCATCCTCGGGGTGGAGCTGACACTGGGACCCTGACTCGTGACAGCAGCCACCACCTGCTTACCACCTACAGCTAGGTTGAATTCTCTGGTACACACAGCCTGCTACATCCCAAAACCTGGAGCCTGCTACACACACCTTAAGTTGTGACCCAGCTACGTGTTCAACCATCTAATGACATGATAAAACAAGTAATAAGCTACAAATTTATCCCACAAGAATGTGTAGTAACTTTGTAGTTTGTTCTAATCATGCTATTAGTTGAACATGTGGCCAGGTACTGCCCTGTTGCTGGGAGCCCCACCAACTAAGGGGCTCCCAGCCACAGGGGTACATCATCCACTGCTAACCCCACAGCTGATAAGGCTTCCAGTGGTGGCAGTGTTCCTGGTGCTGCCCTCAGCATGAGCCTCATCAGCTGTGGGGTTTGCAGTGGGGCAGCACTGGCAGCTGCAGGGCATGCAGCAGGGGCAGTGGGGAAAATGCTGCCATCACTATGAGCCTTGCAAGGTGCAGGGCTCACAGCAGAGGCAGTGGGGAAAACGTTGGCCCCACTGAAAGCCCTGCACCCCACAAAGCTTGCAGCCATGGTAGCGGGGACGCTGCCCCAGCTACGAGCCCTGCAGCTGATAAGGCTCACAACAGGGGCAGCGTTCCTGGTGCAGTCTCTGCTGTGCCTCCATGTTAGCTGTGGGGCTTGCAGCAGCAGGAGCTGGTGTAGGGGGAGCCTGGGATTGTAATCCCAGTTTACCCCTGCCCTGGCAATACAGCGCGATGGGCTGTAATGCACAATCCCACAATCCATGCATGTGTGGTAGGGCAAGAGGCTTGATTGTGTGGATCACACATTAGCTCTCATTGTACCTTTACCTGCGTATGTAGATGGGCCCATAGGTGTCTTTTATCAATAGGCCTCTGAGATTTTTCATATAGATGTTAGAGATTTCTTTGAGATGTAGATACAAAATGACCTGAAGTAAATTTGATGGTTTTAGTCCACATCCTACTGGTTTCTATATTATGGTGAGCCCTAACTGGTTCTCATCCCAGCAGTCTCACATGAAGCCAGAGGCCCTGGACTTCTCAGAGCTGGTCTGTTCTTGCTGTCCATATAGACCAGTTTCTGTTCTTGTTCAAAATAGGATTAAGATTCTGCTAACAAAAATGATATGCTTATTATTCCTCTCATAACTCTGGCCTTTTATACTTTTCAAAAACACTGTTCTGATGGGAATTCTGATTTTTTGTTGTTGTTAAGATTGTAATTGCAAACCTGGTGAGGAACAGAGTTCAGCTCTGTGATGTGCAGACATGTAGAATCAACTCCTGTGCATTTACAAGATGTGCAGTGATACATGCCTCAGGCATTAGACTACTAAGAGGAGAAAATAACTTTGCAAGTACTTGAGATGTAAGTACATCTCATCAATATGAGCAGAAGAGAACATTTGTGATGGCCTCAGGAATATAACTAGGAGGTATGAGATGAAACCAAGCAAAGACATGTTTGGCTAACTCTCAGGAAATGTTTCCAACCAGAGTTGCCAGAACAACTTCTGAAGAATTTCAAAGCTATGCTGTTCTAATAAATGGATGGCCACCTAGCAGTTTTTCTCTATCAAGGACACTTGAAGCAGCACAGTAACAAGAAGGTTAAAACCCTTTTTCTCCTGCTCAGGGAGCCTACACTAGCTGGTACCAAGATAAGCCTCAGATGCGAAATTAAGCACCATTGATTCCATTTAGTGGAGGACTGTAGTACACATACACACCAATCATTTAATTCCAGGATTAGCTATTCTTTGCTAATTTATTATTGTTCTACATGCAGCACTTCAAGCAAGCTGCTTCAAATACTTGACATACTTTTCTCCCTGAAATATTTTCTGTGTGTTTTCTGTCCAAGATACAATTTGTTTACCCCCTATGTGAACTCTGTTTCTACAATTTGTGAACCCCTATTGGGTAAAACCTGACTTGTCAAACCTTCCCTTTAGCAATCTACCTAACAGCAGTGTTGTTCTGATAAATGTTGCTCTAGAGGGGAAGCATATATTAAGACTGTTGAACTCCATATAAAACATGCTATTTTATTTCTCCATTGTGTGATGTTTCAGGGCTCCCCATTGTGATATTTTGCTGCAGGAAACTCAATAGTGATTATTTAAATAAAAAAGGATTATACAATCTTGTTGAATCCAACCCTGTGGACCCAGGCAGTTCACACAAGCAAAGCCAGACCCTGACTTCTGATTGTTGGGTGTACAAAAAGCTCCTGATAAACCCTTGTGGGTAATGTAACTTTTAGATGCTAGTAGTTGAACAGCTGTGTCTCATGGAACTAGCCAGTGAATGGAATGGCATTGCAGGGGGTAAAATTCACAAGATTTCATGTCGAGATGTTGTCATTAGAGCTCTTTAGAAATCTTTTAGACTAATACCAACCAGAGGCAAATCAACTTCCTACAGCCCCTGCTCTTTGTTAGTGAAGGCTTCTGTCATGTAGGTGATATTTTTGTAAATGAACATAAAAATGTTTCTATAACAACAGCTTTAGTTGGTCTTTGCAGACAAAACAAAACTGACTAACACTAAATCAGATATGGATTAAGGGCTAGGATACTAGTGTCACTTTCTGCCACTTATGTGTAGGAGAGCATTAGGTATTTAAAGAGCTGGTTGCAGCTGACATTGGGTTATCAGAGATTGCTTCCTGCTGACTCAACCATGCCTAGAGTTGGAGGGCTTGAACACATGATGAGTTCACGTTAGTATAAGCCAGGAGCAGGCAGATGCCATAAACCTGTACACACGTCTAATTCACTTGAATTCTAGTGTAGAATCAACCTAGGAAAATAGGGGGTTACATTTTGCTAATGTAAAGTATGCTGGTGTAGGGAGCCATGTGTCCACAGCTATTCCAGAGTAGCTGTTTGCTGTGGGAAACTCAGGCTATTATCTGCTCCCCACCTTCCATCCCCCAGCAACGAGGCTCTGTAGTTGTGGTGTGAGCAGCTAGCTTCATGTATGTCTTCTTTTATATAATTTACATCAGTGTATGACCCAATATAAATTTTATAAGTGTAAATATGTCATGTGTTTGTTTGGGCCCTTAATTCTGCCTTACTTCACAGAACAAGTCACCAGTCAAATACAAAGATCTCAATTTGTGACAGAAATCACATGATAATGTAACCAGTCCTTGGATAGAAAACTGCCATAACTGGACTAGTACACTCTAATGTCTGGCTAGCAGTTATAAAGGCTGGTGTTAAATTCTGCTTTTAATGAATGCTTCAGTTTTCATCAGCTATATAGCTGCATCTGACAAGCATGCTGGTAATCAGTCAAGCCTTTGTATCTAGGGGTATTAGCTACTCTAATAACTAACAAAAATTGGCTGCCAGTGTACCTAAGTTAACTTCCAGTAAAACTGTTACAATTTTGTTCCTTTTGTTGTTTGGGAAAGTGCCCCGCAAATGGTTTTATTGTTGAAAATAATGTGCCTGCCAAGTGAAGTAAGGGAGAAGGCTTCTGAGGACTTAAAGAGGTCACTAGGAAACTCTGCTGCTCCAATGATGAACATGAGTTCCTTCCCGTATCTGTCTAAACTGTATTTGCAACAGAACTTTTTTTAGCTCATCAGGAATGTTTGCAAAAACAATTTTACCTTTTAGTGGAGGTGACGGAGTAGTGGAGGTGATAAAACTGTTTCCTCAAGGATAGTACCCCAGGAAGCAATAGCTGGACTTTCTCATTACAACTGATGACAGCTGAACCCTCCTGTGTATTATCCATGTACTCGGTATATTCCTCAGTAGCAGAATGTGATGAAGTAGTGTGTAGTGATTGCTTAGCAATGCAGGTTCCTAGATTATGGTTGTGAGATATATTTGTTTAAATGGGAAAAATAGTAAGTTGGCCAGTTTCTCAGCAAAATCATTTTCTTCTGGTAGAGGAGGTTTACTGTCAACTGTGGGGAAGCATTCCTCTCGGAGCCCCATGTTACATTATTAGCAGCATATGATTGTGACCACTGCAGTGCACAACATATCAGCTCATAGAAATGGGAAAGCAATAGATTCCTAATTACAGTTACTTTCCTCTACTTTGCTTCATGGAAGTACTCACTGTGAGACAGCACTGCTGTAGAAATATGGAGTCTGGCTGTGTAACACTGCTGAGTTTATGTGGTAAATGAAGGAAGTATTTGGTAATACAATAAGAAAAGTGTTGAAATGCAGTTTGGCCTGAGAAGCACAGAGTTTGATGCTGGCTGTGAAGGAAGGAAGAATGTTTATTCACATTAGTATATTTTGATTTTACATAATGCTAAGCTTTGGAACAGAGCAATTCCCAGGGGTGACAGATATAAAGTAGGCAGAGGTGAACTGAGCACTATAGCCCAGGCCTGTGAAACAAAATTTTGCTGCCCTTTCCCTGCCTGGCACTGCACAATTCGGTGTAACAGATTTCTGCCTGCCATGGCCAGATCCCTACAGGCAGAGCCAGCCTGTGTATCTGGGGAAGAGTTAATGAGAAAACTTTGTGGATGCTTCTCATACTTTACAAATTCAGTGTATATAAAAAATATGCATCTGTATGGCAGAGGACAGTCATGAGGTCCTACCAGATACCTCATGCAGAAGGTCTGAGCCCAGCTGCTTCCTTCCTGTAGCACTGTACACCTTCCCAAGAAAAAAGGTGGGAGAAGGGAAGCCAAGAACTTCTTTGCATCTGTAACTCTGAGGCCTGATATGAAAGCAGAAGCATTGTAGAATTCGGTTCAAAAGAATCCAAATGTAAATAATATGTATACTTTACTCTCTCTTCCTTGTATAAGGTACCAATTCTGCTCACAAACATGATCTAAATTCAGAGTCAATCCATCAGTTCTGGTGGATTCAGGATTTGGCATATCAACATTTTTGGGGATATTAACAGCTCTCTTATATAGTACCAAGAGTTGCCAGTTGGTTCTTACCAGAAATTTGCTAACTTTTAAGTTCCCTACCATGAATTGGTACCCACAGGGTTCTTACTAAATTTTGTCCCAAAAAACCTAGTTTCTGATATCCATGGCTAAGCTGGAATTGTTGCTATAATAGCCCATGTAACTCCCAGGCTGCAAACAGACGTCATAAATAGAATGCGATTCCAAGGACATCTAGGTTAGGGAC
This sequence comes from Alligator mississippiensis, assembly GCF_030867095.1. Taxonomy (NCBI): domain Eukaryota; kingdom Metazoa; phylum Chordata; order Crocodylia; family Alligatoridae; genus Alligator; species Alligator mississippiensis. Next base: position 51,621,158 of record NC_081832.1, read on the forward strand.
AGACATTACACACAAACCAGTTTCAGTGATCAGAAACTGTTTTAATCCTGTAACAGAACAGATGTTCAGTGCACATAAACCAGTTTGAAAATGGCTGAAACCAGTTTGAGATAAAGCTGGTTGAATGTAGTATCAGACTTAACTGATTTGGGTCAAACTGGTTTATGCAATGTCTGTCCCAGACCGCATCCTGGTTTAAGTTAAATTAGAGTCCCTCAGCATCCTAGCATGCTCTCTGGGCTGGGCAGAGCTCTCTGTTCCAGAGAGCTGGGCTGGCCCCTGCCCTCTGCTCCCTGGCTGAAGCTCTGGCAGAGACTTCACATACAGTGGCATCTGCCTGACTTCCTGTTTCCCACCCCTCCACCTCACCACTCCTTGCTGAAGCAGGGATCACTGCCCCCCCTCTTAGCATTAGGTAGCATACCACATGCTGGCTATGGTCTGTACTGTTGGAGATGGGACAAAGGCAAACAGGACAGTGTCAGCTTAAGGCTTTTTGGAGCTAAACAACAGGTAGCTGGTAATATCCTTCTACTCTTTCCTTGGAAAAAATTGTTTAAGAAGAGCTTGAACTAATGAGAGAGGCTGTTTGTTTTCTTAATGGGCGGATAAATACTGAGTTAGGAGTGATAAACAGTGTGTTATCAACTGTCTGCTGGGCTGCTCAGGACGGGGGCTGAGAATCCCTCCCTACTCAGAGCATCCCTCTGGGGCCTGGCTGCGCCCTCCCCCTCTCCCCCCCCCCCCCCCCCACACGCACACCTCAGCATTGTGGAAGGAAAGGGAGGGCTGCACTAGCACCCCCTAGCTTCTAACCCAAGCCACTACAGACATGTGCCTGCATTTCTGGAATGAAAAGGTAATGTCTATCCTCCTCCAAATCAGTTCAAGCTTTGGAGGTTAGACTAACCTGCAAAGATTGAATCAATTCAGGCTTAGGCTTTTTGAATGTCTGTCCCTAGCCCTACAGGCATCTCTAGTTATTGAATCCCAACTTGAGGTGTGTCTACAAGTGGGAGGATACCCCAGCTTGCAGATGTGCCCCCTATGTCAGGGAGCAGAGGAATCCCCTGCAGGAGATTTCCTCCATGCTCTTGCAAGCACAGAGGTGAGGAAATTCCATCCACATTTGCAGTGTGTGCCTCAGGAGGCTGCCAGGAATACATATCTTGTTAGCACGCATTTCCAGGAGCAGCGTGGGGCATAGGCTGCCCCTCCGTGCTTGCAGGCATGCCAAGAGAAATCCCTTGTAGAGGGATTTTACCACATATAGCACTGATGTATGGAGCACATGTCTGCAAATGGGGAACTCTTGCTTGCAGGTACTCTCCAAAGCCCTGACTTCCACTAGAGACATGCATCTGGGTAAGCAGAGACATCAAGATAGGCAGTCCCAAACTTGAGGGAATTCCCAAGGTGTGCAGGACAAGACCCATAAAGCCCATGGGGCCCCTGCCCAGGGACAGCTGGAGCCTAAAGGCAGCTTTACACTGCCTGTGCTCTCTCACCATAAACATTCTGAGGTGGGCTGCAATAAAGTGGCCCAGTTTACTTCTACCTTCTCTCTTGGACACAAATTTGAGCACTTGTGGTGCGACAGAAGGTTTGGACGTCTGTTTGCTTTCACTTTGCACCACCGTGAAAATTTTTATGGTGGCACAAAGGTTACATCTGTTTCCACCTTCAGGGCTGGCAACAGCTACTGCTTGTTAAAGGGCTTACAATTCTGTTCTAATTTTAGAGAGGTTGTCTACACAAAGCCCTGGAGCCTGCAAGTTTCACCTGCTTGCAGGAAAGGAGTGTATTTTTAAAGAGCTCTGTTATTCAGTGGAATGTTCTCTCCAGATCAGGAAATTCCCAGCAGGGCAGGTGGAATTGAAGGCTCCAGGACTGTGGTGGGCATTATAGCACTTTGTGCGAGCATATGTGTCTGCCACAACCCTCTTATCAAAAGGGCCTTTGATACCATGGTGATGAGCACAGTACAGACTCGCAGATAACTGGAGCATAGAGCAGCTCTGAAAACAGAGTGCACAGCACAGCAAAGCCTTGTTTACATTCTGTATGCACTGAGCAACGATTCTTCATCATTTCCTTTGTTATTTGCAAGCTCTGGTGGTTCCAAATGATCACAGAACTTTGCTACACTCATTAGCACAAAAAGGTTTTGTTGGTTTTGGAAAGCTACCATAATTAGAAACTCTGTGGCATACAGCAGGTGCACTGATGGGCTTTTCTGCCTTGAACCTCTCTGTGGGATTAGCAAGATTGCCTGATAATGTGGCAGCCTCACAACACTCCTGGATCATTTGAGCCCAGTGGATATATTGGGCAGGGTTTCCAGTTTACTTTATACAAATCAGTTGATCAAGTAACATCACACTGAAAGATCACTGCATTTTTAATGGTTTTTCTTCCTCTGTATTATTTAGCACGTATCAGTAAAGTTTCATCATCCTGACCTGCTGTAGAAGGCAAATAGTCTAGAAATATTTCTGATTGTATGAATCAGAAAACCAACACAGAAAGGTGAACCACAGCCAGTGCTAGGAGATGTGGCCCAGTCCTCAAAGTTCCTGTGTTAATGGTTTTGCTTGGTTTTGCTTGAGCTATTAAACAGCTAAGTGTCAGCCACAGAGTATAGGTCTGGACCTGAACATCTGCTAACCTCACCCTTCATGAGTGCCCAGATCTGGCTTTTTGGTTTTGAGCCATCTCTAACTATCACAGACCTTACTTTTCACTGAGCTCGTTCAATTTGATGACATAACCAGAAGCTCATCTAAACCGTGATCTGATGTTCCTGCTGCTGTTAGAAATGGCAACATTGGGTACCTACCCAGGAAGCAGCATGATGTCAGTGTATTAATCTTGGTATGCTTCAGAAAATAGCCATACCCCAAGAGAGAGGAAACCTCTTTTGGACTTTATACATATGCAGTAAGACCAAGGAGACCTTTAAAAAAGAAAAAAACATAGAAACACATTTTTGCCGCCTATCATCTGCTTTGGTGACATGTCATCAAGGCCCAAAGTTTAGATTTGAAATTTTAAGTAAGGAACATGTGTGTCCGTGTGTATGGAGGGTGGAAAATCAGTTCGGGAGCTTTGGTTCATGCCCACACTGTAATAAGTTACTTTATTTTCATACATGTAATTTGAAGTACAGGGGGTCACAATGCCATCCAGTGTGCAAATCTCAGGGACTCAGAATACTGTACAAATGCTTCAATCTCAAGTCTTGAAAATGCTTCCTGTGTGCTATGGGATGGAGATAATCGCAGGTGCTTTTTCTTTCTTTTCCCATTAAAGTGGACTCTTCTGTGAAAATCCTCCACCGATGGTTCTGCTGCAGACCAGCCCTTGTGATAACTATGAATGCCAGAATGGGGCTCAGTGCATTGTTGTGCACAATGAGCCAGTCTGCCGCTGCCTGGCTGGTTTTGCTGGCCAGAAGTGTGAAAAACTCATCACCGTCAATTTTGTTGGGAAAGATTCCTACGTTGAGCTACCATCAGCCAAAATCCGTCCTCAGGCAAACATCTCCCTCCAGGTAAGTCACACAGGATAGGCACTACCAGTGTAGTGTCCTTCCCAGGGTCCTTCCAAGAAATAACCATTTGATGCTTTTCATTCCATGGATTTATTGACTTAGGTAATGATCATTGAACATATTTGGTCCTAACTGCTGCTCTGACAACAATGTTACTTGTGTGACCTCCCCTACCAAATTCCCTGCTCTTTTATCCCCCGAGATATACATCACAAAATATTATTGGCAGTTTAAACAGAGATATCAGCAAGTTTCCCTGTCTTGCTGCTGATTTATGGGATAGCCTTTCATCCTGCATAAATGAATGCTTGATATCACAAGACAGTGTTTGTAAAAAGATGCTGCTCTAAATAGCTTTTCCAGAAATCACATGATTTGCTCATTTACCATACATGTTCACTTAGATAGAAGGAGATTTTAGTCAAGTGATTACTTGGTTCACTGGAATTTAAATTATTTTATGCATTTCAAAGACTATGAAAAATTAACATTATGGTTACTATGTGTTTTTTGCACTATTTGTATTTGCTGAATCACAGATGCTTTGGATTGGAACCACTAAGTGCAATATTAGATTAATGCAGTTTGGAAGTTATTTGAAATCACAATAAGAAGATTAAAATATTCACATATCCCTTGAATTTATCATAATAATTTTCTACTGGCCATAAGTCACTGAGGGGACAACCTGATATTTTTAAAATAGCCTCTGCCTAACAGAAGAGAGAAACAGAATTGATCTACATCATTTCTGTCTTTCATATATATACCAGCAATTGTGGATCTGAACTACTTTTAAGCCAGCTTTACACTGTAAAAGCATAGATGTAAAGGAATCAGTGGGCATGTCTACACATGCAGTTAATGTGGCTAACTAAACTAAATAAAAGTGTATTGCTTCCAGGCACCCCGTTTGCACATGCGCCCAGGAATGCAACACATTGAGCTGCTCCACCCTGGTTTAGTATGCTGTGAAGGGCCTACAGTGTAGGGCTAGCTAATAGGCAGCCCCCACACTTATGCATCTTCATGCCCCAGCTAGCCCATCAGCATCCACATGTCATTGCAGCTGAGTAAATAATTCTGCTGTAGGATAGTACTTGTGTCTGTCAGTACTATCCTATGGAGGAGTTTAGTTTAATAGCAGTGCATATGTGGATAGTGACATTTAATGCAGAGCTAATTGGTCAACTCCACAATAAATGTCTTGTGTAGAGACACCCAGTGAGGGTGTGAGAGCAAGAAAGTACCTCATCTCACATTATTCTTCCTTAATTTTCTCAATTTAAAAAGCAAATGTTTTGGAATTGGAAATAATGTTCCAAGCCTATTTGTTAGAGCCTAAATTCAATGTAATCAAAATACCCGAGGAAAAGACTCGGAAGAATAAATTTTAAAGGCTTATTTAGATGTTTTTAAAAGGTTTTGAATAGTTACCTCTGCCAAAAAAGACACACACATCTATTCATGAAGAGTATTACCAAAACTACTAATGGGTTCAGTCAGAAGCCCACTGAAGTTAGTGCAATTCTTTTTGCTAACTTTTAACAGTTTTTTTTTTGTTGTTTTTTTTTAATCAAAGCCAATATCGCCACCATCTTTTTAAACTAAAGTCATCCGTCACAAGCAAATGTATTTCAAACAAAACAATTGAGATCAAAATTTGGTGTATACCTTAAAGATGCATCCTTATCCAAAGGTCTTCTATCCTAGAGATTTGACTAGTTGAAAATAGAGATATATAGATATAAATATTACATGCCTTTCTTTGTATTATTTGCTTCCAAGAATAATTATTATTTTATTATGATGTAATAATGTAGAAGCCAAGTCTGAATATAGTTTTTTATGAATCATGACTCCATTCCATGTACGTACTGAACTTTCCATTTTTCTTCTAAATGTCCTTGTATTTCAAATCATCAGAGTCTCTGCAATACACTGAAAGGTCAGACATTCTCAGTGGCCCCACTGTACCATAGGTCAAGTTCAGACCTGAAAACTTGACATTTTCTATTTAAGTAAAATGAAAGAGGTAAATTTTAACTGGCACTAATTTGAAGGCCAAGCCTGCCTATTACAAAGAGCACATGGCCATGTGTTCTCACATTTTATTTTTCATACTAAATTTTGTTTCTGTATCTGGCAATGAATTGCCAATAAAGTGAAAATAGAATGCTACAGTGACCATTCAAAAGGGAGCTTCCAATTAAGAACGAATCATAAGAAAATTAAACTGGCCCTTTCTTAAGGGCCAAGGAAATGTTTTAAGCAAAAATTAATTAAAACATGTAACTGTTCTATCTTGCCACTTGAGTGCCATTTAAAAGCCTTTGAAATGTTTGTTACAAATTAACCCTAGATATGGTTTTTTTCATAGCATCTGTTGTTTTCTACACTCTCTTATAAGGGGCACCTTATAGACAGGTATGAGGTGACCAACTCCCTTATGGAGTTTAGCCTTTTTGCATTTTTAAGGTTGCTAAAGTTGGAGCAACTGGAGTTATACTGTTATACTGGAGTTGTACTCTGTGTTGACTTCTGAATTGCAAGTAATATTGGTCATGACCCAGGATCCTAGTTTTCTCCAATAAAAAAATCCTCAATTTGGGGATGCAAATAAGTAACCCAAAATCCACATTTTTCCATGATTAAAATGAAACAGCACTATATATATCTATGTATTAGTGGTGTTTCATTTTAACCACAGAAAAATGTGGATTTTGGGTTACTTTTTTAACCAAAAATTGGGGGGGGGAAGGCGGGGTTAAAAAAGAAAATCAGGATCCCTGGTCATAACTAGAGTTTAGTGAATAACTAATAAAGTGTCATCTGTTAAGTACACTTTTTTTTTCTTTCCCTGTTCACAGAATGTCTATAAACAAATCACAATTTTCTTGTGTTTGTTTTTGCTAATTTTGATAAATTCCATTTACTGCCTTCTAACAACTGCCATTCAAGCTGTTATTTAGTAGTGATTTTGTAATGAACAGGAGTTACTAATAAATGACAAAAAAGTATTCACAGAAATGCAAGAAAACTAATTCAACTGGAACTAGAATTATGGCCCTTTGGATCCTAAGAACCAGCTCACTGCCACTTGAACTAAAAAAAAGATGCCTTATCTAGTGGTTGTGGGATTTGTGTGGGGCCACCTACTAAATGACACCTCCTTTACACTTTTGCACAAAGCCAGTAGATTACAGTTAATCATACAATCTATGGTAAGTGATGAGGTCTTTACACTTGGGTTTTAACTTCAGTTTCCATTAATATTTGAAGGCGAAAGGATTAAAATTCACAGCCCAGGAACATTTGCTCTAGTGAGCCCCCCTTTTCTAGGATACTAAACTAATGCTCAGAAAATGCAAATGCATTAATTACAATATGAATGGAGATTTGCAATATTCACCACACTTTGATGACCAAAAACTCTTGCTTGTCTGCTGAGTTTGGTGAGTCCTAACCAGAACCCAGAATCTGCATTACTATCAGTATTAACTTGTACTTAGTATCTGCATTACTCACCTTTACAATAACTTAAGACAGACAAAATAAATATGGAAAAGGAACTACCACTTTAGCTAAGGGGAGGAATTTGCATTGCCAGTTCTCCTGTAGTGCCTATAATATCAGTAGCACTGTTAGTCTAAATAAATGATTTAATTAACTCTTAAGCAGCTTAAGTTGACTGTTGATGTTTTACAGGTGGCAACAGATAAAGACAATGGCATCTTATTATACAAGGGTGACAATGATCCTTTGGCTTTGGAGTTATACCAAGGACATGTGAGGCTTATCTATGACACAGTGAACTCTCCACCTACCACAGTATACAGGTAAATGCCTATATTATTACAAGATGTGTTGCCCCCAAAGATGGAAAGGTAGGATTTTCTATGAAAAGCGAAGGGGGGACACATGCACGCACACATACATACACCCTTCCTTCTTCCCAGGGAAGAATCTCATTTTGATTGACAAATATTGTCAACTATTATTTAATGAGCCAGGATTGCTTTAACTGTGCTGGTGCAAGATTAGGATGCATACATCACTATAACAAAGCAGCCAGTATTGTCCATAAGTTACCACCCAGGGGTGTTGGAGCTATTGCAGTTATGCCCCCTTGTAAGTGTGAAGAAATAAATACTCAGATTTCTCAGATATTGTAGTGAATTAGTTCTTGTTAAGTGCTGGCTTTGTAAGTGCCCATTTTAACTGGTTTCCTCCCATTGATTTTGACAGTGAACACAACAATCCTGAGAGTGAGAGCAGTTGAATGTAATGCTAGTATTTACAGGACTGCATTCTTTTGAAATGGGAAGAAAAGAATGGACTTTGCAGGGGTGGGGGGCGAAATATTTTTGTAAGCAGTGATGCCAGCATTAACACCACCACAGATACTAGAGGTAAACAATAGGGCTAGATGACTCTGTTATTCACAATAGCCTGAGGTTTGGAATTGCAGAGACTCCAAGGGCACAAGTTTGTACCTTGTTAGCCACAGAAGAGAAAATATAGAAATATAATCCATGTCCAGAGTGGGTTGCCTTTATTTAGGTTCCTCAATGCACAGTCTGCAAATCTTAACCTCACCAGAGCCTGCCCCAGACTTTACTCTGGTCATGTTCAAAGCCTTATGCTCTCCAAGGTGTTCCCTGTAGGGGTAACACTGTATCCAGACATAGCCCTGATGATTTCAGTGGAGTGCCATGTAAGAGCTACTATTTGATTGCATGAGTATTCTTACAGGATCAGGGCCTTATTCTACGTACTTGTTCCTAAAGAGACAGTGCACTATCACAGCAAGCATAAAGATATGATATATACATGGAAACAGGATGTTCTTCAAACTTTTTTCCTAAAAGATTTCTTAATACTCTAAGATTCTAGCCTCTCAGAAACAAGGTAGTTGCACCATGGCTTTGTTGGTAGCTGCTCTTACTTCCATTTAAGGAACTGTGATATATGTAACAGAAGAAGAAAAATCAGTAGGCTGCTTGGTGTTCTTGTAGTGTGAAGGCTAGCTGAGTAACGAAATGTCATCAGCCAGCCGTGTGTTGGAACGAGAAGAGCAGTGTTTAGATCTGTGCTGGTGCATCTACCCAGGAAGGAAGAAAGAGCTTTGTTAGTGATCTTCAACAGTGATGCAGTCTTAGTGGTGTAGGTGGGAAAATGCATTCTTTATTCAACTGCTAATCCTAATTGATTCCATGTTAGAGCAAAGCCAAAGTTGTTAAACGGTTTTATGCCACTAATTAGAACATAGGGGAAGGCTCATTATCTGCAGGCAGCACACCAGGTGACAGATCTGAGTGGGTGCCTGCTCTCAATTGTCAGTGGCAGAATGATGCTGTGACAGGAGTTGCTTCCGACAGCAGAGTGCTTTATGGATCTGCTACCTTCTGGGGAAGTTGCCTGGAATGGCAAGCATCAGTGTCCTCATTATTCCTGTGCCCTTCATATTGATCAAGGAGGAGGTCTCTATTCAGAATGACACCTCATTACCATAAGATTAATGGCCTGCTCACTACATTTTGTGCTGTGTGATCTGTTGAGATGGGAAAGCTGCTGTTTAATACGATGCCCTTTCTGAAATGTCACCCTAATCTTTTATTAGTTTAAGGAAGATAGCAGAATAGGATTAGCATGAAGCTTGATGGGAAAAGATTAGGCTGATTAAAAAAAACTGCAGCTAAAGAATGTCAAAAAGGGACTTCTAAATGGATTAAAAAGCTTGTTTTCCTTAAGGGTCAGGGCCAAGGAGTAAGAGAAAACCGTTCCTTGTCCAGAAGTTTTAAGCCAGAAAAGACAAGTACACCTCTATTCTGATCCCTTCTGTATTACCAGCCATTATATTTCACTCTGCTGCTGTGATATTGAGTCCAGTAACTTGAGGATGGCTAAAACTTATCTCTAGAAAGGTATCCAGCCTTAATCTGAAGACCTTGAGATATCATGAATCCACCCCTTCCTTGGCTAATGTGTTCCAGTGCTTAATTTCTCATTTGACTTTATCTGGCTTCAGCTTCCAGTCACTGCTGTGTCTTTCTTTGCTAACCTCTTTACTACCTTGTATCTTCTCCCATGAATTTACCTTTAACTATAATTAAGCACCACTCAGTCTTTTTTTTTTTATAAACTACTCAGATTGAACTCCTTAAACTATCCATTTTTCTGTGATCTTAAAATTATTTTCATGGCCATTTTCTGCACTATCGCCATTCTCTTAAAATGTTGATGCCAGACTTGCATGTAGCATTCCAGTATCAGTCTCAATGATGCCATACATCTCTCTGCTCCTGCTCCTCAGTTGGATAGCTAAAGCCCTTGAACAATCCTACTGCAACAGCACAAGTGTTTTATCTGGCTTTGAGGTGCTTGTCTAAACATGAAAGTCCAGATTCTTTCCCACTGGCACAATCAAGAGTTGCTGCTTTTTAGGGGGATCCCCTGGAATTTTACCCTGGCAAAGATGAGGGGTGCTTTTACTGCTGCTCTTTTTTTAAGAGTATTTTCTGGAACATGGAAAAGCTATAAATACTGACAGGAGCTTTTCAGTCCAAACCACACTGGTAGAGACTGCACATCCGGCTTTTACTGGGCTGGCTTCTGTTATAATCTGTGAGCACTGGGTCTGCACTGGCTGTTTCTAGATCCTCAGTGAATGGGATGCAACAGGTCACAAGCAGCCTTTTCATCTGTGGTTCTGTAGGAGGGTCTAGATAGGAGAGTGAACATGACCTGGAAGATTTATAGAGAATATTGAGAAGTGATGAAATAAACATGATAACATGGCTAACATGTTTAATGTTCTATAGGGATCAAATGAGACCTTAACTTTCAGAGGTCACAAAAATGTTTCTGCAGTACCTCCAGGTGCCATACGGCCTTAATATCCAGCCGGGGTTAGTTTTTATACTTCACTATAATAAGCTGGACGGATTTTTGCCTGATTTTTGTACCTTATGCTTCAGAGAGTATATTACAAGTCTGGTCTTTGGATCATTAAACCAACCCTCTTGCTAATAATGATGTTATTGAGTGCTAGAGCTAGAAGGATGGATGTAGAGAGCAGGCTGGGTAATGTCACAAAATTAATTCCCACCTTGTTAGTATAATGCCAGGAACAGGTTGCATCCTTTAAGCAGCATTTAAAAAAAGAGAAATCTGCATTTTTACATAGGTTTGAACATCATCAATTTTTAAGTTTTCAGATGATGGGTGTCTTGCATGTTGTTATCCTGGAAGAGTAATCAAACACAATGACATGAAATGATACCAGATTGCTAACAGGCCAGGTGAAAGTAACTCATCTTGCTTGCTCAGTGTCTGCTTAGGTTGGGGCAATGGGATCTTCTTTTGCTCATTTTACTGGATTTGTTGGGAGTAGAACTGCAGCCAGGAGACATCCAAGATTAATCAGCTGTTCATTCTGATTTACTTTAAATTTCTCTACTCTGGCATTATGTTTTGGATGGAAAGGTCAAAGTTTGAATTAATGTTTTCTTGAGCACTAAGCATAAAGTCTGATAAAATTCAGCAAATATCCATTGTAAGAGATTACACAAAGTGCATTGCCATTTATCACCAGGTTATGGATGGGAGTTAATATATGAAAACTTTAAATCAAAACTGGCCTTTTTCTAGAAAACCTGACTACCCTATTATAAGAGGTGATTGCTTCCAAATGGCATATTAAAAGCTACCTGAACTTCAATATCTTCCCCAAGACCCATTTTGTGTGGAGACATTCCTGTTTGTTTCTTCTCCCCCTTTTAATTATTGCTAAGGGTATGTGTATGGAAGCAGAATTTTCTTTCTTGGTCAGTCTGCCAAAAGATTTTTAAGACCATATAGGATCCATATAGTAGTCCAACAACCTTCATGACATTGGCTAGAAAATATAAACCTGTAATTTCTGCAATGCAAGAAATTCCCGTCCCTTCTATGTTAGAGAATAATATTGGAGCATAATCATTGGTGATTAAATTAGAACAAATCTTTTAGATGGATATCCAATCCCAATTTTAAGACCCCAAGTGATGATAAATGTACTGTCCCCTATGGCTAAGTACAGACAGTCAAAAGTCTGAGGCTGAATTGATTCAATCTAGGCAGCTTCCTCTAAGATGCGTATGTTGAACTGATAACCAACTAAGCTGACATTCAGTTTCCAATTGGGAAAGGCAGGCAGAGGCCTGCACTGATCCAGACCAGTAGACAGGGGGGTGCTAGAGCATGTCTCCCAGCCTGCTGGCCATTCCCAGCCCAGCCAAGTCTCTCCAACCCCCTGTTGTCCCCCCACAGGAGGTTGAGTCCCCTGCATGGGTTGCCCACCTTGGGGGAACCTCCCCCTCAAGAGCTTTCCCCCAACCTGGGTTCCCCAGCCCAGGAAGCCCTGGGGAGCTGAGGGGAATCCCCCCTTCCCAGCTGATGATTGCTTCAGCTGCTGCCACATGGGGGAGGGAGAAGAAGTTTATCGGGCCAGGTGCCTGCCTATGGAGCCCAACATGGGGGCACCAGGGAGCCGCTGCCTTGGGCTTTCCCCCACCCCAGCCCAGGGTCCCTCAGCCCTAAGAAGCCCGAGGGAGCTGTGGGGAAGTCTTCCCCTCCCCAGCCTTTTGCCTTACCTGCTGCAAGTCTCAAGGATAGCCCAGGGAGTGAAGATAAATTCTTCTGTTCCTCTGCAGCTGATTTTGGCAAAGCTGTTGTGAGATGAGGCAAAACTAATGCAAGGGAGCAGAGGAATTTCCTTCTACTCCCTGGGCTATCCCTGAGACTCGTCACAGCTAAGGCAAGGGGTTGGAGAGGGAAAGACTTCCCCTCGGGACCCTGGGCCAGGATGGGAGGAATCCCCACCAAGGCAGGAGCTCCCAGTGCCCCCATGCTGGGCTGCTCAGACAGGCACCTGTCTTGGAGGACTTCTTCTGCCTCCCTCCTGTGGCAGCCACTGAAGCAATCAGGAGCTGGGAAGGGAGAGAGCTTCCAGGGTTTGAAAAGCCAGCACCACAGGGGCTTTCCCTCCCCCCACATGCTGTCTAGACCCTAGCTGGGGGGCTGTTCTCCTGCTCCTTGTCCCTATGGACTGATGAACGTAAACAAGGAGCAGACTAAGGAGCAGAGGGGCGAGGCAGTCCCTGCTCCCCTGGAGCAGGCAGCATAGCCCAGGGCTGCAAAGCATGCTGGGATGTTGGGAGACTGAGAGTTAACTTGAACCAGGAAGGGATCTGGGACTGAAGTTATATAAACTGGTTTGACTTAAATCAATTAAGTCTGATATTGCATCCAACCAGGCTTATCGTAAAACAGTTTTGGTCATTTTGAAAGTGGTTTATGTGCACGGACCTTCTGTTCTGTTACAAATTTAAACCAGTTTCTGATCACTTACACTGGTTTATATGTAACTTCTGCCCCTAGCCTATATGAATTCTTCCTTCCGCTGCACATAGGAACTTCTACGTTCAGAGGAGAGGATTAGAGACAAGATTTCCATTTAATCATATCCCTGTACCCTGTGAGTGTTTGTCTATAAATGGAAATAATGCTTCTTTGCCTCCCAGAGGTTTATTAGGCTTATTTCATTAATGCATTTAGTTCCTCAAAGAAACGTGCTGTAGGAGTACAAAGTATCAATTATCATTAGAATCATTATTAAGCCTTGTCAAATACAGCATTTACCAAAGTCTCATTGCAGACAGTTCAGTGTACGATTGGTTTGTTTTTCTTTTAATACCTTTATACCCTGCAGCTTGTGCTGTGTTTGTTCCTATTGGGATTTCTACTTGATGCTGCTGAATGGTCTCTAAATACACTGTTTTTCAGAGATTTCTATGAGACATCAGCAAATCCTCAAGTTATGAGTATTTGCAATTCATTTTGTTCTCTCTACTGTGCGCTCTCATTTTTTTCAGCCCCCCTTTGAGATTTAGCATCAAATATAATGAAAGCAACTGGCATTAATCTCTGACCTGCACAGTAAATGTGGTAAAATTTGAATGTACTTATACATCTTGCATGAGCCAAAGCAAAGAATGGGCAAATTATTACTTGCCTATATAAATGTCTCCGCACTTCTTTGTGAATACATTTGAATGGGATGTTAAAAACAAGTGACTGAAATCTTATCAGACAGAAAACTAGCTCTCTTTGATTTTGTGTATGTGCACATGTGGTTGCTCTTGTAACTTTTAAATATCTAGCTACCATTTAAATCCTTAAATCATGTAATGTTTACCAGTAGGGCTAGGAATTAAATATGTGATTTCATGTCATTCAGAAGAATTGAACTGAAGCTTTGTATGTATCATCTTGTCCCTAAGGGTGTCTGGGGATGTATAGGGAAAATCTTGTTAGAGCATATGGAAGTTTTGCATACAAAGCCCTCAAACAGCTGTAGTAAGAATGTATACTTTAATGAAATTGTGTTTTATCACATCACATTTAGCTCACATTCATCATTATAGTATTTGAACACTTAAAAACAGTAGCACCTTCTAGAATAGATCCAGAAGCTCCATGTTAGTGTACTATGGTTTTACTCCTAACCTCACTGAGCATATTGAATATTATATTAGATCATAACAACTAGCACTTGCATAGCACTTTCATCAGTAAGTCTAAAATCCCTTTACAAAAGAGGTTAGTATTGTTATACCCATTTGGGAGAATAAATAGAGAAACAGAGGCATGGAGCAGTAGAGTGACTTTCCTGTGGTCACTCAGCAGGTGATTTAAAATCCAGGAATAGAACCAGGGTCTTCTGAATCCCAGGATGTTTCTCTCCTCCCTAGCAATACACCTTAATTATACAACAAGAGCCAATTTCAGCACATGGTTCACCAACCTGCACCCACATGTCTCTGCCAATATAGCTAAGAACAGACAGTCAAAAAGCACAAGACTGAATCAGTTCAGTCTTTGCAGATTAGTCTAAGTTGCATAGATTGAACCATTAAGCAAGTAAACAGACATTCACTTTTGATTCTGGAAATGCAGCCACATACCTGCAGTGGCCCAGGCCAGAAGCCAGATGGTGCTTGAGCATACCTCCCTGCTCTACTGGAGCAGACAGCTTGGGCAAAGGCTACTCCACCCACTCTGCAAGGGAGGTGGGGTTTGCAGAGGAGGTTCAAAGCATCTTAGGATGTTGGGGGACTATAAAGTTAACTTGAATCTGGAGGGGATCTGGGACAGAAATTCAATAAACCAATTTAATTTAAATCAGTTGAGCTTGATACTATATCCATCCGGGTTTATCTTCAACCAGTTTGGGCCATTTTTAAAGTAGTTTATGTGCACTGAACTTCTGTTATGTTACAGATTTGAACTGGTTTCTGATCACTAGGGATCCTGGTTTCCCCTGATAAAAAATCATAAATTTGCTGCTAAAATCCATGATTAAAATTAAAGAACTCCCACAGCCGCTTCCCCCAAGCCCTGCTGGTGCCCCTCACTCCCCGCCCACATCCCCTGCTCCTCCAGCCCTGCTGGAGGGGGCCCCCAGCTGCCAGGGCTATGGACCCAGATCCACAGCCACCTGTCTGCTCCCCCTTCCCCCCAATGCTGGCTCAGGCAGGGTGGCTCCCAGGGGGCAAGGGGATCTGTACCCAGGGCAGGCGCAAGCTGAGACTGCTGCCAGCAGTGGAGAGGGCCGGTTCCCCACTGCTGCATGCACTCCCAAGAAGCAAGGGAGACCCATGCTCCCTAGATTTGTACCCAGGGCAGGTGCAGGCTGAGGACTCAAGCTCCCGCCCTGCTTCCCTCCCTCAGGGCCTCCGGAGCCAGCAGGCACAACCCGGCATGGCTGGGGACAGCCGGGCCGTGCTGGGATTTCTCGATGGTGTGAGCTCCATCCCCCTCCCCCCACCCGGCGGGGCGGGGCAGGGGTTGTAGGCAAGAAGCAGGAAGGAGGTTTTCTACATGGCTCCTCCACTCCCTGCCACACCAGGTCATGTGGGGGGAAGCAGGGCGGCAAGGAAAAGCAGTGAGCAGACCCATCTGCAACATCACAAACGGCACATACTATATATGTAGGTGCTTGCTGCACCGCTAATTTGCAGCACAGTAAGTTTTTTGACACTGGGAGATTCTCATGTAAAAAAAAAATCATGCCAGAAAAAAGCAAAGCAGTGCATGTAGCAGCAGTGTGCGCTGCCTGGAACTGGAACCTGGCTGGCCAGAGCCACACTTCGGCTGCTGGCCAGGCTCCACACACTTGAATTGTCTCTCTTGAAGCCCTGGAAGGCCACCAGAGCCCCAAGTAAGGCTGCATGGGCCAGCCCAGGTTTTGGCCTCATTCTCCCCTACCCCATCTGGGGCAACTTGCCACTCACCAGAGCACACACGCAGGGGCATTCCCTGGGGACAACTAGCAGTGGAACAAATATGTGCTGCTACTACTTGTCCCCAGGAAATGCATGTTCCCACTTGTTGGGGTTCACCCCATGACATTTCTTTTGGTCAAATCCTCTAATTTGTCTAGGCCTCTCTGAATCCTAGCCCTACCCTCCAGCATATGTACTATACCCCCCAGCTTGGTGTTGTCTGCAGAGTTACTAAGGGTGCAAGCCATCCCATCTTCCAGATGGTTGATGAAGATACAGAACAAAATTATCCCTAGAACTGACCCCTATGGCACTCCATTTGACCCTGGTTGCCAACTAGACATTAAGCCATTGTCAGGCCCTTTGAGCCTGACAATTCAGCCAACTTTTTTATCCACCTTACAGTCCATTCATCCAACTTCTACTTCCTTGGCTTGCTGGCAAGAATATTGTGGGAGACCACTTCAAAAGCCTTGCTGAAGTTAAGGAATACCATGTCTAGTGCTCTCCCCACATCCACAGAGCCAGTCATCATGTCATAGAAGGAAACCGGGTTGGTCAGGCTTGACTTGCCCTTGGTAAATTCATGCTAACTATTCCTAATCCCCTTCTTCTCCTCCAAATGCTTAGAAATGGATTCTTTGAGGACCTCCATGATTTTTCCAGGGACTAAGGTGAGGCTGACTGGTCTGTAGTTCCCCACATTCTCCTGCTTCCTTTCCTTAAAGATGGGCGCTATATTTATTCTTTTTCAATCATCTGGGACCTTTCTTAATCACCATGGGTTTTCAAAGATAATGGCCAGAGACTCTGCAGTCACATTGGCCAAGGTGCATCATGTTCAACCCCATGGACTTGTATGCATCCAGCTTTTCTAAGTAGTCTCTAACCTGTTCTTTCACCACTGTTGGCTGCTCACCTCCTCCCCAAACTGTGCTGCCTGGTCCAGTAGTCTGGGACCTTGCCTGTGAAGACTGAGGTAAAAAAGGCATTGGGTAAATCTGTCACTAGGTTGCCTCCCCCATTCAGTAAGGGACCAATGTTTCCCTGATCTTCCTCTTGTTGCTAACATACTTGTAAAAGCCCTCCTTGTTACCCCTCACATCCCTTGCTAGCTGCAACTCCAGTTCTGCTTTGACCTTCCTCATTTCATCCCTGCATGCCCAAGCCTCTTATACACTTCCCTAGTTGATTGTCCAAATTTCCACATCTTGTAAGCTTTCTTTTCATATTTTAGCTCACTGAAGAGTCCCTGCTAAGCCAGGCTGGTCTTCTGCCATATTTGCTATAGCTCAGACAACTCCTTCTTGTATGCCTTGGTGAGGGAGTGGAGGGAAGGAAGGAGATTGTAAGCTGTCTCAAAGTACATTTGCCTCAAGTATATTTAGCAATAGCCACCTTCTGGTTTGCTAGCTGCACAGCAACACTGTATCAAGGTATTATGCAAAGGAGAAAACTACAGTATCAAACATACACACATTTTTTGTATAAGATAAAACTGCTTTCTCTAACCAAAGCATAATAGTAAAAATGTAATGGGTCAAAAGAGTATTGGACCCTATGTCCAACTCTCTTGACCCTACATAGAATAACTGAGAGTAATTAAGTATTGGACCCACATAGGCAGTACAGAATACATCTAATGGAACTGGGATGTTGAAACAGGTTGAATTCATTGGCAATTGGTTAGGATCTGATGCTGAGCACTTAGAATTCCATTACATTCATGGCAATTTCAGGTGCTTTCCACTTTTCCTACTCAGGCCTTTTGTTCTTATGCACTAATGAGAAACTGATTATAAACCAGAATACCACAATTTCCTTTTGCTACTGTGGCATTTTACTCAACAGAAAAAAGGTTTAACATTTCCTATGCTTTTTGAGACTTATAAAAAAAAAATACTTTTATAGCCAGTATTATTCTTGAATGACCACTTGTAGATACTTGATAGATTTTTCATGTCAAAAGAGGCCAAAAAATTATATCAAACTGATTGCCAAAATCAAAATTGTTCTTACAAGTGACTGATTGAACTAAAAACAATAATACAAATCTCTGATTAGCAGAACTTGCTATTGAAGTGCAGAAAAGTCCACTTTGATATAAGAGGGTAAATTCTCTATTTGTCCTGTTTTTTAGATTGGAGGGCTGGGATGAGCTGTGATGAGCTGAAAGGTTTATAAGAGGGATTTCACAGCCACACAAGACATAATTGTCATATGATAAACACTTTCTATGCCACAGCAGGTCATGAATTCAGTCTTCACTTTATCTATAATACTTCACTGTCTCCTTAGTGTGAAGGTGCCACATAAAGCACAACAGAGGAGAACTAAGTGTTTCTGACACCCAGTGAGTTCCTGTGAATAACATTAACTTTAAATCAGCCCTTAAGGAGCCAGTTCTGCTTCTGCATGTTGGAAATGAAGTATCACTATGAACTCCATTTTCAGCAAGCATATGAGAGGCAGAGAGATATGGAAACCTAACCCTGTTTAAAAAGGTATTCTCTTGTTTTCTAAAGATATATTTATATAGCTTCTGCAGTGTTCCTGAATGTGCTGCTCAGAAACACAGTCCCTCCCAGCTGCTTCTGCTTCATACATGCCACTCCTGGAAATGGGGCAGTGAATGAAGTTGCTAGAGAGACTCCCCCCACCACTGCTGAGCATACTGGAGATTGTGCGCGCCAAAGCAGCAGCTTGGGATGCCTCTACAGAGACTTCAATTGCCTCATTTTTGCGTTTGGCATTTGTTGAATGGAAGTGGGTTGCAAGGCAGGGTTGCATGCAGGACTACTGCAGAAGGGTACAGATACCCAAAATATTTTGAAAGGCCACTTGTCTGTTGAGACAGGTGGGCAATACCAGATCTTTAGAGGAACGTTTAAATCACCCCATGGATTCAATTATGAGAGAGAGCTCCATGCAGGTAAAATATCTCTCTAACCTCCTTGATCACTAATGGGTAGCTTTTAACTGGAAGTATGAGTCTTTCCCTTACAAAAGTTTTAGCTAGTATATGCAACTCTAAATGTTTTCCTGTATATTAATGTCTAAGAATTATGATGTTTTATGCCTGGTGTTATATATTCACAAATACAAGCAAAGAGTGATATAGCTACGTGTTCACAGATGCACATATAGAAATCCAAGCCCAAAAATATAGATACAGATTTCTTTTACAATAAGCCTATGCAGCCCCTGTAACCATAAGCACGTTTGTTTATCTGGACATTTTAGATTTCTGTGCTCAATTATTTAAAAAAATAATTGTACAAATAATGGTGTAACAGTAAGGTCACCACTCTTTAGTGCTAAGGACAGACATTCAAAAAGCCAGAGCCTGAATTGATTTAATCTTTACATGTTAGTCTAACCTGCATAGATTGAACCAATTTGCAAGTGAATAGACATTCACTTTTGACTCCAGAAATGCAGGCACATGCCTGCAGTGGCTCAGGCCAGAAGTCAGGGGTACGCTAGAGCAAGCCCTCGGCTAGAGAGAAACTAAGCTGAGCAAAGGGGCATGGCCGGGCCCAGGCAGGCCCGAGTATGATTGTGGAAAGTTTTAAACCCACACCCTGGGGCTGGGGATGCTTGGCAAGGACTGCTGACCCGTTGCCAGACAGACCCAAAAGCACTCTGGAACTGGGTTTCCCACCCCTTTCTCAGCCAGCCGGAGCAGTAATAGGTCTCTGGCTAGTGAGGAGAGGGGTGGGGCCAATCCAGCTTGGCTAGAAAAAAAACAACCCAACTGAGCCCAGGGATGCAGAGCATGCTGGGATGCTGAGGGACTCTGATTTAACTTAAACCAGGAAGGAATCTGGGGCACAAGTTCCATAAACCAGTTTGACCTCAGTTGGTTAAGTCTGATACTACATTCAGCCAGGTTTATCTCAAACTGATTTCAGCCATTTTGAAACTGATTTATGTGCATTGAACTTGTGTTTTGTTACAGGTTTAAACCAGTTTCTGATCACTTATGCCACTTTATATGTATCTTCTGTCCCTAGCCTAGTTCTCACGATCACCTGATACTTTCTTAAAAGGTAGGTTAGACATTTGCTAATCTTTGGGTCTCCAAATAATGGTGGAGTTTTAGTTTTATAACAAGGAAGTAAGTCCCTATGGATGTAGTGCCTCCCTGTAAATAAAGTGGAAATTGGCTCATTTCCTGGTTGAATATCTGTTTCTAAATAGACACTAATTCTCTTTCTTACGGCCAGCTTCCAATTTCAGCTGAACAGCTTCATCTACTGCCTGTCACTCAAACAAGAAGCATTTTTAATTACATTTGAGCAGCAACAGTGGTGACTGCCACCAGCAAGTGCTAGTGTATGCTATGCCCCTTCTCATTTTCAAGAGCATAAGAGAAGAGGGATTGTTCTCTTTTTAAAAAATTCTTTGTTTCAGAATGATAGTAAAGATACTTGCTAGTTTTTTGTGTCAAATAGGCCAAAGGCTTATGGTGAGCTGAATGCTGAAGCAAGCGCTGTTCTCAATGAATTGATACTAGAACTAAACATTAGATCCATCTGCTATCATTGGGGGCTGGACTCGATGATCTTCCGAGGTCCCTTCCAGCCCTAATGTCTATGAAATTTGTTCTGCATCATAAATGTACATGTCAGACTATCCCTCTGCTTGTTCCTGTGATGGATGCAGATTCTGAGATGTAAGAAGTCTTACTTCCAGAATTTCAGTTCTTACCTTCTGCTGCTTTCCTCGTGTGTTGTCCTTGCTCCCATTTTATAAATTCTGTGATCATCCAGATTTTTCTCTATGGGAGGCTTGGAAATACAGACATCACTTCCAGATCTGTAGAACATTGGGTAATGGTACTGTTTTCAATCATGATGCCCACTGAAGACCCAATCTATTGTTAGTGCACTGATGGCGGCATCAGGATACAATGGCAAGAGCTATGACATACAAGTTTGTTCCATCAGATAATTTAGAGAAGCAACAGCTCTTTGATTTGGTATGCAGGATCAGGCTGTGACCTGAAAAATTACTTTAAATTGGCTTGGTTATGAACACTGCTCTCTTTCTTGATTTTTGTGACTTTTTTTCATTCTGTATGACAAAAGCATCCAACTCTAGGGGTATAGCCAGTGGGTGCTGCAAAGACTGGCACTAGGCCCAGCCTTCCTAACATTCATGGGGCAGATCCTTGGCTCATGTAAATTGTTTTAGCTCATTGGCTTGAAAACAAGGACAATTTATACCAGCCATGGATTTGCCCTATACTAATAATCTGGAGAAAGGGGTCAAGAGCATGTTAATTGCATATTGCAATGGAATAAAAAAGTCTTTGTTTTTTTTTCTTCTCAGAATGTTTGTAGCACAATAGCTTTCATTGTTGGCAGGCATGCTGCAGGGATCAAATTAAGAGTGGAAATTAGATATGCACGGCTTGGCCAAATGATCATTAAGGGAGATATAGTAATCAGTTGTAAGTGTTCAAAGGGTAAACACCAAGGAGAGAAGAGAATTATTTAGGGTGATCCAGAGGACTAGAGCTGTGAAAAAAGAAAAGAAAACTCAGATATCAAGGGAGAAAAGATTTTCATGGGTGGATTTGCCAAGATGTGGGACAAATTGGAATCCCTATCAGTAAATTCATTTAAAATTGGACTGTACAAGGAAGATGACATTGGAATAATACTGCACTGGCCAGGGGCATAAATTTAAGATATTTTATAAGTCTTTGCACCAGTTATCTTTCTGATCCTATGTTTCATTAACAGCAATGTTTGCCTATAAAGTGGTTTTTAATTTGGTTTCAGACCACGTTAGTGCTGGCGTGAGAGTTTACTGCAGAAGTGGCTTTAAACACAATTTGGAATTCATTCATTTTCCTTCTATATCCATGAGGAGTATTATGTTTATTGTAGCTTGTAGGCTGAAGAAAATTCTGATTGGAATTAAGGAAGGTGATGGGGGGACTGTAAGGAAACTCACTAGCCCTAAATCACCCCCCTCATGCTGAAGTTGAAGTAGGTCTCACCAATTGAGTTCTCTGTACTCTCTTATCCCCTACTGTAGCACACCTCATTGCAGCATCTAAACTGTATCTCTTATGCTTGGTACCTCTCCTCCAGAGCTGGTCTGTCGTGAGCTCATAGGTTCCACTGAATAGTGCTTTCAACTTACTCACTCTTCTTCTGTGCTTTTGAAGATTCCTTTCCTGTAGTCTTTTCTTTTGTTCACTAGGGCTGTGTGAGGCTTTGGACAGAGCTTCAGATCCGGAGAAGCTTTGGACACTTTGGGGTCTGAAGCAGCACATCTGGGTCAAAGCTCTGGCCTTGTTAGGCCTCTCAAAGCGGTTCGGAGCTTCCGAAGAGCTTCAGAGCCACCTCAGAGATCCGGCCATAGGGTATAATGGTGTCACAGAGCACTGAGGTGCCCTGCTCCTGAAGAGGAGAAACTGCTAGGGAGGGAGCCCTAGCAGTGACTAAGGAGCCCAGCTGTGGGTTGCCAGGGCAACCAAAGAAGGTCAGCTGACCAGAGGGGGCAGGGCCTGGCTCCCTTATAAACCCTAGGGGCTGGGGCCAGACACAGTTCTCTGCCAGCGGCCCAAGGGGAAGAAACTCTCTCAGGGAAGAAGGGTGAGGCCTGACTACAGGAGCAGCATTTTGACACTGCTGAGGGAAGGAGTGTTCCCCTGTAGGCCGGACTGATGTTTTAGCCGCGCGGCTTCAACTTATGTTACAGCCCAGGGGCTTGTGTTTTGTTGTTGTTACAACACTGGTGGTTTGGGTGAGGGTATTAGGGGTTGGAGGAGGCCTCGTAGGGGACTCACAGTGGAGTGTGAGGACGCCAGCACCAGTGAGGGCGCAGCATTTGGGGTGTGTAGACCCCAGCCCCAGAGAGGGGCAGTTGAGGAGCCCCAGAGAGGGGGCAGTTTCACAGTGAGCCCCAAAGAGGGGGCAGCCTTACTGAGAAGCCCAAGTGTGGGTGTGGAGAGCCCCGGTGTGGGCAGCATTATTGAGGAGCCCTGGTGTGGGCACAGAGAGCCCCAGGAAAGGGCAGCATTATTGGGAAGCCCCAGTGCAGGCGTGGTGAGACCAGAGAGGACATAGCATCACTGGGAAGACCCCAGAGCGGGGGCAGCATTGTAGATAAGGCCCCGGAGGAGAGGGCACAGAGTGAGATAGGGCCGGGGAGAGCCCTAGCACCGGAGGGAGTGTGCATCAAAGGAAGGAAGGCCCAGAGAGAACAAGAAGGGGCCAGATAGTGATAGAGCTGAGACAACAGCTATTCCATCGGTGAGGTGTGGACTGCAGTGTAGGGGAGGAAATGGAGCTGCAGATAGCGCCCCCTGGCAGCAGGGCAGTTCAAGGGCAGCCTCCCACTGATTAACACCGATTAATCAATTATCAACAAGGCATGGCGGGAGAGTAGGCGGGCGGTTGCCCCAGGAACAGGTGCGTGGGCCACATTAGGGTTGGCCCAGAGTGGATACCTGTTACAAATGGGGAAACAATAAAATATCTAATAACAACTTTTGTTGTTTTTTGTTTGATTTCAATGAAATTTTTAGGGGTCGTAGGCTTTGCAGAGAGGCTGAAGTCTGCTAAGTTTCAAGAAAATCAGTGGAGGGGTTTGGAGGAAACAGCACCCCAAATTCTTGAAAACAAAACTCATGTAACGTCTAACTAAACTAACTAACGTCTAACTAAAACTAGCCTAACGTCTAGGCTTTACAACATAGTGGGGTGAAAACTGCAGAGGTTGCAAACTTACTGAGGCCACAAAGCTTGCCAAGTTTCAAGAAGATCAGTGCAGGGGTTTGAAGGGAACTGCCCCTCAACCTGCAGACGAGCAAAACTGGTGCCATGGGTGCTTGTGGGACTGACTGTGTCCGTCTTGGGGCGGGGAGGGGAGACACTGCTGCAGGCCTGGCTGCTAAGCTGCTGTGTTACCAGTTACCAATCAATGAATCAGGATCGCTGAGGGACCAGGGACTCGGACCAGCTCAATACACAGGACCTAGCTACTACATAACGTCTTAACTAGCATCAATTAGCACCTACAAAACCAGGCTAAGGAGAGGAAAGAATCAATACAGACAACCAACTGCCCCAGGACAGACACAGTCTTGGCACAGTTTTGCCTGTCAGCAGCTAGGGGTGCAGGGCCCCAGGTCCCCCCTGCACCGATCTCCTCAGCAGTTAGTAGGCGTCGTGGCCTCAGCAGGGGCCACCATCCCTGCAGCTGTCACCCCGCTGCGCCTTAACACACGCAGGGTCACTCATGGCACGAGTTTTTCATGTCCTCAGCTTGAGGTGCGGTTGCCCCCAAACCCCTGCACGTATCTCCTTGAAACTTGGCAGGCTTTGTGGCCTCAGTAAGAGCTACCAGCCCTGCAGTTTTCACCCCCCTGTGGTGTGACACACAGCTGTGACATGAGTTTGGCTTTCAGGAATTTGGGGTACAGTTCCCCCCCAAGCCCTTGCACTGATCTTCTTGAAACTTGGCAGGTTTCATGCTCTCAGCAAAGGCTACCATCCTGGCAAGTTTAATCCAAATCGGACAATAAACAACAAAGCTGTAGATATTTCATTGATTCCCCCTTATACCCTATGGCCGAATCTCCGAGGCGGCTACAAAGCTTCAGAGCTGCTTCAGCTGGATTGAGGCGGAAACCCGGTCTGGAGCTCCAGGTCGGATCACAGCCATCTGAAACAGCCAGATCCAAAGCCAGATTGGATTGCTGCCGACTTGCACAGGCCTATTGTTCACTTCCTCAGTTGCTTGCTGGCTTCACTTCTGCCTGCTGCTGCTCTCAAAATGGGGATGCACCAATTAATACAGAAGGTCAGAAAAAGGGAAGTTTCTGCTAATGAATTAACGCCCTACTTTGTGTAATTAATGGTTATATGTTACCTTCTTTATCTTTTGACTGCTTTTATTGTTACCTTCTGCTTCCAGGTTCTCCCCAAGCATCAGTTGCTCTGCCAGGTACATTCTGTGTCAGTAAAATGCAATGATGATTTTAATGATAAAGGTAGTCTTGTGCCCGTCTCTCTCTCAGATTGCTGGATTGCTGTATCTGACAGACCAGACCAGCTTTTTTTACAAGCTGGAACTTGAGTGCCTGTAGACATACAGGACGCCTGCTCCAATGTGCTATAAGTATAGTGCATTGGAGCAGACTCGATTAATCAAGTCTGCTGGAGCATGCTAATTAGCTCACTCCAGCAGCCTCGTCATCTCATATGTTCAGCATCCCTGCACTTCAAAATGGGGGTGGGGGTGCTTTAACTAAAGCTCATCAAACAAGCTTTAGGTAAATCAGGGGTTTTCAGCCAGGGGTATGCATATCCCTGGGGATATTTGGGATGGCCTCAGGGGGTACCTGCACCACTGGTACGCTTGCCAATCGGCTGCAGGGGACCTCCCCACCCCCATCGCCGATCGCCCACTAGAGACCCCCCCCTGCTGACTGCCCCCTGCTTGTCGACTGGCTGCTGGGGTACTCCAGCCTTCTTGACCAGCCACCGGGGGTACACTGACCCAAAAAGGTTGAAAACCTCTGATTTAAAGCATCCCTGCTGCCACTTTGAAGCGCAGGACACTGAATGCATGAGATGCTGCAGGTGCTTTTATTAGGGCAGCTTTCAAGAGCCACTCTTATTAAAGTGCCCCTCCCACCCCCGGAGCATGTGTAAAGATGCCCTAAGTGACTGTTTTTAAATTTTTCTCTGCAGTTGTTGCCTAATAGCACCTCTGTCTTCTTGCCATTGGCATAGTTCTCATTGAAAACTCCCACCTAGACCAGATAGGGGGACTAATGTACAGCACTCAAATACAGTCTCCTGAAGCTCATAAGTCATGATGGGAATACTCTATCTGCATATGGGACTCTTCAGCCTGGAGAAGAGAAGGCTCAGGAGGACTTGGTGGCAACTTATAAGTGTATATGAGGTGTACATTAGGAACTGGGAGAACATCTGGGCACCCCAAGGAAGACAAGGTCTAACAGTCACAAACTGCTGGAAGACTGTTTTAGACTGGACATAAGGAAAAACTTCTTTACCATCCGAGTCTCCAGAGTCTGGGATACACTCTCCCCAGAAGTGGTGCAAGCACCTACTCTGGACACGTTCAAGAAGTGCTTGGATGATTATCTTGCTCGGGTCATCTGACCCGAGCAAGATAATCCTGCCCCTTGGGAAGGGAGCTGGACCCAATGATCTCGCAAGGTCCCTTCCAGCCCTAATGTCTATGAAATCTATATATGCTTAGGAGGACCTGATTCTTGTCCATTAAAGTCTGTTACTCTTGTAACACAGTGACATCTTAGCTTTTACACCATGTCACCAAAAAAAAAGGAATGAAAAGGAAGACCCAGCCACCTTTAATATTAACAGTTTGTCAGGGACTCAAGCAGTGTGGAAAGGGATTGCATTTAGACACTTAAGAGACAGAATAGGAATTTGGTCCCCAGTTTTTGTGGTCTCCGGTGTGTAGGTGAGGTGATTTCCCAGATTTTAAGAGGAGTGTTTCCATTTTGTATAAAATTAGTATGTCGGCACTTTCTGCTGTTTCTTTTGGGGCAAGTTACAGTATTAAATTTAACGCATGGAAATCCTTGTTCACCCTTCAAATGTTTACATTTTAAATATTTCCTTCCTTACTTAACAAGTATACAGTGTAAATACTATGGTATTCTATGGTAATGGCCCAAAATACTGTGATTGGAAGCTGGCCCAAGCTGAAAAATTCAGCACTCTTTTTTTAATGGGTTGGAAAATCTAAAAAGCTAGAGGTTGTTTTTTGTGAATCCCGTAGAAGAGTTGGTTCTGATCCAGATTGTTTTATCCTGCCTCCTCCCTCACAATGCTCAGTACCAGGTATGTTCAGATAATTTATTCTGGTTTAATCACTTGGCATAATAGTATTTTTCAGGAGGGACAAATTGTGTTATCTCAAATAGGCATCAGGTGTGTGACTACAAAAGCCTATTTTAGCAAATATGTTATGTAAAACAAGCCAAGACAAACCTGCAGCCCTCTCCTATAAGTTTGTTTTTGTATCACTGTATCCTGTGTGAATAAGGGTGCAAGATTCATTTGTGTACCAAGCTCTTAAGATTCTAGTACAGAGTGAGGAATGGAAATGATACAAAAGTACCACTGGTATTACAAAATTTGAACAGTGTTTCTGTGATGTTGCAGCTCCACCTAATGGTAAAAGCTTAAAGTATATATACCATTGCAGCTGCATTTTTGAGTTCTTGCCTTAGGGCCTTGCAGATCCATAAAATGTTTACACCTTACTGTTCCTGTCTTAAGACTACAACTCATGTTCACCGCATCATTGCCTGTGTCAATGTGGCAGATTTAAAAGCTTACATGCTTGTGCCCTCTGGCACTGCACACAGTAGCAGTGTACTGTAGAGTGAAAATACTGATGAAATGCAATAAATCCCTGATTCTGAGGTAGGTATTTGCAAGCTGTGGGTGTTTCAAGAGGATGAGCTGTAAAACCAACTGATCACCAATAAGAATTCAATTAACATTTTAATAGAAAGCTTGTAGCAAGACAGGTCAGGAAGAGGCCCCTTGAAAAGAGCAGAGCACAGCAAGTTTGAGCCCAGTTGTGATGTACTGTTCAGCGTTTGTGGCTTTCTTCCCTTCATCTCTCGCCAAGCCACTGTCTCCACTGTCTCAGACGATTGCTGAGTCTCCTAAAGGCCTAACAGTGTACCAGGCTTTAAGGAAGAATTCACATAGCACTTCCCTCCCCCTCCGTGTTGTCTCCATGTGTCTCTCAGAATCCAAAGACTGCTTTAAGTCTCTTGTCAAAGCATCAGCAGCAACTGCTGGAAAACAATATCCATTCTCTTATGGCTTTCTGAAATTCCACTTCCCCTTGGGATGTAGTACGCAGTCCCTCCATCAGCTTTTCTCTTCCAAAATGATGCATAGATGACCTGGTTGGACTCAGTCAGCTTTGCAAAACTGAAATATTTGACGATGGCAATACATAATTTTCCATTTCTCAACGCATTAAAGATTTTGGTTTTTTGGGATGCAAAAAGAAAAAGGACCAAATTAGGGATCCAAGAGTATCTTCCTACCTCCAGTTTGGCACCTTCAGTTAACATGTTAACCACAGATAAGCTGAAAACATTGAGAATTAGTGGTTGATTCTTGGCTGCATCAACAAGATACATAGGCCTCGTTTGCCTATTAATCAAGGTACTTAAACCCTAATCTGGAAAAACCATATGCTGTGGAGGAGTTAATGATTAATGCTTGTGAAATCCTGGCCCAAATAGGAACTAGCACTGCCAAATGTGATAATGTTGTTCTCTGACAAATAGCCATAGCTCAGCCTTCTTCAGATAAGAATGTAGTTTTGTGTTTCAGCTTCAGCCATTGATCCCACTATAAGGGGGGTTCCTTGTTAAACAGCCATTCATCCTAGCCCCTCAATACACATGTCACAGCCAGCATTTCCTTGCTATTCTTTTCTCATTAGCATATCTGCATAGTTTAACAATTACAAATATGCCTTTTCATTTATCTAGTACCTCTCAGCTGAGAATCTATGCACTTTATACATATGAATGAAGCCTCACAACAGTTCTGTCAGATAGGCAGGGGATATACAGATATCACTGTTGGAAAATGGCTATCTGTATATCCCCTGCCTATCTCCTAGATGTCATGTGGCAGATATTTAACAGCAAACAAAGACATGTAAACAGTAGTTTAGAGCACTAAGTAGATATCCTTATAGTCAGTTGAAACTGCAAGGAGAAATTCACCTGGTGAAATAAGATCAGATAGATTTGGAAACCAATCTAATATATTCTATCTAACCTTTGAGAGTTAGCTAAAAACAAAATTATTCCTCTGTGTGCTGTGAGGTTTCTTTTCCCTAAAAAACACTTGTGGGCCTCAGAGAAAGCTATGGCAGCATCAAGTACAAATTTCCAACACCTCCCCATTGAGAATCCTCTAACCAGTCTAGGAGTGTTCACCACCCACAACACACGATTCCCTGGAAATACAGCTGCCAGAAAGTATAGTAGTAAGCATCATTTCCATGGGAACTGTTCTGTGCTTTCACATCATTTCAGTGTGCATTGACTGTATGTCTATCTATGTATTTTTATATTGGATAATCATCACCATGGTATCTAAGAACCTTCTAGTTTATAAAATGGAACTTGATCTTTAATAGACACATCAGCTTATGGCCATTTTCAACTAAAAGACCATTAGCTGCTTCCCGTGGAATGATACAGGACATCAGCTCAGTCCTTTCTCAGAGAGCTATCTCCTGAATGAGCAGCATACCTCGCTCATCACCAGGGATTCTGTTTTTCCCTGATAAATTGCAAATTCTCTGATAAAACCCTCAAAATTCATGCTTAAAATGAAAGGCACCTCACAGCCTCCTGGCCCTGCTCATGCCCCTCACTCCCCTCCCACAGACCCTACAGCCCTGCTGGTGCCCCTTGCTCCCCCAGCCCTGCCAGAGGGGGCCCCCAGCTGCCAGGGCTATGAGGCCAGGGACCCGGGTCTCTAGCCCCCGCCCCCCCCTTGCCGGCTGCCTGCCTGCTGCGGACTTGTGAATGGGGCTGGCTCCCTGACATGGTGAACGCTCCCAGGGGGCAGGGGGACCTGTGCCCCCCAAATCCGTGCTTGGGGCAGGGAGCTGTGTGCTGTCCACTTCAGGCTCAGGCTCCCACTCTGCTGCCTTCTCCCGGGGCCTCTGCAGCCAAGCGTGCGCAACCTGGTGCTGCAAAGCACAACGGAGCTGCGCAGGGAGCTGCCTGCCACTGCGAGCTCCGCGCTGCCCTGGTGATGTGTCCCCTGCCTGTACAGCTGCAGCAGGGGAGGTGGCGCAGGTTTGCATGCAGGGGCCAGGGCAGCATGGGGCTTGCAGCATCAGGTAGGTTCCTGTGCAACTCCACTGTACCCTGCAGCACCAAGTCACACACACTGGACTGCAGAGGCCCCGGGGGAGGGCAGCAGGGTGGGAGCCCGAGCTGAAGTGGGCAGCATGCAGCCCTGCATGCTGCACACAGATCTGGGAGGAATGGGTCCCTCTACCTCCCGGGAGTGCACATAGCAGCAGGGAGCTGACTCCGGTCCCCGGACGAGTCATTCACAGCCCCGTCCTTCTCCCCCCCCAGGACCCTGCAACTGTGCATCATGGCCCTGGGCCCCAAACCCCAGGCACTGCCCACCTGGGCGCAACCCCAGCCGACCCAAGTCCCTCCCTATGGGGACCTCAATCCCCCCTGCCTACTTACCTGTGGGAACTGCTCTCCAGGCTGCCTGGGGCCATGTGCATGTGCATGTACATGCACATGGCGTCGTCTGCCTGACCGCCCTCCTCCCGTTTCCTCCAGCCTCTGCCAGCCTGCAGGGAGCTCTTTGCAAAACTGCAAAATTTGTGGGTTTCTCTAGTAAAATGAGAAATCTGTTTGCCTCCGGTAAATCCATGGTTTATTCTGTTTTTCCCTGGGAAACAGAAAACCCGGATCTCTCCTCATCACCCTGGTCTTGCTCAGCAGTCTATGTAAGGCTGACTTCTGCCTGATATGGCTGGCATGTTATCTGTAATACCAGGCCTGTTGTAATAATGTCATATCATTGAAATTATTTCATAAGTACATTTGGTCCTTTCTTCCTTCAGGCATCTTGTTCCATGCAGATCTGGTACTGTTCCCACTCAAGCTAGTGCCAGAATTCCTCGTTACATCAGTGATTCAATTACCTTTAACTTAGTCAGTTATAATGCTGGGTGTATGGTCCATTTGAACTAGAATAAAAATTAACTATATTTTCACTTTTTTACTCCCTGCTGCATATTTTTTGTGAACAGCCCCAAAATCTGTTTTCTAAACTAACCAGTGTTTCAGAATGCTTCACTTCCATGTCCTGTATTTTTGTCTATAAAATAACAGCAGAGACACCACAAAACTGGTGTATGTGCTAAAGAGAGGTGTGGGACTGGAAGAGGGTTTTTGCAGGTCAAGCATAAGATGTATTGGCAAAGCTGACTGTATGGGAAGTTTACATAGCACATTTTAACACCTGCTATAGCCACTGCTGTCAGTTTCTCCTTATGTATTAATGCTCATGTGTGTGTAAAGAATTAGAGACTATAATGTTTCATTAAATTTAAAGCACCAGAAAAATTCCTCCACTTCCATAACAATCAGCAGATTTGGAAAATCCTCTGATTTTATTTTTTATAGACCAGTTAATTCCTGGGCCTCGTTGCCCCTATCTCATTCCCCTCAGCCTGTTCTTCGGAGTAAAATGAAGCTACTAAATGGTTTTGAGAGATTTTAAAGGTATAGCCTAAAGGTCTTAGAGCTGAAATTGCTCTGAAAATAAAGTGGGTTTCACTGCATTTAATGAATGGGCAAAGTTTTAGTGTACACCTGTGCTCTTAATTTAAGTACAATTGCTCTGACTTTATGTGGTGATCTGCCTGTGTAAATACTTAAATGATCCCATGCCTAGCTTACATGAAAATCAAAGTACTAATCACATGTCAACCCATTAGTGTAACTAGAAGGGTTAGTGGGGCACTTACCCTCAGTGCCAACTTAAAGAGATCACCAGAAACCCCTTCCCCCTCTGGGAGTCTATGGCTCCCTCTACATGTTACATGCATCACATGATTGCCAACATAATGGTACAATTAATTTAGACCACCTATACATGCTAATTAACTGTTGTGCCATAAAAAATTGTAAAGTTATTGCTGGAAAATGTGTAATAACTTTATAACTGGTTGCTCTCAGCTTTAATTTACACATGTAGCAGGGTCTGCCCTTGTGGCTGGGAACCCCATTAGCTGACCGCTGTCTGCCACAGGGATGCACCATGCACGGCTGTGGCTTGGAGTCCTGCAGCTAAGGGGAGTCTCGGACCAGACAGCTCCTGGCAGCTGAGGACTATGCAGCACCGCCTCCCCTCCTTCCCTGCAACTAAGAACTATGCATTGCCACCCCCGCTTCCTCCCCGCAGCTGCCAGGACCTGGAGTCCACAGCTGCTGGGTGCTGCCAGGATCCAGTATTCAGAGCTGTGGGGCTCTTGGTCATAGAACGCTGCTGTGATCTCCCAACCCCAGGGATGCATGGAACGCACTGCAGCTGGGAGATCACAGCAGCAGCAGTCTCCCAGCTGTGGGGATGCATGGGGGCTCCCAGCTGTGAGGAACTTGCTTGTTGCTGGTGCAGAGGGAGCCCAGGACCAGGCTGCATTTCCAGGCCCAATCACACATTTACCTGCACATGTAGAGGGTCCCTTTGCTAAAACAGGCACAGTCTAGTCATAGAAGCCAGGCAGCCAGGGCTGTCCCTGCCATAGCAAAGACTCTCAGGGGACTTCCGGGGAGAGAAAAGGTACTCTAACACCCCTGCTGCAACTTGCTCCTCAGCAGCAGCTATTGTCAAGACACCCCCAACACACATCCCAGCTCTCCAGTGGTCAGCACTCTGCCCAAGGCAATACAGGGGTTCACTACACCTCTGTGTCAGCTGCATACTTTTATATACATGTTGAATTTTCATGTTAATTTAGGTGGTCACTAGTCCTCAACCCTACAAAAATTGAGTATCTTCTCACATGACACCGCCCCCTCCCCCACCTCAACCCCTGAAGTTCTTTGAACAGAAGAGCGTCTTTCCCTCTTTGACTTGCATTTGCATTAGGATGTTTCTTTATGTAAATGAACAAATGATATTTTAGTTATTTGAGCAGAAGAGATAATGGGCATGTTTACATGTACATTTACGCCAGCTTAAATTTATTGCTCAGTAAGTTACTGTACAGTAAGTGGGAATAAGTCGGCATCTACACGTGCAGGCATTAAATCATATTAACGCTGTGTGTGATTTGACATGGGACTAAAGTTAGTCCCAAGTCAGTCTACACACACAGTGTTACTGTGCAGTGTTACTGCGCCATAAGGCATCTACACATTTGTTACTGCACAGTAACTAATTGGGCTTAAATTAGTACCTGCATCATGCACATTACAGGCGTGCACATGCAGACATGTGCCCGTACTGTGCAGGAATTTCTGTTACTGCACAGTAAATGCGTACATGTAGATGCACCCACTAAGTCTTTCCCACCTCTGGCACTGGGTATTCTAGCTTGCCTGTCTGTCTAAGTCACTTGTCTCTTTTGGGGAACACAGGGACTTAATAGTTAATTTCCCTACTTCACAGGGGAGTTGGAAGGGTCACTTGGCCATTGGCAAAGCATTTGGGGCATATGTTTAAGCAGGTGTATTCACTTGCCAATCAGTGTCATGAGTTGCCCCAGCATTCCCAAATCTAAGTTAGTCAGTATCCTAACAGTTAAATCTATATGTACTGATTGTATGAGAGATGACATAGTCTTTAATTTGTTCCTTTGAGATTCTTATATCCAGGACATCTTCTGGCACAAAATGCAACCAATCACAAAGTGGAAAGTAGTATGAGGTTTTCTTTCTAAGGGTTGTGACAGAAGCAAGCAGATCATAGCAAATTGCCTTTTCTGGTTCTTTTCCTTTTTCCTTTAGTGTGGAAACAGTAAATGATGGACAGTTTCACAGCGTGGAGCTGGTAATGCTGAACCAGACTCTGAACTTGGTTGTGGATAAAGGAACCCCTAGAAGTCTTGGCAAACTGCTGAAACAACCCTCAGTCAACCTCAACACCCCTCTCTACATTGGAGGTATGTTTGGTCAATAATCGAGCAGTTAACTTTCTAGGGATGTCTGCCTCTGATAGAGTTGACCTCTTCTGGCAGTAAAAAAATCTCCATTCATTATATAAAAAATGATTTGCCTGGAATAAAGACTATAAGAAATTAAAAGGAAATGATTCCGGTAGTATGTCCCATCAAATTGTTAGCAACTGTTTTCTTAAATTACCAACAGGTAGTCTTGCAGGGTAAGCACTAAGATCCTGTGAGGTTCTGCATAGCAGGAAAACTTGGATGGATAAGGGACCTTCCACTCTTCTGAAGTGTTTTTTTTTTCTCCCCAGAGGTGCAAAAGAAATTAGCTAGTTTAATACAGGAACTTCTAGACCAACTGTTTACTTATTCTAAAATGCCAGTTCATCAAAAGCAAAAGTTTTTATAGAGACATGCTAGGCTTGATTAAACTGTTGCTGAGCAGGCTCTTTAGGCTTAGTATCTCTAGTTCAGTGTGATGGAAGTAGGGGGAGAGGGCCCAGAAGAGTCGATAGTCAATTGACCAAGGAACACATGTTGAAATCTCAACTTTTTTTGTGATATGGAAATCTTGTTTTCCAGTTGGCTCTAATGTGAACCAAACACCAATATATGCAGGTTCCTAATGGATCCATAAGGCCTTTGAGCCTGACCCAAAGCCCACTGAAGCCAGTGGTAAAAACTTCTATTAACTTGAGCGGCTCCTGAACTTAAGCCATTTGTGCATAATCCTTTTTAATGCTCCTTTTCTAAACAACTTCTGAATGATTGCCCACAAACATGGGTAAACTAGATAATCTTGCCTTGATCAGAGCTGAACCTTTTTATTGATTTGTATTGAGAATGTCAGGGATTATTAAAGTGCATTGGCCAAATGAGATTATCTGGTAGCAGGGTGCAAGAACATCTCATATTTCCAATCCATGCAGCTCTAGGGACAAGTAGACATGTATGTACATGGAAAAGCATGTCTAAAAGAAATGATAGTATGACATAATCCTGTTATTAGAGTTCTGTAATGCAAAGGCAGAGTGGAGCAAAGTTAAGTCTTAATGTTGAGTCCTCCCCTTTGCATCCTTAATATATTATTTTTAAAAGTGGAGTCATATGTCTTGCAAGATACTATAAGTCAAACCACATGCAAGAACTAAAACAATTTTTAAAATTAAAAAGTGACAATATAACACTATTTCCATGAAGAATCAAACAGGATCATGTTTTAAATCAGATGCAAAATAGCTTTACCTGGGTTATGCTCGTCAAAGCTCCTGAGGTACTTGTTCAAGAATTAAGGTACTAGATCCTCCCAACTCATCTGGATTTTATTAGATGCAACACTGTTAATTCAATACCATGTTACTGGTTCCCATGCTAATTAATTCCTGTGTATGGTGGAGTACTGTTGGCTGTCCTTTTATCTCAGAGGTTGTGGCTCTTCACTGGCAAGCTAAGATATTCTTAATAGTTCCTAAAGTGCTTTGGGATCCTCAAATGGATGGTGCTCTAGTAGTTCTAGACATGATTTCTTATTGTAAATGCAAGATATTCCTTAACATTTTTTTTTTTTTTTATTTGAAGGGATCCCAACATCTACAGGGCTATCTTCATTGCACCATGGAACTGATAGGATGCCAAATGGCTTTCATGGATGCATCCACGATGTCCGAATTAATAATGAGCTGCAGGATTTTAAGGATCTACCACAGCAGTCATTAGGAGTCCTTCCTGGCTGCAAATCCTGTAACATCTGCAAGCATGGCATCTGCCGATCCCTAGAGAAGACAAGTGTTATCTGTGAATGCCACCCAGGCTGGACGGGTCCACTATGTGACCAAGAAATTGGAGACCCCTGCCTTAACAACAAG
The DNA here is from genome assembly GCF_030867095.1 of Alligator mississippiensis. Lineage (NCBI taxonomy): Eukaryota > Metazoa > Chordata > Crocodylia > Alligatoridae > Alligator > Alligator mississippiensis. Next base: position 51,656,626 of record NC_081832.1, read on the forward strand.
TAAGTTCGCCTTGGTGCTGGCAGGAGGGCTTTCTGTAGCGAGTGGATATTTTGCTTTTCATCCTATAGGCCAAAGCCGAATATTTTCAGAGGTGCTGAGCTCCTATAATTCCATCTGAGAGCATTAGGAAAGGTACTCTCAGATATTTAAGTAGTTAAAGTTAGTTTCACCCATAATCCACAGAGGGTTAAGCTCCAGCAAGATGAGTCCACTCCATTTCTGAGCAAGAACATACACACTTGGGCTTAATATACTTTAACTTCACACCTTCATTTAATTTATCTTAACTTTCCCCAGACAGACAAACCCTGCATGTCCCCCACAGAGTGTTAGGGATTTGACTCCCACACTTCCAATCTAAGTGGAGAAATAGGAGCATGGACCCAAGAGCAGTTACAGGGATTAATACCAAAGATTATTAATCCAGGAGTAAGAGTTATTTTAGTAATATTGAAAATGCCTCTTTTTCTCTAAGGGGATTGCGACCCCACTAATTACTACTTTCTTCTATTTTCCAACCTCATAAGAGGTTTTATTTTAAGCATTTCCTGCTTTGTACAGATATATACACCTAGCCAGTTTGATATGAATAATTTAAAATACCAAGACTAAGAAAATGATCAGGCAAAGGCTTATATAAAATAGTTGGGGAGGGGGTTTCTATATAAAATATTTGTAGGCTTGGGTGACTCATCCTCCTCTGGCAAAGATGCCCCCTCTCATTTCCCCTGTCCAATTCCAAAGTCTGATCCAGGTCTGTTCTCTGAATGGGAATCTATTATACTTCCCCAAACCAGCTCTCAGGAAACATCATCTCTCTTGCCCTCTCCAGAAACACCAAAGACCCACTACAGATCTCCTGAGTCATGAAATCATTCAGCTAGAACTGCATGCACAGTTTTTTCTGAGGAATTTAACCTCTTTTCCTGTTTACAGATTTTCTACCAGGGCATTGATTTTTCTTACATCTATTTATCATATGAAACTATTTGTAAAATAATTTCCCTGAATAAATCTTGGCACGTAGATTGTTCACAGGCCATTTGTTTCAAGGACTGAAACAATGAGCTGCTTTGTTTGCATATATTGCGTTGTTTCATCCCTGACTGGGGAAAGCATACCCTTTGCTAAGATTCCCCTGAGAATGTACCTGATCACTAATTTCATATTTGTTTTCAGTAAATCTTATCCAGTATTCTCTAAAAACTTGCAATTTCTGCAAATATGCCTGTCACAGAACTACAATTCTCTTGAATACTGGCTGGCCAGAACCTAACTAGGAGCTCAGACCTCCAAAACAAATATTCTTAGAAGATTTTGAGGTTCAAAAGCAACAAGTGCAAGCCAACTGTAAACTTTTCTCTTTTCTCAGGTGTCTCCATGGCAAATGCATAGCCACCAACTTTGCTTACACATGTAAGTGTACAGAGGGTTACTCTGGCATGTACTGCGACAAGAAGAACAACTCCTCAAACCCCTGCAGAATTCTGAAATGCAACCACGGGCAGTGTAAATTTTCAGAACGTGGGGAACCTTATTGCGAATGTGATCCTAACTATAGTGGAGACCACTGTGACAGAGGTATGCCTGGCCACAGTGCCTGGGATGTTTCTTTGCTGTAAATGTTTCTTTTGTGTTTGTCTTTACCCATATTGCATTTAACTCTCTGTTAACTCTTTGTCAGTGGGACAAAGGCAGGTGGAAATCCCATGAGGCTAAATCAGTGCAGCACAGCAACACAAAGTGTTAAGAGAGGGAGCTGGCCAGAAATGGTCCAAGTGAATGGAAGGACATAGCTCTATGGTTACATGCTATACCCCCTGCCTCCTGAATCTTGCAGTTCTGCAGAATCTGGTTGGGATGTTTGCAGAGAAAGCACCTAAAGGAATGGACACTTTTGTGTCACCATCCCTTTCATCATTTTCAGAGATTACCCTCTCCTGTGATGATGTTGCTTTTCTGCCCTGAATACTGACAGATCCCTTTTGAACAGAGATGTTCAGATGTGAAAGAATGATTCCAGGGATGAATTGCTCATCTCTGGCAAGTAACTAGAGTTGCACTCCATTGTTGCCTATAATGTTTTATAAAGATAGCAAATTTCATTGGAAAGGGTCATAAGCTGTATGTAGATGAAACAAGAGGCATGTGTGCATGACACTTTAAAGCGGGCTAAATGCTTTTGCACTGCTTTACTGGTGTTGGTGTTTGCATGCCTTGGAGGCATATTGCACATTAATTCCAGCCACTATAGGAAATTCAGCAGCGTAATGCACCTTAAATGAATTGAGGCACAGCAAACTAAAATTCATCTGAGGAGTTTTTGTTTGCTGCCTCTACATCCCCAGAGCAAAGCCCTGCAGGCAGCCTGGAAGCAGCCAGGAAAAGCAGGCTCCACCCAAGAAAAGCAGCAAGCCTGTTCTATTCCCCCCCCCCCCCCCCCCCCCCGAGCCTGCCTACCTGCCTGAGCTGCGCAGGGGCCCAGTGCTTCCCTCCACTGCTGCGGTGCCCCCTAGGAGCACCTGTGCCGGGTGCCTGCGGGCAGCTGCCACCTGGGGGGATCGCTGCTGCTGCAGAGGGAAGCACCATCACCCCCCCCGCAGCCTAGGCACCACTCCGCCCACTACCAGCTCGCCCTCCCCTCCCTGCCAGAGAGGCAGGTAAGTCAGCGGGGTGTGTGCATGACAGGTGTTTAATCGGCCCTAAATTGAAGCGGTGTTTTTTTAAAACCCACCACTTCAATTTAGGGCCCCTGTTTCATCTGCATACGCCCATCGACTTTCCCAATTGTATACAGACGATTATAAACAGACAGCCTTTGTGACATGTGTGTGACTGGGGGCCCTGGCAAACATTACAGTTATGGTGCGATTGATATGTCAGTAGAGCCATAAATTGTAACAGGATTATGTGCTATCCCTCCTGCCTCCTGAATCCAACAGTTCTGTGGATGTTCAGCCAATGTATGGCAAAATAAAATGGCCAATGGCAAACCAGACACATTTAATTTTTCAAGTGTCCTTGGACAAAGCCCAGATTATTAATGTCCATGTAGAGTAGCATTGTTGAAGCATTGCTAGATATGTTGAAGGAAGTCACTGGGCTTGATTCTCTACTGGCTAGCACCTTGCATCATACATCTCACACACCATGTTCTGCAAGCAGATGCAAGGTGGTGGAGAACTGCAGTCCTGTACATTATGGTAGTGTTGTTTACCTTAATTAAGGTAAGTATTATATGTACAAGGCTGTTTAACCTTTTTTAGAAAATGAATTATCATCTTCCCCATCTTTTGTCTCCATTGTCTTCAAATAGAGAATCTATGCCAAGGGGAGATCATTAGAGAGGTAATCCATAAGGAGCAAGGCTACACATCATGTGTTACTACTTCTAAAGTGCCCCGCATGGAATGTCATGGCACCTGTAGTAATGGCCAGTGTTGCATTCCCCTCCGGAGCAAAAGGCGGAAATACATCTTTCAGTGTGCAGACGGATCCTCCTTCATGGAAGAACTGGAGAGACATGTGGAATGTGGCTGTTCAAAATGCTTATAAGCCATTCTTTGGTCTCTTGCCACTTTAATCGACTCAGAAGTGATATCAAAATGGGACTTATTTACTTGCAGAGTGAAGAAGAAGAAAAGAATATTAAGTATATTGTAAAATAAGCAAAAAATAGAACTTATTTTTATTATGGAAAGTGACTATTTTCATCTTTTATTATATAAAGTATCACACCGTTTTGGGTATATGTATCATATAGTGAGTTATTTTTACCATGAATCTTTTTTAACAGTTGTAAAAAAAAAAAAAATTAAAATATATAAAGAAAACATAGCCTAACAGGATAAGTGGGATGAGGTTTAAGTATGCACAATGGCTAAATGTGAAAGTATTTCAAGGACTGGCCACAGAAGTACTGATACAGAGTGAAAAATCTTCTCCAAGGTTCTGGGTGGGTACAACAGGAAAGATGATTCCTACAGCTGATAGCTCTCTCTCCTATCCAGACATCCTGAATATGTCTCCTTCTCAATTGCTAACCCTGCCTAGCAATGCTGGTTGTGTTTTGCTCCTGTACAGTAACTCAGCTTGATATTCTTAAACCAGTTCTCAGATAGTGCCTAGGCCTTGCAATAGCCTAAGTCTAACTCCGTTACTTAAATATTGTAACATTATAATGCATTTCTGTTTTGTATGTTGTATTTAGCTGTGTTCACAATATATTCTATTCTTGAGCAACTGTATCTCTATAGCAGAGGCAGCTTTATCCAAAAGAAACAGATGGGGGAAAGAATGTAGGAAATATATTGCTTTGGAGCATTTGGGGGACAAAGGAGAAGTTATTGTTAAGTTACATCTAATAAATAATACACTCATTTCTTGTTAACTACTCTATTTTTCCCAGGTTTGTGCCTTATTAATCCCAGCTTTGAGCCCTTTTTATATGAAATAAAGGGGAATACACTGCTGTACTGTTTGCCATACCCCAGGCTGTTTCACTCTCAAAGGCAATATGTAGATCCATTCTTCAAGAGCAAAAATATATTGACAGTACATTGCTTTTATTCTCACTTTCACTTTTTTCAGCCATGATCATTGACTGCCACAAAAGTATTTCTAACTGCTGCTTATCAAATCAGTGTGAATTGCACTATAGCTATTTGGAATTCCTGAGCTCCTGCTTGGTCCATTTTAACCAAGCTTTCTTCTTTTCTTACAAAACTTTTTATACCTGTATACGCTTGTTTTCACTTTCCAACATACTGATCTACACGGAAAGATTTTTCACTTGCACTGTTTATTCTTTACCTGTTCCTTCCCTAGGACTCCCATTGACTTCAACAGTGTATACAGCATGAATGCCGAGTAGGAAGTAAAAATGATTGCAGAAGATAAATTCTCAGTATGAATGAGGCAAATTTTAGTTTAAAGGAGTTGGAGGTTTTGGCAGGGTTGCCTTTTAGAGACGGGGATTATAGGCAAAGAAAAGTACTAGGAACTCCTTGAAATTTTTGATTTTCATGAATTTCAAATGTTCCTCTCAATTGTTGCTCCCTTCCCCCTGCTAGTATATCAGATAAAGGGGCCCTTTCTTCAAATAGTCCTTTTCTGAGAAAATGCTAAGACAGAGCCTGCTCCCAGCAGCTTGGGCATAAATCAAAGACAGAGAGAGAAAGTAAATCTATCATTAAAAATGAATTAGATATATCATTCCTATTTTTGTTTGCTTTGAATGAGACTTTGAAAAAGAGCATGGGATTAAATCATGCTGTGGCTCATACAAACTTGCATTTTCTTCTCCATAAAAGAAAACATACTGGCCAATGCTGTCAGAAAAATCCTTGTCCCTTTGGAACCAAAGCCATAAGATGCTTTTAGTTCTAATTAAAATATGTTTCACCCCACAGTAGAATATTCCAATTTCTTTGTGACTCCAGGGATAGTTCAGTCAGAAAGCAAGTAAGCAATACAATAATAAAGACTAGTACATGAAGTCAGCACTCAGTTACATGAAACACTCCCTAGATATTGTGCCAAAAACTCACTAAAATAATATAGCTTACAAGCCAAAAAAAAGCAGTTAAAAATAGCATGGGTTTCTTTTTAATGTTGAGTATAATATATAAAGATAGAAGCATCTGGAGTTTATAACATGTGAAGAAAGGGGGGAAAAAACAGTCTATAAATTCTAAGTATTTACAAAAGCAACTGCACAATTGCGTAAACACAGGCCTGGCACAATAATACTACTTGTCAATGCTACATGCCTTGTGAATCCCTTTTTATTTCTAATGCAAAGTCACCTTTATCCCAGGAAAGTGGACTCCAGGCTTTATCAGTGGATCACTGAGTTTCAGTGCTCTTAATGTTTTAAAATTTCCTTTGTATGATTGACAGCCAGTAAACTGCTAAATCATGGAGGGACATTGTGCCTCAAAATATGTTCAATCAGTTCATTCAAAGAACAGTTAAAGCTTCCTCCTGGACAAACACCTGAGGGGATGGGGGGTGACCCTCATGGCCAGCATGAAAGTAATCCACTTCCTGTTTAAAATATTAATCGAAATCTCACAGCAAAATGACAGTAGCTATAACACAATAAGGGGTGGGAGATGTGTTGTCGTCATGTTCAAATGCTAAGCACCCTGTTGAAAAAAATCAGAATTTCTACTTTTTATCAAAAAGAGCATTTTATATGATTTTAGGCAGCATTTGCCACTTAATGGTGATTATCACTGCCATTGTTCATGTCAGTGATTTTACTGGCTTGAAATGGAACCAATTTTCTTGTTCAAGGAAGAAAGATTCAGAGGTGCCAAAAATGCAAGTGGTTAACTCAAGTGTTAGCTAACTAGAAGTTTCCTCTTACCTGCCTAATGTTACAGTAGATTTCAGCTACTGTTGATACAGTACAGTAGTTCTTTTATAACTCTATAAAGTTTTTAATATAAAGTAAAGAGAGATGCTAACTCTAAAAAATACAATGGCAATGCAAACTGGTGTGAAATAATGTATTTTATTAACAGACTCTCATTGTGATTCAATTTTAAATAAATTGTTGGGTTATGGAAGACTGTAACACACCCTGTGTCGTCTTTACTCTGTACTTCATGTGTCAAGGTCTGGACATTTTCTGGATGTCCCATTTCTTATGATAGCGAGGGCCTTGTTACACATTCATTTTAGGCAACACAAAGAGCTCTTAACTCCTGAATAGTCTCCACATTAAGATGTGTAAACTAGTTTTAAGCACCCTTTAGGTGTCTAAAAGTTACACCATTTCAGGGCATGCTTATCTCTGATCTATGTGTCCCAGTTCATGTTCCACAAATGTGTGCCCAATCCCTAGAGGGAAGCTGTCCAAGTTTCAGTCCTCCAGTATCCCAAGGTACCATGTCCCCTTCTCCCATCTTTCTGTTCTGTGTAGACAATGCACAACTGTAGCTCCTAGTCAGGCCCCTGCTCACCAGCCCTCTACTGGCAAGTCACAGCTGCTCAGGTGGAAACCGTCAGAGAAGGTTTTTAGCCTAAGAGTGTAACTACTGTAAACTCGAACTAACACTAACACCACCCAGCATGTGAGAAGCTTAAAATGCAATGTGTACCAAGGCCCTGAGGTGGCTGCCACAATGTGAGTGATAACATCATTCTCAATGCACACAACTGCAAGGCACAGTGGGGGCTGGTAGTTTCTTCAGCAGCAGAAGTAAAAATATTATTGATAGCATGGTAGCAACCAAAGGCCTCGCTCAAGGTTGGGATCATATGCAAAAGGTTTTGCCATCAAAACCGTATTTATTTTTGCTAACCAGCATGCATGAATAAACATCCTACCCATACACTTTTCCAGTAGATATGTTTCCTTCAGCCACATCTTCCCCGTTCCATCTTGTTCTCTTAACCATATTGAAAAAAGGTTGAAATGTGCCTCCTAAGATTAGTCTCATCTTTGCTGTTGCTTTGACTTCAGAAACAAGAAACGGATTTAATAAGGGAATGGTGGGAATTCAGGGTGCCTGTACATGAACCAGGAGGCTGCTCCGACATGCTGTAATTACAGTGCTTTGGAGCAGGCTCACTTATTTGAGTCTGCTGGAACATGGTAATTATCGCGCTCCAGCCAGCCTTCACGTTTCATATCTCAGCATCCCTGTGCTTCAAAATGGTGGCAGGGGCGCTTTAACTAACACTCATTCAACAAGCTTTAGATAAAGTGCCCCTGCCACCATTTTGAAGTGCAGGGACACAGATACACAAGATACTCTGGGCACTTTAATTAGAGTGGCTTAATTAGAGTGGCTCTAATTAAAGCACCCCATCCCTGCTCCCAGAGCACATGTACAAATACCCTCACTATCTAGAAAGGGCCAATCAGGAAATGAGGAAAGAAGTCATCTAAACAAGGCTATAGAAGTTTTTTAAATCTCCTGCGCTACCAGTGGATTTCAGCAGCTGCTAGTCTTTACTGCCACTGTAACTGCAAGAGTAGTAATGTTGGAATGAGGTTGTAGCCATGATTGTCCAAGAAATATGCAAGAAGCAAGGATTTTTTGATGTAATATCTTTTTTTTTCTTAATGAGCAGGCCATTCATTCATACCATGCAAGATTTATTGTAAGACAGCATAGATATTTTAACTGTAAAAGTTAAAATATATGTCAGCACCTCACATAAGTGCTGCCTTTTATTAACTCATTGAGGGGACTGGACTTGATGATCTTACAGGTCTCTTCTGGTCCTACTATTCTATGATTCTAAGACATGGGACAAACCAGTCATTTATTTTTTTATTGTTCCTGCAGTTTCTATTGATAAGTGCATGGGATGCAGTACAATGCATAAAAGTCTGCCCATCTCATGGTCTGACCCAGGTCCAGCTGAAATCAGAGAGTTAAACCCCACTCATCAGGTAGAATGATTGGAAGGAATTCCAAGTTGGGGAAAAATGTGATCAAGCACTACACTGAGCCTGTATCTCTACTGTACATGTAAAGAAAAAGTAAGATATATAGCTCATCAAACCCATTAATAATAAGGCAGTTTCCTTCTGTTGCTTAGTTCACACCAGGATTATAGATTGCATGCACAGACCATGGATGTCTTTGGGTACTTGTATTCATAAATTCATAATGACTGTCATGGATATTCAAGTATAACTACTACTGATACTGGAAATCAGTTTCCACATGTAGGGTTCAGGAAACATGCCAGAGCAAATTGGTATCTACATTCCCTCCTACTGTCGGCCCAGGTGGCACAATGATATTCTGTTGCTCATTCTGCTTTCTTCATAGTGGAGTGCCAAGCTCACCTGTTGTAGGCCATATCCTACCAGGACATGAGGTCCATCCTGTATATGCCACTTAACGCAGCCCTTGTAGCAGAGTTTGGGGTAGCCAATCTTTCTACTCTTTTTTTCAAATTCACTGTACAGATCTCTTAGGCAGGTGATTGTTGTCCATATACATGACGTGGCCAACCCAGGTCATTTGCCTCTATGTGAGCATGGCTTCCATGTTTGACATGGCTGTCAGTTGTAGTACTTTGTTGGTGATTTTGTTAGACTATTTCATTCCCATTATGTTGCATACGTGATGTTGTTGCAGGCAGTTAAGTTTGTTGATATGGCAACAATAAAGTGGGCAGGTCTCTAATGAGTATAGGAGACAACATTGGATTGGCCGTGCACCCCCTGGAAACGCCAGCCATGAAACCAGAAGTGCCGGCAGAAGTGCACTTCCAGTTTCACTGCTGGTGATTTCACGTTTGACGAACAGCTGCTGGGGGATTCCCCCCCCCCCCCCCCACCTGCCTGGTCGGTGATCAGATGCTTGGGGACCCCCCCCCCCTTGGTGATCTGGTGCCCTCCCAGACTTGGGAGGCACCAGTCGCCCATGGAGGACAAAGGAGCACAACTGCTCTGTAGACTTAGCATTTTGTAGACACTTTGACCTCCCCGCCCACCCTGTCTTCTCCAGTCTTTTTTGTAGATGACCAAAAGCTAAGGCTCAGCTGCTTTTAAGCACACTGAGAGTTCTTTGTCAATACTGGTGTCCTCAATAACTATGTTACCTAGGTAGCAAAATGACTTGAAATTGTTTAGGTGATAGGTTTCTGCCAGGAGGTTGTTGGTACAGACTTCAGTTCTCTTTACATTAATGAAAAGGCCAAAAAGGGATGCAGCACGGGCACAGGAATTCAGTAAATGTTGCAGGTCATTCTCAGAAAGGGTGAAAAATGCTGAGTTGTCAGCATACAGAGGATTCTTTACTACACTTTGTTGGAATTTACTTGTGGCCTTGAATCAGCAAAGGTTTAGAAGTCTGCTGTCAAATCATGTTGTTAGGGTGACAACAGTAGTGGTAGTACATATGGCAACTTCTAGCACTCCAGCCAAGAACAGAATAAATAATATAGGGGCAAGTACACAGCCCCATGGGCTACAGGAAAGGCATCAAATAAGTTAGCACCCACTAATACACAGGCCTGCATGTTGTCACAGAAGCAGCATATGAGGTTAATTAGTTTGTCTGGGCAACCAAACTTGGCAAGAAGGTACTTGTAGATTGTCGTATATGGACCACAGAGTAATGTCCCAACTAGTGAATCATGAAGACATTACAAAGCCCAAATATGCATTAGTCACCTACTTCTAAGGTTGCTGGTCCACTACTGCTGCTAAAAATGCAGTAGAAGCCCAAATTTAATGGCCCGCTTTTATTTACATTCCAACCTCAGTATGGCAGAACTGTGACCCGGCACCTGTATCTCTCCCTCTGGATCCCCCACGCTGAGTGCCCACACATATGGCTAGTTATGTTTCTAACCACAGCATTCAAGTTTTCTTCTGGCAGTTAGAATAATGCTGTTACACATATAAATAGAGATACTATTTAGTCTTATCTACCAGCCAACAAAAATATTCCATCTTAATAAGAGCCATTAAGCATGAACTGTGATGGTTAACCATACAAACCCAGCAGATGGTAGTATTTTGATATAAAGAAAACCCAGCTGAGCTCAATAAAAATTATGGACAGAAATGCATACAAGGTACCATATACAAGCTGAAGTAAGCTGGTTTGGACCACCAATAATTACTGGACCAGCAATAATTGCTGTGGTGAACAAATTTGAAATATTAGATTCCTGCCATTAGTAATTTAACTAGATTGTATGCAACTTAACATTGATGACCCTTTCTGTACATTGTGCCTCCAATTGATCTGTTTGTCTACTAGTGCCTTCCAAAATCATAAAGGTCCACATAAAACTCCCTTTTTGAGTCACCTACCTCTCTCCTCATTCGCCATTGAGTCCTTAAGGATTGCACTTTATTTCTATGGGCAGGGTAGGTTGAAATGGATTTTGCATCTTTCTCTGTAGGGCTCAGACTCTCAGCTGTCCTGGTTGCCTTCAGGCATGAGTTCTAGATTCCTCTGCCAACTCCTGTAGTAAGTGCTTTCTGGTGGACTAAACAGGATGCACTAAATGGACTTGTCTCTGCACAGCTGTGCAGAGTATTTGCACAACCATGAATATTGATAGCTTAAGGTGAAGTTACATTTGAAACTGAACTTTTCTACTAGGCATAGTGTTTGTTTTTCAGGTTTCTTAGGTTGGATTATCTCAATATGTATGGATGAATTGACTAGGTTCCTAGATGCTTGTACATCAGTTTTCCATCTGAAAGTTATCAATCAATTTTAGAGAAGGCAAGGGGAAAAGTCGGGATGATTAAAAATGAAGGATACTCAGTACTTGGTAGGATTGGATCTGATGTTCACAGCATTTTCCTGTTAGGACTTAGACTGCCCCCAGTGGTTTCTCCACATATTATGACCCGTGTGTTGTTCAGAAGCTCTCCAGAGCCAAGGAGTCTTCCAAAGGTTTCTTTCAATGTTGTCTGAGTTCCGGTTGTCAACAGGATGTAACATGAGCTGGTGCACAGCAAAACAACCAGTTCCAGCTAGCTCAAGATTTTAAAGGTTCAGTTCCCGATATCTTCATTTCTCAGCCAAATGTACATTAGCAAAAATAATCACTTGATATTTACCTGGACTAAGAGGGTGCCTTTACATATGCTCCAGGGTGTGGGGGGAGCACTTTACATACAGCAGCTATCAAAGCCACTCTAATTAAAGTGTTGCAGCATCACATGTATTCAACATCCTGTGCTTCCAAATGGTGAAAGGGTGCTTTAACTATAGCTTGTTTAAAGAACTTTAGTTAAAGCACCCCTGCCACCCTTTTGAAGCTCAGAGATGCTCAATACACAAGATGTGCAGGCTGCTGGAGCATGCTAACTTGCGTGCTCCAGCAGACTTAATTAACTGAGTCTGCTCTGATGTGCTAATTATCACACCTCAGAGTAGATGTATGGCACATGTATAGGTGCCCAGAGAGTATGACACCTGGGCTGGGGAAGGGTGGAGGGCACGCAGCATCCTCAGATGCACGTATACCTTTGAATGCAGCTGATCAGTAGGAGAAGGGCTGGTTCTCCCCTCTAGCTCCTAGCACCTTGTTAAGTAGGAAGAATTATCTGGGAAGATGGAGGCAGGGCAGGGAAGCACCTTAGAGAGTAACTGGGAAGCATAGTGAAGAAACAGTGTGCAACACTTCTGGGTCTGGTTGCGTTGTTAAGAATTGGCCACTAGGTGGCACCATTGTACACGAGTCTCCTGCACTGACCAAGGCAAGTACTACAGTAACTCTCAGCCAATGCAAATAGAGCACAGGATGCTGAAAAAATAAAGGAAGAACCTTTCCAGCTAATTTTCATGATGTTTAACCTGAATCTTGCAATATTCGGTAGCTTTCCTTTTAACCCAAGTTCTTGTCATGGTATGTTTAGGACAGAATTTCAGGTTTCATTAAAAAACAGTTTCTAGTTCTCACGGTTGTGGAGAAACATTTAGAAAAATATGGCCTGTGTATACTAGAAAGCTTCAGATTAAAACAAAAAGACAGTCTTCCACCCCACCCCACCCCACCCCACCCCCACCCCCACCCCAGCATGTATTTAAAAAAAACCAACAACTTATGATTGTTGCTGGGCCTGACTGATGTTTTTAAAGAGCTGAGACTGGTGCAGAAGTAACCAGGGTCAGGCAAGGTGAGCAGTCAACAGACCTGGAGGTTCTGGCCACCAAATCACAAAACAAAAGAACAATAGGTGTAAATTACTGTGAAATGTCACAATATTGTGGAATTTCAGTGTTTCAGAATGGTAACAAAAATACTAGTAATTTACTTACAAAGGGGGTATACAGCATTATGGGTCAGAGATGCCTATGATTTCTATTGATTTCTGGAAAAATTACTTGTTTATTTTATTTATATATTTTAGTTTCATGCTGTACAAACAATTTGGAATTTGACTGAATTATGCATAAAAAAATCACAGAGCAAAATTCCAGAAAACAGAATTCTTCCAGGATGTCAAAGTCTGTTTTGAAAGAGTCAGACAGTAATTCTGAGTACACCTTGGCGTGACACTTCTGCCAATCCACTGACTTTATCAGGACGAGTTCTGAGTTATAGGAGTAAAAGGAAGGGCAGACTCAGGTCCATGTCTCTTAACAATTATATCCGTGAATTAGACCTAATACATTTTTTTCCTCACATTATTTGTGGTCAAGCAAAACGAACCATTTTTCAAAACAAAAGATTTAATTTTGTCTCAAGAAAAATCATTTGAGGGGCTTTTCTTGTCGGGGGGGGAGGGGGGATTGTGAAGGCTGGTTCAGGTTTTGTTAAAGGTGAACTCCTACTCATTTTGCTTTCTTATTTCTATTCCTTCCCTGCCCTGGAAAAGCGAGGCAACCATCAAAAAAAAAGAGAGAAAAAACACTGAGTTAAAAAGTTAATGACATTTATTTAAAGAAACTGGTGCATGTCTTTTGAATACGTTATGAAAATAAACATCTACCTGTGAGCAGCACCCTGGAAAATTTTGCTCGAGTATAATGCTTTGGGTATTTGTAATCAAGAACCTGACGTGCTCTGTTCCTTTGCAAGAGAAGCAGCCCAGCGAGGGAGCGCTGCAGGGCAAGCAGGGGGCAGCAGCTGCAGGTTGCTGGGCCAAGAGGCCAACGAGGCTGCTCAGCGGGCACCTGCAGGAAGCCCAGGCAGTCACCTGACTGGAAGGGGGCAGAGCCCTGGCCGCATATAAGCCTGGTGCTCGGGCTGACAAGCCAGTCTAGCCCTGTTTTCTGCCAGCTAGGGGCTCCTGCCCAGGAGAGCTATGCAGCAGTACTAGACTGTCTGCTTTGCTGCTTGCGGGAACACTGAGGCTCAGGGAGCTCCCAAGGAGCCCAGACTGAGAGTTATGCATGTCCAAGGGGCAAGAGGCTGTTTCTCCTCTGTGTTTCTCTTATAGCCCAGAGGCTTATGGTTTATGGTAGTCTTCATACTGGCAGTTTGGATTGGGGCTATAGAGGGTGGTTTATGGAGGTCCCATTAGTGCCCAAGGGGCACACGATCACCTTGAGCCCGCTAGGGGCACCCCCTGAGTGACTATTGAGCCCAGAGGTGAGGAAAAGTGCAAGGCTACAGAGCTGGCCAGGGGCCTGGCAGTTGAGAGGGGCACAGCCAGACAGGGGCCAGGGGCCTGGTGCCCAAAAGAGCCAAACATCTTTATAGTAATACCCATGAGCCTTGGGGTGTGGTATAGGCAAGGATTTGGAGCTATGCAATTAGCCCTTAAGGCTTTAGATGCCCTGTGGCAGCATAGCTATAGAGTGAGACCCAGCAAGGGGGCTGAGGCCCAGTAAGGTGCCAGTGAACCCTAGCGGAGGTTTGGCGAGACAGGGGCTGTGCAAAGGCCCATGGGCAGCCTCCCTATTTATCATATTTCTATCAAGGCATGGTAGGAGAGAAGGGGAGGTGCCCTAGGGGCAGAGTGGGGCATAGTGATGGAGCCACCAGGGGGCATCACAGCTATCTGGGACCCTGACCTTGTTACAATATTAGATTTATATAAACAATTTTCAGAGAGAATACCATTTTACTAGTGACAAATAAAAAATCAGCTTTTAACCATGTCATTTTTTACCTCAGGACTGGCTAACTCTGGGAGGTTAGGTTAGGCATGCAGAACTTGGGGAGGGATTGGGGGTGGGGGAAGAGTAATCACCACTGCAGTGGCCCGGGGTGCAGAGCTGCCCTGTTGTGCCCTTGGATAGACATCCTTTTGTCTGACTAGTAGCACTTTTTTCAGCTCTCATATGGCAGAGTTCTTTTTCCAGTGTAAGATTCCTGAAAAGACTGCAAAAGCAATCCAGGCATAGCTGAACTCACCACACACCAGAACTAGGATTAACAGTAATGCTGAAAGGAATTTGGGAAGGCTTAAGGGGATAAGTTTTTGGAGCTAACATACTTTCAAATGGCATTATAAGATTACAGGATAAATATTTTCATTCTTTGTCTTCACTTAAATTCATTACTCAGATATTTACAGCAAACATTTTCTTTTACAGGAAAACATTACACTTCCTTTAAGCCTTAGTAAATAAACTTCTAGCATTTTCTATCTTAAGTCTGAATTTTCTAGTAAGTTTTATGTAGTATATTCCCAATTTTTCCTTCATCCTAAGAAAATAATTGATCATTTTTCCTTTCTAAATTTTCAGTAGCATATAATGGAGCAAAAATGTTTTCAAAACATCTCTATACAGATTTTCAGATCATGGTAATTACACATACAAATTAGGTACACAATTGCATACCATCATTTTCCTAATATTTGCATTTTCCGTGTTTAGTGTCCATGTCCATGCCGCTTCCCTTGAAAAATGCATTTTGTAGCGAGTCCACATTGGTTACCTGCCAGGTCTTCCACAAAATTGTATTATGACCTGGAGGAATAGATGGAGTGTTGGCATTTGTCCACTATACCCTTTCATAGTTATAACAATATGTGAAGAACCAGTGTATATATTCAGAATCCCTGTAGCTTGCTTTTTTTGACTGTACTTATGCAGATAGTAGATGTAAGCTGGGTTTAGATGACATCTATCTAAGTACATCTGGATACATTATGCATCTAGCTGGGGTCATCTAAACCCAGCACTCTTTCCTGCCTATGCAGGGGGTCGGACTCGATGATCTATTGAGGTCCCTTCCGACCTTAACATCTATGAATCTATGAATCTATAACAGAGTAACTAGCAGTGCCGGACACCAGGCCGGTCTACCTCCCTGTCTGGGCAGTCTGCCCACCTACACTCTCCTGCCATGCCTTGAGGTAAACAATTAGTTGTTTATTTTTTAAGCAGGAGGCTGCCCATTTTAAAGCCTGATGCCAAGGGTGAACTACATGTCTCCTTACCTCCCCTTATACCATGTCCCATGCCTTGCAGATGGCATCCACATTTTTCCACTACTTCTCCAGCCCCTTACTGGGCCATTCTGACCTAAACTAGACCTCAGGCACTTTCAGCCATGCCTGGGCCTTTAACTCATGCCCCTCACTGTGGTCCTGTACTCTAACTATACCAGTCAGCTTCTGTGCAGCCCCCCGGACTGATTCCAGGCCCTACTCTACACCACTGCCAGGTGTGGCTAGTCCAGTCAGCATCTTATGCAGCCCTTCAGACTGTCCTTACACTGCCCTACTTTACATTGCTGTTGACTGCCACTACTCCAGACAGCTTATGTGCAGCCCTTCATACCGTCTTCAGGCACTACGCTGCATCACCACAGGACCCCTATAACTCTACTCTACCCCATCACGGGTGTCTGGGCCTTAAGCGTCTGATAACTTACCTGCCCCCTACCCCCAACTCAGCCTACAACTATACAGTCCTCAGGTGCCTGTCGACATACCTGGACCCTTTGGGGATTACACCCCCTTGGGCCTCAGGCTTCTGTCAGCTCACCTGGACCCTGGCTCAGGCCCCACTCAGTGGGCCTGGGCCTGTGTGTTTTTCTGTTGGGGTCTGCTCCCCTGGCCTTTCCCCTCCACAGGGTAATCCACAAGGCAATGGGGGGCTGAGGGTTTCTGGCACCCCATACTCACCCTTCACTGGGGAGGCACAGGTGTAGCATTTCCTGGAAGCTCTCCTACCACAGCCAGCCCCACCACACCATCCAAACCCAGCAGGGTGTAGTTTTAGGTCATGCCCAGAACCAGGAACCTCCTGCCATCCCCAATAGTTCCTGCCCTGTCCAAATTCTTCCATCTTTGACTGGAATTTTCCATGTTTGTGCTTGCCTGAGACACAAATTTGAGGGAGTAAGAAAGACTTTCAGGTGAAATGGCTTCCAAGAATTAGTCTAAAGGAAAAGATGTTGTTTGCATATGCCAAAATATTTTTCAGACCTTTTCTTTAAAATATTTTGGCATTTCAGTGCTGCTGAGACGAGACTTAAAATTTGGTAAGAGGGGTGGCCTTTCTCTCAGGAATATGTATCTAAATTCTGTATAAGGAAGCGGTCATGCTACTTGTGCAGCAAACACTTCATATGTGATATTGAAAACAATTGCCCTCGTAGCAACCTGGCTGCTGTTCACCTGTTAGGCTGGGAAGGCACTGATCTGAAAGTATGTTTGTGTCACTCTGGGCATGTCTACACAAGACGCTTTATTGTGCAGTAGACTAATGTACTATGCAGTAAAGCATCACCATCTCCACATGCACATCATTTAGTGCACAGTACATTAGTCTACTGCAGTTAGCTACTCCCTGTCAGTCCCAACACCAGGGGATCACAGGGAATGGGGGAACTCCCCTGGTCCTGGTGCTGCTCAGCTCCCAGTTCCCGCCAGGAGCTGAGCAGCACCAGCACAGGGTAGCACTCTGCCCTCCCTCAACCACATTCCAGTGCTGCTCAGCTCCCAGCTTCCCCCAGAAGCTGGGAGCCAAGCAGCTCCAGGACTAGGGAGATTTCTGCTTTCCCACCCAGCCAGGGCTGGCTGGGAACTGTCCCACTTCTGGGGCCTGCAGTCTCCCTCCGAGCTCTGGTTAGGGAGGAAAGGGGCAAGGCCAGCCTGTTTTCTGGAGCAGAGAGGATAGCCTAGCCCAGCCCAGCCCAAACCAGCAAAGCATCTGAGATGCTGGGGGACTCTGGTTTAATTTAAACCAGGAAGAGGTCTGAGACAGACATTGCATAAAGCAGTTTGACCCAAACCAATTAAGTCTGATACTACATTCAACCAGGTTTATCTTAAATTAGTTTCAGCCATTTTGAAACTGGTTTATACGCATTATGTTCTGTTACAGGTTTAAACCAGTTTCTGCTAACTTAAACTGATTTATGCGTAATTTCTGTCCCTAGCCTTCATGTATATTGTTCATTATTTGGGTGGTAAATTTGGCATTCTGCCACTTGTTGTAGTCAATGTTAACTCACTTTACTCAGTAAAAGTCAGATACCCAATGGCTTTCCTGAATTATACTATAATTCTGTCCAAACTAACCCATTCTATACATTGGGGGGTTTTTTTGTTTGTTTTTTTTTTTGCTTTCTACCTGGCAGTGATTGAGGGGGAAAAAAATTCAAAAATCCCTAAGTGATTGAGGAGCCAAATTCCATTGCATTTTTTAAATCTAGGACTTAAACTCTTACTCACTTAAGTGTGTTTGAAATTTTATCTGTAGTCTTGTTTATTATTCGGAGAGTTAATATGTACACTGTTAATTACATGTGAAAAAAATGTAGGTTAATACAAGTAACATGCAGTTAACTATTACAATATTTGGGTCAAATCACCACCTACCACCCACAGATTTTGAAGCATAAGAAGACAAATATATGTCTTATTGATTATAGGTAATCATCCCAGCTTTCCCAATCAGAATTACATTTGGATTTAGCTAATATAATTCTAAATATAATAGGCATGAAAGAATCTCAAAGATGCACGCTCTCAAGTTTTAAATAAAGGTTTGATAGCTTGACCGAAATCAACACATGAAAGTGGGATTATTTGTCGTGTCTGATGAAAATGATGCATTAACACAACAAGATATATTAAGGAATGATTTATGTATCTGCAAGCCCGCTTGCCTGGTAATTTTGTCCAGTAATTAACTTGAAGTAGGTGAGAATGCAAAGACCATAAATAAGACAGTATTTTGGCTTAGTTCTCAACCTTTTCCTCCACATTAATTCACATCATTTTCAGTCAGTCCATGTTAGTGACCATGGTTAACCCCTTGGACTTTTTCTAAACAGAACCCCTGGTATTTCCCAAAAGCCTGTGCTGTCATTTCCTCTGTTTTGTTCCCATGCAGCCATTTCATCATGTCAGTTTGTATGCTGATGTTCTGCAGAGCTCATCACTTTGAGGAGGAGCTTCCCAGTTGATCTCATTCTTTACCTTGTCAGTATTTTGTCTGCTTTAACATATGCCTGGGTTATGATGCTAATGCTGCCATATGCCTTTGGCTATCTGGTTAACTCATTACTTGACAACATCAGTGTTACATTAAGAGGTATCAGCCTTGAAGCAATGTCAGAAAAAGGTATGTGTCTTAATGTATCACAATGAGGAAAACCAGAACCTGAAATTATTTGAAACAATGGGCATATGGATGTTGCAAGTAGGAACCTGTGATCTTCTATGACTGCCTATTAGTAATGTTGCTAATGATCTCGAGAAGAAGCAGGCCCTTTCAACTCCCCTTAATGTCATAAGATCAACACTTTAGTGACTGTAGGCAGGAGAAGATTGGAGCAATGAATTTCTAAGATTGCTTTGGGTTCTCTGAGAGTGATGTAATAGGTGGTAGAGGATAGGTTTGATGCATTTGTGATATCTCATGGTGCTGAGGAAATGCACTGCAGCACTGCTGATGCACTTCTGTACCAGTTGGAATATTGTTAAGTGGTGAAGGCTTTGTGCCCTGTTATCATCATATTGGAGCCCTTGCTGTTCTGCTCCTTGCACCTGTGCCCAGGCCCCAGCAATCCCAATGCCACAACTGGGAAGCCCTCAACTAGGCCTCTGGGACTAGGCTGTTTAAGACCCTTCCCTTCCAAACTGGCCTCCCCCTGCACAGCCTGCTCTAGGGGGTCAGGGGGGCTCTATGCTTGGCTCTGGCAGCCTCTCCTACCCGAAGCACTCCCTCACCCCTAACCCCCATCTCTCTCTCTTACACATATCCCTGCTGCCACCTCCACAATTCCCCCCAGCCCATCACACCCCACAAGTGGTTCCTGGAACCAGAAGCACGCTCCCCCCACCCCGGCCGGGACTGCATGTCCCAGCACCAGTGTGGGCACGCGGCAGGGCTGCAGTGTGGCAGTTGCTCCTGCAGCCACAGCTCCCATCCCACCCCATTTGGAGGCTGGGCACACAGGGTATGAGATGTTTTGGAGGGGAAGGGTACAGAGGGATGGGTGTGGGGTTTGTAGAAGGGCTTGGGGGGTTGTGGGTGGGTGTGGATATAGGGTTTGTGGGGGCTATGGGGCTTGTGCGGGGGTTCGGGGGGTGTGGGTTTGTGGGTAGGGGGTTTGTAAGGGTGGTTTGGGGGTGTGGGGTTGGTGGGTGGATTGTGGGGGGGGTTGTGGGTGTGGAGGGATTGTGCGTGGGTGGGAGAACTATGGGGGGGCAGGGATTGTGTGCATGAGTGGACTGTGGGGGTGGGGAGGGACTGCTCAGGCAGGGAGAGCACACAGCCCACCCCACAGCAGCAGCGACAGCCATCGGGGCTACTCACGCCATCAGGGCCCCCTCGCACTGGGCCCTCATATGCCCTGCATGACTTTGAGCCAGGCTGGCTTCATACAGGCAGGATCAGGTCTGGTGTGAGGGTGCACGACTCCTGTGTGTGGTGCCGGGACCCTGGGTAACAGCAGGAGCAGCCCGGTTCTGGCCAAGGATGCATGGAAGTGGGCCAGGCTGGCATGGCGCCATGTTGCACAGGCGGCGTGGGTCGGGGCTCTGTTGGCAGCCCTGATGGCAGCTGCTGCTGCTGCTGTAGGGGTGGGGGGGAGGCTGTCTGCTGTGAGGGGAGTGGGCAGGGGACCCACCCATCCCAAGCAGTCCTCCCCACCCCCATTTCTCCCTCACACATACCCACACAGACAATTCTTTTCACCCCCACACAGACCCGCCCCCCCCAGTCCCTGCTTGCCTGGGTCAATCCACCATAGCCTCCTTGCCCCACTCCTATTTGCCCCAGCACACGAGGCAGCATGCTACAGCAGCATGGGTGTAAGGCAGCCATAGAGACGGTCTTGCCAGGTGCCAAAGCATCTCTCTGGAGGACACAGCCTCTGGTTGCACATGCCTTGCACTGCTTTTTTTCAAGAGCATGCCCTGCACTGTGTTTTGCTTTTTTAAACCAGGATTTTCCAGTATCAAAATTAGAGTCAGGGCTGTAAATAGGCATTGTGGGGAACATTTTTTTCATTTCCAGCATGCCATTTGCAGCTTCTCAAACTGCTTTGAGATGCCATAACAGGCACGTGCACACTTATCTGGATGTGCCCAATGGCAGCAAACTGTTCTTGCTTCATGGGGCCCACCAATGGGCCCCTGCTACCACCAAGGGAAGCTCTAGACAGCCCCTGGGTGCTAGCCCAAGGGCAGGCAGGGAGCACCAGGTCAGGAGACAGCTGTCTTCTGGCTAGGGCTTGGACATTACTCCCTGCTGTTGCCGGGGCACTAGCTGCCCCACTGGCAGATTGGGGCAGGGAGCTGGGACCAGTCCCACCCCTGGGAGCTGGAACCAACCTGACCCCTGTACCTCTTTCCAAGTCCCATGCCCCAATCACCCAGTCAGGGCATAGGACTGGGCCCTGCACAGAACTGGGGCAGTTCCTAGCTCCTGGTCCACAATCAGAGGGCAGGGCCTGGGGAGCCTGCTCCCCGTTCAGCTCCATGATTACACAGTTGAGTAGGGAACAGGCTCCCCACTCCCCACCAGCAGGGAGCTCCCAGTGCCAGCTCCACAGTTGTGGGGCTGGTGCTGAGAGATAAGGATCTCCCAGCCCCCTGCTCCTCAATAGTAATCTTGGAGCAGGGGACTTGGAGCGCCCTGCTGTCGGGGCAGGGGGACTAGTCCCTGCCTAAGCTGTGGTGGTGGAGCCCACCCTGGAAGCAAGCAGCTCCTAAGGGTAGGAAGCAATCTTCTGCCCCCTGGTGGCCAGCTGACTGGAAGCAGATTTGCTCCCAGTCAGGTGTCTGCGTGAGTGCTACTGTACAGTAAGTAATCACAAGTAAATTTTCTATTTGCATTTGCAGGTAGGAAATGTATCTGTGATTAGCAAGGTTTAGTGTGCCATAAGCTTGTGTGTGTGTGAGTGGGTGCACGCACTTACTGTGTAGTAAACTGCGCATTAAAGCATCTTGTGTAGATGCACTCCCTGTGTCATACAGTGGCAGAAAGTGGATGCTGAAAGAGAAAACTACCAGGCTATGACCAGTGTTGGAGGGTTTGGAAGGGGGGGAGTTCCCCACCATTCCTCTTCCACTTACAGCCTCCAGCATTTAGGGTATCTATACATGTGCTCCAGGGTGGAGCTGGGGAGGGGGCGCTTTAATTACAGCAGCTCTCAGAACCACTTTAATTAAAGCACCTGCAGTGTCATGTATATTCAGCGTCCTGTGCTTAAAAATCTAGACTAATCTCCTGTGCTTAAAATCATTCAACTAGCTTTAGTTAAAGCGCCCCGCCACTATTTTGAGATGCAGGGATGTTGAATACACATGACACAGAGGCTGTTGGAGCATGCTAATTAGCACTCCCTGACAGACTTGCAACAGGCTCAATTTAATTGAGTCTGCCCTGACATGTGCTAATTAACATGAAATATATTGATTTTACATTTAACTGATCAATCAAAAAATGGAGGCTTTTGCGTATGCCTTTTTTAAAGCAAGAGTCGTTCTGCTTTTCTTATGGAAACAAGTTTTCATTTGATAAAGAATGCCTGGAGTCAAAAGAAAAGACACTAAAGCTGCTTTTTTGCTCAAGGTAGATGCTACTGGCACCTGTTCAGTGTTTCATTCAGAATATTGGACTCTTGGAAACAACTTCAGCTCTGAGAAATGTATACATACCACTGCTGAGTCAGAATCTTTTACTTTTTTGTTTGTCTTTTCTGACCCTAAAAATGCCACCATAGGAGTCCCTTTAAAAGAAATATGGTCACTTTAAACACAGATACAGCTGCAGCTGCAGACTAGGATAGCCTTAATCCACTTTTTTCAAATAATTTCTAAACCTAGGATATTCCAATAATAGGTCAGGCGCAGTTTTGACATCAATGGGTGCATCTACACTTGTGCTTTACTGCAGAGTACATGGGCAACATGTCAGGCAGGCATGGTGGGGCATGTGCCCCTCAGATTAATGTGCTGCTAGAAGGGTGCAGGGCACAGAGCTGTAGCCTGGCCAGAACCAGGGCTTGGCAGCAGCAGGAGTGCCAGTGGTGGCACGACTTCTGTGCCAATAGTGGATTCTAATTTCTGTAGAACTTTCTCCTTTGGACTATCTATACCATGAGTGCTCAACCTCAGGCCTGAGAAACAAATACGGGCCACGGAGCCACAGCATCTGGCTTGCAGTGCTCCCTGCAGGAAATTTGGCAGAAGGGTAGCAGTGGCAATTAATACCACCACCATCATAAGTTCTGCATGGTAGGTCAGAGCTAAGCCACATCCTCTCCTCCTGTATGGCCGGATCAGGGCTAGGCCACAATGCACCACACCGCCCTTCCCTCCATACAGCTGTTGGTGCTCAGCCAAGCCCCCTTCCCTGACACAGATGAATCAGGGCTGAACTGCTTCCCACCCCATTCTGCATGGCCAGACCCAACTTGCCCACCCTGGGTGCTGGATTGGGACCCACTAGACAGATCCAATAGATGGACGGACCAGACTGGGCACTGCCTATCTGGCCTGCCAGGCAAAAATGTTGAGCACCACTGATCTATTTAATACTTCTATAAGGGAATCTATTTGCATTTATTTCAGTTTCACTAGCCCACTCATTTAGAAACTAGATAGAACATGTAGTGTCCTTGTGTACACATCTCCTGTTAAGAGAGCTGGAGTTTAAACTATAAAGTTTATATCCTGCTTCAAACTTCCCTAAAGTTTGGTTGCCAGGGTTTATTTGAGTCCACCCCTACGTAGTTGTGATGAGGTGGGGGGGAGGGGAGAGGCGGGGCGGGGGGAGACTCAGGACTGAATCTCAGCCTGCCCCTCTGTTTAAGGCAGCCTGCCCTATCTCACCTACTATGACTTGCTGTTTAATAAGTTTGATGTAAATATGCAGGAGGCTGCCCATTTAATGTCCCTATGTCTGGGGTGTTATACACGGCTCCAACCTCCTCTACACTGGCCCCATGCCTCACAGGTGGCATCGCAAATTGGTAACAGCTCCGGCCTGAGGCCGGGCTAAACTCTGCCGATTGCTGAGCCTCTAGCATTCTACTCTTGCACTCCGCACCTCTCGCAGGGCCCCATTCACACTGCCCACACTAACTGGGCCTCATTCATATTGCCTCGCACTGGGCCACTCTCAATCCACCACGGGTCTGTGCAGCCTCTTTGGGTCCCCATCGGGCCCCACTCTACACAGCCCTTCAGGCTTCCCTACTCGCACTCTGGCCAGCCTACATGCAGCCTTTCAGACCCTGTAGCCACTGGCCTTATGCCTCACACTGGGCTGAACTTAGCCACTAGCCCCCCTCTGGGCAACTTGCTCATGTTGTCACTTTTATGGGAGTTGGCCCATGTGTAGCCCTTTAGGTTGTCTGAGCAATCCTACTCTACACGTCCCCTGGTGCAGCCCTTCAGGCCAGCCTGTCCGACCCTAATCTACACCCCACACGCACAGCCCTTCAGACACCACCATGCACCCTACTCTATGCGGGCCTTTCTACACACTCCTGCCCCATCACTGGGGCTTGGGGTCTTACACTCTATGGGCTCAGGTGTTCGCAAATGTGCCTGGCCCCACTGCCTGTCCCTGCTCTAAAAATACTCGCTAGGTAGTGGGAACTGGGGTTATAAGGTGCCCCTACTCGCTTTTCACTGCGGAAAAATCTGGCCTGGCATTTCTGGGGAACTATCCCACCATGGGCAGTCCCACCAGGCCATCCTTCCCCAGCAGCATTGGCAACATGTAGGGGATGCACACAGGTGCATGTGCACCCCCTGAGATTGGCAGTGCACCCTCTGCAAAAAGCACTGCCGACACTGTTCATGCCCAGCAGGGTGTAGTTTTCAGTCATGCCCCAGGACCAGGAGCCTCCTGCCATCCCCATAGCTCCTGCCCTGACCTCCAAGATGTTCCGAGCAGCTCCCTCTGGGCAGTGTTTTTTCCCCGGATGGTTGCAGCCACTGCCAGCTCAGCCCTGAAGGCCTGACTTAAAATGGAAGCTGCTCAGCCCCCTTCTCCAATCCCTTCGTCCTCCTGAGGTCATGTGACTACCTCATCAGGGCTGGCCTGCACCTGCTGGCTGCCCTTCTGCCTGCTTTCAGCCCTTAAACTGGCAGGCACCAAGTGTGCTCTGCCACAGTAGTATATCTAAATATTCATTAAATGACTAATGAATATTCATTAATTTGTCTATATGACTGTATTAGATTATAAAATATTGCTATATTTAGTCATAAATATTTTTTCATAGACGTTAGGGCTGGAAGGGACCTTAGAAGATCATCAAGTCCATGTATCATTGAGTCCAAATATAACCATGTTTAGTTATAAAAACTGTTTTAAACTTATTCTTTAGTGTACAAGGAAAGAGAAGTGGGTAGGATTGCTTTTCCTTCCCCATGTTATGTCTCAGTTGACATCTTCAACATGGGTGTTGTACTCCCTCTTATGAATCATCATGTTTAGCCTGTTATTCAAAAGAATTAAGTACATCATTATTATTACTCAAACCTCAATTTATTATAACTGTAATTTATTATAATTATTATATTATATTACATTACATTGCTTTAATTATAATTAATTATACTACCCTATTTATGTAGTAATATCATATAACATTGCTATTCGTAATAAATAGTATAGCAAAAAGGTGGCATTATCGTGCCTTTATCTTATGTACTAGATTTATTTTATTAGTTAAAATCTGAAACAATAAATCTTGCCTCTAAAGCGGAATTGACAAAATATCAATACAGAAACCATGGAACCCAAACCACTTGAATCTGCAGTGGTGGAAAGAAGAGAGCAATGAGGGGAAGGACAGAGTTTGAAAGAGAAGACTTTTGACTTTTTAAATCTTTATTGTTAAAGGGGACCATGCAAAAGAATGTGCTCCCCCCTCCCCAGGAGTTGAGCATGAAACACTTATCAGTAACAAAACATGAGTATCACCAGAGACTGAAACCCCTCCCCCACAACGCCCTTCTTGGGCGCATCCAGACAAGCATGCATGTGCCTCCTGCCCCATCTCAAACCCCTTTGAGGTGGGGCAAGAGGCATGTGTGGAAGCAAAAAATGTTCCTTGTGCTGCAAGTCCCCAGTCCTGCATCATTGCATCCTGTGTCCTGCTCCAGGTCCTGTCACCATGGCCCAGCCCTTCTAGGCAACTGAGAGGCCCCAGGGCCAGCAGGATCCAGCTGAGCCCAGTGTATGGTCCCCGCGTGCCGAGCCAGGTCCTGCTGCCATGACTCAGAGTGCCCCACTCCTGCTGCTGCTGCTAAAGGTAAGTTATGGGCCCTGGGCGGGGGGGCTGTGGCCCTCCAGGGTGACTGGGACCCTGGGTGGTGGGGGGGGAGGTTGTGGCCTTCCGGGGGGAGCTGGCATTGTGGGTGGGGGGCCTGTGGCCCTCCAGGGTGCCTCCAGGGGGAGCTGAGACCCTGGGCAGGGGAGCTGTGGTCCTCCAGGGGGATCTGGGACCCTGGGTGGGGGGGCTG
Organism: Alligator mississippiensis; assembly: GCF_030867095.1. NCBI lineage: Eukaryota > Metazoa > Chordata > Crocodylia > Alligatoridae > Alligator > Alligator mississippiensis. The sequence goes on from NC_081832.1 coordinate 51,682,976, forward strand.
GTGCCCTGTGGGGGATAGGGGCTATGGCCCTCCAGGGGGGGAGCTGGGGCTCTGTGGGGGGGCATTCCATATGCTGTGTGGGGGGGGCTGTACCCTGTGGGAGCCAGGTGGTCCCACCCCTCCTGAGCAGCTCCCCCCACAAGGTCCCCCACACCCACTGTCCCTCAGCAATCACCCCACACCAACCCACACACCAGTCCACATCCCTCCACACACACCCACCTGCCTTCCCCCACACCCCTTACCACCCTCTTCCCACAAACACCACATCTCCCCATGACACACCTATCATTTCTGAAGAAAACCAAAAGTACACATCAACACATATAGGTTTTTAGAATGTATTTGATCATGATGATAGAGACACTGGTAGGCTTCCACGTTGCTTTAACATTGTAAATATACCAATAAAGCATTGCCCAAGTGATTGCTGTCTCTCTCTCTCTCTCTAGATATATGTGTGTGTGTGTGTGTGTGTGTGTGTGTATATAGAATGGTCTTTTGTTTTAAGTGTGGGAAAACATGGATTTGCAGTATTTTTAAAAATGGATTTGGGATGCTGCTGCAGCAGTTCATCTGGCACAAGGGGTAGTGTCCCCAGGTACAAAGTGGTTGGGCCTCAGAAGCCCCTGAGAGCGAGTAGCCCTGAGCTGCTTGCCAGGACAGCTTTTTATACGGATGGGGCCAGGACAAGACAGCTTTTTATACTGCTGGGGACAGCACAGGTTCTGGCCCCAGGTTTTATCTCCCCCTGGCTGCAGATCCGGGAGGAGCCAGGCAGAGTTACTTTGCCCCAAGTGACACAATTTCCACCACAACAAAGTGCATGTCCGAGCACATGCGCCAAGGCAAAAAGCCCTGGATCAAATTTGCACTGCTTCTATTTGAGCTGCTGCAAGCGTATGTGCTTGCATGTGTGGATGCACCCCTTGGGGTTATACCTTTAGGATAAGCCACCTAGCAGAGCACCCCCTTGATGGCCCAGTGTAACACATACTAGTCCTCATTTTGTTGCAAGGAGAATTGTCCAGATTTAAAGAAGACATGCACTTGGATCAAGAAATGGAAGAGTTGTAGAATGACATCGAAGCCAGCACCCATGAGCTGCTCTTCAAGGTCATAATTTTAACCTGGCTCAGCAGGCTATTGGCTATTCCCCTTAGTCACTCGATAGAGAAAACGTATACAGTCTCTGAGAAGTAAGTCTAAGTCCAACAGGCCAAAAAAGGCAGCAAGAAATGGGTGAGGCAGGAAATCAGAGAGAGAAATTGCTCTGAGATTTTTCTTAAAAAGGATGGACCCAAACAAGCTTGCCTGAGTTACAGGGGAGGAAGAACTGGGGCAGCTGTTATGCAACATGCACTCCCTCCACAGAGCATTTTGGAATTGTTTTTACAGAGTACCTGCCTATACAAAGTGAACCAGAATTGGTCACTATGGGTGCCTGCACATGAGCCAGGGGGCTGCTCCAACGCGGTAAGCACGTTAGAGCAGAATCAATTAATCAAGTTTGCTGGAGCGTGGTAATTACCACACTCTAGCTAGCCTCTGCATCTCCTGTATCAGCGTCCCTGTGGCAGGGCACTGTGTGTGCCTGCCACTTTAAGGGCCTGGAGCTGGCAGTTGCCAGGTGCCTAATGAGGGCAGCCATCTTAGATTCAGGGCTGCCCATATAAACACGGTGGTTCTGCTGTGAGAGGCCAGGCAGCAATGCCAGCTGGCCAGAGGGCTGCTGATATCATCTGGAGGTAAGGAAGGAGCTGTAGGGGATGGTCAGGAGGCTCCTGGTCCTGGGTACGACCTAAAACTGCACCCTGCCAGGAGCAGGTGGCCTTTTGGGGCTCCCAGTGGTGCGGGAGACCCCAGGAAATGCCACGCCAGTTACCACCCCAGTGAAAGGCGGGTCGGGGAGCCTTACCCTGAGCCCCCACTACTGGGTGGGTAACTCCGTTGTGTGTAGGGCCCAGAGGGTAGACCCCTGGAGAGAGTGAGGGGCTAGAGACTTGGACCTGATCAAGAGAGTACCCTCAACTGGCCCATGCTGGGGCCAGGACCAGGACGGTCAAAAGGGCCAGGGGCCCACCGTGAGGGACGCCCAAGAGCCGAGGGCCTGGGGTCCTGACTGGCCTGGAGGTGGGCCAGGGCTGGTAGCCAAAGGTCCTGGGGGGACCACACCCGAGAGGGGAAAATCGTTTCAGGGAGCTAGATAGCCGAATGAAAGTGGGATAGGCCGCCTGAATGGAGGGATCTTGGAGGGGTCCTGATAGAAGGATTCTGGGGCCCAGTGTGGGGCTGGTGATGATAAGAACACCTAGATGCCATCTGCAAGGCTTGGGCTGCAGTGTAGGGGAGGAAAGGAGCTGCAGATAGTGCCCCCTGGCATCGGGGCAGTAAATGGGCAGCTTCCCACTTAATTAACATCTACCAATTAATCAATTAACATCAAGGCATGGCGGGCGTGAACGCGGGCAGTTGGCCCAAGAACAGGTGAGCGGGCCACAGAGTTCGGCCCTGAGCAGGCCCCCTGTTACAGTCCCCATACTTTAAAATGGCGGTGGGGGGGCTTTAACTAAAGCTTATTCCACACGCTTTAAAGTGCCCCGGTACTATTTTGAAGCACTGGGACACTGATACAGGAGATGTTCTGGGTACTTTCATTAGAGCTCTCGGAGCCACTCAAATTAAACTGTCCCCCCCTCCTCACCCCCAGGGCACATGTAAAAATGCCCTATATGTCCCAAGTCAGGAAATTGTCACAATTTGCTAAAATTGGAAAATACATAGAAGACACATCAGGAGACTGCAAGAAGGCAAAGAATTGTCACATGGTTAATCTGGAGAACTGGATTTTCCCCATTTCTACCACAGAATTCCTATGATAGGCAACTCCCTTTAACTTTTCCAATTGTGTGTTCAGTATTTTATGGATATTCAATTTAAAGCACCAGGGCCCTGAGAGGTTTAGGCAGCAAGACAGCGTGGTATAATGGAACAAATGACTCTGGTTTCAGAAAAATATTGCAGTTCTTCCATCTGTAATATGGAATTAATAAGATTTCCTTTTCTTGTAATGGAGATAAATTCAGTGTTAGTGAGACACTCAGATGCACTATCTGTCCCAAAAAGACCAGAGAAGTAATCAATTGTGTGATTATTGTGGATTTTGGATGGTAGGTAGATGGGTATCAACCAGACCACTACCAACAAAAAAGTGCTACTAACTGAATGATAGAAAAATTCAATGGTTGCCTCATTGCTTGAGCACTGTCCATCTTGGTCACTAAATAAGGGAGAAGTTCTCTCTAAAGAGCAGAATCATGTAAGTTAACACAGGCTGTATCACAGTGCATATGAATACAGGGCAGACTGAAGATAGATTCTGGAGTTTCCTAAGTTCTGCATTTGACATTCAAGTTTAAATACTCATTTAAGCAGTTTTTTGTATTGCATATTACAGTTATCTGCCTTTATGCAGCAAGTCACAAAAACCCCAACAGACTTCCCCTTTTTATTAACACTACTTGGAAATTCCCAGCTAAACCCACAAAATAGATCTTACTGGAAGAGGAAGGAAGGAAGGAAGCTGCAAAAGACAACCATGCTTATAATTTCCACATAGATGTGGGAAATTTAATTTAAGGACTATCTGAGGACACGTTTTCCTAAGTTCTTTCCTAAGGAAATGTATAGAATTAATACATTAAGTTTGTCCATATTTTGATAAACTTTTAGAAGATTTGTACATTTAACCCTTCTTGACATTTGTTAGGGCATGGAACAGTAAAGACTCGAGGCAAAGCTACTTAGTAAGCCTAATACATCAGTCAGCAGCCTCTTCAGAAATGCTAGGCTGCTCTAGACAGTCTCCTTACAGTTTAAGTGACAGTCAATGCACAAGGATGCTGCATGTCTTAGCGTACAATTACCTGGCACCATAAGATCACAATATAAACAAGGCTTCAAGTGCTGCAGCCCTGGGTGCAAATTCTAGAGAAATTAATTACCTCGTCTCCTTCATAGTGTATGGGGAAAGTAAAGGAACCCAGATACAGGTTTCCCTAGCTTTATGCTGTACATGTGTTCCTGGAAAATGGCGCATAACTCAAATTCACATAAAGGAACCCACTTTATAATGTAACAAATAGGGATGTGGTCCAAGACCTCAACTGTACTGACTCCCAGGCCCATTTCTACCACTTTTACAAGACAATTTTGGTACTCACCAACAGCAGACACAAGCACAGGACACTATCAGATGACAGCTACAGAAACACGTGTCACAGACAACAAGTGCGGAGGATGGATCCATGCAGGAGACTCTATTTTGGTGCGTGTCATTCCCACAACGCACTGCACAAAGCAGCTGACTGTGGGCTTCCACCACACCGATTGCATAAGAGTGAACTTACCTCACATATAATGAATTTTTGGTATAAAAAGGGTCATTGCATAAGATCAGATTTGCACATACAGAACTCTTATAAAGCGAGGGAAAACTGTACAGCCAGGCTGCTGAACAGCTGCATAGAATTAGCTGTTAGGACAAGAGATCATCTAAAATCCTGCCCTTTACTAAAGGCGACAGGCATACACCTCCATTTATTTGGGGTCTACAGCCTGGAAATTAATCCTGAATTTACATCTATGGCATTTGTGCAAAGAACTGGGCAGGGTCCCAAGAGAAAGTTCTAATCACCAGGGTATACACAGTTTGGAGGGGAGAGAGTGAGAGAAGGGAAGGATGGCAGCAGGGTATGCAAGAACATTCTCCACCCCTCCTTCTGAAAGTCTATGCAGAAAAGAAAAAAAAATCAGGAATTATTGGATCATAAAGAAAAAGAGAAAAAAAGATGATGATTCTGTAGGACAGTGGTTTAAAACCTCACCTGAAAAAGGGGAGAACTGGTCCAGTCTCTCCTCCCAGAACTGTTTTTTGTATTTTTCCTATTAACTCTTTAATGCTACTGTGTAAGAAATCCTCAAGAGAGGACTAGAATTTAGGAGATCATGGTTCAAACATGGGCATTGGGAATGATCCTGGAGCAACGCAAAGTCCACTGGTGACCTTCAGAGGCAGTGCAGGGCCCCTGGGCCCAATTTCAGCACAGCTAAGCAGAGGTAGTGCAGGGTCCTGATCCAAACATGTCGGGCAGGCAGAGATGGCATGGAGTCCCAGGGCTTGATCCTGGTGCATGGAGCCTGGGTGAAGTTGCAATCTGTGCGTGTGGGCCTGGCGGAGACAGTGCAGCAGCTGATCTTGGTATGGGGGCTCAATCCAGACTGTGGTCCAGCCCCATGCCCTTCGTCTGGGTCACAGAGTCAAATGCTTCAGCACCACAGCTTTATCCCTCAGATTCTTTCTGAGGTCTGGCATAGGGTATGTTGGCACGCTGTCGCTGAGCAGGAAAACCACAACTGCCTTGTCAAGAAATCCACTTAAGAGAGAATTACTGATTTATCAATCTCTCCACACACACGCTTACCAAAACTGAAAAATCTGTCCTTTCTAAAGGCCTAAATTTCTGTCCAGAAAAATACCCCAATAAAATACTTCAATGCGGAGAACTAGAAGAATTCTTCAGGACACCTGCGCCTCAAAGAATATTTCCACGACCTAACTGAACCCACTCCCAACAACAACTCATCCTCTGACAACATTCAGGAAAGGATCAATGCCAAAAAGCCCCAAAAAACATCAGATTGGACACCTCGCAGTGGACGAAACCCTAACCTTGACCACTACATTGACTACTTCAGGGAAAGAATGAACAATGAAATAATCAGCAACACACACCACCACAACAACCTCTCTCTACCAGAGAAAAAGGCCATAGAATCTCTAAGATCTAACCACCAAATAGTAATAAAACCAGCAGATAAAGGAGGAGCCATAGTCATCCTAAACCGTGAGGATTACATAAAGGAAGCCAACAGACAGCTCTCTGACACCACCTACTACAAAGAACTACAAGAAGATCCTACTCCCCTTTTCACCATAAAACTCAACAATACCATCAAATCATTTCCATCAAGGTTACAAGAAAAACTACAGACCTTGATCCCCCCCGCTACCTAACCCGGGGACTTTTTACATGCTTCCTAAAATCCACAAACAAGGGAACCCTGGCAGACCTATCATATCCAACCATGGGACCCTAACTGAGGAAATATCAGGTTTTCTTGAATCCATCCTAAAACCGCTTGTCACCCACAGAGCAAGTTTTGTCCAAGACACCACAGACTTGCTACGGAAACTTAAAAACATAGACCACCTTCCCAGCAACACACTCCTAGCCACCATGGACGTCACCAGCCTATACACCAACATCCCACACCAGGATGGCATCCAAGCCTGCCTTACATATCTACAGGAACAAGATTACAACCCAGAATACAGACCCAAAGATATTACTGAGCTTATACACTTCATCCTCACACACAACAATTTCACTTTTAATAATCAACACTTCCTCCAGATGATGGGAACAGCTATGGGCACTAAAATGGCCCCACAGTATGCCAACCTTTTTATGAGCCACCTGGAAGAAGACTTCCTTAAGAACTGCACCATCAAACCCTTACTATACCTAAGATACATCGATGACATCTTCATCATTTGGAATGAGAACCTGCAATCTCTGAGTTCCACCAGAAATTCAACAGTCACCATCCCTCCGTCCGACTTTCTTTAGAATACTCCAGCACCAACATCCCCTTTTTAGACACAATGATCAGTATCCAGAAGGGTAAAATACAGACCACAGTATAAAAGAAACCCACAGACCAACATACATATCTGCACAGAACCAGCAATCACCCTAAACACACTAAAAAGGCTGTGTTATACAGCCAAGCCCTCAGATACCACCGCATCTGTACTGAAGAGAACACGCGGGATTGCCACCTCACCAACCTTAAAAAGGCTTTCACCCAGCAAGGACACTCCTCCAGAGAGGTAGATCGCATGTTTGAAAGAGCCACCTGGATACCACGTGAAGAACTGCTGCAGTACAGAAGAAAAACACCCACAAATCGCACACTGCTGGTTATGACGTATCACCCATCCGTTGAACCTGTACGGAAAATCCTCAAAAAATTGCAACCTATATGAGAAAAAGACCCTATTCTTAAAAAGATCTTCCCAGAGCCACCCATCCTAGCCTTCAGACAAGCACCGAACCTCGCCAATCTCATCACCAGAAGCAAACTTCCTCAAGCCCAGAACACACCAAAAGGATCCAGACCGTGCCAGGACAAGAAATGCAAAACCTGCCCACACATCTCCACCACCCCGACTATTACTACACCCCACAACAGAGCCATCAGCATCCCAGGATCTTAGAGCTGCACCTCCAGAAATGTGATATACCTCATCCAATGCACCAAATGCCCTGATGGAAGATATGTAGGAGAGACCAGACAACAACTGCGCACCAGAATGAACGCACACCGGAAATCTATCAAAGACAGAAACACCCAATTACCGGTGGGGGCACATTTCTCACAGGAGGGCCACTCTCTCTCCAATCTCTCAGTCCTGATCCTCAAGGGGAACTTACACAACACTTCCCAGAGACGAGCTTATGAGCTCCATTTCATTAACCTGCTGGATACCAGAGATCATGGACTAAACATAGACATTGGATTTTTGATACATTACAATCTGCCTGGCAACTGACTCCCCAGCCCAGCCCAGCCCAGCCCAGCCCAGCCCAGCCCCTGGCTTGTTTACTTTTCATCCCATCCAGGAAGAGCACACACCAACTGCTGAAGCTTCCTTAGCCTGACGAAGGGTTTTTGAACCCGAAAGCTTGCTTAATAACTATTCTCCAACCATTTGGGTTGGTCTAATAAAAGATATCAAATTCACCCAAGGAACCTTGTCTGATTTAGGCTCTGGCAGGTTAACCTGTGTTCCCCTCCAGATCACTAGAAAAACATATCCTCAGAAATTTTTTCTACATGCCAGTCTACCCTTGTGAGAAGGAAGAAAGGTCAAAGCTGCTTTTGACAAATTTGAATGTTGGCTACAGTGACCCATCTGAAAGAACTGAATGAGCTCATAGCAGGGCCTCCAGTGAAGCTGTTCGAAGAGTCGTGGAACTCAGGAATGGTCCTGAACAACTGGAAGAGGGCTAACATGGTACCTATCTTTAGGAAAGGGACGAGGGATGACCCTGCAAATCATAGATGGGTCAGTCTAACTTCAGGTCTGGGAAACATTTTTGAAAAAATGATTAAGGACTGGACTTGATGATCTTCCAGGTCCCTTCTGGTCCTTTGATTCTATGATCTTTTTGCTCTATTTTCAAGAGGCAAGTTCTCATACACTGATCAAAGGTATGACATACAGGGTGTGAAGTGCAGATCCTCAAAGGTATTTAGACATCTAGGGTGCTTATATACAAGCCAGCATGTTCTTATGCACCGTAATTACAGGATGTCAGAGCTGACTTAAGTCTGCTGGAGCATATTAATTACCGTGCTCCAGCCAGCCTCCACGTCTCATGCATAAGCATCCCCATGCTTCAAAATGGTGGCAAGAGTGCTTTAACTAAAGCTTGTTCAAGGAGCTTTAGATAAAGTGCTCTTGCTGCCATTTTGAAATGTGGGGATGCCGGTACATGAGGCACTCCAGGAGCTTTAACTAGAGGGGCTCTTGGAGCTCCTCTAATTAAAGCACACCCCCTCCCCCACAATCCCAGATCATGTCAAAATCAGGCCCCTAACACCCCATTGATTGTGATAGGCCCCTAACACCTGTAAACATCAATGGTTCCATCTGTTTTTAAGCTCTATGTATCCAGAAAAATACTTACAATATCATAGAAAATCAGGGTTGGAAGGGACCTCAGAAGGTCATCAAGTCCAACACCCTGCTCAAAGCAGGACCAGCCCCAACTATAGTATCCCAGCCAAGGCTTTGTTTACCCAAGTCTTAAAAACCATCAAGAATGGAGATTTCACAACCTCTCTGGGTCACCTGTTCCACTGCTTTACTACCCTCCTAGTGAGAGAGTTTTTTCTAATATCTAACTTAAACTTCCCTTGCTGCAACTTGAGACCATTGCTCCTTGCTCTGTCATCTGCTGCCACCGAGAACAGTCTAGCTCCATCCTCTTTGGAACCCCCCTTCACATAGCTGAAGCCTCCTCTCAGTCTTCTCTTCTCCAGACTAAATAAGCCCACTTTCCTCAGCCTCTCCTCATGTGCCCCAGCCCCCTATTTTTGTTGCTCTCCACTGAACTCCCTCACAATTAGTCTACAAACTCCACATCCATTCTGTAGTGGGGGGCCCAAAACTGGATGCAATGTTCCAGATGTGGCCTCACCAGTGCCAGATAGAGGGGAAGAATCACTTCCCTCAATCTGCTGGCAACACTCCTTCTAATGCAGCCCAATATGCCATTAGCCTTCTTCACAACAAGGGCACACTGTTGGCTCATATTCAGCTTACAGTCCACTGTAACCTTCAGGTCTTCTTCTACAGAGCTGTTCCTTAGCCAGTCGATCCCCAGCCTGTACTGGTGCATGGGATTGTTGCGTCCTAAATATAGGACTTTGCATCTCTCTTTACTGAACCCCATGAGATTTCTTTTAGTCCACCCCTCCAATTTGGTGAGGTCTCTTTGAATCCTAGCCCTGCCCTTCAGTGTAGCTACTACTCCCCACCAGCTTGGTGTCATTTGCAAACTTGCTGAGGGTGTACTCCATCCCATCTTCCAGATACTGAATAAAACCAGCCCCAGGACCGAGTCCTGAGGCATTCCAGTTGATACTGGCTGCAAACTAGACATTGAGCCATTGATTACTAACCATTCATAGGTATCAAGGAGAGTTGGTACTTACGTGTCTTTGAAAAATCTGTGCCTCATTTATTTGAAGACCTGGCAACACTAGTGAGGAGCTGCCGGGTTCGGCCGTGAGGTGATCAACGCAAAGCAAGCTTGTCCTCTCCATTGTCTGCAGTGACCTCAGCAGTATGCAGCACCCATGCCTGGTTTTCAATAGATGTACTGTACATACAGGCTTGCAAACTGACTATGTTTCCACTCATGCCCTTGGCTTCCTTTCCTTGCTGCTCCTCAGCCCCTTCTTTCATTTCCTGGCATGAGGGGTGGCCTCACACCCCTTCACAGGCTTCTGCAACATCTTGCCTTCCTTGTGCTGCCCCCCATCCAGTGCCCTAAATAGGCACTGCAGGTGCTGACCCACTTGATCCTGAAGGGGTGAAATTTAAACCATCTGCAGGGCAGACTAGTGAACCATTTCTGCCTTGCTTTCTGCACGTGCACTACCAGGGACAGAACTGTTTCTGAAAGATGAACGTGTGACACAAAGTGGGCAACAAGTACACCAAAACTTTATTTCTCTGCTCTTGTGGTGATGACTCCAAGTGTCATCATGAAAGCACACTGTTCAGTAGCTTGATGCTTCTTGTTTGACAAAATCAAAAAGGAGCAGATGAAGCTGAAGTTGGTTCCTTATTCCCGGTTCTCTACTCCTTATTCCCAGTTCTTTATTCTCAGTTCCCGGTTCCTTTTTCAAAGCTAATCTAGACCCAATAAAAACTTGTCATCAATGAATTACACAGACAGAATTTCATTAGCTATGCATATGTAGCAATTAATATGTAAAATTATATCTTACATCAAGTACAGAGCCCTAAATGAAGGTCAGATTAGAATGGGATTATGGGGCAAAACACTTCTTGGGCCACCCCAAGTTTTGTGGCGATGCCACTGGGGGACTGTCCCAAAGAACCCTGACCACAGTCCTGGCCCAAAGCATGGTTTGGCCATGCCAGGCTGCCAACTAACAGCCCCCATGTCCACTAAACTAAGTATAATGGCTTGAATAAGGAACTGGTTTTTGTGCTGGGATTATGGCTAGAAATTATGCTTGGGCCACCCATCAGAATACCTCTGTGCCACCGGGGGATTGTCTTGGACATCTGTGACCAGAGACTTGCCCGGCCCAAAACGTGGTTTGGCCGTGCCAGGCTGCCAACAGGCAGCACCCCAGCCACTGTGCTAAATACATGGAACTGAATAAAGAACTGGATTTTTGGCTGGGATTATACCCAGACACCTTTCTTGGGCCACCCCAGCCCATGTCCCTGTGCCACTAGGGACCACTTCTGGACATCTCTGACCAGAGATTTGCCTGGCCGAAAGTGCGGTTTAGCTGTACCAGGCTGCCATCCAACAGCACCCCAGCCACTGTGCTAAATATCTGGACCCGAATAAGGAACTGGATTATGGGCTGCGATTATACGCAGAAATCCTTCTTGGGCCACCCCAGAACATGTCTCTGTGCCACCGGGGGACACTCCTGAACATCTCAGTCTAGAGACTTGCCTAGCCCAAAATGCAGTTTGGCCATGCCAGGGTACCAACTGACAGCACCCCAGCCACTGTGCTATATTAATGGATCTGAATAAGGATTTGGATTTTGGGCTGGGATTATAGCTAGAAATCCTTCTTGGGCCACCTCAGAACACATCTCTGTGGCACCAGGGAACTGTCCTGGACATCTATGAGCAGAGACTTGTCTGACCCAAAGCACAGTTTGGCTGTGCCAACCTTCCAACTGACACCACCCTCCCAGACACTGTGCTAAATATATGGATTTGAATGAGGAACTGGATTTTGGGCTGGGATTATACCTAGAAATCCTTCTTGCGCCACCCCATACCATGTCTCTGTGACACCGGGGGACTCTGCTGGACATCTGACACCAGAGACTTGCCCTGCCCAAAGCGTGGTTTGGCCATGCCAGACTGCCAAGTGATAGCACCCACCGAAGCTGTACTAAATATATAGACTGGAATAAGGAACTGGATTTTCCGCTGGAATAATAGCTACATATCCTTCTTGGACCACCCCACGCCATGCCTGTGTGACACCGGGGGACTGTCCTGGACATCTCTGATGAAAAATTTCCCTGGCATAAAGCACAGTTTGGCCATGCCAGGCTGCCAATTTACAGCACCCAAGCCACTGTGCTAATTATATGGAACTAAATAAAGAACTGGATTATGGTCTGGGATTATACCCACAAATCCTTCTTGGCCCACCCCGGAACATATCTCGGTGCTACTGGGGGACACTCCTGGACATCTCTGACCAGAGACTTGCCCAGCCCAAAATGCAGTTTAACTGTGCCAGGCTGACAACAGCCAGCACCCCAGCCACTGTGCTAATGTTGGCTACAAATGTCCAACTCAGGATCCTTAAAATTCTAGTTTAACTCATTACAGTGTTTCAATCCGCCTAATAAATCATAAACCTTGGGGCTGGTCCCCACACACACACACACATATGCACACACATACACGCACACAGTAGCAAACTACAGAGTCATGTATACCTATCCTACAAGCGCTGGATTCTGCCGTCAACGGCCAGTCAAGGCTTCTTTCAGCATGGTGTTATCCTCCAGAAGGGGGTCGCCGGCTGGTCCTTCTGGCTGCACAGGTCTGGTCAAGTTGGAGATCAAGAGGGAGCCACTGAGGGTCACTTTTCACTGCCTTTTATCTGTCCTTGGCAGACTTTGGTGACTCCCCAGTTTTCAGGTTTGCCCAATCCAGGGGTCATTGACCCTCGTGAGACTTCCCCCCCCTCGGTGGCTACTGGACGGCATCTGTCAGCCCCAGGGGTCGTCCACATGTACGTGCAGGTTTGGGAGTCCGTTGATGAATTTTGAATAGGGCTCTGGGAGTGGTTGATCTGGAGATACTCAGCCCAAAAGTTGGTCCCTGGTGTTGATTAACTCAGGCCAGGGCTTCTAGCCCTTGATCAGTGACGTTTAGAGATTTCCCAGTTGTTACATTGTCTTCTATTGAGTTCTTCTGTTGGTTGATCTGCAGCTTCCCAGGTGTTAATTGCTGTCTGCTACCATGTTACACATTCAATCACCGATTCACTCGCTCTTTCAGGGGCCAGCCTGATACAGGGAAGGACAGTTTGATTCCTGCCCTTGTTAACATTGTTACAATGTATAACTTACTTATTAAACTAAATACGTTCAATTGAAAGATGAAAGGTGAGGAGTATAAAATATAAGCTATAAATGCCATGGCACACAAATAGATAAAAATACCAAACTACAAGGGGAGATACAAAATGCACACATACAAAATGCACACATACAAATTTTAAAACACAATTCCTTATCTTAAAGTGAAAGAGAGAGGAAGGAAGAAAAGGTAGAAAAAGAGAAACATATCCAAAGAGGGGAGAGCAAATGCAGGCAAGAGGAAAAGGGGGCTTTCTGCTACACTAAGTACATGGAACCAAATAAGGAACTGGAATTTGGGCTGGGATTATGCTGAGAAATCCTTCTTGGGCCAAACCGCACTTTGGGCCTGGCAGGTCTCTATTCAGAGATGTCCAGAAGAGTCCCTCAGTGCCACAGAGGTGTGGTCTGGGGTGGACCAAGGAGCATTGCTGGGTATAATCCTAGCCCATAATCCTGTTCTTTATTCGGTTCCATATATCTAGCACAGTGGCTTGGGTGCTATGTTGGCCGCTTGACACGGCCAAACTGTGTTTTGGGCCAGGCAAATCTCTGGTCAGAGATGTCCAGAAGTGTTCCCCGGTGGCACAGGGACATGGGCTGGGGTGGCCCAAACAGAATTTCTAGCCATAATCCCAGCACAAAAACCAGTGCCTTATTCAAGCCATAGTGGGCATGGGGGCTGTTAGTTGGCAGCCTGGCACGGCCAAACCGTGCTTTGGGCTGGGTGATACTGTGGTCAGGGTTCTTTGGGACAGTTCCCCAGTGGCATTGCCATGAAATTTGGAGTGGCCCAAGAAGTATTTTGCCTCATAATCCCATCCTAATCTTACCTTCGTTTAGGGCTCTGTACTTGATGTGAGATATTATTTTACATATTAATTACTACATATGCATAGCTAATGACATTTTGTCTCTTTAGGATGTGCAATTCATTGATAACAAGTTTTTACTGGGTCTAGATTAGCTTTGAAAAAGGAACTGGGAACAAGGAATAAGGAACTGGGAATAAGGAACCAATTTCAGCCTCATCAGGAGCAGTGAGTAGGAATATGGGGATGATTTTGCCCCTGTATACAGTGTCGAGGAGACATGCCGCATGCAGTTCTGGGGTCCACATTTTTTCAAGGAAGGTGACAAATTTGAGAAGCTACAGAAAATAGCCCCCCATATTATTAGAGGTCTGGGAAAAATGCCTTATATCAGCGGTTCCCAAAATCAGGGTTGTGACACTAAGCAGGGTCAGGCCCCTCAGAAATTCAGTTGCGTCAGTTCAGCAACACAAAAACTGGTGGGGGCACAGCCAGAAAGCTTGGAAACTTGCTTTGTAGTGAGAGAGTTCAATAGAGCAGTATAGTTTATCAAAAGAAGATTACGTGACTTGTTTACAGTGTATTATTACTTTCAGAGACAGAAAAAATAGTACTTAGTAAAGGGGTCTCTACTTTAGCAGAGAAAAATACACTATGAATTTATGCCTGGAAGATGAAGCCAAGCACATTCAAATAAATGGGGGCTCGGGTTTTGTATACACTGCATGAATTAACCGCCTCAAGAGTCGTACCTCGTACGAAGGGCGAAATTACGGTACAAATACAACACCTCCCGCACGCGACAACGCGGGCCCTGGCGCCCGGCACAACGCGCCACCCCACCCCGCCCCAGCACGAGTCGAGGCGCGCAATACGCATGCTCAGCCTGAGGAAGGCGGGACGGGACGGGGCGGAGCGGGGCAGGGCAGACATCTCCTCCCACCTCTTCCGGGAGGTGGCACTTTCTCCGCCCTCCCCCTCCCCTGGCCCCGCCCCGCGCGCCGGAGCAGGAAGGGAGCGGGGGCAGGAAGGAATGACGCAAGAGAGAGCGAGCGCTGGAGGAGGGGCACGCGGCCTGTGATTGGCTGCGGACTTGTGGGGTGAGCGGCGCCGTTCTAGCGGCTGGGCCCGCTTCGCGCTGCACGCCGGGAGCTGTAGGCGGTGCAGCCCCGCTCCCGGCAGGCCTAGCGCGAAGCGGGATGGGAGCCGTAGGCACAGCGTGGCTCTGAGGCGCCTGGAAGACCGCAGGTTCCGGCGTGCCTCGCGCGGGCCCGTGACGGGGGCGGAGGGAAGCTCTGCGGCAGCCGCAGCGGCGGGTGAGGCGCGGAGGAGCCGCTCGGCCGCGCTCTCCCCCATTGTGTGGCGCGGCAGCGGCTCCCCGGCGCCGGCCGCCATCTTGTGCGGTGGGAGCCCAGGGAGGCGCCCCAGCGGCGGCAGCGGAGCGGGCCAGGTCGGGCCGGGCCGGGCCGTGGCTGCGCCCCCGCATGTAGGCGGGCCCCGCGCCGGGCTCAGCTCCCTCGGCAGGAGGTTCCGCCGCCTACGCCACCTCTCCCCGCACGGGCCCGGCCCTCACAGACGTCCACCGCGGCCCTGGCCAGTCTAGGCTCGCCGCTGCGGCCGGGAGGCATCGCTCCCGCCTCCCGCCCCCTCCCCGCGGCCCTCGTGCCTCCATCCCCGCCCCCCGCTGGAGACCGACGTTCCCGACGCGACCTGGGAGCCGCCTCCATCCCGCGAGGAGACGGCCGCCCCCTGCCAGGCGCCGCTTCGCCAGCCGCCCGCGAGCCCGCGATCAGGAGACACGAGCGCCGGCGCTGAGACGCTGCTGACACTTCCCGCCCCATCAGGAGAGAGACGGACCCACCCCGCGCCGGCCCCGCTTCGCAGCCGACAGCCTCGGGGGACGCAGCCGCCGCCGCCACGACAAAGACATGAAGATCAAGGATGCCAAGAAACCATGTAAGCCCGAGTGCATTTACACGCGTCGGTCTCTGTTTCTTTGACATCTTCGCTGGTTTAGTAAGGAAGGTGTTTCTAATTTTCCACCCTCAGAATGAGGGAGAGGGAGGGAGTTGTCACTGTGTGACATGTAAATGGAGAAGTTGCCTGTTTCATTAGAGTTTGTCTGGCTCTTGAGTAGCTGATCTTCTGTGGGGAGATCAGCTGAATTCCAAAATTACCCAGCTCTAAAAGCCCCAATTCCTATTTTTTTTAAATAGGAAAGATCCTCAGTGTGTTGGGAGTCAGATTGCCTAGGTCAGCAATCTAGTGTGTGGTTTGTTATTTTTGCTAGTGAAAGGAAGAAATAATGTTTTTGGCAGCATCCTATTCTTTTACTAATAATCCAGAGGTTTCACTGGCCTATCCAATATGTGAGACACTGGCGTGGTGTTGATAAGTTTCATACGTGTTCTTATCCCTCATTTGGAAGCTTTCAAGACATGATTTGATGCTAAGCAGACTTACCTCTTTCATTTTTGAAACTTTCAATCAACTTTATCATTTTTTTTAAATTAAAATCAGTGTTGTAAGATGATTTTAAGGCTTTTTATGTAGTCGTGTAATTGAAATATGCTGTCCTTTCACAAGTGTAATCCTGGTGGTATTTCATATGCTTCCTACTCTTTGTAAATTAAGCATTTGTATTAGCCTACAACAGTGGACACAAACGGAGATCAAGCCTGCCTTACGTTAGGCACCAAACACTTGAAATGTAAAAGAGAGTCCTCATCCCACAGAACTTCTTAGACTACTGGTAGCACTTAAGATTGATTTGGTGTGAGAGTAGTAGTCCCCCCATGTTTCAGATCTTCAACTGAAGATTAAGGGGCTTGGTTTTGCCCAAAGTTATCTTGAGTGCCTGTCAAAGCTAAAAGCAGTCAGTTGTTTTGATTCCTGGTCCAGAAAGAATCATTTCTCTGCTTTTGGTCAAGCTTATTGGATATGTCAGGCAGAATTAAAGCATTTTAAAGGGGAAAGCATTTGGATTGGGAGACCCAAATCTTCTTTTTCTAGTACATACAATTAATATCTATGTTCCCTGTCTATTAGGGAACTGAAAGGCATGACCTACCCTTAACCTCAGTGACCGGTTCCTGAGGACAGTGTAGAATTGGTCAGGACAGTGTAAGATTGGTCTTAGTGAAAAGTATAGTTCCTATAGCTCTTTTCAGAAGACACCTTTTCACAACAGCGTTTCTTTTAATATTGTCCCAAGACAAACGTTTAAAGGTTGTTGTTAAAGGTTGTTGTCGGGACTTCTTAATGGTGACGAGCCATAAGAATCTATAATAGACCATTATTTTGTAAAATGATGTTACTCTGGCTGCACGTAACAGGTTGTACTTGTTAGCAGAACTTTAGCTTTGGAAAGAAGGTGTCTCAGAGGATCATGCGTGACAGTTAAGGCTTATCCCTAAGAATTTTAACAATTGAATATGAAAACTAACTATTTAGGCATCCTATTGAATTTATTGTTTTGGAAGTAGACCTTGGAACCAGATTACAAACCCTTATTCATGAGTTTTCCTGTAGATAGTTATTCCTTTTCATCCAGTTACTATCTTTGGGGATTTGAGCCTGAGTGTCTGAGTAAGGCGTTAAAAGTTACTCGGCAGTATCGCATTTATCCAAACAATTCATAATGCATTTCTGTGTATTTTAAAGTGTTAGGAGTTCAAAAAAATTATGCTTTCTTAGAGGAAAAATATTTATTTAATATCTATGATTTTCACCAAACGCCAGCTGAAAACATATACTTAAGGCTTTTTACAAACAGAAATGAGCATTTGGGAAATGGTGAATGCTATGAATATCAATGTATATACAACGAACCATGTTCTAGAAGAGTTGAGAAAAGGGTTGCAACAGATAAATTTCCTGCCACAAACAAGGCGGCAATACAGTAGTGACGTGATTTAACTTTCTGCAGCTTTCACAATGTTATGTATGCTAAGAAACTCTCTCAATTCTTGGTACTCTCCTCAGTAGTTCCTCTGGTATAAACAGTGTGAGGTCTGGTCTTACTCTACATTGTTTTGCCACAAAACACAGATTCTGCCCATAGACCTGCACACGCATCTTCACTGATAGCTACGTTCAGTGCTCTGCAAGCAACCAAAGGTATCTGCCACCATAAACTACCAGAAAGCACCTGCTCTTTTTGCCAGCTGCCACCGCCCACAGTGCATTGTGTGCAATGTTGGCATTGCTTGTAGAAGCTGGGCAGAAGTTGGGGGTGCATTCAGGTGGCTTCTCTAGGACAGTTGCTTTTTGCTGGCAGGACCTCTGTTGGCAAAAAGGCTTGTAATGCAGGCAAGCCCTGAATGATGTCTGGCTGCCCACAGCTCCTCAAACTGTATTAGACCACTCACTGTCTTTGGGAATAGCCAGGCTTCTTAATTCTCAGATTTCTCAATAGAAGTCATTCACTATTTTGAAAGAACATCTTTCTAACTACTTCTAGGGTTGCGTGTCTCAAAGTAATGAGACGTTGCAGCTTTTTGAAAAGGAAATCTTTTTGGAAACACAGTCCTTCTGTCTCTGCTGCAAAAGAAACTTAGAGCTGAGTTTGCAAAAAAGACAGTCCTAAAAAGGTGTCTTTAAAAACTACCTGCACACTAGATATGTCCTGCAAGGAAAGCTTAAAGGAGTGAGGGAGAAAACAGGGAACGCTCATACACGTACATTTGAGAGAGAGAGAAAATTATTTCCCACACAACAAATTTTGAGGCGACTACATTATGAACATTTTGTCATAAATTGTCTCATTTTCTTGAGAAGCTTGCAATGAAGGGTAGAGATTTTCATTTCTTTGTGATATTTGTATAAAAAGAAAATACCAGTTACTAGTCTATTCTCCTGAGTGACAAAACCAACACACTGTTTGTTGAACTAGGAATATTGAATGTGTGGAAATACTGAAGAAAGACATTTTTGCAAAACAGACCCTTACAAGTATAGTGTTGGTCTAATTGATCTTCAGGTCTTTTCCATCTCTTGGTTCTGAGGCAGGATCAGCTACAC
This sequence comes from Alligator mississippiensis, assembly GCF_030867095.1. NCBI lineage: Eukaryota > Metazoa > Chordata > Crocodylia > Alligatoridae > Alligator > Alligator mississippiensis. The sequence continues at coordinate 51,701,830 of NC_081832.1, forward strand.
TTAGACCATCCTTGAAAGGTGTTTGTCTGACCTGTTCTTAGAATTTCCAATAATGGGGATGCCACAAGATCCCTCATTAAATATTCCAGCGTTTAACTGTCCACAGAATTAAAAATTTTAACATCTATTCTAAATCTCCCTTTTGCTGCAAATTAAGACATATTGCTTATTGTAACCTTGGACATGAAGAGCAGTTTATTTCTGACTTCTATATCAACCTTTTACCTCTTTCCTGTCCTCCCTCATCCTGTTTCCTGAACTAAAGATTTTTTCAACCGTTTCTCCTGGATACTGTTTTTGAGACCTCATATCATTTTTGCTCTCTTGTGGGCTCTCTTCAGTTTGACTACAACTTTCTTAGTGTGTTATCCCCAAAATACATAAGACTCCTAGCGAAAGTTCTCTGTAAGTAGCAAAATAATTGTTTTGTGTGTCCCATATATGGTGTTCCTGTTATTACATCCCAGAATGAGAGTGGAGGGCTTCTTTGTAGCAGCATCCCAGGGTGTCTATACACAAGTGGCAAGGCTACTCTGACGTGCTGCAATTCGACTACGTTGGAGAAAACTCGATTAATTGAGTCTGCTGAAGCATGGCAATTGCTTATGTATCAGCTTCCTCGTTCTTTAAAAAAGGGCAGCAGGGGTGCTTGAACTAAAGTTTGTCGAACAAACTTTAGTTCAAGTGATTTTTAAGTGCGGGAAACTGATACACGAGATGCAGCAGCACTTGAATTAAAACGATTCTCAGAGCTGCCCTGATTTAAGCACTGCACCCCCAACGCATGTGTAAAAGTGCCCCGATTGCATCACAAACTTGTATTCACCTTATGGTCCACTATAACTCTAGATACTTTGTGTGATATTGCCACCTTGCCAATTTTTCTGTTTTCTATTTGAGCATTTTTTTAAGTATGATACTTTGTACTTGTCTTTGTTATATAAAATATAATAGATAACAAGGTGTTACATTAAATTGTACTGCACTTTCTGTTTTACAGACTGCAGGCAAGTTTCAGGTTAATAATTTTCCTGTGACTAGTTAGATGCTCAATTTAAACTATGAACTGAAGGATAATTACATTACTGTCCAGAGTTCAAATGGAGATGGTAGTCTTTTATGAGGCAGGTTATGTGCTGTGTTTACAAATTCAGAATTAATGTAATTTGTGGACACCTAAAGTGAAGAATCAGTTATCAAACTGCTGAAGCAGTAAACTTTGTTACATTTTGCATACTAAAATAAATTATGTACAAGTTGGTCTTGTACAGAAAAGTAAAATGGATAAAATTGTGAATTGTTGCAATATTCTGTCTGTTGAGAAATCTGATCTGTATGGGGACAAATCTAGGAGCAATGACCTCAAACTGCAGCACAAGAAATTTAGGTTGAAGATTAGGAAGAACTTTCTGACTGTGAGGGTGGTTAAGCATCGGAATGGAGTACCTAGAAAAGTTGTGGAAGCTCCATATCTGGAAATTTGTAGGAGCCAGTTGGACAGACCCTTGCCTTGGATAGTTTAGTCCAAGATGATCCTGCCTTGAGCAGGCATCTGTACTAGATGCCCTAATGAGGTCCCTTCCAGCTCTACTTTCCTATTATCCTAGACAAGACTAATATAAATTTTCTTACAGAACCTTACAGTCAATGCAATTTTTAGAACTCAAAATCTATTAGTTGGATAGTCCTTCTGATAAAATGTAGATACCGATTTGATTGTTCTGTTAGGGAGGGACAGAGAGCAGCTTAAGGCAGGGGTAGGCAATGTTTTTGGCAGGAGTGCTGAAAAAACGCAATGTCTACTTTGTAAGGTGCTGGTGTGCTGGCATGCTAGAAAAATGAAGCTGAGGTGAGGGGTGCATGGCAGGACACACTGCATATTAATATAGTTAATCATAAATATTGCTTTTTCGGTAAATACCGGGTTTTCTAAAAAATTTAAAACCTGGCAACAATAAATAAAATTTCATATACTACCTTTGGTTGTAAGGAGTTTTTACAGCCATAGTGAAGCACTAGGCAGGAGCTACCTTTGCAGCCCAGTGGGTGGGATCCAGTGTGGGAGGGGATTACCATGCTGCCACTGAATGTATATGCTGAGTTGATGTGATGAAAAGAAAGAAAACACTGGCCTTTTTGTCAGGGGAGTAAAGTCCTGTGTTCCTGTTATGATGTCTGCAGAGGCCAAGTTATGTCTGTAGTGTATGTGAAGCACCACTTCATGCATTTCTTGATTTTTTGCAAGTTTAGTTTTTACTTGTAACTTTTTTATTTTTATTTTAGTACTCAGCTGTAGCCTCTTTATTTCACTTGCTAATACATTTGAAATCCAGTTTCACAGCAGAGTACAAAAGGAGACATATTTTTCATCAGTTTGGTGTGATCAATTTCTGGGAGCTAAGCTCACCGACTACAAAGAGTTTGTTTCTTTTTTCCCGTTAATTTAGCTGTAAGAACACTGGACCTTTATAAGGAGGAAACCAACCTTGGGAGGGCCAAGGCGTAAGTGAAAGCTTCTTGAGAAGAAAACAACTGAGCTCTGTATTCCTTTTTCCATATCTCCTGGGCAGAACAACAACAAAAAAAAAATCACAAAAAGGAAGGGCCAGAAGATTCTTCTTTCCCCAGCACATCTCCAGGAAGCTGCAAAACACGAATCATTCTGAGTTGGGAATCGGGGTTCTCCCTAAATGAGCATGAGCTGAACAATGCTTTGGATAATTAGAATCTTGTATGGTCCTCATAACCAATTTGAGGAGGCATAAGCAAGGAAAAAATTTGGGATTGGGAAATGCCTTTATTCAGACAACAGTTCCTACAACCATCACACTACCAAAATGGTATTAATTAAATGATGAGCCCCATTTTTACACTCAGTAAACTCTTCCTGATTCCACCCCTCCTCCCCCAGCCCCTTGGTCCTAAGATTGTGTTGCTGTAATTCTGTCCTTGTGCATGATGCATACATGCACAAATCCTGTATGTAGAATGCTTTTATACAGTCTAGGTCCAAAACACTTTGTGATATATATCTGCTGGTAAAAGCAGCCTCATAATCAGCTCATACCAGAAGGGCATGTTGCAAAGGCAAAAATCTGCATGTGACATGAGTTGTTGTAACAGAATTAGACCATATGAAGAAATATGCAAGTTGGTCACATTGTGTGCCTTTTAATTCTACACAGTTGTTGTGTAATCAAGCAAGAGGTTAGTGGTGCATCAGGTGTCACAATCAAATAAGGACAGTGGTGCATGCAGGAAATACTATAAGATGTGAGAGTAAATTCAGTAATAGCCTTACATCCTGACTTTTTTTGTTACCTAATTAGTAAAGCAATGCATATTCTATTTTATAATAGTAAAGGATCACAGACTAGTAAAAATTTACTGATTGAGGTGATGGAAGAGGGTGAACAGGGACTCCCCAATACGTGGTTCATACACACTACTTAATTAAACCTGTGTAAGTTAGCTGAGTTGGGAGGTTACTCAAGTGAGGTCTGTTTTCTTCGGATTTTTACTGTTTAGTAGGTCCCCTGAGTAAGCACGGATATAATTTTGGCATGTCTTCATTGTCAGTGCTACCCTGGAAGCTTGAACTCTGCTAACTCCAAAAATGTCCTGTTTATAATTACTTGCGTGGTAAGACAGTAAAACGTCCTTATGTCCTTGGGCTAAACATTCACGTAAACTGAATTAACTTGGTTTATATAACCAAGAAGCCTGTGTATTATATTTTCATCTAGGTTTCTTCTTTCTAACAAGTACAGTGAGCTGATAGGACTTTTTTTCCCTCTTGGCATTTATGGAAAAAAATGCCATATCAAGTTTTGCATTGTTGTGCTCCTTAGCTCCCCAAAACGCCTGACAGGGCTAACCAAATACACATCTGCTGGCTTGAAACGATGCTGTAGTACATAAATGAAAAGACCAATCAGATTCTTAAATTTCTGAATTCTAATTTACTGTTAAGACTACCAACCACTGAATTTAGAAGAAGGTAGAAGTAGACTATACTGTCATAAACTATTTCCAATTGGAAAAAGTGGCATGTTTTTCATTTTGCAGCAGGTGGGGTAGAGTTTTTGCTAAAACTCTTGCACCTGTTTTTGTTGAGTATTCATGAAGTGTAAACATGCTTTTGACCTTGCATTTATTTGTCAGTTGGGTTCAATTTTCAAAGGTGTTAGTACACACCTAATTGAGAAGGCTTTCCTACAAATGATTAAATATTAAGAGCTGAAATGAGAAATATCTTTTATATTTGTGTAGTAGATACGGGGAAATCTTTCACAATCGTTTGGGTGAGTTGCGAAGGAAAAAGTATGTTGTAGTTACAAAATATTCCCATCAACCAGAAAGGATCCTTTGTATTTAGTATAATACTTGATTTCATTAAAAGGGGGGAAAAGTCCTCATTACATACTGACAGAGTGGATTGGATCAACTTCTAAAAATCTTTTCTTGTCTATTGGGTAAATAAAGGTTCTCCTTTTTATCTTACCCTTGAATGAATACAGTGTCATTTATTCAGGCATTACATTTGTCCCTGGATAAGTTGTGCCCATGTTTGTCCTGGAACAAAAAAATCCTGGGATTGGTATACACAGCCATCACCGCTTCTAATCAGAGTTTACTGAGCAACTGAATGCAATGCAACTTTTCTGCCATAGATTCAGTTATATAATCTCAAGGTAACTGTACAGACATACTTTGCGCTGTTCTGGGATCAACTGCTGCTACCTCTCTTCCAGGAAATGTTTTTAGGGTGCATCCTGGTACAGTGGACATAGCTGTCTTATCTGATTGCACCTTGTCCCAAGATGAAATGTTTTATCCTAGGATAAATGTGACATCTGTGCACAACACAAAAAATGTAGCTTTCTGGGAAATTGCTTAATACTGAAATGAATTGCTATCTGTAAGCTGCTATGGGAAGAATCTGGGCAGATTGCAGCAGGGTATATTTGGTCACACTAGTTGAGCTGACCAGTTTTACTTTTGCTTCTGGTGTTGGCCCAAGGACCCAGTGTTCAGGGTCCTTGACTCTGCTGCAGCCAGGCTAGTAAATAATACTCAGAGGCCACCCAGGCTTGGTAGCGGATGCAAGTAAACAAAATAAGTTAAATAAGTTAGTACTTGTTTTCCAGTGGTTCTTCCATGCTTCACTTCCTGGTTGCCTCTTATCTTTCAGAGGCCTTGCAGAGCCTGCAGGCTTGTGCAACAAAGCAAATGATCGATCAAACAAACAAACAAACAGAGGAGAACTCTGCTCTGGGCTCTCCCCATGGCTGATTAACCCCTGGTAACTCCTGGCCAGGTGCAGTCCCTTGAGGCAGCTTTCAGTGTCTTTTATCTTTCCCACACTGGGCTCATGTGGCTAACCCTCTCTCACTCCCCACACCTGTGCCAGCTGCCTTGCTGGGGACTCGCTATATCCCAGGACCTGGTTCCCTAGCCTCCAGTGAGTTCTCCCAGGTCTGGGGTGGGTGTGCAGAGGTGCTTCTGGGGTGTGGGGCTGTTCAGACTTCCCGGAGCCCATAGTAGCAGGGCAGAGCCCTGTTATATTATCTGAAAATGAAAAATATTGTTAAATTGAGAAAAGAGTATCTACATACTAAAGCAAAACGTTCTTACTCATGTTTTTCCAGTTACATAATTAGACCTCAGTTCGTGTAGTTGTCAATTTTTCCTAGAAATAATCTGAATGGCTTACAGCAGGGATGCTCAACCCCTAGCCTGCAGGTCAGATCTGGCCCCTGGCTTTGTCATCTAGCCCACAGGCCTCCCCATGGATCCACGACTGTCTATTAGATAGGCATGCAGGGCGGGGTGGGACCCAATCCTGGGGCATGGAGGCTGGACTCGGGCAGCGTGGGGCCCCCAGAGCCTCACTCTGGCCAGGTGAGGCAACAGAGTACTACACTGCCTCTGCCTTGCCCCCATGTCCTGGGATTGGTCTCCAGGGACCAGTGCCAAACCCACCCAACCAGAATCAGCCTTCAGCAGGGCTGAGGTAGTACAGGGCACCAGAGGCAAAACAGAGCCTGATCTGGCCTATGGGTCAGGCCTGCGCCATTCATCTGGCCTACGGGGCCCAAACTGAGCACCATTGGTTCAGTGTAGGGGAAGTTTTGGGTATGTACAGCCTGTGCATTTTACTTATTCAACAAATAGTATAGCATTGTATGATTTATTACTATACTTTTTTTCAGTGTTGTCAGTGTGCAAGACCTTCCAGTGCTTTATGCACATTCTTGAATGTGTGATTTCATAGCCAATTTCCTACTGCTTTCTCCATCCCCTCCCTGAAGCACTAAAGATTTTTTTTTAACTGATTGATGTTTGTTGTTGCTGACTTGCATGTTCAAACAGAGTTTAGATTTTTATTAGGTATCTTTCAGAAAAAGTATTAAGACAGTCAGCCATACTCTGTAGAAGTCAATGAAATTTTGCCATTTTTCAATGGAAACATTAATTGTATTCTGAGATCAAGAGAAAGTGACTGTTAGATGAAGGATTAAGTATTGGCTTTACCATTGTTGTTTCCAGTAATTAGTAAGTCTGCTTTGTTGTCAGGCACTTTGCAATCCGTGAGCTAAGCATGTAAACAAACTGTTGTTCAAAGAGCAAAGTACCGTTTAGTCTTGAATGCTTTTTAAAAATTATAGGTGAACTTCTGCTATCAAAGTTTGCATGGGAAGTAGAGTATTTTGCATGTTATAGAGCAGGAATCCAAGGCTGGCACCAGCTACCCAGGGCCTGACCTGGCTGCAGAGGCAGTGCCAGCCTCTTCCCAGTGTTGGGGGAGGTTCAGGGAGGGCTGCTCTGCAGGCACAAGTGGAGCAAGCTGAGTTACTGGTCTGGGTAGTGCTGGAGGGGTGGCTGTGGGGGCTAAGGAAACTTTTGGGGTGGCTATAGTCCCCCTAGTGCCACCCCTGCAGGTGGCTCATGGGCAGACGGGGCTAGGCCTCAGTGGGCCACACTGCAGCCTGAGCTGGCTCCCCAGTGAAACAAGGGCTGTGGCAGGCATCATTGGGTAGTTGGTCTTTGTCCTGTGGCCCAGCAGCACAGCCGCATGTGTGCATGCGTTCATGTGTCTGTTTGTTTGTGTGAGTGTGTTTAGTTCTGTGTGGGTGTTTCTGGTTTTGCGTGCATCGGTGTGTGTGTCTGTTGTGTCTGGTTCTTTGTGTTTCTTTCTGCATGTGCATGTCTGTGCACACGTGTTTGGTTCTGGGCATGTGTGCATGCCCACATGTGTTGTTGCTTGTGTATCTGCTTTTCTATTTTCATGCGTGTGGTTCTGTGGTTCTGCATGTGTGTGTCTGGTGTTCTCTCTTTCTCTCATATCACAACATGCTTAACAAAAAAAGAATACGCGACAATAAAGGGTAGTATATGAGGTTTTTTTTATAGTTACCAGGTTTAAAATTTTTAGAAAACATGGTATTTACTGTTTTAAAAAAGCAAGCAGCATTTATGATTTTTAACTATATTAATATGCAGTGCATCCTGCCATGTACCCCCCACTCCAGTTCTTTTTCCTGACGTTCCAGCACCTTACAAGGTAGACATTGTGGTTTCTTCGGCACTGACCAAAAATGTTGCCTACCACTGTTACAGAGGTTATTCTGTGATGTTGGTATATGGTGTTTAGTCTTCAAAAAGGACGCCACTTCATGATCTGCTTTAACTGGACCCAGTAGTGTGCACATACAAAGATCATTTTAAAGGAATTGCTAATAATGCTACTTTCTTCATATTTTGGTTCCAAATTCCAAGTTGTTCTTTGGACTTGCCTTGAAGTAAAGTAATCATATTGTTTCCTACCTCAAAGGGTATGCAGTCACAGTTATAATTTACAGGTGTACAGTAAAAGTTCTATTATCTGGCATCTTATAAGCTGCCATGCTCTACTAACCAGCATGCAGGCTTGTAAAATAAAGTGAAACTGGAAGAGCCCACCATGGCATTTCTGGTTTCTCCAAGCCCCCATTGCTCAGGGCAAAGCAGCCTGTGCTGCCGAGCCCCCACGACCCCGGGGACATAACAAGCTGTGCGGAACCAGTCTCCCTGTTCCACAGGACCCTGCAGTAGGGGTGGCAATGCTGCAGGAGGGGCGGAGGGACGCCCTAGATGTGGCATGAGAGGCAGTGGCCAGGGCCGCTCAATTACCCAGCATATTTTGTTATCCAGCATCCCCTGTTCCTGGGGGATGCCGGATAACAGAGCTTTTACTGTATATTAGTTTTGGCTTGTAACAGCGTTAATGCAATATTTTATTTATTTATTTATTTGTTTATTTAACTTTTACAGCTTTCCCATGGTTTGGTATGGACATTGGGGGAACCCTGGTGAAACTTGCATACTTTGAACCAATTGATATCACTGCAGAAGAGGAGCAGGAGGAAGTTGAAAGCTTGAAGAGTATCCGCAAATATTTGACTTCCAATGTAGCCTATGGATCCACTGGCATCCGAGATGTCCACCTTGAATTGAAAAACTTGACACTTTTTGGCCGAAAGGGAAACTTGCACTTTATTCGATTCCCAACTCATGACTTGCCTACTTTTATTCAAATGGGAAGAAATAAAAACTTTTCAACGCTACACACAGTGCTTTGTGCCACAGGAGGTGGTGCTTATAAGTTTGAAGAAGACTTTCGCACAGTAGGTAGTCTAACTTTGCTAGTATTGTAGACAATGTAAAAGCTTGGATGGTGGCTGGTTAATCAGTATATACAACAGGTAGTAGGAATCATTTCATTTCTTGTGCGTTAAATAAGTGAGTAAGTAAATAGACGTTAAATCAGTAACTTCATAGAAATGTGAATCCTGGTATGTACAATTGTTAGTCTCAATTATTTATATTATTTTATATAAATAAGGAAGATGGTCTTGATTACTGTTAGATTTGATCTTGAAAGCTAATTGGAAAATTCCATTCATGTAATGAACTAGGTTGCAGTACCTAGGTATAAAGAGAGATCTCACTTATTGTAAAATAATCTTTTTCTCTTCTTGTTTTCTGTTTTGGGAGGCACTTGAGTTTAAACCTCTGTGCCATTATGCTCATTCTGGACCTTCTGTCCCATGCAGTCATTGATAGCTCTTCCTAGTCTTTTTGTGAAGTGAATTTAATCTGCTGTTCCACTTTTGTAGAGTGAATCAAGTCTAAGGAAACTAGTCCAATACATTGTTATTGCTCTGTAACGCAATAAATAGTTTCTACAGGGGATTCTTTTTCGCCAGGAATTTTAAAATGCTTCTTAACACCTTCTGGCAAAAATGGCTATTTTCATATTTCAACTATTGTGTAGGTTGTTAAACGGGCGGGCTTCTGAAACAGTATCTGAAAGGAAGAACTCCCTTTTTGCATTTCACCTGTTGTTTTAAAATGTCTTCAGATTTCCCCCGTAGGATTCTAAAATAAAAAAGCACACCATTTTAATAGACTAGAACCAGCATTGGCAACAAAGGTCTGTCAGCTTTTTGGTGGAGGGAGGAGAATCCTTATTCTGCTTGCTGACAGAGTTATACAGGCCAAATACTGTAATACCAAGCCAGGGTCTAGTCCAGGGGCGGGCAATTATTTTGGGCGGAGGGCTGCTTACTGAGTTTTGGTAAGCCATCAAGGGCCACATGACAAGCAGCCCAGGGCAGATATATATTAATTTTCTAAATTTTTTAGGGGCCCTGCAGGCTGGATAGAATGACTTGACAGGCCCTGTTTTGTCCACCCTGGTCTAGTCTGTACTGTTTACCAGCAGATTTTCCAGCTGTTCTAACTCTGAGCGTGTACATGCTTAAAGCATCTTTGCTGGTGGCAGGGTAAAGTTTCCTCCACCAAATTGAGTAATGTTTCTGTCGCCATCTGGTAGGTAGCAGCAGTTGAGTGTAGACACTGCTGCTTGCCATCATACTGTCAGCAGCTGAGGCCTCCCTACAGTGCAGTTCACATTCTGACAACACAGCAGAGCTGCCAGAAGAGCATGGATGTATGTGGCTTCTGCTCATTAAGATGGCTGTTGTGTGAACTTCTGGCACCAAGGCCTGCATCTTAGATTTCTTGAGATCCTAGAAGTGGTGGCTTCATAGTTTCATAGTAGTTAGGGGTCAGAAGGGACCTGAATAGATCATCTAGTCTAACCCCCCACCACTGGTTGGAGCACATGCTGGGATCACGTAACCCCAGGCAGGTGTTCATCCAACCTCTTTTTGAATTTACCCAAGGTAGAAGCAAGGACCACTTCCCTAGCAAGTTGGTTGCAGATCCTAGTTACCCTGACAGTTAAATAGTGCCTCCTAATCTCCAACCTGAACCTATTCTCTAGCAGCTTCTGGCCATTGTTCCTCGTCACCCCAGGTGCTGCTGGGGAGAATAGGGCTCTTTCTATTTGCTGCTGATCTCCCCTAACGAGTTCGTAGGCAGCCACCAAATCCCCCCTCAGCCTCTGCTTGCTGAGGCTAAACAGGTTCAGGTCTGTCAGCCTCTCCTCATAGGGCCTGCCCTTTTGCCCTCCAGCCAAGTGGGTGGCACTCCTCTGAACCCTCTCAAGGCAGGTCACATCCTTCTTAAAGTGCGGTGCCCAGAACTGGGCTCAGTACTCCAGTTGAGGCCGGACCAATGTCACATAGAGGTATCACCTCTCTGGACTGGCTTGAGATGCATCTTTGGATGCACGACAAGGTGTGGTTGGCTTTGCTGGCTGCGGTCTGGCATTGGCGGCTCGTGTTCATCTTGGAGTCAGTAATGACTCCAAGATCCCTTTCCACCCCTGTGTTCACAAGGGGGGAGCTCCCCAGCTTGTATGTATGCTGTGGATTTCTTCTCCATAGGTGCAGCACCCTGCATTTATCTACACTGAAGCCCATCCTATTACCATCCACCCACCTCTGTAGTCTAAGTCTAATTGCAGCCTCTCTCTCCCTTCAAGCATGCCTACCTCTCCCCACATCTTGTTTCATCGGCAAACTTGGACAACGTGCTTTCCACCCCCTCGTCCAAGTTGCTGATGAAGATGTTGAACATTGTAGGCCCCAGGACCGAGCCTTGGGGGACCCCACTTCACATCCCGCTGGGTCGAGTATGACCTGTCCACCATCACTCTCTGAGTGCCCCCCATCAGCCAAATTTTTCACATCCAACTGTGTAGGCATCACAATGCCACAGTCGCTCAGTTTATTAATGAGAATGGGGTGAGGGAGAGTGTCAAAGGCCTTCTTAAAGTCCAGAAAGACTACATCCACAGCGACACCATCTTCCAGGGATTTAGTTACCTGGTCATAAAAGGCCATCAGGTTGGTCTGGCAGGACCTGGCTTTGATGAACCCATGTTGGTTACCTCTGGGCATGATCTCCTCTGCTGGCCCCTCACAGATGTGCTCCGTAATGATTTTTTTCAAGGATTTTCCCCAAGACCGATGTGAGGCGTATGGGCCTATAGTTTCCCGGGTCCTCCTTCCTCCCTTTCTTATAGATGGGAACCACATTAGCTAGTTTCTAATCTGCGGGCACTTGTCCCGTGGACCACGATTGCTTGTACAGCTGGGCCAGGTTTAATTAGTTGTCTAACCGAAGCTCTTAAACATTTGAGACATTTATATTTTGTCACTTTACAAATGAATGTTTATGTTCAAGATGGTTCCAGAGGTAATACAAAAAACTAAGTAGGTTTGCAAATATGTTAAATTGACTGAGAATATTTGAGGGTGATTTTTGGGGTGTTTGCTAAAAATCTGGTCTGCAATGACCCAGAAAAAAAATGTTTTTTACAGTGGCTTAAACCTAGCCTCTCTCACTTAGTGGTAGCAAAATAGCTTACTAAGTTCTAGTCTAGTGAAAGGTTATTTTACTGTCATATAGTAGCAAGAAGAAGGCATGTATAGACAGTTGCACCCCTTTTGTTGGTTGCCATTTTCCCATTGTCAGCTGGGATAATGCCCAGAATACACTTCATACTGGCAAAGCTACTGAGCAGCAGTGTATGGAACCACCAGAATGAAATAGATTTGCATTTGTTCTTGTGTTTGGCAGCAGTAGTTGCTAACTGTGGCACGAACTGACAGCAAAGGCATCTGCATATAGGTAAGACCAACATACCTATTGTATGAATTACTAACATTGCCCTTTTCTTTTTCACAGATTGGAAACCTGCAGCTGCACAAACTGGATGAGCTTGACTGCCTTGTCAAAGGATTGTTGTATATAGATTCAGTCAGTTTTAATGGCCAGGCAGAGTGCTATTACTTTGAAAATGCCTCAGAACCTGAGAGATGCCAAAAGATGCCTTTTAACCTGGATGACCCATACCCACTGCTGGTTGTAAACATTGGTTCAGGAGTCAGTATTTTAGCAGTCCATTCCAAAGACAACTACAAGAGAGTAACTGGAACAAGGTAGTGATTTTAAACAGCAAGTTATAATTTGTACACAGAATAATGAGTCTAATATTAAGTTTTCAAACAATTGCTTCCTGCAATTTTTTTGGATTAATTACTGACATAATTAATTGTTGTCTATCCTCATAGCGATCTACCTGTCCTCATAGCTAAGACGTGTAGTCAGTATTTGCAGTGCTAATTAATCTGCAACAGAATTTAGTCCACAATGCCTGATACTGTCATGTTATTTGGTTTTGATTATATACCATATTTCCAGTGAATCCAGACTTCTGCTCTATTAAAATGTTGATCGCTGAAGGGAAAAAAAGCCTGAGACCAAGGACTGAATGTAGATATTTCAGGTCATCTCTGCAGCCCCAACTGATATTCGTGTTTATTTTTGTTTCCTGCTATGAGTAGGACATTTAAGGATCCCAGTATGAAAATTAAGTAACTTTACTTGTTGGAAAATATTTCCCTGGAACCTACAGTTCCAAATCATGCTATATTTTTGTTAAGCTTGACAAATTAAGTTCACATAAATACTTTCATCTTGATTCACAGTTAACTCTTTAGCAAGCAAGTTGCACTGCGTACTAATCTATGACCTAATGCAGAGATTGTTAATTAATTAAAGGAATTACCATGTAAAAGTAATTATTTCTTTTTTTAATTAGTCTAGGTGGAGGGACCTTTTTAGGTTTATGCAGTTTATTAACTGGCTGTGAAAGTTTTGAAGAAGCTCTTGAAATGGCATCCAAAGGGGATAGCACACATGCTGACAAGCTGGTCCGTGATATTTATGGAGGAGACTATGAACGATTTGGCTTGCCAGGATGGGCAGTAGCATCTAGGTAAGCAAAAGACTTGCTTGTAGCCTTATAACAAACTTCTGTTGAGAATTCCTTCAATACAGAAATGGAAGGATTTTGAAAAGAGATGTTAGTTCAGTATCACTTATCAGGAATAATTGCTTTTTGTGTACTTATTTTTACAGCTAATTAAATTGTATTTGTATTTAAATATACTCTTAAGTTTTATGAAATTTTAAAACCATGTGAACACATCTAATTGCTGGCAAGAGAGGAATACTACAGTAGTTGCCTTTTGTAGAATACTGTGACCCCAACAGTTGAAGCACAGCATCATATGCAAATATATATTTTTAATGCCCTAGATGATGCATCAGAAGAGAGAAGAGCATGTAGAAAGTGCAAGGGAAAAAAAAGAAAAAATTGTTAAAACTCCTCAATGAATTTTTAGCATTTTTGGCCAAGATCTTTGAGAATGTAGTAGCCAGTATTTAATTTGCCACCATGTTTTCCTCTGTTTTGCAATCTCTTCCTTTCTAGATTGATTTCACTTGTTTTTGTACATGTAGATCAGCCAGTCGAACTGTTGCGAAATTTTTTAGCCACTGTTTTTATTTATATATTGCATATAAACACAAACCATAGGAATGATTTATTTTTAATTTTGATTTTTGAGGCTTTTTTGATTGTGAAATATCTCTGGGTATTTTTTGACACTTTTTTGCAGCAGATACTCTGGGAAATTTTAAACAAATTGATCTACAGTGTGGGCTTAATGGGAATAAATTCAAGCTGCTGTTACTCAGAAGTGGACTTTTTTCATTTGCAGTTTAATCCCTCTGCAGTCAATTAAGGCAAATACATATATTTTGAGCAATAATGTCCACACACTAGTTTAATACGTGCTGATTTCACATCTATCATCCCGACCCCTATTACAGTACTTTGTTTTGCCCTTTCATAAGCTTTAGGTTTGGAATAGTGAGAGAAGTTAGAATTTCAGCTGTTGTTACTAAAGCTTAGTCTATGTTACAAGGCTTAGTCTGTGCTGTCTGCCCTGAGAGGTTTGCTGGCATAGCCACACGTGTGATCTTTTCACACTTCTAGTCAGCTTAACTAAGTCAGCAGAACTTCATGATGTAGACAAAGCCAGAGTCACTAGTGGTGAAGTAATATGCACAATTAAGGAATCGCTCACTTAGTGTTGTTCAACTTGGAAAGTTCTGAGCTTCTATAAATTAATTGCCACAATTTGTCAGCTCTGGGAGTTACTTTTCATTTCAACATTTGAACTTACCACTCAGTTCTGTGCTTTAGTGTTTCTCTGTATTAAACATTCAGAATAACTAACTGATTATTCAGTTACTCTGCAGCTTCTGTCAAACCCAATTGTTAGCTCGTCACAATGTTTTGTAAGTGTAAAGCTGTTTTAAGCCAGTTTCAGTTCAGTGGGTAATTATGCCACCAGGAAATTTGACAGTTGGGCAGTCCTCCAACAGCAGCCAGTTAATACTTCACTCTGCAAACTGTATAGCTTGCTTATTAGTTGGTTTGTGCTTCATTAGCTTCTAGGTATTTGGAAGCTGGAACTTGGGAGAAACTAGAGAGGAAAGGCTAGTGAACTTGAAGCAGACAGTTTTTAATATGGACAAATAATTAACTTATCAGTCTTTCCACTGACTATTAACTGTTTCTATGGCTGCTTGAATTTATTTTTCTCTTAAACAGGCACTCCCTCCCCAGGGAAATTTTTTATCTCTCTTTACATAAGTTGGCATCTCCTGTATGCTATCTCTCTGCTTTTTCTCTTCTGGGATTTTGTGATGCTTCCAAAAATGAATACCAATTTCAGTTTTGGAGTGTTTTATAGTGGGTAAACATTCTGTTATTTATATGCCCCTCAATTTTGCTTCAGCTGTCTGGAGAACAACGGAAGGATTATATGTGAAGTGAGGAATAAAGGCTGACTTTTCAGAAGCTGCAGAATTGGCTGTCGAGACTCAGAATTAGTTCCCTGTGCTTTGTCTAGCATGGAATAGTAGCACCCAGGAAAAGGAAACATTGGTTGGAGATGTTTCCTCCAGCATCTCTAAACCAATAATGGTTGGTGCCAGGGAGGGTACTGAATAGGGGAGATCATTCTAGGTACATCCAGCTCAGTGCTGTCCCTCCATAGCATCTACTCCTGCTGCTGTTAGAGATGGGATACTGGGCTGGATACTGGGTCTGACCCAGTACTGCATTTCCTATATTCTTACGTTCTAAAATAAAGTGACAAGCTATATCTTCATTAAATTTCATAGCCTAAAAAGGAGGGGCTCATTTTCTTAGCTGGTCTGGAAATTTCCAGAGAAGAAAGAGAAGCAACAATACATCATAACCTCACTTGTTAAAGTATTACCTTTTTAATTTATTACCAATTTGAAAAAAATATATATATTTAAAATTTGGAATAAATAGGAGATGTAAAGGCAGATAAATTAATTACCCCCAAGCGAAAAAGGAACTAGGTTTTAATGCATGGTATCTGCTCCACAGTGATTGTCCATGTGCATGCTCTCAGCCCATGGCAGGTGAGAGGTAAAGCCAGCATGGTTTAGCATTCATGTACCACAGGGTAAAAGCATGCCCTCAGGCAGCTACCATAGAGCAGCTGACTCGTAGAAAGTAATTTGTATACCCATCCCCCTAAATCTGCTCTTGGCATGGAAACTATACTCAAAACTTGTTGTAAATGCGAAATGTATCACTCTGTACTTTTCTCCCCGCCCCCTCTTCTTTCCAGTTTTGGGAATATGATCTACAAAGAGAAGAGAGAATCTGTTAGTAAAGAAGACCTGGCTAGAGCCACATTGGTTACCATCACCAATAATATTGGGTCTATAGCACGGATGTGTGCTGTTAACGAGGTAAACTCAAAGGAGGGTGGGAGAAGTGTCAGAAAAACTTTATATTCTTACTGTGGGGTCTCCAGTTACTTGAACTGCTAATATTTAACAGTTGTCCTTTCAAATCTGTTACCATGTTTTCAGATGAAGCAAACAGACTTCCATTGGCTCTGCAGCAGTTCAGAATGCCTTTTAAGATTCATCTGGCTTGAGAATTCATTCTCTAGTAGTAGTAGTAGCAATTGGGAAGTCGGCATGGATTCAGCAAGGGCAAGTAATGCCTAACTAACCTGATTGCCTTCTATGATGAGAATTGGTTCTGTGGAGGCGAGGAAAGCAGTGGATGTGATGTACCTTGACTTTTTAGCAAAGCTTTTGATAAAGTCTCCCACAGCATTCTTGCAAGCAAGCTAAGGAAGTATGGATTGGATGAATGGACTGCAAGGTGGATAGGAAGCTGACTGGATCGTTGAGCTCAGCGGGTAGTGAACAACAGTTAAATGTCTAGTTGGCAGCTGGTATCAAGTAGACTGCCCCAGGGGTCAGTCCTGGGGCCGGTTTTGCTCAGGATCTTCATTAATGATTTGGAAGATAGGATGGAGTGCATCCTCAGCAGGTTTGCAGTTGACACCACGCATGGAGGAGTAGTAAATATGCTGGAGGTTAGGGCTAGGATTCAGAGTGACCTAGACAAATTTGGAGGATTGGTCCAAAATAAATTACATGAGTTCAAGGACAAGTGCGAAATCGTGCACTTAAGACAGAAGAATCCTGTGTACTGCTACAGTCTTGGGACCAACTGACTAAACAGCAGCTCTGCAGAAAAGAACCTGTTGGTTACAGTGGACAATAAGCTGAATACGAGTCGGTGTTGTGCCCATGTTAGTAAGAAGGCTAGCAGCATACTGGGCTGCATTAATAAGAGCATTGCCAGCAGATGGAGAGAAGAGATTCTTCCCCTCTATTTGGCACTGGTGAAGCTACATCTGGAGTAGTGTGTCCAGTTTTGGGGGGCCCCTGCTGCAGAAAGGATGTAAACACATTAGCAGGAGTTCAGCATAGGGCAATGAAAATGGTTAGGGGGCTGGAGTACATGATTTCTGAGGAGAGACCGAGGGAACTGGACTTATGTAGTCTAGAGAAGAGAAGACTGAGAGGGGATTTGATAGCAGCCTTTAACTACCTGAAGGGCGGTTCTAAAGAGGATGGAGCTAAACTGTTCTCAGTGGTGGCAGATGACAGAACAAAGAGCAATGGTCTCTAGTTGCAGCAAGGGAATTTTAGGTTGGATATTAAGAAAAACTTTCTCTCTAGGAGAGTGGTGAAGCCCTCGAATGGGTTACCCAGGGAGGTGGTGGAATCTCCATCCTTGGCAGTTTTTAAGGCCTGACTCAACAAAGCCCTGGCTGCAGTGATCTAGTTGGGGATGGTCCTGCTTTGAAAAGCGTTTGACCAGATGACCTGCTGAGGTTCCCTTTCAATCCTGATTTTGAATAATAAATGAAAGTCTTCTCCCAATTAAAAATGTGGTGAAAAAAGCATTGGGTTTTACCAAATTTGAGCTGTTTTATAAAAATTATTTTTAACTGTTGCAAAATTTCACTTTTGAAACATCAGTGGCCGTGAATCTGAAGAAGGATTGCTCCATTGCATCTTCTCAGAGATTTGTCTAATAGTCCCAGAATAAATTTGAGGATTATTTTCACTACTCTTTGCATAGAACTGTGAATAGCAATGAGAGCCAAGAAATAAGAAATATAGACGCCCTAGAACTGCACAGTGAAGGCTGGAATAGGAAAGAAGACTGGAAGAGGAGAAGGCTTTTTCTACTTCGGTAGTCAGCAAGATGGAGTGTAGCTTCCAACGAAGACACTATTAGCCAGCAGTC
Source organism: Alligator mississippiensis (assembly GCF_030867095.1). NCBI lineage: Eukaryota > Metazoa > Chordata > Crocodylia > Alligatoridae > Alligator > Alligator mississippiensis. The sequence continues at coordinate 51,719,801 of NC_081832.1, forward strand.
ACTTTAAAATAAGAAATAGGAGTGTGTCTTCATCTCCATTGGTGATCCCTCCCTCTCTTTAGTATCTAACTTTTTCCAGTAAAGGGATTTTGGGGTGGGGGTTGGGTCTTTGCTGTCTTACAAAAAAAAAAAAAGCCTACATTGAAATGGGAAGGGTAAGAGTACACAGTAACTTAAAAATATAATAAGCAAAGGAAATCAAATTGTTATACCTTAAGTATGTGAATAAATAAACCCCAGTAATCCAATAAACCCCTAGACTGACCTTAATTCATTCCAGTAATGATGCTATGTAATAACTGTAAGATTCTTATTAAATATAATCTGGCCCCAGATTAAACTCTTCTTAAAGAGCTTCATTTTCCCCACACCACCACTGAACAGAGTTAATAAATATTTCTGTACCTTAAAATACTAACTTCTCACAATGAAAAGGGGATTAGGCAGATAAGTGTTATTCCTGTGAGCACAGGTAACAGATGGACATGCCACAAGTTTTATCCTAATTTGAATGAATATTCATGTGTCACTAGTAAGTGCTCTAGTAAAATATTCTCCTATTTTATATGTTTAATTCTCAGTCTCATTCAGTCACTGGAGCTTAATGTCATCAGTTTTATTTTCAGTTTAAACGTTTCCACAATTGGAGAATACAGTGAAAAAACTGAAAATTTAAATTTGACTGCATTTATCATTTGCCTAGTATGCGTTTTAGTTTCATTCTAACGGTCTTGTTCTGTATGTATTCAGAGCCAAGGAACATCTGTAACATCTGTAATATCTCATTGTCTTTGGCTTCTTTACAGTGCTGCCTTGTTGCATATGGATCAAGCAGCATTGTACAGGGCTATGAAGACAATGAGTCTTGCTCTACCGCAAATAAGATATTTGGTTTAGTTGTACTTTTTGTTTGGATTGTTTCACTTTTTTAAATAATTCCTATTTTGTAAAACTGTGCAACTTTGGACTTTAAATATCTCTACTGCTGATCTCTTCTAGTTCTGGAATGTTTTAAAGATTGAACCAAAATTATATACTGGCAGATGTGACAACCTATTTTTATGTCAAAGATTTGTAAAGCTGCTCTGGATACTGAGGAATCATATAACGCTCAATTTTTGTTCTTTCTGTTTTAGAAAATAAACAGAGTTGTCTTCGTTGGCAATTTTTTACGTGTGAATACTTTGTCAATGAAGCTGCTTGCATATGCACTGGATTACTGGTCAAAAGGCCAGCTAAAAGCTCTGTTCCTAGAACATGAGGTATGTTATAAACACTTACAAATAAAGAAATTCTTACTTGTAATCTCCAACTCACCTCTTAAAAGTAATATCCAGACACCCATCAGATACTCAGAATGCTCACAGTAGTGTTAATTTTCAATAGGTAGTTTTGATTAGGGGGTCATAAAGAATCAATAGGCAAATTTCAATGGCTAAGTTTGTCCTATTTGGATGAGGCAGTCTTCTGGTCAGTTAAACACCTAGGCATTTCACTACCAAGTCTACAGGCAGTGAAGGGATTTGAAAAGGTTTTGCATCATTGAAGTTTGATGGCAAATAGCCTCAAGAACTGAATATGTCAGAAAAATAAAACCCTTTGTAGTATATGCATTGAACATGCATTCTCTCTGTTTTACCTGAATTCATTTTTTGTGCAGTGTTAACGTATGTTCATTTCTTGAGAACTCTGGGATACATGGAGCTACTAGATGTCATTTACATAACATTGACACTTAAACAATATTTCCATCTTGCAGCTCCATCTTGATATGTAAAGTTCATGGTAGGTGTTAGTGTTCTAAGTCTTGCAGAGGCAGTTGCCTGTATCCATTCTCTGGGTCATTTCAAAGTAGAACTTGAAAGGAAAGACTTTAGTCATTTTAGGAAAATTCCATTTTCCCCACAGTTTCTTGGAGACAATGCAGAAATATTTTAATGCCATCAACTTCTGCTGAAGAGGTTTCTTTCCTTCCCTTTCTGAGTAGATGATTATTCAACAGGGCAATAAGTATGGGGTGCATCTTTCTGCAGCCTAACAGTTTGAGGGATGTAAAGAAGTGGCCACTGACCGGACATTTTATACCATTCTTTGTTAGCATATTTTCACATCCTGAAAGGTTACAGGTCAGAATCCTAGTTGGCCTGGACTGCTTTTAATCTTTATACAACTGCTGCTTACAATGAACATTTCAAATTTGAGGAGAACCGTTTGTTTACTTTTATTGGTGGTCTAACACCTGCCTACAGGTACATTCTGCAAAATTAGCTGATTCTTCATATTGAGAGAATATGTCCTGGTTTGACTGCAGGTAATCCATGTTAAAGTGCCTTATGGTCCAGCAGGGTGTCAACTTGTTGCCTCTTGGAAGATGACCAGTAAACTCTAATAGATCTGCTATAAGCCTACAGAATGCCAGTGGTATATGACATTCAGTATCAGATCTTTTTATTTGATCAGTTCTCCATTTTTTTCCTTTTCTTTTAGTTCCAGTTTGAATATGGAACCAAGATGACCGTTGGAGCAGGCATCACAGTGATAGTATCTGAAGTTGTTAGTTAGACTTTAGTTGTACTTCCTTGCTAATTGTCTGTGGGTTCTACTTGGTTTGGCTTTAGATTCTGATATTTGGCAAGGTCTGAAAGTCTCTGGAGATCATAATAGGGCTCTTTTAGCATTTTTTCCAATTAAGTACAAGAAGAGGTTTTATAACAAAGGCATGGCTCTTGCATTTGTCTTCAACATAAAGATTCAGTCTAGAGTGTAGCTTGCTATGTTTGGGCCTTTCCAAAAACAGTTTTATTCTGTGGTCCTTGTCTCTTCCTTCAGTGAGTTCTAGAGTGTAGGCTACTGCTGAGCAGGGCCAGAACTTACACTAACAAGCCACTTACTACTAGTAGATGTTACCTGTAGGAGACTAGGGTGGAATTAGGAGGAGAAGTTTAGAGTAGTACATTGGTGCGAATGTTAAAAGTCACAGGGCAGTTGTCATTTCTCAGTTCTTCTGAAAAGCTTTTGCTATGTGTGGTCAAGTATCATTGATATGTGCTTGGAAATCCTTAAGATACATTAGTAAATGAAAGAGTCTAATGAGATTTGTAAATTTTAGGGAACAGAGTCAAGTAGGGCAAGCATTCTTTTAAGAGCAAAGGGTTTGTGTTTGTAGAGCTTTGGAAACCTCACACGAAGGACAGTGTAGCACAAGTAAACGTTGTTCTTTCCAAGTCCTCACTTTGGGTTAAGAAATGTATTGCTGAATTTTAAATGTTATGGTTCAAACTTAGAATGACAGCTCTTTTCTTTAAATAAACAGGGGTATTTTGGAGCTGTTGGTGCTCTTCTTGGGTTGCCGAATTTCAGCTGAAGAACCAGATGTCTTTACGCTGAGCTGCTTTCCACTTGGATGACATTACTGCATCGTTTAAATCAATGGGAACCAAAGGAAAAAAGCAGTGGTTTTACTGTAAATGTTTTTAAATTTAAACGTGGTAAGCTGCTGGATATTGCCATTTTAAAGAAGTGGAATCTTACCATGTTGGGCATTTATAAGTAAAATATTAGAGGGGTTTGTTTGTTTGTTTGTTTGATGTACTCCAGTACACATAACCAGTATTGAACTTTTAATATGCAATACATCCTCTGAAAAACAAGCTTCCAAAAGAGAGAATTCCAGCTCCTTATGCGTCTGGCACTTAAAATATTTTGGGCTTTAATGCTAAGCAAATCTGTTTTGTATGTAATCTGGTGTAGGTGGTTTATTTTAATCTATTTGCTTTAGTCCTTGTTTGCCTTGTTCTAACAGCAGAATTTCCTTTCTACGTTTCAAAACATTGACTTAAAAAAAACAGGGTGCCATCAACAAAAGGAAAAAGGAAAGTTGTTTGCATTTTAAAAATGGCTTCTTACATTAAGGACAGTAAAGTGTTATGACATTAAACACATTTCAGTAATCATGGTATTTGATATAAAACAGGGAGGAAATAAAAAATCTCTGCCTTGTAAGCAAAAAGCAGAGAAGGGCAGTAGCAGCTACTACTGCAACTCCATTTTATCTGTTTCTGAGATATGGTTGCTCAGATAGGCAGCACATGGGGAATCTTGGCAAGACCATCTCTCTGAATTAGGTTTGAGTCAAAGAACAGCAAGGCTTTAGAATGGACCTGTCTAGATTAAGCAAACTTTTGATTTCTACCATTTTCACTATCAAATCCACCATAAAACCTGGCACAGTTTATAGAATCTACCCAAAAGAGACCAAGGACTAAAATAGCAGTAGTGTTAAAGTTTGTAAATCTGAAGTGTCGATCATCTTTCTGAGTAATCATGCATAGCTTCAATTCCTTTTTTACTGGTTTGAAGGATGGTTAGTTCTTCATTTTTTGTGAGATGTAATCTCAACTTTGAGCTTATTAAAAATTAACAATATTTTTATACATGTATTTGGAATTGGAGGTTTGTTTACAATGGTTTCAGAGTTTGTATTGCAATGTCAAAAGGACCAGTATTCAGTACACTTGGCAATAATTGGAACTGCGTATTGAACTGTGGCCTTGGGATGAATTCCATATTTTGTAACTAGTCCTTTTTTGCCTGAATATTTCGTTCTCACAGTGGTTTAAAAATTTACAGTAGTGTATTTACTGTGATGTCTAGTGCTGCCGTGAGATGAGCTACTAGATTAGAAAGACCATTTCAGAGATCGTCAGCTATGTGCTAGCGTATTTAGTGTCTCTAATAAGAAATGTCCAGCTTTATAGTACATGAATGAGAGAGGTTTTCTCTCTTGAATCTAAAGGAAACATCAGAATAAAATTTACTGATAAATTAGATTTTCATGTTTATAAATGAGTGTTAATCTAAAAAAATAAAATGAAAAAGATTAATAAACAATTCCAGAACATTGCTATATTCCATTATAGCAGCAGCTGAACTTTTAACCATTTTCCCTAACCCACAATGTACACAGAAAGGATTGAATGTACTAGGTAAAACTTGTCTTTCTATTCTTTAAGTTGAACTCCTTTTAAACTGGAGATTTTAGAAATTCCTAAAGTCCCAAAGTGCAATGATTTGTACAAATAGCCACTTTATTCAACTTTGGAACAGTGCCAACTTCAGACATAGTTTGATTGTTGTTGCTGCTGGGTACTGAAGGCAGGTATCCATTTTGAATATATTGAAATATTGCTTCAGTTGGAGAATGAGGTTTTCCATTTTCTAAGTGATCCTATTTTTGAAGGCTATCTTCAGTCTGTGAAGCAGATGAGCACATCTTGAGTAACATGTTCTCTAAAAGCTGCTACAGGTTTCAAGCTATGACGTAGTACAAGAAGTATGATGGTTTGTAATGATAGTTCATTAAAACACATTTATTCTATAAGTTTTCCACAAAGGAAAATGTTTTTGTAGATTTATTGTAGTAACCTCATACAGAGTTTCACATCCTGTATTCATGGCATTCTCAAATGTTGGAGCACCTCTGTCTCATGCTTCTTGCAGTTTCTTGCAAGAAACAGTTCAGCTAGTCCAGATAAATGCTGAGATTAATTTATTCTCTATATATCCTGTAGTACTGGAACACAACCTAAGAATTGTTTTTGAAATAGTAATTAAAAGTAATTTATATATACTGACCAGCAGATATGAAAGTAAGATTTAGTTGCAACTTTCCTTTTCCAGTCTAGCCTTTTTAGGAAGTCTATCTAACAGAGAAATGACCCTGGTCAATTCAGGACACAATTAATCAGTTCTGGAATAACAGTCAGAACATGTTGACAATTTAAGAATAAACTTCTTCTCTTGACCTTGAAAAAGATGGCTTCCGTTCTATAGTTCCATCAGTATGATTATGTTGACCTCTCCAAAAAATACCAGAAAAGTTTTCTGCCCCTAATCTACAATAAGGGTAATTCACATCAATAAGGATTATTTTCAGGAAAGTTTTTGCGATGTGTTTGGTTCTTTCAAAACAGAAAATTTGATGCCCCTTTTGTCATCCAAGTTGGTAGACATTACAGATATCTATATCGAGATTTATAGATGTATACACATACAAGTGCGGAGGCTGCTCCATTGCAATGGAATTCTGATGTGTTGGAGCAGTCTCGATTAATTGAGTCTGCTGGAGCATGGTAATTATTGCGCTCCAGCTGCTTCCTGAGTCTCATGCATCAGCGTCCCTGCACTTAAAATTGGCAGCAGGGACATTTAAACTAAAGTTCATTCAAGGAGCTTTAGTTCAAATGTCGCCACCACCTTTTTTAAGCACAAGGATGCTAATACACAAGACGCAGAGGTGCCTTAATTAGAGGGGCTCTTGAAGTCACTCTAATCAAAGCTCCACCACTGCCACCACGACCCCTGGAGCATGTATAAAAGTGCCCTATGAGATTAGCGTTAGATCTTTTCATCTGGATTCCTATGTACAGTGCAAAAGTCTGTACTCTCTGTACAGCAAAGTGATTTGATTCTTCATATTTGCTGTTGTTACTTCACATTTAATATTTCTGCCTCGGAGCTAGTCAATGTCCTTTTGCTGTAAACTAAATCAAGTAGCAGCTGAATCTAGCAGAGGAAGCGCAGCAAATGCTTTTTCAAATGTACAGGTTTTCTGAACTGCTCTCTCTTCAAGTGGGACCATTTCCTTCACCTTTAAAGGAAGAAGCAAGCTCATTCTGAATGTAGTAACACCCAGATAAAGCAGCCACATTAGTGCCTTTCATTTCTCATATGGTGCCAACAATGCTGGATTTGCTAGCTCTGGAACTTGATGCAGGAGCATTCCTGGCAATAGTTCTACTGTTTTCATTCTGTAACACTTACTAAAGATGTCAACAATAATACTTTTATCAGCAATGTAAATGATCTCTCAGACCTGACACAGAACAGTCAGGAAGTTGATACAAGTTTGTTGGTCTCCTGGCAAACTATTCTACTTTTGTTGAAATAATTACTTAAACTAGTCTCTCTTTATTCGTCCCTCTCATTTGGCCCTGCCCCAGACATCACTTCTGACTTTAAGAGGCCATTGTCTCTCTGCAGTGGTGTTAACTTTTTAGCCACCTAAGTTTAGCTATTTCTATATCAGACACTTCATTTTTATATGAAAATACTGTTATGGTCTGGCTGGTATGGCTAGAAAATCTTTAACTACTTCAAAAACCTTTCCAAATCTGCTTAAGGGAGCTAACCACTTTAAATGAGAAGCAATATTGCTCTGGTGCATTTTGGACTGTTAACACATTGGGGGAAATATAGCATTTCTGTAAGTATTTTTATGCTGAGTACTTTTTAATGAATCCAGTAGATTGTTGCCACTTGCACAAACAACTTCCTAGAAGGGCTCATTAAATTTAGACTCTAGGAGAGAGTAGCAGTATGGATAACCTTTCTTTCCCTTTTTATTCTTTTAAGAGCTTTGGCAGAGGTCCTCAAAGGTACTTAGGCACCTTTGAGGATGTCAGCCTTTTTTCTTTGATTTACATACTTCCAGCAACGAAGTATCCATAAGGTCCTGTCAGCTCTTCATAAAATACCTTCTGGCACTATTTAAATTAATGGCATTAATAGAGTTAGAAGCTAGGTTGTACTATTAGCTTAACCTGTGTGTTAAAAATTGAAGAGAAGTGTAACTATGGTCCTTCTAAAGGTATTATTAGGACTGTTAATCTTATTTGAGGAGTTATGTTTCTCTTGCTTTTAAGTAGTGGTTAGTACGTATCCTGTATATCTAGGTTGAGGTATTCCTTGTTCTTTTAGCATGGAGAAAATAGTCTTTGTTACACCACAGCTTTTACACATTTTGGACCTACATTGGTTCAGGAAAAATATATTTTTTAGAAACTGGTCCATTCCAAATAATGGTAGCAATAAATTATATTCCCTAAATGTTTCAGGAAAGCAGTGAGAGTTTGTTTTCATATAATTCAAGTGCTTTCATTTGGAGCAAAATAATCTGTGTTCCCTAAAGTGTCCAGTGTCTCTTATGTAATTATTCAGCTTGCACTCATGCCTTTGTACTGCTGTATAAGTATATTGCATTCATTATGCACCCTTTGAAATAATCGATATTGTAAGAAGATAAGATAGCACAATTCTGAACAGAATCAAAGACTAGACAGTTTTGTTTAGCATTTAAAGCAAAAAAAAAAAAAGTATTATGAGTGTGTCAGTACAGCTAATCAGGTACAATCCACTATTTCTCCTGCAACTATTGAAACCATAATGAAGGTACCTTTTAACATGATAATGTTTTCCTTATGAAGCAGGCTTCTTCATCCTTCCTACAAATATTATATATTTTTTGATTTAAAAAATATATAGAGGAGGAATTAACAAAAACGTTGTGTAAGATTTAAGTGTTTATGACTCAGACACACATGGGTTATAGTACAAAAGCAAGCAAACGTTATAGAAACAATAACCGAAGTGAAGTTTTGAGAGACCTCGGTTTTAGGCCACACCATAGTGGAAGGGTAACTTTTAGCTTGCTGTGCTTACAGTTTGGGAGTCAGTTAGCTAAATCTGCAGAAACAAAGTTTGTATTTGAGATGGAGCTAATATGGAGGACCACAAATGCCTTATGCAGTCTACTGGGGTTATTCCCCAGTGATATTCCACAATGTTCTTAAATGCCCTGTGTATCAGTTATAATATGGCTTCTGTTAATACATTCCAAAGATTGTTACCAATATTCTATAATCCATAATAAAAAAATCTTCAGTGAAGTCTTTTAATAAAGAAAACAAAAGTGCAAGCGAGGCTATTTGGCAAGTTGCTAACCTGCTCACACTTGATGTGTATAGAACACTGTAACAACCAGCCCTCCTGGAAACATCAAGAGATGTGCTAACGGAAGAATATTTAAGTAATCCTGGTTGTTTAACAGAGTGCCAAGCCCTGCACACACTGTAGATATCCAAATAGCCTGATGACTTAAGTAGGTACTACCTTAAGCAGTAATGAGCAAGATTAGGCTCCAAGGTCTTCTCAAATGTAGTTAAATGGAGAACACAGTAATGCCACTTTGCATATTACTGCTGGTGCTAAATCACTTGTTGAAAAATTTAAAATCTAAATACAAGTTGTAAATACTATGTTTATGACCTGGTCCTTTTGACTGACTTGAAATTTATCACTCAGATTTCTTCTGGCCTTATTTCAAGCTTACCTTTTTAGTATATATTCTGTGGTTCATTAATGTTGAAAGTCATTTGTGGGATGGGCTTTCTATGCTGCTTTCTGTAAAGCAGGTAACATTTAGTTTGTGTATTATATCAGATCATCTTCCATTTCTAGATTTCAGTTGTAAGAGTAGTTTAGGTATTAATCTTACAGTTTACCGTCCATTGTCACTGTAGCTGTTTAAAGTAAAAACAGTTCTTAGTACCACCTGTAATGGTTTGACATACATCCTTTGTTAATTCTTCAAAAAGTATGGCCATAACTGTAAGCATTTTTGTTTGAAAATTGTAAATATATGTATTTAAAACTACTTTTAAAGTTGAAATGTTAAATTGGTCCTATCCATAAGAGAATCTAAAATATGGAATACAAATTGTTAGTTTGGAGTCGTATATTTTAATTTTAATTAAACATTTTCACAATTTCATAGGTATAAATTTTAGACCATTGTAAATACAAAGACTTGGAACAGTTGCATTAATTCAGATTGAAAAAGAGTTGTGAATGAAAACATGAAGAAATTTTATGTTACATTGCCAAGAAGCTCAAAAGTAATGGGGTTGAATATTTGGGTATTTGAATTATGATGGAGAATATGGAAAATTTTGTTTTGATAGGCAGCATCATCTTTTTTTTTTTTTTTTTTTTTTTTTACACTGGTCGTAATAGGACTCTTGGCATTTTAATCATACATATTTTTGTTTTGGTTGTCAAGCAATTGTCTTGCAGCATGCAGACCATCTAATGACCAAATCGTAATTTCAGAGGGAGGCAGGAGGAATTTGGGGGTTAGCAGCAAGGTTGGTTCTTTATCATAAGGGATGGCACATTCATAAATTGCAAACCCATGTAGAGAAGACTCTTCTATGAGCCATTTTGGTTCAGTTGCCTTATTCTATTGCATTGTACTCAAGTTATGTCTCAGCTTTTTTTGTTTACTGTTCTGACACTGAAGATGTGATGTAAAAAAATGTATGATGTGATGCAAATTTTATTTGTAAAATTACTAAATTATACCTTTATGTAATCTATAATACATCTCTTGTAAATTGTTTAATTTATTTTTCATTTTATAGATGCTCATTACTGAATGTACAGAATAGATTTCTTTAATATGTCACTAAGTCTTTTTGTTGTGGCCAAGCTGTGGCCAATACTGTAATTCATCCCCATTAAAACTGTATAAATCTTAACTGCCTGTTTGCATGATTGAAGTTTGAATTTAATTTACTTATTCATTACTGCCATAAACAAATTTCAGTATGTTGGGCCTACTTTTTATAGTTTATTTTCCTGGTTTTGTTAATGTTTGTTCTGTATGAATGTTGAAACAGTACTTTTGTCTTACTTTTCCTAATAAATAACTCCAGATTGTTCAGTCATGTTTCTCCTTTGTTCCTTTCTTGGATTAGTCATGTGTAACATCAGTAATTGATGCTCTGTACTATTATAGGTGGTTTAATAGTAAAGGAACATGTCTGTGTTATCTTTTCTTCTCTTCACCTTCTGCACTTCTATAAGGCAGTGTAAAGGGAAAGTTGATTGTGTTCCTGCATTACTAAATATTGATGTGGATTCCATTATTTTGTTTCATGCTTTAATTTAAAGCTCGTAAATTGCCCTAACTTGCTGACTTTGAAGAATGAAATATTCTGTGCAGCTACCATGATCGTGGTGATAGCCATGCAGTTGCAATATCAAAAGCATCTTTCCTGGTGAACTTGGGAACCTGTATTGGTTTCCACATTCAATTTACTGCTTTTTGGTAATATTCATGTAACCTGGCTTTATTTGGTTTGACTGACTTCTTTCAGTTAAATGAAATAATTGCTTGATTAACGTAAAGGCAACAAAGTGCTTCTGATTTCACCCTGAATCTTCTAGTTTTATCAACAATCCTGAGAAAGAGCAGATCTACACTTGGCCCAAGGAGTTTTACAGCTGTCTGCAAAAGAAAATACTAGTTTCTAAATAAAAACCTCATGAATAGCACCCATGTGCTTAAGCTTTAGTGCACATCAATTTACTTGGCTAGTTACAGTCATTTTCACCTGTGTCATCAGTACCAAGCACTATCTATGTGTGTGGTTACTGGCATTAACCTACGTTTTACATTTTATATAAATAATATCTTATCTTTGTAATTGTACTGCACAGGCCCTGAAATCCACTTTCAAAAAAATTAACTCTCTTTGTATGCTAAGTTAGATGGATGTTTTGAGTGTTAGTACCATAACACAGTAGCTTGTGTCTTAAAATTAAAATAGAAGCTAATCTGCCCTAAAATGTGTTTTCCCACAGAACTGTATACATCCACTAAGTGCCTATTTCTGCTGGCTGAGTTACACCTCTCTCTAGTGCCATAAGCCCTCTGTCAACATACAGCAGTCAATAGGAAGCATATGTAAATAGTTTTTCACTTCTTTCTGTAGCAGACTTTCAGCAGGAAACCCACAGTGCAGTGCCTTTTACTGTCTGCACTGAACAGTGGTCTGATCTCTGTGGACTAGAGCCTAACTCTGCCTCTTAAAACTTTTGTGGAGGGGTAAAACTGGGTATTCGAAAAAGAAGTTAAACAGACAAGAGGGTGGAAAGAATATTATTGGAGGAGAACAATGTTCATCATCTGCAGTTCCTTGGAGTGGCCTCAACAGCAAAGGACATTCATACACGTACCTTTTTGTGCTGTGATGTGCTGGAGATCCAGTGCGATTAATTGAGTCTGCTCTGCTTGTGAGCTGATGTGCCAGACGCTGTCTCACATGCATTTGTATAAACAGTGAAATGCACATCAGCACTGGGAAAATGGCAGCAGTGTGCTTTTGAACTAAAACACCCTCGATGTGTTTTTCAAAAGTGCGCTGCCACCATTTTCTTAGAGCTGATGTGCATTTTGGCATTTATACAAATGTATGCGACGCAGCACCAGACACTTTCAAAAGCATCCGGTGCTGTGTCACATAACTAAAAATGCCCTCCCAAGTTTCATAATGAACTTGGGAAGTGGTGGGCTTCATTTCCAGGTGGAACAGCTGCTCACAGTGAGGTTGCCTGGTGCCAGCACAAGCATGGGTGATGTATGTGCACTGTAGAAACTTAGCAGCATGATCAGTTGTGGGTCAACAGCATTTCTGTCATGATAGCTTTCTATGTAGACAAAAGCTAAATCAAATTCAATTTTCATATTTATGAAACAGTTTGTTAGGTGTAGAAAACAAATCATGAGCTGACAAGGCATGCATGGTTGGCATATTTACATGGGATGCACATAGGTTGAAGTGAAAGGCTCTAAGCTTTTTCAAGCCTGTTTGTGGCATGGAAGGGAGTTGCAAGAGGAAGGGGTTCTGCAGTGGTGGTGGTAAGGGGTATCACGGGAATATTTGTTACTAGTTTTATTTTAGTAGCCAGCAGTTTTTTGTCTTCAGTAAAGATGTGTTGAAATCCAAAACTCAATATTCACAAATTTGACAGTTTAGGTCAAATATTGTGGTAGTGGCCCATTCTGGGTTATCAGTAGTTTGAAGTAGAGCAGCTGACAGAAGTTTCAGGGTTTTCATATCCACCTTTGAAACACTCTTACATACACCTTGTACTTGCCAGTGCTACTGTTTTGATGTCCAAAAGGGAAAGATTCCTTTCAGAGTTTCAATTTTCCTAGTTAAGTGGAGTAGCCTTTTCAAAGTAAAATACATTCACTGATGTAAATTAGGCATTCTGCACTAAGTCATTTGATGGAAAAAGGTTTTTGATTGAGTCTGCTCCTCACCTGAGATGCTTAAACACCTCATTGGTTCAGACCATGTGTGAACACGAGAACATAGAGGTTACTTTGGAAAGGACCTACTTGTGAAGTCCCATACTTAGTCAAATCCAACGTGGGGGTAGGGGGGGAGGAAGCTTTTTTTTTCAAATGGGAGGAGAATAGGGCAGTGCTCTGCCAAGCCCAGACTTGGAGCTGCAGTTGCTGCCATATCCACCACCTGTCTCTTTCCCTCAGCTTTTCTCCTTGCCACCACCCCACTACACCTTGCCCCCCAAAAGTAGCAGGGGGCAAGGTGGGGAGGGGCAGGAGAGGGCAAGTGGGGCAGATGGGGGGGGCAGTGTAGGCCACATAGGGGAGCAAGTGGAGGGGCAGATTCCAAGGGGCACAGACACAATGGTGGGAGGCAGGCAGCAAGGTGGGGAGGATGAGGTAGGAGGGATAGCAGCAAGAAACAAGGGTCAGACTATTTGACTCTTCTCCTAGCCCCTCATGGCCTGCCCTCTTGCCACTGCTTGCCCTACTACAGTGGTGGGGGGGAAGAAATTTAAGACAATCCTCCAAAAATTAGATTCTACGTATGGAGAAATGTACCAAATTTATAAATTTTCCATGTTCAAAATCCAGTTATTTTGGGGTCTTAAATTCAAAGTGGTCTTAGATTCAGGTAAATGCTGTATGTAGTTCTAGCATGTTCCCAGAGACCATAAAACCTATAAAATCATCAGGAGTAGTTCCTTATGCCAATGCTGTCTTGTTTCCATATGACTAGGTTCCTTTACTTTTCTCATATGCATTCAGTCTGTTGATGTGCTACTAGTTAATCTGTCAAAATCAGAAGTATATACCTCTTGTAACATAGAAATAACTAACTTCCACCCATTTTTAGAAAAGTGCGTAATAATTGGGTTTCCCTCTGGCATATCCAGACTTCTTGCATATTCCCTAGGCTACAGCACTACTACAACATGGAAGTACATATGCTCTTAAATTCTCTTTACAACATATGCAATGAGCCAGCAGAGGGAGCAGAGAGACCATCAATTTTCTATTTAAAGTTCATACTGTTTCCTTTACACACAAAGTCTTTTCCTCTTTAAGAAAAGTATTTTTGTTAGCGATAATTTGGCACGAATTTAAGATGATCTTTGATGGTGGCTTCCATGCGACAGTTGGAGTCACCGTTGCTATGCAGAGACATAGGGCTAGCCCAAATGCGCTGAGAATTGAGCTTCATGCCCCCTCTACAAGTAGAGGCATGATGGGATCCAATGCATAATCCCACAATTGCACCTCCTGCTGGGCACATTTGGTGTGGCTGGAGGCACAATTGTGGGATCATGTATTAGATTGCATCATGTGCGCCTTATTGCCAGTGCAGGGGGAGCCTGATCCCGGCCCCTCCCTCCCGCCCCGCACCAGCAAAAAGGTTCCTGTAGTTGGGAGCCCTATGCAACCCAGTGGAGGGGCTTCCAGCTGCATGGGTGCCCATGCACCCCTGAGGCAGGGGAGTTATTCCTGTGACACTCCTCTGGATGTGGGGGTTTTATGTGCCCCCAAAACTTGTGGGTCACAGCTGCCATGATCCCTGGGTCTCGGGGGTTTTTCACTGGACATGGTGCATCCTAGCAGCATGTGCAAACTAAAGCTCGATAGCAACCAGCTATAAAGTTAGTATACATTTTTTAGGTCTAACTTTATAGCTGGTTGGAGCTTTTTATTGGGTTATACATGCTTTGTGTAATTTGTAATTATCCAGTTTATTGTGCAATACCTGTAATGAGTAGAGGGGACCTCAGAAATGTGGTTTGCTTTCCAAACTGCCACTGATATCATGTATGGCCTTGACTTGGACCTCGATCAAGTCATTAAAACTGCTTTTGCTTCAGTTTCCTTCCCTCTAAAATGAAAACAATGCCCACTCTGGGACCTCGGGTTCTTGGGAATGGGGAAATTCAATAAAATGGAGATTAGGTTCAAGTTCAACTATGGTAAATCACTTTCAAATTCACATGAAGACATGCTGTGTGTATAACCTATACAATATGTGCAAGGTAGTAGCAGTGATTGAAAAATTCTAGGGTCAGAGAACTACAAATGTTTAATTGTATTTATTATGTCTAAATTATAAAGTTATGGAAAAAAATTAAGTTTCATTGCTAAAAAATTCCTTACTGAAGGACAGAATAACCCTGTTTAGTCTTTTACAGCACTTTTACATGTGCTCCAGCAGTGGAAGGGGGCAGTGCTTTAATTACAATGGCTCCAAAAGCCACTTGAATTAGAGTGCGGCTACATCTCAAGTATCAGCGTCGTGGCACTTAAAAATAGCAGGAGTGCTTGAACTATAGCTTTAGTTCAAGCACCCCACTGCCATTTTTAAGCACAGGGTTGCTGATACATGAGATAGGAGGCTGCTGGAGTGCGGTAATTGCCACACTCCAGCAGACTCGATTAATTGAGTCTGCTCCAATGCACTGGAATTCCAGTGGATCGGAGCATCCTCCGCACTCGTGTATAGGCACCCTCAAAGTTGCCTGCCTTTTGAGGCTGGTAAAGCCCTTTATACATTTAAGTTTTCAGGGACATTGTTTGAGTTGCTAACTCAACTAGTTTTCAAAATAAGAGGCAAGAGGGGTCCCAAGGCAATTTTTGTTAAACTAAGTACTTCTAGAGTTAGGTTCTGGCAAACCATTTTATGTATTGAAGTAACTTGTACTACAGATGACTTAACCTTCCTTTGCTGTAGCTGTGTGTGGTAAGTAATGTGAGCAGTCCTTTTTCATTATTTTGGGACGCTTTCTTTTTTGCTTGGTTTTAAGCCAAAGTGCACATATAAGTGGCATATCAGCACAACAGCCTATCATTGAAGGCAAATATTTTGGTCAACCTTTGCACAATGAGAGAGATTTCTAGGGTCAGAAGGGACCTATTAGATCATCAAGTCCGACCCCTGCTCAGGCAGGGAAAGAGCGCTGTGGTCAAGTAACCCCAGCCAGGTGCTTGTCTAATCCCCTTTTCAACACTTCCAAGGTAGGGGAAAGCTCTACATCCCTTGGAAGCCCAGTCCATATTTTGGCAAACCTCACCATAAATAATTTTTTCCTGATGTCCAATTTTTTCCTGATATCCAGTTTATGGCCATTGTTTCTAGTAACCCTGAGAGGCACCTTGGTAAACAGAGTATCCCCTATTCCCTGCTGACCTCCCCTGATGAGCTTGTAGACAGCATCAAGATCACCTCTTAGCCTTCTCTTGCAGAGGCTGAAGAGATTCAGGTCCCTCAGTCTGTCTTCATAGGATCTTACCTGCAGGCCCTCAACCATACAAGTAGCCCTCCTCTGAACCCTTTCCAGGTTATCCACATCCCTCTTGGGTGTGGCACCCAAAACTGGACTAAGTACTTCAGCTGCAGTCTGACCAATGCCACATAGAGGGGAAGTATTCCCTCCCTAGACCTGCTTGTGATGCACCTACTAATGCAGGAAGAGTGCGGTTAGCCTTACTTATTACCTCGTCACACTGACAACTCATGTTCATTTTTGCGTTGACTATGACTCCAAGATCTCTTTCCACTGCTGTGCTACTTAGAATGGTACTTCCCAGTTTGTAGGTGTATTGGTGATTCTTTCTCCCCAGGTGCAGCACTTTGCATTTATCTTTGTTAAATTGCATCCTATTCTGATTCACCCACTTCCCCAGTCTGTCCAAATCTGCCTGAATTCACTCCCTACCCTCTAGTGTGTTTACTATGTTCTATAGTTTAGTGTCACCTGCAAATCTGGACAGAGTGCTTTCTACACCCTCATCCAAATCACTGAAGAAGATATTGAACAGTACTGGTCCAAGGACAGAGCCTTGGGGGGCTGCCCCCATCTCTGCACCCACTGCCCACATCCATGTAGATCCCAGTGATGATCCAAGGTAACATGACACTAGTTAAGACCAGATACTGAAATGGAATCACTAGACCAAAAGAGAAAACCAAACCAAGCAGAAGCTTCTCAAACAATATCCAGCTGTTTTCAGGGACAATATCTGAATTCTCTATATTCTGTGTAATGAAACTGTGTAGAAGGCATGTAAGGGATTACTCATCTTCAAAGTGGACTCCCATTTTTATGTCACTACTAGCAAACTGCCCATCATGAAGGGGGGGGGCAGGGGCAGGTGGGGACAGAGCAACATGACCTAGTATTCCGTGGTACCACCGCTCTGCCTCTGGGCCCATGCGCCCCCGCCACCCTCCGTGTCTGGCCCCGTGTGCCCCCGCCACCCTCTGCCACTCCACCCTGCGCTGCTACCAGCTCCTAGGAATGGGGCGGGGGGGGTGTGGAGGAAAGCTTGCATGTGGTGGTGGCAGCCAACATCCAGTGCCCCATGCTGCTGCCACTGCATCTGCCTACAGGCAACATCCTCCCCTCCCCTCTCCGTCTCCTCCCTCCCTCCCGGCCACCTCCCCCTGTCCGCTGGCTGTTGTCGAGGATGGTTGGCAGTGGCAGAGGGGATGGGAGGGTGCAGTGGCACGCTGCCACTGGAAACCCCCACTTCCTGCTCCCTCCCTCCCTTTCTCCCCTCTTCCCCACTGCCTACCCGTCCCTGCTGGCTGCTTTTTGGGAGGGGAGGTGAGGAACCCCTGCTCCGTTCCCCAACCCCAGTGTGATGGTGGCACTTCATCTGTATCTGTCTGCACAGAGCACTCTGATTAGTTGCCAAGACAACCAATTAGAGTGTGAATAAAGCCTTATGGACCTACAGACTAAGGCTTTTATATAGAGAGAATTATGTGCACAGCTGAGATCAGTCCTCTATAGACCCTCCTACCACTTCATCAGGGGAGGGAAATGGAGAGAAATTTCCAGAAAAGACTGAGGAGGAAGTAGCTGTGCTGTCAATTCTTTGACATGCAGAAGCAGGGGGTAATACACAAGCTGGTATATCTAATACACTAGCAGATAGGATGGCTGTTCTGTCATTCCAATGAAGTGACATTTTCAGACTCTTGCAAATATTTAGACCAGGGCTGGGCAAAATAAAACCCACAGGCCAGATCCGATCTGCAGTGGGTCTTTGTCTGGCCCATGGCAGGTCCCTCAGTCCCACCTGACCCAGGCATAGTCCAGCTGTGGCACATCCTGCTGCCCCCAGGCACACAGGGGAGTTGGGGTGGCTCCACAGCTGGATTATATTTTTAGGCAGCCCAGGTGGCAGCGACTCCTTCTGGCTGCTGCTGCCTGCTGGCCTCACCCTCATAACCTGCACATCCTCCCCCACACCCCACATCCACACACACACCCCCACAGCCTCCCACAAACCCCATACCCACCTACTCATACCCCCCCACCATATACAAGAGTAAGACCTCATTTTGAGTTATTATGCAATCACCTCTCTATACACCACACAAAAACACACACAGTTCAGGACAAAAATATTTTTTTAAATATGTTATTGTCAATGTGTGATTTTTAGTTTATAAGGGTGTCTGTACAAGAGACAGGGGCCCTAAATTGAAGCAGTGGGTTTTTAAAAACACTGCTTCAATTTAGGGTGAAGTAAAACCCTGTGTTGTGTATACCCATGTTTTACCTGCCTCTCTGGCAGTGGAGTGGTTCCTGGGCTGTCATGGGGAGGGGGAATGGAAGGGGCTGATGCTTCCCTCCGTGGCAGTGGCAGTGGCGACACCCGGCTCATGTGGTCCCAGGGGGCACCGCAGCTATAGAGGGAAGGACCGGATCCCTGCGCAGGTCATGCAGACAGGCAGATGCCAGGGGGAAAAAAACCCTCCTTGCAGGTGTTTTAGTTTGCTGCACCCCAAAGTCATTTAAGGCATTTATGCCGCTGAATGTGCTACAGCAGCTGGAATTAATGCACAATACGTCACCAACACATGCAAACACCAACATCTTTATAGCAGTGCAAAAGCAGTTAACCCGCTTTAAAGTGTCATGCACACATGCCCCTCATTTCGTCTGCATGCCCTAATTTGATTTTTTTCTGGTTCCAACATGGCAAACCCCCTTCCCAAAAGCAGTACTTCTGGGGTAAGAGGAGGGACTTCTGGTGGCAAAGATCAGGGGGTGGGACTTTCAGTCCCAAGATGGCAACCAGGGGGGCAGGGCACTTGTCAAGGGGCAGGGCTAACCTTGTGGCCCTTGACAGCTTACCAAAGCTCATTAAGCAGCCCTCCAGTTAAAATAATTGCCCACCTCTGATTTAGAAAAATACCAAAAATGGTGCTTTCATTCATTACCTCCCCTAGAAAGCAGAACTATTTTACAGAGAAAGAGAGGTTAATTCTTTTTTGTCACTACTAGCAAGTTCATGCTAAACAAAATACATATATTGAATATCTTATATAAAATGGGCTTAGGTGGAGAGTGGATGGGTTAATATCAAGAGCTCTGATTTAGCCATGGTCAGTTTGATTTGATGACTAGACATCTATGCGGCAATGTCAGAAGGGCACTGATTCTAGTATCAGGCAAGAGGACATAGATTTGGCATAGCGTGGCAGACCTGAGTCATTCACATAAAGATAATTGTTGTTTTGTGAATGAGATTTCCAAGATATAAAATGTAGAGGGAGAAGAGAGAAGGACCAAAGCCAAGTCCTGTGAAATGCCCATAGAAATTTGCAGGGAGCATGAGGAGCCTCATCCAAAGAACATGCTGAGGGAAGAGTGAACAGAAGAACCGGGAGAGAGGAGGTTTCAAGAAAAAGAAAATGCTCATCTGTGTCAAAGGAGACTTGTAGGTCCAGGAAGATGAAGATGAAGTTCTGGTTCTGAGATATCTGTAGGAAGAGAGCTGTTTCACAGGAGTACAAAGGGTACAAGCTGGAACGGAGAGAGTCAGGGATGAAATTGTAGGAGATGAACTCCAGACACCATTTGTAAACAGCATATTCATTGAACTTAGAAATGAAAGGCACAAGGGAGATGGAGGAATAGATTGAGTAGCTACTGGGTCAAGAACACATCATACAAGGTTTTTTTTTCAATCTTGCATCACTGCAGTGGGGACATAAATCAGCCAACTAACACAAGAATTGGCATCATGTCCTGCATTTGACTTGGGTTGCTTGTGCTCAACACCTCTAAGGATCTCTTCTGCTAAAATTAATTCATAGTGACATTAATTAACTGGGTATCACTGTCTCTGTGAGCCACTACTGAACTGAACCCCTGGATGATATTTAAAATGCTGAACTGCCTTTCAGGCAAACTGTAAGACTAACCCTAACTGCTCATGATCAGTCCCTCTTTGGGATATATCCTAAACAAATTTAAACTCTAATAGCTGCTTATACTTCACTTGTAGTTTCAGCTTTAGAGAATTATGTGCTAAGCCTTGTCTAGTGGTTGCCGGGGATGGCTTCAGCTGGACTGGTGATCAAAATGAACTATGTTCAGCTCTTTGAACTCCATTTCTAGAGGTGAAGAAGTACTCCATTCTAATGACTACATTCTGCCAAAGAGTATGCTCTTCTGATGATGGATTCTGGGCATGAATAAACATATGATGACAAAGATAGGAACTCCAAACTTCAGCTGTGCAGTATTTAATCTAGATAAGTCTCCAGTGGTAAGTATTACTCCTCTCTTTATTACTGTTCTTTGCTTACCAAAAATGCTCATCAAATCAACATTTCCTGTTAGAATACATGAAAAAGTGTAAGATTTCCAGTGGGACATTTTATAGACCTTACTGAGTTGAGTCCTGTGTTTAATTTTTATGGAGTTACTCTGTTCACAAAAGGGGCTCTAAAGTAGGAGCATATGATTTAAAGACATTTACATCTGTATGAGTTACTCATTGCTTGGAGATTACTCTACCATCTGTAGGCAATACAGAATGCCTTCCTTCCCTGAAGAAATTGTATTAGTTATCTAAAAAACTATCAGACTTCTACATCCCAGATGTTTGTTCAATTGGTAAATCCAATAATTTATGACAATCTTTCTGGCAAATCATTTTCATACCATAGGCTTCTAAACCCTTGCCTACACTCTGTTTCTTGTTTAGATTATTGGTATACTTTCATTTTTGGCAGAGAACTTTTTAAATGGGGCACTTTGGGCGCATCCATACAAGCGTGCACATGCCCCTTGCAGCATCTCAAGCCCTTTGAGACGCTGCAAGATGCATGTGTGGGAACAAAAAAACGTAGCACAGGGGCAAATCTGACACCTGGTTATCCAAGTATCTAAAAATGCCCCAGGAGAAAAAAGTAGGGAAGGGCATGGCCTCCTGAGGCAACTGGAGGCTCGGTCCTCCATAGAGATGCCCTGGTAGCCAACCTTTTCTCTGGTGCTGAAGCACACTGCCTGCCTGTGCAGGGCAGGCAGTGGTGCAGGCTGCAATGATCAGGACCTGGGCCCTGTGCCAGGTAAGTAGAGGGGGGAGGCTAGAGGAGGGGGGGACCATGGGAGGGGCACCTCTGCCTGCCCCCCACCCCAGCCCCCCACTCGCTCCCCCAGGCCTCCATCACTCCTCCCCGCTAGCCCCAGCCCCCCATTGCTCCCCCTATCTTTCCCCCGGCCAATCTCAACCCCCAACCACCGCCCCCCCTCCCCCTTCCTCTCCCCCATGCCGGCACCAGCCTTTAGCTCCCTCTGGCTGCAGATCTGGGAGGAGCTGGGTAGGGTTATTTTGCTCCATGTGGCACAACTTGCCCCACAGCAAAATGCATGTCTGAGCATGTGCGCTGAGGCAAAAAGCCCCACCTCAAATTTGTGCCACTTCTATTTGAGCTGTTGCAAGTGCACATGCCCGCATATGTGGACGCGCCCCTTGATTGTATAGCTCTCCCTCAAATATTTCTAGACTAGATAACCTTAGCAATTTAACACTAAGGGAAGACATTATTGGTGACATTAATTAACTGGGTATCACTGTCTCTGTGAGTCACTATTAAACTGAACCCCTGGATGATATTTAAAATGCTGAACTGCCTTTCAGGCAAACTGTAAGACTAACCCTAACTGCTCATGATCAGTCCCTCTTTGGGATATATCCTAAACAAATTTAAACTCTAATAGCTGCTTATACTTCACTTGTAGTTTCAGCTTTAGAGAATTATGTGCTAAGCCTTGTCTAGTGGTTGCCAGGGATGGCTTCAGCTGGACTGGTGATCAAAATGAACTATGTTCAGTTTGCACAGCTGTTTAGGTCCTTGGGACTGATGGTGCTTTATAAGTGTGAAAAACTTGATTATCACTTTAAAGCAGTAGTTCTCAACCTTGTTTGTACCAGGACCCATTTGTAAACATCGATGACCAGTCCCAACCCAGTGCCTTTCACCCCCGACCCTCTGGCCCTCAGGCCCCAAACCCCCAGTGTGTAGGGCATGGGGGGCCACAAGCAGCCCCTTGCTGGCTGGAACTGCCAGCCTACATGGGAAAAGCCACCGTTACCCACATTTTTCTCCTTCAAAGGAGAATCCATTTTTAAAGTTTGTTTGTGACCCTTTCATATATTCTCGTGACCCACTTTTGGGTCATGACTCACGGGTTGATAAATGCTGCTTTGAAGTACAAGGCAATCTTGTTAATCTGGATACCAAATTTTGAACTACTTAGTACCTCAATTAATGAATCTCTCTCAAATATATCCTCACAGATAGGGCAACATGGGGTCATTTCAAAACAAAAGTGTGATTTCCTTTATTCTAATGTGCTGAGAATTATACATTTGTATGCCTCATAAAATGTACATGACAAGTCTAGATTTTCCTCTTTCAGCTTCTCTCCTACTGCACACTGGGAATTGGCACTCCTGGCCAGAAAGTTTGCCAATTCAAACAAAGTTCTATTGCCAAAGGAAGAAAGGAGTTTTAGGCAAACATTACAACATGCTTGGAAGCTCTCTTAGCACATGGATATTGTTACAAAACACTACACATCATGTTCCTGTTTTGGAAATTAATGCAATATTAATTTCAAATAGTTTGGTAATAGAATTCACTGATTGTATTTGTCCTTTAGTTTCCCTTCTTCCTTGTATTGGAAAGGAGTTCTGTGGGAGAAGCCTCTAAAAAACAAATTTTCCCTTACCTTCACATTCACACCTTCCTGGAACCGAGTTACTTGTGTAGCAGGGGGAACGACTCCTTAGAGCAGTAATTCTCAAGCAGGGTGCTGTGAGATGCTTTTGAGAGTGTCATAAATAGGGACCTACTGAAGTCACGATTTCACGGATTCTGCGAAATCTGAACGATGCCCACAAAATGTGCAGAATCTGTGAAATCTATGGAAAAAACATAGTTCTGTAGCAACTCACCAGGGGGAGAGGGGGCTGCCAGCAAGATGGTGACCTCCCCACCCCACCCCTTGCTGCTGACTGTCTGCGTGGGCTGCCTGTCATGTGGTCCTGCCCCTTTCCACCAACTGGCGGCAAGGGGCAGGGTTGCATGACGGATAGCCCTCAACCAATCAGTGGTGGGGGCAGGACCACATGACAGGCAGCCCACACAGACCATCAGCGACAAGGGGCAGGGCCCCTCAGCCACTTAGAGGCATGGGAGGCCCACCACACACCACCTGTGAAATAGCTGCCCAGGCCCACATTCTGCCCACTAAATTTGGGGGCAGCCCCAGTGAATTAGGTAGGTCCCTAGCCATAATGTGCTGCACAACATTAGCATCGATAGGTGTGCAGACACCTACACATGATCCGCAACATGCACCCAGAGATTTCAGGTAGAAAGCCACAGCATCAAGAGCACTCAGACCGGTTCTTTGCACCAAAGGAGATTATTACATTATTTTTTTATAGTAAAAAAATGAGTGACATCTAAGAGCTGGTATTTTCCAAGAGTCTAAAAAGTTTGGGAACACTGTTTTAGAAGTACATTTCATTCCCCCAGTGTAATGAAGATCCATGATGAAGTTGCCACTCATAGTGAAAGCCTTATTAGCTATAGGAGGTTATAGGCACATATCTATCAACCTCAGTTCCAGGCTTACTTGCTCTGGTTAGGAAGCAGTAAAGAAAAATTATACCTGCCCTCAGGAGTGAGAGGCATCATGTTTGTGGATTTTTGTGACCTTGGGCAGAGAAATCGAGCTGAAGCTAAGGCATAGCTAGTAAGGGCACTGCTAAGGGCTGGAGTTCAAGGAGGGAAGGTCCTGCAGCTGCAGCAAGCATTCCATTCTTAAAACATTTAAAAATAGATCAAGGATGAAGCCTTTAATCCCCCCTCCTCAGCACTTTGCTGTGCTTGCTTTAAGTCCGAGGAAGTGTGTGTTGCCTTGGTAACTGGAATGTGTTTGAAATTAAAAATGCAGCCCCTACAACACATATTAGAGTGAACTACATTTGTGTTGGGGATACTCAAGTACTCAGTCAAAAGAGAGTTAGCTGAAAAAGTTACTGCACCCTGGAAAAGCTGTGATAACACTTTCACTCAAGGGTAACTCTGGGGCTCACATGCAAAGAATATTCTCTTAGTTTAGCACCGTTTTATTTAAATGTCTGTAAGCAGCCTAAGGACCTTTTTGCAGGGTTTTACAAAACATACACTGCACCTTTAGAAACTTGGATATGGTATGTGTACTAATGGGCACATTTGCTGTTATGTTTTTTACAAAACTGCTTAATTTTTCTACTGGATTGATCAAATGGCACCTGGTCCCTCTTTGAAACCAAACAGATAAAGGACTTAGAGGTGGGTCTCCTATCTCTGAGTGCAATGTCCTAACCACTGTGCTATCAGCTATTCTGTGACGGGTGGGGGCCTGGGCATTTCCATCTGCAATGTTGAAGCTCTTATAGTTTCATAGTTGGTAGGGTTGGAAGGGACCTGAGCAGATCGTCAAGTCTTGATTTATCCCAATGTGAAGCAGGAAACTTTTGGAAATCAAAAAAAATGTTTGCAGCACAGAGAAATAATTTACCACCAGTTCCAATGCCCTGCCTCATTACAAGCTGTTTTGTGCTCATATAACTAGTGCAGTGCTTTATACTTATGGCACTCATGGGGCATGTCTACGCAAGCTATTAATTTGCAGTAAGCTTACTGAGCAGTAAAATACTGCACAGTAAGCCTTCCAAGGAGCACTTTTACAAGTACTTTCTGTTGGGAAATATGCTCCCACCCTGCTCTGCCTCCCCGCAGCAGGCAGGGGAAGCTCCAGACTCCCATGGATGCTAGCCCATGTGCTATCAAGGTGCACAGGGCCAGTCCCAGTTGGCATAGGGTCAGGAGAGCTCCCCCAGCTGCAGTGGCAGCTGTCTCCTGGCCCTGTGTACATCAGGAGGGGACCTGATGTACATTGGGCCGGGAGCCAACTACCCCTGCAGGCATAGAGCTGCCAGCAAGCTCAGCAGGAGATTCACCAGGAGGTGTCCCAGGTAAGGTAAGGTAGCTGCCAGCAAACTTCCTGCCAGGCAGTGAGGCACAGGGTTCGCTGGCAGGTAACCTGCTTGGCGCAGAGCTAGCTGCTCCAGGGAGCAGGTGGGGGCTGGATTCTCAGCCCCCTCCTGCTCCCTGGAGCAGCTAGCTTCATGCTGTGTGGAGCTGCTCTGGGGGACAGGCAGGAGCTGGTTTCCCAGCCCCTGCTCGCCCTTTGGAGCAGGAGCTGGGACATGGGGTAGAGAGCTCCCTAGTCCTGGCACTGATCAGCTCCCAGCTCCTGGGATGTCCCCTATGGCCCGCTGCAGCTTAGGCCGGCTGGGAGCAAGTTCACTCCCAATCAGCATGTACACGAGTATTATTGTGCAGTAACTACTGCAGTTATTCTAGTCCTTGTGGGCATCTGTACACATGCTCCAGGGTGGGGTGGGGGCATTTTAATTAGAGCAGCTCTTGGAAGCCACTATAATTAAAATACTCACAGCATTTCATGTATTCAGCATCCCACATTTCAAAATGGCGGCAGGAGCACTTTAACTAAAACTTGTTCAACAGGCTTTAGTTAAAGCACTCCTGCTGCCATTTTGAAATGCAGGGATGCTGAATACATGAGATTTCACAGATTTCATAGACATTAGGACTGGAAGGGACCTTTGAAGGTCATCGAGTCCAGCCCCCCGCCTGAAGGACAGGAAGTCAGCTGGGGTCACAGGATCCTAGCAAGACAAGCATCCAATTCTCTTTTGAAGGTATTCAATGTAGGTGCTTGAACCACCTCCGGTGGCAGGCTGTTCCAGACCTTGGGGGCTTGGACAGTAAAGAAAGTCTTCCTTATGTCCAGCCTGAAATGGTCTTGCAGGAGTTTATAACCATTCGACCTCATCATCCCTGGGGGTGCTCTGGTCAACAAACGTTCCCCCAGATACTGGTGGTCACCCCTGATAAACTTATAGGTGGCCATCAGATCACCCCTGAGCCTGCGCTTTTCCAGGCTAAAGAGCCCTATAGGTCACAGGGCACCATGATGATTGACTTCCATCAGTCACCACCTTCTGGGTCTGACCACGGAGCCAATTTCCCAGCCAGCGGATCGTGGTGGACCCAAGGCCACAATTGGCCACTTTTGCCAAGAGGTGATCATGGGATACCAGATCGAAGGCTTTCTTGAAGTCAAGATATATGACATCAATCTCTTCTCCCTTGTCCAGGTGATAGGTCACCTGGTCATAAAAGGAGATGAGATTGGTCAAGCAAGACCTACCTGCAACAAACCCATGCTGGCTATCCCTCAGGATGTTGCCATTGGCCAGTCCATTAAGGATGGCCTCTTTAATAAACTTTTCTAAGACCTTCCCCAGGATAGAGGTCAGGCTGATGGGCCTGTAGTTTGCCAGATCCACTTTCCTCCCTTTCTTGAACACTTGATTAGAACACTCCAGATGACTTGATTAATTAAGTCTGCTCTGATGTGTTCTAATCAGAACACATCGAAGCATATGTAAAGGTGCCCTATATTCATGGGTACTAGCTAACTGCTCAGTAGCCTAATTTACTGCACAGTAAATGGTGTGCATGTATAGACAGTGATGCTTTACTGCCCAATAAAGATTAATGTACTGGGCAAGAATGCATCTTGTATAGACATGCCCATGGAGAGAATTTCAAAAAATCTTGGTGTTAATTACTCCTTAAATTAGTTTAACATACTGACATGGCCCTCAAAATGCTAAGTGATATAAACCCCAAAAATGCTTGCTTTGAAGAAAGAATTTAAAGCTCAAAACTTTATCCATGGCTAGGAGTTTCATGAGACTTCTTTTTCCATCCACTTCATCTTCTGTTTCCCAGAACCAGGCAAACAAACATTTCTGTCCTCATTCTAGTTTTCCCACAGCTGCCTAGTGAAAGAGGCATCAACACTCATGGACTGTTTCCAAACATGCTTTATTGGGACAAGCATGATAAGTAAACTGTACCTTCCTTCAGTACACAGCAGTTTGGACAGCTTACCTGGCTTATATATTCTTTTTTTCCTGCAGAGTAAGTTGCTTTGTGCTGTGCTCTGAGCTCTGCCATTGTGGAAGGATGCTGCTTCTCAGATAGCTGTGGTACCTGCTCTCCCAATATTTCTAATGGACAAGGAAAGCCCCTTAAGTTTGAAAAGTGAAGTGGAAGGTTGGTTGCCTATATTCTAGTCTTTTCCATCCTCCCTCAAACTAGACCTTCCCTTGCCTTAAACTCTGGGGAGTGGGGGCAGTGAAGCACTCCTTAGAGCTCCAGAACTGGAGTTAAACCAAATGGAAACTACAGATCTATCTTACTATTTAGTCATGCCTTGTTCTCTTGAAACTTTTTCCATACTCCCCTCACCCCCCTAAACAGTTTTGTCAGTCTGTATCACTTTCATCACAGCAAAATACACAAAAATCAGAAGATTCATTTAAAGTTGTGACATTTGACAAATAGCACATCTGGACTCCTTTATATATGCCAGTTGGTTTGATACAACTGGGGTACATTTTCAAGCTTTTCTCCATGGACAGGACAGCTAGAAAGTTACTTTTATATATACAAAAAGTCACCATTTCTAGATAATAACGTAACTCTCCTTCTTTGCCCTTTTGCAAACACACTTTTTAGTGGACTGGCTGCCTTAGTTTATGTGCCTGCCACCCTTCCTAAAACGGCTCCAGGTGGAGCACATAAAATATTAAATAAAATCTATTTGTATATAATCCAAACTCCTCCCATTTCATGAGAGTCCTATGAAAATTGTTTCTTTGCAAGGCTTCCTCCCTTCTCCAAAGTCCGGTTAATGGGAGAGCTACCACACACAGGCTGCCACACAAATTAATACACAAAAGAGGGCTGCAGCTCCTAAAATCAAATTTATGAAACCAAAAAGGAAATGTTGTTCAAGCTTCTGTACTCTTGTAAACAGAGCTCTAAGGGAAACAACGAGTCAGGAAAGTTTGTTGCTGCCGAGAAGCCATATATGCACAGATGCATAATGTGTACACATGACACATCTGAAGACTTTAGCTTGAGATGCATTTGCTTTGGTGACAGACTTTCTGTTACTGTCAGAAGAACTGAAGAAGTTTAACATCTGCCATTTGGAAAAAGCCTTGCCTTTCGCATAATTCCTGGACGATCCCTGCTATATCACTAACACTACCCTAAATTCTTTGGGTCTCATGCTAAACTTTTACCCAGCACGGACGATGTACTTCCAGCTCTATTATCAGCACTGGGAGTTTTCATTGCACTGTGCTATGCTAAGGACAATAAATATGGCATACTGTGGCAGTATGATACAGCAAAGGGATTACATTTCACACTGAGCAGAAGTTATACTTCAGACTGTCTTTTTGTGTAAAGACAGATAAAGGCATTTTTGTTTGCTTTCCTTTGTGTTTTGACTATAGCATACAAAGTAGAAAACACTATTTAACTCCCTATTCAACCACAATAAAAAGCTGTATTCTTTCCAGCTTTTAATTGATGCTTATAATAATCAAAACATTCTATTGATACCTGAACAAAAATAGGGTTCACTTTACTCTGTGCAGGTCTCTGATTTATCAGTCACTTGCTTTAATATGATATCACTTTATTTCTAATTCCAATGTCAGATGAGGGACATTGTTAGAAAAAGGTTATATTTTTACATTTCTACATTTCTAACCAAACTGCAAAAGGAAATTGCAGAATGCTACAGAGTCAAGTCCCTGATTAAAGCACAGCTATCTCTATTCTCATAGCCAGATTCCACAGTGTTTTTTGCTGTTCTGTCTATGAATGGTAAGGTCAAAATGGCTATAGAAGCTAATAATATTAAAATTTGTCTTGAAGTGCCATTCATGGCCAACGTATCAATTTAGCATGCACAAAATGGCTGCTTTGTTAAGTGTGTACCACTGTCTTAGCCATGGTAAGCAGTGTTAACTATTCTGTAGTAGAGCATGAGGAATATGACATTGTACTTAACCACTTGAAATTCTCATGTTTCCAAGTAATAAATATGCTCTCATGGAGCCATTGTACAATCTTATGACACAGTAGAGAGCATCCTGGGACAATGTTGATGTCCTCAAGAAACACTGACCCATGAGGAAAAATTACTGGACTTGACCCACTCTGCAAAATTTGGTTTGCCTGTGTTCATGAACCATAAAATATGGACTGTGGCCAACTGCCAGCTGTGATTGTTTGCTGGCAATATACCTGACTGGATAGAACCTGTCCATTGGCTCATTGACTTTGAAACCCCATATAAATTGTTGATCACCAGCCATATTAAACCTGTGTCTAATCACAAATTGAACGAGGGGGCCCTTAGTAGGCATGAACAATTTCAAATCACATTCTTATAGAGTCATATCTTTGCTTTAATTTGCGTAATTTATTTGAAATCTAGGAATTATGTGTTACATTTATTTTTTTTTAATTTTTATTGCATATCATGTATATCAGACTTCAGGTCTTGCAATGAGTGATGCTAAAGTGCGTTAAGGTATTTATTCAAATAAAGAGAACTCTTTACAATAAGATAGCAAAAAATGAAAAGTCATCTATATATGGGTTTACCTAGCAACCCAACACTTTTTTTATTGATTTTTGGTTCCAGCTGAAATGCCCACTGGTGATTACAGGGCAAAGTTCCTTGCTGTGAGGATACATGTATTCATGTTCATAGATTCATAGATTCATAGATGTTAGGGTCGGAAGGGACCTCAATAGATCATCAAGTCCGACCCCCTGCATAAGCAGGAAAGAGTGTTGGGTCTAAATGACCCCAGCTAGATACTCGTCTAACCTCCTCTTGAAGACCCCCAGGGTAGGGGAGAGCACCACCTCCCTTGGGAGCCCGTTCCAGACCTTGGCCACTCGAACTGTGAAGAAGTTCTTCCTAATGTCCAGTCTAAATCTGCTCTCTGCTAGCTTGTGGCCATTGTTTCTTGTAACCCCCGGGGGAGCCTTGGTGAATAAATCCTCACCAATTCCCTTCTGTGCCCCCGTGATGAACTTATAGGCAGCCACTAGGTCGCCTCTCAACCTTCTCTTGCGGAGGATGAAAAGGTCCAGTTTCTCTAGTCTCTCCTCGTAGGGCTTGGTCTGCAAGCCCTTGACCATACGAGTTGCCCTTCGCTGTACCCTCTCCAGGTTATCCGCATCCTTCTTGAAGTGCGGCGCCCAGAATTGCACGCAGTACTCCAACTGCGGTCTGACCAGAGCCCGATAGAGGGGAAGTATCACCTCCCTGGACCTATTTGTCATGCATCTGCTGATGCACGATAAAGTGCCATTGGCTTTTCTGATGGCTTCGTCACACTGCCGGCTCATGTTCATCTTGGAGTCCACTAGGACTCCAAGATCCCTTTCCACCTCCGTGCCACCCAGCAGGTCATTCCCTAGGCTGTAGGTGTGCTGGACATTTTTCCTCCCTAGGTGCAGCACTTTGCATTTCTCCTTGTTGAACTGCATCCTGTTGTTTTCTGCCCACTTGTCCAGCCTATCCAGGTCTGCCTGCAGCTGTTCCCTGCCCTCCGGCGTGTCCACTTCTCCCCATAGCTTTGTGTCATCTGCAAACTTGGACAGAGTACATTTCACTCCCACGTCCAAGTCGCTGATGAAGACATTAAAGAGTATCGGTCCAAGGACCGAACCCTGCGGGACCCCACTACCCACACCCTTCCAGGTCGAGACCGACCCATCTACCACGACTCTTTGGGTGCGACCCTCTAGCCAATTCGCCACCCACCGAACTGTGCAGTCATCCACATCACAGCCTCTTAATTTGTTCACCAGTATGGGGTGGGATACCGTATCGAAGGCCTTCCTGAAGTCCAGGTATACGACATCCACCCCTCCTCCTGTGTCCAGGCGTTTCGTAACCTGGTCATAAAAAGAGACTAGGTTGGTCAGGCACGATCTGCCCGCCACAAACCCGTGCTGGTTTCCCCTCAGCATAATTTGCCCTGCCGGGCTCTCACAAATGTGAGCCTTGATAATTTTTTCAAATACTTTACCAAGGATGGAGGTGAGACTGACCGGCCTATAGTTGCCCGGGTCCTCCTTCCTCCCCTTTTTGAAAATGGGGACCACGTTAGCCCTTTTCCAGTCCTCCGGGACTTGGCCCGTGCGCCACGAGCATTCGAATATTCCCGCCAGTGGCTCTGCAATGACGTCGGCCAGTGCCTTCAGCACCCTCGGATGGAGCCCATCCGGGCCTGCCGACTTAAAGGCATCCAGTTCTTCCAAATGACTCTGCACCACCTCAGGGTCTACGCATGGAAGTCTGGCGCCTTGCTGCTGCCTCTCTACAACCCCAGTGAGAGATTTGTCGCGCCCCTCGCTTAGGAACACTGAGGCAAAGAACTCGTTGAGGAGTTCAGCCTTGTCCCCTCTATCTGTCACCAATTGCTGCTGCCCATTTAGCAGGGGTCCTATTCCTCCCTGGGCCTTCTTTTTACTCCCAATATATCTAAAAAACAATTTCTTGTTGTCCTTTACTTGGGTTGCCATCCTCAGCTCCATGGTAGCTTTGGCCCGCCTAACTGCCTCCCTACAAGCACGAGCAGAGGAGGTATATTCATCTTTAGTGATCTCACCCTTTTTCCACTTTTTATGTGCTCCCCTTTTGGCCCTTAGGCTGCCCTGGATTTCTCTGGTCAGCCATGGAAGCCTCCTGGCCCCTTTCCCTCTTTTGCCTCGCTCGGGGATCGTCTTGCTTTGTGCCCAAAGGATCGTTTCCTTTAGGCACAGCCACCCTTCTTGGGCACCCATCCCATCAAAACTCCTACTCTGCAGTGCTTCCTTGACTAATCGCCTGAGTGCAATGAGATCAGCTTTCCTAAAGTCTAGCACTTTCACCCTACTAGTTACCTTACCCACTCGCCGTCTTATGTTGAATTCTATCATAAGGTGATCACTGTCTCCCAGATAGCTACCGATTTGGAGGTCCCCTATCATGTCATCTCCCGTTGCCAATACCAGATCCAGTATGGCATTCCCCCTAGTGGGACCATACACCTCCTGTGTCAGGTGGAGGTCCTGTACACAAGTTAGAAACTTGCGTGAGCGATGGGACCTTGCTGTCTGCGTCTCCCAGCAGATGTCCGGGTAG
The DNA here is from genome assembly GCF_030867095.1 of Alligator mississippiensis. Lineage (NCBI taxonomy): Eukaryota > Metazoa > Chordata > Crocodylia > Alligatoridae > Alligator > Alligator mississippiensis. The sequence continues at coordinate 51,752,231 of NC_081832.1, forward strand.
TTTAGGTCCCCCATGACTACCGCCTCTTTAGCTTTTATGGTCTCCGAGAGTTGCCTCAGGAGCCCCGCATCTATTTCTTCCCCTTGGTGTGGGGGTCTGTAACAGACCCCTACCACCAAATCCCTTTCTCCTTGCCCCCCATGTAGCCTAACCCACAATCCTTCTACTTCCTCAGCCTCAGATTCTGTCTTGATGAGGGTTGATGTATATTGCTCACTGACATAAAGTGCAACCCCCCCCCCCTTTCTTCCCCGACCTGTCCTTTCTGTACAATCTATAGCCCTCAATATGTACCGCCCAGTCATGGGATGAATCCCACCAGGTCTCTGTTAGCCCCACTAAGTCATAGGTGTTTAGTGCAAGCAGGAGCGCTAGTTCATCCTGCTTGTTCCCCATGCTCCTAGCATTAGTATATAGGCACTTGAGCCCTGCGACTGGTGCCTTTGTTGCCCCCCCGCTCCCAGTCCCATGGGGCCCATTGTTTCTTACAATGAATCTTCATTCAAAGTCGTTAGAGTACTGTTGGACCTGAGGAAATGTTTTAGGTAAGAGGTTATTGCTATTACCAGGTGTTGCTGCAAACTATTATACACGGTGTCTTTGACAGCCCAATAGAAAATGTTGTTATTCGGAGAAACAGAACCAAGTCTGACATGCTCAGCAATGGGATAGTCTGTTTCCAGTTGTTTTGTGTATGGTATGTATGGGTGTGTAAGGGATTGTGGTCTGAGTACAAGGTAGTCTAGTATTTATATTTATTCTTCTTTTCTGTCCAGTGATACAGTCTTGGCTTTGTTTTACCAACTTTTCCTTTACTCAACAAACCCAGCAAATGCATACACCTGGAGGTGAGGTGTTGGTTACCAATGGCAACCATGAAAGGGCCACTTTAAAAAACAGCTGTAGCAGGTTCACCTATCAAGAGGGCAGATCTTCCCTCTGAAGTGGAGGGAAGGCAGTCAAGTCTAACCAAAAAAACCTTGTCATGACTAGCAACATAACCCTGAAGTGACTTAGGCTAGCCCTGAGTTAGGCTAGCACCCCAGAATTAGCTAGGGTATGAGGCTGGGATTATAGACACTGGGAATTCAGCTCTGTGCTCAAGCTCAGCATCTCTTCAAAACCCTGGGTGAGTTGTTGATTGTTTCTGTGCCTTACTCCCTAGAAGTTTGCTAGTACAACTACATTGTTTAACAATCCTTAGAAGCAAGAAACCAAACCTCTCCTCTCCCTCCTTGCCCCCTCCTCTGTAGCTCCATGCTTATCCCTGCCCTCAACTGACAAAACCCACAATGGAGGTTCAGTTATGCTGGCCACAGGCAGTATAACTTATGGTATTGAAGAGAGGGAACCTTCTGATCCAGTGGCGTGACTCGGTCCTTATTGTAGATAGAAATCAATTGTTTTTCAATTGTTTAGGGGTATATTTGGTAGCTGTGTTGGTCCGAGACCATAAGAAATGCAAACCTCTAGAACTCTTGGTTCAGAGATAATAAAAGGTGTCCTTCTGAACCAAGAGTTGTAGAGTTTTGCATTTCTTTAAATTCGGTTTATAACTTCTATGTAAAAATTGAGATGAGAGAGAAATTAAGAGAGAAACTAGAAATCTGAGATTATTAACTATGACCCAGAAAAAAAAATTAATGAGCAGCACATTCCTGCAAAACATTTAGGTTTGGATAAATGACTTCTTTTTTTGACAAAATCTATTCTCTCAACTTCTCCAATCAGTTCAATTAGCATATCATAAAAACTCAGATAAAAAAAAGTCTTCCCCCATAATTCTTGGGTTAAAAAAATATTTCTGGAATGTAACTGTTGTAGAAAAAGCCCTCGTTATGAGTCAGCCATGTTGAAACATGCTTTGTCATTTTTAGAGCATCACTTCTGTCATGTGTTCTAGTATTTTTGGCCTGTGAAGCAAAATGTATAGAAAAAGATGCTCAAGCTCCAGCAATAGTTTTTGAAGAATTGGATATTGAGAAGTTACACTTAGCAATAGAAAGCAAACAGAGTTGTACTTTAGTGTTATCTTGTCTTACAGCTGTAAAATCCTTCATCCAGAGTTCTCTTTCAAAGTTAGGATACTTAACCCTGCGAGAGAAGCATGTTTTATCATGGAATGAGAAAAGTACCCTAAGGCTATATCTCTTACTCTATCATTTTTACTTTTTCCTATTGCTTAAAAGACTATACACTATACACAAAGGCTTGTACAGTAGGCACAAGACTTTAAAAAAGAAACTCCTGCTTGACAGGTTAAATTAAAATAGTCCAGAATGAAAAGGAGGAAGTTGTTGGAGTGGGGCTGCCTGCCTGACTGTAAGCCTACTAAGGATTGGGTGCATGCTTTCCCTTTGCAGCGGGACATGGTTTAGGTTGTGGGTGAGTAAAAAGTCTTTAGTTAGTGGTATTGATACTTGCAGAGAGTGGTTTTCCTTGGAAACTACTGTTGGTGACATGGGAATTCATAGATTCATAGATGTTAGGGTCAGAAGGGACCTCAATAGATCATCAAGTCTGACCCTCTGCATAGGCAGGAAAGAGTGCTGGGTTCAGATGACCCCAGCCAGATGCCCATCTAACCTCCTCTTGAAGACCCCAAAGTCAGGGGAGAGCACTACCTCCCTTGGGAGCCCATTCCAGGTTTTGGCTGCTTTAACTGTGAAGAAGTTCTTCCTAATGTCCAGTCTAAATCTGCTCTCTGCTAGCTTGTGGCCATTATTTCTTGTGACCCCCAGGGGCATCTTGGTGAGTAGAGCCTCACCAATTCCCTTCTGCGCCCCCATGATGGATTTATAGGCAGCCACAAGGTCGCCTCCCAACCTTCTCTTGTGGAGACTGAAGAGGTCCAGGTGCCCTAGTTTCTCCTCGTAGGGCTTGGCCTGCAAGCCCTTAACCATATGAGTGGCCCTCCTCTGGACCCTCTCCAGGTTATCCACATCCCTCTTGAAGTGCAGTGCCCAAAACTGCACGCAGTATTCCAACTGCGGTCTGACCAGTGCCCGATAGAGGGGAAGTATCACCTCCTTGGTTCTGTTCGTCATGCATCTGCTGATGCACGGTAAAGTGCAGTTAGCTTTTCTGATGACTTCGTCACGCTGATGACTCATGTTCATCTTGGAGTCCGCTAGGACTCCGAGATCCCTTTCTGTTTCCGTGCTACCGAGCAGGTCATTTCCTGGGCAGTAGGTGTGCCAGACATTTTTCCGCCCTAGGTGCAGCACTTTGCATTTCTCCTTGTTGAATTGCATTCTTTGTTTTCTGCCCATATGTCCAACCTGTCCAGGTCTGCCTGTAGTTGTTGCCTGCCCTCCGGTGTGTCTACTTCTCCCCACAGTTTTGTGTCATCTGCAAACTTGGACAGAGTACACTTCACTCCCTCGTCCAAGTCGCTGATGAAGACATTGAAGAGTATCAGTCCAAGGACCGAGCCCTGCCGGACCCCACTGCCCACACCCTTCCAGGTCGATACCGACCCATCCACCACCATTCTCTGAGTATAACCCTAGCTAATTTGCCACCCACCAGACTGTAATCATCCAAGTCACAGCCTCTTAATTTGTTCACCAGTATGAGACGGGATACCTTATCGAAGGCCTTCCTGAAGTCTAAGTAAATGATGTCAACCCCTACTCCTGCACCCAGGTGTTTTGTAACCTGGTCGTTAAAAGAGACTAGATTAGTCAGGCAAGATCTACCTGCTACGAACCTGTGCTGGTTTCCCCTCAGCATAATTTTTCCTGCTGGGTTCTCGCATATATGAGCCTTAACAATCTTTTCAAAGACTTTGCCAAGGATGGAGGTGAGACTGACTGGCCTATAGTTGCCTGGATCCTCCTTCCTTCTCTTCTTGAAAATAGGGACCACATTGGCCCTTTTCCAGTCCTCTGGGACCTGGCCCATGTGCTATGACTGCTCAAATATTCTTGCCAGTGGCTGTACAATGACGTCGGCCAGTGCCTTCAGAGCTCCTCGGATGGAGCTCATCTGGGCCTGCCGACTTAAATGCATCCAGTCCTTCCAAGTGACTCTGCAACATCTCAGGGTCAACGCTTGGTAGTCTGGCGCCTTGCTGTTGCCTCCCTACAATCCCATTGTGAGACTTGTCTTGCCCCTCGTTTAGGAATGCTGAGGCAAAGAACTCATTGAGGAGTTCAGCCTTATCCCCCCCTGTCTGTCACCAATTGCTTTTGCCCATCCAGTAGTGGTCTTCTACCGAATGATTTGTGTCTTCATGGTAGAACCAACTGCCTGTTCTTGACAGTCTTTTCCATTCACCGGATACAAAGCTCTGTACAAAATGCAAGTGTTAAGTTGTATGTTGAATATTTAGGCTGGTCACATCTTAGTGCATGGACATTGGAACTATGTATTTGATAGTTTGATATTAAACAGAGTCCCTAAAAGAAGACATTGGATGAAGTGTTACATAGAACAGCTTACAAAAAGATTTCTCATGGGGTCAAATTCTTGGTTTTTATGTGCTGTTTTACATTTTTTGGTTGTGTTGGTTATTGTTCTGTCTGCTGAGTAGTAATCCAAGGTGTGAAACACTTGGCTCTAAATTCAAAATTGAAGTAGAAATAAATTAAACTCATGTAAAAGTTGTATGTTTGTGGGTTAGGAACTTGTTTATGAAGTGGTGGCCTGTCAGTCTTAGCCTGTTCCACTGAGGTTGTTGTTATACTGAAAAAGGCCATCATTTGTTCTAGTGTTAGGGTAGCTTATTATGTTTAATGCTCTGAAGTTGCACCTGCTTGTAGTATTGTTTATATATTAGCCTTATTTAATCATTGCTTAAGTTTTGTCCTTATTAACTTTTTGGTTTTTATTATTAGCTGACTTTGAGTTGTTTTTGTAGAGCTCATAGATACTCATTATATTATAGCTTTTCTTTTTTATCACTGTGAGAAGTTCTTTTAACATAACATAGCAATGGCCTTGTTACTAGCTCCAGTTAACTGAACTTGACACTAACCAACTGAATCAGAGGGATGAAAGAATTGGATATATTAATGAAGGTGATAGGGGAGACCAATGGACAATGCCCAAAGTAAGACACTGCAAAAAGACCAAATTAAGAGGTGTGCTTGTGATGGGTCTGTTAAGCAAAGAAATATGCTGACAGGATAAAAGATGGACAGTACACTGACTTCAGAGAGACTTATCTGAAAGCAAAGAGTCATCAAAAAAGTTAAGTTGAAGAAATGCATAAAAAAAGGGAGCAAGGAAGTTCATTGTCATCGTCATAAATCCAGCCTTCAACACCTGTCTAAACCATTCCAGCCCATGATGTACCCTTTGCTTCCAGGAACCGAGCGGCCATCTTTTCTGTTAAGCAAAGTAACACCTGGAGTTTGATGAGATCATTGTACTTTATTTTTTTAATCTCTCTGAATATAGAAACTGCTAATATAATACTTGTTGTACTAATAAAGTTAGACTTTGATTTTAAGACACTGAGTTGCCTGTACTTTGAATTTTTGACACCGAGTTGTCTTCATTCGTATTTCATATACTAGGGAAGTATCTACTCCAACATACATTTCATTTTCTTTCAGTGTCCTGAAGTAGACTTGCTGGTGACGTATGGGTCAACCTTTATTACACCGTGCATGTGGAGCATGGAACGCAGATGAAGTGAAGCTACTTGAAGCAGGAGAACAAACCCCTTGTTGGTATGGAGGTGAAACCTAACAGCTAGGTGTTTTGGTTTCTACTGAATGATAGTCAGCTTTTACTGATGAACATAAAGTTGCTTTAGTATTCACAACAATTGCTTTAGTATTTGTTTTAATGGTATTTTTGCTCCCAAACTACTAATCTGTAGGAAGGTTTGAATCAGGGGAAGTAAGAAACATGGAATGGGAATCACAGGCTATTCATTTCTGCCTTAGTTCTGCTTGTTAGGAATCGATTCAAAGGAAAAGAAGTATCAATTTCTCAGGGCTCATCCTCAACAGGAACACAATATTAAATGTCAAAAGACCTGTAGTGTTACACTAACTTGATGGCACAGTAAATGATCCATTGTCACCTAACAGACCTCTAGCTGGTTTGCTATTATTCCTATTGGCAAGCAGCACAGCACTTAAACACGAAGTTTCCCCTGTAAAAGAAATTCCAATTTTACTTTCCAATCAGCATCTAAAAACTCCCAATATAAAAATATTAATGGAATAGCAAATTTCCGATCACTTAGAATGTTATATTGTAAATGGTATTTTCAGTTTCAAGGAATCTGGACTAATTTAAGCAAAACTTGAAACATGATTCTGAGATACTATCAAGCATTCAAAATGTAATTAAAATCTATGCTTTCCCTATAGAAAAGTTTGACAAAAAATACTTTGCAACAGGAATTTTTTTTCCAGGAAAAAAAGAGTTTTTTGAGATCTATTAAAGTACTAGACCAGATTTTAATTTTTCTTCTTGGGGAACCAGTTCATCTTAGATGTAGCCTAGATGAATAAATCAGGTTTAAGATTTAAATGAAACCACAGATCTGGACCAATTTGAATTTGTTTGGATTCAGATTTATCTTAGCTCTATGACAGGGTACAGAAGGGGAATCTCATAATGATTTATAGAAATGACTTGTTTCTATGAATGAGAGCACAAGATCTTAAGACTTTCTTTTAACCGGCAGCTAGAACTTTCAGAATCTAGATCACAGTATTGCTGTGATGCAGGCAAGTCATTTCATTTTTCTCTTTATTTCTTTTTCTAAAGAGCTTCTTCAACGTTACAACAGCATACTTAAAATAGCTGTTGGCAGTTTTGAACGAAGAGGGCTGAGCAAGTGCTTCATATTCCAGATGTGCTTCATGTTGAAAACAGATACTCAGAATAAGACACATGAACTGTAAGAGCATTGCATTATGGATACATTACTGATATTATTTCAGATGGTACGAATATTTGACGAGCTGAAAATTAGAGAAGTGGTAAGAGTATTACACCGGAAAGCCAGAAACCAAGTTCAAGTCCCTTCTTTTCCATTCTCCCATATGCCAAGTTAATGGTCTCACCCACGATCTAGTAGCTGTTCTGTTCTCCAGTCTGTCTCTGATTTTGACCAGAAATTCCATCCTGCTCTGCAAGTTCTTTTTTTCTAGACAAAATTTAATCAAAACTGATAAACGTCTATGAAAAGCTTTGGTGTCAAAGAATTTAAATATGCAAAGTTTCATAGTTGTTAGGGTTGGAAGGGACCTCCAATAGCTCATCAAGTCTGACCCCCTGCCCTGGGCAGGAAAGAGCGCTGGGGTCATATGACCCCAGCCAGGTGCTTGTCCAGTCTTTTCTTAAGACCCCCAAGGTAGGGGAGAGCACCATCTCCCTTGGAAGCACATTCCAGATTCTGGCAACCCTTACTGTGAAGAAGTTCTTCCTGATGTCCAGTCTAAATCTGCTCTCTGTCAGCTTGTGGTCATTGTTTCTGGTTATTCCAAGGGGTGCCCTGGTAAACAGAACATCTCCAATTTCTTGCTGCCAGCCCCCGCTCCCCTCAATGAATTTGTAAATGGCCACAAGATCATCTCTCAGCCTTCTTTTGTGGAGGCTGAAGAGATCCAGGTCCCTCAGCCTCTCCTTGGAGGGCCTTACTTGCAGGCCCCTAACATACAAGTGGCCCTCCTCTGGGCCCTTTCAAGGTTATCCACATCCCTCCTTGAAGTGTGGTGCCCAGAACTAGATTGGTGCTGCATAGAGGGGAAGTATCATTTCCCTGGACCTCTTCATGATGCATCTGCTAATGCATGATGGAGTGCGGTTAGCTTTACTGATTACTTCATCACACTGATGGATTGTATTTCATCTTGGAGTCAGCTATGGAGATCCCTTTCTGCCACTGTATTGCTGAGAAGGTCATCCCCTCGCCTATAGGTGTGTTGGTGATTCCTTCTTCCTAGATGCAGCACTTTGCACTTGTCTTTGTTGAACTGCATCCTATTCTTTTCTGCCCACTTTTCCAACCTTTCCAGGTCTGCCTGGATGCAATCCCTTCCCAGTAGTGTGTTAACTTTACCCCATAATTTTGTGTCATCCGATTCCCCCCTGCCCCACACTGTGCGGGGGAGCTCTGCCACGAGCCCTCAGAGGCCACAATCACTGCTGCCAGAACCAGTAAGTTTGGGGATTTAAAAAAAATTTTTAAAGCTCCGCACTCACTGGCTGCAGAGCATGCAGATGACAATATGCTGCCACTTCCAGCTGGGGTCTATGCCAGCACCCAGTCTGCCCAGTGCAGCCTGCACCGAGCGCCAGGAAGGACCCAGTGCTGGCGTTGGCCCCAGCTGGCAGCAGCAGCCTGCTGTCATCCCGCATGCAGATCTGGGGGCCCACACCCCCGGGAGGGTTGCAAGGCTATGCCAGACTCCTCCTAGGGGGAGCGGGCCCCTGGATCTGCGTGCAGGATGACAGCATGCTGCCGCTGCTGCAAGTGATACTAGTTTTGCTTTGAACAGGTTGAGGTGCTGTTTCCCAGAAACCCCTGCACCTATCTCCTTGAAACTTGGCAGGATTCATGGCCTCAGAAGGACCTAGCATCCCTGGAAGTTTCATTTGAATCAGGCAAGAAATGACAAAGTTAATAGGTAGTTTTGTGATTTCCCATTATAGCCTATGGCCGAAACACTGTTGAAATTCCAAAACAGTTTCGGCTGCAATGAAATGGGACAGTGATTTGAAATACTGAAACAAATCCCTGACCCTCTGAAACACTGAATCTGAAATGAAACAAAACACAACACAGCTGTTTCAGACAGTCCTACGAAACACCGCAATGAAACACTGTCCCTCCAAAATGCTGAATCCGAAACCGAAACAAAATGCAGGCTTTTTGCACAGCCCTACTGCACAGTAACAGAGCTATTGCACAGTAGCTGATTACTACTGTACAGTAGCATCACATCACAGTTAGTGCCTGGCAATGCTACTGTGCCATAGCATCTAGTGTAGGCGTGCCTAGAAATTATAGAAGATAAAGGAGTAAAAATCACAAACTTGAAAATTTTCAGTGTTTGTAAGTGTCACACAATTTATAATGAAGCATCAAATACAGAATGTAGCTATTTTCAGATCTGAACTGGAAAAGAGTATCTACTAAATTTCTTGGGGCCCTTGAACTTAAAAGTAAAACAATGCTAGGTGATATTTCCTATTTCTAGTCTTGACAGTCATTACTGTATTACTATACATGTTTGCTAATCTCCCAAGCTAAACAACCCCTTAAAAGTACCTTTGATTTCCTTACCAAACCTATTTCAGTTTTGTATTCCTCTTTTCTGCATTTGGATTACAGTGAAATCCAAGTGAAACTCACATCAAAGTCTGCAAAATAGCCAGTGAGTTTTATGTAGCTAAGTGTCTTGTTCTTGGATGCTCTATAAAGATATAGAATTGTTTGTACTGGTTCACGCTGGTAGACAGCACTTTAGTTTTGAAAGGGGGTAAACCAATCCAATGCAGAGGGAACTAGATGTAGGGACGGCCATGCATAGAGTGAACTGAGTAACAAGCAGCATCTAGATAATTCTGTATACCTCAGACTAGTGGGTGAGCATAGATGTGAGAGAAGTAAGGTGCTACCCAGTACCTACTTATAAGTCATCTTTTCTACACCAGTGCCAACAATGTTTCCCACTTTTCTCCACAAGAAATCAAAACTGGACTGGTACAAAATAGCAAATTTGTTAACCAAGAGTAACATTCAAGGATTTTTCTAAGCTTGCTTGGTTCTGTGTGAGGCCCCTATGTTTGGGTGATTTCCTGTGATGGAAATAAGCTTATATGACTGTTGCTGAAAACGTCTAAATTCTCTCTCATGGTAATGATCCATCACTGGTGATTTTTACTAATACTGGCAACAGGCTGTTCACATTGGGTGTTGTGTCCTACTCCTACAGATGTGAATGAGTCTTTAGTGGGTGTAGCAACTTCCTATCCAGCAACACTAACTACTGCATTTGTATTAAACTCCTGTGATTTATATTTAGTACTGAGAACTTGACAGCAGCCAACAGAGATGGACAAAGATCCACTGTTTCTCAGATGGGGAGCAGACAACTTAAGCTTTAAACTATTTCTTAGATTTAAAAAAAGAATTCTCAATATGTACAACATTTTCCATTAGTGTAAATGATTATGTACACGTATCAAGGGGGGCTATATTAATTCTACTATTGTTTTAATTAGTCCCTCTCTATCTGAATTCAAAATAAATACTAATGTTGATAAAATACCATAGCATGAACGCTCACCTTAATTGTGCAAATTGGCCCAAATAACATGTTAAAGTGTAACATTAACATAGTGCTACCAAGAGGGCTTCAGTTTCTTCAACCACAGTGCACAGTTCAGGGAGAGAGGACTCCTGGAAAGGGACAGCATCCAACTCACGCAGGGGGCCGATCTTCTAGATAGGGCTTTAAACTAAGATCACTGGGGGACAGGGAAACACTGACTGGAGCATGCCTGGGGACTGGCATACAAGAAAGCTCTGAAGCTGGGGACACTAGGGGAGCCACTCTTGCAAGAGCTGAGGGCATGGTTCTCCCTCAGCATGACAGGAAACCAAGGGTCTCAATTAGAGGACTCAAGTGCCTGTATACTAATGCCAGGAGCATGGGGAACAAGCAGGAGGAACTAGCCCTCCTATACTCCAATGGGTATTATGATCCAGTAGGGATTATGGAGACCTGGTGGGACTCCTGACATGATTGGAACATAGCCATAGAGCTCTACACCCTGCACAGAAGGGACCAAGTAGGGAAGAAAGATGGAGGTGTAGCTCTCTCTGTGAGGGAGCAGTATACCTCCTTGGATGTCAACATCAACTCCAAAGATGATTGTCTTGAAACCCTCTGGGTCAAACTGCAGGGGGGGGGAGAAGAAGGCATAGTGAGAGAGACTTAACTGTAGGTGTGTACTACAAACCACCAAACCAGGGGGAGGAGCTCGATCTGGAGTTATCTTGAGAACTGGCAGAGGCCACGAGTGCACGAGACATGGTCATCATGGGTGACTTCAATTATCCAGACATCTCTTGGGAGGAACACTCGGCCAAGTCAGATCAGTCACGTTCCTTCCTGAACTGTATCGATAAGCTCTACCTGACTCAGGAGGTGCACAGGTCAACCAGAAGTAATGCTCTCCTAGACTTGGTCTTGGCCAAAGGAAATGATCTAGTGAGCAACTTGAATATAGATAGTAACCTGGGCAACAGTGACCATGAAGCCATCATATTCACTGTCCATCACAAGGCAGGCAAATCAGCTAGCAGGGTTAAAGTTTTGGACTTCAAAAAAGGGAATTTCAACAAGCTCAGGGCAATAGTAGGGGAAGCACTGCAGGACCAGGGACTGAAGGTGAAAGAAGTGCATGAAGATTGGTCATTCCTCAAGGACGTAATCCTTGAAGTACAAAAGAAGTCCATTCCCATGTGGAGGAAAGACAGAAGGTCTGGGAAACCCTCTTGGCTTAATAGGGAAATCATGGTCATCTTGAAAAAGAAGAAACAGCCATACAAACAATGGAAGCTTGGGACCATCCCCAAGGAGGACTATACAACAATGGCTCACACTTGTGGGGAGCAGATTAGAAAGGCTAAGGTGGTGACTGAATTTAAACTAGCAATGCAAATCAAGGACAATAAGAAGTCCTCCTTTAGGTATGTAGGGAACAGGAAGAAAACAAATGGAAGCGTGGGGCCACTGCTTAACAACTCAGGACAGCTGGTTACTGACACTCAGGAGAAAACTGAACTCCCAAATGGCTAATTTGCTTCGGTATTTCACTGGACTAAGGGGAAAATCATGCTAGATAGGATACAAAATGGGCATGGTGGGAATGACCGCCTTCCTACTGTTGACATTAAGCTGGTGCATGCTCAGTTACAAAAGTTAGACATTTATAAGTCAGCAGGACCAGATGAACTTCATCTAAGAGTGCTGAAGGAGCTCACTGAAGTCATCACGGGACCTCTGGGGGAAACTCTTCAAGAACTCATGGCACTCAGGGGAGGTCCCTGAGGACTCGAAGAGGGCCAATGTTGTGCCCATCTTCAAGAAGGAGAGGAGAGAGGACCAGGGTAACTATAGACCAATTAGCCTAACTTCTATCTCAGGGAAAATCCTGGAAAAATTAATCAAGTAATCTATTTGTGATACACTTGCAGAATGTAGGATTTTGAATGACAGCCAGCATGGCTTTGTTGTGGGCAAGTCTTGTCTGACCAATTTCATCTCCTTTTACAACCAGGTAACTTGCCACCTGGATAAGAGAGACGAGGTTGACATTGTATACCTAAACTTCCAAAAGGCCTTTGATCTGGTATCCCATGATGTTCTCATGGGAAAATTGGAGGATTGTACGCTTAACTGCTTGACAGTTAGGTGGGTAGGGAGCTGGCTGCGTGGTAGGACACAGAGAGTTCTAATGAATCAATCTGTGTTGTCATGGTGAGAAGTGGCCAGTGGTGTCCCTCAGGGGTCGGTGCTTGGTCCAGTGCTTTTCAACATCTTTATCGGTGATTTGGGTGTGGAGGTGAAGAGCTCGCTGACCAAGTTTGCAGATGACACCAAGTTATGGGGGACTGTGATTATGCTTCAAGATAGGCTGCAGATACAGATGAACCTAGACAGGCTAGCAAGTTGGGTGGATCGGAAACAGATGAAGTTCAACATTGAGAAGTGTAAAGTGCTCTATCTGGGGATGAACAATTCCCAACATACTTAAAGGCTTGGTGGCACCAAACTAACTAGCACCATGACTGAAAGGGACCTGGGGGTAACAATAGACCATAGTATGAACATGAGCCATCAGTGCGATGCTGTAGCCAGCCGGGCAAACAGTACTCTGACATGCATCAACCGATGCATCTCAAGCGAAACCAAGAAGTGATTCTTCTGCTTTATTCAGCATTGGTGAGATGGCACCTGGAGTACTGCATCCAATTCTGGGCGCCATACTTCAACAAGGACGTGGTAAAGCTTGAGAGAGTCCAGGGAAGAGCCACCCGTATGATCAGAGACTTGCACAGCAAGCCATATGAGGAGAGGCTGAGGGACCTGGAACTCTTCAGCCTAAAAAAGAGAAGGCTGAGAGGGGGCTTGGTAACAGCTTACCACTACATCAGGGAAATACATCAAGGGCTCGGTGAACAACAGTTTACCAAGGCACCCTTGGGGAAAATCAGGAGTAATGGCCACAAACTCCTGGAAGACCGTTTCAGGCTTAAAACTAAGAAAAACTTTTTTACAGTTAGTGGCCAGACTGTGGAATAAATTCCCTCCAGAGGTGGTGCAATCACCTCACACCTTGGTGGGGGCAGGACTGGGCCCCCCTGTGACAGGGGTGCTCCTTTTCCACCCATCCATCAGAGTTCCCAGCAAAGCAAAAAATGTCACCACACTGCAGCACCTGGCTGCAGCTGGGGAAAAGAGCTCCCCTGTAACCAGGCTGCAGTGCACCACAGGTCCAGGGCAGCTGCAGCGAGACAGTCTGCCCTTCCTCTTCCCCACTCCTACTCCTGCAACCCTCCCCCTGGCCAGGCTGCAGCTCACAGCTGGCCAGAGGGAGGAAGCAGGGCTGGGATCAGAGACTGTCACTGAAAGCTGTTGGGGTGGGGCAGGCCTAGCCAGCACTGGGGCAAAGCAAATGAGCTCTGCCCATGGCTAGAGCACAGTCCCACCCTATACCAGCTGGGATAGTGGCATTCGCTCTCTAAGTTAACCCTTGATGGGATCTGGCACAGATGTTTGATAAAGCACTCTAACAGAAAGAGCTTTAGTCTAATACCTCATCCATTTAGGGTTAACTTAGAACGTGATCAGCCATTTTTAAAGTGCCCTAAAAGCAGTGAACATCTGTTCAGTTATAGCTTTAGAGCACTTTCTAGGCAATTAATGTGTGATGGGTGTAACATCTGTACCTAGCTTTTATCTTTCTTGCAAGTTATGAAATATCTTGGTTTGCATTGTGGGTGAGCAAGGCCAACATTGTTCTGTTTTGGGATTACCTTCCCAGTCTTGTGGGAAGCTGAAGTTGTTTTCATTTCAGTTTTGTAACCTGATCAGAGTACAGCTGTGAATCTGTGCCATGTCCAGTCCTAGCCATTACTTTCTTTTGCAGTTGATACTCTCTGTTTCACTTAACTTTTCTGCTATGAATTGCCTGATGTCCTGTAATACATCAGGACCACCCATCACGCCCTTGTGGAATTGCCAAGCTTTTTTATATTAGCTCATTTAATGTTCTAGTACATCGAAAGAGCAAAAGCAAACTTGCATTTACATAAGCTTTTCTCAGAATCTCAGGAAACTGACATCATCATGTGAAAAAACATCTGTATTTCAGCTTTGGAATCCACGCTTTCATTGCAGCCTGGCTATAGGGAGTCTTTGGTACAACTTCAGGGAAAACGTTTTTCTCTCACTCTTTAAATAGGGATTGAAAATTACTCTCTTTTAAACACAGTCCCTGCAGTCCAGCAATGAGAGGTGTGAGAAGTGAGCAAAGGAAAAAGCTTTTTGAAATATGTTCATTATTTCTTTCAGTGAATACAGCTCTCTGCAGCATTTGAGGTCCATAATGACAGATCTACAGCATCTCAGCTCCTCATCTTTGTGCACAAGCCTCTGCATTGGTTAAAGCTCACCCATTTAGAACATGTGCTGCCCCACTGACTAGCTTCTTTACTCCTGTGTAGCAGCCAGAGACTCCTAGAGCATGCCTCCACTATCTCACATAGACCTGTTCTGTAGCCCTGTGCGAAGCGGCTAGTATTTGCTTTGGATTCGGCCGATTTGGGGGACAGTGAATCAAGTTGGTGATTCAAATCACTGTCCTGAATTGATTCAGCTGCTGAATCTCTGAATCGCCCAAGCCAGGCCCATCCCCCGCCCACTTTCCCAGCCCTGGCTGCCCCAGCTCCTGGCACTTGGCTGCAGGAGTGGTGAATCCTGTGGTTTTTCTATTTTTTTTTCTTAAAGGGCCAGAGCTGGGGTGGGTGGGGGAGCCATGGAGAGGTCTGGGGGAGTGAGGGGGGGGGAGTCGGGGGCTCATGCGGAGCCCCCCACACAGCATGGGTCAGTGGGGGGCAGCAGGGATAGTCCTCCTACCTGGCAGCACCCAGTGAGTCAGGGCTTTTTTTTAAAGCACCGGGAGCTGGGGCGGGCAGACAGCCATGGGGGGAATGGGGGAGTGACGGGGGGTCGGGGGGGGCTGGCAGGGGTCCCCCCATGGTCCCCTTCCCCCGCCCCCTACTTACCAGCTCCGAGTCCAGCTGCAGCTCCCTGCTGCAGCCACCAGGGACTGTCTGAATCATCGAAGCTCTTTGAATCTTTTCCAAAGATTCAGAGAGCTTTGAATCAATTCGGACCTTTTCATTGGTTCCCTGATTCAATTTGGATTCAGAGATTTGGCCACTGAATCGGGCCGAATCTCCTCCAAATCAAATCACCATCCGAAGCTTCACACAGTCCTACTGTTCTGTACACACTCCCTCCCTAAACAGTATTAATGTATGTGGTATAGCTTTAATGCAGCCCTGGCCACACAGCAATATGATGTACTCCAGGTCCAGTGCTGCACCTATTTCTGGAGGCAATAGGTGTGGTGTGCCTCTAGGCAGTATGAATCTGCCCTAACTTTCTGCTGACTGCTTTGTGACTCCCTTGCAGCATGACAAACTCTCCATAAAACCAGTTTCAATGGTGTTTTTGAAAGTGCTTAGATGGAAATGTTCTGTGTAAATACACAATGTTGTAGTATTTGGGATTAGCAAAGATGAAAGGCTTCTGCTTTAACCACCTTCCATCTTCACACTTGTATCTTTTGAGACTTTTCTTTTATGGCTTTCACTTTCCATGACGTCATTCTGTTTGCAGGCAATAGAATTTGTAATAAGTGTTAGTGATGGTAATACATGAGAATTACCATTCTGTCCTCCTAGTGGCTTATGCCCAAAACTTCAAAAGAAAGGCAAGAAACTGTGCAGCAGGCAGTGTAAGAAAAAAAAATGGCTCTGTTCCCTAGCCCATTTCATCATCAGCTGACTCACACTTTGAAACACAAGGGCTTGTACCCTTTCAAAATGCTGAATTTCTTGGCTCAAAAGAGCCCTTGGGGCAGTTAACAATCAAATACAAGTCTTAGCATTCCTCAGACTTCAGTTGAGGCCACATCTCAGTATTTCCTGAAGAGGTATTGACCCACATGAAAATGAGCTAAGTTTATTGTGATGAGCTTAAGGAATGCTTGGGAATAGTTTGAGTAGAATCTTTTAACCTTAATTTAAGGAGCAAACAAAACAGTTTAATTTAGCCATGTCTTGGTAGTAAATCTCCACACTGAAAATGTTGCTCACATCGTTCATTTTGTCCTAGCCTAGTCCCTAGCTTTACCATTTGACTGGGCAAAGACAATGTCTTTGCTGTAGGTGTTGCCTAAGAAATTAACAAACATTCCTCTATTATTGAAGACTTTTTTTTATCTCAGTGTGGGGTGTAGAGCTCATCGCCATCTCTACTGTGGGGTAGTGCTCACCCTCATTTGGATGCCCTTGTACCACAGCTAAAGCACCAGAGTCTCTCACTCTTAGAGCCTATGCATTCTTTTTAGCCACTCTAGGGGTTTCTGTTGGAGGTGGTGGAGGAGGGAAGCTTACTTAGTTCATATGGCAGCATTTTGCCTTATATTTAGCATACCACGAGTATACATTATTGAGATTTTTTCCAGCAATGCCACTCTGGAGGACTCTGCCCTTGTGCCAGCTGTTTGGTTTCCTGGGTCCTAAGATACAGGTTAAAAGATTCTGATAAAATCCTGGAATACAAATGCCTGCAGAGCAAAACTAGTTACAGCAAACACGAGTGGTACAGCTTTATCATTAGCCTGACACATCCCAGATGAGAGAACTTAAAAAGAAGCTGCTCAAGCTGTGGGAAGATTTAATTTTCAAAGACTCTCTACAGCAGGGAACTGAATATTAAACAAACTAGGTATGTGAAGACTTTTCTCTCTCTCCCCAGTCTCTGAGCACTCAATCCAGATTATAATGACCAAATTCAAACCTTGTGAGCAGTAGAGAAATAATGAATGACAGGTATTTGTTACCATTTGAATCCAACCCTTTTAACTGTCATACCACAAGACCTCAATAGGAACTTGGAGCACTTGGTATCTTGTTGGCCTAGGCTGCATATGACTGCATTTTTGAGGGGGTGGTTACTGATGGATGGAAGTTGCTCTGACTCAGCTGAGACCTCTGCAGTTTCCTCCTCTGTGATACTGTAAATCGCTCTGCATTCATGTTTTTCTAGAGTAGAAAAATACATTAAGTCATTTCCTTTTGGTCTTAAACGCATTAACAGAAAACAAAACAAAGGTTGCTTCCCAGGCCACAATAAATCTATCTAGAGACGCATCTAAAAATGAATGTAGGTGTTGGATAATCCTAATTACAGTTTGGTTCTGGCTTTGAGATCTAATTGTGATATGTTTTGGGAATACCCAGGATTAGATTTTCCCAGCATTTCCTCTGGTCATCTGAAAACCCATATCTGTCCCCACGCTGCAATGGGAGGAAAGCTTTCCATCCCAAAATGTGAATCATGAGCTGATATCAATAGCTTTGTAGCTTCTAAGGGCTGCCTCACATTTAGCACCTCCATATTGTGCAGTTAGTGTTTTGATAAAAAGACAAATGGAACAGCCAGTTTGGGTATAAAGGAAATTAACTTGACATACTACCTTGACAATGTGAATGTACCTTAGTCAATGTGGTCTGTGCAGTTTTAACCCCACGGTGCCTGAGAAGTGACTGTGACTTAAGTAGCTGAACCACTTGCCCACGATTTATAGATTCATAGATTCATAGATGTTAGGGTCGGAAGGGACCTCAATAGATCATCGAGTCCAACCCCCTGCATAAGCAGGAAAGAGTACTGGGTCTAGATGACCCCAGCTAGATACTCATCTAACCTCCTTTTGAAGACCCCCAGGGTAGGGGAGAGCACCATCTCCCTTGGGAGCCCGTTCCAGACCTTGGCCACTCGAACTGTGAAGAAGTTCTTCCTTATGTCCAGTCTAAATCTGCTCTCTGCTAGCTTGTGGCCATTATTTCTTGTAACCCCCAGGGGCGCCTTGGTGAATAAATACTCACCAATTCCCTTCTGTGCCCCCGTGATGAACTTATAGGCAGCCACAAGGTCGCCTCTCAACCTTCTCTTGCAGAGGCTGAAAAGGTCCAGTTTCTCTGGTCTCTCCTCGTAGGGCTTGGTCTGTAGGCCCTTAACCATACGAGTGGCCCTTCTCTGGACCCTCTCCAGGTTATCCGCATTCTTCTTGAAGTGGTCTTCATTCTAGACAGTGCAGCCTAGACTGAGAAGCTGTGCTAGATACTTGTGTCACCTCATAGGGGAAACAGGATTTTTTTGTATCTAATCTTAAACCTGTTGGACATTGAACCTGGGAAAACTATCTAACAAAAGCAATTTGCCCCACTTTATTTCCAGGGAGTGGTAACCCAGGTCTAGTTGACCTTTCAGATCTAGAGTCAGACCCATCTGGATTCTGGACTTTGAGAATCCAGGCCAGCAAACAATGAATAGGACTGCAACAGAGAAAAGAAATGGCTATTTGAGGAACACATTATTTTATTAAATATTTGCACTGCATGTGGGCAGCAGAGTTTTAGATTGTTGCCCAATCACCTGCAATACTACCAATGTCATATACTACATCACCTGCCTACAGTGCCCCTCTGTTGTCTATATTGGACAGACAGGGGAATTGCTACATGCAAAAATGAATGAACACTAATCTGACATGAACTCCAAAAAGACCCTTGGGAGAGCACTTTAACCTTTACATACTGACTTGCACAGGAAGTTGCAGAACATAAAATCACCTGCAGACTAGACAGTGTTAATCATGGTTTAAACAGGGACCACAGATTCCTATCCTGTTAACTAAATTAGCTTTTGTGATCCCGTTTATTCCTAAGGATTCTTTACTTGTTTGCCTCTCCCAGCACTGTCCTCCTCCCCCTCCCCCTTCCTGCCTTTTGTATTCGGATAACCCTTTCCATTGTATGCTGTTCTGTGTAGTTCTCATGAAGTGAGCCCTAGCTCTAAATATGTCCTTTCACAGTATTTGATTAAATGAGCTCCAGCTCACAAAACCTTATGATATATATACACACACAGTATAACATATATATACAGTAATGTATTCACCTTAATGCTATATATATAGGTGAATGCTATATATATATAGCATTAAGGTGAATACATTACTCTGTGTGTGTGTGTGTGTGTGTGTGTGTGTGTATTAGGCCTGTGCAAAGCTTTCGTCCCTGATTAGATTTGGCCTGATTTAGTGGCTGAATCTCCAAATCTGAATTGAATCAGAGGACCGTTTAATCTCTCTGGATTGAATTGGAGTCTTCCAAATCAATTTGGAGAGATTTGGAAAGATTTGGTGATTCAGACACAGATTTAAATGTTTTTTCTACATAACTCTAGGTACCAGGTGGCTTGTGAATACTACAATCTTGGGGTGCATGGCATGTCCCACAGAAGCATGGGGGGCTCCCCAGCACGCTCAGCAGCAGACCCAGAAATGGACCAGAAGCACTTCTGGTCCTCTTCAGGGTCCACTGGGGACAGCGCAGGGGCACCCTGCACCCCTCCTTCTTGGCAACTGGTGTCTCCTGGGTCTGGGGGGGCACCCAGGGTCGCCCCATGGCTGATCACTGAGCTGGAGGGGTGCAAGGGCCCCCCCCCATGTGGGGGGGCCCCCACATTCCTGTGGGACACTCCATGTGCCCCAGCATTGCAGCATTCACAAGCCATGCCTGGTACCTCGAAGTATGTAGAAAAAACATTTAACGCTGTGTCTATGTCTGAATCGCTGATTCTCTGAATCGGCATTGAATCTTCAGATTCGGATTTGGCTGAATCAAATCGGGGACAGTGATCCAAATCAACAAATTGAATCACTGTCCCTGATTCAGGTCAAATCTGAATCTGAATTGAATAGGGCCCATTTTGCCCACCCCTAACAATATAGTTTGCAGGCTGGATCCGGCCCACCAGGCATTTCCATCTGTCCTGTAGAGCCCCTTCAAATCCCTGTAGGATGCTTGTGGGTAATGGCGGCTGCCTGCCTGAAAGTCTCCAGTGGTGCGTAGCGGCATGAGCCACCAGCTGCAGTCACCTTGGTCTACTTGGGTTGTGGTTGCTAGGCAACCAACCCTGACTCCAGCCTGACTCAGCCGGCCTTGCCCGGCCCCTAGCTCAGGCCAGGCCTGTAACTTGAGAGGGGCAGAGGGGCTAGGCCAGATCCCGTGGCACTGCTGAGGGGAAGCAGTGCCTGGGCTGGCTTCTGCCTCTCTGTGCGGGACTGGACAGGATCTTGCCACCCAAATAAAGGAAAGGGGGTACTGGGTGGGCTTCCACTGCATCATGCTGCTCAGGCTGGGCTGGGGTGGCGCCAAGGAGGGGAACCAGCAGCTGGGCCAAGCAGCACACGACTGAAGCCAGCCTAGCCGCAGATTCCCCACATGCCACTTGGGATGGGCTGGGCCTGGCCAGGTCAGCACCAGGGAGGAAAAGCAGTTGCTGAACCACCTGCCACTTGGGACCAGCCAGGATGGGATGATGCAAGTAAGGGGAAGGCAGGGCTGAGCTCTTTGCCACTCTGGCTGGGCTGGTCCCATGCAGCATGTGGCTAAGCCACCACTTCCCTTCACTGGTGCTGACTCAGCTGGGCCTGTCTTGTCCCAAGCAGCACTTCGGGAAGCTGTGGCTGGGCTGGCTTTGGCTGCATGCTGCTTGGAATGGGCTGCGCCTGGTTGGGTTGGCACCAGCGAGAAGAAGCAGTGGCTGAACTGCCTGCTGCTTGGGACCAGCAGGGATGGGATGGCTGAGGTAAAGGGAAGCCATGGTTTTGCCTCATGCTGCTTGGGCTGGGCTGGGCTGGGCTGGGCTGGCACCAGGGAGGGAAAGCCACAGCTGAGCCAGTCCCAAGCAGCATATGGCTCAGCCGCCACTTCCCCTCACCAGTGCCGACCTGGCTGGGTCCAGTCTGTTCCGAGTGGCACACAGCTTAGCCGTGCCTTCCCCTTACTTGCACTGGCCTGGCCCGACCAGGCTGGCACCAAGGAGGGAAAGTTGTGGCTAAGCCAGGTTTGGCTGTGGGCCACTCAGGATGGGGTGGACCCAGATGGGTTGGCACCAGGGAGAAGTGGCGGCTAAGCTGCTTGCCACTTGGGACCAGCCAGGACAGGCTGGCTGAGGTACGGGAAAGCCATGTCTCTGCCACGTGCTGCTTGGGCTGGGCCGGGCTGGCAGCAAGGAGGGAAAGCTGTGGCTAGGCCAGTTTTGCCGCGTGTTGCTCAGGACGGGATGAGCACTGCCAGGTCTGCACTGGGGAGGGAAAGCCATGGCTGAGCAAGCTGAGCCACCTGCCGCTCAGGAAGGGATGGGCCCTGCAGTACCAGATGGGCTAAGCTGGTGCTGGTGAGGGGAACCTGGGCCTGGGCTGGCTTCTGCCATGCCACAGGAGGCGGGCTTGGATAGGCCAGGCCATGCCAGAGCCAGTGAGGGGAAGAGGCAGGGGGTGGGGTGTTGGCCAACTTTTGCTGCCACATGGGGCCTGATGGGGTGGGCTGGGTCCTGTCTTGTGGGATAGATCTATGGTTTCCAGTGCTGATGAGGGGAAGGGAGGCTAGGCTGGCTTCTGGCAGCCTGCAGGTAAGGAGGGGCTGAGCTAGGTCCTGCCACGCAGGTGAGGGGAAGGGCACACTGGGCTGGCTTCTCCTGCACTGTGGGGTACCAGCTGCTGCCCTGCAGCTGGGCACCTTGCTATTATACTATGACCTCTATGTACACTATTGTACATAGTAAATGTACAATACATCTGTAAAACACATGTAAATCAGGACAAAAATTTTAAAAATGAAATTAATGAATGTTGTAGTAAATGTTTGATTTTTTTAGAATATAATTTGGTATTTTTCTGCTTCAGGGATGGCAAAACCCCTTGCTGAAAGGAGTATTATCGGGGGGCAAGGGGAGGGGTTTCTGGTGGCAAAGGTCAGGTCCCAGGGAGGGTGGGACTTCCAGTCCTAAGATGGCAACCAGGAGGCAGGGCATCTGTCAAGGAGCAGGGCTACCCATGTGGCCCTCAATGGCTTGCCAAAACTTGGTAAGCAGTCCTCCGCCCAAAATAATTGCCCACCACTGAGCTATAATATGTTATGATAGATATTTCCAGTCTGATGCTAATACTTTTCCCTCTTTGAAAGGATCTCTTCCCTTCTGTATTTATTAGGGGTACACCAACAGAGATTTTGGGGGCCAATACCAATAGCCTATTTTTAAAGAGGCATATTGGCTGATACTTATCTGATTTCCAATACAGCTGCATCCAGCTGATAAGTCTGATGTGATGGAAGGGAAGGGGGGAGGGAAGAGGCAGATCAAGGCCCCTGTAGTGAGGGAGGAGTGAAGCTGAGGCTGTGGCTGGGGCTGAGCTTACGCAGACAGGGCAGGGCGGGTGCCTCATAGTTTCATAGTAGCTAGGGTCAGGAGGGACCTGAACAGATCATCTATCCTGACCCACTGCCATAGGCAGGAATGAATGCTGGGTTCACAAGACCCCAGACAGGTGATCATCCAACCTCCTCTTGAATTTGCCCAAGGTAGGGGCGAGGACCACTTCCCTGGGAAGTTGGTTCCAGATTTTGGTCACCCTAACTGTAAATATTGCCTTCTGATCTCTAACCTAAACCTATTCTCCATCAGCTTATTACCATTGTTCCTTGTCACCCCAGGTGGTGCTGGGGAGAAAAGTGCTCTGCCTATTTGCTGTTGATCTCCCCTGATGAGCTTGTAGGCAGCCACCAGGTCCCCCCTCAGCCTCCTCGTGCTGAGGCTGAACAAGTTCAGGTCCTTCAGTCTCTCCTTGTAGGGCCTGTCCTGCTGCCCTCTCACCAAGTGGGTGGCCCTCCTCTGAACCCTCTCCAGGCTGGCCACATTCCTTTTGAAGTGCGGCGCCCAGTACTGGATACAGTACTCCAACTGCGGCCTGACCAAAGTTGCGTAGAGGGGGAGTATCACTTCTCTGGACTGGCTTGAGAAGCACCTTTGGATGCATGACAAGGTATGGCTGGCCTTGCTGGCTGCAGTCTGGCATTGGTGGCTCATGTTTATCTTGGCATCATTATTGACTCCAAGATCCCTTTCTGCCTCTTTGCTTTCAAGAAGGGAACTCCCCAGCCTGTATGTATGCTGTGGATTCCTTCTGCCAAGGTGCAGCACCCTGCATTTGTCTACATTGAATCCCACCCTATTCTCATCTGCCCACTTTTGTAGTCTGTCTAAATCTAGTTGCAGCCTCTCTCTCCCTTCAAGTGTGCCCACCTCGCCCCACATCTTAGTGTCATCGGCAAACTTGGACAGCATGCTTTCCATCCCCTTGTGCAAGTCTCTGATGAAGATGTTAAACAGTGCGGGCCCAAGGACTGAGCCCTGGGGTACCCCACTGCTCACATCTCACCAGGTTGAGTACAGCCCGTCCACCACTAGTCTCTGGGTGTGCCCCATCAGCCAAATTTTTACCCATCCAACTGTGCAGGCATCAATGCCGCAGTCACTTAATTTATGGATGAGGATGGGGTGAGAGACAGTGTCAAAGGCCTTCTTAAAGTCTAGAAAGACTATGTCCACAGCAACACCATCGTCCAAGGATTTAGTTACTTGGTCATAAAAGGCAATCAGGTTGGTCAGGCAGGACGTGCCTTTGATGAACCCATGCTGCTTGCCCCTGAGCATGATCTCCCCTGCAGGCCCCCCACAGATGTGCTTCTTGATGATTCTCTCCAAGATCTTCCCGAGCACCGAGGTGAGGCTTACAGGCCTATAGTTACTTGGGTCCTCCTTCCTCCCCTTCTTGAAAATAGGGACCACATCAGCCAGTTTCCAATCCCCCAGCACCTGGCCAGATGACCACGAATGCTCATACAGCCGGGCCAAGGGCTCCGCAATGATCCCTGCCAGCTCCCTCAACACCCTTGGGTGGAGGGCATCTGGACCTGAAGATTTAAAAATGTCTAGCCCTTCCAGAAGATCCCTAACTACATCTGTGCTGACTGAAGGCTTGATAGAGCTATCCCCAAGATTGTCCCTACTTCTGGTAGGTGGGATATCCTGGTCCCTGTTCAGGAAAACAGAGGCAAAGAAACTGTTAAAATAGCAGCTTTCTTGTCTGGCGTGGCCACCAGATTACCGTTTGTGTCTTGCAGGGGCCCTACATTGCCTGGTGCCTTCTTCTTGCTCCCAATGTACTTGAAAAAGGACTTTTTGTTGTCCTTAATCCTGGACGCTAGCCTGAGTTCCATCTCTACCTTGGCCTTCCTAATAGCCCTCCTATACTCCTGGGCTGAGAAGGAGTACCAGAAAGAGCCTGGTACAGCCATGGCCCTAGACCGCAGCTGCAGGCCACCCTACCCACACCCCATGCAGATCCAGGGGCACCCCCCCCCCATGCCCTTCTGAGGTCCGTGCAGTGGTGGGAGGTGCTCCCCTCCCCCACGCCCCCATGGAGCCCCGGCTCCATCCTGTGCCCCACCCCACATTGGCTGGGCAGCCTCAACCTCAGCCTCAGCCCCAACCCCAGCCCCAGCCCCAGCCCCACTCTTCCCTCACCATAGGGGCCTTGATCTGCCCCACACCCCTTCCCTCCCCGCTCCCCTTTCACTGCAACAGACTTACCAGCTAGATAAGCTCTCCAAGTACTTCTGGTCCATTTCTGGGTTTGCCACCAAGCACTTGGGGGGGGGGGCGGGGGGGCTGATCTCCTGTGGGATGCTCCATCCGCCCTAGCATCACAGCAATCACAAGCTGCACTGGTACCTCGAGGTATGTAGAAAAAACATTTAAAGCTATGTCTGAATCACTGATTTCCAAATTGGCATTGAATCTTCAGATTTGGATTCAGCCGAATCGAATCGGGGACAGTGATCCGAATCAATGAATTGAATTGCTGTCCCTGATTCAGGCTGAATTTAAATCGAATAGGGCCTGCTTCACACACCCCTAATATTTATGTATTTAGACAACTGCCTGACATTCTGCAAAGTTTGAACATCTATAGTCACAGTTAAGCATGTTTTTAATGCAAACAATTTTACTGGAAGGGGTCTACCATTATCCTGATTTAAGTTTAGTAAATCAACGGAGGAAAAAATAATATCATAATTGGATTGTAGGTCATTCATATCAGTTTTCATAACTGAATAAATCTGCTATTTTTGAATAGTTTGTATGAATCATTTCCAACTTCAGGAACAGATATGAATAATAATAGGCCTAAAATCTGTTCCTGAAGTTGGAAATGATTCATACAAACTATTCAAAAATAGCAGATTTATTCAGTGATGAAAACTGATATGAGTGACCTACAATCCAAATAAGCTAAATGTTAAATTGTATCCTCAGCTTGCATGAACTAGTATAGCTCAATTGATTTCCATACTATTTTTTTCAGCAGTGCTACATCAGTTGAATTCTGGCCCATCATAAGCAACAAATACTAAGAGACTCTAGCCATTATATTCATACTGGTAATTGTCAGACTCTGGTAACATGGATGAAAGCAATTCTTGAAAGACAGTTAAAGATAACGTTAATATTATCTTCAATGGTCTTTCTCATATTTATGGAGACAAAAGAATCAAACCCAGAGCAAAGCTGTAGAAAAATAAATTGTGATAAAGAAATAGCATGATAAAGTAATCAGCTGATCCCAGACAAAGGAGTTACTTCTGCAGTGTAACAAGCAGCATAAGATACTCAAAAGAGCATTAGCAGATTACAGAATGAACACTTGTTCTTGGAGCTTTTCCTTCAAAGACGGAGGATGAAGCAGTTCTATTCCTTGCAAGTTTGTTTTACCAATTGGCTTTACATGACTCTGGGTGTGTCTACACAAAACATTTTACTGCACAGCGGACTAATTTGCTGCACAGTAAAGCGTCACTGTCTACAGGTACACAGCAATTCAGGTGAAGTAGACTAATTTACTGTGCTGCTAGATAGTCCTGTCAGATACAAGTGGTATCTGACAGCATGGTAGATTACTGCACTTAAATGCATGTGTAAATGGTGACATTGGGAATAGTTTACTTTGGCTCAAATTGAGCCGGAGTATATTCAGTCACATCAATTGCAAATGTAGACATGCCCACTGTGTACCAGTCAAGGTACTAGAGAAATTAGGACTGACAAATTGGATCGCCATGTCTTCTTATCAATCAGGACAATCCATGCAGTAGATCTTCCAGGTGCTTGCAACAAAGGCTATTAAAGTAAATAAGTACCTAACTAAAGCTCAGTAGTGTTATGGGAAAACATGAAATTGGTTGTTCAGTCTGTTCGCAAATTATCCAAGTAAATTTCCTAAGCAGAGGGCACATCTACATGAGATGCTTTACTGCACAGTAGAATAAGCTACTATACCATAAAGCATCACCGTCTACACACACGTAGCCTTTACTGCATAGTAAATTAGTCTACAGTGTAGTTAGCTAGTACCCATAGATACAGGTACTAAATTAATTGTGTAATAGCTACTGCACAGAAGCGCACATGTAGATGCTGACCAGAAGCAAATTTGCAGCTGGTCAGCCATACCAGCAGGGGCCCAGCTTCCTGCCTGAGGCACAGCCATGTGTCTGGGAGTTCCTTCAGCCACATGCTAGGGATGGCTCCATAGCTGGCCCAGGCTAACTAATGTTTGGCCCTGGCCTGAACCCTGGAGCCTGTGCCTCCAGCTGTCTGGTCCCCAGGCACCGTACTCCTCTGCTGTGGGCACAGGCCAGCCACAGCAGCACCAGAGACTGCATCTCTCCCCCAACCCTCCAGGCCCTGTGTCTCCAACTGCCTAGTCCCTGGGCACCATGCCTCTGTTTTAGGCGTGTAGCAAGCTCCAAGAGCACCCAGAGTCCCTGCCTGAGCCCCTGCCTGAGCCCCTGGCAGTCCTGAGGCAGCAGAATCTCCAATGCTAGAGACATCAGCCTGGGGCCCCAACTGGACATAGCAAGAAACCCACAACCTCACAGCAGTCTGGGGTGAGGCAGACATGCAGTGTCAGGTTGGCTGGGGCACACAGGCAAAAATCCAGCCAACCTATGAGGCCATAGTGACCTGCATGTAAGAACACGGCTATGAGCAGTTTGGTTGGCAGTATCACATCAAGATCGAGACTACATCATCAGACCACAACTAGCAATCTGGGGCTGCCATTTATCCTGGCCATGAGGGCTGCCATGTGTACTCCAGCAAAGGTGGGCTGCCAGACCCAGTGCTGTGGGCCAGTGCTGATGAGGACTCTCTGGGGCAGGGCCCCTCAGGGCACCAGCAGCAGGACTCAGCACATGGTACCCACCTTCAGCCTCAGCTGGCAGTGCAGGCACCCCAGGCCGACACCTGTCTTGCTGACTCTAGCTACACACATCAAGCAGGGAGGCCAGGCTGGGGATGGCCCCTGTGACAAGCAGCTCCAGCCCGGAGGGGACCACTGCCTGGGCAGCCAGACACTGTGTAATTGTGACCCAAGACACTGCAGGCAGCTACACCAGTGACAGAGTTAGACTGCTGGGACTGCCAGCTATGCCCATGCAGTATAAGCCCTGGGTTCACCAGGGAGGAGGAGTGGGAGGTGAAGGGTTGCTGTTGCCACCCGTGCTCATGCCATCTCACCCACCTGTCCCTGGGCTGCATGCCTGGAGTCAGGGGCCCTGCAGCGGGGAGTCAGGACGCAGTTCAGAACTTTACTGAGCAGTTAGCCAGGCACCTGTCACATGCAGAGAAACTTGTCAATGGCTATCTCCTCAGCCACAGGGGTCAGGAACTCATAGCATAGGCAGAGATACCCCTCAAGGTAGTGGTACACATTGCAGGGAATTACAGGTTTGCCTGGGGTGCCATCAAAGTTGAGGGGGCCCTGTAGGGGCCCCGACATGCGATGCCTCTCTGGAAAGGGCTGCTGGGGGAAGGGGAATATCACCAGCTCCTTATTCCAGCCAGGTGAGAGCCCCTTACTCCCTGACACTGGGTGCCGCAGGTCTGGTGGCAGAGGAGCAAACTGCCTGGCCTGTAGGGAGGAGAAGGTGGGGAGTCGGTCTAGAGCTGCTGTGGCAGCTACCAGCAGCAGTCAGCCCTGGCTTGGCCTGGGTAGGGGACGGGGAAGGCAGGCTGCCTACCAGAGGCAGCCCACCTTACCCTGTGAAGTGAGTGGGGATGGAAGGCTCAGCTGGTGGCCACCTGTGGCAGAGCCTGCCTGGCAAACTTACCATAGTCTCTTGGCATGTATGTGCACACAACTTCCGATTTGAGCATGGGAGGTAAACAGCCCCTCAGTACAGTGCATGTTCTCTCTGAATGTCTCAAAACTGTGGGATGGCCAGGGTAAGGGTTGAATACACACCCAATATTAGCATAATCTTGTGAAGGAACACCTTGAGAAGCTGGACACTCATAAATCAGCTGGTCCGGATAGACTGCATCCAAGAATGCTAAAGGAACTGGCAGACATCATAGTGCGGCCACTGGCAAGGATATTTGAGAATTCGTGGCACTTGGGCAAAGTACCTGAAGATTAGAAGAGGGCCAATGTGGTGCCTATCTTCAAGAAAGGGAGGAAAGATGATCTGGGAAACTACAGGCCAATCAATTTGACTTCAGTCCCTGGAAAGATCTTGGAAAACATTATCAAAGAAACCATTCTTAACAGGCTAACAGAAGGCAACATTCTGAGGGATAGCCAGCATGGGTTTGTTGTGGGTAGGTCTTGCCTGACCAATCTCATTTCCTTCTGACCAGGTGATGCATCACCTGGACAAAGGGGAAGAGGTTGATATCATATATTTGGATTTTAAAAAAGCCTTTGACCTGGTGTCCCATGATGTCCTCAAGGAAAAATTGGGCAACTGTAGCCTGGACTACCCTACGGTCTGATGGCTGGGGAACTGGGTCTAAGGTCAGATGTAGAGAGTGGTAGTTGATGCAACTCAATCAACATGGCACTCAGTGACCAGTGGTCTCCCCCAAGACTCCGTTCTCAGACCTGTACTCTTTAACAACTTTATAAACAATCTGGACTCTGATGTCAGAAGTGGACTAGGTAAAAAGTGGCTAGTTTCCACCAAACTTTGGGGAAAAGTGTCCACACTTGAGGATAGGCTGTTAAGCCAGGCCGACCTCAATAGACTTGCAAGGTGGGTGGATATAAACCTGATGGCATTCAATATGGAGAAATGCAAGGTGCTCCACCTCGGGGGGGTGGGAGGGAAAAACCCTGCATCACTTATCAACTCAGCAGTGCTACACTCACCAGCACCGTGGCTGAAAGAGACTTGGGGTCATGATTGACCACAAGATGAACATGAGCCACCAATGTGATACCACAGCTGTCAAAGTGAACAAAACTCTGTCTTGCATCTACCAATGCTTCTCAGGCAAGACCAGAATGTCATCCTCCTGCTGCACTCAGCCTTGGTGAGGCCGCAGCTGGAGTTCTGTATCCAATTCAGGGCTCCACAACTCAGAAAGGATGTGGAGAAGTTTGAAAGAGTCTAGAGGGGAACCACGCGCATGATCAGAGGTCAAAAGAACAGGCCTTTTGAAGAGAGGCTGAGAGCCATGGGACCCCTAAGCCTAAAGAAGCACAGGCTCAGGGGGAACTTGGTGGCAGCCTATAAGTACATAAGGGGCATGCATCAGGATCTTGGAGAACTGTTCACCAGAGTACCCCAAGGGATGACAGGGTCCAATGGTCACAAACTCCTGCAAGACCACCAGCAGTGCACACAGAACCACACCCTCCTGCTGGACCGGCTTGTCACAGTGGCAGAAGAGTGACTCATGGACTCAAAGGCCTGGTCTGACCAGAGGCACTTTGTCCTCCTCAAGATGATGGCTGAGGCCTAGGAGTGGCAGGCTGCCATGGTGCTCTGGGCAGTGGAGGCAACAGAGAACCACCAGGTGCTGGATACCATCCTGGCTTTAGCAGTCACCTTCATGCTGCCTGGCACTCAGACCCTGAAAGCTGCCCATTGCCCAGTGCCAAGCCCCCCCAGTGATTTTGAGATGAAATCCAGGACCACCTGCAGTGGCCAGGGTCCCCTGCCCTTTAGCTGGCTCTCCTGGTGGCCTGGCCCCCTGCTTGGGCCACTGCTTACTGCTCAGCCAGATGCCATGTGGCCCCTGAGCAGGAGCTACCTGCAGCAGGGCCAGCTCCTCATGTGGGGCCTGCTGGCCCTGGCCCCATGGGGGAGTAGGCTAAGCAGGCTGGACAGTGCCCACTCTTGCCCCTGGATGAGCCCCCAGCCTGCTAGCCTTGCCACAGCATCTGCACCCACAGTAATGCTACCAGCGGCCTGGGTACCAGATGCCTTTCCTTGGGATACATGCCATAAGTGCCTCCCCATCACTGTCCATCCTCCCTAGCCTGCCTCCCCCCACAATTCTGAAAACACATTGAAAATGCATGTACAGGAAGCAGGATCTTTATTGTTGGTGCACGTTGAGGTTGGGGTTGGGGTTGGAGGGGAAGTGTGCTGTTGGGGAAGGAGGGGTTCCATTGTTGGGGGGGTCTGTTATTGTTTGGTGGAGAGAAATAAGGTTTTGTTTGGTGTTTTTGCAAACTGTCTGTAATGTGCATGGTCTAGGGTTTGCCCTGTGGGCCTGGGGCCCATGGACAGCTGCCTAGGTGTCCTACTGCAGGAGATGAAAGAGGATGTGATTTGCAAGTGCCTTGCAGACACAGTGCCCTGTCTGCCACTTCCAGGAGGAAGGGTAGGAAGCATCCATGGCATGCTGGCCACAGGCTCCCAGGACAGCACCCCCTGCTAGTTTGAGTCTGTGCCCCCTTGGAATCCTCTGCCAGGCTGAGCCTCCCCCCCAGAGTCCCCTGGTACCTGGGCAGCTGCTGTTGGAGACCTGCAGCTCCCCTTGGCTGGGAGGCAGAGCAGGGCAGGAGCAGGCCTAGATCTGCCTACTCTCATAGCAAATCTGCTCCCAATGGTTTGCACGTGTGGATACATTTCCAGGGAAGGCTTATTTTACTGTGCAGTAAGCCTAAATCTCATTAATAGCATGTGTAGATGTGCCCTCAAGAGACAGGTAGTTAGCCCCATTAATCTTAAGTCAGACAGAAGGCAGGGAAGAGATTCACCTTATGGACTAACTAAATCAGAGATGCATAAGGTTTCATGAGCCTCAAGTCACATCACTGGATATTATGAGAAGACATATAGAGAGAGCAGGCTATCAAAGAAGAGTGGAGATTTAAATAGAAAAGACAAGGCAAAAGGATAGAAGCCTTTCTCCCCCTTCCTTCCCTTGCCCGTCCTTGTTCTCTGTATTTAAATTACTACTTCTATTTGATAGCCTGCTCTCTGCATGTCCTCTTATAGCATCTGATAAACTAAGTTGTCACTCACCAAAGCTTATTTTTCCCTGATTCAGTTAGCCTATAAAGTGAATTTCCTGTATTCAACACTGCAGTAGATCTGTTGAAACACTTCCCGCCTCCAAATAGAAAATTTTAAATAACTACCTTGTTTTTGTCGCTCCTTTTGCAGTCAGAAGCATAAACAGTGCAACATTTTCTTCAATATTTTAATAGATTTTTAGAATAGATTTTTAGACTGCTTCTGCCCAGATTATGTTCAAGATAGTGAATGACTTCAGGACAGGAATATGTACAATGGGGCAAATAAACAATTAATAAATATATAACGCAGAGAGAAAAGCATATTTTGAACACCAATGATGTTTCACACTTACTCTTACTTCAGAATACCCTTTGCCAACTTGCGCAACAGAAACATATCATGTGATACCAAAGACAAGCTGTCAGCCTGTTTTTGATTGTATGCCAAATACAATCTGTAGCCCAAGGATTACTCACATTTTTTCTCTAAACTTTTGAAAAATAGAAACAGTCAACTGCTAGTGAAATTACTGGACTCTGGGAGGAAAAGAAGCTCAGTTAATTACTCTTTCAGCATCCTCCCCCCCCCCCCAAAAAAAAACTTCTTTCCCTTTCCCCACAAAATAAAATCCCAATTTAAATTGTCTTTATGAAATATGTAAGAAAATTGTGAGTTATTTGCTCAAGTAGTGGATAGTCAGTTCTTCGTCCATTACTCTGTCTTCAGCTTCTTCAATAGCTTTGGAGCTCTACTCTGAATTGTCCCAGTCCTTATACCATTCTTCTTGAGCTCCAGTTTTCCAGAAATGGATGTTGCCCACTGTCTACCTGGTACTGCTATTCATAAGAAAGCCTCAAGTCTCCCTGATGTGAGGCTCTGGTGTCTTCAAGATTCCCAATATTTTTTCCTTGTCTGTATAGACATTAAAGAGCCCACAGCATTTTGGTATCTGTACAAATTTTCCGGTGTCCTTGATGCAAACTTCATTTCTATTTCTGCTTCTATAATGCACTCAGCCCTGACTGCCTTTAGAGGGGATTGTATTTCCATAATGTTTTATGTATGCAATATAGGTTAGCACTATGGGTGCTTCAAGATCTTTTTTTAAAGTACTACAGTTATCTGAATACATATGATAACTCATGGAAGACTCTATTCTGGTTAGAGACAGGTATATGGTATTTCTATATATTGGCTTGAGTTTCAGGTGATACCCTCTTCTTCTTTAGCAATTCCCCACAGTCGAGGACGATTGTCTTCCATGACTGTCTTATTTGTGTGTCTGAAGATGGGTGATGAGGCCTATCTAGGATTAAGAGACTCTACTGAAGCTTGGACATTTGTTTCCATGTGGGGTGGGTGGCACTGGCTTTTTTATTTGGTCCGCAACACACTGTTTCTGCCACACCCACTTTTCCATCTCCTGGTGATGTTGTGAGGTTTCAAAGTACTGAGATCCCTGTAGCAGACTCTTTCTCCATCTGGGGTTGTCCTGGGAAACAGTCTTCCATGAGCTGACTTCAATGTTGCCTTTTATTTTAAGTTGACCTTGAGGACGTCCCTGAAGCACTTTCTCTGCCCTTCTCTTAAGCATATGTCTTGGCTGAGCTGGGAGAATAAAATTTTCTTTGGGAGCCTGGAGTCAGACATCTGGATGACATGGCTGGCCCAACCAAGTTGATGCCAGATGATCATTGCCTTGCTAGTCATGATGTTTGCTTGCAGGAGGACACTAATGTTAGTCTCTTCCCACTGGATTTGGAGGAACTTCTGCAGGCAGCATTTATGGTATTTCTCCAACAACTTCAGATGTCTCTTGTACGTTGTCCATATCTCAGCTCCACATAGCAAGGTGGAGATCATGATTCCTTGATAAATCATGAGTTTGGCTTTGGATCTGATGTTGCAATCTTTGAACATCTGTTCCTTCAGGTGTCCAAAGGCTGCACTTGCATATTTGAGGCAATGTTGGATTTCGTTGTCAATATGAGAGATGGCTTCCAAGGTATGGGCAATTCTCAACATTCTCCAGAGTCTCACTGTGAATCTGGATTACCGGAGCTGGGGACTGTTCATTAGGAGCTTGTTGGTGGAGGACCTTAGTCTTCCAAATTTTAAGCATCAGTCCCATTTTCTTGTATGCCTCAGTAAAGAGGTTGATAATTGCCTGAAGGTCTGCCTTTGAGTGAGCGCACACTACAGTATCATCAGCGTATTGAAGCTCAATGATTGTGGTTGGGGTGGCCTTGGTTTTGGCTTGGAATTGGATGAGGTTAAATAGCTTGCCATCCATTGAGTAGTTTATCTCTACTCTGGCTGGAAGCTTGTTGGTGGTCAGATATAACATCACGGCAAGAAATATTGAGAAGAGTGCTGGAGCAACAACGCAGCCTTGCTTAACTCCCATTTTATCCTCAAAGGGATCTGTGACAGATCCATTACTGAGAACCACCACATGCATACCATCATGAAGTAGGCAGAGAATGGTGACAAATTTCAGTGGGCATCCATAGTTCAGAAGAATGGTCCACAACACTTATCGGCTTACAGAGTTGAAAGCTTTTCTGAGGTCAAAGAAGGCAATGTAGAGAAGCTGATGTTGTTCCTGACATTTCTTCTGCAGCTGGTGAGTTGTGAGGATCATGTCAGTTGTGCCTCTTGATGCCCTAAACCCACACTGAGATTCCTGGAGGAGCTCCTCAGCAAGCGGAAAGAGATGGTTCAGGAGGGTTCTCACAATAAACTTTCCTGTAGTGGACAGCAAGGTGATTGCTCTGCAGTTTCCACAGTTGGACTTGCCTCCTTTCTTGGATTTCCTCATCATTCCAGATCCTTAAGATGAGGGCATGAAGCTGTGATGTGAGCTCCTCTCTTCCCTGTTTTAAGATTTCAGCAAGGATTCTATCCACTCTGCTGTTCATCTACTCGAAGGCTTTCCTCACCTTGTCAAGGGTTGGAGGGAT
This sequence comes from Alligator mississippiensis, assembly GCF_030867095.1. Classification (NCBI taxonomy): domain Eukaryota; kingdom Metazoa; phylum Chordata; order Crocodylia; family Alligatoridae; genus Alligator; species Alligator mississippiensis. Next base: position 51,786,704 of record NC_081832.1, read on the forward strand.
TCTGAGATCATCTCTGATTGGGCTTTGTGGGATCTGCCTTTGAACCTCTGCCTTGGCTTATTGGAGATTCAGTTTCTTTTGCTTGGAGTTGGTGGTGTTTTGCCAAGCACAAAAGACCTTACACTTTTGATTGATCAACTCTTGGATCTCCTGGTTATTCTTATCAAGCCAGTTTTGATGTTTCCTGGTGGAGAATCCAAGTGTCTCTTCACAGGCTCTGATGATGGTGGCCTTGAGGACACCCCACATGCTGCTGACATCCTCTTATTGTTGTTAATTGGAATTCACCAGTTTCTCCTTGAGGCACTGGTGGGAGAGGTCTCGCTTGCTTGGGTCTTTGAGGCCTTCGACATTGATCTTTCATCAGCATTGCTTCTGCTGCAGCCATTGTTTGGGAGCCAGTTTGAGTGACATAATCAAGTGGATGAGTCAGTGATCAGTTCAGCAGTCATCAGCTCCTAGCATAGCTCAGGTGATGTAGACATCTTTGCGATGCTGGGCATGGACAACATAGTCAATCAGGTGCCAATGCTTAGTTGTGAGTGTTGCCATGATGTTTTGTACCTGTTTTTATGGTGGAACAGGGTGTTGGTGATGGTGGGTCCATGTTCTGTGCAGTTGGTGAAGAGAAGGATGCCATGGGGGTTGACCTGTCCTACTCCTTCCTTGCTGATGGTTCCATTCCAGAGGTTAGAGTCCCTTCTGACTCTGGCATTAAAACTCTGTGAAGAATAAGTCTGTCTATGTCTGGAACATCAGAAAGGACTTGGTCAAGGTTGGCAGAGAATTCCTCCTTGGTTTCATTGGCAACGTCAAGAATTGGGGCATACACACCGATGACAGTGTCATATTGGCTCCCTGCCGGTTTAAGATGGAGGTGCTCATTAATTCCGATAGGAAGCTCTTTGAGTTGGTTTATCATAGAATCGTAGAATCATAGAAGTAGGATCGGAAGGGACCTTGTAGATTTTCAAGTCCGACCCCCTGTCTGGGCAGGAGGAAAATTGGCTCAAATGACCTGAGTCAGGTAGACATCGAGCCGCTTCTTAAAGACCCCCAGGGTAGGAGCCAGCACCACTTCCCTTGGAAGTTGGTTCCAGATCCTAGCCGCCCTAACTGTGAAGTAGTTCTTACGGATGTCTAATCTAAACCTATACTCCAACAACTTGCGGCCATTATTCCTTGGTATCCCAGGGGGCTCTAGGGGAAACAAGGTCTCTCCCAAACCCTTCTGGTCCCCCCTAGTGAGTTTATAGATGGTCACAAGGTCCCCCCTCAGCCTTCTCTTATGAAGGCTAAACAGGTTCAGGTCCTGTAGCCTCTCATTGTAGGGTCTGCCCTGCTGTCCCTGGATCATGTGGGTGGCCCTCCTCTGGACCCTCTCAATGTTGTCCACATCCCTCTTGAAGTGGGGTGCCCAGAACTGGACACAGTACTCCAGCTGTGGCCTGGCCAGCATTGCGTAGAGGGGGAGGATCACCTCCTTGGCCTTCCTTGAGATGCACCTGTGGATGCACGATAAGGTCCGGTTAGCCCTGCCAACTGTGACCTTGCATTGTCGGCCCATGTTCTTCTTGGAGTGAGTAATGACTCCAAGACCCCTTTCTGCCTCTGTGCTCTCAAGCAGGGAGTTTCCCATCTTATAAGTGTGCTGCTGGTTACTACTGCCCAAGTGCAGCACCCTGCACTTGTCAGTATTGAAACGCATCCTGTTTTTGTTAGCTCATCTCTGTAACCTATCCAGGTCTTGCTGCAGTCTTTCCCTCCCTACAAGCGTGCCCACCTCACCCCAAATTTTGTTATCATCAGCAAATTTAAACAGGTTGCTTTTCAACCCGCCGTCCAAATCGCTGATAAAGAAATTGAACAGTGTGGGCCCAAGGACCGAGCCCTGGGGGACTCCGCTGCCCACTTCCCGCCAGGTCGAATATGACCCGTCCACCACCACCCTCTGAGTATGACCCTTCAGCCAATTTGCAATACATTTGACCGTGTAGGCATCAATGCCACAGTCGCCTAGTTTTTTAACGAGGATGGGGTGGTCGACAGTGTCAAAGGTCTTGCTGAAGTCCAGAAAGACTACATCCACGACAACACCTGCATCCAATGCTTTTGTGACCTGATTGTAAAAGGCAATCAGGTTGGTTTGACATGACCTGCCCCTAATTAGTTCATTCTTAAGGGTAAAGCCAACTCCATGAAGTTGCTGTTCTCCTTCCTGTTTACCCTTACAGAAGAAAGTATAGCCAGCTCCATGGTCTTTGAGCTGCCCATCTCCCACTCACTAGGTCTTGCTCCATGCAGCTACATTGATGGTATGTCAACTGTGGTCTCATGCCATGATCGCAGTGTAGTGCTCTGAGCCTTCACTATCAGGGTTGTCCATGAGGGTCCTGATGTTTCCAGTCCCAAAAATAATGGTGCGTCTTTGCTGGTACTTTCAACCACAGTAAAGGCAATCCCACTGGATTTCTAAGAAATACAGAATACTGTATTAGACAGGCTATGTTTAGGGCACCTTTTCTAGCCTCCTCCCCATGTTGGGCAAGCAGAGTGGATTCTGAAGAGGGCTGCTCAGTCATAGTTATAGCTGCTGAATCACACTCCTGTTTCATCCAAGTGCTAGATGACCTTCTTGTAACTTCTGCCTTCATGCCAGTTCATAAGTAGGTGCTTCCAGACCTCACAATCCTGCTCCCTTCACCATTAGCTGGTTGCCAAAGGGTTTGAGGAATGTGCTGGCATAGCAGATGCCTATACATGACTTCTTTTATTGTGGAGATGCTGCTGCACATCATCTTCCACACAGCTCTTGACAGAATGGGACCTTGATCCACTGGGGATCTCGTTCTGCAGCAGCTTTCATCCACCTTCACAGATTTTAACATCATCTTCCTCCTGCTCTGGCATTGAGAACTTATAGACCAATAGCTGGGGCTGGGCATGTTTATTATAATGGTAACATGTACTCACCCCATGACAGCACCATCAAAGGATATATGTGGCTTTTCAGGAGGAAAACAATTGCCATCTGCTGTCTTCATCACATCCTGGTGATGCTGCTGTTGCTTGTTCTGCAACTGCTTATTTCACAGCTAACCTTCTCTGAAGGTCATTCCATTATCTGCCACCAGTACAGTTCGGCCCCACAGTTGAGGTGATATACTTATAGGTAAAATATGCCTTACTGAATAAAGACATCAGTTGCCTACAGGCTAGGTGGGCCTCAAGGGATGAAATTGGTGTAACTTATATATCAAGAGATTGGGAAAACTTGATTTGAAGTTTTGGAAGAGGCTCCAAAACTTCAAATCAAATTTTCACTATGTGATGTCACAGTTTTAGTTGGAAGGTCTTGTTTTCATAGTTTCATAGTTGGTAGGGTCAGAAGGGACCTGAGCAGATCATCAAGTCTGACCCCCTGCCATGGCAGGAAAAAGCACTGGGGTCAAACAACCCCAGCAAGGTGTTTGTCTAACCTCCTCTTAAAGACCTGCAAGGTAGGAGCCAGCACCACTTCTCTTGGAAGTTGGTTCCAGATCCTAGCTGCCCTGACTGTGAAGTAGCGCCTCCTGATGTCTAGTCTGAATACACCCTCTGCCAGCTTGTGACCGTTATTTCTAGTCACTCCTGGTAGCGCTCGGGGGACCAGGGACTCCCCCAATGCCTGCTGGTCGCCTCTGACTAGTTTGTAACAGGCCACTAGATCCCCCCTCAGCCTTCTCTTGTGGAGGCTGAACAGGTTCAGGTCCCTTAGCCTCTCCTCGTAGGGCCTGCCCTGCCGCCCCCTGATCATGCGAGTGGCCCTCCTCTGGACCCTCTCAATGCTGTCCACATCCCTCCTGAACTACGGCACCCAGAACTGGCCTCAGTACTTCAACTGTGGCCTGATCAGTGCCACATAGAGGGGGAGGATCACCTCCTTGGACCTGCTTGAGATGCATCTGTGGAAGTTTGACAAAGTGTGGTTGGCCTTCCTGACCGTGTCCCCACACTGTCGGCCCATGTTCATTTTGGCATCAATAACGATTCCAAGATCCTTTTCTGCCTCTGTACTGACAAGAAGGGAGTTCCTCAGCCTGTAGGTATGCTGCTGGTTCTTCCTCCCCAGGTGCAGCACCTTGCACTTGTCAGTGTTGAAACCCATCCTGTTCTCATCTGCCCACCCCTGTAACCTGTCTAGGTCCAATTGCAGCCTATTCCTCCCTTCTAGCGTGCCCACATCCCCCCACATCTTAGTGTCATCAGCAAATTTGAATACGGTGCTTTTTACCCCTACGTCCAAGTCACTGATGAAGATGTTGAACAGTGCGGGTCCGAGGACCGAGCCCTGGGGAACCCCGCTGCCCACATCCCTCCAAGTCGAAAATGACCCATCCACTACCACTCTCTGCGTAGTGACCCATTTGACTGTGCAGGTGTCGACGCCACAGTCCCCAAGTTTTTTAATGAGAAAGGGGTGAGAGACAGTGTCAAAGGCTTTCCTGAAGTCCAGAAAGACTACGTCCACTGCTACCCCTGCATCTGAGGATTTTGTGACCTGGTTATAGAAGGCCACCAGGTTGGTCTGACAGGGCCTGCCTCTAATGAACCCATGTTGGTTGCCCCTAAGCATAACCTCCCCTGCTGGCCCCTTGCGGACATGTGCCAGGATAATTCTCTCAAAAAGCTTACCCAGAATCGAGGTAAGACTAACTGTCCTATAGTTTCCTGGGTCCTCCTTCCTCCCTTTTTTGAAAATGAGAACTACATTGGCCCTTTTCCAGTCCTCTGGCACCCCACCAAAGCACCATGAGTGCTTGTAAAGCCATGCCAGGGGTCCCGCAATGACCTCTGCTAATTCCCTGAGCACTCTGGGGTGGCGATTGTCAGGACCAGCTGATTTAAATATGTCCAGCCCCTCCAGAAGTTCCCTGACTAGATCCTCACTGACCCTGGGCCTGGGTGCACCTCCCCTGGGGCCTGAGGGGGTCCCAGAAGACAGGCTGATCTGGTCCCTGCTCAGGAAAATGGAGGCAAAGAAATCGTTAAATAGGTTAGCCTTTTCATCTGGTGCAACAACCAGATTTCCTAGCGTGTCTTGCAGAGGCCCCACATTACCCGGTACCTTCTTTTTGCCCCCTATGTATTTGAAAAAGGACTTCTTGTTGTCCTTGATCCGGGTAGCTAGTCCCATTTCCATGTCCACCTTGGCCTTCCTGACCACCCCCCTGCAGTCCTGAGCAACCAAGGTATAGTCCTCCCTGGTGATGGCCCCTCCCTTCCATTGGGTGTACGCCTCCCTTTTAGCTAGGAGATGTTCCTGTATGCAATTTCAGGTGAAAGCCAAAGGCAGCCAAAGTGTATTCAAAAGCTACCATCCATAAGTTGCAGGGTTTTACAGCAAGAAAAGTGAAATTCATGAAAGAGGTTACTTGCTAGTTCCGAGTCTTTGTGGCAAAGGCTTTAGAAGCTGGTGGTTTAATTTTCAAGTTATTTACTTTGTTTCATGTTTTAATTGTCATCAATAAACAGGACCAGTTAATCTAATGCTTCTGGATTTCTTCTGGGCTAGACACAGACATTCAAAAAGCCAGAGGCAGAATCCATCTTAAGTTAAGCGGTTTTCTGTAAGTGTTATAGTTTAGATTGGTAGTGAACAGAACACACAGTCATCCTTTGGTGGCTCCAAGCTGGAGCAGCCTTGGCCTGCTAGCACCCCACTCAGGGGGCTCCAAGGGGTGCCACCACTGTGGAGGGAAGGACTTGGCCCCCCACAGCTCAAACATTACCAGCAGTTTGACCCCCAGCCACAGGAGATATGGACAGGCTCTGCTAGGAAAAAAAAACAAGCCCCTTGCCACTTTTTTTTCTAGGCAGAGCCTGCCTGCGCAAGCTGCCACCAGGTCACACAGCCCATGAGCTGTAGGGAGGCCTGGTGCTTCCCTCCACAATGGCAGTGCCCCCTGAGGCTGCCTGCATGGGGTGCTAGCTGTATGGGTACTGCCCTAGCTTGCAGGCAATGCAACAATGCACAGGGCTCTGGAAGCTTGGGCGTGCTCAGGGAAACGGGTTTGGCAGGCTTCCAGTACCCTGTGCACTGTCCCCACCACCTTCCTGCCACCTGGGACCACCCAGGAATGGGCTGGTTTGCCTCCAGGGCAGTACAGAAAGGTGGCAGGAAGGTGGCTGAGTGTACTAGAGGCCAGAGAAGGTGGTGGGGATGGTGCATGGGGCACTGGAAGCCCACCGAGCCCAGGCTTCTGCACCTGTACACCATCCCTGCTGCCTTCTCCAGTTGCCAGCACACCCAGCTGCTCTCCCGCTGCCTTTCTGCACTGCACCAGAGGCAAGCCAGCCCATTCCTAGCTGGTCCCAGGAGGCAGGAACAGTGCATGGGGTGCTGGAAGCCCATCAAGCCTCTTGCCATTTTTTTTTTCCTGTGGAGCCTGCCCACAGCTGGGGAGTGAGCTGCCAGCGGGCCAAGCGGCCTCTGAGCTGTGGGAGCTCTGGGGATGGATGTATCACTGCAATTTATTACATGGCAGACTAAAATACATTGGGATGTGTTTTGGTTTGCTACATAACAAAGTCATTTAATTCTCAATATGCTGCCGCACATGTACAGTGTGACATGATTAAATAGCTAAAAAAGGGCAATTAAACCATTAAAAAGGGCAATTTTGTCACATGTACAAGTGCCCTGTATGTTACAAGAAACAATGGCCACAAGCTAGCAGAGAGCAGATTTAGACTGGACATTAGGAAGAACTTTTTCACAGTTCGAGTGGCCAAGGTCTGGAACGGGCTCCCAAGGGAGGTGGTGCTCTCCCCTACCCTGGGGGTCTTCAAGAGGAGGTTAGACGAGTATCTAGCCGGGGTCATTTAGACCCAGCACTCTTTCCTGCTTATGCAGGGGGTCGGACTTGATGATCTATTGAGGTCCCTTCTGACCCTAACATCTATGAATCTATGAATCTATGAATAAAGGAACAAAGACTGAACTAACTGTATGGTTTTATATTGTGAATCTACATTTTTCTTTAACCTCATAGTTGCATCTCTAAGTTGCTCCTTCCCAAGTTGGGTACAGAGTATGTTCATTTGAAAAGCTAATATATTGTTACTAATTGGAAATTCCAACTGGAATTCTAACAGCTGTAGAGCTGCAGAGAAAACTCTCAGACTAGCCTTTTTCCATGTACTGACAGGAGAGTTGGCCACTTTCTTTTCACCATATGGACTATATTAACTGATAATCTGCTAACTTTCCAGAATTTACTGTTTGCTACAAATAATTTATAGCACATCCAAGTCCAACCTGACAACTTGTTTACAACAGACTTAAAGGACAATGAGATGTTGTAAAACTTCACAACATTTTTTCCCAGGAACTAAAGAGGTCAGTTTCTAGTCACTTTTAGGTAAAAGTGGCAGAATCAAAGCAAAATAAACAATCTTGTGGCTTTGAGGTTCTAAGTAGAAATAAAGCATGTTGTACATGGTTTCCTGTATCCCTCTGTTTGGAGAGGTTCTCTGATTATTGGTAAACTGAATTTCCTGGGGAAGTCTAGTCTTGATGGATTTTGAAGGCTCTCTCTTTACCTGATGTCTGCCTTGGGGCTGAGCTCTTAAGTAAATACTTTATCTACCAGAGGAAAACACATAATCAGTTACATAAAGAACATGGAAAAACAGATGTGCACAGACTGAAATTACTTATTGTCTCTCCACCCTAGCATGCGCACAGTATTTGAAGGGGTAGCCAGGGGTACACAAAAGGAAAGAACGAGAAGATAAAGCAATGACAAATACTTAAAGATACTGGAGACACCAGCAAAATCAAACCTGGTTGACTGAAATGAATTCTTATCCTTAAAACTTAGAATCCTATCAGTGACAACTAGTTTCATAGTTTCATAGTTGGTAGGGTCAGAAGGGACCTGGGCAGATCATCAAGTCTGACCCCCTACCATGGCAGGAAAAAGCACTGAGGTCAAACGACCCCAGCAAGGTGTTTGTCTAACCTCCTCTTAAAGACCTGCAAGGTAGGAGCCAGCACCACTTCTCTTGGAAGTTGGTTCCAGATCCTAGCTGCCCTGACTGTGAAATAGCGCCTCCTGATGTCTAGTCTAAATCTACCCTCTGCCAGCTTGTGACCATTATTTCTAGTCACTCCTGGTAGTGCTCGGGGGACCAGGGACCCCCCCCAATGCCTGTTGGTCCCCTCTGACTAATTTGTAACAGGCCACTAGATCCCCCTCAGCCTTCTCTTGTGGAGGCTGAACAGGTTCAAGTCCCTTGGCCTCTCCTCGTAGGGCGGGCCCTGTTGCCCCCTGATCATGCAGGTGGTCCTCCTCTGGACCCTCTCAATGCTGTCCACATCCCTCCTGAAGTATGGCGCCCAGAACTGGCCTCAGTACTCCAACTGTGGCCAGACCAGTGCCGCATAGAGGGGGAGGATCACCTCCTTGGACCTGCTCGAGATGCATCTTTGGATGCATGACAAGGTATGGTTGGCCTTCCTGACCGCGTCCCCACACTGTCAGCCCATGTTCATTTTGGAATCAATAATGATTCCAAGATCCTTTTCTGTCTCCGCACTGATAAGAGAGTTCCCCAGCCTTTAGGTATGCTGCTGGTTCTTCCCCCCCCCAGGTGCAGCACCTTGCACTTGTCAGTGTTGAAACCCATCCTGTTCTCATCTGCCCACCCCTGTAACCTGTCTAGGTCCAATTGCAGCCTATTCCTCTCTTCTAGTGTGCCCACATCCCCCCACATCTTAGTGTCATCAGCAAATATGAACAGGGTGCTTTTTACCCCCTCGTCCAAGTCACTGATGAAAACGTTGAACAGCGTGGGTCCGAGGACCGAGCCCTGGGGGACCCCACTGCTCACATCCCTCCAGGCTGAAAATGACTCATCCACCACCACTCTCTGGGTTCAGCCCTCTAGCCAGTTAGTGACCCATTTGACTGTGTAGGTGTCGACGCCACAGTCCCCAAGTTTTTTAATGAGAAGGGGGTCAGAGACTGTGTCAAAAGCCTTCCTAATGTCCAGAAAGACTACATCCACTGCTACCCCTGTGTCTAAGGATTTTGTGACCTGGTCATAGAAGGCCACCAGGTTGGTCTGACACAACCTGCCTCTAATGAACCCATGTTGGTTGCCCCTAAGCATAACCTCTCCTGCTGGCCCCTCGCAGACATGTGCCAGAATAATTCTCTCAAAAAGCTTACCCAGGATCGAGGTAAGACTAACTGTCCTATAGTTTCCTGGGTCCTCCTTCCTCCCTTTTTTGAAAATGGGAACCACATTGGCCCTTTTCCAGTCCTCTGGCACCACACTAGAGTAGCATGAGTGCTCGTAAAGCTGTGCCGCAGGTCCTGCAATGACCTCTGCTAATTCCCTGAGCACTCTGGGGTGGCGATTGTCAGGACCAGCTGATTTAAATACATCCAGTTCCTCCAGAAGTTCCCTGACTAGATCCTCACTGGCCCTAGGCCTGGGTGCGCCTCCCCTGGGGCCTGAGCGGGTCCCGGTGGATGGGCTGATCTGGTCCTTGCTCAGGAAAATGGAGGCAAAGAAACTGTTAAATAGGTTAGCCTTTTCATCTGGTGCGATAACCAGATTTCCTAGCATGTCTTGCAGAGGTCCCACGTTACCAGGTACCTTCTTTTTTCCCCTATGTATTTAAAAAAGGACTTCTTATTGTCCTTGATCTGGGTAGCTAGTCCCAGTTCCATCTCTGCCTTGGCCTTCCTGACCACCCCCCTGCAGCCCCGAGCAACTGAGGTATAGTACTCCCTGGTGATGGCCTCTCCCTTCCATTAGGTGTACGCCTCCCTTTTAGCTAAGAGACATTCCTGTATGCTTTTGGTGAGCCATGGGAGCTTTTGCTAATGAAACAACATTTAGAGGTTGGGGTGGAGCGGCTCCCAACACTGCCCTGAGGGGTGGAGTGTGTAGTGTCCCAGTTACACCACTGTGCTCTTACTAGTCATCCTGGTAATTATATTTAGCTGAAAATAAAAGCCAGGGGTGGGGGGGAGGGGGAAGGGGGTGGACTCTGATAGATGCATCTAATTTAATGTGCTGTCCTGAGCATATTGAACCCACCTCTGTTGGTTGAAAGTGTTGACCGTAACTGATTCCTCTCCTTCCTACATCCTAGTCTACTGTGGTAATGGAAACCGACGGACTTGCTTTTGTATGGCTCCTGGTGGGATGTTTTTGGTCCCAGAACCCAAACCTGTTGGCTTTTAGGATGGCTAGAACCCCTAGCATTTCTCATCCTGCTGTTACCACTAACAGTGGTAAATGATGTGATGCGTTGTGCTTAGTCATTCATTCCTAAGCACATTCACAGACTGGAAGAGCCAATGTTTTTTGCTGTTCATGGGTGGTTTTTGAACTAGTAGAATAGTCACAGGTCACAACTTATGAAACTGCAGGATCAGAGACTTTAATCTAAAACAACATTAAAGTCCAGTCAGCACAGTGAGGTAACTTTGAGAACTGGAAAAGCAATCTAAGGCAGTACAGTAACTCTTAATTAAAAAAAACACTAACATCAATTACAGACTCCTAAGCAAATTAAAACTGATTTTTGGCTAAATTCTCTCTTTGCATCCTGTGGGAGATACTATTCTTACCTCCTTACATGAAATTATATGAATCTGCTTTCACTTAAGAGGTGTTCAGGTTTGAGATGTCTGAAATTATTCTCCAGTATCAGAGTTTGAAATTCTTAAAATTGCTTTAGGATTGGCCATGCTATAAGCTGGAGCTGAACTGTAGTTATAATTACTGTTGTTGGCTCCACCTGGCATAAAAAGTCTCAGAACCAGAAATTCTTCAACTTGGTCTCACAGTGAACAATTCCGTTCACTCTCCTTGTTTCTCATTCCTGCATAATGGAAACGTTGCCATGTAATATAATCTACCCTGTAAAGTGTGCTTTAAAACCAGGCTCCTAGACATAGCTATAAGTGCTCAAATAAGTCTCTTCCCAGTTATTAAATACCCCTGTTAAATAAATTCCAATTTGAGCTTTCCCTTGGGAGTTTCTTAAAGAGTTTTTTGTAGTACAGCATTAGTACATAGGCAATGCTGAAGTCAAAACTTCTGGAGGAAGCTACTTAATGCTACAGTTCCAAGAAGCAATCTGAAATGAGTACCTCAGAAACAGGCATGTAATAGATGCATAGTAGTTACTTAAATAAAATTGCTAGATTGCAATTTATTGCTTTTGATCATTGAACAAAATAAAGGTAGAATTATTTCCTAAATATACTATAAATTGAAAAAATCATACATTGAAAGAGTGTATATAACCAAGGTTTCTTTGACCATATGGTTAAAAATAACATCTGTTTTACATGCAGCGTTGAATATGCATCTGAACTCTCATCTGTACATTTTTCTCTACAAGATTATATATAGTATAGTTCTTGCCAAACAATAATCATCCCATGACTTTTAGGCAACTAACAGCATGTCAAACAGGGTTGGAAAGGCCTTTTTATCTGCATAATACAATGTAAGTATTTTATCCAAGAAGAGGAAATTCAACTTGCAAGTTATTAATCTCTCTGTCATTCTTGTACAAGTCCACCAAGATAAAAAGCAAGGAAATCAGACTAAGTGGTGCCAATTACACAGAGGATCCTTTTTTGTTGTCCAGAATTATGAACTCTGAGTGTTTAGATCTATTGTCCCAACGTGCAGGAAGTACTTTTTCTTATCAATTGGGGATGATTAAAAAAACAGAGGACATAATGCTAGAAACTGTTCTCTCTCACTTACACAGCGACAACTGGGGACAAATACTGCCTGTAAACATGCAGTCTGACTGATGGGCTTTTTAGGTTGGGAGTTTCATTTGCAATAGCAGCCACCAATGGTTCTCTCTACACCCACAGGTTAAACTGATTCTCAGCATGTACATCTCTGTTCTTTGCTACGCGAAATGCTTGTTATAGTTTCCAGGCCATTTTCATTCATGTGTAAAGACTTCACAAACTCCTTCAAGGGATTGTTGATCCTCATGGGGAGAGAACAGCTGAAGAATGCTGGGCCAGGGGCTATGTGCCCATCTCAGCCTGAACAGTTGCTCCTGAGTGGCTCGGGGCCTTGTGACCCAAGCTTAGACACTTGCAGCTCCTGGCACAACCGTCCATCAGATGCTATCGCCTAAGGGAGCCTCCTGTCACTCACCCTCCATGCCTTGGTCTTACTAAAAACCTCCCTCATTTCCTCTTATGTCATCAACTCCCTTGGGCACACTTTGTACGGATCCTTCTTGGGGCTCCTCTTCCCCTACACTCCTTTCATGTGCCAACCTTCAGATGAATAGCAGTGTGCCTACTGGCCTGGGCTTATATCCAGCTAGGACCTTCCCATGACCCCTGCTGTGTTGACCGCCTTCCCAGGATGGGACCGGTTGACTGGTTGTGCAGCTACTGGACTCTTGAAATGCAGAGAGGGTGGCTTCTTGGCCCTACTCTGTAACCAAAATTAAACACAAACTTAAATCCTCAATGTGAACTATCTTAGTCCTTAGACCATAGTCTGTCCCCTGAGACCACACAGCCTGGCAGGGACAGCACTAGGCCTTGCTGTGGGTCAGGGTCTCCCCTGAGGACTCTCCGGACACTCCTGGCCTCCTTGCCTTGGCAACCTGAGTTGTGTAAGGTGGGTGTCTCCAAATGCAAAGCCAAACAGAAGAAGAAAAAAAGAGAAACATAAAGCCAGGAAGTTGCTCCTGTCCTTCCACTCACACATCCCTTTGGGTTTTCTGGGGTTCTCTAATCCTCAGCTTATCCTCATGGTTGATGTTGTCCTCATGATGGGGCAGCACCCCTCCAGGTGCCCCTTCTATGTGCCTGGGGGTTTGCGTACCCGGACACACCATCTGGGAACCTGCAGCTGCTGTACTGCTGGCTGCCCCCTGTCTTGCCGTTCCACACCAGTTGTTGTAGCCAGTCTCCAGCGCTGGTGAATAACGTCATGTGCCAGCATCGCCTCAGCTGTATTGGCAGTGTGCTTAAAAACTGCATAGGCGGAGCTGGCTGCCTCTCCACATCTCCGGCTGCTGCACTTGCAGCAGGTAAGTTGCCTCCATTTTTGGCCATCCCTGAGCCACTTGCTGGGGCCTCTGGCACTCTTCTGCTGCCCCTCTACCCCCAGCATAGGGGTTTCCAGCCCCCCGAGCCTGTCACTCCATGACAGGATATCTGCACTAAATGCCATTCCTCCTCTTCCTCTCTTTGGGCATAGTGGTGAATCTACCCAAGTTTGTGTAGGATTCTCCATTTTAGGAAAATGCTAGGGAAGTTGAAGTGAGAATCTCTAGCAGTACATTTACACTAAAAGGAACAAGTGGAAGAGGTAATGGAGGACTGAATGTTGGTATTCTTTAATTGTGAAATTACTGTTTCCTAAGAGATGGGTATCTGTAAAATCATTTATGTACTTAGGGACAGCTCCCTCAAATGGTTTAGGTACCTAAACTGAGAGGCAAGCAAAATTTTAAGATCTTAAATCTGAACTTTGAAAAAAGCTGAGGAATTGTCAGCTAAACTGCACCATGTTTAAACACCAAATGTATTCTCTCCACATTATAGAATCATAGAAATTTATGGTTGGAAGGGACCTCAGAAGTTCATCTAGTCCAACCCCTGCTCAAAGCAGGACCATCCCCAACTAGATCATTCTAGCAAGGGATTTGTTGAACTGGGCCTTAAAAACCTCCATGGACAGAGATTCCACAGCCTCTCTAGATAAGCGGCTCCAGTATTTTGCTCCCTGCCCCCCCCCCCAGAGAGTTTTTCCCTAATATCCAACCTAAACTTCCCTTCCTGCAGCTGAAGACCATTGCTCCTTATTCTGTCATCTGCCACCACTGAGAACAGTTTAACTCCATTCCATTTGGAACCACCCTGCAGGTAGTTTAAAGGCTACTATTAAATCCCCTCCCCCCCACCAGTCTTCTCTTCTGTAGACTAAATAAGCCCAGTTCCCTCTGCCTCTTCTCAGAAGTCATGTGCCCCATGCCCTTAACCATTTTTTTTTTTTTGCGCTCTGCTAGACTCTCTCCACATTGTCCATATCCTTTCTATAGTGGGGGGCCCACAAATGGTCAGAGTACACCATATGTGGCCTTACCAGTGCAGAATAGAAGGGAATAATTACTTCCTGTGATCTGTTGTGCTCTTACTAATGCAGCCCAGTATGCTGTTAGCCTTCTTGGCAACAAGGGCACAGTATTGACTCATATCCAGCTTGCTGAGAGTGCACTCAGATCGTTAATGAAGATATTGAACAAAACCAGCCCCATGATCAATCCCTGGGGCACTCCACTTGATACCAGCTATCCATTTAGACCTCGAGCCATGGATCACTACCCACTGAGCCTGACAATCAAGCCAGCTTTCTATCCACCTTATAGTCTGTAGCAGGGCACCAAGATGTGCCTGTTACTTAAAGAGGTAGAAGCAGCTTGGCCAGGCTATTCAGAAAGCCATGCAGAGCTCCACAGATGCGGATTGCTGAGGCAATGGCCTAATAGGGTAATTGGCTCTCACTTGAAGATGGTCAGCTGACCAGGAAGAGGCATGACCCTGGGGAACATATAAGCACAGGATGGGAGCTAGCAGGTTCTCTCTAGCAACTGTCAAGGAAGAAAGCCTCTGCCCCAGTGAGCTACCTGAGACTAGGTGCCACATACTCCTGCCTACAAGAAAGTGAGGATTCAGGGACATAAGGTATCCCAGGCTAAGGGATGTGCTGTCTCCAGGGCGGAAGTTTTACCTTATCTTAAAGGGACAGGACACCGTCTCTATTAGGGGTGTTATGGTATAGCCTAGGCGCTTGTATTTATGTTATTGTTTGGTCTGGTGGTTTGTGGTTGAGGCTGTAGGTTGAGGTTGAGGGGTGAAGGCCTCATTAGCATCCAGGGTGGGGACATAGCTGCAGAAGGGCAGAGAGCCCAGAGAGCCGGAGGGGCTCAGGTAAGAGAGCATGGAGAGTCCAGCATCAGCGGGACTCCAAAGCGATTGAAATATAACACCTGCAAGGCTTGGGATATGCTAAGGGGCGGCTGAAGGCGTAGATCAAATCTAGACATCAGCATATCGAAAAGGGGCAGCCTATGGCCAAAATGAAAACATATTTATTCAATCAAAGGTGTGGCAGATGAGATAGGCAGGCAGACTGCCCAAACAGATGAGCAGGCTGTGGGGAAGGCCTGTCACACAGTCCATTCATCCAGCCCAGACTTCCTCAGCTTCCTTGCAAGAATGCTGTGGGAGACCATATCAAAAGCCTTGCTAAAGTCAAGGTATATCATGTCTTCTGCTTTCCCCACATCCACAGAGCCAGTCATCTCATCATAGAAGGCAATCAGGTTGGTCAGGCATGACTTTCCCTTGGTGAATCCAAGCTGACCATTCCTTATCACTTCTTCTCCAAATGCTTAGAATTGGATTCATTGAAGACCTGTTCTATGATTTTTTTCCAGGGACTGAGGTGAGGCTGACTGGTCTGTAGTTCCCTGGATCCTCCTTCTCTCTTAAAGATGGGTACTATATTTGCCCTTTTCCAATGGTCCAGGACCTCCCCTCCATTGCCACATATTTTCAAAGTTAACAGCCAGTGGCTCTGCATTCATATCTGCCAACTCCCTCATCACCCTTGGATGCACTGCATCCGGACCCATAGAATAAGATGTCAAGAGCCCTGCAGCACTGGTTTTTCAGACTGAACTTCAGGAGCCCTTAGTTAGGCTTGAACTTACAATATTCTGGGTAACAATTCAGACTGCACTGCCCTGAGATGCACAACAGGCTTGTATATATAAAATTCATAAGTATGTATGTTTAACACTCAGTAAAATACCTAATGAGATCCCTTTTGGAAGTCTATTACAGTGTGCAGTTGTTCCCACACTATCTGATTCCTGCTATCAAATACAGAGTTATGGGCCACTGTTTTTCCTTCTAAGTATTTTGATGTGAATTATGCTTTCTTTGAAGCAGCCCTTTGGTTTATGGATTCAAAGTCCCAGCTGAGTGACATTACTACCTGCTCCTGCCTGCCCCCAAACTTCATAGACTGAGTAAATTAATTGCCATGTGTGCTAATACAATCAATTTTATATTACACAATAGCTAGAAAGATTTGGGACAATTTTTTTACGGGGGGGTATCAACCACTTGAGGGGTTTTCTTGCTGTTTTATGTTGATTGAGCACAGCTTCTTCCCAATAAAGTGTTAGCAAATGTTCGAAGCTGAAAGTAACTCATTTTCTTTAAATACTCTATACCCCCCATTCCACCAATCCCACTGCTTTCAACCATCACTACCCAGTCTTTACTCTGTGATACCTCAAGTTTATACTAAAGGAATATAGACTTACTGAATTTGGCCATATGTATTGAGGTACATATTTCTCTTTATTTCTTATTTAATCTATACTGAATGACAGTCTTGTGAAGTCCTAATTTGAAATGTTGTAGTAACATAGCTTCCAGTGCTTTTTAGAGCAATGCTTCAGTATACTTTCTAAAGAATAGATGGTAAAATGTCAGTCACTTTTATATGCAGACTGTTCTGTTGCCACTGTGATACTGGTAATAGCATTTGTAAACTGCAATATGTTCAGATGTTTTCTGTTTTACATACCTACTTTATCTTGTATTGTACTGCAAAACACTTGTGAGTGCACCCACTGTTCTCCCATTTCATAATCTCTGCAAAAAAAATCTGTGCCATGCATGTAATAAGATTAAAGTCTCCTTATAATTGGGCTAAGCCAACTTAGTTTACTGTAACTGAGCCTTTTACCAAGTGCCCATATTAGGGGTTTCAACAGTAACTATATTTAATTGTTAAACTGGTGCAGTATCTTTATATAAGTCCATAAGAAGTGAGCCATAATTCTACTCAGAACAGAACTATCAAAAAAACAACACTGTTTTCTCTCTTGGTTCCCCCTTAACACTAGTTCTGTTTTTCCTCATCTTAATATAAATGCATGATGCTAAAATCTGGGTAGACGTGGCCTATCTTGAAGAACTGATGCTGCTTCTTGTAATAAATTAAGGTTCCTCGCCCTCCAAAGAACAATGATTTTTATCACCTGAACAGCATCTAAAATGACATCCATTAGCCTTTGCATGATTAAAAAAATCTGGGTACAATCTGTTACTATTGTAATTAGTATAATTAGAAATGTGCTCCACCCAAACTCTGCAGTGTCTAGGATGCCACACACTGGTTCAGGCATATTGACACTATTGGAATGAAACATTTTCCAGTTAGCATTAACTGTGGTATTGATCCTGAATTACCGGTATGGATACTTCAACCACAGATTTTGGTGGGACACTGCATAGATGTATCCTTTTGCAGGAGTGTGCTCGATGAAGAAACTCTGAAACCAGCATGTTAGACTGTTGACATGCTAGGCAAAGGCTACAAAAAGTCAGGGAGTCCCCTGTGGTTCAGTGGTACAATCCTGGGCTACCCCACAGGAGAGTGGGTTTCAATTGCTAGACACTTATACAAGTACAGCCATGGAGACACCAAATGTCTGGACTCAGTCTAGCCAAGTTTTGTCTCAGTGCACTAAAGGGAGGTTGGAAGGTCTGGGCAGCCTCCACTCATCCAAACACTCCTGCCTAGGCATATGCATTGAAGGTCTGGGTAGCCTCTCATGCGTACACCACATCTCATCTAAGATTCAGATGAGATGTCAATGCTAATGCGATGTACAGGAAAGAAATGGCACAATGTTATTTCTTGCCAATGTGGATTTAACTTGGTAACAACTTACTGCTCTCTTGCCATGTAGTGGGTGTTATCTAGATTGTAAATCAGGGAACTGAGAATCTCTGGTTCTAACCCTGGCTCTGCTATTGACTTACTTGGTGACCTGGGACAAGTCACTTAGAGGATTTAATAGCCTGCTAGTTAAGTGCTACAACTTTTGGACACCTGGGCTAGGGACAGACATTACACATAAACCAGTGTAAGTGATCAGAAACTGATTTACACTTTTAACAGAGCAGATGTTTAGTGCACATAACCAGTTTGAAAATGGCTGAAACTGGTTTGAGATAAACCTGGTTGAATGTAGTATCAGACTAAACTGATTTGGGTTAAACAGGTTTATGCAATGTCTGTCCCAGAAAGATTGACAGTTGCCAAAAAAAGTCAGAGAAGTTTTCACACAAGTAGTGAAGATCCCAGTTCTCTGCTTCAGAACAAGGAACCTTAGTTTAAAAAATGAGAACTGAAGGATTTCTGTTATATTTTTTGTATTAAGTGGTGTGGTTCCATTCATATGATGGAGCTAGTGATGAGTTGGACATGTGGCTGGGCCTGACTGACCTAGCATATTTCTTTTGTCTCTGTAGATTTTGTTCTAGAAAAAAGAGCAGGGGTAGCAAAGAAGAAAAAAGTAGGGGTGCCCTTACTAGCTCAACACTGATGTGCTCAGACCTCGATAACACCCAAAGATAATCAGCCCCTCCTGATTTCTTATATCTTTCTAATTAGACAAGACCTTGGTTTTGTTTTTTCTCATTCCATCCTCCTCCCCTCCCTCCCCCCAATCAGCTGAGTGATCTGGCTCCTATTAAAGCCATTGCATACCTGTTTCAGCAGGCAGAAAAGTAAAAAAATGCTGCTCTGTGATGACTATGAACCTAGATAAAAGATAAAAACACATGCATCAGCCTAAGATATACTTACCTTTCACATATTTTCTGGACCATCTTGGCTACAACTTCACACAAACACTGCCATAGTTTTAATTACTGAGAGAAGAAGTTTACCACCTTATTATGCCCTAAAACAGTGGTTTTCAACCTTTATCATGTCCAGACCCATAAAAAAAATTCTAACAGAGATGCAGACACCTTTGAATTGTAAGTCACATATTTTAATTGATTTCAGTAATCTCTTGTGGACTTCTTAGACATAGTTCACACAACCCCCACCCCCCTCCACCAGGTTGAAAACCGCTGCCCTAAAAATAGGGAAGATGCCTCAGTTCTGAGAATGTGAACACAGAATAGAGCTGTATGCCGTAGCCATAACTTCCCCACTAAGAGAGCTTCAGTCTATTTTGGATCTTTTGTAACTGCTCTTGGCAGAGATCATAGTCTAGGGCTAATGAGGAACAGGAAATATATTCTGAATTAGTGGCATAGTCATCAGGACATGGGAGGATTTAAAAAACCTCTGATATTAGAGGTAGACTTCAGTATCCTACATCACTTTATAAAAAAATAGTTTTGGATGTGCAATGTGCCCAGCCCAGGAGCATTAACCCTCTGGAGGTGCGATTAAAGGATTCTTCTAAATTTCTGCTTGCCATCTGAAGAGTGTCACAATCCAATCTTTGGTACCTGGTGGAAGTTCTAAGTTTAGGGTTCAAATAAACATTTTATTGATTTAATGTTTTTATTTTCTTAATATCATGTGTCAGTTTATAACTCAATGCTACGTTATAACACAATAAAGAAAAAAAACTTAATTACTGGTGAATTTTTCAGCATGAGTCTGTCCAATGTTCTTTGCTGTCTTGGATAAACTCAGCACAAAAGAGTCCCATCAGGAATAGATTATTTTTCATAAGAAAGAGGAAATGGTGATAAAGCCCCTTTTATATACACTTCCAAAGAACAACCAAAAAATTGGAACTACATTAAAGATTTTTGAATATAGAGCAAATTAGGAAGACAAAATGCCACTAAAACCAGATAATGAAAAGGGATTAATGAAATAGGTGAAAGCTGAAGAATTCATTACACTTTTTAGAAGCTACAATTTTAGATCAAAGATGCATTCGTTGTTTTTTCAATTAATTCTTATTAGTATTCTCACTGTAAAGAACCTGCCTTCTCTTAGAAAGTCTGTCTCAGAAGTAGTACTATATCATATCCTTGTTTACCTTGAGCTGTGAAAATGGTTGCTGTGAAAAACTCCCAACAAATGTAGATCTGGTATAAATAATGGCCAGTGCTGTAGAGTTTGTAGATACCATCTTGTAGTTGTTTGTTGCTTCCAGGAACCTGACTGGGACTAGACATTTTATAAATATGATTCTATATTACAACATACACTATACTCTACTACTATATACTTTACCACTATACTATAATCACTACCTTTGCAGTTGGTACTTGCTGACATCTACAGAACAAAAGTCAGCAGATCTGAGGTATGCAAGTCACTTGTCCCCAAGATTTGTTTAATCTGAAGTGTTCTCTTCGGATTAGGAATTGGCATAAATGCATCTTTATCTGGAGAAGCTCATATGGCTGAGCACAGCAATGGAGTAGCATGATATCAATAGGGCCAGTGAGTTGGGAGGATTGAGATTGTTTAACTTCCCATTCTGCATAATTTTTTTATAGTGACAATTAGCAACTCAGCATCTGTGCCACTATTGCTTTGTGTGAATAACGGGATCATAATACTTGCACACCCATGTGAAATGCTTCAGGAGCCTATGAAGGAAAAGCCTGTCAGTGCAAAGATGCAGGGTGACTTGTTACAAACAGTGAAATCCTTTTTTATATGATATGGAGCCTGCAACCAAATACCCAAGGATTTCTCTGCTCTTGGGTGACATTTGTCACCTGTTCCAATATCCCAGCTGGGTGGGGAGACCTGAGAAGAGAGCTAATTTGCAGTAAAGCAGATAGCTTGTCCCTCCACCTGAATGGCCTGCCAAAAATGAAGTGACTTGAGGGCACTTGAACTCTTTCAGGATTCACTTCTGCATGGGGAAAGTTTTCACTGAAGTGCAACTCAGAGGTAACACCAGCTGGTGCTTATCTTGGAGTGGAGGTGCCAGATAGCAGAAAGAGACCCTGGTGTCTAAAGTCAACACTGAAGAAAAGAGTATTTTAAATATCTTTGCATGCTTCTAAAAAGCAGAAGCATAGACTACACTTCTCCCTCTGCTTGTCTGAGGCCAGGCCACTGCTTCCTCTGCTATGTCTGAATCTACTGAAATATTGGGGAGACCACTTATTTAGCTCTTCCTAAAAGAGCAGTCTGGCACAACACATGCAGTGCAAGGTGCTGTGTGCCGCACCTTCTAATTTTGTTTGAATTGTTTGAGTTTCCAGTTTACCCTAGGAGAATAGATGCATGTCGCAGCATCTAGCAAAAGAGTAATCAAAGCACTGAAATGAAATCCAATTTGGCCATATCTGCAGTCATTAGCAGTTCAGATATGGGACACTTCTTGACTCATTCCAACAAAATGCCTTGGGTATTACAAGAGGCATTTGCTTTTGGCTAAAAGATAAACTTATTTCTTATCTTCAAACTGTATTTTTCTATATATTTGTGAATAAATACGCTTACATACAAGCTAATAAAGCTGTCTTTTTAAAGTTAATCTATTTTTCAAAGTAAGCTGGTAAGTTGTTAGTTATCTAAAACACAAGAACAACAATAATAATGATAATAAATCCCTAAAATATTTTTCTGGAAAACAGCAAAGGCTTGCAGTTTCAGAATACACATTTCATGACACAAACTGAAGAACTGTACACCCAAAATCTAATTCTAATACTGAAGAAATCCAAATGAGGGCCGGGGATGCTCTGCAAATATCAAATAAAGTCATAATAAATTAAATATTAAGCTGAACATAAAAGAACTGTACCCTGCTCTTTAATACTTTGGGAAGTTCATATACTATTTATGTACCAGATGCTCTAATGACTAGTCACTCTATTTTTCTCCTTCCCTCCATGTTTCACAGTAGTGAATATCAGAATAAAAAGCATTGGCAAAGTTTTTCCAACGTGTCTACTGATTAAATGCCTCATTTTCCCATGTTCAATCTTTAATGCTCAGAGGGGCCTTCTGATTCAGGCAATGTTGTCTGTTAACATGTTTCAAGATGGGAATGTGTAACCTGAGGTACCTAAACACATGTCCTAGCCATGCTTTTCGGGTGTTTTCTTAGGAGCTATGGAGCATGATTGGCTCCTGCTGTTTGAATGTCCCTCCTGCCTGATCCTCTCACTTAAGCTTTTCCTCGGCACACTTGACTTATTCTGTTTTAACATCTTCAGTGTCTTACTAAGACTCCAGGTACCTCTTTGCCAGAAACAGTACTCTTGGCTTCCAGTAAAGAAAGCCAAACAGAAGAGGCAATGAAGGGTCCAAGGGAAAGCTGCATATGAAAGAGATCTGAGTTTCTGCCATTTTTTTCCCCTCCAAACAAAAATCTAGGTATCCCCTCAGAGATGTGGAGGTGCCCTACCAAGAGATGAGGCAGTGTGCTGGGCAGGAGGCCTGTGTGAAGCAGCTAGTATTCGCTTTGGATTTGGATCCGGGGGACAGTGATTCGATTCAGTGATTCAGATCACTGTCCTGAATCAATTTGGCTGAATCTGATTTGGAGATTCAGTTGCTGCCGAATCTCCGAATCACCCAGGCCCTGCCCATCCCTCGCCTGCTCTCCCAGCCTGGTAATGGCTGCCCCACCTGCCCCAGCTCCTGGCACTTTTAAAAAAAAAAGCCCTGACTCACCGGGTGCTGCGGGGGGGAGGCAATCCCCACTGCTTCCCACTGCCCCATGCTGCATGGGGGGCTCTACACAAGCCCTCCAACCCTGCCCCCTGCTCTCCCAGCCCCCCCCCATGGCTGCCCCGCCTGCCCCAGCTCCAGCCCTTTAAGAAACCCCCCCCCAAACCCCGGTCTCACCATTCCTGCTAGGCGGGGGGCAATCCTTGTTGCCCCCTGCTGCCCCATGCCACATGGGGGGGCTCTTCAATGAGCCCCCTGAAGCCCCGAGGCCACTGCAGGAGTGGTGAGTCTGGGGTTTTTCTCGTTTTTTTTTTTCCTAAAGGGCCAGAGCTAGGCCAGGTGGGGCACCCTTGGGGGCAGCTGGGGGAGTGAGGGAGGGCCGGGGGGCTTGTGGCAGATCCCCCCATGTGGTGTGGGGCAGTGGGGGGCAGCAGTGATTGCCCCCTCCCCCCCCCCGGCCAGCAGCTCCCTGTGAGTCAGGACTTTTGTTTAAAGCACTGGGAAGTGAGATGGACAGGGCAGCCACGCGGGGCGGGGTGCTGGGGGAGCAGGCAGGGGATTGGTCCTGGCAGAGGTCCCCCCATGGTCCCCTACTCTGCCCCCTACTTACCAGCTCCGAGTCTGGCTGCAACTCCCTGCTGCAGCCACTGGGGACTGTCCGAATCATTGAAGCTCTCCGAATCTTTTCTGAAGATCCAGAGAACTTCAAATTGATTCGGACCTTTTAATTAGTCCTCTGATTCCATTTGGATTTGGCTACTAAATTGGGCCAAATCTCTTCCTCCAAGCGTAGCCTGCAGGGATTGCTGTGCAATATAATACAGTCAGAAGCTGCCTTCCAGACAGCCACCACAGCCTTGATGGGACTCTTAACTTGGCTCATCATGTAGTGATGAATTATTTAGGCATGTGCCTAGTCCATAACTACTCCTCTGCATCCCACACAGGGATTATCATGTACTTCCACTCCCCCCATCCACCGTACAGCAGACATGCACCCATTCTACTGCCAAGGCTCTCACCTCCATGGACAGGAAGCTCTTTAGAGTATGCAATGTGTTTCTATTTGTCAGTGTGAAAGCTGAGGTGCTCAAACTTATTTCTCAGCCATATTTTTTGGTCTATGGGCAGACTAAGACAGATATCCTGGGGTTCTTACTGAAACGTTTTTGGCATATTTAATTGCAAGTCATGCAAAAGCAGAAGTACAAGAGGTAGCTAAACTTCAGCGTCTGTTAACCTTCACCATCTTAATTCCTGCACTGTGTGTTTTGAACTTGAAAGGGTGTCCTCCCATGTGAGCTGGTCAACATACATTTTGGAGAAATTTCAAAGCAGTTCTGTTGTACATGATTTGAAACAGATCCATTTTGTCTGGCCTACAAGTTTTTAACTTTTCTGTGTGTGTGTGTGAAGAAGCCCTGTTTTCTGTAACAAATTTTGACAGCTATATTGCCCAGTTCTAGTGAGAAATGACATTGCAAGTACCAAGACAATTGAAATGTGCATTATTTGGTATTCCCCATCTCTGCCCCTCACTCAGTGATGCTCTTTCCTATCTCAGAGCAGCAGAAGTTTTTGATTAAAAAGTCCTTCATGATAAGTCCCACTGAGCTGTTTTTGGTCTTGTGGGAATGAAGCCCAGCTCTGCACTAACAGGACACAACCTTGTTTCCTTGCCAAATCGTGAAACTGTGCAGGCTTCAGAATACAAACAAGCCTTTTGTATTTTTTCATATTAAATGGAAGGTGATGGAGTCTTAGGTTCAGTAAGCACTGCATATTAAGTCGATCAAATTTTAATATATTAAATTGGACAAATAAACGGTGGTGTACATACAGTAGCGTTCCTCAAACAAGTGCCATTTCCTCTCAGATTTCAATTTAAATGTCTTCACATCCTTATTTAAATAGGAAGATCTTCCATTCAAAACCATAAAACTATATGGGCTATTTCTTGCAGTCCTCAGTATCTTCAGTTATCCCACTGTTAGACTCAGTGTGACAATTAATGGCATAAAGCTTAGAGTGCAAAAACCACTCTAAATTTATTCTTTCTGTGAGGGAAAGAAATTATAGGTTGTGCTTGCAAGTACTGGGGGAGAAAGATCATTGTTTTACCATTCAGAATCCAGCATGTGAGCCTCTCCTGAACAAAACCCTGAAATATGCGCATGTGCCTAAATCCATCCTTAATCAGCAAAGCAGTAAGGCATACATTTAGGGCAAGCCACGTTTCAGTGTTTTGCTGAAGTAGGGGCCTTTCATTAAGGGGGTAAAATTTAGATGAGATGCCGATGCTAGTGTGATTTACAAGAGAGACATGACCCTTTATTTCTTGCAAATGTGGATTTAACTTGGTAACAACTTCCTGCTCTCTTGCCATGTAAGTGGGTGCTGTCTAGATTGTAACTTGGGGAACTGAGAATCTCTGGTCCTAACCCTGGCTCTACCATTGACTTACTTTATGACTTGGGACAAGTCACTTAGAAGACTTAATTGCCTGCTGGTAAGGTGCTACACTTTTGGACATCTAGCCACTAGAGCAGAAGCACAAGCAGCAGGGGACAGCAGGGGAGGACTTCTCATTCTTCCTAAGAACGTTGGTCAATCACTTAGTTATAGTTACCACCTGTGTCTGTACAGGGGAGAAGAGGAGGAGGAATTATGCTTTATATAAAAGAGCTGTATGATTGCTCAGAACTCCAGTATGAAACTGGAGATAGACCTGTTGAAAGTCTCTGGGTTAGAGTCAGAGGGGAGAGCAGCAAGGGTGATGTCATGGTAGTGGTCTGCTACAGACCAGCAAACCAGGAAGATGAGGTGGATGAGGCTTTCTTCAGAAAGCTAGCAGAAGTTTCCAGATCACACTCACCCTGACATCTGCTGCAAGGACAATACAGCAATCCAGGAAATTTTTGAAGAGTGTTGGGCACAACTTCTTGGCGCAAGTGTTGGAGAGGGCAAATGGGGGCCATACTCTTCTTGTCCTGCTGCTCAAAAACATTGAAGAACTAGTGGGGAATGTAGTAATGGATGGCAACTTGGGTAGCAGTGACCAAGAGATAATTGAGTTCATGATCCTGAGGAAAGGAAGGAAGGAGAGCAGCCGAGTAAGGACCCTGGACTTCAAAAAACCAAACCTTGGTTCACTCAGGAAATTGATGGCCAGGATACCCTTGGAAGCCAGTCTGAGGGAGAAAGGAGTTCAACAGAGAGAACTGTATTTTAAAGAAACCTTACTGAGGTCATAGAAATAATCCATCCCAATACATAGAACAACTAGCAAGTATGACAGAAGACCAGCTTGGTTTAACAGGGATCTCTTCAGTGAACTAAAACACAAAAAAGGAAGCTTACAAGAAGTGGAAGTGTGGATAGATGACTAAAAAGTATAAAAATATTGCTCAGGCACGTAAGGATGAAATCAGGAAGGTCAAAGTACAACTGCAGTTGCAGCTATCAAGGGACATGAAATGGTAACAAGAAGGGTTTCTATAACTATGTCAGCAACAAGAGGAAGGTCAGGGAAAGTGCGGGTCCCTTACTGAATGGAGGAGGCAACCTAGTGATAGATGATGTGGAAAAGGCTGATGTACTCGGTGCCTTTTTTTACCTTGATCTTCACAGGCAAGGTCAGCTCCCAGACTACTGGACCTGGCAGCAAAGTTTGGGGAGGAGGTGAGCAGCCAACAGTGGTGAAAGAATATATTAGGGACTATTTAGAAAAGCTGCATGTGTACAAGTCCGTGGGGCTGAATGCGATGTCCCTGAGGGTGCTGAGGGAGTTAGCCAATGTTTGCAGACTTGGCCAATGATTGCAGACTTGCTGGCTATCATCTTTGAAAATGCATGGTGATCAGGGGAGGTCCTGAATGATTGGAAAAGGGCAAATATAGTGCTCATCTTTAAGAAAGGGAAGTACCTGGGCCAGCATTCTTTAATATATTTATAAACGATCTGGATTCAAGTATCAGAAGCAGACTGGCTAAATTCACTGATAATACCAAATTATGAGGATGTGTGGTCACACTAGAGCGTAGGCTGGCAATTCAGGCTGACCTGGACAGGTTCACAAGGTGGGTGGATCAAAATCTGATGGCATTCAACATGGAGAAATGCAAGATGCTCCACCTCAGGGGGAAAAAAATCTGCATCGTACTTATAGGCTTGGCAGTGCTACACTCACTATCACTGTGATGAAAAGAGACTTGGGGGTCAGGATTGACCACAAGATGAACATGAGCCACCATTGCGATGCCACAAAACCCTGGCTTGCATCTACTGAGGCATCTCAAGCAAGACCCAGGAAGCCATTCTCCCTCTTTACTCAGCCTTGGTGAGGCCACAGCTGGAGTACTGCATCCAATTCTGGGCTCCACAATTTGGAATTCACCATCCAGCACAGGGTGGCAAAGGCCTGTAGCAAGACAGCAGCCCTGGACTTCAGGAGGGTGGATTTCATTGAGCTAAGGAGACTAGTTGGGGAGGCACTGAGGTCCCGGATGGGGTGGGGAGTTGGCAGTCCAAGAAGAGTGGTCATTCCTGAAGGAGACAATCCTCCAAGCCTAAAGGGTGGCAATCCCAACATGGATCAAAGCGGGCAAGAGTGCTCAAAAACCCCCATAGCTCACTAAAAGCATCCAGGAACGTCTCAAAGCTAAAAAGGAGGCATATACTCAATGGAAGGGAGGGCCCACCACCAGGGAGGACAATACCTCCATTGCTCAGGATTGTAGGGGGGCTGTTAGGAAGGCGAAGGCAGAGATGGAACTGGGACTAGCTATCCAGATCAAGAATAACAAGAAATCCTTTTTTAAATACATAGGGGGTAAAAAGAAGGTTCCGGGTAATGTGCGGCCTCTGCACGACACACAAGGAAATCTGGTGCTCTCACTAGATGACAAAGCTAACCTATTTAACAATTTCTTTGCTTCCATTTTTCTGAGCAGGGACCAGGTCATCCCCCCCACTGGGAGCCCTGACGGTCCTAGGGGAGGCACAGTCAGGCCCAGGTCAGAGAGGACCTAGTCAGGGAACTTCTGGTGGAACTGGACATGTTCAAATCAGCAGGTCCTGATGATCTCCACCCCAGAGTGCTCAGATAATTAGCAGAAGTCATTGTGGGACCCCTGGCACAGCTTTACGAACACTTGTGGTGCTCTGGCCAGGTGCCAGAGGACTGGAAAATGGCCAATGTGGTCCCCATTTTCAAAAAAGGGAGGAAGGAGGACTCAGAAAATTATAGGCCTGTTAGTCTTACGTTGGTCCCGGGGAAGCTCCTTGAGAAAATTATCCAGGTGCACATCTGCAAGTGGCAAGCAGGGGAGTGTATGCTTAGGGGCAACCAACATGGGTTCATTAGAGGCAGGTCCTGTCAGACCAAACTGGTGGCCTTCTATGACCAGGTCACAAAATTCTTGGACACAGGTGTCATGGTGGATGTAGTCTTTCTGGACTTTAGGAAGGCCTTCGTCACTGTCTCTCACCCCATTCTCATTAAAAAATTAGATTGTGGTGTTGATGCCTACAGAGTCAGATGGGTCACCAGTTGGCTGAAGGGCTGCACCCAGAGAGTGGTGGTGGACAGGTCATTTTCGACTTGGAGGGATGTGGACAATGAGGTCTCCCAGGGCTCGGTCCTCGGGACCACACTGTTCAACATCTTCATCAGTGACTTGGACGAGGGGGTGAAAAGCACCTTGTTCACATTTGCAGATGACGCTAAGATGTGGGGGAATGTGAGCACGCTAGAAGGGAGGGACAGGCTGCAATTGGATCTGGACAGGTTACAGGGGTGGGCAGTTGAGAATAGGATGGGATTCAACACTGACAAGTGCAAGGTGCTGCACCTAGGGAAAAAGAACCAGCAGCATACCTACAGGCTGGGGAACTCCTTTCTCATCAGTGCAGAGGCAGAAAAGGATCTTGGAGTCATTATAGACTGGGCCGCCAATGTGGGGACGTGGTCAGGAAGGCTAACTGCACCTTGTCGTGCATCCACAGATGCATCATGAGCAGGTCCAAGGAGGTGATCCTCCCCCTCTATATGACATTGGTCAGGCCGCAGTTGGAGTAGCACATCCAGTTCTGGGTGTCGCACTTCAGGAGGGATGTGGGCAACATGGAGAGGGTCCAGAGGAGGGCCACCCGCATGATCAGTGGGCAGCAGGGCAGGCCGTACGAGGAGAGGCTATGAGACCTGAAACTGTTCAGCCTCCACAAGAGAAGGCTGAGAGGGGATCTGGTGGCCGTCTATAACCTGGCCAAGGGAGAGCAGCAGGCAATGGGAGAGTCCCTGTTCCCCTGAGCACTACTGGGAGTAGCAAGGAATAACGGCCATAAGTTGATGGAGAGTAGATTCAGGCTAGATATCAGGAGGCGCTACTTCACAGTCAGGGTGGCTAGGATCTGGAACCGACTTGCAAGGGACGTGGTGCTCACTCCTACCCTGGGGGTCTTTAAAAGGAGGCTAGATAGACACATTGCCGGGGTCGTTTGACCTCAGCATTCTTTCTTGCCCATGGCAGGGGGTTGGACTTGATGCTCTGCTCAGGTCCCTTCCGACCCTACCAGCTATGAAACTAAGAAAGGATGTGGAGAAGCTTGAGAGACTCCAGAGAGAAGAGTGACTTGCATGATTAGAGGACAGGTGAACAGGCCTTATGAGGAGAGGCTGGGAGCCATGGGACTCTTCAGCCTAGAGAGTCAAAGGCTCAGGGGGGACTTGGTGGCAGCCTATAAAGTATATAAGGAGTGCAAATCAGGAATTGGGAGAATGTCTGTTCACCAGGGCACCGCAAGGGAATACAAGGTCTAATGGTCACAAACCCTGGGAAAACCGTTTTAGAATGGACATAAGAAAAAACTTCTTTACCATCCGAGTCCCCAGAGCCTGGAATAGACTCCTCCCAGAAGTGGTGCAAGTTCCTACTCTGGACACTTTTAAGAAACAGTTGGTTGCTTATCTCGCTGGAATCATTTGACCCCAGCTGACTTCCTGCCTCTTGAGCAGGGGGCTGGACCCAATGATCTTGCGAGGTCCCTTCCAACCCTAATGTCTATGAAATCTATTAAGTATATAAAGAAGTAGGATCCAGGGAACTACAGACCAGTCAACCTCACCTCAATCCCTGGAAAAATCATGAAGCAGGTCCTCAAGGAATCCATTTCTAAGCACTTGGAGGAGAAGAAGGTGATTAGGAACAGTCAGCATGGATTCACAAAGGGCAAGTCATGTCTGATCAACCTGATTGCATTTTATGATGATATGGCTGGTTCTGTGGATGCAGGGAGAGCAGTGGATGTAATACACCTTGACTTTAGCAAGGCTTTTGATATGGTATCCCATAACATTCTTGCCAGCAAACTAAGGAAGTCTGGGTTAGATGAATGGATAGAAAACTGGCTGGATCATTGGGCTCAAAGGGCTCAATGTTTAGATGGAAGCTAGTATCAAGTGGAGTGCCCCAGGGGTCAGTCCTGAGGCCAGTTTTGTTCAATATCTTCATTAATGACTTGGATGATGGGATGGAGTTTGCAGATGATACCAAGCTGGGAGGAATAGTAGATATGCTGGAGGGTAGGGCTAGGATTCAGAGAGACATAGACAAGTTGAAGGACTGGACCAAAAGATGAGGTTCAATAAAAAGAAATGCAAAATCCTGCACTTAGGACAGAACAATCCCATGCACCAGTGCAGGCTGGTGACTACCTGGCTAAGCAGCAGCCCTGCAGTAAAGGACAGAGGACAGTAAGCTGAATATGAGCCAACAGTATGCCCTTGTTGTGAGGAAGGCTAATGGCATACTAGGCTACATTAGTAGCAGCATCGCTAGCAGATTGAGGGGTGTGATTCTCCCCCTGTATTCAGCACTGGTGAAGCCACATCTGGAGTACTGTGTCCTGTTTTGCCCCTTCCCCCCCACTACAGAAAGGATGTGGGCAAATTGAAGAGAGTCCAGTGTATGGCAATAAAAATGGTTCAGGGGCTGGGGCACATGACTTATGAGGAGAGGCTGAGGGAAATGGCTTATTTAGTTTGGAGAAGAGAAGACTGGGGGGCATTTAGTAGTAGCCTTTAATTACCTGAATGGTGGTTCCAAAGAGGATGGAACTAGACTGTTTTCAGTGGTGGTAGATGATAGAACAAGGAGCAATGGTCCCAAGTTTCAGCAAGGGAAGTTTAGGTTAGATATTAGGAAAAACATTCTTACAAGAGGATAGTAAAGCACTGGAACAGGCAAACTAGAGAGGTTGTGGAATCTACATCCTTGGGGGTTTTTAAGATCCAGCTAGAGAAAACATTGACTGGGATGACATAGATTGTCCTGCTTTGAGCAGGGGGTTAGACTAGATGACCTTGTGAAGTCCCTTCCAACCCTAATTTTCTATTATTCTGAATGCTGAAAATGATGGTGACCAACATGTCTCACAAAGGGTCCAGAGATGTAAGCAGAGTTCACACTTTTCTTTTTATAACAGGGCTGCTGGAGGTAGGGGATAATGGTACCCTCCCCTCCCCACACCTTTACAATGTATCCTAGTAGTTAGAGCACTTGCCCAGGATGTAAAAGACCAGGTTTAATTTTCTCTTCTGCCTTCCAAGGGAGTGCCTTAGCCATGGGGTTATAGGCAAGTGTGGGTGATGGGGCACTCCTCATGCCTTCTATTGATGTGGGGCCAGGAGCAGACTGCACAAGAGAGATGACAAGGCTAGCCTATTAGTTAGGCAACTTGCCTGGGATTGGGGCATTCTGGTTCCTGTTTTCTGTTCTCAAAATTGCATATGTATTTTATCTAATCACTGCTTCATTCAAAATGCATGAACAGTCGTAGCATGGATACTAGGACCTACGTTTCCCATTCTCGGTGAATGTCCTGACCACTAGGCAAGCCATGCTCCTACTTCATCTTACCCTCTAGTCCAGCAAAATTTGACTGAGTGTCTGCAAACTGACACAGCTTCTGCAAGAGGGGCAAAGAATGGCTCCATAAAGCCCTATTGATATTCTAGTGGCTAAGGCATATTGCAGGCAGGTGGGAGATATTAGATTGAATCCTTTCTGATAGATGATAGATGTTTCCCACATGCTGGATGAGGACTTTGACTATCAGGCTGTTTTATAAAACAGAGATCCAACCAACACTCACATCCTCCTCTTTCTGCAGTCATCTTTAAAAGATGGTAGCCATTGCCACTGTCTTGTGTAGATTTAATAGATCTCATAGACATTAGGGCTGGAAGGGACCTCGGAAGATCATTGAGTCCAGCCCTGTGCCCCAGGGGCAGGAAGTCAGCAAGGGTCATAGGATCCCAGCAAGATAAACATCCAAATTTCTCTTGAAGGTGTTCAAAGTAAGTGCTTGAACCACCTCTGGCAGCAGTCTATTCTAGGCTTTGGGGCCTCGGACAGCAAAGAAGTTCTTCTTAGGTCCAGCCTGAAACAGTCATGGAGGAGTTTGTGACCATTTGAACTTTTCATCCCTTGGGCGCTCTGGTGAACAGATGTTCCTCCAAATCCTGGTGAACACACCTGATGTACTTATAGGTGGCCACCAGATCACCCCTGAGTCTGCACTTTTCCAGGCTGAAGAGTCCCATAACTCTTGGCCTCTCATCAGACCGTCTGTTTTCCTGACCTGATCATGAGCGTGGCTCTCCTCTGGACTCTCTCGAGCTTCTCCACATTCTTTTTGAATTGTGGAGCCCAAAAAGAAGCCCAGTCTCAGGCTATGGGCTGAGAAGGATTGAGGTAGTGAACCAAAGACTGTGGCACTGGTGTCATCGGGAAGGCTTTGGCTTCCATGACTGAGTGTAGGGAGTCTGTTGTGTAATAAACATGTTCTGGGAACACCGACCAGACTGGGCCACTGTGTAGACCCTGACAGAGAAACAACTGATATTTTAGATTCCAGTCCCAAGGCAGAAATGCATCTGGGCATGATAGAACCTCTCTGTGCTTGTTAGTTAACTGAACATAATAAATGAACATAACATAACAGGCATCTCAGTCCGCATATCTTATCAGTTTAGAGGAAATTGCATTTCAAAAGCATCCTAAGTCCTGAGGAAGAGCATGTTGTACCTGAAAGCTTGTCCAAGGGTATGAAGGCACGTTCATCTGGAGCCCTTCCAAAAAGGGAACATTTCAAAAGGCATACATAATAGGGCTGTGTGAAATTGTGCCACTAGTTTTGTTTCGACACTGTTTCGACTCGTTTTGAGGTCAAAACAGCATAATGGAAATGAAACAGATATAGTTGAAACAGCCTTGAAACAAAATGAGGCAAGTCGAAACATTTTGTCATTTCGATGCTGTTTTAACATTTCATCCATAAGTTATAATGGGGAAGGTTGAAACAGCCTATAACTGTCATTTCTGGCTTGATTTGGATGAACCTTGTAGGAATGGTAGCTCCTTCTGAGGGAATGAAGCCTACCAAGTTTCAAGAAGATAGGTGCAGGGGTTTGGGGGAAACTGCACCCCAAATTCTTGAAAGCAAAACTCATGTCACATATGTGTTAAGCCACAGCGAGCTCAAAACTGCAGGCTACAGCATTGCACTGCTGGCTCCTGTTCATACTGTGGTCAATTATTACCCCCAGGTCTGTGGTGGCAAGTGATGGGGGATCTTCAGTCCTGTTGCCTGATGAGAGGCAGCAGTTGCACAAGCACCCATGTCACGAGTTTTGCCTGTCAACAGCTAGGGATGCAGGGCCCCAGAAACCTCCTGCATCTATCTCCTTAACAGCCAGCAGGCTTCATGGCTGCAGCAGGGCCTAGCAGGCCTGCAGTTTTCACCCCCCTCTGCCCCAAGACAGACACAGTCCCACAAGCACCCATGACATGAGTTTTGCCTGTCAGCAGCTAGAGGTGCAGGGCCCCAGAACCCCTGCACCTACCTCCTTGAAAGCTGGCAGGCTTTGTGGCCTCAGTAGGGGCTAGCATGCCTGCAATTTTCACCCTGCTGTGCCTTAACACACAGTGTCACCCATCTCATGAGTTTTGCTTGTCCGCAGCTTGAGGCACAGTTTCCCCAAACCTCTGCCCTTATCTCCATGAAACTTGGCAGGCTTTGTTGCCTCACCAGGAGCTAACATGCCTGCAGTTTTGACTTCACTTTGGCTTAACACATACACATGACACAAATTTTGCTTTCAAGACTTTGGGGTGCAGTTTTCTTGAACCTCCAGCACCTATATCCTTGAAACATAGCAGGCGTCATGCCCTCAGAAGGGGCTACCATTCCTGCATGTTTCATCCAAATCAGCCCAGAAATGACAAAGGTGTGGGCTGTTTCAACCTTCCCCATTGTATCCTATGGGCAAAACGTCGAAACGGGGTCAAAATGGCGAAACTGTTTCGACGGAACAAAACAAAATTTGAAACAGAATGCTGTTCTGTTGAAATGTCAAAACACTGGTTGAAACGGAATTGTGCCGTTTCACACAGCCCTAATACATAAGTGTCAGATTGTAACAGCTGCTTCCCTTTGGAAACAAATCCCTTTTGAAAGAGCTCTATGCCCACAAGGGTGCATGCCCACAAGTCGATCTAGAATTTAATAAAGACAGGGCATATTTACACCTGTAATTAATGTGCCTGAATAAACACTGGGGCTTATTGCTCTGGAATTTATTCATGCACAGCACACTGAGCCTGGATTGAGCAGCCCAGGGCTGCTCCAACCAGGCTCAACATGCTGCAGAAGGGCTGGCTAGGGCACAAAGGTGCTTCATTGAGGGTCAAGCCAGCATGCAGCCCCTACACTGAAGCACCCTTGTGGCCCAGCCAGCCAGGCAGTGTCTACATGTGTGCTGCTGTACACAAAAATACCTCCAGAGCAGGCTAGTACTTGTATTTACAAGTAGTTGCCTGCTACAGAGGTTATTAGCTTTGTGTGCCCTAATAGGGGTTCACATGTAGATGCAGAGATGTTTAGTGTGGAGCTAATTAGGCAGCTCTACAGTAAATATCTTGTGTAGATGCACCCCGGATGTGGCATGACATTCCTCAGACCATTGGAGGTGCAGGGAGAATGGTGGCAAGCAGGACTGGAGCCCCTGAGCTGGAGGGGAACATGAGGCAGGTGGCAGGCAGGGAGCAGGTACAGGAAGAGGGAGAGCTGATGGCCACTGCTGCTACTGGCACTGCTTTCCCTGGCTGACCCAACCATGGACGAAGCACTAGCACTGCTCCTGTCCTGCTTCAGCCAGGAGCTGCAAAGAGCAGCTGCACTGGGTGTCAGGCTCAGCCACAAACAGCAGCAGTAAGCAGTCCCTGTTTCTGCTCCTGCTCCCTGACTGACCTCCCCCACTCACCCAGGGGGTAGGAGAGCTCACTATTCTCCACAGTGGAAAGGAGCTGTGACTGCATCCTTTTGGATCTATCCCTGTGCATGTCCACATCCTAACTCTCTCCCAACTACCGAGGCACTCTAAGAAAAGATATCACACACAAAAATCTTAGCCTAGCTGTGACGGCGGCGCGCTGCCACGGGCACGAGAAGAGGCGAGGGAAGGTTGCGGGGCATACAAAACCCCAGAACAGAACCCCAGAGGGGGTGACTTACCTCTGGGAGACCTGGCAGTGCCGGAGCCTAGACCGTGGCAGCAGCCGCAGCTGCAGCTACAGCCGCATGAGCCAGCATTATGCCGGCTATTTAAGCAGCTGTTCGCAGTGAGGGAGACAGCCGGGCCAATCACGGTGGCTGACATGGCTGCTGCGGGAAAGTTTAAAAACCCCAACAGCACCCGCGGGAAGGGGGAGCCAGAAGGAGAGAGAGAGAGAGCAGGCAGTGCTGAGGCTCCTGCTGGGGAGAGGTACAAGCTAGGCTGTGCCGTACCAGCGCAAGAGGTAGGGAAAGCCTTTAAGTCTCTAGCGGAGGCAGGCAACGGGAAATCTCCTATCTCACAAGAAAGAGCAAAAGAGGAGAAGTCAGTACTCCCCTTTGGAGGTGGGAAGCAAGGGGAACACCAAGGCATCCTGCAGCTACCAGCACTTCCCCTAGGGGAAATAGAGCCGGGGACGGGTGCAGAATCCCCTGGGAGCCACTGGGTAAGGGAAGGCGGCTCCACGACCCTCTCTGCCCAAGGGGAATATTATTTCTAGAGAAGCTAGGGAGGAAGGACATGGAGAAATACAAGAAGAGACAAAAGTTAGAGAGAGAAAAGAGGACGGGCTGGTGGAGCGGTGCAGCTGCGTCCGTGCCCCTGCATTTGTGAAATCGATGGTGGACAAGCCCGCAGAGGACCGAAAATCACCATCCCACCAGCACAAGATAGGTTGGCAAGTGGATGGGGTGTAGGGGTGGCGGAGCCCCGTGGAACAACGCACGTAACAACTGTGAGTACACCCGTGTTGGGGAACCCCTCTGAGAAGAACTCCACTGGAACCCTCTCATAAGAATTTACCAGTAAAGTCGTGGCAGGCAGGACGAGGGGAGGGGCTACCTCACCATTGGGTGACACCAGACATAAGACCTCTGTCATCACACTAGCTCAAAGTATTAAAATTCAAGTTTGTTAAATCCTTTGTAAAACTAATATATCCTGTACTGAATGAAATCATTACTGGAATCCAAGATTAATCATTCCTGCACCTCTACATTTTTAAATTATTAACCTTTCAATAATAATACAAATGTCTGAAATAATGTTTTGATGCACTTAAATTTCTGTCACATATTGCATCAACATAAGATAACATTATGTTCTTGTACCTCTTTTCTGGACTGCATAAGCAAGAGCAAAATAAGCCTAATTTGTTATCAATTAAATGTAAGAGCTAACCCTCTAATGAATAGGGACAGTTTTCCATTTCATTTCCAGCTCTCTGCAGAAGTGTGTGGAAATTCCTCTGTTGGTGTACATGAGCTCCCCCTCTACTTGCAATCATATCTTGAACTTATTTTCCCTTTTGCTCCCATTTCTTGATCCAGAATTTACATTGTCTTAAAAACAAATGCACATGCAAACAATGTCCCCGCTCCCCCCCGAAACAAAAAAAACCCCCAGTTTGCTGAATTGCTGCAGGCCAGCCAAATTGAAACCCTGGTAAAAAGCTGTTAGTTCTTTTGCACCCTATTTCTAGGCAGCATAATAGAGTATTTTTGGAGCCAAACATTTATCTTGTGGTTGTAATTACTGTAGAACATTTCTTGCAGACTGTCAACTTTGGCAAGCCAACGATTTGCAAGACAGAGGCTGAGCCAAGCTAAAGGTCTCATTTAGAGCTAGGAGTCAAAGCATGTACAGAGCCAGTGGAACAGGCGATATATATACAGGAAGTATGAAAAACATATAAAGTGACATGCTACATAAGGTCACACTGACCTCCAGGTAGTAAATCTTGGTAGCCTGGCTTTTTCTTTGGCTCATCTTATAGCGACATGATGTTAAACAAGATCCAACCTGAGCCGTCCAAGGTTTAGTACTGGGGATGGAGGCAGGTAACCCAAAGAAAAGCCAGACTGCTATTCAGTATGGTTTTTTCCTTTGGAAGGAATACATTTTTTTACATTACCAAAATACTGTCTCAGGTGAAGAATCTTCTTTTCACATCTGCTGTGGTAAGAGCTTTGGAAAGTACCTTCAGTCAGGCTACAGGCAGTCCTCACACTTACAGAAGGTTATGTTCCTGGAAAAGATGCTGTAAGTCAAAACAATGTAAGTTAAATCTGATTTTCCCATAGAAACAATGTTTTAATAGGGGGTTGCATTCCTGACCAAGGGCCTAATGCCCAACTTTTTATAGAAATGAACATAAACACCATATTTTAAATCAACTATTTAATTTTATTTAATCAGAAGGTGAAGGAACACCTTCACCATGGTCATGGAATGGGCTTCTTTGGGGAGATTTTTGGGGAGACCTAGGGCCACTTATGGCGATTCTCACTTGCTGTGCTCTGCCATTTACAACCATGTTATTACTTACGGCACTGGATCCTTGCACTTACGGCACTTATGGCATGACGTTTGTGTGCCGCTTGAGTTGCTGTCATGCTGTAAGTGTGAAGATCCAGTGCTATAAGTAATAACATGGTTGTAAATGGTGGAGCGCCACAAGTATGAATCGTTGTAAGTTGAAACGATGTAAGTCGAGGACTGCCTGTATAATCTTTCAAGGTGCTTACTGCACTGTCCTTGCAAGCCTAAATCACAGGAGACTCATGGCACAAGACAGGATCAACATCCTCTCTGCTTGATCCTGTGGGAGTTGTGAGTATGCAAGAGCTCAGGATCTGATGCTTTCTCCTGGCTGCAGTTGGTAAAGAAAAAAAAAAAAACGTGACCCACTTCTTACATGTCTTCAGTGAAGATTCCCCTTGGAATGCTTCCCTCACTCTCTTTGAGTCACAAATGAATTAATATTTAGTCCTCCATCAAACCATGCTACATGAGATCTGGCTATTCTTGCCTACCAATTTTCAGATATTGCCAACAATCTCTGGAACACATAAACCTTCAGGGCTGTGCTGGCATTTGACTAGCTAGGGCCCACATTCATTTTCTGTTCCACCAGGGTTGACTGCTTGCTAATCACAGAATGTCTCTAGAAGCAATCATGTGTAGGGACGTTTCTAAATCATGTTTTTGTGGAAATCACAAAAAACAGTCTTGTCCATGATTGCTATGATAGTTCCATGGTTTGTAGGGTTGGAAGGGACCTGAACAGATCATCAAGTCCAACCCCCTGCCCTGGGCAGGAATGAGTGCTGGGATCATAATACCCCAGCCAGAAATCTATCCAACCTCCTCTTGAAGACCCACAAGGTAGGGGAGAGCACCACCGCCCTTGGTAGCCCATTCCAGAGCCTGGCAGCCCTAACCGTTAAGTAATGCCTCCCGGTATCAAGCCTGAACCTGCTCTCAATCAATTTGTGGCCATTATTCTTTGTTATCCCAGGTGGTGCCTGGGGGAACAGTGCCTCACCTATTTTCCGCTGGTCCCCCCGGTGAGTTTATAGATGGCCACCAGAAACCCTCTCAGTCTTCTCTTGTAGAGGCTGAATAGATTCAGGCCCTTTACTCTATCTTTGTAGGGCCTGGCCTGCTGCCCCCTGACCATGCAAGTGGCCCTCTTCTGGACCCTCTCAAGGTTAGCCACATCCTTCTTGAAGTATGGTGCCCAGAACTGGACACAGTACTCCAAATGTGGCCTGACCAGTGCTGCATAGAGGGGGAGGATCACCTCCCTGGACCTGCTTGTGATGCATCTGTAGATGCACAACGAGGTGCAGTTAGCCTTACTGACCGCTTCCTTGCATTGGCGGCTCATGTCCATCCTGGAGTCAACAATGACTCCAAGATCCCTTTTAGCCACTGTGTTATTGAGAAAGGTGTTCCACAGCCTATAGGTATGTTGCAGGTTCCTTCGCCGTACATGCAACACCTTGCACTTGTCTGCATTGAATTTCATCCTATTCTCATCCACCCACCTCTGCAGCCTGTCTAGATCTAGCTGGATTCTGTCCCCCACCTCCAATGTGCCCACTTCTCCCTACATCTTTGTCATCAGTGAATTTGGATAGCGTGCTTTCCACGCCCACCTCCAAGTCACTGATAAAGATGTTGAATAGCACAGGCCTGAGGACCAAGCTCTGGGGAACTCCACTGCCCACATCCCTCCAAGTCGAAAACCTGGATAATCACCTGGCATTGGCCATGACTTCCCATTAAATCAACCAAAAAAAAACCTGGTAGTGACTGAGTGAAGATGCCTTCTGCCAATCAGCAATGAGGGGCGGGGCAAAAAAGCAGCAGTGACTTAGATGAGAGATGGAGTGAAGGTGCCACTAATCAGCAGCAATGGGTGGGGCCACAAGGGCCCCTCCACTAATCAGCAGCAAGGGGGTGGGGCTTCCACGAAATGTCTGTGATATTGGCTCTGTGTGTCATGAGTGGGTTGCAAAACGCCCTTTGTCTTGCTATGACTTATGTAGGTCCCTAATCATGCACATGTTCTTTGATTCTTTTGTCCAAAGACTTGTTTAAATTATCTATTTTTGTTATGAGCTGGAAGGGACCTCTCTATGTTAAGGGCTAGAAGGGACCTCTCAAGATCAACAGATCAAGCATAGGGGGGCTAGACGCAATGATCTCGAGAGGTCTCTTCCAGCCCCTAACATTTATGAATCTATGACTCTAGCTGTATATTGCTCCTGGTAAGCTCACTAACAGACTGACACTTATTTTGGATAGACTTTGGATAACGTGAACAAATTTTATTTTATTAGTGAATGTTGAAAAGGGATTTAACAAAATTGAAAGAGTAGAAAGAAATATAAAGACCCAGACAAGTGTGGCTACACAGTACAGGATAGGAAAGGGGGGAGGGGAGGATTTAAATTGCCTAGTAAGGGTGGAGCCTATTTGGCCTGCAGGTGGGTTGGGGTGACAGGGGTAGGAGAGCTAGGGACGCAACACTCACAAAGGAGAGAGCATATAGAATACCGTGCCTAAGGAAGCTGCATCATTACAAAGTGGTGGGTTCTAAAGAGTGCACACAGATACAAGTGGCATCATGTGGGGATACAATCGCAGGGTGAGGGAAAGTCCAGGTATGAGACTTCTCAGTCACAATCCATTGGATAGGATTGTGTGCAGGCAGTCCACTATGGGTTGCTTCTGGCCAATGGTCTGTTGGTGCCCAATATCAATTGAAATACAAGAGAATGGGAAAACTCTGTCTTAATAATGGACCACAAAACAGTATTTTACTTTTTATCAGCACACAGGGACCCTGGGTTGTACTTTACCTCATTCCCTGACAATGTGAAGTAATTTCCCATATGTCCAGCAGCTTTCTAACATACAAATGCAGCACTTTCTTCACTGCTGCTAATTGATGCATAGATGCCAAGATCTGGAACTCAAACAAATGCAAGCCTATAGCACAAAGGGGAGAATTGTACTTCTCTTCTTAGTTTCCCCTTTTGCCTTGGGTTGGTCCCACCAAACTGTCTGAGTCCTGGAGAGAGAGGTTACATAGGCTTTCCTGTGGTCCACATGGTAATATAAAAACCACTAACTAAGGAACTTCTGTCTTGCTGCAAATATTTCTAATTCTGGGGGCTGACATAGAGCAAGCTAACTCAGTCTCATGATTTGCTCTATTTGTTAACTCTCTAAAGACCATTTGAACTATAAGGGATCAGAATGGTCCCAATGAAATTTGGTCCTGATTATACTTGAACTGAACATGGCTAGTTCCTGGAAGGATTGGAGCAGCATTGCAAGCCCTTGTGCACTTCTCACACTAGAATCCCAGATGTGTAAGGAGCCAGCAGGAAGCAGCTAATGGCTGTTTTTGCCCCCTCCCCGCCAGGTCTATGGAAGGACGGGTGGAAGCAGCTTCCCCTTTGCACATTCTCCATACCAGGATGGGCCTGGATTCAGGAAGGCATGGGAGCCTTTTTGCCTTTTCTTATGGCTCTTCCTGGTCTCGGGGAGGAGTTAATTTGGGAGAAAGTGTAAAAATGTTCATTCTCCTTGGAGAAACTGCCAAGAGCAACTTTTACTGGCTGTTAGTTGGGTTATTTTTCTCCTGGAGCTTCCATTTTTGCTCTGGGAGATTTACTGGTAGAAAATTAACGCTTGTATTTAGCCATTGTTTTCTGTTGTAGTTCAGACACATGCTTGCACCCAGATATGCTGGCTGTGTATCTTGGGGCAACCATGCAGGTGAATAAGTTCTTTGATCTTATGATCTTATGTAGAAGAGGTTCATTGCACAGTCATCAAAGAGGAGACAAAGCAGCATCCCCTCAGATCTCTCCCATGCTAAGCTGTCTAGTAGTGGGTGTTTAATGTTACTTATAACTTGTAAGCATGATTGAGCTCACAGGAAGTATTTGCTATACTGTTACTGGCTGAGATTTTGGACATAATTTCACCATCTACATAAGCATCCAGACCCCAGAAGTAGTTAACATTAAGAGGAAAGCACTCAAATTAACCAGTTGTGCTATAATCCAGAAGTCAAGCCCAAGTTCAATTCAAAGATAATGTTTTTAAACACACTGTTATGTAAACCAGGTCATTGAAAGGCTAATGACTCTACTTAAGCTCCCAGTGACAAGGAGAACTTTTTGTGACAGAAATACTGACGTCTAAGATGATTAGGCATTGTGTTGTCATGTATTAATCATATCTCTTTGTATTTGAGTCTGGCAGTTTCAGCACTGAAATAGGCCCTTTAGGTTGACATTCAACTGGAATCTTTCTTTCTGATAAGCCTTACATTTTCCACATGTTTTACAGGAAAGCCTTTTTACTGTTCACCTATTCCAGCAGCACCTAGTGATAGGGCAGGTTTTGTCAGCCACTGCCCAAAACTGCCTAGTTATTTTAATTTGAAGTATTACATTTGTGAACCCCTTATATGCTCTTATGCCATATCCTCTCTTATTCAGTTCCTGTGCAATGATATGAGAAGATGAACAGCTTGTGACCAAACCGTCATCTGAAATGCATCTGTGCAATCCCATTGACTTTTGCATAGATGGTAGGATTTTAGTAGCAGTAGCGTAACTAGCTAAATAACAACATTGTGAGTGCGTCTACACAACACACTTTACTGTGCAGTAAACCTAATTACTGTGCAGTAAGCATCCACGTCTACACGTGCAGACGCTTACTGCACAGTAATTGGCTCTGATCAGGAGTTTGCTACCTGCAAATGCAAGTAGCAACTTAACTCAAGATTACTTAGTAGCGCATGTGTAATCGCCTGACCAGGAGCAAATGTGCTCCAGGTCAGCTGGGCAGCAGGGGTGGGAGATTGCTCCCTGCCCTGGGGAGCTGCCTGCTTTGCCACTGGAGCCCAGGCAGGGACAATGTCCACCTGACCAAGCAGCAGGGAGCTCCAAGCCCCCACTCTGCAATTGTAGGGCTGGGGCTGAGAGATCCTTATCTCCCAGCACCAGCCCCATGGTCACAGGTCCCAGGCTGGGAGATCCTTGTCTCCCGGTGCCAGCCCTGTGGTTGCAGGACCCAGGCTGGGGGATCCTTATCATTCAGCGCCAGCCCTGAGGTTGTGGGAACCAGGCTGAGCGATCCTTATCTCTCAGTGCCAGTCCTGCAGTCCCTAGGATCTTGGGCTGGGAGATAAAAATCTCCATGACCATGGAGTTGGTGCTGGGAGAGATGGATCTCTCAGCCTGGGTCCTGCAACCATGTGGCTGGTACTGGGAGATGAGAACCTCCTAGCCCATGCCCTGCGACCGCTAGGCTCAGGTTGGGAGTTAAGTATCTCCTGGCACCTGCCCACAACCCTGGAGCTGGCACCGGGAAAGAAGGATCTTGCAGCTCAGGTTCCACAACTGTACGCCTGGCACTGGAAAATAAGTATTTCCCAGCCTAGGCCCTGTGATAACAGAGTGGAGGCTGGGAGCTCCCTGCTGCCAGGGCAAGGGGACATTGTCCCTATGCAGGCTACAGTGGCAGAGCTTACCCCGGTGGCAGACAGCTCCCACAGGCAGGAAGCAGTGTCCCCACCCCACCCCCTACTGCCAGAAGACAGCTGTCTCCTGGCCCCTGGGCTAGCATCCAGAGGAAGCCTAGATTTGCCCCTGGCTGCTGCAGGGACCCATTACAGGGCCACAGGGAACAGGAACAGATTGCTGCCATGACCTGCTCCCACATCCCTGCATGTGTAGAAACATGCCCAGAAGAATTTACTCTTGAGTAGCTTACTTGACAGTAAACTGACCCTGAATTATTAGCAAATGTAAATGCACCCTGCATTAAATAGTGACAGATACAAGTGCTCTGGGCTCTGGCCTTTCTCTTTCTGAAGCAATGGGTGTCTCTGGTTTAGACCTTCTATTTGGTGTATGTACACACCAAAGTGTTCAGATTGTGGAGTGAAGCCCTTTATGCATCCAATATGGTCCTTACACTTGCTGGAAAAAATATATAACTTACAGAACAGCATCCTGGAACGAGTAAATTAAAGGACTAATTACCTCTACCAGCTGTGATCAGCAGGGACCCTGGTTTGCTGTTTAAATATAACAAATTCTGATAAAAATTCTCAAATTCTCTGATTACAAACCTCAAAATCCATGTTTGTCCATGAGCAGCCCTGATATGCTTATGCCCTGCCCATGCCAGTGCCCCTCACTCC
This sequence comes from Alligator mississippiensis, assembly GCF_030867095.1. Taxonomy (NCBI): domain Eukaryota; kingdom Metazoa; phylum Chordata; order Crocodylia; family Alligatoridae; genus Alligator; species Alligator mississippiensis. The sequence goes on from NC_081832.1 coordinate 51,830,386, forward strand.
AAACCCACAGTCCCCCAGCCCTCCTGGTGCCCCACACTCCTTACCCACAGCCCCCACCCCCTGCAGCCCTGCTGGAGAGGGCCCCCAGCTGCCAGGACTACATGGCCAGGGACCTGGGTCCACAGCCCCCTGCTCCTCTAGCAGCACTCAAGCCATAGCTTTAACCCATGGGAGGTGGTGTCTTCTGTAGAGGAGTGGAGCTTGGAACCCTGCTCCCACATCCCCACGGATGGCATGGCTGGAGTGGAGCCCATGAAAGGGGAGAGGTGTGGGCTTGGGACTCCCTGCCCTGCTGCCCTCTTCCTGGGGGCCTTGGCAGCCCAGTGGGTGAGACCCAGAATGGCAGGATAGAGCAGGGTGGGGCAGGGAAGCTCGGGAGTCCTGTACCATGAGAACCAGGTATCTACTGCCCACCCAGCAGTATCAGGGGTGGCAGCATGAAGTTGTGTCCCCCACTGCTGCTGGGTGGGTAGGGGGCATCTTGCCATGGCAGCACGGGGCCCCCAGTGTTGGCACAGAGCCTCCCTGCCCTGTTGTACCAGGTATTACCTACTGGGCCGCAAAGGCCCCCACCGGGGAGGACAGAGGAGCAGGAAACCCTGAGCCAACAGCTGCATTCCACTTCCGTCCCTGCCCCATGCACAAGTCTGGGGGGCACGTGCCTCCCATGCCCCCTCGCTGGGAGTGTATGCAGTGGTGGGAAGCCAGCCCCCCATGCTGCCCCCAGATGAGCTGCTTGTGGCTCCATCCTGCTCCCCACCTGGTCCCCGCAGCTGTGCATTGGCACCCCGGCCCCAGGCCCCATGCACCACCCTGCCTGAGCAGTGTCCCAAGCCCAAGCCCTGCCCAACTCTCTCCCTCACTATGGAGCCTCAATCCCCCCCCGCCCCCAACTTACCTGCAGGGAGCTGCAGGATCTCCTCTCATGCTGCCTGGCTGCCATGTTCATGTGGCACCCCCTGCCTGATTGCCTTCCTCCCACTCCCCCAAGACCTTTTTCAGCCTGGATCTCTGCCAGCCTGCAAGGGGAAACCTGCTGTTTCCTGCATTTTTCTCCTTAAAAAGAGAAAATCCTTGCCATGAACTTTGCATGCCTCCCAAGGCTTGGGGGGCACAGCAAGTGCCCTCAGGCAGCAGCGGCAGGGGCATGGCGGCAGCGAGCTCCCACACACAGCTGCAGCAGTGTCAGCAGTGGGGGTGGGGAGGTGGCAAGTGCTGACTGGCGATTGGCGACTGCCCACAGACACCGTCAGAGGGGCAGCCAATCTCAGGGAGTGCGCATGCACCTGCAAGCACTCCCTACACATCGCCAGTGATCCTTGTCTTTCTCCTTAAAATGAGAAAATCTGCATTTTACCACATTTTCCTGTGGCAAAGAAAACCCAGATCCCTGGTGATCAGACAGTGAATCAGAGGTACTTGATACAAAAGACCACAGCCTAGGCAGAATTAATACTGTAGAAAGAGAAATGGCAGGCTGTCCCGGGGAAGTTTTAGTGCTACAAGTTGCTCCTTTCATAGTTTCTGTCAAGGTGTCAGAAAGTCCCTCGTGGAAGGCTAGTAAACTGGGAGAAACCAACACCCAGGAAACTGCTTCCTCTTAAATGATTTTTACATAACAAATGGTATGAAATTGGTTCCCTCCCACACAGCTTCCTGAATATTTCAGCACAGGCATCAAAGCCTACAGGGGAAGAAAAGAACAGGACTGACTGTTCCTAGGTAATGCTGGGCCAAGCACAGAGCAACTGTACTCACCTGCTCTCCCCAGATTCAGGTGCAAACATGAATTGGTTAGAATTCCCTTCCCCAGCCTTCCCTTCCAGAGAGGGACCATGAGTGAATCCCCTGACCTTTTGGGAGTGGGAAGAGCAGTACAGAGAAAAAAAACAAACAGTGGCTACAGCAGGGGTAATTTTGATCTAGTCCCTAAGTGCTTTCTACAGGGGATCATATATATTTAAAAAGAGGTAGGGAGAGGATGTTTGGAACTGGTATGTTCCAAAACCAGCACAGACACATGGATTCCCTGGACCATAACAGCTACAACTACCCTAGTGTGGGATGGAAACTAATGTATGCACAAACTACAGCTCCAAGTGACCTGAACATTTTCTTCCCTCTGAAAAAGGTTTGCTGAACAGCAACAACAAAAAAGCCCTATGTTCAAGGAATGTATCCTGAGCAGACTGCAGAACCAGGAATCTGAGCCTCAACCCTGCAATAATCACCCATCAGCACAGGTTTCCCTGGAGCACAGACACTCTATCCCTGACCACACAACAGGTAGAGTAATCCTCTTGCAATGGGCCACTGGTCAAAACTGCATATTATTATACTATTGCTTTGACCAGCTTGAACTTCAGTTCCAACTAATAGGGTTTCTACCACTTTATCTCTGTAGGAAGCTTTCTCCTCACTCAGCATAAATATTCCTATCTTAATTCAACTCCATTAGTTATAGCATCATCCTAAATTCCCCAGGAATGGAGATTGCACCATCTTATCTCCTGGTTGTTTTTCTGGCACCCCTCTCCTCACTGGTATTTACAACTCATCTCAGTTTAAAACATGCATAATATGCAATGGGAGGAAGAACCATTTGTCTGCTTGGCAGGCCTGTGTTTTACCCTACACAGACACCAAAGGATGTAATAAAAGATATACATACAGCAGTATAACTTATACCCTGATAAGATTTGTTATGCATTTATTTTTACTGTACACAAATTGACTTTAAAGGCAAACAAATATGTTCTTATAAACAAGCCACTTTTATTATCAATATGGAACTAGCATCATATGCCCATTAATCAGCATATTAGAAGAAAACCATCAGATAACTATGCCTTACTTCCTGACACTTGTTTTGCTTAGTACCTCTTTGGAAACACCAGTGCCTTGAATCTCTCTGGAAGCCAATACTTGCTCTTATTTCTACACTCTGGGAGAAAAGAGTTAAATTGTGCTCATTAATTCTCAATAAAGGGCTTTTGAATCAGTTTATCAGTATACACAATTCCTCTAAATGTAAAAGTGAACAAAATTAATGATTTCTGAATTCACTTATTACAACTAAAAAAATCATTATTTCTTCTGGTTTGGAAAAGCACTATGAAATACAGAGCAAATGGCCAGTTCCAGCTAAAGCAGTGGTCACCAGCCAGTGGATCCAGTAGATCTCAGAGCCTTTTGTGGTAAATCTTGGATCCTCTTGGAATCAATCCAAGGCTAGGGTGGGAAGCTGAGTGCCCACATGCATGCATGTGTGTGCCCCAGCCCAGCAGGTCTGTTTGTGGGAGAAGGAAGGGGCAGGGGCTAGACTGAGGCCCCCCTGGTGAGGGCCAGTGCCAGAGGCAGGAGCAGGGGTAAGTTGAGTGGGGCCCTGGCCACCCCCAAATAATTTTTCTTCCTCTGCCTTGATCTACCCCACCCCCTTCCCTCTCCACAGACTTACCTGCTGGGTGCGAGTTGCATGGTAGATCTTGGGTTACTTTTAAATGCCAAAGGTGATCTCCTACTTAAAAAAGTTGAAGACCACTGAGCTAGAGCAAATTCTGAATAAAGTCTGCTGTCTTCTGCTGGAGTATGTTTGGAAAAATTCCACTCAAGTCAATTAAATAGCTAGTTTGACACCAAAGTAAATCAGAGCAGAATTTTTTTCCATATGAAAAAAATTCTAGATGCTGTTAATTGCTACAGTCAGGAAGCCATGTATACTGCAAAACTAATTTATTTAACCCCACAATTTATGAACAAGGCTGGTTTATGCTGGTGAATGCTATTCTGAAATTAATGATCAGTCTTTCAAAATGCCAATTTAAGTAAAGAAATCTCTGATAGTACGTGTTAAAGGTTGGTACAACTGTGCATAATATAATCCACAATCCAAACACAGAAAGAATTAAATGAGGAATTTGGCATTGTTCTGGTGATCTAAATTTGATCTACACTTTTGATTAAAAAAAAATAAAGAATGTTTTTTCTAGTGATCTAGACCTTAACACTTCATTTTCCTAATTGATGGTAAAATCCATTGTCTATTATAAGCCATATAGTTATCCTGTTGTGGAAGACATACAACTGATAAAACTGCAAAAGATTTTCAAAATGGCAGTTAATCTAAATTGACTTAATACTGCAGAGGAAAACATTTCAACAGAAAATAATCTTCCTGAATATAGACTGCTCTAAATATACATAAAAAAAATCTGAAATAGAATAAAAATATTGGCTCTTTTTCCTCATTACTGATCCATTGTCAAGTTAACCTCCTTCATTAATAAAATCCCCACTTAACCTTTCAGGCCTTTGTATTTATTATGGTAATTTTGAATTCCACCTCCAGGCACAATTATCTGCTAATTCAGGGAAATTCTTACCTGAAAACAGTTTGGAAGTTGGATCATACAGAGTGAAAGTTGAGGTAATTGTTATGTAAGTGCTAGAACACCTGTACCCCAGTTGCTCTGGTAGATGAAATGCCTGATCTCATTCAGTGGGAGGAGGAAAGCCAAATGTATTCCATCTACCACTCTGTCATTATTTTTAATGTGTAAAGCTATATGAGAGTTGAAATGGTCTCTAGAGCCAAGATATATTTGGCCTTTTGGGACCACTGATATCCAGTCAAAGGATAATATGGATAGTAAATGAAGAGTAATTTCCCCAAAAGCAAGGCTATTTGAATTCTCTGTAGGAAAGCCATGGGCTTATCAGGATTAATCCTGAGTTACAGTTGTTTTCTTGGATGTCACTATGATTAGGGATCTATTCAATTCACAATTTCACAACTTTCATGGACATTGCAAAAAAGGCAGTTTCCATGATCACTGCAAAAACTGGCATTCCCCTTATTTTGCATGTAATCACCAGAAAAAAAACTTACTAAAAGTAAAATGCTGTCTCCTCAGTGGGAGCTAGCAGCTGCTGCATCCTGGCCTCACCTATACAGGTTCAGAGAGAGAGGCAGCGGTATGTTGGGAAGAGATGCCTCCACCTCACTCCATTGAGACAGAAGCTCTTCTCAGCCCGAATGGCTGACCAAGTTTGCCCAGGCTTTAAACTAACCTTCCAGGTGGGTGGGTAGACAACCACCGGAGCAAGCTCACCAAGCATCAGTCACAAAATCAGCAGGTTAGGCTGCCCAAGGGAGCCCACTCCTGCCCCAGGCCAGGAACAGAGCTTTTCCAGGAGTGCAAGAAAGCCTAGGGCCTCCAGCAGCACACTTATCTGCCTGTACCCAAATGCTAGGAGCTTGGGGACTGGTCCTTCTTCTAAACAGAAATGACTATGATTTCATAGGAATAAGGGAAACCTGGTGGGACTCCTCCTATGACTGGACCATGGGTATAGATGGCTATGCCCTGTACAGGACAGATCATGCTGAAAAAAGGGGCAGTAGTGTAGCTCTCTCTGTGAAGGGGCAATACACGTCCCTACAAGTGGAGGTTGGCACACAAGGAGCACAACTGGAGACCCTCTGGGTTAAAATCTGAGGGGAACATGGTGAAGGGGATACAATGGTAGGAGTCTACTACAGACCTCCAAATCAAGAACAAGAGCTTGACCATGAATTCACTAGGGAACTGGTTGAGGCTGCACGCTCTCGGTGCATGGTTGTCATGGGAGACTTCAACTACCCAGACATCTCATGGGAAGAGCGCTCAACCAAATCTGATTGGTCACAAAGTTTCCTCACATGCGTGGATGAGCTCTACCTGTCTCAATAAGTTTATGGGCCAACAAGAGGTAAGCCTCTGCTGGACCTGGTACTGGCCAAAGGGGATGATCTAATCAGTGACCTAAGAATCAAAGGGAAGCTGGGAGACAGTGACCACAAGTTGATCACTTTCATTATTCATCGCAAAACTGGCAAGTCAGTCAGCAATGCAGAAATCCTTGACTTTAGGAAAGCTGACTTTCATAAGCTCAGGAGGCTTGTTGTCAAGGCCCTGAGAGGCCATGATATGACAGGGAGGGTGGTGGTTCATGATGAATGGTTGCTCCTTAAGGAAGTGATCCTAGAAGCACAAGGGAAGTCCATTCCAACTCATAGGAAAGGTAGTAAGAGGGCTCAGCAACCCCCTTGGCTCAACAGGGAACTCATGGACCTCCTACATCTAGAAAGAGAGGCTTATAAAGGATGGAAGACAGGAAAGACCACTGAGGAGGAGTATACTGCACTGGTCCACACCTGTAGGGAGTGAACTAGGAAAGTCAAGGCTGTAACTGAACCCTAACTGGCTACACGAATCAAGGACAATAAAAAGTCCTTCTTCAGACACATGGAAAATCAGGAAAAAAAACCCAGGGCAACATTGGGTCCCTGCTAAACCAAATGGGGCAGCTGACAACCAACACCCAGGAAAAGGCCAATCTGCTTAATGCTTACTTTGCATTGGTCTTTCACCAGCCCAAAGGGACTGCCCTGCCTGACATGATGTGGAATGACCAGGGTGAGGGTGAATATACACCCACCATTGGCGTAGACCTTGTGAGGGTATACCCTGAGAGGCTGGAAACCCACAAATCAGCTGGTCTGGACAGATTGTACCCAAGAGTGCTAAAGGAACTGGCAGACATCATAATGTGGCCACTGGCAAGGATATGGTGCTCGGGCGAAGTCCCTGAAGACTGGAAGAGGGCCAATGTGGTGCCAATCTTCAAGAAAGGGAGGAAAGATGATCTGGGAAACTACAGGCCAATCAGTTTGATGTTAAACCCTGGAAAGAACTTGGAAAACATTATCAAAGAAACCATTCTCGACAGGCTAACAGAAGGCAACATTCTGAGGGATAGCCAGCACGGGTTTGTTGTGGGTAGGTCTTGCCTGACCAATATCATTTCCTTCTATGACCAGGTGATGCATCACCTGAGCAAAAGGGAAGAGGTTGATATCATATATTTGGACTTTAAAAAAGCCTTTGACCTGGTGTCCCATGATGTTCTCATGGAAAAAGTGGGCAACTGCAGTCTCGACTACCCTGCAGTTCAATGGCTGGGGAACTGGCTCCAAGGTTGAACCCAGAGAATGGTAGTTGATGCAACTCAATCAACATGGCACTCAGTGACCAGTGGTGTCCCCCAAGGCTCTGTTCTCAGACCTGTACTCCTTATGGTCTTTATAAATGATCTGGACTCTGGTATCAGAAGCAGACTGGCTAAGTTTGCTGATGACACCAAACTTTGGGGAAGAGTCCACACTTGAAGATAGGCTGGTGATCCAGACCAACCTCAATAGGCTTGCAAGGTGGTCGGATGAAAACCTGATGGCATTTAATACAGAGGAAATGCAAGGTACTCCACCTTGGGGAAAAAACCCGCATCACACTTATAGGCTCAGCAGTGCTAGACTTGCTAGCACCATGGCTGAAAGAGACTTGGGGTCTTGACCACAAGATGAACCTGAGCCACCAGTGTGATACCATGGCCAGTAAAGTGAACAAAACTCTGACTTCCATCTACTGATGCTTCTCAAGCAAGACCCAGGATGTCATCCTCCCACTGTACTCGGCCTTGGTGAGGCCGCAGCTGGAGTACTGCATCCAATTCTGGGCTCCACAATACAGAAAGGACATGGAGAAGCTTGAAAGAGTCCAGAGGAGAGCCATGCGCATGATCAGAGGGCAAGAGAATAGGCCTTATGAAGAGAAGCTGAGAGCCATGGGACTCTTCAGCCTGGAGAAGTGCATGCTTGGGGGTGACTTGGTGGCAGCCTATAAGTATATAAGGGGTGTTCATCAGGATCTGAGGTAACGCCTGTTCACCAGAGTACCCCAAGGGAAGACAAGGTCCAACTGTCACAAACTCCTGCAAAACAATTTTAGGCTAGACATAATTAAAAACTTTTTTACTATCTAAGCCCCCAGAGGTGGTGCAAGCACCTTCTCTGGACACTTTCAAGAAACAGTTGGATGCCTATTTTGCTGGGATCCTTTGACCCTAGTTGACTTCCTGCCCCTTGGGCATGGAAGTGGATCCAATGATATTACGTGGTCCCTCCCAACCCTAACGTCTATGAAATCTATAAATTTGTTTTCTTAGCTCATGAGCAAATGTTCAGCCTTGGAAAGACCTCCTGTGTTATCCACAGGGATCCTGGTGTTCTCTGATAAAAAAACTGCAAATTCTCTGATAAAAAACCTAAAATCCATGATTAAAATTAAAGGCCCCCCCAGCCCTGCTGGTACCCCTCACTCTGCCCAAGCCCCCCACCCCACTCTGGTCATGCCCCTCACTCCCCCAACAACACCCCAGTCCTGCTTGTGCCTCTTGCCTCCCATCCCCAGCCCTGCCCCCAACAGCTCCCTGCCCCCAACAGAAGGCAGTAGCTGCCACAGCAGGAGCATGGAGCTGGCTCCCCTGCTGTTGCCTGCTTGCTCTGGGGCCAGCTCCTGGTGGCAGTGTGCGCTCCTGGGGAGCAACGGGGACCTGCAGGAGCACAGCCAGTGGTTTGTAGACCTGGAGTGGTGGACCACCAGCCAGGTAAGCACTCCATGTGGGGCTTTCTCTAACACCTCCCTGCTCCCTCATCCCCCAACCAGCTTCCCACAGGAGTGCCCACCCAGCCAGCGGTGTGTGGACCCAGAGCAGTGCTCTATCAGCCCTTCAGGGAAGCTGCACATGGAAGTGCGGAGCCCACTTGGACCAACAGTGCCCTGCTTGCACTCCACATGCTGCTGGCCAGGTGGGCACTCCATGTCTTTCCCTAACACCTCCCTGCTCCCTCAGCCCCCAGCCAGCTTCCTGCAGCCAGCTTTCCCCCCAGCCTTGATCTGCAACTCCCAAGACCCCCACAAGCCCCATTTACCTCACAGGCTCTAGCAAGGAAAGTGAGCCTGGCCCAAGCCTTAGGTGACTAAGAGCCTCAGGCCCCACTCTTTCCTCCTCTCCCTCCCCCTCTGGACAGGGTTGGGGGTTTCCCACCCTTTTTGCAATTAGCTCTTGCAGGCTGGAACTCTGCCAGCCTGCAGAGCTCTTTGCAAAAGTGGGAAATCTGTGGGTATCTCTGCTAAAAGGGAAAATCCATTTTTTTCTCTAATAAATTAGGGAAATCCATGGTTTTCTCTGTTTTTCCATGGGGAACGGAAAACCTAGATCCCTAGTTATCAGGTTCTGGGTTGAAAGAACTCTGCAAAGCAACAGGAGAACTTGGTCTTTGGAACTGGTCCTCAAGGTAAATACAGACGTAATCATTCCCTTGGCAGCCAGATTATGATGCTGGGCCCAAAATTCTTAAAGAAGAAAAGTTTTCCTGTATGCTGTTTGGGATCACACTGGTCCCACAGGGACAGAAATTACACATTAAGCAGTATAAGTGATCAGAAACGGGTTTCAATCTGTGACACAACAGAAGTTCAGTGCTCGTAAATTGCTTTTATAATGGCCAAAACCAGTTTAAGATAAACCTGCATAAATGCCACATCAACCTTAACTGATTTAGGTTAAATTGGTTTATTGAACTTCTGTTCCAGATCCCTTCCAGATTCAAGTGATCTTTATAGTCCCCCAGCATCCCAGGATGCTTTGCATCTTCTCTGCAAACCCCCCTTGCAGGGTGGGCAGGCTAGCTGTGGCCCTGGCTGTTTGCTCCAGTTGAGCAGGGAGGTGTTTTTCTAGCACCCCCGGCTTCTGGCCTGAGCCACTGCCACTGCAGGTATGTGGCTGCATTTCCGGAATCAAAAGTAAATGTTTGTTCCCTTACTTGTTGGTTCAATTCATGCAGCTTAAACTAATCTGCAAAGACTGAATCAATTCAGCCTTGGGCTTTTTGACTGCCTGTACTTAGCCATGTGGACAAAAATAAAATGAGTTACATTTTACCAAGATTTTGCATCTCCAATTTCTCTTCCTTTGGCCATTATACAACACCCTGGGCATCCACTACTACTCATTAGAGGGGTAGTAGTATACTAGATAGGCGACGAAATTGCCTTAGATTGCAGAAATCTGATAGGCAGTTTTGATCTGGGAGATACAATAGAAAATTAGGGTTAATTTGTTAATCAAAGCTTTAGGGCCTCATCCACAGCCCTTTGAAGCCAAACTGAAATCACCAGGTACAGTGGTCTTTGGAGCAAGCCCCACATAAGGTTGAACTGATAACAGCATAGAAACATTCCCTCTCAGGGCTCTCCATTTTCAAATAGTAAAAAACACCCTAAATAAAAAGCTCTATCTGAGGAAAAGGAACTGCAAGCATGAGACCTACAACACAAGCGTCATAAATAAGCAAACAGAGAAGAAACCTGGAAATAAGGAAGCTGTTACCCCACAGTTAATGCAAAGAAGCTGGGAACTCAAAGGTACGAGGCATTGTCTAACCTATTTTTTTTAGTTTCAAGTGACGCCTTGTTGCTTAACACTTTATTACTTTGAATGGCAAAGGATCGAGTCTGTTTATAAAATGTGGCAGCTGAGATTCAGAACTGCTCTTTGCTTTGAGGCAGGGGGGACCCAAGTGGGCTGCTATTTCCTTTTCAGCCTGGCCTGACCCCAGATTGTTTGGAAGGTTTTTTCTCTCTCTCTCTCTCTCTTCCCTCCCCCCCCCCCCACCCTCCCCGCTTCCAAAAGGGGTGTTAACAAATTACATGCAGCTTTTCTATACGGCAGCTTTCCAGTTCTGCCTAAGAGAAGAAAGCTGGAAGAATTGAGTTCTCATTGGTCTTAATGTACTGGGATTTTTTCAGGCTGTTGGATCTTAATGGGCTAGAAGTATTGCTGTGGATTTTATACGAAGAATGGCATACCCAGGGAAACATCGCTTGAAGAGATCCTTCAGTGAGCATATCAAGGACTCCACCAACAAGGCATGGGATGTGCTCTGGAAGAGTGCAAGAGAAAGGCGCTTATCAGGTTAGTCACACAGGGCATTTACTCTGTACTGATGTGAAGCAAGCAGTGTTTCTCAGCTCAATGGCAAAGAATGCAAGCATGTCCCCTAGCCCAGAGAGGCACTTTCTGACATTTAATGTGTAATTTTTTGTGTGTTGTATTTGTGCATCACTCTAGAGGATTAAGGGATCATGGCTTTATGATTCTAGCTATATGCTCTTTCACCTCTGTTGTGAACTGGGTGTTTCAGATCACTGTTCTGAGTAGGCATGAGTTGCAAGAAGCGTCAAGTGCCCAGCTGAATTTCTACCTTGAAATATTTATATTGCTTCTACTTTGGCTGAATTTTGGTTCTTTAACAATCTGGTGGTGTTACTGTGTCAAACTTTATACTCCATATTTGACAGGGAATGCAAGATGTTATGTGACAATGAGTTTCGAAGCAGGATTTTGGTGGTTGGCAACTGGTCTGCCTTATGGTTTTATAATCTGATGATCTGATTCTTATATGTGACATACAAATTTAGCACTTATTAGTGGCAGACAAGTATGTAATAGTTGTACCATTTGGATTACTATCAAATGATTGCAAAATGTCCAACATCCTTTTTCTGTGTGCACAACTAACCATCAAGCTATGTGACCATGAACAGCAGTGAGCACAAGCCCTGAAACTAATCTAAGTCATACAAAAGAGGAGGAATGGGTACTTTGTATATGGAGCTGAACTCCTTTTAGAATTTAGTCTTTGTATGACTTTTTAACTACTCAGAACCGTATAAGAATGACACAAGTTCTACATGATTGCTTGATAAATAGACATGCTGATTTTTCTGTCACTTTGTAGGAGTGGAAGTTGCATGGTTATATACAATCAGTGCTTCTGAAATGTACTCTAAATAAAGGCTCTTCAAAGAACATGGCTGTTATTAGAAACTCTTCTTTTAATGAAAAGAGGCCTGGCTTTTAGGTTGCAAACCTGACATTTTATAGCAGTAAAAGGTGCATGATTTAGAAGCGAATAATATTAGGTCGATGACTAGGGAAAAATTTTTCCAGGGCTTTCACTTCAAAGGTGTCAGGTTTGTGGAGGCAACTGATCTATGCTCTGTATTTTGAAATGAAGTCTTTTCAAAGCATTCTTCTTTAACGGTAAATGCCAGTGATGGGATATTCAGTAACAAGAGGAAGATTGGGGAAAGCATGGCTCCCTTACTGAAAGGAGGAGGCAACCTAGTGAGAGAGGATGCAGAAAAGGCTTCAGTAATTAATGCATTTTTCAATTCAGTATCCACAAGCAAGGTCAGTTCCTAGACTACTGCACCTGGCAGCATAGTTTGGGGAGGAGGTAAGCAGCCAACAGTGGTGAAAGAACAGGTTCGGGACTATTTAAAAAAGCTGGACATATACAAGTCCCTGGGGCCAGATGGGATGCACCCAAGGATGCTGAGGGTGCATCCTGACGTCATTACAGCGACACTGGCCATCATGTTTGAAAACTCATGAATATCAGGAGAGGTCCCAGATTATTGGAAAAGGGCAAACATAATGCCCATATTTAAGAAAGGGAAAAAGGAGGATCCAGGGTACTATAGACCAATCAGCTTCACCTCAGTCCCTGGAAAAATCATGAAGCAGATCCACAAGGCATCTATTTCTAAGCACTTGGAGGAGAAGGTGATTAGGAACAGTCAGCATAGATTCACCAAGAGCAAGTCATGCCTGACCAACCTGTTTGCCTTCTGTAGTGAGATGACTGGCTCTGCATACAGGGAGACCAGTGGATGTGATATTCCTTGATTTTAGCAAGGCTTTTGATACAGTCTCCCACAATATTCTCACAGGCAAGCTAAGGAAATACAGGCTGGATGAATGGATTGTACAGTGGATAGAAAACTGGCTGAAGCATCGGGCTCAGAGGGTAGTAATCAATGGCTCAATGTCTAGCTGATGGCCAGTATCAAGTGGAGTGCCCCGGGGGCTGGTCCTGGAGCTGGTTTTGTTCAATATCTTTATCAACAGCCTGGAAGATGGGATGGAGTGCACCCTCAGCAAGTTTGCAGATTACACCAAGCTGGGGGGTGTAGTAGATATGCTGGAGAGTAGGGCTAGGATTCAGAGTGACCTAAACAAATTGGAGGACTGGGCCAAAAGGAATCTCATGAGGTTCAACAAGGACAGGTGCAAAGTCCTGCACTTAGGATGGAACAATCCCATGCACCAGTACAGGCTGGGGGCTGACTGGCTGGGCAGCAGCTCTGCAGAAAAGGACCTGGGGCTTACAGTGGACAGCAAGCTGAATATGAGTCAACAGTGTGCCCTTGTTACTAAGAAGGCTAACAGCAAACTGTACTGAGTTGCATAGGTAGAAGTGTTGCCAGTGGGTCAAGGGAAGTGATTATTCCCCTCTATTTGGCACTGGTGAGGTTGCATCTGGAGTAGTGTGTTCAGTTTTGGGCCCCCACTACAGAAAGGATGGACAAATTGAAGACAGTCCAGTGGAGGGCAACAAAAAAGGTGAAGGGGATGGGGCACATGACTTATGAGGAGAGTCTGAGGGAATTGGACTTATTTAGTCTGAAGAAGAGAAGACTGAGAGAGGATTTAATAGCTGCCTTCAACTACCTGAAGCAGGGTTTTATAGAAGATGGAGCTAGACTGTTCTCAGTGGTGACAGATGACAGAACAAAGAGCAACAGACTCAAGTTGCAGCAAGGGAAGTTTAGGTTGGATGTTAGGAAGAATTTTCTCACTAGGAGGGTAGTTAAATACTGGAAGAGGTTACCCAGAGAGATGGTGGAAGCTCCATCCTTGGAGGTTTTCAAAACCCGGCTAGACAAAGCTTTGGCTAAAATAACCTAGTTGGGGCTGGTCCTGCTTTGAGCAGGGGGCTGGATGATATGACTTCCTGAGGTCCCTTCCAGCCCTAATTTTCTATGATTCTATGATTTTTCTAAATCTGTCCAACATTATAAGGCAATGTTGGGTTTCTTATGGTGGTTCACCTAAATTTTAATTTGAGGTAGGACAGGACAAAAAATTCCCCCTAACTCAGCTTTTGCTTTGTTGGAACATCAGGGTAAGTTTATATAAGGATTGCTAGGAATTTCCAACTGAGACCAGATCTAGAGTTGAACTTTGAAGATCTGTAGTCAGTGAAAATATACCCATTCAAGACAGCTGAGGAGTTGTTCCATTATCTTTTGATTGCATGTCCTATAAATAATGATGCCAGAAATGTCTGCTCATTCAGTATATGATGAAAACACAATTGTGCTGCTTAGCTATAATTTAGCAATATTCTGCACCATTACTTGGATTAGTGCCATGAGCAGATGGCAGTCTTGAGAGAGGTGTGCTTACAAATGGTAGGTGCTTAGAAGTGGTGTATGAGAACTCGGCACCCTTCAGAAACCATTGCCGGGTTCACAGGCTTTCCTTGGGAGCTTGCCTGGCCCCACCCCTGGCAGAAACCTGCCTTAATGTCTAATCCTACATACTTTAAGTGGGAAATCCCCTTGCACCTGTCACATGAGGAAATACATGTTTTATTTGACTGGAATCATGAAAATGTTGACCTTGTTAGACAAAAACCCATTGGAAAACCCTTCAGAAATACCTGGTCTCCTAGAGCAGTGACATCCACTCACTTAAAAAATGGCCCTTTTTTTTTCCTTGGGAACAGAAGTCTTCTAAAAGATTGAGATCCTGGTTTCCCCTGATAAAAAAAAAAATCACAAATTCTCTGATTAAAATCCCAAAATCCATGATTAAAATTAAAGGCCCCCCACAGCTTCCCAGTCCTGCAGGTGCCCCTCACTTTCCACCCACAGGCCCTGCCCCCCAGCCCTGCCAGAGGGGCCCGCAGCTGCCAGGTTATGGGGCCAGGGACCCAGGGCTGCAGCCCCTTGCCCCCAAGAGAAGGCTGCAGTTGCTGCAGCAGAACAGGAGCTGGCTTCCCCCTGCTTCAGGCTTGGGTGGTGGGGCCGGTTCCCACAGCTATGCACACTCCCAGGTGACAGGGGGAACCGTGCCCCTCAGATCTGTGCACAGGGCAGGGGTGGAGCAGGTGTGCACTGTGGGCTCGGGCTCCCAGCCTGGTGCCCTCCCCCATGGCCTCTGCTGCAGGGCAGCAGGGCAGAGCACAGGTGCACTGGGAAGTTGCTTACCACTGTGAGCTCCACACTGCCCTAGCAATGCATCTCGGGCACACGTGGCAGCAGTGAGGGACGCAACTGCGCACCACTGCTCATGCTGCTCCTGCATGCACAGGGGATGCATCGCAAAGGCAGCACAGATCTTGCAGCAGCAAGCAGTTTTCCTGTGTCCAGCAGTGCCAGGTCACACTTGCCGGGCTATACAGGTCCTGGGGGAGGCCAGCAGGGTGGGAGCCTGAGCCCACGGACGGCAGCCCACCCCACCCCGCACACAGACCACAGAGGGCTGCCCCCTCCCCCCCCCCCCCAGCTACCCTGGAGCGCACACTGCAACAGGGAGCCATGTCCCCCCCCAGTCAAGATAAGCTGCCCGCAGCCCCATCCCGCTCCCTGCTGAGGCCCTGCATTTGCACATTGTGGCCCTGGGCCCCAAGTCCCACACACTGCCCGGCTGGGCAGCAACCCCAGTCCCAACCCCAGCCTTGCCCAGCTCCTTCCCTCCCTCTCTATGGGGGACTCAATCCTCACCCCACACTTACCTGCAGGAGCTGCTCTCCAGGCTGCCTGGGACCATGTGCATGTACGTTTACATGGCACCTCTGCCTGACTCTCCCTCCCAGCCCCCTGCAGTCTGGAACTCTGTCCACCTGCAGAGGGCTCGGTATAAAACTGCAAAATCCCCAGTTTTCTCTGCTAAAATGAGAAATCTGTGTTTTACCCCAGTAAGGAGGGAAATCTGCATTTTACTCTGTTTTTCCATGGGAAATAGACAACCCGGATTGCTGCTGAACAGCTGTAAGAACTGTTTACGTTGAATGTTAATCAATTAACTCCAATGCAAAGCTTCCCACCATTCAGGGAGGTTCATATCAGAGAATCTCTTCCTACCTGCAGAACAATTGCCTTCAAGATTCCCAGTTTTGCTATAGATTTTTAGATTGTTCTCTCACCATTTGTAGTGTTTCCTAGGCAGTAAGTGCAGTTGATAGCTATAGGCCAAAGCAAAACCAGCAAACTTTTAGGAGTGACCACTGAATTACAACTAAGTTGGTTTCTAAAGAGTATTTACTAGAAGCCCAAATAAGTCCTTGAAATTCTCTCTGTGTGCTGTCCCTCCCTTCCTCATGTTTTGTTTAGGAGCACACACACATTTTGCAATAGAGCCGGCTGAGCCCTGCAAAAACAGTGCTTGCAAATACTCTTGTCAAATGCCAAACAGCTGTATTGGTCTATGTTCACGTCCTCTTCATGTGACCCAGTGTTGTTTGTATGGGAAATTACTGTTCCTAAATACAAATGGAAGTGCTGCATTTCCACATGAGCAAAGCATTTGTGGAGAAACTCTTGTTCTTTGGCATGTGAACAGCAAATGACATGGCAAATGTTTGCTTCTCTTTTTTTTAAATTCTGCAAATACTCAAATGCACTGTTAGGCAACAAATCTCAGAGAGGTTGAAAAATCTAATGTCTTCTGCAATTTAGTTTTAGATTAGTTATTGATTTCAGTGAGACCCTGGAGATCACTAGCAAGAAATCTGAGGCCAGTATAGTCAAAGTACTGTAGCACTTTTATAGCCAGGCAGTGCTTAAACATCAGCTTATGCAAACCATGCTAAGACTTGGGGGCAGGTCACCTCTTGGTCATAGGCACATTCAGTGAATCAATCACATTTCCTGTTGAGCCAAATAAGCTGTCATGGTTCCTATTGATCTGAGTTATTGGAATTCTTTCTATGAATGTTAAATTCAGGTTATACTATGACATTCTCAGTCTTGCCCCTGTGCAGTTTATAGTGAAAATAGCATTCCTCCTGTATGTTTCTAGACTGCATGACAATTGCAGATTGGCATCCATTCAAATATATAGCTGTACCTTATCCACAGAAAAAAAAGAAGCCACCCCTGATGTGAAGCTAGTTAGGTGCAAAGGATAAAGAAAAGCAATCAGCAATGCACTTGAGGTTAATTTTAAGGAGAAATTGGAATACATTAGACCTTCACATCCTTAAAAGGTGCACTTATAGGATATTAAAAATGGCAGATACCCTGTAAAAATTACTTATAATAAAAGTTTTTAGACTATATAAACATACAGGAAGAATGCTGCTTTTTCCTTGTATGTGTGTGTGTGTGTGTGTGCGCGCACGCATGTTATATGTAAGCATATTAAAATTGCAAATAGGCATTGCTATTAATTTATTCATATTGCTTCAGAGTTGATAAATTTGGAAGAAACTGCAACAAAACCTTTGTTAAATCCTGGGTTATCTGGAACAGAGTAACTAAGATCTGAGAAGTGACTAAAACTGGCAACTGCCTACCCTGTTTTTCCCACTGTATGTTCAATCATGTCTGACTGTTTTCACTGATGAAGGTATATTATTTCTGTTAGCCATGCAGAGAGCTGGGCTTCATCCTGGCTCATATATTTCTGACTGCCACCGGCTGCCTGGATCTTGTGCAGGTCAGTTGTCCTCTTTGTACCTGAGGTCAGATTACATGATGATAACTGTCCTTCTGATTTAACAAGCTTATCGGTGATCCATTAGTGTTTTGAAAGGAGAGCCATGCTGACCTCTCAGCCTGGAAATTCTTGTTTAGGGAGGAGTGGGAAAGGGCAGGTTGACTCTCTGGCACTGCTCCATTCTTTCCCTGGACTAAGTGTCTGTGTTAATCTGTCTCTGTGCCTATGGGGTGGTGGCAGATTGGGGACCTTGCTACATTCTAATTTTGGGCAGCTCCTGGAGCTCTTAACACCTGGATTGTCCTCAAATTAACACCTGAAACCATAGGCAGTGGAAGGCTGGTGCTAACAGGGCTTAGCCCTCCCAAACTTTTCACAGTGGCCAGTGAGAGCAGCAGCACCATGGTGCCACCATTCCACAGCTCCTGGTGCCACTTGGCGTGCAGCCACTCCTCTGCTGCTGCGTACTGCACCAGCATGCACCGGCCCTGTGGGAGGGAGGGGCAGGGGTCAGGTGAGGCTCAGCCCCCGCAAACAATATTTTTCCTCACTGCTTATGCCCAAAACTAGTTTTAAGCACTCGTTATGCAGCTCAAAGTTGTCACTCCAGGGCAGGATTCACCTCTGATCTGTGTTACCCAGCTCATAGTATAAACTCCCCTTCTGCCCCACATCCCCCATTGGCCCAGATGAGATGCACTGTCCCCCCAGCCCTCCTCAGCACCCCAGATCCCTGCCCCGCCCCCAGGCCACACTTGCTTTTGGCTGCTCACACTACCTGTCCCATAGGGGGGGCAGTCAGGCAAGGGTTAACCTGCTTGCCAGGCCACCACTACTGCTCTCTGGGTGGGCTCAGTCTGGAAAAGAGCAGAAGTCTGGCAACTGGGCAGGCAGATTAATCCTTCCCTGTCTGCTCTGGGGGGAACGGGCAGTGCCAGCAGCCACAAGTAAGCTGGGGGAGCCTTGGAAGCCCAGAATGGGAGGCAGGGGATTCTTTTCTTTCAGTCTTCCAGGCCTTTGCTGGCCTGAACATGTGATTTGCTCCAAACTGGAGCCAGCACAGCACTAACACCCATCAATATTTGTGTGGCTCTGTAAGGTATAACAAGGCCCTGAGAATGGTAATGGGCAGGACCTAAAGGGATAGTAGCACTGTTCTTCCAACCCTCCATACAAATCTGACTTTTTAATAAAGAAGTAGATGCTAAATCCCTATAATCATGACTTTTCTTCTCTTCCTCTCTAATGCATAATCCCCACCCCTGAGAGAGTGATCAGGGTCTTGCAGTGATGACAAACCATGCGTGCTCTTCCCTCTGCAGGAGAGTTAGCCAGACCTGGATTGCTTGGTGCTGAGAGCAGGGATGGGGAAGAACAGCAGGAGCCCTTGCAACCCTAGGAAAAAAAAGATATTGTTGAGACTATGACCCTTCTATGCTACGTGAACTGTATGGAGGTAGCCATTTCCCAGCAAACTCCTCACTTTTGCTAATGAAGACTGCATTCCTCCTGGCCATGCCCTAAAAGCAGTGTGCCTCTACCTCTTCTGTTTGACTGCTTCCTGAGAGGCTGAAACATGTTCTGGACAAAAAAAACCCAGTAGTGGAAGACATGTATTTAAATGGAAGAGTCTATTATTTGAAACAACTCCTGAAAGGCTTTATTATACACTGCTGAGTAAATCATGCCACAGTCTCCAATACTAGAAAAAAAAGTGGAGGGGTGGATCAAAATAGGCACAAAGCACCTGGAATCATCCTTCTACAGCAACCAAGAGCTTCTTAGGTCAGCAGATCTCTCCACCAGGCTCCTCTGGAGTCCTAACTGTAATTTAAAGATTTCCCAAGCAGATCTCATGATGAGAACTAGGATGCAACATATCTATCCCCTGTGGGGAATGGTTTCTTAACTGAAACAAGAATTCATCTTACTGAGACATTCATAACAACTGTTGTGATTATATATTAACAAGAAAAAAATCAGTATACCATAGACCACAGAGAATGCTCATAGAGGGCACGAGGAGATGTATCACAGAATATGTCCCACAAGTTGAGCCCCAAAATTATTTAGCCACAGGTAAAATAGACAGACCAGAGCTCCAGAGAGAGCCAACTATTACCACTTCTGGATAGATGCATACATGTAATGCTCTCTTTAAGGCATTGATAGCCCATTGCCCAACAGCTGTAATTACTCTTACATGAAATTATCATTTTTCTTTCAGCTGGTGGGAGATGCTAGACTAGGTTTTCAGTTAAATAAAACATTCAATGCATAAAATAAATATAAGCTTTATTGACTATGACAGTAATAAATGTTCTAGTTACTTAAATTGGCTTTATAAATATTTTTCTTTAGGAAGCTTTATGGGTTGTTCATAGAACTGTTCGATGCTGACACAAACTGCTTGCGTTAATCTCTACAGAGCAAGAAAGAGATTTACAATACATACCAATATTTATCCTACTTATAATCTGTAGGAGTGCTTCTAAATGGTGAGTACCAGTCTTTTTCTTGAGAAGGCAAGGGAAGGATATAGAAGACTCATTCCAGAATGTGGCTATTCTTAAAGCTATTGCTTGAACCCCAGTAATGGTTCATGCTAAGTGTGGCCTGAGGAGCCAAGTTTAGATTTGAGTGAGATATATAATCTCCCCAAGTTTGGTAATGTTCATGTGTAGCCTTCTGTTTCAGCCCATTACTGAGTTAGAGTTTGGTTATTGGTCCTTCCCAAAACTCCCAGTTGTGTAATACAGTCCTATGCTGTCTCTGCTTGCAACGGTGTTAAATAGCTACTATTTATCTCTGTGATAGAGGGCAGTTTTCTGTTTAAAAACACATCTCCCAATCCTTCAGGTATGACAATGGGCTCACTTGTTGTCCCAAACATTCCTATTTTATCTGATGGCACTCGGAGATATTTCTGGATATCAAAGAAAGGAGGACTCCATCGCACATTCAATGTAGGGAGCTCACTTCTTGTTTGCTACATTATAGAAGATATGATGTGTGATGCTGTGCTCAACAGGGTTCTTAAAATAGTTTTAATATTAATCCTCTAGTTTTTGGGTTTCTGGAAAGAAAAATTATTTGCAGTCTCAAGAAATAATAAAAAGAACTGTGCAAGTTCTTTGCAACAAACCCTAATAGGTGGGTTTGGGATCTACTATGTGTGAAATAAAGTCTGCTTTTTGCTTGGCAAGTTAGCAAGCTGTTGGTGTTTCGCATCAAAACTATAGAAAAGTTACCCTGTGCTGAAATCCACTATGATTATGAGAGTGTTTTCAGGATTCCTGGATAGACAAATAAGGGTATCTTTGGGGAATTAAAGGGGCTATGATTTTAGGAATTTATAAGCCAAGTTTTCACAGAATATCTATGGGATTTAGAAATCTACTTCTAGGCTACAGTGAAAATTGCTGTCCTAGTTATTGGGGTTGTTTTGAAGTCCTTCCATTGGCATAAATAAGAGTTGCATATCAGTCTGGCTAGTATAACACAAGCCTGTTGATAGGTGCCATTCTGGAGGGGTTAATTGTGGCTCCCTATTCAAAGTCTATTGAGTTTTATGATTGACTTCAATGGGCTATGGATCAGGTTCTGTAACCATACAGGAAACCCAGAGCCCAATGGGAAATGTCTACAGAGCACAAAATAAAAACCAATTAAAAATAAATGTGGTTTGTATTTCTTCAAACTGTATTGTTTACTCTTAGCAGACATCAATGACTGAGAACTATAAGTCTCCTTCATCTTCCCATTTTAAATCTGGGCTTAAGCTGAGCCAAGTCCAGAAAGTATTGGCAAATATGGTGGGATCTTATTTGTTCTATCTAGTTCTTGATGAAACTGGAGCACAGACTTCTATTATGTCTTATAAGGTTTGAACCTCTGCCTCATGTCTTCAGGTGCTCTAAGTGCACAGCCAGCCATTTTCTGGCCCAGGAACTTATTAAACTTCAATCATACTATTTCCAAATTAAACAAGACAATTGGGAGTGGATGTCCCTTCCACACAAGAAGTTCAAGGACCTGCACAATGGAATGCAAGGTTCTGTGCAGATAGCATTGTTTAATTTGGCTATATAAATTATGAACAGGGTGCTCTGTATGTCACTTACGGCTGACCTCTTCTCTGGCTCCCCTCATTTGTCTGTTGTATGGGGGGTGGGGCCTTGAGCCTCAGGGAGCCATTAAGGAAGCTTCTGGGGCCAGAGATAAGGGGATAGCCCAAGGAGGACTTGGGGACAGGGCTCAGAGCCCTGATCCCCCAGGTGTGGGGTTGGAGCCCTGAGAGTGTGTGTGGGCTTGGAGCCATGTGTGTGTGTGTGTGTGTGTGTGTGTGTGTGTGTGTGTGTGTGTGAAGAGAGAACCCAAGGTGAGGGCGCTGGAGTTGTGAGCTCTGGTGAGGAGTGAGAGTCCCACATGAGACTCCAGAGCTCAGGTCCCAGTGCTAGCTAGTTGGAGGAAACATCTGCAAAGCATATGCAAACAATAAGGGGAGGCTGAAGTAATATACATAGGCTCTTGTCATCAGGGCAGATAAATGGGCAGCCTCCTGCCTGATTAACATTGGATAATTAGTAACATCAAGGCGTGGCAGAAGAGAAGGTGGGTGACTGGCCCTAAGACAAGTGGCTGGACCTATGTCTAGACTCGCATGTGTGCATGCAAAATAGCCCCTGTTGTTCTCACCATGTGTTTAGCACATGGCAAGCTGGGCCCTGTATCTGAGTAAAATATGTAAAACCTTCTGGCTGCATTGGCCAGAGAAAGCAGAAGATCCTCCAGGCAAATTGAGTAAGAGAGAGGCTGGAGTGTGGCCCAAGGCTTAGGTGATGTCATACCAGGTATATAAGAACAACTCAACTAAGGTTTCTAGCTTTTTCTCCTGTGGCTGCTGAAAGCTACACAGCTGAACTATAAGCCAGGAAAAAACACTGCTTGTGTGGGGGGTGGGTGTTGTTCATGTGGGACAACACAGTAATTCATTTAGTTTTTCCCAGGTGGTCTGGGTGGGGATTAAGCCAAGGAAAAATATATTAATACCCCAGAATTGAACCAGGCCCTTGCTGCTGCTGACTGGTGCCTGGCAGAAGGGTTACATAGAAAAAGGGGTTATAGGAGCTGGACCAAACTTACTGTCACATAAAATAAGTTAAGTAACATTTTCTATCAGGGCCCATCAGCAAAAAACACTATATAATTAAGGGTGCACTGATAGAGATTTTTGGGGCCAATACTGATAGCCGATATTTAAGGAGGCAAAAATCGTCCGATACCAATCCGATTTTTTTAATTGGCCAATACCAATCTGATTTCTGATACAGCTGCCTCCAGCTGGTAAGTCTGGTGTGGTGGAAGGGGAAGGGGGAGGGAAGGGGCATGGGGGAGGCAGATCAACACCCCCTGTGGTGCGGGCAGGGGAAGGCCCTGCCCAGGCAGGACTAGGTGGGGACCAGAGCCATGTCTCATGGAGGGGAGGGGGAAGTGGCTCCTGCTGCTGCGTGCACCCTGGGAGGGCTGGGGGGGAGGCATGTGCCCCCCAGATATGTGCAAGTTTGGGTGGGGCAGCCTGCAACTGGGACTGTGCACAGTTCTTCTCAGTGGGGGCTGGGCTTGGAGTAGGTGCTGGTAGCACTGGGCAGGTGCTGCATCCACTCCAAATTTTGCTTCAGCTCCCAGCGCTGCTATCGCCAATGACCCGGTGCAGTCCCAGCTCTTTCCGGTACATGGGTGGAGGTGGGGCATTGACCTGGGGTTGCACTGGGTAGCTGGCAGCAGCAGTGCTGGAAGCAGAGTGGAGGCAAAATTTGGAGTGGATGCAGCATCCTCCCAGCACTGCCAGTGCCTGCTCTGATCCCAGCCCCCACTGAGAAGAGCACCATGCAGCCCTGGCTGCAGCCCACCCTGCCCTACCCCACACAGATCTGTGGGCACATGCCCCCCCGTGCCCTCCTGGGGTGCAGGCAGCAGCAGGAGCCACCTCCCCACCACAAACTGTGGCTCCACCCCCCACCCCTCCTAGGCAGCACCTGCCCCTGCCCCCTCCCTCACCATGGGGGACATTGATCTGTCCCCCTCCCCATCCACCACACCAGACTTACCAGCTGGAGGCAGTTCTCCAAGCTGCCGGCTCTTCTCCTCGCCGCCTGTGTGCTGTGCTGTGGATGCACAGAGCACAGACATTTATCTGATAAGTAACCGGCCCCATTGGGCCTATATCCAACACAGCCAGTTTTCTTTATACTGGTACCAATCTGATATCGGACCAATGTATCAGTGCACCTCTATATATAATGGCTTCTAAGATAAATATGTATTGCCTGTACATCTGTTTTGATGGGAGTGTGGTACTAAAAGAACAATTGTAGTGAGAAGTTTAATTTTTGCACTTGCTGCTTCCTTGCTCCCTCAAAGCCAAGAGATTTATTTTTACCTTAAGTCTCATTTATTTCCTCAGGGCTCATTTACAATGATGATACGATTGGGAAATACCACCATTTGTGTGTGGTGGCTGATCAGGAACGTTAAGGATGTTTTAATCTTTTTCCATGTAGCTTTTATGGCATATGGAGGCTGAGATAGGCCCTGTGTAAATAAACAGATGACTAAACTTAATGAGTTTAAATCTTAGACAGGGCCCTGCTTATTCCCAGTTCTGTTCTCTAAATTACAGCCTTTTAACTTGGTCATGAAATTCACAAAAATTACCTTGTCTGGTTTCCCATTGAGACTCATTAAATAAGACAGTGGCTAAGGAAGTCATTTGAGAGCCAGTTCCTTAAGTTTCTGTCATAATATGGTTCTTAATAGAGGAACATAGGGCCTAGGGACAGAAGTTGCACATAACCCAGTTTAAGTGATCAGAACCATTTTAAACTTGTAACAGAACAGAAGTACAGTGCACATAAACTGCTTTCAATATAGTCAAAACCAGTTTAAGATAAACCTGGATGGATGTAGTAGCAGACTTAACTGATTTATGTCAAACTGGTGTATGGAACTTCTCTTCCAGATCCCCTCCCGATTCAAGTTAACTCACAGTCCCCCAGTATCCCCAGATGCTTTGCAGCCCGGGGCTGTGCTGTCTGCTCCAGTAGAACAGGGCTGGCCCTCCCTTTCCCCTCCTCCCCGCACTTTCACAGGGCTGAGGCAGTAAAGCCTCTACTCCCCAGCCTCTGCTTGTGCCTGTCAGCCTGGAGGGATGGGGGTAAAGGAACAGACTGCAGGATCCCCTAGCCCAAGTCTACACAGCACAAGGGGAGGGAAATACCCTCTGTGGGGCTTATCACCCCCACACAGTTCTTCAAGCTGGGCTGGATTCACCTTAGCCCCACCCCTCACCAGCTACCCTTGTGTCTAAGGGTCTGGGGGACAGGGAAGATACCCCCACCCCCTGCCCAGTACTACCCTTCCCAGCTGAGGTTTGCAAGGCATGGGGAGGGAAAAGCCCCCTCTTCCAGGCTTTTTGCCCTCACCCCCACCCCTGCAGCTGTCTTTCCAGTTTCAAAAGTGAACACGAGTTCACTTGCTTATCAGTTCAATCTATGCAGTTTAGAGAACCCTACAAAGATTGAATCAATTTAGCCTGGGGCTTTTTGACTGTCTTTACTTAACCAGGAAGGTTGCTTCTTTCCCAGGAGGTAGGGGGTCAGAGGAAGCAAGTAGAGGTCTCATCTTAGATTTTGGTATATTTATACACATCACACATTCTGGAACATCTCTTGTTATGAAAGAACTGACATATCAGAGTATGGAGCTGGAAGAGGTGGATTGGCAGCAGTATCTAGAAATGCAAGAAATCAAGCTTTCTCTAGGAAGGCACCAACATTTGTGCAATGCAGAATCAAGACCTCTGGTTTTGAATCATTTAGAATTTAGTGTTTAAAAGTTTTTCCTGATTAAAACCTTCATAGACAACAGTTTCTGGTCTCCTTCAAGGGAGGAAGGCACATACCTGATGAGCTTTCAGCTTTTAATGGTCCAGGCTCTAAAATACAAAGAAATACAAGTACAGATTTGGAAATGGAGTTTTCATTGCTGCATATAAGAATTACCAGACACCAGGACACAAGTGTTCTGTGATCTTCTGTTTCCATGATTCAGATACATGAAAAAAGTAATGACAATAGAAGCTGGAACATAGAAATGGCTTTAGTGGAAGAAAAAAAAGTAGTAACAGCTGCTTGAAACTGTGATTAACCTAAAACAACACGCTTTTAAAGTTTCTTTAAAGAATTTTAAATATTAGAGTGATATTCATTCTAAACTAGAGACTTGAGGGGAATGTTGGAGCAAGCTTTTTAACTGTACAAATTTCAGTGAATTTTTCAACATGAAGAATTTTCTAGATTCCAAATTGATGGGGATTTTTGCAAAGTACTTTTTTTTGTTCTCCGTCTATGTGAAAACAAATTTCAAAATTTTAGTTTCCAGTAAAATAAAACTTCAACTGGCTCTAGACTAAACATCAACTCTGACACTCCTGAAGCTAGTATTCAGACTTGTCCAGGAACAACTAATTACTTCAGAGAAAGATAAGGTTTCATGCTGTTATCTGTCTTCTAAATGCAACCATAAAAATTCAAATCACTTTTGTGTAGAAATGTACCTGAACCATTATTTTCCAAACCCTGGAAAGGAGGAGTTCCCAAATCTCTGTCACTCTCTACATCTTATAACTTAAATACATTTCTAATCCAATAGCAAATGTTGTAGCAAGACACTGCATTCACCTCTGCTGTCTACTCCAGAAGTATGTAGCTGATCAAAAGAAAATTTAATTTTCTTAATAATTTATAATAACTGAGCATGTTTGGTAGACTAGGCTAGGGCATGGACAGATGAAAAAAAATATACTGAATTAAAAGTCATGGGAAGGAGGGCAACTTACTGTTTGATCTGATGTTCCAGTAATTGGTTTGTGTGCCTACAAAGTGAAAGCTTACCTCTTTCAGGGCTAAGATGTTTCAGTTTATTTTCTACTTACTGTGGAGTGGACAAATGAAACAGTTCTCGTGCAACAGCTATTTCATGGTAAGTCCTCCATCACTCCCCCTTAATTTGGTATATTTTATATTACTGCTTTCTATACAGAACCCCTGCTCCCTGCAAGTCCATTTATAGCATCTGACAAAGCAAGCTGTCACTTCCAAAGCTTATGACTTTTAGTTTAATTTATAAGATGCCACTCTGCCCTGCCTTCTGCCTGACTTAAGACTAATTCAGCTAACTATCTTTCAGTGTAATTTGTCCATGTTTCTGCCAGAAATAGATGTTGTCAAATAAAGTGTATCAGCTGTGCCGACATGTTTTCCAACACAGCTGATCCTCTTTGGGCAAGACACATCACCTGTTGTCCCACCCATTGATTTGGCAACATGTTAGATGATTTTTTTTTTTTAACTGAACAAATTTTAGTAAACTATTCAACATGAAGAATTTTCCAGATTCCAAGTTCATGGGAATTTTTACAGCATACTTTTTTTTGTTACTTTTTTTTTTTCAGCAACTGGCTGATGGGGTGCACCCAGAGAGTAGTGGTGGATGGGTTGTGGATGGGATGGGAACCTGGTGAGATGTGAGCAGTGGGGTCCCCCAGGGCTCAGTCCTCGGGCCCACACTGTTTAACATCTTCATCAGTGACTTGGATGAGGAGGTTGAAAGCATGTTGTCCAAGTTTGCTGATGACACTAAGATGTGGGGCAAGGTGGGCACACTTGAAGGGAGAGAGAGGCTGCAACTAGATTTAGACAGACTACAAAAGTGGGCAGGTGAGAATAGGATGGGGTTCAACGTAGACAAATGCAGGGTGCTGCACCTTGGGAGAAGGAATCCACAGCGTACATACAGGCTGGGGAGTTCCCTTCTTGAAAGCACAGAGGCGGAAAGGGATCTCGGAGTCATTACTGACTCCAAGATGAACATGAGCCACCAATGCCAGACCGCAGCCAGCAAGGCCAGCCATACCTTGTCATGCATCCAAAGATGCATCTCAAGCCAGTCCAGAGAGGTGATACTCCCCCTCTATGCAACATTGGTCAGGCTGGAATTGGAGTACTAAGTCCAGTGCTGGGCACCGCACTTTAAAAAGGATGTGGCCAGCCTGGAGAAGGTTCAGAAGAGGGCCACCCGCTTGGTGAGAGGGCAGCAGGACAGGCCCTATGAGGAGAGACTGAGGGACCTGAATCTATTCAGCCTCGGCAAGAGGAGGCTGAGGGGGGACCTGGTGGCTGCCTGCAAACTTATCAGGGGAGATAAACAGCAAGTAGGCAGAGGCCTTTTCTCCCCAGCACCACCTGGGGTGACGAGGAACAATAGTAATAAGCTGATGGAGAATAGGTTTGGGTTAGAGATCAGAAGGCAATATTTTACAGTTAGGGTGGACAGAATCTGGAACCAACTTCCCAGGGAAGTGGTCCTTGCCCCTACCTTGGGCAAATTCAAAAAGAGGTTAGATGATCATCTGTCTGGGGTCTTGTGAACCCAGCATTCATTCCTGCCTGTGGCAGGGGGTCAGGCTAGATGATTTGTTCAGGTCCCTCCTGACCCTAGCTACTATGAAACTATGTTGTTGTTCCCCTTCTGTATGAAAACAAATTTGAAAAGTAATGTGTCCAGGGCTTGAGGTGGCTGGTCCTGTGCAACCCAGGAATTCCTGTGTAGGATTTGGGCCTCTCAAGCTCTGGAAGTACCTGCCCTTCTTTTCTGTATTACTGAGATACATGCTGGAGAATTTCAGGGAACATCCTGGTAAGCAGTTTCTTGCTTGCAGTCACACCCTGATGTTCCCCAGGATGCATCTCTTCAAGCAAAAAAGCTAAAGTTTCCCTGCTTACTCTCAGAGATCCTAGGGGTGCATCTCTGTAAGGGGGAAACCCAGCTCTCCCTACTTACGGAGACATGCCCGGAGAATCCCTAGGGCATGTCTGTGTAGGAAGAAAAATCTGGGCAGGCATTCCTAGGACTTTTGGGGCCTGGTCCTGCATGGGAATTCCCAGGGTGCACAGGACTGTGCCCCTTCAAGCACCTGTCTGCAGCACCTGGAGAGTATGAGCAGTTCTGCGCTGCCTGGGCTCTCTTGCCATAAAGCAAATAGACAGACATCTCCCACTAAATAGCAGCACAAATTAATACCACCTTTGTCACAGTCACACATTTTGGCCATTTGTGGCATGACAAGAGGCATGGACATCAGTTTGCTTGGCCTTTGGACTGCCATAAAATTTTTCCAACAGCATAAAAGTGACAAAAGGTGATGTCTGTTTCTACCCTCTATGTCTTATGTTTCACTAAAGAAAGGTGAGGGGTGGAGGGGATGGAAATGAGATGCAATACACCTTTAATCCTGCTAAAGTAATTTGTAATGCCATTTTTTACTTGGTACAATAAAAACGAATTATAAGCTATAATGTCTTGGTTCAGTCATGCTTTGAATATTATTAGTCCCTCTAGTTAATAGCGATACTCAGTAGAACAAATACTGCTTCTTCTCCTGCCTAATATTATCACATCTGTTCTCTATTTTAAAACAATATTGTGATAAATCTTCCCAGCAAAGAAGGAACTGTTCAGTGCAGTTGTATTTCTTGCTCACAGTAGATTGGCTTGACAAAGACTAAAAACAAAATCCCATGACTCTGCTTCTCTTCTCTTTCCCTTCTGTTCTTCTGAATAACACTCTTCTTCCCTGGAAGTGGCTTTTGCTTTTAGTGATTTAAAGAAATGGCTGTCCTGTAAACAGGGTTATAAATGTTGGCTCAAACTTCCTCTTAGCCTAGTCATTTGGTTGTGATTTGTGTCATACACACAGCATTATGGAAGGCAGTGACCCATTGCATATATTATATTTTCTGTAGTAAGTGCCAAAGACAATCCATCGTCCCTTACATTGTTTGAGAACAGAATGAGTTACAGCAAACGCAGTCATGTGCAGGGAGTTTGAACAATACAGGATAAAACCTAACTGGAATTAAAAAAGACATTGACATGACATTATCTTAGTGCAGTTTCATTTAGAGCAGCATTCTGTCCTGGCTCCCCTCCATCTATCTTGTAGTCACATTTGAAAAAGGAAGAACTCCTACGGATAGTTGCAGTTGCAAATACTTGTTGCTATTCTTGTCCATAATGTAAACTGAAGTGAGAGCTCATGAGGGGAGAACAAGCCAAAGCCTACAACACAAATCACTTTATTGTGCCTGTTGAACCAACCTATGTAATAAAGGACGCAAAAGCAAAGATTTAACAGTGTGCAGTTGAGGTTCGCTCCCTCCTCACATAAATCACTGGTCATGCTGAATGTCAAACAGTTCCACCCAGACTTCTCTTAGACTTGGAGGAGGTGAAGTCTGTGTCTTGTGTTGCTTAATTCTCCATTTGTATTTTCTTTAAGTAGAGGAAAATACTTTTCTTCCCCATTCTGGGGACTCTTTCCAATGCCAACAGACATTGTCATGCTTTCCATTGTTTCCAGAGGGCATTGACTCAAGCCTTGGTTGCTGAAGCAGATAGTCTGTAATATCCTTGCAGTGGTATAAACATTCAGCAACATGACAATTCCCTCCCCCAAAAGTTATTAATTTAAATGCCTTGCAATTCTAAGCAACGAAGTAAGCCTTAGCCTTCATTACATCTCTGTCCTGAAAATGTCCAGGTAACAAGACGATTAGATGGCAGGTAATTTGGGGTTTGATTTGCAATAAGGGCTCAGTTTAATTTATGATGCAAGATAATTTAAGTTTTCATACAGCAGTATCTGGTCACCCATCAATGGATCTGGGACTTTGGAAAGAGGGTGCAGTAGCAGCAGCTTGTGCATCAGGGTTGGCTGCATCTTGGGTCTTTGTTTTCTCATGACATGCATGCACACACACTCCAGAGTGGACAGGCCAGGCTGTAGGAGCAGCAGCAGAGGACTTTTTTAAAGTCCTTCAAGCACTTAAGAATCTTCTTCTCCCATTTCCTTCCCCTTCAGCCTCAGCTGTACATTCCCTCCCTTCCTCCCTCCCCTGCCCTCCACTGCCGTTGTCCCCCGCTGAGCAGGGGGCGGGTGGGGGGCTCCAGAGCTGCTCCTTCCCTGCTCAGCCAGACTGAACATAGAGCTAGGCTTGGTTAGAGACTTGCAGTAACAGTGGCAGCAGTCAAGTTCCCTTTCCCCATGCCTGCTCCCAGACTGGCAGGGAACAATGGGTGGACCAGGTGGGGAAGAAGGACCTGCCACTGCTGCTACTGTCCCTGAGTAAGTCCAGGGTGCTTCCCCAACATCCCTACCACAGAGCAGCTAGAGACAGTGGCAGCATTGGTCTGGGGAAGGGGTAGGGGAGAGAAGGTGTTGCTAACTGTGGTAGACTGTAACAAACTGAGGGGCCAGAGGTTTGAGCCCACTATGAGCAGTGATGCTGATTACTGGCTGATCAGGAGGACTGGGCCAGCTGAGGGAGATGATTAGCAGCCACAGGAAGTGAGCCACCCAGAAAGAGGCAGCCAGAGACAGATAGGCAGAAGTGGGGAGAAAGTGAGTGTCCTGGCCAATGGCTGCAATACTGGACCAGGGTGCTGCGAGACGGGGAGCAGCAGTCCCACAGCAAGAAGACAAGTTAGAGACAGCCTGAGAGGAAAGAGTGCAGTGAAGAAGGAGCAGCAGCAAGCTAGAGGCACCTTGTCAGGGGCTGCAGAGGACTCAGAACTGTAAGTTAACCCTTTATGGACTGTGTTTATGTTGGTGTTGGAGGACTGACTGATGTGGGAGGACACCTGTGCAACAGGCATGCCCTGAGAGTGAAGGACTGTATTATGTTTAAAGACTGTGAGCTAAGCAATAACCCCAAACCCTCTACACTGACCTTGGAAGAGAATGGAGAGGGGTATTCTTGCTTGCTTTGGGGAGCTTAAAAAAAGTCCCTAGCTGCTTCTCCTGCAGCATGGGCAACTGAAAGGGGAGTATTTCCATGCTACCACACACCCTGAGGGATCCACCTTTGTGGCCACCATGCAACTTGGAAGCATAGTATGAGGCATTAATGAGCATGGGGAATGGACAAACATTCAGTTTTTTTATTTGGTTCTGTGTAAATTTGTTCAGTTTGCAAGAGCGGGCAGGGCTATGAAAATTCTTTTGTAACATTAAGTACATAGAATCTACCCACTCAGCAACACCTCCCCAATGTTCCTACACTCCAACACAGGGTTTTTCAAACTTTTTAAACATTTATATTTTATTCAGGGGTACTGAGCATGTGCGCGCATGCACACATGTGCCCTCCAGCAGGTAAGTCTGTGGGGGAGAGGAGAGGGCCCTGAGGGGAACAGATAGAGGTCCCTGTGGTAAATGAGGGAGTGGGGCACAGACAGGGGTAGGGGCTGGGGTGAATGGGGCCCCAGCCCAACTGGGTCATGGGACAATTGGAGCCCAGGCAGCTCATCCAGGAGTGCAGGGTGGGGGGCTCCCACTGCTGTGCACATCTGGGTGGAGGCCTGGGAGGCGTGTGCCCCCCCCCCAAAAAAAAACTGTGCGTGGGGTGGAGGTGGCTGCTGTTGCACGCTGGGCTTTGTGCGCTGCTGCAGTTGCCCTGGGAGAAATGTGATGGCATGTGCCTGCCGCAACCAGGCTGCGCCGCACCGCACCGCGCCCTTTGGTGTCATACTGCTCCCAGGGCAGCTTCAACAGTGTGTAAAGCCCAGTGCACAGTGGCAGATGCCTCTGCCCCACACACAGATTTCCCAAAAATATGGGCCTCCGCCATGGTGCACGCAGTGGTGGGATGCCCCTGTACACTCTACAACTTTAAGCACTCCTAGCGGTATGCGTACCCCTGGTTGACAACCACTGCTCTAACACATTGCCATAGCTTCAACCAGGAGGAAGCTTGCCTAGTTTTTAATGACCAAAGGCAGAGTGGCAATTAATTGGTCTGACAGGTAACATAGTGAGATGAGGATCTTAGCTTCTTAAGCGATTCTCCTCTCTGCTATTTAGATTTACCAGACATCATAATTCAGGGGCCACTGCTGATTGTAATGATAACAGAGCAAACGACTCTGGAACAATTAGCTCTGGAGTTTATTTGTGCAGAGAGTCCAGTGGGAGCAGCTCAGTAGGCCTGTGTGAATAGGCAGCTATTTGATTCGGCTTCAGATCCAGCCGATTTGGATGCCAGCGATCTGATTTGGAGCTCTGGATTGGTTTCCTGCTTTGATTCAGCCAAATGGGCTCCAAAGCTTCAGAGCTGCTTCAGTGATCCAGCCATAGGATATAATGGGGAATCAATCAAATATTTATAACTTTGTTGTTTTTTGTCTGATTTGGGTGAAACCAGCAGGGATGGTAGCCTCTGCTGAGAGCATGAGGCCTGCCATGTTTCAAGGATATAGGTATAGGGGTTTATGAGAAACTGCACCCTAAATTCTTGAAAGCAAAACTCATGTCACGTATATGTGTTGCACCACAGTGGGGTGAAAACTGCAGGGATGGTAGCCCCCGTGGAGGCCATGAAATCTGCCAAGTTTCAAGGCGATAAGTGCAGGGGAAGTCTGGCTTCTGGGGCCCTGCACCTCTAGCTGCTAACAGGCAAAACTCGTGACATGGGTGACACTGTGTGTGTTAAGGCACAGCGGGGTGAAAACTGCAGGCCCACTAGCCCCTGCTGAGGCCACAAAGCCTGCCAGCTGTTAAGGAGATAGTTGCAGGGGGGTTCTGGGGCCCTGCACCCCTAGCTGCTGACAGACAACACTCATGTCATGGGTGCTTGTGCAATGGACTGTGTCTGTCTTGGGCCAGTTGATTGTCTGTATTGATTCTTTCCGCTCCTTAGTCTGTGGTTGTTAATCCTTGCTAATTAACTCATTGCATTAGCTATCAACTGTGTATTGAGAGAATCATGATTGATTGGTAACTAGTAACACAGTAGCTTAGCAGCCAGGCCTGCAATAGTCCCGTGTGTCCCTCCCATGTCCCATGCCCCAAGACAGACACAGTTGCACAGGCATCCATGTCACGAGTTTTGCCTGTCAGCAGCTAGAGGTGCGGGGTCCCAGAACACGGAAGCCCTGCAACGATCTCCTTGACAGCTGGCAGGCTTTGTGGCTGCAGCAGGAGCTAGCAGGCCTGCAGCTTTCACCCTGCTGTGCCTTAACACACACAGTGTCACCCATGTCATGAGTTTTTCTTGTCTGCAACTTAGGTGTAGGTGTTTGAGGGAAACTACACCTCATCTCCTCGAAACTTGGCAGGATTTGTGGCGATTTGGAAAGCCTAAAGCTTCCAGCTGTTCAATTCAGATTCATAGATTCGGCCTCCGAAACATCCGAATTATCTTTGAATCCAAATCATGATCCAAAGCTCTGCACAGCCCTACAGCTCAGGCTGGCAGGGGAACCAGGGAGGTCAGCCTGCCAGCCCAGGGGTCCTCTGCTGGGGCTCCATATACTGTGGAGTGGCTGGCTGGGGCATGAGGGCATTTCAGTGTGGAGACTGCTTATGCCTCAGCTGGCCCCTCCACAACAAGAGGAGCCCCACAGGCCTGAGGCTCCACGTGTTGCATAGCAGCTGGCGGGGGCACGCCTGCCAGCTGGCCCTGCACTGAAGCACCCTTGTGTCCCAACCAGCCACTTCACTGTCTACACGTGCACAGTAATTAATTGTGCCATTGGATAGTACTTGTGTCTGATGGGACTATAAATTAGTCTACATTGACCTAATTGCCACACATGTAGACAGTGATGCTTTACTGTGCAGAAAATTAGCCTACTGAACAGTAAATTGCACATGTACTGTCTGTGACTTTGCTCAGTCTTTATTAATGTACAATGCCCATTCAGGTAGAGAGGAATTTTTCCAGATTAAAGACCTCACAGTTTGGTCTTTTGTCACTGGCCTAAGTAATTTCTATGAAGACCACTCCATATTTTTG
This sequence comes from Alligator mississippiensis, assembly GCF_030867095.1. NCBI lineage: Eukaryota > Metazoa > Chordata > Crocodylia > Alligatoridae > Alligator > Alligator mississippiensis. The sequence goes on from NC_081832.1 coordinate 51,864,759, forward strand.
GGAAATCTGTTTTTTGTTGTTGTTGTTGTTCCAAACACTGAGTCTGTGGTCTGAAGGCCTGTCTCTTTATTGTTAAAAGGAGGAAACTGAACTCTGAACAAAGATGATAAGTAACATCATTTTCCTAGAGGTATTAGAAACCCTTATTTCAGGGAAACTGCCAAGATTGGAGCCTTTTTGGCCTGCTCTCCCACCAAGTTTATACAACTGTGTAGAATGGGCAAAATACATATTAGGTGCAATGAATCTACTTGGTCACTAGATGGTGATGTTACAGTGAATACAAGGGAGCTTCTGAGGCGGAAGGAGACAGTTTTGCCAGGTAAACAGCAGTTTGCACTTGTGGGATTGTGCCAGCAAGGATGTGAACTTTCAGCTTCCTGAGGAAATGAGTGAACTGCTTTCCTAGCCTTACTGTGGTGTTGAGGACTAAGCAGCAATATTGTCAGGGACACTGTATATAAAAACAGTGTTGTAAACCCTCCAGTAGGAGTTGTATACTGATAGTAAATTCTTCTGTAAGAGCTGACTCCTGCCCTCCAGCAAAAGCAAAAGTTCTGTGTTGCTTCATCATTTACCTATACATGCTATAGTACAAGTTTCTTCCACAATATTTATCAAATATACCCTTGAAATACACATGCCAGCCTTCTGCGGTACCACCAAGTACAGATGCTTCAGTCTACAGCAAACACAAACAGGGATGCGCCCTAAGGAGGAGAACACTGCTGTATGCACAGCTCATCCCCCACTCTATCTTGAAGAACCCTGCCCTGAGTAGCAGGCATCTTCTTACAGTGCTTCTTGGTGAATTGCTGAAAGCAAGTGTTCCCAATTTAAATGTTAAATAAAAGGGTTGTTATCTCTGGAGGCCTAGTGCGTGAAAGGATTTTCCGTCTCTGAACGTTGCCTTGTTTTTGAAATGTTTGAATTCACTCTGTAATAGGATTTAGGTGGTTTGCTCCAGTTCCTGAGTCCCTGAAGGGAAGGAGCATTTGGATCCAGTAAACTTCATTTTTCAGAGACTGAGATAGTTGAACAGTTCTATACAGTGAGATCAGTGCCAGATTATGACATGGTGACGCCCTAAACTATGTCCAGTTTAAGAGGCCTCATACAATAGACTGAGAGAGAGAGACTGCGGGACCTGGACCTCTTCAGCCTCTGCAAGAAAAGGCTGAGAGATGATCTTGTGGCTGCCTACAAATTTATTAGGGGGGCACGGCAAGGAACCGGAGATGCCCTGTTCACCAGGGCGCCTCTTGGGGTAACAAGGCACAATGGCCACAACTGACAGACAGCAGATTTGGGCTAGATATCAGGAAAAACTTCACGGTGAGGGTGGCCAAAAATTGGAATGGGTTTCCAAGGCTGGTGGTGCTGTCCCTACCCTGGAGGTCTTTAAGAGAAGGCTGGATAGGCATCTGGCTGGGGTCATCTGACCCCAGCACTCTTTCCTGCCCAGGGCAGGAGGTTGGACTTGATGATCTGTTGTGGTCCCTTCTGACCCTAGCATCTATGAATCTATGATAAAAATAATCCAATGTATGTAAATTTTTGTCATATTAGAATGAAAAAGTCCATATTCAGAGTCATTTTCCCATATCTCCTTTATCTCCTTTATTTACCAACTGATTATTATAAAACTTGATATTGAGTCAGTTTCTTTTTTCTTATTTAAAGGCCCCTCATATTGTGAGGCCCTAAACTGTAACTTAAGTAGCTAAAGCCTAAATCCGGCACTGAGTAAGATCTAGCTAAGAGCCCATGGTGACCTCGAGGCTTCCTCTCCCTGCTCTTCTGTACTGACCATCCTCAAACCTGGATTCCATTAAATAAAATGACATTTCGCAAAAATACAGCTATGAGCGAATTCCCACTTGATCATGATACATCCCTTGTTGACTCACTCTGACCCATGCGACCTTCAAGAACAGTCCAGCATGTCTTGCATGCAATTGTCTGTGAGAAAGTAACTAGCAAGGAGATATTTTTAAAATATGGGATGTGAAAGGAGAGTTGTGGCCCAGTGTTTTCTAGTATGCATCAACATAACACATTTGCAAATATTCTCTACATCAACCTAGGACGCAGATCTCTGAGATGTATGTAACTACAGTAGGGAGGAACAGCAAAGCAGGAATAGCAGAGGAACCTTGAGAGGGATTGCATGGCAATAAAGAAGAAGGAAACAGTGTGGGCAAGTGGTTAAAGCTGAGCTGGCAACAAGGAGCATTTTCAAATCAGCAGTTCTGCCATTTGCAACCTTGCTCTATAGAGAATGAGAAAACTAATTAGTAGGGCAAAATACATCTTACCTCAAATAGCTGTTAGCAGTGTGACTCCAATGCTTCCTGCATAAAAGTTCCACCAAGACAGGTGTTTTTTGCTCCACATCACACAGACCTCACTCTTGAAAAGGCTACAAGCAGCTCTAATACTTCAGAGGGGAACAAATGTAACTGCTTCAAAAGATATATAAGATGATGCCAAACAGCGTGGATTTGTGGAACATAGGTCTTGTCAGACTAACAATATCCTCCCTGGTGAGTCTACAGGCTTGGTTGATGAAGGTTAGGGGTAGATCCTTGGGGAGGGGTGCAGTGGTGCAGTTGCCCCTTTTCCTTCCTTTGAGCCCTGCTCTACCAGACTTTAAAACCAACTGCTTGCACATCTTCTGACTTTTGTGATTATTTTTCATAAATCATAGAGATGCTTTCAGAGGTCATCTAGTCCAGGTCCCTGCCTGAGGCAGAATCATCCCTATCCAAACTATTCCGTACAAATCCTTAATCTAAATTCTTCATAAAACTACAATCAACCCTGATGCAACACAAGACATATCCTAACATGCCACAGGAAAGCAGGGGAGCCATGGCACCAAAGTCCTGCTTCTATAGCAGGTTGCTCAAGAGTTCCCAGGTAGAGGGCCATGCCCCCTGCTTTAGAGGAAGGCAAAACCCCCACAGTCCATACCAATCTGATCATGGTGTAAAATTACTTCCTGACGCCAAATATGGCAATCAGTCTGACCCTGAACAGAGGGGCAAGATGAACTAACCAGGGACCTCCAGCTTTAAGTCCCAGCAGGAATATTGGCATAGCTCAGTCAAAATCCTCAGCATTGACCACAGCTAACACCCAATGCCTCTGAGGAAGTCTTAAAAACACCCTGACACCCTGTAACAGAAAGAGGCAGAGAGAGTAACCAGAAGTATGGAAGATACCTGTAGTAGAACATAGATATAGCTATACCTAGATCATCCCTGACAAGTGGCTGTCCAGCCTATTCTTTAACACGTCCAGTGATGGACAGTCCACAACTTCCCTAGGCAATCTACTCCACTGCCTCACTGTTCTAACTGTAAAGAAGTTTTTCCTAATAACCAAGCTAAACCTACTTTTCTGCAACTTCAAACAACTGGTTCACATCCTTTCTACAGCAAGAGGGAAATGTGCTTACCCACTTCTTTATGGCAGCATATTTGAAGACTGCTATCATGTTCCCTCCTCAGCACCTTTCCTGCAAACTGAACATGTCTAGCTGCTTCAGCCTCCACTCAGATGACTTGCTTTCCAAGCCCTTTAGTTTTCCCAGTTTGTTATGGGTTTTTTTTTTTTCAAACTTCATATATGATCTGGCAATTTCCATACATTTTTGCTTTGACCTTAAACTGAATAATATAGCCCTGGACCCCTAGCATATTAGTAAAGCTTCTGTTTAACTAGAAAAAAGAATGTGTTGTGTTGTATGTAATGATGCACCACACCATCTGCACCCCCCTTTTCAAAATCCTGGATCTGCCCATGATGAAGATAATAGTGTTTATGTAACAGACGTTTGTCTGTCTTTAAGGTGTTTGTCATGGTTACATATGGCATTTTAATTATGAAACTATAAAGACAGCTTCATAGGTGAAGGGAGAGTTGCTGTCAAGCAAGTGTGGTTCAAGTGGGGCTTCTCAGGGCTGGGTTTCTTGACTCTACACCACTTTATCTTTATCAATGACCTGGAAGAAAACATCAATAATTACTGGTGAGCAAGATTTTTTGAGTAGATGTGATATCTTTTATTAGACCAACTGAATAGTTGGAAAAAGTTCTTGGCAAGCTTTCGGGAGCAGTCGCCCTTCTTTAGGCATGGGGAGTCTTTGCTGTTCTGAGACTCCAAGAAATGAAAGAAGCTAAAAGTGTGGCAGGATGTCAGTGAAAATGTAAATAGGTAGAATTAGAAAGACAAAAGGTGAGGCAGAGAGGGGAGGGGGAAGGGGAAGAGAGCAGGGAAAAAAAGGCTGAAGTGAGACAGCTTCTTTTCTACCTTGTACTCTATCACTGCACTGTCAGGCAGGTACCTGGTAAATCAGATGTCAGGCAGGTTGTAATGTGTCATGAATCCAATGTCTATATTGAGTACATGATTTTTTGTATCCAGTAGATTTATGAAATAAAGTTTGTAGGCTTGTCCGTGGAAGGTGTTTTGTAAGTTCCCTTTGAGGATTAGGCCTGAGAGATCAGAGAGGGAGTGACTGTCCTGTGAGAAGTGTGCACCCACAGGTAGTTGGGTATTCTTGTCTTTGATAGATTTTTGGTGTGCATTCATTCTGGTGTGCAGCTGTTGTTTGGTTTCTCCAATATATTTTCCCTCAGGACATTTGTTGCACTTGGATGAGAGCTATAAACATTTCTGAAGGTGCAGCTGTAGGATCCAGGAATGCTGATGGCTCTGTTGTGGGGTGTAATTATAGTGGGGTGCTGGAGATATGTTGGCAGGTTTTGCATTTCTTGTCCTGGCATGGTCTGGATCCATTTGTCGATGTGGTTTGGGTGATAGGGAGTTTGCTTCTGCTGATGAGGTTAGCAAGGTTCGGTGCTTGTTTGAAGGCTAGGATGGGTGGTTCTGGAAAGATCCCTTTAAGAATTGGGTCATCTTCTACCATGGGTTGCAATTGTTTGAGGGTTTTCCATGTAGGTTCCAGGGAAGCATGGTATTTCATAACTAATGGTGTGTGATTTGTGGGGATTTTCTATCTATACTGCAGTAAATCTTCATGTGGCATCCAGGTGGCTCTTTCAAAGGTGTGATCTCTCTCTCTGGAGGAGTGTCCTTGTTGGCTGAAGGCCCTTTTGAGATTTGTGAAGTGGTGGTTACAGGAATTCTCCTTGCTGCAAATTCACCAGTATCGAAGAGCTTGGCTGTATATTACAGCTTCCTTGGTGTGTTTGGGATGATTGCTGGTTCTGTGTCGATATGTATGTTGGTCCATGGGTTTCTTTTATATGGTGGTTTGATTTTGCCATCTTGGATATTGATCATGGTGTCCAAAAAGGAAATGCTGGTGTTAAAGTATTCAAGCGATAGTCTGATGGAAGGGTGATGATTGTTGAACTTTTGGGTGAAATCAATCGGAGACTGCAGGGTTTTGGTCCAAATGATGAAGCTGTCATCTATGTATTTCAGGTATATTAAGGGTTTGATGGTGCAGTTCTTAAGGAAGTCTTCTTCTAGGTGGGCCAAAAAAAGGTTGGCATATTAATACCCAACTACCTGTGGATGTACACTTCTCAAAAGACGATCACTCCCTCTCTGATCTCTCAGTTCTAATCCTCAAAGGGAACTTGCAAAACACCTTCCGTAGATGAGCCTATGAACTTCACTTCATAAATCTTCTCAAAAAGCCTTGCCTGCCTATGTCCTTAGACCAACACAGCTACAACCGAAAACCCAGCAACATGGAAGATATCAATAATTACTGTTTATTTGTGATGAGCTGCAGAATGGGGGAGTGGTAAATGGGGAGAGGACAGGTTGCTGCTGCAGATTTGGGGTCTCTGATAATTTGAGGGCAAATAAGTAATATGCATTTTATTGAGACTAACTGCAATTTTATATTTAGGAATAAAAAAAGTTTGGTTATAGGAGTCTTGATAAATAGCTCAACATGGTTCCTGTTGTGACACTGGCCAAATTAATTAATATTATTCCTAGATGCATAAACAGGGGGATATTGAGCAGGTATAGGGCAGTGGGGTTGCCTCTGTATTTGATACTAAAGAAGCTGCTCCTGAAATAGTGTCAAGTTCTACCAACTATAATATCAGAGGCATATTGTTAAATTGGAAGCTGTTCAGGGAAGAGTCATGGGAATGATCAAAAAATTGGAAAGTATGCCTTACAATGAAACTCCCTAGGAGCTCAGTGTTTTTAGCGTAACAGAGAATGGCTTAGGGGTTCCTTGGTCACATTATTTATGTACCTACACAAGGAACAAAACTTGGATTGTAGAAGCTGTTGCATTCTAGTAACAAAAAATATAATAAAATCAAGTGGCTGAAGCTGAATCTAGGCAAATTGAATTAGAAATAAAGTGTAAATTTTACCAAAGAGGAGCATTAACCACTGTAAGTATTTCAGGGAATTTTTTCCCCAGTGGTATAATTGCAATAAAATTAGAGGAGGTTTTTTTTAAGGATGTGCTCTAGTTCAAACGTGTTCATTCACAGAAATCTTTTGGTCTGTTTTATATCAGCAGTCAAACTACACCATCACCATGGTCTCTCCAGAGCTTATCAGTTGTGAAAATAATGAATGTAGAGCAAAGGAAAACTTGCAATGCATTTGAGAAAGGGTTACAATGCCCTTACTGCAATGCTGACCCTAAACTGCTACTATGGAAGGAAATTAGCATTTCTGCCACAAGAGGGAGCATCCTAAGAGGAAGTGGAGTTGCAGAAGGGAGAGGAAAAGTAGGGCTGTGTGAAATTTCGCCAGCTGTTTTCTATTTGACACTGTTTCAACTCATTTTGAGCTCGAAACATTGAAATTGAAATGAAGGGCTTTGAAACAGCCTTGAAAAAAACCGAGGCCAGTCAAAACTTTTCCAAGCAGCCAGCAGCGAGGTGATGAGAAACAGGGGAGAACCAGAACTGCGCTCCCAGCAGCAGCTGGGAGTGCAGCCCTAGCTCTCCCCGTCTCCTGCCGCTGGGCTGCGGGAAGCCGATAACAGTGTAGGGGAAATGGAACAGCTGAATCGAAATGAAATTTGAAACACAACGCTGTTCCATTGAAACCTCGAAAGTCAAGGTGAAATGGAACAGTGCCGTTTTGCACAGCCCTAATGAAAAGGGCATCAAGGAATGCACTGGAGCAGAGCCAGACTTACATACTTTTCTCTTTTCTTTTCTTTAAAACCTTAGTACATCAGAACCTATGTAAAGAAAATATTGTGTCACTGTTTAGGGGATGAAGAGTTACTTTTTTATAACTAGATTAATGTAGCAATTTCCGCTCACTTTCCTCACTGTAGTTATAATGCAATGATACATTACAAATAGTTCAGCCCACTCTTGTAAACAGTCTAAAAATATCCTGCTGGTGTGTATGTCTGATTCTGGCCTCAATGTTTCAAAGACTCTGGGAATGAAGTTGGGGGTCAGGCCATCTTCTTGGGAGAGTAAGGTCTTTTTCCAGTCATGTCTGAAAATAGAGGAAATTTGAACATTAATAACATTGAAAACTTTGAGCTGGGAATCTAAAAGAACTCATCAAAGTCTCTTCTGTATTCTGTTCAGCTCTGGAAAAGCTGTGCATGTTTGCTTAATAGTTTTTAAATCACTACAGTGCTGAATTTAGGGACAATTTAGTTGTTATTCATGCCTTAAGATGCATTGTGTAGCTTGCTCTTTCCATTCTATAGCTCTTCTTGCAATATTAGGGTGTTTTCCTTGTATCACTAGCTCCAAAAATCCTGCTATTATGTGAGAATCTCAACATCCATTAAAAGAAAGTAAATTTCACCTACAGAGACAAATTCTGAAAACATGACACAAATGCATACTAAACCTCAGCAATCAAAAGGCAAAGAAAAAGTCTGAATTTAACCTTTTTGTAACATTCTCATGATATTTGAATGCTTGGTGTTGGAGTGTGAACACTGTATTCACACTGCAGCCTTCATGAGAACAGAATGGGTTTCCATGGTACCACACTGAATATCTTCATGAGTAAGCTGGTTATTTTATCGCTTGGAGAATGTATATCAATTTTGCTGGTAAGCATTGTAATAACTGAACACTTGCTTACTTCCTACTAGTGGAAAATAAAATCAGCATACTGATATCTTTCATACGGTACCTATCTCTGTGGAAATGGTATCAAAGGGCTAATAAAGGAGACCTTAAGTTGACCAGCTGAAACCTATTTGCTGGTTTAGTCTGTAGGTTGGGGCATGTCCTTTCACTTCTCTCATCTTATTCTTCTGTAAAAATTACCTACCTGGTGGAAGCAGGTTTCCCTGTTCACCCTAGCTGTTCTGATGATCTATGATACGTAGGCATCAGAGAAACCTTTCTTTGGTCTCTTTGCTTAGTGGATGAAGGCTCAATTTCATTGAACAAATATTACTATTGCTTCTGATTTTCTTTTATGTTTCATTGTATACCTAAGATATCCAGCACTTCTAGCCCCAGCTAGAACCTGGAAGAGTAAACAGAGGGATCTGAACATTTCAGTACCTCAGGAAATTTTTATTTGGATTTCTTTTTTTTAAGAAGATGGAATGATGGGTTTCTGTTGCTCATCTCTGATTGTTTCACCTTCTTTAGTTTCCAGTCCCAAATCAGAGAGAAAAGAATGCACATCCTACCATTTTAGAAGAAATCTGTTCCTATATATATGCTACTGTGGAAATTCTTTAAGCTTTTACTCGTATAAATAGCTCTTACATGAACCATTCTAAAAAAATTGGGACAGTTTAGGTGGGTATGGACTGATTGCATAAGAGGTTATAGAATCAGGTCCCCACTTTAAAAAAAAGAGTACATAATTTTATGTTGTCCAATTAGTATGATTTGTGACACCTTTCCATTCTTGTATTTAGGAACTTGATAGTGTCGCATAATGACCTAGTTTTCATCAGCAGCCCTCTTTTATGATATAAGTAGTACATGGTATAGATGGGACACACAGATCCCAAATTTACCATCAAATAGACTGACTGTATAAATGTGACTCTACTGCTTCTCTGTAAGAAGGATCCATACTTTACACAAATAGCAGCACACTATAGTTATCTGAAGTGAAAACCTAACCTTGTAAAAGTCAGGGGCCTTGTGAACATACAGTTTCTCACTGGAATCTCTGGGACTATCCAGATGAAACACATCTGCAATTAGCATCTCATTTCATTTCATGTCATTTCACTGCTATCACTCTGACACTAATACTAGTGTCAGAAACTTGCTTGATGTTGGTCTCTGTATCCTAACCTTTGTGTGGCAATAAAATTAAAGATGAAATTAGTTTTTATTTTGTGGGCCAAGTTGCACTATTTTGGTTGTGTGTATAGACATTCAGGGAGGTTAGAGTTAAAAATGGCCACTTGATCTAAGGTAAGTAGGGATGGGGGAGCTAGATTGGGGTACTGGGGGGGGGCAGGTGGGGTCTGAGGCAGGTCTTGGGGGATCAGACCAAACTCCTCCCATCCTGCTCGGTCATCCCCCCACCCTGACTTACTCAGCTCCCAGCACTGGTGAACACCAATAAAAGCGGCACTAGGAGTGGCCTGAGGGATAGGGGGTTTGGTAGACTCAGGGGGGAGGGGAGGATATTGTCTTCCTGGGGGAGAGACGGGTGGGGGGCAAAAATAGCTTGGCAGCAAGGAGGGAATAGGGAAAACACAGCCCCAGGGCTGGGGTCAGTGTCTGGGCTTTCCCAGCCCTGGGGCTGTGCTAGGAACTGTACAGAAGTTTGGGACAGTTAGATCAGTCTAAAAATGGCCAACCTGATCTAAGCTAGGTGTACCTCAGAGGCAGAGTTAACTGAGATCAGGTTGGCCATTTTTAGATACAGCTAACTGTCCTGAAGTTCTCTACAGCTCACACTTAGATCCACCTAACTAGCATAAGGTGCACACCCGGGCAAACTAAGTTGGATCAGGTGGCCATTTCTAATGCAATCTAACCTTCCCAAATGTCTGTAGCTAGCGTGTGCGCGCCATTCTGGAGCAGTTCTTTCAGGTATGTTGTGCTTCTCATGTCTGTGGTTCCTGTTGCCAGACAGATAGCGTCTGTTGTATTGTATAGACTTTGCTCTCTAATCTGGTATGTGGAATTGTGTTAAAATAACTCTAACACAGAAGCTTTATTTTCTGCTGTGTAGATGAAGGTGTTCCAGAGGATCTAGTAAATATTGCTTAGAGAGCCTCATGAACTTTATACTGACTATTCAGAAGGTCAAAATCTCGCTCTTTATTATCTGTTCGCATTCAATAAATTGTCAGTGGAATTCATTAATAGATCCCCAGGCAGAATTTTGAGATGATTTTGATGAGAGAGGGGAGTGTGCCTTTTATTTGCAAAAGAATAACTTAACAGCCCTTGATGTGTACTTGGTAAAAACAAGTGTGGGAGGTGGAATCTTGTGGAATGCAGCTTTCAATATTTAACATAAATTACTTTCACAGAGTGATCAGGGTCTGTGGTTTCTTCTGGGAAAGAAGATCAGATGTATTTCCATGTATACGAGCTCAGTATAGTAAAAACTTTCATAGTGAAATCACTTTAGAAGGGGAAAAACACAGGAGAGAATTGTGAGTACATAGAGGTTTTCCTTATGCTTGTTGTTCCATTGAGCTTTGTCTGGCAGAAGTACTACTCATGTTCTCTTTGGTACCATGGCTTCCACAGATTGCACTGAAATCTCTCAGAAATGCAGAGAACAAATAGGTCCTTCCCAAGGCTAAAGGAGCATGTAGGCAAGTATAAGCTCAATCAAGAAATTGAAGCAAATCGGTGGGGAGTGGGGAAGGAAGGAGAGAGAGAGAGAGAGGTGGGCAATAAGGCTATGGAAGTTGGAGTGGCAAAGAATCCTCTCAAAAAGACAGAGGACTGGAATAGAAAATGATCGTAGGTCATAAAAAAACCATGACTTTCCAGACCCCTGAAATTTAGAGAGGATTAGGGATTTAGGAAGAACATGAGAGTGTTGTAGCAAACATAATGAAGAGTTGCAGTAGAGTTGAGGTCCAGGCCAGGAAAAATGCTGGCAATGCTGGAAAGGAGACAGTGATAGGCAGAACTACAGATAAAGGAGATATGGGAAGGGGAAAAAAGCAATGGTTGGCACCAAGGTTCCTGACCTTTGGAGCAAAGTGAAGTTCCACATTAGAGTATGATAGTATTTGGAGACATAAAGTTTCCCAAGAGTTTTCATGGAGTTATAAGAGCTGACGTTCAATATATAAGCTTGTGGGTTCAAAGACCAAGGTACAACAAACTCTTCAGCCCTAGGCAATGGAGTAGGTAGGTTAAAACTTAAATCTGAAGTGGAAATTAACAGCTAGCAGAGATCCCCAGTATCAGGTAGCTTACCTCCTTAGCACAGGTACCGCAGGCTCTAACATGAATGGAAGGAAGCCAAGAAAGTGCCTGTGCACTTGTTTTTATCTGAAAAAAATAGTTGAACCATCTGAGAATGCACTAGACTTAATGATCCAAGTCATGTCAGATAGAAACCAATGGTCCTGTAGCAATGCTTTGCAGTAAGGGAAGTGCTGTTTAGACTGTGAAGTGACACAAAAATATGTTATCATTTAGGAGAATGTAAAAGTAATCCTCAGGGTAATAGAAATACTACTTGGGCTTCTCTGCCATTAGTGATCATCGGCGCATACTTGCTTATTGGTTTAAGGTGCTTAGCCATGGTGTTCAACACAGTATTAGCTGAGTCATTCACCTAAGTATTTGAGCTCCTCCTACATGTCTCGTGCTATCTGTGGAGATTAGATGTGTTGGCATAGTTATTTTTAATCCTATGTGATAGTCAGATTGATCAATAAAGCTTTGGAAAAATTCCATTCTGACCGCAGAGTTTGACAGATGTGCAGAGAGGGGAAAGTTTTGAGCAGAAACAAGGTTAGAATCAGGTGGACGTTCCTGTAGATATTATTTCCTTTTGATTACAGGACTTCAGTCCCTTCTGTCTTCTTTTTGTGCTTCTAAAAAAAGTAGCAGAAGGCAGTGATGAGCTAAGAAGGAGAATGGGTTTCCATTTCAGTTCTGTGTGGTATAAAATTAAAACAGTAACAGAGAAATTACTGTTAATTTCTGTGGATTGCTACAGCATGTTTTCTACTGTCATGCTGCAGCTTCAATTGACATTCAGATGATGTTGTACAGATTTATAATGGGAAAGGAAAGAAAAGGTCATTTTATGATGACATGAAAACCAAACAGAAAAGTTTTTCTCTGATTCCTGATTTGAAGGAAACTTGGAAAAGGTCTACAGATATCCTAAATCTCTGGAAATTAGCTCCAACAAGACAGGAGAAACAATGCACTCCTAAATCCAAGCTCTGTGAAGTGCATTCTACATCTGCAAGTGCTGTGTACTCTTAACTCCCAGGCAAGTCACTGGGATTTAAGAGACTGAACCCCAAGCAGGATCAGACTTTTAGGAGCAGCTGTTATACTTCCCACTTCAAAAAAAAAAAAAAGCAAGTGTATTTCAAATGAAATCTGACTTTTTGCCATGTAACTTTAATATGTGGTTTTTACCAGCTGTACTTTTATATTCTTTAAGGCATTCATCAGTCATTTTAAAAGTCAAAGTAGGCCTTAATTAAAGACAGACTATTCTTCAAGTGCATAGCATGCTGACTGATTCAGGCTACATGACAAATGGCTCCTTCTCCAAGTTACTCCAGCACCTAGTGCAAATGGGAAGAAATTATTTTTCTTGGATCTCGCTTTTGAGGGTGTCCAGGTGAGGACTGTATTTGCATTCCCAGAATAGGAAAGGCAGATTTCAATGCTGCTCTTTAGAATGAATGACAAGGAGTCAAATTTGGCTCCCTGTTACCATAGTGTGAACCTGAAATCACTCTAATAAAATCAACTGAGTTACTCTGTAGGCTAGGGAAACTAGAAACAGAATTTGGGCCTTCTTGGATGTGCGTCAAGATGGTCCAGACATGTCAATGTGTATTTCCCTCCTGGTCATCTCAGCCTTCAGATGAGATTGTCTAAATAGCATTTTTGGCTGTCAAAGTGCCCAGCAAACTGGCTTTCTATTCCTGAGTGTGAATGCTGTGCACCAGAGGTGTAGCCAGGCAGCTCTGCACTTGGGGCAGCTGCGTGATGCCCAGAACGATGCTGGCAACTGCAGTGCTGATCGCAGTAGCATGATCAGCCTGCACTGCCATTGTGCCTATTTTTGTGCTCCCCCTGGCCCCCCACGCCCAAGATGCCTCCCCCAGATATGCTGCCCCAGTCATACTAGTTATACTGTTGCTGTTCATGAAGCTGTGTGCAATTGGGTAGTCACGCAGACTGGGCATGTGAAACTTTGGTTTGTGCATGAGCCCCTTGTTGACATGTAGCAGCCTTAGATACCCAGCAGCAGAGTTGGCTAAAACCTATAACTACTGGACTCAGCCTCAGTATCAAAAGGGTGTGGGTATCCCTCTTTTGTCCCCAAAGCTCAGTGGCCAGGGAAGTGGGAGGTCTTAGTGTCTATCCCCCTCACCCAGAGAGGGTTCAAGCCTGGTTTCCCTGATTCCCACCAATCTAACCATCCTGTCAAGGGGGCATTATCCAGTGCTTCTTTTCAAGGTGAGGAGTCACGGGGGTGGGGGGGGGGGAAATGGATGGAGGGCATTGCAGGGGGAAGCTTCTGCTTCACCGGGAGCAAAGGCCTTAGCTAGAACTCAAATCTTGAGCACCTTCCTTTCCAGGCCAGCAGCCACCTTGGCCACACAGCTTCTGCTTTGCACTTCTACCCCCTCCCCCTCCACCTTGGCTGCCCAGGAGACCAGCTTCAAAGGACAAGTGAAGCAAGTGTTTATTTATTTGACCTTGGTGTGATGGTTAAAGCACTGTGCTAGGAAGTATGAGACAAAGATTAAAACCCCTTCTGGGTGAGGAGATCCCTGGCCCTCCAGCTATCCAGATGAGTGCCCTAGCCACTCAGCCATTTGGAAAAAACATGGGAGTATATGTGCTCTCTCCTAACCCTCCTCCAATCTGTGTATGTGCATAGCTGTCAGTGTGTGCAGAGCTGTATATCCAGGAATAGAGTGCCAACCTATGCATAAGTGGTATTTTTTGTGCTTAGATGACTGTGTGGATGGCCAGAAAAATAAAATTATCATACAAAATACCTTCCAAGAATGAAACCGAGATGGGTCATGTCAGAGAGTAATAGTCGTTAGTACTTTGTCTCTATCCATAGAAACACCAGTACATGAAATGTTGAGATTTTTCTATTTGCTATAATTTTTATACTATTTAAAAATAACACACAAAATAATTGCTGCACAATTCCTCACCTGTTAAAAATGTTTAACTGAAGTCCATTCCTATCTGCATTTCATTGATAGGTACTTGTTGTATTCTCTTAGCATTTGGTCCGCTAGGAATGCGACTTGCATGCAGACTCACAGTGACTGGTTTCCACTTCTAGCCACCTACTCCTGTAACTTTAACATTTTTTTTTCTGGGAAATCCTAGTTCAGTTGTCTGTTCACCAGCTGTTATGAAAAGTAATTCAAAAGGAATAGCTCCTAGACTTATAGCTGGAGCTGCAAGAGAACCCAAATTTTGTGCTGCATGGAAAAACTTCAAATGTTGACATTGGTTTTAATTCCAAATGGGAACAAAACCAAAATAATGCAAATGTTCCACGAAGTGAAATTTTCTTGAAAAAAAAGTGTTTTAGGTTGTTCAGAGACTTCTATTTAGAAAAAAAATAGACATGTTGGTTTCCAAGTTTAAGTTAATAAAAAATCAAAATCAAATTTTCAAGTCAAATACAAACTCTTAAAACTAAAGGGAATTGCAAAATGAAGAATTGAACTGGTCAATTGCAAGGGAGTAGCTTTTTGCTGAGTTGTCAATTTCTGTGAAAATTTGTTCTGAAAAAGTATTTTCTGTGTAAAACCATTGATGCTTAATAAGGAGACGGCAACAAAAAATATTTTAGGAAATTTTTGGACAGCTCTTGGTGATATCTTTTAGTCTCTCTTCTTTCCTGTGAGTTTTTACGGAGGGGGAAAAATAGGGATCACTAACCCTAACAAAGTTAAAGGACTGTGAACTTGCTTGGAATCAGTGACTTGGCTAGAGTGCCCTATGAGCATGTGCAATTTAAAACAGTTTCGCATATGATGTGACCTTATTCTAAATTTGTCATTATATGGTCCCCTAGAGTCTGTTCCCTCCGATTCACCATAAAACAAAAATGTTAGGGAAAGCAGTTTCTGGATGTTGGCTAATAAACAGGATTTGCCTTGAATATCCCTAGTGTATGTGGGAGCTAAACAGTTTCCAAGTTACTGCTTGTTCCAAATCTTTGGGGCAACGCAGAGTGGTACACCTGATTCAAGATAACTTGCCTCACAGTAAGTTATTTCCCCTGAATACTGGATCTGAATCTCAGATCAAAATCCCTATTATCTCTAGGGAGGTTTAATTCATACGTCTGTTCTTTAGTAGCACATTCAAATCACCCAGAACTGGAAGTCTGAATCCAAATGCCTCTCATAGAAAAATCAAAGCTAAATCCAGTCTTTTGTAGCTCAGTGCCATCTCTTTAAAGACCAAAGCATAACTCCCACATAATGAGTTTTCTCCAAACTGCAAAGCACATGTGAATTCATTGAATGTGGCTTTAAATATATATATTTTTTTTTTTATTTTTTTTTTTTAAGCCTTATTTTGAATTTTTGCCTTTTTAATGAGTGCCTCTCCATGATGCGAGGGCAAGGATTTTTTAGGGTGATATCTTTTATTGGACCAACAATGTAATTGGGATAAAGTTAGGTAGGTTTTTGATTACAAGACCTACTTCATCAGGTCTAGCAGACCTGAAAAGGATGTGAAAACTACTTGATTGCTTCAGAAATAGTAACATTTCTGGGGGCAAGTGGGGATCTAGAATAGTTCTTTTCTTCTCCAAAAAAAAAAAAAAGAACATTTTCTACCAGCCTGTGCGTACCAAAAATCAAACCAAGCAAGGTATCAAAGGGCAAAAAAAATGCATCAGAAAATTTCTCCAGTGTTAATTTCCTCCTCTCACTCCCAAGTAACTGGTTTGTAGTTCTTCCCCTGAGCTTTTTTGTAAGTCAGGGTGGAGAACTAAGGGAGAATAGATGATAAGGAGGGAATGGACTGTGCATCGAACTGCACATTTAAGAGATTTGAGTTCTCGGCCGCAAGTTGCCTTTATTAGGTTGGCAGTCGCTTATTTCCCTTGTGCTACAGTTTCTTACATGTGAACTGAGATAATGTTACATCTATCCTGTCCAGGGAGATTCTGAGGCTAAAGCCATAAATAGTTGGAGGCACTCAGAGCACCTACACATGCTCTTTAATGCATATTAGGCTATTTTAATGAACATTAAAACATCACTGGAAAAAACATGCTATTTGGTTAATGCGCATTAAAATGGGTGAATGTGCATTAAGCGTCACTTAAACTGTGGGCACTTTTACACGTGCTCGGGTTGGGGGGGGGGAGCTGTGCTTTAATTAAAGCAGCTCTGAGAGCCGCTCTAATTAAAGCGCTGCAGCATCTTATTTATCATCATCATCCCCATGCTTGAAAATGGTGGTGGGGGCACTTGAACTAAAACTCATTCGAGCTTTAGTTCAGGCACCCCCACCACCATTTTCAAATGCAAAGGCACTGATATAGGAGATGCAGGAGGATGCTGTAGCACAGAAGTTGCCACGCTCCACCAGAGTTGGTCAGTCAAGCCTGCTCTGACGTAGCGGAATTCCAGTGCGTCAGAGTAGCCTCCCTGCTCACATATAGGCACCGGAGGTACTAGATTTAATGCTCATTAATGCATGTATAGATGCACCCCCTGATACTGTAATTGCAGGAACCATGTTTGTAAGGGTATGTATTAGGGCTATGCGAAGCTTAGGTAGCTAATTTGATTCAGAGGAGATTTGGCCTGATTTGGGGACCGAATCTCCAAATCTGAATTGAATCAGGAGACCAATAAAAGCTCCGAATCGATTTGAAGCATCCGATTCAATTCGGAAAGGATTCAGCTGCTTTAGAGATTTGGCCATAGACTAAATAGGCACCTGACACAGCTGCCTCCAGCTGGTAACTCTGTTGGGGTTGGGGGAGAGGGGAGGAAAGGGGAGTTAGGGAGGGAGGGATTGGGGCTAGGGCAGAGACAAGCTGCCCAGCTGGGGTGGGGGTGCATTACTTGGGGAGAGGGGCGGGGGGTGTGGCAGCAGTGGGAGTGGGGGCTCTGTCCTGCTGCTGCTTGCCCAGTCAGGCTGGGGAAGCTGAGATGTGGGTGCAGCTCATTCCAGGCAGAAGGGGGCAAGTGGCAGCAGGGTATAACCCCCACTCCCAGTGCTGCCACACCTGCATCGTGCCCTCCCATGCCGGCTGGCAAGTGGTGGCAGGGTAGAACCCCCCTCCCAGCGGTGATGCGGGCATGGCAGCATTGGGAGCATGGGCTATGCCCTGCTGCTGCTGCCTGGAGGGAGCCATGCCTATATCATGCCCATCCTCCCCTGCACCAGCTGGGCAAGCGGCAGCAGGGCTTAGCCCCCGCAGCTCCCCCCACTGGGGCAGAGGCAGGCACAGCTGGAGGAGCTGCAGGTGAAGCCGCCATAGCTGCCCTGCCTGGACCCATCCACCACTCAGCCCAGCCTCCACTTTAAAAAAATAAATAAATAAAATAAATAAATGAATAAAAATTAAAAAGCCCCATACTCACGGACTCTGGCAGCAGGGTTCAGGGCCTCTGAGGGTTTGTGGCAGAGCCCCCACCCCAAGCAGTGCAGGGTTGTGGGGGGAGCACCAGGGATTGCCTCCCCCTGCTTGGCATCTGCACACCAGCTGTCCCACGGCATGGGTGCAGCGCGGCTTGGCAGGGCACCACTCGCTGTCTGGGAGGTGGGCTCACTGGGGCTGAGTGCTGCTGGGCTCCACCTTATTGCTGGAGCCACCCCAGATTCCAGACAGCACACTGCACCCTACTGAGCTGCGCTGCACCCATGCCATGGGGCAGCTGCTGCACGGGTGCCAGGCAGGGGGGGCTGTGTGGGGTGGCTCTGCCACGAGTGCCCACAAACCCCAACTGCCACTGCTGCAGCCGGTGAAAGTGGGGCTTAAAAAACCAAAAAAACCCTGCACTCACCGGCTGCAGGAGTGGCAACTGGGGCCTCTGGGTGCTCATGGCAGATCCCCCACACACAATGTGGGGCAGTGAGGGCAACAGGGATCACCACCCCCACTTGGCACCCACACGGCAGCTGTCGCATTGCATGGGTGCAGCACATCTTGGCAGGGTGCTGCAAACTGTCTGGGAGCTGGAGTCTGGCACCGCTCAGCCCCAGCAACCCCAACTCAGAGGCAGCACACGGCACCCTGCCGAACCACACTACACCTGCGCCATGGGGCAGCTGGTGCGTGGGTGTCATGCAGGGGGAGGGAGGGTAATCTCCTCTGTCCCCCACTTCCCTGTGCTGTACAGGGTGGCTCTACCATGAGTATCCACAGGCCCCAATTGCTACTGCTGCAGCCGGTGAGTGCGTGGCTTTTTTTTTTAAGTGCCAGGACTAGGCTGGGGCTGGACAGGGCAGCCATGGGGGCTTCTCCTATGGCTCCCCCCACTTAGGGAGTGGCAGGCACAGCTGAAGGAGCCACAGGAGAACCTGCAGCCACCCGGCTGTACCTGCCTCTACCCGGCCAATGCAAATCACCAAATCTCTCCGAATCGGCACCGAATCTTCCGAAGCGAATTAAGCTGAATCTCTTCGGGACAGTGATCTGAATTAAATCGCTGTTCTCTGAATCAGCCAAATCTGAATCAGAATCAAATACTTCCTTATTTGCACAGGCCTAATATGTACAAATGACACAAAGCAGTTCCATACTAACTCTAAATGACTTGGCATGTGTATGAAGTGAAGCACAGAGCTGCGCAGAAATACTGGCTTGGGTCCCAAAGGAAATATACTTATGTTACCTAGAGCCCTTTAATCTCCTACTTGACTAATTAGCTCTTGTGTGGTATGACACAGATATAGCTGTTCTGGTTCTTGTTCCAGAACTAGCTTGGGGAGACTAACCAAACATGCTGGATAGATAGAATAATCCCTTGTTTACTGAGGGCCATGCACCCTTCTCCATCACACACAAAAAAGAGTCTGCAATGGATTACTTCAAGACAATAGCCTTACAAGGGGTGGCTGAATGAGGTGTAGTCCTGTATGTACACTTAAAGGGCACAAAAATGAAGCCCATCACCACTGCTGACCTAGATACTACTGCTGCCACCTGGCCTCTGCCTCCACCTCTTCCACTGCTGCTGCCTAGGGGCAGACTGTGGTAGTTATGCCTCTGTCTCAAGGTAGTTCAAGAAACTTTCTTGGGGTGAACTAATGGACAGCATAAAGCTGACATAATTTTGTCCTTCTTATTCCTCAAACTGCTGCAAAGTCATAAGTGAATTTTTGCTATTGTTTTCCTTCTTGCACAGCTTTAAACATTTTTCTAAAAAGTCACTTTTTAAATTCAATTTGAAAAATTTCAACAGAAAGAAAGAATGGTTCTAAAAACGGAATGAGTCAGAGGGACAACAAAACTCATATCAAAGCACCTTCCTTCTCACTCCTTTCTTCTACCCCTTCTCTTTTCTCTCCTGCCCCCTGCCCTCTCCTCCTCCCCCTCTGCAAAAAAGGCAGCCTTGGTGACTGATTTCTCCTCTGCCCCACCATGGATTTGAGGTCTGTTTTTGCAGAGTCAAAACAAGTCTTGACTTCCCAATAAGAGATGTTTCTATCTCAAAAAGAATTCAATATTGGGATTGCTTAAAAATTAAAAATATCTTCATTATGGCCAGAAAGCTCAAGTGAGAAAGTACCAGTGTTAGCATAATTTTTTCTCCACATTTTCACATTCCTGCAGTATCTGTGATAAAGTAAAGATCAACAGATGGAAGAGAGTTTTATTCTTTAGCACTCAAAAATCTGTACTACTTATCTCATAATCTTTGGCTGTCGTATTTCTAGCTCTTCATATATCTGCCCCACTTTTCTCCCTTTCTGTTTAATGTCTGATATAAACTATAAGCTCTGTGGGACACATCAGTCATGGGTATACAGCACCCACACATTTGGCACAGTCTAAGTCATATCATATTGAAAATTGTTGGTGATACTGCTGCTGAATGGAAATTCATGGTTGTGGTAGTTCCTGATTAATAGAGCAGAGAAAAGAGAAAGGAAACAGCATGTCAAAAGTTATGCGAGGATGTAAAGAATGACTTGGAAGCAGCTGTGACTTCTGGAAATGTGTCAGTGAACTGTGTTGCTCTTTCCCATCTTTCCATGAAGGGATTCTCCACCCCACCATGGGTGGGATCCTGACCATTCTGTTTAAAGCAAAACAGCCAATGTTACAAGCTAACATTTCTAAAGCTGGATTTGTACTGGGGTGGCTTTTGAGGAACTCTTTATGTTTTCCATACGGGACAGTACTGTGTTTCATTTCATTCTCCCTGTGGAAGGTAGGAGGCAAATTACTCTTTCTTGCTTCTTCTCTTAGTATGTTCTACTTAAAAGGGAGAAAGTAGCACGGGTGAAATGAAAAGGGGAGGAAATGGGAAAAGACAGCAATAGGAAGAACAATTGTCTTGGCCTTCACATTCCCTAGTATAGGTCATGCCCATGTTTCTGGTTGAAGGGACGCAAAGTTTAACAATGACAGAGGATATATGGAAGTAAAAAGAAATGAGTGTATTAAATAGACAGCAAAATCCAATACTCCAGCTCCTGAAACCCATACATTCAGCATAACATGTTACAACAAAGTATAATGCCTTCCGGATCAATGTAATAGACTTTAAGGGCTTTTTCATTAACATTAAAGCAGGGTCTTCCTCTAGAGGGTAGCAGTTACCTGCTCTCCAGCAGTCAATCCTGTTCTCAAAGGAAAATGCATTAAGCATTTTTTATTGATATTTTTTTTTCTTTAAATAAAAACAACTTTGTCTTTCACAGAACTTTCCTGTAGTAATTGAGAGAATCTATAAAGGATTTGGAGGCAAAAAATACTCAGTTGCTGCAAGCTATAGGAATGATACTTTCAAGATTTCCTTCTTATGGCTCTGTTTGTATTATGCGCTTTTAGTTTTTATACTTCAGAGCTGAATTAGTCATAAAGTTAGACAGATTGGCAGAGAAATGGAAGCCCTAGATTGAGGAGTGTCCTGGGTTTTATTCAACAAAAATGTAGTGCCCCATTATAAATGTCAACTCTAGGACATGGTGTCCTCAAGGAGAGGGGGTGGGGTAGGCAGGCAAAACACCAAGTATTTCTGAAGTGAAACAGCACTGGGGTTGCTGTTGAACACTGAATGACTGTTCATTAGAAATAAAAGGGTTTGAAGAGTCCAGAGCTGCTGCTGCTAAGATCACCCTAATCAGTTGTTATTTGAATGGGTAACAACTTCCTTGAGGACGTAAATATAGTTAGGGTGAAGAAAACAATTTAACCAAAGATCACATGGCAAAAAACAGTAACAAAACACATGAAAGCAGCTTGTAATATGGGATTGCTAGGGCTGCAGCATGTGTATCATATCAGGAAAAACTAATAGACTCTTGGGAAAATATAAACACTAGAAAGGAAATCAGACTAGTTCTTTTGCCTGAACGCTGGTGCTGCTTGCTAAAGAACAATGGAAAATGCAGGATCTATTCACAGAGGAACAACTTAAAGTCAGAATCATTAGCTGTAGCTAAACTTGGCTGGGTGACCAAAGGAGGCTCTATGTCCTCTCTGCATTTGAGTGCCTGCTGAGGAAGAAGGAAGATGTGACAGAATCTGTTCCCAAAGTTTTATCTGTAACCTCTGTAACAGAAGCAGTTTGCTTCCCTCTTTGGAGGAGTCTGTCAATGTGATCTTTCTTCTTTTCCCAGGATTTTATCCTTTCTCCCTTGCAGGGAGGGGGAGCAGGAGAGCTGCCCTAGCACTGGGACTAGGTCAATGCTGCTGCTCTGCAGTATGTACTGTTAGACTGGCAGTCCTTTCACCTTACTTCAGAAGTTTTCCTTATTCTTCTAATAATTCATTCAGTGGAGAAAGATGAGTCGGAAAGGGGAGGGATGGGGTCAGCTAAAATACCTAGTAATATGCATCTCCTGGCTAATCTGGTATTACTCCTAGTTCCTTCGTTCTCCTCGGTGAGGAGACAACATTCAAAATGTAAATGTAGCAACATTTATTTGCTATGTTGGTCCACTGCATATACATCAAGCTCACTCACACTCGGTGTCTCCTGGCATTCCTTTTGGAATCCACTCTTCACAGTTTTATTCTGAAGCCTTAAGCAGTGCTGTTGACACTTATAATGGTGGCTTTACTCTACCCCAGAAGTGGCTGCATTTCCACGGAACATCAACCAACTCTCTTACAGAAAGCTGTACAAAACACAGTGGAATATATTAGATCATATCTCAAGGAAAACTTAAGCATATGAACAGTAGGGCAAAGGAACAAGCTACCTAAGAAACCTGTATAATCTTCTTTGGAGGCTTTCAAGAAGAGGCTGGATGAGAGACTCTAGTTGGGATGGTTTAGGAATAGTGCATCCTGCATCTGTGCAGGGATTTGGATTAGATCACTTCTGAGGTCCCTTGCAACCTTATTTCATGTAAATAGAAGATGAAATGTTTGGCTGTTATAACATTGCTCTGGGAATTCAAAGATTTGGCTTTAATTCTTGGCTTTGCCAAACTTGCACTGTGACACTGGATAAATCACCTAATATCTCTGGAATTAATTTGTATTGTATAAAAAGAGAATAATGTTTACCTGCATCACAGGGGTGTGGCATTTCATCTATGTGTGTAAAGCACTTGGATTCTTTGGAGGGAAGGCGAGAAGCAAATAACCCCTAATGAAATTAGCATGTAACCCTGCTCAGCTGCATACTACAGGGTTATAACCCCAGTATCCTGAATCACTCAGCTTTATTGCATGTCACTGGATTTAGGGTTTTGGCAAACTGTTTGAGAAGACCACAGCAAAATAAATATGCATTTATCACCTTTCTTCCCTCCATAAACTAAATCAGAGATGGGCTTTCAACCCTCTCCACTCACAGATGCTCTCTGGCCAAGTTCTGACTCAATTCATTTCTCATTGGTTTGAGTCAGCCTGGCTGTATTCCATTGAGTATTACTGTTAAAATGAAATGTGATTAGTTTGTTGTATTTGAGAGCCAAGACTAAAGGCCCATGGTACAGGCAGATCTTCTAGGAAATGGACATTGTATTTTTTTTTGTGAGCAGAATGTTACATATTTTTAGCAAATGAGTTAAGTTATGAAATAAGTTCAGTGTCTCAAAGACAATAAAAGAGTTGCATTGCCAAATATTCAGCATGAGGAAGAAGGAACATTTTGCACTTGACCTGTCATATAGTAAATTAAGTGCAAAACAACATGGATGGAATGCTTGTTTTAATGCAAGAAAAGGCAGCACCCATTTCCCTTGGTGTGTATACTGGCTGCCCCAGTACTGATTCACTGTGGGGAGCCTCATCTTCCAGGATGACCATTCAGGAAGAAGCCATCCATTTCCTGTCATACACTTCATGTTTGTGGGGAGGGGGACCTGACAGCAGCACTAAGAGGCTGAAGAGCAAGTCTGAGTGGGCTATGGGTGTTAGCCATGCACAAGCAGCACTGGGGAGGGAGAAACTATGCTAGGCATTGTACTATGGAAAATTTGCTTATGTTTTTTCTAATGGGACAACCAAGTTTTTGGGAAGCATTCACAACCATTATACATAAATAAATAATCCCTGCAGTCTGTACCCTCTCCTCCAAACAGCATTTTGCCTGTACAAATATTATGTTGGCCCTCTGCAGGCTAGAGTACATTAAGAACATGAAGAGATCCTTTTTTAACCTTCTGGAGAACCATCAGCTACTGTACAACTCTTCTAACACCCCCCCCCCCTCCAGTGTCCAGTTGTCTAAGATTAGAAACACATGGGGGGGAAGGGCAGGAGGCTGCCATCATTTTATAGCAGTACAAAGCAAAAGTAAATAGATATCTATACCCTTTGTTCATGCCACAAAAGACCAAATTGTGGCCATGACAAAAGGGAGTAATGATTTCTGTTGCCTTATTATGGTAGATGTCTATTTGC
Source organism: Alligator mississippiensis (assembly GCF_030867095.1). Classification (NCBI taxonomy): domain Eukaryota; kingdom Metazoa; phylum Chordata; order Crocodylia; family Alligatoridae; genus Alligator; species Alligator mississippiensis. The sequence continues at coordinate 51,888,949 of NC_081832.1, forward strand.
TTTCTGGCAGGAGAGAGCAGGCAGCCTGGGGCTGTCTGTACTGTCCAGCTACCCTGGGCAGGTGCTCCTATGGCTTCAGGGGCCCAATCCTGCACACCCTGGGAATTCCTACACAGGATGAGGCCCCTCAAGCACTGGGAGTGCCTGCCTGACTTTCTGCATGTAGCGATGCACCTCTAGGATCTCTGGAAATGGGGACAGCCAGGGTTTTCCACTTGCAGAGAGACAGTGTCAGACTCTCTAGAGCATGCTTCTGGTAGTGGGGAGCCAAGGCTTTCCTCACTGAGAGATGAACCCCCGGAGATTCCCAGGGGTGTTTCTAAATGGGGAACTTGTCACCATTGTTCTGCATGATAAATGGGGCAGGACAACTGATGATGTATGCTTCACCTAATGAAGTGGATCAGCTGTGCTGAGACACATTTTGGTACAGCTAATCTGCTTTACTTGGTGATGTCTACTTAGCCTAAAATCCACCAGGCATCTGAGATCCTGTTTTGTGGCATTGATTTCCAGCTGCTGAGGGTCTTTACCTCACTGTGCTTTCAAAATCTGCACACAAAACCCCGCAAAAACTGTCTGCCCAATCCCTACTAGGTAGGCAAGAGTTTTTATACTGCATTGCCAGGTGCTCAGAATATATATGAATCAGCATGAACTGGTTGCTTCATAATTTTTAAAAAAGCTTGGAAGAAGGTAAAGAGTTGCTGGTATTGATAATTCTGTGATGTTTATGGTTCATTTGGTGATAGTTGGTTTCTGTCTTAAATTCTCAGCTGCTGGCATCCAGATATCTATGTAAACATCAGCTTTCATTTTTTCAGGAGCTAGTTTTTAGCCCTCACTGTTCTTGGGAAATGCATGCTTCCTCATGGTTCAGAAACCAGGCAGCAAATAAAATGGTTCTGGGAGACTGGACTCTGGATGCTTCGATGTTTCGAGGGTAGCAGCATTGAAAATCTTGTGAGGAGTTGTAACTGTTTCCTAAGTATGAATGAGTGCAGTGACAAGTGGTTAGTGTTGTACCAAAGAGATGTGTTGACAGTGCATGGAGAACAGTTTTATTTGTCAGGTCCCAGCTTGCATGCCTGAGCCCCTGGTCCTGAAACAAGCTAGGTTCCTCCTGGAACTTGAAATTCTTTCTCCAGTTTCTCTTCATACTATAACTTCTTAGGCATGCCTTAGTTAGGCAAGTACTACCATGAGCTTAGATCAATCAACTAATCAATATCTAGCTTTGTGTGACCAGGAGTGTTTGATGTTCTGTGACCTTTCCAAGTCTAAAGAAAATTAAATTAATCTTCATGAAGGCATCCTGGATAGGACTGCATATATTGCTGCTCATGGTATATGAAGTGGAGCTTGATCTGAAACAAGACAAAATATTAAAGTGATCACTTGTAAAAGGACAGAAATGAATTGGAGCACAATACCTGAGCATGAAAAAAATGTTATCTTTTGGCTTCTGCTCAACAAAGCAGGTTGGGCATGGCAATTGCACGCTTTACTGTTCTGTGAAGTGTTATTGTTGCTGTTTGAACAGGGCAAATACTAGGAATGAGTATAGTGAGGGATTGCTATAAGTCAGGCTGCAGTGGGGGGAAAAGCAGGCTTGCTGGAGTCAACTTCGGGCATATTTTCCAAGCAGGCTCTCCAATGCCTCTGGCTAAGGGAGCCTGACATGGGGCTGACTACCAATGAACAACAGCACACAGGCTGTTCTTCAGCTGTTTATGAAAGTAAAGCTCAACACTTTATTTAATAAACTCTGCTAAACAGCAACTCCTGAGCTGTGATTTGCAATGCTGTTGCACAGGAGAGGAGGGGAATGGGGCAGAGCAGGGCTCAGGAGACCCATGCTGGGTGCCTGCCCGCATAGGCAGGCATGGGGCGCAGGTGCCCACACTACAGGGGCTTCCCCTTGGCCATTGACAATGTGTAGGGGGTGCACCCCCTGAGATCGGCTGTGCACCCCCTGGAAACGCCAGCAGTGAAACCGGAAGTACTAGGCTGTCTCTGGAAACATGTGGGGCTTCCACAGTATTTTGAGGGCTCTGCTGCCTTTCTTCTTCATGATTCAGGTAAAAAAAAATTCAACTGTTTTTCCCCCAACCCTCCCTCTCCCCCGCAGTTTCAAACCATTTTTGACCATATTGCAGTTTTCCAGGGCTTTGTGGAAGCACTAAATTTCAGGCTTTTCCCTGAAATCCCCTGAAGCCTGAATTACAGTGGTCCCTAATTATAATGGAGAAACAGAAAAGCAGTGTCAAATAGTGAATTGGCCTATCTGGTTCCAGCAAAACTGTAAGCCATCATCCCTGACCCCTCTGAGTGGCACTGGGGTTGCACTGTACTCAACACATAACTTGTAAAGGGAATATTCCATGATTCTTTTACTCTCTCTAAAGAAAGGAAGAGCCATCCGTTAAAGAACAAACATCTTTTGCCATAGTATCTGAGAGTCTGAGCAGTGAAAACCTGGCTTCCCCAATGCCCATTCCCTTTATAAAAATGTCCAGGACATCCAAAGTGATTACATCATCTTTAGGAAAACATAGGCCCTCCTTCAAACTGGAATGTAGATTTTGTTTCCTTAGCTACAATGGAAACTGTAAACTTCATCAGTATTCATGCATCCAAAGCCTAAGAAATATGAATAGTGATCCGTTCTCTAAGTGAGCCACTGAGCTTACAAAACCAAAAAATAATTTAATATAAAATCCATTTCACAAGGAACAATTCATCCAACCAACTCCCCATCCAGTCTGCTTTATACCGTAAGCAAGGGAGCAGGATTAATGACCTGAATAGTTCATGCTGCAATTCCAAACAGATGGCAGAACAAATATTATGAAAGAACTGAGAGATGTGGTTCTTCATACTTATACAGGGATATGAAATTACCTCTAAACCTGAGGGGAAGGCTCAAATTTTCAATACCGTGTACGGAAAGCTGTAGAGTGAACCATGTAAGAGACAGCCATATAAGTAGGAAAGGGCATTAAATGAAAAGGTGAATTATACACATGTGATAAAGCTGGAAGTGAGAAGGGTCCTCGTACTCAGCTGCCTTATCTCCCAATTCATCTGCATAATAATTTTAGCACAGAACCAAAACCTACTTTTTTGTCAGTCCATAGGGAACATGTACATGATATCTGTATAACCTAAGACAGTCCCAAATATACGCCACCTATCTGTTCTTATGCATACACACCAAACCTGGAAATATGCCAGTTAATACACTCTAGGGGGATGTGCAGACAAACATACATATGCAGTTTGTGGCATCTCAAACCTGTTTGAGGTGCTGCAAACTGCACATGGTGGACGTACAACTATTTGCCATGCTGCAAATTTGATACTCGGAATTCCTGGTATCGGAAAAAAAGTGTGACAAAAAAGCAGCATGGTGCATGCTCCAGGAGTGTGCACTGGAACAACTGGAGGTTGGGTTCTCCAGGGAGATGCTCTGGTTGCCGGCCAGAGCTCTCCCCTCTTCTAGATCCACCCTGGCTCCCCCAGCACACTGGGAGAAGTGGGGAATGGGCAGTTTGCCTAAAGTGGGACGTTTTGCCCTGCACCACAGCACGCATGCAGGGCATGCACAGTGGCAGAAAGTAGCATCACGAATTTGTGCTGCTGCTTTTTGTGCCACTGCAAGCGCATATTCCTATATGTGGGGATGCAGCCTAGGGTGTCTGCCCCAGTAGATTTTTTTTCTCAAGCATAATTGACACCAAGTCTCAACCTGGCCATAGGTCTACATCATCATAAATGATCATCTTGATGGCTGGCTCCAACATAATGCAAATGTAGTCATTTTCTACACTAGAACTCCTTAAATTATTATCAGAAATGCATACTAAGGAGGGACAGACTTATAGAAAGCTTTCCACAGGATAAAGTGTGGAAAGCTTTTGACATTGTTTCTCTTTAAATCCCTAAGAAGTTACATGGTTCTTGCATGGAAATGGCTTTGTTTTAGGAGTTAAGCACCTGAATCCCTGTGAGGATCTGGGCCCTAGTGCTTTTGGGTGCCTAAAATACTGCTAAATTGACCACCTTGTTCTAGGAAATCCTTGTTCCTCTCCTGTGGTCCTCAGTGTGTTGGCTGTCTCATTGCTGTTTGTTTTCAATTTAACCATTATTAATCACATATATTACTGTAGGACCCCTTTGTGCTTGTCACTGGGCATACATAATAAAAAAAACATTTCCTGGCCAACAGCCTGTATTTCAGAAGATGCAAGTCACCAACAAAAGCCTATAGTGGCTGGGGTCAAAAAACCTGTAGAGTGTTGTAGGTAAAATGAGGCACAGTCAGCAGGTGAGCTGGTGAGAGTGAGAAGCATGCTCCACATGCACAGCTTTAATTGGACTGAATTTTAATTTGTATAGGGCCAATGCATGATGCTTTGGGAAGTGGGAGAGGCTTTGATCAATATACAGTATCTGACACTTCACCAACCAGGATACCCTATTAACCAGAGTTTCTGGCTGACTGACCAAACATGGTGGGGGTGGGGGAAAGCTTGCACACAGTGGCCGCTGCCACGCCCCCTTCCCCTCCCTATCCTCCAGACTATCTGAAAACCCAGCTGGGTTATTTCAGATAGCCGCAGTTTTTACATAACTAGCAATCCCCTTACCCCAGGGATGCCGGATAACAGAGATTTTACTCTATATGGTAGTTCATATATAGTTGAAGAGAAGGAAGGCTGCAATGTTTAAAGCAAATCCCTTTTTCCCCAAGAGAGCAGATTATGTTGCCTCTTCTGCATTGTCTCATTTGGATTTCCACCAAAAATAGATTTTAGTAAAGAATGCCAATCTGTGCAGTGATAATCTAATCTAATTGAGAATTATAACACTGCAGGAAATTGCTACCAGATGACACAATAGCCTTCTGAGAACATTTGGTGTAAATTAACATAATTCTTCCAGCATTATTTTGCCTCTCCTAACAGTACAAAATAAAAGCAATTAGAAACATGTTTGTCTGATGAAGCCACATTATATTCATTTTTACAACAGGGCTAGAACTATTGGTTTTATTGATAGTTGGTTTGGTTCTGGTGCCAGATTGCCTATAGCCTGAACACCTCTCATTTCATAACACATACAATAATATCACCAGTACAATTTTCTCCATATGCCCTCCATTATGCACTTAGATGTGTCCTATGGGAGAACAACTCATGATGTAAAGAAGTAGCTTGCATTTTATTATTATCCATATGTGTTGGTTATATTCTGGTAGTATCTAGGAACTTGGGTGGATCTAGAATTTTGAAAAGTGGGGTGCCAATGGTGAGGTACACCATCACACACAACAAAACACATTTTTCTCCAGTTAAAAATAAACTAGAAGCGTTACTAATATGCTAGGGCCCTAGGGCTGTACTATTCAGTTTAAGATTGAAGCAAAAACAACTATAACTTCATATAAATCTAGCATGAGTTAAAAACAATCTGCAGGGTTGTGAAATAAGAGGTTCATTATCAGGAGCAGCTAATGGACAGCAGAATCGCAGAACAAAGGATCTCTTGATTGGTAGAACATCAAAATAATTAAAAGGAAGAAAGGGTCTTTAACACCTGTGGAATGAAGAGTTTAAGAAGGGAGCAGATAGATTATAATGAGCCATGCAGCCAAGTGACTCCCTCAGTATTGTCTGACTTGAAATGCTGCTACCACTGCCAACCAGTTGGTTTTGAACTTTGGGTGGACCAGGAATCAAAGTGGGTGCAAGTTCACTAGTACATCCTGACCCTGGCTGCACCCCCGCCTAGGAGCCACCATCATGGCCCAGAAACCTATTACAGTAGGCTGATGCCAGATTTAGAAAGCTCTTTTCATCCTTCTCAAATTCACCGGGCCTGCTGAGTATATTGAAAGAACCTTTCCCACCCTGCTTTTGTAACCTTATCAAAACCATAAGTAAGGGGGAAACTTGTGAAAAGTGTTGCCCCAAAATTAGTGCAATATCAATGTACTAGCTTTTGGGTGCTGCCACTTCAGAATTATTCTTCTGCCCAATCATGTTAATGTTAAATTTTACATGAAGAAGCTTGGTAGAGTGACTGCAATATTCTTGTTAACATAAATAAAAATGAATATGAAACATGCTTAAAATCCATCATAACCACTAGTGAGCAGGAGCCCCCATGACAGATTGATATGAATCATTCATGGAATATGAACCTATTGCTGGGCCACTGTTTGATTGGTGTGAAGCCACTAGGTGTCGCACTGTGCTCTGTTTTGTAGCAAGGGGAGCAAGGATGTTATTGGCTATGTTATAAATTGTATGATGTATATAGTCTATAAATGATACACTAGCCAGCTCATTACCATGCATCTTTGCGACAGACTGTGGAATCTTAATTGTCTTGTTTGAAGAGTGCAAAGGGGGATATCAATGTTTGCAACTATACCCCTTCTGCTGGGCGCCAGTCAGCAGCAGAAGGGCTTGGTTCACATTTTGGGGTACCTCGTAAATTATACCTGTGGCTCAAGCCTCCACCCAGAAATCTGGAAACACTAAATTAATTACTAGGGTATCCTGCATAAACAAAACCCCCTTCCTTGCAAGCAGCGTAACAAAAAACAGATTTAATATAGAAAACAGGGAAAAAACGCCAAATGCAATGTGAAGCACTACTAACTACACAACATAGTCTAGAGGTTGTGCTGCACCAGGGGAAGCTGCTTGAGAGTGGATTCTTTGGCGGTGCCAGGGGCCTCTCGGCACTCTTGGAGAGATAGCGGCGTGGCAATCTTTGCTCCCATGGAGAGGCTGTATATGTGTGTGGGGACTGACTGTGGCTCCAGACAGCATGCATGCACCCCACACTTCTGGGCTGGATTATATGGCCTGCTGAAACGAAACCTTCAGGAAAACTCCAAAGGAACCAGGTTGCTTAATGGTTACAGCCAGCCCAAAACTGGCAGTATTAGAAACACCCAGGTTCCAACCCTGTTTAAGATGCCAGGCCTAAATCTGGGCCAGCAAATCCAAGGAACCAATACTCTTTTCCCCAGTATTAATTGCTTAAACCCTCCAAAAATAAAAAGGGGAAGAAAAGGAGGAGAGACAAGTTCCCAGATATTGGGACAATTCTCCCTCTCCCTCCTCTCTGCCTGACCTGTTTTTGCTATCTTCACTGCTTCTCCCTTGGAGGACACTTCACAGTAGCTTCAGCAGCAGCTTCAGCTTCCTCTCCCCAAAACCAGCCTAGCTCACCTTATATCCCTTTGTATGATATCACTCTGGCCTTGTCCAGTCAGGGAGCACCACACTGCAGTCTTGCTCCCAACCAATTTGCCTAAAGAACCCCTTGCTTCCTCTGCCCAATGAGGCCAGAGGGCTTTATATATTTTGCCAGATACAGGCTGCAGCTTGCCATGTGCTGAGCACATGGCCAGAAAAACAGGGGTCATCTTGCCCGCATAAAAACACAATATACAACAACCAAATGTGTGCGTGGGAAATATTTTGGAAATAGTCTTGAGCTCTGCATAAAGTTCTTCTTTGCCTGTCATTAGCAGCAAAAGCAGTGAGATGACCAGTTGCTTAAGGAATTAGCTTTGAGAACTAGTAATACTGAGATTCAGACTTTAACAAGGTTGGTAGTTCAAATTAAGTCAAGAGTGCTAGTGGCTGAAAGTGGATACCTTCTAAAGTCCATTCACTGGCCAGTATATTTAATATGCTTAATAGTTTTTATCTAGTAGATATCATAAAAATCATTATAGGTTAAATTAATTAGTGGCCTTGCTGGCACACAGAGGAGACAACTAGGCTAAGGACAGACATTATACATAAACTGGTTTAAGTGATCAGAAACTGGTTTAAACCTGTAACAGAACAGAATTTCAGTGTACATAAACTGGTTTTAAAATGTCTGAAACTGGTTTGAGATAAAACTGGTTGAATGTAGTATCAGACTTATCTGATTTGGGTCAAACCAGTTTATGTAATGTCTGTCCCAGACCCCTTCCTGGTTTAAGTTAAATCAGAGTTCCCCAGAATCTCAGATGATTTGCAACACTGAGCAGGGCTCTGCTCTCTGCTCCAGCCCAGCAGGGCTGGCCCTGCCCCTCTGTTCCCTGGCTGGTGCTCCAGCAGAGACTGCAGGTACAGTGGAGTCTACCTGACTTCCCTCTGCTCCAGCCACCCCCCACCCCCACCATTCCCTGTTAAAGCAGGGAATGCTCCCTCTCCCTTCTGCCTTACACAGACACCTCTCAGCATTAGCTAGTGTAACACTTGCTGGCTACGGTTCATGCTGTGGGAGACAGGACAAGGGCAGACTGGACAGTGTCAGCTTAGGGCTTTTTAGAGCTAATCAGCAAGTAGCTGGTAATGTCCCTCCTCCCTCTGTTCCTTCCTTGGAAAAGGTTGTTTTAGAAGACCTTGAACTAGTGAGAGATCCTTTTGTTTTGCTGATGCGCTGATGAATGTTGTGCAACTCCCTGCTGTATAACTAAATGCTGTGTAAATCCCTGCTGGCTCCCACACTGACTAGCAAAGGAGATGGAACCCCTCCCTAATTAGAGCATCCTGCCAAGGCCTGGCCATGCCCCTCCCCCTCAGGTCAGCACTGTAGAAGGGAAGGGAAGGCTGTTCTAGTGCCCCGCAGCTTCTAACCTGAGCCACGCCAGGCATGTGCCTGCATTTTTTCAGTCCAGAGGGAATGTCTTTACAGTCACCAACTGATTCAGCCTAGGCAGGTTAGACTAACCTGCAAAGATTGAATTAATTCAGACACAGGTTTTTTAATGTGTGTCCCTAGTCCTATAATTTGGACATGGAGTGTAGATTGCAATTTCCATCTTAGTGTGGAAACATTGAGGGGCACTGAAGAGACATCTGCATTGATGCTGATCTTTCATCAAAGGATAAACTACCACAGGTTAATTTTCACTTTACTGGGTGGGTCTACGCAAGATGTTTACTGTGGAGTAGACTAATTAGCTCCACAGTAAACATTGCACATCTACATGTGCACCTCTATTAAACTGGAATAAACTAATTAACTTGTAAATACAAGTACTGTCCTGCTGCAGAGACTTTTACTCTGCAGCATCGCATGTGTAGCCCTGGCTGCTTTGGGCATGAGGGTGCTTCAATGTTGGGGGTGCCTGCTGGCTAGCCCCACACTAGAGCACTCTCATGCCCCAGCCAGGCCCTCTGCAGCACTTTGAGCTGGAGAGAGCAGCCCTGGGCTGGCGGACTGACCCTGGGCCCCCCTGCTAGCTGGGGCTGCTCCAACCTGGCTCAACATGCTGCATTTCTGGGCAGATGTTCAAAGGGCATGCCCAGGAGCACATTAATTGCATGTGTAGGTGTACCCACTGTGGGGTAAAAATACACCATGGAGAAGTTACCAGAGTACTGAACACTTTGTAAATTCCTGTCTTTGTTTACCTTGTGATAAATTGTTCATGCACCCCCTTGGCTTTTGTTGTGCTTACAAGTAGATGGGACAACTTTTGCCTTAAGATGCAGTTATGTAGTCCCTTTGACCCAGAGGTATCATCCTGAACACTGTATACTCCTTATCACAGAGCTATTCATAGACATGTACAGGAAACTTCTTTCCACCATGTGTTTCCCATCTTTTCTGAGATGGCTCTGTAGCCAATTCTAAAGTACTCCAAATGGTAATGTGTTGCAAGCCTGCGCTCTTGGTTGAACATTAGATTGTAGAGTAGTATAATATTTTAAAAGTGCAGGACTTGGGGTTGTTTGATGATTAATGACACATAAAATGGAAGAGTCTTGTGGAAGCAGATCCATCTCAGTGAGCCTTGCTCACATAGACTAAATCCAGATGAATTTGATAAATGAACAAAAGTATTGCAGAGTCTGAAGCATGTTGTGGTTTGGCAAAATGTAAATGTATCAAACTGCTGACTAACGCAGCAAGGCATTCATTTTCTATTGACAAAAAATGGGAAAATCTTTAACTACTCATCAATTTCCACTTTGATGTTATCAAATATAGGGCTATACACTATGATTTCTTCTCTCTGAATGAACAGTACCTGTCTCATCAAGTAGTCACACTGATGTTAACAGGACAACTTAAGGGATGTGATTCTACTCAACATGAATAAGGGTATTGCATAAGTTGAGCAGTAGGACATTAACCAACCAACCAAGCCACTAGGGCAGATCCTGACCCTGGCAGAACCCCATTAATTTTAGTGAGGCACAACATGGATGTGGGACTTCATGATAGGAAATTGCACTGTGAGGTCAGAGCCAATAATTTCACACCATGCTGGATGCTATCATGTTTTGATGGGTCCTGCTCATGCAAGGTACCAGGCTGAAAGCTTAAGTACACTAGCCAGAGAGCAGGCATGACTATGGGGGCTTCCCATTTCCTTTACCAATATATCTGAAAGAGACAGATGGGAGGAGAAAAAAAAGACAAGCTGATCTCCATGACCCATTGAGCCCTGGATCCGTTGCTGACTGTCATCCAATTGGTATCAGTTTTGATGGTTGTTTTGTGTTATATCCATTAGAATGTCTCTAACTATTACCCAGAACTGGATTCATGCTGCTCACCAGAAGATGCTGTACTTCCTCACTAATTCAGTGTACCCTCCAGCACATCTGCACCACAGTTCAGAAGTGTGACTGCAGCACATTGAGTTGCCTACAAGGTTGGTTACCAACTGTGGAGTAGCACAGGCTGCACGAGCCCACCCAGGATTCTGGGCAAGTATTTGCTAGATGTATTATACTGCTGCTGGTACATAAAGCTGACTAGTGAAAAGCTAGTTCACATATGCGTACATAAGATGCAGTTATACCCTTGGATGCAGTGTAGATGTATCTTCAGTCCCTTTGCACTGGAACAAGTATTGATACTCTTAGACACTTTGGTAGTTTTTTTACTTGTCTAGTTATCAAATTGACTTTCAAATTTCATAGACATTAGGGCTGGAAGGGACCTCGGAAGATCATCGAGTCCAGCCCCCTGCCCAAAGGGCAGGAAGTCAGCTGGCGTCATAGGATCCCAGCAAGATAAGCATCCAGTTTGCTCTTGAAGGTGTTCAATGTAGGCGCTTGAACCACCTCCGGTGGCAGGCTGTTCCAGACCTTGGGGGCTCGGACAGTAAAGAAATTCTTCCTTATGTCCAGCCTGAAACGGTTTTGTGGTAGTTTATGACCGTTCGACCTAGTCGTCATCCCTTGGGTCGCTCTGGTGAACAAACGTTCCCCCAGATTCTGGTGGTCACCCCTGATAAACTTGTAGGTGGCTATCAGATCACCCCTGAGCCTGTGCTTTTCCAGGCTAAAGAGCCCCAGGGCTCTCAGCTTGTCATCGTAGGGTCTGCTTCCCTGACCTCTGATCATGAGCCTCTGATTCATCTGGGCTATTTGAGGATTAGGCACTAGCTGTGGGTAGTAGAACCTGGTATCCTTAGATTTCTAAATGTCTGGCAACTTTCAGGATGACAGTAGCTGCCAACCACAGCTCAAATGATTGTATGCTTAGAAATCTTTCCTTTAGGGTAGGGAATCAATCATCATACTCTCCACCATCAGAGTAAAATAACAAAGCCAGTTTTGCCTCTCAAACCCTGCTTTTCTAAGTGTATGCTTAATCATCTTTTCCACAGGCTCAACACAGACCTGTCACTCCTATGCCATTTCTATGTGCCATTTGAGCATGTGTAATGTATCATGGGGAGAAGACCTCAGGGAGGAGGGTTTTTTAAATAAGATCCACAATGTTAAGAAAAACATTCCTGAAAAAAAACGTGGTTTTCAAATGCTTCCTAGAGAGAAAGTTCTTATGATAACCACCCATCTAATTGCTCAGACAAGGTCATGTTCCCAGGATTATATGGATTCCAGTATAGTTTATAATAGAAAACACAACATGGGACTTCACATTCTACAGCTATTAATTGATTGATCTACTAATTATAGAAGTAGAAGGGTAGTTTGAAGCAAATAAATGAGTGAACCTCATTTTCCTTGAACCACTTCCAAACTGGATAGTAAAGTTAAACAAAGAGAAACTTTATACTTGGATAAATAATTATTGTAGCTTGCAATCTGAATATCACACATCATGCTGCAAATACAGTGGATGTCAGTCTCTTTGTAACAGGAAAGATGAATGAGGTAGAACTGAAGCAACACAGCACTATTATGTATTGCTATATGAATCTTGTTGACCTAAAACACACCATCAGTTTCCTTTGGCTAGGATGGCTTTTTCTCTCAGCACTAATCAAGAATTCCTGAACATCATATTCAGTTACAGTAATTTCAAGGTAGCTGATTGTCTACCGTTAAGAATTAATAGAAGGAATCTCCCAAAGTAAGTTTTATACTTCTCCTTCACCTCTTCTTTGGGGAACAATAATTGTGTCCTTCCAGTCCTGTCCAGACCAAAAAACAAACTACCACTACAAATCACTTAAAGCAGTTCCGCTACTTTTTTCTTTCATCCACTGAATTTCATGCTAGTGTGATATACAAGCCCTGGAGAGAATGGAGGGTCCTAGGTACAGACCTAGCACTCCTTGCTCATTAAAGAGAGCAAATAGTTCACTTCCCTTTCTTATGGGAGGCTTCCCCCAGACTCATACCCTCGCATCTGGAACTAGCAGCTCTTCCTGTTTGAACACTGAGGCGTCCAGTTTAAATCATAGGTGAAAACTCCCCCTATTTAGCACTTGGATTTTTAATTATTTTGTACTCTAGGTAGCCAGAGTGGCTACTTGGCAGTACCAGTATTTCTAACTGTAGTGAAAATGTGGCCTATTAACAGGCCAAAAGGAAACAGCATGAATCCTTGATAGAAACCACAATAAAAAGCCATTCTGCTTGCAGAGATGCTCAAGATCATACCATGCACCTGTTAAATGCCTATCTAAGTTAGGAGTTGGCAACCTTTCACTAACCTTGGGCCAAATTAACAGCTCGGTCCCAGAGACTGGCTGGAGTGCTAGATATTCCACTACTTAGCTGGCAGTGTTGTAGGAACGTGTCAGCCTCCTCTCAGGGTGAGGCAACTCCGTGATGGCTTCATGCCTCAGCTGTAAAGGAATATTACTTACTTGGAACAAACTTCTAAACATTACCTCAAACCTGGAAAGTTTATAAGGGAAACCAGCAAACAGATCAGGTGTTAGCGCTGCAGCTGTATGCCGCAATGAGCGCCTGAACCCATTCCCTGCGCTCCCCTCCCCTCCCCTCTCCTCTCACTCCAAGTCTGCCATTGCCCAGTTACCAGTTGAGTTCCAGGAACTGGCTCCACCTCTGCCAGCCCCAAGTTGAGAGAGCTGCCCAGGGAGATGGGTCCTGCTGGCCTGGTGGTCTGAGGCCACTATCAGCAGGCTGTGGTCAGAGGAGCTAGAGCTAGCTGGCTGGACTCCCTGCACCTGCTGGGGCTTTCAGTTCCCTGCAGTCAAGATAAGGTGCAGCTTTCTGGTCACCACGATGCCCTCTGGTAAGACTGGGCTCTGTGCATTGCCCAACCATCCCACTGAGCCCAGCAAGAGAGACGGGACTTGGACATTCCCACAGGCCGCCCTGCCTGCAGGGGGCTGTCTCCTGGGCAGGACAATAGACTTTTCCATCTGTATTTGCAGCAACAGTAATTCTGGTTGGAACTTTCCAAAGAATAAGGGTTGGAAGTGGTAGTCAAACTAACAGGGCCACAAGAAGGGATAAGGTAACTGCTTTTGGTTTCCCACTCATTATCTGACACAACATAGGAATGAGTACATTCACCAGTGGCCCAGCTAGTTTTGTATCCTGTTTGTACAGGATCCCATCAGTAAGTGATTGGTGTAGCCCTTGAAGATTGAGGGATGTTCACCCCTTCTGATTTAGGACAAGGTTTCAAATGGCTCCTGTCTGTGTGCTGTTTTTCTTGAAGTCATTACTCTCTCCTGAACAAAGAGTTGTAGGGATTACTTAATACTAAAGTTTTCTGGAAGGTAGAGTATGGGAATAGAGATTGATATTTCATTTTTTATTCCAGCCTTTCTTTATATGAATGAAGGTATTAAAATGAAAAGCAGATAATCAAAGAAAATTAAGTGAATAACTAGCTCATGCTGACTGGTGTGCACAGACCCTTTGAATCAAGCCCAATAGTGAACAGAGAGTAAAAAAAAAATTAGTTCAACCCAAAGCATAAAATTACTGCCAAAAGAAGAGGTAGTGCAGTTTTAGTCCATAAGATGATGAAAGTGACATGCATCAGGAGGTATCATTTTCTAAAAGGCTTATTTTAGAAGGTAAATTTATTCTCCAGCATGATGTCTTCTAGTAAGACTGAACTGCTGCAATACCAGCAAGCTAGTATATTTAATATTTCCTGTGGACGTGATTTCTAGGAGCATAGGACTTCCTAACGAAAGAGCTGAAAACAGTTGCATAGGTATTAGTCACTGGCAGAGAAATGGATAGCTGAGTTTGCCCTCTCCCCCACTGAAGTAACTAATATAAATACTTTTAAAGAAAAACACACACTTCAGAATAGAGGTAACTCAGAGCCTGGTTCTTTTTTCACTTAAGCTGATTTTATTCCTTATTTCCAGTGACCTTAGCTAGTGTTTAATTTACACATGAGTGGAAACAAATCAGAGCCACGTTAATCAAAACTGCAGGTACTTTAAGCAATATGGTAAAGAGTTTGAGGGTTGGAAAGGCGCCTAGTACAACTCCAGTAACAATGAAGAGAGAGGGTAGAGAGCTAAGCAGGAGAAGAATGTCTCTGTGATGGTAATGAATTGTCATATTGGGTTTTTGTGTGCATTCATTAATAATTTCTTAAAAGGATTTTGAGATCCTTAGATGAAGTGCAAAACATTGCTATGATTATTTAAATTTAGATGCATGTTTTTCCAGACTTCGTTTTTAATATTTTGTCTCGGGTCTATTCTGGGGAAACAGCAAGCTGATTTGGTTCTCATTAAATTTTAAATCTGGCATTTGATCAGGTTCTCCCATCTATATTTTTCATGAATTCTTATAAACAATTGTTGTTTTTTCAAGTTGCTGAACTGGCTGAACAATTATAAATTCAGCCCTTATAACTGTGGGCTGATGGCTTTGATGAAGTCCTGCACTTATAAAATAGCCATGTTTTCTTTAACTTTTCTCTGCTTTGATTTCAGGTGTTGCCAATGCAAGTTCTCTGCCTTCTTGGTGTTATTGATGTATTATACCAGAGAGTATACACAATAAAAAGTGTGACTCTCAGCACATCTTTTGCATGCAGTATGCAACACTCCTTAGCACATTACTTGCTAGTTTGGTCCTTACCATGCACCCTTTTCAGAAGAAATCCCCATGCAGTTTAGTATATGGAACGATCGTTCCAGAACTTTTCATTTATGGCAACTTCAGTCATTATCCCCACATTTCACTTTAAACCTGACCAAAGGTAAATTCTATGCATGGAGAGCCACTAAAGGAGAGAGTTTAAGAAGTTATGATGCTTTTGTAGGTATGTATGTCATCTCAATTAAGTGCGGCATCAAGGAAAGAACTACTATTCTTTGGCTACATAAGCCAAAGTCCCATCCACTTTGAACTGAAGAAAAGCAGAGAAACTAAAGGAAAGTTTCCATTATCTGTAATAATGGGACTGTATCTTCTCTAAATTGGATGCCAGAAACTAACGCAAAGTTGAGTGTATGACAGTGGACTGCGGTGACACATAAGGCCAATACATTTCTGAGTAAAAACAAATTACCAAAATGTGGTGTCACCCTACAGATACAGCTAGAAAAGGAGATGCCTAATGACTTGGTAAAAAAAAGACATGGTGAGCCAGCAGAAACAGAGCTTGACATGCGGTTTATTGTATTAATGGACATTTTCCTATTGAATTCCCATTAAACCATTCCATAGCAACTACCACTGTTTCACAGTTTGGAATTCTGGATATATTGAGGAAATTCTCTGTGTGCAGACTCCAACACTGATTGCAATTTGGAGTTCACAGAGGAGTCAATAGATAGAATACTCTTCTGGGTAGGCATTTCTTATCTGGTAAGGTGTCTCTGAGCTCTGTTGTGAGGCTCTATGATGGTGCAAATTACCTTGAATGAAGGCAGGAGCAGTATCTCAGGTTTCAGGTGGTCAAAGTTGCTTCTTCCTTGTAAAATAATGAGCTCGGAGGCACCTTGCCAGATAAGAAATGCCTACCCAGAAGAGTATTCCATCTACTGACTCCTCTGTGAACTCCTATGAAATATGAACTTTCCTTTCTACCCAGGAGAACTTTTACAATCTTTCCTCCGATGCCTGATGAAGGGTGTTTGTACCCAAAAGCTTGCAATTAAAGAAATTGTTTTTGCAAAAATCTAGTTGGTCTAATAAAAGATATCACCTCTACCACAAGTCCTAATTGCTTTTTCCTCTAGACCAATGCGGCTACAACCTGGATACTTGATAAGTTAGTATGCATGTATGTAACTGAGTAATATTAAGCGCTCCTTTAATGAGGATGTTGAAGGATATTTGATGGACTGCTGAATATTTCAGTTCAGGCAGCACATAATGATTGAGGCATGCAAAGTACAAATCATTTCCAAAGGCAACACAAATATAAACCTATACCTGTTTATAAAAGAAGTATAGTACATGTAGCACCACCTTTCAGTACGTTCTGGATTCTTTGCAGTAGCTGGCATCCAAGTAACATTCCACTGCCAGGACAGGAGAGCACAGAGTGTTCAGGGAGGAGGGTTCAGGTTTCTTCTTGTTTAGATGTTTTCAAACAACACTTGAACATTATTGGAAAAATGACTAAAATAACTATTGAAAGCAGGAAATGGGAAATATCAGAATTCCATGAATATCACTGTAACTTTGGAACTAACAGCAATAGTGTGGTAAAGTAAATCTGAAACACTTGTTGTGGTTTTTTGTGTTTTAATAGATCAAACTAATCTTCTGCAGACTATAAGGAATATTTTTAATTCCATGAAAAGGCATTTACTCATGATGTGGTCATTAGTGTTAATGATCCTAGTAACCAAGTACCTTATTTCTGAGTTCCACAAAGCCCATTGCTAAACATTAAGACTTACAATATCTCTTTTCAGGTTAGGAAGGGTTAATTAATATTCGGCTGTACAGAGCTGTTAAAATGGTGGCACTAAAGTCAAATGATTTATCCATTTACCAAAAAGAAGCAAGGTGAGAGTAAAATTTTTAAAGGGCAAATTCAGTGCTGAAGTTGTCCCATTGCTGGAGTAAATTTAACTGTTGGGATCTAATTTCAGTCTGTTGTTGACTTAATCTATCATCACTAACCCTCCTGGTGCTCCTTTCTATCAGATATTAAGTGGGTGAATCCTGCCTGAGGTCATTTCAGTGATATCTGCTTTTGTCTGCATTAAACCACACCTCTGAGCTCTGCCACTCTTCCATTTTTTGACTGTTGGCAAAGCATTTAATGTACTTGTACACGCATCATACGTATAAACTTATTTATTTAATAGATTTGTGCTCACTGTAGTAGCGGGCACTTAGTGGAAACTGTTCTTGTTCCCTGATCACTAATTTATAACACACAGTGCTAACTGTATTAGTGTCCATAGAAGAGCATTTGTGCCATAGGCTATTGCTGCAGTCTCTTAATTTTTAGGGCTGTGACAAAAAGTTTAAACTTGAATGGACTTAGATTCCATAGTCTCATTTAAACCAAGTGCAGTGCAGGTGGTTTTCAGTGGGACACCTATGCACTTTTGAAAATTTTACTTGAGCTCTAGCCCTAGTTTTGAGATTTCACACATACTTCCACTACTACGGATCTCTTCTTTTGCTGATACATGTTGGTATCTGAAGTGCTTGCAATGTACTCAGTATGCACATATTTAATGCCCACTCATAAGGGAGGGGAAAATATGCCTCAAAGAGCAAATTATTCAGAATTCAAATCTATCAACATAAACTTTTTCTCCATGCAAAGCTTAGGTAACAAATCTCTGTGCTAAATGGAATAGCAACTTATTTTTCCAAAAAAAAGATTTGGAAGCGTTGTTCTACTACTTTGTTCACTTGTATGGTGATCTATATTTTCTGTGTATGGAGATGATGAGAGAACTGATTATAGAAAGGTCTTCAAGATGAATGAATGCCTGAAGGTAGAGCTCAGGTAGAAAACAATCTATCTTACTAGATAAAGATAGTGCTGGTACATGATTTTAAAGACAAATGAACATTTTCTGGGCTGTTTGTATACATAGTAATAATAATACATCATTCCACTTTTCAGATCATTGTAATCTGTAAACCCATTACAGTTAACATGGTTAACTGTAATGGGTTAGGTGCCTAAAAGAGGCACTGTGATTTCCCTGCAGGCCCCCTCATCCTTGTTAGGCTCTCTCTGTGCCTTTTCTCTCTGGGTCTAACCCTGCCTTTTCACCTGCTATGTCTTGATGAAACTTTTTATAAAAGGGAGGCTGCCCCCAGAGACTGGCCAGTCCACAGTGCTCTCTCTTCCTGTGATTGACTCTCTCAACCTTGTATGCCTTAAGGGCCTATTGTGTGGCTCCAATACACCCCTACACCACACCCCATGCCTTGCAGGTGTTTCAAATCACCAGTCAGGTGAGACGCTTGTCCCGAAGTCTCCAGGACACCTCAGACCGTCCTTCCCTTGTTGGGGTTTCTGCCTTCCTGGCTGCTGCCCTTCTACTCTGACTGGTCCCTTCACCAGGGCCTGCTGTTCTAGGCCTACCCCTGGACACCAGCCCTAGCTCCACGTGACTCTGGGCTCCTGGCCCCTTGGTCCCCCACTCAGCCTCTTTCAGGGCATAGGCCTTGGGCCTGCCTTCTGCAGGGCTGCCGGGGCGGGGGGGGGGGGGGGGGGGGGAGAGAGAGAGAGTGCTGCAGACCCAGGTCCCTTGCCCCACATCCCTGGCAGCTGGAGGCCCTCTGGGGAGGAGTGGTAGGGGGTAGGGGGCTGCATGTTGGGAATGACAGACACCAGCAGGGTTGGAGGGGCTGTGGGCTGGGAGTGAGGGGCACCTGGGAGGGTGGAGGGATGGGAGGCTGTGGGGCAGGAGTGAGGGGCACCAGCATGGGCAAGAGCTGGGCACCAGTATATCAGGGCTGTTCAGTGCCACAAAATGTGTGGGGGGAGAACAGGGCAGCCACAGCTGGACCCGCATCCTGGTGAGTGAATGGGGCAGGGGGAACTCTGATTTTCTATGATAAAAAAAAACAAAAAACGACCAAAATCAAACACCAAAATATATAGGTATTTAAAATGTATTTTATTATAATGATTGAGGCACTAGTAGGCTTCCAAATTGCTTTAAAATTATAAATATATCAATTAAAACTTTGTGTTCAACTCATATCTATATGCATTTCATTTTAATCACGGAAAAACACAGATTTTAGCTTTTTTTTATCAGAGAATTTGGGATTCTTTGTCCTTGAAAATTGCAAAATCTCTGTTTTTAAAAACAGAGAAAACCAGGATCCCTGCATGTAAGTGTTTACTTTTAAAAAATTGTAAGCATTTGCCCATTAGATTCTAGATACAAATACCATTTGATGCCAGAGAGAGGTTTAAAAAAAAGTGGTCTATTTGACCCAAGGACCCTTTCACGTATAAATAAACAACATAAATATATAATCACTCCCTTAAACATGCCCTTTACAATCCTACCCTTCAGGAAAGAACCTCTTGTAAACTAGATAAGCACTCACAACATTAACAACTCCTGCTAAGTAGTGCTTTAAGGCACAACCAGTCCCATTCAAACTAATGGAATTAATTGTAGAGTAATACAGAGCTACTTATGGGATGACAAAGTCTTGCCTACTGTGATTGCATCCAAGTTCATGATTTGTGGGCTGGATATGAGAACTGGAATGAAATCTTGACCCCGCTGAAGTCAATGGCAGGATTTTGACTTAAGTTCCCTGGAACTGTGCAACCCATCCATCATGTGTCTACAGTTTCAAAAACTTTCTCAAATTTAGGAAACCTTTTATTCACATCTGTCAATGTTGTGGGGTACAGACAGAAATGACATTTGTGCAATCAGCCCCTTGAAAGCCATGCCCAAACAGAAGAGCATGGCTTCAGAGTGCTTCAATCACACAGCAAATTAACTCCCATTGTATGAGAGTTCAAATGAAGATGCTCCAAAGTGGAGCAGCTTCATTAATTTCTGTCTGCTCCAGCTGCAGCACAGCCCAGCCCCGGCTACTGTCTCTGGATGGGGAGAAGGCATGGGAGAAAAGTCTGTTCTGGGGTTTTCTCAGCCATGCTGTAGGGGTGGAGCAGGTGAATTGCAGCCCCTCAACTTGAGGTGGGAGGTGGGCTCCAATCTACCCACCCCTCACTCCAGCAGAGCTGAGAACCCTGCAACGGACCTCCCTCCCCTGCCTACTTCCCCCTGCCATCTAGAGACAGCAGCAGAGCTGCAAGAGCGCAGGCAGAGGTAGGGGGAGAGGCTGCACAGGTGCAACCTCTCTCCTTAGATCAGCTCCAAATTGGAGTTGATCCTTCATGCCCCTGATCCAACAGCTAACATCTATTGGGTTAGAAGGATCAGTCTAACTCATGAAACTTTCTGTGAGTTAGCCCTGGGAGCTGTGCTTCTGTGTGCACCCATGATCTCTAAAGTCCCTGTAATATTGTCTAAGAATAAAAGTGGTATGACTTTACTATTTCCCTGGCAAGTTGCAAAGATTAATTAATTTGTGCATATAAAGTGTTTGGTGTCCTTGGATGCAAGGCACTAGAGAAATGCAGAATATTGGTACTCCAAATACTCTAGTTTCCACACAGCAATACTTCAAAGCAACTGGACCATAATATGGCTCCAGTGAAATCAATTGGGAAAAGAAACAATACGCAAATAGCTTAACCAAAATGAAGCCATTTGATTTCAGTAATTCATTTTTAAATTTGCTTCCTTTGCTTTTTCTTTTTTTTCCCTTTGGGACATGAACAATGTTAAATTAGTCTCAGTCTGTCATCCCTGGATATGTAACACAGCAGTAACAAGAATCCTTGCCAAGATGTTCTACAAAAGGTTGTATTAACATGAAAGAAAAATATCTTGTACATAGTAAACATTTTTTTCTGACCATGTCATCCTTTAACATTTTAAGGTCAAATTATTCTAGCATCAGAAATAAAGATAAAGGGATACAGTCAGCTGCAACATTAAACCAAATCTCGCTATAAAAACTTTGCTAGTATAATGAGGTTTTCCAAGATTGTTCACAGCTGCCATCATGTGGATTTTTAAGCATGCAAATATAGACACTGACCAGACCCTTCTGTCCCCTACACTGGCATGAATCTAGGATAAGGCCCTGATCCTGCCAAGGTGTATACACATGCTAACTTTAAACACAGTTTGCTCAGTAGCAATGTTCACGTGAGATAAGCACATAGACAGGTCTTTACAGGAATCGTGCCTAACTTCCAAAATGTCAGCTGACTTCAGTGGAGTGCCTCTTGATTTCTAGCTCATATGGCTAAGAGCTAAGCTGCATTCTTGGCAAGGCAAAGAGCATCTATTTTGCAATAAATTGATAATTTATTTTTACTGTTCTTTTCCCCCCATGAAATAGAATGTTTCTTTCGTCTGCCAAAAAAAGAGAAAATACTTATGGGTTTCACAATCAGTTTACTCTAATGTTGAATTGATATTTCAACTTGCATAGCTAATGTAGCTGTTATTTTTGTAGATAATGATTTGAGTTTATCTTCAATGGTGAGTTCAAAGAAATCACAAATTCCTATCAAGTTAAAAATGTCTAGCATTTCCCCATGCTGCTCCTTTATGAAGTTTAGCTGACTCCCTAAAGCTCATGCCCTTGTGATTCATGTGAGATTAGCCAAATTTAAGGTATGAAAGGAGTCCACTGGAAAGGGAAGCTTATCATAAATGTGACTGATTTAAATTTTAGTGAGTGGGTATGTGAGAATGTTAAAAATGTACTTGGAAGAGAAATGTCTGGTTCAGAAGATTGTCAGCAGAAGAGCCATTTATTTTAAGGTCATCACATTGAATCTGGCGTGCGTAGGAAGTGACCTACGCTTCCTACCTCATTTTACCTAATGAATGTTTTATTGGCTGATATGAACTGAACTCTCTAGTCTTAATCCAGTTCCTACTGTTGTTATTATCTCAAAACCACCATGACAATTGGCACTGGACTAATTCTTAGTTCATATTAGTAACTACAACTACAATCAATAACAACCTGAGGAGTCTTCCTATTCCTAAAAACTACCTCTCTGTTACAAAGATGGCCAAATTGTGTGTGTGTGTGTGTGCATGCGTGCGTGCGTGCACGTGCATGCATGTGTGTGCATGTGCACATACACACAAGGTTTCCAAAAACAGAGGGATTTTTTGGGGGGGGGCAGACAGGAGTCTGATTTTCAGAAGCTGACAGCTCACGGCTTTCTGGAAATCTGGCTATTTCAGGGTGCCTAATGCTGGGAAAAAATAAGTGAAAATATCTAACCATGCTTTGAGAGTCTCAGTCAAGTAGATATAAAAATTAGAGGTGCACTGATATATTGGTTGCTCATCAGATCAGCACCGATTAAAAGGGAAATGACACTATTGGCTATTGGCTCCCATGGCTGAAGAAAAGCCAATAATGTTTACTGATAATTATGTCTTCTGGCTAGGGCCCCGGACATCTGGGTTCCCCCTCATCCATGGGGCCAGGTCCTAGGTGCTTGGGTTCCCTCCTGCGAGCCAGAGTGACCTTGAACACGGAGGACCTGATCCCAATACAGGGGCCAGAGCCCGTTTCCATCCCTACCCCCATCCCCTCACTGGCAGGCTGGACTGGGCTGGAGCAGCTGGCACAGTGTCCCAGGTGCTGGTGCAGTGTGGACTGCAGGCTGGGGCTGGGGCGGGTACTGTAAAAGGCAGCATGTGCTGCAGAGATGTGACTGGGGCAAGGAGGGGCAGGCAGAGCTGCCTGGCCTGGCCTGGCCTGACCTAGCATGACTCAGCCCACAATGCCCAGGAGCCCATGCTTCAGGGGCAGAGCTTGGCAGGGGCCAAGGTAGCGGCTCCATCCCCCAGTGTGTGCAGCAGGGTCCTCCCTTTCCAGGGCAGGGCTGGGTCCATTCAGCCTCCTCTATGTGCCCCTGGCAGCAGCAACACCATGAAGGAAAGCCCTTCTCCCCCCACCTCACTGGAGTCCAGCTTCCAGGACCTGTGGCCTGGCCTCTCCTGACCTGGAGTGGTCCTGTGAGCCTTCCCTGGGCAGAGGGAGCCAGGCTCAGAGACCACCCAGTCCTAGGCAGCCAGGAAGGCTTATATCTTCCCCCTCAGCCCTGCTGGGCAGACTCAGGCAGCTTCCCCTGGGCTGGGGTTCATGGGCATCATGCAGAAGAGCATGGGCTGAAGGGCTCCGCTAAGCCAGCCCTACCTGCTGCAACTGGCATGGAGATTTTTACACGTGCTCTGGGGGTAGAGGGAGCAGCACTCTGATAAGAGCAGCTCTGACAGCCACTCTAAAGTGCTGCAGCTCACTGAATGAGTTTTACTTCAAGCGCCCCCACTGCCATATTTAAGCATGGGGACCCTGGTGCATGAGACACAGGAGACTGCTGGAGCATGCCAAAAACAAAAGGTTTATTTATGTCAGTAGTTTGAAATGCCTTGCATTATTACTAAATATTGGTTATTGGATCAGCATCAGCTGATATGGTTCGTTAATAATCAGTTATCGGTATCGGCCAAGAAAATCTTTATCAGTGCACCACTAATAAAAACTGAGTCAAAGATCCCTTCAAGGTGCTGCTTCTAGCCTGAGGCCAAGGCACATTGCCAGTCTTGCACAGAATCTGTGTTTTATCTGTTTTGTGGATAAATAGGTAGTGGCAATTTTACTCTTACAATTTGATTCCGTTCCATGCAAATGATCTGTACATTATAAAGTATTTGGATTTAATTTTAGTCCTCTATCTCTTGCTTGGACATGATGCGGCAGTCATGAGGATCTAAATATTATAGGTCCTTCATCGTCTAGGAACATGGACAAGCCCAGAGTGAATGAAATGCCACTTCCTTGCAGAGCAGCCACTGGGGAGATGGGCTTAGGTATGGAAGTGAGTGCAGAGCAACCACAGAAGTTGCTGCTGTGCTGCACTTTCAGTAAAGCTATTGCAGACCTGGTGTTGAGGATTTAGCCATTTTCCATTGACTGGACTAGGACAAACCAGATGCTTTGCTGTCCTCCGGAGCTGAAAATACACAGCAGGACACTCTCCGCCTTTTAAACAGCTTATTTCCTTTGAGACTTTCGTAAACTAGCACCTCTATAATTTTATATGCAAAAATGAATCAGATAAATATTGCACAAATATTGCCTTCAACAGCAGGGTTTTAACCGCTTATCTCATAGCACTGTAGATGACAGCAAGGAAATAGGTTGCTGAGTCCAGAGTTGGTTTGTGGAAAAAGCCCAGACTGTCTCACCCTCCTTTCCATACACCCAGGGTTTAGGACCATTTTCCGCACTTTGTCTTGGGGGGAGCAGTCATAGGTGCCGTATGCAGGCTCTGGAAATAACTTTGGGGATGTCTGAATTGCCTCATTTCCTCTCCTGGCCCAGGGCTGGTAGGAGCCACTGCTCTGTGTGCTGTCTACATCCAGTGAGTCACTAGAGGGTCTGAGGGCTCCAGCCTGACTCCTCTCTACTCCCCAACCTGTTGCAGCTGCTCTGCTGGATCCCCTGTTTTTCCAGGACAGTGTGTACTGCTTTGGTGGTGACATGAACCTGGCCTCAAAATTCTCAGTGATTTGACAGGCCGCCAGGCTTTCTTTGAGGAACTTAAGTAAGAGAACGGAACTGGCAATTTTAAACAGTTTATATCTCAGCTATTCTGAACAGAGTTTCATGGACAAAGCAAAGGCACTTCCGTAGACCAAAGGGATTCAGTCAACCACATACCAAAGGCAGGCTGCAAACAATGGAGGTGTGAGAACTACTCAAAGAAAACATTGCAAGAATCTTTCACAGTAGAAAATGTTAGGCAAACTAAATATACTGGCACTTTTCATAACGGCTGAGATTTCTCCAGCTATTCAGAAGCAGTTCCACCAGAGCTAATTAAAGAAAATGTAAAGTCCTAATGGGTTCATTCTATTTTGGCTGGGATCTGATGGGATGTTTTGCTGAGATTGCTCATCAAGAGCTCTGCTACTTTTCAGTGCAGCTTTTGCTTTCTTCCTTATTAAAACAAGATGGATGTGGACCTGCAAAGTGTGCATAGCTCTTTCTCTTCATGTTCAGTTCAGCAGCAGCTGGGCTAACTTCATCGTGTAACACATATCAACCTCTGGCTAGTTCTTAGAGGACTGGCTGCTCTGTTATGAGTGACTCCTTTTTCCACCATTAAATCATGAGGAACATTTCACATTGCTCAAGTGTGTATCTGAGTAGGGCTATAGTTTGGTCTACAAATGTTGAGGGAAAATCTCAGAGAGGGGCTTCAAGGGCTAAACATTTTGAGAAGGTGAATGTGAAACATCAAAATATTATTTTCAGTACTCCCAAATATTATTTTACCTTTGCACAGCTTGAAGGCAGGTGATATGACAGGAATGATTTAGGACCTAAGGATGAATTTCTTTTAAAGTCTAGAAATCCTAAAGTCTTTTGTAATAACTTTAGCAACCAAACTCCAGTTTCAAAAAGTCAGTGGGTTTTATTTTCCCTTAAAAAACGTTGGAGCAAGGATAATTCAAGCCATTTCTAATCCATGCTTACAGAATATTTTAGAAAACAGTGTTTTGCTTCCCTGTTGAGGGGCTGATCAGCTTCTCAGGATTTATTGTACCACATTTCCGTAGTGCCTACCACAGTTGTTCAGTCATTGTGCTGGGTTATTTTGCATGAAGAGAGCTGCACTCAGGTGAAGTTGGATCAGCCAAGTAGCAGCTATGCATTATCAAGCAGCAAAATGAGAGACCTAAATTTAGAGTGGGTCTGATTTACTCCCAGGTACTTAAGAGACTGGACATTGAAATCTCCCCTGCCTCTCTCCAAGGTCTTTTAAAGTGTCTTTTACAAGATGACTTGCTCACTGGCTGGTACAGCAATCTTGTGTCTTCCACCTGGCAGGCAGGAGGACACAAGGTGGGTCATACTCCATGTTGCAGTTATTATGGAGGGGGGCAGAGAAAGCAGTAAGGCAAAAGATGCAGTTGGTAAGGAGTTATGAAAGAAGAACATCAGGCCAAGGAGAGACAGGAAAGCACTGTTGGAAAAGACAAGACAGTGTAGCAAGAGCGCAGGATAGAAAGAAGTAAAAGAGTTGGCCAGCATTAAGCCAGTGGCCAGATGTTGCCCAATTGGCCAATGGCCAATCCCAAAGTGGCTTTGTACAAGTGTAATCTAGAAGGGGGTTTGATGCTTTTTAGTAAAACACCTTTGTTTTGTAGCCAAAAGTTTTTTCCTGTGACCTGATTTCTTTTTTTCTTTTTAAAGTACATGCAGCTACTTCAGGTCCAGATTGCTGACCTTAGTAGCAACTTTGTATGCTGTTGTGCTTCATTTGATTTAGGGTGCATATGTCCTTTGGCAGCTGCTATGATGCCGTTCTGCATGAAGAGGTTAGGCATGTATCAATCTATACCATGAAGGCTCTTGGCAATGGAAGGAGGCAAATGCAGTTTATTCTAACTGAAAGCTTGCACGTAACAGGAACCAGCCACCAGGATTTTAGATCGCCAGAACTGCACAGGAGTTTTCCAGTGTGCTTCTAGACTCCTGCGCTCTATTAGCTTCTGCTCCTAGAGCTGAACTATGCTTTCTCAGTTGCACTTACTCAGTGTCTGCTATTGTAGACACCCACCAAATTTTACTTTTTTTAGAAAAGTGAGGGGGCTGCCCAACATGGAACATTAAGCTGTGACAAAATTTACAGCATACAGAAAAGCCAGGAAAAAAGGTCCCCTGTATTGCAATAGCCCCTTTTATTCAGAGACCTCAAGGTGCTACCCAAACCATAATTAAGCCTTACTGCATGCCTGTGAAGTAATGAATTATTATACTCCACGTTACAGAAAATAAGGTCACAAATTGTTTTCTTCCAGTGCAGTTCTGTGAGCAATCCAGCCTCACCCCACGCCCTCCCAGAGCTGCAGATGAGGAAAGGATGCTCCTGGATGCATGCAGCCCTGAGAGGGATTAGGAAGAGAAGATTTGGGCAAACATAACTAAAAGGAGGACAGAAGAGGGTTTGAGGGTGAAATGGACTTGGCACAATCAGGCTGCCCTGCTTATCCAGCCTCTCTTTCCATGGAGCTCCCCTTGGCTTCTTAATATCATGTTTTTCTTGGTCATTGGCTTCTTGGCTCCCCTTGGCTCATTGTGCATGTTCCATGCTCAAGAGAGGGCATGGAGAAAGGCTGGATGAAATATTCCTTCTGTTCCCCAGAACTACCAAACCTCCACAGATAGGGCAGCGGGGGGGGGGGGGGGGGGGGGAATAATTCCCCTCCTACTGCATCCAGCTCCACCCAGTCTTATGACTGGCAATGTCAGATGAACCCTAATAGGTTCCCATAAACTGGAAAAATAAAGGCCCACATTTCCTACTGCACAGTTCCTAGGGTTCCCCTTGAGCATCCTGATTGCTGAGTTAACTTGTATCGAATATTTCTAGTGTTCTGATGCCCCAAACATGAGTAGTAACATCCCAAAGACTGGAGAGGCAGAAATTGCTTCCTACTGACACCTCTTAGAATGTAAACTGTGAACTCCTGAGCATATGATATTTCACAGTCCTCTACCAACTGACACAGTGCTGTCTTTTGCACAATTTTGCTCTGAGCAGGCAAATACTGGACCTAATTTTCTTGGTCCAAATATACTCCCTTGTTCTGGAGAACCTGATACTCTGATCCAAACTAAAGCTGTCTCTAGTTCATAGATCCTAATAGGAAGAGCGTGAAGTAGGAGAGATGAGTGCACCAGCTGTGCTGTTTGGCATAAGTGTCCAAATCTGCCTCTCTGCTGTGTCATCAATTATCTTTCCTATAACTTTCTCTGCTGTGTGCCATTACAGAAATTGGACATGAAACCTCCAAACCCAGAGAGGATTTCAAAGGGACCTACTCTTCTGGAAACATCTTCCTGTTCTGACTCTAAAAATATTTTTGGTGCAGTCTTTCTATGCTTTGTCCACCCACTCACTGGCAAAGGAATTTGCTTCCCCTGAGGACACGCCACCCTTCCCATGGCCACTGCTGCAGTCAGAGTCCAAACAAAGAGCTGAATTCCTCTGCACTTCAGGAAATAAGCGTGTCAACCCCTTGAACTTCCTGAGTTTAGGGAATATGTTTAGGCTTTTTTTTTAAGTCTATTTCTCTTCCTGAGAGCGTGAGAGAGATGGCTGTGCAGCTTAGGGGAAAGGACTTGGTGCTGGGAGGCAGTGGAATGGGAGCTTGCTAAAATGGTACTGTCCTTGTACATGGAATCCCTCTCAGTTCAGCTACTTACCAAATATGGCCACATGGACTTGCGCAGCATTTGTGCCACCTCCTTGTTAATCTCACGCATAAGAGGCCACAAATATAAGGCATTAACTTGTAAAGAGGAAAAGAGTGGTAAGTCAGCATTATATTGCTGCAGTCAATTTGAATGTGCTCTGGAGGAGGAGGAGGGAGACTGCATTTTTGTAGAGGCCCATCCTTAGTAGTGAGAGGCAGTCAGGCCTGGTGAGTAGGGTCTGGACTGGAATCCAGAAGACCGGAGTTCTGACCTTAGATCATCCTTTGACCTTCTGTGGCTTTATGGTAGTTGTTTCATCTATGTGCTTGCTTTCCTTCCTGCTTTGATCTCTCCTTTCTAGTTTAGACCAATCCTTTTGGGGTGGCACCATCCAGCACAATGATACCCCAATTTCAGTGTTACCCAAAATAACTGTGTCTGACCATACATTTATTAATCTGTGTTTTGTTCACAGATCACTATGTTCTGTCCACTCAGTCAGGAAGAGAAACCTGCTTAAGAGAGGTGTGCAGGTTTTATTTAACTTATAAGAATATAGAGGTACTCATCACAACCTCTGGGCTCCCTGATTTCATTTACTTTACTAACACCTAGGCAGTGCATTTTCTCAAAGTAGTAGTGTCTAGGCTTGAGACACTAGATGTAGAACCTGCCTATGGTTCTACACAGAATGAGCCTTAATTCTCTTTTGTTTTCAAAGTGAAGGGCTGGAATTGCAACACAGTTGTCCACATATCTTTGCCAGGGATGTTAAGGGACAAGACATACCTTACATGCACCACGACTAAAGTCACATGACCGGCCTAGTTAGGGGAATTGCCAATAAAAAATACTAGTCACATCCACATCCCTGCAGTTGGGTTATATGCTGGCTAGAGGACATCCTTATTCCAGTGAAGTTACTTGCATTGTGTATACAAATCATCAGAGAGCAGAGGCATACTTGAAATACAGGAATGCAAAGGTGCATACACAAGTACTTCCTGACTGTAAAGTCGACTTAACTTTTTAAAGTTGACTTAACTGTCAGAGCGTACACACACGTGTGAAGCAGAGTCATCTTAAATGTGGCACAAGATAATACACCTCCGAGGTATACTATCTTGAGTCGCATTAGTTTTGGGGAGGGCAGGGGAGGGCTCATAAAATAGCTGCCACCATGTCAAGGACCCATAGGCATTGACTTTTGGGTGCACCAGGGCTCAAGCAGCCACTAAAAAAAATTAGTGGGTGTTTAGCACCCATGAGCCACATTGGGTGAGCCAGGTTGAAGTAATGCATTGCCTCTTTTGGGCATGCATAGGGCTTGGCGTGGGAATGCAAAAAAAAAAAAAGAAAAAAAGCACCCACTGGCAAAAACCAAAGTTGGTGCCTATGCAAGGAGCTGTATATGTGTATGCTCCATTGTGGCTTAACTTAAGTTGACTTAGAGTGCATACACTTCAAAGTCAACTTAAAATAAGGTGACTTAACTAAGTGTGTAACTTGTTGCTTGGTGTAAAACATTGGCAGCCTGCTTAAGACACATGCGTTCTCCGGACCCCACTTCTGTACGAGCCTCACTGTATCACTGGTTCCTGACATGTTCTTGTAATCCACAGTTGAGCCACAGGCCTGAAATGGGAATTTGAAGGACTGTGGTGCTGCAGCCCCATTTAAGCTTGGGGGAAAAAAAGGATATCTTATTTCTCTCAAGTTACAATAAGCTGTCTATATGAGCAGGAAATACACTGTGGGGGTTCCTTTGCTAAACCAGGTCTGGATTTTTTTTTTCTTCTGAGAACTTTAGAAAGTGTATGGGGGAGGGCTGGGGCAGCATAGGTTTTATACAAAGTTGAGCATATTTCAATTCTGAGATGCCACTGTGGTGCCTCAGGTGAGTTTTAGTTTAGGACCAGTGAGTCGCAACCTTTATCCTCTACAGATCAGATTCCTTGAGCGACTATAGGTCACATAATTCATTGCTGTCTACTCTGGTAGACTGTATTGTCAGGGGGAGCATATTATAAAGGATGAAATCAAGCTTAAGAGTCCAGAGGGGATCATAGGAGCCTGTGATAGATGAATTACCAGTTTCATAAGGCTCATACTTACATTCTCAAGGTTTTTTGTGCAGGTGAGTTTATGGTTAAAAAAGGATTTTGCAGAAAGCTGGATATCTCATGAAGAATATTGTCCTAAATCCACTTTTAACAAAACAATTTCAGCAGAAAATTTGACCAGATTTATCCCTTATTTTTTAAATTTGCTACTTTTCTTACTCTTATATAGTCTGTATGTTGGTCATGG
Source organism: Alligator mississippiensis (assembly GCF_030867095.1). NCBI lineage: Eukaryota > Metazoa > Chordata > Crocodylia > Alligatoridae > Alligator > Alligator mississippiensis. Next base: position 51,919,776 of record NC_081832.1, read on the forward strand.
TCAAGAGACTGAATAGATTGACTTAAAAGGAGAATTTATGAGCTAAATGTGTATCTCTTGACTAAAAATTTCCTTCAACTGGTGGAAGTTCTTTAGCATGGGGTCTGTTCTTTTTTGGGGTTTACATGATGTCTGGCCCTGTGAAGACCTGGTTAATGACAGCAGTGCCTAGATCCCACCTCAAACCAAAGAGTAATAACTCAACTCTTCTGGTATTGAGCCCAGAATGTGAGCCACATGGCAGGAGAAGAATAGTTCATGGTGGTTGAATGGAAATTATGAGTAGGCAGACGAAAAAACCTTAATTGAATTTAACAGAGAGCAGGGGAGCTTCTTTATCTGACTGCCTTTGGAATTACTTTCCACGAGTATGGTGCTAGTCTTCATCAGATGGGCACTTAAATGTGTGTGAAACTGATTGAACCAGAGGGTCTTAGTAATTAGAAATGACATGAAGATTTACCTCTTTTTGATTGACTTCCTATTATAAAGGTACTTTTTGTGGCACCATACATTTTCTTAGGACAGATGTTTGCACTTAAACTGCCAAAAGCTGGCAATATATTTCCATTTTAGCTATACAAATGAGTTCTTTTCAAAACACTTAAATTGCTGAAGTAGACACTGCCAATCGGCCTCCAGTGAAATAGACTTTTTCATAGGGGAGGCTTATGGGTATATATCTTAGCATGGCATTGCACAGTTTGTGTATGGCAGTACAAAGAAATCCACTTGCTGTTCCTGTCTAGTGTCCTGCAGTATAAGCCTAGGAAATTGGGTTTATTTCAGTCAAAAAAGCAAAAAGACAGATGTGTTTGTTTATTTTTATAACTATTGGCAAGAAAGAAATCAACACTGTTCTGGTTAGTTATCCAGCAGTTATTTTTGATGCCAAAGTAGCTATCTTTAATAGAGCATAGAAACCTAAATGATGCATATATTGCTGAGCTCAGAAAAGAGGCAGTGTGGTCCAGTGGCTAGGGCACTGACTTGGGAATTGTCTCTACTACTTTCATAGATTTCATAAACATTAGGGCTGGAAGGGACCTCGGAAGATCATCGAGTCCAGCCCCCTTCCCCAAGGGGCTGGAAGTCAGCTGGGGTCAAGGATCCCAGCAAGATAAGCATCCAAATTTCTCTTGAAGGTGTTCAATGTGAGTGCTTGAATCACCTCTGATGGCAGGCTATTCCAGACCTTGGGGGCTTGGACAGTAAAGAAATTCTTCCTTATGTCCAGCCTGAAACAGTCTTGCTGGAGTTTCATAGTTTCATGGTTGCTAGGGTGGGAAGAGACCTGAGCAGATCATCAAGTCCAACCCCCTGCCATGGCAGGAAAGAGTACTGGGGTCAAACGACCCAGGCAAGGTGTTCGTCTAGCCTCCACTTAAAGACCCCCAGGGTAGGAGCCAGCACCATTTCCCTTGGAAGTTGGTTCCAGATCCTAGCCACCCTGACAGTGAAGTAGCACCTCCTGATGTCTAGTCTGAATCTACCCTCTGCCAGCTTGTGACTGTTATTTTTAGTCACTCCTGGTAGTGCTTGGGAGAACAGGGACTCCCCCAATGCCTGCTGGTCCCCTCTGACTAGTTTGTAACAGGCCACTAGATCCCCCTCAGCCTTCTCTTGTGGAGGCTGAATAGGTTCAGGTCCCTTGGCCTCTCCTCATAGGGCCTGCCCTGCTGCCCCCTGATCATGCAAGTGGCCCTTCTCTGGACCCTCTCAATGCTGTCTACATCCATCCTGAAGTGCGGCACCCAGAACTGGACGCAGTACTCCAACTGCGGCCTGACCAGTGCCGCATAGAGGGGGAGGATCACCTCCTTGGACCTGCTTGAAATGCATCTGTGTATGCATGACAAGGTGTGGTTGGCCTTCCTGACCGCTTCCCCACACTGTTGGCCCATGTTCATTTTGGCATCAATAATGACTCCAAGATCCTTTTCTGCCTCTGCACTGCCGAGAAGGGAGTTCCCCAGCCTGTAGGTATGCTGCTGGTTCTTCCCCCCCAGGTGCAGCACCTTGCACTTGTCAGTGTTGAAACCCATCCTGTAATCATTCACCCACCCCTGTAACCTGTCTAGGTCCGATTGCAGCCTATTCCTCCCTTCTAGCATGCCCACTTACCCCCACATCTTAGTGTCATCTGCAAATTTGAACAGGGTGTTTTTTACCCCCTTGTCCAAATCACTGATGAAGATGTTGAACAGTGCAGGCCTGAGGACCAAGCCCTGGGGGACCCCACTGCCCACATCCCTCCAGGTTGAAAATGACCCATCCACCACCACTTTCTGGGTGCACCCCTCCAGCCAGTGAGTGACCCATTTGACCAGCTAGGTGTCGATGCCACAGTCCCCTAGTTTTTTAATGAGAATGGGGTGAGAGACAGTGTCAAAGTCCTTCCTAAAGTCCAGAAAGACTACATCCACTGCTACACCTGTGTCTAAGGTGTATAACCAAGTTTATAACCATTCGACCTTGTCATCCCTTGGGGTGCTCTGGTGAACAATCATTCCCCCAGATCCTGGTAAACACCCCTGATAAACTTACAGGTGGCCATCACATTGTCCCTAAGCCTGCGCTTTTCCAGGCTAAAGAGCCTCATAGATCTCAGCCTGTCGTCATAAGGTCTGTTTTCCTGATGTCTGATCATGCACGTGGCTCTCCTCTGCGCTCTCTTAAGCTTCTCTACATCCTTTTTGAATTGTGGAGCCCAAAACTGAACACAGTACTCCAGCTGTGGCCTCACCAAGGCCGAGTACAACAGGAGAATGACGTCCCTGAATTTACTTGAGAAGCATCTATGGATGCAAGCCAAGGTTTTGCTCACTTTACTAGCTGCAGAATCACATTGAAGGCTCATGTTCATCTTGTCGTCAATGATGACCCCCAAGTCCTTTTCATCTGTAGTGCTAGCCAGTGTAGCACTGCCAAGCCTATAAGGATGCTGCAGGTTTTTCTTCCTAAGATGGCAAACCTTGCATTTTTCGGTGTTAAACACCATCAGGTTCTCATCCGCCCATTTGCTGAGCCTGTCAAGGTCAGCCTGGGTTGCCCTCCTGTCCTCAGGTGTGGATGCTTTACCCCAGAGTTTGGTATCATTGGAGAATTTGGCCAGTCTGCTTCTGACTCCAATGTCCACATCATTAATGAAGATGTTGAACAATATAGGTCCAAGGACAGAGCCTTGGGGGACCGCACTGGTCACAGGGCACTATGACAATTGACTTCTGTCAACCACCACCCTCTGGGTCCGACCACAGAGCCAATTCCCCAGCCAGCGGATTGTGGTGGACCCAAGGCCTTAGTTAGCCAGTTTTGCCAAGAGGTGATCATGGGATACCAGATGGAAGGCTTTTTTGAAGTCAAGATATATGACATCGATCGCCTCTCCCCTGTCCAGGTGATAGGTCACCTGGTCGTAGAAGGAAATGAGATTGATCAAGCAAGACCTACCTGCAACAAACCCGTGCTGGATATCCCTTGCTTGCTCTGTGACATTTGGGCCTGATGTCTCTGTGCTTCCTCTCCTTCTTTTTGTTTTATCTGATAGACTAACTCATTTTAACCTCTGACTTGGGGCCAGCTTGCATATTACAGTTAGGATGCATTAACTGTACTTAAAACACAAGGACACTTCTACATGTGCTTCAGGGGTGGCACTTTAATTAGAATAGCTCTGAGAGCTGCTCTAATTAAAGCACCACCGCGTCTCGTGTATCAGCATTCCCATGTGTAAATATGGTTTGTTCAACAAGCTTTTAGTTCAGGCGTGCCCTGCCATCATTTTTAAGCACGAGGATGCTGATACACAAGACATAGGAGGCTGCTGGAGCATGGTTATTGCCATGCTCCCGCATACTAGATTAATCGTGCTGTAATTACAGCACATTGGAGCAGCCTCCACACTTGTGTACAGGCTCCCAGTCCCCATGTGTCCAAGCAGTAAAACACATGCTAAGTGCCATTCTATTGTATCAAAGTGGAGATTTCACAGGAGGTATATCTCCAGATCATATGAAGTAACACATGTTGAGCTGTCATTGGACTGCTCCACAAATATAATCCCAGTTTAAGACTTTTGTGAGTTGGGACCAACCCTCAGCTGATTGTCATTCCCAGCCCCCACATCACAGCAAATTTTGGACCAGCTCCAGTATGATGCAAACACATTTTTTTTATGAGCTGTAAACATGAGAGCTGGGGTCTTGTACTGGCTACAGTACAGTCCTGGGGCTGAGACTGACCATCACCCTAGTGTGGTACTAGGGCCCATTCAAGCCTTGATGGCGTGTAGGGGCCAGGACTGACAGTCAGCAAGCTGGAGATTTGTGTTACAGATCATAGTAAACATTGCCATGTGACCACTCAGAACACACTAACTTTTAATACGGCAGTTGTGCTTACTATGATCTAAATAAAACATGTGGTTTGTCCTGTGTAACAAGGCCCTCAGTCTGTCACCTCAGTAAGGTGCCAGCCTGTCATACCTTCTGGCTAAAATGGAACACAGTTAACTACCTCTCTTTGTCTTATAGGATTAAACAATTAGGGCTTCAGCCTACGGACTATCTCTTATTATGGGTATGGCTTATATAGTGCTTAGAAAAAAATAGGGAGAACTGCACTTGGAATAGAACTGCTGCTATTCCTATGAAAAGTTTTTTGAAAATGTGTCTTGGGGACGTTTATAAGTGTAACCCCTGATTCCAGCTGTGTGCAAGGCTCTCACATTAGTAATACTGGGCAGGAACTACATGACTAGTACTCTATTATCACTGAACATAGATTGATCATCTTTCATTGACTGATTCATCTTTCATCTACATGGCACAATGCAGTGCCATGCAGAGAGACCCGCAGTCCCTGAAATTTTTAGTTGAGCACATACAAGAGCCCAAAGTACATTAGCCTCTGGGTTTACATGGTTATGTAAACCTCACTCAGGTTTACATCCTACCCTGGCTTGAGTTGTAGCTGTATTTCTGGCTCTGCTGCATGCTGCCTTTGGGAATATCACTCAATGTCTTTCTCTGTCTCACCAGTTTTGAAAACCTGCCTGTCCTATGCGGGAAGACTACTGTGATTGACTGTCCCTTTCTTCCTGACCTCCTCCTGGAGAAAGGCTATTGTTTTGAGGGCCTTTACATGTTCAGGGGTTCTCACCTCTAGAGTTGGGGCTGGCCCATGATCCTGCCTATGTTGTATCTGGAGAGGCAGAGGGAGGAAGAGAGGGAGGGGGATTATTTCAAGGGCTGTGGGGAAGCAGAGGGTCAAAAAAGGGGGGGAAAAAGGCAAAAGTGAAAAGTATTGTATGAGAGACAAGGGCTTGAACTAGAATGAACAATGTTGGGATCAAGCAGCACAAGCAGGAATGTTTTCAGTTTGGATATTATGTCCTTCTTCCTCTCCCTTTGCCTGGGAGATCTCGTCAATGCATTAATTGGGTGTAAGGAGTAGGAGCTCAGCTATGCAGCCTTCCCTTCCTTACTTCTCCCAGTCACAGTTAGCTGTACTTAAGCTTCTGAGGGGCTGTCACAGTTTTCAAAGGGGCTTTTGATGGATTACGAAAGGCTATACCAGAGCTACCAAATGGTAGCCCTTGGCCTTCATGTGGTCTGCAAGGGGTTAATTTTCATCTCAGCCTCCACCTGGTTTCCACTCCCCTGATCACTCCAGCTGTAACAGCAGCTGGGTCTCTGGGCTCCCCCTCACTCCTCCTGCTTCCACTTCCAGGGGGCAGGGAAGTGCTGTGCTCAGGGCTGAAGCAGCTCATATGCCGGGGGTGCTACAACTAGGGAGCTGAAGTTCAGGCTAGACCACCCACACATGCAGTGCAGCAGGGGGGCCATTTAGACATGGTGAGGGTGGGGGGGCACGTGCATGGTGCAGCGGGGTAGTAACAATGCACTGTCCAGTGGGTATCACCCAGGGCTCACTGGTGTAGCCTGATCAACTTGCAGACCCCACAGCTGTGGTCCAGGGCATGTGGCCTCCAGCCACTTAGAAGTTGAAAGATCCTGGGCTATGTCATAATAGATCAGACCACTGATCCATCCAGTCAGTATTTTTTCTCCTTAGTCAATCCTATGCTCTAGAAGAAAGCAAGCCATTATGTCAAGCTTAGTGGTACATGGAGTGGAGATGATGGTCTCTGCCTTTCTGTTCATATTCTGAGGCACAAATTCTAGTTACTTTTAGTTTTATTGTGCACTGAATTATGCAGCCTGGCTAGACACAGCATTAAGATGGATTTCCCTTGATTTGTTCCAAATTTGCTTGGCATTAATGTAATTGAGTAGGTTCTTGCTCTCACGCTCTGGAGAAATGGATTATGAAATGTTCTCCCTTAAATTCAACCAGCTGCCTGATTTCTGTGGGCACAGAAATCTCTCTCAGTGGTATGCTAAGCATGCTTTTAAAAGGTATGGTGAATATGAATGCTACGCACTCTGTTGATGATTTAAGTGTTTACACTTTTTAAACATAGCAGAAAAACAAATGCAGCTTAGATGTGTTATTTTTTATAACCCTTCAAAAGTGATCATTTAGATAATATCAAAATGACTTAAATGGCTTTCTAAGTGCAATGGTATGAGTGAGGATAACTCCCTTCACATCAGAGCACCATCAATTTTAAATGGGATTGTACAAAGCTTGCAATACTTCAGATTTCTCTGCTTCCATAGATCATCTGGAAAGCTTTCTATTTGAACCATTAATGGTAAAATATTTCATGCGAGCTCTGTCACTGCTTACACTGACTTGATAATCCAAGGCAGCAGTGCCCAATTTTTTTCTTTTACTGTTTTACTCTTTAAATTAGGGCATTCCTAGGGCTGGAAGGGAGGGGAGGGAAGTTGAAGAGTACATTGTATTTCTATAATATCTTCTTTATGAGGATTCCTAAGGATCTAACATAATTAAGTAAATATTAATTTGAATCAGCCCACTATATCCAAACAACCGAATATTTTTGTAATGTAAGCCAAGGGTTGCTCGAATTTCCCAGGTTGGAACAATTTTCCATGGTACAATTTGATATGGGACAGTTTTCACTACCACTTTACTAGGATCAGAAGATCTGGCTCCTGTTCCTGTCTCTTTATCTCTTTGGCCTCAGCATTCTCATCTGTAAAATGGAGCTGATTCCTGCCCAGGGAAGTACTTTGAGGCCCACATAACACATTTATTATGTAAGATAAAAATCTTCAAACTCTTTTTGAAGATGCAGAAAAGGACCTGGGGGTTACAGTGGACAATAAGCTGAATATGAACCAAGAGTGTATCCTCGTTGCCAAGAAGGTTAACGGCATACTGAGCTGCATTAGTAGGAGTGCCGCGAGCAGATTGAGGGAAGAGATTATTCCCTCTCTATTTGGCACTGGTGAGGCCACATCTGGAGTCCTACATCCAGTTTTGGACCCTTGCTAAAAAGAATGTAGACAAACTGGAGAGAGTCCAGCAGAGGGCAGAGTAAATGGTTAGGGGGGTGGGGGAACATGACTTATGAGGACACATGGACTGAGGGAACTGAGCTTATCTGGTGTGGAGAAAGAATACAGAGGTGGGATTTAATAGCAGCCTTCACCTACCTGAAGGGTGGTTCTAAAAAGGATGGACTGTCCTCTGTGGTGGCAGATGACAAAATAAGGAGCAATGGTCTCAAGTTGCAGGAAGAGAAGTTTAGGTTAGATATTAGGAAAAACTTTCTCATGGGGAGGGTAATAAAGCACTGGAGCAGGTTACCCAGAGACTGTGGATTCTCCATCCTTGGAGGTTTTTAAAAGTACTGACCCAGCTAGACAAAACCTTGGCTGGGATGATCTAGTTGGGGATGGTCCTGTTTTGGGTAGGGGTTTGGACTAGATGACTTCCTGAGGTCCCTTCCAACCCTAATTTTCTAGGATTCTATGTTCTAACAGATCAATAGAAACTCAGAGTCCTTGTGTAAACCAGGATTTGGAAAGGGTTAGCTAATAGATGCCTACAGCAGGCTATTAACAAGGCAATGTGCCTTTCACTTGGTCAGGTCAGGGCATGCTACAATTTCTGGTTGACCAATTTAACATGAACTAGACACAGAGCTTTGTCTGCATGATGCTGCTAACACAAAATAACTTTCACCTTTCAAATTATACTGTAAACAAGATGACTGGCCCCAATCTGCACAACAGATTTGGACCTCTTTGGCTTCCAGCATTTTGTATTAACCACTGGACCATACCTCTTTTTTTTTTTATAGGAAACCTAAGAGTTCCAATCATTACATTCCTTGTTGCCCCTCTTGCAGCACAATACTTCTCAGCCCAGCAGGCATTTCCAAGTCTTGTTAGAGGGATCAATCCATCATTAGGTGGCTTTAAAAAGAAACACTTGGCTAAAACATGCACCTAAATAACTGGAGTGACATGGTTCAGATGTAGGACGCACACCGTCATATACATCTGTTAGCTTACCCATAACAAGCTTTGTTTTCTCCTCAGGCAAGGGAAGATTAGTACTGAAATCTGGAGCCAGCACAAGAGATAAATGAGGTGGATTTCGAGGTCCCTTTATTCCACAGTTTTTAAATGTAAAATTCCCTGCAGTGTTGCTCAAACCCAACCCTTTGTCAGTACTTTGATCTGTACTGCTGTAAATCTGTTAAGGCAAATACAGCTACGTAGTTGCTGGATGCATGAAAAAAAGTCACATTGTATGCCTTATGGGCATCCTGGTGGCTAACTGTAGTGCTTGGACTGTGGGCATCTTTTGTGACTTCAGACGTCACAGGAGAAGTGAGCAGATATGTCAGTACGAATGTCAGTTCCACTCCCAACTAGGCTGTGGTCTCCTCTCCGTGATCCTGTGTGAATTATGAAGATAGGTTGCAGCAGCTTTGAGAACTAAATTTATATCTTTTTCTCTGAATTTGCATAGGTCTGTTAATTAGTGTTGCTGTGTATAGCCACCCACTAAGAAGAGGAAATTGCATTTTGGTTCACTGCTATAACCCTTACAATCCACTCTACATTATGCCCCTCGTAATATTGTGTCCTCACTTCCAAAGTGAATTAAATTATTTTTACTTGATTTACATAAGGGTTTGGTTCAGGCCTCTAAGCCATCATTTAAACCTACCAAGGGTCTGTGTGAGCTGGTCTGACTTGACTGAGCTTGTGGAATGTCTCATAAAATGCTTTGAGCATTGTGCTCTTGTTGAGCTAACCAGCCAAAGCACTTGTGATATTTCTGGATGCCTTCATAGCATGTAATGCTGTCAGAAACGTCATTTCAGTATTTATGAGTTATTTAAAATAGTGCGTCAAGCAGCACTGTGACGCCTGACGGAAATCTGGATAAGGAGAGTGCCTCGGTAAAAGAGGAAGAGGTCACTATGAGTTATGTACACAACTCGGACACATTCATCTACCCATAAATCAAAAGGCAGAATTAAAAGCCAGGTTGGAAAGTTACAGCACTGGACCACAGAATGCATGTGTTGGAGGGTAGATATCAGTGTGAAAGGAGTGGAAAATCACTTTGATTTAAGGAGCATTAACAGCAACTCCTGTCCTCAGAGTCATTCCTAACATGATTCTCAACTGCTGAAACCCTGTTCACTCTTTCTTTCAGTATGCACTCTGCCACGGTGTGACACAGGATACTGAACAAGATGGACCTACAATCTGGCCCAGTAAATGGCAGTTCTTATGTCCTTGTTTGCCAAGTGGTTTTGACTTGAAGTAGATTTAAACTCTCTTTATTCCTGATATTTGGATTCTTGCTAGTTTCAAGCTAGAAGCCCATTCTATCGCGGGAGTGAGCCGAAGTCTGGTGGCAGCAGATGCTACGTGTAGATACAAGAGACAAAAAAAAATTGGAGTAGTTTGTGTGCAATCAATCACTTTAACAAGCATCAGAAATTTAACAAGCATTAGAAGGAGTTGGATACACTATGCATGGTTTGCATTCTTTGTGCATCAGGGCCACTGGCAATGTTGGGCTCAAGTGTATCCATGTGCTTCAGTGGAAAAACAAAGGCAGCTTCACAGAATCACTGTTGCTAACAATCTAGAGAAAAATATTAACAATGTTTAATTGGGCTTATACCTTGGACTAGACTGGACATGCAACATGTTAATTCAAGTCAGTGTTGTAGACCATTTTAAAGTACACTGCAGTCTGGACAGGACAGGTGGCCAGTTATCTTCAGCTAGTTGCAGTAGTAGGTGGCCACATGGTAGGGGGAGCAAGTAATAGCCTGTTTGCTGGTAGGCTGTGTCTGTAAAAATCACTTGTTGCTGTCTAGCATGGAATCGGCACAAAATGAAAATTGCACCCAGGAAACTGGGTAAAACCTCAAGTGGCTAGCAGAGAGCTAGCCCAGGCTGTTTTGGCTAGACTGCTACCAGTACACAAACTAGCCCAGATATTTCTATACAATGTAGCAGTAAAAGTGCCTGCAGTGAAGACTTATTCCACGTGTAAGGCAAAGGTGATTTTTTTGTATACCTACTTCTGCTTTATCTCTAGGATTTTAATGCTGACCAGTGTAGCTGAATGTCATTTGAACTCTTTCCTGTCCACAAGAAGTCATAATGCAAAAGGCCTTTTTTTATGTCTCCATCATTCCACTTGTAGATTAGATCATGAAAATGGACTTGGTAAACAGGGCAGGAGCCACCCATAGGCTATTGACTTTTCTCTCTCCCATTACTTTAGTCTTTTGAGCTGGATTTTGGATCACAACAAAGGTTCTGTGTGCTTTGATATATAGTAACCTGCATCTTGGATTTTCACAAGTAGAGGGCCTAAAAGCCTGGACACTTGTGCCAAGGAAGGAAATATTACTTGATCTCTTAAGAACTTAAATGCATGCATATTTAGCAAATAACTCATCATCAGTTTCATGTTGTAGTACAAATGGGTTTACTTGTATTAGCAGATACTGGATCTAAGGATGCCAGATGGGCAGGGTGCTTATGTAATATGTACCTATGAGCCAAGACTAATTAGAGCATACTGGTTTCTCATGGAAGTACAGTGAAAGGAGGAGTCTCTTGTTTGTTTACAACCACCTACAGATTGTAATAGGGAAACATTGGATCTTTCTTTGATGTTTTGGCTCTTCCCATGCAATCCTCTGCCTCTCCTATTTATGTAAGGTCCTTGGCAATGACTTTTGTTGCCTAGGGCAGGAACATCCGCTCACAAACCACTGAACATAACCTGAAACAGTTCTTCAAGGTGATGCTTTGACTTGCCCTTCTGGATTGGTCTTTTGCGTAAAGCTTCTCCAAGTACCCCCTAGCTTTAGCAATGAACTATTTGGATCTTCAGATCCCAACCTAACTGGCACCTGCAAAAAAACCCCTATGTAGCATATGTTAAATAACACTGCTGCAAGTCAGAAAAACATGGCATTAATGATGAATTTTTCAAAATAACAATATTAATCACTCTTGTCTGTCAGGGAGCATGTCTGCACATGTAAATACTACTATATGGGTTTACTCCTCAGTAATTTGCTGCAGAGCAAACCTGCTCTGGGCAGGCAACTATATGTACAGCCATTTGGGAGATTTCCTGCTCCTAGCAGTAGGCTGCTCCCAGCCTGCACTGCCCCCCTGCAGTAGCCCAGGGGAGCTGGAGGCTCCAGCCATAGCTGCCAGTGGCCAGGGGCCATCTTTAAAAGCCAGCCCCGTACACTGCTCCTTGGCCACCTGCATTCCTGGCCCAGAGCAGCTTGCAGTGTGCTGGCACAGCCCTTTGCAACTCCAGAGCCTGCATCCACCTCATGATAGATATTCTACCCCCAGACCTTAGGAGCAATGTCTAGTGCCCTGGGTTCCTGTTGGACACCCTGGTTGCTGTGCTTTGCCACCATGATGACTGCCACCTGGCCCAGGTCAGCCTGCCCCCCTCCCATGTGGCACAGCCACATGGCCAGGTTCACTGCAGCATCTGAGGTCTTCTGCCATCACCCTGCTGCCACCCAGACTGTGGCAGGGATGCCAAAGATGCATGTCTGGATGCCACCACTGGGGCCATCCATGAACTCCTGGGGTTCCAGCCCTGCCGCCTCTGGGCTCACCCAGCCAGCCAGGACTGGTGGCTGCATATTGTCCAGCACGCCTGGGATGATGACAAGCAGTGGCTAGAGTCATTCTGCCTGAAGGGACTCTGGTGCATCCTCAACATCTGCTTTGAGGTCACTGAGGCCATCATCCCCCAAGGCATTGTCACAGCCTGCATGCTGCATAACATCTCTGCAGCCTTGGGGGAGCTCTTCCATGAGGCCTTGGTGGAGCAGATGCAACAGGTGGAGGACACCTGGCACTGGGAGTGCAGCTGTTGCAGCAGTGACAGTGATTTCCTGTGCCCCTCCCCCCCACACACACACACTGGGTGCAAGAGGTACTGGCTAACCACCTGTTCCTGCACTCCTCACTGTAGGTTACCTGGATGGCCAGCCATGGGCCCCAGCCCCACCATGCACCCCCAGCACCATGCTCACTGTAGACAGTGGCCAGAAAAAACACTTTATTCCCCTCCACAAACACAGACCCTGTCCTGCCTGGTGAGGGCAGTGGGTGGGGGAGGGCTCACCCAGGGACAAGGGAAGCCATTACTCTACTGGCATGGGTGGTTCCCCCTCCTTCAGCCAGTGGGTAGGGCCAGCAGGGCCCCTGTTGTGGCAGCTCCTGCTCCAGGGCCACATGGAGCTGGAGTGGGCAACAGGCCCAGGCAGGCTAGCTGGCAGGGGACCTGGGGCAGGGTGGGTGCCAGGACAGGGGCACCTGGTCACTGAAGGTGCCACTGCATCTCAGCCCGATCTGACTGGGTGGCTTGCTGGGTGGTGGGTGGCTGCCAGGGGGCTGCAGTCAGGGGCTGGGCGGCGGGTGGCACAGAGGCAACTGCAAGGTCCAGGATGGTGTCCAGCACCCAGCCTCCACTTCCCTGTCCACTATGGCAGCCTGCTGATCCTGGGCCTCCAGCTACCTCTCCTCAAAGCCATGTCCCCATCTTTAAAAAAGGGAGGAGGGAGGACCCGGGCAACTATAGGCCCGTCAGTCTTACCTCCATCCTGGGGAAACTCTTTGAGAAGATCATCAAGGAGCACATCTGTGATGGGCCGGCATCGGGGATGATGCTCCAGGGCAACCAGCACGGTTTCATTAGGGGCAGGTCATGTCAGACCAACCTGATTGCCTTTTACAATCGGGTCACAAAAGCATTGGATGCAGGTGTCGTCATGGATGTAGTCTTTCTGGACTTCAGCAAGGCTTTTGACACTGTCAACCCCCCCATCCTCTTTAAAAAACTAGGCAACTGTGGCATTGATGCCTACACAGTCAGGTGGATTGCAAATTGGCTGAAGGGTCGTACTCAGAGGGTGGTGGTGGACGGGTCATATTTGACCTGGAGGGAAGTGGGCAGCGGAGTCCCCCAGGGCTCGGTCTTTGGGCTCACACTGTTCAATTTCTTTATCAGTGATTTGGACGACAGGGTGAAAAGCAACCTGTTTAAATTTGCTGATGATACCAAAATTTGGGGTGAGGTGGGCATGCTAGTAGGGAGGGAAAGACTGCAGCAAGACCTGGATAGATTGCAAGGGTGGACTAACAAAAACAGGATGCATTTCAATACTGACAAGTGCAGGGTGCTGCACTTGGGCAGTAGTAACCAGCAGCACACTTATAAGATGGGAAACTCCCTTCTTGAGAGCACAAAGGCAGAAAGGGATCTTGGAGTCATTACTGACTCCAAGAAGAACATGGGCTGACAGTGCGAGGTCACAGTTGGCAGGGCAAACCGGACCTTATCGTGCATCCACAGGTGCATCTCAAGGAGGGCCAAGGAGGTGATCCTCCCCCTCTACGCAACACTTGTCAGGCCGCAGCTGGACTACTGTGTCCAGTTCTGGGCACCCCACTTCAAAAGGGATGTGGACAACATTAAGAGGGTACAGAGGAGGGCCACCCATTTGATCTGGGGACAGCAGGGCAGACACTACAATGAGAGGCTACGGGACCTGAACCTGTTCAGCCTTCACAAGAGAAGGCTGAGGGGGGACCTGGTGACCGCCTATAAACTCACTAGGGGGGACCAGAAGGGTTTGGAGGAGACCTTGTTTCCCCTAGCGCCCCCCGGGATAACAAGGAATAACAGCCACAAGTTGTTGGAGACTAGGTTTAGATTAGACATCCATAAGAACTACTTCACAGTTAGGGCGGCTAGGATCTGGAACCAACTTCCAAGGGAAGTGGTGCTGGCTCCTACCCTGGGGGTCTTTAAGAAGCGGCTTGATGCCTACCTGGGTGGGGTCATTTGAGCCCAGTTTTCCTCCTGCCCAGGCAGGGGGTCAGACTTGAAGATCTACAAGGTCCCTTCCGACCCTACTTCTGTGATTCTATGACCCACAAACATGCCTCTGGGTAATTCCAGATGCTTAATTTTGAGGGATCCTGCACTGAAACACAGAAATTGTGGAAGTTTAGTTTAGATATTTATGCTTGGCTCATCTGAATACTTTGAATCTACAAAGCTGGGCTGGAGATTAACCAAGAATAAGGGAATTTGTGGTTTGTTTGTTTTGTTTCTTATGATATTGGAAGCACTTCCAGCTCTGGATAAAAAGGAAATGTTCAGATACTGTCAGAGAGGATGTTTAGCCATGCTGGAAGCAGGAAGTACATAGGCTCAAGGAAACGTATGAAAAACTGGAAGTAACCTAATTTTTTTCCCCTTTAAACTTAACTGAAAGCAGCTGGTTAATGGTACATATATGTTAATTTGAACTTTAGACAGTGCAGCAGGTTAGTTTCTATTTATTTAAGCTGTGTGAGCATGATTATACTAACAAAACTGGAAATGCATTGGCGATGCATTGGGGGTGCATGTGTACCCCCTGAGATTGGCGGTGCACCCCCTGCAAAAAGTGCCACTGACACTGCCAATGGCACCTGCAGGCAGTTGCTGTTCACCACCGCCCCCAACCGTCAACCGCTGACACTGCTGGTGGCATCTGTGGGCGGTCCCTGATCACTGCTGGCTGCTGCCGCCACTGCCGGTGGCATCTGTGGGTGATTGTCATCCACCGGTCAGTATTCACCCCCTCTACCCCCACCGCCAACAGCACCGCGGCCACCTGCAGGAGCTCACTGCTCACCGCTGCCACACTCCCACCACCAACAGCACTGCCACTGCCTGTGGGAGCTTGCTGTGCCCCCCCCAGCCTCCGGACAGTCACTATGGACTGTTTTGCTGCTAGCATTCTTATAGTATAGGAGTACCAGCAAACCTGCCTGATAAAAGCCAGGCTTTCCTATTGATTTGACAGTGCCTGCTATGTGGTGATCACTAAAATAAGAAATATTCTTCAGCAGGTTAAGACCAGGGAGAGACTGGGATTATTGTGGGCTGAGGCATCTCTACTTGAGGGCCTAAGAGGTATAAGTGAATGAAATAGAGAAGTAAAATGTGATTTGGAGAGTAGGAACTTTTAACCTTCCATCTTATCTGATTTCCTTCTAATTTACAAATATTTGCCAGGTAAAAATGCTCAGAATTTGTTTGTTTTTTTTTCTAGTAAGACTGAACTGGGATTTACTCATGTGCTTAGTTAAGCACATGCTAAGACATCTTGCTGAACCAAGCCTCATCCCAGTGGACATATCTACATGAGATGTTTACTGCACAGTTTTATAGTTGGTAGGGTTGGAAGGGACCTGAGCAGATCATCAAGTCCGACTCCCTGCCATGGGCAGGAAAGGATGCTGGAGTCAAACCACCCCGGCAAGTTGTCTATCTAGCCTCCTTTTGAAGATCCCCCCCAGGGTGGGAGCAAGCACCACCTTGGAAGATCCTAGCTGCCCTGACTGTGAAGTAGTGCTAAGTTGGCGACTTAGCTGCACGATAAAAGTTGTGTGTCTACACATAGGCCTCTCTTAGCAAATTAGTAAACTAATTTGCTCTGAAGCAGGATACTAGTACTCACATTTACTCCACAGCGGCACACAGCAATCCCGGTTGCATGTGCAAATGGTGCATGTGGAGCAATAAACTCCAGAGCTATGAGCTCCAGAGTTTCTGCTCTGCATTAATATGCATGTATAGAGACACTCACTGTCCATTTACTGAAGCAATAATTTTGGCAGATGGCTATTGGCTTCATTTACTCCTTTCTGCTCCTGACCCATCAGAGAGAAAGAAAGAGAGAGAGAACAGGTGGGATCAGGGAAGAATTATTTAGCCCATATATAATCCAAGTCTTGTTTAAAACAGTTCTGGTCACATTTTTATAAGTGTCTACAACATGAGTTATCCTACTGCAGTAAAATGGAATTACTCACAAAAGTAAATGCTAAAACTGACTGGATCAGGGCAGGCAATAAAGCAGCTAAACTTTTGAGAGCAGTGGACTTGCTACCTTGCTGCAGGGTGAGCAACCACTTCCCTCTGATGGGGAAAAAATGGAGGGAGGTGGCTGCCAAGCAGAGGGAGATGAGAAAATGAGCTGGAGAGAGAGAGAGGAGGAGATTAGGTTATCTCTAAGCTGCAGAAGGGGATCGTCAGCAGAGTGAAGGGCAGGAAAGGGGATGCACCAAGCCAAGCTGCTTGCCGTGTTGTGGGCTGGATCCATCTGGCAGTCTGTAGGTCGAGCACCACTGCAATAGTGTCAGCAGGTTGGAAAGAAAATGCCAAAGGCAGAAGGAAGAGTGGTGGGTAGAAAGTAAAAATGGTGGAACTAATACATGTATCAGCTTCTGTGGTTCAGGCTACAAATTGTGATCTAGGTTTCACTTATAAATAATTCCTCCCAATGTACAGGGAAGCTGGTTTTATAAATAAGAGTAACATGGAGCCATCTCTATGAAATAAACATCCTCATTAAATTCTGCGTGTGTAGATATACCATCAGCAAGTAATGCTTCTCAGGGTAAAAAGTAGGCTACATGTATGGATTTATTGACTTCCATAGCTGGGTGAGTGCATTGAATTATCCTCTATTGGTGGCAGTGGGACATATGGTTGTGCATGGTCTTGACCTTCCTCCACCTTTTCTAGCATTTTTTAAAATTCCAGCTAGAGGATAGATCCCTTCCCTGCTTTTGCTGACTTGTATATATACAGGTTTAGTGACAGGGTGGATTATTTTTCACTCATTCCAAAGATAATTGTTGGTAACCCCTGTAGCTCTTGTTTAAAACATTTTTCAGGAAATTTGAAGGAACTTCTTGTTTTAAAACCAATCACTTTGTTACTAGCCAACTGTCTGAGCTCATCCAAAACTCTGAAAACAAAGCAAAACAAACATAGGGCACTTTGTATCCTTATGTAATATCCTTGGTAAAGGTCAAGTGGGCAGCAGCATGGAACTTTCATTTATGTAACTTTGAAATTGGGTGGACTTCCTCTTTGGGTTCACATCTTGTAGCAGTGAAAACTGTATGACTAAGTGCTCCAGTAATAGGTAATTGATAAAAAAACAAAAAACAAAACTGTACTTCCTACTCTTGTTTTGAGTTCTTTACAAGAGTTTCTTTGGCTTGGAACCAATATTCTATCAACAGTGCAATGAATGGAGGAAGCTCTGCTTCATAGGATGTGATGGGAATAATAGTTCTCCTTTCTTTCCAAGGCAGAACAAACAGATTATCAACCAACTGCTATGTACAGCTGTTATTGTTAACTGAGATGGAATGAAATTACAGGCTCCCACCCTCCATACTGGAGCTGATCATGTCAGCAATGTGGTAGACGGCTGTTTGTTTGACCCAACCAGGCCCTATGCTAGAGAGGGTCCCTAAACAATGATGGCATAATTAAATTTACATCCAGAGTCATGCCTGCGTGTGGTGGGTTCTCTCTGTGTGGTTCACTGAGTGGCCAAATTGTCTCCAGTTGGCTTCTAAAAGAGAGAGCCAGACAGGAAGTTTGGTTTCCCATCACATCCTGTGAAGCAGAGCTTCTACCATCCAGTCTCTCAGCTCACCCTTATTTGCCACTTCATAGTGCCTGCTGTATCTTGGGTAGGCAAACGGATGCTGTCTTAAACCATGTCCTTGCCTGTTCATAATTATATAACATCTCTCTGGAAGCTATAGCAGTTGCTGACGTGGAAAACTAGGATTAGGAAGTTACTTTATTTTTAGCCATATGCCAGTCAGTGCAGTATAGCGACTTGGAGATTTGGACATGAGCCTTCCCTATATGATTAGCAAGCCTTCTACTAGTTACAGTTTAAGCACCTTTATTTTAAAGGCTGTTCTGCAGCAACACTTCTGGTTCAAGGTCATCAAACCTGGTGGTCAGGTTTTGGAGATAAAGGAAATTACATTTGTGACACCCCCACACCTTTTTATGTGCTTTGTAATGAGAAATTGGTCACATCTGAGGTGAAGGAGCTGAGGATGAGCTCAGACAGTTGGCTAGTAACAAAGTGATTAATTTTAAAACAAGAAGTTCCTTCAAATTTCCTGAAAAATGTTTTAAACAAGAGCTACAGGGGTTACCAACAATTATCTTTGGAATGAGTGAAAAATAATCCACCCTGTCACAAAACCTGTATATATCAAGCTTGCATCCATAGATGCTTCCCAAGAAAATCTCAGGATGTCATCCTCCTGCTGTGCTCAGCCTTGGTGAGGCCGCAGCTGGAGTACTGCATCCAATTCTGGGCTCCACAATTCAAGAAGGATGTCAAGAAGCTTGAGAGAGTCCAGAGGAGAGCCATGCACATGATTAGATAGCAAGAGAATAGGCCCTATGAAGAGAAGCTGAGAACCATGGGACTCTTCAGCCTGGAATAGCACAGGCTTAAGGGGGACCAGGTGGCTGCCTATAAGTACACAAGGGGTGTACATCAGGACCTGGGAGAACATCTGTTCACCAGCGCGCCCCAAGGTAAAACAAGGACCAATGGTCATAAACTCCCCCAAGACTGTTTTAGGCTGGACATATGAAAAAAATTATTTACTGCCCGAGCCCTCAAGACCTTGAATAGACTCCCTCCAGAAGTGGTTCAAGCACCTACTCTGGACTCATTCAAGAACCATTTGGATGCTTATCTTGCTGGGATCCTTTGACCCCAGCTGACATCCTGCCCCTGGGGCACAGGGTTGGACTTGATGATCCTGGAGGTCCCTTCCAGCCCTAATGTCTATGAAATCTATGAAGGGTGAGTGGATGAAAAAAGGAAAGTTGTTGCAGAAATAGAACCACAAACTTCATAGCACTGTTGTCATTTATGGGGAACTTGTATTAGTGCTGCCTGTACTATATCCAATATTGATGACCCCAGAGTGCTCAAAAACCATGAGTTGAGCTCCAAGGAGCCGGGAGATTTTTAAAAAATTTTTTTTGGGGGGGGGGGGGGGGGTATTTTTACTTGCCATTTGGTTCCTGAACTTTTAGGCCACACTTACGTAATAGATTCAAGGTTAGAAACTTTTAAAAGTGAAAACTGACATTCACAATTAATCACTTGGCTCCAGCAACTGAGGGTTTTTTTTAAAAAACATAAAATTATGACACATTCAATGAAACTGAAAAAGTTGCAAGACCACATATTTATTATGTAGAACTATTGATCCTATGTCAAGACAGTTCAGTTTATGCCCTAGAAAATTCTTGCTCTGGTCTGTGAATATAAACCTTTCTTTTATAACCAATACAGTTTTCCCTGGACACACATAATGATCCTTTACATTTTTCTAAGCTAGCCAGGATGTTTATGTTCATATTTGATTTAGGGCCTGGAAAGAGAATAAAGAGGGACTAGCTAACATTTTTAATGTAAACTATGTGGAATTCCTCTCTTGAACATTCATAGTGATATTGGTATCCAGTAAATCTGGATAAACTTCTATGGAAAATAGCTTATACTGGACATAAAGAATACTTGGATAAACTTTAATCATGACTTCAGATTACGTTCTTCTTTTTTCCATGAGGAAGACAGAAAAAAATAACAATGTAGAATATGGTTTAGCTCTGCCACTTTATAGCCTTGTTGTCTCTAGGAGCAATGTCCCTGCTAAATGTGAGTTTTCTGTTAAGCTAAATGAGAGCAGAGCTTTTCAAGACAACAGCTCCAGGTTAAGTGCACTGTGTAAATTAAAAGTCACAGGTGCTATTTCTAGGACTTACACAACAGAAATGATAGTACTACATTTAGGAAATATGAAGACCTTCTTACAGTAGCAGGGTGGGCAAAACTATAGCATATCTAGAAAAACAGTCAAGTGCCTTCACATTAAAAAGTATACTTCTGTGTATAGAACAGTGATTGCCCCTCACTTCAGGGGTTATTGTAAGCTTACACGTTTAAAATCATTGGTGTATATTACTGTAGTACAGTTTATATCCTTGGCCTTAATTATATAGTTTTATTATATAGTAGAAGACAGTAGCAGATGCCAACAAGGCTATGGCCCATTTTTGTTAGTCACTGGTACAAACAGCAGATGAATCCCAGGTGCAAGAAACCTAGAGTTTAAAAGATAAAAAATAAGTGGATGAGACACATTAGTCAATTGGAAATAGAGATAAAGGTACAAAATTAGTAGGCTGTGGTCAATTTTTAGCAATCCAATTAAATACCTGAATATGAAAATTAAGAGGTCATTGTATCAGGATCTGGGGGAACATCTGTTCACCAGAGCACCCCAGGAGATGACAACGTCCAATGGTCACAAACTCCTCCGAGACCATTTTAGGTTGGACATAAGGAAAAACTTCTTTACTGTCTGAGCCCCCAAGGCCTGGAATAGACTCCCTCCAGAGGTGATGCAAGCACCTACTCTGGACTCCTTTAAGAAGTGTTTGGATGCTTATCTTGCTTGGATCCTTTGACCCTAGCTGACTTCCTGCCCCTTGAGCAGGGGGCTGGACTCGATGATCTCCCGAGGTCCCTTACAGCCCTAATGTCTATGAAATCTATGAAATTACATCAATAAGGCCCTTGTGACCCAGAAAGTTCTGTTATAGGTAGAGTAAGCACACTGCATGATCTGGGAACTAGAGTACCACAAATAAATAAATATTGATGATTAGACATAACTTTAAGATTTATCATATACAGCTTACATAGAATGATTTGCCCTATCCCATTTCAAGGTGATCCACATTCTGCTGGGATATCTGAGCATCAGCATTTAGTGTATGTATCTAACATATCCTAATACTGCCTTCGCTTAGTGGCACCATCATGTTTGTGATTAACCTCTCAACAGCCCATATTAAAAGAAACAGAAAATTGAAGGCAGAAGCTTGAAGATGTTGCTAGGCCAATTGCACTTGGAAAGGAGCCCAGGATCATAACTTAGCTCCTGGTCTCACGACTGCATATATTAAGTTAGTCTCATTGCACTCCACTTCTATGGATAATTTATGTATTATTGAGTATAAGCACAAGTCATTGCAGGATGAAGGGCTAATGAAATCTTAAACAACTATTACAGGCACCATTTTTCCAAGCTCCTAAAATCAAAGAATTCTACTGTTAGTCAAAACTATGGAACAAAGTATCTGCTTGTTAATTTGTACACTAAACTAACCTACATTTTAGAAGTTTATTAATAGTGAAATAATTCTTCAATTTGTTTAGTCTGATGATAAAATATTATAGGTGGAATTCCTGGAATTCATAGTATAAGCAGAATTTTTCCTCCCTTAAAAAGTGACAGACTTGCAACTTAAGACAGAGTTTGAGTGTTAATTTGAATCTTACACTGTACTAACAAGAAGTCCTGTGACCATGAAAACAGTGATTTTAAGAAGGATGGAGAGTGGGAACTCCACTCATTTAGGTCTATAGCTGTGTAGTGCGGTACTTTCTAATGCCCTCTAACCATACCCAAGGGAATGTACATCAGAGTAGTTGGTACCAACACTGTGATTGTTTGTTTGCAGTATTATTAACTATACCATGTACAAAGGCCTGTCTCTTTTCTCAATTTGTGCAGGTACATGAAGGAATTATTTATTAAAGTTCGTTCAATGAGCTTTAGTTAAAGTTCCCCCACCACCATTTTGAAACGCGTGGATGCTATACACAAGGCACTGTGGGTGCTTTAATTAGAGCAGCTCTCAGAACTGCTCTAATTAAAGCACTTCCCCTTTCCCACCGCACCCTTGGAGCATGTGTAAAATTTGCCTAGTAAAAATCAGGCAAAATCTGTTGAATTGACCTGGTTGAAAAACTGACAAAATTCTTCCAGTCAAAACTTGGAATTCTGATAATTAAGTATTTTGAATAACTCCACTGGGTGGAGAACCATAAGGGGAGTCAGGGGCTCACTTTAATTCTGTTAGTTTGGTTTGCACTGCTTTGGCTCCATTTTTAAGGAACTGTTTGGTATTGGTATCACTGGTCTATGAAATACAATACACTGGTTTTCCACTCTTACTCTTGGAATACATATGTATGCATGAGAACTTTTTGATGGAGATTTTCAAAGGCACAAATGACAATTAATTGCCAAATTTATTTTGGAAGTCAACAAGGGTATGACCACTAAATGCCGTTTTATAGAATAATAAGATCATAGAAAATTAGGGTTAGATGGGACCTCAGGAGATCATCTAGTTCAACCCCCTGCTCAAAGCAAGACCATCCCCAACTACATCATCCCAGCCAAGGCTTTATCTAGCCGGGTCTTAAAAACCTCCAAGGATAGAGAGTCCACAGCCTTTCTGGGTAACCTGTTCCAGTACTTTACTACCTTCCTAGTGAGAGAGTTTTTCCTGATATGTAACCTAAACTTTCCTCACTGCAACTTGAGACCATTGCTCCTTGTTCTGTCATCTGCCACTACTGAGAACAGTCTAGCTCCATCCTCTTTCAAACCCCCCTTCAGGTAGTTGAAGGCTGCTATTAAACCCCTCCTCAGCCTTCTCTTCACATTAAATGATCTAATTTCCCTCAGCCTCTCCTCATAAGTCATGTACTCCAGCCCCATAACCATTTTCATTGGTCTCCACTGGACTCTGTCTAATTTGTCCACATCCTTTCTGTAGTGGGGGGCCCAAAACTGGACACAGTATTCCATATGTGGCCTTACAAGTGCTAAATAGAGGGGAATAATCATTTCCCTTGATTTGCTACTAATACAGCCCACTATGCTGTTAGCCTTCTTTACAACAAGGACACACTGTTGGCTCATATTCAGCTTATTGTCCACTGTAACCCCCAGGTCCTTTTCTGCAGAGCTTCTACCTAATCAGTCAGCCCCCAGCCTGTACTGGTACATGGGATTTTTCCATCCTAAGTGCAGGACTTTTCCCTTCTTATTGAATCTCATAAGATTTCTTCTGAGCCAATCCTCCAATTTGTTGAGGTCTCTCTGAATCCTAGTCCTACCCTCCACTGCACCTACTACTCCAAACAGCTTGCTCTGGGAGAGCGGGGGGGGGGGGGGGTTGGGGGCTCATACAGAGCCCCCCATGCAGCATGGAGCAGTGGGGGGCAGCGGGGATTGCCTCTCTGCCCGGCAGCACCTGGTGAGTTGGAACTTTTTTTTCAAATTGCCGGGAGCTGGGGTATGCAGGGCAGCCATTTCCAGGGCTGGGAAAATGGGTACGGGATGGTCCTGTGTGATTTGAGGATTCAGCTGAATCAATTCGGGACAGTGATCACCAAATTGAATCACTGTCCCCTGAATGAGCTGGATCTGAAGAGAATACTAGCCGCTTTACACAGGCCTACTTGGTATCATCTGAAAACTTCCTGAGGGTGTACTCCATCCCATCATCCAATTTGTTGATGAAGATATGGAACAAAACTGGCCCCAGGACTGGCCCCTGGGGCACTCCACTTGACCCTGGCTGACAACTAGACATCAAGCCATTGAGTACTACCATCTGAGCCCAATGATCCAGCCGGTTTTCTATCCACCTTACAGTCCATTCATCCAACCTGGACTTCCTTAGCTTGCTTGCAAGACTGTTGTGGGAAACTGAATCAAAAGCCTTGCTGAGTTCAAGGTATATTGTGTCCACTGCTCTTCCCACATCCACAGAGCCATTCCTCTTATCATAGAAGGGTGAATCCTTACTGACTGTTACCCCTAATTACCACCTTCTCCTTCAAGTGCTTATCAATGGATTTTTTCAGGGACTGAGGTGAGGATGATTGGTCTGTAGTTCCCCATATCCTTCTTCCCTTTCTTAAAGATGGGCACTATATTTGCTCCTTTCCAATCACCTGGGACCTCCCCTGATTGCCACAGGTTTTGGTCAGCGGCTCGGCAGTCACATTGGCCAACTCTCTCAACATCCTCAGGTGCATTCCATCTGGCCCCGAGGACTTGTGCACATCTTGCTTGTCTACATTTTCTCCACTCTTGGCTGCTCTCCCCAAAATGTGCTGCCAGGTGCAGTAATCTGGGAACTGATCTTGCCTGTGAAGACTGAGGTAAGAAAGGCTTTGAGTACTTCAGCCTTTTCCACCTCATCTGTTACTAGGTTGCCCTGGTGAATCCATGCTGACTGATCCTAATCACTTTCTTCTCCCCCAAGTGCTTAAAAATGGATTCCATGAGGACTTGCTACATGATTTTTTCCAGGGATTGAGGCATAGAAGGAAGAAGAAAATAAGATTTTGGGGGGGCTGCGTGCATGTGCCCCCCACCCCTGGCAGGTAAGTCTGTTGTAGGGAAGGGGCGGGAGAGCAGATCAAGGCCCCTGCAGTGAGGGAGGGAGTGGGGCAGAGACAGGGACAGGGGTTGGGGTGAATGGGTCCAGGGTGGGTCATGGGATGCTCGGAGCCTGGGCATCCAGGGGCATGGGGGGCCTCCCACTGCTGTGCACGCCCCCGAGAAGGAACAAGGGAAACGTACCCCCTTGCTCTGTGTGCAGGGTGGAGGCAGACTGCCGCTGTGGGCTGGGGTCTGCACCCCACCCCAGTAGTGGGGAGTGGAGGGCAGCCTGCAGCAGCAGCTCACCTTTGCCCCACACACGATACAGATCAGGGAGCACATATCCTCTGTGTCTGCCCCCAGGGGTGTAGGCAGCGGTGGGAGCCCCTCCTTCCCCCTGCACCTCTGCATGAACCACCTGGGCAGTGAGTGTCCTATGCCCTGCCCTGGGGCCCCATTCACCCCCCCACCCTCGTGGGGACCTTGATCTGCCCCCCCCCCCCCCTTCCCATCCACACATGTACTTGCTGGTTGCTGCTCTACACACGGCCGGGCCAGGCTGACTTCCCAGCCACCTGCAGGCTCCAGCTGCTTCTCTCTGTCTGTGCGCACCCCTCTCCCCGTGCTGCAGCTGCCCAGATCCCGCACCTAGGCTGCCTGCGTTTGTGGGGGCTAACCCCCATTAGCACTGGCCTTCCGCCACTTATGGTTGGAGGTGTGGTTGACTGGTCTATAGTTTCCTGGATCCTCCTTCTTCCCTTTCTTAAAGATGGGTACTATATTTGCCCTTTTCTAATCATCCAGGACCTCCCCTGATCGCCATGCATTTTCAAAGATAATAGCCAGCAAGTCTGCAATCACATTGGCCAACTCCCTCAGCACCCTTGGCAGCACTGAGTCTAGCCCCGTGGACTTGCACACATCCAGCTTTTCTAAATAGTCCCCAACCTGTTCTTTTACCACTGTTGACTGCTCACCTCTTCCCCAAACTGTGCTGCCAGGTGCAGTAGTCCAGGAGCCAACCTTGTCTGTGAAGACTGAGGCAAAAAAGCATTGAGCACTTCAGACTTTTCTGCATCCTCTGTCACTAGGTTGCCGCCCCCATTTAGTAAGGGACCTACACTTCCCTGACCTTCCTGTTATTGTTGACATACTTGTAGAAACCCTTCTTGTTACCCTTTACATTCCTTTCTAGCTGCAACTCCAACTGCAATTTGGCCTTCCTGATTTTGTCCCTGCATAATCTTATACTCCTTCCTAGTTGTTTGTCTAAGTTCCCACTTCTTGTAAGCTTCCTTTTTGTTTTTTAGCTCACTGAACAGTTCGTTGCTAAGCCATACAAGTCTTCTACCATACTTGTTAGTCTTCCTGTACAACAGGATGGTTTGTTCCTGTGCCCTCAGATGCAACAAAATCTCTACTGGACTCCTTTTGCCCTCAGACTGGCCTCCCAAGGGATCCTGCTCATCAGTTTCCTGAGTGAGTCAAGCTCTGCTTTCTGAAGTCCAGGGTCCTTACTCTACTGCTTGCCTTCCTTCCTTTCCTCAGGATCACAAACTCAATTATCCTGTGGTCACTGCTGCCTGAGTTGCCATCCACTACTGCATTCATCACCAGTTTTTTCCTATTTGTGAGCAGTAGGTTGTGCTCTTGAAATGTTTTCCTTCCATATGTGGTGTCTTATTAAGTTACTTCTGTTTTCTATCCAATGTAAGATGTTCAATGCACTTGCTATCTTAATCCCGCTGATCAGTTGTAGTGGCCTCTTCAAATAGGTCAATGCACTTTGCTGTAAAGAGAAAGTGTTTTCTATTTAAATTTTAAAATATATATATTTTCCCTGTCACTGCTGTAGCAATTTTTTGGGTGTACTAGCTTTTATGCTGTAACACTAATTTATGTATTTATTAGTTGCATTTTCCATTTTATGTACAGTACTTCTATCTCTATATAGGTACCTTTTATTATTCTCGGTTCCTAGTTGTTTTAGCCCTTAACCTTTTAAGTAACTATAATGTTCTTAAGGGAGTCCCTGGAAAGTTTTGGTTCTCCTCCTCCTTGCTTTCTCAGCTCCTTACTACAAAACTCCAAAGGTGGTATTGGTGCTCTAACACTGTGATAGAATCACTTTATGGTTTGCCTTCAATATCTCCATAAAAATATGTGAGACCTACTTTTTTTCTTTTTACAGGTTTGTTTCCCTTCTGTTTAAACAGTTTCAAAGCCTTAGTTTTATCCAGACTACCTAGAGCTGGCAAAGCAGATTAGGTCAGCCACTCCATTCCTCCGCCCCCCCTTGTTTATTTCCAGTAATGTATTTCTACTGACCTGCTTAGTCTTGCTTTAGATGTTCTAGGGTGTGTACAGAAGTGCTCCATGCACATTTTACAGCACTGTAATTTAGAGCACTTTTTATAGCACTATAAAGTTACAGTACTCTTAAATATGACAGAAGTGCAGTGTTTGGCTTGGGGCAGGGGGGCAGGCTAGGCAGTGGGGGGGGGGGTGCTCTGCAGTCTCCTGGGGCTTCTCCACTGGGCAGAAATTTGACCAGCATACAGAGTTCACTGAGGGGTACCCGATCCGTGACACCCTGCTGCTTGCTATTCTGTCCTGAGTGTAGCCGAGAACCTGGAGCGGGGCCCTGAGCTTCGATGGCACCCCAGGCAAGCCTGTGCATTCCTGCAACATGCGTCATCCAGAGGGGTATCTCTCCCTATGCTACAAGTGCCTGACCTCTGTGGCCAAGGAGGACATTGCCACTACCATTGATGGGTTTCTTTGTATGTAACAGGTCCCTGGCTGCCAAACTTGGAGGCTGCTGGCTGCTCAATAGAGTCCTTAACTGCCTCCTGCCACCCTGCATGTTGTGGGAGGAAACTCCAGCAGGCAGGGGGAAAGCTTGGCTAGCCAGAGCAGGGAGGGCCCCCCACCCCCTGTGTGGGGCCTTTGGCTCCAGGTGTGCAACCTGTGGGTGGGTGGGAGGGTGAACTGGTGCAGTCACATGTTCCCGCGGCACCCCAGATCATTCTCCCTGTGTAGGGGTTACTAGATGGGTATGGCAGGCACTCCTAGTAGGTGGACTTGGTCTCTGGTTGTGGTAGTGTGGTGCAGCTGCCTGCAGTATCCCAGGGTGCAGAGGCACAATGCCTAGCCACCCGGGCTGTGGCCCCCTCCAGGGAGGAGCTAGACATGTTCACTAGCCTGTCCTCCTCACTTGGGGCCTGATGCAAGAGTAGTTGGGATAGGTGGTGTCTTGGGCTGCCTGAGCTGCCAGGTGAGACCGTGGTCAGGGAGCACTCCAGGACCTGGCAGTGGTGCCCTGAGGGGCCCTACCCTACTGAATCCTTCTCCTTGCTGGCCTGTCACACAGGATCCAGTAACCTATCCATGCTGGAATAGATGTGGTGGGCCTTGCCAGGGTCCTTGGGGCTAGGATCTGGTCCAGCTGCCACATGAAGTGCGTGGACCTGTGGGCATCTCCAGAGTAATGATTGTGATCCATAACTTGCACCCATTGGGGCTGCAGAGTCTTGACTTCCACAAGGCACTGGCGGTTGGAGAGCTGGTGGCCACATTCCCACATGCAGTCCAACATAACCGCATAGATGTGGGTGTTTGCTTTAGTGGCCCAGCCAAACTGATCCTGGACCTCTGTGGCACCCCAGATGATGATGAGGTCTGTGGTCTCCTGCTCCATTCAGCTGGGGCCCTGGGGCACTGTCTCTGGCATTGGGGAGGCTGGCATGGAAGATGCTGCCAGGGGCCTCCAGGGGGGTAGACCAGGGCTACAGGTGCTAGTGTCATTTGGCATATGCCTGCAGGTCTGGGGCACAGTGCCCAGGAGGCAGACTCTGTACAATGTGGAGTCCAGGGATTGGGGGGAGGGAGGTAGAGCTTTGGTCTGTGGGGCCCCACATGGTCCATGGGCTTCATGTCCCAGCACTGCAGGAACAAGAAGATGCTGACACATGCCCCAGGGGTCAGGCTAGGAGTCAAGAAGCCAGCATCGGGCAGCTGAAGAGCTGCCCATGCCACATGGCTGGAGAAGCTGCCAGCCACATGACTCTGCCCCAAGCAGGAGACTAGCCCCCTGCTGATATGGCTGACTGGGCACAATTTGCACCCAGTATCAGCATCTACACATGCACTACTGCGCTTCAGTTAATGTGCTGTTTATTTAGTCCAGGGGCAGGCAATTATTTTGGGTGGAGGGCTGCTTACCCAGTTGGCAAGCTGTTGAGGGCCACATGGGTAGCCCCGCCCCTTGACAGGCGCCCCACCCCTGGTCACCATCTTGGGACCAATGTCCCAGGGCCAGCACCAGTGAGGCCCAGAGCAGGGCACAGACTGGGAGGGGTCTGTGGAGCCGGGCTGGGCTGCACCAGCAAGGAGAAGGGGGAGCTGGCCCAGCTCCATAGAGCCCCTGCCGGCTGGGACCCTGTACCCCTGCCACCATGCTTTGGGCCCTGCTGGCACTGGCCCTGTTACACTGGTGTGGGCCCTGTGCTCCCATGCATGCTCACTCCCAGTGCCCCCCAGCCCCACGGTACAGGCGGGGGGCAGTGCGTAGCCCCGACCCCCTGCTCGCTGGCAGGGAAGGAGCTGGTGCGGAGTTTGGGGAAAAGTGGCCCCTCACCTGCCCCGTTGCTGGCGCTCCCTGCTGCAGCCCATGCGGGGCTGTCCTGAGCAGGCACAGGCAGCCCCATGTGGGCTGCGAGCAGCTGCAGCTTGGGGTTCCAGCCACAGGGTGGTCAAGGGCCTGCTTTTCCCCGCGCTCATCACCAGCTTGTAACCCACTCCGGCTGCCAGCCTGGGCCCTGCGCCAGCTCCAGGCTTGCCCGTTGGGGCTGTGCCACAGCGGCAGTGGCTGTGGCCCCCCACTTTCCATGTCAGGCAGTGTTTACTGCTGCTGCCTGACCAGAGCACATACACTGGGCAGCGCAGAGGCGGTGGTGGCATTCTCACCACAGCAAGAGCTCTGGGCAGGCAGCAGCAGCAAACACTGCCCAGCACAGCAAGCAGGGGGACCACAGCTGCTGCTGCCGCGGCGCAGCCCCGACGGGCGAGCCCAGAGCCATGTGGGGCCCAGGCTGGCAGTGGGGCTGGGTTACAAGCTGGTGCTGAGCATGGGGAAAAAGTGGCCCCTCCCCTGCCTTGTGGCCAGCGCCCCATGCTGCAGCCGCTCGTAGCCCGCCTGGGGCTGCCTGTGCCTGCTCAGGACAGTCCCATTTAGGCTGTGAGCAGCTGCAGCAGGGAGTGCTGGCCACGAGGTGGACAAGAGGCCACTCTTCCCTGTGCTCCACACCAGCTCCTTCCTTGCCGTTCCCCCCACCCCTTACCTTCCCACTGAGCACCCCTGAGCTTCCTGTGCCAGTGCAGCCATGTCCTCCCAGGCCAAAGGCCCCTGTTGGGGCTTCTGGCTGATGGGGTAGGGCTGGGCAGGCCCTGCTGTTGCAGGAGCCCGCCGGGTTTCCCCTACTGCTCCTGGTTCCTGTAATTGTTTACAGGAACCAACGGCAGATGCATTTTAATTTTCAAATTTTTTTTAGGGGCCCTGTGGGCTGGATAGAATGGCCTTGTCGGCCGAATTTTACCCACCCCTGATCTAGTACCTAGCAAAATGAGTATTAGATTAATTTAATGTTCAGGGACACGCACATGTAGACAGTGACGCTTTACTGCACATTAGATTAATCTAATGTGCAATAAAGCATCTTGTGTAGATGCACCCAGTGAGTTGCAATTACAGGGTTTCTTCCTCTACTGCTACAAATAGGAGCCAGACTAGCCTAATTAAATGGACACTGGGCATCTCTACATGTGAAATTAATGTGACAATAAACTCCGGCACAAATCGCACCAGAATTTACTGCTCCCAGGCACCATGTTCATATGTGTGCCCAGGGCTACAGCACATTGAGCTGGGTCAGAGCAGCCCGAGGCTGGAAACGGGCTCAGCCTGCCAGCCTGCAGCTGCTTGGACCTGGGTCAGCATGCTGCAGAGGGGCTGGCTGAGGGATGAGGGTGCTTCAGTGCAGGGCTAGACTGCAGACAGCCCCTGCACTGAAGCACCCTCATCCCCCAACCAGATTCATCAGCATCTACACATAAATTGCTGTGCAGTAAATAACACCACCACAGGATAGTACTTGCATTTACAAGTACTAATCTGCAGTGGCCTTTAGTAGTTTACTGGGACCTAATACAGCCTCACATGTAGACACAGAAACTTTACTCTGGAGCTGATTAGGCAGCTCCTCAGTAAATGTCATGTAGACATTAAATGTCATGTAGACACTGTGAGATATTACAGTTTGGTTTGAAAAATGTTTTGTTCAGTATTCATTTATATGTTTTACTATTTTAAAACAGTGTTGAGGCATTTTTGTTTGAGTTTAAGTGCTTCTTTCCTTCCCAAGTAGTGTAGCTTTGTCCAATTGTATGAGAACCAAATGATACGACTTAACTGGTCTGTTTTCATTGTCCATTCTCAGTGATGTGTAAAGAGCATAGTGTTGAAAAGTAAATAAAGTCTTAAAATGTACTAGTGAGATGTTAGTATTCTTGTAAGGCCTTAATTTTCTTAAAATAGCATATTTATCCTGACAGAGCCCTTGTAACTGAACCTTTTCCATTTTTTTGTAATTTTGTTGTTAGTTTAAAGAAAGAAGGACAAAGGTGAAAGTGGAATATGGAGGTTTAGATTGTTGCATTTGTCTCCATGTGGTTTTGGAAGAGATCACATGCCATGAATCATCCTTTAAGATAACTCTTTGCTAAAGTGAGCAGCATATGACCACTTTTATAGCAAAATTTTAATAGTAACTTGGATGTTTTTCTAATTTGAGAGAGACACACTTTAGTCTCTGATTTAGTTAGTCTATAAGGTGTGAATCTACCCTGACTTCTTCCTACTTTTAGATTAGCCCATTTGAGCTGAAATAATACTCTAGTATGTAATGTATTATAAATATACAATGGGTACATCTACATGTGATGCTACATCACTGTAGTGACGCACTACGGCAACATAGCTCATAGATACGGTGACATACATTGGTGGGAACAAACTGTGATGCCAACACTACATCGCCATAGCAATGAGTTATCTCGCTATAACCATGTGCCACTGGAAAGGTACAGTAACAGCTGTTACTGAGTTGTCATTTAGTACTTCGTAAAGCAAGTACTAAATGACGGTGAAGTAACAACTGCACCGTGGGAGACGCATGTAGACACATCCTGTATTTACAGTATTATATCGACCATATCGTGTATTGGAAATGTTTGTACCTGTCTAGTATGATCTAATTCTTTGTGTTAAGAATAAACCATAATATCACCATGAAAACTCCTACAAGGAGTGTTTTCTCACTGGCCATGATTATTTGAGCTAGTTTTGGCAAAAGGCATTTAAGTGTTTCAAAAAGCCAGTGTAAACTATATGTAGATGAACGATTAGGTAGGTTGCATGTTTCTCTACCCATGTTGACATACTCATGTTAAATCTATTGTGGTAGATTTAAATTACATCATAATACATAATTACAAAATGCCAGCAATATGGCTAAAGATGGTGGTTTTGTGATTTAGTACTTAATGGTCCATGGCCTTTTACCTTGGATTTAGGATTCCTACATGGAGAAAGTGTCATGGCTAGTTTAGTCAAAGTAACCTGTGCGTTATCAAACCCAAGTTTGATAGAAATTTATGTGAGAACCCAAACACTTGTATACGCCAAAAGATTTGGTGATAAATTACTGTATAAGGGTCCCTCTGTTTCTGTTAATAAGCCTTATTTAGAATTACTTAAATGGTATGGCAATGTCAGGGGTTCTCCCCAAACTCCCCTTAAGGACTGGCATGGTTAAAACATACCAGTTTCTTTAGCCAATAAGGGAGTGATGTGGCTAGTGTCATGGATGAGTACACTTGGCTCTTCAGAGCAAATGCTATGTACCCATTCACAGCTGGGTTGACTATGGGGCAGCAATCGGCACAAGCCTGGGGCAAGCTTATGTGTTTGCTGCCAAAACTGCAGCATGATGCCTTAATTGCTCTGCTACTGTGGCCTAGCTGCTTACTGTATGCCAGGTCTTAAGCTATTCTGATCACTTGTAATAAAAAAAGTTTACATATTTGTCAGCAAGTTTCATGCATATATGTGTGTGTTTTTGCTTAACACATTTTTTAAGATGATTTATGTAACTCTTGCTTGTGCAAATTATTATAACATGTAGGGCAGCTACTTGCAAGCAACAGCTTGAAAAACAATTTGAAATATTCATTGCTGTTGTTGGGTTCTAAATTAAACGTAACCACTCAACAAAAAAGACCTGGGTATTTGCTTAGCTCACTGAAACCTCTGGTTAGTGCACAACATAGGAATGATCCAAAAAGAAAAACAAATGTTAGAAAATATAAAGAATGGAACAGAGAACAAACTGAAAACATAATGCTAATATCTAAATCAATGCATGGCAGAGTCAAGCAGCTACCTGGTGCCTGATGGCGGCAGCCATTTTGGGGAACCAGGTATAAAGTGGCTGCAGTTTGCTGCTGTCAGCCCGGACAGAAATACTGCCTGGCTGTACTGCAGCAGGAACATCTAGAAGGTAAAAGCAGGAGGCTCTTGGTCCTGGACATGACCTAAAACTGCACCCTGTCGGTGGCCTGGTGGGGCTCCTGGTCGCATGGAAGCCCCAGGAAATGCCAGGCCAGTTACCACCCCAGTGAAAGGCAGGTTGGTGTGCCTTAACCCCTAGCCCCCACAATTTGGTGGGTATAAAGGCCAGGCATGGCTACAGCCACCTGAGACATAGGTGGTGGAAGACTCCAGGAGAGGAATGGGGGCCAGGCACAGCTGTGGCCACCTGAGTCCACAGGGAAGGAATATCCTGGAGGGCCCTGGTTGGGGATAGTTGTATGGCCCTGGAGAGAGAGTGCAATTGTGAAGCCCCTGAAAAGGCAGGGATGTAGGTGGCTCCAAAGAGAGTAGGGTTGAATGGGAGTAGGCCTGAAGGGCAGTCCCAGGGGTCTGTTGAATATGACCAAACTGTGAGTAAGCCTGAAGGGCAGCGCAAGGGCCAGCCCCGTGAGTAGTTGAGTGTGAAGATGATGAGAAGACCCCAGGGTGGGGCATGATGTAGAGGCCCCAGAGTGGGTATAGTAGAAACCCCATGTGTGGGGAGTAGGCCAAGGTATGTTTTCAGATGCCTGAGGCCATAGTTGGGCCTGAGGCTGAATAGGGGGCTCAACCAGGAAGCTAGGGGCGAGTCCTGACCCCTATAAGTCCTTCACTGAGGGGAGGCCGAATGTGGGTCAAAAGAAAGACCTAAAGGTTGAGCTCAATAACCTGCTGCTCCAGGGAGGGAGGGAGAGTCCCTGTGAAACCCTGGAGCACCAGTTGTGATGTGGGTTACAAACATCATGTGGATGCCATCTGCAAGGCATGGGCTGCGGTGTAGGGAAGGTTTTGGAGCTCCAGATAACACCCCTGGCATTGGGGAAGGGAATGGGCAGCCTCCCTCCTAATTAAGACATGAATTATTGAACAAGGTATGGCAGGTGAGAGAGGCAGGTGGTTAGCCCACAAACAGGAGGTCAAGCCAACTCCTAATTGGCCCCAGGAAGGTTCACCTGTTACAGAAGAGATTCAATGATTTGGACATAGACACAGTTTTAAATGTTTTTTCTGGTGAGCACTCAGGGGGGCCTACCTGTGCTCCTGTGGGACATTCCATCTGCCCCACCGTTGCAGCATTCACAAGCCACATCTGGTACCTCAAGGTATGTAGAAAAGATATTTAAAGCTGTGTGTATGGCTGAATTGCTGATTCTCCGAATCAGCATCAAATCTTTAGATTCAGATTTGTCCGAATCAAATTGGGACAGTGATCTGAATCAACGAATCAAATCACTGTCCCTGATTCAGGCCAAATTCAAATTGAATACAGCCCGTTTCACACACCCCTAGTAAATAAGAAAAGATTTGCCAGAAAAAAGGTTATTGGTCTAAAGATGATAAATCAATCCCTTCTTTTCATCCCCCTGCTGCATGGCACAACTAAAGGATGTCAATAAAATAGAAAGGCAATGCATTATACGCTGTATAAATAAAACTAACCTGGGAAATTCACTACTACAGCCTATCACTGAGGCTTTGAGCCCAAATGAAAAGGAAGATATGTAGCTAACAAAAACAACCAGTTACATTAGAAAGGCTAAAAAAGTAGAGACCAAAACTATCACGTTTTGGAATATAAACTGAAGGTATTATGAATAAATTTATATTAAATCATTAGGCTCTACAAGTCTTTTTGCATCCTCTTTTGAGGCCTCTGGACATAGATACTGTGCGTCAGAAAGCTGATCGTCTCTCTCTGCTAATGGATATTGTCTGTCAGGAGACAGAGCTAGGTGGGCCTAGATGAGTGCTGTAGTACAACATCTCCTACTAGGGCTGTGTAAAGCTTCGATAGCTGATTTGATTTGGAGGAGATTCAGCCCAATTCGGGGACCAAATCTCCAAATCTGAATTGAATCAAGAGACCAAGTAAAAGCTCCAAATCAAGTCAAAGCTTCTGAATCAATTCAGAACAGCTTCGGAAAAAGATTCGGCCAATTTGGAGATTCGGCCATAGACTAAACAGGCAGCTGACAGCTGCCTCCAGCTGGTAAGTCAGTTGGAGGAGGGAAGGGGTGTTGGGGAGGGAGGGATTGAGGCTGGGAAGGTGTGTTACTCAGTGAGGGGTGCGAGGGGGGGGGTGGGATGCAGGCATGGCAGTGCTGAGAACGGGGGCTATGCCCTGCTGCTGCCCAGAGCAAGCCATGCCTGCATCATGCCACCCCCCATACACCGGCTGGGCAAGCAGCAGCAGGGCAGTCCCCCTGCAGCTCCCCCCACCAGGGCAGAATCAGGCACAGCCGGAGGAGCCATGGTAGAAGCTCACATGGCTGCACTGCCTGGCCCCATCCTCCGCCTGGCCACAGCGTCCCAGCACTTAAAAAAAAAAAAAAAAAGCTGCACACTCACTGGTTACAGGAGCAGTGATTGGGGCCTCTGGGTGCTCATGGCATAACCCCCCACCCCTGCACAGCATGGGACAGTGGGGAGCAGCCGGGATCACCCCCCCTCCGCGCTTGGCACCCGCGTGGCATGTGCCCCATAGCGCACTCGGCAGGATGCCACATGCTGCCTGAGAGCTGGGGCAGCTCCATCTGTCAGCTGGAGCTCCTGGTTCAATCCCCAGCTCTCTGATCATTCCCCCAGCTCTTCCCAGGGGGCACGGCCCCCGGATCTGTACACAGGTTTTCAGCAGGCTGCTGCTGCTGGCTGGGGAAATAGCCCAGAATTGGTGCCATCCCCAGCTGGCAACAGCAACCTGCTGTCATCCCGCATCATCCAGGGGCTTGCACCCCCCAGGAAGAGTTGGAGGAAGCAATCAGAGAGCTGGGGGAAATATTGGGGAACTGGGGAATCGAACAGGGACCTGAATGACTTCCCATCTCCCTGTTTGATTTGCCTGGGAGCTGGGGCGACTCCACATGTCAGCCCGAGCCCAGCCCCGCTCAGCCCGTGGCCCCAGACAGCACGCAGTGCCCTGCCAAGCTGCACTGCACCTATCCCATGGGGCAGCTGCCACTCAGGTACCAGGCAGGTCCCCACTGCCCCGTGCTGCACAGGAGGACTCTGCCACAAGTGCCTAGAGGCCCCAACACCACTGCTGCAGCCAGTGAGTGCAGGTCTGTCTTTTTTTTTTTTTTTTTTTTTAAGTGCCGGGACTAGGCTGGGGCCGGGCAGGGCAGCCTTGGAGGCTTCTCCCATGGCTCCCCACACCTGGGGAGAGGCAGGCACAGCCGGAGGAGCTGTGGGAGAACCTGCAGCTGCCCAGCTGTGCCTGCCTCTCCCCAGCTGATCCGAATCGCCAAATCTCTCTGAATCAGCGCTGAATCTTTCCAAAGCTGATTTGGCCAAATCAATTCAGGACAGTGATCCGAATCTCCCAATCAAATCACTGTCCTCCAAATCATCCAGATCTGAATCTGAATAGAATACTTCCCAATTCACACAGGCCTAATATCTACACCATCTTCATAGGGGTAGTTAGCCGCGATAGTCTGAAGTTAAGCAGAAGGTAGGGTAGATTTGCACCTGATAGACTAACTGAAGTAGAGATGTATTAGTCTATAAGGTACAACTACTTCACTTAGTTTATAAGTACCTTCTACTTTACATTGTCTTCATGTCATGTCTGGGAAAGCTGCCATGAAGTACATCATACCTATTAACTCCTACTTTGTGCAGGCCAACTCCTGAAAATAAGGCAAACTGGATACATTGGAGTGACCCTGAGCCACTCTTAGATTCCAGGTCTTCAGCCTGTTTTTTGGTTGGTGTTTATGGCTGTTCTAAAGTAGCTACATTGCCTCTTTTCCAGGGCAAGTGGGCATGGCTCACTTTAACAGTGGTCTCAAACATGGCTTAGAGGTGGTATAGACAAGTCTTTGAAAAAAATATATTACTTTTCTGAGCTTTCTGGAAAACTAATTATATTAAAAACAATGTTATGTTTCTTTGTATTTCCTAGAGCTAAAATAGCATTTTGTGGAGTTGGGTGGGGAATGTTATAAAACTGTGTCAGCACAGGATGCAATTATAGGTAGATATATTAAATATAAACGATTTTGGATAGGCACGAGGGAAACAGCTGGAATTCCTGTTTTCTAATGCTGCTTTCACAACATTACCTAAACAGCAGCCTGTAATGGCAAAGGCAAGTTGTCATATGTAAATTTACCTCAATTTTATATTAATAAATTCAGACAGCTCAAAGGAAATGAGGGGACAAAAGAAAATTATTGGAAAAAAACAGTGATAAGGGGACCCTACCTGCCACACACACAGGGGATCCCGAATGCTTGTGACAGAGATGGATTATAATAGGCTTGCTCACATAACCATCACAGCAGTAGCCTGACTTATTTTTAATGGGATCAGTGATGGAATAAAGTACTCTTTACCATGAATAAGAATATCACTGTCTTGAGCCCTATTGATAGATATTTTTTTCTTTTCTCTCTCCCACTCCTTTGAAAATAACCTTTAAAATATTTGCTATTGCCCAGCACCTCTGCTGGTTCATCCCAAATACTGCTGTTGATGTTTTTGGAACCCTGCAAAGTTTGAGTTTCTCTTTGCACAGATGTCTTGTTACAGTGTCACTCTAGTGTGCTTGGACATCTTGACTGCATTCAAATCTAGTCATGTGATAACATTCAGAGACAGCTGTCTCCACATGCACATCTGAAGTGTTAAATGTGCATTGTCCTCATTGAGAAGCTGTTTGGGTTCATTTAACTCCTTGTATCCATGAGAGTTGTCGGTGTCTACCAAAATAATTTTAAAAGCTGCTTGTACCAACAAAGACCGAGAGCTCAATCCTACAAATATTTACATAAGATTATGTGCAATCTGCCCCACTAACTTCCCACACATGCACATGCAAATTTATGCGGGACTGAAGTCTGAGAATAGAAAAAAATGGCCTTTTTGAACCAGGTTTTACAATGTGCTTGAGGGAGAGAGTCTGTGTTTAAAACTAACACATTGTGAATTCAGTAGGTTTTCATAATAAGGAAGGAGACTGAACAGGACTGAAGTAGACTTTATCCTTTTCTTTAGGAGGTGGCTTGTTCATGTATTTGTGGGCAGAAGAAAATAGGGAAAGCTTTTGTCCAGGGAAATGCTTATAAACACTGGCCTGAAACATATAGATAGGCCCTGATCCTGAAAAGTCTTATGCATGTATACAGATTGCACAGGCCTAGCAAGGACCTGTGCATGTGACTTGAGTTACACATGTATGTGTTGTCCACATCATGGCTGCAGGTACAATTAAATATTAACGAATTATTAGCTTCAGTGCATCAATTTCTCCACATGGCTTTTGATGCAAAGACTAAAATGTTAAAATAAAATTCAGTTTCTTCTGAGCTGGCACTGCAATGTACAGCTTGCATATCCTAGTGCTCTCTCACAGTTTGGGGAGGCAATGACATGTAAGTTCTAACTGTGGCACTGTTTTCACATTATGGTGCATTGCAACCGTTTGTTTTGGTCCCCTGGTTTGGGTTACCAGTAGCACTGCTCAGCAATTTTCCAATAGAGCACTTGTCCACTGGGGAAATGGGAATTTGACAGAACCACCACCATTCTCCCAGAAAAACTCAACAGAAACCAGGCAGGCTGCTGGATTCCCTAGGCCCCATGGCTTCCCATTTTCCATCAAAGCACACCTGGGTGACCTCAGAGCTGCTTTTTTGACTTGTTGGCCAAGTAACTAGAGAGGCTGAGGAACCTAGAAGCCCAGGAAACAGATTTTGTTCCTGAAGCACAAGGAAACAATCATGTAGAATCTCAGTTTTGGGAAGAATTTTGAAGCTTTAACTTTTCCGCCCAATTTGGGACAGAAATAAATTAATAAATCCCAAATTGCAGGTGTTTTGCAGGGCAGAAATTCCATATTCCATCCAACCCCCATACCACTTTCCTTCCTTCTTGTGCTTTCTTATGCCGCTTACACATTTTTTATGAGACAAAGAGTGTTGGTGTCTGTTGTACCCCAGAGTGGCTGAGCAAGACAGAACTGTAAGCAACACCACATATATTTGATGCCAACATCATGTGTCTGAGCCTCTATTTACTTTCTAATTTTCCTTGACATTTTGCATTTTACATTAGGAAGGAGTAAAACAGAAGCTTATACAGTAAAAGCTTTGTTATCTGGCATCCCTGGGGTAAGGGGAATTGCCGGTTATGTAAAAACTCTGGTTATCTGAAATAACCTGGCAGGGTTTTCAGATAACATGGTGCAGGGCAGGGAGGTGGCCACACGTGCAGTGGTGGCAGCACAGAGTGATGGGTGGCTGCAGCGATGGCTGCATGCGAGCTTTCCCCTGTCTCCCCCCCGCCCCCTGCGGCCAGCTGGAGGAGCTTGTGGGGAGGGGATGGCGGCAGCTGCATATGGGACGGTGGCAGCACAGGGTGGTGGGTGAAGGTGGCAGCTGCCATGTGCAAGCTTCTCTCCCCCGTCCTCCCACCCCGTGTCCAGCCGGTCAGTCAGAAACTCCAGTTAAGAGAGTATTTCAGTTGGGGAAGTACCGGATAACAGAGATTTTACTGTACCTGGTTGCAAAATCGGAGCCAAGTTGTTTGCAATGGCCATGAAATGAGGAAATATACTCAAAGCATGCTGTTAATTTTACTTATACAGTGTTTACATCACACCTCTCAGATGGTTTAATATTCAGGGCCATCATTCACCTTAGTCCCAAAGTTACCTGGATTCTCAAAAATGTGGAGCCCTTTCACTTTGATTGTTGAAAGCCATACACCTCGGAAATACCTAATCATAGAACAGAAGAAGGGTTCGTCACACTGAAGGAAGAGTCTATCAGGATCTCAGATTTCCTACTTCCATAACTTTTCTCTCTTTCATTTGTGGGGATTGTCACACAGTGTTGGGGTCCTTCTTGGCTTAGGTAGAGTGAGGTAAGCACCTGCAAAAGTATGAGCACAGTTTTGGAGGTCCTTTGATTCTGGAAGTCTAACACAAGGAAATGACTATTAAAAACCACACTAGTTGGTGCATATGGCAGATGTGAAACACCAGGTAACCAGTAGGGTCTTTGGAGCCCCTTGTTGTCCATGCAGACTTTCAATCCAGTGTGTAAACCAATTGGGGATATTTAATATTTCCTCACTCAGGACAATGACTTGTTTAATTTGCATGTCTATTTTGCACTGCCTGTTTCCTTCCCCCTCCCCTTTTTTTTTTTTGGAAGGGCTATACACATGAATGTACATATACATGCACATAGGCTGCAAATTAGTGAGACTAACTGCCAGGTCATTCATTATTCATTACTCTCTGTGGTTTATAAGGCTTTTGATAAGTCAGGCAAATTGCAGGTTGTCCCCTTCACTCTGCAATAACAGATTAATTCTTTCTGGGAGCAAAAGAAGGAAGAGTAACTAAGTGAAAATTCCTTTCCTGGGCTGCCCTTGGAGGAACATCACCGTAAGCTAGAAAGCAAAATCTAGCCGGCAGCAATTCTGCGTGAGAATGTTGTAAACTTTTCTATTATATTTTAAGAGGCAGTCCACCGACTTTGATCACTTTGAGGAAAAGAATCTAGAGCGTGTAAATGTGGCTCTGAACTGCCAGGCTGAAGTTACTATAGTGTGGAATAACCAGACTGTCTTGGGCACAGGAAACGCATTTGCTATGTTGTCCCCAAGTTGAGGTTAAATAAACATGTGTCCCTGATAAGGCTGCTGCTTTGGACGAGATCAAAGCTCCGCATAAGCATTAATGTGTGGAGGATTTTTTTCCCCCAACCTTTGTGAGGAGCCGCTCTGAGCCTTTGTTGGGGAGAGTAGCATATAAATAGAATGAATGAATGAATAAGTAAAAAGAAAAGTTTTTGACGTATATTACCCAATACAAAGATATGTTTCTCTTTTAAATTGGGGAACGTGCATGTTTTTGGGTATCTGGCATTTATATTCAGTCCATTCATATTCCTAACTATTCTGGGCTATGGAGTAGAGACAGGGCAAGGAGACTATTTATCTTTCTGGTGTGGCATCTGGAGCCGGCTTTTGTATTAACTACTGAAACAAAGAAGCGTTTCACATGCAGCAATGGGTATGTCAAAACTCAAAAGATTTCACAACTGTTGAACAGGGCTACTTTCTTTGTGCTACTTAAACAGAATGTTTCATCCAAAGCAAATAACACTTTTACTTGGAGGCACTCGGAATC
Organism: Alligator mississippiensis; assembly: GCF_030867095.1. Lineage (NCBI taxonomy): Eukaryota > Metazoa > Chordata > Crocodylia > Alligatoridae > Alligator > Alligator mississippiensis. The sequence continues at coordinate 51,961,234 of NC_081832.1, forward strand.
GTAAATAATAAAGGAATGTATCAAAGGATTCAATTCAGTGCTATACAGAGCATTCCTGTAAGGCATAGCCACACTTAAAGTACCAAAGCAGTGATCTTAGGTAGTGGCTTTTCAGTTACTGTTACTTCAGCCTTAATATATGCAAGTTATAATCATGTAAGTGTACTCTGGGTCCTAGACTGCAGAAGTGCCAGGTGACACACACTGCCTATTTAGACCTAGTGCATTTTAAGGGTGCATTACATTGGCCTTCTGCTTTGATATGTATTTAACCCGAAGTCAACTGTGGTAGAGTAAAACTGAAACTGTCTGCAAAGGTGGGGAAAAGTCCTTTGCAATATTAGAGCTGTTGAATTTGTTTATTACAGCAGAACTTAAGACTGGGACTTCTTTGTGTAATGCACTTCATGGGCTATAGAGCACACCCTGATATGCAGCAGACACCTACTACAGCAGGTTAGATAGACCTGTTAGATACCTGTAAAAATCCTAGCTTCAAACTAATTTAATTGTAGCCTCTACTATTCAGAAGCTTGTCATAGTGAATGAAATCATCACACCTGGATAATTTCAATGCAAAAGGTAGGCTCTGTCCCAGTATGAATCTTCTTGGCAAGTTTTGAAGTGGGGAATCAGGTCTTTGCTTGAATGGAAGGTGATGCTGTGTGTATCTAAATAAAGGCAGCATGATTTCTCAGAATTGTTGGATACCCACTGAAGTAAGTAGGTATCTAGGGGCTCACCCCTTCAAAAAATCAGGTGAGAGGCTTAAGGGCATGACATTCAAGTCTGTCTTTTATCTACAGGGTTTACCCAAGGATTCCCAGGAACCTTCTTGTGTAGCTTGGAACAGTCTTGGAACAGTGGTAGATCCAGAATCTTACCTGCCAAACTTCAAAGCCTTTTTTGTTATATTGCTCTAAATGTATGCACTTAATTTTGCAAGTGTAAATAAAGCAGGTGTAGCAAATCTACCTATGTAAAGAATTCTAAGATCTTTGGATAAAATAAGACCTATACTTTTAAGATAGTAGCACCAAAGAACAGAGAGACTGAGACTTGATGAGGAAGGGTAATGGATAGTGGCATAATGGATAAACACTGTCCTTGGAACCAAAAGCAAATTTTGACTCTAGCGTTTGAACTTTCTGTTCTTCAGTTACTATCTCTGTGAACTCTGGTATGCAAAATAGTTCCATTTTACAAAGTTCTTTGAGATGGGACAACTAAGTACTGTGTGAAGGCAAAATACTACTCACATTTTACTAATAGGAATATGACGTACAGGCTGGCTGAGTTTCTTCTTGATTAGTTGAATCAGGAGCAAATCACATAACCTTTGTTTACATAGGAGTTGCCACAATAGTCAGATCTATGGCACATCTACTCTAGTACCCTGTTTCTAGCAGTGGCCAGTAATCTGTACTTTCAGAAAAGGTGCAAGAATTTCTTTAGCAGTCAGATATGGTTTATGACTCCCTATAAAGTGCATCCCTATAAAATGAGCCTTGGCTCATGAAAGCTTATGTTTTATATATATCTTTGATTTAGTTAGCCAGTAACATGCATCTCTCCCTATGGGCTAGGGACAGATATTCAAAAAGCCGAAGCCTGAATTGATTCAACCTTTGCAGGTTAATTTAACCTGCCTAGGCTGAACCGGTGTGTAACAGGACAAACGTTCTCTCTGGACTGAGGCCATTCAGGCACATGCCTGCAGTTGCTCAGGTCAGGTGCAAGGGGGCGGGAATCTGTGCTGGGGGCATGGCCAGTCCAGGCTGAACTGGCCAGAGAGGGGTTTAATTCCCCCCTCCCTCTCTATCCCACTGGCAGGGAGCTGGGTCTGCTGGGCGCTCCCCCCTTGCTGCTGCAGCCACGGGGCACCATGGCCCCTGACACAGAGGGGGGCAGGGAGGAGAGTTAGTCTCCCCTCTACCCCCATTGGCAGCCAGGTCTGCCTGTCCTCACTGTTGCACTTGCTCCCTGCTGTCCCCCTGCTGTACACATAAAGCAGTTTAAGTGATCAGAAACTGGTTTAAACCTGTAATAGAACAGACATTCACTGCACATAACCCAGTTTGAAAATGGCTGAAACCGATTTGAGATAAACCTGGCTGAATATCAGATTTAACTGATTTGGGTCAATTCAGTTTATACAATGTCTGTCCCAGACCCCTTGCTGGTTTGAGTTAAACCAGAAACCCTCAGCATCCCAGCATGCTCTCTTGGCTGGGCAAGGTTTGTGTGTGTCCCTAGCCATGAAGTCTTATTCTATCCCCCAATAGTTTGAGACTGGTTTAAGCCATGAAGCATGAGAATTCATATCCCTCTCAATTTTTATTTTTTTTAGCATGTATTATCATGAATCTGGCTATCAAGGTGAATCATAGTCAGGTTGCTCCTTAAAAAGATACTCTTTGTCCGAAATAGGCAAAGGAGACATCTCATGACAAATGATGAAATTATAGTCTATGTCTGAGGTGGCAGAAAACTGCTTCATGATTAAGTCTTTAACTTCCTAATCGTAAAGGGATAGTAAGAATTGTGTGTTCTGCTTAATTGTGGCATTACCCATCTCGTGGATGGACAATAGACCAAGCTTATTTTAATATTCATGTAGCACTGTACATTTCATATTTTATACCCACGCAATTTGGGTAAGCAGATCTTGTAATTATTAATTATTTCACTTCTAAAAAGATATATCCAAAAATAATTGGAACGATTTAAAAAACCCTGTATGCATAAACCACAGTGATGGCCTTTGGCAGTGTATTGTGTTGCCATATGGCACCAGGAAAGTGGGAGGGAGTGGGATGGGGAGAGCAGGATGTAGAGTCCAGATAGGGCTTTCCCTGAAACTTCAAATTTCAGGAAGGCCCAGAGCACTCCCAGAATGCCCTGTGGGGCTGGGAAGAGGGGTGATGCCTTATATAATTTGTTTTGTTTGATCCTCTGCAGTGGTACAGACTGACTCCAAAAGGAGACACAGGGAGGCTCGTGAATGCTGAGATGGTGGGGTGGATGGAGCGTCCCACAGGAGCATGGGGAGGGGTTCCCACATGCTCGGAGATGGATCCAGAAGTGGACTGGAAGTACTTTACTGGGGCAGCGCGGAGCAAGCGGCAGCGAGAAGATCCCTGAGAAGATCCCCGTGCAGCTCCTCCGTTCCTTGCAGTGCCTCAGAAAACAGCATCACAGGGAACTCCCTGCAGGGAACAGCTGCCGCCCAGCTTCCCTCCCCCATGATTCAGCACTGCAGGGAGTGGAGGAGCCGTCCAGAAAATCTCCTTGCTGCCGCTCACCCCGTGAGTTTCCTGCAGCATTGTTCCCTGAAGTGCTGCAGGGAGCAGAGGAGCTGTGCAGGGATCTTCTCAAGGATCTTCTCACCACTGTTTGCCCTGCACTGTCCTGCTGAAGTGCCTCTTGCGTGCAGGGCTGCACTCCTCAAAGAGTGGCAAAGCACGCAGCTGCCATACTCTGCCACTCTACTTCCTTCCCCCGGGTGCCTCTACAGCCCAGTGGGCACAATCTTCCCAGCCATGCCAGATCGTGCCCGCCAGGCTGCAGAAGCACCCGGGAGAGGGAAGCAGAGTGGCAGGGAACAGTGGACACTTGCTGCTTCTCGCTCCACCCTGCTTCCCTGCCCCGGGTGCCTCTGCAACCTGGTGGTTGCGATCCAATGCAGTTGGGAAGAGCGGGGCCACTCAGAGAGGCTGCAAGCTCCATGCTGCAAACAGTGGCACGCACAGCGGGCAGGTCACCAAGGCACTGCGGGGTAAGCACCTTCTCCACATGGCCCCACTCTTCCCAGCCACACCAGATCATGCCCACCAGGCTGCAGAGGCACCCCAGGCAGGGAAGCAGAGTGGCAGGGAACAGTGGCTGCTCACCATGCCAATCATTGAGGAGTGTGGCCCTGCACCGCTCCCATTACTGCAGCTCTGTGTGCAGGAGGCAAGTCTCGGGCAGCACGAGGCCAGCAGTGGTGTTCCCCGGTGTTCCCTGCCTCCCTGTTTCCCTGCCCCTGAGCCTCTGTGGTCTGGCAGGCATGACCCGGTGCAGCAGGGCCACGTGGGGATCTCCGTGCCGCTGTGAGCTCTGTGCTGCCCTGGCAACATGCCTCCTTCATGCCAAGCTGCAGTGAGGGCAGTGGTGCCGGAGCTTGCAGCCTTCCCCTGTCCCGTGTATAGATCTGGGGGGGTGCCCCTTGGAAGTGTATGCAGCAGCAGAGAGCCAGCCCTCACCCCCCCAATGAGCCAACCAAGGCTCCATCCTGCTTCCCACTGGGGCCCTGCAGCAGCATACTGCAGCCCCGGGCCCCAAGCTCCCCCTGGCTGGGCAGCAGCCCCAGCCCTGCCCACCTCCCTCCCTACAGGGACTTCAGTCTCCTTCTTCCCACCCCCCACTTACCTGCCGGAGCTGCCCTAAGGCTGTCTGGGGCCATATGCATGTGCTGTACATGCATGTGGCACCCCCTGTCTCACCACCTTCCTTCCACTTCCTCCCAGCTCCCTGCAGGCTGAAACACTGCCAGCCTGCAGGGAGCTCATAGCTGGCAGACTTTGTTATAAAGGAGCTTCGCTCCCAGTTACTCCTCGACTTACAATGTTTCGAGTTACAATGTTTTGCACTTACAGCATTTATAAATTGACACCCTGTTTCAACTTTCTGACATCAGTTTTGACTTTACAACACTTGATCTGACACAGCACCACATCAGCGAACAAGTCCACTGTGTCGCCCATCTCCCTGAAGAACATCTGTCCAAACATCCTTGGACACTTTCTTTAAGAAAGCAGACAAGACTCCAGAAAAATCTACAGCCAAGACTCCTGAGAAGACTCCAGCCAAGAACCCTTCAAAAAGTCCAACCAAGAGCCCTTCAAAAAATCCAGCAAAGTCACCTCAAAGAAGTCCTTCCAAATCAATATGATTGCTAGTTACAGTATAAATACATTAATACCTATATTACTCATCTATAATTGATTGAGTACAAAATTCTGGCTTATTTTTGGTGAAAATTGGGTATTAGGCCTTGGTTCAGGAATCAATCCCGCATTTACAACATTGTTTCCTATGGGAAAATTGGTTCCGAGTTACAACTTTTCGACTTAAGACACGGCTTTCAAGAGCCAGTTGTGTCATAAGTCTGAGGACTGCCTGTATTACTGTATTTCTGTAGAAAGCTTGTGTAATTAAACAGCAGTTGGTGACTACAGAGTATTACGGTTAAATAGCAGTCCTGTGCAGAATATTTACTAAAAATTATCTGAGACATTAATTACATCTTAGGCTGCTGAAATGAAGTAGACTTTGTTTCCTTCACAAGACTTTGGGGTTTTCTTTTATACAGATCATTGGCTAAGGGAGGTGGGGTGGGGGGGAACAAAGGCTGGCCGAGGTGATCTGTGGGATCTCTGGTAGATATATTTACATGGGAAATATTTTAGTGACGTTGCATGCAAAATATGCGGGGGGGTTGGCTTTTAATGAGACGTGACTCCATTTACTGGCACAGTGCCTGTCTGAAATAGCTTGAGTAACTTTCAGAACAATTTCTACAATTTTGGTTAAGTATGAAGTGAGAGAAAAGGAGGGAGAAGTTTTTGTTGGTTTATGAAATGGTTAATTTTGTTGATGAAATAGCTTGTGAATTTGTTTAAAGTGAGCCACTCCAAGATGATGTGCTGGACTATCTTTCACCATATTTGGATAATCTAGGAGTCCAGGATCAACCTGGAATGTTTCTGATTTGGAGCTACTGTGAAGACAGTAATATGTAAATGTGTTGGCAGTGGTGGTTGGAGAGTACGATTTTGATCAATCTAATGCTGCTCTTAATCAAAATAAATGCATGTCAGGCATTTAACTGAAAAGACTTATAAGAGTATGCCCAGGTTTTAGAGTCTTTCTTCCCATTCTGATGACAGGACAGAGAGCAAGAGAGCAAAAAGCGGTATAGCTTGTAGATATGGGCTACAAGAGAGGAAAAGTCCAACAATCGAGGGAGAAGGTCAAGACTGCCAGGATCATTCTGTTATGAATGTGAGAACTTGTCTATACCTTCCAGTGTAGCTCTCTGTCATGGAGAACTACGCGTCCCTACAAGCCAACATCGGCACCCAGGGTGGATGACTGGAGACCCTATGGGTTAAAATCCATGGGGAACACAGCACAGGGGATACAATGGTGACAGCCTACTACAGACTTCCCTCCCAGGCTCAAGAGACTGACCAGGAGTTCACCAGGGAATTGGCTGAGGCCACATGCTCCTGGTCCATGGTTGTCATGGGAGACTTCAACTATCTGGACATCTCGTGGGAAGAGCGCTTGGTCAAATCCAAACGGTCGCAAATCTTCCTCATGTGCATGGATGAGCTCTATCTGACTCAAGAAGTCTACAGGCCAACAAGAAGCAAAGTGCTGCTCGATCTGGTACTGGCAACCAGGGATGACCTAATTGGTGACCTAACGATCGAAGGAAAGCTGGATGACAGCTACCACGAGCTAATCACCTTCACCATGTGCTGAAAAACTGTCAAGTCAGTCAGCAGTACAGAGGTCCTTAACTTCAGGAGGGCTAACTTTGACAAGCTCGGGTGACTTGTTGGTGAGGCCCTAAGGGACCACGACCCCAAGGGGAGGGGATTCCAGGAAGAGTGGCTGCTCCTCAAGGGAGCGATCCTAGATGCACAAGCTAAGGCTATTCTGTCTTGGAGGAAAGACAGCAAGAGGGCACAGAAGCCCCCTTGACTCAACAAGGAACTAGCAGTCCTCCTGCGTCTAAAAAGACAGACCTACAAAGGATGGAGGACTGGATCCACCTCCAAGGAGGAATACTCTACACTGTTCCAGACTTGCAGGGAGCTAACCAGGAAAGCCAAGGCTACGATGGAACTCCAACTAGCTACAAGTATCAAGGACAATAAAAAGTCCTTTTTTAGATATGTGGGGAGCCGGAGGAAAAGCAAGGGCAACATTGGACCCCTGGCTAAACCAGAAGGGAGAACTGATGACTGACACCCAGGAAAAAGCCAACTTACTAAATGGGTACTTTGCATCGATCTTTCGCAAGTCCCATGGGATGCCCCTGCCTATTACAGGACAGGGATGCCTAAGTGAAGGTGGTTCCTTGCCCTCCATCAATGCTGACCTCGTGAAGGAACACCTTGAGAGGCTGGATACCTTCAAGTCAGTCGGCCCTGACAATTTACACCCCAGAATACTCAAGGAGCTGGCCTGCGTCATAGCTCAACCCCTGGCACAGATCTTTGAGAGATCCTGGCGCTGTGGTGAAGTGCCTGATGATTGGAAGAAGGCCAATGTGGTGCCTATCATCAAGAAAGTGGATCCGGCAAACTACAGGCCCATCAGCCTGACCTCTATCCCAGGGAAGGTCTTAGAAAAGATTATCAAAGAGGCCATTCTTAACGGACTGGCCAATGGCAACACCCTGAGGGATAGCCATTATGGGTTTTTGCAGGTAGGTTGTGCTTGACCAATCTCATTTCCTTCTACGACCAGGTGACCTATCACCTGGACAAGGGGAAGAGATTGATGCCATATATCTTGACTTTAAAAAAGTCTTCAATCTGGTATCCCATGATCACCTTTGGCAAAACTGACCAACTGCGACCTTGGGTCCACCATGATCTGCTGGCTGGGGAATGGGCTCTGTGGTCAAACCCAGAAGGTGGTGGTTGACAGAAGTCAATTGTCATGGTGCCCTGTGACCAGTGGGGTCTCTCAAGCCTCTGTCCTTGGACCTATTTTGTTCAACCTCTTCGATAATGATGTAGACACTGGAGTCAGAAGCACACTGGCCAAGTTAGCCGATGATACCAAACTTTGGGGTAAAGCATCCACACCTGAGGACAGGGGGGTAATCCAGGCTGACCTTGATAGGCTCAGGAAATGGGCAGATGAGAACCTGATGGTGTTTAACACCAAAAAATGCAGGGTTCTCCACCTTGTGAAGAAAAACCTTCAGCATGTCTATAGGCTCAGCAGTGCTACACTGACCTGCACTATAGACGAGAGGGACTTGGGGGTCAGGACTGACCACAAGATGAACATGAGCCTGCAATGTGATGCTGCGGCTAGTAAAGCGAGCAAAACTTTGGCTTGCATCCATAGATGCTTCTCAAGCAAATCCCAGGACGTCATTCTCCCATTGTACTCAGTCTTGGTGAGGCTGCAGCTGGAGTACTACGTCCAGTTTTGGGCTCCACAATTCAAAAAGGATGTGGAGAAGCTTGAGAGAGTCCAGAGGAGAGCCACGGGCATGATCAGAGGTCAGGAAAACAGACCTTATGACAAGAGGCTGAGAGCTATGGGACTCTTCAGCCTGGAAAAGCGCAGGCTCAGGGGTGATCTGATGGCCACCTATAAGTTTATAAGGGGTGTTCACCAAGATTTGGGGGAACATTTGTTCACCAGAGCACCCCAAGGGATGACAAGGTCAAATGGTTATAAACTCCTGCAAAACCGTTTCAGGCTCGACATAAGGAAGAACTTCTTTACTGTCCGAGCTCCCAAGGTCTGGAATGGCCTGCCGCTGGAGGTGGTTCAAGCACCTACTTTGAACCCCTTCAAGAGAAACCTGGATGTTTTTCTTGCTTGGGATCCTATGAGCCCAGCTGACTTCCTGCCCCTGGGGCAGGGGGCTGGACTCGATGATCTTCCGAGGTCCCTTCCAACCCGAATGTCTATGAAATCTATGAGAATCTTTCCAACCATCTTTTCCCTCCATCCCAGGGAGTTACTTTAGCATTGAGCTGTTGTGATATATTGGTCAAGTACCTATGGAGTAATAGAAATAGATGAGTTTGCTATACAGAACTGTGACACGTAGGAGAACAGGGTATTTATGTACTTACTATCTCACCCTCCCATCCTGGCTCTCAGTTCAGGGCTTTTGCTTTATCATGGTACTACCTAAAGGCCTCATCCAAATTTGACGACCAATTATGTTAGTCATTATACAGCCCCTGTCTCAAAGAACTTGGAAATCTGAGGTTGTGATGCTACAACACAGGATCCCTGTATGTACACCAAATCCTGTTCAATTCAGTTGTGGTCTGTGTGGGTACAGAAATCTACCTATGTCCATTGTATTATGGGAATGGCATTTCCCTAGGCAAAACTGCAAAAGACGGCAGAATACAAGGTCAACTTCAAAGACCTTCTGAAGCCCTTAACTCCAAAGTTGCAGCTGTCTCATATTGAGTCTATTTTAAATTAATGCTCTCCCTGTCTACTTTCTCTTGATCAGTTATCTATATAATGCCATGAGGCCTGTGTTCAAGAGCACCATAACGATTTTTTACTACTCAAAATAACTGACATGAGAAATGATAACATTTTAGAGCTATCTCATCACTTTCTATCTCAGTAAGTCTAATCATTTTCTGGCAAATGTTCAAGGGAAAAATAGAGTGGGAGAGACTGTATGATAGAGTCAGAGTATTTATTTCATATGGAAGCTCTACATACATACATTATCCCCAGTTTAAAATAACCTATTCTGTGTTTTTAACCCAAGCATGTAGTTGAAAATTCAATCAGTGTAGGGTGTATACTTTCTACATTGTGCTGGGTGGGTCTGTTACTTGGCAGGCAAGTTTCTCGCCTAATCACTGTTGGATGCCCCAAATCAGATTTATATAATCTTATTTGTATCACGTGTGTCCAGCGAATCAAGGGCATAGTAACAAACAGCTCCTTCGCAGGTTGTACACAATTACTGATTTAAGAAACAGTTGCACTAAAATTGGATCTAACTCCTTTTAAAAGCTATGTAAGTCAAGAAATGCCAAATTTTGAAGTACATCTTTACTACAGGGAGAGAAAAATGTAATTTTAATTGATCAAATCTTATATTGCAATTTTAATAAAACATAAAAGTTGGGGATGGTGGGTGAAAGACTGGATAGAAGCATGTGTGACTACTTCTCAAATCTTCATTTAAAAATCAAACCAAACCCAGAAGAAATTTTTATTTTCAGCTGAAATTATTTGTTTATCAATTTCATTCTGTTTTATTTATACGAGTCTTTACCAGCATACATTATAAGTTTCCAACGGGAAGTGCATATACATCATAAGGTGATTTTCTAGGCAAATTTAGCCTAGCCTAGTTTTGTAATCTGGAATGGTTCATAGAGTTTGGGAAAGTATAACTTTGAGAACGAGTGAAGCATCTCATCTTCTATAAGTCTCTGATTTTCTTTTTTTTTTTCTTTGTTTTTTAGTGTAACCTCTAAAGATGCCAGGTTAGTTTTGATTTAAAGTAAATCTCAAATCTCAAAGAAATCTAATTTAAATGTATTTAAGGTATGTTTTTTGAGACCAGGCTGCATGACTAACACTACTGTACCTTGTTGATCTCTGTATCCATAAAGGTTGTTCCAAAATATAAAGATTGTTCAAATTTTTTCATACAAACTTAAAATATAGCATGATTTAATTTGGCTCTAAAAATCAACTTGAACTGAGTTTCAGAACAATTCCAGAACAGAAAAAAATGTGTTTTCAGGTCAGCTGCTTGAATCTCTTCCCTAAATATCAGGTTTGTTAATTATAACATTTTGTGTTATTAAAAATATAAAACAAAAGCTAATTTTAAAAAACCACCTACACCAAATGCAGGGAAACTTGTGACCAGTCACAAAGTTCATGTTTTTTGCTGTCAGATGCATTTCACAACTGAATGTGCATACTTCAGACCACAAACTATTTTTTGTCTAGACAAAATCCATATAAGCAAAATACAATCAGAGTTCTTGAACATTTCATAAAAACTGCCATGTCAAGGGGCTAATTACAACACAATAGTCCCATTGCATGGCTTAGTCTGGTGGTTTAATGGACCTGAATTGGGTTTTAAAATTTTGCTATATTTCATGAAACATCCAAGGAGTTCTTTCTGACACCGAGGTTTTCTGTTCCTTGTGGGCTGCATGCTCCAGCAGTGCTTTATTGCAAGCGTGTGTGGAGATACTGGCATGTTGCTGGATTCCCTGATAACATACTAGATTTTTGTCAAGTAGGCAAGACCTAAACAGTGGTTTACTGAAAAAAAAATCATCAAAATAACATTAGAAAATGCTAGCGCTCAAATGTTAATCAGCAAAGCAGGAAACACCTCGGGAAGCATGACCTTTATGATGAGTCTTCACTGCAGTATTAGCCCAGATGATTAGCACTCCCATTTGTTTAGCCTGATTGTGAGCATACCCTCATTGTTGTTCTCACTGTTTCTGTGCTCAATCTTGTGCGTCCTGGGGCATATCCCAAGGGTTTTTTTGTTGCTTAGATGCTCTGATTCTTTCCCTGACAGTTTTGTAGGAGGACCTGTCATTTGAAGGGGAATTTTGTGAAGATTTGGAGTCATCAGGACCTAACTGAAGTTAAAAAGAGCTCTAACCTGTATCCTCAGGCGTATCAGTTAGTCCAGGTTTAAAGTACTTCCACGCTAAGTAAAATTTTTGCATATGGATGGTGGAGATTTGGATTAAAAGCCAAAGAAGAGTCCTCCTGCAGTAAAGACATACCTGATATGTCTCATAAACTGAACAGAGTGGGGTCACCTCAGATAAATGGCCTTGCTTTAAATTTCTGTAACATTGCTAGCTTCCCCTTTTCCACAGGGAGAGTGTAGCAAGCAGAGAAGTGTCTAGTTACACTAAAGAAAATTAAATGACCTAGGACCTAGTCACTGCACCAGTAAAATGAGAGTCTAAAACCAACAAATATAAAACACTTCACATATATCTGTATCAGCAGTTGTTTTCCTGTTATGTCTTCTTGGAATCTGCATGTGATGCAAACTGAAGTCTTCATGTGGTTTATATCAGGGCTGTCCTACCTCTTAGGAGCTGGGGGCTGCATACGCTGGGGAGCCAGCCCCTCCCTCACCACTCTGGCTGCAAGTTCCCCTTCACCTCTGGCGCTGTGTGGGCCCTCAACTTCTCCTGCAAGCCCCTTGGCAGTGGCTTCCCCCACTGCACTGTCATACTGCAGGCTGGACCCAGCTGTGCTGTCCTGCTCTGCACCCCTGGGGAAGGGCCAGAAAGTGGAAGCCAGAAAAGGGAGAGGGAGCCTGAACACCCCAACTGCAGCAGCAGCTAGAGCAATGAGGGGGGAGCAGTGGCTTGGGGGAGCCCAGAGGCCACGGATTAACCCTTTGTGGGCCTCATAAAGCTCATGGGCTGCCAGCTGGACAACAATGGTTTATATAATTTCATGTCCTTGTAAGGCAAAACCCACTCCAAACACACTCTCCACCAAACAACATATGGTGAGTGTTTCCCAAACCACAGAAATATGTTAATGTTTGCAAATTTAAGAGTAGACAAAAGTTTTTAGATCTGAGTCCTCTCATATACCTTGTTTATGTAAAGTAAATCTCTGCCTGTCCCCTTACCCTATTGTCAATGTAACTGCTTCCCTGCATAAAGATCATTTGCATAACTTAGTGTGTGCCTAAAGTTACGGCTTTTATGTTACTATAACAACTGATTGTCTTAAAGAATCATCTGTAAATTTGAGAGAGAGGTATTTAGCCCTATTAGTCTGAAGTCAAGCAGAAGGCAGGATAAGGGGCATCTAATGGTGTGTACACACATACTAACTTTCTGACAGTTAAGCTGACTTCACTTTTAAGTTGACTTAACTGTCAAAGTGTATACATACATATATGTGGAACAGTCAACTTAAATGTACCACAAGATAATACACCTCCAAGGTGTATTATATTGAGTCGCATTAGTTAAGTCAATTTAGCTTACAAGATGGCGGCCACTCTGTCAAGGGATCTGTATATGTGTGCACTCTGACGTTGCTTAACTTAAAATAAGGCGACTTATTAAGTACATATGTAGGCACCCTTAGAGATTAGCTTGTTTAGGAAGGCATAAACCTGCATAGGTGACAGCCTACTTCTTCACCTGTTACCACAGTATCTGAAGAGGGCTGTCACCTATGAAAGCGTATAACTTTCAGAAAGAATTAGTCTCTAAGGCTAGGGACAGATATTACACACAAACCGGTGTAAGTGATTGGAAACTAGTTTAAATCTGTAACACAACAGAGGTTCAGTGCACATAAACCACTTTCAAAATGGCCAAAAAACAATCTGATACTACATCCATCCAGGTATATCTTAGACTTAACTGATCTAAATCAGTTCACTGAACTTCTGTTCCAGATCCCCTCCAAATTAAATTTAACTCACAGTCCCCCAGCATCCAAAGATGCTTTGCACCCCCCGCCCTCACAGGGTGGGTGGGCTAGCCTTGGCCCAAGCTGTCTGCTTTAGCCCAGAAGGGAGGCGTGCTTTAGCACCCCCAGTTTCCTGGCCTGGGCCACTACAGGGATGTGCCTGCATTTCTGGAATCGAAAGTGAACTTCTGTTCACTTTCTTATTAGTTCGGTCTATGCAGTTTAGACTCACCTGCAATCGATTCAGCCTCTGTCTGTATTTAACCTAAGGGCCTTGTTAAAGGGTAATTTTGGGCAGCTCCTTGAACTCTCAACATGTGGACTGTCTACATATTAACACCTGAAACTAGTTAGGTGGTCAAAAATATGCCACACCAGGGCAGGATTATCTCTAATCCATGTTACCCAGTTTGTAAGCACCTCATGCCCTCCCTCCCTTGCTGATCCTAGCTTCCCTGTGGGCCCAGTACCCTGCCCTGCCCTCCTCAGCACCCCACTCACTGTATCCCTATCTGCCCACCTCCCTGCTTACTTGTGGCTGCGGATGCTGCCTGTTTTGGGGGAGCAGGCAGGGAAGGATAACCTGCCTGCCTGACCACCCACCACCACCACTGCTCTCTAGGTCAGGCTCAGCCCAGAGAAGAGCACCAGCCCAGCGGTGGGGAGGGCAGGCAGGCAGGCAGGTTAACTCTTCCCTGCCTGCTCCCCTGAAACAGAGCACGAGCAGCCACAAGTGCGTGAGGGGGGAGAGACGACTGGGGGAGCCCCGGGGAGCAGGGGATTCTTACCAGGCCCCTGCTGGTCTGAACTGTGACGGCTCCAAACTCCAGCTAGCACTAACACCCATCACCATATGTATGGCTCACAATGTAAGGTGTAACAAGGCCCAAAGGTGCCACCCTGTCCTGCCTTCTGCCTATAAACATTAGATAAGAGAGTGGTCGAGTCTTTAGGGCAGAAAAAAGGAGTCAAGACTTCTATCTATTGCTATCTATTTATCCAGTTATTTTATACTATATTGATCGCTGGGATATTAAGCCATGCTTTCTCTGACAAAAATAAAGAAGTGTGTTACCTCAGTCTCCCTTAGGTTAAAACATAGTGGCAATGAAGGCACTTCAGGGTATCCCTGTACTTCAAGAGAAGATGTGATCTGCAGCATAGGTTAGACATACCTGTGCTTGCTTTGGGGTATGGCACCCAAACAAATCTCTGTGAGATAAGCTAAGGAGCAGACATACAGCAGGCCAGCTACTCCATAGTAACTGCCTATGGACATGTACTTATTCAATGGTAGGGGACCTACAGATCGGTGGTCACCTGGGGGACAGTGATCACCTAATAATAGAATTCTTCATAAGATGTCAAGTGGGTAAGGTAACTAGTAGGGTGAAAGTGCTAGACTTTAGGAAAGCTGATTTCAATTAACTCAGGTGATTAGTCAAGGACGCACTGCAGAGTAAGAGTTTTGAAGTGATGGGAGCCTAAGAAGGGTGGCTGTGCCTTAAGGAAATGATCCTTCGGGCACAAAGGGAGATGATCCCGATGTGAGGAAATAGAGGGAAAGGGGCCAGGAGGCTTCCTTGGCTGACCAGAGAAATCCAGGGCAGCCTACAGGCCAAAGGGGGGCACATAAAAAGTGGAAACAGGGAGAGATCACCAAAGCGGAGTATACCTCCTCTGCTCATGCTTGTAGGGAGGCAGTTAGACGGGCCAAAGCTACCATGGAGCTGAGGATGGCAACCCAAGTAAAGGATAACAAGAAATTGTTTTTTGGATATATAGGGAGTAAAAGGAAGGCCCAGGGAGGAATAGGACCCCTACTAAATGGGCAGAAGCAATTGGTGACGGACAGGGGGGGACAAGGCTGAACTCCTCAATGAGTTCTTCGCCTCAGTGTTCCTAAGTGAGGGACACGACAAGTCTCTCACTGGGGTTGTAGAGAGGCAGCAGCAAGGCGCCAGACTACCATGCGTAGACCCTGAGATGGTGCTGAGTCATTTGAAGGAACTGGATGCCTTTAAGTCGGCAGGCCCGGATGAGCTCCATCCAAGGGTACTGAAGGCACTGGCCGACGTCATTGCAGAGCCACTGGCGGGAATATTTGAACGCTCGTGGCACACAGGCCAAGTCCCAGAGGACTGGAAAAGGGCCAAAGTGGTCCCCATTTTCAAGAAGGGGAGGAAGGAGGACCCAGGCAACTATAGGCCAGTCAGTCTCACCTCCATCCTTGGCAAAGTCTTTGAAAAAATTATCAAGGTTCTCATTTGCGAGAGCCCGGCAGGAAAAATTATGCTGAGGGGAAACCAGCATGGGTTCGTGGCAGGCAGATCATGCCTGACTAATCTAGTCTCTTTTTATGACCAGGTTACGAAAGGCCTGGACACAGGAATAGGGGTGGATGTCGTATACTTAGACTTCAGGAAGGCCTTCGATATGGTATCCCACCCCATACTGGTGAACAAGTTAAGAGGCTGTGACTTGGATGACTACACAGTCCGGTGGGTGGCGAATTGGCTAGAGGGTCGCACCCAGAGAGTCGTGGTGGATGGGTCGGTTTCGACCTGGAAGGGTGTGGGCAGTGGGGTCCCGCAGGGCTCGGTCCTTGGACCGATACTCTTTAATGTCTTCATCAGCGACTTGGACAAGGGAGTGAAGTGTACTCTGTCCAAGTTTGCGGATGACACAAAACTGTGGGGAGAAGTGGACACACCGGAGGGCAGGCAACAACTACAAGCAGACCTGGACAGGTTGGACATATGGGCAGAAAACAAAGAATGCAATTCAACAAGGAGAAATGCAAAGTGCTGCACCTAGGGCGGAAAAATGTCCAGCACACCTACAGCCTAGGAAATGACCTCCTGGGTGTCATGGAAGCGGAAAGGGATCTTGGAGTCCTAGTGGACTCCAAGATGAACATGAGTCAGCAGTGTGACGAAGCCATCAGAAAAGCTAATGGCACTTTATCACTCATCAGCAGATGCATGATGAATAGATCCAAGGAGGTGATACTTCCCCTCTATCGGGCGCTGGTCAGACCGCAGTTGGAGTACTGCGTGCAATTCTGGGCACCACACTTCAAGAGGGATGCGGATAACCTAGAGAGGGTCCAGAGAAGGGCCACTCATATGGTTAAGGGCTTGCAGGCCAAGCCCTACGAGGAGAGACTAGAGAACCTGGACCTTTTCAGCCTCCGCAAGAGAAGGTTGAGAGGTGACCTTGTGGCTGCCTGTAAGTTCATCACGGGGGCACAGAAGGGAATTGGTGAGGTTTTATTCACCAAGGCGCCCCCGGGGGTTACAAGAAATAATGGCCACAAGCTAGCAGAGAGCAGATTTAGACTGGACATTAGTAAGAACTTCTTCACAGTTAGAGTGGCCAAGATCTGGAACAGGCTCCCGAGGGAGGTGGTGCTCTCCCCTATCCTGGGGGTCTTCAAGAGGAAGTTGGATATGCATCTAGCTGGGGTCATCTAGACCCAGCACTCTTTCCTGCCTATGCAGGGGGTTGGACTCGATGATCTATTGAGGTCCCTTCCGACCCTAACATTTATGAATCTATGAATGCGCAGAGCTGACCCAAGCAGGGTGCGGGGCCTGGGGCAAATTAACCCATGCGGGGCCCCACCCCCACTCTGATCTGGGCTCTGGACCTGAAGAAGCTGCTGCCACCAATGCTGGTGGAAGCATCAGCAGGAGGGAGGGAGAGGTAGCAAGCAGCTGGATGCAGAGCCGCCTCTCTGCCCAGCTCCACGCCACCTCTGCTCCACCCCACTCCGTGGGGCCCCCCAAAGCCGGGGCCTGGAGCAGTCGCCCCGATTCACACCCCTCTAGGTATGGCCCTGGTAATGTGCATTAAATCTAATACCTCCGGGTGCCTGGAGATGTGCCAGGAGGCTGTTCTGATGTGCTGTAATTACAGTGCATCAGAGCAGACTCAGCTAATTAATAGGGGTCTGCGAAGCAGGCCCTTTGATTTGGATTCGACCCGAATCAGGGTCAGTAATTTGATTTGTTGATTTGGATCACTGTCCCTGATTCAATTGGGCCAAATCCGGATCTGAAGATTCAATGCTGATTTAGAGAATCGGCGATTAGGACATAGACACAGCTTTAAATGTTTTTTTCTATATACCTCAAGGTACCAGCATGGCTTGTGAATGCTGCAATGCTGGGGTGGATGGAGCATCACACCGAGCATGTGGGGCCCTCCACACGCTCGGTGGCAAACCTGGAAGTGTTCACTTCTGGGTCAACTGGAGAGCATGCAAGGGAGCCCCCCTGCACCTCTCCAGGCTGCGTGATCAGCTGTGGGGGGACCCCAGGTGCCCCCCAGACCCAGGAGACACCAGTTGCTGAGCTCGGGGTGCATGGGGGGGGGGGACAGTACTCTCCCCAGCAGACCCGGAAGTGGACTGGAAGTGCTTCTGGTCCATTTCTAGGTCTGCTGCCAAGCACACTGGGGAGCCCCCCGCACTTCTGTAGGACACTCCATGTGCCCCACCATCACTGTTCACAAGTTGCCTGCTACCTAGAGGTATGTAGAAAAAACATTTAAAGTTGTGTCTAAGTCTGAATTTCCAAATCTTCCCAAATCGATTCGGAGGGTTCTGATTTGATTCAGAGAGATTAAAGGGTCCTCTGATTCTATTCGGATTCGGAGATTCAGCCACCGAATCGGGCCAAATCTCCACCAATTGAATTGGGGACTGAAGCTTCACAAAGCCCTACTAATTAGCACACTTCAGTCAGCTTCTATGTCTTGTGTATCAGTGTTCCTGCACTTCAAAATGGCAGTGGGGGTGCTTTAACACTCATTCGACAAGCTTTAGTTAAAGTGCCCCCACCGCCATTTTGAAGTGGAGGCACTGTGGGGACACTGATAAACGAGATGCTGTGGGTACCCCCACCACCCCAGTAGCATGTATAAAAATGCCCTCCATTGTGAGGTACCAGAAAAATGTGTATTAGCCTATTTTAATGTGCATTAAAGAGCACGGGGGGGGGGGGTTCTGATGCTTTAATGTGCATTAGCCTATTTTAATGTACATTAAAGTGCACATGTAGATGCACCCATTCTGAAGTAAAGTATTCATGGATGACAGGTCCATTGAGAGCTATTAAATAGAAGAATGAGGCATGTCTTTCTGACATCCCTAAACCTATGATGGTTGATGCCAGGGAGAGAGAACAATAGACATGCCCAGTATCTGTACTCTCCCCCTAAAGCAGTAGTTCCCAACCTTTTACTCAGCATAACCCCATTTCCTTAGCATGTCCCCTTATTCCCAACCTGCAGTCCAAACCCCGTAGGTAGCCCTCACTCTCCACCCACAGTCCCCTGGCCCTGCCAGTGCCCCTCAGTCCCCCTACCCCCACAGCCCCTCACTCCCACTGGTGCCCCTCACATGTTACCTGTAGCCTCCTGCTCCTCCCAGCCCTGCCAGTGAGGGCCCCCAGCTGTCAGGGCTACAGGACCAGGGCTAGGGAGCTAGGAGTTGTGCCCCTTGCTGCTGCCAGGCAGGCAAAGGGCTCCTCGCCATGGCAGTGCAGCTGGTGTGGGGCTCCCAGCAGAGACACTGAGCTGCCCTGCTCTGCCCCAAAGGCCCCAGGGGACGGCAACAGAGCAAAGAGCCGCGAGCTCGCAGAGGGCAGCCTGTATCTGTCCCCACCCCGTACATAAATCTGGGGGCACATGTTCCCTTGTGTCTCCCTCCCCATGAGTGTGAGACCCCATTTTTATTGTTGTGACCCCAAGGTTGGGAACTGCTGCCCTAAAGCCTCTACTACTCATTACTGGTGGAGACTGTATACCAGGTTAAATTGGCCATTGGTCTGACCCAGTATGGCATGTCATATGATCCTAAGAGCAGGTTTATAGGGCAGTTGCAGTGGAATGGTTGACATGCTATATAAAGTTGAGACCTTAATTTGCCTCATTGTAACTTTTCTAAATGCCCATATGCTAAACCTAGATGCATGGATTATGTGGGTAGCTGTGGAGATGCAACAGCACACGTTTCAGGGATCAGACTATGTCCCTAGGAGCTTTGATGTGCTTGTACTGTCCATGCTAAAGCCATGCTGGCATGCCTTTGCCACTAATGTTACCCCTCCTAGCTAGAAAAAAAAGCCAGCTTGGGCATGCTTATCTATACTGAAGTCATCCTTCCCTTTGCAGTCTACTCTAATTTGCCTCCAGAGATCACACAATCCAGTGTCTATTGGTACTGGAACCTAATCCTGATTCCTTTCCCCCCAGCCCCCGGCTTGTGCTTTAGTGAGTACTTCAGGCTATCCACATGCTGATAAGTTTTAGGTTTTTCCGCTACTGTGTTTAGATCCTTTTCTTAACAGTAGTTTTGCAACTTGTGACTAGTTAGTCCATAGTGACTAATGCATAGTAACGCCAGAATCTAGGCTCCAGAAATGTTGCAAGAAACCTTGAGGAAGTCAACATGTAGCTTGCCTGGGGCAGCTCAGATGGAACAAAGATAGTGACATGTAAAATAGGCTCGCTCTTATAATGTTGAATTCCTGCAGCGGTAGTAAGCTTACTTGTACCTTAGGGGAAAGGGAAGGGACCAGAAACCCTTTTGCAACAAAAAATGTGTCTTAACTAAGGCTGATAAAATTTGACAGCTGAAAGCAATGGTTCCACTAAACCATGCTCCATTGAGCCCCCCTTTTAAGTGAACATGTGTTGATTAGGGTGTGTATTTATCCATGAGAAGGTGAGGGTTGATCCATTGTTTTAAAGAGTTTGAGAGCCACAGTTTTAGTGCAGTAGATTTTGCTCCAAGAAGCTAGCAATGTAAAGGCTCTTTCCCATAAAGAATAGCATGACTGGGCATCGATATGAGAAAGCAAGGTAACCCAAACAGAGGCAAGGTCAATGGCACGTTAAATTACCTCACCAAAAGAATTGTGGATTTGGTGGCACTAATTAATTCTAAATGGGTGCAGTGGAATCAGCTGGTCATTTACCAAACTATATAGTACTGTAACAATTACTGGCTGGCGTTAAGTATGCCTGAAAGTATAAAAAAATAGCATGTCATGAAAATATAGCATGACAAGAACAAGGAAATTGCCCCTCCATTTTAAGTAGCTTTTGCACACTGGTTCTAGTTCAGAGTCTCTTCATCTTTTATTGTGTCTAAACAGATATTGATAAGATCTAGCTAGAGTGAAAGACAGGCTGGGTTTTAACTTTCTCCTTGATTTATTTATTTATTTATTTATTTTGGTTGAAATAGTAACATTAGCCTTACTTTGTAATTACTTGTGTTCTTAACGAGTCACTAAGAAGTGTTGCAATCCCAATGGAATGACAAATGCTATTTCAAAGCCATACAATTTCCTCTGCAAATTAACATTTTCCAGCAAGAGTAACTACTCAGTGGTACCACAGGCCGGCTCTAGTCTATCTAAGTGCCTACTCAAAAGACAGCAAGTGGAGTGTATTAACATTTCCTCAGTTAAACTGTTTGGTTAGTGATTTCCTCATTCAGAAGTCACATGATTTCTATTAAGCTAGCAATAGTTTCAGTTCTTCACAGTACCTGGGCATAATACAGGTTTCTTAAGGATTCCCATAAAGCAGATTGATGTGCGTCTAGTATGAGCTTTAATATGTGGCTGATTGGCACAAAGTCTGGTTAAAGGAACAGCATCAACTTGCATTGGACAGCAGTGAACTAAAGACACACACACACCTGCCCCTCCACCCTAAGTAGCAAAAATAGAAAACTTTAAAAGAAAAAGAGTGGGGTGCAAATACCATCTCCAAGGCATAATCCCAGGAGCCTGCTCACAGGTAGAAAGGGTGTGAAGCAGGAAGTTTCTGCCCAACTGCATACCGCCACTGCATCGTGTGGCTATAAAACCTGTGGTCACAAGGCGAGGTGCACTTTATAGCTCTTGTCCGGTATGATTGCCTTGGGTTTGCTTCTCGCACACAACAGCAACCCCTCCGTCTATTTAAGCTTCTCCTGACTTAGGAGAAGAGTAGCCCTGTCCGCCCTAAACCTCTTAGCAGTTCTTTGCTATCCAGGCACTACCGCTGAGCATATTTTTCAAGCAGACTGACCCGCTCGTTCATTTCAGGGCTTCCTCTCTTTCCGTGCAAAACCCCATTTACAAACGAGTGGGAGTCGGCCACATTGGGTGGCCCCATCAGTGCCAACGAAAGGCTGCAGGAGTGCAGGTGGTAGCCCAGCACTGGCAACGGCCCTGGCACGTTGGAGCAGGCTTGCAGCTGGGGCTGGTGGCAAAGCAGTTGTGTGCGGCCACAGCGGCGGGGCTGGCGGCTCCGGGCGAGGAGCAGTCGGGGGGGAGTGGGCCGGACCGAGCTGCTCCTCTGTGAAATGGGCACAGCGAGTGAGAGGCGCCAGCCACGGCTGCAGGCGAGGGGCACGACCCAGATTGCCCCAGGGCCAGGGTCCCCGCAGGCGGCAGCGGCGGAGCGGTGACCGCTTCCCTCGCGGGCACGGGGCGGCGGCTCGCTGCAGACCTGGCGCCTCGGGCGGGGCGGGGCGGGGCGGGGGCGGGCCGGGGCGGGGCGGGGGCGGGCCGGGCCGGGCCGGGCCGGGCCTCCCAGCCTCTCCTGCCGGACAAGCCGGTCCCGCCCGGGGGAGGAAGGGAGAGCGGCGGCACGTAGCAGGCGGCTGCCGGGCGGGGCGACCCGTGCCCTTGACACTCCTGCTGCCCCGGGCGGTGCGGTGCGGTGCGGTGCTGGGCGGGCCGGATTGGAGGAGGTGCGGGCTGCCCCCGGAGCCTGCGCTGCATCGCGCCGGGGAGCCCAGCGCAGCGCCCCGGGCACCATGATCCTGACGCGTGAGTGCGGGGGCCGGAGCCGGGGCGGCGGGGGTGACGGGCCCCAACCCGCGCTGCCTGCTGCAGCGGGACACGGCGCCGGGAGCCGCGGGGCGGGACGGGGCAGCGCGAGTCCCCGGCGTCTCGGCCCCGCTTCCCCCTACTGCCCTGCCGCTCCTAGCTCACCTGGGAGGAGTCCAGCTCGGGGCTTCCCGTCTCAAAACCGCCCTGACTTGAAGCCACTACATGGTGAGCAGGCGCCGGGACACTGACTGGCCGAGCCGTGGGGCAAGACCTCCTGGTCCACGCGGGGAGGCCGGCACCGCGCTTCATCATCCTCTGTGGATTTGGTTCAAAGCAAGGACAAGTGGTGGCTTTTCCCCATCTCACCGAGCCTGAAGAGTTAATAGGGCAAAGAGAAATCTTTGCCCTATTAACATGACTAATTCCCCAGTTGCTGCTGAAATTCATAGGTTGTGAGGAGACGTTTAAGCTAAGACAGGAAAAGCCAAGCCAAGCCAGAGCGATGCAATTGTGTTTCCAGGAAACATTAAAAAATCTTGGCTGTCAGGGACAGGATTGTAATGCGGGTGAAGTAAACTGTATGGTGGCATGCAATGCCATCAAAGCAATGAAAGCAACACTCCAGGGACGCAGCCGACTTTCTAGGACAAAAGGAACTACAGAAGTGTAGGTAGGCACCCTTCAACCCTGCACCCCAGCAATTGTAGTTTTACAGAACAGTCCAATTGAAATGCTTGTAAGGAAGTTTCAAATAACTAAACAGTGATAATGCAGTGGCAATACTGACTGGTTTTTAGGTGTATATATATTTAAAGTCTGTCTCATAATGAGGAGCTTTACTTTGAAAGACGGGCTGTGCTGCCCATAGGAAATTACATTAACTGAAACCTCAGTAGCTTGTTTTGCTTTGTGCCTTTGAAAGTCAACAAATTGCATTAGCAAGAATTGGCAGTGCACAAAATTGCCTGCTGATCTGAGGGCTGAGCTACATGTAGAGCTCAGTACTGCGTCCCTCAGTAGGGCTAGCAAATCTACCAGGAGCTTTTTCATTCTGCAGCTTACTGATAATAAACCACTTCTTAGGTAACTATCTTACCAGCTGCCTATGGAACTATTAATAGTGGTATTTGTTGGGTTGAGGAATAGCTAGATTTAATTATGAAAGACTTTATAATGTCATGAATTCACTCCCATCTGGCTGTCTTGGACTGGTTTATTTTTGTGCTATGGGAGTATCAATAAACTATGAAACTGGTTATCCTTCTTGCTAGTTATTTGGCACTTAACATTCAGCAAGTCTTAAGGGCCATCAAGCACCGAGAGAAATTGATCCTCAACTCATGTATTTATTCCCATTTCACAGTTGGGTAAACCAAAGCACATAGAAGTGACTTATCTGAGGTTAGAATTGAGGGGATTGAGGTCCCTGTTGTGTAATCCAAACCTTCTGGCAGAGATTTTCAAGATGGGGATTTGAAGTTAGTGGGCTGGGTGATGGTCTCACATTAACATTCAGTTCAAGTTAGGTACTTGGTTCGCCTAGGCTCTTTATAAATCAGTGCAGGAATGACTGCCTACCCCTGTGTCTTTATGTGAAAAAATTATAATCTTTATAAACTACCTATTTTTAAGAAAGCAGCAACAATCTTATTTGGGCCCCTCCAAAACCTAGTTAATGATATCTGACCTAATATTTTTTGTTTTTCTAATGGGGGGGGGGGGTGCTCTGTGCGTAAAGGAGAAGTGCTACACTTAGCCCTTCTAGTAATCAACCTAAGGGTATCATTGTCCTAAGGATTATACTTTCAGAATCAGGGTAGTTGAATAAGGCTGCCACAAAGGATTGGGATGGGACAAATTGACCCCAAATGGAGATGTATAATAAAATTTTGGAATCGCTCTAATTTGCATTAGAAGTAATGTTGCAGCTATTAAATGAACCATTAGGTCACACTGGACACACGTAATACACTGCAACACATGCACCAACATGACACCCAAGTGAGAATGGAAGATCAAATCATGTTGTGTTAACCTCAATTTCACATGTAGCCAAAATCCTCCTGGCAAACTCCTGTCCAACTTCTGCAGTCAAGTAACAAATGTTTTTGATGGGATAATAAAACATTTAGTTTTTATTTAATTAGGATTATGCATTAGTTAAGTGCATACATTTAATTTGTTCCCGTTCTCATCTATGTGGGCTAATGTTTTATGATGGTGTTACAGGTCATGAGCGTTTGGCCCATTTTTCTAAACTGGTCAGTGCAAACAGTCTGTTTTTAAAGGCATAAAATTCCAACCTTGAACATTGGTCAGATGCTTCATTAACACATATTGACTTAATAAAAAGAATCTGCTTAAGATGTGACACTTTGCATAGCCGGAGGCTATAATCTAATTCATGATAACTCCCTGGAACAGCATCTAGCCCAGTACTTTTTCAGATTGGTATAGAAGGGAATTGCTTTTTTAGCTGCTGTAGCTTGTGGGCAATTTAAATGCATTTTTATAGATACAAGAAGAAATGTAGACCAATGGTGGTATCAGAAAGAACTAATACATTTTTCAGCAACCTGACCCCATATCAACCCCCAAGTCAACTCCACAGCTGCAAGTGTAGCCAACAATGAAACCATCCAAGAGACTGCACAAAGAACCTGTCAGCTAGTTCGCTGATGGGGTTAGGGTCATGTGGTATAGGAAAAATGCATTCCAGAGTTTGGCATCTGGCTGTTGCAGCTGCCAAGCACGTCCCATACATGTCGACTCCAGTTCTTGAGCATATGGAGGAGGCTGGGAAGGACAATAGACTCAGAGCTGCCAGTGATGGGAAGCAGCAGCAACAACAGATTAGTACTGGGACACTTTGCTTTGCTGTTTTATATCAAGTAGGTTCCAAAAAAATGACTTGTTTTGTGTGAGTTTGTCTTTTGCTGTCATAGTACGATTAGTGTCTTAAGGGAAAATCCTTCAGATATCAGCAAGGGATATCCCTTTGGAATTATTTCTGTTTCTCTTATTACAAATGTCTCATACATTAGTATTACAAGTAAAGTTAGAATATCAATCCTATGCTATTTATGTTCTACCCTTTGAACCTGCCACGATGAGCTGGGAGTATTGAGCGAATCTGTTACTTTTCATTACCAGCTTCCTATGTAATTCATTACACCTAACAGTGTGAAGGAAGTCTTTGGCTTAATTGATAAAGGGGCTGTGAACAGAAAGCTCAAGAGTTTTTGCATGTGTGCCTGGTTTGGGTACAGTTTCAAACTTAAACACACCAAATTCTCTTTCTTACTTTTCCATCCAAACTAATTGCTACACTGTATGAAGCTGAAATGGAAAATGTGAATTTACCTTGACCTTGTAAATACTGTTCCTTTCAAACATAGGAAAGCAGCAATGACAGACCATAGTTTAAGAACAATACAGTGAGTTTTGTTTTAATACAATAAAGCTGTCAAGTATAATTTTCCATGCTGTAGTTTAAAACAGGAATCAGAACCTGTTATAATAGTACATTTTGGCATTTAAAATACTTTATTTCAGTATGTAATATCAAAGTACAAATGGCCATTCACGTTGCTTATTTCCTTGGAATACTTTATCTTGGACTAATATTAGACTATAATTAGTCTGTTTCATGCTTTGTTTCGGCTTAGTTTCATGGTTTGCCTTTTCCATGCTAGCCCAGAACAATCTTGGATAGAAAATGCTGCAAAGAGAATGTCTCAACCAACACATTTTTTTTTCATGGGCACTTAATAAGAATATTTTATGGGTTTTTTTAAATGTTGGTTAGTGTAGTGTCTGTTCAATTTTGGACCTCATATACCTGCTAACCCCTTCAAAATGTTGGTTACTTGATAACCACTCTGTATAACTCCATATTATAATAAGAAATGGAAAACTGGCATAAGTTACATATATATTATTTTGTTTCCCATAAGCATTTGGCAACCTTTGGCCCAAGGGAAAAAAGCTAACTTTAAAGTGCTGCTAGCAGCCTCTAATCTCTAATTGACTAATGAGGCTTGCAGGAAATGGGGATGTTTCAACTGCTTTTAAATATTTATAAAATCAGACATGTAGCGTGTGAGGGGGAGTTGATGCACTGAAGGTTCTCTGGTATTTCATGCTGCATGCAGATAATACTGTAAGATCTCTAGAAAGCTGTTTTCCTCAGAAGCCACTTCTGCTCAACCCAAGCCTAAAGGGGAGGCTGTCATTCCATAAAATTTGCTGTGCCAGCTCTTCAAAGGTCCTCCCATTTCCTGCTGCTATTGGGAAAGGGCTGACTCCTCCCCAGTGATCATCTGAGCAACGTAAAATGAATCCCTTATTACGAGCACACCCATTTTCAAAGTTAATCAGTAAACCTATTGATACCCCTTGGTATAATACTTTTGTAAATAGATGTGGGAGAACAAATTCTAATTATTAATGAGGTTAGTAGTTAATAATAACTAGTACATTTTTACACCTTTTTGTTAAGAGCTGTACAAATAAATTGCAGGTTCTGGTATCCTTATTACAGATTAGGAGAGGTAGCATGGCCCTGAGGTAGAGCAGAGATTAGAATCAGAAATTCATGACTGTTTTCTGAATAAACCACTAAGCTGTGCTGTTTCTCTGATTGAAAATCATATGGGTGACCTTTTCAATAGGCCAAGTAGGTGTAAGAAGATGGACTCTGCTCAGCATAGACGGCTCTTGGAGTACAATTTAGACCTAACTGCTTTTTAGCAGCTCTTTTATTCATTTTCAAACACTGTGCAAGTTTACAGGGCTGTCTCCATAATTCTAGTGTTGTTGTGAAACCAGGACTTGTTAATTTCTTGTATTAGCTCAATAGTAGTCAGTGCCCAAGATGGATGGATTCATCCTGTCCTATGCTTTGAAGACTTTTGTGACTACTGCTTATTTTTAGATGTTTGCATTTCTTATTCCTGAGCTACTGGAGCTCTTAGTGTTCTTCCACCAGTAGGAAATTCACAACACCGTTACCAAAACCACCATGTTTTCTGTTGTTCATCAAAATTCATACACCATCATGCTCAATGCTGTGTCATTTCAAAGCAGCCTGGCAGCTCACAGTCTCATGTAGCTCATGCATATCCTTTTATTTCTTCCTCCTATGATGATTATGGTAATCATAATTTTGATATTGGTTTCTCTGGCAATTTCACTAGATCATAAATTCTTACAAGACCGCTTTAGGCTGGACATAAGAAAAAATGTCTTTACTGTTCGAGCCCCCAAGACCTGGAATAAACTCCCTCCAGATGTGGTGCAGGCACCTACTCTGGACTTATTCAAGAAACACTTGGATGCTTATCTTGCCGGGGTCCTTTTGAACCTAGCTGACTTCCTGCCCCTGGGGCAGGGGGCTGGACTCGATGATCTTCGAGGTCCCTTCCAGCCCTAACGTCTATGAAATCTATTAAATCTATGAAGTGCTGAGCACCCATTTTTCATTTGTTTTAATTTTCATTAAAATTAGGAGGAGTTTCTCATTGATCTTTAGTAGCACCAAAACAGATCCTTCACAGCATTTTGGTTGCTGTTTCCAGCAATGAAATAGTCACTACCAGAACTTTTTGAAGTGATTTAACTTAGAATTATCTGTAGGGACCTGGCAGAAGTCTGGTGGTTCCCATATGTAAGTCTGATAGTGAAGGTGAAGTTATTAGAATTTAAGAAGCTTTGGAGAGTAATGGTTGTGGGAAGTGTTGCGTCAAAAGACCTGCAGCAGCAGTGGAAGCTTTCCCAAGCAGTCCTAACCAGGGTGGATTTGACTTAAATTAAATCGATTTAAATCATAATTTCAATCGCTGTTCAGGAAGCCTCAACTGAATCCTTGTTTTCTATGAAGTGCATTCTTATTGTTTGATATCCTTTATTCATTTTACTTCTTGAAACTTTTCAGTTTTAGAGAAAGGTAAGGACTTGATTATGGACATGGACTTGCAGAGAGACGAGGGCTGATGGGTAGGTAATCATGTCTGTTATCTCTCATCACCATATACTGCTGTTAGCAAGGATTTTATCTCTGGAGACACTGAGAACTGAAACTAAGCATCACAGAAATGCTTAATGGACTCTTCTAAACCAGTGGTTCTCAACCTTTTTCCTACCGGGACCCACATGTAAATATCCATGGCCTGTCCCAACCCACACCCTGCTGGCCCTGCTGGTGCCTGACCTGCAGCCCCCTGGCTCCCTCCAGCCCTGCTGGCGGTGCCCCCAGCTGCCCCCATCCTGCGCAGGCCAGAATGCAGTCACTGCGGTAGCTCCGGCTTATACGGGCAGCAATGGAGCAAGTCTGACCGTGGCGTGGGTTAGAGGAAGGAGGAGGAAAGGTCTGTGGCACCCCCCTGCCCTGGGCTGGGGCTGCTGTGCTGCACCAAGCAGCCTGATCATGGTCCTTCCCACCCTCCAAGCAGCATCTCCTTGTCACCCTGTCCATTTGAGCATGGGCACCAGCCCTGGTGCTGCCAGCCCGGCCGCGCAGCTCTCCCCCTTACCCTGCCTTAGTAGGGGCAGGTGCCTTCCCGCCATCCTCTGCCTTGCCACAGCTTGCAACCCTTGAAATAGTCTTGCGACCCATGGGTTGAGAAACGCTATTTTAGACTGAGCACTGAGTCTCATTGGGTAGAGTGGTTTTCTTTAATATTTTTTACTAATCTATAAAGGAGCCTCTGGGAACCCCATAAAATTGGGCCCCTAATATAGTCCATGGTCTGTTGTGGCCTATTTATAAAACTTTTCTGAAAAGGTTACATGAATATATTGTCTCAAATAGCATATGCTTAGAAGTTATAATCTCTATCCCATGATGATATCTTTGAGCTTTATCTTAAATTAAAACTATCTTTATACAGGGTTGGTTTTTTTTAAAGTATCTTAAAAATCTGAATAAATAATAAAAATCTGATTTAAATAAAGACATCAAATGTTTTACTTTAAAAAAATCATTGATTTTTATTCACCCTGGTTCTAATCTTCTCTGAAAAGGGCTGCCTCTAGTCAGGAAAAGGTCATTTAGTTTCCAATCCGATACACAAATGTAGATGTTAGTAATTGTAGATGCTAGTAATTGTACATTGTCATCTAAGATGTCATTTTTTAATTAGTTTTTCTTGATTCTGCTTATAGTACAAACAGCTGCAGTTTTAGAAGGAAACACTAGATTACTTTAATTTGGGAAAACTATTTAACATTTCTGTGAGAGAGTGCTCTTCCATTTTCACTGGAACCCAGGTGTGCTTGGAGTAGACATGATGTAAAGCCCTACTGAAGATAAGGCAATTTAGATTCTGGGCTTGCCTAGGATTGGCTGTGAACTGGTAGCTTGGGTGAATATGTATAAACTGCCTTCTCTTTTGCAGGACTTTATCTTAGGTTAGCTAACTCAAGACCAAGCCTCTTTTTCTTTTCTTTAGTGAAGACGATTAAACCTTTTCTGCTCTTCTTTCCCATATTGGAGGAATGTCATTTGCAAAACAGTGCCAGTGTGCTATCACTTTGTTCCAGCTTCTTGCTTACATAATGTTATTCTCTGATTAAAGTTTGAGTTGAACTGTCTCCAGGCCTTACACATGAACATTAGTGTGAGCAGCAGCAATGATGTGGGTAGTCTGGCCTTGGAGAAGAAAAAAGCATGTATATCATATTCTAAAGATAGAGAGGATGCATCTGGTTTGTATTTCAAAGACATGTTTTTATCATTTCAAACTTCCTCTTTACCTGAAGTTGAAAATGGTTGCAGAGTTGTGCATTACAAAGTCAGTACTATGAATAGAAATTTGCTGTAACTAATCAAACGGCTAATTTACATTTATCACTGTAACTGATTCAGAAAGAGAGGTTGCTTTGTGAATAGGAAGACAATAAACTTATGGTTTCATAGATGTTAGAGGCTGGATGAGACCCTACAGTTCATTGGGTCCAGACCCCCTGCACTTGGGCAGGAAAGACTGCTGGGGTCAGATGATCCCAGCAAGATGGGCATCAAGATGCTTTTTGAAGATCGCCAGGGTGGGTAACTGTACCACCTCTGCAGGGAGCATTCTTTACCCTCGACTTGTAAAGAAGTTTTTCCTTATGTCTAGTCTGAAGTGATCTTCAGTTAGTTTGTGCCCATTATTTCTTGTCCTCCCCCAGGGGGCCTTGGTGAATAGATGTTCCCCCAAGCCCTGATGTACACCCCTGCTATACTTGTAAGCTGCTACCAAGTCCCCTCTGTCTTCTTCTCCAGGCTGAACAGTCCCAAGTCTTTCAGCCTCTCCTTGTATGACCTAGTCTGTAGGTCCCTAATCATGCACACGGCCCTCCTTTGAACTCTCTTGTACTTCTCCACATTCTTCCTGAAGTGCGGTGCCCAGAACTGGGCGCAGTACTCCAGCTGCGATCTCACCAAGGCCAAGTAGAGCGGGAGAATGACATCCTTAGCCTTGCTCAAGATGCCTTGGCAAATGCATACCAGATGCATGCCAACAATTGGTAGATTGCTAAAGATACGTAGGTGAATTGTTTCACCTTGTTAAACTGATAATTGTCTACTGAATACTACAAGCAAAGTTGGGCAATGCATTTTAACAAATCAACATACAGAATGTCTTCAGAGTTCCATATTTTGGACAGAAAACACATTTTAGGAAACTAGATTTTGAAACTCTCATTAAAACCGTGCGTGAGGCAAGCCTTGGCAACTTGGTTGATATCAGAGTTGTAACTAAAGAACTAGCAGAGTCCCCAGACAGAAGAGTGCAGTCTGCGTTTCTTCTCCTTCACAGTAAACAGTAATTTCCAATATTTGTGCAGTTTAGAGGCTGCTGGTATGTGCTCTTCCAGAAGCATACTAAACATGTTTACATTTTTAAGGCATCTGGTGAGTGTTCTGTAATTCTGTAAGGTTATGTTTTGCTCCTGCTCCTGTGGGAATGTTGTAGTATTGGTCATAGAGCTTTATTAATTGCCACAAAATGAGCAGTTAATTCCTGACATCTGTTGTACTGAAGTAACTGCCAAGTGGAACTGGTAGTTGGCAAGGAAATAAATATTGAAAGACCCTAGCAACAGGTACTGTAGACAGCTCTCATTTCCAAGAATGCATAAGTAGAGTTCTGTTAGTGTTGTAGCAGCTCTTTCAGTCTAATTATGGTATTATCTGATATATTTGTCCTAGTCCTACCATCGTGTCTAAGGATCAGAATGCTTGGTTGGGCATTGATATCTTAGTAACTGGATATATGTATCACATGCCATTTTTGATTACTCATTCAAAACATATTAGAGATACTTCAGAACATAAGACCTTCACAGATGGATGACATAATATGCAGTGGTCAGTATGCAGCGGTTTGTTTGGTGTACCTTCTCCATAGTGGAATGAATGCTAGCAGTGTGTGTATTTGTTTGTTTTTTTAAATGTCATTTTTCAAAAACAGAAACCACATACACAAGATTCCTCAGAAATCCATTTTCTTGGAGTTATACGAAATAAGTAACTCCATTTTTATGGAAGTCGCTAGTCTTATGGATCTGTCAACCTCCTGTTAACCTCTGAAAACTGACCTTTGTGTTTTTATATTTTATTACAGAAATTGAAGCCAAAGAAGCCTGCGACTGGCTGAGGGCTGCTGGTTTTCCTCAATATGCTCAGTTATTTGAAGGTACAGTATGATAAAAAATTACCATGTGCTGCATTTCTTGTATACCCCCTCCCTCAAATAAGGCAAGGGAAGGCAACATTAATTCAAAAAAGATTTTTCCAGTCATGTCTAAATTCTGACTACAGAGGTAGAGTGCACACTGCAACATCAGCAAAAGCTAGAGTGTTAACCCTTTGACAGCTGCTGCTGTTCAGCCAAAAACGACTACCAGTTCAACAGCACCCTGAAGAGTGAACTCTGCCTTTCAGTTTGCTGTTTCATTCCAGCAACTTGCAAGCACCCCCTCATCCCAGCTGTGGAGTCTCAAGAGAGTTCTTACTGTTAGATGATTGTGGATGTAAGATGTCGTTTTGTAGGCAAATTTATGTTTTATACATGTTCAATATATTATACTATACAATAAACACTATTAACAAAAATGCAATGCTCAAGCTTGGTGAGATGCTTAAGTCTCATTGAGATCTATAAAATAAGCCTAGAAAGTATTGTCAATAGATTTTGGAGGTTTCTCAGTCTGGGAGGGCAGATATCAAAATCTGGGATGGCGAGTATGTTTTGTAGATCCCATTAAAGCTCGAGTAGCTGTGTAGTGGTCCACACCTTTTCATATTCAAGTTAATAAAAAATGTGTTTCATCCTACTTACAGGCAATATTAAAACACTATTTTTAAAGGCAGGTGCATATGAGACAGACAGACTGAAAGTAGAGATTTTATTCTCAACTTTATATGTTTTAGTTTATATGCTTAATTTGTTGACCTTAATGCAATCCAATGGCAGAGTCTTCAAACATTTAGCTTCCATCCAACAATTACTCACGTGTATGCAAGTAATCCCATTGATGGCAAGTAGGTAAAATTACTCAAGTGTTGCTCTATGGAGGATTGGGACCTTAGTTAGATGTATGACCTGTGCAGGAACAGATCTATAAAAAAATTACTGTAGTTTTATCCAGATTAAACTGAAATGTCAAGCATAGTCTTAGTTTTTTGGAAGATACTATGATCCTTCAAAAATTATTATAAATAAATATTTTGTATTCACAGACATGCAGTTTCCTATTGACATCAAAACTGTGAGGAAAGATCATGAATTTTTAGATCCTGATGCTATTGAATCTCTATTCAGGTAAATATAATAATTTTGCTTCAGCCTCTACACACAAGAAAACAGCTCCTATATTTTTGTGGGTATGGCTTTTTCTGGTTTAACAGGTTACTCATGGAAGCATATACCTCATAAAATCTCTTAAGCACTCACTTAAGCACACCTCGTGATTTAAAAAAAAACTTAAGCCCATATTTACCTTTATGTACATAAGTGCTTTCCTGACTTAAGGCCTGAATGCCTATCTGTAGGCTCATTATATTTGTTGCACAATTGGCCCCTTGAAAGCACTCTACCGCCATGGCCAAACAAAAGAGTACAGCTGCAGAGCACTCCAATTGCAACAAATTAACTGTCATTATATGAGGGTTCAAATAAAGGCACTCCAAAGCAGAGTGCCTTTGTTAACTTCTGTCTGCTCTGTTGGCTGGGCTGAAGTAGCTCAGCTCCACCCCTGGTGCTCTCTTAGGATGGGATGGGGAGAAGGCAGGGGAGGGAGGTCTGTTCTGGGGTTTGCCCAGCCTATACTAGAGGGAAGGGGGGAGTGGATTGGAGCCCCCTCAATGTGAAGGGCTCAAATCCCACCCCCTCCAGCATGGCTGAGTAAACCCCAGAATGCACCTCGCCCCTTTTCCTTCTCCCCGTCTCATCCTGAGACAGCTACTATCTGTTGGGTTGGGAGGGTTGGACTAACGACACTTTCTGTGAAGCTCCATGGGCTAGATTGGGGAGCTGCACTTCTGTCTGTGCCTTCTGTAGCATAAAGCATCAACCTTATTTTATCTGTCTAAGGTGCTGTCTACGGGGAGTGAGAATACTTCTATCACTTTGTTTAGTGACCATCAGAACCATATGTCAGAATTATTAGTTGGTGGGGTTTTTAGGGTTTTTTTGCTGGAATTAAAGTTCTCTTCCACATCCAAATCTTACAGGTTTGTTGTTTGGATTGTCTTTTTTGCACTTCCAGAGAAATGATACTGTAAATTACTAGCAAAAACAAATTGCAGTAATTAAACACCACATGTTTGCTCTCATTTTTCTCAAGAGGTTCTTGAGTAAGAGATGAAACCACTGTTCAAATGCTGACATCTTGCCAGAACTTGTGTAGTACACAGGTAAATTTGGTTTGTTGGCACACAGTAACTCTCATCTGTTTTATGGACTTCCCCCACATGGGAGTGCTAGTGTAATTACTCATGGTGCATTTTTTTCCTCATATCTTTTTTTTTAAAGCTTTTTTTATTCATGTGTGGTCACTTGTGACCTGTAGCCCATGCGTGGCATGGTATGGGCTTTGCCCACATCTAGTAGCTGATACAAATGAGCACATAAATATTTGCAGCAAGTGAGGGCCTAAGAGTTACTCCTCTAACCAAAGTGCTAGCAGCCCATAACTTTAATGTACTTTTACACTGCAAATTTGCTATGTGAGCCAGTGGTGCCCTCTGACATACTATGCAGGTTATTACCTGGACAGGAAGCAACATAGTTGCATTAAAATGTTGCTGCAGCAGGTACCCCCATGAAACAGCATGGTGTATTCAGGGGTGCTGTTGCCTGGCACAGTGCATTTGCACTGTCAACATGCACTTAGTGTTAAAGTGCTAAGTTCATGTCCTGCTGTTGCCCTTGTCTTGGAACGGAAAGGATATTGTGTGTGTGTGTGTGTGTTTTCTCAGGGCAGATACTAAAGATTATGAAATTATCTGGCATTTTCATTCATACTGTTGCTTTTCTTTAAATTGGATTGTTTAATCCAGATCATTCTTTACCTTCCACCCATGAGTAGTCCCACTGATGTTGAAGGGGTTGCTCATGTTTTTAAATATTTGGGCTAGTTTGGGTCTTTTCTGAACTTGCAGTTTTCAGTTTAAGTGATTACAACAAAAAATAAGATTATCTTAATTACCATACTTAATGTAAAAAACTGCCAGTAATCTTTTTAAAAAATAATTTGACTCTCAATTTCTTCTTTATCAAAATCTCAAAAGGTTTTAGTGTCTTCTATATAATCGACAAAGCTCTTTCTAAATTTGTACGAAATCACATTATAGTATATTAATTATTGTGACTTGGTTTTTTTCCCCCCAAATGTTGCAAGGACACAATTGTAGCTATGAGCATCACGCAACCCCTGACCTCGTTTGGTCTTGGGGCATTTAAGGAGCCTGGAGCAGAATGTCAGTTGTTGCTGACAGATCTTCAGATTTCTTTGAAGATTTCAGGACCAGTTCAGACAACGTCTGCTTTTAGTTAACATTATTTGAGTTAAAACTTTAAGTCTTTTTTTTTTTCCTTTTCTCTAGACGGTTAAACACACTAAACAAATGCGCAGCAATGAAAGTGGAAATAAGTCGACAGAGGAAGAGGGTATGCCTCTAAATTGTGTGTTTGTTTTCTCTAAAACATGACTAACTGGTATTTAAAATGCTCTGTAAATTGCAGGTCCACATAAAGATGATCTGTTAAGGATTAACTTTTTCCATTGACTTTATTTGTGTGGTCAGGGAGCTAACCTGTCATAGGAAATGCATATATTTGTGCCTGAGAAATTTAAAGGTACTGTATGAGCATAATCCACAAAAAATTCTATGCAATTTTCATTTCATAGATTAGTCAGCTAGTGCACTTTTTAATTTTAAAAAAGGTTGTTTATATAAAAAAGTACAAGTTTGTGCCCATCATTGCCTTGTTAAATGAAAATTCAACCAATTTGGGGCTTTGGATGTATGTGAGGTTACTAGAAGCAGGTCTGCCCTGCAGCAAGAACAGCAAAGCTTTTCCTAAAGCATGCCCCACTTACCCATGCTCCCAGGCACAGTCTGAACACACAAGTGCACTTGTGAGTAAGCTCAGGGGTTCCCTTCTACAGCTGCTCTCTGGCATACTACAGATTAAGGTCTTGAGACTGACCATAGAAGAAAGGCCTGATTGTCATATTTCCAGGTTAGGAGCGTGGGCAGGTGGGGCATGTTCAGGAGTGTCTACATCTAAACGCACTGTTACCATGATGTTGGCATACCCATTTAGTTTTCATGTCCATCCATTCTTTGACACTTCCAGTTTCTCTTTCTCAGAAGAAAATGGGAGAAGCAGAGGATTTACTTTAACAAACCTGAATTAAAGCTATAACTTGCCTTGCCTACCTTTTAGGATTTGAAACCTTGTTTCAAATTAGCTAAAGGACCAGGCAGGAAAAAGCAACTTCTTTTTATTTAAAAAAATATGTTGAGATTTTGAAATGTTTTGCTTTCCATATTGGGGAGGAAGAGGAGACCAGCTCTCCCCTGCCCCAGATGTCCTAGTTCCCTAATGGTTAAAGCATCTATTCAGGATGTGGAAAGATAAGTTAAAGTTCCTGCTCCAAATTAGGCAGAACAGGAATTTGAACCCGAGTCTTTCAAATCCTAGGCCAGTGATAACTCTTTCCCTAATCAAAAATCTTAAATTTTGATTCCTGACAGATATATTGACAAAATTACTTTTCACAAACATGTTCAAAAGGCTTGGTTTTGTTCACATATGGGTAAAAAAATCACATTGCAAAAGCTCAACATTTTCTTCCAAGCAGAATTTTCATCTTCATGTCAACTCTGTTCTCTCTGGTGGTAGTAAGTTGACTAAAATGTCCAGAAAGCTTAGATCTCTTTCTGCCCCTAAAACACTTGATTGGAAAGTATAGCTCATGACAAAGAGCTTTCAACTGAATGTTGTTACAGTAGATAAAACGACGTATAAAAGTACCCAGGGTTTCAGAAGCAAATATAAAAATTAAATCTCCTTTTTTTTATTATGTCTTAGATATTTTAAAACTTGCTGGACTTTGCTCCTTGAACTGTACTTTCTTTATTTTAAGAGTGATGAATCTGAAGATGAGGAACCTTGTGCAATAAGTAACAAATGGGCTTATGAGAGGTGCAGTCAGAGGTGGTCTCGTCTGGAGAGCCTAGACGGTTCCCCTGGAGAAGAAGGTTCTAGTGCATCAGTCCCAGACAGTCCAAGACTTAAGAGCACCGGTAGTGAGGATATATCCTTTTCAGACCACGGAGGGAAACACGATGCGTCCTCAATCCACAGTACTAGCAGTGGAGACAGTGACATTATTAGCTTCCCAAAGACTTTCGAAGATATTGAGACCAGCAGAAGTTCCTCAAGGTGTTCCTCAAGTAAAGTAGCCTCACCTGATTCCACCCTTAGTGGGTCTCCTTCGCCCAGTGAATTCTTAAGCATCATCAGTGAAGAGAAGTTTTTGGACAAGCCACCGCATAAAAAGGGAAAGAGCTTTCTAAAGAAAATGGAGAAGCTGCGCATAAAGAACACCAGTCTGAAAAGAGATGGTCACTCAAAGGTTAAACCCATAATAAGTGAACCTGTTCTACTGGAAGGACTTGATGAAGAAAAGCTGAAAAACTTTAACTGTGTGAATATTTGTGACCTATCAGATAGTCAGATGAAAAAGAATTCTTCCTATTCTCCCCAGACTTGTAGCAGCAGCAGCCCATCTGAAAACAGTAGCACAGTCAGCACCCCAAGTCCTGTTATCAAAGTCAGGAGTCACAATAAAAGAGGAGGGATGTATGCAGAGGATTTTGATTCTAGTAAGCTCTTGCTGTGGAGTGATATATCTGAGCAAAACTTAAATAACGAAATACATTTGCAGGCTAACCAAATGTTTCAAATACCGCAAGGCCATAAGCCTGGGACATTCCCTAAAGCACTTACAAACAGTTTCCTTTCACCAATGGACAATACTTCCGTGAACTGGAGAACTGGAAGCTTTCATGGATGCAGAAGAAATAGGATTAGAACCAGTTGTAAGGACTCTGAAACCCCCGCAAGCCCTCTTTCATTCACGGATAACAGGCTGAGTATATATGACAATGTGCCCAGCATACCTTTTCATCTAAGTAAAGTGGAGGCAGAAGTTGGTGATGACGATGTTTTTTCAGAACTCGACAATGTTATGGAACATGTTAATGGGCTCAGAAGGCTGGTTAGTCAGTGGACTGAAAAGTTCTCAGACGATGGAGACTCTGACTTTGCTAATGATACAACATCTCCTTGCCCATCCTTCCCTAAAGAAATACACCTTGAAATAAAGCATTCAGAAGGGAAAGCGGAAAATCTGTCCACAGTTGAAGGAGAACAAAACTGCGGGCACATCGGTGACCTGCCATATGTAACTGACTTGGAGACTGGATCCCATTCTAGCAGGTCAGCCTCATTTGTCTTGGCAACTCCTTCCCCCACCCCCAACCAAGCTTTCCCTTCTGCCATCCTCTCAGTTTAAAACACCATTTTTTTTTCCTCGAAATTATGGGAAATGTAAATCTATTTTAAAGTTGGGTGAGCCTGTAAACTAGTCAGATCCAAGCACCATTGAAATCTAAGTGCTCCTGTCTCCTGGTGCTAAGAAGCCACCTAAAGCCCTAGATAGAAATCCTGATTTTAAATATCTCTTTTTTTAAGCTTCTTATATTGCTTCACCACTTTTCAGATGAGAGAAATCAGCTTGGAAACACCAGGATGTTTATTAAGTTGATTGTCAATAAAAGAGTTTTTAATAGGTGTTCAGCTGTTTTAGGCAAATAGCTGATAATGTCAATAAGAACTTTCTTTTTAATCCAAGCAATATTTACTCCTTAGGCACATAAGACGGCACTGGTCTACAGAAGAGAGTGGAAACTTGGAAAACCTTTCTGTGCAAATTGATAACCAGTCAGCAGCCCATCTAAACCGAATTCAGAAACTTGCTTTGTTGAAACTCACTGCTTTAATGGATAAATATTCACCATCCAGCAAACAGGGCTGGAATTGGTAAGTTAACAAATATTAAAATGTGCCACTTAAGGAAAAGTGATGATTGGTGTAAGCAGGTGGATTTCCTACAGTACCCAGCCTCTACATATATAGGATGCTGTTTGCTCCTCACTGATTTACTGGAAGTTTTGTTTTAGATTTCAGTGAGGTCAGGTATAAACGTGGGTTAAAATGTTCCAAATCTCTCTTCTGGGTGCCAGCTTTGTTGTTTATTTTAAATGGTCAAAGCTTTGGTCTAAGCTTTGTCACTAAATTTGCTTGTTCTGTAGGATTTTACTACAGAACCTTTGCTGTGGCAAAGGGCACTGTCAAACGAGTGTGCTAGGGATTAATTTCTACCTGCACAGCCCCTTAAAGAGCAATAATGTAGCTGACTTTACTATAGCACTGGGCACCCTGCTAATGAGTATGCCCGAGTTGGAGGGATTACGCTTAGAGCTTCATTAAGACTTCTGCATCACATCCATTTCAGGCTGCCATGCTTAACCAAAGTTCTCCTTAGCATGGTTCTTCAACAGTGTAGATATATATGTTCAGAGGGAATGAGCAAGGCCAGAGAGAGATGGTCAAACCCATCCTTCTCCTATCTGGGCTGGAAATTAGAAATGATGATAAAAGCCACCAACTACTGAGAGTGACCTAACAGACAGGTGGTAGCATATCATGCAAAAACATACTCTGAACAAAATTTGAGTTGGATGCTAACCTGATGTCATTCTAGGTTATGTATCTTAGTGCTTTAAGAGACTTAAGACACATGAGTCTGCTACTGTATCTCTCTTCTGTTGCTCTCTTCACTATATGATGCCCTGATAGCACAGCAGTATTTTGGGAAGCAAGAGAGAGAGTGTGTACATTTTCTCAAGAGTATGTGAGATAAGCTGTGGGGAGAGGGAAATGGTCCGTATTTCACTGAAATGAAAGAAGGCACCTAATGGTTTGAATGTATCTTGTGTTTCTTTTCAGGACTGTTCCAAAGTTCATTAGAAAAATAAAAGCCCCTGACTATAAGGACAAAAATGTATTTGGGGTTCCGTTACTTTTAAATGTTCAGAGAACAAGTCATCCACTTCCTAGGGGCATACTCCAGGCCATGGAGTACTTAAGAAGACACTTTCTTGACCAGGTACAAACATTAATCAAACCTGAACAGGACTTGAGGGACCCTAGACAACATTTCAGGGATGAGGAACTGCTAGAAAGCCAACCACCAATTTTTATTTTGACAAGGCAAAAGAATATTATTTCATTCCTATATCTCTTGACACTGAGTGGGAACAGGCCTGAATGGATGTCCTACCAGGATACCAGTATTGTTCTATTTTAGGACTGCCTTTTTTTGCTGCTATGTAATCCTATCTGCCCTTTGTTCATAATACCTGCAGTTGTTCATTCACTTAGCAAATGTGGAAGAGCAAACTGTCCTCTCTTGACAGTATTTTTAATAATAAAATACAAAATCTAACATGTTGCGCTCTCACTTCGCTCACTGAAAGCAGCACAACTTATTGGAAACATCCGCATGCTCATTTTGATTTGGATTCTAAGAGTTGGGTTGTATCTTTCTTTTTGTCCCTTGTTAAGGCTATGGTACTAAAAGCCTTTTCTGTACCCCACTCACTGTTACTCACTAATAAGCTGATTGATTTCTTTCTGAATTAGTGCTCTACATTTCTTGGCTGGGATGATCTAGTTGGGGATGGTTCTGCTTTGAGCAGCGGGTTGGACTAGATGATCTTCTGAGATCCCATCTAACCATAATTTTCTATGATTCTATGATTATAAAGGGCATGCTCTATGCCAGTGGTGCTCAACCTTTTAGGCTAGATGGGCAGTGCCCAGGCCATCCACAGGCTAGATCTGGCTAGTGGTCCTGATCCATTATGGGACAATCACAGCAGAGGGTTGCCCAGCTCCAACCTGGGCATGGCCTAGCCCCAACTCAGCCCTGTTGGGGGAGTGGGGAAGTGGGCATGACTCAGCCCTGTGGGAGAAAAGGACCATAGTCCAGCCTCAACCTGACCCGCAGGGGTGTGGCCCAGCCTTGTAGGGGGAAAGGGAGCTTGATGTGGCCCCACCAGGGAAAGGAGTCATGACCCAGCCCCAGCCTGGCCCCCACAGGGGGAAAGGAGTGTGGCCTGGCCCCATCCAGCCATGGGGGCAGGGGGCATGAATTTTAAGCTGTATTTAACATTAATCTGATTACATTTTTGTACAAAAGTGGAACTAAATGTCTTCCACAATATCTAGATCTAGATCTCTGAACTTCTTGGTAGATGGAAATGTGGTTCCTGACCGACCCTAAAAATAAGTTACTAAATAGCCGGTTCAGCACTTAATCCTCCGCATAATCAATTTACCATATTTTACGGTGTATAATTTGACACACTGTATAGGTCGAACCCATATTTTCATACAAAAAAAGTTGGATTTTTGTAAATCCGATGTATCAGTTGACCCCGCCTGACCAGAAGGGTGTCAGTAGGGTGACTGGGTGGTGGGAGAAGATGGTGGGGATGATGTGCAAGGAACTGGAAGCCTGGGCGGGATCATGGGAGAGCTGGCAGGCTCTGGGGAAGTTGGATCAGGCCCCTGGTAGCTCAGGCAGCACATGGCCTGCTGGCAGCCTGTCTGGCTGGCCCCAGGGAGTGCCGCCACCACAGAGGGAAGGACCAAACACCCCTGCAGCTCAGGGGCTGCCTGGCCTCCCAGCAGCTTGCCCCCCAGCTGCAGGGTTGGGGGCAGACAGGCTCCACCAAAAGCAGGATTAGGCCCCTCACTGCTTCTGCCTTCAGCAGGCTCCTGAGGCCGGCAGGATGCCTGGCACTGCCTGAGAAGGGGCTGCCTCACCCCACGGGCAACACAGGGTGCCTGGGAGGGGTTGGGGGGGAAGGCCAGCCCTGTCCAACACCTCAACCCCCACTCCCACCTCTGTCCAACACCCCGTGCTGTCTATGGAGCAAGCAAGCCCCTTCCAGGAGGCTCCAGGCATCCTGCCAGCCACAGGAGTCTGCTAAAGATAGAAGTGGTGAGGAGCCCAATCCTGCTTTCAGTAGAGCCTGTCCCCCCCACAGCGGTGCGGGTCCAGGCAGCTCCTCTCGCAGGGGACAGTATACAAGTCAAGGTGGACATTTAAAGGTAAATATATTGGCTTTTGACTTACACCCAAAGGGAAGGAGAAGGCTTGATTATTATTCATTAAGTTCTCACATCCGTCTATCCTTTCTTTCTTTCTTTCATTCTTTCTTTGTTAAATAGGTTGGTCTGTTCAGGAAATCAGGTGTTAAATCTAGGATCCTTTCTTTAAGGGAGATGAATGAAAATGACCCAAGCAATGTATGTTACGAAGGCCAGTCAGCATTCGATGTGGCAGATATGGTAAAGCAGTATTTTCGTGATCTTCCTGAACCTATATTCACTAGCAAGCTCTGTGAATCCTTCCTCCACATCTACCAATGTATGTACCTTTTTAGTTGCCTGAGTTTCTTGCATATATAGGTCGTTGTTTTTTTGTTGTTGTTTTGTTTTTATTTTGAGTGTTGAAACTTAAACTGCTGGAACCTACTTTCCATATCCCTCTCCCCTGCTGCCCAAACTTGCAAGCAGCTATAAACTAGTACTTGGCATTTCTGTGTTTGAAATGTGCCTGACTCCTACAATCAGCGGCTGCTTTTGGAATTATTTGTGTTTTTGGAATATATATACAATGCTTTTTTTCTGAAGGGTGGAGGGGAGCCAGGGCACTTACGGATAGATACCGTTTAACAGCCTTTAACCTTGGTTTATCATCTAACTTTATTTTTAAATAGTTAATTCAGGACACAAATTGAGGGTGAAATCTGATCCCCTTACTCTAAGGACTGCCTTGCTTCAATAGTAGTCTGATTGATTTTATTAAGGCCCCTGGCATGTATTTGTTTAATGGTGTGATGGGATCTGTTCCTACACATGCATGGCAGGATGCACAATTTTGGGATTGGGGATCAAACTCCAATTGTGCCACTACTACTTGCCACTGCAGGTTGAACCCAGAATCATGATTCTGGGCTTCTCCTGAACAAGCAAGTTGAAAGCCAAGTGCCTGGTGAACTGAACTGGGGCTAGAACCGACAATTGGGTGATTAGGGATCCCAGCCCCAGGACTGTATTGGAGCCAGCTGGAGACTCTGGTGTGCTCCTGGGGCTGAAATCTGACAATCAGCTTGGAGGGGAGTGGTGTTTTCACTGGAAATGCCAGCTGTTTGCTACTTGCTCTGTCAGCGTAAGCTCACGGTTCTGTGTGAAAGAGAAATAAGTTAGAAGGCCAACACTAGCCTTTAAAATTGCTTTGAATTGATTCTATTGCCAATTGTTTGTCCTAACAAAATGTATTTTTAAAATACAGGAATGATGTGAGGATGGTACCTCCATAACTACAAACTCTTTTTTCTGTAACATGGAAAAGACACTTAAAATTTGAATAAGGACAGGATTTCTAAAAAAATTACATTTTGAGTTGTATGACATGACTTGTCTTTACATGAATGTATGTCTCGCTGCCTTGAGTCAAAACCTAGCGCAGAAACTCTAGTTACTTTTTATTTCCTTTGCAGGGCATAATATTGTACAATTTTGGAGTAGATTTATTTTGATTTTGTTTTAATTTTTTTTCTAAAAGTTGTTTTTTAAAATTAAATTGTGGAGCTATCAAAAGGAAGTCTGTTTGTTTTTAGGTTCTTTTAATTAAAAATATTAAGTGAAAGGTAAGGGAATAATTTCACCTAGAATCACAGTGTATTTTGGTTTTTTTTTAAAGATAGGAGCTTCCAAGAAGAATGTAATTTTGTGTTCTGTCCTTTTTAAATTAAGCAGACTAAAGATAAATGCTTCTTGCATATAGGTCCAAAAAGTGCTACTTCAAGTAATGTGGCAAGTTGGACCCGTGCCCACAGGCTGTCTGCATGCTAAATTATGCTGAAATAATTAAAGTTGTGAATTTTAAATCTATTTAGTTATACTTTATGCAGAACATTGTGTGGATGCTGTGTTAGAGCTCTAAACACATGGAGCTATTCAGGACCTGCTATTCTGGCTTCAGCTAACAGGAGCACACTCCATACATGGAGGTAATCAGAAGGCAAGCCCTTATTTGGGTTTGAACAAGTCATGTTTCCATATTAGTCTGTTACAAACGGGGTTAAACTAAGCTGAAATAAGCCACTTTTAGTTGCAAATAAGAGTTCTCACATGAGGTTTGCACCAGTTTAAATCAGTGTAAATTTGTATGTTAGCAGTCTTCAGGGGCCTTTCCATACAGTGGGCATATCTACACATTGCTCTACAGTGACATAGCAATGTGCTATGTTCCCGTATAGCACACTACGGCAACATAGCAATCGTGTGGCTACATATGATCTCCATGATCATGATTCACATGATCACTGGCTACATTGCCGTAGTGGTGCATTGCCCAGCTATTGCATGCCGCTATGGTGACGTAGCCAGTGAATCTAATTGTGCGCTGTCCGTACACTGCAGTACTGCGCTGTGTTTTAGTACTTCCTCCACACGCAGCACTGTCACCATATGGTGACATGTAGACACTCCCAGTGAGACCATAATGTTCTTTTACCTTTGGTGAGCTCTTGCACAACCATCTAAAGTTAGAGAAGAGTCAAAGTAGTTACACAGGTAATGCATTATTTAAGGGCTAACATTCATTTCATGTATTGTTTTATCTCCTTATGTTCTCACATGATTTTCCTAATTCTTTTACTTCCAGACTTGCCAAAGGATCAACAATTTCATGCTGTCCAGGCTGCCATTCTTCTCCTCCCAGATGAAAATCGTGAGGCTTTGAAAATCCTTCTCTCCTTTCTCCATGATGTGGTGGCTTTTGTTGAGGAAAACCAGATGACTCCAACCAACATTGCAGTCTGTCTTGCACCATCTCTGTTTCACCTCAGTACCCTAAGACGGGAGAGTTCA
The DNA here is from genome assembly GCF_030867095.1 of Alligator mississippiensis. Lineage (NCBI taxonomy): Eukaryota > Metazoa > Chordata > Crocodylia > Alligatoridae > Alligator > Alligator mississippiensis. Next base: position 52,005,878 of record NC_081832.1, read on the forward strand.
TCGTCGTCATCATCATCTAGGTATCATTGTCATAATACTTGGACAACAATACCTGTTAAAATCCTATAGTTTGTATCCTCTTGATTCTTTGTTAGAATGAACTGTTTAAAAAAATAAACACTCTTTAAAAATCCACATGTGGAGACCTATGAAAATAGTCTTCCTGATAAAATTAGTTTTATGTAGAATTCTTGTTACACTCGGGTAAGGTGGCTGTCATAGGTGTGGTAGAAGAAATGGAGCTAGAGAACCTTTACATAAGAAGATTTCAAATAGTTATTAGTGTCATATATATAATAGTCCAGGTGCATTTTAAACTCTTGCAGCTAGCTTCTGGCTTGCAGTTAACCTAGGAATTAATTGTTTGGTGATGGTTCAGCTTTACATTTCATGCCAAACTGAGCCACAGGGATTGTGTGATTAAATGTTAATAGCCAAAAATATCTCACATGTGTAACACCTGCCAGTAATCCATCCAATTCTGAAGAAATTCTCAAATCAGGGCAATCTCATAACTTCCCAGAATATTAATTTCAGACCCAGTATTTACATACGATGCCTTGTTTCTTCATTATACAATATAATTGTGCTTATGCATAAACTTGTCTTGAGGCTGGAAGAACTGCTTCGCTTCAGACAAATGTCACATCTTCATCAAAATAGATCCTCCTTTTCCTTGCAGCGATGTGCTGGAGATAAGGGTGCAAGTTCCAGTCAGGTAGTTACATGCATTTCACGTTTAAAGAAACAGATTCTGAGAAAAGTAAATAGAGGTGAAAAATGTTAAGAATGTGCTTTTACGAAGCACAAACCATCATGAGATGCATATCTGCCTATAAAACAGCCCTGCAATGGATGCTTGACTCTTGCTGGGATGAGCTGACCCTAATGCTGACACACCGCCAGTCACAGTGAAGGAAGGTGTGAGCAGAGTTAAGAATGTGGCAGTGGAATTGATAGCTTTTTGATCGCAGGGTCTAAACCAGAGTTAAGCAATCTGTAATGGTTGGGAACTTGAGAGTTGTAGTCCAGGGCTCTGTATCTTCTTGATTTACTTTAATTCTACAGTGGCACAGCAAGGAGCCTAAAATAGAAGGGCTTTTCTCTTGATCGTCTTAGAAATAGGGTTGCTTTGAACCATAGGTTCTGATAAACACTTGTTAATATTTTACCATATGTTTCAAGCTTCAAAGGGATATAATCTAGAAGTCTTGGCTTTGAGGAATAAAGTCAAGAGGCCTTATCTGTTTCTTCTTTTCAAAGCTAGTTAACAGGAATGTGCCATGATAAAGCTGTTAGAAGTGAGTGCTAATGATATCATATAATGATTATTATGTCTGAAAAGAGCCAAAATGCTAAAAAAAAAATAAGTTAACAAAAAACAGGGAAAGGAAGCAGCTATTTTGTTTATCATAATAATTTAATATGTCAATTAGGCAATTTTTGTGAAGGATTTTGGTATAAGAAAACAGATCATGGTAAATTAAATCAGGCTGAGCTACTCAGATTTTTCTAATCCTGTGTAGATACTTCAGTAACAAATACTGGCTTTTAATATTTGGTAGGTATTAATACGTCCAGTGTTTCCAGAAGCCATGCCCTGAGTCGGGGGTCTTGCTTCTATGTAATTGTTGTTCAAGCCTTGATACTTCTGTTTGTGTGAATGTAGTTAGAGCATAATTTGTACAGTGGGACTGATCTCGTTGTGATGCGCACATTCAGATGGGAGAGTAAGAAGCAATTCCAAATGCATCAAGGCATTCAGGCTGCAGCTCCTAGTGGTGTATGACTGGGCACCTCTATTCTTTTATCTTTACGAGAACCCTTATTAATTCACCCTGCTCTCCCCACCAGGTCCAGCCAGAGGAAATACAGCCTGGCAAAGCCAGACCAGAGAGACTTGAGTGAGAACCTGGCAGCGACACAAGGCTTGGCCCACATGATAATAGAGTGCAACAGACTCTTCCAGGTATGTCGTGGTTTATAACAAAGCTCCACTTTACTGTTTTAGACAACATCCATCATGCTGCTTAGTGACTTGGGTGTGTGCCAGTAGGATGCTCTGGTACTGAAGCTGGATGCGGTTGTGAGGTCTTTGCCATGTGTATCAAACAGAACTGTTTGGCAAGTGCTCATGTCCTTCTGTTGGTCTTTGAATGCAAAAAGGGAGGAAAAAAATCAGCTTGAATCAGCTTTGAGCCCCAAGGTTTGTTTTTGTTGAAGGTAATACATGCTCTGGGCCAAATCATGATTCACGCTAGTCTGAATAACTTTTTCCCTTGTAATGCATTCCTTGATGTTGTATGGATGAATGTCACTAGGGAACATGGGGAATTCTGTTGCAGAGATCGCTGCATCTGCTACACGCTACTCAGGATCAGCGTTCCCTCTAAGCTGTGGGGTGTGTGCACTCTAATACATTTTATATATAAAAATGCCTTTTTTTTTTTTTTAATCATTTCTGGCTTGCCTGCCATAGACACCATCTAAAATACATGATCTGACTGAGATGGAAACAGCTGCTTGAGTTACGCTTGAAGGAACATGCCAGAGCCAGCACTTGCTGTCATCTCATCTGATGACAAATCCTGACCCTGCTGGGCACCTCAACCCCTAAATGTCCCATTGCCTTCTTAGAGGGAACATTGTCCTGCATCCCAGGAGTACTGGTCCATGAGTGCGCTGCTTTGGTCTGTGAGTGTGCCGCTTCAGTCCCGCCTCCCCCTTTAGGTGTGGTCCGCTGGTAAGTGTCCCACAGTAAGTGTCCAGGTGGGAACAGGCAGGGTTCTGCTACCATCCTTCTCCATGCTAACTGCTGCCCAGAGCAGCGTACTGGAGTGCTGTGGGGCAGCCATGGGCCGGACACAGTCAATTGATAGAACTGAAAGGGAGGCACCGGGGTCAGCGTGGGACATGGGACGCTTACCTAAGGTAAGCTCTTCACTCCCCATGCAGGGCAGGCAGCAGCTTCTCCCCAAGGTGAGGCAAGGCAGGGCTGGGGGTTGGGGCTGGTGCAGGCTCTACCAGCTCTGGCGAGCTGCTCCACTCCCCAGGTCTGATGCCATGTGCCTCCTCGCTCCCTGAGGTGATGCAGGGGTGCGGAGCAGCTCCCCGGAGTCAGCAGAGCCCGTGCCAGCCCCCAGCCCCTATCTCTGCCCTCACCTCACCGCAGGGAAGAGCTGCTGCCTGCCCTGCATGAGAAGTGAGGAGCTTGCCTTTAGTAAGTGTCCCACGCCAGTCCCAGTGCCTCCGCTGCACTCCGCGCCCAGCTCCTCTCTGGGAAGCCACAGCCCAGCTCCTCTCCTGGCAGGTGCGCGGCATTAATAAGTCAGCATGTGGCAAGATTTTTAATTGTGTGTGGCCATGCACGGGCACAAATTAGAGGGAGCCTTGATGCAGGACTCCAGCGATAAGTATGTAACAAAGGAACACCGCTCCCCAGAGGGCCTGAAAACATCCTCAGCGAGGGGAGAAGTATTTTTTCCCTCTCACTTTCTGCTCTGAGGAAACTGGTTACTTGTATCCTCCTCTCGCACATTTTTTCCACTTGTCATTAAGGCTGCTGTCTGTGCTGCACAATAGATTTGTTGATTGCTGGCTGCACTTCCCACAGCAATTAGGTGTGCTGCCCATGGGGGTCTGCAGGGACACAGGTGAGGCAAGAGCTGGATAAGGACCAAGAAATCAGTGGCATAGAGGTCTGCCCAGCAGGCCTATCAGCAGCATTCACATGTGTATCACATGGGGCTAGGCTGTCTCTTCCACCATGGTGCTTGAAATAGCTCTTAGGAAAAGCTGGGAAGGAAGGAGGAACTTTACCCCTAAATACTCACACATGTTAAGAGAAGAGTGTTAGTTGTCCCTTGGCTTTGCCTTGCCATGCTCTGCTAGGCCTGCAGCTTAAAAGCAAAGCTGCAGCATAGATGTGCTAGGCAAGAGGAAGGAGAAGGAAAAATAGAGAAGGCAAAGGCAGGGTGAAGGAGGAAGCCATTTCCTCTTCTCCTGCTCTTGTGGTGCTGAAAATGGGCTAAAGGCCAAGGGTCTGCTGTTGACTTGAGGGACCAGGCAAGGCTCAGGCTTAACTGAGTTTTGAAAACCCTGTAAAGCCTGGAGGCAAACTCAGCACGTCTAAAGCAGCTTGCGGATGCTCGGCTAGTGGGGCTGATGATTCATAGTGCTTATTTCTTCTGGATTGGAGACCACCCTCACTCAGCTCTTGCTTTCTAAGCTTTCTTGTTGTCATTTTAACACCAAAGCAGGTATTTGTTTGCAGTGATTTCATCCGCATGTCATCTGAGCGTATGATTTGCCTTCTGTTAAACATGTATTATTGCATCTTCTCCCAGACCTAGCAAGCCTCCCTCATTGAGATGGGGAGGCTTCATTACTGGAGAGGTACTTACAGGCCTTTTTAGTGCGTCTTATGGTGAAGCAACTGGCTACATGTTCCAGAGAGATGAAGCTTGTTGTGTTCCCTATTTGCAGTACTCCTGCTAGGCAGGCCTTTCTTTGCTATGGAGGGGAATGTAGCCTGCAAAATAATTGTTTTCTTTATTGGTCTGGCTCCCCAGTTTACGTGGATGCAATGTAAAAATGGCGATCAGTCACCGCACAGGAACTATGGTAGTGGTGCTCAACTACAGCAGTGGCACTCAACCTATGGCCAGCTCTGACCCATAGAACCATGTCATCTGGACCAGGAGGGCTCCTCCTGGGCCTGGAAATTTGGTGGCAGGGAAGCTATGGAAGTGTTAATTGCTGTGTCTTCTGGAGCTGCTGTTTGTGGGGTCGCTATGTGGCTGGATCCAGTGCACAGGGTCAGGCCAGCAAGTGGGGTTGCTCTGTGGCTAGACTGCACCCATAGTTAGACACCCTTTACTCTTGACCACACTCACGCACTGGATCAGGTCTGATGGGATACAGCATACAGACCAACCCCACACTCTTTATCTAGCCCATAGGGCCAGATAAGTTGAGCACCATTGCATTAGTCATGAAAGTATTATACAAACAAAGGAGATGGTGCCTTTGTCTGCAGACAGTCAGCTCTACAATTTTTGGCAGCAAGCCAATAACTGCTGCTGGGAAATGGATTGTCCAGCCTGTACCTAATTTCACCACTGCTTGTTTTGCTCAGGGCTTATGATGTCAAAAATCTCAGGCTGTGGCTTTCATTCAGTAAGGTAAAATTGACATCTGTCATAATGGGAGGAGAACCAAGTCATACCCCTTTCCTCTGAACCTCTGCTAAAGTGCAAGACTTGAAGTGAAGTGACTAAAGCTGAGGAGTAGAAGTAGGAATATAATGTGAGGAGTTCAGATTCACAGAGCAGTCAGCATTTCCTTCACTGTGGGGGATGGAGTCATTCCTGGCTCATCCTTCAGCAGTAGTTTGTGTCTGCACCTGAAGGAACTTGCATGTGTTGGGTTGCTCCTGAATTCTCACCATTCCCTGTTTTGTTGCACTGATGCCACTGTACTGAGTCCACACTTACACATAATGGTTTAGAAGGCTTGTTAGCATTTATTTTGGGGTTTGTAATGTTAATATTATCACTAAGTGCTTCTGCTAGTGGGTTTACCTACACCTGAGGTTCATTATTCTTTTGTCCAATCTGAAACGAATGTAATGGGGATTGTGATTAGGATATGCCATTTCCTCTCCCTGTGTAGATGCCTGACTACTGTCTTGAGCCGTGTGGTGATGACTTGCACAACCAGAAAGTCCTGAGTGAAGGGGCCTCAAACCAGACCACCCCGATCAAGCACTCCACTATGTTGATTTCCCTTGAGAATTCTATGCAGGACCTGCTTCGGGATGCCAAGGAAAAATTCAAGAGCTGGGTTGCTTGCTCAAACGTGGAGCGTGTGGAATTAGCACATAAAAAGGTAAATTTGACATTAGGGCATTAACACACAAGTGGCCGAAGACCTTAAAAATTAATTACCCACCTCTCAAAGGATGGGAGTATGCTGAAACAGCTGAGTTTTTGTTAAACATCAGTTCAAGTGTCTGTGAGTTCGCAACAACAACTGCTGGTACATTTTTAACTAGTCTGTAATGTCTAATAATAATTAAGCCTTAATTTGCTATTTGCATGAACTTCATTAAAAGTGTACCTTTAATTGTATAAGAAAGATGTCCATTGCATTGGAAAAGGTCCAAGGATGACTTTTATGTACCGGAAACATGACTCCTGAGACAGGCTGATTGGGAATTCCATTGGTGTTAAAAAGATCCGTTTAATACGCTTTGCTCTTAGCTCCATTCTTTTGTGGTGGAGCTTACTGAAGGTTGGAAGAGTACAGAGGTTGTTAGTTTGAATGAGGCAAAAGGCAGGGTAGGCCAGGGAGGCCCCTTAGACACTAACTGGTTCAGAGATGCATGAACTTTCATAGGCAGTAACCTACCTTACCAGATGTTGGAATGGCCTGGCAGAAAGACTTTTTATAGGGGGAAGACAAAAGTATGAGGATAGAGGTGGATGCTAAGGTAGGAGAGGGTTTTTGATTAAATCGGTTAAGATAAATGTGACAGTTAATACCCAGAGGAACACCAGAGTAAACAACTAGTCCAAGTAATGGGAAATGGACCCATAGTCTCTGTTGAGACGCAGGTTAATGCAGTCCAGTTTAGTTTAGAAATGAGTCCTTGTTCTGCAATTTAGCATTCAAGTAAGCTTGTAAATGTTTACCATATTTTCTTATATGTAACATATCCTGGAATATAATACATACCTTGTTTTTGAAAGGCAGAATGAAGAAAAATATATTTTTCCAGAGTTACGGCTGCATAAGATCTAACATTTGGTTGACGCAACCTCCTTTTCCTACTTAACTGTAGCTGAACCCCTAGTTGCTGTCAAAGACTGATCTCCATGGGTGGATCTATGATTTCAAAAAAAGCTAAAGTCTCTCCAAGGCTGTGAAATAGGAGGAGAGAGATGCTGGGAAAATTAGAGTTGGAAGGGACCTCAGAAGGTCATCTAGTCTAATCCCCTGCTTAAAGCAGGACCATCCCCAGCTAGATCATTCCAGTCAGGCTTTGTCGAGCCAGGCCTTTAGAATCTCCATGGATGGAGACTCCACAACCTCTCTAGGTAACCTGTTCCACTGCTTCAGTGCTTTACCACCCTCCTAGTTTTTTTCTAATATCCTAAACTTCCTTTGCTGTAACTTGTGCCCATTGCTCCTTGTTCTGTCATCTGCCACCACTGAGAACAGAAGTTGCCCTGAGGAAGGTTAGCTTGATTGGTGGGACATCAATGTTAAAAAACAGAGAGAGAGAGAGAATCATTAACACATCTGGAATGAAAAGTAGTAAGCTGATTGACTCTCTTCATTGCCTGAGTAGTAATGCAAACGCAACAGCTGCTGCACTGTAGAAATGAGGGTGCTTCTATCCCAGCCAGAAAACCAGCTTCCCTGCTTAATTCATACACACCAATTTTGGGGGAGGGGGGGAGATTTGGAGGAAAAGCTGTGTACTAGGTATGAGAAAATACAGTACTTCTGAGGTCAGTGATGGGATGCCTGTGGATTTTAAGTGCTGGAAGAGGGAACAGAGCATTATATCATTTCTTAGTAGCTGACCCCAGTGTTGGTTAACTATTTTGTAAGGTGGATGATAATTACCATGTCCGGCTATGGAAGGCATCCACTGAAATAGACGCTGCTCCTAAACTAATCCTCCAGCGCATCTTGACAGAACAGCATCAGTGGGACCCAAGCCTGCAGCAAGCTAAAATCCTAGAGACCTTGGATGACGAAACAGATATTTATCACTATACAACAGAAAGCATGTCTCCCCTTCCAGCACGGGACTACATTGTTTTGAGGTAAGGATCTGATAGACTTGTCTCCTTTGTTCCTTAAACACAATATCTTGTGCAACGGTAGTGCATGTTGCATCATGTGGTAATAGTCCTTCCAATGACTATAGATAAAATGAGGGTTTGGGTCTCTCTTACAGGAAGATAAGCCCTGTATAAATCTCTAGTCAGTGGATTCTGTTTGTAGCAGTTAACAATCATGTGAATTGTAGCGACACAGTCACTTCAGCTCTTTTATAGCGCACAAGTCCTCCCCTGAAGAGCTTAAAGGTGAGGGATATGGCTCAGACTGAGATACAGAACATGTTGTCCTGCCATAACCAAGTCTATTTTCTTTAAAAAAAACCCACAATTCCAAATATTTCTTGTCAAAGCTACATACTCCCCTGAGGTAGAGCTCCTGGGGAACAATAATTTGCAGTCTAGCCTAGTCTCTAGAAAAAAACAAAACAAAAAGAATCTCTACATTTTGTTCGGTCTTCTGACAGCTTGTTCAGCAGCATTTGATGTTGTTGCTGTTTTTCTGCCCGTCTGCTTACCTGAGACGAGACCTACTATTTACACAGTGATTCCACTTGAGTGGAGCTCTGTCCCCCAGTTGCAGTAGGGCCATGCAATGGTGCAAATCTTAAGACAGTAAGAGGAACCTGTTACCCTCCTCCCCTTCCCCCTGGGACTTTTTTCCATATTAGTCTGTTGTCTCTTGTATTTGGATTGCAACCGCTTTGGGCAAGGACGAAGCTTACTGCATGCTGGTTACTCTGCCTAGCACCCTGGGATCCTCTGGGCTACTGAACTAAAAGTACTCATGTGTGGTAGGATTTACCAGCCTTCTCTATTATGTGTGGAAGAGACTATAAGCTATCTGAGGACTGTTGTCTGACTTCACAGCAAGCATGTCAAATGACTGGTTTTATATAAGAAATGTCTTTGCATGAAACATCCTAAAAATTCCCACCTGGTTCTAGGACCTGGAGGACTGATCCCCAAAGTGGCACCTGCATTTTGGCAGCTACCTCAGTCAACAGTGAAGGAGCTACTCTGCATGGGATTTTAGCGCAGGTCCTGCTGTGCCAGTATCTCATAGAAGCAGCTGGGTCTCAGAAATCCAAAGTAACTCATGTCTGTCGAAGAGACACAAGGTATCATTTTAGTTTATGCTTCTTTACTAGCTCCTTGGTACTGCTGGCCCCTGACCACATCTCCTGAATCACCAATATGTTGCCAGTCACATATCAGTTAGAAAAAATGAGCATGGTATGTTCCAATCATAGAGCACAAGGCTGGGTCCTTGGATTTGAGTCCTTGCCGTGCCGCCGGTGACGTTGGGACAAATCTCTTTAATCTTCCCTCCTCTGTGGAAGTAATTTCTCAGCGTTGAAAAATAAGGATAATTCCACCTACCCATGTACATACAAACATGGAGATCTATAGATGTTAAACGCCTATTAAGTTGTCATGTATTATGCATAGTATGGGCTTCCAGTAGGGAAGTATTTTACCTTTGGGTGTCAATTTTGATACTACGATTGATGGCCTGCCTGGTGCTTCTGTGCACGTGCCATCCTCCTTCTTTTGAGCCAGCTTTGAAAATATGCATTGGAATTCCAACTGGACTGGAATCATTAATTGCTGGATTCTTTCACAGCTTGATGCACTTGGGATAATTGAAAGAACATTAGCTGACTAGGAAAACCAAGCAGGAGTCTGGGGCACTAGCTACATTCACTGTGTAAACATCTAATTATTCCATAATAACCTGCCTTATCGGGAACACCATAGCCATTTGGATAAACCTGGTTTGAGTAATTGAAAAATTACTGTATAAGAAATTCAGTTAAGAGGGTGGTTTAGGTTATAGATTGAGACCAGTGGTGCTTCTTGAATGTAATGAGCAGTGGGAACTGGTGAGTGGAAGAGATTACCTTCATGCCTTTCCCTTAAGGTTTCAGGAGTTGTTTTCATAAATGGCTTGTGTCCAGGAAGTTGTACATGGCTGTGAATGCCAACAGCATATAAATCAGTACATGCTACTCAACACTTCAGATCAAAGGAGTGCGTGTGACTGAACTGGTGAGCTAAATCCTGAGAGCTGCTGAATACCTGCAACTTCCTTTGGAAGTGTAACTTCAGTGGGAATTGCAAGTCCTCCCTGTTATAGGAACTGGCATAGCATTAAATAGTTTGATGTCCCAAGTGATGGCCAACACCTACTTGCCAAGCAGTATTTCTGAGGGAGACGTCCCTGATGCCAGAGCTACTGTAAATCGTGTAGTTTGCTGCAGTGAAGTTTAATGTGTCTGTGGGGCTCATGTATATGATATGAATGGTGGTGGATGGGTTGGTATTGACCTGGAACGATGTGGGCAGTGGATTCCCCCAAGGCTTGGTCCTTGGGCCACTGCTGTTCAATATCTTCATCAGTGATTTGATGAGGGTGTAGTGAGCACGCTGTCCAAATTCATGGATGACACCAAATTATGGGGCAAAGTAAACACACTGGAAGGCAGGGAGCAGATTCAGGCAGATTTGGACAAGCTGGAAAAGTGGGAAGAACAATATAGCATGCAGTTTAACAAGGATAAGTGTAGAGTACTGCACTTAGGGAGAAGGAATCACTAGCACACACACAGATTGGGGGATGACTTTCCAAGCAGCACAGCAGCAGAAAGGGATGGCGGAGTCATAGATGACTCAAAGATGAACGTAAGTCGACAACGTGATCAACAGAGCTAACCACACTACTGTGCATTAACAGGTGCGTCACGAACAGGTCCAGGGAGGTGATACTTCCCCTCTATGTGGCACTGGTAAGGCCGCAGCTGGAGTATGGCTTCCAGTTTTGCGCATGGCCCTTCAAGGGGGATGCAGATAACCTTGAGAGGGTCCAGCGGAGGGCCACTCATATGGTTAGGGGCCTGCAGGAAAGGTCCTATGAGGAGAGATGGAGGGACCTGAATCTCTTCAGCCTCTGTAAGAGAAGTCTGAGAGGAGATCTGGTGGCTGTCTACAGATTTGTCAGGGGTGGGGCAGCAATGTGTAGGAGATACTCTGCTTACTGAGGCACCCCTTGGGGTGACTAGAAACAACGGCCACAAACTGACAGAGAGCAGATTCAGATTAAACGTTAGGAAAAACTTCTTTATAGTAAAGGTTACCAGAATCTGGAATGGACTTCAAAAGGAGGTGGTGCTCTCCCCTACCTTGGAGGTCTTTAAGAGGAGACTTGACGAACAGCTGGCTGGGGTCATATGACCCCAGCGCTCTTTCCTGCTTAGGGCAGGGGGTCAGACTCGATGATCTACTGAGGTCCCTTCTGTGCACCCATCCACCATCCCTACTGAGGTCCCTAAAAAAAAAAAAAAATCGATGAAACCTGTATCTGCAGCTCTCCTCCATGTTTGACATGCACAAGAGCCCTGATCCTGAGAGGCTGCCCTCTTCCCAAAAATAATGCATTCCATGTATTGTATTAGCCTCCAAAGCCATACACTGACCCTGGCATCTGACCTATGCTAATACAAGCAATTAATGTATTAACATTTCAGAAAGCTGAAAAATGAGAACTTGTTTCTGCTCGTCCTCTGAAAGTCCTGACACCTAAAGATGCACATGGAGAAGAAATTTGCAATAGTTGTCAGGGTTTGATTAGGGGTCCAACAATAATGAAAAACTGTACTGCTGCCTATATGCAAGGAAAAACTGTAATTTCTGCATGAACCAAACCTACTCTAGAGTAGGCTAAATTGCTTAGACACCCTGGTGCTTTTGCCTTTCCAATCATCCTCAGAGGTTCCAGGTAAAGTAGAGAGATACCAGACAGGACAAGAGAATTAATAATTAATGTTTATTTTTGGTTTTGTTCTCTTTGTGAAAGAGCAATGCTCAGACTTGGTGCATATGCATTAGAGGCCTCTAGGTACTTTTGCAATACAAATACTGAAAAATGAGCTGGGAGTCGGGAAGTGGGTCAAGTAATGAAATTCACAAAGAAAAGGAAATGATTATTCCTCCTTGACTATCATCACTTATTTCATGTCTGGATTTGATTTGCAGGGGACGAACAACAGAATGGTACAACAGGGTTTTTGGCCATATATGTGCTGCAGAACTGCTAAGGATAAAGGATTCCTTCCAGTACCTCCACACAAAAGAAACCAAAATCTGAAGCACTTGGATTTTCTAAATAGGTGCTGAGACATGAACTGCTTCTATGCTGCCACTTTTAAAGCTTCAACCAAAGTCAGTGGTTCTCAACTTCTCTGGACTTGAGGCATCCCTCCATAGATTTTGTGAATTGAGTGGCATCCAATTTCAAAAGCTAGTTAGATATTACAGTGCTTAACAGGGGCTGGTGGAAAGGGGGGTTGTTCTGGCTTATCTACTTATCTCCTCGCTCTTCAAGATATCCTCCAAAGGATCCTGTGGCACCCCTGGGTGCCTTGGCACCCTGGTTGGGAATCACTGGCCTAAGTAAACAAGCCTCTTCACATTTTCAAATCAAGATGTAATTGCTAATGGAAGAACTGAAATGTACAATAGTAACATTATAGGGCTTTTGCAGTTCAACAAAGTTTTTCTTGAACTGCTTGCACAAAGATTAGGAAAACGTCACTGTGTATATATGTATGTATATAAAAGGTTAAATTCAATTTTTACCTCCAGGAAAGAGACAAAATATGCTAATTAGAATTATAGTTATTAAGTTATTGAACTGAGAACATTATATTTTTTCCATCTATGCATTAAGAGAGTGCTCTAGCATTCTGGAGTGTTGGTTCTTTTCATATATCAGCTACCCTATTCAATAAAAAACTTTGAAAATAATTTCAGCAACATGGTAACAAGCTGAACATAAGCAACAGAATTGTGTGTTTTTAATATTAATGTTATATTTGCTCTGTTTTATGGTAGATAAACATTTTAGTCTGAGCTGTTGATACTCCTGTGATACTGCCTTTTTGTATAACTCTTGCCAGAATAGTTTTTGAACATTTGTGACTGACATTCCTGCACATGAGAGAAGCCACCAATTTTCACTTAGAATGAGGAAAGTAGAAAATGCTCCTAAGTGAAGGAATGTGTTTGAGTCGTTAAATAAGGAGCATAACCCAAGCTAATTTCATAAAATGAACTTGCATGAATGGACAAGTCTCAATGCAAACTGAGCAGTGGCCTGGGCCAAATTCTCAGTTTGCTCTCCTAAGGACATAAATAAATACCCATCTTTTATTAAAAAATACTTAATGTGCTGCTAAACTAGACAGGATCATTGACTTTTATCCAGAACTTTTGGTCTTTGTAATAAAGTATGCTGCTCCTGTGTTTAAATGTCAGGAGTGAATGGTCACCTTTCTGTACTTTAGAAAAATAAACCAATTATCCCTTTAATGCTGTCTTGCAGTATCCTGAGAGGTCATTCTATGCAGGTGGTTCCAAATTCTACTGGACTCTAACTGCAGAGCTTTGTTTGGTCAAAATAGTACTTTACGGAAGATGTGTTAGAATCCAAGCCTCTTTAATTCTAAGTGGGAAAGTGATGCAGTGGCTGGATCATATGAATAGGCTGAGATGTATTAAGTTGAGGTAAAATTTACTGTTTTACTCCAAAATTTACTATGTTGGAGTTATCAGCACCCACAGAAGTCTAGTTTTATCTTTTAAGTTTGGCTAGTTGGAAAACATTAACTGAAGCCCTAGGGTACACCTGCTTTCATGAGATGGTTATAAAAGTAGAGAAAGCTACTGGTAAAATTACAAACGCTAGTTACACTTGACAAGTCTTCCCACTGGAGCAAATTTGTTCATCACATACTGGGTCTAATTTTCTACAATTCAGTAGTTTGAAAATCACCCCCTACTAAACTGCATTCTGTTCCAAATATTCCCAGTTTTAGGAGTACTAGGACTTGTTTTGTTGTTTGCATACTGCCTTGCAAGTAACACAAGTTTGCTACACCCCATTTTGTCAACTAGTGAGACACAAGAGCAAACAGAAGTGATATAAAACACACGTGGTAACTTACCTGTGTGCATACTCTCTAATAGCTGTATATAAAAGCTTGAGTAACTAAGCTGTTTATACAGCACTGGTGCAAACAAGTGTCTCAAAAATAAATGTTTTAAGGCCTGCTGGGTTCATGGGCTGTCTGTCTGAAAGCAAGAGAAGCAGTGCTGGTTTCTACAGCCTTCATCCCAGGGCCTTTAATAAGAGGGCATTAAAAAAAAAAGGAAACTGGATCTAATTGGTGACACAGAGCTGTTTTTTAGTAGGATGGTAAGTAACCGAGCCACAATTAAACTGATCACCATCTGCTGAATGCAACTTCCTTGTTTCATGCCCATGGACTGACCTTAACTTACAAAGCTTAGTGTTGTAGCAAGTCCAACCTGGGCAGTCTTCCTGTTGGTGTGCCTTTCCAAAATAGTAAACTTAACTCATTTCTATTTCTCAAGACTGAATGTTTAAGTAGTTTGCAAAGATTTATATCTACAAACAAGTCTTGTATCTTTCCTGTGAATGCTTTTGGCTGGAATGTTAAGACTCTAATAGCTCAGACAAAGCACCGCCAATAAAAGTGCAGCATGAAAACAGATTCCACTGTTTTTATATTTTTATCTGCTGGGGGGGGGGACGACAACAACCTTTACCTTGAATATTTATTTACAATGCCTCTACAAACAGTACAAGCCAGGGGTCTTCACAAGACATGCCGCACTGGAAAAGAGACTATACTATAATATACACACAAGGCCACACAACCTTAGCAATCTCGTTTTATTTTCAGATTGAGGTTGAATAGAACCGCCACAAGAGTTTTTCTGTAGCCATGTAAAAAAGAGAGAGGTTCAAGTGCTGAAACTTACATCTTCTGAACAGGTTTGATTCCAAGGATGTCAAACCCTTTTGCCATGACTGCAGCAGTGGCTTCACAGAGCAACATTCTCCACATGTTCACCTTTACTATCTTACCTGAAAAAGGAAGGGGAAAATGACCCATTCAGGTTTGTCTTTTTCAGACTGTATTGCTCTACCTGAAGTAATTTGTTATGCTAGAAAACTCAGTCAAAATCCCTGCTGGCTTCCCTTGAAGACATCTGTATTTACGCACGCATACGGGCACAAATGCATCATAGAGCTAGTCCTCACAATCTGCTGCAGCTCGGTACGTGCCCTAACCTCTTGCTAAGTGATTCCATTGGGCCACAGAGAGACTGGCCTTGTAGCCTGGTGGTGACGACACTTCTGTGGTATGTGGGAAAGCTCAGTTCAGATCCCTGCTTCAGCTGAGGCAGAGGAAGGATCTGAAGGGAGATGCCCTCCCAGTTTAGGGGGAGGGTATTCTAGCCAGTGGGGGATTGCTAGATTCCCTCCTACTCCAGGGGGCTGCTTTTTCTAAAAGTAGAGAAAAAAAGGGAAATGTTTGCACCAGCAGCTATCCTGAGCAGACAATAGTTCTGTTTTTTGAAACAGGCCACAGGACAAAGGGTGGCAGAGCTGCATGAGCTCAAACCCAGCTCCAGCCTCATTATGAAGATACCTATGGGGCTCAGAGGACCTTTACCCAGAGAAAAGTAAAATGCTGTTTTTACACCTTTGAACTTGACCCTCCTCTCCCCTGCCCCCAAGCAATATCCCAAGATTCTGCAAGCAGGCACTTACCAGTCTGCCTGTCTTTTTCCACACAGTAACAATTATCGTAGAACTCTGTGAAGGTAGTGGCCAGCTCGTAGAGGTAGTCACAGAGCGTGTGTAATAAGAGGTCATCCAAGATCTTCTGCAGAATCTCAGGGAACCTCAGAATGCACTTGCCTAGCTTCCACTCCTTTTCATGGTCCAGTATTAGCTCTGCTTCTCTAGCTGCCTTCTGTAACATCTCTTCATCAATATTGGCCAGACGTGCTATAGCCCTGCAACAAATCCAGCACTGGTCAGATTTGCCCAATATAGTCAACAGTCTGAGGGAACCAGAATACCAAAGGTTCTGCTGCTATGTCCCCCAACCCCAATTTCTACCATACATATACGGATAGGAATAATCTTGCCTGAACTGCAGCTTATTCTGAGAAAAGTGCTCAGGCCTGGACTGTGTAACAATGGAGAGGGAAGTTAGTTAATGACCTGGCTGTTAGGCAGCAGCCTAAAGTGCAGAGGAAAACCACTCAGTTGTAGCCTGCTAGAAAAACACAGGGGAATTTAATGCCTTATGCCTGTCCTGGAGTCTGCAGAAGTAGCAAGTCTAAGTAGCAAAGTATACATTCAGGAGGTGGTAGGTATTCTGTCTCCACAAGCTGGGAGGACAGAGCAGAGTGACTGGCTGTGCTCATGCAGTCATGGGCCATGCAACCACACAACAGTTCGTAGCACCATATTATCAATGAAGAGATGCCCAGTGGGTGCATCTACACATGCAATTAGCATGGAGCAATAAACAGGGAGGGGAGGGGGCCCTCGGGGTCAGCCTGCCAGCTTGGAACTGCGCTGATCCAACTCAACATGCTGCGGAGAGCCTGGCTGGGGCAGAGGGGTTCTCCAGTGCAGGACCAGCCAGCAAGCAGCTCTTGTGCTGAAGCATCCTCATGCCCCAGCCAGCCCCGTCAGAATGTACACCATGTGTGTTGCTGCACACTAATGAACACTGCCATCGGATAGTACTTGTATTTACAAATACTAACCCATGGTGGAGTTAATTGTTTCCTGCGGCCTAACTAGGTGGCACGTGTAGACATTGAGACTTTATTGCAGAGCTAATAAGGCAACTCCACAGCAAACATCTCGTGTAGTTGCACTCAGTATGTGCCACTTAACAGACTTTCTTAGCAAGCCAGATAAAGCATCAGCCCAGTAAAGAAGTCAGGAACAATATGCAGACTTCACTCTAATCAGTGCTGTCCTTTCAGCACGCAGAGAACTCATGAAACAAAGCGGCATAGATCAAACGCAGACTCCAAAGGTGGAGCTGAGCCTCTCTCAGGAGTTAGTATTTTATCTAATAGAGCTTCAGCAGAACCTTCAGTAATTTATTGCAAGCTAGGTCATACGCTGATCAAAATACACCTGAGCTACCTGATTCGAGTGAAGGCGTAGAGTAAGTAAGCAGCTGTATTGCCTCTGTCATCCAACATTTTATCAAAGGAGAAGATGTAATCATTCATCCTGTTGTGGGAGAGATCAGCATATTTAATGCAGCCAAAAGCTACAGATGTCTGGGCAGCCTTCAGCTCTTCTGCTGTTAGGACCTACAAAGAGAAAAATTATTAAGCAGAGCTCTTTCTATTCCTGACCCAGCAGCTTGTGCATGATCGAAACCCAGGGAAAAGGTAGACCTCAGCAGGAAATATGCTAGAAGCAGCAGAGAAGTAAAATTGTGGAGGCCAATAGGCAACTGCTGCATGCAGAGCTGCACCCTCTTCAGAGGATTAGCTAGCTCTGATCAAGTTCAAAACGCTAAGGATCATTCAGCTTAACATACACAGCAAAACTTCCATTTCATTAAGACTAGAGTATGGCTTGCTAGAAGGTAGGTTAGTCCTGCCTCAGGAACAGAAGCACAGTAGTATCAATCCAACCTTTCCTGCAGCCAAAGTGATGTCACTGTCTGAAGGATGAAAAATGCCATGGAACCATAGAGTAGAAATATTCTGCTATTCTTCTGGATCAACCTTAGCGAGATCTAGGACATGTCTGCCATCGCCATCACAGAATGGTCTGAACGTTTTGCCTTGTATTCAAGAGCTAGCATTTTCTTCAAAATGGCACTGCTGTGTATAGCTTGCTGTGTAACGTGTTGTTGAAGCCCTTTCTAGGCTAGAAGAGCTAACCTCTGCAGTCTAGGAGTCTCATGGCAACTTGCTCTAACTCTAACAGAAGGCTCTTTGGAATAATGCATCGTCTTACTGAATAACTCTAACCCACAGAAATTGAACCTCATGGCTAATTCTGGGGGAAGAAAGGTTTAAGCCATTTTAAATGCTCATCTCGTTAGGGAATCAAGTTCAGTATCAACAAACATCACTGCTCAGTAAGGCAGCGAAAGCTGCCCAGCCTCAACACTGCACACGAACAGTTTGTGTTCTACCACCACCTGCTGGATCTTTGGGGAGTCAGCTGTCTCCAGCTGGAGAAGGGAGTTTATGTTCCCCAAGTGCATTCATAGAAATCACAGAGAAGTAGGGCTGGAAGGGACCTTGTAAGACAAGGACCCATCATAATGAAGTGGTCTGGCCTTTCCCCAGGGTGCCATCATTCTGACACTGCAGCTGTACAACAACAAAGATGGCTGTTTCTTTTAGCATGCCTGTGTTTGCCTGAGACACCTCCTCAGCTACCCGCCACTAACCTCTGCTTAGAGAATTTCTGTCCAAACAACAGTCCTAAGTTCTGGAGCTCCTTCCCCCTCTCTACATCCTTTGTTGGCTTTCCTCTGTTCTCCACTTACCCCATCTCCTCTTCCCTCTCACTCTTTCTCCTTATGAAAAAGTCTCCCACTGCAAAAGGCTGCCAGACACTGTGGTAGGACTGCTTCTGCAGAACAGTTCTAGAGACAAACATTTTTCATCTTCTGATCCACTGCCCTGGAACCAGCAATAAAATGTCCAAAGCACTGTAAATTTGAAAAGCTCAATCACCAGCCAGTGCTGCTGTTGTGCCGGCAGAGACCTGCAGCCTCAAAGAAACCCTTAGTAACTCAGAACTGTAGATCAAACTCCTTTGGTAATTGGCTTCAGTGCCTGCTACAAGATTTTGGAGCTGCAGGAGCAAAGAACCTCAAGAACAATTTGTGGGCAGTAAAATAAATTGAAATATGCACTGCTAAGGAGCACACTAACCACCTGCTCCTGCTCCACGCATGCTCATCCAAGACACAGGACATTATCATGAGGATAGCTCAAGAGTCACTGCTCTCAAGATCTTGGTTTCTGGCCACCATGGAAATGGGATAGGCATGCCCTAAAGTGCATGCACAAGTAAGGAAGTCAAATGCTACACCACAGAGCCTGCTTACAAGAGAGAAAAATAACCTATCATGGTTACCTTGTCTCGCTCCTTGTCCTTCAGTTTGTCCATCGATCGTTTCAGTCCCTCATCCAGCAGATCAATGAGTCGCACTGTGTCCCCCGAACGAGTCTTAAACTTCTTCCTGAAAGCATGTGGACAAAAGGCACTGCTTAGCTGGACAGAAACCCCAACATCTTCAAACCAAGGTCACATACCATCCTCTCAGAACTGAGCTGTTCAGCAATCCTCCACAGGTATCTCAGCTGCCACATTTCTTAATAATTTAAAAAGGATTCAGCTATAAATTCCAACAGTCCTATCCCCAAGTTAAGCCTGTCACAACAGACAGGCATCTCTACACAGGCACTATAATAAAACTACTTGGGCAGAAAGCTTTTTGATTGGCTCTGGAAGTCAGTCATGTAATAATAATCAGCTATCCCTTGATATGAGGATGATGTCTGCGGGGGGGGGGGAAGGATTACTGGTGAGTTTTAAGGTGGCTGAGGTGTCCAATCTGTGCTCTGCAAGTTTTTCCAGATATATAAAAAGCGGTGCCTTTGCTGGAGGGGGTAAGGGGGGGGAAGGCACAACTGCTGGCCGGGATGTTGCGTGCTTTCCTTCCTCCTCGGCCGTTTCTTGGTTTTCTGAGCAAGACAGTTCTCTTTGAAGTGGACTGTAGCTTGATGTAAGGTGCAGCGCCACTGAGACCTATTACTAGCCAGCACTTCCCAATTTGTTGCCTACAAGGTATGCTTTCAGGGTGTCTTTGTAGCGCTTCCTCTGTCCTCCGGGGGTCCTCTTACTATGACTAAGTTGAGAAAAGAGGACTTACTTTGGGAGATGAGTGTCAGCCATCTGAACACAGTGGCCAAGCCAGTGGAATTGATGTTTCATGACCTTTGCCTCAGTTCTGGTTATGTTAGCTGCAGAGACGATGCTGGCATTGGTGCAGTGGTCTTTCCATCTAATGCAAAGGATCTTCCTAAGGCATCGCTGATGGAAACATTCCAGGCACTTAGAATTGCTTTGGTATGTCACCCATTCTCACATAGAGAAGTGTGGGGATAACCACTACATTACAGACCAGGACCTTAGTTTCCAACTGCAGATCTTGGTCAGCAACAACATGACAAAGCAGCTTCCGAAAGGATACGCTGGCACAGTGAATCCTATGTTCGGTTTCTACATCAAGACTAACCGACTGGGAGAGGTGACTGCCAAGGTATGGAAAATGGTCAATGTTTACCAGGGGTTCTCCACCAATGGTAATTTATGGGGGAGGGGAGCAGCTTGATGGTAATTTATGGTGCAGGCTGATGGAGCACCTTGATCTAAGAGAGTCCCAGGCTGTGACAGGCACCTAAGAAAATGTCAAGTGTGGACTGCAGATCAGTCTCAGTGTGCACAAGGACAACACAGTTGTCAGTGTACTGAAGGTCAGTGATGCCAGTCTTGGTAACTTTCGTTTTGCTATGAAGGCACTGCAGGTTGAAAAGCTGACCATCCATTCGATACTGAGCCCCAATTCTGGGAGGAAGGTGGTCACAGAAGAGAATCAAAATTACAGCAAGACAGACGGAAAAAAGGGTTGGGGCGATGACAGCCCTGCCTGACTCCAGTACAGGTGGTAAATGGGTCTGCTTTTGATCCATTGCAAAGGACTGTGGCGGTCAATACATCATGGAGTAGTCTGAGGACACTGATGAACTTCAATGGAGAACCAAACCTAGCCAGCACCTTCCATAAGGCTTCACTACTGATGAAGTCGAAGGCCTTGGTTAGGTCAACGAATGCCATGAACAGCTCCTGGTGTTGCTCTTTACACTTCTCCTGGATCTGCCGTGCAATAAAAATCATGTTGCTGGTACCCCAAGATGGTTGGAAGCCACATTGGGATTCTGAAAGGACATCTTTGACAAGGGAGAGGAGGCGATTCAGAAGGATGTAAGCAAGAATCTTCCCAGCAACGGAGAGGAGAGCAATGCCTCGGTAGTTCCCACACACTGACTTGTCCCCTTTCTTGAAGATGGTCACAGTGTTGGCATTCCTTAAGTCAGGTAGAACTTCCTTATTCATCCATATTTTGACAAGAAGTTGGTGAAATTTTTGTGCTAATGCAGTTCCACCAGCTTTGAAGACCTCTGTGGGAATGCCAGCTGGGCCTCACACCTTACTGTGCTTGGTCTGAGTAATGGCATGCCAGACTTCTTCGAAGGACAGGGGAAATCAGCTCGAGTTTCTATTACTGGGTGTTGAGGAGGGGCGGGCAAAGTCCAGCCATTGGGCCAGATCCAGTTGGCCTTGCACTCCATTTCCCAGCTGCCCCTGCCCGCATGGTTTGGGTCAGTCTTCATGGAGACCCCAGTCGCACCTGCACAGGAAAGCTCAGGCAGGGGTTGCCATGGAGACCAACCTCAGCCAAGCTGGCAGCACATGCAACAGAAAAGCATAGTGGGCTGCTCCAGAGCTGCTGGGAACTTGGGATGGGGGCAGCTGGTTCCGGTGCCAGGGCACAGACATGATCTTTGGTCTGCATGCTCTAGGCAGGGGTGAGCAATCAGGGGATCGCAGCTCTGCCCCAGCTCCAGACCAGGCTGTCACTGCTCCAAGAAACCAGGGCACAGCCGTGATCCCCTGCTTGTGCGCCCTTGCCCGGAGCATGCAGACTACAGATTGCAGTTCTGCCCTGGCACCAGAACAAGCTGCCCCCATTCCTTAGTTGGTTGTTTAGTCGGTTGTTTATGGTGTTGTGGTGCAAACTGCATGCCCATGATTGATCTGACTAAACGGTGGCCTGTCCAGCAATCATCTGCACCTCTCAGGACTCAAGTGATATGGACATCAGTATGATCATGGACTCTGACAATAATAGTCAAAAAGGTACCAGTTATTGGAGCGTGGATATTTCCAAGTGGTCTTATATTTGTCACCGTCTCAAGATCATATTTGTGATGAGCAAGTCATGCTCTGCATATCTGCTGAGGAGGAAGATACCACTGGATTTGACTTTCCCCACCCCCTCTTTCCCAATGGTGCCACTCCAGTTCAGTGTGTTGCTTAACTCTTGTGTTGAAGTCACCATGAGTACGAGCTGTCTTTCTTGGCAGTGGCAGTCAGGACTGTCAAGAGCACAGTAGACTGCTCCTTGTTGACTTCCTCATTGTCAAATGCGGGGGCATATGCACTGATGGCCATAGCATACTGGCTGTTACTGAGCTTGAGGTGGAGAGTCAAGAGGCGTTTGTTAATGCCCACAGGCAGTTCTGATAGTTGGTTGACAATCTTGTTCTTGATGGCAAACCAACCCTGTGAATGCACCTCTTTTCAGGTGACTTTCCTTTCCAGAAAAAGATGTAGCCACTTCCTGCTCCTTTCAGTTGGCCTTCATCTGCCCAGCAGGCCTCATTTAGGGAATATCAATGTCATAGTCACTTAGGGATATCAATGTCATATCTTGCAAGGTCTCTAGATACCACAGTGGTTCTTCTTTCAGGATGCTCACTGTTTAGGGGGTGCACAAGAGTGCAGACATTCCACGGGGCAAACTTCAGTACTTCATTTTGTTGGTTTTGGCCACAAGTAGAGTGATCCTACTGGATGTGGTGATCCAGCCAGGGTGTTTGAGATGGCCTATGTTTAAGGCACCTTTTCCTGCACTTTCCCCATTTAGGGTGAGCAGAGGGGATCATAAAGAGGACTGCTCAGTCACGGCTGCAGCTGCCAAATGGTACTCTGTTTTGCTGAGTGCAAAACAACCATCACAGAACCGCAACCTATGTCAGATTTATGACTAGGGTCTCCCAGACATCACTGTTTCTGTCCAAGACAACTGGAGATCCCCCCCCCCCCCCCCCCCCCCCCGCGGTCGGCTGGGCAAACAGCAGCAGAGCATAGCCCCCACAGCTCCCCTCTTTGGGGCAGAGGCAGGTACAGCCAGAGGAGCTGCAGCAGACGCCCCCATGGCTGCCCTGTCCAGCTCAGGCTCACGGCACTAAAAAAAAAGAAAGCCTTGCACTCACCAGCTCTGGCAGTGGCAATCAGGGCCTCTGAGGGCTTGTGGCAGAGCCCCCCTGTGCAGCGTGGGGCAGCAGGGATCACCCCCCACCACCTGGCACCCGTGCAGCAGCGGCCCCATGGCATGTGCAGTGTGGCTCGGCAGGGTGCCGGGCACTGTCTGGGAGCTGGGGCAGCTCCAGCATTCAGCTACAGCCTGGCAGTGCTCAGCTCCAGCTCCCAGACAGCATGCAGTGCCGCGCCAAGCTGCACTGCACCTGTACCATGGGGCAGCTGCTGCGCGCGTGCTAGGCTGGGGGGGGGGGCAATCCCCACTGCCCCAGGGGGCTCTGCCACGAGCCCTCAGAGGCCCTGATCCCCGTTGCTGCAGCCAGTGAGTGTGGGGCTTTTTTATTTTGTTTTAAAGTGCAGGGAGGGAGGCTGGGGGTGGGGCCGGGCAGCCATGGGGCCTTCTCCCAGAGCTCCCCCCTCCCGGAGAGAGGCAGGCACAGCTGAAGGAGCCGTGGGGGAACCTGCAGCCGCTCGGTTGTGCCTGCCTCTTCCCGGCTGATCCGAATCTCCGACTGCAAATTGAATACTTCCCTATTCGCACAGGCCTAATAATGATGTAATATGTAATTGTGAAATACAGGAATGCAATTTCAGGTCACAATGAGATTAATTTGTGACTCTTGGAAAGGATCACATATATTTGAGAATTACAGCAGGAAGGTACAATGGAATGGCAAAAGGGCCAAACTACATAGCACCTTCACAGTGGGAAATGTGCTGAACAATTCTGGACTCATAGTTAACATATCATAAACAAAGGACACAGACATTTGCTTTGGAACACGCTACATTCTGCCCGATAGATTATTTTATCTAAAACCACAACCAAACCAGAACAAGTGATCTCTGGTTTTACATAAAACTTTTATCTTTACTCATTTTGCAGTTACTTTATCATTGAAAATGATATTTTAAAAACAACTTATACAAACATGATTTGCACTAAAAAAATCGCATGTTCTTATGGCATCATTTTCATAGGAAAGAGGGCAGAGTTGGTTGGCTCAAGAAGTAGGGAGGATGGCTTTTTTCAGAAACACCAACCTATTCCAATTCCAGACAGATAATGCACTTTCATAGAATGGACAACAGAAGATATGGAAGTATATTATATCAGGAGTAACAAATGAATTATTTTAGACATCAACATGTAAAGCCAAATTTGCTTCTAGCAAATCCTAGTCCAATACTGGAATTTCTTTAACAGGATCTCTCTCAATTTCTCCAGTAGAGTCATATACTGAGAACTACAATAAAGCATGACTTACTTCTGTGTTGTGAAATGCTGAAATAGTCTGTAATAGGCAATCAAAGTATCCATTAAACATAACAAGAAAGGGTCACTTCAGATACTTACTTGTCTTCTCCCAGCACCACTCCAAAGGCAGCATGGACTACTCTGGTCACTTTAGGATCATACCAGCCAATCATCTGACCTGCTGCAAACACTGTTTGTAAGTGCACCGACTGCAAAACAAATTGAAATTAGTAACCACCTGCATTTTCCAGGTATCATTTTGCTATCAAGTGTATAGTGCAGGTTTTGCTTTTGTGCCCAGCATGAAGTTAGAAAGGAAAAGCAGGCTTTCTTAAACCACTTATTTCTACTGTTAGACTCATTTACTGAACTCTCATAATGGTGAGCAGCAGTCATCTGTAGTAGTCACCTGCTTCTGCCAGCTATTCTGATTCTCAGGATATGTCAATACCTCCCTGCCCAGTTTTTTGCACAGGACACTTAGACACAACTCTGATGAAACTGCCAAGAAGGTAAAAGAGAGGGAGGAAGGAGATCTGTGATACGCACAACAGAGCATCAAGATCTGCGATGAAACTACCTAATCATTTCACACAATAAAACCAAACAGATGGTTACAATTTTTAGTCACTACCCACCTAGCCTGGAGTTGCAGTGCTCACCTAATCAGATTTCTGATCCCCAAAACTAGTGAATGATGGAAGAGCTAACAGCAGAAGTCTGCAACCTTACCTGGCCACTGTCCACCACATAAACAACAATATCAGCCTTTTCCTCAAGCAGCCTTTGCTTAAGTGCAGCTAAGTCAGATGTGTCATATGTGAAACCTCCATCTGATTTCATGATTGTTAGGGGAACAGAACATCCTGGGACAAACACAATCTTTCGTCCATCATCCACTTGCACAAATCCTAGAGAGAGACACCATCATTTACCAGCAAACACTGAGAAAAGCAAAGCAGATATGCAGAAATATGCAAACTATTGGATGCTGTAAAATCAATGGTTCTCAACCTTTTTAGACTCAAGGCACACCTTAGAAAATGTCGGTTCTTTGTTTTTACTTAATTTTGACTACAGAAAAGCAATGGAGCAATTTTTTTGTTGCAAAGAACTCAGAGACACCAATTCAGAAAGTGGTTTTAACACTACAGATTCCAATTTGAAATCTCTGGATTTATGTTGTGACACTGGTTAAGAATCACTGCTGTAAAAGGATGTTACTATATTCTAAAGCTGTAT
Source organism: Alligator mississippiensis (assembly GCF_030867095.1). Taxonomy (NCBI): domain Eukaryota; kingdom Metazoa; phylum Chordata; order Crocodylia; family Alligatoridae; genus Alligator; species Alligator mississippiensis. Next base: position 52,031,277 of record NC_081832.1, read on the forward strand.
TCTAAACCAGAGGCTCTGACTGATTCAGTATATCAATCTCTAAAAAGAAAAGAAACAATCAATCAATCAATCAGTATTTTCTCACAAAACATGGGTTTATAAAGACCTGGTCTGGCTAGGGAACAAGCAGCTACAGCCCACTCTAATATCAGGAGGTACCAGTGCTGCATGAATGAAAAGAGTATTTGAAAATTTTAGACAATTGCAGGGTCAATGAAGAAAAGGCAACATGTGGAACCCAACAGAGCAACAATTGCCTTCTTCCTTGGATCTCTCAAATACATTTAAAAAACCCATACTACATCAGGACACTGACTGCCATTTGTCCCCTGCTTTACCTGTGGCAAATAAGGTGCTTTTGGTGTCTTTGGGAAATATGCATTGTAGGTGTGAGATAGGGTGGATTGTGTAGTTTTAGCAACAGGTTAGACAAGGACTTGTATAGGATGGTCTGGATAGGGAAGATTCTGCCTCAAGGAGGCGGTTGGACTAGGTGACCTCTGGATGTCCCTTGCAGCTCTACTTTTCTATTATTCTATGCAGGTGTTTTAAGCGAGACCAGACGTGTGGCTACCTAGTGCCCACGGAAGGCCGGAAACTGACGACTGATAAGTCTAGTGAGACATCTGCCTTCCGGGTACAGGGTATTAGTCTGTCTAGGGAGAAGATAATCTCCTGTACCTGGAAGGCTATCTGGAGTCCATTTTTTTCATGCTGACTACCGCCAGTGAGAACTGAGAATATACATTCTCACCATGATGTGTTGTCTCTCACAGGCTCACCACACCATGCCAGCCCTCTGCAGCTTTACTATAACAAAACTGTCCACACTTTTTTAGGACCCATCTGGGAAGGTGGGCCATATCTCTGTCATGATGGTATTTGACTATCTTAATCCTGTGGAAATGTAACTCTTGTCAATGCTACATTCTAACTCTTAGTAATGCACCAGATGTAGGTTCAATGCCTTTCTGCACCAGCACCAACCATTCAGACCTGTCACAATGACAAATACAAGCGTTTAATTTATATTATGTATCCCTCAGAAAACAATCTTTTCTATATACAATAAAGAGGAGGAGGAAGAGAAGCAGGACAAAACAGTTCCCAGTTTCAGGAACTTCTGTAATTTGTTTAGAGACGCGTAACACACATTCACTCCTTCACTTAAACAGAAAAAGAAGTGATCTCACTTTTGAACATTACCTCTTTCTTCAAATTCTTGCACAATGTCTTTCATCATATCTTGATAGTAGGATTCCCCTCTTTCTATTAGTGTAATGTGCAAGCAGTCGTAGATTTTTTGGAACTCTGAATTAGAAAAACAGAGAGAACATTAATAAAATTAAGTACTAAAGACTCTGGTCATTTAAAGCTACAAGCAAAGAGACCTTTTAATGTGATTAAAAGGCAGAAAGCCCTATGGCTCAGCCATTGGACTAGGGCTCCAGAGCTCAATATTCAATGCACAGAGAACCTATGACGTTAGATAAGTCATCCATTCTCTGTGCCTCACTTCCAATCTGTGAAACAGATTTACTGTACACCTCCTTAAACAATCATAGAAAGATACAGTTGGAAGGAATTCGGGAGGGCATCTAGTCCAACCCCCTGCTTAAAGCAGGACCAGGCTTGTCTAAACCATCCCGTACAGCACTGTGGCGAGGATGAATTCACTGATGAACAAGGATGAATTCACCAATGAACAGGGAGTGACTCAGACACTATGATAATGAGTGATGCATGTTAATTTTCTGAGCCATATTGAGAAGAACCCCACATTACGTTGAGGTCAGAGGTGTGAAGCCACACATGTAAACAATGCTGAAACTGACAGAAGTTGAAGGTTTTCCGATTGTACTGCACTCTAAAACCCAGAGCAAATGCAGGAGCACATCAGGATTTCTTTTTAGGAATTCCTTGGAAGTGACTAAGTAAATCTTAAACAAACATCACCCCAAATACCTAGAAGTTACCCTACCTCTGCGTTAATGAGAACAGTGTTGTTTTAGATAAAACCTCCTTTTCAAATGGCTCCAACTGATCCAAAAACTCTGGAGGGTGACATTCATACCATTGTTTTCAGAAAATCTGAGGATCCCAAGTGATCTCTGTGTACTGATGTGAAGGATCACTTTGTGACTACGAAGTTACAACAAGCTAAGAGTTCTACAGAGTAAACCCTCCTCTGTCCAGTGGCTTTTCCTATTCCAATCAGCTGAATAGATTACCAAAAAATTACAACTGAGGGAAATCTGCAAAAAAATATCCACTTCAAACAAACACCAGTTTAAAAGAAACAGACACCAATTCTGAAGGTCACCTTTCCGAGATACATCACAGATGAGTTTCCAGGCTTTAATGAAATCTGGGTTTTTGCTCTGTAGTAGCACCACACACTGGTAGGCACGTTTTTTAAATTCCTCCTCCGTGTCAAATCTCCTTTTAGATTCCTAAGTTAAAAATAATACATGAGAAAGATTTTTTCCCCGCTATTTTTGATATTACCTCAAGGCAAACTTGTCTATTCAGCCATTCTGCTTGTTTCCAGAAAATGCAAATCAACAAATCACTTGAACTCAAAAGTTCCAACAGCACATAGTTTCCCAAACCAAATACAATACTTCATGAAATAGCAAGCCATAATAAGCAATTTTTTTCTACCTTAATAAACTGAATTAAAAAAAACCTTTTTGTTTCAACAACGTTCCATTGGTAGTTTACAAAGGACCCACATTGTTTGATTTAAAAATAAAAGGAGAAAAAATTGATATATGAGCTAAAATTACCTTGTAAAAAGCTTGAAGGTCCCCAATTGGTGGTGAAACAGTCAGGTAATCTGGAAATTTATCTTGGAGGTGAGCAATGAGCATTCCAAACTGGGTGCCCCAGTCTCCTAAATGGTTTAACCTAGACAACAATTACACAGCATAAAATTTACGAGAAGAAATACATATCATGCTAGAAAACAAAGATAAAACAGGTGAAATGAAGATTTGCTAGCCAAGCAGAGATAAGATTGCTGACAGTGGATTACACCAAATTGTAATTAGGCTATTACTGCATCTAGGGTATTATTTATGGAGGTATTTTTTAAGTCATGTCCAGGCTGCCCAAGCCCATGGACAAATATTCTTTTATCAACCTACATTATAAGCTTGACAGTTCTTACCTCAGAACGTCATATCCCACAAACTCAAACAGGCGACACATGCTGTCTCCAATAATGGTTGATCGCAGGTGACCAACATGCATCTCCTTGGCAATGTTAGGGGAGGAGAAGTCAACCACCACCTTGGAGAGGGGAAAAGGATGAATAGAAATATTACTAATTGCCATGCCATACAATATACTGCTGTAACTGCAACCTTTTCAGAGGTACATGCACGTAAGTACTTCTTATGCCTGATGACTACATGCAATGACAATGTCTGCCCACAACTTGGGCCTCAGGGCAAACACGTAATTAAAGGCATGGTGAGATCTGATGTACCATCTCTACAATTGCACTTCCTGCCATGCCACATATGCCTGGCAGGAGGTGTGACTGTGGGACAGAGCATCAAATCCCATGGTGTCATATTGATGGAGCAGGGGGAAGTCCAAGATCAGAATCCCCCTACACCAACAAGTAGCAAGCTCCCATGGGTGGGAACCCAACAGCTGATGGGTCCCAGCCTTGTAGGCATGTGGTTCATCAGAGGTGCCATCTGCAAGTGTATAGGGGAGCCCTTGACTCCAGCTGTGCCCCAAAGCTGGGAGACCCAATTTGTTGTTGCTTCCAGCAAGGAAGGTGGGGAATGGATCAAGGGCTCTGATGAGCCCCTGTAGCTAGAAGCAACAACTGACTGCAGCTCCCAGGCTTGGGGGCCCATTGGAACCCCTGACCCAAGGCCAGGAGTGGCAATCAACTGATTGCACTTGCAGCCTCAGGAGCATATAGGAATTAAAGGCTTCCATGAACTCTGGATGTTGGCAGCCCCAGTATGCATGGCCACATGTTCAATTAATGGCATGAGAGGAACCAGCCATAAAATTACAGGTACTCCTCACTTAACGACCTACCTGTTTAACGACCGCGTGGACTTACGACCAGCTCTCCGAGCAGTCAGTATTGTACGAAACGTATTGTGGAAACGAGAGCGCGGCGTCTCAAGCCGAGGCACACAGTATCAAGGGGCGGCTCCTCGCTTATCGACCAATTCGCTTAACGACCTAGTGGCAGGAACGGAACTCGGTTGTTAAGTGAGGAGTGCCTGTATTACACATATTTTGTGTGGTAACTTTGTGGTTTATTCCTTGTTTTACCATGCAATTGCATTAATGTGTAGGTGGGTAACTACTTAAGACATAGTTAACTGGTTAATCACATCTCATGTGCAATGTGTGCCTGGAGCCTTATAAAGAGCAGGCCACATTGGTAAGCTCAAACCCTGCGCTCATAACAGCATTCACCGTGCAATTATGTACCCATCTGAAAACCAGGCTCTAGAACTCCTCCAGGCTCATCTCATTCTGTCATAAAAAAGTTAAAACTCTTTTGATGCTCACACACCTATAAACAAGCCTTTCAGTAATCAAAAACATGTTCACCCCTGCTACTTTTAAGAAACAGATCCAATGGGAAAATGCATATAAACCAAATAAAATCACAACTGTAAATAATTTTTCAGCGTCTGTTCTTGGGTTAATGGCAATGTTGACAGTTGAGTGGATGTTTACTAGCATACCTTTTTTCTTTTTTCAATGGCTGGTGGTTGAACTCCATTCACCAGTAGATTGCTCAGCTGTTTGGAGACAAAATCCTCTCTCAAGTGGACATTAATAAAACCTTTGGAGGAAAAAACAGTGTTATCACTGGTGCTACAAAAGTGCCCTGGGGAAGACATTTCACTTAGAGCAATAACAAATGTTCCCATGAATGAGAAAAAGACTGTAATGAAAATTAACTTAAAAAAATAAAAACGTAAAATTTCTGTAATAGGAGGAGAAGTGATCACCCTGAAAAGATGATTCATTAATTTTCTGCTCATCATACTAATATAAGGTTGGTTTCGATGGTGTTAGAGGAGCTGTGGATTACAAGTAATTAGAGATGCACTGATATATCCGTTCATAACAGATGGGCACTGATTAAAGGAAAATTAACATTATCAGCATTTGGCTTTTTTTGGCTGGTGTAGCCAATAATGTTACCAATAAATGCTATATGCATGTACGCAGCTGCAGCATGCACATAGCCAGGAATGCAGCACGACAGCTTGAATAATAGTGCTCTGCTGGCAAGTCTGTTGGGGGGGAAGGAGCATGGGGGAGGGAAGGGGCAGATCAAAGCCCCCAAGGTGAGGGAGGGAGTGGGGCAGAGGCTGGGACAGGCGCTGCCAAGCAGGGGCAGTGAATGCGACCCTGCCAGGAACAGTGCGGAGCCATAAGCAGCTCATCTGAAGGGTGCAGGGGAAGAGGAGGAGGTGGTTCTCTGCTGCTGCACACTCCCCAGGGGAAGCGTGGGGGCATGTGCCCCCCACGCCCCCAGATTTGTGTGCAAGGCGAGGGCAGACTGCCTGCAGCAGGCTCGGGGCCAGAGGCTGCACTGCCCTCTTCCTGGCGGGGGGTGGGGGCTGGACTGGGGTTGTGCTCGGGGCAGGTTAGGCAGCAGCAATGCTGGAAGGTCAATGGGGTGGGCTACAGTCACCCCAAAATTCCCTGTAGTCACCCTTCCCAGCACTGCTGCCACCTGCCCTGAGCACAACCCTGGTCCAGTCCCCCAGCAAGGAAGAGGCCAGAGCAGCCCTTGGTCCTGAGCCTGCTGCAGGCAAGCCACCCTCGCCCCATGCCATAATCTGGAGGGCACATGCCCCCATGCCTCCCCATGGGGCACGTGCAGCAGCGGGGAGCTGCCTCCCAGACGAACCACTCGTGGCACCGCCCCTCTCCCAGTGGGCTCACATTCATTGCCCTGGCTAGGCAGCGGCTGCCTCTGCCCCACCATGGGGCCTCGATCTGCCTCCCCACACCCCTTCCCTCCCCTATGCCCCTTCCCCCTCACAGACTTTCTGGCACAGAGCTGCTTTCCAAGCTACAGGGCTGCATATCAGCTATCAGATCAGTATCAGCCAATAGGACTGGTTAATAATCGGCGATCGGTATTGGTTAAGAAAATCTATATCAGTGTACCCCTACAAGTAATTGGTGCACCCTGCAATGTCCACATGTCCTCCTTGAGTCCCAGAGAAAGAGATTAAGTGACCTGCTCAAAGTCATAGGGGATGTCAGAAGTAGTGAAGGTCAGGGATCTATCCTGGTATCTTTATCACTGGGCCATCCTTCCTCCTGGAAATGATAATTTATCAATTTATAAGAAACTATTTACCAGAAAAATTTAACAATACCTGTCAGACTACTGGCTGGGCCATGTATATAAATTGTTATGGGCTATTTGTCATTCACCAGGAAAACACTGGAGGAAAGTGTATTTTCCCTTTTCTGTGACTTGCAACTATTAACTCTTTGTGCACATAATCAAGAGCTATATACATACATGCTTGCAGGACTAGGTCTTGCTATGTACATGTATTGCCAATTTTACTCCCAGACCTCTAATAAAAATTAAACATTTCAGACCACACAGCCATGTTTAATAAAAGGTCGAATTTGCAGAAGCATTTGGATTTTACTGCACTGCAGAACTAACCGAGTGTCTCCTTCTAATGCACCTAACAAATACCTGAATTTTATTAAGTGAACTTAATACATCTGAGAGAAGTCAGATTGAGATCAGCGGAAACTCTAGTCTTCCATTCCTTCACAGGCCAGGAACAATAGGACCAACACAACTGCAATGTTTTCCACACTACTGCTCTGTTGTGTCTTAACTCTGAACTGGAAAGACCTCCTCAAAGGGTAAGTCCAGGGTCCAGGCCCGTTCAGACTCTGCCCCAACACCCAACAAGAGATGCCAACTGTGGTGGTAATTTTTATCATGGACAGCTGTCAACTTGTAAGACTCCTACTGATTTCAATAGGGACAGGATGTCAGCAATTAATCCAATACAAATGCTGTTCCCAGTATATTACACTGTAAAGGCAATCAAGAAACCTGAATTTAATTCAAATTTTAATTATTTTTTAACTTATATAACCAAACTGGACTTTGATTCCTTTTCTGCTACTCACCATAACATCTGAAATATCAGTCTTAAAAAGTTCAATAGATGTAAAAAACAAACAAAACAAAAAAAGCAAAACAAAACAAAACAAAAACCAAAACAAAAAAAGAAAGAATGATCATACCAGGTCCAGCAATTTCAACCTTTGCAATGCAATCATTATCAGGGATGTTTTTCACTATGTTATCAGCAATCTCTCTTGGGTTCACTTTCTGTTCCTTGGTTTTCTGCAGCATCTGAAACAGAAATTAAAGGGTCAGTAGAGACTAACCCTGGTTCCTCAACTGGAAATCAAAATACAGTTTCAACTGATCCCTCACTGACATGATCCACTGAATTCCTTGCGTTTATCAATCTTGGTGAAACACTGAGAGCTTGGTTCTACAAGCACACCACTTCTGATACTACTGTGTTCACTGGAAAGCCCTTACAAGATCTGAGCCTAAAAACTATGGCATCTAGGACCATAAAATGGCCTTGTGACATTAGAGCTTTACAATGCAGAAATGTGCTAATGAAAATTAAACTGCAACATGTATAAAAGACCAGCTCTATTGGTTATCTTCGCTCGGTGTACACAACAGACGTCTAATTACAGCCTGTTTTCACACTGCTCAAAACTGGATACGCATTAGCATATGTGAATATATATATATATATATATATATATATATATATATATATATATAGCTAGATCTATATAGATAGACACACACACACACACAAAATGTTAATATATGTGCTATGCACATCTAGAAAGCATTTTACCCAGCTCTGAGGACCCAGAAATTCTTCATGGCTGCTTCTAAATATTCCCAGTGCTCAGACTACTGGGGAAAATGCAGGTTTTTCTTTATTCCAAGTTAGCTAGGTCTTAACATATAACCTCAATTCCCACCAGGATATACCCTGAAAAGTTAGATTTTAAACTGTGCCAAGTTAACTAATTACATTTTAAAAGAAACCAAACCTTATCCTAATATAGGCAAGGTCTTGGTTGCAACTACATTCAGATGTTAAAAACCTTGGAGTACTTATGTCCCAACAAAACACTGACATCTCACTGTGAAGAAATTGGCTTTTTCTCTCTTCACATTTAATTTCTTCGAAGTATGAACACAGAACAAAAAAGTGGCTTTAATTCTACTTTTTGGAATTCAATGACAAAACCCCCATTGCCTTCACATTCATTCCTGAGTATTTTTCTATCCATTTGTGACTGATACCATTGTACAATGTGGCAGGTCACCAAGGGAAAATGCTTAAATTCTTGGGTATTGCTAGATGGTGAGGAAGAGAAAGAAATATTGAAATAGCGAGAGCAGCAGTGGCTGGTGTCCCATTGCCAAAAGCTCAGTTTTGAGAGCAGATTAATTAGAAAACAACCACTGCTACAATTCTCTTTTAAGATATTTGTTATCCAAATGCCCAAAGCTGGGTATCTACATCTTCAAAGTGCTCTTTACCAAAGTCACTGGAGACAAAAGTTTAACATAGCCATTCCCCTGTCTATTCTGCAACCCAGATATTGCAGCGCTGGTTGGAATGATATTGATGAAGAACCATATGAAAAGTAGTTATATAACATAAACAGAGGGGCAAATCTGAATTTTACAGTGTTTATTTTTTGATTACCAACAGTGATATTTGTAACAAAGGAAAGAAAATATATATTTTTATTTGTATTATGATTTTTAACCTAATATAATATCTGTAAAACCAATACCTCAGACTGTGAGGCAGAACTGCCACCAAGTACTGCAAATGATATTCTGATTTATGTGAAAACAGGAAACTGGGCAGTTTTGTAGTAGTCTATGAAGAGTTCCATAAGAAAAAAGTGCTATTGTGTTTTAAAATAATATCTGTAGATATTGAAATGTAAAGGTTATACTTGGGCTAGAAAACATCTCCAGCTTGCCCAGTGTCTTAACACGTACCTTTCTTTGAACCTTAAAAATCACCCCTTGTTTAGCATTGCCCTAGTGGTTAAATTTGCCTCTGATTCTGGAAGATAAATCAGTTGGTGGTACGAAAACTATGAATTCACGCTGTGTAAAATCTTCCATAAAATGAGTTCCATGGAGCTGGATTTTTTGCTGTCATTCTGAGGTGTTTTGGAAACCCCTGTGACCCTGCAGGGTAAGCACAGATTTGTCAAGGCTGTAAGATCTATTTTTTCACAGTGATTTGGTTTCTAGGCTCCTGGTTGCTTACATTTTTAAGTTCCAGTGTTCCATGAAATGTGACAGCTTCACATGTACAATACTGCAATTTAAGATACAACTGATCTAATATGGGCTGGCTAAGGCCGAAAATTAAGCAAGAAAATATTGTCTTTTCACAGGCAATAACTTTCATCAACGCCACAGAGAGACGAGTTTTTAAAAATAAGGGAGACAAATCTTAAATCAGTAAGGGATGGTAGGTGATGCTATTCAAGTCTTCATAAACGCAGTACTTTGTAGCTGTGACTCTAAGAAATAAGAAGTGCTTCTGGCTGAGGCCCCAGTTAGAATATGCTAATGGGCTCCAGGGAAGACAAAACACATTTGTCATGGCTGTGTCTGCCTTGGCAGGTCAAATGGAGAGGCTGCCGGCTGGCACGTATTAGTGTTGCCCAGGAGTCAAATCCATGCCTGTGCCCGACAGTAGCAGCCTACAATGTTCCCTCTGTAAGAGGCAGTTCTTGGGACTCAAGTGATACAGCAATATGCACGTTAGAAGCAGCAGGCTTGCCACAAGAAACAACTAAAAACTGGAAACATAAATTATGAGCCCCTGGGGGTAGGGGGGCATGTGGACTTTATACCAGCATAGTGCCAGGCAGGACATTAGCATTCTACAAGAAACCATTCCAGAAGGGTGCATAACGAGTCTTCACAAAGAACGAGCCCTATGTCAAAATCCAGTACAACGGACCGTTAAAGCATCAGTTGTGATGAGAGTCTGGAACTTGAGAAACTACACAAAAGGTCCTCTAACACCAGTGTTTGGATATCAAGTTATGGAAACAATGTAGACATTGAAAATGCAGCACTTCATGAGAATCCTAACAGCGACTTAATTGGGGTAAAGTGACGGTCAAAAGATATTAAAAAAATAGCAGTGCTTGGAAAGCTTGTGTCAGTGCAGTCACCCAAGGACCTGTAACTCTAGGAGACAGGCAGATCTCCTGGCCAAGACCCAGTCACAGTATGCTAATGACAGCTAAAGAAGACAACACACATTTGTGGGGGTTGTTTCCACACTGGCACTTCAAACCAAGAGGATTCTCTCTGGCATGTACCTACACAACTATCCAGGGAAAATCAGCACAGCAACTGTATATTCATATCTAGCTCTGGAGGGCTACCCTGGGGTGAAAAGCATTTTGCATGTTACAATATAGATTCTGATATACAAAGTAGCCGATAAATGACTCAAAGTGAATTAATCAAGCCTTACTAACCAAAGGCTGCTTATAGAACAAATTCTACTGTTGAGACTGAAGAGTATACTGCACATGCTCCTACAGAGCATATTCTGCCTCTGACAGACAAACACACTAGAAGTTTGGACGCCTTTACAGTTAGACTGCAAATCTAACTACAGTTATTCTTTTGGTTTCACAGTTCACCTAGTTTACTAATTCTTCCTGACAGCCTGATTTTGCTTCCTCATTTCCTTTCTTCTCTTGTTTACTGTTTGCTTGGTCCTCTTTAGACAAAGTGTATTTTTTAAAAAAACAACCCTTCCAGTTTCAAGTAATACTATCAACATGTTAACTAAGTTGACAAAGAATTTACACAGTACCCATTATTAAAGTGCCCTGTGACTTTCCCTTATGATAGAAGTAACTTTTTTTGGACTCGCTGTACAGAAGATTTGGTTCCATTTTTATTGTATGATCAATGCTGATCTCGTATGACTTTACAAGAATGCTTTCTTTCTGCTCACGTCTGCCACGTAGTCTCATTTGACAGCCTCTTCTTTTGTGTTACTTCACATTTCACTATGTATTACCAGCAGTCCTTTTCTGCCATTTCCTTCTCCAGTTCTCTCGTACTTACATTTTGTAATATGTTACCTTTTTATAGCTGGGGGATTACTCAAGTATTGAATATTTTAAAAAAACCCAAACATCATTATCCAGTTTTGTTCTATTAATTAAATAAGCAGCCAAAGTACCAACCTTACGCATGACACCAGAAGGCCCAATTAGTAACACCTGTATGCCAGACAGGCCATAAATATATCTTAGCTTTGATGGTAAAGCACTGTTTAGGGTGTCTGGCTTGGGGGAGAGTTGATTTTTTTATGGGAGCAAATGTCAAACATTTACAGTAATAAAATAAGTCAACTGAACAGCATTCTTGCACGTGAAATACTTAAAACACCACCACCTACTTCCTTCAATGTAGACATGCTTGCCTGCCCCATTATGAAAACCTAGTTTTGGAGACAATTAATCTAGCCTCAACAGTTGACAGAATTCTTTTATTCTTGAACTACTCATCTAAAAGGAAAGCCATGGCTCCACAAATTTCCACTAAGTTCAATAGCTTTACATGTGAAGATTGCAAGGACAGGGCCTAAAGCATATCCCTGTTAGAGCCTGTTGCTGCACCGCACATTACAGGGCTTCAGACTCCCCAGAAGTCTCAAGCACCAGCAAATCATTACATTTTTCTTAGCATTACCTGTGTTATGCCCATTGCACTGTTACACTGGTAATCCCCAAATTTGGGCTGCTGACTTGGTGTAACTGCTAGAGGGGGATTTTCTAAATCTGGGTATGCAGCCTTGATAGCCTCTCCAAAGAGCTTCTGAAGGCGGCTGTTGATGTTAATCATGCTTTTTATTGGCTTGTTTCTTTCGTCCAGAAGGCTCTGGGTAAAAAAAAAAAAACCCAACATCAAAACACAGAACAGTAAGTTCATGATATTCTAGCAGCAGCACAAACAATATAACATGTCATGTGATTAAAGCACTATCACCAGAGAACTTGATATTTGGCTTAAAATTTACTGTTCAAAAAGCACAGTATTAGCTAAAACTTCTTGTGACATACCCTGAAGCTACATGTGCTCAAACACAGAAATTCTTACTGACAAAGCTACAATTTAACACTGTTTCTGTGGAAGCAAGCCTGGACTTTTATACACTAAATCAGAGAAAATTAGGGTTGAAAGGTACATCGGAGGTCATCTAGTCCAAACCCCGGTGCAAAGCAGGATCATCCCAGCCAAGGCTTTGTCTACCTAGAACTTAAAAATCTCTAAGGATAGAGATGCCACAACCTCTCTGGGTAACCTGTTCCAGTGCTTTATTACCTTCCTAGTGAGAAAATTTTTCCAATAGCTAACCTAAACCTTCCTCGCTGCAACTTGAGACCATTGTTCCTTGTTCTGGTATGTGCCACCACTGAGAACAGTCTAGCTTCATCTTCTTTGGAACCACCCTTCAGGTACTTGAAGGCTGTTATCAAATGCAACCGGAGTCTTTTCTTCTCCAGACTAAATAAGCCCAGTTCCCTCAGTAACTCCTCATGAGTCACATTCCCCAGTCCTCTAACCATTTTTGTTGCACTTTGCTAGATTCTCTCTGATTTGTCCACATCCTTTCTGTAGTGGGGGCCCAAAACTGGACACAGTACTCCAGATGTTGCTTCATCAGCATCAGAGAGAGGAGAATAATCACCTCCCTTGATATGCTAGCAGAACTCCTACTAATGCAAATTTATTTTCGGTTGTTTCTAGGGGTAACATGACCCACCTCCGTGATATGAAATCTACAGTACTGCCAACCCCACTGTGTCAAAAAGCATGAGACAAGGTCGTAAAAATCAAGATTTGGTATGTAATTGTGAGATGCTATTTTTGAAGTGTGTATGCATGTGTGGGGGCGTTACTTGTGAAGGTGTAGGGGGCTGTGGGTATGTGTGGGGTCTGGAGCAGGGTACTGTGGGTCAGGAGTGAAGGGCAGCAGAGACAGAGACATAGAGACATGCAGACACGTCAGGTCAGGGGTCGTGCAACAGAGCCGTGGGCAGCTTGTCTAGAGGTGCATGAAGGTGGACCACTCCCTGCCACTATGTGTGCCCCCGGCAGAGGCATGGGGGGCATGTGCCCACGGAATTGTGCACGGGGCAGAGGCTGGCTGTGGCTCTGCGCTCTGCTGCCTTTGCCCCAGGAGCTGTGCGACACCATGTGTGCCTCCTGCTGCCTGCCAGATGGGCAAGGGAAGTGCAGCGTGGCCACTGCGCAGCTCCCTGGGCAAAGTTTGTCTTGGGACCTATGCACTGGCCGTGCCACATATTCCCTGCCCACCTAGTGGGTGGCAGGAAACACACTGGCATTGCGTGGCTCCCAGGGCAAAGGCAGCAGGGTGCAGAGAGCTCCAGCCTGCAGCAGGCAGCCCACCTCTGCCCCGCACACAAATCCAGGGGGCACATGCCCCCCCGGGGGTGCACACAGCAGCAGGGAGCTGTGCCCCACTCCATTCACGCCTCTGGATGAGCTGCCCGCAGCTTTGTCGCATGACCCGCCCCAGCCCTAAGGCCCCATTCACCCCACTCCCTCCCTCATTGTGGGGGCCCTGATCTGTACCCCCACCCCCTTCCCCTCCAGACTTACTAGCTGGGCATTCTCTACATGTGTCAGAAGAAAATAAAATCTCAAGACTTGAGGGTTCTATCTCCTGATCATGAGTCAGTTCATTTGACTTGGAAATCAAGAGTCTTGCAACTTTTTCACAAGAGTTGGCATTACTGTATCTATTGCCATGCTCAACTATGGAAAAGAAAGTTATTGCTCTAGCCCCAGGGCAACTCATTCCTGAGCTGTACCTCATGTTTTCCCCTTGGAGGGAAGCATCCTGTTTTCTCCTTGGAGGGAAGCATCCAACCCTCTGCTCCCTGTTCAATGCCAAACTGATGAGGGCTGCTCTGAGATCTCCTGATGCTGTTAGCACCTTGACTGTCCTCCTCATTTTTCCAGCACCACGTAAGGACCCTTCCATTCTCCTTCCCCTCCATGGGTGGTGATCCTGCCCCCTGCTCCCAGTTGCAGTGGCTCTCTGGGGTAGGAAGGTACTCATTTGTTTCTTAAGAACCAAGCCAAGCCAAAAAGCAGGCAAAATGAACTAAATGCCAACCAGCAAAAATGCTCAATGATTTTTTTTGGTCTGGCATTTTATCCCATTGGGTTGTGTGATGCACAGGCCCGTGACTGAGCCTCTTTGTTTGAAATGAGTTTCACTTTCCAGTTGTTAACTAACTCTGTTTTCTAACATAGGCAAACTGTTTATCTTTGTTGCCTTTGCTCAGAAACTAGAGGCGCATGATATATTGGTTCAATATCGGATCAGTACCTATATAAAGAAAACTGGCTGTATCAGATATTGGCCTGATGGGGCCGATAATTTGGCTGACAAATGCCTGTGCTGCATGCAGCTGCAGTATAGCCAGCAGCATGGAGAGCTGCCTTCAGCTGGTAAGTTCAGTGTGGTGGAAGGGGAGGGGGGAGGGGAGGGGAGGGGAGGGGCATGGGTGGCGCAGATCAATCCCCCCCCACCCCCCCCCCCGGGCGAAGGGAGGGGGCAGGGGCAGGCACTGCCCAGGGGTGTGTGCTGGAGCCACAGCTTGGTGGGGGGTGGAGAAGGCAGCTCCTGCCTCTGTTTCCACCCGGGGACAGCACGGGCAGTGGGCATGCCCCCCGGATCTGCGTGAGGCAGGGCAGGCTGAAGCTGGGGCTCTTCTTAGCAGGGGCTGGGCTCAGAGAAGGTGCCAGTGACTTTAGGAGGATGCTGCATCCACCCCAAATTTCACTACCATCAGCTGCCTGGTGCAGCCCCGGCTCTTCCTGCTGTGTGGGTGGAGGCAGGACATTGAGCAGGGGCTGGGCCAGCAGTGCTGGGAGCAGAGTGGCAGCAAAATTTGGGGTGGATACAGCATTTTCCCAGAGCCACCGCTGCCCACTCTGAGCCCAGCCCCCACTGAGAAGAGCTTTGTGCAGCCCTCCCTGCCCTACCCCACACAAATCCAGGAGGCACACTGCTCCCCCCATGCCCTCCTGGGGTACAAGCAGCAGCAGGAGCTGCCTCCCCCTCCCACTCCCTGAAGAGCTGCAGCTCCACTCCCTGCCCTCCCCCCATCCCCGGCACTGCCTGCCCCTGTCCCCTCCCTCACTGTGGGGGGGTGCTGATCTGCCCCCGCCACACCTCTTCCCTCCTCTTCCACCACACTGGACTTACCATCTGGAGACAGCTGTATTGGAAATTGGATTGGAATTAGCCAATATGCCTCCTTAAATATTAGCTATTGGTATCAGCCCCCAAAATCTCTATCGATACACCCCATCAGAAACACATTATTCCTATTTTCTTTTTCATTATTTTTTTTTTAAATTACTGCACCTGCCATTTCTTTGCCCTCTATTCTCAGATGTTTAGTACACATGGCTCCACCTTTTAAATCTTAGCCAGGTGAATTATTTCCTCTAGTAGCAACATTGTTCATATTACTAAAAATGTTTTCATACCTACTAGGGGACCTCAGCAGCATCATTTTCCAACAGGACAGTCCTACTTGTGAGAAATTATGCTCAGTGAGCAAGTATACCAAATCATCAACAACGAGTTGTGAAAGAACAGAATTCTAACAATAAATCATCTGCTTATTGAAGAAAGCATATACAGCACCCAAACTGTTTTCTATTCCTCACCTTTCTAAGAAAATTCAGACGATACTTAAGCTTTGTGTTTTCGTCTCGCAAGGCCTCCAAGCTTGGGGACACTCCCAAGCACCCAAAGTTCTTCAGTCGATCAATCTCTGCAGTCAGAAGCTTGATTTCTTTTTCCTAAGAAGCAAAAGAAAAAAAATGAATGCCAGCTGCTGCATTTGCTTCGGTGGTAACCATTGGTAGAGACTGCATCAGAACTTTGATCTTTAGCCTAGCTATTTCACACATGGCCTAAAAGAAAAACTTACAATGTAAGTATGCCGTCATAAAATTAGTAATCAGTAACCATTTGATCCTAACACAAGTTTCTGCTGACAGGCGGTGTTGCATATTGTTAACAAAAAGGGAATACAATTATAGAGTTTGATCATATGCAGACATTCCTCCATGAGTCACACTGATGATTTCATAGATTTTATAGACATTAGGGCTGGAAGGGACCTCAGGAGATCATCGATTCCAGCCCCGTGCCCCAAGGGCAGGAAGTCAATTAAGGTCAAAGGATCCCAGCAAGATAAGCATTCAAATGTTTCTTAAAGGAGTCCAGAATAGGTGCTTGCACCACCTCTGGAGGGAGTCTATTTCAAACTTTAGGGGCTCAGACAGTAAAGAAGTTTTTCTTTATGTCCAGCCTAAAACGGTCTTGGAGGAGTTTGTGACCATTGGACCATGTCATCCCTTGGGGTGCTCTGATGAACAGGCGTTCCCCCAGATCCTGACGCACACTCCTGATGTACTTATATGATGTGAGTAGTCCCATTGGTTCCAAAGGCATTATTAGCAGGACTTTGACAAGACTCTAGCATGGGTATCTGCAGGACCAAGCTCTTCATTCTGTGCGTTTGAAAGTCCAATCTATTGTACATGAAAGTATCTCACATGACTACTGTACTAGTACTACAAAGGATGGCTTTTTATCTGAAGCCACAATGACAAAGCCATATGTAATGAGTCAGTTTCTGCTCTCAATTGAAAGTTGAGACAGCCACAGGTAAAGGAAAAAATCCTAGGAATGAAAGCTTTCTGGCTCTTTATATTTTTTAAAGGAAACACTCTAATCACAGTTTACAAAAAGTAGCCTCGGGCTCCAGCTGATTTAATCAGCATAAATAAAAAGTCACTGGTTTCTTTCCTGGAGATAAATCCAGTGATCCACATTGGGTCATACAAACTCAAACATCAATTATTGAGCTCCTTGACTGCAAGTGGGAAGAATCAGTGGCCACATTCAAAAGACAGGATGCTGTACCATGAGGAACACTGAGGCCACAGTCTCATCTCCATTTGGTTTTTGAATCTCCCATTTGCTCATGCAGCAGATGCCAATATGCCCCACACACCTTCTATCCAGAGAGGGTAGAAAGCATTAACAAGTTCTACCAACAGTAGCTGGAGAGTATATTTCTATTCGGCAAGGAAGCATGAGGCAGAGATTTGATGCCTCTCCCAACTTCATCATAGCTCCTTTAAAACCAATGAGCTCTACACCCAAAGACCTTACATAGCAAGGCCTCCATGGAAGACTACACAGAATGGGGTCTCTGCCTACCCCCTTCTACTTCTCCCTTCCTTCGTAGCAAACAGAAACATCTATTGGATAATTTTATCCAAAATAAGTTAGAAGTCACTAAGAAAGGGAATATTTGTAAAGGAAGAAACATACAGGCTCCACTTTATTAAAATAAGGCCCATGACAGCCTGTTAATCAACTGGACAATATGATCCTTCCAAGTTTTTGTAGCTACATGTTTTCCTGGATTTTCAAAATGAGCAGCAAAAACTTCTAAGACAATCTAGTAAGTGGTTTTTTTTGTAGCACGACCTATGGGAAAAACTAACCAGTGAAGCAAATCTCTTTCACTTTCTCTAGTTTCTGTATTACTGGCCATGATTGACTACACTTTTCTACCATTCAGACATTTTCAAAGAGTTTAGACTGAACCTAAAATTAAGTATCTTGCAAAATTAATATAGACAGATGCAATTCAATCTTTTAAGTGCCCCTTCCCAGAAAAGGGAAATCACAGAGAACTAATCTGAAATGTTCAAGTACCTTTAGTAACTCATACTTAAGCTCCTGAAGTCTGTCTGTAGTTTTAGAAAGGCAACAACGTCCACCATTCTAATATTATAGCATTTACACACAAACTGAAGCCTCCTCCACATTGTATTACCTTTTCTTTAGCAAAGTCACCAACAGCTTCAGAGCAGCACTGTAACTGATCCGTCAGTTGCCCCTACTGAACAGCTTCTCAGAAATGAAAAAAACCCATCCCAGTACGAGAATGAAACTATCGCTTTTGAAAGGAATACAATTAAGCTTCAAACCAATGGCTAGACTGCTTTCATTTTTTAAAGGGGGCTGGGACTTGCTAAGGCATTTTTCATTACTGGGGAGCTTTTTTCAAAACAGAAATTTATACCTTGGTTATCCTGCATAATTAAGCACAGGGCTTGTGGGAGGAAAATGCTCAAGATCCTCTTGGAGTTTCCGCTAGATCATTATGATGTCACCGTTGGGACCCAAATTTCCAAAGTTCTCAGGAATTCATTAGATTGGGGGGGGGGGGGGGGGGCGCCCAGCAACCAACTGGTGAAACACTATGCGGATGTCTGATTCCCTGAATGAAACTAAGGCAGCAAAGCCTAGTCAAGGGTGTATGCACACATGCATTTAACGCAGCAACAGGCACTTTTAAAAGAGTGCAGCGCTGCGTCACATGCATTTGTATAAACGACAAAATGTGCATCAGCAACGAGAAAATGGCAGTGGTGTGCTTTTGAACTAAAACACATCAAAGGTGTTTAGTTTCAACGCGCATGGCTGCCATTTTCTTAGTGCTGATGTACATTTTGCTGTTTATACAAATGCACCTGAAGCAGCACCAGAAGCATCAGTTTGCGTGCTCTGCAAACTTGCTTAATTGAGTCTGCTCCAACATGCTGGATTTCTGGTGCGTTTGAGCAGACAAATGTATGTGTATAAATGCCCTCAGACAAGAGGTCAAGAAACCTGAAATATTGAGAATTAGCAAATCTGTTTTCCCTACACATACACCCTTCTCCCTTCCCATTACTGCTTAAACACAGCAGCAGTTTTGCAGCACAAATGTCCTGTGGACATGCAACTCCATTTTGCAGTTTATGACTGAGGTCGAGATGCTGACCCAATGTGTCACTTCCAAGCAGTGTATCACTGTTTCTTCCCTTTTCTTCCCAAAGATACAGCCCAGGGTTTTGCAGGATGCCTTGCAGTATTTGCAAGGGTGCTGCATGATGCCACAAATTGCTAGCACTGTGAGGTGTGCAAACATGATTCACAAGATAAACCCAGAGATTTCAAATAGGAATCCATAGTGTCAAAAATATTCTGACCTGTTGTAGTCTTTCTGAGATTGTTATTCTGTCAAAAAAACAAGTGACAACTAAGCCTTGGCATTTTCCAAGGGGTGTCTTGAGCCTTAAAAGGTTGAAAAATCACGGATCTAGCCAAGCACCTTTACATTACTTAGGCTTAAGTAGGAAACAAATAGTGTATATGTTTGGTAATACTAAGGCGCTACCCTAGATACTTTTGCTGCCTCTGTATTTGCTTAGAACAGCTGACACAAATACTATAGGGAGATTACTACTAAAAAACCTTTGGCATAAAGGATAAACTCCTAACAACTTGCTCAAATCCAAAACCTTGTTGTAAGGCTCTCTTGAGGGAGCTCCAAACCCAAGATAAGGACCACAAGAGCCTGGGCAACCCGGCCTCAGGACACACAGCAGCAGAAAGCTTGTGCTGTTTGGGGCTTAGCCAGGGCCAGCATGGTCTCCCTCACTGTGAGAAGCATAAGGGTAACCAAACTGGTCCCGCCTTGTGCAACATAAAAAAAACCCAGCCAGCCTGGACTCTGTCATGTGAGTGAGTGTGAAACTGCTTCTTTTCAAAAGAGAACTAATGGGAAAAGGAAGTGCCATTTGTTTCACTGCTGTCCTGGTAAAGCAACCTTGTCCCCACCCTCCTTTAACACATGGCCCTGCACTAAACACAACTTGTCAGTAAAGGGTCATACCTGATGACCACCTCATGAGAAGCTGCAGTGAATGCATGAGGGCATGCTTCCATCTCCAAGGGCTCTTTGGTCAGCTGAGTGCTAGAGAGCTTCCCCTCACCTGTAAATACAAAAAACTAAAGCTCTTTAGCAAGTTGCACTTTGTCCTTGAACTTAGTTGTTGGCATCTCTTCCACAGAATCCAAAGAACGTAGTAAAATGCTAAATATGACTGTAAGAATTATCTTTGTTTAGGGCAAAGAGCTATCTTCCCTCACAGCCAGTCAAATCTGCAAGGTCTTGAAGAGGGTGGTGAGCCTGTTGTCTGTCTACATCCTACCACCAGCACCAACTACATTGAGACATTCAGCAACTTTTTTCATTTTCCTTCTCTCACACCCTGGTGATTCCTGTGCCTTTCTCCCTTTCTTCATCTTAATTTTATTAACTTGATCTTGTCTAGATTTCTTTCCTTATTGAAGGGGGAGCCCAAAAACTTCCACTTCCCTCCCTGCTGCTGCCCTCAAAGATTCGTCACGATCATGCTCCTCATTTCATCTGATAGATAGACATATCTCTAATTGCATCCCACTTGGTCAAGTGAGCAAGGAAATACATTTTTGGGACGATATGTATGACCACTAGGCCACATTTCATACAGCCAACTGCTCCTCTGTTAGCCTCTCTGCCTGCTCCCCCTTCCCCTTCATTCCACCAGTTGTGATGCTCCTTTACACAGGAATTGTCTGATATTTTACTCCTGCTAACATCATCAAATGACATGAAACACATGAGTAAGGCTACCCTTAGTGAAGAATAGGTGAGGTCAAAATGAAGGAGACAGAAAATAAGAGGCATTTAAGAAAAGACTGAGAGTCCTACCCCAAAGCAAAAAAATTGGTGAAGAACAGAAATGGGATGGGACTGAGATCAGACTCCAGTTCTGGTAAACACTGGTGCTCCAATACACACACTAAAGAACCTGGAAAGGCACACATTTCAGTTGGTGACTAAAAGAATATGAGACAATTGGAAGAAATCTTGAAGGAAAGTTCTGACTAAGAAAAGCACAAGAAGAAAGGCCCTTTATTTCCAAAGCAAGAAAGACAGCTGAAAACTTCCTGTATCAGCAGCAATACTTGATTATTCAACAGTCAAAACAGTAAAACAGGCAGTAGCCCAGATCAGTCACATTCCACTTGCAGCTCCCACAAGTCCGTGGGGCTGTTCAGTTCTTCTTTTGTTCTGACCTCGGGTAGAGCGAGGGTAGTGCTGACAGTGACTGACACAAGAAAACATTGGGAACTTCAAGTAAGTATCATGGGAATTGCCAGGATACACCACCCTTCCAAGCAACCACACTGGAAGAGAGCACAACCATGAAAGAATGAGAGGAGGTAGAGTCAGGGAAGTCAGGGACACACAGAAATAATCAGATACTGGCTCTGACACTTGATTGCAATTTTTTGTCATGATAAATTAATCTATGCTGGAACTTCCAGGTGAGTGAATGCAGCTGGCAGCAAATATAGGGAAGGAAACCAATACCTTGAAGTAGACCAGGTTAGGGATTAGAGAAGCTATGCTGTCAAGTCAGCAGGGCCAGATGGGATGCACCCTAGGGTATTGAAGGAATTGGCTGAGAGAATTTCAGAGCCATTAGTAATCCTCTCTGGGAACTCCTGCAGGTTGGGTGAGGTCCCATATGTTTGGAAAAAGGTAAACAGAGCGCCAATCTTTAAGAAAGGGGAGAAAGTGGATCCAAGGAATTACGGACCTATCAATCTAATTTCAATACCTGGAAAGATCATGGAGCAGGTCTTTAAGGACTCTATTCAGAAGAACCTAGAGGACAACAAAGTGACCAGGAACAGCCAGTATGGATTCACTAAGAGCAAATCATGCTCGACCAATCCAATTTTCTCCTATAAGGATTTCCTCCCTTTGTAGATGGGGTAGGGGGCAGGCAGTGGACATGACAGAATTTAGCACAGTTTTTGACAGTCTCCCATGACATTCTCCTTAACAAACTATGGAAATACAGACTAGATAAAAGTACTATAAACATGGATACATAACCGGTTGGATCATCGTGCTCAATGAGTAGGAGTCTACTTCACTGTTTTCCAGTTTTATGGAAGCCATGAAGAAAGCATTGTCCATGATTGCCAGGAAATACTGCATTGGCTGCAATTTCCCACAAAATCAAGCTAAACCCTCCCAGTGTATTATTCATATAACATTATATTAATATAATACACTGTTTTAGAATGTCCCAATGCTTTCTGCAGTATAAAAATAATGTGACAATTGCTGTAGCCACAGATCACGTGATTGAGTTACTGGGTGTGTCTACATATGACACTACAGCAATACAGCATCTGCAGGCATCTGCAGGTGACCAGCAGCTCCCTGATACAGTGTGCTGCTATAGTGAAGTGGCTGTTAAAAATAAATAAATAGTTTTGTTCATCTTGCAACATGACTCTGGATGTATTGAGGAAAAGAAGCACTGAACACCACTTAAAGCATGAATTGTATATACAGCAAAAGGCTTCTGCAGAAGCTGAAGGTCAGAACGCAAAACAAGACACAATGTCTTCGATGTTTAAAAGAACCACAGAAACCAGTTTAACAAAAGAAGCTACATTCCAGCTGGTGCAGGTATTCACTGCTACCAGCCTACCTTTGGAGAGAAAAAACTGATAACAGGAAACTTAGGGAGTACTTCAAGAAGCGTATACCAAATGTTGGCAGTTTCCCATGTGCAAACAAACTTCGCCAGGATTATCTACCAGGAGTAATTACATTGCATGTTCAGTCTACAAAATCTGCATTGGCAGAATATGAATCAATTTCAGTTATGGCAGACGAAGCAACAGATGCACAGGATAACTATGCAAGCCACATTTTATTTGGGAGCTGGAAAGACTGTGACCTGTCTGTTTTTCAAAAAGAGCTGGTTCAACTCACGTCTGTAATTTTTCAAATGTAGCACAAGCTGTAATGAAGTCTGTTGTAAACTATGGCTTAGAATTTAGCAAAATGTCAGCTTTCTCTCTGATAATGCCATGTATATGTGCAAAGCTTTGTCTGATGTGATATATGGAATGATGCACAATGTAATTCACATCACCTACAACACACTCATTCTTTCTTCAGTAAGTGATATCTGGTGCACACATTTCCCTGACATGGATAGACTGGTTTCCTCTTTTAAAAATGCATTCAAACATTGAGTCTTGTGAACCCAGCATTCATTTCTGTCTGTGGCAGGGGTTCAGGCTAAATAATCTGTTCAGGTCCCACCTGACCCTAACTACTACGAAACTACTGTCCAGGCTGTAAGCTTCGATACAGGGAGTCCACCACCAATCAAAATGGGGATCTAAATGCAACTGTGTCAATTCCACCAGAACCAGTGCTTACAAGGCGGAATTCATGGTTTAACACCGTTCATTACCATGCAAAGAATACTAAGTACCCACCAGCAATTTGTGTGTGATGAGCTTAAAGTCATACCTCGCACACAGTGCATGCTTAAACTATACAATCTTCAAAGCAGGGTGACACCGAAGATCAAGTTAAGTTTGTGGCTGAAATGTGATACAGCTCATAAAGCTTCTTACATGGTTTAAAAGGTGTTGGCTTTTGATTCACCAAGCACACAACAAACTGATGGATTTGATAAGCATGGTCAAAGATACAGCACTGTAACACATTTCAGACAGTCAAACTGAAAAGCAGTGCAGACAAGAACTGTTCTAAGCAATAGCTGCAAAGCTAAATCAGTACCACAAATACAATCAGTCACTACCACCTCAATTAAAACAATCAGCTGCTTACCTTTTTGGGTGCTGTTTACATTTTTTACCTAAATCGAATGCCTTTTCTGAGTTTTGGCCCTCAGCTAATTAAATCAAACCCTGAATCATAGAATGGCAGAAAAAGCATGACAATGAACATGCTGCTTACACAAGCTTTGTAAAAGAATGCCAGATTCCTTTGAATGTAACTGAGTTTTGGGATTCTGTTTGTGATTGGTTTCCAAATCTCTACAATTTGGCAAAATGATGCCTTACAGTTCCAACCAATTCAGAAACTTGAGTGTGAATGGACAAGTCTTCACACTGCAGAGACAGAGAATGTCAGTTGCAACTGCTGGTAAATGCTGCATGCTAGCATTTACCAACTAAAATGATTGTTTCTATTAAGGCGAGTATAAATTAGTATTTCTACTTTTTGTAGAATGCTACGTATAATAATAAATTATAGTTCAAATTCATATTGTATATACATTTATATTTATGATATATTTAAATTGAGCTTTTAATTTAATATTTTGATAATGTTGTTATAAATTTATTATATAATTTATTTTCATGGAATTTGCTATTATTCAGTATATACCTCTATGTCAATTATCAGCAGGGGCAGGGCCGCAGGGAAATGGCCACAAAACTGGTTCTTTGTGGCACGACCAAGCTGCGAAAATTGCTTTGTCTCACTGCGAGTTAAGCAGACTCATACCAGTGAGCAATGTTCAATGGCTCAATGTTTAGTTGGGAGGAGGTATCCAGTACTGTTCAACAGCTACATTAATGATTTGGATGATGGGATTGAATACAAACTTGGCAAATGTGTGGATGACTCCAAGTTGAGTGGAGTTGCAGACACTATGGTGGAAAGAGCTAGGATCCGGAATGACAGGAGAAATGGTCCACAATTAATAAGATGAGATTCAACATGGACAAGTGCAAAGTATCTGCACATACAAATACAAATTGGGGAATGACTGGCAAGGCTGCAGCAGTACAGAGAAGGATCTGGGAGTTATAGTAGACCATAAACTGAACATAAGCCAACAGTGTACTCTTGTGCCAAAAAACCTCCAAACCTCCAAAACAACGGCAGGCTGGATTAGCAGGAGAGTTGCTTGCAAATTGAGGGAAGTGATTCTTCCGCTTTGCTCAGCACTGGTGAGTCCTCACTTGGAGTACTGTGTCCAGTTTTGGGCCTCTCACAGCAAGAAAAAATGATGAGGGAAGCATAATTTCTGAGGAAAGACTGAAAGAGCTAGTGTTACTTAGTTTGGAAAAGACAGGACTGAGGGGGAATTTAATAACAATCTTCAAATACTGGAAGGACAAGTATAGAGGGAATGGAGATGGGTTTTTCTCTATGGCCATAGGAGACAGGACTAGGACCAATGGCCTTAAGCTGCAGTAGAGGAAATTTAGGTTGGAGAGTAAGAGGAATTTTCTGACTGAGGGTGGTCAAGCATTGAAACAGGCTGCCGAGAGAAGCTGGGGAACTGCCATCCTTGAAAACATTCAAGAGCAGGTTGAACAGACACTTGGCTGGGAGGGACAAGCCTGTCTTGAGCACAGGGCTATAACACATACATCCAGGGCCGGATGCATCTGTTCCTCCCAGCCCTACTGTCCTATGATCCTATTTGCTGTGAAAAAACTAAATCCGAAGTAAGGATTTTTGTGGGTGACATCTTTCACTGGACCAACTGCATGGCTGGGATGGACTGAAACAGGATTTCAAATGCAATGCATTCTTCAGATTACCTTTTGGAAGCTTCTTTAAAAGCTTGTCTAAGTCTATCCCAGCTATGCAATTGGTCCAAGAAATATATCACCCACAAAGATGGTTGCCTCGCATATTTCCTGGTACCATCATAGTTACAGTGTCAGTCTGACACTACCAAATCAGCGCAGGTTTGTCAGGACAGCTCGCACAGTCATCTTCTAGGAACAACATCCTAGTAAAGAGCCAGTCTGGCTGTGGGCTGATAAGCTGCTGACAAGTGCTCTTAACTCTACCTCCAGGCTTACTCATCAGCCAGGTACCTGCAAATGTCCAGTTCCACTTACTTGGGCAGCAGCTGTCTTTTCTTCCCACCCAAAGCACCTCCTGATTACACTGTATCAACGTGAAAGAAGACAAGACTACTCCCCACACCCCGGGGGGGGGCACCCAAAAAACAGAGCTGGGGGAGGGGGGACCTTTTACTTTGTCCCACATGAGCGCGGTCCCCTCGGCCGAGATGCGACGGGCCGGGGTGCCCCCGCACCGCCCACACGGGCCCGCTTCGGCGCCGGCACCAGCCCGTCACCACCGGGCCCTGGGGCCAAAGCTCGAGCACCGGGCCGGCCGCCGCGGCTGCTTCTCCCCCAACTGTTCAGCAGGGAAACCCGGTGCCTCAGCCCGGCCCCGCTCCCCGCACACGCCCAGCCCGGCCTGGCCCGGCCCGCAATGGCGGAGCGCGCGGGTCCCAGCGCCACGTGCGAGGCCGCCGCCACCGCCTGACCTGCTGCAGGAGCCGCGCGGTGAATTGAGCCACTTGAGCCTCCATCCTCGCCGGGGCCGCGGCGGTGCGGGAAGCGGAAGCCGGCGCGAGCCGGAAGAGGAAGAAACGTGACAGGAAGCTGCGCGTGGCGGGGCGGAGTCCGCGTCTCCCCGGGGTGGTTGCTCGGGCCGGGCTCGCGGCTGCAGCGGAGAGGACGGCCCCGCTTGCCCGGCAGCGGCGGGAGCTCGAGCAGTGGCTCCGGCTCCCGCGGCGCGTCGGCCCGGCAGCCCCGGCCCTCGGGGGTCCGCACTGGGCGCAGGGGAGGGGCCGGTGCGCTACGAGCGAGAGCAGCGGCTGCCGCTTAGTCTCGCCCTGGGGCAGGGTGGGCAGCCCTCGCCCGGTGCCAGAGCGGGGCACGACGGCGTTTTGCCACGAGGATCGGTGGGCTCCGCCGCTGGCCGCCCCGGCCGCCAACATCGCAGAAGCCGAGGTTGCAGGTGTTTTTGGCACTCTGCCCAGAAACGGTTGCCGACCCGGCCGAAGCGGTCACTTTCCCCGGATACCTTATGCAGCTGCTGCTCCCCAGCAAGGGAGCCTTGGCTTTAAGTAAAGCAGCAGCAGCTCAGCGTCTGGAAGGCCCCTGGAGTCGCACCTTACTGGTGCAATAAAACGGAATAAGCCACGATATGATTAAATAGCACCCATCTGCCCCGTTGCACCTTAAGTGCAACGGGAGACCAAAGGTGTCCTCTCAAAGCTGATGGGGCAGATGGCTAATCCCAGCTTCTGGTGCCCACTAAAGTGCTGCACACCCCGACATGTATCACTTCACTGGCAGTCCCCAGCACAGGTGCAGGAGGCACCCGGCACCTTGCTGCTTGCCTGTCATGAACCTGGACTCTCGCATCAGCAACAGGGCTCGACTGGAATCCGAGCCCAGATTCCACAGTCGCATTTCCTACCAAGCAGAAGTGTGGTACATGAGGAGCCGTGATTGTTAGGATCAGGAAATCGGATCCCATTGTGCCTTTAACCAAGTGTCTGTCAGTAGCCAAAATTTCCCTCAGCTTGTCACTTCCGGCATTGGCCAGTATTAGGATGAAGTGGTTAGAAACCAAGATCCAGCTATCAGCAAGTGTTTTTATGGAGGCAGACTAGGTAATTTGCAATTCAGTACAGTGCTCCGTCTACATGTTCAATACAAATTACAGTTTAAGTTGTCCCAGCATGCCTACTTTTCAAATACAGATAACATTTGTATTATCATGCTACAGATTTACAAATGGTTGTTTATATCTGGGAAACAGTCCAATTTAAAAGAGATGCTCATAACACAAAATTTAAGCAGAAAGGCAGGGTAGAGATGCACCTTATAAAACCAAATCAGACATGCATAAGCTTCTGTAAGTCTGCACTCATCAAATGCTTAAAAATTAAGCCTCATGTTACTTAGGATAGCATCTGCAGCATCCAAATAGTTAACAAACCCAGGGTGATTTTTATTCACTATGTAATTATTACAAACTCTGACAGCCTTAAGGCCGGCTTGATTTACCTTTGAAGTCCATTCATCTAGAATAGTTCTACCTTATTTACAGCAACAGTTCTAAATTAGGACACTCACAGTTACTACATGTGAATTAGTGGCAAGTATAGATATAATCACATAACTCTATTACTTATATTAGCAAGTAAAATTTTACTTCCAATCAGTTTTGGAGTTCCAATTTATGCATTGATTTTGGTGCATGTTTCACAAATCAATTCTTAAATGAAGTAAAACATCAAATTCATTCTCTTTGTGTCACTGCATAATAGAGCAGTGGGAAAGCCTTTTACTTTTCTGATCTGTCTAGGGACCTTAATGAAATATATGTCAATCAAGTGCTTCATTAAGCCTGCTGGTAATTGTGCCTAGGTGAATGCATTTAATCTAGCTCTAAATCTCTCTTCCTATAGTTCTTGTCACTGTAATCTAGTTCATGACTCACTTCATGTGACCCTTGAGGACTGTCAAATTAAAGTGACAGGATGTTTCTGTTTACCAATAAGACAAAATGTTAAAATCAGCACTTCAGGCTTTGCAATGCAGCTGACATAATGGGGAAGACAAGTGAAAGTGAAAGACAACTATGCTCAAGCCACTGTTCTGGCCCTGTCCCCACTGACCAGATGCACATGCTATGCTTTTCCTCACCCATTCCATTGTGTCGGATGTGCAAACTCCATCCAGTGTTTCACAGGGAGAATATTAAAATCCTGAGTTCCGAAATCTTTGCGGAAGTGTGTTCGCATACAGTTAATAATTTGATTTAGTCTGGTCTTAATTGGATTCCCCTTTCCTCCCCTTATATCATGTTGGAGTCACTTTATTACTCTAAAGGCAGTTTGCAAGAGGAGTTTGTGAGAAAGTAAAGTCATAAAAGAGCAGCATAATAAAGCTTATTCATATGAATATTGTCAGAAGGTTAAACTTACCAAGTGTTTTACATCAAAGTAGCTAGTACTGTGATTACCTCAGTAGTAACTAGAGTATTTCTGGGCAAAATAAGTTCTATCTTTCATTTTAATTCACTTGTGTAGAGTACAGCAATACAGTAGATGCTTTTCATAGTTAATACAAGCATTGAAAACTTTAAGAGTTTTTGATTTTAGCAGCAACATCAGGTATCCTTGTTTATTCTACCAAGTGGACACGAACAGTTCATATAAAATCTTTCACCAAGCACATGTAGCTTGTTTGATTAAGTGAAATGCATTCTATTGTCCTCAATGAAGGCCTTATTCTACTCCCACTAAAATAAATTGGAAAACTCTACTGAATGTAATGGGGACTGATCAAGCTCCATGAGTTTTGGCCATACATACTCTCTGTCAAGCAAGTAGACTATCTGTAGAACCTTCCTCTGTCAGAATTCAGCCCTAGGTTGCATGTTGTTATAGGACAATATAGATACAGCCAATGTCCGTGCAGTCCTAGTTAAAGTTATTTACTTGGAACTGGAGCTCGGTGGAAAGGTGTCCAATCCTGCAAAAACTAGAGATCTAAAATCTTCCCACCAACCTAAATCAGGACAAAAGTCAGTCTAATTTTTGTACACTGAAAACAACAGTATAACAAAAATTAACATTAAACTAACTGTTCTGGCAAAGGCCTTTGTGGTGTTCTCTCCCTGTAGCACAACATCAGTTTTTGTAGCTGTGATGTGCAGCTGAGGTTGGAGTGGAAGTTGTTCCGTTTCCTTTTGGACACATTTGTTGCATGATTCTCCAGACTGTATAAACTGGGCAAATCTAATCTTACTCACTTAAATCACTATATCATAGGATAGAGACTACACAAAACTGCCAATGCTCTGCTCTTTGGAGTATCTGTTCACCCAGTCATTTTAAAGTCCAGAGTAAGTTAACAATACAAAAGGACATAAATTCTTTTTAAAAATCCATAGACATATGGAGAAAAAACCAGGATATTAATACTATGAAAAATAGAATAATGTTTGATGCATTAGATCCAAATTTTTATGGAGATGCTTCAGTGGACATTCAGTCTTAAAATGGATTAATTTGTTAGATATAAACCAAATGCCTAATCAGAAGTGGATTAAAAAGAAAACTGCTTGCACAAATGAATCAATGACAAGCTGACAAGCAGTTTACCATGCAACATCATTTGAGATTTGCTAACAGGATGGTTTTATGCTGGAATATTGGTGCTTTTGCAAGAATTTGCTTTCTGTGCCCTGCCCCACTGGTTTATTACATTGTAGAAAAATAATTTTAAAATATTCCTTAGGCAACTTTCTTTATAGGTAGGTAGAAAATCTTTGAAAGCACCCAAGTGGCTTTGGAGCTTAAGTTCCAATGACTCACTTGCTAAAAGGCACCCAGGATGAAAACAATTTAAAAAAAGGAAGAACCACCATTTCAAGCTAGTAGATTAGAAAAGGGATGAGACAGCTGCTCCTCAGACAGTGAATTAACTGTGTTAAACAAACAAAAAAAAATAGTGAGAAGGAGGTTCATCCAGAAAGATCTCTTTATTGGGGGAGGGGGTAGGAAAGAAAAAAAGAAAACCTAAAATCGACTTGCGTTCCCCTGCAGCCCTCATCCCACAGCAGTGGTTTCAATGGGCTTTTGAAACTTATGTTAACAGATCTATTACAAACATGAGCTGAAGTAAAAATATTAAAAAGTGCAAGTATTCTGAACTCCACACCCATTTTTATGACCTAGTGGGATAATGCAAATGCTTCACAGCTCACAGAGTATTCTTTCACAGCACTTTAGAATTAAAAAAAAAAATGGTTCCCTGCATTCTCTACATAGTACAAAATATTTAGCTGAGAAGAGTTTGATGCGTTATTATCCATAGACCAGAGGACTGAGGTTCCTTCAGTTTTATTTTATTGCAGTAAAACCTCTAAAAGATCTGTACAAAAAAGTCTAAACAGAGTATTATTTAAGAATAACAGCCCTTTAGGCTGCATTTGTTCCTATTTAAAATTCTATTTCCCAAAAATACATTCCTAAATATACAAACTATACAATCTTGTCACTTTAATGCTGGTTTTTGTAATGATAGAACAAAATTAAAAATCTCTAGATGTTAAACTGATGAATGCTCTAATGTACAAATGACTGGGTACCTTCATAATACCACATAAATAACTTCAGCAAAGTCAAACTGCATTTGTAGAATGGTCAGAGGAAACAAATACTTTATGGTGATTAAACATCATCCGCAGAGAGAGTTGGAATATTTATCCTAGGTCGAGTGAAAAATGCCATTTTCGCTCTAAAAAAAAGAAGACCATCATCAGTAGTTAATACAATGAAGAATCCACTAGGGGTTCTAATATTTGAATATGAAGAAATATTGGCAAGACACTTAATATATCAAAAGAAAAGCTTAGTGGTTTGCCACATACGAAACATTTCTCTTCCTCTACATTTCAGAGACAGGAATTATAAATGAATGAAGCAAAAGGTAACACAACAATAAGCCCCAACAAACTGTACATGTTACAACAATTATACTAGCAAATATTAGGGGTGCACCGATAACATTTTTTGGGTCAATATCGATGGCCGATTATTAACCAACCATATCGGCCAATACTGATCCAATTGCTGATATGCAGCCAGCAGCCTAGAGAACAGCGTCCTGCTAGTAGGTCCGGGGGGGGGGGGGGGGTTAGATTGAGGCCCCCACGGTGAGGGAGGGAGTGGGGCATGGGATGGAGTTGCAAGTGGCTCGTGGGGGGGGGGGGGGGCAAAGGATGGTTCCTGCCATTGCATGCACCCTGGGGGAGACATGGGGGGCACATGTCCCCTAGATCTGTGCGGAGTGAGGGCAGGCTGCTACTGTGTGCTGAAGCCGGAGGCTGCGCTGGACTCTTTCCAGCAGTGGGGTGGGAGAGAGGGGGGGCTGGTCTGGGGCTATGCTCAGGGTGGGGCATGTGGTGGGGGCGCTATAGCCACCCCAGAATTTGCCGTAGCTCCCCCTCTCAGCGTCACCGTTGCTCGCCTGGCCTGAGCACAGCTGCCAGGAAAAGCCTGGTGTAGCCTCTAGCTTCAGTCCACAGCGACAGCCTGCCCTCACCCTGCACACAGATACAGAGGCATGTGACCCCCATGCTTCCCCCATGGTGCATGCAGTGGCGGGAGCTGCACTCCCTGGACAAGCCACAGCTCTATCCTGCACCTTGCCCTACGCCAGCTGGGCAGCGTCTGCCCCAGCCCCACTCCCTCCCTCACTCCAGGGGCCTCGATCTGCCCCCCAAGGCCCTTCCTCCATATAGACTTACCAGCCATATGCTGCTCTCCAAACTGCTGGGCTGCACTGGCCATGTGCATGCTGCAGCTGCACACATTCATACAGCATTTATTGGCGACATCAGCCACATCAACCAAAAAAAAGATGATTGCTGATAATGTCAATTTTCCTTTTTTCGGAGCCAATAAGGTATGGACCAATGTATCACTGCACCTCTAACAAATATGGCCCTTAGTACACACAACAAAATTGGCCTTTAAAGCGGCTTAAATGCCCTTTTGCGCTGCTTTAATGACATTGCTGTTTGCCCACTTGGGGTATATTCTGCTTTAATGGTGTTGCTGTTTGCATTTTCGGCAGCATATTCCACTTTAAATGACTTTGTAATGTAGCAAGATAAAACACCTCTGAGATGTTTTAGTTTGCTACCTAACAAAGTGCAACAGTTAACGGAGCGCTATAAGCTGATGTGCTTGGGGAAGCTTGGGCTTGGCGGACTTCCAGCATCCTGTGCACTGTCCCTACCACCTTCTGCTGCCAGCACACCCAGCCACCCTCCTGCCGCCCTGCCCCAAGGGCAAGCCAGCTGTTGCCGGGCAGTCCCAGGTAGTGGGAAGGCGGCAGGGATGGTGCAGAAATGCTGGAGCTTACCTGCCTCTCCCTGTGGCGGGGGGCAGGGGGTTGCGAGCTGCTGCCGGATTGCACATGCCTAGGCAATCCCAGGGGGTCACCGCAGACATGGAGGGAAGCACTGGGCCCTGCTCAGCCTAGGGGTTGTGTGACTCGGTGGCAGCCCATGCAGGCAGGCTTGACTGAAGAAAAAAAAAAAAAGGCAGCAAGGAACCTGATCATTTTTTTTTCCTCCTGGAGCCTGCCTGCCTGAGCTGTGCGGCAGCCTGGTGCTTCCCTGCACGACAGGTGTCCCCTGGACTAGATGCCAGCAGGCGGGTGCTGCTTGGGGGCGGGGCACCACCACAAAGGGAAGCACTGCCCCCCCCCTGCAGCTCAGGGACTGCTCACAGCCCACTGGCAGCTCACCCCCTGCCTCCAACCTGGCTGTGGGAGAGGCAGGTAAGCTCTAAGGATCAGGCCCCTACCCTTGTGTACATGCCACAGGGGTTTAGTTTGATTTAGTTCTCCCTAAATTGAAATGGTGGGTTTTTAAAACACTATTTTTAAAAACCCATCATTTCAATTTAGGGAGAACTAAACCAAATTAACCCCCCATCGTGTGTATAAGCACCCTATCATATTATTTTGGTTTCATAAGTTTATGTTATAGTAAGGCAGCAGAAAATGAATGTTTTGGAACAAAGGTCTGTCATAAACTAAGCGATATTGTGCTACTGCCTGAAAAGGGCAGCACGCAAGTCCAATCCTACTGCCACCGAAACCCTTTCAAGCTTTGGGGCTGGATTTTGGTGACTCCAGGATTTTATCCTAGGATATTTAAAAAAAACAAACCTGCAACTCAAACTGTCTGTTGCAAAGTGTAGTGCAGTTGGTGGTAAGTGAAACTGCCTAGAACAAAATGGTAGGGATTTTTTGGCAGCAGCATTTTGTCCTTTAAAGATGGTCCTACCTGAATGACTGTACTTCCAGGGGCTCCTTCCGACTTTGTCCTCGTAACCTGTGTACATCCTTGGCTGCTGCTCTCATCATTTTATCAGCTTTCATCTCACACTTATGTTCTGTTTTCTGTGCCTAATTGAGTCATAAAGACAGTAAAACCTTATGTGCAACATAAAAGATACCAGTCAATTCTACCTTACACTGACAAGCTCATCACATCAAGAGGTTATTTGCAAGTTGAAGGAGGAAAATAAAAAGAGGTTCTGACAATATCTAGAATAGAGTTATGAGCCACAGAAGCTGGAACAAAACAGTGCTTCAAAAGCTGGTCTGGAGAGTCTGTTGGAAGTCTGTTTATTCCAACAGCTTTTATTCCGCTGTTGTTAAGACTCTACAGCGAAATGATAATGCATTTCAGGCAGAAAGAATCTTCACAAAGAGAAACAGAATTGTTTTGTAGTAAAACACTATTTCCCATTTCCATCAACACCCTTTTCATCACTGCCTTGTAAGCCACCCCTTGACAGTAGGTACTTTTAGGACTGTCACACAGAAATCATGCAGGTTTAATAAGATGGAAGAAAGGCATTCTACCCCAGCCTGGCCTTCAGTACCATCCCTGTGTGCCAGCACTAAGTTGCATGATTATTGTTCCTAAATCATTTCCTGTTGATAAGGTAGGACACACAAGACTTCCATTCCAATTGAACATCTACTATAAAGTTTTACATAAAGCCTTAAGCTTCTCTACTTTGCTGCTACTATCCCCAGTGTGTGCTGGCAGCAAAATTCATATGACAAATTTCCAAAATGTGTTGTGTACCAATTAGGAATTCTAGAAGCTCTTACGAAATTGCATCGAGTCCTGCAATGTTTGTGGACTCTGCCATACATTGTTAAATGGGTACCATGGATCTCCCAGGTCAGGGGTGGAAGGTGGCCTTTAAACCTCGATTCCCAAGGAGCCCAACTGGATGACTGAAACCTAGGAAACCAGTCCAGTCAAGCTGGTCTGGAGAGGGTACCTTGGAAGAAGTGAAATTGCCTCAGAAACAGAAAAATTGTATGTTATGCCAGAGAAACAAAGAAACTGACAGACTTGGGGGAAATATGGTCAGGGACAGAGGAAATGTGTGTGTGTGTGGGGGGGGAGGGGGGGGACGAGACTACAGGAACATGGGGGAATGCTTCATAATAAAGAAGGTTTTAACTGCAGAACCAGCAGATAAAGAGAACTGGTACCAGAGGAGAGAGACTCAATGATCATGAAGTCATATGCAGGAGAGGGAAGGCTAGACTCCTTAGAGAACTTTGACCTAAACCCAAAGAATGTTTAAGAGGAGGAAGGAAACTGAAGCAGAAAAATACATATACATATTTACTAGTCTGTCCACAAGATGTACATTGTTTCACAGATCTGTATTCTTTTTATGCTAGCAACCTTAAAAGGCCTTTTTTTGTTAGAAAGTCATTGTGTTTTTTTCAACTATTACATGTTCCTGAAAAGGTAAACTAAATTTTCATGCGCAGAATTCTGGAAAAGCATGTAAAAAGGAAGGAGCTGCAAGCTAGGTGACAAGAATCAGGAGCCAGTGGCTCCTGTGGTTCCTTGCCTCGTGCCGAGAGAGAGATTATAGTGGAAGTTACATGGTGTTATCTCACTATCCATAGTAATGAGTTAGGGAAGGGTCTAGTATTTGTAATGCTAGAATTCTACTTGCCACTACTTAATAGAATGGAAGTTTCAATATAAGGCTCTGTCAAACAAGTTGACCATTGGGAAGATGGCATCCCTTCCCAGTCTCCAGTGCACTGGAAAAATGTATTTAGTAAAATACATTGAACACATGAGTTACTTACCCGCTTCTCTACCAGTTTCAGCAAAATCCGGAATCTTTCATCATCCTTCACCCACTGTGGCAGCTCTTTTTCACCTTGACTTTGAGCTTGTTCCAATTGTTCCTTCAGCTCTTTCAATACGGAGATCTCTTGCACTAACTGATCATGCCAGGTCTTTGAAGCCTGCAGGTCTAGTTCTAGGTCTAGTGAAGTGCGGATTAGACGCTCAGCACCAAAGGACTTAACCGAAGGCTGGAATGGAAAAGTTTTATGAATGTGATGAAGAATGATAAAACTGCCCTCATCTGAAGGGTACTTTAATGCATATGTTTCAGATGTCCTAATACTCCTTTTCCCTCATGAGTGCAGCGTTCTGGAGAAGAAGGCCAAACTCTTGGCAGCTCTGCTTTGCAACATCTGCTCACCTGCAGTTTCACAGTCCCTCAACATCTTATAAATAAACTTGCATATGCAGCAGTTTCCCACAGCATTAGTTACATCAAAGGCAAACCAGAGGCTTCTAGGGACAGAAATTACACATACACCGATCAGAAACTGGCTTAAATCTAACACAATAGAGGTTCCAGTGCACGTAAACAGCTTCCAAAATGGCTGAAACTGGTTTAGGATAAACCTAGATGAATGTAGTATCAGACTTATTTGATTTAGGTTAAATCAGTTTATTGAACTTCTGTCCCAGATTCCCTCCAGATTCAAATTCACTCACAGTACCCCAGCTTCTGACCTGGGCCACTGGAGGCATGTGGAGCATTTTCAGAATCAAAAGTGAATGTCTGTTCACTTGCTTCACATCAGTTCAACCCATGCAGCTTAAACTAACCTGCAAAGATTCAAATTGATTAAGCCCCAGGCTTTGTGACTGTCTATATTTAGCACTGTAGTTAGCATGGCAACAGGCTGAAATAAGTAGTACTTTCCTCCCACACCTTACTAAGGGCTTGTCTCCACAATTGGGGATACTCGTATTTTACAGTAAAGGCCTCCACTGAAGATGCGTCATACTCAGAAGCTTAGAGAGGGAGCTTTTCTGTCCCCAGAATTACATCAACACTAGAACAGCTACAACTGAGTTACCGGCAGTTATGTCCACACCAAAACTAAGGGTTCTGCTGATATAACCACATCAGCTATAATGTAAGGCGCTACCCAGCAGGTCTGTGATGTAGAGTAGGGCTCAGAATCCAGTTTTACCTTAACACTTAAGCGCCTTTCCGAATATTACAGAAGGCAGCAATAAAACACAAAAACAAGAAATATTCATTCAGGTCAATAGACTCCTGACCTCACCAACAGGGCAGTTTGCACGGAGGATTAGGTAAGGTGTGTATTTCCATCTACCATTATGGGGGTGGAGCTTCATTGAGCTCTGTTAAGCCAGCAGTAAACATTTTGCCAAGTATCCGGAAAACCACTTTTCAAAAT
This sequence comes from Alligator mississippiensis, assembly GCF_030867095.1. NCBI lineage: Eukaryota > Metazoa > Chordata > Crocodylia > Alligatoridae > Alligator > Alligator mississippiensis. Next base: position 52,068,140 of record NC_081832.1, read on the forward strand.
TTCTTGTAGAATTTGTCCAACCAATTCTTTGTGCACAGGTAAGGGAGGAAACAGAAGTTGCCTATGCAGGACAGAGATGTCCATGTACTTTGTCATGCCACAGATGTTCAAAATTTGTAGCTGCAACATAGGTGTTAATATACTATGCTACTGTATTGCAACAGACATCTATTTGCTTCGTGGAAGGAAAGCACAGGCAGGTGGACCTGCCCATACTCTCCAGCTACCGTGGTCAAGTGCTCCAGAAGCTTGAAGGGCCCAACCCTGCACATCCTGGGAATTTCTGAGCAGGACTGGGTCCCATTAGCCTGTGGAGCACCTGCCTGGCTTACCCTCCTTACAGAGAAACATCCCAGGGAATCCTAGGAGCATGTGTCAGTAAGCAGGGAAAGCTGGCATTTACCCACTTATGGAGATACATCCCCAAAACCCCCACCTTGATTTCTCTGCTTAAAAAGAGACATCTTGGGGCACATCTCCTTAAGCAAAAAAACTTCAGGATTTCCCCATTTACAGAGATGCCTCCATGTGAGGCACACAAGTTGGGTTCTGTACCACCCACACTATGCCAGGGCATGGGTCAGCATGGGTCCTGGAATAGAGGTATGGGGCAGTTTGGGAGCCAGGCATTCCCATACCTCTGTGTGAAGCATGGGTGATGCAGGACTCAGAGCTGATCCCAGCATGGGGGCATGGGATGCTGGGAATTGCCCAGTTCCTGCACTGCCCTGTACCTCCTTGTTGGGACCTGTGCCAAACTGCTTCACCTGGACACACAGGTCCCAACAAGAAGCTGCAGGGAAGCAAGGGAGGACAACAGACTAATGCAGGACAAGGGTTGACATGTGTTTTGCTCACTAAAGTAGGTTGGCTGTGGTAGAACATTCTTCCACAGCTGATCCACTCTGGTTTAATGACATCAGTTTCTACCCCATGAGCACAATGTACATGTCAAATTTAAATATTTCATATCTAAATATTTAATACATATTTCTAAATGTTGGGGGGGGGGATTTTTTTCAAGGGGGTATTCTGAGAGTGCTAGCAACAAAAAAAAAAAAAAATGAGAGCAGACATTTCCATTATCATTTGACAGACTAAAAAAGGGTCTTTAGGCCCATAGGGGAACATTTTAAAGTGGTAGGTCATAACTAAGTGTTTTGCAATCATCATGCTGTTTGCTAGCCCTTCTTTAATAAATAGAGTTGTCAGCTGGCAACTCAAACAAGTATGTTAAAGATGTATTGGCTTTCTTGAGTGTCTGCTGAGGAAAGAATCAGTAAGCCAAAATTTTTACCCGTTTCATTCTGACACTCCGTCTCTCCATAGCATTTCGCACAAAGGGTGGTTTTTTGGACAGTGTTGAACTATCACTATCACTACGATTAAGCTGAAAATAAAAAAGAAATCATTATGAAACAAATGTGCAGTTCACCACTGCTTAGATGCACAACAGCCAATATGTAGAAAGATACATAGTTATACAATAACCAAACCACTGTAACACTGCAATGACATCCTTCCATTGCCCAAAACTGGGATCATGGGACAAATTATTTTGCTATAGTTCCTAGCCCACCCTAGCCCCAATCTCATCAAACCTTTGTTTGGGAAAAGTTGGCAAGGGATAATACCTTCCATTAGAACTAAGCATAATCAGAGCTTCATCCCACTGTCCTCCTCACTTGATCTAAAAAAGGATAAATTGCATTCAAAAGCTTATCTAAATCTATCCTGACCATGCAGTTTGGCTCAATAAAAGGTATCACCACAAATCCTTGCCTCTACCCTACACAAAACAAGAAAAATAAAAATAGTGGACAATATTGTATCAATTAAAGCAACACGGACTTTTTCCATCCTTAACTTCTATGAATTAGTCAATTGTAATATAGGGAGAGAGATAGAGAAAGCAGTACAGTGTCCTTCCTTAAGTAGGGCACGTAAATTGGTTCTAATTGTGGAGGAAACCCCCTGTGCTGAGTGGCAGGTCTAGGCCAAGACTACAAGCAGAGTAGTGGGACTACAGTCATGCAGACATGGGATAACCAGTGGCAGGTCCAGAAGTTCTGTATGAGGAAGTTGTCTGGAAGTCCATGAGGAATTTATCCTGCCTGTTCACTACCAGAACAAAAGAATGGAAGGCCATATTAGTCTGAGTGTGCTGGCATTTCCTTCTGGAAGCTGGCTTGCTGGGACTGTTATAGATCTGTGGCTGATTATATGGGGTTGAATAATCAGCTGTTTCTGTAATGTCTGTCAATAACATCTTCATATGGAGTTAAGGGATGCCATGTTACTAACATACCAACTCTTTTGCAGCGTGAGGATATGACCCCTTTATATATTTTCCTTTATAAGGCCAGGCTCCTGGCCAAGTTCCAATTAAGCCTACCTAAGCTCATCTTAGGGTTTCAGTTACATCCATTCTCTTCCCACTTCTTGACCTGTATTGTGTTGCAATCATGTGCTGCCAAGGTAGCTGGATTTCAAGGGTGGGTATAGTAATCCCTCTGTATCATATACCACAGTTAGTTAATGCTTGTAAAGTGCTCTATAGTGATCTGATGAAAGATGCCAGTTAAGGGAGCAGCCCACCTCAGTTCCTATGTGAAGGGGAATGGGATGGAGGTGCTGGGCAATCTGCTGCAATTTTCAGTGCAGATTATTATTACATAACAAAATCAGCTACTGTACAGACATTCTAGGAAGACCAACATTTATGATACCTGGGGCTGTGTTTTCCTTACCCGACACACATACTGACTCTGTGGTCCTGGAGAAAATGTTTTTGAGCGGATGATGGTGCTACCTCTAATAAACTGTGTTTGTGGTGGATTAGCTCCTCTTTTATCTTTTGGACGTACTACAGTAGAAGACTGTGCAGGGCTCTCTGTGTTAGTCTCCTTATCCACCTGAAAGAAAAAGCAAAAACACTACTTTGATGTAAGTGCCACTTCACCAACACACCCATACTACCACCTAGCACCAACTAGCAACCTTTCTGTGTTGCAGCCCAAAATCCCACTTTTTCTTTCAGATTCAGAAGGAACAGACAAAGCTGTGGTTCTTGATTCTGCCTATGCAATACATATTAGTATTGCACTTGTGAGAAAACTTATGGAGGAGTTCAACAACTGTATCACCATTTCCCAACAACTTGGTTGACTGGTGTAAACAGAGCAATTCCACTGAACTTTTCAGATATATGCCAGCATAACAGATTAAATGCCGCAAGTTAGATTATCCATTAAATATTCCTTATCCATTTTTACCGAACACCCAGAATTGGCAGGAAAAAACAAGTCAACTTCAGCACAAAAATCACCATTCAAACAAACCTGTCATTAAGTGGGGGGTGATTAGCCAATGACTGCATTCAGAATTGCATCATAAGATCCAAAATGCTAGTCACTTTGGCTGACAACATTAGCCAATTAAAACTGTCAATGAGGAATTCTTTTCAATACCAGGGGACAAAAAACATTTTGGATTAAACAATGTTTCATCAAAGGGAACGTTATTTAACCTTGAGGTTCAAATATTATTTGAGATAGGGCACTATCAAAAACTTTCAAGTAACTGCTTAATTCAATGATAGTCTAGTCAACGTTGTATCAGAAATCAATATAGGCCCCCCCCCAAATTTGAGAAGGAAAAAGGATGATGCCAGGAAATATGAAGATCCAAACAAAAAATTGTGGTTCTCTATAGAATTCTAAAATTTCATTTAGTCAGTGACATGCAAAGTCCCAAACAAAACATTAAAAGGGCAAAAAGGTAAAAACGTTTTGCAGGAACATTTTGCTGTACCAATACAAATTCACTGTGCTTTCCCTTTAAACAAATTTGATACAAACATATAGGCCTGTTTTATCAACAGCCTCTTGTATTTGCCCAACCAAATCACGTAACTGTACAAGGAAGCACCTTCAGTGACCTGATTTCCTTGAACAAATACTAGAGAGGTTTCTGGGTCTTTATTTTGGTCACAGTGCAATAGCAGATGCAACATGGTCACAATACAAGTAAATGGCTTTTGCAAAAGAACAAGGCTAACTTGGTGAATTTGCTTTAAATAAGTTTCTTAAAAGTCTTTTTGCCTACTGCAAGCAAAATGCAAATTAAATAGGCAAAAATGTTTCCAAAACATTCACACATGATACAGTTTGGAAAGTCACCCCACCAAATTTCCCTACTTTTATTTCCTCTAAAACAGTTATGATGCTAGAACTGTAGCTGTAAGAAACAGCACACTCTGTATCTTTGCCTAAGAAGTCAAGAAAAAGACAAAATGTTTACTGTAACCTGTTGTGTCATTAGTAGAGCCAAGACAGCATAGTGTGCAAGTGTTTATTAGTCGCACAGTAGAGGCACCATAATTCTGCACTTTACCTTTATTGCTGTCAACTCAGAATGCAGCTGGATTTCTGGATTCTCTTCTGCATCCCAGAGTGCTTTTATGGCATAGAATTCTTCCTCTTCTGCTTCATTCTCACTGTTCCCATCTTGTTCTTCTTGCTCACCAACCTCTTCATCTTGCCTGCCACATAAACTGCTTCTGTTATTGGGATGGACCCAATATCCTATTAGCATTCTTGATGCTAATTCATGTCCCAGGTATGTGGAACCAAATGCACCTTTAGTGCCATGATTTGTATGCATGTATAACAAAAATCATGATACTCCAGGAAACATGAATAATAAAATGTTATGGGAAGGAATACAGGAACCAGCACCTAAGATAGTTATTGGATTTTTCTCATCTTCTATAGTAAAGCAATTGCTATGGTAGAATACATTTGTACGGAGTCTTTTATGCTGGATATGGCTAAGTGTTACCCAAATGGAAGGTGCATAAAAGGAGGCTGAATTTCAAAGTATGGCCAAACCCCAGGTTCTCTGGGGTTGAAAGCTGGAACTATACACCACAAAACAGTAATCTTAAACCTTTCACTTAATCTTTGCTCAGTTATATACTTCAGTAGATTCTTCATCAAGCCAGACGGGTTTTTTTGTTTGTTTGTTTTTTTGTTGGGGGGGGGGGGTTGGAGTAGGCCAGGGTCTGCTTTGAATTTCAGTGAAATACAGATGCATGTAAACCACAAATGATAAAAAGGGTTTCCTTGCAAATCCTTTGAACTGGAAAATGAATTTTCACATTTGCCAATAAGGCACTACAAACCACATATCCTCCAGTTTTTAATGTTGCCAGCTTTCATTCTCCCTACCCAAACATATTTTCAGTCCCTGTAGCTACAGGGTGATTTTACTGTTGTAGAAAGAGATGTCAGAAGTAAGCTTCATGCAAAGTTCAAGAATTTCTCTCAGCTACCCAACACATTCCAAAGTTCAACTTTAAAATTTTGACATCCTCACATAAGAAAGCACTGCTTCCTTCAGACCCACAGAATCCACTGATACTCAGCGAAAGATGCCAAACACCACCTACCAAGTTTCTCCACTAGTTAAAGTGCTTCTGCTTTCTTCCAGCTTCTTCTCTACTGCTTCCAGTTCAACAGCAGTCTGTTCCAGAAGAGCTGATACAGAGTCCTGTTAGAGGATAAGGTTGCATTTAAAACCTATTCATAAACTCCATATCAGTGTAACTGATTCACATTACCCATAATAGACCAAAGAAAAATATAAACATCAGATTACACCGTTCATCCAGCTTTTAGTTTTATTACTCCATGTATTATAACTTTTTCATATTCAAAAAATACTGCACAAAAATCCAGCAGTTTTTTAAATTTCTACCCTACCATTCTCTTCAATGAGTTCAGTATTGTTATAAATGAGGTTTTTCTAGCTTCTTTTCACAGCATTTGTCCTTACTGTTTTTTCAGTGCAGGATTCTTCAGAACAGATGTCCTCTTGTTTATTTTTTCCGCTTTGCTTTTGCAGATATTTATAACTAAGAAGGTTGTACCAACGTGTTGACTTCTCTCCCGATCTACATATCTCAGCAAGACTAATCTGTGCTCCACCCTATATGGAAGCAAGAAAAGAGCTGCTGTGTAATATCAGAGCAAAGAGACTGTGACAATAAAATCCCAACAGGAATATGTAACAGAAAAAGAATCAAGATTTCAGGAGGTTATGGTTCACTTGTCTAGAAAAATAAAATATCACCATCAATTCACATTTTTATGCCATTTCAGACATCATATTGGTGACAGTCAAATGATATTAAATTAATTGAACCATATTGCTGGGAGCTTCCAGTACAAGAACAGAAAGATTCACTTCAGCTGCTGTGTATAAATAAGCATCAAGAATAATGAACAATTATGCTGCAGCCATGGTAACTTGCACACATTATTTCAAGTAGAAAGAATTAAACAAATATGGAAGAAAAATCCATTTCAGGAAACCTCCCAGGGCTGACAGAATTGCTTTAGTTCAGAACTAAAGATTCCACTCGCTTTTATGTCCATTCTTATACTATCCATTGGTAATCCTCATTCAGTTTCCTTTTTTTTTAATATTTCAGGACAGATAGATGGAAGTGTAACTATTGCAAAGTATATTATCTGTGTCTCAGTGTATGCTATTGCCCCAACTGGGTTAGTTTTATTTTACATTGAACAGATTTCCTGCAATTAAATTTAGCCCAATTTGAGGCTGCCCAAGCACATACATTAGAAATGTGGGGGCTGACAAATGGGAAATCCTTATTTTGAAAGTAGATGTTATTTCTTTAGTTAAAGTATGCTTTCAGGTAAAGGCAGCAATGCATAAACACCACAAATAGGGGGGCTGGGAGCCGCCAAAAGCATATGTAGAAAACAGCATCTGTTAAGGGATGCATGAAAGAGTCTTGGAAAAAATCAACTACAATTTGCATTTCTGTTGCTTTGCAGTGACTCTGGACTTAGTTTTGAAAATGTTACTCATCTTGGATATGCCTACACAAGACATTTATTGCAAAGTGAATTAGCTCTGGTGTAACGTCTCAGCATCTACACATGTGACCCTATTAGGGTGAAATAAACTAATAAATGCCACCAAGCTTGCTTAATAACTTTTCTCCAACTATTTGGGTTGGTCTAATAAAAGATATCAAATTCACCCAAGGAATCTTGTCGACCATAGGATAAGCACTTTTAAACACAAGTACTATTCATGGTGGTGTTATTTAGATGCTAATGTAGATGCTGACTGGGCTAGCTGGGTTATGGGGGTGCTTCAGTGAGGAGGCTGCCTGCTGGCTAGCCCTGCACCAAAACACCCTCGTGCTCCAGTACCCTCCACAGCACGTTGAACTGGGTCGGAGCAGCCCCAGGCTGGTAGGTTGACCCCCTCGGGTCCTTGTCAACTGGGGCTGCTCTGACCTGGCACAATGTGCTGCAGACCTGGGTGCACGTCTAAATGCAGCACACGGTAGCAATAAATTCCAGTGTGAGCTGCACCAGAGTTTATTGCTTCACATGAATAGCACATGAAGACATGCTCATTAAGTAGTAATTTACTCCAGAAGTAATTCCACAGCAACCAGCTTGTTTACTAACATAATACTGGACAAGGGAAGCAAGACTCAAACTAAAAAGATTTAAGAAAAGTCATAATTTTTAATAAATTATGTTAATCTATAGACTTTGAAAGAATGGTCATTTCTCATGTAATTTTATGAAATCTAGGAAATTTAATAGAGATTCCCCTTCATTAGAAAAGTCTATAGGTTGGTTTTAAAAATCTTATAAACAAAGGAGTTTGTTTGCAACTACATTACACAAAACATTTCCTTAAGAAATCATGCTCAAATAGTCCTTTCCTTATGAACTGAGTCTGGCAGTCAGGTAAAACCCCATAATGGTTTTGTAATGTAAATATTTATCTACTGCCCTTTGCTATAACTGGGATTTTCCAACATAGAAAATGGCCATATCTAAAGGATCTTGCAGCTGAGGACAATATAGGAAGACTGCCTAACAGCAGCCAAATCTTACATTTCTTAAACACTAGATACCTGTTAAACTGAAAAGAGAAAATAAGAAAAAGATTCACAGAAATGAATGCTAACCAGGCATTCCTCGAGGTGGGACTTATCTACAGTGCAAACATCAACTCTTAAAGTCTTCTGACGTAAAGCAGCGTAAGTGATTGAAACCCAAAATATTTCACTGTATATAAGATTGTCGGAAGCGTCCATGGGTCTCGTGCGAAACAAACAGCTTGTGCTTTCAGAGCAAGGAAGAACAGCCACACGAATAGTCCTATTGAAAAATATTTTAATTAGTGCTGCTATAAACCTTCTGTAAAGTATCTATTATGAGCTTATCTTTAAACAATCTACTGTGAGAACAGTGCATCCCCCAGTGTATACTAGTAGATAGTGTATACCAGCATGGCCAACTTTTCTGACAAGCATACCACAAACTAATTCCACACCTTTCCCACACACCCCTCCAATATCTTTCCCTTACCAGATCTGCTGCTCCATTTTCTACTCCTTTCCCTGTGCTTCCAACCAAGCTGCTGCTCTGCTTTCTGCTTCCTGCCCCATCTACCTTTGTGCTGCCTGTCCCCTCTCCAATCTGCTGCATGCAGAGGGTCCTTGTACCACTTGTGGCACCTGTGCTTCAGTTTGGCCACCCCTGGTGTATATCATTTATTAGTCACAGGAGATGTCAAGTAAGAAATTCAACTCACAAGTTCTGTTAGTGCAAAGATTAGACACAACGGGGTAAAAAACCCCCACAAGGTCTCCACTGCATGGTAAGCTATAATAGACAGTACAAAGGGACCACACACCTGCCCAATCAGGAAGGAGTGAATCCTCAGTGTAGAGAAGTGAGTGTAGCTCACTCTAGGAATCTGGGCAAATTGCAGTAAGTTAAGACAGGGACTTGCCATGCCTCATCTGCTCTGCAGGAACCGTCTAGATGCCCACTCTTTCTCCACAGAGAGTAAAAGCTAAACCACTATAGTTTAGCAGCCCAATACAAAGGCAAAGCAGCCAAGGATTAGCTTACATTTATCTTGGGGTAAGAAAGTACATGAACAGTTGCCACAGAACAACTGAAACATAACAAATCCCCACCCACTTCTAACTCACTGTAATTTGTTCACTTATCACTATATCAGTTCACCATTGTATTTCCTGTCCAATCCATTCCCCCTTTATAGGAATTGCTAGAATGTTCTGCATTCAGATGGACTTTCTGGGTTAGATTTGTCCTGAGGATGCTTAGAGTTATACCAGGGAGTTCAGAAACCACCAAAGTGTGAAGGTGGCAACTATACTCCTGGTTTTCACCCCACTTTAGTTCTTGTGATACAGGTATCTTGGTAAGTGTGAGATCAAGATTCTTCTAATAATAATTTATACATTTGCAGTGAGTGTGACATACTAGTAACATCACCTTACACCGATGGAAATAAGTCCATAAGGTGCTGTGGATCCTTTTAGCTCTAATTTATAGAGAGACTAAATTAGCCATTAGCAAAGCCTTTATCTGGTTCTACTCATGCTGAAGTTTGACAAATTTCCACGGTCAAATTTTTCCCACATTATTTCATCTGTAAATGTGTTCAGGCATGACTTATATTGTAAAACAAATGTCACCTTTACTCAGTGGCACTGTTAGATGTTAATTCCATAAAAGCTTTTTGTAGTAAATATATACAGTTAAGGAAGATTAACAAACATCATCATAAGTAAAAGTGAATTTTTAATTTTGATATATGGGTGAAGGAGCTCATAAGTGATAGTAAATATAAGATAAAATAGGGAAGTGCTTAGAGGACTAAAGTATTACATGAACTAGAAAAATAAACAGTGTGTGATCCCACTGAAGTCTATATTACAAATATTTCTAGTATGTTTATTTCAACTACTTACACTTTCTGATCTTGATGCAACAGCAGAGCAGGAACGTTACTCAGCTGGATGACTAATATTGCAAATTGTTTATTTTTGTCATCATACCTAAATTAATTGTAAAAATATGAATAATCACATTTGTAATAATAAGATTGCCTTTAACACAATGAAATAACTGTTGTGCTTTTCAGACACATTCAGATTTTCAGGCTTAAACAATTGCTTCACTCAGATATTAAAATGTGACAAGAGACGAGACGACTACCCATGGGAGTGTGAAAATTATTGTTTCTAATAGCTTGTTACATACAATTGAATCAATTGCATTTTAGTAGCGCATAACATTTTTGCAACTAGTGCACATATAAAGGGACCAAAACATTCAGATGAGATAGATAACAGATTTAAACCAGAACGTTAAATTGGTTTTACCATGTTGTACTAGAATTTAGCAATAATATTCCTAACAGGATTTTACATAGACCTTAATATAGACGCTATTTTTTAAGGTAAAAACAGTATCAGAAGACATAAATAATGCTTTGAGATACTCAGTGAATGAGACACTCTGAAGCTGAACTTACAGTTCTTGATATCAGTAGCTAAACAAAATCAAATAGTCTTATGCTAGCTATTTTCTTCATTGCTATATCTGAGGAGCTCACAAGGCACTTCAATCAACCCTCCTCTATGCCCACCTTGCTTGATAACATTTATTGCTACCGCTGACATTCAGATGGGGTGGCCAGCTTTGTCTGTTTTGTTATTGGTTATATTGTTAGTTGGCCCAGAAGGGAAGTAAGCTGTTTGAGAGATCAAATCCTTATTCATTTCTAATCCAGGAATAAAACCAGAAGACAAAGGGTCTCAATTCTCTCACTGATGATTTACACCAGCATGCAGCACTATTTCCACTGCATTAATGAGAGGAGAATCAGACCCTAAGTGTCCAGTTCATAAGGCTGCACAGAGATTAATCAAGGAAATATGAAAGCAGGTACAAGAGGGAGAGGGAGAGGGAGAAAAGACCCTCAAGGATAGCCACCCAGCTTACTTCATAGCAATTTGCACTTTGGCAGTCCCAGCTGCTTCCATATCATCACTGTCAAACACCATCGTTTCTGAAACACATGCCCTGAAAGGAACCAAGGACAATTAAGGGCCTGCTGGAGCTTCAGGAAGATGTAGGCAATTCTAGTGCCACATGTTTTTCTCCTCCCCTCCACACAAAATTTGGAGGGGAATGGGCATGTTGGTTTGTTAAAAGCGGTTAGCACTTTTTAACTTTAAAAAATCCTGCTAAGAAAAGCAAAGCACAATAAACACCTTCCAGTGAACATATCACAGCTACATAATAGCAAGCAAGTCACATGCCCCCACCCTGGCACTGCCAACAGACATGCAATAGACAGGGAACCACAAATCAGGTAGTGAAAGCTACCTCACAAATTCCTCCATGCCAATTGGGGAGCTCTATAGCAGTAGTTGGGGCCAGCTAACAGGGAATGGCTGTATGTAAGAGACCTTGTCAAAAGGGGGTGTGTATTGGAGCACTTTGGATGGCTAATGCAGCTAATTTCTCAAAAGCAACAGAAAGTCAGATAGTAAATGCTATACTGGGGTCTCTAATGCAAGGCAGCAAAAACAGTCAAATAAAAAAAAAAAATCAGGATTGTATATAGACAATTCTTTTCTAATAGTTTAACTGAAAGGTCTGAGTTACTACACTGCAGTGTTTAACTAATCCTTTCTAAAACAGCTCATTTGGTCTTTTCCCCACCTCTAAAATTTTCAAATGTTGTGCACAAAACTAAGTTGGAAAATGAAGTCTGTTGACCTTCTTTTTGACATTCTTAATGTATTGCTAACATAGAGTCAGCAGGATTATAGCAGTGGTGTTGCAACATGCCCAAAGCTTAAGTACACACTTTCTATGAAATCCAGCGCTACACGTGTTGTGTGTTAATGAACTCAGTGCTGAAATCAACAAATATTCTAAAGGGTGCAAATTACTTAGCACTACCTAAAATTCTCTGCAGTTTTGGAATACTGGCTCAGATGCATCTCCCTTTCTAATCTACACTACACACCCAAAAACCAGGTTAAAAAAATATTAAGCTTCCAAGTGAAGAACTCAAATGACAGAAAATACTAAAATTAAATTAACCTCTGTATATATATAAGGACACAGCTTTCATTACATGATCATGTAAACAGTTCTTTTCTGCCAGCTTACTACTTCATTCAATGCAAAGGATGGAGCTGTTCTCAAAATAAATCAGGGTGGTATAGTGAGGTTGTTGTCTGTAGGACCCTCTCTCGTGTTTCAGAAGTTGGAAGATAGAGTGCATAAAATAGGGGATCGCAGAATGACAGTATCAGTCTTATAGTTAAGGCAATTGCATAATGTCCTGAACTGGATCGCCTGTACCAGTGAAATTCCTCTATGATGGTAGGTAATTAACTTAATATTGATTTTTTTCAAAGGTGGCTACCTGACTTTAGACCCTCTGGTCTAATTCACAGAAATGCTGAATATCTATACCTACTAAAGATAGTAGGAACTGAACTTCAGCATTACGTAGCTCTTAATGTTTAAGTACTGTCCAAAAATACAGGTATAGGACATCCCAAACTGGACAACCAAAAACAGTATTTGCAAATGTGTTGTTTAGAGCACAATACTGTTTTGCAGCAATTTGGAGGTTTTAGAGTTAGCTTTTGTGCTGCACTGGAATGAAGCCTGGATCCAAAATACCTTCCTCACAAAAAAACTTTGTTGCAAATGTATCAGTTTTGATAAAAACAGCTTTTCTGCAAAATTTAGATTTAGTTGGAATTGTTCCTACTAGTTTAGTACGTAGGAAATTAAGAAAAGAACCATATAATGAAAAGTGAGAAAAAAATAAAATTATGCATAGCTGTTCATTAAATGAGCAGCACGTAGCCCTGTGAAGAAAAAAGTAGCTTTTCATGCAAGTCAATACTGTATATGCATAGTTATCTACACAATTCATGATTTTCAGGGAAACCACGGGAAAAGGCAATTTCTGCGATCACCGTGAAAACTGGCATTTCCTATGATTTTGCATGGGAAAAAATTAGTAAAAATGAAATGCTGGCTCCCCAGGTGGAGCCAGCAGCCCAGGCTTGCACCCCACTGGAGTGGAGAGAGCTGCCAGCATGAAAGGCAGCAGCTAAGATGGCAACTACCCCCTCTCCTCCGCTGCTGACTGGCTGAAAGAGCTGACTTTTGTGTATCCCTGTCCCTCTCTGCCAATCAGCATCCCCTGCATTTTGGGTACTTAACATTATTAAGGTGAAAACATTAAGATAGTTTCTGATTTCTTAGGCTTGAATGAAAAAACTGAAAGACTATCGTGTGGCACCCTGTGGGTCACGAGCAGGACTAGAATCTTCTTATCTACCAAATAAATCTTTGCTATTTGAACAGATGGAATAAACGGTTATGAGTGGTGGCGTGTCACATTCTGTGGGACCACCACTGCAGAATGGCAAGAGGATACAGGAACTTTGCTAGAGGGTTTCAGGTATTTGCTGACAAAAAGGGAACGGCAAGACGTAAGGTTTCATTGTTCCATGCCAGTATTTGAAGGGACATTCGCGTATGGACACAGATTCTTCTTCCCGTTTCCTAAAGTGCTTCATGCCCTGCCCATCTAAGCTGGCTTTGTCCCAGACCATTTTCTTCCCCACCCTCTTTAACCAAGTCTCCTCTCCTACCCAGTTCCAGTCTTTGCTCCTTGCCTTCTTATCCTAGTATTAGTCTCTGGCCATAGCAAGTCCCGGTCTCACTCCTTTGTACCTCCCCCTTTTCCTTCTCACTAGTAATCTCCAGTGCCATCAACCACTGTCTAGTTCCTTAGAACCAGTCTTTTGCCCACACCAATACTGGATCCCCTGGTTCCAGTTCTTCATAAGCTCAGTTTCTCTCTCCTCTGTTCTGGCTCTGGTTGCCATCCCATGCCTGCCCTTGCCAGACTCACTCCCTGGCCTCCTCATCTAGTGCCAGTGTTTGCCTCAGTAGCAATTCATTGCTCAGACAGTTTCAGTTCCCTCTTCGCAGCCCAATGTCTTTTCAGACCAACCATCCTCAGCTGCACTACTGCTTTCAACATACCCCACTGGTTCTCAGTCCCACTCTCCCCAGACTGTTCCAGTTCCTTTTCTTCTCTTGCCAGGCTTCAGTCCCAACCCTGCTTTAATCAAATTCCTTTACAAGTTCTGCTTGCCACTTCTGCATTTCAATCGGGCACTTTGTTTTTTTCAAGTCCAGCAGAAGGGTCACTGAAAGCATAGGAGACATGCTACCTGCTATCAGATAAGGTGCCCAGAATAGTGACTGCATGGAAACCCTGTTCACTTACAGGCTGGAACATATCTACATTTCCATACTCAGCATAAAATTCTGAAAGTCTCTACTGAGCACATGCAAACGTTGATTTTTCAAAGTATTAAAAACTTGACTAAACTTGGGTGTATTTTCACCCAAAATTACATGAAAACAAAAGACAAACCCTTGACAAGAAGGCCACTCCTCTGCCAGATTTATAATTCCTGTTCTGAGATTAACAATATTTTTTAACAAAGGCAAAACTCTATTCACTTTTGTTCAACACCTGAAGTACTGTGTCCAGTTTTGGGCCCCACACTGCAGGTAGGGTGTGGACAGATTGGAAAGTCCAGCACAGAATGACAAAAATGATTAGCAGCCTGGGAAGCATGGTTTCTGAGGAAAGGCTGAAAGAACAGTGCTATTTAGCCTGGCGAGAAGACTGGGGGAGGGTATGATAGTAGTCTTCAAATACCTGAAGGACTATAACAGAGAGAATGGAGATGGGCTTTTCTCTGTGGCCATAGGGAATAGGAGTAAGTGTAATGGCCTCAAGCTTCAGCAGAGGAAATATAGGTTGGAGGTTAGGAGGAACTTTCTGACTACGAGGGTGGTCAAACATTGAAACAGGCACCTACAGAAGCGATGGCACCTTCATCCCTGGACATTTTCAAGAGCGGGTTGGACAGACACTTGGCTGAAACAGCTTAGTCGGGGATGATCCTGCCATAAACAGGGGACTAGACTAGATGATCTTGTGAGGTCCCTTCCTGCCTTACTTTTTATGATCCTATGAGAACAACATTTTTCCAATAGCCTCATTCCCAGAAATTGCTTAACTTAATTCAGCTGATATTTTCCACAAGGTTTCAACCTATGACAATTGGCATGGAGAAAAATAGTGGCTTTCACAGTGCAAAACAAACTTTCATTTCACAAAGCATTGTAGTATAATTCAGCCTCTTTATAATTTTTGAAGAAATGGTCTAAAATCTTGGAAAGCCTTAATCACTGACCTGCAGACAACAATAAAATAGCACCTGACAATGTTGACTTAGTATCAGCATATGTATGGGAATGTACTACATAGAGACCTAGATTATACCTTTGTGCAGATGCCTCATATACCCCGCTGTCTCCAGCAACAGATTCATCAGACACGGCAGCTGACACGCATGCCACCTTCAGTGCAGCCCCTCCAACTGTATTTACACCTATCGGAAAATGCAAGAAGGAAAAACAAAAGCGTTAATGAAAAGGAGATGGCAGCATCAACAACTACCCTGTGCAGTCAAGGGTCATCAAGTGATAATAGGCTCCTGAATTCAGATGGAAGTGGAATGTCTCATGTCTGGGATCTAAGTCCTTATCTGGTGTTAAATTAGTGCTGGTAAATGGTGCTAGATCTTAGTCTCCAAGGCTGTCAAAGTGTCTCTTCAGCCAAACAGCAGGAACAGCATAAGCAGCAGAAGGGAAAGTTGCTTCTCTACATGGACGTACACGGTCAGACCAGACACTGCAGCACAACCCAGGCTTTACCTGACAGGGTGCCTCAACTCTGACCACTTGAGCTAAAGAGGAAGTTCATTGCCTGCTTAATCCTGGAGTCCTATTCTATGAGTGACAATATGATTGCAGGCAACAATACCAATTGTACTGATTGTGATAGGGATGGTCATCCTCTGGTAAATATACTGAAGCCACCAAGCAGCCACTCAATGGTAGAGAGGGAAGCATAAAGGCAGTTTGGCATCTGTGATGATTTGGATAATATTTCCTTGTGTAATTTATGAGTGCTGATTAATTTTATGAAATTGCAGTACAACTAAAACCCTTATTTGGTATAGCGAGTCAGCCATGGTTAGACAAGGTCTTGATGGTATCATTCACTCCATCTGGAGGAAGATGCAGAACAAAAGAACCTGTTAACCTGAACAACTGGGCTCTGGCTGAACAATGTGTCTAAGGAGGCTGCTAGAGCTGTAATTTACTTGCAGGGAAGATAAGTGAAAACTACAAATCCACTGAACAAGAGAAAAGGACAGAGGAGAGAACAAGTTAAAAAAAAAAATGAAGCCAGAGTATTATAGAAAGTCATAAGAAGGTAACAAGATTTATAAAAGAAACTGGTTTACAATAAAACAGGGAGAGCAATATAGGCAACTCCTATAAATTAAAATAGAGTAATTTTTCAGAGATTCAGCTGAGGACTAGATAGCCAAAATGTTATTTTTTTTATAAGATGCGGCTTAGGGATATTTTCTCCTGTATCCTTGTATTTTTTCCCCTCTTACTGACATTTTCATAAATCTTAGCACATAAAAACTAGCTAGAAAACATTCACAACATAAGAGATCAGTCATTAATTGGAAAAAAGCCAAACAGTAAGTTTGAGGACTGTATTTTACATTTAAACATTTCTCTTGTGCCATCATTAGAGGCTTTATTCCTATTGTATCCAATTGAAGCACACAGAACTACCCAGTAGGCATGTCTACACGTAAAATTAATGAACCTGAATTTTTGTGAAGAAAATTCAGACTCATTAAAGTACTCCCCAGTGCACATCTACACTTGTGCCCCCATCAGGAGCAAGTTGAGCACAGGCTGCTCCTGCCCTATTCTGCCCCCCTGCAGCAGGCAGGGGGATCTCCACACTCCCCTGGGTGTTAGCCCTGGGCTGGCAGAGGGTACCGGGGGGCTTAGCACTGAGCTCTGGAGGGTGGGGGAGCTGTCCTGGCTCTGTGGGCAGCTCCGTCACAGCTATGGGGAGAATGAGATTGCCCTAATGTCCACATGCCTGGGAGGCAGCCGTTCAGCGGCTGCAACAGCTCTCCTCGCTCCCTGCGGTCCCCTGTGGCCTAGGCTGACCGGGTGCAAATTGATCCTGGTCAGCATTTACACATGTGGTATGGCGCATTAGTTAAATGTACCGTTTTTCAAGTACCTGTACCTACAGGTACTAGAAAATGGTGCATTAGACTATTATATTGCTCAGGTATTGTTGCACATGTATAGAAGGTGATGCTTTACTGGTTATTAAATTAATGCGTATTAAAGTGTCTCATGTAGATGCACCTTATAGGTATGGAAGCAAGCCCTATATAGTCATTCTTTGAAAATAAGGGTTGCCAAGATTAAGTTTTCTGTTTCTCTCTGTATTACTGTTATGTGTTCATTATTCCAAAGCTTTTAATATGAAAATTATTTTCCCCTCCTGACTTGCTTTATAGCTCAAATCAGTTCAGACATGTACTGCTCCCAGTATATGTAAAGCTAGATTTTTTTGTATTAAAAAACTTCTTTGTTAAACAAAAACACCACAAGTTGTTCCCTGCCCACTTGAGCTTTTTCTCTCCCTTCTATTAACCAATGCCATGTGAACACTTCAGCCCATAAAGCTTCTGTTTTGGATCACTTCAGCTGAGTGCCTTGTAGCCAAAAAGGATGAAAGAATTTTATTTAGAACCACTATATACAGAACTATTTCTGCTTCGGAGAGAGAGCATTATTTTGCAAACTGGTTCCATTGCATTTTTTCCCCTTCTTCTCCCTCCGTGATTGGGAAAGAATGCTTAATTCTATTAAAATATTTCATTTTGCTTCTGCTTTCTTCTACATACAAATTCTGGATGCCAACTTCTTTCAGGTGGCAGGAGCTACAGTCTTGTGTTACCAATGCAAATTTCTTTGAACAGAGACAGTCCAAAGCCAGACATTATTAGGAGGGCTACATGCCAGGTCTTTGGTGTTCAAAATGGATCCTTTTTTTTTGTACTTCTATGAAGAAAACTGCTTAGCTGGAACTCAGCAATGGCAGGCCAAAAAAATGGGACTGAACCACAGTGGCAGGGTGGGGGGAGAGCCCTGGGTAGAATGAAAGCAAAAATTGCATCAGGTTTTTCAGGATACGGATCCTGTTCTCTTGTCTGGGAAGTTCCTAGATATTACATTAAAAAAATCAGTAAAATAGAAAGTTAAATATTATGGCCACCTGCTTAGATACTTGGTGTTGAGTGCTACGGAAAATGGATGTAGTAGAGACACCTGTAATAGAGAAGTCTCTAAATATCTTTGTGGGCTTTGATACACAACTGGGGACACTCCCAGAAGAAAGGGTTTCCCATTCAGAGTTAGTGTAATGGAGCTGATAAAGTCAGGACTGTCTGTGAATGCCAGTCCCAGACTGCTCCACAACGCAAGAAGTCAACAAAGGTTTAAAAATAAACCTCCTCAGTTAATGGGGAACACATGAAAAGGCACTCAGCCCAACTCCTAAAAGAGTTACGTGTCAGAGGTTTTTTTTAAAAAAAACAGTAACATGTACTAGTAGATAATGTTTCTCTACTAACTCAATATAAAATTGAGATAATTATTTAGGAACCATTTTAAAAGATGAACATTTCAGAGATTTGGCTTCAGACAGGGTTCAAGAATCTGACCAGTGCAGTAGCAAAGAAGTTTGGCACCTGGGGAAAATCCCACAGTGGCAGCCCACCCTTGCCTTGCACACAGATCTGGGGGGCACACGCTCCCCCATACTTACCCAGGAGTGCACACAGCAGCGGAAGCCGCTCTCCCCCAACCCTGAGCCCTCCCAAACGAGCTGCTCGTGGCTCCATCCCGTGTTCCACCCTGGCTGGGCAGCACCTCTTGGCACCCTTTCGCTTTGGCGCTCAGGGTGGTCACCTGCCCTCCCCTCGCCGCCTTACTACAGCACTGGATCTGAGTATTTATCTATGCCAGGACAGAGCATCTTACTAAAAGTGATTTCAGGAGAAGACTGGCACCTTGAGCTTCTGTTTTGGCCAGAAACACTGTGAAGCCGTTGGCAGTATATGGAAATGCCCTTGACCTTGCCGGACACAAGTAGTGCAGAGGCTGCACAATGCCGAACAACGTGGGAAAATGCTCTCTGGACATTCTTAGATCTAAAGAAAGGTTCAGTCAGAACTCTTCCAGACTGGTTAATGCATTTCTAACCTACACTGGACTTTTGGACTTTTATACTGAGAGAATTAGGGTCTCGTCCTGCAAATCCTTAGTCACATGAGCAGGAAGCTGCAGAGTAAGTGCTTTGGAAAGTTTATTTTCAAGATTTAGACAGTCAATGGTCCTCACTGAATTCCAGCAGGGAATTCTGTCTAAAAACTGATGGACCGACACAGCTTTTACATTTCATCTGACAGAATACAGTACCTATATATTTTTCCATGTGATACCATTTAACATGTGCTGACTTTGAAATAATATGAACCTAATATTAGAGATGTTACAAACAAACTAGATCTAATATCAAAATATAAATAAATCTTCTGCTGTGTTTTTTGTCAGTCCATTGCCTCTAAGAGTGGGACACCATGTTGGCAGAGTGATGCCTTTCACAATGAACCTGAAAAGGAGAGAATTTTTCTCTAGGTTTATTTCAGACATTGTATCAAATCCCTGACCTAATTTTGTCAGGACATGGCCAGAAACTAGTATATAGAATGTATCATGTAATTGGACTATTTTTCATTCAAATACAGCCCATAAAAGTGAAAGAAAGTTACCAACGATGCAGATTACTTCTTAATCTTTGTGTGTTCTTTTTATGACTTCAAGTTCAATTATTACTATGCGCACAGAACTGTATCTGATACCATTATGCCTCTTTTGTAAAATCACCACTAATACCAAATACGTAGCTCAAGCACAAATTTCATGATTTATAAAGATAACAGAACCATTCCCAGAATCAGAAACTGAATCAAAGAGAACTGGGTCTCTGTGCCTTACAATATCCCTGATGGGGTATCTTCCCTGTAAGAAGCTTGTACCACTCCCTGACAGGGCTGCACAGACTCTAAAACAGTACTCAAGTCATACATGAAAGGCCAATATGAATCTAAAGATTGGCTATCACACTAATCCCCAGTATCACTCATGCACAATTGCTCTTTCAAAGCCAATTGAAACTGTGAAACATAGAAGCAATGGACAGAATTTGTCCTCATTGACTTCTCTAGGGGTAAATTTTGCCGAGTCCCATCATAGATTCATAGATGTTAGGGTTGGAAGGGACCTCAATAGATCATCGAGTCCGACCCCCTGCATAGGCAGGAAAGAGTGCTAGGTTTAAATGACCCCAGCTAGATGCCTATCTAACCTCCTCTTGAAGACCCCCAGGGTAGGCGAGAGCACCACCTCCCTTGGGAGCCCGTTCCAGACTTTGGCCACCCTAACTGTGAAGAAGGTCTTCCTAATGTGTAGTCTAAATCTGCTCTCTGCTAGCTTATGGCCATTATTTCTTGTAACCCCCAGGGGTGCCTTGGTGAGTAAAGCCTCACCAATTCCCTTCTGTTCCCCCATGATGAACTTATAGGCAGCCACAAGGTCACCTCTCAACCTTCTCTTGCGGAGGCTGAAGAGGTCCAGGTGCCCTAGTCTCTCCTCATAGGGCTTGGCCTGCAAGCCCTTAACCATACGAGTGGCCCTTCTCTGGACCTTCTCCAGATTATCCACATCCCTCTTGAAGTGCGGCGCCCAAAATTGCATGCAGTATTCCAACTGCGGTCTGACCAGTGCCCGATAGAGGGGAAGTATCACCTCCTTGGTTCTGTTCGTCATGCATCTGCTGATGCACGATAAAGTGCCATTAGCTTTCCTGATGACTTCGTCACACTGCTGACTCATGTTCATCTTGGAGTCCACTAGGACTCCAAGATCCCTTTCCACTTCCGTGCCACCCAGCAGGTCATTCCCTAGGCTGTAGGTGTGCTGGACATTTTTCCTCCCTAGGTGCAGCACTTTGCACTTCTCCTTGTTGAATTGCATTCTGTTGTTTTCTGCCCATACGTGCAACCTGTCCAGGTCTGCTTGTAGTTGTTCCCTGCCCTCCGGCGTGTCCACTTCTCCCCACAGTTTTGTGTCATCCGCAAACTTGGACAGAGTATGCTTCGTTCCTTCGTCCAAGTCGCTGATGAAGACATTGAAGAGTATCGGTCCAAGGACCGAGCCCTGTGGGACCCCACTGCCCACACCCTTCCAGGTCGATACTGACCCATCCACTACGACTCTCTGGGTGCGACCCTCTAGCCAATTCGCCACCCACCAGACCGTGCAGTCATCTAAGTCACAGCCTCTTAACTTGTTCACCAGTATGGGGTGGGATACCGTATCGAAGGCCTTCCTGAAGTCTAAGTAAATGACATCTACCCCTACTCCTGCGTCCAGGTGTTTTGTAACCTGGTCATAAAAAGAGACTAGATTAGTCAGGCATGATCTACCTGCTACAAACCCATGCTGGTTTCCCCTCAGCATAATTTTTCCTGCTGGGCTCCCGCAAATGTAAGCCTTGATAATTTTTTCAAAGACTTTGCCAAAGATGGAGGTGAGACCGACTGGCCTATAGTTGCCTGGGTCCTCCTTCCTCCCCTTCTTGAAAATGGGAACCACTTTGGCCCTTTTCCAGTCCTCCGGCAACTGGCCCGTGCGCCACGAGTGTTCAAATATTCCCGCTAGTGGCTGTGCAATTACCTCAGCCAGTGCCTTCAGTACCCTCGGATGGAGCTCATCCGGGTCTGCCGACTTGAACGCATCTAGTTCCTCCAAATGCCTCTGCACCATCTCAGGATCTATGCTTGGTAGTCTGGCGTCCTGCTGCTGCCTCTCTACAATCCCAGTGAGAGACTTGTCTTGCCTCTCACTTAGGAACACAGAGGCAAAGAACTCATTGAGGAGTTCAGCCTTGTCCCCCCTGTCCATCACCAATTGCTTACGCCCATCTAGTAGGGGTCCTACTAGTGGACCTACTCTGCATTTAGGTCATGCTATGGCCCAATACACTCACTCCACATTTGAAACTTACCAGTAATACAGATGGAACCTAAACCACCATTCTTAATGTTAAAAGAGGAAGCACATTTAAATATAAAAGCAGCAAAAACCTCATCAGGTTGTTAAAAGAAAATAAACAAAAAACCCCCCCAACCCTCAGAGATATACTTTAATTCTATTTGTAAGAACATGTGAGCAGACATTTTCCCTTGAAGCCAAGTA
This sequence comes from Alligator mississippiensis, assembly GCF_030867095.1. Taxonomy (NCBI): domain Eukaryota; kingdom Metazoa; phylum Chordata; order Crocodylia; family Alligatoridae; genus Alligator; species Alligator mississippiensis. The sequence goes on from NC_081832.1 coordinate 52,090,363, forward strand.
TTAACTATCAGCCACACCATTTTAGCATTACACTCAATTGTGAGTAATGCCTAGAAAGTGAAACCTCTGCTCATTATACCTCTGAAATAAACTACTTATGGTGATTATTTTGTCTGCTGACTGAATAATAGCGATAATCACTTAATCTGCTTAACACTTTAGCTTTCACTTTAATAGCCTTGACAAATCTTGAAGTGCTAAAAAGGTGAAAACTAATCAGTGTCCAGTTTTAACAGGACTAATTGCTCCTTTACACTCAAATCCCAGAATATCTATTTCTAAGGGGATGGGAGAGCGCAGAGAAGGGGGAAAGCCTCAGCTCATCTCTTCAATAGAATTTTAAATATTTTGTCAGCTGAAGCCTACAAATGAGAACAATTTCAGATGCAAGATGGAAACAAATAGTGATCACACTTCACTAGTTCCTGTACATCACAGAGTTCTTTCAGGATATCCATGAAATGAAGCATCAGAAGGGCTCAAAACCCATTTACTTTTGCAAAACAAAGCTCTTGGGTTAGAGGCGATATCTTTTATTAGAGCGACTAAATAGCAGCAAAATGGTCTTTGCAAGCTTTCAGGTCCAAACACTCTTCAGCAGGTTGAGGTGAATTCAGAGACTGTAGAAGTTCTCCCAGGTAGAAAAGAAACTTCATTTTGCACAGGGGAGGTAGACTATGGAAGTTTTTTTTTTTCCCCTGGGTTGCTCAGAGTCCTTTTGTGAAAGAGTTGCTCTGTGATATGCAGATTAGGCAGACTTTGTCTCTGGAGGCATCTGATGTAAAATTTCTTCTTTTTTGGTTATTAGTTGGTCTAATATAAGATATTGCCTCTAACCCAAGAGCTTTGTTTGTCTCTTTCTTAGACCATCACGTCTACAACATACATCCCAATTTCTACTGCAGTATTCAGCAAGCTATGCAGCAGGACTGTGCAAAGCTTCGTTTGCTAATTCAATTTGGTGGAGATTCAGCCCAATTCGGCAGCCAAATCTCCGAATCCGAGTCAAATCAGGAAACCCACTAATGTCTCTGAATTGAATCGGAAGCCTCTGATTCGATTTGGAGATATTCAGCGATTCAGACATAGACACGGCTTTATATGTTCTTTCTACATACCTCAAGGTATTAAGCAGTTCATGAACGCTGAGATGGTGGGGTGGATGGAGCATCTCACAGGAGTTCAGGTGGGGGCACCACTTCTGGGTCTGCCATGGAGTGTACAGGGGACCCCTCTGCTCCCGCCCGGGTTGGCAACTGGGTTTGGGGCAGCACCTGGGGTCCCCCCGTGGTCGATTGCTGAGCCGGGGGAGCATGGCGGGGGGTCCCCCATGCGCTCAGCTGTGGACCTGGAAGTGGACCAGAAGTACTTTTGGTGGGGGGCCCCCCTATGTTCCTGTGGGATACTCCATCTGCCCCACCATCTCAGCATACATGAACTGCACCTGGTACCTCGAGGTATGTAGAAAGAACATATAAAGCTGCGTCTATGTCTGAATCGCTGATTCTCTGACTCAGAATCGAATCTTCAGATTCGAGTCAATCGAATCAGAACAACGATCCAAAGCAACGAATCGAATCACCGTCCCCCGAATCAGACTGAATCCAAATTGAATACGGCCCGCCGCTTCGCACAACCCTAATATGTAGGTACCTACCGCACTAGTATGATTTTTTTTCCCCCTTCACTACAGTAGCAAGTAAAACCACTTTGTTCACACAGGTCGCACCACCACTGAAATCAATGGGAATCCAAAGAGGTCTTGGGCTCTGTCTTCATCGATCGATTGTGCTAATTGTTATCTGATGTTCTTAATGCATTTATGTAGGGCCAGTAGGTTCAGAAGAGGAAAATGTTTACTCTTGTATTGAACCTATTTACCAGAACTTCCAGTATTTCTAAATGTTTTATTTTGCAGAGCTTATTATCTAAACAAGTTATTGTTGCTAAGAGACTAAGATAGCAAAACAGATAGTGCTCAAAGCTCAAGCTAGCCATCTCTGCTCCACTGAAATCAATGGAAGTGCTACCACTGATTTTACAGGGAGCAAAACAAGACCTAGCATTCTCCCAGGATGTTTTTCTTTGTTTGTTTTTTAACTGTTGACTAACTTGCCCCAGTCTCCCCACAGATTTCAGCCACCAAGCTGTTTTTTTTTCTCCATATGTCCTTTTGGGGCATTCAATTTTAAATACTTTATTCCATGTTTTGAATACAAGTAATAAAATTTATGTTTTGTGCATGTAAGTGACAAACCACTATGCTGGTGGGGAACTGGGCAGCCTTATTTAGGCACTAAAATTTAAAAATTCTACAGAGTCACTTGTAGGACTCAAGTAAAGCCTTCTTGGACATGAATTAAACTTATCAACTTGTTTTCCAATAAAGGCAGAACATATAGTTAGATAACCAAAGTTCGTAATGTTTTATTTTTAGTTATTCCTTTGCTGTTAAAAAAACATTTAAACGTTTTTAATAAAGCATTTTAAAGTCATTTGAGTTGTCACTATACCTTGGCCGCGATGTTTGTCCTCAGCCGTAGGCTCTTCTAGTCTATAGCCACTACTGCCAGTATTTAGAGTGAGTTCAGAAAAACTTGTATTTATTTCTGTATCTTCAAAGTCCATATGGCTCAAAAAGTTATCTCCAGCTAAAAGTGTATCTAATACTAGTGGCGAGCATGGTGGAGAGGGGGAAGACAAGGATGACCTTGGAGACAATGATGTCATTGATTTGGGTGTCCCAGATAAGGATGATCTTAATGCCTGGATCCGACTGGTGGCATCTGTTTTGTGAGTTTTTGCTACCTCGTTCTCATGAATAGTGGTGATGTAGCCAGAAGGCCTAAATCCAGTGGCTCCCTCCAAAAGTAAAAAGTCCACTTTGTTTTGATATTCAGAATCCAGCTGTTCCAACTGCTCATAATACAGATCAGTAAAACTGGCTGAGGTGGAAGAATCCTGGCTAGAAGTAGCAAGAGATCCTCTACTAGATGCAAGAGAACCAGGGCTGCTGCCTGAAGAGAGTGAAAGCATGCTGGTTGAGAGACTGTGAAGAAACACAAAACACATCAAAGAAAGCTTGGCATTTTATATGTCATCATAAGTCCCATGAAAGACATTGTGATACATTTATGCACAACCTGCCCACCAAAACACAGGTGCAGTTTGCTAGTTCAAGTCTTTAAGTTTAAAAGAAGCACCCATCTATAAGTTTAAGGAATCCTGATAATTTAGAAATTGCAATCAATACAGGTATAACCACAAAGAAGTCCAGAATTAGTCAACACTTTCCAAGAACTTAGTAGATGACATTTCAAGTAATTAATTAATTAATTAATTAATCAATCTTTTCCAACCAGCTGCATCCAAAAGAACCTTCACTGGGAAAAAAATAAAACTACCAAGTAAAAAAAACCAAAACTTACTTTGATCACACACTTTCCTTCAACACTGAAGAAACCATTTGGCTCTTATTAACATCTAAAATGAACCAAAAAAATAGATCTTTTCCCTCCCATAAGAGGATGAACTTAATGTCACAGAACAGAAGACAATGGCCTGTCTATGACAGAGGAATAATTTCCAGTTGCCTAACCTCTGATCTTAAGCCAGCACGTGGCCATCTGTTAGTTCAGCCAGAAAAGGTCTAGGATAGGGTCACATTTGTCACAGCAGCCAGTGAGTCTGAATCATTTGCAAGATTCACCCATATAAAAAATTAAGACCTTTGAGAAGAATCCACCTCAGTTACTCTGGTTCCATGATATGGAAGAACTAAAAATATCTTCCATTAACCATGTACCTCTGAGGAGTGATGTTCAAATCATAATGACTCTAAAGAAAAGTTCATGTTAGTCAGATCTTTAAAGTATTTTTGTTCACCTGAAAAAACCCAGATAATTCAGCACAATTTTTTTCCAATCGGAAGAGACTCGGAAGTGAAATAGCAGAGGATGCTTATAAATTGGACAGAGAGACACTGGCAGATGTGTGTGTGGGAAGCTTGCACTATGCCTACTTTTTAAACAGCCTTCTGAGCCTTTCTTTTCATGAGCATTAAATTCATTCCAAGTTTTACTTAAGAAAAGGAAATATGAAAGGGTAAAGCATGTAATTTGAAATGGTTCTGTTGTTGCCAGAGCACTGGTCTTGTATATTTCTTCACTAAAATCAGACAGGATGTCCAAATGCATGTTCTAGAGGAGCATCACATAAGGGAAAACAGATCATCCTAAAATCAACAGATAATTATTACACCTTTGACCCAACAGTATCTTGTATGCATGTTATTAGCGAGAGGCTCCTTCAAGTCTTAACCTGCAAATACTCAACTACCAAGTGAAGTGCTTATTATCCTAGAGTTCCACTTAAGTCAATGAAACTACTCAAGACTGTAAATATTATATATGCTAGCATTCACAGAACAGAGCCTTTTATCCATATTTCACATCTTATTTCCTATTTAAAAACATGGACTAGAGTTATTTATATAATCATATTAATAAACCTGCCTTTATAGGATAGTTGAACTGCATCACATTTTAAAAGCTATATTCAATTAATCAGAACCATAACTGCATTCTTTTAAGAAGAGTATACAGCAGGGGCAGGCAAAATATGGCCTGCGGGCTGGATCCAGCCCACAAGGCCATCCTATCTGGCCCATGGGACCTGTCCAAAAAACAATTACCAGCCTGCAGCTGCCCTCTGAAACTCAGTGGGAGGCAGGGGCTTTCAGAAGTCATGCACCGTCAAACTGGGTGGGCTCCGTAACTCGGCCTCTGTGGGGCTCCCAACACTCCAGCTAGGAGCCCCATGTGGAGGCACCAAGCACAATGGAGTGCAACTGGATAGATGGTGAAAGGGGAGGGGAGGTCTTGCCTGGAAGCGGGGAGGTTGTGAGGGGGATGTGGGAGGGTCCCCCTGCCTTGGTACATAAGCCCCCACTGCATTGTCAGCAGCAGGTGGCAGGCCCTCAGGGCACTCCTGGCAGGCAGAGTCCCCTGGCAGCACGCAGCTCCAGCTGAATCCTGGGAGCTGCATGTGGCAGCACAGAGCCCACCCAGCCCATTTCACTCGCATTTGATCAGGACCAGGCTGGCTCTGTGCCAGTACATGGGGCTCCCAGCACTGCAGGCAGGAGCTGCACGTCAGTCTGGGCTGGGCTGGTTGCATGTCCCCATGTGTAGTTTCCAGGGCTCCAGCGGGGAGCCAAGCGTGGTAGCACGGCGCCTGCCTGGCCTGATAGCGCACGACTCCTAGTCCCTGTGCCATTGGGCTGGCCAAGTTTTATGCCTCCCTGTGTGGCTCCCCACTAGAGTGCTGGAATCCCCATGTGGAGGCATGGAGCCAGCCTGGCCCGATGGTACATGGCTCCTACTTGCAGTGCTGGGAGCTCCACATAGTGGTACAGAGCTAGCCCGGTCTGGATTAAAGGCACGTGCCAGTGGGCTAGGCTGGGCCAGGCCAGCTTTGACGTACCACATGCAGCTCCCAGGTTCAGCTGGAGCCCTGTGCTGCCAGAGTGCTCTGTCTGCTATGGGCCAGGAACACTCCGACAGCCTGCTGCTGCCACCCACAGCAAGGGCTGTGCAACCAAGGGGGGGCATGTGGTAAGGGAGCCCACATCCACCCAGAAACCCCACTCCCCCCACAGACCCCACACTCAACCCCCCAAACTCCTTCACAGCCCCCAACCCTCCCCATACCTGTACCCATCACACCACCACCCACAATACACAAGAACAAGACTGTTTTGAACTATTATGTAATTACCTCTATACACACTATGCAAACGCATGTAAATCATGGCAAAAAATATTTTTTTAAATAAATCATAAACTAAAAATCAAACATCTACTATAACATACTTTAATTTTGTTGTTTTTCTGGTTCCATAATGGCACACCCCACTCCCAAAAGGAGTACTTCCGGGGCAAGGGGAGAGAACCTCTGGTGGCAAAGGTCAGGAGTTAAGGGGTGGTAATTCCAGTCCCAAGACTGCAATCAGGGGGTGGGGCACCTGTCAGGGGGCAGAGCTACCCATTCAGCCCTCCACAGATCACCACAAGTCATTAAGCGGCCCTCCAGGCAAAATAATTGCCTACTCCTGGTATACAGAATTTATGTAGCCCCAGCAAACATTGCCTTATGCATTCAGATGGCAGATGCATAGCGAATCAGTCTTCTGATAAAATAACTACTGTGCAAAACATGACTATTACAAGGGAGACTGCAGCATGCAAGTCTACACTTGTACATACTCTATCCAAAAAGTATAAATTCTAAATTTCATTTTTAAAACTGAATCTTCCTTCTTCTTGCTTGCAATAAGTCTGGCTGAGCATGATATTATGCTTACAAATGCATTCACCCAAGCGTTCATGCCATGCTCAAAAAGTTTCTTCCCCAGACAAACATATGGCAGAAACAGAAAAAAAAGAGTGTAAATAAACAAGTTATACACTCTTCTCACTGAATTGGCAGGTCCCTACCATGCAGGAAATGCATATATGACAACAACGTTCTGCTACATAGGAGAACCACAAAAAGCCAACTACAGTCCAATGAAGCTTCTATAGAGCATATTCATCTTATTTTAAAGTTGCTTTTTTTTTTTTTTAATCTTTTTAGTATCATATTCCATTGAAAACACCTCTGAACAAATTCCAAGAAGAAAAGTACAGGACAGTGTTAGCTCAGTACGACTGGTTGATAGAAACCTTTTTTCCTCGATGAGACTGGCCAATTACAGAGTTGTATCTAAGGAAGACTTTATTCTAATGTGTGCAGTTGGTCTCAAACCTAACTTCATCCCTTTCAAAAATAGTCTGAACAGAGCTCATTTTAGTTCTCAAAATATATTCTTGACACTTTTTCAGAATACTTTCACAGATTCTATAAACACAGTGTGTATGATTACAGACAGAAGTGTAAATTTACAATCCAAGTTTTAAAAATGCATGTGTCATGGGTGACATCAATACACACACACACACATACGTATCTAAGAATCAGGCCTTTAGCTGCATAGCTGTGATGAATTATTTCATCTCCCTCACTCCCCAGCAGCATCTAAAGATTTTATTGGAGCACCACGAAAAGGCAAAAGCCATGAGTGCATGGACATGAGTCCAAAGCATCTGCATATTTCCCGTGAAAGGCTAAAAACTTACCTCTTCAGCTGGGTGTGTAACATTGCAACCAATCTTGTTGTTTCCTCCAGTTCTCGAACCAAATGATTTCTTTTGCTATTCAACTTCAATCTAGAGAAGACAACAGAAATAGAAAAATAAGTTAAAATGATATTTATAAATTAAAATGCAGACTGAGAAATAGTTCTATGTAAGCCTACTGAGATTACTGAGATATGCACAGGATAAATGGGTTTTATGCATAATACAGGCATGTTTTTGTTTTCCAGGCTCATGGAATACCAAAATTTGGTATCTTGTCCTCTGAATTCTCCCACAACTGTAGAAATCACTGTACCTGGTATTTTTCTAGAATCAGACTTCAGTTGTTTTTATAGAAGTATTTTTTTGGACAATTCAGGGGGCATATTACCCAATGCTCTGTCAGTCTTCTACTTAAGGTAAGTACAAAACTATATTTCTGGTGCATAGTGACTCAATGTGTTTAATAAGACCCATAGCCAAGATTTAATAACTTAATTATCATTACTCCCATAAATATAATTTTCTCTGAGCTGGAGAACTCAAATACCATATATACTCAAATCGAAGACTAAGTTCCCCCCTATTCAACATGGAAAGGAAGCCCCTTGTCTTGGATTTAAGTATAAGGCAGAGTGGGGTAGGGCAGGTGGCTGCTGTGACTCCAACTCTGGCCCCCACCCTGAGTCAGGGCCAGAGTCAGAGCTACAGCAGCTGCCTGCCCCCACATCCTCCACTTATCTCCTGCCCACCCTCCCACCACTGCTGCTTATTGTCAGGTGCAGCTCCATTCCCTCCTGGGCACAGAACACGTGAAAGCTGCAACCCCTGCCCAGCCATGCAGCAGCCTCCTGTAGTCAGAGTTACTGCCACTGCATGGCCAGGCAGGAGCTTGAGCTTCCATGTGCTCAGTGCCCAAGGAGGGAATGGAGCCAGAGCTGTGTCTAATAGTAAACAGAACAAGGAGGGTGTAGAGGCTGTGGAGACCCTGTGGTAGGGGTGGGGGAGAAAAGAGTCCATGGGAAATGGAAGCTGCAGAGGGCAAGGAGGTTGCCTGCCCCACTAATTCATGTCCCCCTGCCACTGCATGCCTCTCTGCTGCAGCAGTGGGAGAATTCATTTAAGACAGCTCTCTGTTAATTAGATTATAGACATGGAAAGTTATAATATTTTTTTTACATTTGCCATATATAAAATCTAATTATTAAGGGGCTGTCTTAAATTGAAATAGTCTTGGATCTGGGTGAAAACAGTAACCCAACTATATGACAACTTTCATTTTTAACACCACAAGGTGATGTCTGCAACACTTAATTGGGTGATCTATCTAAATTAACATTTCTATACCATGTGCACATTAAACATGAACATTATTATTGTGAAAATTATTTTCCCTTCATCTTCACCATCTATGGGATCCCAATTAAAAAAAATATTGGATTGTGATGTTCATTTTTTATATCATATGCCCTCTTTCTCCTAGAAGAAGGAAGAATAGGCCAAACTCAAGTGCCATCAATGGTGAGACCTGTATAACAAGGTACAGCTAAACAAACATTTAAAAAAAACTTCTACCAAGAAGTTCCACAGCTTAGACCTGTAATGGCTTTTGGAAGCAGCACTGAACTCCATATAATCATCTCTATGCTTACAAAGAGTCACTTGATGTACCTCCTGCATGTGGTGGTTGGGGAGGGTGGGGAGGGAGCGGGCAGGACGCAGCTATAGCTCTGGACCTGACCCAGTGTCATAGCCAGAGCTGCAGCAGTTACCTGTCCCACGCAAGCGACCTTATACTCGATTCCAAGAAGAGGTGCTTTCTCCCAACCATGTTAAATGGGGAGCGGGAGGGGGACCTTATCTTAGAATCAAGTAAATATGGTATTTATTTTTGGCAGTACCAAAGTGGTGCTGTAGCCATGATGCAATCTAAAGAAGAATGCACTGCATTCAAAAGCTTGGCTAAGTCTTTCCCAACCACGCAGTTGGTCCAGTAAAAGGCATCACCCACAAAAACCCTTGCATCTCCAATATTTAGCTTTACAATACGATTGAGGTAAATAAAGATTGTTACTCTTGATTTATATTGGCATGAGTAAAATTTCAACGTTAGTTATATTACATAGTTTAATGAAAATTAGAATAATCTAAGCAAAGGTAGCATCAAATGTTAGCCAAGGCTTAGAAAGAAAAATGAGATCAGTAAGCCACATGAAGTTACAGAATTAAGGTCTTCCACTTGAAGGAAGCCTGCATCAACACTAAGGCTCCCTCTATATGTTATAACTATTCATATGAAACCAGCTACATGTGAAAAGTAGCTATAACACAATTAAGCAGCTCCAACTATTTATAAAGTTAGACCTCAAAAATGTGTACTAACTTTATAGCTGATTGCTATTGAGCTTTATTTTGCACATGTAACTGTGGCTGGGAGACCCATTAGCTGACACGACTCCCAGCTGCAGGGGGGCACCATGCCCAGAGTGAAACCCCCAAGTCCTAGGGATCCCAGCAGCTGCAATTACCAGGGTCTGGGATTTCTTGCACTCCTGAGCCCTGGGGATTGCAGCTTCAGTAATCCCTAGGATCTGGGAATGCAGGAAACCCCCGGCCCCCGGGGTTGTGGCTGTCAAAATTTGTAGGGCTCCAGGTTGTGGGAAACCCCTGGGGCCAGAGGATTGCAGCGATCCTCTGGCCAAGGGTTTTCCTGAACTCCTGGGAAGGGGGGGGAGGGGGGGGGGGGAGGGAATGACTGTAGGGGCAATCCTCCAGTCCCAGGGGTGCACCCCTGTGGCTGGGAGCGCCCCATATGAGGCACATTGGGCTCCCAACCATGGGAGCTTGCCAGTGCAGAGGGAGCCTGAGATCATGAATTGTGACTTTAGCTTCACATGTAGAGTGGGCCTAAAAGAAAGATTTTTGGGCTTGCAGACATCCACCCTGGTATGTCTGCAAATTGTTGAATGCACTGAGGTACAGCTCATACATGTTTTGATGCAATTACTACTGCATTTTTCCAGAGGATCTACTTCTCCAGTTGAAGTATTTCCTTGGGAGAAAATTCTGTTGCATTTCTTTCAATTTACATGTTTCTTAGACTAGGATATTCCACGTGTCCTCCCACAATGCTGAAAAGCAGCAGTTTCTATGGGGATACCACTGAAAGATTAACTAGAACAAAAAGCATGGATTTTAAAATTTCATGTCTGCAGTTACCAGCCCATGGTCCATGGCTACATATAGCATGGAGACTGCAGGTACACCAACATCCTGCTGAATAATAAGCATCCACTTGGGTAGGCTCAGACAAATTGGTTAATCTATATGACAATTATATGAAATAATTATTTTCATGGATTAGGGTGTAATAGTAAATTATGATGAGATGGAGACAGACAGAGATCTATCTGCATTTCTTAGGCTCACTGAAGCAACAGGTTTGAAGGTAGGGGTAATACAGTCCAGCCTTCCCAAACTAAATTGCAGACACTTACAATTGTGGGATCTTTTCAGGCAACACATTACAAGCACAAGTCCTCTCTGGCCATGTCTGCACAGTAAACATGTTGTGCCTGACAGTGGTGCCATCAAGCCCACCATGCTGCTCTGCATAGCCTGCCTCCTCAACCCGAGGCAGTGTACCTGTATCCACAAGGCCCTCTGGGCAGGGTAATTCTGAGTGACTGCCAATTGTGCCTGCCATACTGTGCCAGTGCAATCCCATGGCTTTCAATTTATCAGGCAGTTCACATGAAATGACACCATATGCTTGATATTCAGCTATCAGGCACAGTGAGTTCACAGTGTTGACACCGCCTCTGTTCTACAAGGACACTCCTGGAACACAGAAGCACCTTGCTACAAACTTTGTGCTATGATAAAAAGCTGATCATTTAATTTATACTTTCTGCCTCTTAGACAGTAATTTGAGCTTTGCTCTGCATTCAGTAACATACCTCTCTGTTAAGGCTTTGCTTTGAGTATCTCTTGCTGCCTGAAGGTCTTCCTCCAGACGTTTTCTCTCCATTTCCAGTCTTTCCACTTCACCCCGAGTCCACTTCCTAGGGCTAATAAACCGCAATTCTTTTAAGAGTTCCTCCTTCTCATTGATTAATATTAATCGGTCCCGTTCTGAATCCAATACACCTGGCCAGGCCTCGCTATCCAGTTTAGCCAACTGTATTTTTAGGTTTGCTATTCTATGGAGGGAGAAAAAGGGGCGGGGAAGAGTGAGGGGAGACAATCAAAGTCACTGTACATTTATTGGTTAGAAATCAGCTCCTACTTGACACACACTTACATAAGAATGAGCAACCAGGACAACTAGCACCCATTACAGCATTTCAGTCTGGAGACTAACTTCACCTTATTTTCTGGCCCTCCTTACACTACAATTTCTTAGATCTCCAATACCAGTAAGTACAACTCTACTAATGGCACACTCATTTTTTTATGAATAGAGAGAACTAATTCAGGGCTGCAAACCCGGTACCCTGAGAGAATATGCACACAAAACATTGATTTTATACTAAAGTAGCTAATAGTATGCAAGTTAGTACTAAAACACCCAATGCTAAATATTGAAAAGGTTCTAGAAATGAAAGCCCACTTGCAACCATGTTAAGGTGCAAAGAGCAAGCATTTGCCTGGGATGGTTCAGGAATAGTACATCCTACACTTGTTCAGGATGTTAGACTAGGGAATCCTTGAGGTTCCTTCCAAGCCTATAATTCTACAAATCCAACATGCATGGGAGATCAAAATGCATTACATGGTATACTAGGAGTACATTAACATTTTATCTTTCAATGCTGCAACTACCATATGAACAAGTTAATTCCTCAACCCGGTCTCAGAATTCCCATGTATTATTACAGAAGCTCACTTCAGGTTGTTAACATAAAAATGCTATTTTAATTCCAAAGGCTCAACATAACAAACTTTACATTCCCTTATATTTAGTGCTGCATCAAAATACATTCAGAAACCAAAGGGAATTGAGACACGGGGTTTGGGAATAATCATCAGAAGTAATCAACAGTGATAGCTCATATGTTAGTAACTAAGACTAATGAAGATGCACAAGTCTGAAAACCATAATTTTAATAGTGAACTATATGGTTATATAGCAGTTTCCATTTTAATCCAGTGACTTATATTTCTGAAACCTTCCCTTTAGAGAGAAAGCATAGAAAAATTGATCCTTAAACAACAATGAACTATCGTCGAAAACTTGAAACATTTTTACATAAAGTTTTGAAGCAAGGAGGGTGGGAATGTGTTTCTTTATTACAAAAGATTTTGCCAGGCACTTACACAAAACAAAAAACTCTATAGCTTAAGGGTGACCAGAATTACTCACCGTGGGAGCCACATCTGATCCTCTACATGAAGTTCAAGGGGGAGAGGGGAGAGCTGGCAGGTCTGGGAGAAGTGGGCAGGGCTTCAAGAAGCAGGACAAGAGCTGCAAGTACCATGCCGCAAAACATGCGGTTTGGCCACCTTTACTATAAGATGAAGGGGCTGAGAGGTGAGAGTCTTAGGTTGGACAGATAAGGTATCTGCAGACATGCAGGGAGGCTGCGCCGATGCACTGCAATTACAGCAGCATGTTGGAGGAGACTCATTTAATTAGCATGCTGGAGCATGCTAATTAGCGCAGCCTTGGCATTTCATGTATTCAGCATCCCCACACTTCAAAATAGCAGTGGGGGTGCTTTAACTAAAGCTGGTCAAACAAGCTTTAGTTAAAGTGCCCCCATTGCTATTTTGAAGCATGGGACACTGAATACACGAGACACTGAAGATGCTTTAATTAGAGCGGCTCTCAGAGCTGCTCTATTAAAGTGCCTTACCCCTCTACCCTGGAGCATATGTAAATATGCCCTTAAATTGCTGTCTTGCAGGAGTACTTGTAAAGCTCTTGAGGGCTTGTTTAAACTGGAGTTAAATCAAAGACCAAAGACAACTTGTTGCCAATCTCAGTTTCCTGGCTGAGTGCTCAGGTACAGCACTAGAACTCAGGAGATCTAGGTTCTATTTCATTTATACCACTGAACTGCTGAGTGATTTTGAGGAAGTCACCAGAATGCCCTGTACCTCATTTCCCTCATCTGAGAAATGAAGCAATCACACTTACCTCCTCTTATAAAAGATTTTGAGATCTACTGATGAATAGTAATGAGACCAGGACATCATTTATGTAAATAAAGATAGACAGGCTTAATTTGTTTTGGGGCACAAATGTTTGCGAGCGAATACCACAGTCAGTAGGTACAACTATATTTGCTAACTCAAGTAGCCTTAGGAGGAGAGACTGGGGGACCTGGATCTCTTCAGTCTACACAAGAGAAGGCTGAGAGGTGATCTTGTGGCCTCCTACCAATTCATAGTGGGGGAGGCACCAAGGAATACGAGATGCTCTGTTTACCAGGGCACCCCTGGGAGTAACTAGGAACAACGACCACGAAGTGATGGAGAGCAGATTTAGGTTAAACATCAGGAAGAACTTCTTTACAGTTCAGGTTGCCAGAGTCTGGAATAGGCTTCCAAGGAAGGTGGTGCTCTCGCCTACCTTGGAGGTCTTTAAGAGGAGGCTAGACATGCACCTGGCTGGGGTCATCTAACCCAAGCGCTCTTTCCTGCCCAGGGCAGGGGGTTGGACTCGATGATCTACCGGGTCCCTTCTGAGCCAAAGATCTATGAATCTAAATTGACAGCCAAGTAACTTGGGTTCAAAACCCCAGTACAGATCAAACCACACATACAGGCCAAACCCACCCTGCCTGGTTTATCACAGTTAAAAGGACCACAGCAAGGTGGGGGAAAATGACAGGAAGTAGTGGAGCTCATCAGCCACTTGACTCTCGGATGCCCCTCAGGATTCAACTTCATCTCTTCACCCCTTTCAGAGCCCAAGAGCAGAGGACCCAGAGGCTCTGTGAAATGATGGCACATTTGTGTGTAGCTCCTGATTCTTTCTGAGGACATTAGGATGATGTCACTTCGGCACAGAGGCACCAATTTTTACTACTGAGGCAGTTCCCACAGGAGGATTGCTTACTTTTAATTAATATAAATTAATCCTGACTATTTTTAGCTTTTACAGGAGCTATTTTGTTTTTGGCTGCTTGATTAGGTACAGCATTGTACTCCAGTGAAGAATTAACAGTGGCATTAATTCATAATCTGAGAATTGCTCTGTGCATTTTGAAAGAGTATGAATTTTATAAGAGGATTGCTTGGTATTAAATATGAACACTTCTGGCATCTATTTGCATGGATATGGCTTTTGCAATGAAAATTGCTCCTAACAGTCTGCACATTCTTAGTTTTGTTAAACTGAAATTTACCCTGCTTAGCAAGCAACCATTTCCCCTCTCTTTTTGGATTAAAGACAGGTTTACAATATTAAGTGTAATAACATTTATTCATCTTTAAAAAAAGAAATGCTTTTCAGATGACTTGGCATTTAACGAAAAAATTTAGCCATTCAGCATTCACAGACTGATAATTTAAACCACTTCATTCACGCACAAGCCCAGATTTGCATTATAAAGAAATCAGTGACACAGGATTTGGATATGCTGAGCACAGAGTGCTGACCAACTCCCAAAGCTGAAGAAAGTAGAGGAAAGAAAGCTCAGTTTTAGTTTTACACTGTTTTCTTTTAAATTAGGAACAGTACTTGGACGGTCTGTCTGTTGCTCTGATTCATTTAGTGAAGTGAACTGGTGGGCCGCATGTGTTTTAAGTAGAGAAGGATAACATTTTCAACAATAAAGCCCACCCTCTCTCTTTGCAATAAATCAGAGTATGTGCACATCATGAATGATTTGGAACATGGATCAGCAACCTATACCCCATGGGCTGTATCCAGCCGGCAGAGCCATTTTATCTGGCTCATGAACTGGGGAGCTATAGTGGCATTTCTGTTGCAGCACAGTGACCATGCAATGCTGAAAAGTGGTGGTGGCTGCACTGCAGATGACAGCAGTGGATGTTGTGGTGGCAGCAGCAGCATGGGCCAGGTTTGAAGTGGCCTGAGCTCCAAAATGCCGATGACCCCTGATTTGCGGGGATAGGATTGAGTATACGCTTAGCAAACTTGCAGATGATGCCAAACTGGGTGGATCCTGAGGGATAGGATCAGGATTCAGAATGACCTTGATAAATGGGAGAAATAATCTGAATTTAATCAAATTAAATTCAATTATGGGCAAGCGCAAGATCCCGCACTTCGGATGGAACAATCACATGTACAAATATGGACTGGAGAAGGGCTGGCTAGGCTGCAGTACTGCAGAAAAGGACTGGAGGGTATAGAGGACTATAAGCTAAATATAAATCAATATGAAGCTTCAGTTGCAAAAACACCAATAGCATACAGGGCTGTTTTAACAAAAGCATTGCTTGCAAGTAAAAGGAAGTAGGTGGTCTGCTTTATTCACCAGTGGCAAGCCCTCACCTGGAGTACTGTAACCAGTTTTGGGCAAGGCATTTCAAGAAAAGTGAGGAGCCACAAAAATGATTGGACAGATCTACAGCTGTACTTCACTGGCACTTGCCAATTATGCCTACCAAAAGGGAGACTATGCTTCAGAAAGTGTTCTCGTACTTGCAAAAATATACCTAAACCAGTGGTGCTCAACATCTAGCCTGCAGGCTCTATCTGTGGAGCTGTGTCATCCAGTCATGGTGTTGCTCACGGGTCTGGAAAATTCGTGGTGGTGGGGCAGTAGCACAGCTACCAATTGCTCCCAGAACAATAGCAATTAACAATGTCCTCACTTCCCCACCACCAAATTCTCGACCGGTGGGACCCCCAATGATGTGATCCAGTGTCATACAGGTTGGGCACCACTGACCTAAATGATTTTAAACACGTATTGCTATAGCTATTACACCAGATATGGCAATGGTTTAAGATGGAGGAATTTCAGAGATTATAAAACAAATATAAAAGGTCCATCTTGGTCAAAAGTTATCGATAATCACAGTGGCTAGTGCAATTCCCTTTTCATAAGATATTATATTGCTAGAAAACAAGCTGCTTTAGATATAAAAAAAAAAACTTTAGATTGTGATGAAAACTTTTGAAAACAGAGCTTCAGATTCCATTAGGAAATTAGTTCTTTCAGAATGGAATATATTACCTGCTTGATCAAAGAGCCCCTTGGAAGGCATTTGAACTTGCTGTCAATGAGAATTTTTTACCCCTCCAAAGTACATTATAACGGTATGTTCAATTCAAATAGTAAAGCTTTTATCTCAAATATTCTTGGGAAATATGTTACTGTTCTTTTAGATAACAATTGGAGTCACTAATTCTCTAGAATATCATTCGTCCTGGTAGACTTTACCACATATGCTCTTCTAGAATGACCCTTGATTTCCATTAGAGAAGTTAGTCATTATCATAAAGCTCCTGGTGAAGACTAACCCACACACAAATCTATGAGGATACAGTCAACTGGCAGATCCTGTTTCAGCAAAATTATTTACCAATATAAAGACTGGGATGTTCCCTGCAAAATGGCTGATTGCCATCATCATCATCCCTCTTTATAAAACATGGCCTGGAAATTGTTGTCCAATTAGTCTTTTAATGTATTGCTCTTCAGGAGACTGGCTGAAAGCTACAATTTTTGGGGGGAGACAAACAAGCCAGCCATCTGTTCTTGAGTGGCTGTGAGCTCAAGGTCAATCTAAAAATACTGTTCTATCAAGGTGATGCAACCTTCATTGATTTGAAATCTGCTTTTGATTGTGTTGACAGCCATCATCCTTGGAAGGCCAGGGTAGAGCCTTTTTACCTTTCGAGAAGCCCTTCATAGCCAGCTAGTTGCCCAGTTAGGGAGATGGTGAAACTACAAACTAACTGAACCTATTTCTATTACAAAGGACATGCATTAGGTGTTTGAACTGGTCCCCAGTGGCATTACTAGGGTAGGGTGACCACAGCACCTACCTAAAGTACTAGTTAGCGGGGCATGGGGAAGGCACGGCGGAAATGGCTGCTGTTGCTGCCACACAAATTGCACAAGAAGGGGCAGTGGCAACCAGAAATATATGGCAGCTGCCATGTTGTTATGCCTTGGTCCCCATTCTTTTTAGGTTTTTCATTAATAAGAAAGCATAGTGTGAGAAGGGAAATTGTATTTCTGTCAGTCTTCTCATATGCTGATATATAGTTGTGCTCACAGAAAATGCTAACATATCATTAACAGATGCTTCTATCCCAAAGGAGTTTGGCACAGCAAGAGTATAACTACATAGAAAACCAAAGCAATTACTGTGGGCCACAGACAAAATTTGCATAAAAATTATTGATGATCACTGTTCTTATTTTTTTTAAACTAGAAGTCCTCTTTTCATTTGTGTACTTAGTTTATATAAGGATGTGAACATGATAAAGGATTAAACCATAAGGTCTATACACCCTATTTTTATTGTTTCTTATGTGCTTGAGGGGAAATTTGGCTCTGAAAGTCCCTAATGCTAAGGTTTCTGCTCACAAAATTAAGTCAATTTGGGTGATGCAAAATAAGTTTTTGGAGAATGCTTGCTTTCCCTTCATATACCCAGATACTTTACTTAGAGCATTCTTCAACCTGTGCCTTATTTCAGTCAAAGCACACTGCCCCTACCAAAACTAGTTACAAACACAGAATCTGAATTTACATTAGTTAAAATGGGAGGACTGGCTTGTGTTAAATTATTTTAAATATCTTAGCAGTAATTACTTTTTTTATAATTCAATTTTTGCTGACTGTTTTATGGAGTATTTTAAAAGTTAGAAGGCTTGAATCTGTGCTTTTATTATCTGATGATTGTAAAGTGTGTGTTTACTCTGCTGAGCATTATGGTTAATTAACAAGATGTTTTACTAGCAAACTTCTTTTTCATTTGCAACTCCACAGAATCATGAAAGCATTAAATGAACAAACCCCTCAAATCAGCCACCAGACAAAAGATCTGGAAGAGATTCTCTGCAGATGAATGGAACCTACCATCTCAGAGTCTAATTGCACTCTTTAAGGACAACAGAGACATTCATTTATCATAAACTGAAAAATCTCCCCAGTAACCAGTAACAGATAAAAAAAACCCATACATTACCTTCTCTTCGCTTCTTCATAGCGGAGGCGTAATCTCACCTTCTCAGCTAACTGATTATTACTACTTGTAATAAACTGGGGAGAGAGAATATAAAAACAGTATTAAACAAACAGCTGCAGTTGCCTTTTGACATCCTGTACTGAAGTGGGTAAGGTTATCATCTTACCAATTGCATTAAATGGAGTCAAGTACTGACCAGAGTGAAAAGTATTTTCTGAATATTAAGATTTGCTATAAATGATAAAAAAAAATACAAGATGCAACACAAGAAAAGCAGATCTTACTAATTCACATAAATGCCTGATTTCCAGCCCTCTCTCGTGCATTAAAAACCATAGAGAACCTTTACACCCTTCTGAAATGTTGTTTTGTCCACTTTTGGGTTGGTCTTGTTTAGATTTTTGCAATCTTTAGCGAAAGGCACATGATACATCTGTAGGCCCAAACCTGCAAACACTTTTTCCTGTGAATAGTTCTTATTATGTTAAGTAAAAGTTCAACACTCAAGAAATTGTTTGAAGGATTTGCCACCAGGGGCACGTCTACACAGGACACAGCAGTTTCACATACATATATCCCAGATAATTCTTAACGAGCTAGCTAGTACCAAAAGCAGAACTACATTGGTGTGGTACTCTGTCCAGACCAAATAGCACCGCTGAGAAACAAGATGCATTAGCCTGGGCACAGCCCCACGTTGAGGTGGCCATACTGCTTCTGCTACCCAAGTTACATTTTTTAGTTCACTCGGGTTTTTCTGCACAGCACCACATTGGGCTGTAGGCATACCCTAAGACACCAATCCTATAACCTATCTTGGCTGTCTCCTCTCCTGCACCTGCACAACCTCAATTAAATGAAGGGAGCTCTGTGCTGACAAGGCCTGCACTTCTAATGGCAGGATTAGGACCATTTTTCATGGGGTACTATATAATATACAATAAAAAAAATGTGAAAACATCAGGTGGTAACATTACTACAGCACTCTTCTAGTACATATTACTAAGAAATGGGAGGAGGTAACCATGTCTTGTGTACCAAAAAGCAAAATACATGGAGTAGAGGGGCTCTGCCTTTGCAAGTTAAGAACATTTGTTAAAAGGCATTCAAAACCACCTTAGTGAATCACTAAGTTGAAATCCTTGAGGAGTTGCTCATATTCTACAATGGCCACTAATGAGGATAGAAGGTAGGAGTGAATACACTCCTGCAGAAGGTAACAGATGAACTATCCACCATTTAATGTGATATTTAAGTCTTTTAAAGAGTGCAAAATCCTGTACCGATCCTCTAAACAAATGTGAACTTTCACCCATCACTACACGTGCCAATTTTCCTTGCATAAAATTGTAACAGAAAAGTATAAAATAAACCCTGCTAGCATTTCTTACTTATCATTCAAATTCCCAAGTGACATATCTCTGTACATGTGACCTCTAGGTAGCCTCCAAATATTCCCTTACAGAATAACTGTAGTGTTAGAGAATATACATGCTGTATGAAAAGCCTAGGGGAAAAATATCTATCCTTTTATTCCATTCAGTTTGTTTCTGAGAGCATACTATAAATAAGTCATCCATATGTGCCAGTGAAAGCAGAGTATGAGCAAACAGCAAATTGTCATTAGATATGCACTAAAAGTTCAAAGGAAATTTCAAAGGAAAAAAACCCCACTGATAGCTCCTCATGATTTAAACATCAACTAATAGATATTTGTCCTTAATAAGAGGCTTGCAATTGGGTAGCACCAGTTACTCACATTTCCTGAAACCTCCGTTTGTGAGCTTACATCCAGATACTGCCTAGGTAGCAAAGGGCTGGACCCCTCTAAGGAGGTACTGCTGGCCCATAGGTCAGAATGCTGTCCTCTGTCAGCCACAAAGCCATCCTTTAGCCTGGCTAAACTCTAAAAGGAGAACAATTCATGAAACTCATTCAAAAATCTCAGCCAAAATATCACCAGTTTGTCAGCACTAGCACCCTGAATGAAGCATTCCAAACCCTCAATAATAAATCACAGTGACCAATCCTTGAGAAACAGTCCCATAGGAAAGACATCTGCCGGTGAGGGATTTGGGGTTTTATTACCCCCCCGCCCCCCCACCCCAGTTCAAAAAGCCAGGGATGACCAAGTGATTGAATGTAGGCAATTGCTAGTCTCCTTTTATGCTTCACGATCTGTAAATAAGACAAGAATTGTAATTGCTCAGAGGCTGAAGGGCTTGATAGTGGACAATTGGGACAATCCCCAAAAAGCCTCCCTGGAGAATTTCTCATGCTGGGGTGTGCCATCTGATTCAGACAAGCAGGAGCTTCTCAGCTTCATGCTCCCTCGGACTGGCAGCTGACATGGCATGAACAAACCCAATGTTATTTCAGTACCTGAATGAGGTCTTGCTTTTCCTTCTCCCCTGAAGTGATTAACTTCTTGATAGCTTTCATTTCACTTAAAATGGCTTGTGCTTCATCAAGTTTGTATCCTCCTTGAGTATCTGACATTTTCATATCAATTCTGCACAGAAATTTACAAAATGAAAGACAATTAGTTAAAAAGAATTCAAAGTTGAACATATATTTCATAGCTGAAGATGCATATAAAACTTTCCACATCCATTTCCAAATGAGGCATATTCTTAAATTAAATAAGGACTATTCTCACCCATAGTAAGAATGAGCGAGTCAATAAATGATCTGGACCCTTTCCCTTTTTAAAGGGCACATTTGCATATAATAATGTAATGGTACCTTAAAAATACTACTATTCTGAAGCTAGCCAAAAAGTGCTATTTTAATGCCATCTCTGGTTCTTTAAATGTCTACAGTGAAAGACAAATGCATTTGAATAAAATTCTGACAGTTGTCGTCATTAAACATTTAAGGCAAATTAAAGTATAGCAGACTTGCCCCAGGGTAAAAAAAAAAATAAAAAAAAAAATCAGAATTTGTGGAGGATTAATTTTTTCCATCATATGTCTGAACTGTTAGTAGAACAAACATCTAGAACACATCTATTCTTTCAGAAAGAGAACATATAGCTTGATATTGTAAATACTACCACCTGTTTTCTTACTATCCTAGGTTGCCCTACCATTCACAAATTTAGTAAATATTTGCAAGATTAGGCCATAATGTCATGGACCAGAAACCGTTTGCCTTGGCTTCAAACCTGAAGACAAAGCTTTAGGAATAGTCTCTTCAGACATCTTGCCATGCTACTCCCCAAGTGGAGCAGTGTCAGTATCAGGTTAAAACTGAATTCAAAATGATGCCAGGTAGCATGAGCTAAAGTGGAAATCTGAAATTTATGCTCAGATGTCTCTGGCATTTGCAAAAGTAGGTACCTCTGTGAAACACAAATCTTTGTCTTCTCCTTAGCAGGGCCCTAGGACAAATTTTTATCACTTGATAGTTAAGGCAAGTTTCCACTGCCTTCCCTTAAAAAGGTGCAATTATACAGCAGGATTTGTAAGCTTGTCACAGGTGTATTTTATGTTAAACTGAAATTAACACCCCCCCCCGCACAACCAAATCTAATTCCATGAAGTTGTTCTACTTCTGCCTTCTGTAGGTCACTAAACAAGAAGGTAGATTAATCGTTCTACTTCACTTTTTCCACGATAAAGATCTTCCTTCACTCCACAGAACAATATCATTCTCTTCCTCAACTCAGGAAGTATGCATATTGGTGCGTGTATTGTCTTTTAAATAAATTATTTGGTCCAATTCAAAATCACTCTCTTGAGAAGTCAGTACACTGCAAGAACCCTGACAGTTTCATTAGTTATCACATCAGGTAGCATCTGGGACCTTTTTATTTTTTTATTTTTTAAAGGCATTCCTCAATGCTCCTAAAACAATGACTCCTAGAATTAAGGCAATGGGCCATATCATGCCATGAGCATTAACTAATATGGGATGCAAGAGAGAGTTCTATTTACCAAAATATATAAATATGGCCCTCTCATGTTTTCTTCAGAATTAAGTCAGCTTGTGCACATCTGCAGCAAAAGTAAGCGGTCCCAAGCACTATACTTACTTCTTTAGTGTTTGGAAGCCATGCTCTTTGTACTGTAGTTCCTGTTTCATGTGAGCTACCTCTCTCTTAAGTTTATTAACCTATAATAAATAGGAGAGCAAAGTGTTATATTTTCAGACTGATATTTCACCTTAATATTTTAGATATATCATTCTTCAGACAATCAGAAAATGTTTAAGCAGGATGGACATTTCACTGGAATTGCCTAAAAAATAATTTAGTTCAAAGATAATGTACAGCCCTAACTCCTACTTTATAAAGACAGCATTATAATATTGTTCTCCCTGGGGAAACATTCATCAAATGCCAGATGTCACATGATTTGATGATGTGCTTAAAAGATATGAAATGTTTAACCTCTAAAATAAAAATCTGACAAATAAAGATTAAAAGGAGATAGGGAGGAACACAATAGATATAATGCATCAACAATTTTAAAAGTTGTTAAATATTGGAATAGCTGTTCAGTTGCGATAATATATCCCATCCACTTCAAAGATCCTATTAAAAGACTCTGCTGTACAGCTAACAGAGAACTGTGAACACTGTGTACAGCTAACAGTGAATTGTGAATACTTGAATACTGTGTACAGCTAACAGTGATACCATGAATTGTGAACACATGGACTCTGTAGTTTACCGACTTACATTTTCTAGAGGCCCAACCCACTTACATTACTGTTGCTCATACTTCTTCCCAATCTAAAATCTTCAAGAAAGCAATCTAAAATGCACTGAAGACAAAATAGCTACTGGTTTCTGGAGGCAATCAGCAATTTAGAATTGCAATACAGTCACCATGTAATTAAATACTGTACAATATCTGTAGAAAAATATGTACTACCAGCCTTAAGACAAGCTCAAAGTCTGTTTTAAAAAGTGTTCCATAGCTGAACTTTTGGACACAGACTTCAGAGGGTTCTGATACTTTATCTTCTAGATTAAGGTTGGCAGCATTAGCTGTCAGCTGCTTCACCATCTCTTTTAATACTTATTGTGAGGTGTGGAAGTTTCTTAAGATTGCTAGCAGAAAGCAAAGGTCCTTTTATACTTCTTACCCTGGATTTTGTAGTAGCAATTTCAGCTTTAAGAATCTCCGGGTCATATTTAGAACTAGACGATGAGCCAGAGATCACTGGAATGAAGAGAGTATGTTAAATTAAGAAACCTAGTCCATGGCACAGTGAACTTTACAATACTTCGTACAAACCCAAAAAGATTTATCTGAGCACCAGTACATCTTCCCTGAGACAAACTGGCTTTCAGCTCTCTTCCATACTTAATTCTTTAACCGTCTTCCCATCCCCAAAGTGAAACACAAGGTCCTCTCTCCCATCACTCCGCACTGCTACCTGCGTACCTCTCCACCCCCAACCCAAGGCCCACACAAGAGCAGACGGCCACATGTTCAAGAGGGTGATAGCACACGAGAGAAGGCTAGAGACGCAGGACTTGCTCCATTTGCAAGTCCTGACCTGGCCCCAGCTCCTTGCTATCACACTCCTTCATTCTTCCTTGAAACAACTCACAAATGCTAGATCCAAGCCTAGTTCTTCATGTCCTGCAATACTAAATCCATTAAAAAAAATCACCATGTGCAGGGAGACATGCATATAGTTTTTATTTTAAGATTTTTTTTTCATATAAACTAACAAACCATTAAAGGTAAAACAATATATCAGAAAATCTGAAGAACACAACACAGGTCAGGACCCTGGGGCCATGACCAGCTATAGAACGCCACACTAAGGATTAGACTGATGCTTCATGAAGTGCAGAATCCTATCTTTATGAGGGTCAACCACTCCAGATGGCAAAAAGCTACCAGCTGAGCAATACTATAAGGGGAGACTGCAGGCATGGATATTAATTTTGTCATCCTCAGCTTACACCCTGAAGCTTGGAATTGTGCTTTTTGTTAATTATAAATATTGGCATGATGATATCAGAACCTTCCATCATGAGCACACTATTCACAAGCCCTTAATAATGTAGACACAAATGGACAGGATTCAAAGAAGGGAAAATTCTCAAGAAAAGATTGAGGCATTCTGCTACTCTAACTTAAAATGAGAGAAAAGATGGAATGTTATACAAATTAGTTAATAGTATACGGAATGTAAATCTGTACTTCTATTCATCCTCTCAATGCAAGAGGCAGGGCCGTCCCGGGGCGGGGGCAAACTGGGGCAAGTGCCGGGCCCCACGCTTTGGGGGGCCCTGCGGAGCCGGGCGGAGTGGCTGTGGCAATTCCATGCTACCAGTGGCTCACATCAAGCTGCTTGGCACTCCACCCTCCCCCCACTGCCGAATCCAACACGTCCAGCTGCTTGGCACTCTGTACCCCCCCGCATCCCCCTCAGTTTCACTGTGTCCAGGGGCAGGGCAAGAGGACATCCCAATGAAATTAAAAGCCAATAGGTAGTTTTAAAAATAATTTAAAATTAGCCTGACACACTGCCACAAGATATAAGTGAGGAAAAGTATTCAGCAGTATTCAGAAGGGACTGGTTATTTATATATGGTTAATGTCATTAAAAATTTGCAACAAAATAAAATAAAAAATAAAACAAAAGTTGACTTTTTCAGGGTATTTGTCAACCTCTAACTGATAAGAATTAGGGAAAATATTTAGCTTCTGCTGGATTTTTTGCCTCATCTCTTGAAGCAGTTGGTCTTGACCACTACCAGAGATGCAATTCTGAAATAAGTGGACCATTGGTATGGTTCTGTCTCACAATCATGTTCTTAAATTGCACAGATAAGTCAGAGAGCAGCAGTAAGTCAGCAAAACTAGGAAAAGAACCTGAAATTAAACTTGGATTTACTCCCATGTCATTTATAAAACAAATTATCTGCTTGCAGTATACTCTGGATACCATCTTACCTGCCCTCGCTGGCCTTTCTGTCTTTAAAGCATTTCCCATTTGAAGCACTCCCTTTGCAAAGTACAGCAGTAACTTTACACGAACCCTCCTATATCATGGTCTATTAAATCAATAAACTGGGGAGACATTGGCTTCTGGGATATGCAAGTGATCAGCATAAGGTCTAGCAACATGTCAATTAAAGTGGCTTTATTCTGTGGACAAGATCTCCAGCCTGATCTGGTGTGCCTGCCAGAGTATAACGGGATGCAAAGTGAACAATATTAAAACTGTTTATATACCATTTCTCTGCTTTCCTGAAACCCAGGGCTGCTGAGGAATGGTTTGGCTCTGGCATCCATAGTAGGTACCAGCAACAGCTCCTAAAGAATCTCCACCTCTACACTAGGGCTGTGTAAAGCTTCAGTCCCTAATTCTATTTGGAGGAGATTCAGACCAATTTGGTGGCCAAATCTCTGAATCCAAATCAAATCAGAGGGTCCTTTAATCTCTCCAAATTGAATTGGAACCCTCCGAATTGATTTGGAAAGATTCGGAGATTTCGGCATAGAGACAGATTTAAACGTTTTTTCAACAAACCTTTAGGTAGCAGGGGCTCGTGAGTGCTGTGATGCTGGGACGCATGGAGCATCCCATAGAAGCCTGAGGGGCTCCCCAGTGCACTCAGCAGCAGACCTGGAAGTGGACCAGAAGCACTTCCAGTCCACTTCTGGGTCCACCCGGCTCAGTGACTAGTGCCTCCTGGGTCTGGGGGACTGCCGAGGTAGGGAGGCACAGGGGAGGGGTCCCAGCATGCTCCCCAGCAGACCCAGAAGTGGACCAGAACTACTTCTGGTCCACTTCCGGGTCCACCGCCAAGCACGTGGCTGGCCCCACTGTACTTCTGTGGGACGTTCTATGTGCCCCAGCATCGCAGTGTTCACAAGCTCCACCTGCTACTTCAAGGTATGTAGAAAAAACTTTTAAAGCTGTGTCTGAATCTAAATCACTGATTCTCTGAATCAGCATTGAATCTTCAGATTTGGATTCAGCTGAATCGAATCAGGGACACTGATCCAAATCAACAAATCAAATCACTGTCTCTGATTCAGGCAGAATCTGAATTGAATAGGGACTGCTTTGCACACCCCAACTGTACACCCTGCTACCAGCCATGTTGAGGGAGGAACAGAATGTTAGCTGAGTCTGTTCCACACCACCCTAACATGCCCCTATGACAGGGGTGGGCCATTATTTTGGCTGGAGGGTCACATAAGTTTTGGTGAGCTGTCGAGGGCCACACACACGCACACAATCTTGCAAAAGATATATTAACAAATTATAGACAAAAAACCCCAAATCATATACTGCAAATCAAACATCAACAATAACATATTTTATTTATTTAAAAACATTTTTTTTTGCCCTGTTTTATGTTTTTTACATAGTGTACATAGAGGCAGTTGCATAATAACTTGAAAGTCTTGCTCCTGTATTTTGCATGAGGGTGGGGGGAGTGTGCGTGGGTGTGCACATGTATGGGGGGCTACCCACATGTTAGGTCCTGGGAGCAGGCTGGGAGTAGGGGACAAGGGGGAGGGAGGAAGAAAAGGAACAGGGGGGCAGAGGGTGCATGCAGCAGAGCTTCCCTGGACAGTACCTTGCAGGTGTGGTCTTTCCCCCTGCACTCCATTCAGCCTATGGCTTCCTGCATGGCACTCTGCATGAGGCTGCACTCCTGCACAGGCAGTCCACCAGACAGCACTGCCCCAGCCTCAGCCCCAGCCAGTGCCCACAGCTTCCAAGTGGGGCTGCTGCCACAGCCACCCAGGTACTGCTAAGTTCAAGTTCTCTATGCCTCCAGTGGCTCCTCCTCCTCCTGCCCCAGGTAGCAGATAAATGTGGGGAAGCCATGGGGACACGTGCTAGGCATCACATGCCCAGCCAGACAGGGCAGAAGCTGTAGCTGGGTGGTTCCTGCCCCAACACACGGGATTCTAGCTCCAGTTGTAGCTCCCAGTCATCTTCCACTCACACTGCCCACCTGCTGCAATGAGCAGCCACCTATGGGTTGCTGAGTGGATAGAAGGCAGGTGGGAGCTGGAGCCTTATGCACTGTGGCAGGAACTGCCCAGCTGCAGCTTCTGCTCTGCTTGGCTGGGCGCGTGCTGCCCAGCATACATCCCTATGGCCACCACCCTTCCCTATGCTGCCCGGAGTGGCACAGGAGGAGGAGCAGCCGTTGGAGGTGGGAGGAGTCTAGCAGTACCCAGGGGACTGCGGCTGCACCAGAAGCTGCGCATACTGGCCGGGGCCATTGGTGGGTGCAGGTGGAAGCATGGGGTGGGCTGCCCTGGGTGGGACCGGGTAGGGTTCAGCCCCATGTGGATCACTGCAGAAGCAGCCATAGGCTGGATCCAATCAGTTGGCCAGCTGGATCTGGCCCACAGGCTATATTTTACTCACTCCTGCCCTATGGTACATCAAGAGCGGGCAAAAATTACTTCTAAAACTCTTGCCTTTAACTGAAGTCATTACTAGCAACTAGCAGTTGTGCCAATGTACAGGTATGTCAAATGTTTGCCGACTTGAGTGCATTGTCCTGTATTTAAGCTTATCGGCCAATTCTACGAAAGTTCCAGATCTTCATAGCTTACCTTCCTGCTTCCTCTTCACGGTCTCCATTTTGCATTGACTATTTTTTCTGCTTCTCTCTGCATACTCCCTGTTTTTACAGCTGTATTTGTGTTAGGCTTGATTGCAGCAATCCCTGAGCTGCAAGCTAGCTTAGTCTAATAGCAGCAAGGTGCTACTAGATATTTTATGGACCATGTGATCCATAACAGAATTTGAGAGAGAGAGATCTGTTAGACAGCAAAAGAATACTTAGTAGGTTGTCTTGTAAGTTTCCTTGCAAAACTCTTTTCCATTATTACCAAACTGTTAGAAAGCACCAGTAACACATACCTGTCTCTTTGGACCTGGGCATCTCAGACCACCTAATTAGGTCATCAGAAGCCCATTGTTATGTCAAGAGAGCTAGCAAGATACTACCCATAGTGTTATACGCTTGTCTTATTGGAAGCCATCTGTAAGCAGATTAGTTGTTTTTAGAACTGACACGCGAGCAAAACTACGTTTGACAGCAGGCTCTTTTCCTAGTTGTGTTCCAACAGCGGTTTTCACTTAGAGTTGATTTATTCATACTCACAGCTCATCTGAGAACCTAGCTTGTGCTCCCAGACTTCATGGAGTTGCTGATACTCTTGCTGGGCCAATTCAAGTCTTTGCTGTTTCACTTGGTAGATCTCCTTCTGAGCAGCAATTGCTTCTTGGGCCAGGACCAGATAGTCCTTCAGCATATGTTCTTGCTCCCTCCGCCATTGCACACGAGGGTCTTCTATCTGTGTGGTTTCTTTAAGAGAAGACAAAACCTTAATTCAAAGATAGACAGGGATAAGTGGCACCAAAAGAATATGCTTAGTATCATTGCTTAAGTTTCTGTCCACTCCATCTATGTCAAATTTACAATTTAGAAGATAGGCAATTAGCAATCTGTTGATCAGAAATTGAATTGTTTGGATTAAATTACTATATAAATGGTGACAGTAAAAATGAAATGCTTTAGTTTTAGTAACAGATTTTAGTTATATAAACAGTTACCATGGAATAATTTCTATGCTTATTCTTATATATGTTTTAAACTGATGAACAAGTGGAGGACTTTTCTTTGTCAAGTTCCATGGAGGAGGACATGCTGTATTCTAAAAACATGTAGCTTATAAAGCAAAACAATTCAATTGCCTCACTGTCCAATAATTAAAAAATAAATACTTCAGGTACACCAATATCAGTTTGGCTACCCCTATAAACAACACAATAAAATTGCTGTCAGGTTGGAAGGTCTATGCTACAAAGCAAATAAAACAGAGGGTAGAAAAAAGGACAAATAGGTTCACTAAGATACAAGGAAAGAGAATTAAATGATTTAAAGGATAACATACATAAAATTGGATACATAAAATTAAGTTATGCAATTAGCGCGTAAGATAAATAAATATCTATTTTCCCCGTTAAAAGGAAAGCATTCTTTTTATTTTAAATCAATGCTTTAGAGGATGGAGAGAAAATGATGTAGATAATAAAGATCATTTTTAGATAATGAAGCTGACACTATAATTAACAATTTAATTAGTTTGACCTCCATTATTCCAATTCCGCAGACTTCTAGGTTTCTATTTAAAAAGCAAAAAGCCACTTAGTACAAAATATGTAAAAGCTAAAACAATTTCATTGTGGTTTAGTGAGCAAGTGTTTGAAAACAAATTCTCATTTCTCTCTCATTCCTACTGTGTCTCCTCATCTGAAACACAGAAACAAGAGTTTCCATTATTCAGCCAACTTCCAATGCTCTAGGCTGTCTGAACTAATCGCGCCTGAAAGAGGATGCCTAGTTACCACGTAATGAATAATTAATAAAAAGAGGCTGGTTGAAACCATCTGTGGGAATCTAATCTGCATATCTTAAGAGTTTCTTTAAATATTTAGTAAAAACTGTCACGTTGGAGGCTATGAAAAAGTCTCAAATAAATCAGGCATAAGATTATCTTTGGAAGATACTGGATTGAGGGCAGCATGCATATTTTGTTGCAAACCCTATACATAAGTCTAAATGCTTACGGTTTGGGGGGGGGGGGGTTGTTGGTCTGTCTGCCTTTTTTTTTTTTTTTTTTTATCAAGGCACACAAGTTGTTGGCATAACTACCATAGACTGGATCATGCTGGAGAAATGCCTGACCAAAATATTCCACTGATCATGTGGTTTTAACTAACTACTTGTTCTGCATATGTGCGTGGGTTTAAGTAGTTTAAAGGGAATCATACCAATAGGGTACATTTTAAAAGAAATTCTAAGTTTTAAATAAACTTAAGGTTAACACACAAGTTACAGAAATGACTCGGAACAAAAAGCCAAGACACTGCAACAGTGTAGTCTAGTCCCAGATAAGGTTAATATTGCTACCACTAGCAGAGCAAGATTTTAAATTTTGTTGTGGATGTTAAAAATCAAGCCTTGATCTAAAACACTGCTTTAAAAATATAGCTGGCTTCCCCAACTACAGTTTTTCATCAAGACCAGTGTTAATGAGATCATAGTACTGTTCCACCAAGACAGCTGATGAAATGTTCCCAGTAACCTTGCACTAAGTAAACAGAAAACAAGTGTGTCTGGAAACTGCAGCATCATATAGGAAATACGAATTTTGAAGTGCCAGTAGTTGTGCTTTCCCACAAGTGTTAGCACCAAACCATCCTTATTCAGAGTGAATCACTATGTACCTGCTACTTGGAAAAAAAAATCCATTTGCATTGCGTCCAAAGTTAGCTGGACCAAATCCTCTGCAGAAAACTAAAATGAGATGCGTTGAGAATTTCATGTGTGTAATCTGCCTGAGATAATACATCTGGTCAGCGTCAAAAGCCTGAGTCAGCTTTCAGCCTATTTTCCAAGAATACTTAGAAAGAGTTCTTAGAATGCAAAAGAAATATTCACCACTCTTAGTTATCAGTGATAAAGTATGAAGGAAACTTAGAACATAGCCAGCTCTTTAAAGCAGTTACTTTCAAAGACTTGGAACTAACAGTTACCACCTTTAGTGAAGCTGATTTTTATTGCTTTAAATACATGTGAACTCCTGGATAGCAATCGTTCAGATCTAGCTTTACCAAGACCCACCAACCAAGACAGGAACAAAGTAGAATGCAACTATGTTGAAAAAAACAACAACTCCCCCCCGCCCCAAGCCCCCCCCCCCCCCCCAAAAAACTGCATTTTCTGCTTCTACCTGGAAGAGGCAAAGTTTAAAAGAACCTTGAGTGTGATGGATATATTTGGAAACAAAAGACAAAAGCTTATTTTTGCGCAGAAGCTCCAATGCTACTTTTGGGCATGTTCCAGTCTTCAGTTGCCTGCCAAGAGCTTGAAGTTCCAAGTTGCTAAGATCCAAAGCATTTATGTCAGAGGATGCTGTAAGTTTGCAAATTTGCTCTTTTGCCACTCCTACCTTCTCACTGCAATAGGTGGCTGTCTACTTTATTTTCCCTTAAACCCTAGACCAGCTCAGAATATTTATTAAAAATAGGAGTCAGAAGACCTAATTTCATTCTTATTGATGGTTTGAAGTGCTATTTATCATTTCAATTGCTGAATCAATTTCAGTAAGCCATGGATAATTTAGGAAACGTACCTTTAATCACAATCTCTTAAAACTTGCATATTTTCAGATTTCAGTTATACAAAACAAAATGTCCCAATTTTGCATTAGAACCTACGTATCGGTGTCTCTTGCAAACTCACACTTGTGATGTTTCTAACTTGAAAATTATGTTTGAATGAAACGTCATCGAGCATTTTGAAACTTGCAATAGATGGGAAAAAATTTTTAACATGAAAACAAATATACCTTGGCTATATTTAAAAAAAATATATTTTTCCCCATCCTCATTAACATACCTACATTGCTTTTTTAATGTAGCTGCATGTCTTGATCCACAAAAGATCAGTTCTCTATAGCTCAAAGTAACATTACTGCAGTTGCAAGCATTTGAAATGAAGCTAAAATCAGTGAGTTTGTTTTTTCATACGAAAAGATAATACTACCAAGGCCCTCAAAGGACTTTCCTTGAAGTGCCTGACTGAGGCATTCTTATACCCTTTTTATTGATAGGGAAATTGAGGCAAGGGTAAAATAATTTTGCGGTTTGCTTACTGTATGACCCTGAGGAACGGGAAAGTGACAACAAGAGCCCCGATTTGAAATCCCAGAGTTAACGAGACCATTTTCCTTTTTTTTTCCCATTCATTTTCAGTCATGCTCATCCTATAACCACTCCCAACTCTCTCCTTCCACCTCTTCCCTCAGTTGTCTCTCTGAGTTTTGTACTCTCTGTTCACAGGGTGGAATACATGTATACCAAGGCTGTGAGAAATTTTGGCAGCCGTTTCATTTCGGAGGTGTTTTGGTCTGTTTTGGTGACTGAAATATTGAACTCAAAATGAAATGGAAGGCTCCGCACCATCTCCAAAACGAAACCATCCAAAATGTTTTGGATGTTTCAGATGTTTCAGAATGTTTCAGAGGTGGGCTTGTGGGGAAACAGAAACTCAGAAGAGCGAGGGGGGAGATGGGGAAAGGACTGCTCTGATATTGCCATCTGTAGCTAGCCAGTGTCTGTGATCTGTCCCTGAGGTCCCTTCCAATCCCAGTGCTCTGGGGGAGGGAAGGAGAAATAGTATACAAGGGTCTGTGTGAAGCCTTTCTCTGCCTTTTGTGAGCTATCTAGAAGCAACAGCGTGTGAAAGGTACTGGCTGGCTATAGTGACTGGCTTCCTAGTCAGTCTCTTGCTAGTCTCTCTCTTTGGAAAGGATTGGATACACCTTTCCAATATATTAGAGATAGAAGACATAGTAAGCAGATAGAAGAAGATATATTAAAGACCAAGAAGATATAGTAAGCAGATAGAAGATATACTGCACAGAGAAGATATACTGTGCACACATACACACACATATATTAAATACATACAAGCTATATTACACACACACTTTCCAGACCAGCAAACATTATGAAGCATGCTGGAAAGGCAGGTGCCAGATCTTCTGGCAGGGGAGCGAGACGAGCTAGAGGGGGCAGGAGGAGAGCTGTAAGTCTGCCCCTCACCCCAAACTTAGATGCACCCTCTTCTCTAGCAGCCATGAGGCTTCTGCTGCTAGTGGAAGCAAGGAAGTGGGAGCAGTGTCTGCACCTGCCCCACCTCCACTAATAATAATAATAACAATAATAATAATAATAACAATAACCCCTAGTGCCACAAGCACCAGCATGACAATCTCTTCCACCCCAATTTCAGTTCCCAGCGTGAGTCTCCCAGCACCAGCGGAGGAGCTGGATCTGAAACCAGGGGAGCTCAGTGCCATAGTCAGGAAAATTCTGGGGAAGGAGGGGGAATCTGAGTTTGTGCTCCACACACCTCAAAGTGCCCCTAGAGCCAGGTCTCCTTCTCCAGAAGGGACTTCAGAGGAGGTTGAGGTTGTGGAGGCAAGTGGATTAGCTGAGTCAGCTGCTCCTGTTGTTGTGCCTCTGCCTGCTAAGGAGGGAGATAAGGCAGGATCTGCACCCGCACCGCAGAAGTGAGGGGGTAGTGTAGTGTGGGATCATTTTGAAGTGGCAGATGATCCCAAGTATGCTATCTGTCTGCACTGCCAATGCAAGACCAGCAGGGGCAAGGATGAGAAACACATCAGCATCATAGGGATGCTGATGCATAGCAGAAGGCATCACCCACTTACCCGTGCTCCTCCTCAGCCTGCACCAGTGGGAGTGTGCCCAAAGGGAAGCCCCACTCTCACTCCAAAGTCCCCGTCCCCCAGAATCAGAAGCAGGCCACCCTGGGCCAGTGGGGGAGAGGCAGAGGGAAGGCAGGGCACATTCCCAAGGCGAGTGAGACTACCCAGGGCATTGGGGAGATGCTTGCTCTGGATGGCCAACCCTTCTCCTTAGTTGAGCGCCAGGGTTCAGGCAGCTCACGGCACTCATGGCTCCATCATACCATGATCCCACACACACCACCTTCAGCAGGATAGTGTTGCCCTTTCCCTGTATGAGGCATGTGGGGAGTACTTGAGGGAGGAGCTGTGCAAGGGAGGTCCACAGGTGGCCTTGCACTTCACCTCAGACATCTGAAGCAGCCAGGGTGAAGATCATGCCTACATCTCCTTCACAGGACACTGGTGCGATCAGTCAGGCTGTCGGTGGGCTCCCCTTCAAGCAGAAGTGATGGATGAGTCCCACAGGGCAACAGAGATCATGGGGGCCATGAACTGCATGGTGCAGGGGTGGGTCATTGAGCAGGGCAAGTTTATCTGTGGGTTCATGGTCACCGACAATGGGGCCAATATGATCAAGGCGGTCCGTGATGCCAATTTTGTTGGCATCCACGCTGTGTCACACAGGTTCCACTTTAGTGTCAGAGATGCCTTGGAAGGGGACAGGGCTGCCAGGGAGGGCACTATCACAACCAGCCAGCTCATTTCAAAATGCAGGAAGGTGGTGGCACAGCATCAAGGAGCGAAAGATGCTATGGGACAAACAGGTAGAGTTGAACATCCTGCAGCACAAAATTATGCAGGATGTGGAGACTTGGTGGAACTCCACATATCTGATGCTCGAAAGGCTGCTCAAGCAACATAAGGCCATCCATGAGATGGCTTTGCTCGGGGAGATTGGGATCAGCAGCCCCCTTAAAACAGAGTGGGATGCCATCTCTCAGATCTTGGGGGTCTTCAAGCCATTCCTTCTGGCCACCGAGAGCCTCAGTGCTGGAGAGGCCCTCCTTAGCCAGGTGCTTCCCATAGTGAGGGAACTTCAGAACCAAATGGAGAAGTTCCAGAGGATCAATGTTCCTGGTTGGCGCAAGCCGCTGTCATCAGAGGTGGAGGCACTGGTGAAATAGCTGAAGGAGGGCATCAAGAAAGAGCTGGATCCATTGTGGTCCAGTATGTTCCACGTGCTTTTGGCCATGTGTGACCTGAGGGTGAAGGGGAGCATGTGCGCCAGCAAAACCCTGCATCACTGGACAAAGGTGCTGGTGAACAGGGTCAGGGAGGCAGAATGGTAGAGGCAGGTTGATGTGGAACAGGGGGATCCACTGTCCCATGCCAGTACTCCATCCACCAGCCAGTCTCCTCCACCACAGGCACTGCCAATGTGGGCTAAAGGCATGGCTTCCATGTTGGGTTCCAGAGGCACCAGACCCCAGCATCAGGCAGGTGATGCCAAGGCCTTGGTGACTACCTATCTTGCTAAAGACGTGAAGCCACTGCTCTGTGACCCCTCGGCCCACTGGGCAAGCTGCAGCCAGATGTGGCAGGATCTGAACACAGTTGCCCAGGAAGACCTGTCCTGTCTACTGAGCAGTGTTCTGAGTGAGAGGGTGTTCAGCATTGCTGGGGATATTGTGACACCCCGCCACACCTCCTTGGATCCTGGTATGGTGGAGCAGCTGGTGTTCCTCAAGGTGAACCTCGCGTTGCTGGGGTTCCCCAAGCTCCACGTGCAGATGGAGTGAGTGCCACCCTCCTCACTCAATCTGCACCTATCTGCACCTTTTAATTTTTTTTTAAACCATTTAATGCCCCACTCTCAGAGCTGGAGTCAGCACTCACTGCATCACCAGCCAGCAGGGGAAGAACATCTCCCTGCTGAGCTCCTGTGCATCCTGTTCAAGGATGAACTCGGAGGTATGGGCTGGGGCTATGGGGAAGGAGGAGGCCGCAGGTCCTGGGCATGACCTTAAAGCACCCTGCCAGGATTAGAAGGCCTGGTGGGACTGCCAGTGGCATGGCAGCTCCCAAGAAATGCCAGGACCACAAACCTCCCTGGTGAAAGGTGGGTAGGAGGCACCTTATAACCTCCAGCCACCACATGCATGCAGTCCTGGCTAGGGAAAGCCCAGACCTGTAAGATCCTTGGGAGGCCCGAGGCTTGCTGGTTGCAGTGGAGTTGTGAAGCTCCAGGTGAGCTTAGCTGCCAGGGATGCCATTTGCAAGGCATTGGCAGTTTTAGGGGAGGTATGGAGCTGCAGAATGGATGTCACCCCTAAACATCAGGGGCCTAAATGGGCAGCCTCCTGCCTGGGTAACACCTGAATCGGTTTTCCATCAACGCCTGGCAGGTGAAAGAAGGGCAGGCGGTTGGCCCAGAAATAGGTGGGCTGGCTAAGATCTCACCTGCACTGGGAAGACCCCCTGCTCTTCCTCGGTGGAATGAATAGTGAAGAACCCAGAGGCTGGCATGCAATGAAGGCAAGAAAGCCAGTCAGTGAAAGTATCAGTTAAGGTGTCAGGGGGTGAGGGACAGGATGGGAGGGCAGGGGGAGGGGGAAGAAGGATGTAGCAAGGAAAAGTAGAGTAGTTCCTGGGGATTCAGACGTCAGGCAGGTTATAGTGTGTCATAAATCCAATGTCTATGTTGAGTCTGAGTTTCTGTACCTAAGAGGTTGATGAAGTGAACTTCATAGGCTCATCTGTGAAAAGTGGTTTGTAAATTTCTTTTGAGGATCAGACCTCAGAGACTGGAGACAGAGTGGCTTTCTTATGAGAAACTTACCCCCACAGGTAGTTGGGTATTCTTGTCTGTAATAGAGTTCTGGTGTGCATTCATTCTGGTGTGCAGTAGTTGTTTGGTGTCTCCTACATATTTTCCATCAGGGCACTTGGTGCGCTGGATGAGCTATATAATGTTTCTGGAGATGCAGCTGTAAGATCCAGGGGTGGTGACGGTTCTGCTGTGGGGTGTAGTAATTTTGGGGGTACTGGAGTTATGTTGGCAAGTTTTGCATTTCTTGTCATGGCATGGTCTGGATCCATTTGGTGTGTTCTGGGCTGTAGGAAGTTTGCTTCTGGTCATAGGAGACACATGGAGGGGGAATGGGGGCCCCCCTAAGACAGCTAGTGCCCACCCTGAGAGTGAGCGCTTAGGCTGGTAGTGGGGCACGAAGAGTGCTCATGCCCCCCCCTGAAATTGGCTCCACTGGCGGTACATTTCCGCCAGCACGCTTGGTGAACCCCCCACCGGTTGCCAGCTGACTGCTGGGGGACCCCCCCCAATCATGCCCTGCTGGTGCCCCCCCAGACTCAGGAGGCACCAGTCACCCATGCTTCTGGTGATGAGGATAGCGAGGGTCAGTGTTTGTTTGAGTTTATATACCACCTTTCACAGAAGAGCCTATGAACTTCACTGCACCAACCTCCTGGATATAGAAACTCATGGACTCAATATAGACATTGGATTTATGACACACTATAACCTGTCTGACATCTGACTCCCCAGGTACCACTTTTACCTGCCACATCCCCCCCACCCACCAAATCCCCCCAGTCTGTTCCTCACCCCCTGACATCTCAATTTACATTTTCTCTGACTGGCTTTTTTGCCTGCATTGCATGCCCACCTCTGGCTTCTTCGCCATTTCATTCCATCCAGGAAGAGTGCGCACACACACACACACACACGAGTAGATGCTTCTTCAGCCTGATGAAGGGTTTTTAAACCCGAAAGCTTGCTAAGATATATTTCTCCAACTATTCAGTTGATCTAATAAAAGATATCAGAGGTACCCTCGACTGATCCATGCTGGGGCCAGGACCCAAAGTGGGGTCAAAGCGCCAGGGGCCCACCGTGAGGAATGCCCAGAGCAAGAGGCTCGGGGTTCCGACTGGCCTGAAGGCAGGACCAGGGTCTAAGGGGGAGCCAAAGATCCCAGAGAGGAGATCACAGCTGGAGGGGGTGAAGGATGAAATGTGTGAGGCATGGTCCACAGTGTAGGGAAGGTACAGAGCTGCGGAATGGATGTCACCCCAAGACACCTAGATGGGCAGCCTCCTGCCTGGGAAATATCTGAATAAATTTTCCATCAAGCTGTAGCAGGAAAAAGAGGGGTGGCCGGTTGGCCCAGAAACAAGTAGGCAGGGGGAGATCTAACTAGCACCGGGAAGGCCCCCTATTATAGGCTACCATCCCTGCTGGTGTCATCCCGCTGCTCTTTAACACACACACAAAGTTACACATCACAAGTTTTGCCTTTAACAGTTTGAGGTGCAGTTTCACAGAAACCCCTTCACCTATCTCCTTGAAACATGGCAGGCTTCATGACCTCAGAAAGGGGTACCATTCCTGCAATCTTCATCCAAATCAGGCAAGAAATTACAAAGTTAGAGGCATTTTACTGATTCCCCATTATAGCATATGACCGAATCACCAAAACAGCGTCGAAACTCTGAAACAGGTTCGGCTGAATCGAAACGGAACAGCGACCCAAACCACTGAAACGAATCAATGTCCTCCAAAATGGCCGAATCTGAAACCGAAACAAAACATAGCCATTTCACACAGCCCTAATGTATACTGAGGGCCAGGAAGCAGCCATGCTGGCCACATTCTTCCCACTTCCTGCACACATGGGCTGCATTGAGAAGCCTAGTGGGACAAAGGAAGCTGCAGAGAGTTAAGGAGAAGTCCTAGCTGTCTGCTCAGACACTCCATCAATACCCTCCAATAACTGAGAGGAAGGATAGAATGGAGATCCGTGGCCTTGAGCATATGTAACTTTCAGTGGACACAGGATATGCAGGAGAAATTTTAACAAATCATCCATATAAATACAGTTTTCCCTCGCCAACCGCTGGGGTTAGGTTTCTGAAAGTTTCCATTGGCAAAACCATGGCTGGCAAGACAAAAGGCTTATGGGAAAAATGGCAGGTGGCGGGCTGATGTGCAGCCATAGAAAAAATGTGGTTACTCAAAATTGTATACTGTGGTAGCCAAAATGGTATATACAATATTAAGTGTGGATACTCAAAACCATGGCTAGCAATGGAAACCTGTAACCCCTAAAAGTAGGCTATGAAGGATGAAGGACTGATGAAAGGGTGGATAAAAGGCATAAGCATACAGAAATTTTAGTTCTTGTTTTTGACTTGGTCTAATTTGATGCAGAGTATGTTCTAAGCCAGTGGTGCTCAACCTTTTTGGCCAGAGGGCCGGATGGCAGTGCCTAGGTCATCCATAGGCCAGATCCAGATGGTAGGCCCAATCTGGCATATGGTAGCAGTAGTGCCCCATCCAGCTGCACAGAGGGGGACAGAGGGCATCACAGCTTCAACCTGACTCGCGCAGGGGAAAGAGGGCTTGACCCAGCCCCAAGGTGGAAAGATGGCCCAGCCCCAACCCAGCCCCATGGGGGAAAGGAGCTTGGCCCAGCCCTGCAGAGAGTGGGGAAAGGTACTTCAGCCAGCCCCAACCCAACCCTGTGGGCAAAAAGGGGCATGGCCCAGTCCGATCTAGCCAAGGGAGAAGGGCATGACCTGGTTTTATCCATCTGTAGGGGTGGGAGAAAGGGGCGTGACCGTGCCCCCAACCTGCTGTGCAGGGCTCAAGTTTTGGGAATTTGGCAGCTGGGGACAGTGGCCATATTTATTGCCACCA
The DNA here is from genome assembly GCF_030867095.1 of Alligator mississippiensis. Classification (NCBI taxonomy): domain Eukaryota; kingdom Metazoa; phylum Chordata; order Crocodylia; family Alligatoridae; genus Alligator; species Alligator mississippiensis. The sequence goes on from NC_081832.1 coordinate 52,129,614, forward strand.
TTCCCCTTCTACCACATTTCCTGATCCATGGGGAGCCCTTTGACCCGGAGTTTGAGCACCCTTGTGTGACATGTTTGAAGAATGAAGTTTCCCTTTTGCTAATGTACCAAGAATATTCCAGGTACAGTAAAAGCTCTGTTAACTGGCATCCATGGGGAGTGGGGGGTGCTGGTTAATCAAATATGCCGGTTATCTGAGCGGTTTTTTTTCAAGAAAGAAACTAAGCCTTCATTTTAATATAACATTATTATAACTTTTAATATAACATTTTAACTATTTTAACTTTAAATATTTTAACTACAATATAAGGAATAATAAAGTAAATAGTATAGCAAGATGGTGTCTCTGATAGGTGCTGGTTAATAGAGAATTCCGGGTGGTAAAGTGCCGGATAACACAGCTTTTACCATACTCACTTCAATTCAATTACATTTACTTCACCTGAAAATGTATGTTAGAAGCGTCTTTCATCTCATTTTATTTTACTAAGCACTGGCTTTGGATTTAAATTTTGGGTATGAATAGGCATTAGTTTCTAATGCTAGAAATTTCTGGGGAGTTTGCAGCACTAGAATCTTTCCGGGAGAAGGAGCATAGAGGCTTTCCAACCTGCACCTTCCCCCTCTCCCTTCCTCCCCACAATTTGCCCAGTTTGGGGTGATCCTCACTAATTTCAATAAAGGTTTGCCTTGATGAAACAGACTGAAGGTCTGGGGGCCTAATTAGAGCTACAGATAGCATTACTTATTCAAGAATTATGGAACAAGTATTCCTGACAATTTTCACTGAATAAGATGGCCACCACTGGTTTTCTTTTCTTTATGTTAATAATTAAAAGGCAATGGCTGCTTTATATTAACCCAAGGTAGATTATTTCACAAGAGCCTCACCTGCTTAAAGCAATTCAAGTCAGTTAAAACTACCACACCATTTATTAGTCATTGCTAACATCTTAAACAACATTTTAGTTAACAAGAATTGCTGTGGTGCGTGTTTCTGTGAAGTCAGAGCTATGAAACAGCCAGCCAAAGACGATTTGTATTCTTTCGAGAAATCTGCTGGGAAACCCAACAGAGCAACTCTTCTAGAAGCTTAGTGACGGAATTGCTTTCAGTACCTCTGCCTTTAATATCCTCATCTAAATTACATCTTCAAGCTTCTGTTAGCTGGGGCACTTGCATGAGTCAAAACAAGTTAGCTTATTCCTCAGAGCATGGGAGACTGGGCCATATGTGCCACCATATTCACACTGGCCCCCACAGAACTAGCATATTCTTAATTTATCCAAGTTTGTGGATGACACATTATTCAGGAGAGTGAAAAATCAAAGCTGGCTGTGAAGAACTGCAGAAAGATCTCAAAACTGGGTGAAGAGACAACAAATCAGCAAATGAAGTTCCATGTTGATAAGTGCAGTGGTGCATGTGGGATAGAATAACCCAAAATATGCATACACAATGATGGACTCTATATTAGCTGTTACTACTCAAGAAAGATCTTGAAGTTGCTTTCAGCAAACTATCCAAAACATCAGCTCCATGTTTGGCAGCGGTCAAAAAGACAAAAAAGCGATTAGGAGTTAAGGGGATTGAAAGGAAAAACAGAAAATCTTGTGACGCCAGTGTATAAATTCATGGTTCTTCCACACCTTAAATCACAGGTAACAAATTAATTAGGATGCACCAGTCAGGTGAGGGGCAAAGGGTGAGCCACATCAAACCCATAGACCAGCCCCACATACTGGAGCCAGTACAAGGAGTTGATCTGGCATGAATACCGGATGCAGTGTACGCTCCAGATTAGCCCTGTGTGCATGCGAGCAGAGCCAGCAAAGGGCCTACTTGCTGGTTCCAGTACAAGGGGCCAGTCTGTGGGCCCAGTTCAGACCAATCCCAGAGCCAGTATGCAGGGCTAGTCTGGCAGGGTACCACATAGAGCCAGCACACCCTGGATCAGCCCCCTCTACCTTGAATGTGCCTGCTACAGCCCCGTACATTGCATGAAGCACATGTTGACTCCAGTCATGTAAAATTAAGTTTGGAAGGTTAAGAGGTCATCTAGTTCAGTGGTTCTCAACCTTTTTCATACTGGGATCCATTTGCAAAGATTGATGGCTTGTCCTGAGCCAAACGGCCCTGGCCCTGCCAGTGCCCAACCGACATTGCCCCATCCCCCCTGCCCTGCTACTGCCTTGACCCAGCTACCCAGCCTTCTTCCCCCAGTCCTGGCAGGTACCCCCCGCACACACACATACCATCCCCCCATCCCCCACTCCAGCAGTCCCCAAGCTCTGGCCCTCCAACCCCCACTCTCCATACATTTACCTTCATCTGGCTGCTGGGGCTGTTCCCATGACCCTACCTGGCTGCATGCTGGCCACACCCCAACGAGCCCCTTGCAGGTTGGAACACTGTCAGCCTTCATGGGGAAACCCATGCTTTCATGTGTTTTTCTGGCACTTGCTTGCATGTCCTTGAAATATTCTTGCAACCCACTTTTGGGTCACGACCCACGGGTTAAGGCATGCTGATCTAGTCCAACCCCCTGCTCAAATCAGAACTGTCCCCAATTATGTCATCCCAGCTAAGGCTTTGTCTAGCCGAGTCTTAAAAATCTCCGAGGATGGAAAGTCTACAACCTCTCTGGGTAACCTGTTCCAGTGCTTTACTACCCGCCTCCTGAGAAAGTTTTTTCTACTATCTAACCTACACTTCCCTTGCTGCAACTTGAAACCATTGCTCCTTGTTCTGTCATCTGCCACCACTGAAAACAGCCTAGCTCCATCCTCTTCGTAAATCACCCTTCAGGTAGTTGAAGGCTGCTATTAAATCTCCTCTCAGTCTTCTCTTCTCTAGACTAAATAAGCCCAGCTCCCTCAGCCTCTCCTCATAAATCATGTGTCCCAGTCCAGGGCTTACCCTGCATGCAGCACACAGGGCTGGCACAGAGTGCATGCTGCATGCAGTGCTGATTCTGAACCAGCCCTGTGCACTGTATATGGGGACAGTCAGTGGGCCCAATCTGGACCAGCCCCAGAGCCAGTATGCAAGGCCAGTCTGGCATGGGTATTACATGTAGCATGTTAACCTGGACTGGCCCTGTCCTGCATGCAGCACTCACGGCATTGGCTCCAGTCCCACATGCTTCATGCCAAATCAACACCACGGATCACATGCAGTATGTGGGGCTGGGATCAGCATAGATTCATAGATGTTAGGGTCGGAAGGGACCTCAATAGATCATCGAGTCAGACCCCCTGCATAGGCAGGAAAGAGTACTGGGTCTAGATGACCCCAGCTAGATGCCTATCTAACCTCCTCTTGAAGACCCCCAGGGTAGGGGAGAGCACCACCTCCCTTGGGAGCCCATTGCAGACCTTGGCCACTCGAACTGTGAAGAAGTTCTTCCTAATGTCCAATCTAAATCTGCTCTCTGCTAGCTTGTGGCCATTATTTCTTGTAACCCCTGGGGGCGCTTTGGTGAATAAATCCTCACCAATTCCCTTCTGTGACCCTGTGATGAACTTAAAGGCAGCCACAAGGTCGCCTCTCAACCTTCTCTTGCGGAGGCTGAAAAGGTCCAGGTTCTCTAGTCTCTCCTCGTAGGGCTTGGTCTGTAAGCCCTTAACCATACGAGTGGCCCTTCTCTGGACTCTCTCCAGGTTATCCGCATCCCATGGGCTTCAGGGTTAGTTCAAGACCTGCAGGCCATATTGTAGGACTCCACAGACCAGATGTGGTCCATGGGCTGGATATATGACACCCTTGTCTCAAATCATGCCTGCAGCTCTGGTCTCCTCCAGTTCCAAAAGCATATAATAAGACTAGAAAAAGGTACACAGAAGGGCCCAGAGGATGATCAGGGACATCTGAACAAGGAGAGACTAAATTGGACTTTTTCAGCTTAGAGAAAAGATGACTGAATAGATGTCTATAAAATTATGAATGATGTGAACAAGGAAAAGAGGTTTACTAACTTTCACAGTACCAGACTGGCATTTAAAAAATTAAGTGTAAAAATTGCAAAAAAAAAGTTCACTCACACCAGGTATAATTAACTTATGAAACTCGTTGCCACAAGGTGCTATAGGAGCTGATTAAATAATCAGGTTCAAAAGAGGATTAGACAAATTAATGCAGGACAGGTCTATCAGTGGGTATTAAAATTATAGCTACAGGTGCAAGCTACAAATTAGGACTTCCTAAGCCTGTACGTCTTGGAAGCTGTAAAGGAAGAAGGGTAAAGGAACAATCTGTCTGTACAGGTCCTGCATAAGTAGTCTTCCCCTTAGCATCTGCCCTGAGCCACTGTGACAGACAATATTGGGCTAGATCAGGGGTTGTCAACCAGGGGTACGCGTACCCCTGGGTGTCCTTGGGACGGCCCCAGGGGCTTTGCATGGCAGCATGGGGAAGTGGCATGCGGTGGCAGCATGGAGTGGTGAACGGCTGCATGCGAGCTCCCTGCCACCGCCATTCACCACTCCATGTCGCTGCCAGCACATCGTTTCCCCGTCCCCTGCCACCACCATTCACCACTCCGTGCTGCCACCTCCGCATGCTGCCAGTTTCGCATCTGGTCAGCTGTCAGCACTGCCATCTCTCCCTCATCTGGAAGGGGGTACACTCCTTAAAGAAGGTTGAAAACCTCTGGACTAGATGGCTCTGTAGTCTCAACCAATATGGCATCTCTTCTGCTCTTGCATAGCTCCAAACAGTCTTGTCACTCAGGCCCAACTCAGAGTTCTGCTCTGCCATTCTTCCTGTAGGATCTTGGGCAAGGCTCCGGCCTCCAAGCAACTCAGTGTCCTCAACTGTTAAGTAGCAATCCCTAGATTCACAGAAATGTCACTGGCATGAGCTCATTCCTTGTGGGGCATTCAGATAATGTGATGGTGGCACCATATATGACTGCTTTCAGAAGAGGGGACATGCCCTTGATCCTTGCACTGAGTGGTTTTGGTGTAGCTGAAGTATTTGATAGAAATAAAAAATAGCTATATTTGCTTGAGTTTTAATAGGGATGTAAAAATTGCTTTAAAAATTAACTGTTTAACCTCCTCTAATTATACTGGTTAAATGGTTAACCAATAACACAGCAGCTCAGATATAGCTGTTGCTGGGAGATGTTCCCTGGGCCCTTGGGGGTGAGGGGAGGGGTGAAGCCCAATGCTGGGAGGGAAGGAGCACCTGTGAAGGGGAAGCTAATTGCTTAACTGACAAGTCATTAGGCTGCCCACTGTTTTCTTCTTTAACCTGATAGGCCAGGAGTGGGCAATTATTTGGACTGGAGGGCCACTTAGTAGGGCTGTGTGAAACAGCACCGTTTCATTTCGACTTCTGCAACCTGGTGGTTCCCCTCTCTTTTAGAGTAATCTTTTTATGCTATTCGTAAAGACTTAAATATGAAAGGAACCAAGCCTGATTTTGCTCTGAATTTTTGGACGGTGCCTGGACTAGTCTTCTCTAAATGCAGTTTACCAAGTCACTAGTGATTTCCTAGAGGGGGTTTTGCAGCAGCCTCTCCTGCACTACCTCATTATCAGGGTGAAGGTAGGGTATGGTTAATTGATCGAGCTGCAGCTACTTACAGCAAGGGGGTGTGGACATGCTACAGAGAAGCCAATATACAGTAAGCCTGTCTGTTGACTCTTACCCCAAAGTGAAAGCTAAATCAGGGTAGCAGTCCCATCTAATTTAGCTTTCATTCAGGGCAGGGTCAGAGTGGATTAATCAGCATATATTGGGTGCTCTGCAAATATGCAGAGAAATGCTACAGAAGTTCTTAACTCTAATTTCCTTCAGCTGTCTTTCTGATGCCAGGCACTTGGCCATACAGCACCTTTTATCTTGTAAGATCACTTGAGGACAAAGAATAGTTCCATCTCAGAGATGTACACTGGTGTACCTAACATCAAAACTGAGAACTACATTTTTAAACAGCTATCCTGACTGAGGTCTTTAGGAGCTGCTGTCATACAAGCCTCATCATTTTTTAAACAAATGCACTGAAATCCCATATCACATCAGCAGCAGGATACAGAGCTGCAAATAATAATCTGTCACCATTTCCATTGTAATGGTGCTGCTCAGAACATGTATGCATAATAAAACAACAGCACCCTGCTAAGATCAAGCCTAGTTACATCCTATAATACAAAAGACAATTAGAAGACTGGAAAATGACTTGTCCTTATAACTTATTACCATGCTCTAAATAAAGAAGCTGTCTTCTAGCAAATGAAGCATCCTTTTATTTTGTAAGAGCTGTACCTTCCAGGACAATGAATCAAGCATAGCTCTACACAAACACGCACAGCAACTTCTGCAAAGCTACTGTACTTTTGGATGGATTTCAAAGTTCTTGGTAATGCATAATACTGTGCCAGGGGCCCAAGGCAAAGTGGACATGTACCAGCTTAAGGCCAAATCGTATTTCACCTTAACATTTTTAAGCGTCATTTCTGCAGTTCCACCCTTTTTTGCACTTCTACCCTGTGTGGGAATACAGTTAGTCATGTATGCACATATCTGCTGGAAGAAATACAGAGGAGGAGAATAACCCTCATAACTAGGGGTGCACCGATAGAGATTATTTGGGCCGATACTGATGGTTGATTTTTAAGGAGCCATATCAGCCGATCCGATTCCGATACGCAGCTGGGCAGTGTGGAGACCAGCGTCAGGCTGGTAAGTCTGGTGTGGGTGAAGGGAAGGGGCATGGGGGCGCAGATTGAGGCCCCCACAGTGAGGGAGGGAGTGGGGATCGGGCTGGGCCAGGCACTACTCAGCCAGGGTGGGGAGGGGCACAAGATGGAGCCATAAGCAGCTCGTCCGGCAGGTGCAGGGGTAGGGAGGCAGCTCCCACCCTGCATGCACCCTGGGAGGGCATGAGGGGGGCATGTGCCTCTGGATCTGCACGCAGAGTGGGGCGGGCTGCTGCTGTGGGCTGGGACTGTGCTGGGCTCTTCCCAGTGTGGGGCTGGGCCAAGCTGCACTTGGAGTAGGCAGTGGCAGTGCTGGCAGGAGGGCTGCAGCCACCCCAAAATTCGCTGAAGCCCCCATTTAACCCCACTCCCAGCACTGCTGCTGCCCACCCCGGAGTGCAGAACAGTCCGACCCAGCCCGCAGCAGTAGCCCACCCCACCCTGCACACAGATCCGGGGTCACATTCACCCCCTGCCCTCCCACAGTGCATGCAGCAGCAGGAGCCGCTCCCCCAGACAAGCTGCTCATGACTCCGTCCCATGCCCCACCCCACCCAAGCAGTGCCTGCCCCCAGCCCCACTTGCCCAGGGAGCAAGAGACCTAGGTCTCTACCTCCCAATTCCCAGTGAAATGCTGTAGTCATGAGGCCACAGATCAGGCATTTCCTGAAGCCCCCCAATGGCTGCTTCTTAAAGCTAGCCCACTGAGCAGTCAAGAAGAGAGGGTATGTGGAGCCAGAAGAAAGAGACAAGCCAGAGCAGGGGATGGTTCAGTGAGGCAGATGCTGCCCTTTGCTTTAGCCTTTGTTTCTGTTCTGCTGAGGCAGGGCCATCTCAATGCTGTTGATCCATTTCATCCAATGAATGAAAGGCACAGAAGAGAGGCGGGGCCAGAATGTTAGACCCCCTTCTTCCTTCTCCATTAAACAACTGCTAGTCATGGTATTTTCTGTGACTGGTAAAAATGGAAGCAGAGAGGAAACAGCTGTGCAAGTCCAAATAGGGTCCACCCTCTGCATAAGTAGCAAAAACTACACTTGCATGGCTATAAGGTGCCACTTCTGTGCAGAGGTGCAATAGGATTCATCTGTAAGTGTCCCAAAACAGAAAAGCAGAATACCTGAAAGCTTACTAGTATCGCTTCTCTTAAAAACGTGTACCGTTTATTATACACCAAACCAACCCCGGAGGTTTTGTGCCTCCAGGACAGATAAAAGGCTGTATAAAGCAAACTCCTTTGCCACACACTTAGGGAATTTCTAGAATCATTTAGAAACCATGCATTACATTTAGTCCCAGGCACAGACCATCCCAAGGCCTCTACCCCATTTAAGTGCTCCACCCTGGTGCTCTCTGCACATGGGCAGAATTCACCAGTGTCTGATCTCCAGTCACCAGGATTCAAACCCACGTTTGGCAGAAACCCCGAACCTTTAGGAGCGTAGTCTTTTCCAGCTTGTAAGTGGCTGCCCTTTCCTAGGAAACAGAGGGAGATTCACCATGTCTTTTTTATAGGATGCAAGCATCTCCCACAGAGAATTTGGTCTGTTTCAAAGGTGACTTGCAATAGAGTCAAGGGGCAGAGAATGGCTTATCAGTGATGCTGTTTAGCTACTGGGTCTGTTATACCCAACACTCTATAGTAATGTGCACAGAACAACTCAATCAAGCAAGTAAACAGAAGATATCACTTACTGGTGTTATGGTCTATGTAATAAACTCCAACTTGAGGATCATAAGCTTCTTCCCATCCTAATGGCAGCTCATCACTAATACAGTCAGCAAAGGTTAGTGGCTTAGTATACCTGAAAAACAAAATAAATTGTTTTAAATGCTACATTTCCAGCAAAGTGATTTGAAAAAAATACCAATAACTTTTCTTAAAGGAAGTCAGTAGGTAAATGATGAAACCCTATATTTTGATGCGTGCCATTTTTTTTTAGCGAGGACCTACAAACAGTCCCTCTCTTTAGTCTAAAATAGCAGGACGATGTAGTCACTTTGCCAGAATTCCCAGACCTCATCTGCCTCAGCCAGTTGTCATTCAAAAGGAGAATATAGAATTATTTCTGGCAATATTCTTAACTGAAAGAACAAAATTGTTTGCAAGCAAGTCCTATATAAGAATATGCAGACAAACAGGAGCAAGAAGTGAAATACATTTACACAGTCTGAATGGTGAAAGGTACACAAATCAATAACAAGGGAGACAAGGCTGGGGGACCACTTTTCAAGCAATGACAATTGTTTGTATAACAATACAGCCAGTTTTATTGACGTTAAACTAGATTTGTTTTTCGGTGTTATAAAAATCTATAATGCAACCACCTGAAAGGTGAAATACTTTAAAAGTACTGTGCTGACTATTAAGACTCTAAGGTCAAGAAATTGGCTTTATAGAGTGATTACTCAAAAGATATTGAGTACTGTCAGAGTCCCTTCTGCCAATTTTAGTCACTGAAGTAATTTGTACCATTTTTCAGCCCTAGAGGGAACTGGATTCTGTTCTAGTTTATACATTAACAAACCCATTAACAAAAGACCCAGTAAAGAGCCTTACAGATGCACGGTTGAGTCTGTAAAGTTGGAAGTTAGGTAACATATTTTCCTAAATAACTCAGCAAACTAAATCTGGAATCACTGAATAACGTATGAGAAAAAATACCCTTACTACCACCATCACACATTCCTTAGTCACTTTTTAAAGTGGAAGAGCATGGGAGGTTGGGGGGGTGGGAGGGGAGGGTATTTTTTTCTATGTGCCTGGAAAGTTCATAGGTTAAACCCAAAGTTAAATTAGGACTTATTTTTTTGTCTTTGTCAAACCTAACAATATAGTATGCTGCTATTTAGGCACTGCATACCTTCTGCATCCAAGGTACTCTTCCTCCATAAAAAGCTATGAAAACCAATAAGAACATCTCCAAGCCTAACTTAAAATGGTGCAGCCAGACATAACTGAACCATTCCCAAACGTTACTGATGGGAACTAGTACACAGTTGTTTGAAGTGCTGAAGCTCTAACACCAAGGGATTGGGAGTAAACTCCTAGCCCAGCATGCCTCACAGGGGGTGAGTGACCTGTGGGTGGGAGTTTTTTCACTTGCATGTTTTCCCTTGTCTTCTAAACATGTGTTCAATAAACTTAAATAGCCAGCTTATGACCGAAGTCTGCCATGTGCTCACGTGACCTGGGGCAGGGAGATGCTTGGATCCATGTTTTTTGCCTCCCAAGGGCTGGGGGACATGATGAGGGACTGCAGAGAGGCAGGGAATGAGGACACAGATGGTTGTTAGAAACATGGCATTTATTGAAAAAGAAAGTGCAAGGGAGCTCACTGACAGTGCCAACAAAAGGGGAAGAAGGGAGCAGTAGAGTTATGGATGCCACCACCACCAGTTCCATATTGTAGGGGATATTCCAGGCACTTTTAAACTAGTTTAAAAACAGACTTAAATGTCTGTCCACTTCAGTTTTAAACTTCATTTAAACCACTTATTTGTGTCCATGCACCATGCTACATTTTAACCTCCCTGTCTCTGTTGCTTATAAGCAGTGTTCGAGTCAGTCTCCAGTCCTTATTTAAAGTAAAATAGAGGAGAAAGAGAAACATACAAACTTCAACATATAAACATAGATTTCAGCAACATCAAATGCAAAGGATGAAGTGGCCCTGAGAGACATTAAAACAAAATCAAAGAAACAACCCGCCCTCCCCCCTTTTTCACATCTAGTTGGGTGAGAAACTTTTCTTATCCCACTAAACTTCCTGTTTCATGGAACAAGACCTATCAAAGTCAAAAAACCTGTGTGTGCACATGTTCACTCCAGGAGTCAACAGCACTGGGGTGTGGAAGGCTGAATTTCAAGTCCCAGGTGAGTCCATAGATCCTAAATATTCACCAGAGCAGGGATGAGTGCTATAACCCTCAATTCCATCATATTGTGGGGCGCAATCAGTCTCTCCCTGACCCAGCCAATTAACTGAAACTTGATTCTGCAAAATTCAATGCTCGTTTTACTTCACTTTAGTTGCACGTGTTTGCACAGATATAAACACACCCTATAAGACACTGATCCAGAGAGGGTATGGCAGCATGGCTGGTCGTGTTGCACATGAGTTCTTGGCATGGGGTCTGACCAGAACCCCTGCTTTCATGGAGAGATCATGGGGTAAATGCTGCTGCTGCTCTTAAAATCGTAAATATTAATTGTTTTAATAGTAATCAAGGGTAATCGTTACAGACTTGTTTCTCTCAGAAAGCATTGGTTTAAAACACCATGCGTATTTTCCATGTTCTGACAATTTTAACAAGTACAGTTCTCCAACCTAGTTTAGCCAACTTGAGCAGACATGTAAACATAAAAAAAATCATATCCGATTCCAAGTACCTTGTAAATGAAACAACGAAATATAGCCTCTTGCCCATGGAAGCTAATGATTTCTACCTAGGATAAGATGATGACATTTATTTTTCATTTGTATAATTCATTTGCTTCTACTAAATTTCAAAAGATTGAAATGAAAATGTCACTTGCTATAAAAAATACCAGCCACATTAAGTGCTTAATTCTGAATTTCACAAGAAAATGCTTAGCTCTGTCCTTAGAGATGATGAATCTTCTATACCAAAGGTATACCTGTGGTGGGGGGGGAAGATCAGACAGGAAGGGGGAGAGCAGACATCACACTTACCCTCTTATTTCTGCACAACAATGCTACTATGCTAGCACAATGCATACACCATTTTCTGCTGTAAAACAGTCCAGCCCATGCTCATCTAACTCTATGCATTGGTTTTAAAAGAAAACCTTGACAGGAACATGGCCAGGGCATGTGCCCTGGAAATTTCTTCCTTTTGTAAGTCCAACTCAGCTTACAGCAGGTAGAGCTGCTCAGTCCTGTGCCTTGGCCGTAAATGGCAGCTGACTCGGCAAAGAGCAATAAGTCTTCTCTCTCTCCACAAGCCAACACAGGCACTAATATGACCTCAAATATGGCCATACATGAGGAGGCCTTGTATCCCTTAGAGGCAAAAAATTAAAATAAATAAATAAAATAATCACATTGCAGACAATGATGGGGTTAATCAAAATAACTGAGTGCTTTACATTTTCTTATGAAGTCAATGCAGTACGTGAGCCATAGCTGTTTACGTGCTACCCAGTAAGGCTCACATCAGATATACTCAGAACATTTGTCAGTGTCCTCCCATGCCAGTCCCAAGCAGGAACATTAAATAAAAGTTAAAGCAACTATGGATTGCCAACATACATTCAAATGACTACATTCAAATGACAGAAAAGCTCTTTCTCCCTCTTCAAACAGAAATCTTGTAAGTGTAGAAGTATTTAATATACTCTTTAGTCTACTAGTACAAATGGAGGGGAATGAACTCAGTGGCACAGGGGCCTTCTTGCAGTTCTGCATTCCTGTTTACTTCTCAGTTATAAATCTATAAAAATATAAGCTTCTTCCCAAACTTTCCTTCTTCTGGCTTGGCCTTCCAAGCCAAGCCACCTTCCAGCCCTTCACTCAGGTGCCGCATGGGGAGTCTGCGAGATCTCAACATGCCGGGCTGGTTCTATTCCACTCCTCCGTAGGTGTGGGACTCTTGCACCTTTCCAAACTGTTTGGCTCAAGATCCTAAGTCCCAACTTAAAGTATAAGTTTCTAATTCAATTCAATTCATTTTGTCATTCAAGCTTAAACAAGAAAGTGAGTTGGCCTTTCCTTATTGCCTTGGGTAATTCACATGCATTCCTGCAATAATTTTGATTGCACAACCAGCCTCATAATGGCACTCCTTTACCTTCAGGCTCTGAGAGATTATTCACACTGTTATTAAATAGACACAGTGCGGTTTTTGTTTTGTTTCACATTTAAGTAGTGCCAATCCATGCAGCCATTCTGAAATAAGAATGATGTTCTATGAGCCTACCTTCTTGTTCAGTACTATTAGGAATAAATGAATGCTGGGAGTTCTTTTTAAAATCTGAAGTATTCCTTTAAGAAAACTAAAATTGCTAACTCCATGCTTGCTTATTTTCTGGTATCTTTTCCCAGGAAACTCTACATAAAAAGTCTGATAGACAGGCTCCTATCTCTGTGCTTATTTGGCAAGGCAGTGGAAGAATGGCATGACTGGATGTTTACTTCACTTAATTGCTGTATTTGTTTCTTGTGACAGACATTTTCCTTACTCCTCCAAATCCAACACAACAGCACTCTCCTCTTTCCCCCACTTACAGTTCAATTAATCCTGAAGGCCAGGTGGAACACTTGGTCACAATTTGAAACGTGGAGGAACTCATAGCTTCATAGATGTTTGGGTTGGTCAACAGATCATTCAGTCCAACCCCTGCCCTGGGCAGGAAAGAGTGCTGGGGTCAGATGACCCCAGCTAGATGCCTATTAAGCCTTCTCTTAAAGACCCCCAGGGTAAGGGAAAGCACTACCTCCCTTGGAAGCCCATTCCAGATTCTGACAACCCTTACTGAGAAGAATTTCCTCCTGATATCCAGCCTAAATCTGTTCTCTGTCAGTTTGTGACCATTGCTCCTTGTTACTCCAAGAAGCGCCCCGGTGAACAGAGCATCTCTGGTTCCTTGATGTGCCCCACTAATGAATTTGTTGGCGGCCACAAGATCACCTCTCAGCCTTTTCTTGCAGAGGCTGAAGAGATGCAAGTCTCTTAGTCTCTCTTCATGCGCTTGGCCTGCAAACCCTTAACCATATGAGTGGCCCACCCCTGAACCCTCTTGAGGTTATCTACATCCTTCTTAAAGTACGGTGCCCAAAACTGGACACAGTACTCCAACTGTGGTCAGACCAAGGCTGCATAGAGGAGAAATAGCACCTCCTTGGTTCTATTTGTCATGCATCTGCTAATGCATGATAAAGTGTGGTTAGCTTTGCTGATGATTTCAGCACACTGACAACTCATGTTCATCCTGGAGTCCACTGTGACTTCAAGATCCCTTTCCGCTTCTGTGCTGCTGAGAGGGTCATTCCCCAGCCAGTAGGTGTGCTGGATATTTTTACGCCCTAGGTGCAGCACTCTGCACTTGTCCTTGTTGTATTGCATCCTATTATGTTCTGCCCACTTTTCCAACCTGTCCAGGTCTGCCTCCAATCGTTCCCTACACTCCGGAGTGTGCACTTCATCCCACAATTTAGTATCATCTGCAAACTTGGACAGAGTACACTTCACACCTTCATCCAAGTCACTGATGAAGACATTGAAGAGTGCAGGTCCAAGGACCGAGTCCTGCGGGACCACACTGGCCACATCCTTCCAGGTCAATACCGACCCATCCACCACCACTCTCTGGATGTGGCCCTTAAGTCATTTTGCCACCCACCGGACTGTGTAATCGTCTAAGTCACAGCCTCATTATTTATGAGAATGGGATGAGAGACCGTATTGAAGGCCTTCCTAAAATCCAAGTAAACCACATCCACCTCTACTCCTGCATCTAAGTGTTTTGTGACCTGGTCATAAAACAAAACCAGATTAGTCAGGCCTGATCTACCTGCTACGAATACATGCCGCTTGCCCTGCTGCATTATTTTGCCCCTGGACTTGCACAAATATAATCCTTAATAATTTTTTCAAAGACTTTTCCAAGGATAGAGGTGAGACTAACTGGCCTATAATTACTCAGATCCTTCTTCCTCCCCATCTTGAAAACAGGGACCACAATGGCCCCTTTCCAGTCCTCCAGGACCTGACCCGAGCACCACGAGCACTCAAACAGCTGTGCCAGTGGTTCTGCTATGACACCAGCCAATTCCTTCAGTACCCTCAGATGCAGCTCATCCGGACCTGCTGACTTAGTGCAGAGTCACTTGGATGGGCTGGATGCGTTTAAGTCAGCGTCAACAGTTAGTGGGCTGGTATCCCTCTGATGCCGATCTAAGAACCCATTAGGAGACTTGTCTTGACCCTTGTTCAGGAACACTGAAGCAAAAAACTCATTGAAGAGCTCAGCCTTGTCCCCCCTGTCTATCACTAATTGCTCCTGCTTATTCAGTAGGGGTCCTATGCTCCCTGTGCTTTCCTTTTACTCCTTACATACCTAAAAAATACTTTTTTGTTGTCTTTAATTTGTGTTGCCAGCCTCAGCTCCCTAGTTACTTTGGCCTTTCTAACTACCTCCCTGCAAGGTATACTCCTCCTTGATAGCTTCCCCCTGCTTCCACTACCTTTATGTTTCTTTTTTTGCCCTTAGGCTTCCCTGGATTTCTCTGTTTAGCCATGGAGGTTTTTTGGCCCCTTTCTCCTCTTCCCCTTGCAATGGGATCATCTCCCTCTGCGCCCGAAGGATCGCTTCCTTGAGGAATGACCACCCTTCCTGGACTCCCATCTCGCCAATACTCCTATCTTGCAGTGCATCATTAACTAAACTCCTGAGCACACTGAAGTAGCCTTCCTAAGGTCAAGCACTTCTGCCCTACTAGTTATCTTTCCTACCCTATGCCATATGGTGAATTTGATTGATTGATGGTCACTGTCCCCAAGGTGACCACGAATCTGCAGCTCCCCTACTAGGTCATCCCCACAGCCAACACCAAGTCCAGTAAGGTGTTCCCCCTAGTAGGACTGTATACCTCCTGCGTTAGGTGAAGGTCCTGTATGCAGGTTAAGAACCTATGTGAATGTTTGGATTTGGCTGAGTGCTGCTCCCAGCAGATGTCAGGGTGGTTTAGGTCCCCCATGACAACCACGTCCCTAGACCATACAGCCTCTGAGAGCTGCCTTAAGAATTCCAAGTCTAGCTCTTCCTCTTGATGTGGTGGTCTGTAGCAGACCCCCACCACCAAGTCCCTTTCCCCCTGACCTCCATGTATCCTAACCCAAAATACCTCAACTTTCTCCTCCTCTGATCCCATTTTGATTAGGGTAGATGTATAACGCTCCTTAACATAGAGAACAAACCCTCCTCCCCACTTTCCTTCCTACTCTATCCCATCTGTACAACCTATACAACTCAAATACTTGGTCAGTAAACCCCAATTACATGTACATGTTTAGAGCCCATGAGAAAAATCACCCTGTGAACCATTACATGCCCAATACAAACCTCAAAACAATCTTTTCAGTGTTTCATTTGACAAGTCACATGGCTATAAAACAACAGTAGATGAGTTTCTATAACAATGTTTACTTTGCCACTTATGTTTTGCAGAACTTGGTCAGAAAGAATGATTTTGCCCTATTTAAACACAGTTCTGAAAACCTCTATTCACTGATTTCCAACCAACCAAAGACCCACTCCACAGGCTCTGTCTTATTATCTAATCTTCAGAAAATGACCTCAATGTGTACCTCTTGGGGGGAAGTGGGAGGAGAAATCCTGACTACTAGTCTCTGCTCCACTGATTTCTTAATATGAAGACAGAACAGGCAACCCCCACTTAGGGCTCTTAATTGGAATGAAAGTATTTAAGGCCTCTCCAATTTTGAAGGAAAGGACTTAGGCATGTACTTAGGTGGAGTATTCTGGCAATAGATCTCAAGCAAAGAGAGGTGCCTCTAAATCCCAGAGAAAGGCAGGGTTTTAGATGCACCCCTCTTCTCAGCATTTCTTACTGGCTAGCTTCTACTTAGGCACCTAAGAAACCACAAAACTCAGCCCACTAACTGCCCAAGCACAGGGCAGGGGAGCCTACACAACAAAAACAGGATTGAAGATATCATTAAACAGCTAGGTGTCTAAAAATTAGATGTTGCAATGCACAAGTCCCCCTTGGTGTCTAGCCCCCAATTCTTAACTCGAGGATCTATGGTTTTTGGATTGTGCAACCTTTTTTTTTTTCTTGTTTTCTTAGATCTGTGCAAAAACAATAAAAACAAATGAACAAAAAGGGTATATATTTTTATTAACAGTACATCTGAGAATAGATTTAGACAGGAGCTTGCAGTGAAGCATGAGGAAAAATACCAAAACAGCTCTTCTACATCTGTTCGAAACCAACATCAAGAGACATGCCAATGTACCCCATTCAGTCCTATTTTAAAGCTAAAAACATAGGTTATAAATTGCATCTCCTTGCTTCTGACCTCGAAACCTGGGGCAATTCCTCCATGCCATGGGGAAAAAAAATCCATCTGTGATAGCACTGCAACTGTATATGCCACTTACAACCTCAGTTCTGTTAGGAGGCCTGGGTGTGGCTCACCTGCCCTCCTCTCCCTCTCCCCCACCCCCAGAGCAAACACTTAGAGCATGCATGGACTAGGACTGCCTCTCAGACAGCAACCACAGACAGGCTCTTACAGATATGAGATCATGGAACTGAAAGCTACTCTCCACTGGCAAGGAGTAAAGGGACCAACTGCTCCATTCCTTGGCCCCACCTCTTCCAAGAGAGTAGATACATATTTCACCCTATGCATTTGCCAAGGTGCCTGAAGACCACAATGCACTTCTTACATTAAAATGCATAAATATAGATTCAGACTCAAACTCAACTTTAGTCATCTCATTCAGATGGTAAAGTGACAAGTTTAGAAGTCAGCAAAAATAACTTAGTTTCAGGTACCACCACTGCCTGCAGTTATTCTCCTTGCATACTTGTAACTTTACAATCATTTTTAACTTCCACAGATTTCTTCTTTCCCATATTGCTGTGCGAAAGACTGGCACAGACAGAGCAACTTATCTATATAAGGAAAAATTAACTTGACAGAATTGTTATAATAACATTCACAAAATGAACTGGAAAAGAGAGGAAAGTTTTTTTCCTTTTTGGGGGTGCACTATGATTTTGGGTCTGTTTATCATTGTGATAATAAAACATTTTCTGATAAGTATAATTTTAAGTTGATGGCATCTCCTTAACATCTATTATGCAGTAGGCCTTCCAGGCCGTACTTAAAAGGCAAGGTTCTTTTCCCAGGATAAATCATGACTCAGTTAACCAACACGTCATTTTTACACAATACTTGGGCAGCGCAAGTCATAGCAAAACTGCAGTATCCTCCTTTTGGGAAACTTAATATTTGATTTGCATACTGTAATCTGCACTGACAAATACTAGTAGCCTTAGGAAGTTTCTGAAACTCTCAGAGTCAAACACAGTCAACCCTTGTTTACTTTTATGTTTCATAATCTGAAACATTCTCTACTGTAACTGATCCTCCAGCAGGAGCTGTACTGAAGACTTCTCCCTTTTCTCAACTCTATACTATGCATGAACCAATGAAAGGAGTCTACAAATTGATTCACATAAGCCTCACAACTTATTTGAGACGTGGAAGAAAAGGCTTGGCTTACTTATTGGCAGAACAGTTTAAACTGGGAGTAATTGAGCAGGCCCTGGTTTCTTTTGCCCAAATCACTGATGTATCAGGCTACAGCAACAGTTTGTGGTATGTGTTCAAGGTGAGTTTTGGAAGTATAATGCCAACCCTTGATGCATAGTAAGTTGGCCATGGGCTGACAAGGACATATCAATTCTCTTGTCTAGACAAAACTACAAAACAAAATCAGAAGTGGTTAATGCAGGGGCGGGCTATTATTTTGAGCGGAGGGCCACTTACCCAGTTTTGGCAGGCTATTGAGGGCTGCATGGGTAGCCCCGCCCCATAACAGGTGCCCCGCCCCCTGGTCACTATCTTGGGACCATTGTCCCAATGTCCCAGGGCCAGCACCAGTGGGGCCCAGAATGAGGTGCAGGCTGGCACAAGTCCGTGGAACTGAGCTGGGCTGCGACAGCAGGGAGAGGGGGGAGCTGGCCCAGCTCCATAGAGCCGATGCTAGCTGGGACCCCGTGCTCCTGCCACCCTGCTCTGGGCCCCGCCGGCACTCACCCCAGGACGCTGGTGCAGGCCCCGTGCTCCCACTAGCTCCCTACCTGCTCACACCCAGTGCCCCCCAGCCCCGTGGTACAGGTGGGGGGCAGCGCACAGCCCGAACCCCTGCTCACCAGCAGCGAAGAAGCTGGTGCTGAGCGCGGGGAAAAGTGGCCCCTCACCTGCCTCATGGCCAGCACTCCCTACTGCAGGCACCTGCAGCCTGTCCGGGGCTGTCTGGAGCAAGCACAGACAGCCCCAGGCTGGCTGCGAGCAGCTGCAGCACGGGGTGCTCACCATGGGGCAGGCGAGGGGCCGCTTTTCTCCACACTCAGCACCCCCTTGTAACCGGGTTACAAGGGGGTGCTGAGTGTGGGGCGGGGGAGAAAGCAGCCCCTCGCCTTCCTCATGCCTGGCGCCCTGCACTGCAGCCACTCGCAGCCCGCCTGGGGCTGCCTGTGCCTACTCCGGACAGCCCCATGTGGGCTGCGAGCGCCTGCAGCATGGGGTGCCGGCCGTGGGGCGGGCAAGGGACCACTTTTCTCTGTGCAGGGAAGGAGCCCAGGGAAAAGCTGAGCGCAGGGCTGTCCAGAGCAGGCACAGGCAGCCCAGGGCACCGGGCGTGGAGGGTCCGCTTCCCCTCCCCGCCCCTCGCGCTCCTTCCCTGCCCGGGTACCCGCCCCCCCTCCCTTACCTGAGCTTCCCGTGCCAGGGCAGCCATGTGCTCCCAGCCCAGAAATGTCTGGGGCTTCTGGCTGGGGGGGCGGGGCCAGGCGGGCCCCGCTGTTGTTGGAACCCGTTCAGCTTCCCCTGGGTCCTACTGCCCTTGGTTCTCATCATTGTTGACAGGAACCAAGGGCAGAGAAATATTAATTTTCCAAATTTTGGGGGGGGGGGTCCCGCAAGCTGGACAAAATAGCCTCGTGGGCTGCATCCGGTCTGCAGGCCGTATTTTGCCCACCCCTGGGTTAACGTATGTGGCTCCCATGTTCATGAGTACACCTTAAAGCGTGAGTATCAAAGATATGGCCTGCAGAGTCATGTAATCCAGCCTTCAGGGCTCCTGGAAGGGCTGGAAATTCAGGGGTTGGGACCACCACAAAAAGCATTTCATTAGGTACTGGTTCCCCAGTACTGCACTTTCTATGGCACCCTTTGAACATCTAGGCAGGCAGGAAGCCCAGCATCAGGGACTAAATACTAAAAATTGTGCATGCTATCATGCAACATGTACACGATTTTGGGGATCTAAGATAAAATTTGTTTGATCTGAGTCATGGAATTAATTTAATGTTGGTCAGGGGGCTAGGTAAAATGAACAACTTTATACCAGACTTGCTACTATGGTGAAGAGCATTGTCCCTGGACTGAAAAGAAAGCAGCCTATGTCTTCTCTGTACTGGGACAGGTTTGGCTCTGCAAGCTACTCGGCTATCCTAGTCTCTAAGGCCCGTCTACACATCCTTCACATTTCAAGGATAATCCCCATCCCAGAAGCATGCAGTGCAGTCAGAGGTTTCTCAGACAGGGAGGTCCTCTATGCTGAGATTCTCCCTCAGGAAGAATCTTAGAGTAGCCAGCACAAAGCGTCTCTGAACCAGTAAAATATCTGCCCTTGTGTCTTACTTCAGGTAAGTTTACTTGAGTGAATAAAGGATTTGCGTGCCAAATAGTTCTCTCACTCAACCTCACTCTCTCCAAATTATGAGCTCAGTGACATCTCTAAAACTCCAGCAGCCTTCAACGTGTTTGAACAAGTGTAACCAACTAGAATATGATGAAAAATTCTGCTGATGCATAAGAGAAACAGAATCCAGCTCACTGAATTATGCTGACACAAGAAGGACCACGGCTGAAGTTTTAGTGGTGATGATGCAGAAAATGACCTTGGCACTCAGATATTAGGCTGAATTTAAAGGAAAAAGATGGTCTCCTGAAAACACACCAAGATACTAAAGGTTTTCATGGATTAGGCAAGGAGTTTGAGATTAGGTCAGATTTAGATCATTCAGATAAACATTTAGTGACCAAAGTATTTTTCATCCTCAACTTGTACTGCAGCCCATGAAAATTGAGGGGACCTCCTCTCATGGGCAATAGGTCTAACACCTTTTTGAATAAAGATCTTGAAAAAAAGTGAACATAGAACCTCATGTTGTCATTCTGTCAATCACTTCTTAGCAGAACCACGATTTGTAGAACTCGACTAAGGTTCAATTCAACCAGTTGAGAACAACTCAACCATATGTTTTATAAGCAGTTTCATTAGCCTGTAGAATGCTAGAGGATCTGGACTTTCAGTCCTATGTTCCAGCTGTGTAAATGAAAGCGTCTCCAGTCAAGTAAGTTATTTGAAAGAGGCTCCATTTAGAGACAAATTACACAAGAAACTGTATCCCAAAGAGAGAAACAACTGATTAAATTACAGACCAAAATAGGTATGCATATGAACAAGCCTCCTCATGTAACTGAAGAGGCATATATTTCATCACATACTAATCCTTATAGGTATTCACTTATTTGAAGTAAATTTCTGTCATATACATGCCGGAGAATAATGCCTTCTCTTTGCACAAGGCTCTGGGTGATTAAGTATATTATTGTAAAGTAAAAATTGAACAAGGTATAGCCATCAGCTGTAGCTAAATTTTAAAAAGCTGATATTGCAGACTAAGCCCCTAAATCTAGTTTTTATTATGGGTTGATTCTAATGAAACTGTGGCTCATATTGTATTATCAGGGTGAGGTTTTCAAAAACACTCAAGTGACTTAGAAGCATGTCCCAGTGGATTATCATACATTAAATCTGAAAACCAGGCTCTTAAGTCATTTTGACTTTGAGAATAACTTACTCATAAGTGAAATTCTGGTTCCACTTAAGGTAATAGAAAAACTACTAGTGATTTTACCCAAGTTAGGATTTCACTCCAGACCTAGAACCCAATTCTTCAAGGAGCCCCACATGTTCCACTTAAGCTGGTCAACAGGTAATGAAGAAATATATCACCTAGCAAGTTTCTGCCTTAAAACAGGTTTAAAAGGATACTCGAAACTAGAGTTTTATGATTTAACACACATTTATTAAAAACACTGCTTTGGGAGAGTTTAAAAAAAAAGAAATTTCCCTTTATCACTCTCATGCCCTTTTGATTCATTGATGACAGTGGAAAATTAAAAGTAAAATTTAGTTGTTTTCACTTTCATTTGCTGTTACAGCTGGTCCCTCATGCTGTGATGCTTGGCTCTGCAATGGCAAGGGATTAATTGTCATTCAGAAATTTGGTTTTCATAAGCATGAATTGAGTAATTTTCTCAGGATTTTTAAGGTTGACAAAATGCGTGCTCAAAGAAAAGTATTGTTGGGTCAAATTAAGAGACTAGTGTTCTTTTAAGCAGGCAAGAACACAAACTAAATTACTCAGATGCATTAAAAGTTTCTGCAGTATTTTCCCCCAGTGACAAATAATAGTAAAAAGTTTCCAAGTCAAAGTCAAATGAGAAGCCACAGCAGAAGAAGTGATACATAAATACACGTCCATTCAATTTACTATAGCAAAGAATTAGTAATGAAAGCCACTAACAAAATCCTATGATTTGGACATTATTTTTCCTACTATCTTTCATTAAATTGCTGTTATAATCATCCTAATTCAAGCAATCCTGCAAACAGAATAGTATACCTTTGATCAGGGGACCACAACAGAATTTCACTGCATAAGCAATCATGCATCACTCCAGATTTCTAAAGGGAGTTCTCAGAATACTAGTAAAGATGACTTCTTCTCTACAAAATTCACTATTTTTGTTTCTAAATGGAACTAGACCACTGCATTCAGGAAAGCTCAGAGACCCAATTCAGAATATTCTTCATTATGCTGTACAGACCAGTGGGGGGCCAACCTTTTTGGCAGAAGTGCCACAAATTGTTGGCTTAGAAACGGTATTTAAAGATTTGCTTTTTGGGAATTGTCTTATATGTATACGCATTAGAATGGTTCAGGATGGGCAGCAGGGGTTAATCGATTTCTAAAAAGTTTGGGTCTCACACACTGCGTGAAACTGCCTTTGAAGCAGACAGGCTGTCTAACACAACAAGGCCAACAAGGACAATAGCCTGCGAATGAGGGGGGGCATGTACCACACTGTTCCATAACATGAGATAAGGGTGGCACCAGCTAACAAGGCACCAGAGCAGGGGGTGCCGGGGCCCGGTTTTGGGGGAACAGACCAAATTAGGAGAAGACCCAGAAAGACCAAATTAGCATGTGTGCATGTGATGAGCTGTGTGGATGTGACAACCACACAGACAGACCAACCAGCGAGAGACACGGATGAAGAGTCATCAGGAGGAAAGAGTATACAAAAGCAGAAGCTTGAGAGTAACAAATGGTTCTTTCCCATCCCTTCTTGTTCTCCACCCAGGTCCCTCCTCCTCCTCCCCAAGAGGGGTCCCTGTCCTTCAGGAGGGTCCCCAAAACCCCACCACCAGCCCATCTCATCCAACCCACTGGAGATTGGGTGTGGCCCTTGGCACCCCACCTCCTGACATCTGACACTTAAGAGAGAGCCTCAGAGTGAAGACTGCATCCCGGCCAGATGTACTTTGACTCTGATGAGAGTGCTAGGATTTGCTAGATATATAGAATTGCTTGATTGTTTGTATTGTTTCTTTTCTGTTATCACTGTGTATCAATAAATTTGCCTATTATCGAATGGAAAGGTCACGGTCGGTCTGAGGGTCGGTCTGAGGTGGACCCCACCCCCTCCAGAACAAGGCCTCTGGGTCCTAAATCCAGAGCCAACACAAATGAGCCCCACATCCTCCCCAAGTGCCACTCCAATCCCCTCCCCTTGCCTGACCTGATGCTCTGCTTTCTGCTTCCTGCCCCATCTGCTGTGCTACCTGTCCCGTCCCCCCACCCCAGATCTGCCATGTGCCACACAGAGGCTGTCTATGCCACCTGTGGCACATGCTGCAGGTGGGCCACCTCTAATCTAGTCAGTACTTTTTAAGTCACTCTGTCAGTAGGCCACAGATGTCCCAGGAGAAGAGTGAAATGACCTTGGACACAGAGACAAAAGATATTTATAACAGGGCCAGCATGGTGGTCTCATAGCAATGTATGTTTGAAAACTCCTGGATAACCAGATAGCATACCAGCACCCTCATTCTGTAAGAGAGCCATCTTTGCCAAGTGCTTAAATCTTTAATTGAGCACCTACCATGGGCTTTCAGAATTTCTCTTGCCTGTGAATTGCCTATGATCATGAAATAAGTGTGAACTGAACTTGTATCTCTCAAGTCCACATTTGCTACCTTAACCACATGGTGACATTTCTTGCCTAATAATAGCATTACAGTTTTTAAATACAAATTCAAAAGACCAAATCATGAGATATAGTGTCTCTCTAGAGCAGTGGTTCTCAAAACTTTTTAGACTCAAGGCACCCCTTGGTAACTCAACTCCTTGGTAAACGCCAGCCCTTATGTTTTACTCATCTTTTGACTATGGAAAAATAGAGCAATTCTATTGCAGAGAACCCAAAAAGACTATATAGCAGGTCTGAATTTTTTTGACACCTACTTGAAATCTCCAAGTTTATCTTCCAAATCATGCATGGGCAGATGTAGGATTTCCTAAAGGAGGACAAGGCGCACACTGCTGGAGACAGCAGTAGCACACAGATTCCTCCTTCCAGCACCTGCTCCCTGTTCAGACCCCTCCTACAGGGGGTCCCTCACTGGCCAGGAGCAGGCCCTGGAAGAAGGAAGCTTCCTGCTGCTGCCACTGTTCCCAACAGAGCCCCAGACCCCATGCAGCTGCTCCCTGAAGCCTGCAGCTAGAACAGGAGCAGCTCTGGGGCCTGCCCTGTGCCCAAGTCAGCTAGGGACAGAAGCAGCAGCAGCTCTGTGGTAGGTACTCACACAGGTAGGTACTTGCACACCTAACAGTACTAATATTGCAGGGCACCTTGCAGGACCCTTAAAAGGTTCTCATCTAATGTACATCCAGCTCATCTAGTACTCATATATTGCTATCCTAGGCACACCCCAAGAGCTTAAGCCCTAAAGCAGGGGTGTTAAAATCAACCAGCCTGTAGGACCAGATAAGGATCGCTGGGCTGATCCATGTGCCAGACTGGAACCAAATCCCTGTGCAACACCTGCAACAATAGATCCAGCCCACCTGCCACATGCAGCATACACTAGCTGTAAGGCTTTCTGTGCATGCACCATGCAAGGCCAGTATGGGGCACGCGCTACCCACAGGCTGGACTCAGCACTGCAAACAATACAGAGGGTCAGTCTGAGATGCTGCAAGCAGAGCACACCCAAGAACTAGGGCTGTGCGGCACTTTGGTCCCCGATTCGATTCAGCAGAGATTCGACCCAATTCAGTGGCTGAATCTCCGAATCAAATCAGGAGACCCTTTGATCTCTCCGAATCGTATCAGAACCCTCCAAATAGTTTTGAAGAGATTCGAAAAGATTTGGTGATTCAGACATAGACACAGCTTTAAAAGTTTTTTCTACATACCTCAAGGTACCAGGCGGCTCATGAATGCTGGGATGGTGGGGCGGATGGAATGTCCCACAGGAGCATGGAGGGGTCCCCAGTGCGCTTGGCTGCAGACCCCTAAGTGAACTAGAAGCACTTCCGGTCCACTTCTGGGTCCGCCAGGGAGCATACTGGGGACCCTCCCCACATCCCCCCAGCTTGGCAACTGGTGCCTCCTGGGTCTGGTGGGGCACCTGGGGCCCCACTATGGCAGATTGCTGAGCTGGGGGGTGTGTGTGTGTGGGGGGGGGGGGCTTCCAACGCACTTCCCAGCAGACCCAAAAGTAGACAGGAGATATTTCTGGTCCACTTCTGAGCACATGAGGGGAGCCGCCTCACACTCCTGTGGGACGTTCCATCCACCCCACCACCATAGCCTTCACGAGTCATGCCTGGTACTTCAAGGTATGTAGAAAAAACATTTAAAGTTGTGTCTATAGCCAAATCGCTGATTCTCCGAATCAGCATTCAATCTTCATATTTGGATTTGGCCAAATTGAAATCGGGGAGAGCAATCCGAATCAATGGATATTCTGAATCTCTGTCTCCGATTTGGGCCAAATCTGAGTCCAAATTGAATATGGCCAATTTTGCACATCCCTACCAAGAACTACTGTGCAGTGTCCAGCCCTGGATCCAGCCCACACACCGCAGCAGCACATGCCCCGCACTGGCCTCACATGCTATGTGCACAGCAAACCCCAGGGCTGGCACATGCTGTGTGGCACATGGGGCTGGACTGCTGCCTGCACATGGCATGTGCCGCACGCAACATCCCACCGGACCAGCATTTTGCACTGGTTGCAGCATGGCCCAATCTGGATTGGCCCCAGAGCCAGTGCACAGGGCCAGTCTGGCAGAGCGCCGCATGTAGCGCACACCCAGAACCAACCCTGTATCGCATGCATTGTGTCTTTATCCGGTCCAAAAAACAGCTTGGAAGTGGATATTACCAGGCTTTTATGAAAGCTAAAATGATCTGTCCTGGAAAAGCTCTTTTAGCATTTCTCACCAGGTAACACATGCTGTTACATTCTGCACAGGAAGCACAAGATAGGCTACACTGCTGCAGAGACAAACCTTGTTAAACATACATTAAGGTTCCTGCATTCAAAGACATATTACACATCAGAGTCTTGCAACTGGCAGATTTCTTCAATATGGCAGGGGTTGGCAACTTAGTCCACTGTTCGCACCCCCCACCTTTCTGCCCACCATCAACCCTAGGGCAGGCACTGCTCGCCAGAGATAAGACCTTTCTCTCTTCCCCTCCTCCCTGTGGCAGGCACCATTTACCAGACAGGTTCTTTTCTCCTCTCCCTCCCATCTCCCCTCACTCTGACACTGGCAGATACCTTACCACCTCTGCCACGCTCTTCTACTGGAGGGGAACAGTGGCCTATGGCAAAGCCCAGCTGCAAGTATCTGGCCTGTTGCTTTTAAAGGTTACCAACCTTTGGGGTATTATTTCCTTATTCTCTATTATTTTGAATATTCATACATCTTATTTTTTTCTATATTTACCAAGGAATCCCCAGTCAGTTTATGTATACTAGAGTTAATAAAAGTTAGTGTAGTCATGTGCAAACACTATTAGATCAAAGAGGCCTTAATTTCAAATTCAGACAGTCTTTACATATTCTGTTCAACTCCTGTGATGTCAGTCAAAAAAATCTCATTAGATATTTATCTGAAAGCAAATTCATGTATAACAAGATTTTTGATTGACAGGGAGTTTGTTACACACACTTCTGTACTATCATAGCCATATACAAAAACATTTTTGACACATACAAAAACATTTTTGACCAAAGCTATGTATGGTGTCATTAGAATCCAATTTGTTAATACCAATAATACTCTCAGATAATAATACATCAATTTTGCAGTGACTTCCAAAACTTAATTGCATTTATTAAAAACTAATTTCCATTTTAAGACTATCTTTCAACCTTTTGCTTTCATAACTAAATTTCTGACATCTAGCTGTCAAAGCTAAGCCACATGTATTACTTTTTTCAGTTCTATGATGTGTAAATGCACTAGACAAGATCTGTAGACCACTATAGCTGAGCATCCCTCATATTACAATAAGGCTTCCAGTTTTTACACTGTATTCAAAGGCCCTTAAATGTCATACCATAGCATTCCTTTTATTCTTTCAAGGAAACAGAAAGTGAGTTTAAATTTGTAGTCTGTTATTTTAATGAACCCAAATACCAGGGGGATGGAGGAGTTGTTTTTTGTTATTAGAGAACACGATTTTACACACCACCTTTTTATGGTAAGGACTGTCCGTAAGTCATGAAACTACAGACTAGGTGGGGATTTCCTACAGTTCACAGTACTGATAACTACCATTTACTGAATAATGAACAAATGTAACCTTTGGATCACTCAGGTCCTGCGTCAGATTCCCCTTAAGGCTACTTTACCAATCACCAGAAATGAACAACTTTGCTCTCTATTTCCCCCAACACCGGTGGAGTTTATGAAGCCTGTAGTTTTTATGGACAGCAATTCAAACAAGATTGTCATGATTACAAGGCTCATAAACACTTTAAGTTATGTCAGTTCTACAAAACTGCAAGATTTTTTGGACCTGGGAGTTTATGGGGGAAGACAGGAGAGAGAGAGCAAGAGAGGTCATGTTTTTGACTTTGTTTTAAAGCATATAGCTTCTGTCCCACCTTCAGACTTTTACTAAATCTCATTCATGTCAATCCAAACAAAACTCAATGAGCAATTTCACTGGATTTGTTACTTTGTGGTTAGAGCAGGGTTCTGGCTCAGAGGATACCACTTCCAGTTTTCCTATATGATCAGCTGTTCGACAAACTTGGCAGGTTCTTCAATGTGCCAGTCTGTCAAGTGTACTTATCCTTAACACAGGTGATGTAAGGCTTAGCATTTGCCTAAAGCCTTGATGTTGTTTGAAGAAAGGCAATGTAAAAGTTTCTTTTTTTTAAACAATACGTTTTCACAATCCTTTTTTTTTTTTTTTGGGGGGGGGGGGGGGGGGGAAACTAGCCACGTAGCTTATTTTTAGACTCTGGCCTAGAGTCTAAAATCACTTATTTCAGCAAGTAATTTCCTAGTCTGAGGAAATACACTCTTTGTAAAGCTATTGTGAAGAACAGACACCTACACATTTATTACTCAGTCTTCTGTTCCAGCCTTCAAGTATATCAGAACAGTTAGTCGCTATAGCAACTTGATTTTCTTTCAAAGTCTTCTCTCTCAAAGTAGACACAATTACCACTGGAAGCAGAAAGAACTGCAGCAAAGACACCCCGATTTGAAAGCATCATTGCAAGATTTTCTTCACCCAGTGATCGCATACCTGCTACTACAAGAGCTTTCTCTTGTATACTTCAGCTGCAGGAAGAGGTGGTGGCTTTTGTACTTCTGAGATTTATAAATCAATAGTACAGTAGGCCACAGCATCACTGACCTAGAGTTATCTCTCTCATTGGCCCTGAAACTGAGTCTAATGACCATTTCTGCTCAGGGTAAAATACCATGCTAAAATTTCCACGGCATTTTATGTACAGACTAGGCAGTAACCAAGTCAGGAAAAATGATTTGTTCCTCTAAAGTGCTATGAAATAAACCCAGTGTAGAAGGAATTAGAGCAGTGCCATCTTCTCCCAGCTAGCTCTTAGATCAGAGAATTTTTAGCTGGCGTCTGTGGAAGAAGAAAACCAGTTAATTTGCTTTGATTTTAATGAAACTAAAAATTTAATTGTATTTTAATGTAGTTTGGCATGACTGAATGGTCTGATTGAGGATAAAGCTTCCTAATCCAGCCTTCTGCATTCTTTGCAATGAAATATCTGCTTAGCTCATTCTGGTCAATTTTCATCCAGGCTATTTTATAAAGATACAATGCATTTGGGAATGCCCTTAAGGCATCAACACTAGCTATACCACAGTGATATGTTAAGAATATTTAAAATGGACACATGCTTACAGAAACATTCTGTGAATGAGAAAGTCCTTTCTACATGAAGAGGGAGGATGCTATAGAAAGAGAAGTCTCAGACTGATCATGAAACCTACACTTCCTTTAATTGTACCCTGGGAAATTTTAGTCACTGTCTCACAATGGATGTGATGTTAACATTTGCTATACACAGCTTATCCCCAACTATATAAACACCTGAATGAGAGATCTAATGGCACAGGATTTCATAAGATTACACTTGGACTTTGTTCTAAGCTAGAGTGTAGCTACTCTGCTTCACATTCTCTGAATAACCTGGCAACATGCCACAAAACAACACTTGTAAAATTGTATGACATTACAGGCCTAATACTGGTAAATGGGAATAGGATCAGGCTCATTAATTTAAGGGTGCAGATAGGACTCTGATCAGTTTAAAACTGCTGTTCTAGTGGAACAAATGCACAAGTTCTATGCTGTGGTCACTGTGGCTAGGGACAGACATTCAGAAAGCCTGAGCCTGAATTGATTCAGTCTTTGCAGACTAGTCTAACCTGGCTAGGCTGAATCACTTGGAAGCTGAATAGACATCCAAGACATGGAGGCTAGAAGCCAGGGGGCACCAGAGCAGCCTTTTCTTCCATAATACTGAGCTGTGGGGGTGGGTAGCATGGCCAGGCCCCCAGCAGGATGATCTGATTAGCCCAGCAGGAAAGTGATAACAGTGTTTATCACCCTTAACTCAGTGTTTATCACCTCATTAGGCAAACAATAACAGGACATTACCAGCTACCGGTTGATTCTGCCTGTTGATTCTACCTGTTGACTCAGCATAGACGGTAGCCAGCATGTGGTCTGCTAACTAATACACAGCCACCTCTCTGCAATGCAGAAGGGAGGGGGGAATTCCTGCTTAGCAGGGAGTGGTGAGTGGGGATGGGGGAAGCAGCCAGCAGTCTCTGCTGGAGCTGCAGCCAGGAAACAGAGGGGAGGGGCCAGCCCTGCTGTGGAGCAGAGAGCTCCACCTAGCCCAAAGAGCATGCTGGGATGCTGGGGAAATCTGGTTTATCTTAAATCAGCAAGGGGTCTGGGACAGACATTGCATAAACCTGTTTGACCCAAATCAGTTAAGTCTGATACACTACATTCAACCAGGTTTATCTCAAACTGGTTTCAGCCATTTTCAAACTGGTTTTCTGAACATCTGTTCTGTTACCGGTTTAAACCAGTTTCTGATCATTTAAAATGGTTTGTGTGTAATGTCTGTCCCTAGCCTATAGGGTTGATAAACCAGTCAAATAATGTCAACTGACCACCTACTAGTGAAAATGGCCAATTATTCCGTGAAGCCAAGAATGCCCTTGTGTAGGTAATCACTGACCTTTCTTATTGCATCAGTATCACCTGTTAGCAAGGGCACGTGGGGCTGCAGAATCTACTCTATGCAAGGAAGAACCAAAATGAGCAGCACAGAAAAAGCTTCTATTGGCCATCTGCTGTGACCGCAGACATCTCCAAATGCAAACAGCGAAATGCTCGAAACGTTGGCCTGGTGTCTACTCAGCATAACTGCATTTTGAAGACTGACTTTTGTCTTTTATCATTCCTATGTATGTATGTTTTATTTCCTTTTTTTTTTTCAATTTTGTAACTGTTTGTGCTGACCCTGGGGTCTGGGGATAAAAGGTAAGGAAAGAAGAGCTGTCCAGTTTTAAATATCATTGGAATTTACACTTACCTAACATTGGTAGTTATAAACATTCATTACAATTCTTTAACATTTAATTTTATTGTTTTACAACAACAGTTAACTAGCTTAGTTTTTTGTAATCAACTTAAGTATCCAACTGACTGAAAATTAAAAGCATCTCTCTTCACTGTTCTAATAATGTTTAAAATAACTGACTATTATTCAGTCAGTTAACTGACAGAGTATTTTTTGACTGGTCATATACACAAATCTTAAATCAGTAACTCTAAGCATAACAAAAGCCAAAACCAAAAGCTGTTCCAAGTGATGCAGAGGAATGCAGGTTCTCTTCTCAGAACCGATTCCCCTCTTTGCAACAAGTGTTAACATTACCCTCTCCCTCATGACTTAAATCGTGCAGGGAGGAGAAACCCTTTTCTCTCACTACTGCAGCTTCCTATTAGGCCTCCTCTCAGGTAACCAACCACCCTGCTCTCATTACCAGTCTAAAAGACCAACAGAAAGTAATTAAACTGTCAAAGAATTGCATTGGTTTCTCTTGCAGGGCTCTCATCAGTAGCAGCGAGTCTTAAATTCTCTGCTGCTCCACTGGGAAGCCAAGAGCATCAGCAAATGTGTTCGAATCATCTCCATGAAAACTCAACACAAAACACCTGTTTTGATAGGCTTTTTTCACCATTCAAAAAAGCTGAGCTGTATAGTGATCCTGATTTTTGCATAATTGGCTAATTTAGCCCTCGTATCCCACATCCCTCATCCCTGAATCAAGTAGGAAATTTATAATGCAAAACCTGCTGTCCTGAAGAGAAAGCCAGATTCTAAGTAATAATTAATACAAAGATTTCATCAAGTCTTCTATCACAGATCAGAATTTCATAACATCCTAAAATTTGGGTTCCCATTCATATATATAACTGCAATAAATAATGATGCTTCGCTGCAGCAGGAACTAACATGTAGAAAACAAGGTAATGGTTTCTGGCAGCATTGATTAAAAAATATCCTTTTAGGCCTTGTGTTATAGACTTTGCTGTTGCTACCACTGCTAAGCCCTCTAATATAGGCAGAAATCAACAGCAACCAGTGTTATCACCACCACCTATCCCTGCTCTGAGAAGTGCCTCAATACAGAAATCAGGGTGCTGGCAGCTATTTTATACTAGCACACCCACTATGGAAGCAAGAGTGGAAAACCTTAATTTCAAGTCCACCAGAGACATGTTCAAAATATGTTTGGATTATGAAATAATGTCCTATGATTTAAAAAGTAGGTACAGTGACAAACAGAACCCTATGGCAAGAACTAACAATGACCAGCTTACAGGATCTGTTCATCTGCAGCAAGGGACATGACCATCAAAAATTCAAACAAAGTCATATAACAAACTGGCTGTGTTGAAGTGATGTTATAGCCATAATGGTCCAGGAAATATGGAAAAAGCAAGAATTTTCATAAGTGCTATCTTTTATTGGACCAACTGCATGGTTGGGCTAGACTTGAGGCCTGAGGAAGGATACTATGCTGCCCAAAAGCTTATCTAAGTATTAAGTCTAAGTCTACCCATACTATGCAGTTGGTTCAATAAGAAATATCACCCACAAGAATAAATTAAAAAAAAAAATAAAAAAAAATCAATGCCTCTTGTCTATAACAAACTGGGCCTTCTAAATCCACCAACCCTATAGGTTCGTTTTGAGAAGGGCTCCAGTGCTGCTTCAGGAGTTTGGTAAAAATAAGATAATGGTAATTATGCAAGCCTGTGACTGCTCCTGTTCCTCTAGTTTAGTGGCTCCCAATCTTGGGGTGTGACCCAAATCAGGGTTCTCCCAGCACATGGATCGCAGGGCTCTCCCAGCGCAAGGTCCATGCAGCTCTCACCACTGCTGCCCCCTGTGATCCTGGCCTGGGCCAAGCTCTGCTGGCATAAGCAAGTTGGTGGCAGTGGTGGGGGGTCATGACCCAGATTTAGGGTCACAGCAAAAAAAAGGGTGGGAGCCACTGCTCTAGTTGCTGCTTCAGTGGCTATTCCAAACACAAGTAAATAACGTCCACTTCCCATACTCCTCTGGAAAGCCTTGGAACACACATTCCACACAACATGCTAGCTATCAGATCATTAAGCCTTGTTTATGTCTTAATTCTATCCTTATCACAAGCCTGTTCATGAGTATACCTTAGATTTGCAGCTTGTTTGCACTCATGTTGCCCTTTGATCATGAGCTACATCCTTAATAGCACTAACAAGTAATCACACGTGACCAGATTTGCAGACAAGTCCAGCTGGCTGGACTCCTTCATCCTTGTCCGGTTTTATGTTTTGGAACTCAAGTGCAAACTCCAGTCCTTCATTTAGTTTCTGCCTTTCAGAGAGCAGAGAATCCACTTCCAAATTACTGGAATTCATACAGCTTTAATTGCACATAGGTGTGTAGTGCAGCACACTGCAAATCTCAATGAATCTTATCAGACCAATAATTCAGCTGCTATTTGTCCGTCCCCTCCCCACACTCAATTTCTCCTTATTTTAAAAAGCCAAGTGCCTCCACTACATGCTGTAGTTTATTACTCACTACCACTTAAGATGTATACTTGAATATTTTTTTCCTTTTGATTTAAAGTAAATTGTCCTCACAAAACAAAAAGGCTGCTAAACCACTTACCCTGAAAAAGGCTATTATAAGCCTAAGACCAGTGGCTGGCAATCTATGGCCCATGGGCCAGATCCAGCCAATGCAGACATTTGACCTGGTCTGTGAATGTGGGACTTTAGCAATGTTAGGGAGCAGGGGCACTTTGGTGGCAGGAGCTGACCCCATGTTGCCACAGGGAAAAGTGGCAGTAGCACAAGGAAAGGGGCTGCTGAAAGGAAAAGTGGTGCTGGCAGCCAGATCCTAGCATCCACCTCTGACCCGAGCTGGGTCATTCCAGCCTGCAACCTAAAAAAGGTTGCCTTCCACTGTTTTATATCATTCCCACCAATGAACAAATAACTGGTCCAGCCCATAGGTCAGGGGCAATAGGCTGGTCAGACATTTCTTAGCAGTTAAATTCAGATCAAAATAGGCCGAAGTCAGGAAGTGGCGAGATCAGTGCTACAGGAGAAATCTTAATGATCATAGAATCACAGAAAGTCAGGTGAAAGGGACCTCGGGGGGGTCATCTAGTCCAACCCCCTGCCCAAAGCAGAACCATCCCCAACTAGCTCACCCCAGCCAAAGCTTTGTCCAGCCAGGTTTTGAAAACCTCCAAGGATGGAGCTTCCACCACTTCTCTGGATAACCTCTTCCACTGTTTTACCACCCTCTTAGTGAGAAAATTGTTCCTAATATCCAACCTAAACTTTCCTTGCTCCAACTTGAGACCACTGCTCCTTGTTCTGTCATCTGCCACCACAGCAGCCTAACTTAATTCTCCTTCAAACCCCACTTCAGGTAGTTGAAGGCTGCTATTAAGTACTCTCAGTCTCCTCTTCTCTACATTAAATAAACCCAGTTCCCTCAGTCTTTCCTCATAAGTCATGTCCCCCCAGGCCCCTCACCATTTTTGTTGCCCTCCGCTGGACTCTCTCCAATTTGTCCACATCTTTTCTGTAGTGGGGGGCCCAAAACTGAACACAGTGCTCCAGATGTGGCCTCACCAGTGCTTAAACTATTGGCAACACACCAATGCAGCCCAGTATTCCATTAGCCTTCTTGGCAACAAGAGCACACTGCTGGCTCACAGTCCACTGTAACCCCCAGGTCCTTTTCTGCAGACCTGCTGCCCAGCCATTCAGCTCCCAGCCTGTATTGGTACTGGGATTATTCTGTCCTAAGTGGAGGACTTTGAACTTGTCCTTCTTGAATCTCATGAGATTCCTTTTGGCTCAATCCTCCAATTTGTCTAGGTCTCTCTGAATCCTCGCCCTACCCACAGGGAAGTATCACTACTCCCCACAGCTTGGTGTTATCTGCAAATTTGTTGAGGGTGCACTCTATGCCAGCTTCCAGGTCGTTGATGAAGACATTGAACAAAACCGGCACCAGGACCAATGCCTGGGGCACTCCACTTGATACCGGCTGCCAACTAGACATCAAGCCATTGATTACTACCCTCCGAGTGTGGTGGTCTAGCCAGTTTTCTATCCATCTTACAGTCCATTCATTCAGCCCATATTTCTTTAGCCTGTCTGGGATGATGCCAGGGTGCACATCTTTTATGTTTTATGGTACAAATTAAGTAGCACACAACACAACCCACTAAAGGTACATGCTTGACACAAACCCAGAAGGTACAGTGTGAATACACACACACACTCAATTAGTACATTTTCCACAGTTTAATTTGTACAAGCTCGATGTGTTATTCAAATAGCTTCAATTTTTTTTTAAGTTTATCTTAACTATTTTGGGTGCTTCTGAGCTCCACAGCAAGTCTTGTACACAGCATAATCTGAAATAATAAACACTGATAGATGTAACATTTAGGAGCAAATCCTTTACCCAACATACAGCCCCAGCAGTCAAGCCAGTTCCTGGGCAGAGATGTGGGCGTGCAGGGGCTAGATGAAACTCGGCTTTTATAAAACTCCAAAGGGCTTTTATTCTTAAACTTTTCTGACATGCTGCCCGTGCAGCACAGTAAGCGATAGCTTATGTTGGCATACTGCCTCAAGATAAAGAAACCCGTAGAAAAGATTTATTCCAACTGCACAGGAGCAGAACCTCTACTGCATTACCACGTGTCAGGACACTAGCACCTACTGCAAAAATAGGAGACATGTGGAAGTTTGACTGTGACTACTGATAAACAATGATATACTTTATCCAAGAAAATGAAAAGAGGACACACCAGACGATGAACTAATGACATTGATTTGCTTCCACTCTTTTCAAGCATTAAACAGAAACAGTATCCTGAATCAAGTGATATCGTCATGAAAAGTAACAGAGAACAAAGCTGCTGAAAGAGGACAGAATGCCACCTGGCCAGCTGTTGGGGCTGCTGTCACAAACATTAAAAAGATAGCTAGGAAGGTTAAGGAAGGCTCCAGTCATTATGCTGACTGGAAAAAACCCCACAAAATTCTGGGACTAATTCCCCATTATTGAGTATTAAATTCCCCGGAATTATTTTTATGGAGGGTGAAAGTGAACTCCAGAAAGAAAAAATCTGAAAGGCTCCAAATTATGCAAAATTACACAGTATCCAAAGGTATCTGAATCCTTCAAGTCTAAGATAAAGCTTAGAATAATTAGGTGTTCACTGGAATGCAGGTGGTTTAAAGAATAGCTAAAAAGTCATGCAGAAAATTGTTAAATGTAACACGTGTGCATACACGTACAAGTACCATTTAGGGCAGACTTACAGGAAGGGGACTTTTTTTTAGACAGAAGTACTGATCTGTTACCTAGTATTGTTACAGTTGGTTCTTCACTTTATAACTAATGAATATTATAACACAAGTTTTCCATTTTGGTTGACTCAAGCATTCAATAGAATGTGTGCAAACTATCATTTTACTTTTGCTTGTATATTAAGCTAAATCTCAGTCCTGTAACTGGATCGAGTCCTGTAACTGGATCGAGGCAGACAACTGGACTTCTGTGCACAGAGCCTCACAGACTGTACCAGGGCTTCCCAGAAGTACTGTGATCTGCTTAACTGAAAGATCAGAACTTAGTCAGTTTCCCCAGTTTGACAGCAAATCGTACTGAATTAACACAAGGAAGAAATCAAACACATCTGCTTGTAAAAAACACAAAACAGTTAGATAGAAGTCCAAAAGAGGTTGTAAATCAATTTGAAATTTTGTTTTACAGATTTTCAGTTGCCAGTGTCCTTCAGAAGGAACACAACTGAAATGTGAACCAAGCTTAAATACTTTAAGTAAAGCACTACTAGTAAAATACCAGACTGCCAGCTATCAACAATTATAAATGGTCACCAAAACTAAGTGTAGTGGAAGAAAAGCTGACCGTATTCCATGAGGGAACCAGGCAAGATCAAACCTGTATCAGCATATATGGTTCATTTCGCCTAGCTACCCTGGGTCAAAAAATACAGATCCCTTGTCTCTGCCATTTACAGCAAAGTACTCAACATGCACCAGTTGTCCCACAATTGGAAAACCCCCCCCCAGTAACTTGCAAGGCAAGCAATAACTATTATTTGTCAGAAATAGTGAGCGGCTATACTTTAGAAATTAGGTATTAGGTAGGCCTCTTTGTCCAAAAAAGCAAGCATCAGCTCTTACCCCTTAATATTTTTCTTGTTACAGCACCCCATTGCTCTACCACTTCACCTTAAGGATGCACTTTCTATAGTTTGCCAAAATGGCCTCTGGACAAAGAGAAGACGAATACACATCCCAAGCATATTGTGCAACTTTCCCTTGATTTGCTTTGCCATTGTCCATCAGCCATTTCCTATTCTAAATGCCTTCCTGTGAATAAGGATGCCTTTGGGTACATCTTTGCATCTCGTATAGCATTTGAAGCTAGGGAAAAACATCTCAGTTTATCAAAAAATTAAAGCATCTTAGTGACTCTTGACTTGTTTTTTCCAGGCAAAAACTTACTTCATGTGCCCAACCTTTGTTATCTACAATTATGATTTTCACTGTGCAGCAAAGGCTAGGCTAGGCCAGGAGGAAGAGAGCAACACACTAACACTACTAAGGACCTAGTAGTAAGAGTGCCTAGCTCTTATGTGAAATCCTATGAAATAGGATTTAATAGGATTTCACATATCTTATATGTGAAATCCTGTGAAATCCTATGAAATATGAACTTTCATTTCTACCCAGGAGAACTTTAACAATCTTTTCCCCAATGCCTGATGAACGGTGTTTGTGCCCAAAAGCTTGCAATTAAAGATTTATTTTTTTTTTAAATCTTGTTGGTCTAATAAAAGATATCATCTCTACTACAAGTCCTGATAGCTTTTATATGGCACTTGACAAGATCACCTTGATGGCGGACTACAGTGCTCTGGGTGGCGTGCTGAAGGAGTTCGGTGCACAGGTGGTTTTCTCTTCCATCCTACCAGTGACCGGACGAGGAAGACGGCAGGAGAACTGCATCCGAGAAACCAACTGGCGGCTTCGGCAGTGGTGTCTCGAGGCAGGCTTCGGCTTCCTGGACAATGACCCGCACATCACAACGAGGGACATGCTCAGTTGGGATGGGCTTCACCTGTCCCCCAAAGGTAAGCGTGTGTTTTCTACTAGGTTGGCGGATCTCCTCCGGCGGGCTTTAAACTAGGCTCGTCGGGGGGAGGGGAGTACGAGGGCAGGGGAAGCTGTGGACCACCAATCCATGTGGCACCCACAAGGACAGCCCAGCCTGAAGAAGGAAACCTGAAAGCTAGGGGGAGACCAGCACTACAGAAGAGGTAAGAAACAAGAAGGTAAGAAACAATGGGCCCCTTGGGACTCAGAGTGGGGGGGCAGCAAAGGCACCAGTCACAGGGCTCAAGTGCCTATATACTAATGCTAGG
This sequence comes from Alligator mississippiensis, assembly GCF_030867095.1. Classification (NCBI taxonomy): domain Eukaryota; kingdom Metazoa; phylum Chordata; order Crocodylia; family Alligatoridae; genus Alligator; species Alligator mississippiensis. The sequence goes on from NC_081832.1 coordinate 52,167,819, forward strand.
AGTATGGGGAACAAGCAGGATAAACTAGTGCTCCTGCTTGCACTAAACACCTATGACTTAGTGGGGCTAACAGAGACCTGGTGGGATTCATCCCATGACTGGGCGGTACATATTGAGGGCTATAGATTGTACAGAAAGGACAGGTCGGGGAAGAAAGGGGGGGGTTGCACTTTATGTCAGTGAGCAATATACATCAACCCTCATCAAGACAGAATCCAAGGTTGAGGAAGTAGAAGGATTGTGGGTTAGGCTACATGGGGAGAAAGGAGAAAGGGATTTGGTGGTAGGGGTCTGCTACAGACCCCCACAACAAGGAGAAGAAATAGATGCGGGGCTCCTGAGGCAACTCTCGGAGACCATAAAAGCTAAAGAGGCGGTAGTCATGGGGGACCTAAACTACCCGGACATCTGCTGGGAGACGCAGACAGCAAGGTCCCATCGCTCACGCAGGTTTCTAACCTGTGTACAGGACCTCCACCTGACACAGGAGGTACACGGTCCCACTAGGGGGAATGCCATACTGGATCTGGTATTGGCAACAGGGGATGACATGATGGGGGACCTCCAGATCGGTAGCCGTTTGGGAGACAGTGATCACCTAATAATAGAATTCAACGTAAGACGTCGAGTGGGTAAGGTAACTAGTAGGGTGAAAGTGCTAGACTTTAGGAAAGCTGATCTCAATGCACTCAGGCGATTAGTCAAGGACGCACTGCAGAGTAGGAGTTTTGAAGGGTTGGGAGCCCAAGAAGGGTGGCTGTGCCTAAAGGAAACGATCCTTCGGGCACAAAGCAAGACGATCCCCGAGCGAGGCAAAAGAGGGAAAGGGGCCAGGAGGCTTCCCTGGCTGACCAGAGAAATCCAGGGCAGCCTAAGGGCCAAAAGGGGAGCACATAAAAAGTGGAAACAGGGTGAGATCACTAAAGATGAATATACCTCCTCTGCTCGTGCTTGTAGGGAGGCAGTTAGGCGGGCCAAAGCTACCATGGAGCTGAGGATGGCAACCCAAGTAAGACAACAAGAAATTGTTTTTTAGATATATTGGGAGTAAAAGGAAGGCCCAGGGAGGAATAGGACCCCTGCTAAATGGGCAGAAACAATTGGTGACAGACAGGGGGGACAAGGCTGAACTCCTCAACGAGTTCTTTGCCTCAGTGTTCCTAAGTGAGGGGCACGACAAGTCTCTCACTGACTTCCATGGGATTGTAGAGAGGCAGCAGCAAGGCGTCAGACTTCCATACGTAGATCCTGAGGTGGTGCAGAGGCACTTGGAAGAACTGGATGCCTTTAAGTTGGCAGGCCCGGATGGGCTCCATCCGAGGGTGCTGAAGGCACTGGCCGACATCATTGCAGAGCCACTGGAGGGAATATTCGAATGCTTGTGGCGCACGGGCCAGGTCCCGGAGGACTGGAAAAGGGCTAACGTGGTCCCCATTTTCAAAAAGGGGAGGAAGGAGGACCCGGGCAACTATAGGCCAGTCAGTCTCACCTCCATCCTTGGTAAAGTCTTTGAAAAAATTATCAAGGCTCACATTTGTGAGAGCCCGGCAGGGCAAATTATGCTGAGGGGAAACCGGCATGGGTTTGTGGCAGGCAGATCGTGCCTGACCAAACTAGTCTCTTTCTATGACCAGGTTACGAAACGCCTGGACACAGGAGGAGGGGTGGATGTCGTATACTTAGACTTCAGGAAGGCCTTCGATACGGTATCCCACCCCATAGTGGTGAACAAGTTAAGAGGCTGTGATGTGGATGACTACACAGTCCGGTGGGTGGCGAATTGGCTAGAGGGTCGCACCCAAAGAGTCGTGGCGGATGGGTCGGTCTCGACCTGGAAGGGTGTGGGCAGTGGGGTCCCGCAGGGCTTGGTCCTTGGACCGATACTCTTTAATGTCTTCATCAGTGACTTGGACGAGGGAGTCAAATGTACTCTGTCCAAGTTTGCAGATGACACAAAGCTATGGGGAGAAGTGGACACACCGGAGGGCAGGGAACAGCTGCAGGCAGACCTGGACAGGTTGGACAAGTGGGCAGAAAACCACAGGATGCAGTTCAACAAGGAGAAATGCAAAGTGCTGCACCTAGGGAAGAAAAATGTCCAGCACACCTACAGCCTAGGGAACGACCTGCTGGGTGGCACAGAGGTGGAAAGGGATCTTGGAGTCCTAGTGGACTCCAAGATGAACATGAGCCGGCAGTGTGACGAAGCCATCAGAAAAGCCAATGGCACTTTATCGTGCATCAGCAGATGCATGACGAATAGGTCCAAGGAGGTGATACTTCCCCTCTATAGGGCGCTGGTCAGACCGCAGTTGGAGTACTGTGTGCAATTCTGGGCACCACACTTCAAGAAGGATGCGGATAACCTGGAGAGGGTCCAGAGAAGGGCAACTCATATGGTCAAGGGCCTGCAGACCAAGCCCTACGAGGAGAGACTAGAGAAACTGGACCTTTTCAGCCTCCACAAGAGAAGGTTGAGAGGCGACCTTGTGGCTGCCTATAAGTTCATCACGGGGGCACAGAAGGGAATTGGTGAGTATTTATTCACCAAGGCGCCCCCGGGGGTTACAAGAAACAATGGCCACAAGCTAGCAGAGAGCAGACTTAGATTGGACATTAGGAAGAACTTCTTCACAGTTCGAGTGGCCAAGGTCTGGAACGGGCTCCCAAGGGAGGTGGTGCTCTCCCCTACCCTGGGGGTCTTCAAGAGGAGGTTAGATGAGTATCTAGCTGGGGTCATCTAGACCCAGCACTCTTTCCTGCTTATGCAGGGGGTCTGACTCGATGATCTATTGAGGTCCCTTCCGACCCTAACATCTATGAATCTATAAGAGGAAACCTCAAAACACTTCACTAAGGATGGATCTTTAACCCCATATTACATATAGGACTTTTGAGGCATAAAGAGGCAAAATAACATGCCCAAGGTCATCCAGCAAACCCATGGCATAACTGGTACTAGGACTATAGCTTCCCAAGTCCAAGTCAGGTGCTTTGCCCCCAAACAACACTTTCCTGAATTGTAAAGGCCATTTGCACAAACATCTGGTAACAGTTTACAAGATGAAAACTGCCTGTTGCAATTGTGCTCCTTGCCCTGTAACAGAAGGTGCTGTTATGTTATTCAGCAACTAAAGACTACAAAAGTGTAAAGCAATGTCAATATTGTACCAGTTGTATGCTCACCTGTCAACTCTATGCAGCTTGGTATTTGTTAACAAACATATTTATACAATACAAATTCACTTGTTTGAAGGACATTTAAGGACAGAAAAATAAAGTCTTACTCATGTGAGCAGACTGCTGTTGTTCTTCTTTCTCCCTGAACCTTCACTCCACATGAAGTCTGAACACTGCCTTCAAGTCAGATTCATTACATGAAACCAAACACAAAGGAAGTGAGGATTTGACAACAAAATAATCTGAACTCCATACTAGTTTGCCTGCCCTTAACCTGTCAGGACATACTTTTTCCCTGTTGGACCTTCTCGTGTAAAAGCATACTTCCTATATTCCCATCTTTCACACTTCAATGGAATAAAGAGACTAGCCTTGCCATAACAACTCTACAAACTTTACTCACCAGTTCAGAAAGATTATCTCCTGCTTGTAGGATGGGTGGATCAAGACCCCTGAATCTTTACACAAGTCACAAACCTCTACCCTTTTGCTATATTTCTCATAAAAGGAAAAAAAAATCTAGATCTCACACACACCCACACATCCAACTTGTATCAAGTCTGTTCCCATGATATCTATAAACCACTGTTCACTACAGCTTTATAAAATCACTCTCCTTATTCTTAGATGTCATCTTACCCAGCAATCAAAATCTTGTGTATATGAAATGGATGCCATATCAGTCACAGAACCTTTCTAAGATACCAGCAAGAAGGAGAAGCATCTTCAACTACTGTGGAAGCAGTCAGCTATATTATCACTTGCGGTTTTTAAAGTAAAAGGTGTGCTTTCCCAAGAGCACAATTTTAGCCAACGGAAGACAACCCTGGCAACAGAAGTAAGTCCACATGTGAAATTTTCTCCACAGTGTGGACAAGAAAACTTTCCTATCATCAGAATGCCCCATTGCAGACACTGAGGACGGTCCACATGCATGCGCAGAGGGAAATAAGTTAGAATTTAGCAATGCTTTCCTTCCAGTGTTTTGTTTTTAACACAGCAGGATGCCTTCTTATTTTTCCTTTTTGCTACCAGTAATTTGAGGGGTGATATTATAAGCTTGCATCAAATAAGCTTTGGGCCTCTAAAGATTCTGTATTTCATTTAAGTTTCTGGCTTGAATATCACCAATGGATTTAAGGTATGAAAAGACTCCAGATTTCTTTAATGAGAAATACAGGGCATGGGTAAGAGATTACATAGGAGCCAAACCACAATGGACAAGCAGCCTGTAATCTTTGTCTTAAGATTGCATAAAGTCAAAAGAAAGAGATTGAGATACAATATTCAAAGACATTGGTAAGTCAAATTGCTGCTTTTGGAAGTTACTTCAGAGTAAGAATGAAGTTAATAGCAAGTCTAAGAGTGACACAAAAAGCAGTTTCCTTTCACCCTTTAAAAAGAAGGATAAAAGTGCTTGACCATACCGGGGGTAAGCGACTCTTGAACAGTATCAGAAAGACCAACAATAGAATTGTTAGTCTAAGGGTGGAAATCGGGTTCCTTGTCTACACCTTGGCCATTTTCCAACCATGTATGTGGTGTTTTTGGCACTTACACACATTCAACATGAACGTGTAGGCATGTATACACAAACTGGGCATGCCTAGTAAACTATACTTGGGTACACGTGTAAGTCCGAAAAGGGCACCTGCATCTCTTGTCAGCATCTGTCCCAGTAGTGACTTTACCCATGGTTACCACCATTATGACAGAATTGTACACTACATAGCTCTTTTGAAACCACAAACTATTCACTGGTAGGTTAGCAACAATATTACCACTGCTGAATAGGAGCTGAAAAGTATAATAGCTTGAGCAGAAATAGAAGGAGAAAAGCATTTAGGGAGGGAGCAGTATTTGTTCTCTTTGTACTGGTTGAGATGAAAAGCAGGGTTAGTGTTCAGAAAACAGATGCCTACTGTAAGTTCAAAAGGCACAGATTTGCCCACTGGCCATTTCTGGATGCATGGTGAAAAAAAGAGAGTTTCTCCGAGCACTCTTAATATTCTACACATTATTGACTTACATACTCCACTGGGGTAGGCATCCAACTTGCATGTCTAGTGTATAGCAGCGAAAACACTCTATGCTTCTGATTTGGCTGCTATCTTCTCCAGTAGTCTGACCTTGCCTTGCCACCACATTCATCCAGCTTATGCTTTCTCAGAGCATTGAACTTCATTTAAAAGCATGAAGTTTAAATGAAGTTTTGGTCACTCAAACCATTCCTAAAAGAGATTTTATTTTAAAATAAAAAGGAGGCTATTTATAACCAGCTCCCACCATTCAAAAGAAAATAACTTAAGAGGGTTACTGGACATATAATAAAAAGCTTCATCAGAGATGTAGCAGGCTACAGTCACTGATAATATAGTTTAGTATTGTATTATGCACAGGGCAGGTCTTTAAGTAGAATGTGTGCACCAACTGTACCTTTTTTATCTCGATAAGGACTTAAAGTACTTCAAGGTCATGTTCACTTCCCACCCGTTGCCTCCTCCTCACATGAAGTGAAATTCCAAGAATGTAGCCCTGGGCCCCCATTTACATTCTCACCCTCTGTGTATCCTAGATACCAGATCAACCTGTCACATTCCACCGAGCCAGTAAGCCTCAGCCTTGTTTTTTACTTTAAATTGGCTACCTAGACTCATAAACACATTCCTCTTCAGGAATGAAGAACAGAGCTCTCCGTATAGACTTAGTCTGCATAGAGGCGTAACTTCCCAATTATTATAGCACCAGAAATGGGGAAATCATCTTTAACATGTCTAAAGTACACTTTGCAGATAGATTTATTTGTGGATATTTTCATTAAAGGGAGGAAAGCTTTATAGGGAGAAACCTAACCATGACACAATGGCTATACAAAAGACCTGCAGTTCCATTTCCTGTTATGTGTCACAGCACATTTCTACAGAGAAATGAAATGGGACTAGAGTTATGCATGGCACTTGTTGGAGAGCCTGCCTAAACGCACGCTTCCAGACCAAAAAGAAACCACAAGCTAACCCAGTATCGCCCTCTGGGTGCTGGATATTCCTCCCTCCATCCCCATTAGCTGGGTCAGAAAAGGAAGGCAATAGATCTGCTAGAATAAGAACCATAAAACCCTTCCCATTTTGTACACACAAACCATTACTTTGTGTGTACAAAAACCAGAAGTCTATGCTGAGTGAATGGTGGAATTTGTGTGGAGCTCCAGTGTGACTTCCCAGAGTCATCCAGCTTTCCATAGTCTCCCTGCATGCAGTAGGATTGCACCTGTTGATAATTCCCTTTAAGGAATACAGTGTGGTTCCCCATGAGCCCAACTCTGCTGCTCAGGGTTCAGATGCAAGCCACAGTCCAAGTTCTGCTCAAATGCCTTTGAAGGGAATTTACATTTTAAGGTAAATTAGAGCACAGTTCCCATACTGTAACTGTGGCCTATTCTCATATCCATGTACACCCCTATTGGGGAAGGACTTGTCTGATCTGGTCATTTGATGCTAAAGAAAATATTAACACAAGACTTCTAGATAGGATCCTAGGAAAGTAAGGATAGAAGGGATCTCCCAAGGTCATTTAGTCCAGTTCCCTGCCCAAAACAGGCATGTCCCCAACTAAACCATCCCATACAAACACCTCTCCAACATACTCTTGACAATTTCCAAGGATGAAGATTCCACAAATTTGCTACATAGCCTGTTCCAATGTTTTACCGTCAACTGTCACCCCAACAGGCCCCACAGGCCCACAGTGGCCATCAAGGGCATAGGTCCTGGCTCCCCACTTCCTGTTCCTGGGCTAACCTGGAGCACCTGCCCTCCTCCCCAGAGCATAGATTCATAGATGTTAGGGTCGGAAGGGACCTCAATAGATCATCGAGTCAGACCCCCTGCATAAGCAGGAAAGAGTGCTGGGTCTAGATGACCCCAGCTAGATACTCATCTAACCTCCTCTTGAAGACCCCCAGGGTAGGGGAGAGCACCACCTCCCTTGGGAGCCCGTTCTAGACCTTGGCTACTCGAACTGTGAAGAAGTTCTTCCTAATGTCCAATCTAAATCTGCTCTCTGCTAGCTTGTGGCCATTGTTTCTTGTAACCCCCGTGGGCGCCTTGGTGAATAAATACTCACCAATTCCCTTCTGTGCCCTCGTGATGAACTTATAGGCAGCCCCAAGGTCGCCTCTCAACCTTCTCTTGTGGAGGCTGAAAAGGTCCAGTTTCTCTAGTCTCTCCTCGTAGGGCTTGGTCTGCAGGCCCTTGACCATACGAGTTGCCCTTCTCTGGACCCTCTCCAGATTATCCGCATCCTTCTTGAAGTGCGGCGCCCAGAATTGCACGCAGTACTCCAACTGCGGTTTGACCAGCGCCCGATAGAGGGGAAGTATCACCTCCTTGGACCTGTTCGTCATGCATCTGCTGATGCACGATAAAGTGCCATTGGCTTTTCTGATGGCTTCGTCACACTGCTGACTCATGTTCATCTTGGAGTCCACTAGGACTCCAAGATCCCTTTCCACCTCTGTGCCACCCAGCAGGTCATTCCCTAAGCTGTAGGTGTGCTGGACATTTTTCCTCCCTAGGTGCAGCACTTTGCATTTCTCCTTGTTGAACTGCATCCTGTGGTTTTCTGCCCACTTGTCCAACCTATCCAGGTCTGCTTGCAGCTGTTCCCTGCCCTCCGGCGTGTCCACTTCTCCCCATAGCTTTGTGTCATCTGCAAACTTGGACAGAGTACATTTGACTCCCTCGTCCAAGTCACTGATGAAGACATTAAAGAGTATCGGTCCAAGGACCAAGCCCTGCGGGACCCCACTGCCCACACCCTTCCAGGTCGAGACCGACCCATCCGCCACGACTCTTTGGGTGCGACCCTCTAGCCAATTCGCCACCCACTGGACTGTGTAGTCATACACATCACAGCCTCTTAACTTGTTCACCAGTATGGGGTGGGATACTGTATCGAAGGCCTTCCTGAAGTCTAAGTATACGACATCCACCCCTCCTCCTGTGTCCAGGCGTTTCGTAACCTGGTCATAGAAAGAGACTAGATTGGTCAGGCACGATCTGCCTGCCACAAACCCATGCCGGTTTCCCCTCAGCATAATTTGCCCTGCCGGGCTCTCACAAATGTGAGCCTTGATAATTTTTTCAAAGACTTTACCAAGGATGGAGGTGAGACTGACTGGCCTATAGTTGCCTGGGTCCTCCTTCCTCCCCTTTTTGAAAATGGGGACCACGTTAGCCCTTTTCCAGTCCCCCGGGACTTGGCCCGTGCGTCACGAGCATTCGAATATTCCCTCCAGTGGCTCTGCAATGATGTCGGCCAGTGCCTTCAGCACCCTTGGATGGAGCTCATCCGGGCCTGCCGACTTAAAGGCATCCAGTTCTTCCAAGTGCCTCTGCACCACCTCAGGATCTACGTATGGAAGTCTGACGCCTTGCTGCTGCCTCTCTACAATCCCAGTGAGAGACTTGTCGTGCCCCTCACTTAGGAACACTGAGGCAAAGAACTCGTTGAGGAGTTCAGCCTTGTCCCCCCTGTCTGTCACCAATTGTTTCTGCCCATTTAGCAGGGGTCCTATTCCTCCCTGGGCCTTCCTTTTACTCCCAATATATCTAAAAAACAATTTCTTGTTGTCTTTTACTTGGGTAAAAAAGCAGCCGGGACCTAGGCCATTTCACTGTGGCCCCCACTCACAGGGTGGTCAGACCCAGGCCCAAAGCCCAGGTCTGAGCCACAGCACCACCAAGGGACCGGGTGCGGTCACAGGTAGCAGCAGGTCACAACCAGACAGCAGTCCTTTCTGCTACACTGCTGCAGTGGGTGGAGGGTGCAGGGGCCACTCTAGGTCAGGGCTGTTGCAGTAGTCCAGCTGGCACAGGGGGGCTAGTAGCCCCAGACACCAATTGGCCAGGCCTGAGAAGTTCTTGAGGGCAAGTAGCCCTGAGCTAGTCACCAGGGCAGTTTTTATGCTGTTGGGGCCAGCACAGATGCTGGTCCCAGCCTCCAGCTTCCTCTGGCTGAAGATCTGGGAGGAGCTGGTCAGTTTGCTCAAAGCAGCACAATGTGACCCGCACCAAAGCGCACGTTCAGGCACGTACACTGAGGCACAAATCTCTGGCACAAATTTGTGCCGCTGCAAATATACATGCCTGCATGTTTGGATGCACCTATATGTCCTTCAAATATTTGAAGATTGCTAACAAATTGCCCAGATTTTTCTTTTCCACACTAAATAATCCTAGCTCTTTCAACCTTTCCTCATAAGTCACATTTCCCAGACCTCCGATCATTTTTGTCAATCTCTGCTAGACTCCTTCCAGTCTGTCCATATCCTTCTTGCAGTGTGGGGCCCAAAACTGGAAAGTACTTCAAGTGAGGCCTCACCACTGTGAAAGAGTGGAAGAATCACTTCCCCCAGTTTGTAGCTGACATTCAAGGATAATAACATTGGAATAATTAGTTGCCTGTTTGCAGGATGCACAGCAGTTACATAGTCCTTTCAGCACTATAGCACTACTGAGTTGCTAAAATACACTGGATCTGTGTAGCAGTATATTAAAATAGCAAGGTATTTGTGTTCAGTACATTTGAGTACTTGTTAAAGCCACAGGTTTTCAAGAAATGAACTGATGGTGTGTGACCCACAGCTGCATGCAGACCGTCATTTGGATTATATTTGATCAGTTTACAAACCAACACATCTTCTTATTTTGATACTTGCAAAGTAAGGAAACATGTAACAAGCTGAGACATTGCAAAGAAGATTTAGCCTAGGAAGTCTTGTATAAGAACATGGGAACAAAATTAAAGACTCTGCAAAACTCATCATCTGCATATTTTTAAAGAGAGAGCAACTCAGTAACTGAACCTGCAGTACTGCTTTCCATGGTGCAGCTATTCAAGATTTTAATCCCAAACTAAGGTCCCTAACCACTGTGCTCTGGCATAGAGGGATTCCTTCTGTTGCTATGACAACATCAGCCCCTCCTAGACAGTTAAGCAGCACATTTGTGAGCCAGTCAGAGGTACTTATCCGAAGTATCTACTGGACAGGAAATTTCATCCCATGTCTTTACATTAGAATAAAAAAGAAACACAATTTTAACATTAAATTTTTCTCCAAGGATAATATAAATGACAAAACAGGAAAAATCAGAACTATACAACTGAAACTCCATCTGTACTCTGGTCTTTTACCTATCTTAAGAATCTATGCTGCTGATTATTAGGGTAGGATCGGAGTGCCCTTCCATGCAAAAATCAGTAATAATAGCAGGAGGTGTTGCATGGAATATCTAGCGCTTCTCCCTTTATGGGTAGTATTCTGCATGCGGCAGTGTTTCATTCAGTTGTTGTTTTAGGTTTTACTGTCTCTCAAGTTATCCAAAGTGTTTTGAAATACTTGCAGGTTAATTCCATTCCTTTGATTCAACTGACTTTACTCCACACAATGACCCCATATCAGGTAAATTTCCCATTCTCCTGGGAGATTTTATTTTGCACGTTGGAAGCATACACTCAGTGTTCCAAAATGGTCTTTTCCACATCTACCTTTTATGCTTCTAAGAAACAGGATTTTTGTTTAAAATGAACCTCAGAAGATAAGGATTTCAGACACTGTTAGTAAGAGTCAAGCCAGCAAACATCAATTTTCAAACTTGTTCACTTCACTTTGGGAAGTTGGGAAAGCATCTGAAGAAGAAAAAGGGCTAATTAAAAATCTAAATCTTCAGCTATTATGCACAGAACAGAATTTTAAAATATGAGCAGCTCAGACTAAAACCCTTATAAGCATGTGAAATATGTGGAAGGATTTTACCACTTTAGTTAATGCAAGATTTTTCTAAATATAGACATGGCCTCAGTGTCCACTTAGCAGGTGCCCACGAAGAGAAGAATATACCTTTTCAAAGCGTTTTAACTCCTTTGAATCATGGGCCAAACTGGAGAAGTAAGGTGGTAGTACTCTAAACCTTGCCCGCAATAGTCACAAAAAGAAGACGCTACTCATAGAAGACAATGAAGTTAAAACATGTGCTCTGAGCTCCACTGAGTTCCTTGAACATTGTTATCCCTACATGGTTCTTGATTATACTTCTTTACTAGTGGAAAGGAATGTGGCAATATGTCCCAAAATGCCATGCACTACAGAAATCAAACTCAAAATTTCTGAGATCCATGAGACCAATCTTCCTTCTTTACAGGAAAGAGCCAGTTAATTACCATATTTACTCTAATATAAAACGAGGTTCCCCCCAATCAAGGAGGTGGGGAGGAAGCACCTCATCTTATATTCGCATACAGAATGGAGGGGGGAACAGGTAACTATTGCAGCTCTGACTCTGAGCTTTGGTCAGCACCAGAATCAGACCCACAGCAGCCTCCTTCCCCCTCACTTCTTCCCTCTCCAGCTTCTGCCCCTGCTCTCTTGCCACCACCCACAACCACCCAATACTTAGATTCTATGCTTGAAAAGTTATAACAAATTTGCACATTATCCATATATAGAATCTAATTTTGGGGGGTCATTTTATATTCACAGTCATCTGATATTCGAGTAAATATGATAGGTAAGACAAGTCATCTCTACTCAGCACCAGAGAGAAATATGGGAAGATCAACTCAAGACATGTTTACATCTCTTCATGCTCAGGTCTGTTACATGCGATTCACATTTGTTGGTTCTCTTCACAATAGCTACAGACATTTTTGGTTTTGGTTTTTTAAAATCAAGCTCAAGGTTCTAGAAAACAAGACAGCAGACAGGTACAAGTCTGCTGTATTGCAACAGGCCAGTCAATGAAAGCCCTACGTGAATAAACTCATCGCAAGTTATATACTCTTTTAGCATACTTTGCAGTTCAAATAAAAAAAAAAGCCAAGAGGAAAAGAAAGACTTGTCAAAGTGAATGCAAAATCCTTGTATCAGCAGAAGCTCAGGACAAATGTAGGAAAATATGTACATACCTTTTCTGAAGTGTCTACCTTTATAGAGGTATAGGTTATAGCTGTGTTGGTCTCAGGACACAGGCTGACAAGGTTCTTTGAATAAATCTGATGTTTTTGTTATTAGTTGGTCAAATAGTTGGTCTAATAAAATATATCAGATTTACCCAAAGAACCTTATCTATTTTTATAGAATGTTATAACTGCCAAATATAAAACAAGGCAAATGAAACTGAAAAAGTACTAATTCCAATGCTGCTTTCTAATAAAGCCAGTATTTGTGACATCAAAATACATTTGGCCAAAATAAAAACAAAAGAGCAGGGTTAATGTTATTAGAAAGGTCATCATGAGAAACTGTTCAGATCCTCAAAATGCACATGCACCTTTAACTATGAGACCAACGTAGCCTGAAAAAGGCCACCACAAAGGCTCTGGAGTGTTAGTGAGGGGTGTTGTTCCGCTGGAAAGTTGCTTTTCTGCTGTGTTTAGACACCAACTTGCAGTAGTCCTGCGAGGTTTAAATGCTACTGCATTTGGCCCTGGACAAATAAAAGTACAAGCAAGTGACAGTCCTAGACTAAGCAGCAATTTGTTTATAAGTTATAAATCAATAAATATTTGCCAGGGAATCAGTTGATATTTATTTATGACCATCAAACAACTTTTAGCTATTAAAATTAATTCCCAGGTTTATCTAAAGGTTTATACACCTTGCAACATACCCTGCAGTACACTAGACCAAGCCCCAGCTAAACAACCACAGGGAACAAATTTTAAAAATTTGGAAGAACAAGCCTAATGATGGGCCTGGGATGGAGTGATAACTTTCTAGGAAAATGGAACCTGAATCACCTGCAGTTCTGTAAGTTGTCAAAGACACTGAATTGCACTAATATCAGGAAATGCAAAACACTCATGCTTGAGTGTTGATATTAGCTTTCTACACCATTTTTAATGCTTTCCTCTGCAGCAGCCAGTACTTTGAGTCATGATTCCTAATTAGATGACTTGCAGGTCTGAACCAGCATAACTCTGCATGAAATGTAATGGCTTCTATAGGATTCTTAAGGTCCAACTATATGGGCAAAAACTCTCCAGTAAAGGGGGAGGGCATAGAGGTCAATTTCCAGTGGTAATTAATGCTTCTCTTGCATTGGTTTAGTTTGGGGAATATTAAAAGGAAAAAAAACCAAACATACTCACTTCCTTTTAGGTCAGGAACAAGGGGATGGAAAGATTATAGGAACTGCAATGCTTGTGTGTCAAGGAAAGAAGGTAGTTTTGTCCACAATACTGCTAATATTACATGATACTCAAATTGTTTTACTGGCTATTACAGTAGCCAAGGCAATAGGCAATAGGAAGGCTAGTACTTAGACAAGATGGTCCCCTGCAGCTTTGCATATCTGTTAAGTGAAATAGAAAAGGAAAGACCCTTTCTGGTATTTCACCTAAGCAGTGCAACTAGGTGAAACTTCCTGAACAATGTTAAAAATGCAGCAGCTTTTGATAGTTTTGCCTCTCCACAGCAGAAATCCCTGAATGGCAAATACTATCTAATAAAACTCATACTTAAAACCAGAGTGGTATGGGTTCAAATCAGCACCACCTGAAACCACCCTTAAATGGTTAGGTTAAACACCCGGAAGTGAGACACAGGAAAATGCTAAACTTGTTCATGTTATAGGAACAGCTTCCTCAGCTGATCTCTCCCAACTGCTGTGTAAAAACAGCTAGCATCTTATTTCACAAAAAGGAACACTTAAAAAAGCCTTGTCATCCAATAGGACCCAAAACCTCACCTTTATTAGCCACAAGGGAAAGCATGAGGAAGGTCCTTCACACCCAACTCGGTAGCCTGTGTACCTCAGAGAAGTTAAGAGTTTAGTCTCCAGCTTGATACTACATCCATGTTAAGCCAATGCAGCCCAAGTCCAACAGACCTAGTTAGCAAAGCAGACACAGGTGAAAGCAAGTTGTTCACACCCCTGTCCCAGCACAATTCAGTCACAAGGCAGCCATTCTGGACAAGGCTTTGCTGATGCTATGACAGAGGAGAGTAAAGACTTCCTGGCCTGGGATCCAGCCAAAGCAGCGTTAAGAGTTTTCTTGACTGTAACCATGCTTCAGTTAATTAAACCAACCTAAAGCCCATGAAGAATCTATATGATGCCTATGCATTAAGCACAGCAGCATACCTGCACCCAGGAGAAGTGCAAACGTCTCTTTCATTCTTTGTATTTCCTGCTGGTTAGTAAATAAGTGTCCAACTAAGCAGAATGTCACGCTGACCACAAGTTTAATGGTTCACTCTGCTCTTTAGAGCTGAGACGAGAGTCATTCAACCATGGTCAGCCTTCTCCTTTATTCCCTAACTCCTGTTACACTCCAAACTTCATCTTTAAATCACTGGTGGTGATGTACTAACGGTGGTGAATTACAGGTCCCATTTTTGCTACAGCAGAAGTGGTTCTGACGCCAGGGTAGGAGGAAGAGAGAAGCTGCTGCTTTAAAAGTGGAACAACTAATGTAACGTTGGTGCTAATTAGAAGCGTAAGACTCTCCCTCCAGCACCGGCATGAATCAACATCTTTGGAAATGCTGCTAGAGTCCCACTCTATTACCATTTCAAAATCTGGTGGAAGTTGGAGATGGGCTTCTGAAGCAAGACACAAGCATGAGGCTATCCTGGCACCAATGCACTCAGAATACTGGGGTCTTAAACTCACTCCAAGTTAGCCTCTATCCTCCACATCCCAGAATGGCCCTATACATACAAGTAATGGGTCTGACCATTTAAATTAAAGACCAAAAAGCAGAGGCTTTCTTATACCACTTCTCTTTCAGCTTTCCATTTAAGTAGGGAAAAAGAATTCAAGTCTCTCCACAAGCAGAAAGTATTACCTTTTACCCCTTTTGCAACTTGCCATCAACCTACCTAGGCTGATGTAACTTCACTTCCCAAGGCTGGCTATGAAACCCACTGGCAACCAGCCAACAGGCATCACAATAAAATAATAAACTTTAAAGCACCCATCTTGTGTCACAAAACTCCCCAGCATAATCTCCATTATGTGCAATCCCAGGCTCAAATGGATCAGAGCAGAAAGAAAAGCTGAACTATAACTTCATCTCTTTCTTATACCACCTCACCCTCTAGAGCACTGTATACCCCTGAGGGAACAAGAAAGTGCAACCCCAGAGCACAAGCTTAACAAAGTAACTAGGAAGCTATCTGCTATGAGCTTGGGGGGGGGATGTGTGTGTGGGGGGCAGGGGGGGGGGCAAGCCAACTGCCCATCAAGAATGGTCTGGGATGGAGTGCCACCACCTAATACCCCATGCTGCTGTTGTTCTGCCTCTTGCAGGGAGTGGGGTGGGTGAGCCAAGGCCATGTAGCATATTATATGACATAGTACTGTTTTCCATCCTGGCTTGCTTGTGTAGTTCTGCCTACATTCATTCAAGTCAAAGGAGGCTGTAAATGGGTTGTCAAAACATTGATCAGGGAAGGTTAAATAATGACACAGAGAAGATTCTCAGGTGTCCAGTCTCAAAGGAACTAGAACAACCATGACTGTGCCATCAACTTAGGGAAAAGTTATCTGGCCGGCTGGCTTCACCCAGCCTAGAGTGTTTTCATTCTTCCTAAAGCTAAGCTGGCAAATCAAAGGAGATCCCAGAGTTCTCAGATCTTGGGAAAGACAGGAATTACAGCAAGCTGAGAAAACCTGATAGGCTGCCCAGACATGCTCTCTGGGTGACAGCGATCATGATCTGATCAGATTCACCATCCACTGAAAGGCTGGGAATTCCACCAACAGAACAAAAGTCCTAGACTTCAGACGGGCAGACTTTGGTAAACTCTGGAGTCTAGTTGGAAAGGCCCCTCGCAACAAGTAACTGGATAATTTGGGAGCTCATGAAGGATGACACTTCTTCAAGGAGGCTATTCTAACTGCTCAAAAAGAAGCCATCCCCATGCGATCAAAAAAAGGCAAGAGGGGCCAAGAGACCTGCCTGGCTTAACAGAGACATTAGGGAATTTCTGAAAAAGAAAAAAGAAGCGGACTTGCAATGGAAAAATGGATTGGGATCCAGAGAAGAGTATGCTCATGCGGCCAGGGTCTGCAGACATGAGACAAGGAAAGCCAAGGCATCCATGGAAATCAAGCTGGCGACTGATATTAAAGATAGCAAAAAAAATCCTTCTATAGGTACATAGGGAACAAGAAAAAAACAAAAAACAAGCTACATTGTGGCACCCCTACTCAACAAGAAGGGGAAGCCCACAGTTGACTCCTATGAAAAGGCTGAGCTCCTTAATAATTACTTCACATCAGTTTTCCTGAAACCAGACAAGAACTGATCACCAAACCAGGGGCACAGGGAATATGGCAATGACATCAGTCCTCATAAAATCAATCCAGAACAGGTGAAGACACTCTTACATCATTTGGACATTCACCCAAAGCAGTGAAAGAGCTGGCAGAGCTCATAGTAGTGTCTCTGGTGGGGCTGTTCAATTAGATGTGGAACTCAGGAGATGTCCCTAATGGTTGGAAAAAGATGAATGGGGTTCCCATCTTTAGGAAGGGAAAGAGAGATGACCCTGCCAACTATAGACCGGTCAGTCTGACTTCGATCCTGGGGAAGATCTTTGAAAAAATTGTCAAGGAGGCCATCAATCACAAGCTCACATCTGGTGTGGTACTGAGAAGCAACCAGCATGGCTTTGTAGATGAGAGGTCATGCATAACAAACCTGGTGTCCTTTTATGACCAGTTAACTAACCACCTGGACATGGGACAGGAGGTGGACGTCATCTACCTAGAGTTCACCAAGGCCTTTGATACTGTTTCCCATGAAATCCTCTCAGTTAAGTTGGAGAATATTGGCCTAGACCAGGCTACAGTGACGTGGGTTGGGAATTGGCTCAGTGGCCAATCCCAAAAAGTCGTAATTGACGGGGGTGGCCTCATCCTGGAAGGCTGTCTCCAGTGGTGCACCCCAGGTGTCAGTGCTCGGGCCCATGCTCTTTAACATTTTATTAATGACCTGGATGAGGGAGTGAAAAGTGCAGTGATTAAGGTTGCGGATGATACCAAGCTGTGGGGACAAGTGAGCACATCAGAGGACAGGTCAAGGATTCACGAAGAGATGGACAGGCTGGTCCTACAGGCTAAACAAAACCATATGAGGTTCAATAGGGACAAATGCCAGGGCCTTCATCTGGGTGAACCCTCACCATGTCTATACAATGGGTGGTGGTCCACTGGCTGGCACTGCACCCAAAAGGGACCTAGGTGTGTCAACTGACTAGATGAATATGAGCCACCAGTGTGATGAAGTCACCAACAGAGCAAACAGAACTCTGGCATGCATCAGCAGACGTGTCACCAACAGATCCAGAGAGGTGCTCCTCCCCCTCTATTCAGCGTTGTTAAGGCCACAGATGGAGTACTGTGTCCAGTTCTAGGCACTGCACTTCAAGAAGGATGTGGACAAGCTCGAAAGGGTGCAGAGAAGGGCCACCCAGATGATTAAGGGCCTAGGGGACAGGCCCTATGAAGAAAGACTTCGGGATCTGGGTTTGTTCAGCCTGAGTAAAAGAAGGCTGAGAAATGACTTGATAACCACCTACAAATATGTCAAGGGAGAACACCAACATCTAGGAGAGCAACTTTTCAGAAAACCCCCCCACCCAGGAGGACACGGACCAACAGACACAAGCTAATGGGAAAAGTTTTGCTGGACGTAAGGAAAAACTTCTTTTCCATACGGGTAACTAGAATCCAGAATACACTTCCAGCAGAGGTGGTGCAGTTGCTATCTCTGGTGGTCTTTAAGAGAGGTTGGACAAATACCTTGTTGAGCTCATTTGAGCCCAACTACCTCTTGCCCATGGCAGGGGATCGAACTTGATGATACAGGTCCCTTCTGGTCCTTCTTTCCATGATTCTATGCACATGCAAGCAAAAGTGTTCTGAAAGCAGTGCACATAGGTCTTTCCAACATAGAAATGGAAAAGTCAGACCCTCCTGAGGTCTGAATAGAGGTTAAGTATGATAGGAGAATGTGAGTGGGTTCTATTATTTTAAAGCACTAAGGACCTTATGGCAAAATTAACTATTAGTTTCTGGGCCTGCTGAATTAATCACAGATTTTTTCCAGGGGCTTTAGATCAGAGGCGGGCAATTATTTTGGGTGGTAGGCCACTTACTGAGTTTTGGCAAGCCATCAAGGGCCACGTGGAAGGCAGCCCAGGGCAGATAAATATTAATTTTCTAAATTTTTGTGGGCCCCAGGGGCCAGAGAGAATGACCTGGTGGGCCACATCCAGCCCGTGGGCCGCATTTTGCCCACCCCCGATTTAGATCCTGGCCTGAGGGAGTGAACTATGGAATTTCACTGCAGAACAGAGAAAGGCTTAACGCCAACAACAACAGAGAGGGGTACCCTCATCGTGGCATGGAGAAACAGCAGTGGTGCAACTAGGCTGGTAACCATGACAGTAAGGACTGAAGTTGTGTTTGGCTTTATATAGGTTAGCTATACACAGGAAGAGTTCATCATGTCCTCCCCACACTGCACATTTATAAAACACAGTCACAGCTTAATCCTGTACGTTTCCCAGGAAAAAGAAAAATAATTCTTTAAAAAGATATATGTATATTACTATATATATTAGTACTATGCATATATCTTTTTAAAGACTGTTTTTTCTCACACACAACTAAATAAAACCAAACCAAAAACAAACAACCCCCTCCCCCAAAAAACAAGAAAACCTTGTGCCACATCCCAATCATACCACTTCTAGTTGGTTCTCATCCCATTTGTATGCTAACCATTTAGACTGTAAGCTTTCCAGGGCACATACCTTGCATTCAGGCCAATCTGCAATGCCTAGGAAACTGATGGCGTTATACTAATGTCATTGATACTAATGTCCTTGGACAATGCTCAAACTGTACATGTGCATTGCCTGTTCATGAAATGCAAATTAGTGCAGATTAGACTACAAGAGGAACAACAGCTTGATTTATCTGAAGAAGAAACAAGGGAATAAACCCTTATTTTTTAAACCAATTTTCATAGTTTAGCATGCAATGTTTCTAAAGACAAGCATAAAATATAGAAAGGGATCCCGCCTGATGTGTTCAAAGCATTAGTCTTAGCAAATAATGGTTTTTGACCAATACCATGTCACAGCAAGTATTTCCGTGTTACATGAAAAGAATTGGGCTATTTTTCTGTAAAATGCTCTCTCTAAGGCACAGAGAAGGCAGGTAAAAATATTTTTAGCACTACTAGGTTCATATTTCATTTTAAAGGTATGTTAATGGTGGAAATACCATTAGAAATATGAGCATGACCTGACCAAACACTTCAACAAATGTTCATTCAATCTCAATAAAGTCTGAGACTCAGCTAGAGCTTTGTCTGTCCAAAAATCAGCACATTCCTTTACAGTAGGGCCAGCCCCCCCTATGCAGGTTCACCTCCTATCTCATAGTTCTATTCTGTGGTCTGATACATAAGGGCTGGAGCTTCAATTTCATTTGAGTGATACTCAATATTATAACCCATTTCCTGACTTGCCCATACTGCAGCTTCTGTAGTCACATGTATGGCTGGTAGAGCCCTTTTGTTGCTGTATAGAAGAACACTGGGGGACACCTCTGCCTGAATCCTAAGCCCTGCCTAGAAGAGACATATATTGGCTTTTCAAACCAGAAGGCAGTTTTACCCACAATTACCCAAAAACAATCTAAATTATGCTCCTGAATGGATAGTCATCAACTTCTTTCAGCTTTCAAAATCTGCCACCTCCTCCCCCACCGTTCTCACTTGTTCCCCTTCTTCCTTGTCCAAATGTTGATTTTTTCGAAGACAACAGATTTAAAGATGCTCATACTTTACAAGATATACATTTTGAAATATGCTGTGTTAGAGATCTCTGAATGGCTATTGTATCATATTAATAAGTAAGGTTATGTATATTTGTAATACTGCGCTTCAAATGGCTCTTTCAAGAGTTACTAGACATTCTTAGAAAATTATCTTCTTCTTTGTGCCAAGACAAACTCTCTCTTTTTTAAGGCACAGAAATTAGCAACAAAAAAACCCCAAAACAAACAGTCCTTTAAGGCACCAGAAACTGTAGATAAATGTTTGATTTTTAAAAGCTATACTAATTACACATGAATGTGCATGTGGTATTTATCACTGTAACTTACATCCTAAGCCATATCACTGAATAGGCTTTCTTGACTACCTTCTATGTGCTATGCACAAACAATCTTTGATCTTTAAAATTTCCTGCTTCAAAATGCAACTTAAGTAGGTTCTTAATTTTAAACATTAATTTATGTTGTATGCAAGAATACTCTTGCATTCATATGCTGCAGTTAAGAGAACCATTTTGGGGGCTTTCACAGGGATTTGAAGAATGCTTTTTTAAAAAAAAAAAAAAAAGAAAGTGGTCTTTAAGACAAATGAGCAAGGTCATTTTTCTCTTCATGTAAGAGACAGCTCATAACGCAATGAGCACTGAATGAAAAGAATTTCTAAGCAGGGGATAATGAAGGTATGGCATGATAAGTGGATTTCTGGTATTAGATTGCAAAATGCATCCAACTACAAGAAGGAGAAATGCTCCCTGTATAAAGGGAAGGTTTTCTGTCTCATCAACAAGTACATTAATTATTCCGGCATTAAAAAACCCTCTAGAATCAGACTTACACACTAGATATGGTAAATCGTTAAAGGCTAGGTACAACATTCAAGGAGGTTAAGAGAAGGTTAGATCAAGTTAAAAGTGCCCAGTCAATCAAAGGTAAGTCAGGATGGGGGCAAGGAGGAGACTAGAGTGTGCATATGAATAATAATAAAAAACAAAACAAAAAGAGGGCCTGTGGGTGTACTGGGGGCAGGTGGTATCTGTGGGGGAGGAGGAGAAAACTGGGGGGGATCAGTTAGGGTCTGGGAGAGGGAATAGGAGTAGGCAGAATCCAAAGGAGTGATGAGGGGGAGGCAATGTTTGTAGAGTATCTGGTGGGGCCTGGGGGGGTTTAGCAGGATTAGGGGGGGCCTGTGGGGACAGGGGAGCTCTCGCACCACCCAGGACCAGGGGCATTTTTTTAGCCTGACCTCCCTACGTCCAGACCAACCTCCCCCACCCTCTGGCAAACATATGCCTCATCCAACCTGCCCACCTGGCACTGGGACTTACTTGCTCAGCTCCCAGCATTGGAGAACACTGTTAAAAATGGCACCAGGAACAGCTTGCAGGATGGGGGTGGAGGGTGGGGAGGGTTGGAGAGCTGGGAAGAGGCAGGTTGTCCAACTGGGGATGGAATGAGGGGCCAGTGCCCCCTAGCACAGTGCCAGGGGCACAGTTAGGTAGAAAGTACAGCCCCAGGGCTGGGGCCAGCAGCTGGGCTTTTGCAGCCCTGGGGCTATGCTGGGAACTGTATAGAAGTTCATGGCAGTTAGCTTGGTCTAATAATGGCTGAGCCTAAGTTAGACCACCTCATAAGCAAATTTAACTTAGAACAGATCGGCCATTTTTAGATCAATCTACTCTTCTTGAAACTTTTGTACAGTTTGCGCTTGGATCGACTTAACTAGGAATCTATGGCTAGGTACAGACATTCAAAAAGCCTGAGGCAGAATCAATTTAAGTTGCATGGTTTTCTGTAAGCAGTGTAGTTCAGATCAGTAGGGAATGGAAAACATTTCCCTTTGTTTGGGGGGGGAGGGGAGGGGAGGAGGGGTAAAATCTTAGACCAGTTCCCACCACTTTTAAACCAGTCTGTGTGCGCCAAAATTCTGTTCTGTTACAGGTATAGACTGGTTTCCAATCACATACCAGTAAAAGCCTGTACCTGGCTTAACATGTAAGGTCTGCACTAGAGTGAACTAAGTTAGATCAGGTGGTCATTTTTAACATGATTTAACCTCTTCAAAACCTCCCCAAATGCCTGTAAGCAACAAAAATGTTCTCAAATACCAGAAATAGTAACGTAAATTGTTTTAAGTGCATTGTATTGACAGAAATAGAAGTTGCAGTGTTATTCAATGCTATTCACAAAGACATTAATTCACATCGAAAATTCTTTTCTAGCCATAGCTTTTTCAAATGCCTTTTCCAATTCAAATACAAGTCTTCTTAAACAGTCCAAGGATGTCACTGAAAAGCCAAGATATATTTGAGGTTTCATCTATGCTGGAGCTGAAATAACCTGATATAGCTATTTCACTGTAAGTCTGGCTTGTTTGTGAATCCTTACTTCTGATTAAGAGCTCTCACTATCAATATGGCACTCTTTCCTATAAATTAATGCCTTAAGATGGGGTAATTCAGAAATAAGTGTCCACAGACAGATTTTCATTGAAAAGTTTACAGGTGTAAATTAAACAAGTTTATACCATTAAGGGAATTGAAATAATTAAAGAAACCCTAACCATTGCAAAAGTGCTTTTCTAACTGTATCCTCAATAAAAGTCTTCCCTTCTGTTCCTCAAGGATCAGTAGCACAGTGACTGTATTTAGAAAAAAAGGATTGTCAGTTGGTAGCTAGAGCTACCATACGGCTTCTGCAGCGCGTTTCTAACCAGCAGTGCAAGGGACCAGGTACGAGAGATTTAACGTAGATCTTTTCTAGTATCTAAAGAACTCCAAGGCTAGGGACAGAATTACACAAACTGGTTTAAGTGATCAGAAACTGGTTTAAACCTGTAACAGAAAAAAGTTCAGTGCATATACGCCACTTTCAAAATGGCCAAAGCTGGTTTAAGATAAACCCGGTTGAATGTAGCATCAGACTTAACTGATATAGGTCAAACTGGTTTATGGAACTTCTGTCCCAGATTCCCTCCTGATTCATCTTAACTCAGTCCTCCAGCATCCTAGGATCCTGTGCGGTCCCGGGCTGCGCTCTCTGATCCAGCAAAGAAGGGCAGCCCCCCCCCCACCCCCAGCTGTAAGTTCCCAGGCAGCCCAGAGCTCTGCAGATTCCCCAGGCCCTGCCACCACCCCCGCAGGGGAATTGGCCTGGCTCCCAGCTGGGGAGGAAGTAAAACCTCCACTGTGGACCTTCCCACATGCTGCTCCCCCCCTCACCCCCAACTCCCTCCTCAGCTGGCCTGTCAACCAGGAAGACGACATGGCCAGATGATTTCCCTGGCTCCTGTTTCGGGCAGGGGGAATAAAGCCCCCACTACAAGCTTCCCCACAGATGGCAGCTCAGGCGGTCACCCAGCTAGCTGAGGACAAACTAGGAGGTGAAATGGCCCCCACTGCTGGCTTCCCTCTATGCTGGGCACAGCCTAGCTGGGGGGTCCAGAGCCAGGTGCCCCCTCTCCAGCATACACTCTCCTCCTCAGCTGGACTGGCAGCCTGGGAGGAGGCATGGGCAGGTGATCACCCCAGCTCCCAGCTGTGGAGAAGCCCACAGTGGGGTTTTTACTCTCCCTGCCCAAGCCGGGAGCTAGGGAGATCACCGGGCAGGCCAGCTGAGGAGGGAGTGGAGGAGGGAAAAGCAGCCTCCACTGCAAGCTTCTCCCCCACCCCGCACTCAGCACAGCCAGGCTAGGGGACTGGAGCCAGGAAGGGAGGCATTCCCCACCCCCTCCATTCCTCCTCAGCTGGCCAGCTGGCCCAGGGGGGGACATGGCTGGGTGATTGGCCTGGCTCTGGCTCTAGGGGTGCAGGGTGTGGTGGGGAGAGAGGGAGAAATGCTCCACTTGGGGCTTCTCCCTTCCCCCCCTTACTCTTGCACTGGGGAGACCCCAGCTGGGGGTCTGGTGCAGGGTTGAGGGGGCGTTCTCCCCCACACCCGCAGCTGGCCTGGACTGAGGAGGGGGCATGGCTAGGGGAACCAGCTCCAGGCATGGGGAAATGCCTCATTAGGGGCTTTCCTCTTCCTCCTTCCCTGGCACCAGGGAGACCCGGGAGGCTGAAGAGGTGTCATGGCTGAGGGAATCGATGTCTCCTGGCTCTCTGCAGTGGCCAGCAGGCTTGGAGGCATGCTCCAGTGTTCCCCAGCTCCTCATATGGGCCACTGCAGGAGTCTGGCTGCCTATCAAGTTTGAAAAAGTGAGCATCAGTTCACTTTCTAATCAGTTCAATCTAGGCAGTTTACAGAAACCTGCAAAGATTGAATCAATTCAGTCTCGGGGTTTTTGACTGACTGTATTTAGCCCAGAAGTGGGACACCAGGAGCATATCACTAATGGAAACTGTGTGCATTCATTTGCTGAAGGGATGAGTGGAAAATAAATTATGGATATATGAAAGTATGCTTGAATGGGCAGGTGAATAGGCATTTCTCAGGATTAGACTGCTTGCAAGTTCTTGACTGAGTGGGAGAGGACACAGGTGGAGCGAGCAGGTACTGGGTGGAGCTTAGGCACGGAGGGAAAATAGGTTCTACATTTAACAATTCATAGACTGGCAGACCAAGAAACAAAAACTTCTACAATAAGACTTTTTCTCTACGTAACCAACAGATCGCAAGAAAACGTGCACTCCATCTCTATCTATTTCAGAGTTAACTTCTAACCGCACGTATATCAACAGCAGAGTAACCAGGCTGTGTACTAGCCGGTTAACTGAACGGAGTACACAATGCACAACTACTTGCCTTATGACCAACCTGCACATATGTGGACCTGATGCAAACAGCTCTGGTACAATATGTTAAGACCACACTTGCACAGGAGAAAGAGATCAACTGTGAGAGATGATATATAGGGGATATTGTAAAACAGGCTCATCTCAGAACAAAATGTCTAACCTCCAAGCTGACAAAGCCAACCTCCTGATGGAATAACACAAAGGAGGAATGGAGGAACATTCTTGCCTCCCACACGACATTCAGCTTAGATAGTGATGAACTCCTCATATCAGAGCGGTCAGTCCAGTGGAATTACAGTGGAGAAGACAAACTCTGCTGCTTCTGCTGAAACAAGGGATTTGATCAGGAGTCAAAACAGTTGTGCATGCAGAATTAACAGGTCTGGAGCTGCCTGTAGAAATCTTGAATACTCTGTGCTCATCCAGTTACATGAAAACAAGTGACTCTAGAAGAGGTGAACTATAGGCAAGTAGGAAAGACTGTAATTAGAGACCTACCCAAATTGAAGCAGCAGACAGGCGACTTTGTGGCCTGACTGCAGCGTCAGCCACCATTTTCGTGGGCTTATTGTGGCAGTCCCACCCCCCCCCTCCACTGATTGGCCAAGAGGGCTGCCTTTCATGTGGTCCCATCCCTTGCCACTGATTTGTATGGCCCCACTCCTCTGTCCAAAGGCAGTCCTTTCAGCCAAACCAGCAGTAGAAGGAGCAAGACTTGGCCACCATCTTGGCTGCTCCCCTTCGTGCCAGTAGCTTCCCCTCCCCAGCAGGCTGCAAGGCTGGGCCGCAGCAGCCACTGGCTTCCACTGGGGAGTATTTTAATTTTAGTAAGCTAAAACCCAGACATGAGCAGAACTCAACAATCCATATTCATATCCAAGTAGTTTCAAAGCAAAGACAAATGAATTAGAAAGCCTTGCAATGAATGGAGGCCTTGATAAAGCAGGCATTTAAGAAACTTGGAATGATAACAGGAGGATATGGAGAACCTGATTACAGACTGTACATGAGAAAAAGAAACTAGGTTAAAGTACTGAGAGAATAATGCTGCTCCTGAATGATTCCAAAATCTAACAAAAAAAACATTCTTAGCAGAGAGGATCACGCAGTTGAATATACAAGAAAATAAAGATTACAATGTTTACTGTCAGCCTCTGAGTTTAGTGCTGAGAGAGAGGAGGCAATATCCACCAAAATGATGGCAGGAGGCAAGGTATATTTGAACCTTATAGACTAACTAAATCAGAGACGCATACGCTTCAGATGCTATAACCTGATAATGTAAGCCATTGTTTATGAAACTTTATGTATCTCTGCTTTAAGTTAGTCCATGAAGTACAACTCTGCATTGCCTTCTGCCTGATTTCAGACTAACATGGCTAACTTTCTTTCTATCAAAATGATGGGTATCAACTACCATGAGCCAGTCTATGCCTTAATGTACCTTTAGTTTAGAGAAAGTTTATCTAAATTGACTTCTCTTATTAAAACAGCTAGTTTTAGAGCAGCAGAGGCCAACTTTCTAGCAGATGTAACAAATTAAACCCCACCCGACTTGACTGCCACACTGATCCCCTTTCTGATCTGTTACTCTGCTTTCTTCTCCCTCTGCTATCTGCCATTATGCTCCCTCCCTAATTAGCTGTGCACAGCACACAGGCTACCTATGCTGCTTGTGGCACAAATGCCACAGGTTGGTTACCTTTAGTCCAGAACATCACAAAAACAGAAGAATAAGACTTAGTCTTAAGACATGGGTGCTTAAGAAGTGACTATGTAGGCCCTTAAATAGTGACCAGTCACATTAGGCTCCACATTGAAGCACAAAGTACCAAAAACAGCTAAAAGAAAAAACACTGAAATTAGAAGTAAAATTGTAAGAGATAGCAGGGTCATGACATCAGAAAATCATCATCCACAAAGGCATACACAGTGCTGAACAAACAGGGCAAATAAATGAACAGAACTTAAAGATGTGTAAGACTGCTTAATATCTGGTCCTTAGTCCTCGAGTGGGTCATTTAAGCAGTAGATGAAGGAGAATCTATTAAAAGTATCCAACAGATCTTTGACTATATCACACAAGAGATGTTACTTAAGAGGCTAAATAGTCATGGGGTGAGAGACAAGTGTCATCATGGACCAAACACTAGCTAGGAGACAGAAAACCAACGGTAGGGCTACAGAACTATTTTTCATGAAGGCAAAATATATAACAGAGAATACGACAAGGCTTAAAATAGACCCCATGTTGTTTGAAATATTTAATAATGGATTAAAGGACCAAATAGACTGAAATATGCAGATGGCAAAAGTTATTTAGGTAGATTAGGACTGTGCAGAATTTCAGCAGGGCCTTGCTTATATGAACAGGGTCCACAATGACATTTTCCATTAATTTACATTCAAATTTAAGGCAACACACACCAAAGGGAGCAAAGTTAAACTGTCTATCATTTACAAGGTTCAAAATTATTTTGTCATCCAAGACAGACCTCTGCTCAATGTCCAGTTGCGCTCATATCAAACAGAGGGACAAGCTGCAAAAAAGGTGAGATGCTCAGTGACACATATCATCTCAACTTGCATACAATTACCTTTGATATCAAAATTAATGATGTGCCTTGTCTGGGCTTCTGTGTGCAGTTGCCCAACTCAAAGAGGATATTGCTGAACTTGAAAATGTTCAAACAGGGGCATCAAGAACGTTTAAAGATCTAGACAAGATTCTTATATGAAGAGTGATCAAGGAAACTGGGGCTATTCATTCTGAAAGGAGATAAATCATAAAACTGAGAAAAGGAAAAAAATGAATAGCAATGAATAGCACAGAGAAGGCAGGAAGAACACTAGCTCTTGTATCTTATGGTACAAGAACAAGGTGGTACTTATTTAAAGGTGAAAAACTGACAACCAACAACAGGAAATATTTTTATTCAGTGTAATGAATTGCCACAGAAATCTGAGAACAAGACCTTAAGATTCAAAAAAGGACATGTACGTGGATTCAGGTATCAAAATATATCTATCATTATTAATATAAAAAACTTCTTAGAAGGGATATTACGTACCACACCAAGTCTATTGGTGGCATTAAAGATCAGGATGAGACCTAATGTGGAGCAAACTGCCACATTTTAGGGCCTTTCATCTTCCTCTGAGTTATTCTAGGTGGTAACCACTATCAGAAATGGGATACTGGACAAGAGTGATCCAAGTGAGATTCTGCATGGAAATTCTTACAAGTAGTTCTGCACTCTGAGAAGTCTCATCAATCTCAGTCAA
Organism: Alligator mississippiensis; assembly: GCF_030867095.1. Lineage (NCBI taxonomy): Eukaryota > Metazoa > Chordata > Crocodylia > Alligatoridae > Alligator > Alligator mississippiensis. The sequence continues at coordinate 52,195,876 of NC_081832.1, forward strand.
CACAAATATGGCTCCGAATACCTTTATATAAGGCATATGGATAACAAAAGTAGGTCAACTCTGGCCTATTTCAAGAACTTTTCACTTAAACTGTACAAAAACTTATTCCTATTAACACTCAGTTCTCTGGAAATAATCTGGTCTCTTCTGTGTGGGTATAAATTCAGAGTAATAAAATAATAAAAGATGGCACTAAAAGCTGCTGCTGTGAAAATATTCAAGGAAGAGATAACTGGCACTTGAAGGAACAAACCTTGATGGATCACAAACACTGGCTGAGTAGAGGAGTTATATGATTTTTCCCATCCAAAAGCATCACAAAGTATTAAGAAGCAAGTTAAAGGCTGTGAAAGCCAGTATCATATCAGATGTTAGAGGAAAATAGGTGGCAGTAATATGAACAAAGTTCAGATCTGAATGGTGAAAAACCTGACTAACAAGCATTGCAACATTCTTAATTAATAGTAATTAAAAAAACAGCAGCATCTCTTCAAATTAAGTATGGCCCTTATCCTTCGAATACTATTGTTAACATAAGATTGTTAGACGATTTTACAATTTAATGACATAAGATGCAGGTGCAAAACATGTCCCTGATCTTAGAAACAGTGGTAAAACTTAATGTAATTTAAGAAAATCACAGACTTGCTGTCCTATAGAAGAAGATTTTTTTTTTTTTTTTTTTTTTTTTTGGAGGGGGGGCGGTAAGGCATTTCTGGGTGGGCAGGAAGGAGGGCTGGTTTATTGGGGGGGGCAGTGTTTACAAGAGCACTATCAAATATAGTGCTCCTCATGCCTGGAGGTATCCAGGCATGAGGAGACAAGTAGATAAGCACAGGCACAGGCGCAATCTGCCTGGCCACTCCTCCACCCTCACTACCTGACTCTTCTTTCAAGGAGGTAAGCACTGTAATAAATGATTTTTTAAAATGAAGTGCTGCTTAATTCACAAAAGTTATGGAAGGTTGCCTCGAGTCTGACAGGGTTGAAAACTACTTCTCTAGCCAAAGGCCATACAAAAAAGTTAAAAGAAACCTGGGACCCTTAAAAGAAGCAGCCTGGGACAAATTAGTATGGTTACAATATAGAAATGTATTTTCTTCAATTAGCACAGAGGTAGTTACCTGTGTTAGTCTTAAATCAGGCAAAAGGCACAGTAGTTTTGCACTTTATAGACTAACTAAAGCAAAATTATTGCTCTGATGAAGTAAGCGCAGGTTCACAGAAGTTTATGCTATACCTCTCTGCTTCAGCTAGTGCAAGTCTACCATTTTCTTCAATGAACGTAGTAAAAAGCTTATTTTTTCCTTCATTTGAGAGGGTCTCAAAGTTACTGAAAACAGCTGGGGAGCTCAATTAATATCTAACCTCCCAAACATTCAGTCCTTCAGTAATTATGAAAGGGGCAGTTCAGGTAGCATTCAAACCTAGAATAAAAAGGACAATGTTGTTCTAGAGATGGCTCCTTCAATCAGTCCAAGTTGTTCTTGGTGGAGTTACTAAGAAAAAACCCAAATACCCCAATAAAAATTATCTGGTCTTTAACATAACTTCTTAGGCAAGTCCTGCAGCTGCCTTAAGTGACCCCTGCTGTCTGTAGCTCCAAAGAACAATGTTTCATATGCCAAGGTTGGAGGCATAGTATAAAGCAAATGGCCAACTCTTCACCACTCCTTATATTTTGAGAGAAGAATTAAACCAGGTATTAACCTAGTAGAGGCAAGAGATATTTCCACTTCAGTAGATTCAGGCTCAAAATATTTATCATATTGTAGCTGCATGTCTGTATAGGAAGAACATGCACTATACTTTATATCATTTATTTTAATCAAGAAAATCTTTTCTCCTCTGAGCAAATTCTTCTAATGCAATGAACAGACCTTTGATGAGAAATAGGTAGGTTCACTGCCAGCAGTACTAGTACTGAAATATCAACTCAGCACTTCATCCACAAAGCATTTATAAACATTAATTAATCTCCATGGTATCCTTGTTAGGAAGGTATATCAAGTAATCTCTTTATATATTTGTTAGGTGTGTAAGTTCATCACATAGAAACCAAATGTCTGTACATAGCCTACCCAGAGAATCACAGTCCCCCTTTTGAAAAAAAAAGCATGCCAACATTCAAGCTATTTCTTCTAAAGCAAAAACAGCCAATCCAGGAGAAAAATTAACTAGGGAACAACCAGGGTTAAATCAATCCCAAGAGCACTTCCCCCAGGAGACTGGGCACCAGCACACTTTCCTCTGGTTTAACTCCTCCTGGGGACCAGACGGAATGGCGCTGGGGAAAGGGCTCGGCACTGGGGAAAGGGCTCTCATGCCTTCTGGAGACTGGGGTCACCAGCTTGGAGAAGATGCGATGGGCAGCTGCTACGGTTTGTCCCAGGACAGCCCAAAGCTGCATGGGGTGAGGCAGGCTGCATGCCTCTGCAACAAGGATCGCTGAGGTTTTTGCTGCAGCCACTTCCCTGCACTCCACTGGGTCAGCCTGGAGAAGTGCAAAAAGCAGGGGCTATTATCCTGCCAGGGAAGAACTGGAAGGGTACTCACCATGGGGGAATGCCCTCTTCTGAGAATCAGCTGATTGGGGTGGGATGAACTGTGTGTGTGTGTGTGGGGGGGCATTTTCTTGGGGTGGGAACCAAGCCCAGCTGTCTACAGCTGGTGCTGCTTTTCTGCAGCTGCCAACTGACACTTGACAGCCTGGCCCCTTCCCAGGCAGGGGAGAGGACAGGCTGTCAATTAATGGGCTCCCCTACAAGACAGAGTTGGCCAAGAGCAGCTCTCTATGCCCATCTGTATGGTACAACTCTTGGGCTGTTTTTCTACCAGGAGTATTTTGGGCTCCCCTTGGGCTCCAAAAGATCTTCCTATAGCTTCCCAGGGGACTGACAAGTTTTGTCACTATTGACCCAAGTCACTGGAAAAAGATCCTCACGTTTCATTACAAAAACATAATACCCCCCCCCTCCCCCCGCGTTGAGAAATGGCAAATGCCAAAATAGAGAAGTTAACACAGGCTGAACTTTGCTGTGAGGATGCTCATATTCTGACTAGGCTACCTGGAGCACTGACACAGGTGCAATCAGCTGGACTTATTGTGCAGACAGAGATACATCCTAAGTACCAAAGAAGTTGTCTGCTAATTGGCTCCTCCAGCTAGTTCTAGGTAAAGGTGCCAATTTGAAAAAAAAACGCTGTCCCTTGACAGTCTGCACAACCACAGAAACTGTTGTTCCTACCACCACTCAGTAAATAAGTTCAAACTTTTTCCATAGTTTGTTACATGTTTCTGCACAGATCAGAAAGATTACCAGATATAAGTCAGTGGACCCAACTTCTATAAAGTTCATGTCTTTCTATGGTTGTGCTAAATACTCAAGAACCACATTTAATAAACACAACCTTAATATTTAACATTAAATCCTACCCAAAATTGAATTTGAGTCTTACTTTCTACTACTGCAAGCAAAACTACAGGACCACTTACACTAAATCTCTACCGTAAGAGGCTCGTCCCAAACATCTGGAAGATGTAGGATATAACAACCTGAAAAATGACAGAAAGGGGAAAATACAACTCTGGCTAAAATCAGCCCAAGTCTGAGCAGGCCCCAAAATCTCATTTATGCAGAAAACAAGATACCATTCCATATTTTCTGGAATTTACCAACTCATTTTGTATCACAGGATCACTGGGTAAATATGAAGGGAACTGATTTGTAGTTGAATGAAACTGTTTTGTCAGCACATACATTTGCAGTCCCAATTATGATATTAGCTCTAGGAACAGTCTATTCTCCACAAGGTTAAGTGGTGCAGGCTATAAGGTGCATGGTTGACAGCCCAGAGCTTGCAAGTTCAAGATCATAGCAGAAGTGCTTGTGGCGCAGCCATGTCAGATTTCAACAAATCTGCAAATTCTGTTAAATAGCTCGTCACAGGAAAAAGAAAATGCTAGTTCTCTTAAGGCAAAACAAAACGAACTAATTTTGTCGCAGGATATGTTAATTTAAGTTATATATATTTGGAGACTGAAGGCACTGGGTTTCTATAAAGTTTCCTCGAGATGGATTTGTCAGAATTCTAAGATACCTATTAAGTCTACTTATCTGAACTAAACTTTTAAACTTAAGTTTTTAGTTCTCCTCGAAGTCATCAGATAAAATAACTCTTTTAGCAGAGTTTTAAAACTGACTGATGTAAAATCTCCCAAAATATATTAATGTGTCCTCAGTAGAAAGATGCATCAAAAAGCTTCCAAGAGTTCTTTCATATAAATAGTGATGACTAATATGACCTTCTATAACAGAGTTTGTAAAGCTTTTTTCCTGGAAATAAGTAAGCAGGGAAGAGAAACATTTTTTTTTGGTTCATTTTCCTATCAAATACCCTTTCCATGAGGAACTGAGCAGCTTGAAAGCAAGATTTCCTACTCCCAGACTACAACTACGTTTCTAGTCTTTCCTCTTCCTTCTAGATTCCCCCTCCTAAACATTTACCATACAACTATGATACATATTGCTGTCCATTTCTAAACAAAGGGATTAAGAATGAGCAGAGAGCTGCTTGGAAAAAGGAATAAAATGTCAGCACCTTACATCTGAAATTCATATGTCCTTTCCTGGATGCACAAGAAGATCATCTTTCTTACCCATGTCATTTCTGTTAGTTTTCAAGCTCTCTCAGAAGTGAATTATTGTCTAATACACTGGCGAAACATGTTTGTTTATTTCCAGTGCTTTTATAAGAAAGTGGTTGCATCATGTCAGTTGGTCATAAAGGGAGATCATCAAGAGACAAAGCAATTAAATCCAACTGAGTTAATTCAACTATAATAAAAGGAATGTTAGTAGAGGTGACAGCAAGGTTTTAGAGTGACAGGGTAGAATGGCCCCAAGCTAGGACCCAGCTAGCGCTTCTACTTTTCCCCACCTCCCAGCTGTGGCACAGCAGAGGAAAACTCCCCACCACTCAGCTGCCTAGCTGTAGCACAGAGCAAAGCTGTGCAGCTCAGTATGGGAATAGAGCCCACCACCAAATCCACACAAGCTCCACCTCCATGGGCCAGATCCAGCCCATGGGTCAAAAGTTACCAACCTCTGTTCTAGTACATTAAAACAACATTAGGGACCAACAAAGATTTTCACAGTCAAGATGAAATCATGGAAGTATAAGGCAAGCAGAAATCACTGAGACACATTTAATGCCCCTTTCAAAACCTCCTAATGTAGATGACAAAGTTCACACTTGCCAACTAAAATATGCAATCTTAACATACTTATGTTGTCTTCTGTACTACTCACAAAACAATCAATAAATTCCAGTGTAGGGCTTGTTTTGTTAGTTTTAGATAAGAAAAACAAAGTTTGATTTTCATAACTGAAGAGGTTAGAGTGTTATCAGCTCCCCATTTAAGCTCCGATTCACTTGCTTCCAACTAAAAAGCACCTCCTGACCTGCTATGCTTGATTCACCTTGTAAGATGCTCGATATTGCTTCTTTAAATAAAATCTTGAATTTCTAATTCAGCTTCCCATCCCCTACTCCCCTGTCAATGATGTGTACATGTACAGAAGTGTCCAACACCCCCAACAACTTCACTCTGAACTGGAAAGAAGTCATACAAACTCTGGATTTAAAAATACTTCTCCAACCTCACCCCACTCTAAACTGTATTAAGGGAGGGATTTCAATTCTCTCCATCGCTCACAATTAGGGTTGGACTCATGGAGTCATGTAAAATGAGTCCTGCTGAGTCTTAATAGTACCTTGAACAGCCTGCTCTTTATAATGAATCAAACAGCTATCTTTATGGACTACACATGTGAGGCAAAGATTCACATAAGCACAACTTGGTGTTTTGGCTGGCTACCAGTAAAAAAGGGCAACAGCAGGCATCTGATTGGGAAAGGCTGCAGCTGCATAAGCTGCATTTCTGCCAGTCAGAATGATGAAAGCAGTCTGGAAGAGGAACAAAAGCAAAGGAAAGATGCCCCACCATCTTTAAGATTTTTTTCTTTTTACACCATTGATTTTCATTTGCAAATCAGCACTGCCCCATTTGTTATTGTTTGTGCTTCTTCTCATTGCCCTTTTATGCTTCAGTCCTTTTATTTTGAGGAGTTTGGAGGACATCCATGTTTTAGTTAGCTAAATTTAATTGCATTCCACTGAAGCAGATTTAAGTAGTATAAACTGCCAATGGCAAGAGAGGGACAGTGAATTACAGAGCTACATGTATGGCTGTGAAATTATGCATCACTGTGCCAATTTTTTGAAATATTTATTGGAAAAGATTAGGTGTGCAAATGTATAGAAAAGCCTGGGCATAAAGAGTTTCAGACGTAAAATTACGCAAAGGAACCAAGATATGCTAAAACATTTTATGTAAATGTGAAAAAAATGTACTTGCTAGAGCAAATAAATAAATATTAAGCCTATCCCTTCCATGGACAGATCTTCAGGCTAACTCTCTCCTGTGTTGGCTTAATCTTAATTCTTGTATGACAAATATCAGCCTGTAGCAAATTAAACCTCATCATTTTCACTAAATAGCAACTTTTCCCACCGTTAGTCACATACCTCTGAAAGTTCTGTTCTCTCCCATGACTTCTCTGAAAGTTCAGAGCCAGACTGAAAATTCATTTTTTCTGTTAGTTTTCCCAGACACACATCAACTTCCTCTACCAGTAAGCTTCCATTTCATAAAGACTTCTAGCCATTAGGATTTCAGAGGTAACTTTCCAAACTGAATGAGCATAAACTGAGTCACAGTCATCTCTGTACCTGCAGATATCTCTAATGCCTTTGTTATTTCTTGTCACTTTGCCAAACTGCAGAAGAGAAAGATCTCACTAGAACCTTGTCCACTTTCAAAGTCACTCTATGTAAGCAAATTGATAAATCCAGTCAATTTTATTCAGAGGCATGTTGGGAAAATTGTTAACACCACCCCAAAATGAAGGCACAGAAGCTGCAACCAGGACACAACCTACTTGATTCTCTGATTTTACCATGTACCTACACACCTTCTCAGTAACCAAGAAACCTGGTGGTTTGAATTAAATAGGGAAAAAATATTACATTTTTCCAGAGAGACATGGTAGTTTCCAGACCCTGCTAGCCGTAAGCTACATAAATAGAAACACCAGCCCCTCAGAAGATCATGGGATGGTACCCAGGCAGGAATCCAAACATACATCCGAGTACAGCAAGAATCTCTTTTAGTCAGTTTTGCAGGGTATAACTCCCAATTTACAACTATGAGGTCAGACGGGGTGGGACGTGGATCTTCAAAAAAAACCTAAGGGGCAGTTTACTGTGAAGGTATATCCTCTGCATTAGATGTGACCATGAGAACTTGAGCTCTAGCATACCATGATGAATACTAACTAGGCCTGTGTTGATGGAGGCAGAACTCAATCTTAAAGAACATGGTAGTTAAAAGGAGCATTCACTATTAGGCAATGCAGTTCTTTGAAATAGTCTGTGAAGTAAAGCAGTTCATGAACTGGAACTAAGGACAGAATTTGCCACGTGTAGTTTCAGAAATAATAGTTACTTCACATTGTAGAAACATACTTGTCTAGGTGAAGTAACTTAACAGACAGCTGTAAATGACTGACAGCGATAGTCTGAAGCTTTTACCAGCTGGGAAACCTCATTCTTTTATATGGGCAGTCCTCGACTTACAACATTGCGCACTTACAACATTTATAAATTGACACCCTGTTTCAACTTTATGACATCAGTTTCGACTTTACAATGCTTGATCGGATGCCGTGCCATGCCAGTGAACATGTTCACTGCATCGTCCATCTCCCTGGAAAACATCTGTCCAAGCTTCTTTGGACACTTTCTTTAAGAAAGCAGCCAAGATTCCAGAAAAACCTGCAGCTAAGACTCTTGAGAAGACTCCAGCCAAGAGCCCTTCAAAAAGTCCAGCAAAGTCACCTCAAAAGGAATCCTTCCAAATCAATGTGATTGTTAATTACAATATAAATACATTAATGTAACTATATTACTCATCTAATTGACTGAGTACAAAATTATGGGTTATTTTTGGTGAAAACAGGGTATCAGGCCTTGGATCAGGAACCAATCCCCCATTTATAACATTGTTTCCTATGGAAAAATCGGTTCTGAGTTACAACATTTCAACTTAAATCGCAGTTTTCAGGAACCAATTGTGTCGTATGTCCGAGGACTCCCTGTACTTCAGCATAATTCTGGCTTTGCTATAGTTCTTAATTAGGACTGAGAGGTTGATTTGTTTGTGGGATCCAACATGCACGTGCTTGTTCATACTGACTTGAAATTTGGTGTGGATTATTGGTACAGGAATAATGTTTCAAATTTAGGATAATTTCAACAAGGCTTTCCCCAAGATATAACTCATTCTAGTCCCCTCCCCTTTTTCCTTCCCTTCAAGTTTTTCTTGTGTGCACAGAGGGACCAAACTATGGCTGTAATCATACTTCAATTACAATGATCAAACCCTACATTTACCCTTCCCAGTGCAAGGAACCTAGTAATCTTTACAAAAGCAAAACTGAGAATATATTGAAAAAAAGAAGTATCCCGACTCTCAGGCTAGGACAAACCTAATGCTCTCAAGCCAAAAAACTATTCTTTGGATATGCCGACTAACAAGATGTTTCTCTAGTCTGCCCCATTATCATATGAACTGGGAGGCTAGTGGTGGGCGTTTCATGCACAGAGATCTGTGCAGTAAGAGAGGGACTCCATTTGGACTGCAACAACTCAGATCTTTAAGTGCACAGCATTCAGTGCCACTGCTTACAGCTGCGAGGTTCATTAAGTGCTTGGGGCTGTTGCAAAATTCCCTAAGCACAGGGAGGTTCCCGGAAGCTTCCTGTTGTCACCCTCCAAATCAATCCCAACCTATAACTTGTTCCAACCTGCAGGTTTCCTGAACAGTAACAACTGAATTGGAGTTACACTCAGCCAGTGTAAGTGCAAATGCAACTCTTAGAAATTGGCAGATGCCTTAACAAAAGCAACACACATAAAACTTGTTAAGAAGGTGTTTTACTCTGGTAAATGTAATCCAAGAACAGAAAAAAAAAATAATCCAGAAAAAAAATCAAAAACTGTTTTAAAAAAGAAATATGCAAATACTTGCTGAGAAAGGTTGAGAACTAGGTCCGGGACACTGGAAAAGGTAACATGGGGATGAGGGTGGGATAGTGGCAGAGTAAGCTGGGGTTTTAAAGGCAGCCTCCCATTCATCTCTCCTGTATCCCGGGGCCGATCCAGAGGTGGGGCCTGTTCCAGACTCTCCTGTCCAGGCTTAGCAGCAGCAGCAGTAGTGTTAGCTGCCCAGAAGAAACTCTTGCTCAGCATGGGGGAAAAGCATTCCCTTCCCATCACCGCTGCTAGGCAGTTCTTGGTGCAGCTGCCTGGAGCCCACACCATGCCGGGCTGCCCTGCATCACCATTGCCTTGGCTGCCCTGCAGCTGCTCTGCACTGTCACCACTGCCACGCTGGGCAGCCCAGAGGCAGTGGTGACAGTAGCGGAGCTGCAGGGTAGCCTGCCGTAGTGCAGGCTCTGGGCAGCTGCACCAAGAACTGCCCAGCAGCGGCTAGGGGGAGGAGCTGCTTTTCCGCCACACCAAGCAATAGTTTCTGCCTGGCAGCTGCCACTGCTGAGTCTGGATGGGCAAGTCCAGAGCAGACGCATGCCACGCCAGCTCAGGGCTCCGCACGCAAGTGCCCACTGATAATGCGGGGCTAGGGCCAGCAACAGCTGCAGCCAGAAGCCACCCCAGCCCTGCTGCATGCCCAGGGGGTGGCACGACATGCCACAGCTGGATGGTACAAAGTAGGGGTGGCGCAGGCTGGGGCTGTGCACTGTTGCCAGTGGTGGAGAAGCACTGCAAAGCACCTGAGCTCTGGGCTGCTGCAGGGCAAGGATGGGTGCTGACTGGCTCAGGGGAACAGGTGCATGTGGGGGGCTCCCATACACAACCCACAATACCCTCAAGCCCTCTCCGACAAATCCCACAACCACACCCTTCCCCACAAACAATCAATCAATCACACACCCCACAAACATTGTACCTCCACACCCTCTCTCACATTCTTCCACAAACCCCACACGCACTCCCATGCACCTCTGGGAGGAGCCCCACTCACTGCTACATGCATACACCCCACCACACACACACATACCCATACATCCCCAGCCACTCTCTCCCTCCACAAACCCCATACCTACCCACACACAGCCACAACCCCCCCATACCCACATCCATATATACACCCATCCACACACATACCTAAAGACCCCTACAAACCCCATATCCATCCACCCATACCCCCCACATCCCTCCCCCCAACAATATATAAGAGTAAGAGTTCATTTTGAGCTATTATGTAATCACTCCTATATACACTACACAAACCCACACAAATCAGGAAAAAATAAAATTAAAATATGTTATTGTGGATGTTTGATTTTTAGTATATAATTTGGGTTTTTCCCAGTTCTGAGATGGCAAACCCACTTCCCAAAAGGAGTACTTCAATGGGCATGGGGAGGGACTGTCAAGCAGTGAGTCCACCCTTGAGGCCCTCAACAGCTCACCAAAATTTGTTAAGCGGCTCTCCAGCTGAAATAATTGCCCACCCTATCCTAGGAAGGATTAGGAGAGGTATTTCCAATCCAGACCATTTGTGCCTCCGTACAAGGCCCTGATGAAACCTTGTGTACCATTCCAGTCACCTCCATTCATGCAAGAATGGAACAGAATTGGAATAGGTGCCGAGAAGGTTAACTAGGATGAACAGGGCAACTGAGAGACTATCATACAAGAACAGGCTAGAAGAGATTGGCTTGTTTAACTCAGTATAACTAAAGGATGATACGAGATAAAGCTGCTGCCAATTAATATGTTCAGGTTAAATAATGGTGAGAGGATAAAGGACAATGTTGACACAAAAACAAACGGGTATAAACTGGCCTTGAAAAGGTTAAGCTGGAAATTCCAAGTAGGTCTCTGGCACCTGAGCAATAAGGATCTGGTTTTAGTCTTCCAACAGGAAGAGGGTGGGCAAAACAAATATTTTTTAAATAGAACTTACTTGACTAGTTTGTGTACAGGCTTACATGCCACATTGCTTACAACAGCACCTAGGTGGGCCTTCCAGTCCTAAATTCCTATGGGTCCCTCTACACATGCAGGTAAAGGTGCAATGAGATGCAATACACTATCCATTCAATCATGCCACCTGTTATGCCACATGGTCACCATGCTATGCCACACCTCAATCCCAAGCTCCCATGGCTGGAAGCCCCCTCAGCTGAGATACTCCCCCATGGCTGGGGTTCCGCCCCCCCCCCACATGGCTGGTAGACCAGTTGTTATGACCCTGTAATCCCACAGCTGCAAGGCTGCATTGAACCAGGCCCACCAGCGGACCACTTTAATTGACCAGGAGACCATTTAAAGCATGATTAACTGGCACCTTAAGTATAACACAGGCTTGCCCGACGTACAGCCCGCGGGCCGCCATGCGGCCCACCAAGCCATTTTATCTGGCCCATGGCGGCAGCACCACCATGGAGCTGCCGCCACCACTGCGGAGTGGCTGCCATGTAGCGCGGAGCCGTCACGGCGGCGTGGCAGCAGCAAGGTGAGGCAGGCAGGGCCGGCCTGCGGGCCCCAGCTGGCAGCGAGGGGAGGGGAGCTGCCTACCCCCGCGGGGCCGGGCTCATCAGTGAGCCAGGTCCTGCCGCCGCTGCCCCGAAGACAGACAGCAGTGATAGATTGCAAGAGTGGAAAGAAGCCATCAGTGAAAAATGAATAAGTAGGAGACAGGAAAAGAGCAAAGAGGGACACAGAAAGAGTGACAGGAAATCATGGAGAAGAAAATAGGTCGAAATTAGAGAAAACAAAAGTAAAAGAGGGAAGAGAGGGGGAAGAAAGCAGGGGGAAAAAGGTCTAAGGGAAACAGGATAGTGATAATAGTATGAGGTGAGAGAGGCTCTCAAACAAAAAGGAAAAGGAGGAAATCAGGAAGACAAAAGGCAGAACAAATAGGGAGGAGGGGAGGAAAGGTTGGGGAAAAAGAAGAACTTAAGAGGTGGGGTCAGGCAGGTGCCTGGTGATGAATCAGATGTCAGGCAGGTTGTAATGTGTCATAAATCCAATGTCTATGTTAAGTCCATGAAATATTGAGTCTGTGAAAATAAAAATAAGCATCTTTGTCAGTATAGGTTTTATTTTTTTATTTATTCAAAACATACCACCAGGATGGGAAAAGAGGATTCAAATGCAGGAACCAGGGAACCAACCTCCCCACCCCACAACTGCATTACAGACAGCGATGCCAACTCTGCTCTGCGGAGCCTGCAAGGGAAGCCTTGCACTGGGGGGAAGGGAAACCCCCACGAGACCCCACATAGCTGTGGCAGGGTCCCAGGCAGGCTCAGGGGAGCAGGTAAAACCCGAAGGGCAGCAGGAATTCACCTGCAGCCCCCCCGCCCCAGCCCCAGCACTGCAGGGAGAGCCGACACTCTGGGATAGGGGGGTCATCCCAGAGACCCCCAAAAGTCCCACCCAGGGGCCCATGCACACTGAGAAGTAGGTAAAACAACCCCCCCCACCCCACCCCACAGCACACAGAGCTCATACTGAGCGAGGGGGGGAAACCCTCCATAAGACCTCCCAGAAGCCCCCCAGACCCTGGGCAGCATGTGGATTGCAAGGTGGGCACTGCCCCCCATATCTGCTCCAGCAGTGTGGCCCGTGCCACCCTCTCAGCACCAGAGCTGGGGCTGCAGCTGGTACCCCTGCACCCGGAGACTCCCAGCAACCTCCATAGGTAGTTTTCTTGCTGCTTTCCACCTGACTACCTCTTATGGATTTTCTGCCCCCACCCCCTGCCATTTTTACTGGGAGGGTTGCGGGTAGAGGATCTCAGTTATACAAGGCTGGGGTGGGGGAACTCTTGGGATACTCTTCCCTGCCTAGAAATTGCAGCTGAGAATGTGACAAGTTAGAAGACACTGAAGTGATTTCTCTCCCCCCCACCGCCAGAGTGAGGCTGTTCGGTTTGGGCCGCCAGCCCACTGGGTGATAAAAAATCCGTGATCTGGCCCCACATCCAAAAAGGTTGGACACCTCTGGTGTAACATGTAGATTTGATCTATGTTAGTCTGCTGCGAGCTACAATCAAGGGGCTCTTCCTCACCCCAATGTAAGAGCCAAGATCTGGGGCTAGAAAGCCACAGCATTCAGGGGGGATAAGATCCTCTAATGTCCTGTAATGGAACTAGGATTTGGGAACCCTGTCCTTCTAGGGAATGCCTAGGCCTCTCCCTACCTTGAGTGTGAGGCAATTCCTCTGAAGGAAGGAGGCACAACTCTTTGCCTGACCCTCATGTAGGTAAGATCAAAGAAAAGAGGCGAGCATATACATTTTGAGAGATCGGGTATCCATTTTAGTGCTTCATTGTGCAAGTTCAAACAAAATCCATTGTGCAATTCCCTCACCCATGTGAGGAACTGAAAAGCTGCAGGAAGCACCCACTAAGCACAGTGCTGAGAGCAGAAAGAAAAGTTGAGAACACACAACCTTGATGCATATAATAGGCTCTCCCACAATCATCAGGGGAGCTAGGAATGAGCATGCCTTCCAAAAGAAAAGGAGCAAGTCACATTTCTCAGAGCTATTATTTCAGCCTGTATGCATCTCTATAAGATATTCCCATGAATACATTTCATCAAAAAAGACTATAACATTTGCTTCCAAATACTATAACCTGGATCACTTTAGAGGAGAAAAGTTGAATCCTTGGGGAAAGTTTCCTTCAAATGGAAGTGACAATGGACATATTTAAAACAGTCCCCCCGTCCCTTTCCCTGGATATACAACATTGCAAGATCTGCATTCAACCAAACTAAACAGTAAATGAGTCAAGGTCCTTAGGTCCTTGAAAACAGCTTAGTGTTTCAGAATCTCAATTTGCTTTTGAAATACTGCCACGCCATACTGTAATTTCCAAGTAAACTTAGAGCAAAAGATAAGACGCTATTCTTGTAATGCACAGCAGTCTCACCGAATTGTCACAGAAGTCAAGATTCTCTCTCAGGTGGCTTTTTATTCGACTTCCTTTCCTTTTTTTTGTCCTTGAAATAAGGTATTTAACAAAATTTGCATATCCATTGCTATCTGACATGGCTGTACCCTCAGCACTTCTGCTATGGCCTTGAACTTGCAGCCTCTGGGCTATCAACTGTGTGTCTCAGGCACTCATGCTACCTCAGCCCTCTTTTATTGAACTATCTGCATATTTGTGATAAATTAAATGCAAGCTTTCAAGTGCAAGGCGCAGGTCTTCAGATATGACTGATCTACCGAACACCTTTGAAGATGAGCTTTGGAAAAAAAATTTCTATGCTGGTTGGACAATAAGAACCAAGTCCTGAATACTGATATAGTGTGTAAAAGAAAACCAAACAAACCCCAAACAAACAAACAATAATTCACCTAATTCCTGAAATTCTTCTTATTATCATTGGCATGCTGGTCAATTCACCAATCAACTATTGTCAACTGGCTACATATTTTTGACTGATCAAAGACTGGAAATTTTTTTTGTAAAGTTGCTAAAAAAAGCTACAAAAAAGTAGTTTTTTAAAGACAAAAATATGATTTTTATTGTTTTTGACATTTCTTAATGGAAATTCAGCTTTTTCTGTGTATTATTTGGACCCATTGGCAATTTGTTTTTACAATTTGACTGATATTTGACTCATCAATTGACTGAACACTGACCTGTCAAATACCCAACCCTACTTCTAATCACACTACAGGTGATAAGGGTGATAATGACCCTCCTTCCTTTTTACAGGCCTTGATCCCCCATAATCTAGCTTCCACTAATTGTTTGTCTGTTTCCGGTGGGAATTTCTCTCCCCTCCAAGTTCACAGCTGTACCCACTATTCTTAATCAATGTACTTGCTTTCCTCCTCAGACCTGAAGAATACCCTACATTTGAGAACTTGTCTAACTTTATTCCAGCTGTGCAGCTGATCCAATAAAAGAAATCACCCCCAAAAATTCTTGCCTTTCACACAATTCCTGGACCATCACAGCTACAACATCACTCCAAGACTACCATCAGAAAGACTTTACATGTGTTGTTCTGGAATGCAGAGTAGAGCTAGGGATTTAAATTTGGAATAATTTGAGCCAGGCCTTCATCAGATACAGGACCTTTGAAAGAAAAAGCATTTGTTCAAAATGACTGACTCCCATAAGCAAACCTGGGGAATCAAGATGATTAGCCTGAAAGGATCTAAGGCAGGCAACGTTCTTTGGGTAGATGTGATATCTTTTATTAAAGCAACTAAATAGTTGGGATAAAGTTCTCTGCAAGCTTTCGGGCACAAACACCCTTCTTCTGGTATTGGGAGAGAGACTGCTGCTGCTATTCTGCTAAAAGTGTGACAAGAAGTCTGTGAAAATGTAAATGAGTGGAAGTTTGGAAGACAATGGGTAGAGGTAGGACTGGAGGAGGGAAAAGGGGGAAATATGTGAAGGAGTACAAATGGTAAGCTATCAGGCAGGTACCTTACGAAGCAGATGCAAGGCAGGTTATAATGTGTCATAAATCCAATGTCTATATTAAGTCTATGATTTTTTATATCCAGTAGTTTTATGAAGTGAAGTTTGTAGGCTTATCTATGAAAGGTGTTTTGTAAGTTCCCTTTGAGGATTAAAACTGAGATCAGAGAGAGAGTGATTGTCTTGTGAGAAGTAGGCACCCACAGGTAACTGGATATTTTTGTCTTTGATGGATTTTCGGTGAACGTTCATTCTGGCGCAGTCATTGTTTGGTTTCTCTTACATATTTTCCATCAGGGCATTTTGTGCACTGAATGAGCTAGATTACATTTCTGGAGGTGCAAGTGTAAGATCCAGGAATGGTGATGATTCTATTGTGGGGTGTTGCTATTGTGGAACTGGTGGAGATGTGTTGTCAAGGTTGTACGTTTCTTGTCCTGGCACAGTCTGGATCCATAGGGCATGGTTTGTCTCATAGGAAATTTGCTTCTGGTGATGAGGTTAGTGAGATTTTTTGCTTCTTAAAGGCTAGGATGGGTGATTCTAGAAAATCTTTTTAAGAATTGGGTCTTCTTCTAGTATGGGTTGCAGATGTTTGCAGATTTTCCATATAGGTTCCAGGAAAGGATGGTATGTCATAACTAATGGTGTGCAATTCATGAGCATTTTCTTTTTGTACTGCAGCAATTCTTCACATTGGACACCATGGTCAAAATCTAGAAAGACACTCCTCCAGAGAGAGAGATTGCACATTTGAAAGAGCCAGCAAGATACAAAATGGAAATACTGGTGTTGTTGTATTCAAGAGAGAGTCTGATAGAGGGGTGATGATTGTTGAATTTGTAATCTAAATCACTCAGAGACTGCAGGTTTTTGGTCCAAATGATGAAGATTTCGTGTATATATCTCAGGTATAGCATGGGTTTGATGGTACAGTTCTTGAGAAATTTTTCTTCCAGGTCGGCCATAAAAAGGTTGGCATATTGTGGGGCTACTCTGGTGCCCATAGCTGTGCCCATAGTTTGGAGGAAGTGTTGATTGTTGAAACTGAAGTTGTTGTGTGTGAGGATGAAGTGTGTAAGTTCAGTAATATCTTGAGGTCTGTACTCTTGAGCTGTAATCTTGTTCTTGTAGATATGTTAGGCAGGCTTGGATGCCAGCCTAGTGTGGGATGTTGGTATATAAACTGTTGACATCAATGGTGGCTAGAAGGGTATTGCTGGGAAGGTGGTCTATGTTTTTGAGTTTTTGCAGAAAGTCTGTTGTGTCTTAGATAAAACTGAGTCTTTGAGTGACAAGAAGTTTTAGGATGGATTTGATTAAACTTGATATTTCTTCAGTTAGGATTCCAAGGTTGGAAATGATAGATCTGCCAAAGTTCCCTTGTTTGCGGATTTTAAGGAGCATGTAAAATATGTCCATAGATTGGGCAGTGAAGGAATCAGGGTCTGAAAGTTTTCTTGTGAATCAGATGAAAATGATGTGATGGTAGGTTTGAGTTTTGAGGTGAAAAAGGGAGTTGGATATTCCTCTAGTTTTTCATAGTAGCTGATGTCAGAGAGTTGTCTGTTGGCTTCTTTTATGTACTCTTCATGGTTAAGGATAACTATAGCTCCTCCTTGATCTCCTGGTTTTATTACTATTTGGTCGTTGGATCTTAGAGATTCTGTGACCCTTCTTTCTGAGAGGGAGATGTTGTTATAGTGGTGTTTGTTGTTGAGTATTTCATTGTTCATTCTTCCTCTGAAGCAGTCAATATAGTGGCCAAGGTTTGAATTTCATCCATTGTAAAGTGTCCAATCTGAGTATTTTGGGGATTTTATGGCATTGATATTTTCATCAATGTTGTCACAGGATGAAGTCGCGTTGAAAGGGGATTCATTTCGGTTGTGGAAATATTCCTTTAAACAGAGGATCTCAACTGCTTGACACTTACACCAACCAGTGCAGGGTACTCACAACTTCTTCAGAGAATCAATACTGAACACAGTAATCAAAGAGTTATACTACACACGGGCATGAGCAGACCATTTAGATCACTATGAGCTGGGAACTGCAATACCCGGAACCACAATGTAATACTGTAGATGAGGCCAAGAAGCACTGGGTGGTACCATCACCTCTGATGTCTTGCACCTAATACTCTCATTGAGGGAGCCCAGAAGTCAATGAAAATCTCATCAGCACAGACATTAGGTTGTCCAGTGCAATTTCATGTCCTTTCCAAAAAATCCAGGCATCTGACTACCCACAAGTGAAGTCTCAAGGTACATGCATACTCTCACTTCACCTCTGAACTGTATTGAGCATCTGTCCATCAGATATATGACACATTATAACTTGCCTAACATCTGACTCACAGGTATTTTCATTCCCATCCCTCCCACCCTCCTGTCTCACCCTTTGACTACAGCCACTTTCATTCCCTACCCCCAGACCCCCACCTATCTCTCACCTACTGACCACCTCAATTTACATTTTAACTGACTGGCTTTCTTACATAGTACTGGCCTCTGGCTGCTTTACCACTCCATCCAGGAAAAGCACAGCCCATCTGCAGACACTTTCTCAGCCTGACAGAGGGTGTTTCTGCCTGAAAGCTTGCTAACAAGAATTTTTCCAAGTATTTGGGTTGGTCTAATAAAATGTATTGGATTTCCCCAAAGATCCAGTCAAACACTCAGCAAATGTGACTAAATTTTATAACTCCTTTATCCTTTACCTACACCAGGACTCGTCAACCCCTGGCACACGTGCCCAAGCTTGGCACTCAAGGCCAGCCTCGGCTCTGGGTAGCTGCTGCCAGTGACAGAGCCTGGGCTGCTCCCAGCAGGGCTTGCAGCATCCCACCCGCCTGCTGGGTGCAGCCCGGGCTCCTGGCTAGCAGCAGCTACCCAGAGCCGGGGCCAGCTGTAGCCAGGAGGCTCCAACCAGTTGTGCCGAGCTCCAAAGCCCCGGCATCAGCTCTGTACTGGCTCATGCAGGCGTGTCTCTGAGCAGGCAGTGGGGGAAGGGCCTGAGGCACCGCAGCCCCAGTCTCTCCCCGGCTCCTGGCACCGAGGTGACGGCAGGGCTCCAGAGCCCAGCGCAGCTGTTTGGAGCCTCCCAGCTGCAGCTGGCCCCGCCTCTGAGTATCTGCTGCCAGCCGGGAGCCCGGGTTGCTTCCAGCAGGCAGCTGGGACGCTGCAAGTCCTGCTGGGAACAGCCAGGGTAGCTGCTGACAGCCACAGAGCCTGGGCTGGGGGGCAGAGGCTTTGGGTAGCGTGGGTCACAAGCAGGGCATCCTGCCACATACTCCCTGCCCTCATTTTGTTTTTCTAGCATGTCGGCACTCTGGCACCTTCCAAGGTAGGCACTGTGGTGTTTTTCGGCACTCTGGCCAAAAAACGTTGCCTACCCCTGACCTACACAGTATTGGTGCATATATGTAGTTTACCCATTATTAAACACACAAACAAATCTCATCTCTCATCTAAGTGCTATCAAGCCCATGGCAAGACAACCTCCACTCCCTGCTCCTGTCTGAATTTATGACAGGAAATGCTGAAATGGATGCTGGACCTCTCTGCCTCTTTCCTTAGCCTCACCTACAAAATCAGGCAGAAAGTAGGGCTGAGTGACACCTTAGAGACTAACTTGTTTAAAAAGGAATAAGCTTTTGTAGGTGATGGCCTACTTTGACAGACAGTAATGAATATAACCACTGAGTTGTGTTACAGGAATGGAGAATTATAGCACTATGTCTTTATTCTATTATCAATCATATATTCAAACATGCAGAAAGCACTTGATGAAGGAAGCTGTTCTCTATGAAAGCTTATGCCTTTTTGAGTGAGTTAGTCTTTAAGGTGCCACCTTGCCTTGCCTTGTACTTGACTTCGGACTAATACAGCTAACTCTCTCTCTCCCCACATAAAATCAGACATCTATGTTCCCCAGATATGTCTGGCCCAATTAGATCTCACAATCATAGTCCTGGCAAGCTGCTCCAATCAGTCTTCCACCTTTTCATACCACTACACCTAGCACATAAAATACAGAAGGAAAATGTACAGATAACTCCCATTCCCAGGGAGCTCAGTTAAGGTGGTTGGGCACCTTCACTCTGTTTTCTGTTTTTTTAGTACTTGGAGTTTTGCTGATCTGGGAGAATAACATAGGTTACCCTTAACTGCATCTATGTTATGATTCTGTATTGAATATAGCAGTGTTGTTGCATTATAGCAGTGATGAATTATAGCACTATGTACATTACTCTAAATCACACATTTGAACATGCAAGCAATTCATCACAGTTATTTGCCTTCCTTTAAGATTTTTTTCTCCCTTTAAATTTCTGTATTCCCTATATTTCTTTTTCCCCTCTTTCATGGTGCTGAGACCCAGCAAAAAAGCCAAGACAAACCTCATACCTGTTTCTGTTTTAACTGGAGCTATAGATCAGTCTGTAGAAAGTACTGACCAACCCTGTTAGAGCAGCAAATCATCATACTTTACATTTCCAAAATACTCCCACATCCAAGCATCTCAGAAGACTAAAGAATTAACTGCTTATCCACACAGCAATTCCTGTTACACAGCTATCCTTCTCACCTACCAGAGACAGAAAACATGATTCATAGATGTTAGGGTCGGAAGGGACCTCAATAGATCATCGAGTCCGACCCCCTGCATAAGCAGGAAAGAGTGCTGGGTCTAGATGACCCCAGCTAGACACTCATCTAACCTCCTCTTGAAAACCCCCAGGGTAGGGGAGAGCACTACCTCCCTTGGGAGCCCGTTCCAGACCTTGGCCACTCGAACTGTGAAGAAGTTCTTCCTAATGTCCAATCTAAATCTGCTCTCTGCTAGCTTGTGGCCATTGTTCCTTGTAAAAAGGCAAAGAGCAAATGGCAATGAGGCAAAGAGCAGTTAAGTTTTAAGTCACATGCTTTAGATAAGCCACCTTCTTCATTTCATAACAACTATGAACGCCTTAAGGACTTTGAAATTCAGGTTGGTTTATAAGGAAAGATCTCATGACACAGAAGACACTTTGCCTGATCCTACCCAGCATCTGAGTCTACTTTCTTGTCTTGTAAATAAATTAGGATGCTTTTTATGACAGAGGTAATAAGATACTTAAACTTTTGCACAAAACTCCCTGTTCTTCAATGAAATGGGATCATTTCAGTTAATGCAGGTGACTCCAGTAGTTCACTTGATTCCTAGAGGATTACTGAACACTTTTTGTTCACCACTTCTCCTTGTAATGGAACATCAAGGAAAACGTTAGCTTTCAACTACATACAGGCACACTTCTGCAATAATTCATTCAACAAGCCTAATTACCACATTGCACATCTAACTGCAAACCCAGCACCAACTATTGTAACAAAAGCATGAGAGACTTAACTTAAGCCCTGAAGCTGTACAACATCCCTATTCATATTTATTTACACTAAATTAAACTAGAAAGAGAGATCTGAGAAAGCTTTAAAAATTGTTTCCTATCTCTAGTTACCACTCGTTGCTTGCTGAATAAATGGAACAGATATTATATGGGCACTGGCAACTTGAAATCTAGCCAGTTTGAAGCCACTCAATTCAAAAAGAGCGAAGTCATATATCTGCCTCCATAACCCCTGCAGTTTTTGGTTTTACAGCCACACTTTTTAATCTTTTTTGCTATATGAAAGACTGCACAAATAAGTTAAACTGATTATATGCAGAGGGCTGTCTATTGCATAAAATTAACTCATTGTTATCTTCTAATACTGCTAATAATGTTATATTCTAGTAAAATAAAGTAAAATAAGCACCAGATTCTACTCACCCCAGGTTTACACTGTGATAACCTAATGGTTTCAGTACTGGGTAGTTGTATAGTGGTTTCAGTAGTGGTAGCTATTCCTGACTCAGGCTGATCATGAATTTCTCAATAAAATAATAGATTTTCATTTGCTGATTTGCTCAAGATGGAACTTTTTGTGGGAGAACAGTAGAACAAGGGGCTTGAACCTTATTTTCCACTGCCCAGGTAAGAGCTCTTATAACT
This sequence comes from Alligator mississippiensis, assembly GCF_030867095.1. Classification (NCBI taxonomy): domain Eukaryota; kingdom Metazoa; phylum Chordata; order Crocodylia; family Alligatoridae; genus Alligator; species Alligator mississippiensis. The sequence continues at coordinate 52,217,521 of NC_081832.1, forward strand.
AAGCAGATGTCTTTACTGCATCTCTTTTCTGCCACTCCTCCTCCCAAAAACAGAAACAGTCTTTAAATCTTGAAAAGTTTCACAGAATGTGAAAACAGATTTCCTGCTCAGGAATGAATGAGCATATTCAGATTCAAGGTTTATCCGTACCATGCATGCTATTGAGAAACCTAGATTTCTGTTAACTGTTTTCCACAAAACAATAAAAAACTAGTTACAATTAATAAAACAAACAGTTAATGTTATTGTAGTAGCACAAAACACATACTTAAAATAAGGTATCTGCTTGTAATTGTAACCATTCGTACCATCCCACACTTAGTAAGAGATCAGGACTTGTAGAATCCAGTATTTGTCCTTGCTAATGTTAATGAGTTATTGTCTCTTTAGTTTCATTAGAAGAACTAAGAGTGTTTGGGAAATTTTAGGAATTAAATTAAGCTGGCATAGTTTTCCTCTAACTATTAAGAAAAGCTGGCAGGAATTCTATTATTGGCTGCTTCTCAAGCAAATTACTGAAAGGGAAACCTTAAAATGAATTCCCTACCTCCAACAGATCAGCAGATTACATTTGTGTACAGTATGCACACAAAAGATTACTCCTGGAATGCAGAATGCTTCTTGAAATCCTGTAAAGCTAGGAACTGCATAAAACATTCATTCCCACGGCTAATGAACATTTGGATGATCAGCTGAATAACCTAACTAGAATTAAAAGAATGTGTGGGCATTGGTATCCTGACTTAAATTTTAAAAAATTCAAAGAATCAAGTTGCTGGGGAAAAATAATCCATTTAAAGATTACTGAGCCCAGACCTGTAATCACTGCACAACAAGGAAGATTCCTAAAGATCTCTGCACCACACAACTGTTTTTAAATGACTGTATAACACTTTGTGCAGTTAGACTGGCTTGGATTATGAACTCCTTAAGAATTAGTTCTTTTGTGTTGTAACAAATCAGAAACCTCAGCAGACTGCATGATATTTTAGAAAATTACACTGAATTTTGAAGTTTTAGCATCATGGTACTTGAGGCAGAGTTCTCTTCTTCAGGTGTAGTAGCCATGTAGGTGACTAAAATCTACCAAGACACTTGGTCAGACCTCTTGCTTCGTGGGAAACACTATAATTAAGTTTCAAGGACTTTTCCACAACCTTAGCAAGAAAAATGATGCTGCATTTTTAGTTGTAATTGCTATGCCGAAAAATGATGCACTGCCTTTTCAAACTGAAGTATCTTTTTGAAACTGTACCTAAATCATATACATGGAATGTGCACTTTTAGTCTCAAGGGCATTTAAAAATATTGAGTTCATGTTAAAAATGATCAATAAAAGACAAGTGCACACTTTAGAACTGAGGGGCATGAAAGAAGCAGACAGGTAGTAAAAGTGGACATGGGAATTTGCAGAAGTACACTGTGGGAGATTAATGATTTAGTAAATAATGTATTAATCTAGGTCATGACATTGTTTTGCAGATGAGCCAAAAACCCCACTGAACTTAGATTATTAGTCCCTACTGCCAGTGATTCTCAAGCAGGGTGTCACAGCACTGTGGGATCCTTTTAAGGGCACCACAGGGTGCTGTGCAGTATTAGCACTGTTAGATGCATACATTTCTACATACAATCCAAACAATAAACCCAGAGATTTCACACAGGAATCCATAGTAACGTAAAATAATATTCTGATCTGTTATGGTCTTTCTGAGCTCTTTGCAGCAGAAGAATTATTAAATTATTTTTCTGTAGTAAAAAACCAAGTGAAAGGTAGGAGCTGGCCGTCTCTGAGAAGTCATCAGCATCATCAAAGAGAAGCAGGACTGGAAGAAGATGTCTCAAGTCTAAGTCCAAAAAGACTGAGAACCACTGTCCACAAAGATCACAAAGAGCCTGCTACCATTATACACTGGCCCAGCCCATTCTGAACCTGACTGGGTCTGGGGATTATACCGTGATAGAGAAGTTTGCATATTAAGAGCATGCATTTGAGATCTGCCAGAGCCCTGAAATAACAGCAGGCAGAAGGCACACCTACACGGAGAAAGACCTTTCCTTTCATTGTTTGGGACCGCAACTAGGAATGGCAGGCAAGAATCAAGGCCGGGTTGTGCTAGGCATTGTCCATCACACAAAGCTTTCAGCCTAGGCTTGAGGCAGGACCCAGTGGGCTGGGAGTGGTTATGCTGAATGGAGAAAAAGGAATTCAGCATAAAAATGGAGGACTTTGGCTAACAGCTTGCCTCACCAAACCTAGACAGAAATGATCTGAGTGGCATCCTGGCAGGGGCAGGGAGGAGACAACGAGAAGTAAAAAAAAGGAAGAGAGAGGGAGAATAAGGTGACTTTCTGAATTTTAAATGAGTGTAAAAGGACAATGCAAGAGGTGAGGGAGGTGCACATGACCAGGGGAGTGCTGGTAGCGGCAGGACAGAGCCCAGCGAGCCGCGGGCGAGACCGTCCAAGGGCCTGAATCCAGCCAAGTGCCTCGGTGTCACCAACAGACCAGTGGCCCCGAGCCGCCGCCGCCGACACTGAAAACAAGGCGCTGCGGACTGACAGCCCGGCACCGGCACCAGCACGAGCCCAACGGGACCCGCCTCGGCCCCGCGGGGCGGCATATCCGTCCTTCTCCCAGAAACTTTCCCAAGTCCCACCTGCCCCGGTGAGCCGCAGCGCCCGGGCGGCGCAGTGCGACCTGGGTCCGAGAAGCTGCTGTTCAGGGCGGGGGGGGCACGGCCGAGGCCTGCACCGGCACCGGCACCGGCACCGGCTGGGGGGACGCAAGCCCCCGGCTCCCGCGGCCCGGGGAAGAGCCGAGCGCCCGCGGGCAGGGGCGGGCTCCCCCCTCGGGCTCCTTCCCCCCCGGCCCGGCCCGGCCCGGCCCGGCCGCACCTGTCCCGCGGGTCGACCCAGCTGGTGGTGCGCGTGGCGTGGTCGATGTAGTAGACTTTGCCGTCGTAGTCCCGGGCTTCCTCCCAGCCCGCCGGCAGCGGCAGCTCCTTGCGCGGCATCGTCCGCAGGCGGCCCGCGCCGCCCCATGCAGCGCCCCGGGCTGGGGCTGGGGCTGGGGCAGGAGCAGGGGCCGCGGCCGCTCCGCTCCGCTCACATCCCGCCGTGCCGGGCAGGGCCGGGCCGGGCCGGGGGCGCTGCAAGGGGCGGGCCCGCGGCCGCAGGTGCCGGGGCCGGGGCGGCGCTGTCGGCTCCGGTCACTCCTCCATTTTCCGCTCCGCGGCCTGGAGCGGCTCCGCTCCGTTCCTCCCTCCCTCCCTCCCTGCCCGCCGGGCTCGCTCCTGCCGGGCCCCGCCCGGCTTCACCGCAGCGCCGCGCGCGCCCGGCCAGGTGCCGCTGTAATGCAGGTAATAGCGCGGCCCCCGCAATCCCGCCGCGCGGCGGCTACTGTAAACACGGCAGTAGCGGAGCCAGGCGCCTCCCCCCGCCGCGGGCCGGGCCGCTGGGGGCGCTGCCCGGGGCACCGGCCGGGTCGGGCTGCTCCCGGCACCAGGTGCTCGGGGCGGCCCCCCGGATGCCCCTGCCCTGCAGGGCACGCGCCTAGCGGCGCCCCCGGGCCGCTCCCACGTGCACCTGTCGGCAGGAGAGGACTGACTTCCCCCCGCGTCCCCCTGCCCCAGCGGGGAGGCATCGCACCCGCGGGGGAGGGGCAAGGAAAGGCCTCCCAGGCAGAGCGGGCAGCTTCAGTCATGGGCCAGGGGGGCCGCAGCAGTTTGACTCTTCTGCTCTGGGGTCTCCACCATTAGCCAAGTTTTCAGGCAGAAGCGTTAAGCCTCTCGGATGGTTTTTGCCGACGCTTTTCAGTTATGAGACTTTCAAGGGGGCATCTGTGAGGCTGCACTGAGCAAGAGAGCACGTAGAGGGGAGGGAGGGATACATCCCCGAGTCCCGTTTCTCTCCCTAGGGTGTCTACGACCCTCCTCGTTCTCATGTACGGTGTCAGCTACATGCCTGTAGCACCCACTTCTGGAAGAGAAGTAGCCACCCCCATTCATTCCGGAGACTTACAGCAAAGAACACAAGGGCAAACCTTGCTCTCATTGAAAGTCCTGTGGTGTCTTTAACGCTAATATGAGGATCAATAATGGAGCTGTAAACACAGCAGAGACTTGGATGGATGTTGGACAGCAGAAGAGTACATCTGAGCTGCTTTTAGACACATCACTAGAGTTATTTTAAAACTGATAGGCCACTAAGAGACATCTTAGTTAAATGTTAGTGTGAGGTCAAGTAGAAGGCAGGTTAGATTTGCACCTCATAGACTGACCAAAGCAGATCTATACAGGATAAGTTTGTGAGCTGAAACTTACTTGAATAGTATCTGATGAGTAAGCATTAGCCAACAAAAGCTTCTGCTATATCTACCTACAACGGGGCAGGCAATTAGTTTGGGCAGAGGGCCACTGAGTTTTGGCAAGCCATCGAGGGTCGCGTGACAGGGAGCCCAGGGCAGATAAATATTATTTTTTTTTAATTTAAAAAACGGGCTGGATAGAATGGCCTAGCAGGCCGCACCCGGCCCCCGGGTCGCATTTTGCCCACCCCTGCTCTACAAGGTGCAAACCTACTATTCCACTAAGATGCAGAATGCACAATTCTGGTTGTCATATGTTGCTCAGCTGTATACTGTAGCCCAGCTTGTTCTCCTTTAATGAAGCTTTCAGAAAAAGGAAAAAGTCTCAGGGAAGACCTCCTCAGAAAGCTCTTTCCTCCATTTCCCCCAAGAAAAATGTGCTCCAGGGCCTGCCCTGAACCTAGCAAACTCTCAAGGGTATCTGTGGAGTCAGCGTGGTGCACGTGAAAGACAGCCGTCCCTCTAGTCCACTAGACTTCTTTGTGCATACCAGACAAATACACCTTAACAGCTTATTCAGACTTTCAAAATGCTTTTGAAAGAGTTTCCACAAAGGTTGAGGTCTGTCGTGGATAGGAAACTAAATAGTAGAAATAAACAGACAATTCTCAACATGAGGCAGAGGTTAGTTGTGAGGTATCCCAAGGTTCTGTATGACAACTGATGTTTAGCCCATTTATTAGTGATTGGAAGAGTGTAGAGAAGAGTGAAGTGACAAAGTCTGCCAGGGATAAGAAAGAATAGGATAGTCTAAAATAAAGACAGATATTCCCATATCATCTGACAAGCGACATTCACTGTTAATCTGTTGCTGGTAAAGTACATAAGGAGTAACTGTTTGAACTACTTATACATTTTAGGAAGTTCCAGAGTAACAAGAACTCATGGTAAAACCAGCCCATTTATATGTACAGTATAACAGACGCCTTTGATTAATGTACGAGGTGTACAAAACCCGAGGTGTCGAGAGTTATAAGATATGGGAGGAAAAATACCGGAAGTGTTATGACTTTATAATCAGACTTAGCTGCAATATTGTATTCAGTTCAGCTCTTACTATTGCTAGTGGAAGGGTAGTAAAAATAGTGACAATTCAAAGACAGGCAACAAGAGTTATTAGAAACATGGAAAGCATGTGAAAATACAAAAGTGATCAAAACTATTTGGTTTTAAAGGTAAAACATAGGAGACGTTATGCTGAAACATACAAAATAATACACCATATAGAAAAGGTATGATAGCCCTATAAAAATAAAATATGCTTTTGGTAAGAGAGGACAGTTTATTTTATAGGATACACTTAGAGTAAACCCAGTTCTTTAGATTATTAATTGAAGTTAAACCAAAAACAATACGGTACCTATGTTTTGAAATGCTGCCAGTGATAGCTGCTTCTCTGTAAAGCAGCAACCACATCCTACCAGGTTTTCCTCTCTGATTGGCTGCAGCTCCCCTGAGCTCCCGAGGGAACCATCCTCTGGGTCCATAGGTATCATCCATTATAAGAAAGAACTTCTGCAGTGTAATAAGTGTTAACTGGGTCATGAGGAAACTATACCTGTAAGGGATGACTTCTGGGTCCTCAAAAATTGTGCTGACTGTAACAAATGGTAAACCAGGCACTCTTATTCCCCTTCTCTGATGGTGCAAAAACAAAGGGTAAATCAATGTAAGCAAAAAAAAAAAGCAAAAATATTTAAAACTATTACATTTTTATGCAGAATGTGATTACCCCCCAGAAGTCATTGTTGCAGGATATCTGAGAGGGCAAGAACCTACTAGATATTTTATTACTTGAAAAAAGTGCTCTTAGGTGAGCAGTTTCATAACATCAAAACAAAAAAATCAGGAGCAATTAATATTGTAAAATGACAGGAGAAAGCTGCAAGAAAAAGAAGAGAGAAAGAACACCTATATCATTGAGACAAAAACCACATATTTGTATTTGTACATCAGTTTTGTACATCATATTCGTATATCAGTTTTCCCCAGTAACACATACAACAGTTCCATTTTCAACAGCATTTCCATTTGGAACTTCTATGTTCAATTGCTCATCATTTTCTCACAAGATATGCTTCATAAATACATATGAAATACAGAAAGGTTGACAAATGGCTTTTTTCCAGGTGTCCGACCTGTTTATAATATCTTTGTTCCTTTAATTATTTTTTTAAAGTATCTAGGAAAATATTTCCAAATATTTTAAATGTAAAGTGAAAGACATTTAATTTTGCTTTTCTCTCTCTTTTAACTCCTCAAAAAAGTTTACCTCATTAAAACATATGCATGTACACAGTCAGAAATTTTTGTGTTGTAACTCATTGCCTTTTACACTTGCATTCACAACAAAGGAATTCAGTATTATCACAGTCTATCTGAATTATGAAGTAATAAAAGACCAGGTGATTATGGCCTCATGAGCAAACAAAAGGAAGAGATGATTCATAAGTATGTTTTCACATGCATAAAAGGGAGGGACAGAGTGGGGGATAAGGCAATTGCAATCTCTTTGTTTTGTTTCTCCTTACTGTCATTATGGTGTGTCTGTACATAGAAACTGGCTACTAGAAGTTATTGTGGAATAACCCCTACCACAATAGCTCCCATTTGGACAATGTTTGGGATAAAACTTATTTTATTCCAGAATTACTCAGATTTAGAGATGTACTAATGATTCTGCTATAAATTAAATTCTTATTCTGAAATAGTGTGTCTCCTCATGGGAGATAGTGGGGAATAGACTATTCTGCACTAGCTATTGTGACCAATTCCCCATAGAGAACATGACTGAACTCCATCTGAAGAGGCATGTGCATAACTGCTTAAATTCCTGGTTTATTTTTCAAGCTGTAAGGACTGGATGGGACCCAATGGGATGGGAGACTGGGCTTGCTGTACTGACCCAGTACAGGTAGCCTTTTTCCCTTAGGAGTAGACCAGAGCCTGGGATGCTATCTTTTGAGCACTTTTCCCTTATTTGGTGGAAAATAAATGAGGAAAGTGCAAAAGTAAACACAAAAATGTCTGTTTGGGTTATTAGGTTTAATTATTGTGCATGTCATCATAAACAAGCCAATGAAGCCAAATGGGTCTGAAAATAAGAAAAAAAATAATGTATTCAACTTCTATCAGGGGCCCATGATGTTTTTTTAAGGATAAACTTAAAACTTTACAATTGAAGTAAACACTAAGATTAGTGTTTATTGTCAAAGGGAACTAGTAATATAGGTTCTACTTCCACATATCAAACTTTGTCATATTGGCAACCCCAAGCATTGAAAAATCCTAAGTAAGACATCATAAAGGGATTTTTTTACAAAAATGAATCATGGTTAGTTTCTTGTCTATCACTTGATTTTTGAACAAATACAGTTCACTTGGGTCATGTTCTTAGGCTTTCCTCCACACCCAGGAAGGCCAGAAATTTCCATTTGTTTTAAAACTAAAATTGATTCCCATGTACGTGAATCTTGAAGCTGAAGCTTTAACAAATATATTGCAACTATTGCAAGATTCGGCAGCGCTAAGTCAGCAAGACTGAATGTAGAGGGTCCTGCCTAGACATATCTCTTCCTAGGATATCCCTCCCCTTGATTATCACAGGCTGAAGCCATCCTGAGTACAGCTCCCTCAACATGAGAAGCATTTCAACAATTTTACAATAAGGAAGGCTGGATAGGCATCTGGCTGGGGTCATCTGGCCCCAGCACTCTTTCCTGCCCAGAGCTGGGAGTCGGACTCGATAATCTGTTGAGGTCCCATCTGACCCTAGCACCTGTGAATCTATGAATTTATCCAGTGCGTCCAATCTAGTACGGAAGTAAAACAGAACAGCCACATGCATACAGTCTAATTGTGGGCATGGTTAATAGAGACTTCTGAACATCAGAGGCATAAATCAAAGAAATCAAGTAACTCTTGAAGTTTCACCTCCTTTATGGAGTTGATTATATAGATATCTTGAACATAAGGCTACAACATTTAATTAAGCAGGCATCGAGCATGTCCATTACTAAATAACAAATAAGATTTCTTGTTGAGTTGCAAGCTTCAAAGGAGTCCAGCATGTCAGGTCTAAAAAATATTTTCCCTTAATTGGCTCATATCTATTCCAGCAGTTTACAGAGTCTTGATTCCATCTTAGCAGAGATTTTTTTTTTTTTATTATTATCTTCATTTTTTTATGCAAATTTCTTTGTCCAATAGGGAAATATTATTCAAAGAAATTCATTGACTTAGAGTGGACCCTTGTTTTCAAACGTTAAATATTTTGGCTTCCAGTTCAATAGATTCTCATCTAATGAAGAATGGTTGGGCCCATAGTCGCAACATAGGGCTAGTTATGTAACATTAAGCTGGATGTGTCAAGCTGCTTGGGTCCATCATTACTGCACAATGCCTGAAGACTGAACTGATAGGGTTCTGTGAGAGAGTAAGTAAATATAACAAAATTAAACACTCACATTCTCCCCCCTCCCCCGCCACTTAAAGGCCGTTCCTAGTAAGTTTGGGATTTGCTTATCTCCTAAATCCAGTGTAAACATTCTTAAGGTGAGGTCTGCTTCAGTGGAATGCAATCCTAAGAAGGACACCTGCTATAGATCATGAGTCATGTGGAATTTCACTATCAGAGCCAGTGATCATAAGTCACTCAGCTGTCTGTTTGCTATATGTCACCTTCGCAATCTTTGGCACTTTGTACACCTGCACTAAAGATATTTATCTCTTGGCAAACAAGTCTGCAGAGAAGGAATAAATTCCTCACAGTGACCTCCAGGTGCTGAAAGGTCACCACCCATTTTATTCACCTAAAACAAATTACTTTTAAAATCTGTCCTATATCCTCAGAATTTTGTTAGATCTTCCTCTGCACAGTCAAATAACTGAGCCATGCTCTTAGGCAGTCAGGGTTCTTTGGGTAGATGTGATATCTTTTATTAGACCAACTAAATAGTTGGAAAGAAGTTCTTTGCAAGCCATGAGTAACTGGTACCTCCTGAATCTGGAGGGGCACCCGCAAAAGCCGCCACCACCAGCAGCCTTTCAGGGGGCCACCAGCCCTACCGACAGCATCAGTGTCGGCCTTCATGGGGGGCACTGGCCTCATTGCCGGGGGGGGGCACATGAACCCCTGTGCATCCACTACCAGTCGCCTATGTTGCAAGCTTTCGGGCACCAATACCCTTCTTCAGGCAATGGGAGACTCTGCTGCTGTTCTGAGTTCTCCAAGGTAGAAAAAAAGCTACAAGTATGACAAGAAGTCTGTGAAGATGCAAATGGGGGGAAATTTGGAAGACAAAGGGTAGGGATAGGGGGAAGAGGGAAAAGTGTGAAGAAAAACAATTAATGAGCTAATAGGCAGGTTACCTGGGGTGTCAGATGTCAGGCAGGTTGTAGTGTGTCATAAAACCAATGTCTATATTAAGTCCAGGGGTATAGGTTGTAGCCGTGTTGGTCTAAGGACATAGGCAGATAAGGTTCTTTGGGTGATTCTGATATCTTTTATTAGACCAACTAAATAGTTGAAGAACAATTTTTAAGCAAGCTTTCGGGTTCAAAAACTCTGCGTCATCCAGGAAGAGCGTCAACATTTCATCCAGGAAGAGCACACACCAACTGCTGAAACTTCCTTAGCCTGATGAAGGGTTTTTGAACCTGAAAGCTTTCTTAAAAATTGTTCTCCAACGATTTAGTTGGTCTAATAAAAGATATGAGATTCCCCCAAAGAACCTTGTCTGCCTTTATTAAGTCCATGACTTTTTGTAGCCAGTAGATTTATGAAAAGAAGTTTGTAGGCTTGTCTACGAAAGGTGTTTTATAAGTCCCTTTGAGGATTAGAACTGAGATCAGAGAGAGAGTGATTGTCTTGTGAGAGGTGCACCCACAGGCAATTGGATATTTTTGTCTTTGATGAATTTTTGGTGTGCATTCATTCTGGTACACACTTGTTGTTTGGCTGCTCCTGCATGTTGTCCATCAGGGCATTTGGTGCCCTGGATGAGATAGATTACATTTCTGGAGGTGCAGGAATGGTGATTGTTCTGTTGTAGGGTGTAGTTATTGTAGGACTGGTGGAGATGTGTTGTCAGGTTTTACATATCTTGTCCTGGCATGGTCTGGATCCATTGGGTGTGGGTTTGGGTCATAGGAAGTTTGCTTCTGGTGATGTGGTTAGCAAGGTTCAGTGCTTGTTTAAAGGTTAGGATGGGTGTTTCTGGAAAGATCTCTTTAAGAATTGGGTCTTTGTCTAGTATGGGTTGCAGTTGTTTGAGGATTTTCCATATAAATTCCAGGGAAGGATGGTATGTCATAACTAATTGTGTGTGATTTGTGGGAATTTTCTTTTTTTACTGCAGCAATTCTTTGTGTGGTATCTGGGTGGCTCTTTCAAAAGTGTGATCTATCTCTTGACTGGTGAGAGGACTAGGTCACCTGTCTTCCCTATTTACATTGATTCTTCCTCTTAAAACATTCTAATATAATAAAAGCCTTAGTCTCTGTCTGTCTGTCTGTCTGTAATGCTGAGCCAACTGTGCATGCACTGCCGAGAGGGCGCACACCGATTGGCTGCGAGGGCCTGGAGTGTTACGGACAGAGTGGGTGAGGGAGCCGCCATGCCGCCCCCTCCACCCCCAACAACAGCTGGCAGGGAGGGGGAGGGGAAGAAGGGAGAAAGGGAGGGAGGGGAGCAGGAAGCGGAAGGGGGTTTCCGGTGGCAGCGCCCCCTCTACCCCACTGTGCCCCCTTTGCTGCTGCTGCCTGGCCCCAACAACAGCCAGCAGAGAGTAGGAGGCAGAGGTGAGAGGGGGGAGGAGGCAGGGAGTGGGGCAAATTGCATGTTGCCAGGTGGCAGCAGCTGCCACCACATGCAAACTTCCATCCCTGCTCCCCCCCCCCGCCCCATCTGGGAGCTGGTGGCAGCACGGGGTGGAGCAGCAGGGGGTAGGAGAGGCACACGGGGCCATCGCCCCGCCCCGTCCCCCGTCATTCATGACGGGCAATTTGCTAGTGCAGCTTAGAAGACTGGACAATGACATAATTACTCCTTTTTGTACCCATAGGAAAATATTAAAACTAAATAAGAGACAGATCTAGTAACACTGGGGCGTTTTACACTCACAAATAGAGTTTCTTAGTTAAAGGACTCTATATGAACACAAGGCATAACAGAGAGCTCAAGCCCAGCCAAAAAGTATTAGTAGCCATCGGCTACATGCTACATCATTTCCTGCTGCTGAGCCGCTGTGTCCCATCTGACAACAGGATTTACTGCTATTTCACCCCCATTTCAATTAAATGATCTATGATATAGAACCAGATCTACTCCTACTGAATCCCAAATTGCCAGATGCTTTTAGCTGAAGCCCAGGCCAAAAACAAACACAAAAACAAAGAACCCCCGCCCTGCAAAAAAACCACCAAACAACTCCCCCCCTCCCCTGCCCCCCCCAAACAAGACACCCACATAAAACTCTCATGAACCACCGCAAGTGTCAATTATTTGACTTCTCTTTTAATTCTTGCTGGCTCATTGTATGTACCCAGAAGTTAATGAGGAAAAAAACGGTCAATAGGAAGCATCTTTCCTTATCATATTTCAGGGCACCCTCTAAATACTTTCACAAACACTGCACACTTCTATAACACACCTTTTAATTTTTACATGTTGTAAAAATGGTCAATAACCTCAAGCAAAATAAAAATCAATCATTAAAACATAGAGTAAGAGCCTACATAAGAGTGAGTATACCCATGGAGTGATTTAAACATAAAATGTACAAACCTATCAATGAGCATTGAGGAAAATTTTTAGTGCTTTATCTCAACTGAAGGAACAAAAGATCCTCATCAGTATAAGGTTTGGGCCTATGGATTTAGATATGCATAACTGTAGAGCAGTGTTCACAAGGCCTGATGAAACTAGACACATATCCTAGTTCTGTTAACTTGAATAACACAAGTTTCCTTGGCATATCACCACCAAATGAATCATATACCTTTATTGATGCTAGAAGGTACTAAAGTATTGTCAAAGTTAGCATAAAAGACATAGACACACTCACCTGTAAGATAACCTTTCCCTGCCTTCTTCCTAACAGCTGTCTACCTCTCTCAACAACATATGCTTCATGCAGAACAAACAGAGCAAAAAACAAAATAGATTTTAACAAATTCACATTATACGTCTAGTGTCTTAATTAAAAGCAAAAAAAAATCCTCCTATATTCTGCTGTTCTCCCATTGCTTTGCTTGTAACAGGGTTGCAGAAGTGAATTGCAGAGTCTTCATCTATGCACACAAAAGTCTCTTACTATTGGTTAATTTATAGTTTGCCAGTTCTGGTGGAGGGTAGCAGTTATAGGAAATCATGAAACTGGAGGAACAAATGAGATAATCTTACGTAGCTAGGGAACAATCTTATGGAGGATTTTGCATGTCAAGTCACAGATCTTGACCTGAGCTCTCTATTCCACAAGGACTCGGTGGAAAGAACAGAACACTGGGTAATGTGTTCATGGAAACCCGTGTTGCTAAGTAATTAGGCTCGCTTCATTTTGTACCAGCTACAGTTTTTTCAGGATGTGAAGCTTTATTTCTAGATATGAATTGGACCAATTACGCTGTGTGGTTGCAAATACCTGACTCATAGTGGTGGTGTGAGTCTGATAGCAGGGGCTACCACTCTTTTGCCAAACTCTTAACTGATCACAGATAAAAGCAGCCATTTTCTCATGACTAGTATATAATAATAATGATACCTATTTACTATGTAGCCCTTTTTATCAGAAGATATCAAAGAACTTACAAAGATCAGTATGATCATCACCAGTTTGTACAGAGGGGGGAAGATAAGGCACACCAAGGTGAAGTGATTTTGCCCAGTCACAAAGCAGACCAAAGTTGGTAACAATCCCAAATTTCCCAAGTCCCAGTATAATACTCTATCCACTAGACCACTAAACAGTCTGCAAGGCCTGCTTTACCATCTGTGGGCAAATACCCGCAAGAGTAGAAGGAATGTACAAAAGCAAGCAGGTTCTTGCAGAGGCCTACCTACCTCACATCTGTCTTAAATTGGTTTAAAATAATCTGATCATATAAGTGCTGAACAGTGAGAAATCTGGGATATGGTGCTCCTGACTTTTCATATAAAGAAGTTGTAGTGCTGGTTACAGTCAATGGCAGGGGTGGCCAGCCTGTGGTGCACGTGCCACAAATGGCACAGGTAGCCTGTTTGTGTGGTATGCCACAGATCAGGCAAGGGACAGTAACACAGTAGAAGATAAGGCAGGGAGCAGAAAGCAGAGCAGCAGATTGGGTAGGGGAAAGGGAATGGAGTTGATCTTGGGGAGGATGTGGGGCTAATTTATGGCATGCTTGCCAATAAGGTTGGCTGCCACTGATCCATGGACTACTGGCACTACAAACTATATTTTGTCAGTAATCCATGTATAGATGCAAGATAAACATGAAAAGGCTCAAGCCTGATGGAGACAGAGGAGTATCTATCATCTGTGCTCAGTCTGAGAAGATGACCCAAACTATTTTAAGATGTTTCTATTCATCTCCTTCTTGGTGATAGGACAAGAGCGTTTGGTCATTAGTGATATCATAATTGTAGGGTTACTTTTGTTGTGGCAAGGCCTAGAAGTCCCAAGGCAGAATCATGTGTTGGAGCTCAATAAAGATAAATGTACATCCTCCCCCACCCCCCCCCCCCCGGCCGCCCTATTAGACAGTAGGAGGGCACTCAGAGCAATAAGTTCTGTCTAGTGTGCTTTGACCCAGAGCCTACCTGAAATAGTTCCTGATGAGGTATACTACTGGGCACTTTCTTGATTGTAATTTGTATGTTTATTTAAAGGAAATTAGTTTCTCTTGGGAGACACCTACCTTCTGATTCATACTTACCTTAAGGAATTTTCATTACTTGAGTCAATAATCCAAATGTCATTTTGTGACCTTCGCTCTAACCCCCCCTGTTCTGAATGGTGACGTGATACTACATTTTGTTAGCTGCTCTGTTATAATGCTACCTTTGATCTCAGGAGGGTCCTTAGAACTGAACAAGAGACTTGATATTTATTAAGACAAATGAGGTTCATGAACATAAACACATTTTCTAGAAGGAGCAATAAGAGGGTGGGTTTATATACTTGCCATGCCTCAGAGGAAGTGCAAGAGGATGAAGCAGATATAAGCGTAATGTGCAAAGATCTGTGGGCTGGTAATGTGCATCTGCTTCAACCATGAGAGGATGGAATAGGCATACCTCTGCAGTTGGCAGAGTGTGGGTGGATGGTGCTGCAGAAAGATCAGTATGTATTTAAAGGTAGATTTGCGTGTATAACTCTTGACTAGGATTGAAAATGTTACCTGTAACATCTTTCAGTTCAAGAATTCCAGGTGTTTTGTAAGCTATACATGAACCGAAAGCTCCTTATACAGATGATTTCAGGATGAGAGATGTAACATTTCAACCAGTGTGCCTTTACACAGTGCTGGCAGCACTAGTTATCCAGAAAGGAACCTGGCCATATTTCCGCTTTTCTAATACAGAAGCAAATAGCTGCAGAGTTCTGAGAGTGAGTGCTTTTGCTGCCACTGGTGAGAATACTCTTTGACCATTAAGTTTGCTCCTGACCTGACCCTACTGGTGTAAAACCTCCAGTTATCATCATCCGGGTGACAAATGCTTTTCCTTCTCTCCAGGTGAGATTATTACTAAAAGGTAGTTGCTTAATAGTGCACAGCACTATATAGCATCTTAGGAAAATCCAAAATGCTGCAGAGTGAATTTGGAGAAATTAGAATATACCCAACCCACACTGCAAATGATTAGAATAGTTGGGTTTATGCCCTTACTTCTGCAAAATAGAATGCACTGGTGTCTTTAATAATAATGTTTCATACTTGAAAGGTAACACCTCCCACTGTTTTATACTATCATGCCACAGCGTCTGTGAATTAGCAGTGCTGACTCAGAGAAATTCCTCTTTCTCTATCAACAACTTCACTTGACGCAGTATCTGCATTTCCCTTGTAACTTTTTCCAGAGGAGCAAGAAGAACCTGAATGATCTTCTCATGACTAGATGAGATTTAGCTTGAGATAACCAAGCAGTGGTCTCTAAGACACACAGGTGGTACCCACTCATTTCAAAGGGAGCAACATGAAGGCATTCAAGGGCAGAATCTGCCCTCAAAAGGGAGTAAGCACCTCCTTGCTGTATCCTGATAAGGCAATGATGATAATTAAGTCTTTTTTCTAATTTCATATCAAATTTACAAACTGTCTTGCATATACTTATAAGACAATATGGACAGTCTAGAGGACCAACCTCATCATTCTTCAATTAGATAATCATACATATATAGCAAACTATGTCCCAGAAGGTACAACAGCAATATTTCTAGAGCACTTCAAACAACACTGTTGGTGGCTCCGAGAGCACCTTTAAGCCAAACTCACAGTCAGAGAGACGGAAAAATTAAAGCCAAAAATTCTGTAAGTGTATATTGGAGTCAGCAAAACACAAATGATTAGCTTCTTCAGAAGTTAAGAACACACCTGGGAGCCATCCAAGCTATTGCAAAACATGTCTGTTGCATGCTGCAGCACTTAAAGATCCAGGTGGCAAAAGACTTGGTTAATGTGATCCTCCCTATATAAATCTGCTAGATTGTTTTATTTAACGTGAAAGTAGGTTGGGACAAAGGCCCTGTTGCCATGTATCTGGAAAACATCCAGCATGCTGCTGGTGCCATATCAATAGATAGAATAGCAGGTTACTAGTTTAGTTCTGTAGCGATGGATTGTGGAATTCAAGTCACATCAGAGTTCATAAGCAAAGGTAAATTTGCTGCTCCATCGGTTTGTTTGCCAATTGTCCTGGAGTACTACATTGTACAAGTCGGCTGTCTGCTTTGACTGGGCCATGAATAGGAATAAAAATGGGGTGCTAATCAGCACTGAAGTACGGCTGAACTGTGTGCATAAGCTTATGCAGCATACAGTCGCATGAGGCCCTATAGTACTAGGTGGTGTAAGAACATCTGTGTGAGAGGCTGCCCAACCTTCATTTTCATGGTCTCTAACGGAAGTTAAAGGTTTGGCCCTTTGCATGATCATGCCCTATAGTGAGTTGTAGGTAATGCTTAGGCCGGTCCTTAAAAAAAGTAGGGGACTACAAATAAGCAGTGTCTTGTGCTCTGTTGCTGGATCACAAGCAATAAACAATAAGCCTGAACTTGCAGAATTTTGTCAGGTGACCCTCCCACTGAGAGTTTTCCTGGGATTCTTTTACAGGGATTATATATAATCTCTGAGATACTGCCTTTTCTTTGTCATGCTTCTATTGTTCACTCAGATATGCACTGCACTCTAAGTTTTTAGGGCGGCTGTAATTTGAACTAAATGACTAATATATGCAACCCCACTAAGTCAGTCTGAAGGCAGAGTTTGATCCAAGGCACATATATACAGGTATATCAAAGACTTCAAACAGCCAGTGAGTGAACTGTGTAGGGTCATCATGCCCTTTTAGCTCATTCAGGAGCACAAGTCACATGCAGGATTTTTCAGTTCTTTCACCCCCAATAATCAGAACTTTTCAATCTTAAATTATGATTTATGTAATTATACATACCAACACCACAGTTGTCATCAACTGTGAGAGAGGAGGCAAAAGCCCCCGCAACATGGCCCCGGATCCCTCCCGACAAGCCCCAATACTTACCACAGGGGCGGAGACAAGCAGCAGCTGCGGGGAAACGCTGATGCAGGCTCGGCAGTTCCAGAGCTGCCAGAGCCTGTGAATCGGCGAACCCTGGGGGCAAGACCTCGGAGGAGCGCGGGCTGCTCAAAGAGCAGCTGGGAGAGAAGTCAGCTGGGCAGAGGGAGAGGCGTGACATGCTGGCTGGGAGACGCAAGCGGCAGAGCCAGGTGGCAGTGGCCCAGAGCACAAGGAAGGAAGCCCTAGAGTCAGCCAGGGAAGCCTGGCTGACGGAAAAAGGAATCTGGGCTCTGAGAGCCAAGGGTTGCCAGAGAGCTGCAGCAGAGAGAAGCGGTTCTCCATTACCAGTCTGAGCGGAGCCTCTGGTGGTGGGACCTGCTGATTCCTCCCCTGCTGTTTGCCATCAGGGAAGCACCTCAAATATTGCTGGGCTTCGCCCCATTTGAGCTGGTTTTAGGGCATACCCCAAGGGGCCTATTGGACGTGGTACGGGAAGGATGGAAGAGCACTGAGGGAGGAGGAAACCCCCCATCCCAGTACACGCAGGCACAAAGAAAGTGGCTGCAAATGGCGAACCAGGTGGCCGGAAATAACCTGACGGAAGCCCAGATACAGGAAAAACGACACTATGATAAGAGCATGGGGGAACACAAGTTTCAGGTAGGGCAGAAGGAACCAATGCTATTGCTCAGCTCCACGAGCAAGTTCTTCACCTGCTGGCAGGGGCCTTTCCAGATTGTCCGTAGGGTTGGACCTGTGGACTATGAGGTATTGAGGCCCGGACATAAATGGGAGAAACAAATCTATCATATTAACCTGCTTAAGCAGTGGCGGTGACTGGAGGGGTTCTTAGCTATGCTGATCCTTGAGAGTGAGGAACTAAAAAGGCCCCTAGATGCACCAGCAGGGGAGGGAGTCTTTATAGGCCAAAATCTGACAGTTGAATAGAGGCGACAAATGATAAAGATAGTGCCTGACTTTGCTGATGTGTTTGGTGAGATCCCTGGGAAGGCCCAGGGCACCATCTACAAGATCGTGACACCAGAAGGGGCCATAGTGAGGGAAAAGTGGAGGCGAATATCATACCACAGGTATCCTGTGGTCAGAGAAGAGATAAGGAAAATGCTGGAACAAGGAGTCATCAGAGAGTCCCGGAGCCCCTGGCGTAGCCCCTTAGTTATGGTGCCAAAGGCTGATGGCACGTTGTGGTTGTGTATCGACTTCCACAAACTCAACACTGTCACACAGTTCAATGCCTTCCCTATGCCCCTGTAGCAGGGCACTAAGGTGCCTACTGCTTGTAGAGCCAGAGTAACTACGCAGGTGCCAGTTGCTAGGGTAACCGGAGGGAGCTAGTGAATCACACCTGCCAGGTCAGCTGACTGGAAGGGCAGGGCCTGGCTCCTATATAAACCACAGGCCGGAGGCTAGGAGGCAGTTCCCTGCTGGCAGCCAAGGGGGAAGGAGCCAAAGAGAAGGGGCCAGACTGCAGGTATGGCCTGAGATTTTGGGACAGCTGAAGCAACTTGAGTGTGGCGAGATGAGGTTGGAGCCAGATAGCTTAGATTTTATGTTATAGCCCAGGGGCTTGTGTTTTGTTTTGCTATTTGTTACCGGTGGCTTGGGAGAGGCTATATGGGGATGGAGGAGGCTTCAGAAGGGGACTCACGGTAGGGTGGGGACCCCAGTGCCAGTGAGGGCGAAGCCCTCAGGGTGCACCGACCCCAGCCCAGAGAGGGGGGCAGCGTTGGAGAAGCCCCAGAGAGGGTATAGTGCCAGACAGGACTGTGGAAAGCCCAAGTGCCAGGGAAGGCACAGAGTGAGGCAGGGCCGCGGAGGACCCAGGGAGGACGAGGGGGCCAGATTACAAGGCCCAGACAACAACGGTGGTACCATCGGCGAGGCATGGGCTGTGGTGTAGGGGAGGAAACAGAGCCGCAGATAGCACCCCCTGGCATTGGGGCAGAAAAAGGGCAGCCTCCCGCTAATTAACATCAATTAAATCAATTAACACCAAGGCATGGCAGACAGGAAGGCGGGCAGTTGGCCCAGGAACAGGTGTGTGGTCCATGTTTAGATGGACCCAAAGTGGGCACCTGTTACAGCCCCAGATGGGGGAGTTGCTGAAAAGGATAGGACAAGTGTGGTTTATATCCACATTTGATCTGGCCAAGGGATATTGGAAAATACCCTTATGACTAGAAGATTGAGCCAAGATAGCCTTTGGGACTCCGTGGGCCCTGTATGAGTTTTGTAGGATGCCCTTTGGCCTCAGTGGGGTGGCATCAACCTTTCAGAGGTTGATGGATTGGGTACTGGCGCCCTATTACCAATATGCAGCGGCATATATCGATGACATTGTGGTGTACACCAAAACATGGGACCAGCACCTAGAGGCAGTCAGGGTGGTACTACAGGAGTTGAGGCAGGCAGGCCTCACGGCCCACCTTAAAAAGTGCTCTGGGGCAAGCTGAGATGAAATACCTCAGATTCCTGGTAGGGCAAGGCCAAATCAGACCCTTGGCTGATAAAGTAGCTGCTATACAGGGGTACGTGATCCCTCAAACGAAGAAGCAGATGAGGGCATTCCTCAGCGTAGCCAGCTACTATAGGCAGTTCATGCCCCACTTCGCAGAGCTCACAGCCCCTCTCACCAATGTGATCAAGGGGAAGGGAAACGGAGTCATCAGCTGGAAGAGGAACAAAGAAAGGCCTTTGAGAGTGTTAAGAGGGCACTTTGCAAGGAGGTAGTACTACACATACCAGATTTCTTGGTACCCTTTATCCTGCAGGTCAACGCATCAGGCCAAGCACTGGGAGCAGTCTTACCCCAGAAAGTAGAGGGGCCAGAAAGACCAGTGGCCTACACCAGCAGGAAGCTCAACGACCAGGAAAGGCGGTACACCACCATTGAGAGGGAGTGTTTGGCCCTAAAATGGGGGGTAGAGTATTTTCGATATTATTTACTCAGCAGAGAATTCACAGTCATTACCAGCCATGCTCCCTTGAAATAGCTAAAATCGGCCAGGACTGATAATGCCAAGATAACTCGTTGAGCCTTGGCTCTGCAGCCATTCCAGTTTGTCATAGAGTATAAAGCAGGGAAAAATAATGTGATGGCTGATTTTCTGTCCTGCTGCTATTCAAGAGATGCACCAAAGGACCCCCCAAGATTGACAAGGGAAAGCATCTCCATCTGCACTTACAACACCAGGTAATGATGGAAGAGCACCTGGCAGCGTCTTGAGGGGGGGATATGTGAGAGGGGAGGCAAAAGCCCCCCCAAAATGGCCCCAGATCCCTCCCAAAGGGTCCCAAAACTTACCACAGGGGCAGAGACAAGCGGCAGCTGCAGGGAAATGCCGGTACAGGCTCGGCAGTTCTGGAGCTGCCTGACCCTGTGAATCAGCCAGCCCCAGGGGCGGGGCCTCGGAGGAGCGCGGGCTGCTCAAAGAGCAGCTGGAAGAGGAGTCAGCTGGGTGGAGGGAGAGGCGTGATACGCTGGCTGGGAGACACAGGCAGCGGAACCAGGCGGTGGCGGCCCCAAGTGTGGGGAAGGAAGCCCTAGCGTCAGCTGGGGAAGCCCAGCGGATGGAGCAAGGAATCTGGGCTCTGAGAGCCAAGGGTTGCCGGAGAGCTGCAGCAGAGAGAAGCGGTTCTCCATTACCGATCCGAGCCAAGCCTCCACAATGGCAGATAACTCAGGTACTGCAGCAGGGAGGGGCAATGAGTGACGGCCGAGCACCACGAATAGCCCAGTGAAGAGGGAGGAGCTGGCTGCAGCTGCATTGGGGCCCTATGGGGAAGTGGCAAGTACCGCCAGGTGGTGGGAACAGCTCCTAGTCAGAGGGATCCTGGGAGCCAGCATCCTAGGCACCCATCAGCAGACTCCAAATACCTTTTGTTTTGTTAGAAGTTATTCTAAGTTACTGTTACCCCGGGCCGGGGCAGGTTTAATTTGCCTGAAAGGTGATCCAGAGGCCAAGGATCAACCCAGAAAAAATTGACGGCTGGAAGGACCTGACCCAGGTAGAGGCGGGTAGTGTGGATGAGAAGAGATCATTCCAAGGACGGCTGCAGGGACCACTGACAGGGACTGACTCCCCATCAATCAACATCAAAGACATGGCAGGTGAGTAGGGGCAGCACCCGTAATCATCTAAGTGGCCCCAGGGTGCGGTTTCACCCTGATGTCACTAGGGAACAAGGCACCGACCTGAAAAGGACCGAAGCCTTACAACACCTACCAGCGACAATGAGACTCAAACCTTGCATGTCCAGCACCCAGAGTACATGCTTCTACAGCCTGAACAAGAAGACAGCTCTCTTAACTCGGACATAAGTTATCCTAGGAAAAGACATGATCTCAAAGAAAGTTAATATATTATTGATTATTTGTGGCTTTCTAGTGCTAGGCAGATGTCTCTAGAATGCAGCACATACTCATAATAGGCTCTAAGTGCCAAACAGGCTGATTTCTGTAGTTATAATGACAACCCCATATGCTATTCAGATACTTGAAATAGTGATCCAAAGCCCAAATTTCAGTTACCTTCAGGTTACTTTCTGCAGAAGCAGAACTGCAAAGACAAACTATTTTGGACTTTAGGAATCTTAATTATCAGACGCCATCCATATAAAAAACACCAGACATCTGGCAGACTTTACAGATAGTGAACGCCTGGAGGACCTGGAAGCAGTGCACAGTGGCATGGCTGGACATCTCCAATGCCTTTGGCTCCATGCCCCGCTGCCACATCCTTGGCACCTTCTGTGAGCTTGGCCTACTGAGCGGCCTACCGGACCTGATTCAGCAGCTCTACGATGGCTACACCACAACTGTCCAAGCCACCAATGGAGAAACTGACGAGATCCCTATCTGATCAGGGGCGAGACAGGGCTGCCCCCTCAGCCCCATCATTTTCAACTTGGCCATGGAACCACTCCTTTCGGGCCGTGGCAGGTGGCCCCAGTGGGGCCACCTCACCTAGAAGTTGAGCATCCTGGCCTACGCCAACAACCTCATCCTCCTCACCAATGTTGCCACCCAGCTGCAGCAGATGCTGGACATGATACCCAAGGTGGCCAGGTGGATGGGCCTGCGTTTCAACATCGCCAAGTGTGCCTCCCTGCACATCGATGGCAAGCAGAAGAGCTGCATCCTAGACTCCACCCTCATGGTCCAGGCCCAGGCAATGAGGCATCTGCACAACAGCGAGGCCTATTTCCACCTCAGAACACCCACTGGCCACTGGGCCAAGCAGACACTGGAGGAGACCATCAATGGAATCGTGCAGGATGCGCACAAGCTGGACTCATCTTTGCTGGCCCCCTGGCAGAAGGTAGATGTGGTGAACACCTTCCTCATCCCTCTCATTGCATTCATCCTGAGAGGCTTGGCAGTCCCCAAGGTCCCACTCAAGAAGGCGGACACCAAGGTCCGGTGGCTGCTGAAGAAGTGGCTGCACCTGTCACGGAGGGCCAGCAACGAGATCCTGCACGCCCCCTATTGGCAGGGAGGTGCCCAACATCCCTCACATGGAAGAACTCTTAAGGCGATCCTGGCCGCAGTGGGGGAAATCTCCACGAACTGCACTGTCCTGGGCTGCGAGAGCCAGATGCACCCCAACATCATCATCACCCATGAGGAGGCCAAGAAAATCATGATCGTGAATGTCACCATCCCCTTTGAGAACTGGCACCAAGCCTTCGCCGACACCTGGGCTCGCAAGCGGGACAAGTCCACCCCACTGCCTGACATCCTGAGGGGCCATGGTTATGATGTGATGGTTGATGCGCTCATCATGGGAATGCTCAGAGATTGGGACCCCAGCAACAAGAGTATCCTGCATGCCTGCTGCGTCTCCCACTGCTATGCCAAACTGATGCACTGTCTCATGGTGTCTGACACTATCCATTGGTCCCATGGCATCTATGTTGAGCACATCACGGGCCACTGCCAATACACCAACCCCAACAGACCAACTGCCACTGGAGCAGACCAGACCCAAAGGAGACTGCCTGAATCCCCCTCTGCACCTAATAGACTCCGAGAAAAATCTTCAATGATGGACCACTCCACTCCACCCAAAGACGACCCCCATGATAAGACTCTAGAGACTGAGAAACTTTTTCAATCTACCCCCTCCACCACTGCAGACCATTGTATGGGTTTGTGTGCATCTATGTTCTTTCTGTTCTTTCTCTGTCAACGTTGCATTCCCCTCCTCACCCCTATCCCTCTTACGTTAGTCCCTCGCTTGGGCACTCTGTTAATCCCTTATGGCTTTTGTCATATTTTAGGTTCATGATTCTTAACATTTACTAATAAAATTCAATCTGTTCAAAGAAGGACAGGGCCTGCGTGACAACTGCTAATCCCAGGGAGAGGGCTGCAGCACCAACTGGTGACCACTTAGCCTTGGCTTGGTCCACCATTCTGGGGAACTCTTCCCCTCTGCTTTCCCCACTCTGCCATGCCTTGACGTGTTAATCTTGAAAGTAGAGGCTGTCCAAGGGCCGTCCAAGCCAGGCCTTACCCCCTGGTTCATGGGCTAACCATGCTTGCCGGGAGTTGGCCTTTCTGGCCTCAGCCCTTTTTTTCTCTTGCCTGGTTCCTGTAGCCAGGTCCACTGCACTGGACCGGACTCCTGAGTCCTAGCCTGTTCCCAGCCCTCTCTGGGCCTTGTCTGCTTTGCTCTGGGATCCAGGCTGGCTGGCCCCTACACTCTGCCCTGCTCTGGGCTTGCAGCTCCTTCAGAATGCCTTGAGCCTGCCTTAGGGCACTAATAGAACACTGCAAAGACCGTCCCTCACAGTCCCAATCCAAACCACCCAAAAGAAGCCCCCAAGCTATAACACAAACTCTCCCTTTTGGGTAACCAAACAATGACAGACAAAAAAAAAAAATATAGGAAAACTTTCCACCCCCATTAGGGTAGGTAAGCACATACCCAGGGCAGTCCTCCTTGGGTGCCAACACAACCCTCAGAGCCAAGTTATGGCCTCCTGAAGGCTCTCACAGTCTTGCTGGTAGCTCCCAGGCAGCACAGCAGTCTGCCAGATGGTCTCTAGTCAGAAGTTCCTTCACCTACAGTTTGCAGGGTCAACCTGGTTTCCTCAGGCTCAGGGCCTGTACTTATGTGTTTCCCTGGCCCCACTCCCTACCAATCACCTGCTTCCCAGAACTGGTGCAGGTGGTTTCTAATTTGCTGTTGTTGTTGGGTCCTGCATGGTTTCTGTGCAAGCTCCTGGTTCCTGATCATTGCTGTCGCTGCTGGCTCTGGGGTAAATTTTTGCTGGGGTCTTTTCCACCCTTAGGTCTGCACCTAGGACTTGTCTCTTCAGCAAGCCATGGGGTTTGCTCCTCCTTCTCAGGAATAGGGTAGGGGCTCCATTACATCCTGCAATTCCAGAATCACCACTACTGGGGTCTACACTAGTCAAATGCCTGCCTCCACTATGCTTGTACTCTTAAGGAACACCTACACAGGAGGGATCCATTTTGCACTGATGTGCAGCATTCACCATTGCAGATCGAGTAGTATGTTGTTGCTGTGTTGAATGGAAGACAGGGTACATACGCACCTTTATGCACTAAGTAAAGAAGATGTAGAGAGAGAGCACAAGCTTTCATGAACCAAAGTTCACTTCATCAGATGCTGTGAAAGGACAGCATAGAACAGAGAATAAAATGGAATGAGTGATTAGAACACAATAGATAGGAGAGAGAGGGATGGGGAGGGCAAATGCTGTGAGAGGCATACAAGCAAAGAACCCAAAGGAACAAAGGCTTCACAAAAGGTCATTCAGGCAATGAGAGAAGAATCTGTAGCCCCTGTTTAAACAATTCTTAACAGTCCAGTTCGTGGGTGATTCCTTGTTCTGCAATTTTCAGCTGCCTCATACAACAATATGAATCCTTGATTCCACACACACAGGGGCTTTCTCTAATTAGAAGATAAGGAGATGAAGGAGAAAGAGGACATGTAACAGCTGCTTCTAGAGTAACTTTTCTTAAATCAGCTTCCCTCGGTGTAGTACTGCTCCTGGGTTTGTGAACAAAGTGATCATCATGACTGTGGGAGAAAGTTGCACTGCAGACATGAAATGACCTGCAGAGGCTATTTAATTCGACCATAACAGAAGGTGCTATTCTGGGAAATTTGTGTAGAGTTTGTCCCAGAGCTACAGCTGTAGCACACCAACATGACAGTTCCCTGAAACGTGCAAATGCACATGGCTAACCAGTACCAGTAACCTAGTAGCTAACCAGTTTGGCATGAGCAGGTCTGCTAGATGAGTACTGGCAGAAAAAAATGGTACTGTGCATGGTATAACACTTGCTAGTCCTAATGAACTACATGGTTTTGCATGCTTCAGGTATCTGAACTGCACTAGGACAATGTTACCTAACTTGTTTCCCTCCATTAGGTCTCTGAGTTCATAAATAAAAGGGGAGTAATTCTGTGTTGCACTACAAGGCATGGTTCATCACCATGCTGGATTTATCAAAACTAATTGCATGGATCTTTAGGAACTCCTACCTTATATTTAATTGTAAGAAAAGTAGATTTGCTTTCCCAGCCAACATCACAGATATTAATGGTGTTTGACATCCTGCTCCATTATTCAGGGATACTCATCTATCTACAGTTGAGAGGGAACTATGCATATGAGTCTATTTAACAAAACACTGGGCATGTTTACAAATTTATTAATGCACTGTAATTATGGGGCATAATAGTAATAGTTTAGTACCTGTAATAACAGGTACTAACTTAACGCGCCATAAGTGGTGCTACTGCACATTAGTGCAGATGAGCGCCTTTTTATGCTGCTTAATGTGCATTAGACTAAATCTACTGTGCATCAGCATGCTTTTTGTGTGACACACTAATACACAGTAGAATTAGCCTAATGAGCATTTAGTTTTAGTGTCTTGTGTAGATGCACCTGCTGGTCACAATAAGAAGAGTCTGAAATGGAGCCAGCTGAAACTGTTGTGCTGTGCCAGAAATGGGAAAAGCTCTGGTAATGCATACTTTTCAGCCAAACAGTTTGTCTGTTTATGATATATAGAAGCTGTGTTTACACAGTATTATAGAATCATAGAAATTAAGGGCTGGAAGGGAACTCAAAAGATTCAACCTCCCTGCTCTAGGCAGGAATACTGCTGAGATCAATTGATCCCAGCAAAGTATCTGTCCAGTATCCTTTTGAAGACTTCCAAGAAAGTCTCCTTATGCTTTCCCCCCTTTCCTTGAGAAACACCCTGCACTCCTAGCTCAGTCAGCTTTGCTCTGAGACTTCCAGGAGTCTTCCTTTTGCTCCTCTCAATTTTGCCAAGAGTTAGGTTGATAATGACTGTGATCTTAAGGTCTGGTCTGTTTAAGTGAAGATCCTATGCAAAAAACCTTCCAAGAAAAGGAAACATTATTCTTTTGCTGTGACTAGTGTCCTGTTTCCATGGTACGATAGAAATTATTTTTCCTGTCAGGTTTGAAATAGCAGCCTCAAAGATTATTCCCAGTATTAAGAGAGGGTAAGTCACTCTCTGCCTTACTTTCAAAATGTGTTGGAACTCAGATGCACTAAACCTTCTATGTATTCTTATAATATCTGAGAAGGGAGTGTCTGGGTTCTGCAGGTTATTGTTCTAGAGGATCTAATAATGTGTAGTTGGTTTACATGGCACAGTGGTCAGCTGCCAGGAAGGGCTTTTGAAGCATGAAGATAGAAGAAAGCAGGATGGTATTAGGGGACCATATTGGTAATTTAATTTATTCACCTGGAGATAGTCCTAACATTGAAGGATACACATTTGTGATCCACCCCAGAAACTGGACAAAATGCTTGTTAGGAAAAATAAAGGTAGCCCAGAAAGAGAATATGATATTATTCCCCAAAATGATCCTTTCTATTTTTCCATATTACTAAAAGGGCATAGGTACCTATTGTGAAACAAGCAACAAGACAGCTTTGCCTTGTACTGTTAGAGCAGTACCAGAGCACCTTCTAGACTTAAGATTCTCAGTGGAAAGCAATGCTGTATTGACACACAATAGGCTCACAGCATAGCTGTGTGGGTACTGCAAGACATGTGGGCCAATTAGCTCATTCACAACACTAACGCAGCTGCACTTCTTGCAGTTCAGGACAAGCATGCATGGAGGAAGCATGGCACATTCTAACACAATGCAGCCTTCATAGAATCATAGAAAATTAGGGTTTGAAGGGACCTCAAAGCAGGACAATTCCGAACTGGATCATCCCAGCCAAGGCTTTGTCTAGCTGGATTTTAAAAACCTTAAATGATGGAAATTTCACAATTTCTGTGGGTAACCTGGTCCAGTGTTTAACTACCCTCCTCATGAGAAAGTTTTTCCTAATATCGAACCTAAACCCTCTTTGCTGCAACTTGAGACCATTGTTCCTTGTTCTGTCTGAGAACAGTCTAATTCCATCCTCTTTGGAACCACCCTTCAGGTAGTTGAAGGCTGCTAATTAAATCCCCCCTCAGTCTTCTCTTCTGCAGACTAAATAAACCCAGTTTCCTCAGCCACTCCTCATATAAGTCATGTGCCCCAGGCCCCAAACCATTTTTATTGCTCTCCACTGGACTCTCCAATTTGCCCACATCCTGTCAATAGTGGGGGGCTCAAAACTGGATACAGTACTCCAGATGTGGCCTCACAAGTGCATAATAGAGTAGAATAATTATTTCCCTCAATCTACTGACACCACTCCTACTAATGCATCCCAGTATGCTGTTAGCCTACTTGGCAACAAAAGCACACTGCTGACTCATATCCAACTTATTGTCTACTGTAACCCCCAGGTCTTTTTCTGCAGAGCTACTGCTTAGCCAGTCAGTCCCAAGCCTGTAGCAGTACATGGGATTCTTCCATCCTAAGTGCAGGACTTTGCACTTCTCTTTGTTGAAACTTATGAGATTTCTTTTGGCCCTATTCTCCAATTTGTCTAGGTCACTCTGAGCCCTAGGCCTATCCTCCAGCATATCTACTACACACCCCTCCCTCCCCTAGCTTGTTGTCATCCGTGAACTTGTTGAGGGTGCAATCCATCTCATCTTCCAGATCATTAATGAAGATATTGAAAAAAAGTGGCCCCAGGACCGACCCCTGGGGCACTCCACTTGATAATGGCTGCCAGCTAGACACTGAGCAGTTGATTACTACCCATTGAGCCCAACACCCCAGCCAGCCTTACAGGTCCATTCATCTAACCCTTACTTCCTCAGCTTGCTTCCAAGAATGCTGTCAGGAATGGTATCAAAAGCCTTGCTGAAGTCAAGGTATATTGTGTCCACTGCTTTCCCCGTATCCACAAAGCCAGTTATCTCATCACCAGGGATCCTTGTTTCCTCTGTTTAAAAATCACAAATTCACTGATAAAAATAGCAAGTTCTCTGATTAAAACCCCCCAAATCTGTGTTTTTCTGTGATTAAAATAAAACACCAATATGTACAGGTGTTTCTCACTTTATGCTGTACATGCGTTCCTGGAAATGACGCATGACTCGAATTCACATAAAGGAACCCACTTCACAATGTAACAAATAAGGATACATTCCAGGACTTTGACTGTACTGACCCCCAGACCCATTTCTACCACTTACAAGACAAGTTTGGTACTCACTAACAGTAGACAATGCACACAAACACAGGGTGGTGGTGAATGTTACCATAACGGGGATGGCAATTACACATTGCAGACAACGAGCGAGGAGCAGAGATCCATGCAGGAGACTATATTTTGGTGCATGTCACTCTCACAACGCACTGCACAAAGTAGCTGACTGTGGGCTTTCACCACACCGATCGCATAAGAGTTTACCTTGCATATAATGAATTTTTGGCATAAAAAGAGTGAATTTGCACATACAGAACCCACATAAAGCGAGGGAAACCTGTACATAGGTATCACTTGAACACAATGTTTTATTGAGATATTTACAATTGTAAAGCAGTTTGGAAGCGTACCAGTCCCTAAATCACTATAATAAATTCTAAATAACATTACATTTTGGCATTTGATTTTGGGTTTTTTATCATGGGAAATCAAAGCTCCCCCTGCCACCTTTACTCACCCGGGGCATGTGTAGACGAAATGGGGGCCCTAAATTGAAACAGTGGGTTTTTAAAAACACCGCTTCAATTAAAGCGAAGTAAACCCCCCCGTGTCATATGCACCCATGTCTTACCTGCCTCTCTGGCAGCGGGGAGGGTGAGCTGCCAGTGGGCGAAGTAGTCCCTGGGCTGTAGGGAGGGGCAGGGGGGCTCTGGCGTTTCCCTCTGTGGCAGCACTGGCAGCATCCACCAGCAGGCACCCGGCTTGGGCGGTCCTGGGGGGCGCCGTAGCCACGGAGGGTAGGACCAGGTCCCCATACAGTTTGTGCAAGCAGGCAGGCTCCAGGGGAAAAAAATAAAATATAAATAAAAATCAGGCTTGCCACTTTTTTCCCCTCTTCAGTGAAGCCTGCCTTCTCAGGCTGCTTACAGGCTGCCTGCACAGTCCCTGAGCCGCATGGAGCCTGGTGCTTCACTCTGTGGGTGTAGGGCAGCAAACCTAAACTCCTCAGAAGTGGTTTCGTTTGCTGGGCCCCAAAGTCATTTAAGGCGCATTATGCCGCCAAATGTGCTACAGCGGCTAGAATGAATGGGTAGTATGCTGCCAATGTGTGCAAACACCAACACCATTAAAACAGTGCAAAAGCATTTAACCCACCTTAAAGTGTTGTGCACACATGCCCCTCCCACATGCCCCTCCCATTTCACCTACACATGCCCCAGGATGTGGGTCCAGCTGCAGCTGTCCTCCCTTCCCCCTCCCTCCAGCTGCTTTGTGGTACTGAGCAGCCCTGATATGCTGGTGCCCTGCCCATGATATTGCCCCTTACTCCCAACCCACAGCCCCCAGCCCTGCTGGTGCCTCTCACCCCCCAACCACAGCTCCCTGGACCTGCTGGTGCCCCTCACTCCACAATCACAACCCCCTAAACCCTGCTGGTGCCCTTCATTCCCCACCCACAGTCCCTCACCCCCCTCAACCCTGCTGGAGGAGGTGCGCAGCTGCCTAGGCTACAGGGCCAGGGACCCAGGTCTGCAGTGCCTTGCCCCCTGCAGCAGTGCCTGAGTCCCAGATGCCACCTGCGGGAGGCAGCTGCTGCTGTGGCAGAGCAAAGTGCGGAGCCCAGCTCCCCCTCCCCCATGAGCAGCACAGCCAGAGCAGACCCCATGGGGGAAAGCAGATATGGGCTGCCCGCTGCAGGCTTTGGTGGGGGGTTGGCTCCCCATTGCTGCATGCACTCCTAGGGTGGGGAAAGGAGTGGGGTACAGGGCCCCCAGATTTGTGTGCACGGCAGCTTTGGACTTGGGGCTCCCTGCCTTTCTGCCCTCCCCCTAGGGCCTCCCTGGACAGGGGGTGCCTTACCATGGCAGTGCAGGGCTCCCAGTGGTGGTTGCATTGAGCTTCTTTGCCCCACCCCACTCTGCCCTGCTGCACGAGATCTCACCCACTGTGCCACAGAGACCTCAGGGGGATGGCAGCAGGGTGAGGAGCCCAAGCCCATAGCAGGCAGCCCACGTGTACCCCATACATAAATCTAGGGGGCATGTGCCCCCTATGTCTCCCCCAGGAATGCACACAGCAGTAGGGAGCCAGTCCCCCTTCTGCCCCCACCCCAGATGAGCTGCCTGCAGCCCTGTCGTGCTCCCCATCTGGGCCCTGCTTCTGGACATGGCCCTAAACCCCACACATCGCCTGGGCTGTACCAACAGCCCCAGCTACAGCCCTGCCCAACTCAGCCCGCATTCCTGACTTACCTGCTGGAGCTGTTCTTCATGTGTATATGTGCACTCCTCCCATTCCACTGAGCCCCTTGCAGGCTGGAACTCTGCCAGCCTGTAATGGGAAACCCACCATTTCCCCCATTTTTTCCTCTTTAAGAAAATGTACATTTTACCACATTTGACCATGGTGAACAGAAAACTCAGACCCCTGCTCATCATATAAGGCAATAAGGTTGGTCAGGCATGATTTGCCCTTGGTGCCCCTACTTAGCTCAGGCCCCCACGGAGCCCCTCAACCGGAGGTGCACAAACAGAGTGCACAAATAGGTGCGGCGCTGCTTGGGGGCGGCAGTTTAGTTGAAGGGGCATGTGGAAAGCACCCGGAAGGCTGGTCTGAGTGAGGAGCCTAAGGTCAGAAGCCTGCAGTGGAGCTGCTGGGACCAGGAGGGGTGTGAACTCACTCTCAGCCACGGTGGCAACTCGTTGTGACCTCAGGTTTCCCGGCACCACCAAGATCCCCACCCAGATGGAGCCCCTGGCCCTGGACTGTAGGGGCTACCTGGCATGGCTGCTGGCAGCTGGGCATGGGGGCACCCCCCGCTTATGGGGTGTGCTCCCTACTGGAGTCTCTGGAGGGCTGGGTGCTGGAGCTTGGGGAGGAGGTACGCCAGATACGCATCACCAGGGCCCACAAAGACTACATTGATGGCTACTACCAGGCCCTTCACCAGACGAAAGAAGAGAAAGAGATAGAGATGGTGGCCAACAAGAAGGCTGACCATAAAGACCCACCCAGAGCTACCTGGAACATGCAGGGCCAGGGCTGCTCCTCCCCTGGCACTGTACAACATGTATGTTCCCTTCCTCACACATGATGGTGACACTGGAGGAGGAGGAGGAGAGTAAGCAGCATGCTGCCACCCCTAAGGGGAGGTGCAAGGTGGTGGCGATGGGGTAGTCCATCCTGTGGGGCACCGAGGGACCCATCTGCTGTTCAGACCCCCTAGCCCATGAGGTCTGCTGCCTCCCTGAGGCCTGCATCTGGGATGTTGCAGAGAGGATCCTTAGGTTCATCTGGCCCTCCAACTACTACCCCATGTTCCTCATCCATGTGGGAACAAATGACATGCTAGGAGTAATTCAGACTGGGTCACGAGTGACTACAAGGCTCTGGGGGCTGGGCTCAAGGGGTTGGGGGCTCAGGTAGTTTTTTCCTCTGTGCTCCTGGTTGTGGGGAACAAGTATGGGGAACAAGCAGGGGGAGATGTTCTCATGAGAAAATTGGAGGATTGTGGGCTTAACTGCTCAACAGTTAGGTGTGTAGGAAGCTGGCTGCAGGGTAGGACACAGAGTTCTACTGAACGGATCTGTTGTTCTGGTGAGAAGTGGACAGTGGTGTCCCTCAGGGGTTGGTGCTTGGTCCAGTTGTTTTCAACATCTTTATCAATAATTTGGATGTGGGGGTGAAGAGCTCACTGGCCAAGTTCATGGACAACACCAAGTTATGGGGGAGTGTGGTCACACTTACAGATAGGCTGCAGATACAGGCAGACCTAGACAGGCTGGCAAGTTGGGCGGATCAGAATCAGATGAGGTTCAACATTGAGAAATGTAAAGTGCTACATCTGGGGATGAACAATCCCCAACATACCTGCAGGCTTGGTGACACCAAGCTGACCAGCACCATGACTAAGAGGGACCTGAGGGTAATAATAAACCACAGTATGAATATGAGCTATCAGTGCGACACTGTAGCCAGCAGGGCAAGTAATACTCTGGCATGCATCAATCGATGCATCTCAAGCAAAACCAAGGAAGTGATTCTTCCACTTTACTCAGCATTCTGAGACTGCAGCTAGAGTACTGTGTCCAGCTCTGGGTGCCGCACTTCAACAAGGATGTGGTGATGTGGTAAAGCTTGAGAGAGTCTAGAGAAGAGCCACCTGTATGATCAGAGACTTGCACAGCAAGTCTTATGAGGAAAGACTGAGGGACCTGGGACTCTTCAGCCTAAAAAAGAGAAGGCTGAGAGGGGACTTAGTAGCAGCTTACTGCTACATCAGGGGAATACATCAGTGGGCTCAGTGAACAACTGTTCACCGAGGCACCCTTGGGGAAAACCAGGAGCAATGGCTACAAACTCCTGGAAGACTGTTTCAGGCTTAACACCAGGAAAAACTTATTCACAGTTAGGGTGTCCAGACTGTGAAATAAGCTCCCTCCAGAGGGGGTGCAATCACTACTCTGGAAATCTTCAAGAGGAGACTGGACAGTCACCTTGCTGGGGTCTCCTGACCCCTGTTGTCTTTCCTGCCTAGTGCAGAAGGGCTGGACCTGAGGATCTTGCAAGGTCCCTTCCAGCCCTTACAATCTATGAATCCATGCTGACTGTTCCTAATCACCTTCTTCTCCTCCAAGTGCTTAGAAATGGATTCTTTGAGGACCTGCTTCATGATTTTTTGGGGGACTGAGGTGAGACTGACTGGTCTGTAGTTCCCTGGATCCTCCTTCATCCCTTTCTTAAAGATGGGCATTATATTTGGCCTCATGAATGACTCATACCCCCAGTGGCTGGGGGGGACACGGCGGCAGCGGGAGTGGCAGGAGCGTGGCAGCAGTAAGTGGAGGAGCTCCCACAGATGCCACCGGCACTGTCGGCAGTGGAGAGGGGGGGTGGCAAGCACCAACCAAAGGTCGGTGACCACCCGCAGCCACCACTGGCAGCATCAACAGCAGCCAGCGGAGATCATGGGCCACCCACAGATGCCGCCAGTGATGTTGGTGCCAGGGTGGCAAGCGGCAACTGCCCACAGGCATTGCCAATAGTGTCGGCAGCAGCTTTTTGTAGGGGGTCCACCACCATGCCCAGGTGGTGCTTGCGCACCTGCGTGCACCCCCTATGCATTGCCCCTGCTTGGCCTTTTCCAGTCATCTGGGACCTTCTCCAATTGCCATGAATTTTCATAAACAATGGCCAGCAGCTCCACAGTCACATCAGCCAACTCCTTTGGGCACCCTTGGATGCACTGCATCCAGCCCCATGGACTTAACATGTCCAGCTTCTCTAAATAGTTCCTAACCTGTTTTTTGACCACTGATGGCTGCTCACCTTCTTCCCAGACTGTGCTGCCCAGTGCAGTAGTCTGGGAGCTGACCTTGCCTATGAACACCAAGGTGAATAAGGCATTGAGCACTTCAGCCTTTTCTACATCATCTGTCACTAGGTTGCCTCCCCTATTCAGTAAGGGACCTACATTTTTCCTGACCTTCCTATTGTTGCCAATATACTTGTAGAAAACCTTTTTGTTATCCTTCAAGTCCTTTGCTAGCTGCAATTCCAACTGTGCTTTGACCTTCCTGACTTCATCCCTAGAAGCCTAAGCAATATACTTATACTTCTCCCTGGTGGTTTGTCCAAGCTTTCATTTTTTTTAAGCTTCCTTTTTGTGTTTAAGCTCCCCAAAGAGTTCTTTGCTAAGCCAAGCTGGTTGCTTGCCACATTTGCTAGTCTTCCTGCACATTGGGATGGTTTGTTCCTGTGCCCTCACTAAGGTTTCTTTAAAATACAATCAGTTCTCCTGGACTCCTTTCTTCCTCAGACTGGCTCCCCAGGGGATCCTACCCATTAGTTCTGAGAGAGTCAAAATCTGCTTTTCTGAAGTTCATACTCTGCTGCTCTCCTTTCTTCCTTTTGCCAGGATCAGGATCCTGAATTCAATCATCTTGTGGTCACTGCTGCCCAGTTTGCCATCCACACTTCTACATTCCCCCCCAATTCTTCCCTGTTTGTGAGCAACAGATCAAGAAAAGCACAGCCTCCTTTAGTTGTTCTCTCCAACACTTGCACCAGGACACTGTCTGTAATGCTCTGCAAAAACTTCCAGGATTTTCTGTGCACTGCTGTATTGCCCTCCCAGCAGATGTCAGGGTGATTGAAGTCCCCCATGAGAATCAGCACCCGTGATCTGGAAACTTCTGCTAGTTGCCTAAAGACAGCCACATCTACCTCATTTTCCTGGTTTGGTGGTCTATAGCAGACCCCCACCACAACATCACCCTTGTTGCTCTCTCCCCTGACCTGAACCCAGAGACTTTTAACAGGCCTATTTCCAGTTTCATAGTGGAGCTCTGAGTAATCATATGTCTCTTTTACATACAGCGCAACTTCTCCTCTTCGCCCCTGCCTGTTCTTCCTGAACAGTTTATACCAAACCCCGACAGTGCTCCAGTCATGTGAGCTCCCACAAAGTCTCTGTTATTCCGATCATGTCATAGTTCGTTGACTGTGCAAGGACTTCCAGTTCTTCCTGCTTGTTTCCCAGGCTCCATGTGTTTGTGTAGACACCGAAGGTAACTAGCCAACTGTCCTACCTTCTCAGAAAGAATGAGGCCTCCCTTGTTGCCCTCTCCTCCTTTTGATTCCTCCAGGTCCTGTTTCCCCACTTACCTCAGGGTTTTGTTCTTCACCCCCTGGTGAACCTAGTTTAAAGCCCTCCTCACCAGGTTAGCATGCCTGTTTGCAAAATATACTTCCCTCTCTTTAGCAGGTGGATCCTTTCTAGCAATCCTTCTTGGAACAACATCCCATGGTCAAAGCAGCCAAATCCCCAGTGGCGACACCACCTGTGCAGACATTCATTGATCTTCAGGATGTCTGCTCCTGCCCAGACCCTTCCCCTTGTGCTATAGCTGAGTAGTGTAAAATATGTCTTAGAGGTATACAGAGGTATCTTGTCATTGCTTCAAGAGTGCTTGCTCCCAAAGTGAAAGGAGTGTAGTTTCATTGGTATGATGCTGCTGATGGGCCAATCAGCCTCTTTGTGAAAACTTTGTGCCTGGCAAAAAACACCCCCACTGTAATACAGTGGCAGTGAGGAGACAGGTAGAGCCATCAGCAATACTGATGTGAAAAATCTGCAGTGAACTCAAACACCTTTCTGTTATCATTTTTTTCTTTTGAATACTTGAGTAGGTAAGGTTGCCATTTTGAGTGTCCGTGTAGAGGATTGGTCATGTGGGAGTCTGAAGGGTGAGCCAGGGAAGAGAGAAAAAGAGCAGGGTAATGGCCAGGACAAAAACAGAACTTTTATATCGGCCAGTCTTAATGTGTGCAGAACAGAGCCCTCCCAGTGCTGTCACCATTTTGCCCTTGTGGCAGGGCAGATAGAACTTGGAAAGTTCTATAAGCTAACAGCACAGTCACATCCAGCAATGGAAAAGCCCCACATTAAACATGTGAGATATTATAAGTATTAGAATAAGTATTATATACTAATTGCAGACATATCACAAGATAGATACCGCATTTACTAGAATCCAAGATAAGGGTTTTTTTCCTCGTTCAGCATAGGAAAAAAGAAACTTTGTCTTGGACTTGAGTACCAGCCATGACAGCTCCAGCTCTGACCAAGACCTGGGGGACATCATATAGTAAAGTGGGGGAGGGAAGGGAAGTGCAGGAGAGGTTGTGGTGCAGTGGGCAGACATTGGTGGGGAGAGTGTGGGGGAGACTGAGTGATGCTGGGAGAGGTAGTGGGGGGGGGGCATGAGGTGAACATGCAACATGTTGCAGGGAGAATGGAGGAGGCCAAGCAGCAGCAGGGAAGCTGCTGCAGCTCTGGCTCTGGCTCCAGCTCCAGGGCAACTCAGAGCCAGTGCAAGGGCTGCTTCTACTGCTGCTGCCTAGCCAGGGCTACAGCCACTGTGTTCCCTGTACTCTGTGCCTGGAGCCACTGCTTACCCCAAGCAGTGGTGGCTTGAAGGCAGACAGGTGGAGGAAGGAGGGCATGTGCCCATGGGGACCCATGGCAGGGAGTGGTAGGTGCAGGGGGCAAGATGCAAACAAATTGCCCCCTTCCACTGCTTTCTCTACTGTTTCCCCCCTCCTGCTTCTGCTTTCCTGCTGCAGCAGTGGGGGAGGATGATTTTAAGATGACCCCCACCTAATAGTTAGTTTCTATACCTGGAAAATTTTAACAAAATTAGAATTTTCCAGGTGTCGAATGTAATTGGGGGGGAGGGAGGGAGGGGAGCATCTTAAATTCAACATCACTTTAGATTTAGGTAAATGTGGTACTTGCAGTCTTAGGCTCCATCATCAGTACAGCCAGCCCTGTGGATACAAGCACTGGCACTGGTGGCACTAATTCGCATTGGGTGCATCTACACGTGCCCCATCAGCACTGTTGTTACTGTGCTGTCATTTAGTACTTCCATTTAGTACAGCCTGTACTGCGCCATGCATGTGGCACATGATTATTTTTAGCTGCTATGTTGCTGTAGCAATGCACTATACTGAGGGAGCGCGTTGCTACTGCAATGTAGCAGCAGCATCACAGTTTTTAACCACAGATGCTACAACACTGTCATGCATTACTACAGTGATGTAGCATCACATGTAGACATGCCCAATATCCACTCACTCTTGCATACCAAAGGTCCACTCTTTCAAATAATTCTTTCTTCCTCTCCTGGCATTCTTGCTCTCTTCAGCACTGCCCAGCATCAATTTTGGCATCTCAAGACAGTCCAGCTTCTCACCACAGACTCATATTGCCAAAAGTCTGCTTTTGTCCTTTGCTTTCCTATAAGCTGTTTTTAGACCTTTAATTTTGATCCAGCATTCTCCTGGATTCTAGTGATTGTATCAAGCTATTGTTCTCCTGCTGTGACTGCACTAAGCCATCCTTTTAGCAATTGGTCTCCTATATAGCCTTGCTGGAATTGTGTCCCTGAAGAGCTTTCTGAATGTTTGTTCCTACCTAGAAGGTAAGGAGATTCCTGCATGATTCCATGTGGAAGCACTAAGCATACTATATGGCCATAGTGCTGTAATGCCAACAACAGTCTGCTGACGCTGATCCCTGGAACATGCAGAGACAAAAGCAATGTCACTGGCTGCTGCTAGCATTTAAACAAGGAGGTGACAAGTCAGTTAAAATGAATTAATTGCACGAGGACTAAGAACAGACAATCAAAAAGCCCAAAGCTTAATTGATTCAGTCTTTTCAGGTTAGTCTAAACTACACAGATTAAATTGAAACAGAAGTGAACAGTGAATATTTACCTTTGATTCAGGAAATGAAGCCACAGGCCTGCAGTGGCTCAGGCCAGAAGCAAGGGGGTGCTAGAGCATGGCTCTCTGGCTGTGTGCTCACTTCCTCTTCCTGCTGCCCCTGAGGTCTCTGGGATTTGCAGTCCAGAATTACAGCAGTAGAACTCTCCAGGGTTCCTCACCACTTCTTCCTGCTTCTAGGTGCCTCTGGGATTTGTAGTCCACAGTTGCAGCCAGCAGTAAATTTCAATGGGGGAAGGGGTATTTAACCCCTCTCCCTGGCCCCAATCCCCAGCTGGGGTTTGCCTGAGAGGGAAGTCCCTATCTTCATCCCTCCCAACTGTAGACTGGGCTGCATCCCCAGCTGGGCTGGCACGCTGCAGCCTCTTGTCAGCCAGCCCTCGCTGCTCCAGCTAGGAAGCAGAGGGGCAGAGCCAGCCCTGCTCTCTGGAGCAGACAGAACAGCCCATCCCAGGGCTGGAAAGTATGCTGAGATGTTGGGGGACTGTGATTTAACTTGAACCAGGAAGGGTCTGGGACAGAAGTTTCATAAAGCAGTTTGACCCAAATCAGTTAAGTCTACATACATTCAATCAGGTTAAGATACCACAATTAAGATACTACATTCAATCAGGCTTATCTTAAACTAGTTTCAGCCATTTTGAAACTGGTTTATGTGCACTGAGCTTCTGTTCTGTTCCAGGTTTAAACTAGTTTCTGATAACTTAAACCGGTTTATGTGTAACTTCTGTCTGTAGCCCAGAAGACACATAGGAAACCAAGGTGTCAGTCACAGCAGGATGCAAAGTGGCCCTCCACCTGCCCTCCCATGCAATCAAAATAACATTCATTGCAGATGTATCCACATGTTCACTAGCATACATTGATTTGTTGCACCATGAACTTAGCATGCTTTGGAATAGGAACATAGAATACCCAGTGCCTTGTCAGTTAGCAAATTTTAAGAACTGTATCGTGAATATTTCAACATGTAGAAATTGAGCTTAACACATTCAGCTCCTTTGTAAAGAAGCCCTTAGTTGCTCACCTTCAGAAACACAAAATTATCTTGGTTTAGAGAACAAAAACATGCCTCAAGCTGGGCCAAGGTAGCACTCAATTGGCATACCTAGCTAGGAGGACCACCTGTACCACCCGGGCTCCCAGCTGCTCATAAGAGTGTGTATCCTGGCCAGACCAAACCACAATCTATAGCTTAATATTTCTGTATTATTTAAAAAGGCAACAAAGTACTAATGAAAACAAAAAACTAAATTTAATGTGAGCAAGTATTTCCCAAATTTAGATTTATTGTCATTACCTGGAATAAATCAACACCTATCCCAGATTCATATTAAATGGAAATATAATCCCATTAAATCCTACTCTCTATGGGGCAAACATAAAAGTACAGTGATTAAATTTGATAACAGTGCCCAAAAAAGCCCAGGAAATGTTAAAAACACTGAAGCAGGGGAAAATCTAAAACAAGCCTATATTCCCTTAAAAATCCTTGTAATCTAGTCTTGTGAGAACTGAGTATTAAATCTATTTGCATTTCTATAGCACCCTTTGTCTCAGTATCTAAGCACCGTACATGAGTATAAAAATACCAAATCAGTGGGAACCTGCCAGTAGGCAGTTAAACTATCTGTCCTAATCTAGCTGTAATGTGAGCCCCTTATTTCAAGTATGCAGGTAGTGCTTTTCTGCTGCTTTCAGTTTATTTGTTGATTGCTAGTTTGTGGCATCTGGTTCTCTTTTCCTTGTTTATTTGGGGGGGCAGGGAGGAGAGGGATTGGGCAGAAGTTGCCATGCAAAGAAGTGGAGATTTTTTCTGAAACGTGAAGATAAGAGGATAGCCTCCTCCACACTCTCCTTTGGGAGGGTGGTCCAGAGCTTTGGACCCTCTCTTGGAAAAGCTGGACCTCCCTCTACTTTGGCTAAGTACAGATAGTAAAAAATCCTGAGGCAAGTTAGTTTACTCTCTGTAGACTGAACTAATAAACAAGTGAACAAACAGTCTCTTTTGATTCTGGAAATGCAGCCACATGCTTGCAGTGGCACAAGCCAGAAGCTTGCGGTGCTACAGCACACCTCCCTTCTTGGCTGAAGCAGACAGCTTGGACCAGGGCTAACTTGTCCATCCTGTGAAGGGGGGAGATGGGGGTGGACGGGCATTGTTGAGGATTTAAAGCATCCTGGGATGCTGCGGGACTGTGAGTTAGCTTGAATCTGGAGGGGATCTGGGACAGAAGTTCAATGAAATGATTTAAACTAAATCAGGTCAGTCTGATACTACATCTATCCAGATTTACTGTAAACCAGTTTTGGCCATTTTGAAAGCGGTTTATGTGTACTGAACTTCTGTTGTGTTACAGATTTGAACTAGTTTCTGATCACTTATATTTGTTCATTGTAATTTCTGTCTCTAACCTTTATGGCCCATGTTCTCCACCATTATCAAACAGCTTTGCACAGAACTTTCAATGCAAAATGACCCTGAAGCATCACCCCAGCACTGAGGTGCCTCAGATGGAGGAGTACCTTAATAAAAAATATATGAGTTTAACTACAAAGAACTTTGTCTGTGAGGACTAGATTGAGGGAATGATGTGTTAAAAGTTGTTTAGTTGCCTAAAGATACAGCTAGGTGATTCCAACCATCCCACTATGAAGCTAGGTACCTAATTCCTACTGTACTGCTGGGCAACTAAAAGCCTTTAGATATTTGGTCTTCAGACCTTCTAGAATCTAGGTCTATTACATGTCCTTTGTTAAAAGCAATAGAGGTATATGCTTAAGTGAGAATCTATTCTACTGTGTTCAAGAGACTGAAAAGTCTATATTATACTTGCTTTTGTAACTTGCTGTCATCTAACCCTTATGATTGAGTTACCAAAAATGTAGCAAGGAGGAGAAAGACCTCCCCACCTTTTGTATTAATGGTTTTTTAGACTTAAGCAGGGTAGAATAGAATTGCATTTAGGGATGTAGATCCACTTATGTGCCTAATAGGTAGAGCTCATAAATCCTTTGAATTCAGTTGCCCCATTTCAGTTGCTTCTGCTTAAGTGAACATGTGAT
Organism: Alligator mississippiensis; assembly: GCF_030867095.1. Classification (NCBI taxonomy): domain Eukaryota; kingdom Metazoa; phylum Chordata; order Crocodylia; family Alligatoridae; genus Alligator; species Alligator mississippiensis. The sequence continues at coordinate 52,258,584 of NC_081832.1, forward strand.
TCTGCAAGATTCTACAGATTTCCTATATCTGGGGAACTAAACCACTTAAAGGTATGATTCCCAATAATTCAAGTCTAACAGTGTACCTAGTACTAAGAGCTTCAGGGTGTTCATTATATGTTCTGGGCTTTGGTTTAGGGCTACTTCTAGAAGAACCTCCTAGGGCTGGCTCTGAGCCTCCAGCACGTGTGCTTGCTGTGTGTGGAACTGTTTCTCTGCTTCCTCATCCCCACTTCACCCCAGCCTTCCCCCTCCCTGTCAGTTAGGCCATATGTCCAGCCATTGTCATTTGGCAGGTTGTTCTCTTTGCCATCTGTTCTGTCAGCTGTCTGTGTTTGCTGAGTCTAGAGCCAATTGTGTGAAGGCAGCATCCTGTGATAAAAGTGGTATGGTGGACTCCAAACAAGATGGGCTAATCTCTTTATCCTTTTTATGCATTTCACAAAATAGTGATGAGTATCTTTCAATAGCACCAGCTCCTCCAAACTAATCTTGACTGAAACTCTTATTTCAGTCAATGCATAAAGGGCTTCCTTGTGTCTTCTCATTCAAGTTCTTGCTGTGTGGGGGTACCCTCATATGCAGTCTGGTTCAGGCAGTTCTGCACTTAACTCACTGGTATCTGAAAAATTGTTTCTTAGATATTTACTTTCTGTACTGTGTGGGGAGCTTGGATACCTAGCTGAAATAAAACAAAAAAGGTGGGGGGAGGGGATCAAGACACTTCAACACTGAATGAAAAAATGCTTAAGTACCTTTAGAAAAACTAAACCTTATCTCTACATTCAGAAGTAACCCCCAAATCATGATTAAGCAACCACAAATGGGTACCACTGTATCAAATGCTGACCAGCTTTTGGTGTATTCAGAAAATTCCCAAATATGGACAGGACACAGAACAGAATATTTTCTCTGAAAAGACAAAGCTAGGTATTAAACCCACAATGAAATAATTTACTCATAACCACATTACCCAAATGCAAGTAACTTCGTTATATTGCTATATTAACATGAAGGCTACTGAATTTTGCTGATTCTTAACAAAAATGCTAACTATTAACAACAGGAGCTGTTTTGCAGTGCGGTTAACTATGCAGAAATGAGATTTACTTAGTCATCACTGACCATCATTTAAAATTAAGTATAAATCAGATTACAGGCAAACCTTAGATGGAGTTAGAGGCAACAAAAGTCCAACAAGATTCCGAAGCTCTATGCTAATACCCAAGCTTCTGACTTAATCTTGTGCTTTTTTGGCCTTACAGTTGAGGATCTCTTATCGAACAGTCCTTAAGAGCCCCACTATACCACAGGATGGGAAAAGGAAGGATTATCTTCCAGGCTACAACTCTGTACATTTGTTCATCTGTCATTGGTTCATCTGTATCAGGGCTGTTCAACTTCTGCATGAAATGCTGGCCAGCTATTGGTGAATTCAGAAAATTCCCAAATATGGATGGCTGCGGGACTGAATAAACACGAGCCATAGGCCTCCCACACCACACACTACATAGGCATCTTCCCCACCTCTGCTGCAGCACATGTGTGGGTGTGGGACCCCAGCCTCACACTCAGTAACCTGAGCCAGGGCCTTTCCTAACACAGCAGGCTGCATCATTGACTAGTCTCCTGGGAAGGGAGCAGGAAATGGAAGCTGGAGGAGGGAGGGGGAGCCCCAAGTCCCCTACTGCAGATCAATGTAGGGAGCAGGGGCTGAATGGGAAACCAAGGATTGCAAATTAACCCCTCAGGGGCCCCATGACTCAAACAGTTCTGACCTATGTTAAAGGTATAAGCATCTTTTCCTATTTTATGTCCAACCCTTTCTATACTATGTAAGCTCTGTTATGGTTATATTCTATTATGGTAACTTGCCTTGGTATTCCTTCTTTGATTACCCTCACTGATATGCATGTTCTGAAATTTGGGGCAGATTGCACCTGTTTTTATTGTTTGTGGGTAAAGGGCCACATGGATCAAATTTTAGTGTCCACAATCCCTCCCTTTCAAAGCTGTATTTTTATAGGCACACAAATGTAGCAAAAGGAGAGTTGAGCAAAGGTGACTAAAGGGTCAGCACTTACTGCAAGCTGGGCAGAGGTCTGCAGTAGGGTGGCCCTTAGTTCCAGCATGGGGAGTATGTGAGAGAGGAGCAACAGAAGTTACTCTTTGTATGGGACTGCAGTTGGCCATTAAATCTTCAAAGGGGAAAGTGCTTGTGTGCCCAAGTCTGGTTTAGGCTATCGTCCATGAGTTATTGAAGAGCTGAACTCCCTGAGCCTGCTGTTGGGTTGGTCAGGGTCTAAAAGAGCAACCTGAACCCAAAGTGGTAGCATGACAGTGGCCTCTGATGGTGGTGAGAAGCAGCAACCCCCAGAAATGGTAATGCTCAGTGGAGAACGGTTCCCAGCAGCAGTGAAAGTAAAGCCTGGTGCTGGCCTGTACACTTAACACTTGCTGCTTTGGCTGGCATAGGTGGTAGAGTCCCTGGAGCAGGGTGGAAACCCTTTGTGGTGACAAGCAGCAGGGAACTCTGGGGTGGGGTTCCCTGCCCAACACTTGCCCCTTTGACTAGAGCGTAGGTACTACAGCCACAGCATGGTAGCTTTGGGTGGGTTTCCCATTGCAGCAGACTGGGCTAGGTAGTAGCGTATCTGGGTTTGTTTGGCAGTACAGTGACTGCTATATGTTGCTAAGTGCTTGGCATTTTAGTATTTAACAGTTAAGGTTTTATTTGAGTGGCTAGGTTTGTTCACTTTGGAACACACAGTTAAAATTGATTTTCTCAAGTTTCTGGCTGGGGGGGAGAAATGGGGGGGCAGGTTCAGATCAAAATAGAAAGTTCATTTAAAACCCTTATATTTGAACCCAGTCATCATTACTGCCATCCAGTGCCTGGCAGAATGGCTACAAAAGTTTTTCCATGGACACACACAAGATTCTTCTTGAGAGAACCCGTGTGCATGTCTAATAACAGTCTACATTGAAACAAATACAAAATAGCTCTCTTTGCAGACAGCAGAATCCTTAGACATTTAAATGTACCATGCACAAAATAAGAACATAAGTAAATAACTATGGAATCACTTCTTTAATCTGGATTTTATAAAACAGTAGCAATTTATTTCTGTTCTAGAACATTTGTCTCTATCAATACACAAAGCACTCCACTGGATACTGCAATATCTGGTTACTAAGTCTTCACCTTCCGTCTCTTTGTCTACCCTAGTAGCTGCTAACAATTTGTTTTCCTTTGCCTTTGACATAGCTTTAACAGATGGTCTCGCTTCCCTCACCTCAAACATAAAAAGTGTCTATTACTGACAGCTGGGGACAGAGAGATTGCTATTACCTAGCAATGTGAGACACTTGTGTAAACTGCTACTTCCTTCTTTAACCCATACCTATCTTCATTACATGGTAGGGGGTATTCTACACACGGCGCAGAGGTGTAGCAAGATTATATTAGATGACAGACATGGCTATAAAGTTAGAGCAAACAAAATGAGGCAGAGAACGAACTGAATGTACTGAATAGAGAAGTGGAACATGCAAAACTGTGAAAGTTTGATTCCCTGCACAAAACCTAAATACAGATTTGTGTGCTGGGACAAATTTTTGTACTGGATGTAACCAGGGCATGAACATCTTCACAGCTAGTCATTATGGGTAATATAATATCTGGGCTACTGTAGAGCATGGTGCAGCTTTTCAAATTCACCCAGATAAAGTTTTTGATTTATGTCTGCACAGTCAATGGACTCAGCACTGCCTGTGCTCCTACCCAACCTTCTTTGACCACGATGGAGTTCAAACACAACCTCCTATGCACTGTTTCCTCAAACTGCAGTGCTGCTTGTTTGTAGGTCCTCCGCAGGTAGAACTCTCCAACGTGCTCTCCCTTCTCTCCTCTATCCAGGGTGAGTGAAAGGCAATAGTGATAACATAAAAAATGCCCAAGGGCTAATTCTCTGCTAACCTTGCACCTTGTCATGTACACAAGTGCAAAGTGAGTGTAAATGCTTATATTCTACTGTGCAGATTTTTTTCAGATCTCCAAGGAACTGAGTTATTTCTCCATGTGTAGAACAAGTGGCTGTGGTGCTGTCTGTTGGTGCTAGTTAAGTCAGTGTGTTTAAGTAGGTTAGATTGATGAATGTCATAGCTCATTAGAAATAAAAATATCCACAATCTAAATGATTTCTTTTTTTTCCTTCTGCTATCTCTTGTCTCCTTCACTTTGCATTTTTCAGCTCTGTTTCTTCATCCCCCTGGGAGCAGCAAACAGCAGAACCAGATCAAAGGTGCCAAGAACAACTTCAGCTTGAGAAGTTTGCTTGGCATTTCAACACTCTTTGCTACCTTGGCTTGAAGTCAGTTGGTTTTAAATACAGAAGGCCTGATTAAGGGCTCTTAAGGATACAGACCTTATTTGATCACATCAGTTTTGATCTTTTTTATTTAAATATGCAGTTAGTCTGGTTAGCTACGCAATAGAATGTCACAGGTAGTGTAGCATATCTGTAGTACTTAATGCCATTAGTCATCTCTAATTTGAGATATTATCATATTTATATCTCCCATGGTCCTTCTTTAAATGAAATTACATTTTTATTAGTTTTCTGGAGTTAATGGTTATTATAACCATAAGAAAAGATAATCAGTTTTTGGTTAAGTCAACAGCAGTATTGCTGAATCCATCCTTTAAAAAACGAGGAGTTAGATACCTCCCAAAGTCATAAGTTAAAAAAAAAAATGGGCAGGGAGGGAGGGGTTGTCTACATGTTTTTAACATTAAGGATTTACATTTCAAAGTTTCCTTTGCAACCACGAGGGTTGAAACTTACTTTTTAAACTGAGAATTAGACACAGTACATAATAACTTGATTCTAGGAGCTACGACTCTGGGGGAAAAAAACCCACAAAAACAAACATACCAAATATTATCAGTCCTGTGATAAAAGCATAAGAGTTGGTAACAAGACAATAGAGTAGGTTTTATGATAATCAAGTTTATTTTCCTGATTCACTTCAGCTTTCCTATGGGACCTTAGACAAATAATTTAGGTCCAGATTTTCAAAAGCGCTTAGCATGAACAATTGAGAGATTCTTAAGAGTTTAGAAAGCATTTAGGTATCAAAATAAGCAGATTTTCAAGAGACCTGAGAACACTGCCTGCCACTTCCTTTGATGATCAACTGATGCTTCACCTATACATGAGGCTTCCTTTCTATTTAGACTGTAAATTCTTTAGGACATGGGCTATATTTTCCACTGTATATGTACAAGCACTTAGTGCACTGATTCTCAGATAGGATGCTTTGTGATCCTTTCAAGGATACCATAGAATGTGAGCACTTTATCAGTGCAGACAATTTCAAAAAGGAATCCATAATATTAAAACCATTCCAACCTGTTGTGTTCTTTCTGAGTTATTTGTGATAAAAGAAATAAATGCTGTATTATTTTTCACAACCTCAGATGAATGAAAATTAAGAGCTGGCATTTACCAAGAAATACCTTGAATCTAAAAAGGGTGAGAACTTAGAGTAGGGGCAGGCAAAATCGTGGATCTGGCTGGCAGCCAGGCTCCATTTCCCAGCAGCCCCTGCCCACATCACTTCGGCCGATTTCCATGGAGACCCCAGGAACAGCAGAGCTGTGACAGCGCAGGGCCAGGGTCTCCCTGGCGACTGGCCCAAGCAGCACTGGCAGGGCACACAGGGAGTGGGGAGCTGTTCTGGGGCTGGAGCTAGGATTTTGCAGTGGTGAAAGCACGGGCTAGAGCCAGGGCAGAGCTGCAATTCACTGCCTGTATGCCCCTGCCTCAGGTGTGCAGGTAGGGTGGCCATCATAAAGGACATTCCAGTGTTCTGCTACACTCTCCTCTATTGATATGAAACTGGACACGTTTATGTCCTCTATTTTTGTCTTCAAGAGGTGTGGCAGCGTGTGCGGCTGGGCAGGGAGCTGCTCCAGAGCTAGGATTTTGCAATGGTTACAGAGCAGGCCAGAACCAGAGCAGACCTGCAATCCACTGCCTGCACACAAGTGGCTATCATAGAGGACAGTCTGGTTGTCCTCTATCCTCTATTGATACAAAACTGGATACCTTTATGTCCTCTATTTTTCTCTTGCAGAATCCTGGCCCTGGCCCTGGAGCAGCTCCCTGCCCAGCCACACAGCCTGTCAGTGCTACTTGGGCCAGTCTCCATGGAGACCCTATTCCCACAATGTCAGGGCCCCCCACTGCTCCTGGGGTCCTCATGGAAATGGACTGGAGCAATGCAGGCAATGCAGGGCTGCTGGGAAATGGATGTGGAACTGATGTGGCCTGCAGGCCAGGATTTGCCCACCCCTGATCTAGAGCAATGGGGCTGTGATCTCATATGGGCCATCTATGGACCACTACCATGCCTATAATCACTTACAATCCAATAAAGCATGCCTTCAATGAGCAACACCGAAAATAAATGGGATATTATATTAGGCTTAACTACATGTGCTTTGGCAATTCAGGTTTTGGTCAAAATACCTCCATGAGCCGAGGGGAAGCTACTAAAACTAATGGAGCTAGTTACCCACTAAATAAGGAGTTTCACTGTATTTATGTCTGCTATTGGAAATCCAGGCAGCACAATTTGAACTTCCTGACTTTCTTCTGGGCATCCTTTTCCAAAACTTCTCAGTTTTCTACTCTACTCCTATATTTTGATAACATCCAGCAAAAAAGCTACCACCCAAACTCCTGCAGTTGTTTTGTTCTCAAAAAGCAAGTAGTGTCCAGTGCTCCATTAAGTCCACTCATAACTCTGCTATTGCTCTTGATTTTATGTGAAAGGAGCTCAGATCCTTTGGTGATGATCAGCAGCGGTATAACCTTTAAAATATATAACATTCTGGGTATTTGCCACCCCAAAGTCAAACCCAAGGATGGAGATCAGCTGTTTCAAATGAATATCAGAAAGACTCAAATGCTGTTGATCAGAGGCAATCATACTGTGGAGCTGATGAAGACCACAGTGGTAGTCAGAGTTGAGTAAACTTTAAGTGTCTTGCTTCTCAGACACCAGCAGTTAAGTAGATCCAGACATGGAGGCATATGCAGTTTATGGTGCCACAAACCTCTTTGCAGTGCCACAAACTGCATGCCTGGCCTGTTAAAACATGCCCCATGCTGAAAATTTGCAGCAAGGGGGCAATATTTGCTACCAGAAAATCCTGGTAGCAAAAAAAAAAAACAAAAAAAACCAACAACAAAAAAACCCACAATGATAAAAATGGGGTGGTGCACACCACAGGCACATGTGCTGACAGATCATCTCCCCTCTGGTTCCACCCTGGTTCCTCCAGCACGCAGGGAGCCAGGAGTAGTGGGGATAGGGCAGTTTGCTCAAAGTGAGGCATTTTGCCCTGCACCAAAGTGCATATGTGGGGGTATGTGCAGCAGCAAAAAGTAGTGGTACAAATTTGTGCCACTATTATTTTGACCGCTGCAAGTGCACACCCCTGCATGTAGGACATACCCTAGGTGTTTAAATTTGTCCTTCTTCACTCACATTCTGCAGCATAAATTGCATGTGCCTCCATGTCTGGATCCAGGTCTAAGATCCAGGTGATTACTGAACACCAAAGCTATGTGCTCTAAAGTTACACTGATGCCCAGAGTTCATCCAGGTGTGGAAAGAAGCCAGATCCTAACATGCGGAGGGAAACAAGGCAGTTCTGAATCCTGAGCTGGTAATTAATTTGCAAGATTTGGTGCTGAAGAAGTCCTCCAGGGAGGGGGAGGTGCTAGCCTCTTCCTAGAGTGGAGGGGCTGAGGTGGGCTAGACAGAAAATTGTCGGGGGTTGTGCTGTACATCCTCTGGTCAAACATACTTACTCATTTTTTTAACAATACCCACTTAAGGCGCTGCACCTCTGTGAGCGGGAGCGGGGCAGGCTCAGCTGTGTGGGGCAGGCAGCAGTGGCCCCAGGGGCTTGGACAGGGATGGCACTGGGAGGGGTGACTATGGGGAGGGCACTAAGGTGAATTTTGGGGTGGCTATAGCCTCCCCACCCCCAACTCCCTGTAGTGCTGCCTCTGCCTTCAGGGAGCAAATTCAGGCAAGGAAAATAGGGCACCAATAAACAGCTTCCTGAACCGAGCCAGAGACATGTCACAACCCTGATGCAACAGGATTCCTGATTAGGAAGAGCACAGAATACCTTCTTTCAGCCCCTGCCAGTTCTTCCTCTCACTTAGCCGGCCCCTTTGGAGGATCGCTCTCTTTGCACTCAGAAAGTTCCCCAGACAAATCCTGAGGACTGCACAACGCACACATTACTGCCACCGACAAAAGGACCTGGGAAAGCCACTGATTCACACACTGCAACAACCTACGGGCCAGACAGTACCCACCCCATGCCCCATGGACCAGGCCCACACAGTTCCATGCCAACCACAGAGCACTTTCATGGCCAGAATCCAGGAGCTAAAGACACAGCGCTGGTTTGTTTTCAAAGTCCTGGGGTTTTCTGCCCTCCTACCCTGGGCCTGGAGCCAGCTCAGAACACAGGTGTACTGTCAGCTTCGAGTTGCTAGGCAGCGCTCCGATAAGCGAGGCTCCCTGGACTGAGTGGGCTGCCAGGCTGCGGTTGCTAGGCAGCAGCCCGATAACAAAGTGACTGTGCAGGTTAGCACGCAGCCTGCCAGGCAGCAGGTGAGTAAGGCGCCCAACTGATTACGCTGAAGCATCCCAGTCAGTGTACTGCTGGGTTAGGGATCTCCACTACGTCCCTGTTCCAGACAAATGCTCCTCATGAACAATGCAGTATTTTGAAGGAACGTATGAAACCAATGCATGGATACCAGTTGGCTGCACCTCAGCAACCTGGCAGGTACACAGTCCAAGAATGAAGCAAGAGGGTGCCCAAGTAGGACATTGGACACTCAGAATTACCACGGCACACATGGACAAAACAAACTCATTTATAGCTAAATATACTGACAAAATGATGGATGTCTAGATATTAGAGATGATACCGGACAGGATACTGGACAGGTTCTGGGGTGAACTAAAGGATCAAGCCAAGAGGAATGTAGAACAGAGGATGAAAGCTCTTGCAGGATCAAGTGATGGTGGGCTTAAAAGTGGTTACTGACAAGGGGTCACCTAGCGGTGGGAAATGGTGTGAAGAGCTGCCAGAACATGAGGCTGGCTGGTGCCACACTCAGACATTGTTGCCACACAGAGGCAGCAGGGGCAATGCAGGAAGTGTGAGAAGAATTCCAGCAGAAACATAAGAATATAGGACTGAACAGGGACACCTGGGCATTTGCAGGCATCCATTTATCCAAAGAGCCCAAAATACCATGCACTCCCAAGTCCATTCAGCAACCAAAAGTGGTTGGTTCTAAAAGGCAAGAAAGCAGATCTCTGCATGATCCTATATTAAACTGTAATATCAGTTTATCATTGAGAATATTGCTGCAGGCAGATCTTAAATTTATTTTCTACAAATAACCAAGTATGGGAGTGTAAAAATTGCCTTTTATGCACATATGCAGCACTAAAATGTGATCTTTTGAATGGTTATGGAACATGAATGCAAAAGGACCGATGTAAACTTATCTTGAAACTGAAATTAATAAATGGGCCCAGTTTTCTCATCTCTGATCCAAATTACAATGGGATAAGTGGGCTTGGCTAAACATTGACTGGGTGAAGCTTGCAGAGGAAAGTGCCAACACCTTTAAAATGCCAAGAACTTCTACAGGTGAAGACAGGTGAATGGCAGCACACCCAAAGGAGCAAAGTCTTAAGAGGTTGGAAGATTACACTTCAAGGACTAGTGGCACATACTGTTACTAAGGTGCACTAGGTTCTAAGTGTACGAAAATGCATACTGCACCTGAGTTTAAAAACATGCAGTGGGACACACAGTGCCCATAGCCAAGCCATTGTTAGCAGCAAATACTGTTTAATGATGCAATGTAAAATTATTTGCCAATATTTTCCAATGTAGCAGGGGGATATTCAAGAAACCCATGGTGGGGTGGCCTCAGTTCATCATAATAATATAGCTTCTGCACTAAAAATATAATTGCTCACTCAGGAGAAGTCATAAACACAAACTAGTTTCTTAAGAGTCTAGCACTCTATCTCCTATGACTTCATACTATGGAATTCCAGTCTGAGTCACATGAAACTCAGCAGACTAAATGACCCCCCCGCTGTGCAGCAGAGTTACCAGAATTTGGTCTTCTGAGCCAGTCTAACTTTCCCATAACTGGATGACTGTTTGACAACACTTCATTTTATTGCTCATTGACTCTAGTCTTTTCTATGGACATAAAATGTTATAATAATTTAAATCTATGTAATTGTTGTTGTAAGACAACTCTTTTTTTTTTTTTTAATTCCAGGAGTGTGAGTTACTTGCATGTTTAGGAGAAATTAATAATTTTTGACAGCAGCAATGTAGATAGTGTTGTCAACCTTTTGAAGTTTCAGAAATATGAAGGGGCAAACTTGCTTGTTATTTGTGGGCACTCTGGACAGCAGACAGACAGAGTGCTCTGACAACAGAACTGGAAAACTTCTGTTTTTCCCCCTAGAACTACTGTGATGTTTCCTTTATTTCTTCAAAAAACCATGGCTGCCCTGACCCAAGCTGTGTTCTGAGACATGTCATCTTGCAGACAGATTTTAATTGCTTATTAGTCATAGATACCCATGGCTGGGTCACATTGTTTTTCAGGGGTTTTTTTTTAAGTCCTCTAGTTAAACCAGACAGGCTGGCAGTCTGGTACAAGCTTTCAGTATAAGATCCTGAGTCTATTACGCATATGTGCTACTTTAATCCAGTGAGTAATCTTACCAAAAAATCAGTGGGACTGTTGATAAGACAGTAGTTATACATGTACTTAAAATGCTTGCCATGCTAGGTCCTAAATATAATCTGTCTGAGGTAACAAGCTGACAAATTATAGATTGAAAGTGACCATAGGAATTGGTTTGACTAGTCTTTTTTATACTTTTTAAATTAATTACTGTAGATTTAAAAATTCATCTAACTCTTCAATTTTTACAGAGGAAAAAGTAGAGTCATCTTTAAATAAATAGCACGTTGATGTGGCCATTTACCATATCACTGTGCCTGTCCATGTTCTGTTTTTTCTCTCTAATAGCCAGGGCTTGAAGGGAATCAGCAGGCTTCCCTGAAAGGCAATCACAGCCATTCCTGTGACATGGCTATAACTACAGTCTTCAGTTGAATAAACTGCAGTCATAACATTGAGCTTTTTGAGTTGGATAAGAGTGACTCAGGCTGGGGACTTTGAGAATCTCTGATGTAATTTTAGTTTCTACCATTATTTTTTAAGGCTGGTACCCTACAATTCCCCTGGCATATGATCTGTTCAACACAGCAAACCACCAAAGCAGGCAGGTTGCATGCTTAGCTCTGTTCTGGCTTACAGCAAGTTTCACAACAATTATAATATGTGCTTCACTTCAGAAATGTGTGACATCTTCCTTCTGGGGCAGGGCACATATGTGTGTGTTGGGAAACTGCCAAAGTAAGCAAACCAACACTGGTTTCCAGAAAGCTTTTGCAGTCTTGGTGAAGAGAAGGGTCCAATAGCTTTTTTTATATCTGTCCCCAGATTATTTACATTTGTGTAGCTATCATCAGTGATACAAAAGCATGCTGAGTGGTCTTTTACAATGACTGAGACATAAGGGAAGCTCTTCATTGCATAGGATACTTGCACAATTTGGTGTTTGGACTGACATACTATTCTGACTAACTAAAGTGCTCCTCTGGGCATAGCAATATCCCTGATGCTTTACTGCAAGGATGCAACAATGTCTCTGACTTGTACAGGGACAATTTATTTAATCAGGCAACCCTATGATGATTTCAGAGGTGAGTCTGCATCTTGTATGAACTAGGTCCTCAAGTAGACTTCTCAGAACTTTAATTTAAAAGTTAAGGGCACTTTTGCTTCCATTGTTCACTTCCTCCTTTTCCTGAGCTACTTTATAAAATGTAGAAGAAGGTGGTCTCTTGCACATAGTGTTGGTGGTGTTTCCCAACTTCCTGAAGTGAATAGAGCACTGATCAGTGTGTTTTGAATGTAAAACCTCTTAGAATCCATTCTCTTTAGCTTCAGCTGTGTAGACTCAGGGTCTAAGCCACAGAAATGCTGGCTTCAGCCCCTCATGTCAGCTAAAGATAGAGGCAATAATAATGAGCCATTACCAAACACTGACGGCTCCTATCTCCTCCTAACTCCCTCCCTAATCCAGGCACCTTCTCTGTGTTAGTGTTTCAGACTCTCAGTATATGAGGTTGCACGTGGTTCCTTAGCCTGCGTTACCAGACAGTTTTGCACAAGCCAACCAGTACAGACCTCCTGCTGTAGCACGCTAAGGTGTGTATATGCTGCTTTGGTTGCACCTAGCATATGTCTAACTTTTGAGCATCCCTGGAAACTTGTATAGATGGTATTAGGCTAGTTACTGGAGTACTGTGAAGAGACACCTTTCTCACAACTTAGATGCTGCAGGGCATCAGCTCAGAAAAACTTTGAATGCCCCACTCTCACCTGAACTGTCTGCTTGGATGAACCCAGGCTCCATTGATTCTGGGGACAGGGCTGGACTTTTAGAGAGACACCTGATTCAGTTATTTTAGTAGGGCACCTGGCTTGTAAAAGCCCTCAGTTCAACATCATGGACTAATAATAAGAATAAAGAAAAATCCATTTACTTTTCTGGGCTGTCTGTGGGAATTTATCCATTTGGGCTTTTTTTTTGTTTGTCTGGTTTCTGCCCTATCCTACTCTTCCCATCTTGTTCCCTTCTACTGTTTTCTCTGCTGTCCATACTAGCTGCCAATCTCAGGTTGCTAAATCCCCCAGGAAGGCAAGGGAAAAATAATTAAGTTACTTTATCCCACTTGCTTGCCTATGGTATAACTGAAAGTAGCCTGAAAGCAGTGTAATTAGTTGCATTAAAGCATCAGTTCTTCTTACAATTTATTATTTTTCTTACCTTATTCTGTTGCTAGACTTGCTTCTCTAGAAAATAATGAGAAGACAAGAGCACTGCTAGCAATATGACATCAGTGATGACATGCAAGTGTAGACTGATTAATGTAGTTTGCTGGAAATAATTTAGTATTTGTCACTGCAATACATGTTTATGTAGTCTCAAGATTTGTTTAAAAAAAATGATCATTTCCAGACAGAGCTCCATAGTCCATATAGGAGCTCCATTGCACCTATAATTTCTCATGAGTCTACCAAGAAATACCATCCTTCCCTCTTTTAGAGCCTTTTTTGTAGGTCTGATCATTTAATTTCACTGCTAACACTCTGCCCATGGGACTGAATAAAGATGTACCTTCCACAAAAATTCGTTATAAAGCAGTTTATTTTGGGTGCATACAGACGTTTGGGGAGGTTAGGGAGAAGTTAGATCACGTTAAAAATGGCTATAGATCATTTAAAAAATGGCCACCCAATCTAACTTAGGTCACCCAGGTGTGGACCTTACTCAGATCCACCTATCTAGGGATCTGCGCAAACTGTACAGAAGTTCAGGATGGTTAGATCAGTCTAAACATGTCCAACCGTTTTCTTGGTTTGCAAATTTGCCAACCTCAGAAGATCAGAAATTGTAAATTAGTTCCCCAAAATCATAAGTGATCTCCTCATGAGATTAAAAATATATATATATTTTTAAATCTTTTTTTGCAATTGAATGCAGACCTTTCCCTGACTACTCTAAAGAAAGTACACAACATGGTTGCCTGTGATAGGATAGATATCGATGACCTAGAAGGCTCCTTCTAATCCAAAAAGGAGAATGCATTTTCTACCTTGCCCCTCTTACTTTATCTGACCCCCCACATTACTCTTCTCTACTACTGTCATAGCACTCCTGTACTATGAAATAGAACTGAGAAATGAACTATACACTTTCAAGCAATGCAAAGTACTCCTTGTGTCTTATGTATCCAGAGTTTGTTATCTTTCAATAAAGATGTATCTACCATAAGTTACAAGGAATAACATGACAGCATCAGCCACTTTACTAATTGCTCGAAGAACACAAACCCAAGCAGAGCTTTCTGCAAGTTGGAATAGGAATTGTTTTGAGAATCCTTACATTAGAATGGTTTAACATTATTGTTGATGTTTTTGAATTGTCTGATAATAGTTTATTTAATTTATTTTTAAAATATTATTTCTTTTTATATCTGCCAACCACAGAAATATATAAATTATCCTATAAAAGTAGTTTTAAACTACAACTACAATTGACTGCCCAAATAGATTTAAAACCAATTGAGTCAGTTATCCTTCCCTTCTACTGCCCTGTGATTTGCCCTATGCATCAGACCCCTAGCAGCTCTCCTCTGCTCCTGTTTGCTGATGCCCTGGACCTTTGAATATGCTGGGGTGCAGTGTGCCTTGAGATGTGGGAGCAGGCAACCCTGGGCTGGCTGCTTCCCTGTCTCCATGTGCCTCAGTACAAGGGCTCTGCTGCAGAGCCCTCATGCTGAGGCACATGGAAGCCTCATCCTGAGGCACACTGTGCCCCATCCAGATGGGGAGTGGCTGGCTGGGGTGCAGGGTGTCTCAGCACAGGGGCTCCACAGCATTTGGAGATGGACAAGCAGGCAGCCCAGAGCTACCTGCTCCCCCATCTCTGGTTTGTACCAGAACATAACCTTTCAGTGTGCTTTGCACTGCTTTTTTTTTCCAGGGATTTTTTTTGCTACCGGAAAATCCCAGTAGCAAATTTTGTACCAGCAAATTAGCAGTGCCACACACAGTTTAACATGCAACTCATAGTTTATACCACTGCAGAGAGGTTTATGGTGTTACAAACTGCCCATGCCTGCATGTCTGGATCTGGATGTTAGGCACCAATGATACTGCCACTGGAGCAGATCAGAGGAGATTATGAGGCTGTGGGCAGGAGGATTAAAGAGCACAGTTCTCATCAATCTTCCCAGTGGAAGGTAAAGGACCAGGCAGGGAGCATTGTGTCATGGAGATAAAAACATAGCTAAGACTGGTGTACCCAGAAGGCTTTGGATTCTCTGAAAATGGGCAGATGTTCTTGGAAGGAGGGCTGCTATCAAAAGATGGGATTCACCTGACTAGAACAGGAAAGAAAATCTTTGGGTATCATCTGGTCAACCCAGTAAACTAGGTTTCATTTGTGGGGGAAGGGGGTGAACAAAACCCTCCACCAACAAAGCAACCAAGACAGAGGGGAGAGACCAGAATAATCTCAGCTCAGGGAAAGGGACAGAGAACCACAGGATAGACAGTAACAAGGAATGCAAAAGGAAAAAAAGTAAATCAGAATGCAAAATAGGTCTGATGTAGGTTTACAAATTCAAGAAATATGGGAAACAAACAAGATGAGCTGAAAGTCACAGCCTATGAAAAGAGTTATGATCTGAGAGAGTTACTAAGAGTTAAACTCTGTTTTGGAAGGGCTGGTCTGGGAGAAAAAGGTGGTGGCATTGCCTTGTATGTAAAAATATATATACACTTGTTGCCTGGTTCGGGTAGAAGACTGTAGCAGATCAGAATGTTTTGGGTGAAGATAAAAGGTGAAAGAAACAGCACTTATGACTTAATTTAGCCTGCCAAATCAGGAAGAAGAGGTGGATGAGGTACTCTTCAAGGAGGTGACAACATTATCAAAAAATTATGAGATGGCACTGATGGGAGACTTCAGTTTTCTTGGCATCTGGAAACATAATACAGCCAAATATAAACCATCAAACAAGTTCCTAATCTGTGAGGATACAACTATGGGATCATCTATTTTGGTTCTTCCTGAACTGTAAGGAAGACTTGGTAGAGGATATGAAGGCAATGAGAAAGTCAGGAGGCAGCAATAATGATATTATGGACTTTGTGACCTTGAGGCAGGGAGAGCACACGGTTAGCAAATCTAAGACAGTAGATTTCAAAAAGGCAGATTTCAACTGACTCAAGGAGACAGCAGGCATGGTATCATGGAAGAACAGACTGTACACTAGGTTGTTTGCCTCCTTCCTTCTTTGCTGCCATCTGTACTCATCATCTGATAGCTGCCCCTATTTGAGAAGACTGAAGTAAAAAAAAAGTGTTAAATACTTCAGCCTTCTCCAAATAGTCTTCAGCTAGATTGACCTCCATATTCCATAAAGGACTGATGGTTTCTGTAGCCTTCCTCTTACATTTGACATGCTTGTACAATCCTTTTTTATTACCTTCTATGCCCCTTGCCAGCTACATTTCAAATTGTGTCTTGGCCTTCCTAATTTTCTCTCTGAACACCCATGAAATACTCTTATACTCTTCCCTAGTATTATGTCCAAATTTCTACTTTTTATAGGATTCCTTTCTGAGCATCAACCCAATTGAAGAAACTGCTGTCCAGCCAGACTGGTTTCCTGTTGCCTATTCTTCCATTGCATGGGGATAGCTTGCACTTGTGTCCTTCAAGGGCCTCCTTAAAGTGCAGCCAGCTTTCCTGGACTACTTGTCATCTACCTAGATTTGAGCAAGACCTTTGATACTGTCTCCCATTAAATCCTCTCAGTTAAGTTGGAGAGTACAAGCCTAGACCAGGCTACAGTGAGTTGGGTTGGCAACTGGCTCAGCAGCCGATTCCAATGAGTGGTAATTGATGGGGTGGCCTCATCCTGGAGGGGTGTCTCCAGTGGTGTCGCCCAGGGATCAGTGCTTGGGCTCATGCTCTTTAACATCTTTATTAATGATCTGGATGAGGGAGTGAAGAGTGCAATGATGAAGTTTGTGGGTGATATCAAGCTGTGGGGACAAGCAGGCACATCCAAGGACAGGACAGAGATTCAGGATGAACTTGACAAGTGGGTCCTATGGGCTGAAAACAATCAGATGAGGTTCAACAGGGACAAGTGCTGGGTCCCTCATTTGGGTAGAAAGAACCCTCACCATATCTATACGATGGGTAGTGGTCCACTGGCTGGCACTGCATCCAAAAGGGACCTGGGGTGACAATTGACCAGAGGATGAATATAAGCCACCAGTATGATGAAGTCACCAACAGAGCAAATGGTACTCTGGCATGCCTCAGCAGATGTGTCACCAATAGATCCAGAGAGGTGCTCTCCCCCTCAATTTGGTGTTGGTCCCTAGTAAGTGACATCTGGTGCATGCAGTTCCCAAAGGTAGATAGCTTGGTGATTTTCTTCAAGAAAGCCTTCAAGCACAGTCCAGGTTGTAAGGTCGAGTACAGAGAGTCCCTTGTCAGCCAAAGTGAGGACTTGTGCCGTTGCCACCAGAGCCTGTGCTCTCATGGTGGGATTCCTGGTTCAACACAGTCTGTTACCACACCAAGCATATGCAGCTCTACCAGCAGTTTGTTAGTGAGGAGCTGGAAATCACATCCAGTACACAGTGCATGCTCAAGCTTCTTGATCTTGTAGGACAAAGCAATATTCAAGATCAAGTGATGTTTGTGGCTGACAGTGCCACGCAGTTCATAGATGCCACCTGGTTTGAAGGATGGCAGGCTATGATCCACCATGCACAGAACAAGGTGATGGATTTGATATGCTGGGTGAAAGACAGGGCAGCACAAGAACTGTCAAGCTGCCCTCATGAAAACCAGTGCAGAAGGGAGCTATCCCAGGTGATAGCTGCAAAGCTGAACCATTACTACAGGTATGAGCTACCACTACCATCACAATTCAGACCGCCAGCTGCCCCCTTCCCTAGTGCTGTTTGCATT
Source organism: Alligator mississippiensis (assembly GCF_030867095.1). Lineage (NCBI taxonomy): Eukaryota > Metazoa > Chordata > Crocodylia > Alligatoridae > Alligator > Alligator mississippiensis. The sequence continues at coordinate 52,276,365 of NC_081832.1, forward strand.
TTGGATGCTGACCAGGTGCCTTTGCTGAGTTTTGACCCTCAGCTACTGAAAACAACCCCAGGATGAGGGAAACAGTGTGACAATGAATCTGCTGCCTATGTGAACTTCATCAAAGAGTGCCAGATGCTTGTGTTAGCATTCCGTTTCAGTAAACTCCTTTTTATAGTGTCCTTTACTAAAGTTTATATAGTTGCTATTAGTTACAATTCATGTTGCGCATAGTACAGCTTGATTTTCATAAGAGATTTCAGTTTAAGTGCTTAGATGGTATTACTTAGGGAAGTGTATATAGTTGGTATTACTTGCAATTTGTGGTGTCCATTGACTTATTATACTAGGATATTTTATTTTGGAGACTAATTAGCAGTTAGGCTACTTAATAATGCAGCAATTGATGACTTCCATGACCTCAATCAGGGGATTAAGCCCAGAGAAGCCGTTGATTGCTGTTATTATTAAGCAGTCTAGGAACCAGTTAATGGCTTTCTTGGGCTTGATCATAGGATCAAGCCTGGGGAAGCCATTAACCAGGTCCTAGACTGCTCGCTAATGCAGCAATCCCCTGATGAAGCCCAAAGAAGGCATTAATTGCTGTGATAACAAGCAGTCTAGAATCTGGTTAATGGCTTTCCTGGGCTTGATCAGTCCAGATCCTAGACTGCTGATCAAATCCAGGAAATCATAGAAAATTAGTGTTGGAAGTGACCTCAGAAAGTCATCTAGTCCAAGCCCTGGCCATTAACCACATCTCAGGCTGCTTAATAATGTGGCAATTAATGACTTCTGTGGGCTTAATCTCCTGATCAAGCCCAGGGAAGCCATTCATTGCCACATTAATAAGCAAGCCCTGGTTCGGGACCATCTGCCAATCTTTGGAGGTGGGAGGGGGGTACTTCCAGTGCCCCAGAGGTGTGTATGGGACTGGGGAATCTCATCATGCTGAGACCGTGGAATCAGGAAGCAGCTGCCCCAAATTAGGTAGGTCCCTACCCATTAGCTGTAGATGGTATCCATATTGATTATGGGGAAATTCTTGAGACAGTATCCTTTCATCATATATATCTATATCTATATATATATTTTTTAAAGCATAGCAAGAATTGGCAGCATTGGATTCCTGGGTTCTTGGCATCCAGACTGGTATTAGCATTGTATCATGCTCTATTCAAATGACTGAGGCATATCTGAGTCACTTTGTTTTACCTTATTGCACTGTCTAGCCACATACTTGGCCAATACTTTTTTTGAGGGTACACACTGGAAACTCTTGAGTTAACAACAGTTTTGTTAACAGCTATTAACTGTCTATTTCATTTAAAATCTACCTCACTGAGGGGAAAAAAATAAAAAAAGATGGCAGGCACATCTCTTCCTGCCCCCCCCCCCGGCGTGCTTCATTTTCAGTGTCTGAAGCTATACTTGTATGTAAAATAGCTAATGTGTTTTGCCTTTTTGGTGTGGGGGTTGGGTGGTCTAGGGAGGAAGCTGCAAGAGCACAGCTGGAATTCTGAGGAATGGAGAAAACCCTGAAATGGTGCACAGGGTGGCAAGCAGGAGGCATATTTGAAGATTAGAGGGAATGTGTGCATGTGGGGAGCAAGTAGGGAGCAGGGAGAGGAGGAGCTTAGGGACATGGCACTAGGGGGTAGAAGAAATGGTGTAGAAGGGGACTGAAGGTGGGAGGGTGGCAGTGCCTCCTCCCTGGGAAAGTAGAAGCACGTACTTTGAAACTATTCTTAGACCAAGTAAGCTGTAGCTTTGTTTCTTCTGTTAGCTTCCCTGGCACGCTTGCTTAATGCAGGTCTCTCTCTGGCATTTTTACATGTGCTCTGGGATGTGGTACCAGGTGTTTTAATTAGTGAGCTGTGCTCGTGCATCATGCGCATCAGTGTCCCTGCACATCCCTGCATTGAAAAAATGGCGGTGGGGCACTTTGAAATAAAGCTCAAACACATTTTATTTCAAAGTGCCCCACCACCATTTTTTTCAGTGCAGGGATGCTGATACACTTGATAGAGAAGGCTGCCAGAGTGCATCAAATTCCACACTCCAGGATTTCCAACACATTGGAGCAGGCTCCCCACATATCTATAAGAGCCCATAATATTTAAATGGGTTTCTATGGCTCAGTTACGCTTGGTCCCCATGGGGCAATGCAGACCTATCCGCCTCCCCACTTTGTTTAAAAGGAACTTCTCCAGAAAACATCACCCCTCTGGTTTTACAAAGTAAATTCTTAAGGACACATGATAGCCTTAGGCAGAGGGAGAAAAAATTATTTGCGGGGGGGGGGATGCTCCACACCCCACAGGTAAGTCTGTGAGGAAAGGAACATGGGGGAGGGGCAGATCAAGGCTGCAGCAATAAGGGATGGAGTGGGGCAGGGGCCAGGGAGAGCGGGGTGCCAGCCAGGCTGGACAGCAAGACAACCAGAGCCCAAGCAGCTCATCCAGGGGCATTGGGGGGGGGGGGTCCTCCCGTCACTGCACACACCCTAGTGGAGGCCCAGGGGGCACATGTGTGTGGGGCAGAGATGGCGACTGCTGCACACCACACCCCTCTGCCACAAGAGCCACACCATACCACATGCATCCCACTGGAGGGTGGGCAGGGGGCGCAGCGCTGCACCACTGCTGGGACAGCTGCAGCAGGGAGCAGAGCCCAGCACACAGCAGCAGCTGCCCCCACCCCATGCACAGATTGGGGGTGCATACCCCCCTTTGGCTCCCAATCATGGCACTTGAAGCCCCCCATGCCCCTGGACAAGCCACTTGGGCCCTGACAGTCCTACCACTCACCTTGGCCAGGCCTGATGCACCCCAGCCCCTGCCACTTGCCCAACTCCCTTCCCCACTGCCAGGGCCCTGATCTGCCCTGTCCCAGCCTGTTTCCTGAATAGATTGATATTTACCTGCCAGCAGCCAGTGATCCACATGCCGGGCTCTGATCCTGGCTGCGTAGGTGCCCCTCCCCATCCTTGCTGCAGCCATCCAGAGCCCACGGCCGGGCTGCCTTGCAGCCCTACCTACTGCCCCACATTTGGGAAAGCTGAGCCCTGCTAGCCCACCCGCCCCCTTCCACCGCCTATGATGATAGCAGTTGCTTGTTGTGCACACATGCATAACCTGGGCATCCATAACACAACCAGCCCCTGAAGGCAGTGGTGACACTCCTTAGCGGCCACACTAGTTTGCTAGTGTGGTGCTTTGCCCTCTTTCCTGCCATGCCTTACTGTAAAAACAAACAAACAACTCCCCCCAACCCTCACTGCCCTTTGGGTACTCTGTGGTTGCAGAAAGGCTGATGGACATCACCCTGACACAAACACACACTCGCCAAGGTGTTAAGAACTGCTACTGACTGCCTTTGTTGCTTTTTGGCAGAAGCTACAGTCACTGAGACACTGAATATCTAGACAAGGTCTGGCCTTTGGATTCTGTCTCAATGGTCTACAGGGGGGATGGTAGACCTTGGGCAGCCTCCACTCCTCCATACTGTAGCCTAGGTGTATGTGCCGAAGGTCTTGATGTGATGGTTATAGGATTCTGTACAAGCAGATTCATTAGGCATCTGACGTGACCTCTTACATTTACACTATGATCAGAGGATTGACAACTGCCTAATACATAATAAAAAATATTATTACAATATATATTTGGGAGACTTCTCTCAGAAACCTGGAGTTTGGCCTTAGGTGCCTCCTACAACCACAGCTGTGCCTCACAGTTAGAATAGCCAACATAAACTACTCATCTTCATGACGACTCAGCAGAGGTCCTTCTCTCTTCAAAACTGGGGCTACAGGAAGAGGACTAATTTTTATTATGTGCATTTATGACAAATTGCTATCCTCCCTTTCTGTTCTCCCCCCTCCACCCAGTTCCCAATACTTTGTTAGACAATTCTAATTTTTTTTTAGCCATTTGTGATTTGACATGCAATATTTGCATGTGTGAAGTCAGCGACACTGGATATCATTGCAGATTTTCATTTCAATTCAAACTGAACTTTAATTTCAAAGGGTCCTAGGCAACAGCCTTCAACAGTGAAGCCCTCATGGAAACCATCCAGGATCTGTGAATTCAATTCTTCTTTCCCAGCCCCTCACTAGTTTCATAGCTCCTGTTGTTCCAGTAATGACCTAGAAGGACATAGTTTAAAAACAGAAAAATGCTGCTCTTGTTTTTTGAGCTTGTAACTTTGATGGAAACACTTTTAAATAAATATATTTAATATACAGTAAATATTTTAATATCTTTTTTTAACTGCCTAGGACTTCATGGTTGGATTTTCTACTATGCAGCCCTAACACTTGGTGACTTTGGGGAATGAGTAGTGTGCCAGTGATCTTCCAAAGTCACACTACTAAGAGAGTTGGAGGGGTGTCTCAATGGAACAGTTCTAATTCACTTAGAAGAAGGAAGTGCAGCACACTTAAAATAACAAGCAGCCATATCACAGGTGTGCAACTTTATTTAATGTTGACATTTTTCTTTAGTTTGCATAATTTCATGAACTAAAGAATTCTGCACCTGGGACTACTTGCACAGGATGCAAAGGCTGTCATTGGATGGAATAGACAGCATTATAACAAACAACATTGCATTGCAGGATTTTCTTGTTATCTACAATTAGTAAGTTACACTAATGCCTGCCAGAAGCTATCTTGCAAAGGGGGAAAACTTCTGTAAATGTAATTTCAGTAATAATGCTTCTGAGTTGTAGCAGTGTAATGTAGACCATAGTACAGTGCCATATCTGCAGCCTTCTGTATTCATGATGGCTTAGCTACAGCTTCCATTACAAATCCTATTTGTCAAGGGTTTAAAACCTGGATGCATTCACTTGCATCAGTCTGAGAGTTGGCATTTGACATCTTCTCTATTTATTTTTAAGAGTGTGTGCTATTTTAGCTAACAGAGCTGGAAGTGGCCAAAAAATACCACTCTTTTCTCTTCAAACCCATAAAGATTTCAAGACTAGTAAGAGACTTTGGCTAGGTACAGACATTCAAAAAGCTTGAGGCAGAATTGATTTAAGTTGCACTGTTTTCTGTAAGCAGCGTAGTTTAGATCGGTAGTGAACAGAACACACATTTACCTTTTGGCAGGGGGGGCTTGCAGGCTGCTTATCTTAGACTGGGTTCTGCCATTTTTAAATCAGTCTGTGTGCACCAAACTTCTGTTCTGTTATGGGTTTAGACCAGTTTTTGGTCATTTATTCTGGTAAAAATGTAATGTCTGTACCTGGCCTTTAGCTCCATCTACAGCTAGGTGGAGTCACATTTGCAAACCTGTACTATTATGCTTGGGAAAGTAACTGAGTGCCTTTTGATTCTGCCTGTACAGTCAGAATCAGAGCTACTCTTGTGACAAAGGGTCAGATCCAAATATGGATTAAGGTGCCTAAAATGCCATAGGAAGTAGTGGGAGTTCAGGTACATAACTATCTTTTTGGGGCATAGCCCAGAATGCCTGAGAGGGACATGCAATGGTCACCTTCTGTTCTGCAGGCCCATGGGGGATGACCTACACCTGCTCCATCCTGTTGTGTTGATTCCAGACTGCTAGCTGGGATAGGGAGGGAGTGTGGCCATGTGGCATTTCAGGAGCCAACAAAAGTCCTGCTCTGCACATGGGAGAACCACTGAGCAGTTTTTGATCAAGCCACCATGCCAGCCACCTGAATAAAGCAGTTTCTAAAAACTTGCTAACCTGGCTTGATCATGATACTGATAGGAGAGTCTTTCATCATAAAAGAAATCCAGCCAGGGAATGAGCCTCCCCAGGAACCTGATGGCAAACTAATTCTCTTTGGCTCTTAGAGAAGACTCAACAGAGAGGACTAGTCAAACCTTGGAAATCTGGGCCAAGACTCTATTTTCACTTAGAAGTAATTATGAAACTAAGTAAAGATACACAAGTCACCTGTGGAGGATACTGGGAAGACAGTGATTGCTGAACTGCTGTAGCAGAAACCTTGTGTGTTCCATAGACAAGTAATGCTGTTTGCCTTTGAGGGAAGTAGTAAAAAATAAGGTCTACACTGCCCTTTTGGTAGCCTGGGCTGTACTTGGTAGAGTAGCTGTCTCCCAAGAAGTTGAGGAATATAGCATGCTGGCTACCTCCATCTCCTTAGCTCAGCTGCAGTGTTTCCTCTTCTGGCCCTCTGCTGTTAATAGACAAGTTCAGCTCACATGCATCAGCCCTGTTACAGGGGTATAGGTTGTAGCTGTGCTGGTCTAAAGACATAGGAGGACAAGGTTCTTTGGGTAAATTTAATATCTTTTATTATTTTTCCAGCTATTTAAGTTGGTCTAATAAAAGATACCAGATTTACCCAAAGAGCCATGTCTGCCTCAGCCCTGTTAGGTGTCTGACCTCATTACACCTGGAGCATCACATCAGTCTGTCTTTTCTGAATTGCCCAGTTGCTGTGGAATAGTTGAGTTTCCCACACTTCATCTGGAAATTCCCCAAATACCATAGTTCTCACCAGAAGGCCTCAGATATTCCCTTTCAGTGGTTTCACTTGAGATTCTTCTGTTATATGCATCTTCTCTCTTATCCTGGATGAAGAGAATTCAGGATTTCTTAATCCTTTCATGTCTCATGTGCTGTGTGTGGTGGGAGAGCAGTGGCAATCTACGCTGCTCTGGAATTCAGGATTTTAAGCAAACCCACTGGCAAGCTCTGGCAGCACTCCTAGTTAGGTCTGTGACATGTAGAAAGTCATTGCTACTTCTGGAGTGTCTCTAGAGAGCAATGGACAGAGAAGTTTTGTCCTAATAACAGCTGAGTAACTTTGTAAAGGTTACAAGGTTTGTCCATTACGTTTGTGTAATGGTTGTGTTTGTCCCTAGCAAAAAAAAGAAGCCTACAAACAGGATCTGATAGGTCCCAAGTACTGTGAGATCTTGTGTTTATACCTTCTATCAAACTCAGTGCAAAACATACCAACTGAAATGAAGTCTGTCCCAGCTAGGTTCATCCACAATTTATCTGTAAACTGTAAAGCCGCACACACGTTGCAAAGTGTTTAATAGATAGCAGCTGGAACAATGGTGAAATACTTATTACCTTCTAGCTTTCCAAACACAAGGCTCAGAATCATATCCCTTCTCCTGCTGAGTGCTCTAAACTTATGTTAACCAGACTGTCTAGAGTTGTCTTGATGGAGTATTTTTTTTTTTGATAAAGCTTTTATCAGATGAAATACTCTCAGTTGAGGTTGAATTCTGAGTGGTTACTCAGAAGCAATGAGGAATCTGTTCTGACAAGCTGGTCTTTCCTATTCTAGGGCTTTTGGCCAAGATGATGTGATATATAAATAAATGTGATATAAATAGATATATATTTATATATGTATAGATATATATGAATAGATAACTATTTCTCTATATATAGATATCTATTATATATCTGTGATATAAATAAATGGGATAATTGGCCTATAGTTACCAAGGTCCTCTCTCCTTCCCTTCTTGAAGATGGGCACAACGTTGGTTCTCTTTCAGTCCTCAGGGACCTCTCTGGAGCACCATGAGTTTTGGAAGTATCACCAGGGGTTCTGCGATGACTTCGGCCAGCTCTTTCAGCACTCTTGAATGAAGTTCATCCAGTCCTGCTGTGTGATGGTTCAGGCTTTCATGAATTTAGTGCCACTACCTTTTTCCCCACCTGTCCCTTCCTTATCCTGACAGGAGCTGCCCTCCCCACACTCCCTTCGAGCATGGGGCAGGGGGCCAGAAGCCTGGCAGGCACTGCCCCCCTGCCCAGGCAGACCAGGCCTGGGGCCCTGTGAGTACTGGCAAGGGGATTTAAATCCCCAACCTCCAGTGTGCTAGCCCTGGGCTGGGACCTGGCCACGCCCCCTCTGCTGAAGTGGGGGTGGGGGCAGAAAGCCTTGGAGCTTCAGTCCCTTCTCTGTGGCAGTGGCTGGGAGGCATGTTCTAGTACCCTCAGGCTTCTGGCCTGAGCCACTGCAGGCATGTGCCTGCATTTCCTAAATCAAAAATGAATGTCTGTTCATTTGCTTCTCAGTTTAATATCTGCAATTTAAACTGACCTGCAAAGACTGAATCGAGTCAGCCTCAGGCTTTTTGACTGTCTGTTCTTAGCCCTGTTGTGTTGCTGAATTGAACTAGTTTCCAGTCACTTACACTGTTTTATGTGTAATTTCTGTCCTTGGCCCCTATGTTCCAAACTTTATGTTGAGCTGGCTTGAGAAATATCTTAGTTTGTTCTACAAAAATCAGAAAACTAGCTGCTAAGGGGTTTGGCCTACAGAGAAAAATCTTTTCTCAGTGGTATTGAATTACTGTTTGTGGTTAGCATTTGGCTAGTGCAAGACTTAGGGGTATTTATCTGTAACCCAGCTACAGAGACTCTGCTAAGTTTCATGTAACTACTACTTTAGTATGTTACTGACCTTGATGTGTAAGCCTGTGATGAATTATAAGGTGGGCAAGAGAATGATTTGAAAATATGGTGTGGACATGAATTTCTGATCTTTCCAAGTTTGAAATCTTCAGTCTTAATTAAATATTAATGCTTGCTAGTCTGTTTTACAAGTGACAAGATACATTAGATCACAGAGTACTAGACTGTACCTTACTTTGGAAGAGTTAATTAGTACAGTTCCTTGGGCAATTTGCAAAAGTTATTTATGAGGGCAGGGAGGTTGAGACCCTGAGGTCTGCACATGGACCAGGGCTTCACGATGCAATATTAATTAAAGTACAATACTTTCAAGAATGCAGGTTCTCAAATGACTTTTCAGTGTAAATTAACTGAGGAGAGGAAAATACATTGTTGTTAGATTTTGGTTTTGCTGCAAAATTTTGTCCTGGAGTTAAATATTTTCAAATATCAGGACTTTAGTCCAGTGTTGTATTTCCAGACATTCTAGTAAAAGGGCCTAATAAACTTGATGTTTTTGAATGATACTTAACAAAATGCATCTGGCCAACTTCTGGGGTGTTTGAATCCACAGGTTAAGGCCTCACCTCATTGGTGCTTTCATTTAATTTAATAGAATCTGAAGCTCTCTGAGTAAAACAAATCCAGAAACTTAAACTTTATGGTAAAGGGAAGAGGGGGAGCCAACAATTCTTCAAACAATATATAGACAAAACTGCCACCATGTGGCTTGACAGTGGTGATGCAGTTTCCAGATGAACCAACTCTTACATTCCAGGGCTAGCTAAAAGTGTGCTATCACTGAGGATAGTACACACATTTATTTTTTCTTAAAACCAAAGCATAAATGATTCCATGACTTTGTAAATCTGAAATGCAAGCAGGCAGCTTGTAGCAGCTTAAACCTTTTGCTAGCTATTTGCAAGTATGGCCCAAGCCATTCATTTTGCTAATGCATGACATTCAAAGAAGCAAAACAGATCTACTAATGTTCCTTCAGTTATAACAGTGTAAGGACCACAGGTAAGGGATTAGTTGGCTAAGAGCACAAAACAGAGCCAAGAGCTTAGGATTTAAAGTTAGCAATGCAGTAGAAGCTGGAGTGAAAAGAGATTTGAGTGAAAAGAGACTGTGGCTAGGGACAGACATAAAGTAGTTTAAGTGATCAGAAACTGGTTTAAGCCTGTAACAGAACAGATGTTCAGTGCACATAAACCAGTTTGAGAATGGCTGAAACCGGTTTGAGATAAACCTGGTTGAATGTAGTATTGGACTTAACTGATTTGGCTCAAACTGGTTTATGCAATGTCTCTCCCAGACCCCTTGCTGGTTTAAAATAAGCTAGACTCCCCCAGCATCCCAGCATGTTCCCTGGGCTGGGCAGAGCTCTCTGCTCCACAGCAGGGCTGGCTCCTCCCCTCTGCTACCTAGTTGTAGCTCCAGAGACTGCAGGCTGCTTCCCCACTCACCTCATCACTCCCTGCTAAGCTGGAATCCCCCCTTCTCCTCTTCCTTGCTGAGAAGGTGCCTGTGTATTAGCTAGCAGACCACCTGCTGGCTAGAGTCCCTGATGAAACAACAGGTAGAATAAATAGGTAGCTGGTAATGTCCTTCTGTTGTTTCCTTAATTGGGTGATAAATACTGTTATCAATTCCCTGCTGGGCTAATCAGAGCATCCTGCCAGGGACTGGCCATGCCCCCTCAGCTCCATGCTGTGGAAGGAAAGGAGGGCTGTTCTAGTGCCCCCCGGCTTCTAGCCTGAGCCACTGCAGGCATGTGCCTGCATTTCTGGGATGTCTGTCCAGTTATCAAACTGATTCAGCCTAGCCAGGTTAGACTAACCGGCAAAGATGGAATCAATTCAGGCTCAGGCTTTTTGAATGTCTGTCCCTAGCCTGTATGTTTGCAGTTTGTGAGCTGTTTGTTCTCAGTGGACCAGTACTCTTACATTTAGGAGTGCTTCTCCTTCATGAGTAGTTCCACTGATTTATATGGGGCTTTTTCAAAATTAGGTATTTCTATGAACAGACTTTGCCTCAGTAGGTCTGGGACACTGGGGGAAGGCTACAGCTGAATAAAACAATTATAGCAGTGATCTCCAACCTTTTTTGGTCAGAGATCACTTTTGGAATTTAAAAGGAACCAAAGATCTATCCCGCTCTCTCCCTCTCCCCAGCAGGTAAGTCTGCGGGGAAAAGTGGAGGGAGGGGAAAGGGCCATGGGGGGGGGGGCAGGGATCGAGGTTAGCCCTACTCTCTTCCTCACCACTGGGGCCTCGATCTACAACCCCAATGGAAGGGGGAGGCTGTCCGTAGCCAGGGCAGGGGACAGAGCCATGAGCGGCTCATCTAGACGTTGTGGAGAAGGTGGGGCACACAACCTGGGAAGGCACGGGGGGGGTGGCATGTGCCCCCAGATCTGCACGCAGGGTGGGGTGGGCTGGGGCCAGGGCAACAACAGTGTTGGGCTGTTTCTGGGCAGGCTGCATTCAGGCTGGGTGGCTGCAGCAATGGAGCTGGGAGCAGGGCCATGGGGGGGGCATAGCCCCCCAACCCCCACTCCCAGTGGCACTACTGAGTGCACTGCAGGTCAAGCCTGGTGGGAACAGCCCCAGCACAGCTTTCCAGCCCATAGCTGCAGTCTGCCCTCCCCTGCACCCACCAGCCCCTGGCCCCCATGTCCTTGGGGGAGGAGGGGCAAGAGGAGGGGAAGGCTGTGCCAAGCTGTTCCCTCTGGGCTTGGCCCACATTGTGCTCAGTCCTGGTGCTGGGAGCAGGGGTTGGAGGGGCTATGCCACCCTTCCTCCCCTATGGTCCTGCTCCCAGTGCTGCCACTGTAGCCACCCAATCTGAGCACAGCCCTACACTGCCACTGCCCTGGCCCCAGTCTGCCCTGCCCTGCCCCACAGGCAGATGCGGGGGCACATGGCCCCCCCCCCCCCCCCGTGGCTCCCCCTCCCTGAGATGCTCATGGCTCTGCCTCCTGCCTCACCCTGGCTCCAGCTGCGGGCTGGGCTTTGCACTCTGAGCCCCGCTGCACATGCCCCACTGAGCCTCCCCTGCCGATGGACCTGCTAGGGTTGGGGGGGAGGGGGGGTGCATGCACGTGCTCAGCCCCCACAGCCCAGGATTGACTTCAACAGGCTCCAGGATCCACTGGTCTATCCCAATCAACCAGTTGGTAACCACTGATTTATAGCATGACAAAGACAATGCTTGCTTTGTGGACAGAAAAAGTGCCCTCATTCATCCTTCAGAGCAACACAGAGCTTTTGAATCTACTGTATACAACTTACGTAAACACAGTAAGCAGGTACCTCATCCTTTGGGTTTGTACAATAATAAAAATGGATGCACCTACTAAGAGTGAAACACAAGCTATCACACTTTTGCTTCATTTGCCTATGAATTCAAGCTCACACTTAACTTATGGGCTTCTGCTGATTTCATGAATCATTAAAAAGTTTACCTGTAGTCTCAAACATAGAATTGGTCTCAACATTCAGCCACTGGTGATCTCCACACTTATGGAGGAATAATAAACTGCACAACAAAAAAAAAGAAAAAAGAAAAAAAAAAAAGGTATGACTGGATCCACAGCAGAAATGGATCTGTGGGGGAAAAATGGCAAATACTGATTGGTGTACATGAATGGGAGACATATATGAAGTAAGATATATGAAGTAATCATTCCACTGTATTAGTGCTGGTACAGCCTCAGCTAGAGTACTGTTTTGGGCACTACATTTTGAGGAAAATGTGGGAGCCATTGGAGAGAGTCCAGAAAACGTGACCCATGAGGAAAGCTTGAGGAGTAGGGGCCAAGGGAGGGGAGAAATAGATGCATAATAACAGTCTTCAAATATGTGAAGTTATTTCAGAGAGGAAAGTTATAAACCATTTTCCATGTCCTCCAGGGATAGGACAAGAAGTAGTGTCCTTAAACTGCAATGAGGGTTAAGTTTGACATTAGGAAAAACTTTGTACTTGAAGGATAGTTAACTAGAAGAACAAGTTAGACAAACATCTATCAGGCATAGTTTAGGTGTAGCTGATCCTTCCCTGGGGTAGAAGGGTCAAGTAGATGACTATCTGAGGTCCCTTCCAGCCCTAATTTCCATGAGTCCTTGAATTTTGAGTACTCACATGTATAGGTGTCAATAGCCTCAGGTGTGGCCAGTTAGTTGCATATGAGAGAGGCTTCAGCCTTTCCTTCAATTTTGCATGAAGGAGAAATAAACAATCCAGTTAGAAGATACATGTAATTTTATTTTCATGACTTGCAAACATCCTGTCCTGGGACACAGCAAGGCAGCTGCCAACATTCAGGTTTAAAAATGCCCCTGCTTTAAAAAAAAGCATTTGCCAGTTTGTTTAGTATTGATGTTACTGCACTGCTAGTGATACTAGATCAGAATGTGCTGCTTACTTGAGGCTCAGAGGAAGGAGTACTGGCAGAATTTATGGTATATGATAGCTTACCACTTACACACTTATCATTTTTCATGTACTAGATCGGGGTGGCTAACCTATGGCATATGTGCCACAGGTGGCATGGGCAGCCTGTGTGTGTGACACGTGGCAGAGTGGGGAGGGGACAGGCAGCACAGTGGCAGATAGGACAGGGAGCTGAAAGCAGAACATCAGATCAGGCAGGGAGCACAGGTAGGAGACAGAAAGCAGAGCACCAATTTGGTCAGGGAGCAGAAAGCTGAACAGCAGATCAGCTAAGGGAAAGGGAAGGGATTGAAGTGGCATTTGGGGAGGGTGCCAGGGCTATTTGTGGCACACCTGCCAAAAAGGATGGCTGCCACTATAATAGGCTATACAAACAGGCCCATTGATAGATCATTTCTCTTTCAAAAGAGTTCCACAATAGAAGACAAATAATTCACAGGAGTTTTAGAGACTTTATTTATGTATAAACAATTTAAACACTTTGCCATAAATTATCTTTGCCTGTCTCTATTCTTTGCTTAGCAGCAAATTAAAATTAATATAAAAACTCAATGAACAATTCATACATGTATATTACAAAAAAGTTCTTGTACCAAAGTTCTTATTAGACTTGTTTTTTTTCTTTTGTGGTGACTGTAATGTGATTGTCTCAGTTTCTCGACCAAACAAACACACTAATAATTTTTAAATCTGAAACAGTGATTGTGCCTTCTGGCTGATGTATGTACAGGGTGATCTGAAGTGGTGCCCATTTGCAATAGTGTAACACAATGCCCACAGCTCTACTGGAACTGATACCAACAAACTACTGAATCTAAACAGACTACACCCTGTAACTGTGTTATACTGTCCACAATGGAATCTTCAAAGACAAACAGAGTATGAAATTTATTTGTAGTGATTTATAGCCACCATTTTGAATTCAACTTTACACTCTGCCCTCTTTGAATAAATTAAACTTCAGGCCAGACAAACGCAGGGTCTGAGTGCAAGTGCAGAATTTTATGTTTTAAATATATTTTTCTTTACTATTTCCAGTGCTCTCTCACTTGCGTTATCATTTTCCTCCAGTTGCTACACACAAATCACCCCAAAGTCATGTTTTAAATGCACCTGTATTTTGCTTTAAATGAAAACCTCTTGAATATTTATCAAACAAGCAGTCTGAATCTTTTTTGTTTCATCAGCTGGTCTAGTGAAGGTGGCCCTCTTGGATTTCTTAAAGTTTGCTCACATGTGAATGGAGTGAGGTAATATAATATGAGGCCTTCTTTTTTATTTTTCTTTTTTTTTTCTTTAGACCCAGAACAAGTGGGTAATATTTTAGGGGTACTTTTTAATTTGTATGGTTAAAGTTTTCAGTCTGGCTTTAGTCCACTTCAGGAAGTGGTTTTTAATCACTTCAACAGTAGCATTTAACTCAAAAAATGTGAGCTTTCTTGCCACTTACTATCCCAAAGTAGCTCAGCCTAGTGCCCCTGTTTAGGTCTTCATCTCCTTAGGAGAGGAGATAACAGTTGTGACTACTGATTCATCCAGCAAAGGATGACAGCAGGTTAATTTGTTACCTCTTTCCCATTTCATTCTGTCTTAAAAACTGGATGTTGCTGCTACTGTCTGCTAGCTCTGGGTACTGCTCCACTGGAAGTACATAGTATCCCTCGTAACCTTGAACCCTTCCTGTGTTCAAAAGTTGCTGCTTCTCTCCGTCCGTCCATAAGCGGCTGCCCTCTTTGCCATCCCGCACCTTCTGCTGTTCTTTGGCCCATGCTGATCCCAAGGCTCTCTGTCGAGCCTGGTCTAAAACTCTTGCCTTTTCTTCATCCAGTGTGTCAGGGGTCAGTCCATAGCGTATGTTAAGCAGTAGAGTAGAGTACTGGAATTCAATATTAGTAAACCTTCGAGTCCTTCCATTGATAAGGAGGGTTGGTTGGGAAACTGTAACGTTTACTCCACTATCCAGTACCTTCCGCCCACTGGTCATTGCCAGGGTGACAAGGTCACTGTCAGATGATCCAATCTTTACAAAGTAATGAGTATCCTTTCCCTCAATGCTGTAGTGCATTTTTTCCAAGTAGTAAGCATTGTTAAGGACAGAGGCAATTTTTCTGCTGTCTTCTGTGGCTATGCTGGAAATGCCAGTGGTTACACGGCCTTCCTTTACAGCAAACATGATCCCTTTCCCAATAATGGGAGTGGTTGTGGCAAACCAGTGCCCTGCTTTCTCTCTAATGTTGGCATGTAATCGTTTAGAGATGACCTGTCCCTCCAGGGCCATAAATGCTTGATTGTGTCTTTCTGTTGTCTGCTGGACTCCAGTAATTAGCTGCAAGAATAAACAAAGAAGACAGAGACTGTTTGAAAATGTTGACTTCAAAGACCTGTTTTAAACCTTATTAAAAAGATGAGTGACAAAGTACCGTGAAAAACAGCAAATGATAAAAAGTGCCATTCACGCTGTTGCTTCCTGCCTACATATTGTACAAAGTCATATACTGTACAACTAAAGTGAATAGTGCATATACATATTATAGGATCAAAGACTTAAGAAGGAATAACTGCTAACAACTGATGTCAGAAGTTGGCCTAGTATTTATTTGCATAAGTAATTTCAAATATATTTTTGTCTTGTTCTGATGAAGTAATAAACATTAGTGGATAACAGTTTAATTGCAGTACCAAAAAACCCCCAAATGTCAAATAAATTTTAAAAAGTAACACTTTCTCCATATAACATTGGGAGTAAAGCTCTTTTTTAAACAGTACAGTCACTACAAACCAGTTTTATTGCTGTACACCAAAGGCATAAGATTATGACAGTAGAAGTAGAACAGATGGTAAATTACAGCTCGAGATTTCCCTTGGATGTTGATAGTCAAACAGGAACTCAAGTGTACATGAATGAAGAACTAATGATACTGTATTTCATTTCACTCTTAAAAAATATTTTTTCTCTACCCTACATACCTTAGACACTATAGAAACGTAAGACTGGAAGGCACTTCCTAAGGCATTAAATGCAATCCCTGCTACTTCAGGCACCGCACCCTATAATCTCCTTCCTAAATTTAACAAACTCCAATTTACAAATGTTTGTTTTTTGGCCAGTACAACTCCTATTGGGATCCTGCACCAGAACCTCACTGTTCTGGCAGTTAGGGATTTCTTTTATTTTCTAACTTAAATGTATTCTGGGCCAGTATATACATCTTTGCTCAGTGTCTTTTAGCTTGAATAATTCTTCTCCCTCTTTGGTGCTTACTCCTCCCCTTGAGGTATTTCTTTTTTTCATGGGATGATGCCTGTATGCAAGGTAAAATTGGCAAAATCACTGTAAGCCCAGCACAAACTGCTGCCTACCTGTCCGTTTTCACATGCTTGACTCTCTGACAATTCATATGGAGGAGGTACAAAGTACATTTTTGCTCTAGGGAAACCAGGAATAATGTTGCTGAGCTGAAATCCAAACATCACCAGCCAGCTTTTCACATCTAAAAATAAAAAAATAAATGAGTGAGTGAGAAAGAGATGTGTATCTCAGGGATGCTACGGTTAAAATGAAGAGCTTAGAGTTTGAACTCAGAATTTGTAATCTTTTTTTATTTGCCAGTTCCCAGAACCATACTGTTCCACAGTGAGCTGTTACAAGAATGACTACTGTAAATTCATAGAAATTGCTGACTAGTGAGATATGAGGTCTCCAGTAAACCCAATATCTTTGAATCCTTTATCACTAAACATTTTCTGTACAGTTGCTCATGTCTGTCACTTCCTGCAGCTATACTGGATGTGACACACTTCTCATTTACTGCTTTGAAGAACACTTGGAAAATTCCTCTTGTGTACAATCTGGTTTTCCTCTTAGACCCCGCTCCTGCAAGATGTAAATGTTTAACTCTGGACACTAGCAATAGCTGCATTCAAGTCAATAGTGTAAAGCAAAGCACCTCTGTAAGTCTTTGCAGGATCAAGACCTTATCTGAGTTTCTCACTGCAAGTCTTTTGCGTATGTGCTCCAGTTTGAGCTTTGTGATGTTCTGTGTGTTGGTTCTGAACAAGGCAGCTCTGACTAATCCTGACTGCTAGATCTGCTTTAGAAAGAGTAAAGTATTTTCAGAAACCAGTTTCAGCCTTCATTTTCTAGTTTTGAAAAGGAACAGATTTAGAGTTATTCACATTTAAAAAAGAATAATGTTTACTGAAAACTTCAGTTTTCTGTCCCTCTTTCCCTGAAAAATGAGACTGTGAGGGAGAATGAATGTTTTTTTACTTTCTTAAAAAAAAAGTTTGTGTGATGTTTAAGATTGTGCTGAGCTGCTGAAGATTTTATTTTTGTGGATTTTTTAAAACATTTTAGCGATTCTTTTGTCCTCCTTGAAAAATTCATTAGAGATTCTACACCCATTATCTTAAAGATAATTGTACAAATCTCCCATTATATTATACCTAATTTATTTTTTCCCTATGGCTATCCATAAAGTAGGACTCTTAGTCCTTTCTATGGTTTCAGTTTGTTATTTCATTCAGTATAACATTACCTGCCAAAGAATTTACTTTAATTTTTCTCATCTAGCAATAAAAAGGAATCTCCCTCCACACACATTATAATAGTTCATTATTTTTCTTTTCTAATGTTCTTTATAATATATCATTACACAGCTGGAGGAATCCTCTCCTTTAGCAAAAACTGTCAACAAATGAACAGTTGACTGTAAATATGCATATAAAGGGCTGTGCATAAAGGAGGTTGTGTTCATTACTCATTTATGAAAATTAAGCTATTTATATAATGACTTCTTGTCCAAAGACATGTAGAAGCCCATGAGAGCAGCAAGTATCTTCATCACCATTATTATAGTATTATGGTGAAATGCATGATATAGAAGCAATTAATGTATCTTTCCTGAATTTCTTTTGTGGATGCATGAATGAAAATGATATAACATCTGACTGTAATAAAATCTCTTAAGATGAGACAGGGCACACTGGGCCAATGCTATTGTACTTGTCAGGTGCCTAAGCAATTTGCGATTCCATCCTGTTCAAGTCCTGAAAAATAGCTAATGTGACTAGTTTTGTAACACTCCATCATCGTGGCCTTAAGACTAAGTCACACAAAGCAGTGAGCAGGAGGGGGTCTATCTTCTGCATTAGCATTTTTTTAGCAACTCATACAGCAGGGTGAAATAAGCAAACGTAGGGTGTGGACACATGTAACAAACTGTTCCCAAATGCCACTGGCTGGGATCTAATTTACAGTTGTTATGGGTCAGAGGGATCCACAGATACAGTGCCCTAATGTTCCAAGTAGAACAATCACCTTTCATGAGTTGAAGCGCTGTGTCTCTGACACCAGGAGATGGAAGTGAGTGCTCTGCCTTATGGTGGATGGGAGGTGAGGGGTAGAAGAAATGCATGCATCCATGTTTTGGGGTCAAAGGGGAAGGTGATTTATGACTAGGGGTGTTTTCACTTTTCTGCTTTCCTTTCTCTCAACATGAAAGTTCAGTAGCCTGCACCTGACTGAACTCTGCAGTGGTCTTGCCTGACTTGGTGTGGCTGGGCTCTGGGGAAGGGTGGGCAGATTACTCTGAACCAGTGTTTTTGTGTCTTCAAGGGTTATGGGGCTTCAGTTGAGTAGGGAGTGAGGACACAGCTGGTTGTGAGAAAGACAGTGTTTACTGAAGAAGCAAATGCAAGGGAGCTCATTGATAAAAAGTGCTGACAAACCAGGACACGAAAAGGGGCGCTGGAGTTCTGGTCAGGCACCAGAGAGGCCACTTGCTGCAGAGTTGGGGGGAGGGTGAGGAACAGTACAATGTGAGATATCTGAAGGACTAACCAGACTTGTGTCATGGAACATGGCGTGCAGACAGAAGTGACATGCATGCTTGGCCCCCTGAAAGTGCTCTACAGTCATGCCAAGACACACATGCATAGCTGCAGAGCACTTTAAACGTGGTTGATTGCATGATACAATTAACTCTCATCTAATGAGGGATTAGATGAAGGTGCTTCAAAGTGGAGTGCCTTAGGGAACTTCTGTTCCCTAGGGTCAGTCTGTCACAATAACTAGGGTTGCACTGATGCAGCCCAGCCTCTGTGTATGCGAAGGGACGGGGGAGAAGGGATGAGGGGGAGCTGCGGCTGGGGTTTTCCTAACATGAGCTGGAGTAGGAATGGGTGGATTGGAGGGCCCCATCTCACAGCCCCCCTTCAACCCCCATCCCCCTGCAGCTCAGGTCGGGCAAACCACAGCCTACAGCTCCCTTCCCTCCCTTCTCCCCCATCCCTTCCTGCAGACGGCACCGGAGCTGGGGGGATAGGGGAGAGAGGAGTTAGAGGAGAGAGTCTGCATGCAGGCTCCTCTGCTGGATCAGTTCCAAAGTGGAGATTGATTCCCTCCCTCCCTCCCTCCCTCCCCACCGAACAGATGGATGTCTGTTGGGTTGGGGGTGGGGGGAGTCACTCTAACTCATGGCACTTTGTGTTAAAGTACCATGAGTTAGAGTAGGGACCTGCATGTCTGCCAGTGAGCAGGTCTGCTGAGAACTAACTTTAGATCAGATGCACCATTTTTAGGGCAATCTCAGCTCAGTGAACACTTGCATGCTGGGGCATTTAGATTGCCTTAGTGTGATTAGGGGGATCTAAGTGTAACACTTGTACATATGCAAAGGCACTTGAAGCACTTCAAATGTTAAATCTGTCCAGGGTCCCAGAGTATTCAGCCTGCAAATAAGCTGTAGGGCCTAAGGAATGCTATGCCTATAGTGTAGTTGTAGTCAGAAACAACTACCAATATCATAATATTGCTTTCCTTTAAAAAAAAAAATCACATTTCACTTGAAGTTCTAACTGCCACTAAAATTATGGCAACTCTTTGATTATTTGTTAAATGATACCTCTGCTTTAATTACCAGGTGTTAGAGATTTAACTTTGAAAGAGTTTCTCCTGAACATATCTTAATTACCTTTCATTTTAAAATATGTGTTAGCAGCTACTTCAAGTTCTGTGTGATTTTTACTAAGTGCCAAATTAGTACTAATTAAGAGGAGGTTACAAGTTTAACCCAATCCTGATATATGTTTAATCTAAATGAAAATTATTGTTTTTTGCATTGCAATGCTACCAATGTTCCCCAAAAGTTCTCAGTTTTTCAAAGGGAAACATTATTTCAAACAATAAGTTTTTCTTTTTAAAGCAGTACCAAAGGACACTGTTTGATATGAAAGCTTGAATGGGGGAGCAGTGGTTTAAAAGAATGCTAGTGTACAACCAGAGCCAAAGCCAGAGCCATATTTAAAGTTATCATATAATTTTGAGGCTAATGTTGGATGGACAAGGAGTCAAGAGACTTGAATCCTAATTCTTGCCACTCTCCTGTTGGGTGACTCTGGCAAATCACTTTCTCTCTTTTCTTTGGTTTCCTCATTTGTAAAACAGAGATAATTGAACTTTTCTTTGGGCAGGAGTTTGAGACATATATGACAAGTACTATATAAATGCTAAGAATTATTATTAGTTGGAAGTGATTTTCTCTTTACTTCACAACCAAGTGTGTTCTCCCTTTCATGGACTCTTAATTTGGGGGCAGTGCCTAAGAAACAAGTTTTAGGGATCAAGATCACACAGCCCGTTTCATCTTGTCTAAAGGGAAAGTGGTTCTATCTTAATGAGAGAAGGGCTCTGCAGGTGATAGGGACACAAGGGAGGGGGGTCCTAGGATGGAGAAATCTGATCAATTTCCTTTTCCAACACAAACTTCCAAGCATAAAGAAATTTAGTTTAAATATATAAAGAAAGAACTAATATGGAGTTCTCACCTGTTACATAATTCTTTAAATCCAGTTCATTGCTCAGAGGGTTGTTGCTCTTGAACATGTACAAGTTGAATGGAGCAGGCTCCTTACCGATGTTTTTCCACATTGTGTAATCAGGAGATGTCCAGCGCCCAGCCAGAACGTCATAGTCTCTCTGAGTAAAATGGACCAGTTTTGTCAGAGGATCATATAATCCTCCATGAAATCCAATAACTAATTGGAAGTCAGGGTTGGAATCATAATATATTTCTCCATATGCAGTATACTGAAGTTGCTTGATCATGAGGCCATTGATACTAAATACTGCCAAGGGTGTTCCTGTGTTATCAGAGGCGACATAGTATTCTTCTCCACTGCTGCTTTCCATTGCAAAGAGATGGCCTTGTAAATCATAGTATAACGAGGTAATCTCTGAATTGGAATGGTTATAGATGTGTGTTACTCTTGTTGGGTTGTGAAGATCAGCATAAAAGTACTGAAGATGGTGCCCCAGGTTAGTTTTACAAGAAGCCCTTCGCCCCAGTCCATCGTAACGGTACTGAACACTCCATCCACTTGCTTTGTTGTAAGCTCTTGTTAAGAGACCTTTGGAATTGTATTCAAATATATCTGAGCCTCGCTGGCACAAGAATCCATCATCATCAATTTTGTATGGCATGTCACCCAGACGTGTAATCCTGTCTCTAAGATCATAGCGTAGAGGCATCAATCGGACACTATTTCCTGGATTCAAGAGATGAAGATTCCCATTAAGATCATAACTATAACGCCAGGTTGGCCTGTCATTTACTGCCACACTTTGGAGCTGCCCATCTCCATCGTAATCATAGGTATATTTAGTTGTGTTGGCATAAGGTCCAAGTTTCAGTTCTCTCTTAGTCACTCTTCCCATGCTGTCATACTGGACTGTCATCCAGTACATGAGTGATCTGAACATTTCATACTGAACCTCTTTAATGCGTCCATGGGTATCAAAGTGTTTACTCAGTGTCATCACTGCGGTAGTAATGATTTGATTTATATCATAATAGATGACTCCAAATTTGCCAAAATGCTCTACTTTTCCAGAGATTTCATCATAACGGTAAAGATCAACTGGAAGAGGTGTCTCACTTATTATAGGCTTGATGCTAGCAATTCGAAAGCTATTATCATGATAGGTATAATCAAACCTCGCATTGACCATGCCTTCTTCAGAGAACCTATATATTTGTTTGTCAACCAGTGGACCAATTTTACGGTATCGAATTGTGCATGAAAACCCACCACTCTGTAAGTTCACCATTTTCAGGACTCCAGTAGTTTCATCATATCCAAAAGTAACTGCAGTACTGTCATAAACAATTTCAGACAACTTGGATAGTTTTCCATACTTGTAGAATACTTGTCGCCCAGTTCCTAAAAATGATGTTTTCAGAATCCTGCCATCATCACTGTAATCAAAAATCACTGAAGCATTGCTTTCAGGAGGATTATAAATATTCCTAATGTAGCCAATAGATGTATGAGTAGACATGCTGTGTCGAGCAACACTAGGCATGGTAACAGCGTGGAGCCGGTCTGAGGAATCATACTCAAAGATGTACTGCCGCTGGCTCTGAAGTAGTAGTACCATAGACTATTAAAAAAAAGATAATGATTATTTAATTTCACTATTTCTCACTTTCTTTTACTTTGTAAACTTACCAGGGAAAATATTTTTAGATTAAGCATTACCCAATAGGTTTTAATGATACATCAATACAAAAGCCATATTTAAATCTCAGGTTACAGTGCTGACCCACAGTACGAATATACTGCCAACAAGTCTGAGAAGTAAATTTGTCACTTTGAAAAAGGTTATCAACCCCAGCCGCATCTACACGAGACATTGACTGTGTAGTGGCCCGAGACTGCTGCACAGTAGTCTCACGTGGCAGAAACCATGCTGTGACACTACTGCGCATTAGTCTTAGGCTACTGAGCAGTCAGTGTCACAGAAAAGCCATTCATCATTGCTACTGTGCCGTAATGTGGGTTACTGTGCAGTAATGCAGGTTACTGTGCAGTAATGACTGCTCAGTCAGCCTCTCGTGTAGACACGGCCCCGAGAAGGAAATACAAGGAGCTGAAGTACATTGTATCAACCTCTTGGGTCTCTTAGTACTTTCTGTGGGAAGTGAGACTAATGTGTTAATTTATATCTCCTCTGGCAGTTGTAATTCACACTGATTGCTATAATACATATGTAGAAAAGTTAGCATAAAGAACAGCTCTAGCATACTTAAACAATAGTCTGGAGGAAGGAACATGACATGCAGTGTTTTTAAGTATTAGACAAACTTCCAAGATCAAAGTGTCTTAAACTAGGCTAACTAGAGATGAATTACCATATTTTCACTTAATAAATAATGATTAGAGATAAGTTATCTGCTGCTACTGGCTATTCTGCCAGGTTTAGTCATGCATTTTCAGTCTTAAAATAGTAAAATGTATCCTGTTAGTTTATGCTATTATGTGGTGAGCTATTCTGTTTTATGGAAATATTGGAGGAGCTGAACCACGAAGAAAGTATGTCCTTTGATTAATTGAAAAACGAGAAGATTCACAGATTAGGTACAAAAGAATTCTTAACTATTGGAACACTAAGGTTCCTAGTTTAATTTTGTGGATGAAGGCCAGAAAGAACATGTAATCGAACAGTCTCTTTGTTGTAATTTAAACTGAGTCACCTACTTTTTCCAGGTATGTATAACTCCACACTTTCCCATCAGCAAACATGCGGGATATAATCCTGCCTTGTTTATCTATATCTGTTCTTTCACTCATGGCACCACGCTGAAGTCCAGCCAATCGTCCATTGAAGAAATAAGAGACATTCACAGCAGCCAGCCCACTGCTGGGTAGCCAAAGAAAAGGACGTCCTAACTGATCATAAATTATCCGCAATGTAAATTTTCTGTGATCATCATATATTTTTTCTGTGCGTATATTCCGGTCATAATCAATGGACAACAGGTTCCTTCCATGGACCTATTCAAATAGAAATAGTCTGTATTTAGTGATCAGTAAGCACTAACCCATTGTGCTAATGTCTACATTGAAAATAATAAGTATAAAAATAAAATGTTCCAAAACTTACTAAAATTTGCAGGATTTGTAATAGCTTCATTTTCACAATTGTTCCTTATCCCTAAGATTTAGATGTTTTCCAAAGGTTTTATTGAGACATTTGCAACATCCATGCAGCCTGGCTTAGCTGTAGTCCCCAGGAGAAAGACCTAGGCTTGACAGACTTGACAGCTATACTGTCACCTACTACTCAAAATATAGGCTGCTAGCATTTAGCAGCTAACCACTGAACATGCTTAGAGGTCATTTTCCTACTGCTAGCATCAATGATTCTCAACCTTTCCTTATTACAACCCTAAGTTATGATATAGAAAATAATCTGCATCTTTATATCTAGCTTTTGGCTGTGAACAGACATCGTATTTGTCTTGGGATAAACCATGTTATCTTGGGACAAAGTGCAGCCATACAGACATTATGTCCATTGTCCTAGGATAAAACCTAAAAAACATTTCCTGGATAAGATATAATAACAGTTTACCCTGGGATATTGCCAAACATGTCTGTACAGGTAGCCCAGGATTGCATCATTGAATCAAGGGCAGAAAATTCTGGGATACCTGTATTGAATTCAGCAACTCACTAAAACCCAATTAGAAGGGTGATGTGTGTACACACCAATCCTGGGAATATTTTTGTTCCCAGACAAACAGAAGCACAACTTATCCAGGGATAAATACAACATCTGTTCCTAACCATAAAGAAAGAGTTGCTGGACTCCTCTGGGGGTTGAACCCCCGCAGGTTGGGAACTCCTGGCTTCAATACTTCCCTAATTATTTCCTCCATGATCAACTCAGAGGCATTTTTCTTTATAGGCTCAACACATGCACTATTTTGCAAGTTCATTCCTTTTTGGAGCCTTTGAGCTCTGATCCTAGACAGTACTGCTGAGCAAACTGGACTCCCAGCATCTTGCAAATGTGACTCCCTAGTAAGCAACAAAGCACAGACCAACTGCAGATGCTTCCTCAGCCTGATGAAGGATGTTTGGACCCAAAAGCTTGTTAAGAAGAATTTTTTCAACTATTTTAGTTTGTCTAATAAAAGATATTGGATTTACCCAAAAAACCTTGGTTACAAAAAAAGTTTTAAAAACTTCTTTAGATTGGGTGAATGTATTTCACTTTCCTGCTTTGTTCAATTAAACTTTTCAAAACGAAACAAAGTACAGTATGAAAAGTTTCAAATCCACAAGAGACTTTTTTGAAACTTGTAAGCAAAACAGGACCAAGGGGTTATAGATATGGCATACATAACCTTAACTATAGTGTTTGCTGCTACAAATTCTATAATGAGCGAGATAAATATTTTCACTGGAGGCTGAGCCAAAGATCCAGGCCAATGCTATAATCTAATAAAGCTTCTTAACTAATTTAATTGTGAATGCACCATTAATAAAGAAGAAGTCTTTAAACAGATATCTTTTGACAGCAGTGACTACTTAAGAAATATTCATCAGTTCCTGGGAATTTGTGCTTCAGCTTATATTTTATAGTAGCTTTGATTAAGCAACATTTTCTCTTATCCAAACTTAAATTGCACATCAAACAATATGTAAATTAACCCTGAGCCATCCTAGAGGACATAAAAGTTATTCTGAATTATTTTCACTGACAGGGTAAGCCCAATTCCCATCCCAACCCTACTGAATTCCTCTGTAGGAATTCAGCTATACAGAAAGCAATTTTAAAATTAATATGATTTTGTGTTCATAAAGAAATAATTATTTTTAATTATCTTTCATTTTCCTCAGTCTGATTTCCTCCCATTAGTAAAATTCAGCTCTTTAACACCGTTTTCATTTCCTCTGTGGGTAACTCTTAGAAAGAGCTCTTCATGTGGGATTTCCTAGAGAAGGTTTAGATATTGCCAAATAGATTGGTTCCGATACAGAGAAATGTGTGTGTGTTTAATACACTGGAAATGCTCAACTATCCCATTTGTTATTCAAGGATCTAATGGGAAAGGAGACTTGGAAGCAAAGCTCAAAGCTAATGGGCACACTTTCAGAGGTGTGTGCATAAAACTGGTGTGAATGTCAGTTGTGTATGGAAATCCCTTGCTTTGTAAAGATCTGCTGGGAAACGTAAGATAGCTTTCACTACCCAGATATTAACGTATCAGAGACAATTGACATAAAATTAAAGGGAAATTTCTCTAGTGTATTTCTGAACTCTCATAAAAATCTCAGAATATCCATATTTTGAAGAAGAAAAGTCCTTTCTCAAATAAGCTCAGTGAATATATTACCAGCTTTCCTATGTGAGCATTACAAGGTGTTTTAAGTTAATCATTATATAATTAGAGAGCCTTAAATAAAATTTCCAGGTTTTAGCCTCATCTCCTCTGGACCTGTAGTTCTTTGGATCTTTTCCTGCACTGCATCATGACTTTGTAACAGTAAATGATGACATTCTGCTTTAATACATAATTGGAAAACACAGAAGAGCAATAAAACCAGGTTTGGGAGCACTATGAAGTTGCTTTCTGAACCTCTGGAGATGCTAATCTAGTGTCACAGCCCTGTAACAAAAGCATTCCTGCATTGTTTCTTCCTCTGGGAAGGATGGCATGTGGGTTCTTCCACCTTGGGTAATTTTTGCAGGCAGTGAGTGAATAGGAACTAATAGTCTGAAAATCCAGCTCTCTTATATGAATTTTACATCCTTTAAATTGTTTTTGACCTCATAACAGATAATCTTTGTCTGAAAATCTGAGTTAAAACGTTCTCTTTTTTTCACAAAAAGAAACTGAATATGTTTCATGAAGGTTAATAGGTTTTCTGTCATAGTGAAGTGAAGCACTAGCTTTCTGAAATCATTACACAGAAGAATAGTTACGCACACATAAACATTACTCAGAGAATAAAGAAGCACCTGCTTTGATAACTCAGTAACTTGGTTTTCATTTGTAAAATATGCAACACCATAGAGTATAATTGCAATGTCATATTAATTATATAGAAACCCAAACAAATGACTAACTCCTACTTCTTTTGGGAACACTAATAACACTATTACAAATATCATGACTGAAGATTATCCAGCAAGCTATTTTTCTTTTATTCTGCTACCTACACACACATCTGTTTCTTCCTTTCGCTGTTGCTGTGTAAGTCACAATAGGGAAGAGCCCTTCTAGAATCTGGTTAATGGCTCTTCCAACAAAAATTACTTAAGTGATTTTATGCTGTATGTAAAAAATCCCTGGAGTGGAACCACCCGTAGGGCTCTGTATTACACTTCCTGCATGACATTCAACATAATCTTGATAATAAAACAGTAGACAATAAAGTGGTTAATGTAAAAGGTAAAGAATAGGTCTTCCTTGT
The DNA here is from genome assembly GCF_030867095.1 of Alligator mississippiensis. Lineage (NCBI taxonomy): Eukaryota > Metazoa > Chordata > Crocodylia > Alligatoridae > Alligator > Alligator mississippiensis. Next base: position 52,303,511 of record NC_081832.1, read on the forward strand.
TAGGCTTCATTATGGCTTTCTGGAAGTGTATGCATAAAGACATGTTTATAGCAAGAGCTGGGACAGGTAACAACAGTGATGTAGATATGGGCATCAGCATTGACTGATGCTCACCAGAAAACAAGTCTTCTGGGGACCCCTTGGTGTGTAATTTGGTTGCTAGCCCAACCGCTGTGTCTTCACTGCTTTTGTTACCTGTGCTACCCATCTTAAAGTTAGCACAGGCATTCAGATCTGTGTTACAATTACATCTTCAGTTTGCTAGGTAGGCATAAACTTGGAGTCTGCCTCATGTTGAGGGGCCAGGTTCCCTACATTCAGCTGAGATTTATGCTGTCATAGGCAGGAGATATAATGCCTTCACATCCACTGTATAGCCTTTCAGATACACTTATCTCAGCTGTGAGTTGGTGCCTAGATGAGCTCTACACTTGGGACCCTTTCCCCCACCAAAATTCTTCCTGCTATCACTACTAGTAGTCCCATTTCTCTTGCCCTTAGGGAGCTCAGGCAGCTGCATTATGGTTGACACACATGTAGGAGGCTTAGGTTGAAATTAAGTGCTAAAATGTCATAAATCATGTGCAAATGATTTGATGACAAGAGTAAACTACAAGGATAAAGCACTGCTAATGGTACACTGTTGTACTGGACAAGACGCCTGGGATAAAGTATAGAATTACTAATATGCAACCACACAGCTGATGGGATATACTGCAAAGGGGTTATTTGTGTGTTAAACAGCAGGAGATTGCTGCCCAGAAGAAAACAAGTGAGTTTGTTATCAGAGTCCTGCTAGCACGTAATACTCAAATAATCTTTTTATGTTGGTTTTTGTACTGGTACCCCTCACCACACAGTACCCAAGTTCCAGTCATCAAGAACTGACTGTATCAGACTCCTCTTTCACTTTAGATTGTTTTCTTGCTTTAGTTGCTGCCCATATTTACATAAGAAATTTCAAGTGGGAGACGCAATACCGAAAACGGTATTTTCCCTTAAAGCATTAATCCCATACAAGGGCAGGCTCTTGCACTACAGCCTTCCACTTTCCTCTTGTTCTGGGTCTTGGTCCCAATTTTGGGCCTCACTGCGGAGGTACATGAGTGTTCAGATTGGTTTTAAATACCCACTAGAATCTACAGGTTCCTGTTTTTTTCTCCCATTGCTACTGATATATCCCACATTACTGCATCTTTCTGCCTAGCCTGCTTTCCAGGTGCTTCCTCACAATTTTCCAATACAATTGTTTTTATTTTATTCACTAAACAGTTTACAAAGATGAATTAAAATAAATGAGATGCAAATAAATTCTATGCTTTCTCCCTCATTTTCAAATTGCATTTTCAGTCCACTCAACCTATTATAATCTCATGGTGATTTTCATTTAACAGAGCTAAATGGATATGTGATTATTGTTACAGGAACTAACAGCAGACAATTAAATGTTGAGGTGTTGATAGATAAAGCCGTGTTTTGATTTGCATAAACATGATGCTAGAGAATCTAACTCTGGAAAGGTTTCAGTTTTAAGACTTGTGCATTTAACTTTAGCTAATTACCACAAGTACCTCCATTAAGTTTTTAATTTTTAGAGTAAGGATTATAGCCACTTTATTTTAGGGCCTCATTTATTTTTGTTTTGAAGACCTAGTCAACATGCAGAGCTGATTTATCTTAGAATAGGAATGATTGCTACTTATAATCAACTTCTGGAGTACAGCATATCAAAAATCAATTATACAGCCCTAAAATCCAGTCATTAAGACTTTAGCTGCTAATCTCATTCCTTTTTTAAAATTTTGTTTTCTAAAAGAAAATTACAAGAGCATGCGACTCTGAAGGAATGGGCAGTAGTATACAGGAAAACGGGAAAGATGATTGATAAGTCAGCACTGAGAATTAGCTAACCACTGGACAACAGAAAACTATTAAAATGTTAACATCTTATATTGCATCTGCAAATTACTAAGCACTTAAATTAACACAGAATATCTAATTTTAACACCACCTCCCTATGCCTAAACAGCCTTATCCAATACCTAATGACATCAATTGAAAATTTCAAATTGACTTGAATGGGCTTTGAATCAGGGTCATGGCTTTTTTCATCCCATTATTCCTAAATCCTTTCCAATCTGTGCACGCTAGGGCCACTTCATCTACCTCTGAAACTTTGGGCACCTTAGGGGAATGGGGATAAAAAAATGACCATTGTTTTATACAATTAGGCAATTCAGGAAAGGAAATAAAAACAATACTTGTCTCATAGAAATGGCTATTGGAATTTAGGTTAAGTAGAATGCAGTTAGGCAAACACAAATTCTGTTTGGCTCATGGGGCTCATTTTTCTGCAGAATGGTATGTACTGCAAGAGACCCCCAAAGGTCAGGACATCAATCTTCCTGTTAGCAAGCCTACATTTTCACAAGTGTTGTGGGGTCCTAGCACTGAACTAGGCATTTTTACCATCCTCTAACGACAGAACTTCCACAGCCGGTAACAGCAGACTATCCCTCATATTTAATTTGCATCTAATTTACTTCCAATCTATGAATCAAAATGGAATCAAATATCCTTTCATATGGAAAAGAGTCTGTATAGAGGAGAAAACACTATTTTGTAATGACACTTACCCTGAGTTTTCTTCCAAACACAGTCACTTTGCCTTTAATCTGTTCTTTTCTTAGTCGCCATTCAATTGAGTTTAAGCCATTTTCCATTGGTAGGGAAATATTACACCGTCCTATGGTGGGGGTTACAGTGCCGGACAGGACATGAGGTTCACTGTGGAAGCTAATGCTCATTCCATTGGCATACATCACCCTCAAAGTGCCATTATTACAGAGCTGGTAGCTATTCCTCACTTGATCTACAGCAATAATGAGAAGAAAATTATGTATCTACTTTAGTCATAAAAAGAACATCTCACCTAATTTGATAGGTTTTCATGGCACTTCTGTTGATGTCAAGTGAAGTCTGCTTGCAATTACCACTTACATGGTGATACAGTGGAAATTACCATTGCTATTGATTTATGTAAAGAATAACCGTATTAATACTGTGAGCCTTCAGAAAAAAAATCCCATTATGTTTTCCCTTTACTGTTAATTATAAATCAAAATATATATTGATGTCTTTCACAGCATAATTTATGTGAATGCATTTTTAAAATCAGCAAATTCAGAGGAAAAATGATTTTAACCCAACTACTGGATCAACCACAAACCTATTAAATTTTGGGTTATAAAAAGATTCTGTTGGAAATTTTGTCAGGAATGAGAAAGTAAGCCCCTCTTCTTTTTCTTTCTCTGTTTAAAAACTGCCCTTCCAGCAGACACATGGCAGAGTATTATAGATTAGCTTTAAATCCTAAAGGTGTGATGCTCCAACAATACAGGCCAGACGCAACAATCCTTTGTGTGTGTGTCATTCTTCAATCTACTACAAAAGAGTTGTGCTAGCCAATCAGATGTCTGGCCTTTTTGCTTACCGATAAAAGTTATAAAAATAAACCTGTACTTTTTATGGTCATATTATTCTCTGCCTGGTTGACACCAGTGAGGTCCCTTCTGAAAGGCAATCAGAACAGAGCTTTTCAATACCTGTATAGTGTGCAGCTGCCATCTGAGCATCAATGCCCATCTGACAAAAGGATAACATCTACATAATTAATCATGTGGCATAACTGGAATAGAGTCATTGGAAAAGGATGCATCACAGGATAATAGTCTATAAATGTTGACATTTCTGTCAGAAGAAGACTATTGTCCTACAACAATGTTCTGATGCCAGTGACATTATCTCTTAATTAAAAAAACATCACCCACAGAATTCTTTTCAATCTATATTTGGTAACTGTGACTTTACATCACACTACAATATTTGGTCCACAACCAGTAGTTGCACCTAAAGGAATGTTTATCTTCTTAATTGCTAATCTCTGGGACTGTACTGTGCCTTTGTTATCTGAAGTGCTGATGGACAATGAAATCACATAGTAAACTACCTGTTTGGTACTGCAGCATGAAAGGCCCTGATTCTGATTTTACTAAAATGAGTAGATCCAATCAGTTGAAAGAACTTGCATAAATATTGGTGTAGGGGTGGGAGCTGACCTCACTTAAGCTCATCATAGAAAAACCAGCTGCTCTTCTGGGATTTTACACAGAGCGAGCTAACATTTCCCAACCAAACCTTGCTGTTTTTAGCAGTGAAGATATAGCCAACATTGCATTGAAAGCAAGTAAAGCAAACTTGATATAAATGCATCAGCAGAACCAATCTTCTCCAGCAGGTAATGATTAAACTAAATTAGACAGCACTTCCTTCTGCTGGCCCTGAAGATCTGCAAATTTAATAGTGTGCTTATGGGAGTCATTCTATCTTGTCGAAACTTTTTGTGTTCTTTTTACCAGTTCAGAAGAGTTCAGACCTTTTCAGAAGCTCGAATGATTATTCTGAATGGCTACTTTGAATTCTTAGGAGGATACTGGGTGTCTATGTATGATGTGCTGAACAGTATATGTCTGTACCTTGAACTACTGTGTAGGAAGCCTCCACTGAGGAAAGATTGGTAATGACTGTGACATCATCATCTCGATTGGAATTCTCAATATCTATGGTGATAGACTTTTCCATTTCACGGTGAAGGCTGGTAACCACTCCAGTGGGGCGTGTTACATTGGTTAGTCGTCCTTCATGGTCATAGCTAATGGAGAAAGTTATGAAAGCAAAATAAGTATGCATATATGCCTGACTTTTCTCTATGCAATATATTAAAATGCACCACATTCTTGCTAAAATTAGCATGAAACAGAGTCTTCAAGAGCATTATGATTATGTTCATCATGCTGCATCTTAAAACAGACTATGTTTATGAATTCATATTTTTCTAGAGAAAAAATAAAGTAAATCCAGAGAAACTCTTTTTAAAATCAATTGCATTATTTTAGACTGTCACTGGGTGCATCTACATGAGATGCTGACTCTGCAGTAGCAGTAAAATACTGCGCAGTAGCATGTCACAGCATGGATAGTGCTCCTGTATACACTACTGGGCAGTAGCATCACCTAAAAGACATTTGCAGACACTACTGCACAGTAACTTCAGTTACTGCGCATTTATTTAGTACGTGCTAATACAAGTACTAAATAAATGTGCAGTAACAACTGTGCAGTAGCGTCTCATTTAGACATACGAAATGAGAACAGTATTTGGCTCACAGAGTTATCTGTAACGAACAAATGCTTATTTTAATATTTATAAGTCATTACAACTGGATTAAGGTAAGTGGAGTCATAGCTCATTGTTCACCAAACAATTATATCCAGAGACAACATTATAGCCAGTGAAAACTACTGAGTTTTAGGTGATATGAAGATAAACCTGCATTTAAAGTTTAACAGAAAGAAATCTACTTGAGAATGTGATTTCTGTGTGGTCAGTTTTGCATTGTGCATCAATCTTGTGTTCATGAAAATAACAGATTAATAGCACTGTAGAGAGCCAAGTTACAGTGTAGGCTGGTGTTATGCAAGAGGCAGGACACAGCTCAGAAAATGTTTCTTCATTATCATAGAATCATAGAAAAACAGGGATGGGAAGGACCTGAGGGCATCTAGTCAGAGAATCATTTAAATAATGATTTAGATGATTGTCCAGCCCTAATGTCTATGAAATCTATAAAATCTAAACCAGCAGTTGGCAACCTTTTCAGGCTATAGGAAGGAATGACACAAAGGTTGGTGAGTGGGCTGGAGGGTGCCAGGCCACTGCTGTCACCACTTTACCTTAGCATGGCACAAGTAAGGAAGTGCTTGGCACCATTACTTCTCTGTGCTGTGGCACAGAAAATGCCTACTGCCAAATCCTGCTGAAGCCCCACATCTGCAGACTGGGATCCAGCCCGTGGATGATAGATTGCTAACTCCTGATCTAAACCTTCTTATCTAAATAGCTGTCCGTCTTGCAAACTTCAAATGATGGAGATTCCACAGCTTCACTAAGTAATCTATTCTAGTACTTAACCACCTTCACAGTTAGCGAGTGGTTTTTATATGTCCCTTCTTGTTTATTCTGTCCTCTTCAGATACAAAGTAGTCTATCATCATCCTCTCTATTAAAACCCAGCCTAGTCAGGTATTCCCAAGTAGGGGTGACTGGTGCCACCTAAGTAAGGTGGGGCATGTGCCCCCCCCCAGTGACCAGTCAGCAACCAGGGAGGAATCCCTCTGTGACCAATCTTGCTGACTGGGGGGAAGAGGGTTGTCCCCCGTGCCTGATTGCGAACTGGCCGTGGCGCTCCCGGAAGCAGACGCAGTGCTCCCAGAAGTGGCTGCGGACACTTCTGGAAGTGCCTCGGCTGCTTCCAGAAGCGCCACAGTGCACCCACTCTGGCCAGTGCTCACAGGGGGGCACCGGTGCTCTCACCTGCCATCCTTGCCTGTCACCTATGTGACTAGTGTGGCCTGTTAGCGGGTGCACCAGCACTTTCAGGGGGTGCACATGCATCGCCACTGTTTCCAAGTTCGTGTTTTTACATTTGATTGTCCTACACTAAGTGCAGGACTTTATACTTGTCCTTACTGAATTTCAACCAATTAGTTTTGGACCATTTTCCCAGTTTGTCAAGGTCACTTTGAATCCCTCCACCCAGCTAGGTCTCATCTGCAAAGTTACTAAGTGTGCACTCAATTCTATCCTTCAAGTCATTAACAAAGATATTAAAGCATACAAGACCTGGGACAAAACGTTAGAAGCCCCACCTGATACTTAGTTTGGCATTGAGCCATTGATGACTACTGCATTGTGAACCTTAAACTTCCTTGCTGTTCTAGTTGTGAAACTTCATCTGAATAAAGGCTTACTATCATAGCAGATGGACAATGGACTTTAGTGCCCTCTTGTTGGTAGCATAGGAAAACATAGAGAAACCAAACAATTTCTGTACATTTCAGCCTGTGACTAAATTTAAACATGTAAGCTGCCCAACTGATTTCAACATGGTTGCCTTTATGACTACTGAGATCTAAAACAGTAATGAATTACACAGACTACCTGACACGTATCAGAGAATTTTTTAGACCTTTATGAACTTATACATGAGTACCAAGTATTCTAACTTAAAAAAGACAACTATAGAGAAGTGTATCTTACTGAAACCTAATGAAATACTCAGTTAAAGACTGAAAGAGTTAGTAAACATAGAATTATTTGTAAATTTTGGAAGTTGAAGCCAGATGGGACAACTGTGATCCTTCAGCTTGACCTCCAATACGTTCATGTAAGGTGTTTATGACAAGATACGTATTAACAAGTATGGTTTTTATAAATAATAATCATGCCTCTTTAATCCATTATAATTCTTTGGGTATGTCAACAAGATGTTGGATGACACAGTATTGTATGACATAATGTATGAAAGGCTACTTTAGGAAGTTTAGAAAATATCCTTCAGAAAGAGGCTTTGAAGTAAAAGTAATACTCATAAAAAAGTAATACTGATCAAAAAAGTCACAAGACGGTTATGAAACAAGAAATAAAGATCAATAATAAATGGACAGTTTTCAAGCATGGTGAAAGTGTGTCCTCAGGGCTCTGTATTTGAACTAATATTGTTTATTAGTGATCAGAAAAAGAGAGGAAACATGAAAGTGACAAAATCATTTAGTTTAAGACTAGAAAAGTCTCTGTATACTATCAGTGACATGACAAAACTAGGTGAATGGACAGCAAAATGGCAGGTGAGATTTACCATTAGCAGATATGTGGTAGGTAATCCATACTGGAAAGAATAATTTGAACTACTCCTATACATTGCTGAGTTTTAAATTAACTCAGGAAACAGGCATGGGGATACTCACTGAAAATCTCTGCTTAAAATGCAGTGGCAAAGAAATCTTAGAAGTCATGTGGAATGAGACAGAAAATACAAAAAATATTCTAATGCCATGTATATAAATCAATGGTTGTTTGCCCTCAGATGGGGGACACAGTTCAGTGCTGATCTCAGAAAGGAGAGATTAAGAGATGAATAATGAAAATGACTAGAAACATGGGAAAAGTTACATATGGAAAGAGTGACTGAAAATCTGGGAATGATTTAGTTTATGATTTAGAGGTATGAAAGTAATAAAAACTCTATAATCAGTATTCAAAGAAAATAAAAAGGAGATTCGTATCTACCTATTGTCTTAATATAAAAATGAAATAGTAATACACCAAATTTACATGTGATAGAAGGGAATGCACTTTCTGCAATATATAATTAATTTGTAGAACTGCCTGCACTTACAGTGAAATTTGATTAATTTGCCTATGGAATAATTTGCCGTTATGATTCCATGCCAGTGCCCCTCTGCCCTCCTAAGCCCTCCCAATTATCAACTCTCAACAATTGGTCACTACTGGATAATTTGTCCATATTCACATTCCTGTTGGAGTGGCAAATTAACAAGAATTTAAAATAAGATCTGACATTTATACGAATAAGAAAACCATCATTTTACAATTTTCCCTATAGGAAGATTATTCTAAGATTGTTCATTTTGAGATTGCTTGCACGTTCTTCTGAAATTTCTACTGCAGGACAGTGTTTGTTACAGGTTGTAGGTCTCAGTACAGACCTTGTAGTAAGACTTGATGAAAGTAGATTGTGTATCGGCTTTGACTGAAGTATTCTGGCCAGCAGCAGAGCTGTTGCAGAAGTTTTCAGTTGTTGCTGTGCGCATCTATATGAGATGCCTAAATGCACAGTAGCATATTTTACCGCACAGTAAGCATGCACATCTACACATGTGCATGCATACTGGGCAGTAAAAACCCTTAATCCTGCATAAATTTGCTATCTGCAAATGCAGGTAGTAAATTAAAGCAGGATTAGTTACTGCACAGTAACAAACATGTAGACAAGACCCAAGAGCAAATTTGTTTCCGGCTGTGTCCTGCCACTAGTGAGCTGCCCTCAGGCTAGCCCCAGGGCTCTGGGCTAGAAGCCTCTCCTGCCCCAGGGCTATGGCAACCTCTGCTTGAGGCTTTAAAAACCTGCAGGCATTTTGAGCCCTGGGGCACATTGGAAGGGAGCCTGAGGGCACTCCAGGCTCTGTGTCCCCCTGGGCAGGCTGCAGCCTAGCTCTGCCAGCCTGCCTGCACTGCAGCGCCACTGCCTGGTACTGCAGTACCATGAGGCTGACAGGACAGTGCTGTCCAGGTCAGCAGGGTGCTGCAGACTCAGACCAGGCCAGTCAGCCCACACAGGCCCAGCTTCTGGCCAGCAAGACCAGTGCCATCTGCCCACAGCCCACCCCCAGCAGCCTGCCCTGTGCCTGCAGGTGCTGCGGGGCATTGCCTCTGCCATGTGGCTGCCAGTCCTGTGCCGTGCGCCTGCACTGGGCACTGCAGGCAGCTGCCCAGGCCTGGCAGAATAGGGACAGCTGTGTGGGGGTCCAGAGAGCCAGCGTAGGACCCACAATGGCCTCATTCTCCTCATCCAGGCCCATGCCCACATCTGTGCCCATGCCTTTCATCTGGGACCCCAAATGGACCAAGGAGGAGACTAGCAACCTTGTGGCACTGTGGGGCGAGGTGGAGATACAGGGCCAATGCCCACATCTATGAGGCCCTGTCAGGCTGGATGAAGGAGCATGGGCATGACTGGTCTGTACAGTAGTGCTGCATAAAAGTCTAGGCCTTGTGGGCACAGTGGGTTGCCATGACCATCTACAATTATCAGCCCGTAAGTTCCTGTAAGTCCATGACCTTTATGCAGTAACTGACAGCCATCCTTCCAGCCTGGGACCCAGGCCACAGCCTTGCTCTCTATAACAGCACAGGTGGCCTGCCTGAGTCCCCACTCTGGCCTGGTACTTCCAGTGACACATCACCAGAGGAGGGCCCCTCAGGCATCCATTGTCTCATTCTGCCAAACTCTCCAGCTACAGTCTCCACCAGCAGTTTGGGGAGCTCTGGCCAGCACCTGCCTTGCCAGCTCAATAGCCCCAGGGCCAGCCATGAGGTGCAGCTGGCCATGACACTGCTGGCCCCCAGCAGCACCAGCTCCTCCCTGTGGGAGGGCCCAGCTTGGTGCCTGCATGGCACATCCCACCATCAGAGGATGCTGCCCGGAGGTGTATGCCATCGCCAACAGTTAGGATGGAGTGAAGCCACAGGCCACACCAGTCCTGGCCATGTGGTGATGAGTAGCTCTCACAGAGGGCCCTCCTTGCTCTGCCCGTGCCCCCACCCCGCCCCCCTCTTGCCCAGCCTGCTCACACTCCCCTGGCCCTGGGTTCCAGGTCTCCCCACCTCCCACAGCACTCAGGGAGGTGGGAGACATTGCAGAACTTTATTGAATAACCCATGCCCCCACTCAAACCAAGGAATGCACTGATGCCAGTGACAAAGGAATGCATTGATGCCTTCTTGGCTGTAGGGGGGAGAAATGTGTAGCACAGCCACAGGTAGCCCTTGAGGTGGCAGAGGAGGTTGAGGGGCAGTCCAGGATTGCCCCCACACCATTGTAGCTCAGGGTGCCATATTAGGTGCGCAGTTGTGCCCAGGGCACAATGGTCATCAGCAGCAGCAGGGCATAGTGGGTCAGGCACCTCTTGGTCCACACAAACAGCTCCTTGTACATGCACAGCAGAAGCATGCTTGAGGTGTAGTGCCAGAGTAATGGGTCTGCCCCCTGGGTACCTCCCTGGAGAGGCCCCCTGCAGGGACTGCAGGGGCACAGGCAGCTACTCATCCCAGTCATCTGGGAGCTGGGTGGCAGTATAGCACAGTGGCTGGCCTCCAGGAGGTGAGGGGGGCTGTGGTCTGAAGTTGTGGCAGCAGGTGCTGCCAGTAGCCTGGTTTTTCCTGGCTTGGGAATGGGGCGGGGGAGGCAGACTGCCTGCAGCTAGCACCCAGTGGTCCACTGGCCCCAGGGAGGCAAGAGGGAATGGTGGGGAGGGGGTCTCAGCCAGCGGCTGCATGGGCCTGGGACTGCCTGCCCAACTTACCATGGTTCCTGGGCACCCGTGCATGCTTTACCCCCAATCTGAGACTGGGCAGCGCAAGGCCTCTGGTACAGAGCATCATATCAGAGACATGCTGCAAACTCCCACAAACAGCTTCTGTCTCATGGCTCTGCAGGTCCTGCAGTTGCACACGTAGAAGAGGTCACCCTCAGCATCTAGGGTGTAGCCTCAGGGTCACCAGCACCCACAGCCGGGGCCCTGTAGATGCACTGGCTCCACCAGAGTCAGACACAGGACCACATCATCCTCCTGCAGCAGCTCGTGGAGACATCGCAGGAGCAGCTGGAGGACTCATGGGTCTGGAGGACTCACAGGCAGGTGGAGGATATCGACTGCAAGGATGCATGGGACTGGGTGGACCAAGAGTTCCAGGCAGAGTTCCTGGCCCTCGAACACGAGTGGCTTCAGCTGCTGCAGGAGCAGAACACCATCCTGGGCTGGGCAGGCCACGGACCATGACTGCCGGGTGCTGGACACTGTTCTGGCCCTGGCAATCACATTCATGCTGCCTGCTGCCTGGCCCCCTACCCTAGCCCCTACCTCCTCCCACCTGGGCCTTGGAGGAGGTTATGTGTTGCTTTCAACAGCCAGGAGCCCCTGGCCCAGCCACTGCCCCGGGCCTAGCACCACCTAGCTCCCCCACTTGGGCCCAGCTCTGCCACTCACCCTGGCTCCATGTAGGTGTGGAGCCAGAGCTGCCTGCAACAGGGCCAGCACCGCACACCAGCCCTGTTGGCTCTGGCCACTGGCTGCCAGAGGGGAAGCTGCCCATGCCAGGGGACCAGTGGCCACCATCACCCCTGGGCAAGTGCCCCACCAGCCGCACTTGCCACGGCATGCACACCCATGGGGGAACAGCCAGAGGCTGGGGTACTGGCCACCTGCCCTCAGGCTCTGCTCCCTAAGTGCCCCCAACCCATGCCCCCCCCCCACCCCAGGACAGACCACAAAGGACACTGCAATAATTGTCACGGGGAAGAAGGTGAGTGGTGGAGGGGCTCTGTTGAGGGGGAGGGGTGGGCTCTTATGGGGATGGAGGGGGGAGAGGTGCTCTGGTTGATGCAAGGGAAATAGTCTTCATAGACTTCACAGACATTAGGGAAGAGATCTCACAAGACCATCGAGTCCAGCCCCCCTGCCATAGTCAGGAAGTTTGCTGGGGTCAAATGATCCCAGCAAGATAAACATCCAAACACCTTTTGAATGAATTCAGAGTAAGTACTTGCACCACCTCTGCGGGGATTCTGTTCCAGACCCTGGACACTCGAACTACAAAGAATTTTTCCTTATGTTCAGTCTAAACCAGCCTTCCAGGAGTTTGTAGCTGTTAGACCTTGTTATCCCTTGGGAAGATGTGGTGAACAGCTGTTCTCCCAGGTCCTGGTGCACCCCCCTGCCCTTATATACTTATAGGCTGCCACCAAGTCACCCCTGAGCCTTCTCTTCTCCAGGATGAAGAGTTCCATGTCCCTCAGTCTCTCCTTGTAAAGCTTGCTCTCTTGGCCTTTGATCATATGAGTGGCTCTCCTTTGGACTCTCTCAAGCTTATCCATGCCCCTCCTGAAGTGGGGGGGGGGGGCAAAAATGGATGTAGTACTCCAGCTGTGGCTTCACTAGGGCCGAGTAGAGTGGGAGAGTGACATCCCTGGTTTTGCTTGAGATGCATTGGTGGGTGCACGCCAATGTTTGGTTTGCTTTGCCAGCCATAGCATTGCATTGATGACTCATGTTCATCTTGCAGTCAATCAAGACCTCCAAGACTCTTTCAGTCGTGGTGGTAGTGAGCGTAGCACTGCCAAACCTATAAGTATGATTCTGGGTTTTTTTTCCCCAAGGTGGAGTGCCCCACCCTTTTCTACATTGAATGCTATCAGGTTTTGGTCTGCCCACCTTGCAAGCATGTCCAGGTCAGCCTGTATCCCCAGCCTGTCTTCCAGTGTGACCACCTTCCCCCATAGTTTAGTGTCGTCCATGAACTTTGCCAGTCCACATCTGACGCCTGAACCCAGATCATTAATTAGGATGGTGAAGAGTACTGGCCCGAGTACTGAGCCCTGAAGGATTCCACTGGTCATCTTGCACCACATTGATTTGCTCCCATCAACTAGTACTCTTTGGGTCTGATCCCAGAGCCAGTTCCCTAGCGGTTAGACTGAGATGGTCAAGGCCACTGTTCCCCAGCTTAACCATGAGGACATCATGGGAGACCAAGTTAAAGGTTGTCTTGAAATCCAGATATATGACATTAACCTTGTCTCCCTTGTCCAGGCAATGCATCACCTGGTCATAGAAGGAGACGAGGTTGGTCAGGCAAGACCATCCAGCAACAAAGCCATGTTGGATGGCATTCAGAAGGTTGCCTTCTGTTAGCCCAGGGGTGGGCAAAATGAGGCCCATGGGCTGGATGCGGCCCACCAGGTCATTCTATCTAGCCCACAGGGCCCCTAACATTTTTGGAAAATTAATATTTATTTGTCCCTGGCAACCTGTCACGTGGCCCTCGATGGCTTGCCAGAACTCAGTAAGTGGCTCTCTGCCCGAAATAATTGCCTGCTCCTGTGGTAGCCTGATGCTGATGTATCACCTTGTAAGTGTGGTGCTGGGAGTGGGTGGGGAGGTGGGGAATCCTTGGGTGGAGATGCAGGTGAGTTAGAGCAGGGACTGCTGGGGGAGGTAGTTGGCCAGGGCCACCCACATATGGTGCCTTGGCCTCCGATGGCAGGTGCATAGCTCTCCTAAGACCCTGGTGGGGCAGGCGGGCTACTGAAGGTGTTACTCCCACTGCCAGGCGTCTTCTGCACACCATGCCTCCTCCACCCAGGCCTTGCAGAAGAGCTCTGCCCAGGCCTCACAGATGTTATACAGCACATAGGCTGTGACGTGACCCAGGGGAGGTTGTCCTCAGTGACTTCGAGGCAGATGATGAGAGAGTACCACAGGCTCTTGTGACAGCCGAAGGCATAGTCCACCAGGGTGCAGGTCCAGCTCAGGCAGTGGTTGAATTGGGCCTGGTGCGGGTCCAGGTCACTGGTATAGGGCTCCATGAGCCAGGGCAGGAGCAGGTAGGCAGGGTCCCTGATGACGAGGGGCATGATGGCCATGATGCCATCCTGCAGGTCCGGCACCCCCAGTAGGATGGAGTTCTAGAAGACATGGGCATTGTGAGCACTGCCTGCCCAGCCAGTGCTCATATGTGTGAAGTCCCCTTGATGGTCCAGGATGGCCTGGAGCACCATGGAGTGAAAGCCCTTCTAGCTGTAATGGGTGGTTTTTGTGGGGTGGGCAGGTGATGGGGATGTGGGTCCCCTGCAGGGCCCCAATGCATTGGGGTAATCTGAGAGCATGGAAACCCACAACTACCACTTGAGGGTCATGTACACAGAGCATGGTGTCCACCAGCATAACCTGGAGGGTTCTGCACACCTCCACGATGGCCTCCCCAGTGGTGGCTTTGCCCATGCTAAACAGGTGGCTGATGTACTGTAGACTGGCAAGCATGACGAGGGCCAGGCAGGTGTCTGCGGGGAGGGGCGGCTGCATGCTGGTGACCTGCCACTCCAGGTGGGGTCAGAGCTTCTCTAGGAGGTCCTCAAAGGTGCCCTGGGTCATGTGGAAGGCCTCCAGTCATTGCTCATTGTTTCAGGTGTACTGGATAATGTGTTGCCACCAGTCCTGGTTGGCCTGGGGGGCCCAGAGGCGATGAGGCTGGAGACCCAGGAGGTGATGGTGGCCCCAGCAGTGGTGTCCAGAAGCCTCTCATCAGTGCCCCTGCCATCAGGAGCTGCACAGTGGCGACCCTGGGATGGTGGCCTGGGATCAGGCAAGTGGTCACTGCATGGGTGGAGAACCAGGCATGGTGAGATGGTCATGGGCCAGGTGGCAATTGGCACAGTGGGGGTCAGCAGGGCTCTTGAGTGGTCAGCAGGAGCCTGGGGCACTGGTTGTCACTGCCAGGGGCTGGGGTGGAGCAGCCATAGTGCAGGGAGGCAGATTGGGTTAGGAGAAAGCTGGCATGTGCCCTTCTACTGGGCATGCAGGTCCTGGGCAGGGAAGTGGCTGGCCAGAGAGCAGTGATCAGGGCTGGCTTTTGAAGAGGTCTTCTGGCTGCAGAGTCTGGAGCTTCCCCTGATGGCAACAGAGGCCCATTGCAGGGCTGAAGGAAATTTGGGGCTGAGAGCAGTAAATCTTCTCCCTAGTTCCTGCATGTATAGACATCTGCCCAGGTGTGCTTACTCCAGTATAGTTTACACCTGAGTAAACTGAGCCCAGATCAAATATATGCGAGTAGGAACATATCAGGAAACTGGCTGTCAAAATAAGAAAAACAAAATGTGTCCTTGGGTAGATAGGGGACCTCTGACGCAGAACAGACCCACAGATAAAGCATATCAAGTACTTCTTCACATACTTATAAGTAGATTAGTAAGATACAGATATGGTAAAATAGTTTGCCAAATATTTAGCTAAATTTAGAAATACTGTATGTGTGCCAAGATAAACTGCTAGCATAAAGAATATATAAGAGGTAGAAAAGCACCAGCCCATTGGAATAATCCCAAAGATTAGAATAGATCTGGTCATCAGTTCTCTACCTTGCACAGAACTCAGATGTAGGAATCAGGAGCCCCAGACATGACTGCTGCCTCAATCACCCAGTCACATCACGTTGTATCTCGCGGTTGTGAGCATGTTGTATTGCTTTTGTCTAACTACAGTAATAGAATTATAACTGCTAAGGTTGTTTTTGTTTTTGACTTAGAATTGTAACTGCTGGGATTTAATAAACTTTCTTGTAGTTAAGGGCAACCATGTCTTAGTCTTCATACTTGGTAAAAAGACCCATAGCCTCATTGGACACAACAGGGTATTGGACTAGATGGACATCTATTCTGAGTTGGTAAGACAATTCCTGTCTTCCTAAAATGAAGTTCAAGGTGAAATCCTAGATTACTTGAAGATAATGGATGTTTTTCTATTGACCTGATTGAGGTCAAACTTCCATCCAAAATTGCACAACATGTTGGTCAAGAGGCAAGGTAGGTAGAAAAGTGAATGGGGAAGCAATGAGCTCAGAAGCCGTCTCTGGAAATAGAGGCATCAGTGATTCAGCAATGGGCATCTGAGGAATATCTCCATACTAGAAAATACTGGGGGCCTATAGATAGGCTAAAATATTTCTTGGAGTTGGGCAGCAGACATAAATATATTTGTAAAGCAGGAACTGTAATAGAGGATTTGGTACCTAAGTGTCAGATGACAGGCATTAATCTCCAGGAAATGCCCTGATCCAGGGCTGTTAGTATTACTCTAAGACAGGATTGTCCAACTTCAGTTTGGACAGAGGCTGAAGGCAGTGCTGGCATGTAGCCCCTGCGATGTACATAGCTTGGATGACACTCTTTGGGGAGCCCCCCTGGGATATCCCCTATTATACAGGCTGTACTGGTGGCATGTAGCACCCTGCCACTGGGCTGCACCAGCAGCATGGGCTCCCCTTCCCCTCCCTCTCGGCTGTTTAGCCTCTGCCAGCAGCACATAGTCGTGCCCCCCCTCCCCCCCCAACTGCAGCATGGGCTGTGCAGGTGGCATGTGGACCCCTGGGCACAGCAGTGGGAGAGGCAGTCATTTTTCATGGGCCACATCATAAGACTGAAGATGACCTGTAAAATAAGACTTGGGACTGAAGATGACCTTTTATTTGTGAAAGGATGAAGTGGTTTCAGTTGGTATGTATAGGATCTTTCTAAAGATTTAAGGCACTAAGTATAACCACAGAATCCTTTCTCAGTCTTTTAGTGCCTGCATTTTGACTGTTAGACTTTTGAAATATATAACTGCTTGACAGCTTTAGAGGGATTTTGCTAGGTTGCTTTCATATATGGTAATAGGTAACAGCAAATGTTGACCTTACATGGAGAAGGGCCACGTACATTTAAATATATCCTTATGCCTTATAAAAACAAATCTGATTCAAGGAGAAAACTGCAGCACTCTCTTGGGGCATTCTGAAGGCCAAGTGGAGTATCATTGGGGACCACTTCAAAGATCTGTTCTTCATGCCCCAAAACAATCTTAAATTCTCCTATGTGAGCCTGCTGTTAGCTGTTACATTATTTATAAGCCCTGGCTGCTCATAGCATAAAATGAAGTGCATGTTATATTTTTATTTGATTCCATGAAGTATGTGGGAGATAGGGGAGTGCTGTATTTCAGTAAGGTAGTTGGTATGGATATACCATTTATTTCTAAATTGTAATTCTCATTTTGTTATATTACTTTTAAGAAGAGTTTTGTCATTCTTGCAAAGATGTTGTTGTACTGTGAATATGATAACAGGTACTGATTATCTGTTTGCAGATAATCCAGAAAGGGATCTTGGAGTCATTATTGACTCCAAGATGAACATGGGCCGACAATGAGAGGTCACGGGCGGCAGGGCTAACCGGACCTTATCGTGCATCCACAGGTGTATCTCAAGTAGGGCCAAGAAGGTGATCTTCCCCCTCTACGC
This sequence comes from Alligator mississippiensis, assembly GCF_030867095.1. NCBI lineage: Eukaryota > Metazoa > Chordata > Crocodylia > Alligatoridae > Alligator > Alligator mississippiensis. The sequence continues at coordinate 52,321,044 of NC_081832.1, forward strand.
GACACTGGCCAGGCCACAGCTGGAGTACTGTGCCCAATTCTGGGCGCCCCACTTCAAGAGGGATGTGGACAACATTGAGAGGGTCCAGAGGAGGGCCACCTGCATGATCTGGGGACAGCAGGACAGACCCTACAATGAGAGGCTACAGGACCTGAACCTGTTCAGCCTTCACAAGAGAAGGCTGAGAGGGGACCTGGTGACCGTCTATAAACTCACTAGGGGGGACCAGAAGGGTTTGGGGGAGACCTTGTTTCCCCTAGCACCCCCCAGGATAACAAGGAATAATGGCCACAAGTTGTTGGAGAGTAGGTTTAGATTAGACATCCATAAGGACTACTTCACATTTAGGGCGGCTAGGATCTGGAACCAACTTCCAAGGGAAGTGGTGCTGGCTCCTACCCTGGGGGTCTTTAACAAGCGGCTTGATGCCTACCTGGTTGGGGTCATTTGAGCCCAGTTTTCCTCCTGCCCAGACAGGGGGTCGGACTTGAAGATCTACAAGGTCCCTTCCGACCCTACTTCTATGATTCTATCAATGTGAGAATTTGGTGGTCTTTGAAGCAACCAATGTCACCTTTACAAAGGACATACTTGATAGTCAAGTAGATGTTTCCATCTTTAGTTTACCAAAATTAATACGATAATAATAGAGATAGTATTATCTTCCTGGAATTGCTTTACACAATGAATATGAAAAGCAATAGAGTTACTAATGTTGATAAGAACCCTGCACTTTATTAAAAGATAAATTACCATCTCATTAACAACATTTTCAGTCAATCAGAGGTGGACAGAGGCTGCTACAGAGTCAGTGAAAGTCAGTTATTTAGGATCATCACCAACAAAATGCCTTCATTTTTTCCTATCTCATTTTTTCCCCTAACAAATATCTACAATTTATGTGGTAGTTTAAGTTCCACCCTTGACAAAGTGTTTTCTGTATGCTTGGCATGACACATGGTCTTGTAACAAAAAATGTCCCTGAAATACAGACAGCTCTGTGAATGGCACAGCACAGATTTCTGTAACCTAGACAGAGCTGATAATATGGTTCTGTTTTTTAATTACATGAATGAAACCCAAGCTATGCAGGTGCAGAACATGATCAGGGTGCTCTAATGGATATATATGTGAAAGTGAAATTATGGATTAACAGAAAACATAGCCTTTATCACATGCTGGCTATGTTCTCCTATACAGAGTACTTAGAGAGTCCAGATGCAATACTTATTTCCACAGTAGAAGTGATAATTAGATACCACCTATCTTTTATCAAACATACTAATTAACAAATCCAGTGCCTAACCCTGTACTACTTAGTGCTAGGCATGGTGCCTACTACTATGAATAAGCCCCCTAATACAGAGAACAGATCTTTTTTTTTTTCCTTATTTATTCTGGAAAACAGTTGGGAAGCTTTAGGGCACTGCAAAAGTAATAATAAATAATATCTACACATGCATATCCATAGAGTATTAAAAAACATGCATGCTGTGTTTTCATTCCCTATGTGCAACATAATAATTTTGTAATCATGTAAACATTATTTTAATCATCAATAGACTTTGAAGAATATTTTATATGTGTATAATTTAGTTTGATTATTTGAATATTGTGATTTTACTCATTTAATAATGGGGACTCGCAACCAGTTTGCGTTCATCTATTATAAAATTTGTGATATTTGATTTAAGAATGGTAGCTTCTCGGAAAAAATGAGTTGACCCTGCTTGTGATCTATGGAATGTGTGTATGTTGATCAACAATAATATCTATGTAGAGACCTATCTTAAATGTACATCATCTACCCATCATCAAGAGTGTTTCACCAACGCCCCATACAGTTTGATGCAGTGATCAATAGCTGGCACCCTCTTATGCCTCTAAAATGGAATTTATTAAATAACTAAAATGTGTTTTAAAAGGCTGTTATGTGGTAAGGAGAATAATTCTGCAGCTGCATCAAAATGATAGATAAAAGTGAATACATTTGGTTCAGTTATGGTGATGAAATTAAACAGTGACCACAAGATGGCAGTGCCTTCCTTTTCTTATAAACAAATCATAAAACAGTAAATGCTGATTTGCACTAAGTTAGTTATTAGCTGGACCAACCTAAGTTACTTTTGTTCATGCACTGAAAAAAAAAATCAACAGTGTTTAAGTAGAAAGCCATGTTACAACACACTAGCACATATGTTTGTGGATCAAAACAACTATTATTAGTTGTTTATATGACTATTTTAAAAATAAACCTATCCTCAGCAATTTTAGGAGGATTATAAAACCTGATCAAAGCTTTGTAAGTACTAATTTGGAAAAAACTTCCAAAGGAATGGATTGCTAATCAAGTATTTCAAGCAAAATACTCAGTATTACCATACTTTATTTTAATAGCAGCCTTGCCATAGTTAAAAATCAGCATGTGTGTGTGTGTGTGTATAATTATATATATATATATATATATATATATATATATATATATACACACACACACACACACACACACACTTATACACACATACATACATATCTATATCTATGTATGGATATATCTGTATCTATGTATGGATATAGATATATATGTATGTATGTGTGTGTTTATACGTATGTGTGTGTGTGTGTGTGTGTGTATATATATATATATATATAGGTATGTATGTAGCCTATTAGATGCATATATATAGTGCCACTTATGTAAGAAACTCTGTTATTGCTAAATACATTCCAATACAACTATTAAGGACAGAATAATTGTTAGAGAATATCTGGTTTGCTTTTTCAGCTTTTTCATATACTTTTGCACTTTATTTTTAATCTGTTACAGCTAAAGAGGATATTCTGTTTTTTTATCTATGTGCTCATGAAAACCAGTGTGCTTTTGGGCTATCTAGAAATTATACAAGTCACACTGAATTCTTAAGGATACCTTAGGATCTAATTTTGTCACCCATCTCAGGAATGAAAAATCATTAAAGTTAATGTTTCATCCATCACAAGAAATATACATCTTATAATCTGACATTTGAACATCAAGATTTATAATTTAAGTTTAAAAAAGATGGTAAAAATGAAATCTCTAGAGAGGCAACCAAATGGGGTTTAGTTACAGAGTACTGGGTGCACATACACAAGCGATTTACTACAGAGTTGACTAGGTCTGCAGTAAAGTGTCACCATCCACACATGCACTGGTACTAGGGCACCGTAAATAAATTAACTCCACTGTAAGATAGTACTGTCCCTAACAGTAATTAACTGTGATTAAATACTCATGTAGATGGTGGCCACCAGGCACAAACTGAAATCAGATCCTGCAAACTGCATTTCACATACAAGTTGTTGATTTCCCTAAGAAAAAAGACCACAATCCTGCAAGGCCCTGGGCAACACTTCTGTGGGGTGAGTGAGCCTCCTCCCCAACCTCACACTACAGTGGCGGCATCCACATGTGCGCTTAACGTGGAGTTGACCAATTAGCTCCACAGTCAAGCGTTACCATCTACAAGCATGGCGCTATTAGCCCAGAGTAAACTAATTAACTCTTCCATAGGATACTACTGCCAAAAACAAGTACCACACTGTCCATATATGTACTGTGTGCCACAGTACGTATATAGACAGTGACTGGGGCTGGCTGGTGCATGAGGGTGCTACAATGCAGAGCTACCTGCTGGCTAGCCCTCACTGGAGAACTCTTGTGCCCCAGCCAGTCCCTCTGCAGCACACTGAGCTAGGGCAGAGCAGCTCCAGGCTGGCAGGTTGACCCTCTAGGTCCCCTGCTACCTGGGGTTGCACTGTCCTGCATCAATGTGCTGTGGTCCTGGGCACATGTGTAAATGCTATGCCCAGAAGCAATAGGCTCCAGTGCAAACTGTATCAGAGTTTATTCAGCTGTGCTACTGCATGTGTAAATGCACGCAGTGTATGTTTAGGGTGCTCACTACCATACAAGAAGCATCAGTGTCAGGACCTTATGGAAGGACACCACAAAACTGGTGAAGTCAAGAAAACTACTTCTCTGGTTCCAGTGCCCTACTGCATTGAAATTTAAAAACCTGATACTCTATTCACTGAATACAATGTAAACACTACAACTGATTTCAATGGGCATTCCATTTGAACCCGGTCACCATCATTCGAAAGAGAATGCATGCCTAATATATTTATAAAAAAATTCTTACTCATAAAAGGTTGTCCATCCCGTTTCATCACTCTTTGTTGCCAAGAGACCACTATTGCCATTGTATGTCATTAATCCAAGTTCCAGAGTCTGGGTTGACACTACCTTGAGTCCACCATTAGCTCCAACAGCTAGCGTAACAATCTGATTGTCAGGCATCAGTAAATGTCGCGGTGTTCCATTATTATCCCGACGAATCTTCAAGGAGTTGCCGTTATTATCAATTATTTCTGTGACATCGTTTTCACTACTGTAAGTGAAATTATACAGATATTCGCCAGTAACTAGGCTAAGTGTGTACTGGTGGATTCCATCAGCATTGAAGACATATAGCTCCTGTTCTCCTGGAGATGCAGCCTCATACTGGTTGAAAGAGTTAAGAATAGGTCTGTTTTTACTAACAGCCCTAATACGGATATTTCCAAGGTCAGCTATGTAGATTGTTCCATCGGGTGCAACAGCTAAGGAGGATGGTGAATTTAAGATGGCATCAGTTGCATAACCATCATCCCCAGAATAGCAGTTACAGTTCACATCATTTTTGCAGTCACAGTCTGAAGCTGCCCCTGCAAGGAGGCAGATCTCTCCATTGGTGGTCACCTGCCGTAGGCGGTTAATTTTTTTCTCATCCGTCTCACTGATATAAAGGATTCCAGTATGTGAGATGGCAATTGCACTGGCTGACTCCAGGGCAGAGTGAATGGCCAGTTTGCTAAGAGAGTAGTCTATACCAGGGACTTGGCAATGCATGGGACGTCCAGCAATAATGCTAACCTGATGATTCTCTGTGATCCGTAAAATGACATTGTTTTCCAGGACATAAAGTGAGTTGTCCATTGGATTGACAGCAAGATCAGTTGGCCATTCCAGCCGTACCTAAAAACCACACAATAGTTTGTTATCACTGTAAAACATACACAGAATTAAATCTTTTTAAATGCATATATATTGTATGTGAAACATCAGCAAATTAGTCATTGGTTTAGCTTTGTAAATCATAGAACTAAGTGCTGCTTCTGCTACTTCACATGATGAATTTTCTTTCTGTAAAATTAAAGCTATGTGTAATGGGAACTTTTGTAACTTATGTATCTGTTGCAAAGAAAGAATACTATATTGCCAAAACTCCACAATAATTACAGCAAAATACAATTAACACAATAATTTCTATTATCTCAACCTTATTTTCCTGTGTAAATAACTCATGTTAACCACTGCAAGAAGATAGGTTCATTTTTTTCAGTAACTCGTTACACTGGCTGTCATCCTGAATTGCACAATGTCATCAATACTCAGTAATTTTTTTTGCTCAGGATTCTAACATACCATGTTTCCTAAGGAGAATGGCTAGGCAGTTATCCAAAATTAATAGCTAAAATAAAATGCCAGGCATATAAATGAAGAGGAAGAGAAACTCTACCTGGGTGACATCCATGCTGGAATCACAGCTTAGGGGTCGAACAGCAGTTAGGTCATTGGAACCCAGTAGAGTTGATATAATTCCATTCTGATCAACTTTCCGAATCATAGTGGCATCAACAAAATACATGAGTCCATATTTATCCACAGCAATTCCTACAGGTGAGTGAAATAAGCAATGATGAATGTTCTGGTCTTGCACTTTACTGATAAGTTTAGAAGGTATTTTTCTTCATTTACTTTCTTTTTTCAGACTCTTAGTCCCTAATTCTGGACTTCAGATCCTTACCTACTATAAACTGGTAAAATTCTATTGAAAAACTAAACAACTACAATGTTTTTTAAACACGTAACTTTAATAATGCATTATTATTTTGACCCATGCTCGTTTCAGTCTTTGTATGATGTTTAAAGCCAGATTATTTTTTTTTAAGAAAAATACCCTTCCCTGAATTTTATATCAGACATTCACCTGTTGTTTAGCTTGCTTTTCTAGAAGACTACGTGGGGGATTTCACACATTTAAGGCTTTATGCACATCTATGGAACGAAAACTGACTGGGCGGGGGCACATTTTACCGAGGGCATTTTAAAATATTGTGTTTCAAACAAATTGTTTGTTTTCCATTTTGTGTGTTTACTTCAGCAGTGAGCAGTACACAGCTAAATCATGTTCTGTTCGTCTGCAGCACACGGTGCAATGTAATAAAGTTTGTTTAACTAAACAAAGCACGAGCACTCACCAATCCACTGTGATTAAAGCACAAAATGAAAATAACCAAGCAAGTAGTGATTTAATTGCCAGATAATTATATCCAGATCCAGCCTAGCTTCACACAGTCACTTTCTCCAGCTGGTTTTACTTTCTTTACCTCGAGGGCTCATTAGGGTTGCGTCCACTGCCTTCCCTCCATCTCCACATCTCGCTTCATCAAAAGGCAGACACTGCTCTCCAGTCCCTGCTACCACTTCAGAATTAGCAGCCAGGTCCTTTGCACCAGTCAGGGATTTGACACGGTAGATCCGTCGGCTGTTGGTGTCTGATACATACAGCGAACCCGAAACAGGATCCACGGCCAGGTAGTATTTATGGGCAGGATTGTTGCTTTATGGGTGGGCAAAACAGAAAACAAAGATGGCTAAGCAGTCTAAAAACTTGGGAGACCATCAGCCCTTAAGTGTCCAATGTTGATGTTGGGGTCCAAAGTACTTTCATTTAAGGACTTTGTTTTACTTTTGAAACACTTTAATTCTCTCAGTGCTCATACACTGTTGCTTCATGTGGGCATATTTCCTATAGTACCTACAGACTAAACAAGTAGCTTGGTTTGCGTGAGAAGCAAACCAAAGAGAAGGAAAAAGAAAAGGAAAGTGGATGAGTTCTAGGCTTGAGAATAGGGACTGGTTAACATTTTTAGAAGGTGCAGCTTTTGTTCCTTGTAGTGAAATCTCTTTCTTCCCACTTCATCAAACACTGTAAATAAACTCAGTAAGCCACCAAAAGGCAGGGCAGCAGACTGATGTTCACAAAGATTTATACTGCAAAAAGTCCTTTTCTCCTCCTCCCATTATTCCTGTGCACTTGCCAGAAGGATGACTAGCCCTTGGATGGTTAGATGGATAGAAGTGGCACTTAGTGCTCTTAAATGGCAAGTATCAATAATTAAATGCTCAGAGTATTGAAAAAGTGACTCTTTTTTGCTCATAGATTGAAGCTCTACACCAGGGGTGGGCAATCATTTGGACCGAAGGGCCACTTAGGGAGTTTTGGTGACCTGTTGCGGACTGGGTCATCACCTCTCCCCACCAAACCACAACAGCTCACCAAAACTTCCTCAGTGGTCCAAGGGTGCCAGACAGAATGGGCCCATAGGCAGATGAGGTCTCCATGGAGACCTGCCTAGGACCCTCAAGGGCACAGTGTGTTCGACTGGGCGCATGGGATGGGGCCATGGGTAGGTGGGGAGTGTCATCTGGGAGCAGGATAGGAAGGAAGTGGGGCTGCCAGGAAGTGGGACTGGCTGCATGTGCCATGGCACAGACAGCTGCCTGTGCCTGGGCTGTAAGGGGCTGAGGGACCCTCTGTGGGGCAGATAAAATCCATTGGTGGGATGCATCCAGCTTGCAGGCCATATTTTGCCCACTCCTGCTGTAAACCCTCATGTGCCCTCACACATACCAGGCTGAATTCTGCAACTTGCAGCATACCTACACACTGGGGAACTCCCTTCTCATCAGTGCAGAGGCAGAAAAGGATCTTGGAATCATTATTGATGCCAAAATGAACATGGGCCGACAGTGTGGGAACGCGATCAGGAAGGCCAGCCACACCTTGTCATGCATCCACACATGCATTTCAAGCAGGTCCAAGGAGGTGATCCTCCCTCTCTATGCGGCACTGGTCAGGCCACAGTTGGAGTACTGTGTCCAGTTCTGGGCACTGCACTTCAGGAGGGATGTGGACAGCATTGAGAGGGTTCAGAGGAGGTCCACCTGCATGATCAGGGGGCAGCAGGGCAGGTCCTATGAGGAGAGGCTAAGGGACCTGGACCTGTTCAGCCTCCACAAGAGAAGGCTGAGGAGGGATCTAGTGGCCTGTTACAAACTAGTCAGAGGGGACCAGCAGGCACTGGGGGAGCCTCTGTTCCCCTGAGCACTACCAGGAGTGACTAGAAATAACAGTCACAAGCTGGCAGAGGGTAGATTCAGACTAGACATCAGGAGGCGCCACTTCACAGTCAGGGCAGCTGGGATCTGGAACCAACTTCCAAGAGAAGTGGTGCTCACTCCTACCTTGGGGGTCTTTAAGAGGAGGCTAGATGAACACCTCACTGGGGTCATGTGACCCCAGTACTTTTTCCTGCCATGGCAGGGGGTCGGACTTGATGATCTGCTCAGGTCCCTTCCGACCCTACCTACTATGAAACTATGAAACTATGAATGGGATGAAAACAGACTTTTTCCTGTGTGAACCTAGGGCACAGGCAGAAGTGCAGCTCCCACTGTAACTCTGCAGAAAGTGTTTTGAGTTACAATAATCCCTTGGAGCAAACAGAAGTTCATTGCTGGTTCCAGGGGAGAGGGTATCTAGCTGCTGGCTGTCCCCCAGCCGGGTTCCCCTAGCAATGACCCCTCCTCCCTGCCAGCTCCGCCTGTTTCCAGAATGGGAGGGGGGAAAGGGAGCAGAGGGAGCTTATGCTAGGGGTTCCCCAGCCAGCGCTGAAGGGTGGGGTGGGCGAGCTGGAGTCCCCCACCTCAGGAGAGCTCTATACACCTACCCCGCCTTCCAGTGCGGGCTGAAAACCCCCAGACCAAACTCCCTCCACTCCCTTTCCCTTCCCTTCCAATTCTGAAAGCCCAAGGCTGGGAGGCAGTGCAGACATAAGTTACAGAAGATACTCTGTTTTGAAGTCTTCATCTGACCCCTCATGCAATGAGGGTTGAAATTTTTGCCCAAGCAGCAATTTTTTAAGCTGTCTGCAGCTGTGCACTTGTGTTTGGTCATAGCTGCAGACAGTTTTCTGTAGCCAGCTTGGCTGAAAATTGTACATCTCTTTATTATTCTTTTGTTAGGGACTCATTCAGAAAGACAAGGGTTTAATTTACTAATGTAAAATGTGAAAGAGTGGTCAGTTCTTCATTCAACACTTTCGTGTATTAAGTTGAAAAGGAACGCATGCTCCTGCACTTCAATTGTGAAGCACACAGTACTTGGAGGTTCTTGCTCTGAGCCAAATCTCTCTGGCTCAGATCTAACTATTGTCATTTTTGTACTTCCCTTGAAAGCAGAAATCTCAGGAATGAAATCAAAGCACTAGCCTTTGAGTTGCTGACACTCTGACTTAAGACTCATGAGGTATTACATGAGTTGGAGACAAGTGTGTAATACATTTATCCTTAAAGCAAGTTCCTATATATTCTTCTGCCAGATAAAATCTGGGCTCTGGTAGATGAGTTTGGCTGTGTGACTAAAATCAGAGAGGGCCCAAGTTTTTAACGTTAGCACAGGCTGTTTTTTTTACTGAAAATGTAGTCTTGTGGTAATTTTGTGATACAAGGGGATGCTCAGATGCACTGCTACATCTCTAGCAACATTACAACTTTTGATAGCTTATCAAATTTTATAACTGCTTCAGCAAATCATCTGTAAATTGATGAACATCAGTCTCATCCATTAATATATATTTGTGCTAGGGTGAAGGACCATTTGCAAAACCCTACCTGCTATCTGAGTTCACACCTTAGTTTTTATACCAGATCTATACTAGCTGTGCTCCTTGTGAGGCTATGGCAAACTTACTTAAGATGAATAGAAATTTTGGAAGTATAGAAGACAAATGAACACACAAAAAAGAAAATGCAGGTTACTTACCATGGACTGATCTTGCCCCCAAAGTTCCACACTCCTGGATTAATGTGGCAAAAATGCACAACTCCAGGAGTTAGGATATGATAAGGCAAGTTATGATAGAGAAAATAGCCAATTGTTGATTAGAATCACTCACTGAAAAGTTTAGCAACTGAAACCTTCGGCAGATGGATTACCAGCAGTGTGGTAACAGCCAGATTCTGGGGAGTGAGGAGGGACAGTGATACCAGTATCTACTGTAATTTTCCTCTAGACCAAGGTAACACTATCTGTAATATTACGATTTTAAGTCACAGTCATGCAACTTATGATTTTAAATCATAAGTCATGATTTTAAGATTCTGCAGTTTGCCCCAACACTGTAGAGTTTAGGTAGGAGATTGACTTGGCTGAAATGGGCATGGGAGACACCATCTGCTGAAGACACCCAGGAGCACAGAAATTAGAGATGCAAAATATAGTAGATAAGTGAATAAAAAATACCTGGCAAATTTATCCATGCATAGATTTCAAAGCAAATTACAAAGGTGGGTGTTGTTAGACCCATTTTACAGAGGAGGAAACTGAGGCACAGAGAAGTTAAGTGACTTTTGCAATGTTACACTGTGATATTAGTGGCACAAATGCGGTTAGAACACAATGTATTTAATCCTACTTCCCTGTCCTATGTCCTCCAGCATCCACTCAGCACTGTTCTCACCCTCTTTTTGCATCCCTCTAATCTATGGGACTCTTCTATGAGTCTCTATCTTCTATGAGACTCTTCTATCTTTTCCTGGGATAAGAGTCTGAATTGGAATAAAAGGTTGCAAGATGTTTACTTTAACAAAGAGATCCTCCCTGCTCTCCAGAAGATCACGGTAAGGTAAATACGCAGGCCATTCATTTAAATAAATGACTTCCATGGTCTTTTTCTCCTCTTCCTTTCTTCATGCTGCTAGCCCTGCTTTCCCTTCACAGTAAACACCAAATTCTGTCATCATACAATGAATCGTATCTCACTTTGTAAGTACATCTATATCACTGAAATCAAGGGGAAGTAAAGTACTAAACAGTGGGTGTATCTACATGTGAATATTAATACAATGCAAAAAAACTCCATCATAGTTTATGCTGGAGTTTATTGCTCCCAGGCACAGTGTTTAATACATGCACCTGGGACTACAGCACATTGAGCCAGGGTAGTGCAGTCCCAGATGGCATGGGGCCTGGGGGGCCATCCTCCCAGCCCAGGGCTGCTTCTGCCCAGCTCAACGTGCTCAGGAGGGCTTGGCCGGGGCACAAAGGTGCTACAGTATGGGGGTAGCTAGTCCCGGCCAGCCACTGTGAACACAACAAATGTGCATTGCTGCAGAGTAAATAACTCTGCCGTAGAACAGTACTTACGTTGGGCAGTACTATCTTATGGCAGAGTTAATTAATTTACTCTGGCCTAATAGCACTACTTGAATAGATAGTGATGCTTTACTGTGGAGCTAATTAGGCAACTCCAGTAAGTGTCTCATGTAGATGGATCCAGTGGGCCATGGTGGGAAGGGTCAGCCCTGGGCTCCAGGTGGCAGCACTGAATGGCAGAGGGGGCTGGCTGGGGCACCAGGGTGCTGAAAGTGCAGAGCCATGTGGCTAAGTGGCAAGAAGGAATCTGGCCCCCTGCTGGCTAGGCTGACCGGGAGCAATTTACACGTGTGGTCAGCGTCTACACGTGTGTTTTATCTTAGTTAATTACCCTGCAGTAAGATAGTACTGTCCCTGACAATCCTATTTTATGGAGGTGTTAATTGTGTACTGTGGCCTAACAGTGTCATGTGTAAATGGTGACACTTTTCTCTACCACTAATTAGTCTACTCCTCAGTTAAGTGCACATGTAGATGTGGCCATTGTGAGGAAGGATGGAAGAATCTGGTCTTTAGAGGGGTCCTTTTCTTTCTATCTTTCTTTTCATGCCATCATCTATATATATATACTGAGATCAGCTCTCACACTACTGCCTCTCCCTTCACAAGAATCTCATTCAGCCTAGGGTCATGATGCGGTGATCTCATTCAGAGCATTCATCATCTTTTGTTTCAGCAGCTTTGTGGCTTGCCTGCTGACCTGTTATATATGTTTTTTCCTTTTCCTCATGAGCTGAATAAAGGCAGGAAGGGCATGAGTCTATCCACCTAACACAGATCTGAGGGGATTTTGTATCGGGCAAACAAACTTGGGCAGATGGAGACTGATCCATAACATTGCACCTTGGGTATTTCCACAAAGAAGTTAATAGCTTATTTTCTCAAGCAGATATATTTTATATTGGAGAAATAGTATTTCCCAAAATAGCATTTGACTGACTAACCAGTCTTTGCCTCTCCCTTCCCCATTAAACAAAACCCTTTGTTATTCATTTTTAGAATTACATAAAGACAGACAACATCTTTTTTTTGTTTAAAATAAATGTTAATACAGTATTCAGCCTTGCTCTGAGATATTTGACTAGAAGATCTCATGCAGCTAACACATCCTGGGGATCATAGTGTTGGTTATGGTGAGTGGTCTCATTGTAGGAAATGTAGTTGTGCCTGGCAGTAAGTTTGGTGCTTGGTAGTAAGTGTAGGCAGGATTGAGTCTCAAAGTCCAATTTTCTTTCCACTTACACTATTTGCACACCAGTGTAACTCTAGTCACTTATTTCTGTGAAGTTAAATAATAAGAAAAGCCAGCCATACACAAAGCTTTAGGCATCCAAACAATCAATTAGAATTATGACTGCAAATAATGACCACCCAGCAGTGCAGATAATCATATACAAAAATGAAATAACTCAGCCAACCAAGAAAAAGCCTAGCGGAGCTACTTCTAATTTATGCTATTGTGGGAAGGAAATGAGACTGCTGGGCCCAGAACCTCTCCTGCATCTATTTTATGCTGTAGAGATGGAAGACAATTAGGTCATGGCAGCACCGTACCTAGACTCCTGGTGGCCCCAGGTGAACTTTTAGTATTGGTCTGCCCTTCACCAGAGATAATGATAATAATGATTATTTTCACCATTTTCAGGCCCCCTTTCTGTCTGGGCCCTGAGTGGCTGCCCGGTTTGCCCATGTCTGTGTCCGGCCCTGGGTCATGGTCCTCAAGAGGTTGTGTACCAGCTAAGGATCGCAGAGCAGTTCATAATGACTATCCTCCTTGCTCTGTCCTTCCCTAGTTCAACTGGTGAGGGTATGAGGAGAAGGGTATGGATGTTGGCCATGTTAACTTCATACCAACCCACTAGACTCTCCCCATCTGGAGAGAGGTTAGTGTAAATTTAGTGCAAAATCTTTCCCCTCATGTCTACAGACTTGACCACTGTCCATGAAATTGAAAAAAAGAATTTAAATTCCATTTATAAGAACTAAATCTTGTGGCTAGATAAAACCAAGCCAGCAGACTGACTGACTATTAACAATGCAGGAAAGCTAAAAAAAAAAAAGAAACAAAAGAAAAAGAAACAAAAAGAGACAGTGAATCTTGAAAAAATCATTAATGAGCTGAAAATGAGTTTTTGACCCATTTCCAGTTCATTAGCGCCTGTGTGAACCCTTTCCGGCATTTACAAAACCTACTGTTGTAGTTTGCCTCAACCATTTAGACCAATTACAGACTGCAGGGAGAAGCGCTTATATGAAATTTAGCTTGGGGTTCATTATACTTGCGTTGTACTAGAAATTTCTAATTACTGCCAGAACTTATTTGGTTGCTTTTTGACTGCCTTTCATAATTGCTAACGCTTATCATATTCATAACACACAATTAGCACATAAAAATGTTACTATATTTGGTACATGAAAAACATAACATTACACAAGAAGCACAACACAAAAAGCAAACACAATGAAGCAAACAAACCGTATCAAATTATATGGGAAAGAGCTCTTGGTCTTACCTATGTTTAAACTCTTTATTTCTTTATAGAAAGGGAACAGAAGGGAAAAAAAAGAACAAACAGTTAGCTGAAGAATAGATGGTAAAGCAAACATAGCATTTTGTTTTATTTTACAAAAGGACACAGGAGAGGGAATCTCTTTGCAGCTCTAGCTTTAGATTGGAGAGGGATGAAGCATGCCAGGAGGTGTTATAATCGCAAGATAGTTCCCTGCTATGATACCCCCCTTTAAGGCATTTTTTTGTAAGAAACTTTCTGGATCACTGAAACAATCATAACGTGGAAAAATATGCAGCTTGTGTGCTGAGAGGCAAAGAAGTTGGCAGTTTTCTGCATAGTAAAATGGGCTTCACAGAGAGGTGCAGTTAGTACACAGTGAAACTGGCATTCAGACCACAATTCTAGTTGTTGAAAGTGGCCACTTTAAGTTGCCCAAAAGCAGTTTCCAAGAGGACTTAAAAAAATCTTTAAACCACTGGTTCCAGACTTTTTGCACCCAGTGGGCCACTGCCAAACCTCAAAATGTCATGCACCCTTATCATCAAACTTCTAATTTAAAAAAATGGAGCAGGGGGTAGGAATGACCACTTACCATGACCTCACAAACCACCAGTGGTCACCAGACTACAAGTTGAGAACCACTGCTTTAGACCAATTCTACTAAGCAACTGATGTTCTTTTCCCCTGGTCCCTGTAGTAGTTGTTTAAAATAGGCTTGGCTCTGTGTACAGCTATTTATGGAGAATGTATTCAAGCCAATCAAAGCAATTCTTAAATTAGTGCTATTTCATAACTGAGCAATATGGTGCCGTACAACGTGAGCTGGGTTGTATTTAATTGAAGCCTAGCATGCAGTCTAGGCATGAGGCCAAAAAGGCAAGTGCCCTCTCCATTTCTAATGTGGATTAATACAGTTTTTGCTCTGGAGTGTTTCATTGTGTTTATACAATTTTGTTTAAAAATGTACAGTTAATGGAATGATGATGTGCATAACTCCTGAGCTGCAGCTCTCACAGCACAGAATGAAGCTTGGAACTTGCAAGGTTCAGTACAAATTGTGACATGTGACAGTATTATTAGCCAGTCAGGCAGCTGGTATCTTGAGCCAATTTCATGCCACTTAGTGCAAGGGGAATAGCATGCACGTTTCTGTTCTCATTTACAGTTTACAATAGAGTAACCCCACTGACTTCCATAGTTATGATTTGTACTGGTATATGAGAGACCAGAGTGATATCCATTATCTGCTGTAAATGAAGGAATACATTTACTTTTTATTATTTATGGAAACAGCATTTGTAATTTTATTAAAGCTTTAATGTTAGCTTGGGGTTCCAGTCTTGTTCATTCCTAAGGGCCCAATTCTTCAAACCCTTACTCATGTAAATTCCAGAGGTTTTTATGGGAATGTTCTTCTGAGTGTGAATGGCTTCTGTGAATAATATTTGTAGGACAGGACCCAGACTCTTTCTGAAAAAAAGAGAAGTCTCGGAGGGGAGTGGTAGGAACATACTGCTACATCAGGAGAGTACATTAGGGGCTCGGTGAACAACTGTTCACCAGGGTACCCTTGGGGAAAACCTGGAGTAATGGCCACAAACTCCTGGAAGACCATTTCAGGCTCAACATTAGGAAAAACTTCTTCACAGTTAGGGTGTCTAGACTGTGGAATAAGCTCCCTCTAGAGGTGGTACAATCGTCTACTAGGGGTGAGAAACTTCGGGTGCTGATTCAATTTGGAGGAGATTTGGTCTGATTTGGTGGCTGAATATCCAAATACGAATCAAATCAGGGGACCAATTAAAAGATCAGAATCAATTAGAAGCTCTCTGAATCAATCTGGAAAAGATTCGGAGAGCTTTGGCGATTTGGGCAGTCTTTGCTAGCTGCAGCAGGGAGCTGGTAAGTAGGGGGCAGGGGAGGGGGGACTGGAGGAAGGGGGAGGAGACCATGGGGGGACCCCTGCAAGGCCCCATCCCCTGCCTGCTCCCCCAGCCCACCTGAGTGCACCCTGACCCCTGTCTGGCCCCAGCTCCCAGTTGTTTAAAAAAAGCCCCTACTCACTGGTTGCTGCCAAGCAGGGGGGCTCCCCACTGCCCCACACTGTATGGGGGGCTCTGCCATGAGCTGCGTGACCCCTGCCCCTCTCCCAGTCCCCCCCCCACCTGCCCCAGCTCCCGGACCTTAAAAAAACCTAAATAAAACCCTGGACTCCCTGACTGCTGCAGCAGCCTTGGGGTTTCTGGAGGCTTGTGGAAGAGCCCCCCATGCAGCGCAGGGCAGTGGGGGGCAGCAGGGCTCACCCTCCTCCCCACCGCCTGGCAGGAGCCAGTGAGTTAGGGTTTTTTTTGTTTATTCATTTGTTTTTTAAAGGTCTGGGAACTGGAGCAGGTGGGGCAGCCATGGGGGGGGAGGGCTGGGAGAGCTGGCAGGGGGCAGGGGGCTCATGGTAGAGCCCCCCACATGGCACGGGGCAGTGTGGGACAGTGGGGATCGCCCCCCACCAGGCAGGAGCCAGTTAGTGGGTGCTTTTTTTCCCAAAGAGCAGGAGTTGGGGCTGGGTGAAGCAGCCATTGAGAGCGGGTGGGCGATGGGGCCCATGTCATTTGGACATTCAAATGATTTGGCAGTAGCCGTATCTCTGAATCAGATTCGGTTGAATCGATTCAGGACAGTGATTCGAATCACCAGATCGAGTCACTGTCCCTCAAGTCAGCTGAATCCGAAGCGAATACTAGCTGCTTCCCGCAGGCCTATCACCTACCCTGGAAATCTTCAAGAGGAGACTGGATGGTCACCTTGCTGAGGTCACCTGACCCCAGCTGTCTTTCCTGCCTGGTGCAGGGGGCTAGACCCAATGATCTTCCAAGGTCCCTTCCAGCCCTTACAATCTATGAATCTATGAAACACAGACTAAAATAGATGAATGTAAGTTCTAAAGTTTCATGTATCAAACATGTTGCTGATATTAATACTCTATATGCAACATTTTCATTCATAGCCAATAGGTCTTATAGAGGTTGAAGAAACTATATTATGGAAAATAAATGTTATTAAAATAAAAGGGCAACAGGAAAAGGGCATGAAGGAAAGATAAGGACTTTTCATTGTGCTTTTTATTTTCTTTTGCAATTTATTTGACTGGGAATCCTGAGACTGATACATGTTCTTGATCCACACAGGCAGGAGGGAAGAGTGATCAAACTAGCTCCCTTGTAAACTTTGAATTAACTTTTTGAAACTTGTGTGACAACTCCCAGACACTTAAATAACCTGATTTGTGGAGGTGTGAAGGTAACATGCTTGACATGAGGCATCCAGTCTGAAAATGAAAACTACTTATACATAGGTACATATGTATCTGAAGGAAATGGCCCATACAGTGAAAAAACTATGTTCTATCAAATGAAGTCACAGAGTAATACTGTTCTAAAATGAACGTGCATGTATAGAGGGTCATCTAGACTCACCAGCTCCCTTCTCAGAGCGTATACGGACCTACTAATAGAAAGCATGCCCATGATCTATGATGGGCAACATCTGGAGTGATGTTATCAAGTCTAGAGATTGATGTGCAAGGATGTGAACAGGAACTGATATGCAAAGATGTTCTAGACAGGTGTCAAAGAATGGTTTTGAGAACAGTTGGCATGATTCTGACCTCACTTACTTAGATATAGGCCTGGTCTCACTCTACTGAACTCCAAAAATTACTTGAGTGGAAAACTAGTTTGAGAACTGAATAAATCACATTATCTTTTCCTAATTTGATCATGTTACTCTGTTCTCAGGGTTTAAAAGCCAAAAAAAAGAGAAAAATGGACAACTGGTTGTAGGCAGTAGAGAGATTTCTCCTGAAGTGTTTGGCAGCTATCTAAAGTTTACAAGAGCATGGATTTGTTCCTGTTCCATCTTTCAGCAGCCAAACAGTAGTCTGTAGACATATCAGGTACATTCACATGACACAATCCTATAGTTTTTCCCCATGTGAGCAGTCGAAGAACTAAGCAGTGGTAGTATAAACTAGTCACATGAGTTAGGGTTTGAAGGAGTAGTACTTTTCTTTCCCAGAGGGTTGAAAAAGTAGACTGAACAGAAATGGGTGGAATGGTCCACTAAGCATCAATGCCTTTTCTATTAAAGTAATCAAATAATTTGTAATTGTTTGTGCACAGCTACACAGCTTGTAAAAATTACAGTATGTAAATGGTTCTGGGACATCACTCCTCTCATTTTGGTTACACTGACATAAACTACGGGAAGATATTTAATAATGTAGTGAAGGAGGAAAGCTGATATAACATGCTGATATATATAAATTCCTCTCACAAGTCTTTTAAACCCTTGTTCATTGCTCTGGCTCACTACTTAAGTGCAGTCAATCCTAGTCTTAAAATAAAAGTTAAGTGTTGTGTAATAGTTAAGGGAGATCATATCAAGTGACTGCTAAAGTAAGAAAACAAGCTTATATTTTATTGACCTGTGTCACTCCTTTTCTATATTTCATTCATTTCTCTCATCAGCTACAGGCATCCAGTATGCATTTCTGTGCCCCATTTCTCCATTGGAGTATTATCGGGTTGAAGTAACAATGTTATTAGAATATTATAAAAATGAATGGGAAAGGCTGGTTTCAACATAGGCTACCGAAGCCAAAGTGCTAGGACTGACACCTTACCTTAGCTCCAAAATACTGGTGACATTCCTTGATGGGAAGATGCGCCGAATGTAGTTAAAATCCCCAACAAAGAGGCTTCCATCAATTCCCACTGCAAGTGCCACAGGGGCCAAAAGCTTGTTTCCTTCTGCTAGACCATTGCAACTGGGGCAGGAGATGCTTCTTCTTCGTCCATTCCCCATAATACTAGTAATCACAGCTGGTTGCTGAGTTAAAAACTGATTTTCTCCATTGCCCTTATGCAGTATACCTGGAGTGAATAGAAATACAAGGAGTTACTACAGTAATTCAGCAAGTGGGGCCTTTGGATGATTCTACATGTTATAACCAATGTGACAGTGAAGTGATTTAAAGCTGTAAGGTAAGGCATCTTTTTTTTGCATGGTCTGACAACATTGTAATGAGGTGAAGGCATTATTTTCAGGGTAGCCAGAACAAAAAACAGAGCTATAGCAGTAAAGCTGAAAGAGTAATGATAGCTCTTTTAACCAGACAGCAGAATATCATGTCATTATGGATCATTTTCATTCATTCATTTAATTCATTATAGATTGTTTTCATTCTCTCCTGCCATGCTATGCCATGCTGCCAGAGACTGTAAATAGGGATTTATTATTTATGATCTCTGACAATACTAGAATTAGGGAACATAAAATGAAACTCGTAGGTAGTAGAACTAACAAGAGGAAATTCTTTTTCACACAGCGTGTCATTATATTGTGGAACTCAGAGCCGCAAGATACAATGAAGACTGGTAATTTAACCCAGTTCAAAAGGGGATTGGACAAATTCGTGAAGGAAAGGTCCATCAATTGGTATTGAATATGGTAGAAGGGGATACAGCCTCTAAATCAGAACTATCTGAACCTCTGAATGTTGGAAGCTGCCATGGGAGATAAGCAGGGACAATTCAGAAAACATGCCTGTTCACCTTCCCTCTCAACATTCGCGCTCTGTGTGAGACAGGATACTGGGCTAGATGGATACTGGGCTGAGTTTGATGCAGTACATGACACTTCTTATGTCACTACATTTAAGGGAGAAACCTGTTACAATATTTGGGAAACAAGGTGGAAAAGAACTGGGAAACCTGTTCATTATTGGCATTCCCATGAGCCTCAGTCAGAGCCTCTCCCTTTAATTTCCTTTGCTGCTTCTTGTGCCAAATTTCTAGCGCCTTCCTTCTTCTGCCTTTCCCATTGCCTTTCAATCTCTTTTGCACATTTTCAGGAAAAATACTGTAGAAGAAACTGCTCAAAATATTTCTTGAGGGTTTTGTACCACATTGCTCTCTGGATCCTTTCTGGTTCCTAGTATTATAAGGCTCTGGCAGGCTCAAAGTAGGCAATTCTTCAGGCTTGCTTGGGATAGAGCAGTGGTTCTCAATCTTTTTAGACTCAAGGTACCCCTCTAAAACTTTTCAGAATTTAGTAGCACCCTATTTAAAATACTTATATATATATATATATATAAATATATATATATATATATAATATTATCACTTCATATTAATTAGATCATACGTTATATATTAGGGGTGTGTGAAACAGGTCATATTTGATTCGGATTTAGCTCAAAGCGGGGAGAATGATTCAATTTGTTGATTCAGATCACTGTCCCCAATTTGATTTGGCCGAACCTGAATCTGAAGATTCAATGCTGATTCAGAGAATCAGTGATTTGGCCACAGACACAGCTTTAAATGTTTTTTCTACATACCTCGAGGTACAACTTGTGCATACCGCCAGGTGCAGCTTGTGAATGCTGAGATGGTGGGGTGGATGAAACATCCCGCAGGAGTGTGGTGCGGCCCCGGCATGCTCAGAAGGGAACCCAGAAGTGGACCAGAAATACTTCTGGGTCCACTTCTGGGTCCGCTGGGGAGCACGCAGGGGGCCCCCCAGGTGCTCCCCCTGTGCCCGCCCAACTTGGCAACTGGCCAGAGTGGGACCCCAGGTGCCCTCCCAAACCCAGGAGGCACCAGTTGCCAATCCAGGGGGGGTGAGTGCCCCCTCCCCCACGTGCTTCCTGGAGGACCCGGAAGTGGACTGGAAGTGCTTCTAGTCCACTTCTGGGTCTGCTGCCAAACGTGCTGGGGACCCCTCAATGCTCCTGTGGGATGCTCCATCCACCCCAGCATCTCAGCATTCACAAGCCGCCTGCTACTTTGAGATATGTAGAAAAAACATTTAAAGCTGTCTCTATGTCCAAATCATCAAATATTTCTGAATCTCTTGGAATTGATTCAGCGGGTTCTGATTTGATTTGGAGAGGTTAAATGGTCTCCTGATTCGATTTGGATTCGGAGATTCGGCCACTGAATTAGGTTGAATCGCCACTGAATTGAATCAGCAACCAAAGCTTTGCACAGCCCTATTATTTTTATATATATATATTTTATATATATTCACTGCCACCATAGCTACATGGAACTGTGCTGCACACCTCTTGCAGTGCCAGATTGGGAAGTGGCTTTGGCAGGACCATATACTTTTGCCACAACCCTTCCAGTCCAACCCAGCATGCCATCTCCCAGAAACAGAGGCACACAGGAAAGGTAGAACTGCCTCATGTGCCTGTTTCCAGGAAGCATGTTAGAGTTGAACTCAAAAAAGCTATAACAGAAACAGGGCACCTGTCTGCATAGTGCACTGCAGGAAAGCATGCCCTTCTACTGCAGCAACTTCTCAGTTCAGCTCTGATGTGCCTCTTGAAATCAGAGGTGCACAGGACAGCTTCACTCTGAACTTGTGTTGTAGCACCTCTGGCAGGTTCTCATGGCACCCTGGGGTGCCACAAGTGCCCCACTTGAAAAACTGGTATTGAGTTATTGTGCCCTTTTGGTTACTGATGCTGCATCAACAGTTTGTATAACTGACTGTAGTATTAGTGGCTTATAGGAGGCATAAATCTATTTACACTGAAAAATATGTCACTGCTGCAAAATTTTCCAAAAGGAAAAAGTATGAAGATACCCAATGGCAGACACTGAGTTTTGACTTGCTAGGACAAGATGGCAGGGTTTCCTCTAATGGGTCTAAATGGATCTATTTTGTCAACCTTACATCATTTGAACAATTGGCTAAATCAGTTGGAAGTATTTTTGTAGCAGACTTAAATTATCACCAGTAGGTAAACTGGGACTTTAGCTTGCTATTTGGTGTGTCTGTTTGCCACACCTCTAGCTTCTGTGATGTTTTATATTATGGCTATGTTCTGAGAGGAGTTTTCCCACTTCTTAGGAATGCTGTCTCCCTGCTCACCCAGTTTGTGTGTTTTAACTTCTCTTGGATATGTCTTTCAGGAGGATTAGAGATGACATGAGCAAACACAGGGAGTTGGGAAAAGTCATGGAGAAAATGAATGAGACAAGAGAAAGGAGAAAAGCTTCTGAATTTAAGAAAGTGATGCTATTTAATGGACATTAGGTCCTGTGGTAAAATTACAAATAATCAGTTTGAGACTTTACAGACTTTTTACAAATATAGCAAGAACTGCAGTGGAATGTTTTTTTCCCCCAGAATTTAACAATACATTGCTTAAAGACTCTTACATTTAGATAAATAGGCTTTGATTTTATATAGTTCAGAAAACCCAAAATTGACTCACCACTCTTGACATTAAGTACATGGTGTTTGTCCAAAGACCAGCCTCCTAAATTTGATGGGTCTAGTTCAAATCCTTGCAGCAGTGCTGTTCTCTTCTCCCACAAAATCAAACTGGGGCAAGTCTCATATTCAAAACCCACAGAAACTACAAAAACAAAAAACAAAGATAACCTTACTGCCTCCCCAATGGGCAAAAATGAGTGGACAGTGTTCCAAATAGTTGAACAACTGGTTCTCAAACTTTGGCAATAAAAAGGAATGATTATGTTCCACTTTTTCCTTCCACAATATTAAAGTCAGATTTTTTATTTAACTCAACCTTGAAACTTGATTCCCTTCTACTCTGGAGGGACCTGATGACCTTTTCATTGAATAGCTGGCTTTGGGAAGTGACTTGCTGAAGGGGGAGTAAGAAAAATCATTAAAAAAACTAATAAAAATCCTCCTATTAGATGACAAGATTCTAATTTTAATTAGTCTCATATTCACAATATTTATTTATATTTATTGCATGTGGCATATACTAACTCAGTTGAAAAAGGATGGTAGAGTACAGCAGCTTGCACTTGTGCGTGCACGCACATGTGTCTGTGAGTGTGTGACTTTGTGCGTCTTATATCTATATTCTAACAGGATCTATGAAAAACTAGAAGAAAGGTTATAATGTGGAATTTTTAGAAAAAGTGAAAGCACAAAAACAACTGAATCTTTAAAATAAAATGTCCTTTTTAGATTCATTGCAGTTCCTGTATCTTTTTAGCACTGCTATTTCCAAGTGAACCTAAAAAAAGATGTAAGATTTTCATGGGCATTTCTTTTATCTTCTGCTGGAACCAAGAACTCTGGCTAGGTGAATTAAAAATGTTTATAAAACTACTGGACTGAAGCACACTGGAAGACCCTATTATAATATCAATTGTGCAACAGTACAAGCAACCTCTAAGAGCAATGTGCACTAGATTGCAAGTGGGCAACAAAATACCAGACATTCCAAATATGAAATTCATTTTTTAACGACCAGTAAATACAGGAATCCTATTATTCTTTCTAACAAATGTGTGCATGACATGTAATTCAAAGATAAAATGGTGTAAAAAGGCATGGTTTGCTTCAACTATATTTGAACAATAAGTAGATTTTTTGCAGCATTCTTACTAAATCAGTCACTGTAAACCAGGGAGATGGAGCTAGAGACCCACATGCTGGGTAGGAGCCACGTGGCTACACCTTCCTCCCCAGCTTGATTGGGCATGTGATGCCCAGCACGTGCTCCCACAATTGCCACCATCACTTCCCCACACTACCTGCTTCCTGAAGCAGCACAGCAGGGGCAAAAGGAAAAGGAGGAGGAGCTGCTGGAGGCAGAGAGAACCGAGCAGTACTTGGGAGGCTGCAGCCACACTGGGAGCAGCCCTGCTGGGAAGCTGTGCATGCTGGCTGGGGCCATTGATGGGCGCAGGCAGGAGTGTGGCACAGGCTGCCATGGGTGGGTGTGGGAGGGGCTAGGCCCCATGCAGAATGCATAGGGGCAGCCGTAGACTGGATGGGGGGTGGGGGGGAGCAGACCATACCTGCACCACCCAGACTCTGCTGCATGTGCCCCCTGCTCCCCTCCCCTCCTGCGGCCTCCAACCCTGGCTGGCCCCTTGGACCTAGCAAGCGGGCTGATGTGCATACCTACCCACTCACAACTCCCCCTGCCCCCCCACCCATCCCCCCTTATAATATACAAGAGTAAGACCTTATTTTGAGCAATTATGCATTCACCTCTATATAAACTACTAAAAAAACATAAATCAAGACAAAAATTAATTTTTGAAATATAGTTCTGTTATAGTAGATGCTTGATTTTTTAAAATGATATGATTTGTTTACCATCTATAATCTTATACCATCTATAAGATTTTATGTGTGGGACCCCTGACAGCTCACCAAAAATCATTAAGTGGCTTGCCAGCTGAAATAATTGCCCACCCTGTTGCACACGCTACAGTTGTCATCCAAACATTTTACTATTTGAATGTGATGACATACCTACAGCATCTGACAGACCATAAACCTTTTGACCATATGCATCTGTTTTATCCCAGATAAATGTATATGCCAAGTTGGGGGATGCTTGAAATGACTTTTGAAACAGATGCCCTTCCACAGCTACCATCAAATGAACTTTAATTAGGTTCAGAGGCACAAGAGACTGGGTCATGGTGATTTTAAGCAAAGATTTGTATCCAGCAGTACGAGAACTCAGATAGCAGAGCTTTACACTAGAGCCAGGGATCTCAATTTCTTCATGAAGAACCTGGATAGAAACACAGAGCAGACATATTATACTTATACTATGCTTCATTTGGAAGAGATATCTGTTTGCACCCTACTTATGAATTAATGACTTTCTACTGCTGGGAATTTGCAGTTTTGCCTTACAGCAGTGATTCAGTTTAGGTTCTGATTTCTAGATTAATAATTATTTGGTCACTGTTGTTTCCTTTTTAAAAGCACACCGTTGGCAAAAGTGTAAATAAGAACAGCAGGTTTTATTGCTACTTATATGCAAGGGGGCCACAAGAGGCTGCAATTATATGAACCTGCAACTTCCTCTGACAATCGGTATAAAGCAATAGGGATGCCATAAATGAATAAAGCAGCAATAATAATAATAGCAGTGTAGATCATTAAATAACTCGTTATCATTTATCCCCATGACTAACATAAGAAGCAGCAGCAGCTTGTGGTTAGTTACTCACACAAAGATTTTACAAAATTCTCTTGAAACAGTTTAAGCTATAGCTAGAAATATAAAAGGCTTAATATTACATATGATAACGGAAGAGTGGAAGATAGTCAAGAGAGACGTCCTGGTGAAATAAGCTTAGCATATTTTCTTCAGACTTTATTAGTGATATCTGTCCTTTAGCTCACCTGATAGAATGGATGTACAAAGCTCCCACTTGAAAGCTCATCTATAGCAAGTCTAGCCAGTGCAAGGTGAAACCCTGATAACTGGTATGTCTTTGGTATGTGGCCACTGCAGGGAGTACTTATTTTCAATATACTTTTCACTAATGCTGTTCATACCTGGGTTTCTGGTACTATGGGATTTCGACCAGGAGCATCACTGAAGAATGTAGAAAGTGGTGATGAAATGATGACTGGGTCAGGGCGGACAAAGCCACTTAGGTCACAGCTGGGAATGGAGTTCTCCTCAGTCTTCATCACCAGAGTATCCATAGCATAGAAGCTATTCCATGGCAACCACACTGTCCTTTCTTGACTCATAAATGGGGCCCGCTCAAAGTGCAGACTTAGGGATGCCCCACCATTTGCGACCAAATCAAACCTAGGAAAATGTGGGTTTAGCATGAGAGGTGACCATTACCATGGTAAGAGCATGCCCAGCAAATGGAAATCAATGTTAAATTCAAAACACGCATGTTGCTGGGTTTTTGGTTGTAGCCACTTTGGTCTAAGGACATAGCCAGGCAAGGTCCTTCGAGTATATGTGATATCTTTTATTAGACTGAGTTGGCCCTATACTCAGTTTGTCTAATAAAAAAGATCACATTTACTGAAACAAGCATATTGTGGCTCAAACTACTGGCATTTAGATGTGGACCCTTTTAAAGACCTAAGCAGCTGGTTGGAATCCAATGAAGATCAGAAGAGACTGAAGCTGCTCTTACAAGTCCAGTCCCTATGTGAACAACAGGCAGTATCTCAAAATTACCAAGATCGTCAGCATATTTGCTGTTACAGATAGTTTCCACTGAGAGAGCCACCCCTTATATAGCCTGAACACTGCATTATCTTTTCACTCATAATTGTGTCCATCTAGGTATTGTGACACATGGAACTAATAGGGCAGCAAGGAGAAACTTGTGCAGCCTCTCTTCTGTGAACAAACAGAATTAATGTCCCAAGGAACAATGATCTAGCACCTTTCAAGGCACTAAACAATAACTTCAAAAGCTTCTGGATTTATGTGATTTGCACATGTAGCTGTGTATTCCCCTCAATCTTTGGAGATCTTTGAAAAGAAATAAAATACTTACTGATCCCTTTCCCAATAAGGATAAAAATGGTTAGTTTTCATGCACAAATTGGCTGATGGCAATGCAATAATGGGATAATATAAAACAATATCTTATCAGGGTTTAACTTGCTACTGCAGTACTTCACTCTTACACCAGTGTAATGTCATTGAAATCAACAACATTATACTAATGTGATAATGTAGTAGCATGGTGGAATGTAAGTAAATTTATACCCTCCCTATAGCTCAACTGATTCTCGTCAATTATTTCAGTTCAATTTTTTGGAAGATAAATACACATAAAACTGCAAATATTTACAGTGCATTTGCTATGGCTGTTTTATTTTAGTTGCCATATCCAATAAATTATACAAACCATGACACTCATTTTTGTTTGGGCTGAACTTGTATGCATTTCCAATCAGATGACACAAGGGGAGAAAAGCACTTCTTCACACAGCAGGGAATTGTCTAAGTACATTCAATTAGAATCTTTTGATTATATTCTACCCTGAAGAAACTCTAAAGATACTGGATCTTCAAAAAAGAAAGACAGAGGCAGAAGGGAACTTTTAACAAAATATACTGCTCTATAATGGTACTTTTCCAGTAGTGTTGGCCTGCCTTGCATTTTAAAATGAAATATTTCTGGTCTCAGCTGGATATTGCTGTAGTCCACAAATGTTTTCATAGATACAGAGCAATTTATTTGAAAGGAAGTCTGACTGCTAACACATTATTATCAAAAGTCAGCCTTTTCATATTTATTTTCAGTTAGCATTCAAAATGCCATGTGAAAAATTACTTTTGTGTTTACTTGATAGCTCTTTGGCCCAGTAGGAATTCCATGCATGATACCACATGGTTCCACTAGATAGCACCATCTGTTAATCTGCACTGATATTACATACTAAGCAGGCACAGAATGAAATAAATACACTTACGTGCCATCTTGGCGAGTGATGGTGTAGCCGTACATTGGATACTTGACAAATGACACATTGACTCCGACGAGTGGAGTTCCATCTGTAGTCACTACTTGGCCTCTTATAAGAGACACAAGGCTGAAAAAGAAACAGAATTAGTATTAGTTACAAAAACAAGGCCTATGGTGTATAAAAACAGAGAAGGAGCATTCTTGCGATCTCATTTAGTTCAATGTAGAATAGATCAAAATACTGCCCAGGTCTGTTGGTACTCAAATCAAAGAAATTCATGCTTACTCTATATAGACAGATCAATATTTGGTAACTGGAAGTTTTAGTATGTCATCTGTCCTGGTTAAACGTACTTGCTGAACCAGGTCTTGCTACATTTCCCTGTAGAGAATAAAATGCCATATGACTTCACAGAAACAGGGTTGTTGTGAAAGTCGCTCCTAACAACGCAACATGACTTGGGATAACATTTTTTAAAGTGCCTAACAAGGTTAGGAGTCAAAGTCCCATTTTCAAAAGTGACTTTGGTATTCAGGATCATATTTTCAAAAGTATTTATGATTCTAAAGATGCAGATGTGCACTTAGTACAGTTTTTTTAAAGTGTCTAAGGCTTAGACTCTAAGCAATTTAGGTGTTGAAGTCTCATTAAAATGGAAATTAGGTACTTCATCTACTCAGGTGCTTAGAAAATTGCACAAGGTGTAGATTTACTCTTTAGGTTTTTAAGTACTTTTGAAAATGTGACTCTAACAGCTCAGTCACTTCTGAAAATGGCAACTGCTGTTTTAGGTGCCTAGTGACATATGGCTCTGTGTATCTGATGTATGCTGGTCTAAGTCCATTGACTTCAGTGTAACTGCTAATTGGTATACGCATAAGTGTAACCAGATCTCCTTGCTTTTTGACAGCTATCTTTTTCTTAACAGAGTTCTCTCATCTTTTGAAGCTTGTATAACCATCAGATCAACAATATCATGTCTTCAGATATTTTACTTCCCCTGTAAATGTCAAAGGTAAAGCTGGGAATTTTCTGACAAAATAAAACAACAGAAAACCAAAACCTGTCACAAGAACATTTCCATGTTGATAAACTTTTCAGAGGAAAGACTTCACAGGATTGAATTTTTGGTCAAATCCAGAGAGAGACTTATCCCAGAATAGTCATTAGCTTATGACATTAACTTGGGATGTAGGAGATTTAGGGACTTGAATCTTTCTGTCTTCCATATCCCAGATACCATCTAAGCAAAAGACAATTGGCTATTCTGAGATGGGTCTCTCTCTCCTTCTTCCAGAAAACGTTCACAAGGTCTCAGTTTCATCCAAATGCAGAGTGGGAAACTTCAGTGGGTCAGGAAAACTGCCTTGCTCTTAGAAGCTCCTAACCTGTTGCTACTTTGAATATTTCTTGTTCTAATATTAACTTTTATCCTCTAATACTCTGTTAATCTCTCAATGTCAGTCAAAACAGAGACGGAAAGGCACCATGTAGAATATCGGTGGTTTGGACAATTAATTTTTCAAATTAAGTCACATAAGGCTCATCCACATTTTTGAATGTCTGACATATGTAAACCTTGCCTTGTATATCCCTATGTCCTACACCTAGTTTTCATGTTGTCAATAGGAAAAAATAGGAATTTGTCTAAATAATGAATATGGAAAATACAATACAGTTCCAAATTAAAATACAATTCAGTTCAAGTTAAAAATCCCCATTTCACCATGAAATTCCCATTTCACCATGAAATTCCCATTTCACCATGAAATGTTTGCACTGTTTTCTTCTATTTGCATCGACGCAGAAGAGCTAGAACATGAAAAGGCTTCATTTTTGAGCTGGCAGACAAGGTTATTTGGTAAATCTGATATATTTTATTAGACCAACTCAAATAGATGGAAAAAATCTTCTTTGTAAGCTTTCAGGTATAAGTACCCTTCTTCAGGGTGAGGAAGCATCTGCAGTTGATCTGTGCTCTTCCTGGATGGAATGAATAGTAAAAAAGCCAGAGGCTGGTATGCACGCAAGAAAGCCAGTCCATGAAGATGTACATTGAGGAGTCAGCAGGTGAGAGACAGGTTGGGCAGGGGGAGAGGAATGAATGTAGCTGGTAAATAGTGGAGAGGTATCTGGGAAGCCAGATGCTAGGCAGGTTATGTGTCATAAATCCAATGTCTATATTTAGTCCATGATTTTTTGTATCCAGTAGGTTGACAAAGTGAAGTTCATAGGCTCATCTGTGAAAGGTGTTTTGTAAATTCCCTTTGAGGATTAGAATTGAGAGATTGGAGGGAGAGTGATTTTTTTTTTTTTGTGAGAAATGTGCCCTCACAGGTAATTGGGTATTCTTGTCTTTGATACATTTTCGGTGTGCGTTCATTCTGGTATGAGTTCTTTGGTCTCTCCTACGTATTTTCCATCAGGGTATTTGGTGCATTGGATGAAATATATAGGAGACCCTTGCCATTCACAGGGGATATGTTCTCGTATCCCCCACAAGTGGCGAAATTTGCAAATAAGTCACTGTATTCATGAACGCCATCTGCGTTCATGAACACAGTGCCCCTGGTGGCTGGGGGGGGGAGGGGGGGCACAGCTGTGCTGGCGATGGTGGGAGCCCAGTGCTGGTGGTGGGAGCACGGTGGTGGCAAGTGCAGACCTCCCGAGGAGGTATATTTAAGATGTGGGTTCGACATTCGCGAATATTTGAAACCGCGAATGCCAAACCTGTGAATAGCGAGGGTTTCCTGTATTACATTTCTGGAGGTGCATAACAGCCTCTGGCTTCTTTACTATTCATTCCATCCAGAAAGAGCACAGACCAACTGCAGATGCTTCCTCAACCTGACAATGGGTATTTATACCCAAAAGCTTGCAAATAAGAATTTTTCCAACTAGTTGAGTTGGTCTAATAAAATATATCAGATTTACCCAAAGAACCTTGTCTGCCTATGTCCTTAGACCAACACAGCTACAACCTATACCCCTGTAACATGTAAGATACTATTTTTTTAATTGAGCCTGTGCTGGCAGGCCTGCAGAGGCTCACCCGCCTTCATAGATTTTGGGTAATTTGGCATGTGTAAAATCTTGACGCCTACAGCACCTGGACTGACTCCTAGCTTTAAGATTAGGGAATTAACTCATGTGCTTTTTGCCATAATCTGTCAAAATTCACATGAATTTTGGGGTAGATATAATGCTTTAGGGTATCCCCCCAAAGGTCAGCGGGTGAAGAGTTTCAGATCCCAGGACACATTTGTCTTTATTAGCAATACCAGGGATTATTTTCAGACCATTTTATGAACTCTGAAATGTTTAAAATGCTCTAATGTGAATTTCTAATTGCACTCCATTGGCTACTTCATTTTTCTGTTATTCCAGTCTCATTCTCTTGATAGCAAAGAAGAAAGACCTAACTCATTAATGAAAATAATCCTTTCTACTGCTTTTTGTAGCTACTAAATCAAGATTTCTTGACCTTCTGGGTCATATATTAATTTTTGAAATCAGCATATTGTAGTATGATATTGACCTCCATAAAAATCCATGCTTGTTGCAGAAAATATAACTCAGAATGCTTTGGAACAAGCCAAAGATATTTCATTACTAGTTTTTTTCTCAAAGTATTCTCTTTTAATAATCACTTATACACATAGAAGGTTGCAAAGAAGGCTACTATGTGATTTTTTTAAATCTATATTTTCTCATAATCTTTAACAGTATTAGTCACACACCTTTATTCTACAGTGTCTTTCATATTTTTAAATATCAAAGTTAAAGTGTTATCAAAATTGATCATATAAATTCATTGCTATCTGTGATTACTTCCACGCAATAATAAATCTGCAGGTAGCAGAAACTAACATATAAGTTAATGCGGTTCTTCATTCATGCCATTTGTGTTCCTCTTTTAAATCTGTTTTCAGGGCTATTTCCTCATAGAAGCTTGAAAACAATTATTTTCCTCATCCAATTTTGTTCCTTCTTCCACCTGATAGAAATCAAATGTGAATGGAGGTGAAATTAACATGGCTCTTTTTGTTCAACAGCTTCATTTAACCACATCTCTGTCCGTGCACCAGAGGGATCAATGAGATCAACATGATTTTGGCAATCACGTTTCTGTTATTAGTTCCTTTGGAAGAATTTGGGGGGGGGGGGGGGAGAGGGACTAAAGATTTCTTTCTTTCTTGCGTTAAAATAATTAGTAGCTGTTTCCTTCCTCTTTTTCTCTTTTGTCTCTTGGCAATGGAATGGCAGGGAAAAACCAAGGAAAGGGCTTGTTACCATTCACAGCACTTTCACCTGCAGAGATTGACAGCTTCAATGTATGTACATTTTTGGGTTGGACCCCTGGAAAGCAACTGTCTGAAATTCATCTTAGCATTTAAACCTCCATCTTCACAATTTTTAATTTGGACATAAAAATGTGGCTTTATCTATGATTCAAAATTTGAGATAACAGCCCTGGGGTAAAAACTGTATAAGCACCTAAGTGGTTTTGAGAAGTGCTACTTCTTCTCAGATTTCCAAAGGTATTTAGATTTCTAAGCTGCAGGTAGGAGCAGGAGTTAGGTGCTTAACTGGCCTCTGTGTTTTTAAGAAGCTCACTGAGCACCTATTGGCCTCTTTAGACACCTGAATACTTGGAACTTAGAAGGTTAAGTCCTATTAACTTTGACTTTTAGAAAACAGGACTGAAGTTCCTGACATATTTGAACATTTCTGAAAATTTTATTCAGTTTAATTAGCAGCAACATTTTTCAACCATGGCTGGAATTTTCAAAGCAACCTTGGGAGCTTAGGTATCTAATTCCCATTGACTTTGGATGTGTATGTCTCTGTTTTGTTTGAAAAGTCCGGCCCTTAGCTATCAGTGTACATTTGACTATTTTGAAGATAAAAGCCTGAAAGAACAGCAGGATGGATGATTTCTAGCTTGCAATTTATTTATTTATTTTTGGTTACTGCCTATTAAGGCAATATTATAGCACTACCTATTATTTCATGGTATAGCATTTTTAAGTTCTCTTAACATTTTTATGGATACAAGCCTAAATGTAATTTTCCCTATGAATCTACATGGACAAGGGAGGGAGAATGGAAAGTTAAGGTAAACTAAAATGGAATTTCAAACTTGAATTTTTACTTTATAATACATATGGTCTCTACTGTGTCAAGACTGACCACCAAAGATCCTGGTTTTCTCTGTTTAAAAATAGCAAATTCTCTGATTTAAAAAACAATTGCAAATTCTCTGATTAAAAACCTCCAACTCTGTTTTTCTCCATGATTAAAATGAAACACCACTCTCTCTCTCTACATATATATATAGGTATATAGGTATATATGGGTATCATTTGAACATGTTTTATTGATATATTTACAATTTTAAAGCAATTTGGAAGCTTATCAATGCCTCAATCACTACAATAAAATACATTTTAAATACCTATACACTTTGGCATTTGATTTGGAGTTTTTTTTATTATGGAAAATCAAGCTCCTCCTGACCCATTTGCTCACCAGGGTGCAGGTTCAGCTGCAGCTGTCTCCCCACACTGCTTTGTGATGATGAGTAGCCCTGATATGCCAGTGCCCTACCCATGACATTGCTCTTCACCCTCAAGCCACAGCCCCCCCTGGCCCTGCAGGTGCCCCTCACTCCCCACCCATAGCTCCCTGCTGCACTTAGCCCTGCTGGAGGGGCCCTCCAGATGCTAGGGTTGATTGCAGCTTCTGCGACCAAAGCAGAGCACAGAGCCTGGAGCCCAGAGCCTGGCTCTGCTTCCCCTGTGGGTGGCATGCCTGGAGCACAGCTGGTGGTGTGGGGAGGGTGGATCTGGGCTGGTGGCTGCAGTCTGGTGGCTGTGGGCTCAGGGCTCCCTGCCTGGCTGCCGCTCCTCCCTCCACCAAGGGCTACCACAGCCCAGTGAGCAGGACCCGGTGCATCAGGGTAAAGCAGGATAGGGCTGCTCATGGCTGCTGCTGGGAGCCCTGCATCACCATAGTAAGGTGCCCCTTGCCCGCCCAGCAGTGGCGGGGGATGCAACTCTGCGCTACACTACCCCTGCTGCTAATGGCCAGGCAGAGGATGCCACGCAATGGCAGCAAAGGCATACCATCAGCAGCATTGACCTTTCCACTCCTCTCTGCTTTGCCATGCTGGGTCCTGCCCACTGGGCCACAGAGGGGAAGGGCAGCAGGGTGAGAAGCACCAAACCCACAGCCACCAGCCTACATCTGCCCCCACCCTGTGCAGAAATCTGGGGGCATGTGTCCCCATGCCCCCCCAAGAGTGCTCACAATGGTGGGGGACCCGTCTCCCACTGCCCCCTGGACAACCTGCCTGCAGTTCTGTCCCGCTCCCTGCCCGGGCTCTGCGGCTGCATGTTCCCACCCCAGACCCCAAGTCTCAGGCCCCACAGCACTGCCCACATCTGGGCAGCACCCCCAGCCCTGCCCAACTCTCTCCCTCCTTCACTATGGCTGACTCTCTTCCTCCCCACCCACTCCCTGAACCCAAGACTTACCTGTGGGGATCTGTGGGAGCTGCTCTCATGCTGCTTAGCTGCCATGTGTGCATTTGCACATGCACATGGTGCCCCCTTCCTGATCACCCTCCACCTGCTTCCCCCAACCCCTTGCAGGCTGGAGCTCTGCCAGCCTGCAAGGGGAAACCTGCTGTTTCCCACACTTTTTTCCTTTACAGGAGACAACCTGCATTTTTCTCCTGAAAAAAAGAAAATCATTTTTTTTCTCTTTAAATAATAATCTGTGTTTTTCCACATTTTTCTGTGGTGAATGGAAAACCCAGATCCCTGCTGATCACTGACTTCTACAATACTAAAGCAATACATGTCAGAAAAATTAAAGGCACAATACTTCTGAGGCAGGTAATAGTATTAATTTGGCTCTCTCAATTTGTCAACAACTAGAGAGTCTAAGCTGAATAGTGAATGGATAAATACTTATTTCAGTGTTTTTATTTTAAAGCCTAATTCTAAATGGAATCATAGAACTTCTACTGATACCAGTGGGAGTTTCAGTTAAACCTATGCTTTATCCTGAGATTAATCAACAAACAAGAACGTTGTACTTATGTTTAATAGGAGTAATATTGCTCAGTGGGTAAGACATGAGACTATAAGTCAGACTGCATAAGATCTTTTGTTAGTTCAATCACTATTTCTTTGTACAAATGTCGCTGAAATTCATTTCCTTGCCTATAATACAGGGATAATATATGTAGGCAGGCAGTCATCTACTGCCCTAGGTATTTTAAAATTTATGGATTAGAAGTCCTGTATTTATGTAAATTATCATTTTCAGAAGATAGCAGGAACAGGGTTACCAGGGAACAGGCTATTCCCATCTTGGTTGGCACAGCGAGGAAATAGCTAAACTTTTGATTTGTATGCCACTGTGACAAGATACAGGCTGCTCCTCTTAGCTGGAGCAAATGATGTTGACTGTAAAATATCCACTATCAGATGAGAGACCAGATATGCATCTTATGCCACTGACTGTATCCCTCCTGGGCATATTACACAGCTTGGTGCTTGACCAGTCCTGTCTTCTCTAGTACTCTCTCATCTTGTTTTTTTCCTCATGCACTATGGCAGCAAAGGATAGCTACTAGTCTTATTTTAGTCCAGTCATATATATAAAGCCCGTGCATTTTAGGAGAACTTTTTACGACTGGAAATCATTTTTTATTTGCTTAGGATAAAATTTAGCCTTGGGGTCACTTTTTTAATTTTGGCGTTTGGCCACCATCTTAAAAAATGGCGTTCCCGACTAATGAGATAAATAAATATTGGTATCTCAGTACCTATGAGGCTGATTTTGATTTTCTAAATGACTATAAATAGGTATTGTGATAACCTACAGACTTTTGTCTTTTGATGAGTATTTAATTGCTCATTGTTTGGCAGCTCTAAGCCTTTAAATGTAAACACCATCAGTATTTACCACTTTTTTGGTAACACAATAAGAGTACTCGTTTCAAATGGAAAGTTTTACAATGTATTTCTTCAAAGTCACGTGTAATATTATTAACAACAAAGGTACAAATGAGTATGGAACACATTTAAGTAAAAGAAAACGTTTCAACTCAAATTTGAAATTAAGTCTATGACATGGCATACACTGGATATTCTTAATCTAGGTATTCTTCTTCTTTATCACTATCTTCTTCAGATGACTCTAGAACAGTAGCTTTAATTGGCACATCTGACTGTCCATTTTCATTGTTTAGAAACAATTTCACTCCATCTGGCACTCCACTTTTAGTATGCATCTCAGTTTCCAACACATCCAGCACTGATGTCCACCCAAAATTTGTTGGATAAAGAGTCTGTACATGTTGTGAATTTCTCCATTCATAGACTTGGCAAGTGTGCTCTGAGGCAATGCTGTCTGAAGAAGTCATGGTCCAAAGGAAGTCTTGCAGAATCATAGTGTGCCATTTGCCGCCATTTACATGCATGACCAGTGGACAAACTATCGCTCACAGGATCATTGTAAAGTATTCTGACAGTGAATAAAGCTAGTTTATTGAACAGATCTTCAGTAAGCTCCTCATTTTTTTCAAGCTGTTGCACAGTTGCCATGCACAACAACTCTTCCAACTGTAAGATTTACTGCATTGATGTAATTTTACCACATCCAAAGAAACCTCCTGGTGTGTTTACTCCAGTGAATCCATAAATCCCAGGAGCAGCAGAAGCTACATTATGCTCTGGAAATAATGAACAGCAGTAGTAGTATGATGGTGCATCTCCTGGTTTCTTCTTGTATATATGTTGCTCAGTTATGTGACTGATGTAGGAAGTGACAACCCATACGTCAGTATCTTCAAAATAAAAAATGATGGTGCAGGAATTATCCATTTGAGCTGCATGGAAGAACACCCTTGTGTCAGCCTCACATGGAGATTTCAATACAAAGCATGCATCATGTTCTCTGGATGTTAAATCATAACAGACAAGATTCATTGTGAAGTATGTCAGCATGGTGGAAGTAAGTACTCCATTCATTCAAGAGGAAACATTGTAGTCTCATTTTGTTAGAATGCTTTGATAGAAATGAGCACCAGTATGCTCCAGTAGGCATTTACTGGTCAGAAACAGGGTAGATGTTAGGAACAAACCCGAATGACTTTGAGTAACACTGCTGCTCATGCTTGTTTTGTACTAATCTTCAACAGTTCTTCATCATAAACATATTTAATGAAGTGAAATGCCACTGCTTGTGGGTGTGGGCCAGTGACATACTTGAAGAAACTGAGGGCATATTCAGACCATGTCTTGCTTGGTGCGACTTTATTCCATATCATTCCAACATTTATTAATGCACAATAATGTGATGGTGGTGAGATTGACTGGAGGTTCATAAACTTTGATTTGACAGGTTTGTGGAATGTCCCATTTGCTTGGAAGAGCAAAAGACTCACAGAAGTAATTGTGTATTGCATAATTTCCTCTAAAGTCATAGTACCCTCTTTTCCACTGATTAAAATGTCAATGACTTATTTCACTGCAGTACTGTCAACCATTTTCCTACACTCTAGTTGCAGCTCTCTTTGTTGCAAAAGTCTCACTTTTTGTGTCATGTATTGACTGAGTTCTGGAAGAAAGTTTCTCCAGAATGTTTTCCACCCTCACATTACCCTCATCATGGGCTGTGTGGAGACTCTTCTTTACTTCTTCATTTACTTGCTCTCCAGAGCAAAGGGAGTGAAGAGTTGGTCAATTCAGATCCCATGGGTTTGCTCTCATTTTTCCAGAGCTGTCTTTACTGCATCAACAACCTTGCAGTCCATCTCCATTCTTAACGGACCCAGTTCTGGATGGCAATACAACGGTTGCTTGAAATGAGCCACCTGTTTTAGTTGTTCCTTAACTGCATAATAACTGGTTTACTGAGCATGATGATTGCAACCCTGGACAGATTCTTGGTAAATCTAATCCAGCCCCAACTTCTTCTGTTTTTGGATTCCTTGCTCAAGTCATTTCAATGACTTGGTCTGCAGGCAGTTTGCTGTAAGTGAAACATTGTAACCACGTATACCTTTTCATCTTCTCTCAGTGTTGTCATTCACTAGTAATACATTTATTTACCAGTAATACAGATATGTTAAATAGTTGACATTTTCATAAGCTGCTAATAGTGGAAGCATTGTACGGCAAGTTGATAAATAGTCTTTGAAATTAATTCAACTCCTCAGACAATGGTAATGCTGAAAGAGGATTTCAACATCAATAATATAAGATGGAAAATACGTGGCTATATCTGATTCACAACTGAGCACTTATTCAAACACTGAATGTACCAATTCATGAAAAGTAGTTGAACAGATGAATTCATCATGTCTATTTTTTGTAGTGATATCTACCAACTGTTTCAAGCTGTGAATTGCTTGAGTATTCCTATGGAGGTATCTATGGATTAACATATTCTGTAAACCTTCTGTTACTAGTTTGTGGAGGCACATTACTCAGTTGTAATGTTTACCTGAAAACGCTCTATGTGCACCACCTGCAACCACAACCCCTGCAGCAACAGCTGATTCTTTAAGACCACTATGGCTACATCCATACATGCAGGCACATGTGCTTGCAACAGCTCAAATACCAATGGCACAAATTTGTGCCAAAGATTTGTGCCTTAGCACACGTGCCTGAACATGCACTTTGGTGTGAGGCAAATTGTGCCAGTTGGGGCAAACTGACCCTGCTAGCTCCTCCCAGATCTTTTGCCAGGTGGAGCTAGAGGCTGTCCTGGCAAGCAGCTCAGTGTTCCTTGCCCTCAGGAGCTTCTGAGGCCCAGCCTGTTGGTATCTGGGGACACTAGTCCCTTGTTCCAGCTGGACTGCTGAAGGAGCCCTAAGCTAGAGTGGCCCCTGCACCCTCTACCCACTGCAGCAGTCTGGCAGTGGAGGCTGGTGCCTGGCTGTGATCTGCTGCCACCTGCACCAGCATCCGCCCCCTTGGACCTGCGGCCCCATGGCTGCATGCCTGTCAAACCCAGACAGAGACCGCACCCACACCTGGGCTATGATATGGGCACTGCAGCAGAGGTTCCTGCACTTCTGGGCCAGCTGCTAGTGGGCAGCATGCTGGAGTGGCAGGGGCACAAGGCAGGCATAAAGATGCTCTGGCTGGGTGCTACAGAGTCTCGTTGGAGGATCCAGCATCTGGTTCCTTCAGGGCATGCTCTGGGAGAGTGCCCTGTACCACTTTTTCTCAGCATGTTTTTTTTATAGCAATATTAGAGTCTTTTATATCAAAATTAGAGTCTGCGCTACAAATATGCAGTCTGGGAAATTTTTTTTCATTGCCAGAGTGCCTCTTGAGGTGTCTCAAACTGCTTTGAGATGCCACAACAGGCACATGTTCACTTGTCTGGATGCAGCCTACCTTCATATCTCTTTCCTACAGCATTGAGTTAAGACGTTTCTGTGCGAAAACTGCTAAGTATCCCTTTCACATGAGGCCACCTCTTCTCATATTCACAAAGGGCCTCTTCAATATATCTATACACTGCTTGATCTGCATCAACTGAATCACTGGCATCTTCTCCAGGTCAGAAACTTTTTGGCACCAATCCATCACATCTATAACAATTTTTTTGTTTGGACGCTGTGTATAACATTTAACTTTGCATATTTCACATTTCATGACATTGCTTTCAAGAGAGCAATGATATCTAGTTAATGTCTGGACCCTTCCATGTGGTTGAAACACTCGGAGAAGTGCATGGGCAGTCGACCAGTGCACCAGTATTCCCACAGAACTAACCTCCAATCTTCATGGTTGTGGCTGAGCATGTAATTTGCCACTCCCATAATTTTTGGAAATAACTGGGCAGACTAGACTTTTCTGAACTTCAGGTTTTGGTATAACCAAGGTTGTTGTATCTGAAATAGTTCATTCTTGGTGAAATGAAATTGGTTGCACCAAAATCAAAATTGACCTCAATTCATTCATCTCATTAGCCATGGCCACTATTTTTAAAGATGGCAACCAAAGCCATGATTAGAAAAGTGACCCCAAGCTAAATTTCTTCCTTCAAACCTCAGTTATGAATTACAAAAATAAAAAAGGTCACTCCCAAAAAACACACGGGCCTTATATAACTAGACTATTTATACACGTGGCCAGAAAATCTTACCAAATATTAAATTTAAATGGAAAACAGGAACAGGTTTTTTTTGTCATTTTTAGACAGTTCTACTTATTTATTTTTAAGGTTTTCTGAATCATCCAGAACAGTAGTATCTAAGCAGCAGCATAGACATAATGCAGCCATGACTCATTTGGCACATAGGGATATGCCATGCTCCTCATTTTGCAGTTAGAGCTAAGGTACAGTTACATTTAATAACTTGACTGAGGTAACAAAGGAAGTCTGCAGCAAAGCCAGGAATAAAAACCCATTCCCTGGGACCCAGTTCAGTCTCTCATGGCCTGTTCTGCTGCCTTAACTAGGAGGATGTGAACAAGTTTATTTTATTAATCAAGTTCTTAAAAAAATACATTGAAGGACTAAAATATAGACATATTTAAATAAAAAACTGTAAAAAGTAAAACAGGTTTTTTTCAGGACATTAAGGCATCACATATAAGTTAATGATGAATTGGGTTTTAGTTTATTTATAAATGTAGAATTAGCAACCAAATGCAGAGTAGGCCTGGAGCCTAAAAGATGAAAACTGATCTAGTATGGTAGCATTATAATGTGGAAGCAAAAAGTAAAACGATTTTGTATAATGAATAAATAATTCAGCAAAATAAAGATACCTAATTTCATTTATCCTTAAAACATTAAAGCTACTTCATTATACCAAAGCCATATTTCAATATTTGTCCTATCTATACTCTGCAAATTACAATTTTCTTATTAATTTAAAACTAGCATTTCTCCCCTTCGTAAACTGTAGTGTTCGCGTAAGTCTGGGCAAATGCTTCTCAGTGCAGGAAACCTAGTGCTAGGCTGTGGCATGATGGCAGAATGCAAAGTTAGTGTTATAAAATAAAGGCAATGGTAATAAATTGTGACAGAGTGCCCTCAATAGGATTGTTCCCTGAGACAAAAATGGATATAGCTCCTGAAAGCAGCATTTCACATTAAAACATGAATAAAACCCCTACGATGAATGTATCCAGGCAGTGCATCCAGGCCGATATAATGTAATATTTATAACTGCTACCTGCTGTTGAAGGGGTTTTCTCCTGGAATTATATGAGTACTCTCCTTCCCCACTAAGAGCTTGATTCGATCATAGAACGACTTCACGGTTGGTGAACCAGAGTAGCTCTGTTGTATGATGTCAAGAGGATCACGTGAGCCCCGGCACAGCAGGCTATTTTGACAGGTAGACTGGAGGCAGCAATCTGGGTCTAGGCAGTCCACAAGGCCATCTGAAAGGGGAAGAATCATCAAAGTTCAGCCATCTGTAGTGAGCTACTAAATACGCAGGATTAGGGTCTGAACAAAAGTACATTTTAGCCACTTCAAAAGGGGTGAGGGAGCTGCTACTTGGAAGAACATGCTGTAGCTGTTATGCTGTAAACACCACATTTGCATGACCCTGTGGCAATACAAGTTAGCTAAACTGCCGTAACATTGACCATGGATGAGGTATGGCTAAAGGTGGAGCAGTTTTGCTGCTCCACCTTTTGATAGAGATACAGTTGTGTCCATCTATGCCTTACAGGGACATATTCAAAATAGTGAACACAGTTTAATTGCTTAACCTTACAACATTCGGGAGAGTAAACATGCCAAATAAAGAGAGGAGGCCAAGAATGTTTTGTCATCGTTCTGCTTGAACTCCAATTATATTTTGATATGGTTAATTTCTGATTTACACCATTTGACAGGAAATTCAGGCCCAAAGAGGTCCAGTTTAAGGAGCTAGAGCTGGGACTAGTGTTAATAGGAGGAAGGA
This sequence comes from Alligator mississippiensis, assembly GCF_030867095.1. Lineage (NCBI taxonomy): Eukaryota > Metazoa > Chordata > Crocodylia > Alligatoridae > Alligator > Alligator mississippiensis. The sequence continues at coordinate 52,362,143 of NC_081832.1, forward strand.
GGAATCAGGAAGATAGGTTTTCAATTCTACTGGTCAGGATTTAATGATCAAAGAATTCCTGTGGAGATGCTCTGGAGTATTTTTGGATAGGGAGGAAAAGGAAGGGATTTTTCTTGATTTAGTTAAAAGAAAATGGAAAAGCAGTGATGGAAATGCAATTGGGATGCTTCCCTTCAAAATCTGAATTATTAGACTATCATGTGCTTGGATAAGAAGGAATCAATCATGCTTCTTTTGAGTTCAGTCAACAAACTATGTGTTATATCATCCATCAAACCTGCTTTTAAGAACATTTTAATCTATTTAGAAAGAAAAAATAGAATCTGCAACTAGGAGACAGATATTAACCATGTCCACTAGCCTGGTGAGCAAAGTTGGTCCTACAATTAAATGTAATATAAATGTTATACACTACCATTTTCATTTGTCCTCACTAATCTGAAACATGACATTTAACTGAAGTTCTAGTTTGTGATAATTAATTTGAAGCACTACTTTCCTTTTAGCAAATAAATGATAACGTTGCAGTTATTTACTGATGTTCAGAATTATGAGAATTGATCATTCAATTTTACAATATGTTTGAAATACCAGATAGACAAGTTCAAGTTCAGAGATTCTTCCTCTAATGATGGAACTGAACACCTGAAGGCTTGAGCAACCTGGACATGTACAGAACACTGTAATCCATAATCATTCAATTGGGTTACTTAAAACCATGTAATTTTTTCCTGAAGAAAGACAAAATGACTATCTTTAGTGTTTTTTTTCTTTTCTTTTTTACAATTTTTTTCATATACAAAAAGACTAACTGTACCTTAGAGAAAGAGTGTAAGGAACAGAGCTCTCTGCTTTTTGCAGTTAGCCACATATCTCCTATGGCTTGCACTTGAAGTAAGTGAAAACTCCTATGATCGAAATAACTGTGTCTGACTTTAAAAGAAAACTGCTAAGATATGTTGGCAAGTCTTCATTCAGCACCCATGGAAACATCTTAAGTTAGATGAACTCCCTGTTTGTTAGAACTATAGATTTCTTTAAGGTCAGTGGCCTATTCACATTAGGAACTCCATTCATCTTGAAGCCCCTTCCATCCTAGAGGTGGGATTGTTTTTTTCAGCAGTCTATTTTCCACAAACTTTATATAATCAATGTGAGGACATCATTGGGTTCAGATTATAACTCCAGACAGTTTTCCTATTAAGCACTGAGCACTTTTTCCTCAGCATCCTGCTCTTTCTGGGTTTGTGACACCTTCACAACCATGAACTTAAAATTGTCCGCTCTTTAGTCTCGTCAGTTCTTTTATTCAACTGGCTGTCAATCAAGAGAATCCTATCAACACATTAGAAATAGCAGAAGCAAAACATAGGATAGAAATTACTCCCTTTGATAAACTTATGTTTGTCTTCTCAAGCTACTGCACATTTTTGCAATGCCTGTTACTGTATGTGAGCATACGTTATATCTATAATGACCTCATCATGCAGTACGATTATGGGCTCCTGCAGCCGAAGACCATGAACTTTAAATTGGCACACCAATCTCCCAGTGGCCTGTCAGTCATGAGAATCACATCTTTATGCCAGCAAGCCCCCTTGGATATAGTCTGACATTGCAATCTTCAGTAAATTACCCTGTCACTGCCAATCTTACAGTTATCTCGCAAACAATCAAGCAGGCAATCAAACTGTTCTGAATTGCCAGTTCAGGACCTGGGAGGCTAAAAACATCTCCATTCAATACCAGCAAGAAACCAGCATATGCTTCCTTTGATAATGGATGAATTTCACAAATGTGTGTGTGTTGTGTGTGAATATACAAATTTCACACCAGAGTTCTGAAAATATGTTAAAAGTGTCCAGTAACCTAATGTAAAATATACACATAATCTGCTTGTCTGCACATCTGCTTTTTAATATATTCTAATTTATACTGTCCCACAGTAACTTTGAAAAAAATAAAAAGCAGTTGGAAACAAACTCCAGCTATGACTCCATTAAATGAGTATATCTTTCATGGTAATTTAAAGGGAATTAAATAATGCTATACATCATAGAAGATAACTGCAACCCATTATTCTTATCATGTTAAATTCATTATCCTCATCAGGTCAATTCAGATATGTTAGTACTCCTCATATGAAAGCAAGGACATTTTTTTAAATGAGTATTTTAGGCCAGTGTGAAGCTTTATTACTATGAGAAGTCAAGGGCAGCATTACTAAAAGACAATGATCAAGGTGATTTTCAACGCCCCAAATGTTCTGTTTTGGAAGAAAAAAATAGTAAGGAGTGAATGACAGAGCTTTCTACAGCATGCATGTAGAAGTTATTTCCATTTTCCACTGACTTTAATGGGGGATGACTTAAGTCCAGGCTACAGCCTTCCACACAAACCAAAAGCAAAAGTATAAACAATGGAATTTCTCCAAGATCAGAGTGGCTGTATCTAGTATATATAAAGTTGTTATGCATATAAAAATATGGTTAGACACATTGAGTAATTTACAGAAAATCCATCAAAATATGAGGGAAAAAACCCCCAAAGGAAAATGAAAACAATATGTTGGCCTCAACGGGCTACCTAGGGAGGTGGTGGAATCTCCATCCTTGGATGTTTTTAGGGTCCGGCTCCGCAAAGCCCTGGCTGGAATGAACGAGTTGGGGTTGGTTCTGTTTTGAAAGGGGGTTGGACTAAATGATTTCCTGAGGTCCCTTCCAATCCTAATTTACTATGATTTTATGCTGGACTGATGTAACTGGCTGAACTTCACTGTCATTTACATTTGCACAACGCCAATGGAAATAGCATGGCCCTGGATGATGGCTAGAAAACTACATTTCGAGGTTTGTTTTTAGGAGTTGGCTTGTAGGTAGAGTAGATATGCATTAGAAATAGGTCCAAGGGGTGTCCAGGGTTAACTGATTTCTAAAAGCCTGTTTGTGACAAAGGTTCACAGCCTTCAAGGCAGACACTGTGCCTGAGGCCAATGGACAAGCAGGTATACTCATCCTGGGAAATTAAAAACATGAACAGTGTACCCATAACAGAGATAAAGGACTCTGCAGCATTGGCTAGGCTACAGTGATGAACTGCAGGGCCTGTGGGATTTCTGGTTTTGGTGGATGGACCAAATTAGGAGCCCAGGACATGGCCAAATGAAGACACCGGTAAATGACCAAATTAAGATTTGTGCATGTGATGGGTTTGGGAAAACTAGGAATAAGCTGACAGGACAGAACGTGGACAGTATGATGGTCACAGGAAGACCAATCAATGATTTAATAGATTTCATAGACATTAGAGCTGGAAGGGACCTCGTAAGACCATTGGGTCAAGCCCCCTGCCTAAGGGGCAGGAAGTCAGCTAGGGTCAAAGGACCCCAGCACAATAAACGTTCAAATGTTTCTTGAAAGTGTCCAGAGTAGGTGCTTGCACCACTTCTGGGGGGAGTCTGTTCCAGGCCTTGGGGGCTCGGACAGTAAAGAAGTTTTTCCTTATGTCCAGCCTAAAACAGTCTTGCAGGAGTTTGTGACCATTGGACCTTGTGCTCTGGTGGACAGGTGTTTCCCCAGATCCTGATGCACACCCCTTACATACTTATAGGCTGCCACCAAGTCACCCCTGAGTCTGCGCTTCTCCAGGCTGAAGAGTCCTATAGCTTGCAGCCTCTTTTCATAAGGCCTGTTCTCTTGCCCTCTGATCATGTGCATGGCTCTCCTCTGGACTCTTTCAAGCTTTTCCACATCCTTCCTAAATTGCGGAGCCCAGTGGATGCAGTACTCCAGCTGCTGCTCACCAAGGTCAAGTACAGTGGAAGGATGACATCTTGGGTCTTGCTTGAGAAGCATCGGTAGATACAAGCCACAGTTTTGTTCACTTTGCCAGCTGTGGTATTGTATTGGTGGCTCATATCCATCTTGTGGTCAATCATGACCCCTGAGTCTCTTTCGGTCATGGTGAGTATAGCATTGCCAAGACTATAACTGTGACGCGGGTTTTTATTCCTGAGGTGGAGAAACTTGCATTTCTCTGTGTTGAATGCCATCAGGTTTTTATCTGCCCACCTTGCAAGCCTATCAAGGTTGGCCTGGATCAACAGCCTATCCTCAAGGGTGGACACTCTTTCCCAAAATTTGGTGTCATCAGCGAACATGGCCAGTTAGCTTTTGAAACTAGTGTCCAGATCATTTATGAAGACATTAAAGAGTACAGGTCCGAGAACAGAGCCTTGGGGGATGCCACTAGTCACTGAGTGCCTACCACTGTCTGGGTCTGACCTCAGTGCCTGTTCCCCAGCCATCAGTCTGTGAAGTAGTTGAGGCCACATTTGCCCAAATTTTCCATGAGGTCAAAGGCTTTTTTAAAGTCCAAATATATGACATCAACTACTTCCCTTTTGTCCAGGTGATACATCACCTGGTCATAGAAGGAAATGAGATTGGTCAAGCAAGACCTACCCGCAACAAATCCATGCCAGCTATTCTTCAGAATGTTGCTTTCTGTTAGCCTGTCAAGAATGGTTTCTTTGATAATTTTTGCCAAAAATTAAGGAAGCAATCCTAGAAATGACCCCCCGAGGGGGGAACCCAAGGCCACTATGGACAGAGGGCATACCACCAGCCCATCTCATCCACCCCACTGGGGGGCGGTGGGCCCTTGCTCTCGATCTTCAGGCTGCTGACATCTGACATTCAAGAAAGAACCACAGGGTAAAGCTCGCATACTGGCCAGGTGTACCTTCCCTCTGTGACACCCCTAGGACTAGTAGATATAGAATTGGGTGGGTGGGGGGATTATTTTGTTTTCTGTGTCTGCATTATTCTTATTTGCCATCTTTGCATATCAATACAATTTGCCTATTATCGAATGAAAGAAGTCATGGTCAGTTTGAGGGTTTGGGTCCACCCGGCACAAGGTATCTGGGTCACAAATCCAGTGCCAACAACTGGATACATGTGAAGATTTCAAAGTTGAAGGCTGTGGGACAGTGGTGATCCTATGTGTTCCCAGACTATCAAGATGGTCCCTTTGGGCATGAGCCCATGAGCGGAAAGGTGCATTCCCTGGGGACAACTAGCAGCAGCACATATTTGTGCCACTGCTAGTCATCCCCATGCATGCACACTCTGGCATGCAGCACGTTGCTGCAGGTTGGGTAAGGGAGGCTGGGACCAGCACCTGGGCTGGCCCCAGCAGCCCTACCTGGGGTCCTGGGGACCTCCCGGGGCTCCAGCAGCAGTGATCCAGCTTTGGGAGCATGGGGCTAGCCCCTAGGCCCTAATTTTTCACATGTGAGTCTCATTGATGACTATTTTTGAATGCATAACAGGCATTCTGCTTGCCTATGTAGGCAGTGCACTATCTGCATTTAACTCATCTCTTTGAAATGTCTCAAGAATGAAGATGCTTAGGAATTTATATTCCATTTATGCCAAAATTTGCCAGCCAGTAACCTCATTTCCTGACCATCTGCATTCACAGGGATAAAAGTGTACATAATTCCATTGGTGTTTATCTATTTTTAAATGTCATTTAAAGGAAAATGGGAAGATTTGTCAGCTTCTGCCAATAAACACTTTTATTACCAAATCAACCCTATTAGAGTTAGTTGCCTAACATAACAGCTGTCATAATGATTTAACTTTGCAACAGAGAACTTTGCAATGAACTTCATCTGTTTCTACTATATAGTAGCTTTGTTTTGTTTTAACTTTGTATTCCAGGCTTTTGTCAGGTTCTGGGCCTTCAAGACAGCACTCAGAACTTCTTTATTCGTAATACAGTGAAAGAAACTTTAATTGGTTTCCTTAAAGTACCACTGATCTTTACAGTGGACATGTCAGAGTTAAAAGATGCAATGCCTAGTTACTGGAGTTCTGAAACCCTCTTGCCTGCACACCAGGGTAAACTACTGTATATGGGTGTCAACATGATGTTGAATCCGTTCCAACAATTTAAAAGTAAGACTGAAATAATTGAAAGTACTCTTGACTTGGCTTTAGCCCAGCAGAGAAGGAAATAGGAGGCTCTGATTTGATTTAAACTGGCAGCACAAAATTAGCTCTTCATTGCTACTCTTGGTTTTTCCAAATTACCAAGCCTTTTCAGCAACAGATTAAGTGACAATTGTGTTCATTTTTAAGGCTTCACTTTTTGTTAACAAATATATCCATTTCCTTTGCCTATCGCTAATCAATACATATGCATTTTTGCAGCTCTAACTTTGCTCCATGAAACTAGACTTTTAACATATTAAATGTAAACAAAATAATCACTTGTGCACTTGTGTATTTTGTGTTTCTGGAGTGATTTGGTGTTATTTTCCCCTTCTTGATCAATTTCTTCATTGCAAGGCCTAACAAGCTCCCAGCAGAGATAGTGATATCTGCGCTGCTGACCACACAGGACCCTTCACTGTTGACTTCCTTTCTCTACTGAGTGATACAGTTAGAAAGAAAAAAAACATGACTTTCCAAGAGCTGTTTTTTCATATCAAGTCTCTGTCCTTGAACACAGCGAGATGCAGTAAGGTTTTTCACCAATATTATCTAAAGGAGCTCTGCTCCCCTTACTCTATGAGGAACTCCCTTTATTATTTGATGTATGGCCATATTCACCACTTGAGGCTAAGCTGAGTAGAGTTGCATGCAGGACTTTACAGGTCTGTTATGGAAGATTCTCTGCCACAGAACATAAAAAGAACTAATTTTATACTAGCAAATAGAAGAAACCAAGATTTTCCCTTTACTTATGTATTTATAGCATGTCCTAAAGACAAAAGCCAAAATATAAACTCATAGTGACACAGTCCCTACTGATTCTACTGCACTGGAACTTGGGGCTGGTTTGTACAGACATTTCAACGTCCTTGCAAAAATGTGTTAGTGATGGTGACAGCACAAACTGCCAAGAACTGATGTACAATTTATAATGTTCACTACTTGAAAGAGAGAGCATAGGTCACTAATGACTCTGACTCAACCAATGTTCCTTTCTTAAATTCAGAACAATATATTCAGTTGTATTTGTGTTTGAGGGTATGTACACACACACACACACACACACACACACACACACACACACACCCATATTCTCTCTTGCTTGCTTTCTCTCTTTGTGTATGTATACGGATACTTTAAATATTAGTCAGGTAGTATAAGGTTTAGGGCCAAAATCTCTGCTGCTATAAAAGGACAGAAGTACCTGGGTTATCTCTCCACTGTGCTGTACTGTGCCATGTCGACATACGCTGTAAGCCTCTTTTCTCACTATATGGACAAATTACCTGGTTTGCAGAGAATGAGCCTGGTTCATCAGATTACTTTTTTTCTCCTACCAGTGGAGGATTATTTCTCATAGGGTGTCTATACATGTATATTTTAGTTTAGTCCTGTTCAGGAGCATATCACTCTCCCCATGTAAAGTATTCCACAACCTAATGAAAATCAGGGATCTTTTTCTTCAAATCCAGCCTAACTTTTCACTTTCATAGCTTGATCTTATTACTACTGGTTAGACCTCCAGGTACCACATTAAATAATTCCTCACCATTCTTGTTGTTAACAGACATCAGGTATTTGTAGATTCATTTCCCCCCTGTTGCCTGGTGCTTAGCCAAGCTGAAAAGACTCTGTATAAATTATAAGAATTTATATAAATATATTTCCATTTTAAGGTGTGACAGAAACTTGCTGGGGGCCAAGCTGACTGCTCCAACACCTTCAGACCTCCACCAGAGGCCAGACTGTGTTTCAGGAGAAGCCGGAGTGCAAATCATAACCCCAGAGAGAAGCAGAGTGGCCTCAATGACAAAATGTGTAGGTAAAATTGTTCTTGCAGTGCTGAAAAGTTCCTTTAGCAAGGGTTAGCTTTACCAGCCAGTGTGAAGCAGCATAGGCCAATGAGCTATAGTTTCTGTGCCTACTTTGAGGGCCCCTGTGCAACCCAGAATTCAAGCAGTTAAAGGAAAGCAACATATAATACGAGCATCAGGGTGAAAGAAGAACAGAAGGCTGTAGAGCTATCCTAGCTGTGGCTGCCAACATAGCCATGCCTCTAATCCAGCTTTTCCACAGGCTCCTGAAGACTTTTTCATGCTCTTCCTTAAATTCACACTCCATATCCATGCTCTGCCTTGGAACATGGGAATTCAGTGCCCAAATATTGTCCATGAACAGATCTGTAAGAGCATGCATACCTGACTCCAACCTATACCAGATAGCTACTGATACCTGTAGATATATTGAAATACAAAGTCATTAAGCCTCAAATCCTATTTCACCTTTATGTTCCTAAGCCCTATTTACATGCCCAAAGATAGCTATGTAAGTGCCATTTTGGTGCAATGAAGTAGCACTTGGGTGCATACAAATGAAATGGGACTTGCCTAATGTCTCTGCCTTGGTTTCCCTACGAGCTGTATAATCACATAGTCATTTACCCCACAGGAAGATTTTATATATAAAGCATTTAGTTATTATTTATGTAGATGCTCTGGCCACATCTACACAAGATGGTGACTGTCCAGTTGTTAATGTACAGTCATTTAGTATTTGCATACCCAAGTATTACTGCACAGTAGCATCCCCACATGGCTTCCTGGTGATGCTGACTGTGCAGTAGCTTGTTACTACTGCGCAGTCACATTGCATTACAGTTCATGTCATGCAATGTTACGGTGCAGTAGTAACAAACTACTGCGCAGTAAGTGTCTCGTGTAGCTGTGGCCTTTGAGAATGGAAAGGGCCTGAAAAAAAATCATGCATGCAGATTTATTAACACTTCCTAAATGTTTAAAATTCAGCCTAGATACACAAAGCGCCTTTGAGTTTATTAAAAGTTTGAACAACATCCTCCGCCCCACCCCCCAAAAAAATTATCAATGGATTTCAAGTATTCATTGCATCAGATATTCTAAAAATGACTGCATACACTGCCCATTGTATTGGCGCTGGAGAGGCTTTCTGCTCACATGGTATTGTGGGTTTTTATATTGAGAACCTCATAAAATCTTTTGTCTGTGATGAATTAGGGACCCCTGCTGAGGCAGTGCTTGTTGAGGCAAGCTAAATTACATGATTTGCTTTTGTGCTGTGAAATACTTGTATTATCTTAAATGTCATGAGCCTGATGCAGTATCAAATCACAGGATTTGTAATTCTCTAAAAGCAAAGCTTGTCCAAAAGCTTACTGAAAGAGGGCAAGATCCTTTCTATTTTTCTATTGTCTTTTTTCTTTAATTTCAGAGATGATTTTTTCTAAGAAAAACCAAACATGTAACCTTTCAATGGTCAAGTGCACCACACAGAACAGCAAATTGCTCTAGAAACGCATTTTATCTTTAAATTGGAGACAACTCAAACCTGAGCATATAGGTGACCTTGACTATCTTAAGTCTATTGTGCCAAGCAGAATTATCACTGACTACATTTTGTAGTTACGCTACAGCTATACAATAACAGACTGAGGGGGTACATCTGCCCTCTGAAATGTGTACACCTTTCTCAAATGGCATAGCATATTCACATACAGAGGGTTGACAGATGGCCCTGTGTCACTAAATTAGAACTAACCTGGGTAGGAATTTGAAAAACAAAACAAGAAAAACTTCCAGGTTTGCCTAAAAAAACCTCATTTGATTCAATTCAGCTTACTGCTTTATGCTGCACCTGTCATTATGAGCTTTTTTTTGGATCGACTAGAAGAATACAAAGAATGAAGCGTCTCAGTGAAGCTATGCCCTGAGTCATGGTAGTTTAGCATGGTCCAGTTAGATGTTTAGTTATCTACTCCGTTTTTCCCTACTCCTGCTTCAATACAAAAAATATTGATTTGGGTGTAAAGCAAGCAGCAGAAGTCAGACCTCACTAGTTTGAATGACCTTGCCAGTACAACTTTAGTCATCCTTAAGGCTCCACATAAGTCCCTCTCCTCAACTCTTTCAATATTTTCTTTTGCATGGGGTTGATTGATACATCTCTTCTGCTTTTCCTTCCTACCAAAAGAATAAGTACTATAAAATAAGTAAATTATTATAAAATGAGAAAGGAAATTAAGGGTTAAGTTAAGGATTGAAGAGCTAATCAATTATTTGAGGATGTAATTTAGACTCTCAACTTTAAATTGTGAAGGAGGGGATTATTACACTGTGTAAAGCATAATGCCTCCAGAGTAGGCGTGGGGAAGGGAGCACAGCTAATAGAAGAGGTATATAATATTTTCCCTATCACAATTATTCAGGAAATGGCTGATTTTCACCCATCCCCTAGAAGAACAGTTTAGCCACCAACATTAGATGACTTTCCAACCTGTGGAATTTGGGGTGCACAAATATTATTGCCACCTTTTGCATTGGTTCAGAGGAAGAAAGAAACTAGTTGTACCTTCTTCCTCATCTTAGTTAGGCACACAGGATAGCTGCAATTTAGCCTTAGGGGAAGGAAACTTCTGGAGGGTTCACTCATAAGAGATGGTATTAGAGATCTTCAGGCAGTATGACAGAAAGGAAGAGGAAAGAACGCAGAGGAAAGAATGCAGTTTGAAGTACAGAAGTCAGAGAGGGGAAGGAAGAGAAGAGACCAGGAGAGGAGACCTGGGAAGAAAGAACTAGTGCTGCATGAAGTTAGGATTTCTGGCTCAGATAAGGATGGAGGTCTTTCTTAAGGCCCCTGAAATATCAGAGAATTCAGATTTAGTAGAAAATTCGCAAGAATGATGGGACTCAAAGTGAAATTGATCCTCATCTCTCCACTGATCAATGTCAGCTGCAGTAGGAAATCTCCAGAGAATAGAGAACTGAACCCAATGGAAATATTTCCTTTCTATACCAGGCTTTGGTAGGCATTTTAGTACTTAAGAAGACTTTTCATACTTTGCAATGTTTTCAGCATTTTATAAGTTCCAAATTAAAAAGGAAAAACAAAGATACAAATAAAAAATCAATCAGTAAGACAGCACGCACTGACTAAAATAACATGGGGCATCTATACATGTGCCCGATGCCTGCTCTGATGCATTCTAATTACAATGCGTTGGAGCAGACTTGATTAACTGAGTTGACTATTTAAGTCAGCTGGAGGATTCTAACTAGAATGCTCCAGCAGCCTCGGTGTCACGTGTGTTCAGCATCCCTTCATTTCAAAACATTGGCTGGGGTGCTTTAAATAAAGCTCGTCGAATGAGCTTTAGTTAAAGCACCCCTGCTGCGATCTTGAAGAGCAGGATGCTGAATACATGAGATGCTGCAAGCATTTTAATTACAGAGGTTCTTAAGAGCTGCTCTAATTAAAATGCCTCCCCCTTCACCCCAGAGCATGTGTAAAGATACCCATGAGACTAAAGAGCTCCTAATAGATATACATTTTTGCCTAAAGCTTTACTCTTCTAACCATTTAGCTACATAATCCTTGCTGTCTCTCTGTGGGGAGCATACAAATTCCTGTCCACATTTTACAGCTTGGGAAACTAAACTAAGACCAGCATTTTCAGACTTGGGTGCCTCAATGCTAATCCTTAGAATGATATGCATATGATATATATAATCCCGTTTATAAAATCTCTAGTGTTTACAAGAAGCACAAATCCCAAACTCTCTGGAGACTATTACAGTTCTTGATTGGCTGCAAGGCAATGAATGACAGCCAGGAAGTACAAGATGCTGCAGCAGTTAAAATACAGGACAACTACTGTAGATTTCTAAGCAATGGGTAACAATAGGGAAACCAAACATTGTATACACAAGAGCACTGAGGCACAGAGATATGGGCTTTGAAACGGGTGTTAAAATGAAGTAGCAGGAAAATCAGAAACAGATCCCAGAGTTTGTGACACCCAGTCACTTCTAGAGCAGTGTTTCTCAAACTGGAGCTATGGGGTGAAGTAGAGGGCCTGTGAAAGGAAAGGGAATGGGAAAGCAGGAGGGAGAGGGGAAATATAAATTGAGGCAAGGGAAGAAAAACAAAAAATGCAGAATAACTTCGTATGTATTAGGGTGTTGGAGAGGTTACAATGTAGCTGTAGTGATATAAGGCATTGCTTTATCTATTATCCATAACACAGACTCAAGGGGTGTGCAGCAGTAAAACAAGTTCTTAAATGGTTATGCAACCCAAAAAAGTTTGAGAACCACTACTCTAAAAATGCTTACTGCCACTTTTTTACGTATCCCCAGTACATGTGAAAGCACTCAGAGTTGCTACGTGGCTTTGGAATAGTTACTGGAGGAAACTGGTATTGAAGACCAAAAATTGATTTTGGCAGCATGGTGGATAAATTAACTTCTAGAATTTTTATGCCATCAGGCTAGAGATGAGGACCCCTCTGAGGGGGTGAATTTTACCCTGAGTGCAGTGGTTTACCGAAGGCCTAAGTAGACTAGCTGCCTTGGAAAGAGATGAGGGTTTTGCTTTGCATTACAGTGACAGGTTTGCCTCTAGGTGCTATGAGGCCTACAGTAAAATCTGACTAGACATTTCAGAATTTAGAAGGAGCCCAATTATTAGAGGTCAAAAAAATTGAAGAGGAATGATAGTGCTGAATAGGCTTGTACACAATCCAACTGCTCATTTAACACAGGAAGTCAAAAGAAATATGAACTTAAAGTAAAAGTACCCTTTCTCACCATCCCTTTAAATCTTGTCTCTAATCCCTTAACTCCCCAAATTAAATCCATGGTGATTTAAATAGTTATGCAAGTTGTTTTAGGGGGATTATATATTTAATCACAATTATATGACTCTTTGGTTCAACATAAAATCTCAAAGAACTATTTATAATCTGCCCAGAAATGCTTAATAACTATTAAACTACCAAGGCCTTGATTAGGAAGAGGATTAGATTTAAAAGTGGCCACAATTAATACCTTAATATACTTCAAATGATTTTAGAAGAGAGAGAGAGAGAGAGAACAAAAATCACTGTCATGTAAAAAGATTTTAAAGGGGAAGGTTTTAAAAGGGAGTTACACCCCCCCTCCCCCTCCAAAAGCATATCTTTAATCAGACTTCTTTCTAAACACATTTAAAAATAGCCCTCCCTTTGAAACTTTCTGAGCAAAATGTCTCAGCACCACTGAAGATCTTAACAGGTTTAGAAAAAAGGACTAGTTAAGCAAATCTGGGTGTGATCTGACTAGTGCATTTTTCAGGGCCACACTTGGATTCTGTCAAAAAGTGTTCAAACCTGTGAGACATCCTCTGATATCCTAGAAGCTCACTTCACTTTTGCAGTTATGGCCACAGAGTTCCCATGAGTGCAAGACATAATAATAGAGGCAAAACAGAATAATCATGCAAAACTCCTAACAAGACAAGGACAAATGTACCACTTCTAGGAATAATTCATCTGAGAGACCATTAAATTTAATCTTTTAAAAAGTGAAATATTCACTATAATCTTCCACACTTTGATTTGATTTAGAAATCATGTTATAATTTAAAATAGATTATAAGACAAATGGATAAATTCTAGTCCCATTAGAATCATCATTAAAAACAACCACTGGCACCCACAGAGTGAAGATATGGCCAAATTTGAGAACTTACAGGAAAATCCAACTTAGTTAATGCTCTGGGTCACATCATGTGGGCTGCAACCGATTGTCTCTCTGTAGCACTGGTTCTCAACAAGGGTGTTGCAAGATGCTTTTAAGGGTGATGCAGGGTGTGGGGCAACATTAGAGCTGTTAGATTTGCAAACACTTGCACATGATTCACAAGATAAACCCAGAGATTTCAAATAGAAATCCACGGGCACATCCAAATGAGCATGTATGTGCGGTGTGTGTCGCTGCAGACCCATCTGAGGTGCCACACACTGCACATGCTTCACATGCAGGCATTCCCCATGCTGCAAATTAGCAGCACGGGGGAGGAGGGGTGGTTATGACACTGTGAGATCTTGGTGTCTAAAAAACCTCCGCTAGAAAAAAGTGGGGCAGCGCATGTAGTGGCACTGTGCACTTCCCAAAACAGGTGCCTGGCTGACTGGAGCCATGCTCCAGCTGCTGGCCAGGCTCCCTGCTGCTGGATCATCACTGCTGGAGCCCTAGGAAGTCCCCAAGACCCCAGGTAAGGCTGCTGGGGCCATCCCAGGTGTTGATCCCAGCCTCCCCTGCTGCACCTGGGACAACTTGCTGCACCCCAGAGTGTGTGTGCAGAGGCATTATCCAGGAACAAAGCAGCAGCAGTGGTACAACTATGTGCCACTGCTATTTTTCCAGAGGGAAATGCACATGGGTGCTCATCTGGATGCATCCCACAGTGTCAAAAACATCTTGACCTGTTGTTGTCTTTTTGAGTTCTTTGCAACAGCATAATTGCTCTATTATTTTTTGCTCTGTTGCACAAAAAACATGTGAAAGCTAAGAGCTGGCATTTTCTGAGAGTTGTCTTGAGTCTACTAATGGGTGCCTTGAGTCTAGCCCTTGCAGTTTATAGCAAACCAGTTGCATCATATACTCCGATATCTTCCTCATAAGTGTCAGGGAATCCTTAATCCTCTAGCTGTTAGAGATGAAAGAAAGGAAAAGGAACACAGTGCTCTGAGAGAAATAATTACGTGCACGAGGGAAAAAACATCTCCACAAAAAATAGACTAAACTTCCTTATAGATTATACCAAATGTAGTAAATTAAAAGCACTATACTTGCATGAGAAGTATGAGAAATTTCCATCACAGATTAACTAGAATTCAAACACAGAATTACAAGAAACAGTGGGTGCATGTACATGTGCAAATGCTGCTGGATGGGTTTACTTCCAAGTAATTTACTTTGGAGTAAACCCACCCTGGGCAGGCATCTAACAAGTGTGCCCATTTGGAAGCAGATTTGCTACTCCTGACAGCACCTTGCTCCCACCCGCTCTGGTCCAGCTCGGCAGCAGCCAGGGGGAACTCTAGGTTCCCCCTGAGTGCTAGTGCAGGGGCTGGCAAGGAGCATGGGGCCAGGAGACTTCTGGCAGGGTCTAGGAGATTACTCTCTACCCCTGGGAGCTGCCTACCAGCCTGCTACCAGGGCAGGGCTCTCTGGTGGCAGAGCTTGGGCAGGGACAATATTCCCCTGCCCCAGATGCAGGGACCTTCTGACCCCGGCTCCCCAATCAGGGGCAGGGGGATTGGAAAGAGCTGCTGGGGAGGGGCAGGTTCCAGCCCCCCGCCCCGATCCTTCCATGGGGCAACTAGTAGTGAGCCTCTGGCTCATAGCTAACTCACTGCTAGCTGCCCCACTGAGAGATAGGGGTAGAGGGTTGGGACCTGCTCCTCCCCCACAGCTTCTTCCAAGCTCCATGCCTTGATTGCCCAATCGGAGCATGGGGCTGGGAAAAAGCTGCAGGGCTAGGACCTGCCCCAGACCGGGACAGTTCCCAGCAAGCCCCACGCTGAGCAGGGAATTCTCCCTGTGCAGGGAGCTCCCTGCCCCCCACACTCCAGGATCATGATTGCAGAGCTGCGGCAGGAAGCAATCTCCTAGGGGGCAGGGGGACACTGTTCCCCCCCAGGCTCTGGTGGCAGAGCTCCCCCAGCAGCAGGGAGTTCCTAGGGGCAGGGAGCAATCTCCCACTCCTGTCAGCCATCTACACATGCCTTATTGCCCAGTAATTACGTGGCAGTTAATTTTCTACTTGCATATGCAGGTAGCAAATTAATTGCTGAGTAGAGAAAATTACTGTGCTGTAAGGTTCTACACATGTAGACTTTTTTATTACACAGTAATTTGCTCTACTGCTCAGTAAACCGTCTTGTATAGATGCACCCAGTATGCGAGAGGTGAGATTTTTTGTGGGTGATATATTTATTGGATCAACTACTTGGTTAGGATAGACTTAGACAAGCTTTTGGGTATTGTCGTCAGATCTTGGAGACCAGAGGAAGTGTACTGTAATACCTAAAAACCTGTCTATCTCAAGTCTATCTCAATCATGCAGTTGATCCAATAAAGGATATCACCCACAAAAATTCTTGTTTCTTGCTTATTTCCTGGACTATCATGGCTACAACATCCCTTCAACACTACCAGGAACATGTTCACTTAAAAGGCCAGAACTCAGCTACAACCATATTAAAAGCAGTTGAAGGGGAGAACAAATGAGAATATATTCAACTTGTAGTCAACTTATTCACTTAGAGGAGAATATGGGATAGTAAGAAAATTAGGGCAGCTGCTTACCTGTTGTTATGATGATAGCTCTATGAATATATAAATAGGTGGCTGGCTACATAAATGCATTTATGAGAAAGGTTATACATATCCTAATAATGAACTCTGTATAGCAACGTTGATAGAGCCAATAAATAGTGAATATCTCCTCAAAGCCTCTTCTGGAAAAGTTCTATAGAATTTAATACGGATGAAACTAAAAGAGATAAAAGATATTTTGATTTAAGCACCAGACTAGGGCTCCAGGGATATGGTTTTTTTTGCCACAAATTCCTTGCACAACCTCGAGTCATGTGGTGCATACTTTCTAAAACAGGAAGACTTTCCATGGTGCCAGCTACACATAGTCAGCACCAAATTGTCACAAGAATCCAGATCACATTTATGCAGCTCAGTGTTGTCTCTGGATTTTCAAAATCACTCAGCACCTAAAAGGGGCTGCTGGGTGCACAACAATCCTGAAAAATCTGGCCCCAATTGTGAGTACTGGGTCTTTCCAGCCCTAATAACTCTAGGGGCATGGATAGGTATGTATTTGGTGCTGTAAGTGCTGTATCATTTTGAAGAGCTACAAAACTGTATTGGTAGGAGGGGCAGGCAGATATGCAGATCCCCTATCTTGAGCACTGTATAGTCACCATGAAGGTGTCAGTGGCATGCAGTCTGGCCAGAGAGCAATAGGGGGTTGTTCTGCCCTCCTAACCTCTTCCACCAGGGGTCTGCTACCTGCCAGGATGCTTAGTGAGCAAAGCTGCAGCAAAGCTGGAGTTCCAGCCCTGAGACTGGGAATGGGACTGGGACTGGCACTTACAGCCTGTTCCTGACTGGGCTGCAGCTGTACTCACCACAGGTGGGCCTGGTCTCAGTATCACGCTCACTGACAACTGCAGCCCACCTGGGACCAGGCTGCTAATGAGTGCCAGGCCAGGGTCACACAGGATCAGCCCCTTTGACCGTCTGGTTCCAGCTGGGTAGCAGCTCTGTTCACCTCAAGCAAGTCTGGTGCAGGTCCTGTGCTCATTGACAGCCTAGTTCTGTGCAGGGCAGGGGGAGGGCGCAGGCCAGTGAGGGAGCAGGCAGTGGCTGTGCACTCTCCCTCCCGCTTCTTGGAGCACAGGGAGGGGGAAGAGCAGAGTACAGTGAGATATCGGGGACTAAGAACACCATTAAAGTGCTACAGTGCACTGCATAGATGTTACATGTGATGCCACAAAATGCAGCACTACACAGAAGTTTTTGCTTCATCTAGGAGCATTTCTGCAGCACTTCTGCCATTTTGTGCACATCTGTCTTCTCCTTTACAAGGATGTTTGTATCGCTACAAATATAATGTCTGTCCATGACCTAGCTATCAGTACCACATCTGCAAAATTCAAATAATATTACCCTTCTTCCACTGGCTCTCTTGCTATATGGAATGTGAGCTCTTTATGACACAGATTGATTCTTCTTGTCTCAGCATCTAGTACAATGTGAACCTGACCTTGATTTTTGCCTGCCTTAAAAGTTTCATCAATGTTTAAATACAGACTTATATAGATACTCATAACCTTACAGGTATTTACCCTTCCTTATACAATTCTATTTCAGGGAAATAATGATAAATTTTATATGATGGTTAAAAGAAGCCTGCAATAGTTTACAATTTTTATCATATATTATTGGAATTAAGGCTAATTGGCACTTATGAAATAGGAAAGCTCTCTTTAAACAAAAGCTTTCATGTTTCTGTCCTCTTACAGTGGATGGCACAGTTCATTATAATCTATTACAACTGGGGACAAATGGAAGAGACAGAAAGCACATGAATTTAGACAATATTTGTATAGATTGCCTATGCATGGAAATGATAAGACTTTATAGGTCTCATTTACAGGACGTCTACACCTTTTTCCCTTTGGCCGTGATTCTGATGAACTAAAAAAATCACACTTCTTGCTTGATAGTGATGATTAATATTATATGCCTGTCATTAAACTTCTGCATTTTATACATCCTTTTTGCCTTCTGTCAGCAAAGTCTTTGAGGCTTGTAATTTTTTAACTGGGATGAACAGTTGAATGTCTCACAACTCTTATTTTAAGAGGAGAATACTATCTAAATTAAATAAGTAGTATATAAAGAAAAACTAGTTCCTATATGAAAACATTCCCTTAATCATTTTAAGAGCTTTCCCCTCAATATTATTACCAAAGTTTTAAAAATGTTTGGCCTATATTGGCCACATACTCACTTCTAATTTTTTTATTAATAGCTATCAATCCTGCTACAAAAGTCTTGAACATAGACAGCTCCTTTTTAATTTATTGAAGATCATTAGTAGCATTACAAGGTTTTGTATTTTTGGCTGTTCAGTCATGTGGGAGGTTAGTTACTACCTGTAGGCCTTAGTTGTATAGTTTGGCAGTTAAAAGAAGTTTTGAATCAATCTTTATGATGAAATAACAATCATTACACTTGGATTCAGATCTCAGCTTTGACAAATGATGTTCTTGTTTGTGTATTTGCTAAAAGCTCTTCTGTAGTATTTGATTACAGAATTTCCCCCCAAGGAACAGATTTTCAAAAGATTTCAGATTTTCATTTTAGTTTGGGGACTTTTGAAAATCCAGTCTAAAAGGATTTAAAAAATTCAAGGTTTGGTTGAGGTTTAATCAAAAGAACCTTTTTCTATTCAGGGGCTAGGAAATTTCTGTAGCCAAAAATATGAATTAGGCATCTAAACAATGAACAGTGAATTAGGCATCTAAACACATCTGAAAACAATGGTGTTGATCTGACATTTAAAAAAATAACACAAAGCATTTTCTTTTCAGCTATGCACTGGAAGAAATACTTCATCAGCTAACAATGGATGTAATCTTTACAATAAATGAGGTCCAAAGAGAAGTACAGGACTTGCAAGGAAGAAGCTACATGAGCTATTTGGTTTATAATGAACGTCAGAAGAGAAAGAGGTAGTTGAAAAGATTTCTGGCAAGAGGTGGTGATAAAACAAGAAAGTTACTTCAGGCAAAACAAGACCGAGACGCCTTATTTAGAAATTCGGGTTGTACAGCTTTAGCCCAGTGCCCCTCACTCCAAATTGGAGGCTTCAAGAAAGCAAGGCCTGCTGCAACCCTCCTTGAAAACCAGCACAGAACAAATCCTACGTTTAACAAGAGTTTGCCTGAGTAAGGAAAGAATGAAAACTGAATGAGGACCTCAGGCTCTAACCCCATATACTGTATGTTTGTTCAGCACAATTGATCCAGCCCCTTTAAGCTCTTTATGTGAGCTGTGAAATATGACAGCAAGCTACAATGACTCGTATGGTCTTTGTATATGACAGCATGACCCTGGCCCCTAGCACAAAGGTGAAAACGTGTTGCCAAATAACCTGCTAAATCAGCTGCTCTGCTTGTACACTTATGCATAGTAAGTGATTTTATAATTCACAGGTGGCAAGAGCCTGCGTATATGAGGGCAAAAAGGCATTTTAAGACTCTGGGCCGTATTTATCTCTGGCATAAACTCCATCGGCTTCAGTAAGGTTTATAGTAGGGATGACCTGAGCCCTTTGTTTTCAAACACAGGCTGTTCAGGTCACGCCATCTTTCTGCAAGGACACAGCTTTCTCCATCTCATTTGTTTCAAAAGAAATGTAACAACAACATTTGACAATAGTGTGAGAGAGGGTCTTTCTGTAGTAAAATGACTCGTGACGAAAGTGCGTATAACCCTCTGTTCTTTAGGGACTGGGAATTGGAAGACTTTTGCTCACCTCCCTCATTATCCTTGTTATCAGCACAGGAGGTTTCCATGGCAACATTGCATCCAGGCCCTCTCCAGCCGGTCTGGCAGACACACTGCCAGCTGTTCTGACCGAGTGTGCATCTCCCATTGCCATTGCACAAATCAGGGCAGCCATCTGGTTGAAGAAACGAAGAAGATAAGTACAAGAAACACTGATTCACACTAAGAGTCTACACTCGAGGAAGGTGAAATAGTACCACTGTGCACACAAAAAGCTTAACTCTGGCTGGTGGGACAAATGCCCGCCCGGATGCAGGAAGCGTCTGGTGGTAGGAAAGGTGGGAAATGATACTTAAATTCACATTTCTCTCCCTCTTGTTAAAGAAAGATGAATCCTAGTGTCAGTTTTCTCCTAAATTCAAGGTTCTTGCCTGAATTATTTCATTGTTGTGCAAAGAACTAGCAGTTTGCTGACACAGGATTAAATCCTATTTTTTGCCCTTGACATTAATGTCTTTTCAAACAAGGGTTACAACATGCCCTGTGTCTTTTTCTTAGTACTATATCGAATTCTCCAGAACTTCTCTTTACACAAAGTGGGAATAGAAACAATGTGCAGTCAAACTGTTTTGAAAGCCTTCCTCCTTAGCAGTCACTTTTAAATGGAACCTTTTAAGGACCCAGCTACTTTTACTAAGACTACTTAGGATTCAGCATGTAACATTTTCTGAAAGATATGTCCGCACGCTTACCTCAGAAATGATGTATATTTTTGACTGACTATAGTTAGACTCATATTTCTTGGAGTACAGCTGAATTGGGACTGAAATATTTTAACTACTAGGCTGCCTATCTGTCCTGAAAAAAAGCCTGAATAATGGGCTAACTTGTCCTGCCACTCAACTTCCTATAGGTCTCAGTAGGAGGAATTGGATCTGTCTGAATAATCATTTAGATCAGAGGGACAGAAACAAATTCCATTCCCTAAGCAGAATGAAAGAATAGGAATGGATAGCTAGCAATAAGGAGGGAAGCCTAGGTGACCCTACACACGCAGACACGTCACATCTGATCCACATTAATCCACCTCATTTGAGCGTGTAGGTGAGAAGTCTGGAGATTCAATTGAACAAATTTCTCTAGAATATTACATACAGGTTGATGGGAGAGAACAGAAGAGATATACTGAGGCTCCACACTGGAAATATATAAACTGATCTTGATATGGGATGCAAACTGGACCATTGTGTTTCAAACCTTCTCGTTAGTGTCTGAAATGAACTTTTGCTATCTATATAACTGCCACAGACCACTGAGTACTTGTTCCTGGTATTCAATCTTATTGCTGTAGGAACTGGACAGGAAGTTTTACCCCCCACAAAGTTTTGCAGGGCAAATGGGGGCTCCCTCACCTTCCTCTGGGACATCATTTACTGACCGTTGTTAGAGGTGAGACGTGAAGGGATCAATGTTTGGTCTGGTAGGGCAAATCACATTTCTTGTAAATATTACTTCTAATTACAGTAAAATAATCTTGGCAGGCAACATGATTAAGGGATACCTTTCTGGAGTGCTCCTCACAAAATGTTTGGAAAGTCTTGATGGGAGTGGACTAGGAGGCTGCTATCACATCGTCTCCTTTGGCAAACTATACTCGCAGCCTGGAGGTAGCCTTGCCCTTTGCTTTACAGTAGCACTTCCTGTGCTATTTGGGAGGCTGTGTGTGGAGCAGCATGTATTAGACCTCTTTGTATGTCCCACACTGACCCTAAGCTGTGGCTGTTAATAAACCAATTATTCCAATTTCATATCCCCAATATCACAAGGACACAGTGAAATTAGCTAATTACCCAAGCACAGTGTTGTAGGCTGTTCCTTTATTAGAAAACAGCGAGGGATGCTGTGATGGAAATATCCTGAAAGAAAAAAAGAAAATTACCATTTCTGATTCTGGGCAAAACCTCTCAGAGCAGGGCCATAATGACTGTACATCACCTTTGTGCCTCTTAGACTCTGGAGGTGGCTGGGGACGGGTACAGTCCCTGCTGAAAGCTCTAGTAACTCCAGGAGGAGCTCCAATTCATGCTGCCTACAACAGCTCCTCATGGAGCTGCCCACAAGAGCTGGAATTCCAAGCCCTTACCTCCCTTGCCCTCCCATTCCCTACAATACTCCTGGCTTTGACAGTAGGGCTGTCCACTGATGTTTATGACATGGGTACTGCCCTGGTGATGTGACGTGCCAGCTTTGTGGCTCTTGCATACTCAGAAAGCTGACATACACCAGAAAACCTAGAATCCCTACAGAAAATCATGGATGTGGTTTGGAATCTTAACTGAGTGATGCTCTGCATGATTCAGGGTACCCACGCTCCTGTTGGTTTCAGTGGAAGTGGACAGTCTCATTTCTCTTTAGCTGTGTTTATTTTTGTATCTTTCTTTTATGATTTGTTTTTTTCCCAAATGAACACAGAACTTGTAAAAGACCCTGGATTGTGAGCCCTGGAGGATGAAGTCCCTTGCCCACTGACAGAAAAGATACATGTCAGGCAATACCATAAAAGGTTCTTCACATTGTTTGAACCCATATCACTTCTAGTAGTGAACAGGGCACCTCTGTACACATTGTCAATTAGTGTCAACTGAAGTGTGATTAGCAGTGTGATAGTGCGTTCTCTACGAATAGACCAAGGCCATTCAACTCATTCTGCACAGCCAAACTATCAGCAGATAGCTGTAAACAAGCCCTACAAGTTTCCTTCCAGTGCTGGAGTTATACATTTAAAATATGCAATTCCCCTTTTGCTTGAAAGAAAGGTTATTTTTGCATTATAGTTCTTAGCTATAAAATGTTGCCAGCACTCTGCACCTGGTGAAACATATTTTGAAGGCATTTTATTTTATCTTTGTGGTTTGTCATGTTGTTTGAATGACCAAAATGATAATGCATCAAGGGAAGCATCATGCTGTAGGACAAATGATTTGTTTTAAATGTAAAATGAACATTAATTGTGAATATACACTCAGGGTTTGCTTTATATGGGGAAACTGAAGAGAGATAAACAGATCACAGTAGCAGGTTTGCTCCACAACATATGAGTAAGATGAAAACATGAACAGTAGGGAGCCAGCAAAATCTCTGAAAAGTTTTAGGTGCAGCTGGGAATTAATGGACATGACTTTGCTTTTAGCTTGAAGAGTGAAGGAAGCAACACTAGTGCGGGCATGATGTTGCTAGGAAACACTATGCTACCACAGATGAGTTCATTCAATTTGTGCCCTTCCAAGGAGAGACTTTGTGTTCCAGTAACATAAAAATCAGATTTCATTTAAAAAAAAGAAAAAAGCAGAAGAAAGAAAGGAAAAGGAAAAGGAGGGGGAGGGTGGAAAGAAGCGTTAAAAGCTTGCACTTGATTAGGCCACAAAATGACATAATTATTTCTGGCATTTTTCTTTTAAAAAGCTGTTAAAATGATGGATATATTTAGTTTTTGAAAAATAGTTTTAAGAGCATAGACAAGTAATGGATACTTCAGATTTTTACTAAAACGTACAAAAAGACATTTAAAAGAGATCTTCAAATAAATGTTTGCATGATGCTGAGTCATTATAGTCTGTTAGGCAAAAATGGTACTAAGAGCCCCTTTACACAATAGACTGAAATATCTTCATTGTAATCAGTGAAATAATAAGCTTTCTGAAAAGATTTTCTACACAATGTTTGTAGAAAATACTTTTACCCAGAACCCAAAATACCTGTTTTTAAAAATCTGAAATTCTAAACAGGGATTTGTGTAATGATTGATACACAGAAGCTGTCACTCAGTGTTTGTACCTATTGACACATTTTGGTAAGCTGCTTTAAGAATAGAAATCAGCCCTTGCACAATTAAGTAATATTAAGATTCTAACACATAGCAGGGTCCCAATATTGGCAAATGCTCACTATGGGACATGGTGCTTTCTTCAATAGGAGCACTCCTCCTGATTGATAGTAAGTGCTTTCTAGATGGTATCACAAGTAATGCTTACCCAGCTTTAGATACATGGAGCTGTATATTATCCCTGAGTACTGAAATCAGTGAGGCTACTCAAGGCACAGGGCACTCAGTGAGAGAAAGGTTTTCAGAATCTAGCCCTCAAATCTAATTCATCAGCATGAAGATCTCATAGTATAGAAATGTGCTCTTCACATTGAAAAGACAGGTGGATATTCCTAGTGTGTAGAATTGTTCTACTCATATTTTCTCTTATGCTTAATAGAAAATCTTTAAAAAGTGAGATAAAAAGGATAAAGTACTTGCTTAAAGTACCAGATTGACAGCTCTGGAATCTGACAGCCTATTTATCCACAGAATAGACACAGCATGGGCATCAGCAATGCAAGCTTCTCACATTTCCCCAACAGTGCATCTCAATGTGACCCGCAGAGGCTGCTGCTAGGGGTGAGATGTTAGCTCAGCCTCCGTTTTTTGTTTTTTTTTAGTCCTGGACTTGTTTACAAGAATATTAAAAGTGGATGTGTGTGTACGTGTCTGTAGGTAGATGGGTGGGGGGGAATGAGACATTATTTAATAGCCCTGTATTAGGGAAAAAGTTTCCTTTCTTACAGTTAAGAATATCAAGAAATGCTCCACCATTTTGACTATGTAGTAGTTTAAATAGATGGCTATGGTTGTAATAAGAATGGTATAAAAATAAGGGAAGATTTAAAAATCCAAACCAAGTGCATCCTAGAAATTATTAAAGCACCCCCCACTACAGTCAGACAGACACACACTACATACAGAGTGCATTTATGCATGAAAGTAATGTGCCTGAAAAATCTCTGGCACAGTTTGCTCCAGAGGTTATTGCTCCCAGGTGCCGTGTTTACATGTGAGCCCAAGACCACAGCATGCTGAGCTGTGGCTGGCAGTGGGCCCAGGGGATCAGCTTGGGCTGCTCTGACCCAGCTCACTGTGCTGCGGAGGGGCTGGTTGGGGCACAAGAGTGCTTCAGTGCGGGTCTAGCTTGCATGCATCCCATGCAATGTACCCCAGCCAGCCCTGTCAGTGTCTACCTGTGGTGCACTAAATAACACTACTGCAGGATAGAACTTGTGTTTACATGTACTATCCTATGGCAGCATTTATTAGTTTACTGCAGCTTAATAGGGCTGCATATATAGAAGTTGAGGCTTTACTGTGGAGCTAATTAGTCAGCTCCACAGCAAATGTCTCATGTATACATGCCCCTACACACATATCAGTGGAAAGGGAACACTGAGAAATGCTGGCAAAGAAAAAGAGAAAGCAAGAACAGGATATCTCTGATGGATATTAGGGATGGATGCAAACTATTCTATTTTTCAAGGGTGGGATTCTCAAGGATGACACTATAAATCGCTCAAGGAAAAATAAAATCTTAGTATTCTTCTAATTCTAACATAAGAATTTTGAGGTCAGTATTTCTTAGTGTCTGATTTTACTTTCTTTCTAGCTATGTAAGGGTTTGCCTTAGGACCCGTCACAAAAGTATTCAGGTGCATTTTAGTGTGTTAGCACAGCAAGTACCTTACAGAACTTCATGGAGTCTTCTGCTTTCCTCTGAATAGCAGGGGCTCTGACATGTTAAACTGCCTCATACTCAAAAAGGCCATGGTATATGTACCATGTGCACAGTGGCAAGTTGTAGCAAAATGTTGAATTCTATGGGCATTATTAAATACTCAAGGATAGCTTTGGACTCTTTTAATTCTTCTGATAAGTAACTCAATGAATATATATCACTGGCCAGGCACATTTTGTTCCTTGGATGTTCATATTGTTTGTTAGTGAATTTGAGCTTTTCAGGTATGTCTTCCAGGTTAGTTGGACTATACATGTGACAATACCACATGAGAAACTGGTGATATTAACTATACATGGAATGATTGTCAAAAAAGAAGTTCAATGTTTAATAACTTAAATAATATGCTAACTGTGCTATAAATAGGGTGATAATACAATTTTTCCAAAGACAGTCCTATTTTAAACTCCTGTCCTGTATGTCCCACTGATTTCATCAAATGAATGCTTTTGTCCTGTTTTCAGAAACCTCAGACAACAAATGAGCAAGGCAGCCTGCTCAGTTAGAAAGGTTCTTTTGCTCCAGTTTGACTCTTCTGCTGAAGCTTTGCAATCAGTTACTCCTATTTTCTATATGTTGTTGTTATGATCAAACATGTATATTGCCACCATGCTTAGATGCATATCAACTGAAAACACCATTATGTTAAGCATATATAAAATAAATTTCCTGCCCCTAAAAGATTATAATCCAAGAGACAAAATATGCTTCTAAGGTTGTTTTGCTTTGTATGGCCCGCAGCACAATGGGGCCACAGTCCATTGAGGGATTATGGCTGCTTCAGCAATATGAGTAATATACAAAATAATTATTCACAATAATAATTGATGGATAAGGAAAACAAGCAGTGAGGATATTCACAATGGGTGAAATCTGTCCCTATGCCACAGGTCTGTATAAGTTCAATGCTCCATTTAAATCTTATGCAAGGCCATTTTGAAGACTGATGTAGTACATAATAGCCTGTAAACATGGGTGAAATTAGAGATGATTTTGTTCTTTGTGATGATAATTCTCCAGTACAGTCTGGACTATTATTTTATATGCTTATTTTCAAGAAAAGGTTATCCTTGGTTCTGTTTAAGTGTCAGTGTCTGCTTATAGGTTATATTTACAGTGAAAATATGTTGGAGATAATAAATTAGCAGGTTCATTTCACCTTTAAACTAAGTAGTAACAGTGCTCAGTAAATTAATTTGATACATCTTGCTACATCTTGGCACTCTAGGAAATATCTGGATCCAATTTTTGATGAATAATAAAACAGTTTTTTCAGCTTATCACCCACACACAAAATATGTAATAGTTTTCTTTGGCATTAGCTACTACTTTTAAACTTACTTTTAAACTACTGAAACTGACAACCATATATCGTTTTGTTGTGAAAAAGTCAAAGTCCAAATTCACACTGTCTGCCTCACTTGGTTTTTTGATCTGAACCTTGATTCTATCTATAATCAGCAGCACTCACTGTTATGATGGGGCCAGCCACCTTGGAAAGAAAGGAAGCATCCAGGGAATGTCAAAGTCTGAAAAATCCTCCCCAAGTAGGCAGTGTTTGCTCATTTGTTTGCTCTTTTCCAAATTTTCTAAGTTTAAAATAAAAAAAATATATAAGGCTTGCTTATTAAAGAGAAATAAAGGGAATGGAAGATATGGAGGGGGGAAAAAGGGATGATGGATGGAGTGATGAGCAGGAAAATCTGCCATCTAGTGCCCTCATTACTATAATACTGGGAAAACTCAAAATTATTAGTAGATTTATCCTCCCAGCACCCTTCCCATTTTATAAGTGGAAAACTGAGGAAGAGAACCTAGACCTCCAACCCCTAATTCAGCAGCAAATTATGGCTGCCTTCTCTGGGGAACCTGGGATTCCTAGAGGATAGAAGGGATTTCCTGTGCTTCTCCATGGTCTATGCATGACGATACATCAATAATTTGGAACAAAACTCCCCTAGTCATTGCAGTCCACTATAAATTACCTAGGCCTTCATCCAAAGCCCACTTGCAGTCAGTGGGAGTTTTTCCATTGGCTTTTATTAACATTAGATTAAGCCCTCAATCTTTGCTCCTTGCCAAGACAGTGCTATGTACTATAATACATTGGATTATACTCAAGTCTAGTTTCAGATCACTCACATGATGGGCTTTATACCAATCCCAATATAAAAAAAAATCTCTCTTGTTTTCAAATTTGCAATCTGACCTAACAAAACTATAATGCTGACTGCAAACTTCTGAGTTTAAGCACAGCAACAATGTGTGTAAAATCAGGTATCTTCATATTCCAACTTCCCTCTAAAAATTACATTAAAATCTCAAGCCCATTATAACTGGTACATATGCAACTAATAATATGGAAAAATGGTTGTGTCTAAAGAATATATAGAAAGCAAAGCAGTAAAAGTAATTCCCTATTTAATTTGTCTTATGGAGGACAATAATATTGTCTCTATACTTTGTGATGATATCTTCAGTGAGCTACTGATATTCCTAGAGCTGTCTAGCAAATTATGAATGAGGTACCTTCGAGAACGGAAATCAGAGCAAGAGTCTGATTTATCATTTGCTTTTGACTATCTAATTCCTGTGCCTACCAGGCCTAGCTAAAGCCACAGGAGGGGCATAAAAATACAAATGACACAAAGCAGGGATATAGGGAGGGACTGCTAACTTACTGCACAGATAGTATTTATCTTCTAACTAAACTGAAATCAGGACCACAATTAATCCCCAAATTTGCTTTTTACACTATGGATTCTGAAAAGCTATTGAGTGCACTAAACATTTCTCTCTCACAGAATTCAACTAAAGAAAGAGACAAAAAATAAGCAAACATTGTGCTAGTACATAAGGATGTAAAAGTAAAACAGGCTTGAAAATCATACTGGCTAGTCAATTTTCATTGCTCCAACTGACAGAAAAGGAAAGGGCAAGAAAGAACTATCAATAATCCTGAATACTGATTTCCCTCTGCCCTATTACTCATAGTACAAGCAATTATGATGTTACGCAAATTTTCCTAAATTGCCCAGGGGAAGCATAGGAATAATAGTTTTTTTCCAATCTTTTTCTATTTGTATAGACACTATAACTGTCTAATCTCTCATTCTATGATGGTGATAATACAATACTTGCCACAGAATTGAGAGTTCAAAGTTGTGATTGTGTTTAATGGAGGTATATTAAAACCTCAGCAGAGGGTCAATTGTTGACACAAAAAACTGCCAGGTCTCAAATGCAGGTTTTTATTGGAATACATGAAAGTATCCCTTAACATACCTTTCTGGGATGGAGGAGTACATGAAAGAAACAGGAAAAAAAGAAAAAGAGGAAACTTTACATAATAGCATAAATTATATAAATTTGAGGTGGAAGAAAAACCCTCCTAGGTCCGGAGCAAACCTTCCCGTTAATGTGACATTGTTCCTGTGAGTTCATTCTTCAGTTCTTTGTTGCAATTCATTTTAAATGACTAAAGCTGTAGAGCTCCTTTGCTAGGTTATTCCAATCCTAGTGCCTACCTATCACAACTAGAGCAGTACTCCACACTGGCACTTAGTGGCCATTGGAATGACTCCTTGGGGCTGCTGCCACCTGGGCATGAATTACAGCAGCTCTAAATTGTCCTGAGACTGATCTGGTTTCAGGGTCAAGGATGGCAATAGCTGCCTTTATTCCAGGGCTAGGTCTTCCCCTGAGTACAGTGTGAATTTGAGCCTTATAAAAAAAAGAGTAGACAGCATTATTCTTTGGAGCATATTTTTCTTAAAACCACTATTTCTATCTTTTAGAAGTGTTCAGAAGTATCGCATGTAGAGGGAGAACTAGGTGATATGGAGACAAGTAAGAAGAGCTAAGGATGAGGAAGGAAAGAAGGTGGATGTAATATGCAATGAACAGAGTTTATATCTTTCAGCCACTGCCAGGAGAGAAATGGTGCTGGAGTTGCCAAGGATTAGGGTGGTCAACCTCAGGTCAAGAAGGAGAGCTTCATGTTGTGACACAGGGCCCAATTCCAGTCCTGTTTATAACAGAACATCCACTGAGATCTTTTTCATACTAAGGCTGGATTCCAAGACTTGATCTGGACCAAAATCTCTAGGGCACCTGGGTTTTGTGGGGTTCCTAGAACAAAAGGATGACATGAATACATAACAGGTGGACTGCTTGCATTTCTACTCTTACAAAAATCTTAGGTTTCCCCCTCCCCCGCTACATTAGTGGAGATTTTGTTAAGATGCTTGTTTTTGTATGGATTGAATAAGTTATGATGGACTATTTTATGCGTGTTGGTATGAATAATACTACAGGGATAAATATTGGGCATACTTGCTCCTCTCTTGCACATACTAAAAATCAGCCTGGAGCTGCAAAACAAGAGATGTAGTACAACCCATGAAGCATGTGTTCAATGGTTGTTCTACTGATGGAATTGTACAGCTAAATATGTGAATGTACTATAGACATATTTTAAACCACTCATATCCATCATGGAAAACCACTGCACTTGGTGGGCACCTACTGCTATTCTAAGGATAACAGAAACTCTAGAACAGCTGTGTTGGTTGTAGCCATGCTGGTTTAAGAACATAGGCAGACAAGATTCTTTGGGTAAATGTGATATCTCTTATTAGACCAACTAAATAGTAAAAATTGTTCTTTGCAAGCTTTTGGGCACACACACCCTTCTTCAGGCACAGGGAGAGTCTGCTGGTGTTTTGTGTGCTCTCCTGGGTGGAATAGAAGCCAATATGCAAAATGCAGGTCTGTGAATATGCAAATGCATGGCAGTGAGGATCAGAGGCCATGGGAGACAATAGGCATGTTTAGGATGGTTGTTCATTCTCTGTAGATATGTATATTGGTCCCTGGGTTTCTTGTATTGTATTTTATCATTTTGGATATTGCTCATAATGTTTAAAAAGGAAAGTGCTTGAGTATTCAAGAGAGTCTGATAAAGGAATGATGATTATTGAATTTGTAATGGAAAGCACATGAAGAATTGCTGCAATATAAAAAAATCCTCATGAATCGCACACCATTGGTTATGACACCATCCTTCCCTAGAACCTATACGGGAAATCCTCAAACAACTGCAACCCATACTAGAAGAAGACCCAGTTCTTAAAGAGAACTTTCCAGAACCACCCATCCTAGCCGAGCGCCAAACCTCGCCAACCTCAACATCTGAAGCAAACTTCCTATGGCCTAAAGCACACCGAATGGATCCAGACCATGTCAGGACAAGAAATGTAAAACCTACTAACATATCTCCAGCACTCCTGCAGTAATGACACCCCACAACAGAACCATCACCTTTACTGGTTCTCATACCTGCACCTCCAGAACTGTAATTTATCTCATTCAGTGCACTAAATGCCCTGATGGAAAATATGTAGGAGAAACCAAACAACAACTGTGTACTAGGGGTGTGCAAAGTGGGCCGTATTCAGTTTGGATTCAGATTCGGCCTGAGTTGGCGGACAGTGATTTGTTTAGTTGATTCAGTCCAGATTCAATTGGGCCGAATCCAAAAATGAAAATTCGATGCTGCGGGCATAAACACAGCTTCAAATGTTTTTTCTACATACTTTGAGGTACCAGGTATGGCTTGTGAATGCTGAGATGGTGGGGTGGATGGAAAACCCCACAGGAGTGTGGCGGGGAGCATACTCGGCAGCAGACCCGGAAGTACTTCTGGTCCACTTCTGGGTCCGCTGCTGAGTCTGCAGGGCGTCCCCCCCACACCCCCTCTGGGTTGGCAATTGGCCACAGGGGGACCCCTAGGTTCCCCCCCCGATGCAGGAGGCACCAGTCGCTGAGCCAAGGAGGCTGGGGGGGGGGGGGTCCCCAGCATATTCTGCAGCAGATCCAGAAGTGGACTGGAAGTGCTTCTGGTCCACTTCTGGGCCTGCTGCCAAGCATGCTGGGGACCCCCCTGCGCTCCCATGGTATGCTTCATCCACCCCACCATCTCAGTGTTCATGAGCCACCTGGTACCTTGAGGTATGTAGAAAAAACATTTAAACTGTGTCTATGTCTGAATTATCAAATCTCTCTGAATCTCTCAGAATTGATTCAGCGAGATTAAAGCGTCTCCTGATTCAATTTGGATTCAGAGATTTGGGCACCGAATCAGGCCGAATCTCCACCAAATTGAATCAGTGACAAAAGCTTTGCACAGCCTTACTGTGTACCAGAATGAATGCGCACTGAAAATCTATCAAAGACAAGAATACCCGATTACTTGTGGGAGCACACTCCTTAGAAGAAAACCACTCTCTCTCAGATCTCCTAGTTGTAATCCTCAAAGGGAATTTACAAAACACCTTTTGTAGACGAGCCTATGAACTTCACGTCACAAATCTACTGGATACAAAAAATTATGGCCAAAATATAGACGTTGGATGTATGACACATTTTAACTTGACTGACATCTGATAACCCCACATAACATCTCTACATTTTACCAGCTACATTCTATCACCAGGTCAACATACCCCTTTCCCCCCAAACACACACACCTACCTGTCTCACACCCATTGTCTCCCATGGTCTCTGATCCTCACTGCCATACACTTGCATTTTCACAGAGCTGCATACTGCATACTGCAGGAGAGCACATAAAACACCAGCAGACTCTCCCTATGCCTAAAGAAGGATGGTTGTGCCCAAACAGGAAAGAACAATCTCAAAGAATTTTTTTCCAACTATTTAGTTGGTCTAATTAAAGATATCACATCTACCAAAAGAACCTTGTCTGTCTAGAACAGCTGTACAATTTCTAAAGTTTGGGCAGATGATCATTCAGGCTACAAGTAGGAGATAAAATAGTGGCCTTTACAAAATATTAAAATGATACACTGTGCGCTTTACAGTAAAATTCATATTTAACATCCAATAAAATACACATGAAAGGCCTAGTAAAATTCTTAAATAAGGTATGCCTTTCACATTAATTTTATTGTATTCAAATTCATTTTAAAGATATTCTAGATTGAAATTATGCATATAAAACCAATACCATAGCTATACTCATATACTCATATATTCTAATATGCTCTCTCATATCTGGATAAGGACTGATAAAGTAGAGTGCACCACTGTTTGCAGTGGGAGAAGATATCTCAAGCTGTATTTCATTGATGTCCTCTGTGAAAATAACACTTATTTTAAATATTTAGCAACAGTGCAACAATAAGTTGGCCCATTACTTAGGCAGCGAGTGCAGGTTTAGCAAATGAAAGTGTGATAGGTAAGACTTAAGCATGAGATCAAAATAGAGAATATATAATTCAAGGTTCAAATCTAATTAAAATGCAGTAACAAAAACCTATGTTAATTGCAATGTTATCGCTAAGCATTAAAAAAATTAAGAATTCATGGAAGTTAAGGAATTCAAAGTTATTGAATTCCCCAGCAACTGTAATTGAGGCTCCTTGCACATGTGCAGTTATTTTTTTTAATTACAGATATATTATGATAATTCTATGTCTAAATATATGTGGCAGGGTTATGGTTGTTGTGAGAACTGTAACTGAACTGTTTTGAATAATTATTTTATTGAACATGTGATGGTGAAAAGACTACATAAATAGGGGTGAACAAACCAAGATCTCAAATGTGTATTATTAACTAGGAACCTTCAAGAACTTGATACAAGTCCATTTCTAGTACCAGGTTTATCCAGGGTTATGTAACGCTGTGTCCTGTGCAATCCTATGTGACCATTATAGAGAGGGAATGATGTGAGTAGAAACAAGGATCAGAGCATGTAGCACTTCATATTTAATGTCATCACTAGGCCAGAGGCAATGAAGTTTACTATCTTGTATTCAGAATCTTTGAATTTAGAATTCAGATTCAGTTCCCTACAACTCACTGGGAATTAGTGAAACTCAGACCTGGTTTTACCTAGTCTTGACAAGGGAAACTATGAAAAAGCATTAAGTTTTCCATGGTTTCCAGCTAAGAGCACATGCGGCTCAACAGATGGGCCAGGCCCAGTGAAATGTCTGCAGTATCTTTATTGCAGTGTTTCAATAAAGCATGAAACCAGATGAATTCCAGGATTTACCTAGTTTGACATATCATTATGCAGGGTTCATACACTCTACATAGAAATGATTAATGCATTGCATGCTTTTCAGATGGAGCACTCTAAGACAGGATGGTATAGCATATACCAAAATCTGCACCTATTATCACAACTCTTCTGTGACAGCAGCTGGTTATTGTTCCAAACATTGGAAAGAGTAACAGAAAGTTGAACATAACAGAAAGCTAGCCATCGGCCTCATC
Organism: Alligator mississippiensis; assembly: GCF_030867095.1. Taxonomy (NCBI): domain Eukaryota; kingdom Metazoa; phylum Chordata; order Crocodylia; family Alligatoridae; genus Alligator; species Alligator mississippiensis. The sequence goes on from NC_081832.1 coordinate 52,395,956, forward strand.
TTATACCCAGTGAAGTAAAAGGCAGAATTATTATCGTAGTGGGAGCGCACCTAAGGACCCCTGGTCTACAGGCTACACAAACACAGACTTTGCCTCTAAGATCCCATTGTTGTAAAAAATGTAGGTTCAGGCCTCATGAGAGCAGCTATGCTGTTGCTATCAAGTCAGCCCTATGCACTCTCAGACTTCTCCACTCAATTGAAAAACCCTCAGAGAGATGGAAGGCACAACCCATTCTCTCCTAACAACCTAGGTTGTCAGAGGAGTCTGCCTTCTTACAAATTATTTTTTCCCATGATGGGAGACACCATCCAATAGCAACTGTGTGTTAATGTTTTAAGAAAACTCATTTTACAGGCCTACAATTATTAGTTTTACTGCTCAGAAAATATTTTAATCTGCACTGTTACTTGTTGGAACTGTCTCTCACTGAAGAGACAGAGAATGTAACTGTCAAACTACGTTAGTTTAGGCATACTCAGATAAGTTAAATGCACGGATACATTAAATGCAATCACATTAAAGTAACAAGGCATTGGTCTAAACCCACAAACCACAGGATATTCATAATTAAGCATGAAACACTATCTGTAATGTATCCTGTAGCGCCCAGACATTTAAATCTGAATCTCTTGTTTTCTTAATCAGTTTCTCTGGCACTGACCCTATTTCCAATATTCTGTAAACAATAATGCCATGACAGAAGGTGATAGTTTGGTTGACAATAATGTAATTTTTCAGTCCTCCACCTTTTTAATATTTAAAAAAAATGCTTACAGAGAACCAATCAGGAAAAAATGAGATAAAAGGAAAATAATTTTTCATTGATGGTGCAAAGTATGAGCGCTGACACTATGGATAATGTCTACAATGCAGGCATTATCGTGGCCACAGCATGGTTCTGACAGTTACGTAGTGTGAGAAGCTTATGTTATCTTCAGAGAGGCTCTAATTAAAAACCTGATTTTGCTGTAAAATCTTTACTAATCACTTAGTTCTGTTTGAAGGCTAACCATATATTTCTGGATGAGTTTCATTCATCTTGTGGAGGGACTACTGCAAAGACCTTCGTAGACCTTAAGTTCTCCATTTAAGAGGCTGCAGTCCCCTGCAACTCAGGGCTAGCTATGTACTCTCACTTAATGAGGAAGAAATTTTTATTTTGCTATTGAATGAGGGAGTTGAGGGCAGACACAGGGGTGAAGAACTTGTTTGAATCCTACACCTTGGCTCTGTTTTGGGAGTCAGTTTTCACTTCTCCAAACTATCTATACCTCACCCACTGGAGCCCAAATATTTTAGGACTGAGTCAGTTCAATGCCTCTGTACACCACTGACATATCCACAAAAATATGTATATTAAAAGCAAAGGAAAGAAACTTTTGGCTGAGTAACAAGACTGCTTCTGGTGGAGAGATCCGGCAGGCTGTTGTTTTCAGGTAAGTAGTAGAAGTCCCATCACTTGCTACAGCATATGAAAAAGAACAGTCCTGCATGGCCACTGTTACAAAGCAGATCACGTAACTGTGTGCCTACCTCAAACTCCCACCGTTCAATATATAGTTCTAAGCACAAATGGTCAGCAACTTGTTTACAGGCATGTCAGCTGAGCAGCTGCTGGCAAGTGTCCAGGGTGACTCGAATTCATGCCTCTGGATCCTTGCAAGATGCCTTCCCCACTGCCATTTTGCCTCTCACTGAGTTTACTAGAATGACTTTGATTTATATCAGAAAAAGGTTTCATGGAACTCATTGCAACTTATCATATCAGGGTTCTTTATATAAAACTTTAAAACTTAATATCACATTTACTCTTCAAAGAAAAGAAAATATTTTACAGTCCCTTCTAGAAGAGCAGGGGTTATTAGCTCTGGTTTCTTTGGCCACACTGGCTAAAATTTTGTGCCATATGCTTCACGCTGATTGTCCACCTGGCTACAGTGATGCAATCCACAGGCTGCACATCACTGCACATCACTAGCAGGTAAACTGCTGCTACCGTATGGCCTTTCTGACCTATGAAAAAATCATGAATAGCTGGTGGCACTCCTGACTGAGAAAACCAACATACCACTCAGGGAAGGGAGTTTCTCTTCTTCCTTCAAATATACACTAGTCTGACCAACACTGAAGAAAAGCAAACTGACTACTGATTGATTAGTATCCTGATTGAATCTCAGTCATTATTGCCCACAATCAAGCCTCCTGTGTAAGTTTATAGAGGAGCTATCCAACAGTTATTTATGAATACATCTCACAGAAGCTATCATTTGAGACCTAGTTCTCTGCCTTCTTTGCAACCTTTGTCACTGTTGTGTCACCTGAGAGAGATGACAGGCTCCAATATGCTAAAATGACTGCACCTTTCCTGAAGAGGAGCACCTCAAGGATCTGCATCTCCACCACTAGACCCTTGGCTTGTGAAGTTCCACAAGGATCAATTATCTCACCAGCCATGTTAACACATAGATACAGCCACAAGATGGACTGGTCAGATGATATGGACTTAAATGATAACAGTTTTCAGAGGACACTAAGATCTGACTATGGTTTATTATAACTACTGCCCAGATGAGCTGATCTTGCACACAATGGCTGAATACTTTGATGAGATCAGGTCATGGATATAGAATAGCTGGATGAAGCTGAACCTGAGCAAGACAGAGACAGTGCTAGCGAGCATAGGAAAGTATTATAAAGAATCTGCAGCCATGATGTTGTCTCCTTTGGTGAAGGTATGTGTCCATCATTGGTAAATTCAGTTTATGACTTAAGTGTCTTCTTGGATTCCTCATCGAGCTAAGCACTCACATAACAGTATCCTTGAATAAAGCTTTATATCATCTCTGCTTGGCTAGGAGACTCTTTTCTATCTTGGCAGACAATGATCTAGCCTCAGTTACTCATGCCTTTGTCACCTCTTGGTTGGACCACAGAAATGCAATATACTTGGGCACGAAGCCATTAGAGCTTTGGAAACTCCAGCCAGCCCCAAAACTGCAACCCATTTCCTCAGCAACACAGGCTACTGCAATCATATCAAGCCTGTTCTCTCTTTTCTATCTATTTTCCACAGAATTTCAAATCAAGTTCTAGGTCTTTGGCCTTATCTTCCAGGATCAGGATAATAAACACCACCTGCCAACACATCTCCACCACCCCCACTATTACTACACCCCACAACAGAGCCACCAGCATCCCTGCATCTTACAGCTGCACCTCCAGAAATGTAATGTATCTCATCCAATGCACCAAATGCCCTGCTGGAAAATACGTAGGAGAGACCAAACAACAACTGCGCGCCAGAATGAACGTACACTGGAAATCTATCAAAGACAGAAATACCCATTTACCTGTGGGGGCACATTTTTCACAGGAGGGCCACTCTCTCTCCAATCCTCAACGGAAACTTACACAACACTTCCCAGAGACGAGCCTATGAACTCCACTTCATCAACCTCCTGGATACTAAAAATCATGGACTAAATATAGACATTTGATTTATGACGCATTATAACCTGCCTGACATCTGACTCCCCAGGTATCTCTCCACTTTCATCCCCCTTCTCTCTCCCCACCACCACCCCAGCCTGTCTCTCACCCATTGACTCCTCAATCTACATATTCTCTGACTACCTGTCTTGTATGCATACCAGCTCAGCCGCTGGCTTCTTTACTTTTCACTCCATCCAGGAAGAGCACACACCAACTGCTGAAACTTTCTTAGCCTGATGAAGGGTTTTTGAACCCAAAAGCTTGCTTAATAATTATTTTCCAGCTATTTGGGTTGGTCTAATAAAAGATATCAGATTCACCCAAGGAACCTTGTCTACCTATAGCTCTGGGATGAAGACTGGTCAAGTCTGCTCTAAGGCACAGGAGAACGCTCTACAGTAAGGGGAAAGTTTATCTGCACAGGAGACAGGGCTGGCTTTGGAGTCAACCAGGGACTGTGGAATGAACCAAGAAGCATCACAAGCCTCAACACTTTCTGCTCCAAGTAAAAGACACATTTCTTGGATCTGCTTGCTCCTACATACACAGAGTAATTTGTATATCAGAAGACGCACACCTATCAAACAGGGCACTCCATCAATCATGCTTCTCACACTGGGGAGAGAACTATAGAAATGATAACATGTAACAGATGTTAGTCATTTTGCTTACTGATTTGCTTACTGGAAGGTGCTTAAATATGGGACTGAGTACTGGATAACAGACTATTTAGAATAGAATAGAATAGAAAATGCTGTATGGTCTCTCTCCTAAGAGAAAGACATACAAGGATATTTTAGGACACAATCTAGGGAGCTTTAGACTGTAAGCCTTCTGGGGCTACAGACTGTCGTTTTCTCTGGGAACTATATATTTATTATTAATAACAATCAGGAAATACAGTCTATCTGCTTACATGCACGCATCCCAAAATGTTCCCTATTCCCTATGTCTTGTTCTGCATGAACATGGACCCCCATCTGTGTGTACCAGATGAATAAAGTATATATAAGGAGCATACTGGCCAGAATACAACCACATTTATATTTTTCCTACCACCAACAGTCAAACACTTAGGAGTGAAAAATGATGCTGTGGGGAATCTGCCGCATAATTTGTATGGTGCTTTGGCATCTCTTCAGGATAAAAGGTGCTATAGGAATAAGATATCAGTATGAACTTGCTGCTGACCTTTTATGAATTTTAATATGTGGCTGTGCAGTGTGCTTTACAGACTGGTGTATGCAAACATCTCTACTCCCCTGTAGGAAAATCAAATGAAGGGTCAAGGAAAATGAAAAGAAAAACTGTAAGTTTTGCACCATGTTGGTTTAGAACAAAGGAAGCATTAACAACAACAAACGGCTATTTTTCAAATTTCATTTCCTTACAGCATTTTGTGTTTTCATGAGGACTGAAGCCAGGTTAGGAGTGGGCAACAACTCACTGATACTGAAAACAGGCAAACAAATGTGATATGTGTTTTACATTAATTATTTGGTGAAGCAGGAGTTCCTGGAGTGCACAATATTAGTATAACTGTATATTTTACATGTATCAAATTATGCCTGGAGCCTTAGCTCTTCCACATGGGAAGTGTGTGTATAAACTAGAATTAAATAAACAAATTAGAAATCCTGAGCTGTCTGAACATTAGTGTATGTAGGAAATGCTCAGCTGGATGGGTAGCCATGTATTTTGGAGACTGAGCATGTACACTGTATTTTTTCTATATATAGACATTTCATTCTGCAGTGCAACATAAGGTTTCTTTTTACTATAGGTGTTGATCTTGTGAATAATGTTTGATCATTTCATTTAATTTTGCACTGCCTGTTTGCTTTGCATGTAACAGATGCAAAAGTTACCGATAAAGACATATAGAAATAAATATTTTGTTTAGCAATACCATAGGTTAATCTCTCAACTGTGATTAATTCTGCACATGTGAGTGAACAAATTCTGCACGTGTGGGTGTAAGATGACCTCTCCTGTTCATGACCTCTCTGTGTGCTTGCATGGAAAAGAAAAAAAGTTGACTTATCTGCTATTTAAATAATGAATAAATCTAAAATATTGATTTTAATCTGCTATGAAGCACCCCCTCCACACACACCTACCTCAAAGGGCTTAGCTTGTTTAATCAATTTCTTGTACTAAATGGAAAAGGGAAGGGCTTTAAATTCTGTTTGCTTTTAAAATGTGTACAAGTAGAAAATCCATAGCTCCCTGCTCCCCTGCACTCACTCACAGAGGAATATGACCATTAATTCCCCAGATCAAATTCTCAGCTAGTTTTGTGCTTCTAGACAGAATGGTTCTAACTCTCCTGTTTCGAGCATGTGAAATGACTAGGTATTCACCACTTGGCTTTTGACTTCATAACTCAGCATCTGAACTTGAAGCAGTTTTTGCAGTAAACTGGGATGTATAGTATGTGAGCAAATATAGCAGGAATCATTGCTGGGAACAGTTCCCAGGACTGAAAAACAGTCTGTAAACAAGTCAGAGTAGGGAGTAAAAGAGTAAAGAAACCTAGAAAATGTTCCACTTGTGCTGTGATATGTATACAAGATCAATAAATCATACTATTCCACTGCAGTTACTGATTCATCCTGATTTAATTTTAAAAGGTGCAGAATTATATATTTCCAAGACATTTACAAGAGGTTTTTAAAATGTCAAGAACTAAAGCAGAATTAACTGTTAAGAAACAGATGGGTGGACAATGAAAGGAATTTCCAATAATAATGAAAAAAAGACTGACCTTTCTGTATGACGCATCTAACTCAAATTTCCCACAATTCTGTAAAATCTACCAAGTATTTCCAACCTTGAAAGTGCTCTGTCTCATAACACTTCTTACGAGTAGTTTATGGCATTTTAAGACATATTCCAGATAGACCACAGGGAAAATGTATTTTTATGACTTCCAGCCAGGTAATTAATGATGTTAGGCATGCACAGGAGAAGCCACAAGAGCTTAGGGTATGGGTTCTTTGAACAGTTGGAATATTTTCCCTCATGCTCAGATCAAGTTACAGTATGGCCCACTAATCCTGCCTGCCTTCAGTAGTTTTACTGGCTGCAGTCCTTTCCTTTACTTCTTGGGTACTGTTTAGCAGTTGTCACATTCACAATATTTCAGTGCATGTTAGAAACACTTAATTAACTGAGGCTCACACTCCTTTTGAGATATGGAAAAAGAATAGGAATTATTACGTCAACCTTTGAGAAATGTATGTGCTTCTGAAGTGGAGCTGGCAACTGTTTAACAGCACACAGTAACATTACATCAGATCTAATTCAACCTGCAGCGGTGTGTGCCACGGTTCTTGTGACTGTAGATGGTCAAGTTGCCACCAGCACTATGTTCTGCAGCATATAAACGGTACTTGGTTGTCTTTCATCTGACCATGGATTTAATTTGTTTTTATGAATCGTATGACATCTTCACAGTGCCGAACAGGGTGGTCATAAAATGTGGGTGCAACTAGCCAAGCAAAGTGAATGTCTTTGCGGGCAGTTTCAGCGTCTGAAGTAAATATATATTTAAGTATGCAGATTACTTATCCAATTGCTTGGAATAGCTTCTGCAAATGGTTATGGTCTGTTTGCAAAAATCCTTCTTAATCTGACTAATAAGACTATCACAGCTGTTTTATGAGCTAGCACTGTCTTTACGGTCAATGTACAAATCCATAAGCTATAGATATTTTAGTAAGAGTTTCGATATGCATAGTTGCTTTTCACTTTGAATTAAACAATTTATTAATTTTAATTATTTCCTCATCCTTGGCAAAGTGATCAAGTCTGTATGAGGGACCAATAGAAAACGAAACTAAAGAAGTTTCCTTCAACAAACTAACACTCTTGAATTATGTGAGTACAAAAACCTGGGATGCCTTAAAAAATTCAAACAAATCTTTGCTTGTCTTGTTATGACTTGGTCACATCTGAATGATTTGTTTCTTATATTTTATAAAATCATTTGTTCCTGAATGAAGGCCTAGAAGGGCAGGTTTTATCTTGGAGCCTTGGTCCATATCACACCACTGATTTTCAAGCAGAATTCTCTACTGATCTCAATAGGGAGCTCTGCTTAAAAATCTATGGCACAATATGGATCCTTGCTTGTAAACTTGAGAAAAAAAACAGTTTTATAATGAAAATGCTGATACAGTCCTGAGTACAGCAGGGTGAACAGCATGTCTATAATAAAGATGGAGGCACAAGGCATATTCTGAAATGAAAGGAGAGCTTTTTATGCCCCAACCCCCACTCCTCATATATAAGTATCTCAATTTTAAGAGAGTCAGTGTTTCATATTTCAAAATGTCCAAGCAGTAATCCCTTTAAAATTAGAGTATTAGCATCTTAAAGTTTTCATAATAACTAAAAATATAAACCCTGCTGAAAGAAAACGGACTTTAATTAATGAGAGTTATTTAATAGGACATGTTGCTCTGAATATGGGGGATTAAAAGATGAAAAAGAATGTGAAAAAAATCAGAATTTAATGAGCTGCTATCTTCATCTGATTTAACTAAATCTCATCTGCTGTAGAAAGCATTAACAATTATGAGAGTCATTTAAGTGCATCTACACAGTTTGGTACCTGAGCGCTGTCCTTTATGAAATTAAATTCTGCTGCAAATGGATACAAACTACTGTTTGAAGTTAAGGGCTTTGGCTCACCCATTGATCTTTCTCCTTCAACACATAATCAAGCAAAATTATTATAAAATAAACTGACAAAAGGTTCTAAAGAAAAACTATAAACTGATAACCTTTGCCAGATGCCCTGGTTTGAATTAAGCAAATACTGCTTGCAAATCAGTTTAGATTTTTGATAGGGATTTCTTTTTCCTTTGAGCTTTGCAGCACTACATGCAGTCATAACACAAAAAGATTTGCTGGTCCAGAACCTGTTCTGTAAAAGTGTGAACCACAGAGGGTAAAAGTCTATCTGTTTGCATATGCCTATAGTACTTCAAAAAATATAATTTGCCTGGAATTTAACTTCAATAAACATTGCCATTTCAAATTAAAAAAATCTGGATTATAATAACCACATCCCTAAACACATATGTACTGGTATATATTTTTTCCTATTCCTTACGTACTACTCCTATTTGTATTTCTCAGAGTAGTCTCTACCCTGATCAAAGTACAATAACAATATATATTGATTGGCTTAACAATAAAGAATCAATTAATAATGATCTCAGACAGGTGATAGCAAAATGTATTTTTTTACCTGCTTTTCAGTGAAACCCATGAAGAGATGCATTGAATATAAAACTCTATATTCCTATGGCTTCCAGCCTCTATCATCAATTAATAATACTGCATGGGGAACAATGTCAACTTGAATTGTCTTTTCGCATTTCTAATAATCTCCTAAAATAAATGGCATGATTCTGATTCTGAAATGTATGACATCTTTTAGAACTCACTGACAAGAAGTTAGAAAAAAGTATGTTATTATTGCTCCCTCTCTCCATACCATTATTAGAGAATTTTGAGGAAAAGTCTTTGGGGAGTGCAGTTAATGCATTTGTTAACTTTTTGTTTTGTGTTGTGCTTTATGTTTTCACCAGCAAATAATGATCATGGAATGCACCCTGGCTTACTGCTCTCAATAATAAATAATTGTAGAAACTGTAACAAATATCCCCAACCAAATCAAACCAAAACCCTTTTATTTTCTGTTTAATTCTAGACACCCTACATGCTACTGTAAAGCTCTATGCTATGATGCTAATTTTCCCGGAAACTCCCAGAAGAAATTGGTCTATAATGTAACAGATACATATTTTGCCTTGCTTCAATAAGTGGAAAGCAAAAGAAGTCAGATCAGTTTATATTCAAAATGTACTGAAAAGTTGATGGCAACATGCTAAAGGAACTGAGTTCCATTTTCTGGTGTTCCCAGTGGTTAAAACAAAAAAAAAACCCAGTTCTCTCATCTGTACCAATGTCTCTTTAGCTTTATAAGACTCACAATCATCTGTGACATTTAGGCTTTTTGTGTTTGCGCACAGTGAGTTTACAAAAATAACATCACTGCCATCCTTGTGGGACTCACTCCACGAAGGCTCTAGCAATCACTTCTGATTCCTAACAATTGGAGATCACAGTGTTTTGATGCAGCACTATTTTTCTGATCAATAAATCACTAGCTTGTAAGGAAAAAATTAAGTAAAAATGTTATTACTAAGCTTGTAGGATAGTTATTTCTAAAATTATTTTTAACAATGTCTCTAGATGAAAAACAAGACAATTTGACAATACTTTTTTTGTAGGAAAATGGTTGTTTTTTTCCCCCACAAAAATAATACTGCTTGTTATGATTGCACTGTCCCATCTATATCTTCAGTAATAAGACCACTCTGATCAGGGTCTCTCACATTGTTTTCTATTTCTTTGTCTAATCTTTAGCACTGGCACATCAGTATAGGGGTATGGTTATACCCCTGGGGCAAAGTGAAAGCAGTGAATTCCGGTTAGTGCCACAATAGTAAATGTGAACACACGGATGTCAGCAGTAGCCACTTCCAACTCCACCACAGGGCAGGTACCACTATTGACCCTCCCTAGCCATGCCACTGCACTGGCACTGCATTCAAATGCAGTTCTAAAGAATGCAGCTAAACCTCAGGGCTTTCAACCACCTACGCCTCTGATGATCTGGAGACAAATTAAAATGTATGTGCTTTATATTTATCATGCAATCTATCCACTTATAATATTCACTAACAATCTTACTTGTTTAACATACCTAAACAGATATCTTCTTTATCATAATAACTAGCTAGAATGAATATACCAGAGACAGACCTTTAACTTACCAATATACAAACAAAATATATGGAAGTGATTTGCTAAAAGCAAGGATCTACTTTAAATTATATGAAAAATTAGCTAACTATGGCAGCTTCTGTAATTCAATCCAGTCTAATTGCCCCAAGAATGCTTAGGAAGAAAGACTTAAATCTCTACTTTCAGCTCTTTTGCATGCTATCTTACTTTATGGCATATAAAAAGCATGCCACAGACAGCTGATGCCAAGTTGATTGACCTACTCTGTGTTGCACTGTTAAAGATTGTAAACAGAAACTAAAGATACAATGGGATTAGGAGAAAAGCAATAACCCTTCACACTTATTAGCAGCTTTTCAAAATTATGGTCCCCTGTTTACAGACTGCAGTTAACCCAACGTCCTTTAATATGCATTATGTTATGGATACAATACAAGAAGCTTGGGTAGGATTTAGGTGCCATTAGACAAACAGTGTTTGAGAAAATGAAGAACCCATCTCTTACTTGAGCATCTGGGACTCACTGCATGGCTCCTGATAACCAATGAGACAACACAATCAGAAGCGATGAATCCCAGATGTTAGACATAGGTCATGCTCCATAGAGCTGGCAGATCACAACGTGGGAGAAATAAAAGTAATTTCTAAGTTTATTGGGGTGAGTGGGGGTACAGCTTTGGTTGGATATGGAGACAGCATATTTCTGGTCTGCCTAAATGTTTGCAAGGGATAATGTGAATGATTCTTCAGGCACTGTGGTCTCTGTGAATGCAAAAGTTACCACTTTCATGTGAAAAACGTGCAGCATGCTAATGTAGCTGCCAGTTGCCTATTTAACAACTCAGAGCTTCGGTATCTAGCACCCAACGGTTATAACTAGCTTTAAGAGCAGAAAGCCTGTAAGGGGGAATTCCAGCTCCAATCCAGTTGTTGAATAAAGTCAGGATGAGGCCAACTGTGGTGCAGCAATCTCAGCAACTTAGGTCGTGTGTAGACGAAACAAGCTTCTAGGAATCTGGCTGTGAATTGATGCTATAATTAAGTCCTACATAGACTCTTACTTTCTCATACTTAAATCTGTTTTGCAAAGGCTTGGCTGTGTTTTATGGGTGAATCTCATATACTTCATTGCCTTCTGTGGGTCAGACATGTATGAATCAATACTATCATGAAAAATTGTATGGTCCATTCATGCATGCTGGAAGTTGTTTAAATCAAGACACTTAAGTTTAAATATTTCAATACTACAATAACTTGAAAAGAAAGAGCAATGAACTCTATAGGTCTTCAACTATTAACAAACTCAGTTGCACTATTAGCTTCTATATTTATCACAGATAGAAATAAAGAAAACTCAAAACCTCTGATCTGAATAATACTGAATGCTGAGAAGGTTCACGACTGAATGTACACTTGGCACTTGAGAACTATTTCTATTTGTAATATTTATGGTTTGTTCCAATAAATTAATAACTTCATAACCTGTGTAGATTTCTATGTGAGAGTCTATTTTACTTATATTTGCAGAACATTTTAATTAAACTAAAATTGACTAAAAAAATCACAAAAGGAATTACTTCTACTGGATGGGATTTTCCTAGCAAGCAGATTGCATTTTGGGAAAGGGTCAGGATAGGGAAGGAAGAAACTGACAGAAATTTTACAAAGCTTTACTGGATCTGAATGACACAAGATGCAATTTACCCTGCTGCAGACAGGTCCCCATAACATTCACTTAAAACTCTTTTTTAAAATTGCTGTTAAAGGCTTAGGGTGGGGCTCAAAGTCTTGTGCATCGCTACTCTGTACTGGGTTGTAGAGCATCTCTATTCAGAATCACAGACAGTAGCTGGCTGTGAAAACAAAGAAAAGCTGAAATTTGGAAATATATATTAAAAAAAATGGTCTAATTGGTACCTGTGGCACAACTGTTGAAAGATATTACCTGTGTAAGGATTGTAGGGAAATTGTTTCAATATATTTATGATATTCTTTCTTTTTAACATATTGTCCAATCTGAAAAACTGCAGGTTCAGAATTTCAAAAGCACCAAAACTTAAGGACATGAGTCTCTCTGACTTCCAATGCATCCTATTTTAATTGAAATCCTATTTAATTGAAATAATTTAGGAGCAAGGAGTTGAGAAAATTCAGGATACAAACACTTCTAGGATTCAGAGAGTATAGGGGTCTGAGACTTTATTTTTAATTTTTCATGCTTTATTACAAAAGAATTTGTGGGAGGATCAGATGGAGAGAAGTTTCTTATATCCATCTGAAAAATAAAGAGAACGCAGTATAAGAAGGGTTGTGACACAGATTTTCCCTTTCCCACTCTTTCATTTTACTATAACGGCCTTTATAACATTTTTTAGCCTAATTAGACTCCATTGCAAAAGGCCACCTGGAAACTGCTGCTGAGCACCGACTGACTCAAAAAGCTCCACACTGCCACTGACAGTGCACTGACAGTTGTCTTACTTAGGGGAAAATAACCAGGAGATGTTATATCATGACAACTGTGCCCCTTTCAAAACTATCATGATACTTGTCAATCTATCAGCAGGACACAAGCTAGCTACGAGAAGAAAGGAAGTTATGCCTTCCAAAGAATTTCAAGATTTCCAAATCTGACATGCAAATCAGCGTGAAACCTATACATTTCAAAATTTTCCACAAAGAAAAATTTAAATCAAGATTCTTCATTTTAGCAGAAACATTTTACTTTTACTTTTTCAAATATATAGCATGGTATGAAATGTAAAACAAAGTAAACAAGTATACACTGAAAAATTACTTGAAAACAAAAAATTGAAAAGTTCTCTTCTGAAACTGCTGAAAAGGTCTGTAATCATTGTTGCAACCTCCTCCACCTCCACTTTTCTTCTGAAACAAAATATCAAATTGGATTTTGTTTTGTTTTTTTCTACCCTGTGGTGTCAAATACAGGTTTCAGTAAGTGAATGAATTACATGGTATCGATGCTTTCAGAACTGAAAGACATTATAATGGCTCAGATGGGTTCTGTATATTTTGCCATTTTGGAAATTTTGGCAAAAGTACATATTTTCAGCAGAACTTGGTTCTAGTGAAAGTTCTCTGGCCAATTCGAATTCATTGATGAACAGTGGCCATAACTATACTTCATATATTCTCTGAGTCTTTCATGTGGGGAGGAGGGGCTAAATATACAAAGTTATTTAACATGTAGGGAAGTGCCTAGTAGAAATGATACATGTGATTTAGCCAAAATGATTTAGGCCTTTAATTCCCTTTGACTTTTAATGGGGTTTGGTGCCTAATTTGTTTAGGTGCATTTGCAAATCTACTTGGTGTCTATTTATATCTTCAGGTAGCAAACAAACCTTTAGGAACCGGGGCTTAGAAGCATAAGAACTGCATGCCTGTAAGGGGCTCAGGAATAGGTACTTTTTAAAAAAAGGGTCCTTTTGGTAGTCTTTCACTTTGGACTCTAATTAATGCACTGTTGCAATGTATAACTCTTTGCAAGTAAACAATACATATATTCCAAGCTCTTATTTGACCTACTGCAGAGTCTATTTGGATGTCACCAATGACCCCTCACAACCATCTTAATGTCTTTGTTATTTCATATCCAACTATACCATGTAATTCACTCACTTGCTAAAACCTGTGCTTGACACCACAGGGTACAAAATAACATAGAAACAACATCTTTGGAACATTAGGGGTTGCTCAGTGCTGCAAATATGCTGAAGAACTGCAAAATCAGTTTTGCTCTTTCAGTAGTTAGATCAGGCTTGATCAATTTTTTTCTTTTTTCTTTTTTTTGGGGTGGGGCGGGTGTTGTGCAAGCTCAAATATTGGCCAGAAATCAATACAAAATGCACAGAAGCCCCTGCAAATGAAAGAAATACCATGATGCAGGCTGGGAGGTTATTTACAAGTATCTGTTGGGTACCTCTTTGAAATCCTGGATGAAATGTAGGGTGCCTGGCTGAAAATATACTCATTATCTTTTTTTGGCTTATGAAAGAGGAAATAAGGTCCATTTCAGAATATATCCTATACGCAGAATAAAAATAAGTGGCTTGCCGTAGCTCAGCAGCACGTTCCAAACCTTTACAGGGAACCCACAATAAGGAACATAACCAAAGAACTCTTCCTAGCTTACTTAGCTTGCTTTTAACTCCAGCTGTCCCCTGCGCAAACACCTTTGAGACGTACAATGAAAAGTAACTTATATGAAAAGTACCTGTTTCTCAGACTCCCTGATACTGAAACCTATGTTCCCATGAGAAAATTCTATAAATACTTGATTGTAAACTTGGAAGGGCCTGCTTACAGGCCCGAAGCCTCTTTTGGGAAGGACACAATATACATCTAATACATAAATAAAGAAATAGTTATGACATAGTTATTGAATTTAGATTATGACACAATTATTGAATTTAGATAATCTAGTCCTGGAGAAACTGTTCCGAAAACTTTACTTATGCTTAAGGCACACAAATGATAAATTAAACCCTGGTTTCTCATACAGGGATCATGAAAAGACTTACAGATCAGAAACAGCTTAGCATGATGTTGGAAGTAACAATTATTTTTCCATATATCACAGAGCCTGAAGAATGAGTAGCCAAAAGATATCCCTGAAGTGAAGAGCTTAGAAAGTTACAGAAAAGATGGGACAATTACAGAGAGAATGAAAACATTCGGAGTTGCAAAAATTGCTTGGAAGGGCTATAAAGCTCACATGCTTAAGGGCATGAGAGGGATTCAGGGAAGACGCTTCCTCAGTGAGTGGGCAAGTATATAAGTGCACATTTACAAGCTACTTTCACTTTTACTGAAGGATCTAGATACTGGCCTGGACTCTCCAAGAGTCTGAGCCAATACAGGAATTGCTACGTTGCCTTAGTTTCTACATACTATAGTTGTGATGCTCTACCTACCAGGGAGTCTGATGCCTCCACAGTAAATGCTTCCTATTAAAATACATTTATTTTCATTCCAAGAATAAAGGATTCCAAGAATAATTGCAAGGAATCTATGTATGTCTCTTTGCTCTTGAAGCATTAGAATCTTTGCAAAAATTTCAGGCCATCCTATTGCAATATGTAGTTTGGGCTTAAGCTGGATACATTTTAATCCTGACCCATTGCTTTCCTACTCCTCCGTTAGGTCTGCTATCCTCAGGTTTCTTGGTATCTTGGTGTCACTTTTAAACATTTCTGGAAAAGGCCCTTTCCTTTTCAGGAAGCTTGATAAGAGTTTTAGGGAAAAGTGTATGGAGATTTAATAAAAATAATAATAAATAATAGATTAGTAATATGTCAGTCTTGAGAGTATTACTTATTGGGCAAAAAAGTGGAGAACTACTGCAACACTTTACAATGGGAACTTCAATTTCAATCTAGCTAGGTTTTCAGAAAATTAAAATATAAATTATTTGCACAGAATGGCAATAATCAATGAAAATACCTCCACTTAATTCATCCGATTACTATTATTGTTTGGTCTTGCAACAGACTGAAAACAATGAGGAAATCTATCTAGTGACACTCAAAATGAAGTATAATACCATGTCACTAATAAGTCCATCCTAGCAAGAAACTTGCTACCAATGCTGGGATCCTACAATCGTTGTTAAAGAAATCTAGTGCCATGTAGTAAATTAACTTATATTTTGCTTTAACATGTTGTGCATCTTTGTCTGTTATAGATTAGATTTAAATGGCTAGAAATATATATCTGAAAAAGGCTAATACAGCCAGATCCCTCAAAATTGCTCTCCTTTGTCATAAATGATGCTTTCCCACTGTCTTTTCTCACACACTTCTTCCCACCTCTCCTGTAAATTGCCTTTCCTTTATCATTATTGTTGTAATTACTTCAAGAAAATCAGTAAAAGAAAAAATTCTTTGACACAAAGAGCATTCCAACAGGACAAAACTACCCCGCTGTGTCAGAATACAACACAAAGCTGCACTGGGTAGGGTTTTGTTGATTATTGACTTGGTAGCTAGAAAAATGAAAAAAACGTATGTAGCAATCTGTTTGATGATATGTTGCACTGTCCCTTCTGGGGAAACCAGTGAACATGCCCAGAGGCTACAAAAGGGCATCTTCCCAATATGTCTTGGACAAATGGTCTCTCTAAATTTCAGTCAAAACTAAAGATGGCTTACTTCCTATCTGGTCCTCATATCTGGTAGAACTCTGTGCTTCAACGATGGGATCCCAAGTCTTCTACCACTTGAATGTAAATTTAGTTCATGGTGGTTAAGTGTCTGAAAGTAACTGTTTTTGATGGGTGTGGTAGAGGCCATACTGAAAGATTTGGAGTTCTCAGCTTAATTCATTGTGGACCAAAGTCTACATCAACAAGTAATCATATGTGGCTGGAACAAACAAATTACTGTAGTAGGTCAAACAAACGGTCCATGTTTGAAACTTGACATACTGATTGATACTCTCAGTAGAGAGGTCAAGTGCTCAGTCTAGGAGATGGCATCCCAGATGGTGTCTTCTGCAAGACAGAACTGAGGCACAGTGGTAGACTCTGTCAGAAATCTGGCACTTATGGCCAAGGCACAAATAAATTGAGGGGCTCAGTCTCCAGGGCTGTGAAAGGTGACACCCTTCACCAGTACTAAGGTAATAAAAGAAACAAAAATTGCAGTACTCAATTTGACCAACTGTAATAACTGATCATATACAATAACATTTCTATGTTATCAAATACCTCCAATCACAGTCACCTGCCACTATGTTTTGCTTACACATCCATACATAAAAAGAAGGGCTGCCCAGCTTTTATCTAGGGGTATATATATATATAATATAACAGGAGAGGCAGTTGAAAAAAAACGTTCAGGGAATAGGACTTACCAAAGGAAGACTGGTGCCTCCACTCCTGTGGAAAGAGGTCACCTTATTCATGCCACAAAACATAGGCTGTTGTATTCGTATTGTCTGATTAATTTCCATTCTTGGACTTCATAAATACTCAGTGTGTTTATCCTGGTTCCATTGAAGTCAGTGGAGTTTTGCCAATAACTTTAGTGGAGCCAATATTTCAAACTCAGTTCTGTTGAGACATGGCTTGCAAAAGAATGACATTTTCAAAGTGATGTTTCTGGCTATTTTTTAAGGTTTCTGTCCATGCTATATTTCCTTTTCTTTGTCATTACAAAGTTCCCCTTGGAAAGAAATGAATCCCTGCACCCTGGTAATATGCAACAGTTATAGCAATTCAAGTTTCATTTCTGACTAGCTGATCTATTTTAGGACTTTAGGGTTTAATAACAGTTAATGCTTAGACATATCAAAGAAAGAGAATCTCTCATAATAAAATTCAGGCATGAAACTGGTCCAAGATTTAGCTACTGCTGTACCTAGTCTTTCTCTATTTTATTAGTTTTGCATTAACTTCTTTGTCCTTATCTAAATTTTCCCCTATTATTTAGTTATAACCTCATCCACTATTGCAATCACTTATTAAGCACATCAGGGCACATGTCTCTTTTTAGATTGGGTAAAAGATTCATTTTCTTTATTATTGCCATCAGACTAAACTATCTACCTTCCTAACTACTGAAGAAGGAAAGTGAAGTGTGATGTAGAATGCAGAGCTTTGCTTTGCTATACGAATCAGTTATGTAGGACCAGTGACTTTTTCTCTTTTCAGCTATTCTGCTCTCCATTGACATATCAAAGTCTGACTACAGCTTTTCTTTTATACTAGTACTCTTCTATTCTTATATTTTATCTCTGCTGCTACAAGCAGAAAACCATTATTGGAATTCAAAACATGTTTTTCAATGAGCCAACACTATGATTCTTGGAGACTTTTCAGAGTTCCCTCGTTAGAATGCAGTAATGGAGTAAGAAACAACACTTTTTGTTGAATTTAGCCAGAGGGAATGTTAGCTGTAGCAGTCAGTGCTGAAATGTCACATAGTATACTTAAAATATGATTTAGCTTTCGCTAAATGTCTGGAAAGGAATAATTTGGCATCAAGTAAAAGAAAATAATATATTCTGAGTGAGTGTGAATATCTCCAGCTTGCTACAGCCATCACCTTTCCTCTGCCACATTAATCCAATGTGGTCTGTTCCTAAAGAAACTCAAGGGAAAGTAAAAAATATTCGGGTATATTTCAAATTGCTCATTTCCCCACAAAATAGAGCATTTGCCCTAATTGGGCTTGCTCTGAAGCCCAATTAAAGTCAGGGAAGTCTTTTCATCAACTTCAGTGGGGTTTAGATCAAGGTCATAATCATTAGAGGCAGGTGCATATTCAGAGTAAATTATTCATTTAATGAATTTCCCTTCTTTTTCTGTTTGCAAACTGTCTGTGAGCAATTTACAATTTTCTCAGATTTACTGAAGAAGAAATCCTGGCCTATAGCTGTCCCTAAGCAGTTAATTTTGACTACTCAAAATTCAAATTGTGTTGTTTATTTCAGGGGAGGGGGATGGGAAAGTGAGGGCAGACAGGAGCTGAAACATGTCAGATGGAAGGTTTTCTATGTTTTGACTCTCTGAATCAGGTTGCTGACATAATATCCTCTTTTTTATGCTGAAAATTCACTGAATACCATTACCAGCAGTAAACCAGTTTCCTAGATTTCTCACTGAATGCCAAGGCAGGCAGGGAACAGACAAAGACCAAGTGAATGTGTGTAAAACCTCAAAGACCTGGATAACTTATTCTCATGTTAAGCTTTCAGTCTCTCTTTGGCAACAGCAATTCTTTGGGCGTAGTTATGCCCTTTATGCTGTACTCACTGATAAGTGTTCATCCTGGCCCCCAAAAGCTAGCCATATACTAGAAATAAAAAAGAAAGAGCATCCTGTTTTCTTACCCTCTGGTGAATTCAACTGCACTGCAGCAATATGATGTGTATGTACAAGCAAGATTATATTCAGGCCCAGTGATAAAGAAAAATGGAATTCCTTTTCAACCCACTCATAAGAATGAACATGTATTTGTCTACATAGCTCATTATTTATACTAAAATGTGGGGTAATTACAGCTGTAGACCTGAACTTTGGGCCCTAGTCCCATCTCTGCTACAGACAGACACACACAAAAGTTCAAACATGCCTTTTCAAGAAAAAGCCAGCACAAGAATAGCTTATTCTCCTCAGAAGAAACATCTTTGCCTCTCTCTTGGAAGAAATGTATGCATTTCATTCCTGTGAAAACTAGGGTAAAATATCCCTTTACAGGCCATTTACCTTATTTACAGGCCATCTACCTTATTTACAATTTGAGATATTAATAAGTGCACAGAAAATAACGCTAAGCACAAAGCTTCCTTGAACAACCTAAGAAAGGCATCTTTTTGTATGCACAGTAAAGTTAATCTTAGACATTTCAGCTATATCTAAACATAGGAATATACTTTAAAAGATTACAAAGCCAAACAAATTCAGCACAAGGGGGAAAATGTTTTTTTTGAATAAGCAATTGCTGCACAATTGGAGACAAAAGGCAGGGTTGACAATTGTTTGGATGTTTTAAAGGTCCAGGAATTAATTAGCACAGTGATAAAATGTCATGATTATCCTGGCAGGAAAGTACTGACAGGGCAGAAGTGCAGAGGGCAAAAGTAAAAAAACCGCTCAGCAGCATCGTTGGTGACAAAGTGCTGAATCACAAAAGCTTTGATTTAAGTGATATTAAAATACAGCATCAGAAGCTTGTGGCACCACAACATCAAAGGAGATGCCCTAAAATGTATAGATTACTTATTTATAAGGGTGTATTTTTAGTATCCAGCCAGTAAGTTTCCCAGGAGATTTGCACATCCAGAGAGATTCAAAGGGAAACTTAAAAGAAAATCCGCTCAAGGGGTGCAAAATTTTGACCAGAGTTTTAGCTTACGAAGAAACAATTCACTGGTAATAGGACTGTCCCGTTAGGGTCCCTGATTGCCATAAAATCTCAATTCACATACTGCCTCTTTGTTGTCCATTTTACAAAATACTTTTTAAAGGTAATTAAAATCATGTCGTCTATGTTTTTAACCCATTTTTACTTTTTAAAAGGATATTTGATAGTAAAATATGTGCCCCAGGGAAATGGAAAATGGACACATTTGTCTTCTAAGAGAAAACCATGCTGCTTTCAAAGTGCATAGCCTTTCAATTTGCAGACACATTCCTTTGTTCCAAATCATTTTTACTCATATTTCTTAGCAGAGGCGAGCCCAGTTAGAAACTCACTCTCCTTCCCTTTTGCCCATACAGTGGAAAAATAGAGAATATGGCCTTAGCTTTCAACAGAGTCTGAGCAATACAGTATGCTACCTAATTTTTTGCAGGAAAAGATAAAGAATTGCATTTAGCAATAATGAATTTCTCTTAAAATTTATATTTAAACCATTTTCATTTGAAAGGATATAGTATCTTTAGTGTGTATGTGTGTGTATAATCTTTTTGAACTTCCCAGGCCGACATATCACAGTTGAGATGCAATCGCGTTAGTCACGGCACTCTGCATGATGCCAATGCTGTACTGAGCAGCATGCTATTAGGAAAGGGTACATCAGCAGGCTGCAGTACTGACTAGGCCCTCCCATGCTGTGACTATCTATATGCAAACACCATGCCCACTGTCACAGCACAACAAGGGAAAATGCTAGGGAGCTATTTCTGTAACAACGGGAGCACTTATTCCTCCTCAACTTGACCCCTGCTCTGTGTGGTTATTGTGGTGATGTGTTTCGGATGTGATGTATAATAGCAGGAAAGCACTGAAGCATCAGACCAGGAAATTAAAAAGGATCCCATTCACACAAAGAAATGTTTAGTTAAGTTTGAAAAGCTTGGCTCAGATGGTACCTTGATGGACCATTTGTTACATCTTTACTTATTAGTGTCCATTTGCATGTGGTTTTTTTCAGACTCTGTTTGTTGTTGATTTTAAATGATTCCCAGAGTTCCTCTGTATTCCACCTTAGATTTTGAGAGGCAGAACTGATATTTGGAAGCACTAGGGTCCTTAAAGGAACAGCCTATTACAACACACAATAGTAACTATGTTTCTACGATTTATGAAAAGAAAGCAATATGTGCCTGTTTCGGTGCCTGTCGTTTGCCTACCAATGGTGCAGTGCTCCCCATTCCAGCCCTCTCTGCATTCACATTTCCCATCTTTACAGGTTCCATGCTCCGTGCAGCGGGGATGGCACACACGCTGGTCACACGCCACTCCTGTCCATCCTTCTTCACAACGACATGCTCCGCCAATGCACACACCATGAGTGCCACAGTCCACAGAACACACTTCTAGGAGGATAAAAAAAATAAAAGGATTACAGCTGAATACTGTCATTTTGAACTGGGCAAAGGAGCAGTGGGAGCTTAAGATGAAAAGTAACTCAAATTGGCACCTTGCTCCTATAAACTATATGCTGTCAGCCCAGCATGCTCATATTCCCACCAAAACCAGCCTCCCTCCACCCCTGTTTTTATTAAAAGAAAATAACAAATTCCACAACCTGCATGCTGCACTGACAGGTCCAAAGCTGACTTCTTTGTTCAGTGCAAATGAGTTTTCCCATACAACTCCATTCACATGCTTCAGGCCTGGCATGAAGATATAATTTCTATGGGTAAGACTGTAATTCTATTTCTATGGCCCCATCTGCACATTACACTTAAGGCATGATTAACTGGTTAATCATGCCTTAAGTTGTGATCCAGCTATACATTCAATCAATTAATGGCATGATAAAACAAGCAATAAGCCACAAAATTATTCCAGAAAAATGGTAATAACTTTGGGGCTCGTTCTCATCATGCCATTAATTGAATGAAGGGGCTCCCAACCATAGGGACGCACCATCTTCTGTCAGCCCCTCTGCTGGTGAAACCATTAGTGGAGCCAGGGTTTCACATCATGGAGCTCTGTTAGCTGCCAGGGCTTGCAGTGGGGCCAGTGTTCCTCATTCTGCCCTGGCTGGGAGCCTCATCAGCTGGGGAGCTCACAGTAGTGGGACCACACTATCTGGATCCTGGGCTCCCCCTGCATCAGCAATAAGGCATGATAGGATCTAATGCTCAGTCCCATAATCACACCTTCTGCCACGCAAGTGTGGTATGACAGAAAGTGTGATTGTCTGGATCCTGCATCAGATTCTTTACCTGAGGGGCCCTAAGGTTTATTCAGAGCTAGCGTCTTCTGCTGAGATGGCCAACAAGGGGGATAATTATGGTCAGTGTTTGGGAATGGAAATTTGTAAGTTAACTCAACTGAGATAACACCAACCCATTTCATTTGGGGTCATTCAAAGCAGATCTTCATTGGGATTCTGAGAGTGCTGCCAATTAGTATGCTACCCCCACTCGCTCTCATTCAAAGCATGTTCAAGAGTTAGATAGCACAGCCAGTTTAGTGCTGTCTTGAGTATAAGCTAGGAAACACGCCTTAAAGATAGAAAGCCTGGATGCAATTATTGGTGTGTGTGTTGGGGGTTGCTTTGTTGATGGGCTTGGACATGCACTGAGCATAAGTGGATACATGGGGTGTGCTTCTTGGCAGTGCTCTTGGAAGACAGCATAGACATGCCCTTGGAGTCTGGGAGAGATCTGAAATAGCAACCTGCCGCCCTACAGCCAATCCCGAGTCATCCAGTCTCACCGCAAACATCAGCATAACATTGAACTGTGCCAGTTACAACTGTAGAAAAACTGTCATGTTTTCTGCCTCAAGTATTAGCTGTAAAATGGCTACTTAAATTCTCAGTCATGAACTTTTAGAGCTGATGAGAACACATGAAGCAGAAAGAACCCATCTTGATATTCACTTGCCCCATCCAGAATTCAGTGCTGGTACAATAATCTCACATTTATTTAACAGCTGACTGGATTGGGCACAGGTGAGGAATTAAAGAACAGATTCAAAGTACTATTTCTCAGAATTCTAATCTGAAAATTCATATTATAATAAAAATGAAAAGAAAAATTCCAGGAGATATAATATTTTCAATTATTGTTTTCCAAATAAACTATTCAGTGTTTCATCCAAAGTGTAAGTTGATCTTCCTGACTTCTCTGTTGTCACGAGTACAAAGTTCCAGGGACATTCAGCTAATTGCATCACTAGGCAAGTTGGATGTTTTGTATTTACTCTACAGATATCTCTTGATGTGAAACTAATTGCTTAGATTCTTTTTCTATTTGAACTGCCGAAGAGAAGAATTTTCATTATAATGGTTTTTTGCTGTTCTATGACTTTTTATGAATGAGTAGTACATACAAGGTTCTTTCCAACTCCAAAGTGTTTTGAAAATATTAACAGATTATTGCCTACTAATGTAAAGCCTTACATTAACAGAAAGAGACACTATCACAACACATACAAGTTTCACTTTGAGAACAGTAACATTACATTTCCTAATTCCAAGCTCCTAGCCCTGCACTGAAAATGCTATAGTACGTAATCTTTAAGGAATAGCTACTTACCCATAGTAACTAGAGTACAATATACTGTATTTACACAAATATAAGATGAGGTTTCCCCCCCAGTCAGCATGGGGGAAAGCCCCTTGTCTTATATTCGCATATGAAGAGGAGGGGGGAGCAAGAGCCTGCAGGCCTTCTACCGCTGGCCCCTTTGGGGGGGGGTGTAAGTTGCAGGGGGATCAGGAAGGCTGAAGGGGGAAGACGTGGGTGAGGCAGAGGGCAAGGGGCTGTAGCAGTGGGGTGGTTGGGATTCAAGAAAGCTCTCCAGTACTTAGATTCCATACCTGAAAAATTGTAACAAATGGATAAATTTTCTATATACAGAATCTAATTATTAGGGGGTTGTCTTATAGTTAAAGTCATCTAATATTCAAATAAATATGGTAAATTACTTCACTGTCCAAACACTGAAAGAACAATTTATATTTCATGTAAATTATTTGCATTTTAGGCTCTTCCCTGACATCAGAATGTTAAACAATACAGTAAATGGGAAAGAAAGATTACCACAAATCCAGGCAGAAATATTTTTCTTACCAACAGAGCAGTCAGGACCCATCCAGTTGGGATCACAGCTACAGAGGCCTGTGTCAGAGAGGTAAGTACCATGCCCACTACACTGGTCTGGGCATTGTGCTCTGGGAAGCTCACAGGTTAGGCCACCCCAACCTGGGCTACAGAGACATTCGCCATTCACACAGACACCATGATTGGAGCAGGTTGGATCCAAACAATCAACTAAATAAAGAAAACAAAATACATTTTGTTTGAAAAGGGTCAGTTCACCCAACATACCATCTGGATGATACGGCTTGAGAGATCAGTGTTCTATGATGTGTATATTGCTGAGCTGAAGGACAGTACTGTTATATTGTGAAGTATGGTAGGACTTAGATTTTTCATATCTGGGAGGTTTGCAACCTGCTTAATTCACAATAGATTGTTGAATTAAGAATGAGCCACTCAGCTGATTGCTGCAGCTTTTACTTCAAAGAGTACTGTTTCTCCACACCGTTGGAGTCCTGTGCTGTTGATCAGAGAAGTAGCGCCCTTGAAATAAAAGTGGCAAATAGCTGGAGTGCCTCAGCAGTCCCCCCACAGCTGTCTGCTCTGGCTATATATACCCCTGACCAGTTTGCAAACCCTCATTTTCACAGGGTTTAGGAACCTCATCCGATGAAGAATCTGGGTTCTACTCTCTAGAAAACTCCTGCAGTTGCTGTTTAAGCCACGTACAAATCTATCCTGAGAGCTGGAGAGTACAAAAAATACCATTCTACCTGCTGGGACACGAATGCCAGAAGATGAAAAAGATAAAACAAAAAAGATGCATCTTAACCTGACTTTGGAAGAATAAAAGAATGAGTGCATTAAAATAACAGTGAAAATAATATTTTAAATCTAGAGGTCCACATTCAGGGCACACTTCTGGTGAATTAAACTGAAGTTCCAGCAGTTCCAAGATAATAAATAAAATTCAAAACTAAATAGAAATTGAGTAAGTATAATACTTTACATGGATCCAAAATACCTTTCTTCAGAGGATTTCAAAATAATTTACCAAAACTAGTTGTTAGGAATGTTACTATCATTAGTATATAACACATTATAATACAATCATACATATAATGTAATAGATATTAATATTATAGATATGTCTACATATATCCTGCATATATAATACAATTACAGTAGAGTAATATCTGTACTGTATCCATTTTACTAAGTGAAGGAAAATGGAAGCACAGATTTACTGAGTCAAATACCCATAAGTTAAAATTTTCAAAAACACCCATATGACTTTGGAGGCTAAGTCTGATTTTTAAAAGTAAAACAGAGGCTTTAGAACCTAAGCTTCACTGAGACTCCTGAGTCAGGCAGGAACCTTAGAACATGTTATTCACAGTCAGTCAGTGGCTGATCTATGATTAGAACAGAAGAGTTCCAGTTTTCTGAAATCTGTTCTAACCACTAGACCACATTCCTTCTCTTAACAGTGATAGATATTGTTTCAACTATTTCTCAAACCAAAAAAAAGGGAAAACAAAGTTGTTTAACATGTTCTTTTTTGTAAATGGTGGAAAACCATCCATGTGGTTTGAGTTGCCATATTGGATCTCACTGAGGGATGGAGTGTGCCAGCTGTATCAGAAGTGACATTTTAGTTTCAAGGTTTTTACCTTACAGCAAGTATTTGTTTAAGTGAGCTGCACTCTATTGTAAAATGTCAACCTGGAGGTTTTATAAACAGCGTTTCACTGCAGAAGTGAGCATCAAGGTCAAAGTGATGTCCTAAGTAAAATAAATTCATCTCATGACTAGCGTACGTTAGTGCACAGCTGAAGAACTAAGAATGATTGGCATTCACTCCTGAGGCTGTATGAAGTTTGGAGTGTATAATGAAAGTGATTTATCTCTCATCTTTTCCAAAGATGGCCCTTCTGAATTAAGGAAGAGAGTTTCACTGAACCTTATATGAACAATACTTTACTTTCAAAACTTGGCTGCTCCCCTAAACACAAATTCTCATCAAATGCATTGTGAAGTTATAGAACATTTAAAAGTAGCATATAAATCAGATATGACAAACAAGATTGAAGCAGACACATATTGAAGATGACATAATAGGAATTATCAAATAGGTCTGATTTTAATTCAGGTTTATTTCCTATAGAAATAAATGACCATGGTATCTTTGGCGAGATTGCTTATTATAATGTGACAGCACTGACAGGATTTTTTATCCAGTTATTTAATTCTGGAAATACTAGTTCGTATTTTACTAACTACAAGGAAATCAAGATAGTTTAGTAGACTTTGTCAGAAGAAACCTCCCAAAGTTCAGAAGTTTACTTAAAGTTACTGACATATTTTGAGTTATGAAACAAGGTGGCTATTTCTGGTGAACATATTCCCTTCTTGGAATTTTCACTGTTTTCTGGCAGAATCCCAAATCCTTTTAAATGCTACGATGGTCTTATCCTTATTTGGTATTTTTTCTGAATCCAGCAAATACAGAGTTATATGTAAGCAACTATACTGAAACAAAACAAAATACAATCAGCCACTATTAACAAAATACAACCAGCCCCAGCATCGCAGCGTTCACGAGTCATGCCTGGTACCTTGAGGTACATAGAAAAAACATTTAAAGCTCTGTCTATGGCCAAAAAAACTGATTCTTTGAATAAGCATTGAATCTTCAGATTCAGATTCAGCTGAATTGAATCAGGGACAGTGATCTGAATCAATTAATCAAATCACTGTCCCCAATTTGGGCCATATCCAAATTGAATATGGCCCATTTCGCACATCCCTAGTGAATACCAACATGGGGGAGCTTTCAGGTAAGTATCACAACCCCTTAAAAATGGAAGCAATAATAAAAGCAATGTAGAAACAATGACAATGTAGAATGTAGAAACAATGTAGAAACACATCCCTCTTCCAGATAAATTAGCTACCTTTCCACTACCCTGAATTATGGTATATAGGCAGCGGGAAAGCAGCTGAGATTTATTATCACTGAAGAAGCCTGTCATCAACCCCCCCTTATTTTACAGAATAATGTTTGCTAAACCTTCTGCCTATTGTTCTAGGTAAATATATTTTACAATTATTTAATTCTATCAAGTGATTAAGTAATAGCTTTCAGACTTCAAAAGGAGTCATGGATTCAAATTTAGTTTAAGTTATAAACAATATGTTTAGAGTTGGTATCTTGG
This sequence comes from Alligator mississippiensis, assembly GCF_030867095.1. Taxonomy (NCBI): domain Eukaryota; kingdom Metazoa; phylum Chordata; order Crocodylia; family Alligatoridae; genus Alligator; species Alligator mississippiensis. The sequence continues at coordinate 52,423,466 of NC_081832.1, forward strand.
GCCGGATTCCTAAACTGCCATATATTAGCATAGATTGGTTAACTTCGACAGAGCTCACATTTACAGCAGCAGATGTTCTCGTCCCAAATCTTTAATAGGGGTTACAATGGTATTTTATAAGGAGCTTCTGTAGAGTTTAAACAAAGGACAATATGCTTTAGCAGTTAAGTATATGAGACTTAGAACCCACAGCCCCTTGGCAGCTCAGATCATTAGAACTCATTTAATGTTGGGCCCTCTGTAGATTTGACAAAAAGGGTAGTGAATGCAATTTGTATCCCTAAGGACAAAAAAGGAGGTCAAGGAGTTTTCCGAATAATATGTACTATAAACCCCCCAAAGAACCATGAATTACACTTATGAAGTTAAATGTCATTGAAAAATGACTCGACCATGAAACTGACAAGAAAAACACTGTTAACTTAACCTAATTTGTCAATTTCAAGTGTCTCCCTCCAAACCACATTGAATGAAATCTGACAAATATGCCATTTTATTTTCGTGTGCAAATCTGTTAATAAAGCAACTGTGTTTACGCAGCAAAAATTGTGAATCACAAATATCGATTTTGGTGCCACTGCCATTTCAGGTAAATTGTTTGAATGATATGACTATGATGAATATCAGAAATAAAAAACTAACTGGAAGAAAATATGCTGACCCACAGCTTCTAATTCCATTTCTACTGGAAGAATAGCATATGAATCAACCTGATCCATTCTTTTGGGAAGTACAAATCAATAGAGGAGATTTCATACTATAATATAAATTCAGATGTGTCTACTTGTTTTGTTGTGCTGTTAATTCATTCAGAAAATTTAAATAAGACTGGATGATCATTTAAATCTGTTGAGAAACCATTTCGTATTCCACCCTTTATTCAGTAGCTCCTGAATTAATGTGCAAAATATTTACAGAAGAGAAGAGATTTTGAAGTAGCAATGTCATTGCTATGAAATTTTTTTTGCCAAATGATGTATGCAAAAGGTTATTTTAACCTTTCTTGTCATGTTACTGGCCTTTTCTAAGTTCAGAGTTAATACAGCTTGCCTTCTGCAATCCATCTATCTTCTAAAAACCTTATCCTTTCAAGCACCAATGATTAAATCATCTAAATCCTTCTTCCTATCTTAAAAATTGACTTAAACCAAAAACTTCATTAATGCAGGGGTAAGGGAAGCCTCATGTCCTCCCAGAATATTGAATGTAACTGCTATTTAAATCTCTGAAAACCAAGACAAAAGGAGTTAATGCTCCTGTAAGACCTGCCCCACAACCTTAACTCTGACCCTCAGGTTAGCAACTGCAACTGGAGATACATTATAAATAAGTTTCAGTTATGGATTCCCTACAAAAAGCAGACAGGAAGAAAAGGTGCTACTTTATGTGATACGTTCTGTCTCAGAATTGTATTAATTCATTTTCCTTCACAGTATCCAATTGCCTTTCACTGGGCATGTCTACACGAGACACTACTATTCTGTGGTTACTGCGCATTCAGTTAGTACTTTTATAAGCGAGTACTAACTAAATGAGCAATAACTGGAGTTACTGTGCCAGTGAATGCCTTTTAAGTGAGGCTACTGCACAGTGGCCTAATATTTACTGTGGAGTAGTGTCTCAGCTGTCACAACCCAGTGGTTTTGGTGCCTCGGCACAGTGGAATTTTCCCGCCACATGAGAGCCTCTTGCAAAAGTAAAGGCTTTCTGTTGCTGCAGAAAACCCCCGGTGCAAGAGAGTTCCTGCCATTCGGATGTAAATTTGTGTCCCGCTATTGTCCAGTTCTAAATTATGCACATGTGGCGGCTAGTAATTGGCTTGCTGGCCGTTTAAAAATTAGCGTGACTTCCGCCCAAGTTGGAGAACTTTGAGCACGCTGCAGAGTGCTTTTGAAGAGATCTGACTCGTGGCTGAGCTAATCGATAGCCTGATCACCTATCTATTCGTCTCCCCATCGCCGAGCACAATCCCAGACGTATCCCTTTCCCTGCTGGCCCGATTTGTAGATGGACGTGCTGGCCTGAGCCCTGCCAGCTGGAACAACTAACATAGTTGTTCAGACGACCAGACCGTTTTTGTCGCAACAGCAAGCGACGTAAGTAAAGTTTTACAACCATAAAGCTTTCTCGGCCTCTCTATTCACCAGCCCGCCCGCCCCGACGAACGAATAATTACTGAATCACCTTGAGTCGGCTTTGGCCGTCCGAGACATCAGCATGGTTTTTCCCACACAACACTACTGCACAGTAGTAGTACTGTGCAGTTAGCATCTTGTGTAGATGTGCCCACTGTTATATACAACTTTGGTGACTGGATCAGGGAATACTTGAAGAAGGTTGTCACAGCTCACATTGTAATTTGAGAAGCAGTGTTTTTGCATCCCAATGGATAATACACCCCTTTTCTCCCTAAAGAATTAGATAAGTTGTGCATGTAGAGACAGCATGACACCATAGAAGTTCTTAGTGGTTTGGCAGTGTACATGACAGTGTTCTGTTACAACAGAGATAAAACTAGGTAGATATTTCAGAGAGTCAAGTGTAGTAACACTAGCTACTCCAAGGTGGTTTGTACATAAAATGTTGGAGCACAGGCTAAGTGTAGCCTGCTTATGTTCACTAAGCCTGGCCTAATGCACCTTTGTCTTTGTGATGATACCACAGTCTGCTTGTTTCTCCTCTTGTGCTCACTCACATACTTTGTCCCTACAGCACTTCCTGTCATCTGGAGGCATAGTGTGCCATGATGTTTGCTATGATGGGCCAGCATTCACAAAAGGCACCATAAGGATTTCAAGACAGGGCTAAACTGATCTGTTTAAACTCTATTGCATTAACTCTGTATTTCTTGGTTGTCAGAAGTTTAGGTATAGGCATCTTCAGTTCTGGAAAGGAATGCTGCACTTCTGTTGAACCTTAGTTCTGCCTTAATAAACTTCTTGGATACTGAATTTGCCTTCTTTTCTGTGGTAACACTTGTTAGGGAGAAAAGGGCACTTCCTGGGAATATCTCCTTGCTGAGTGACTCAGCTAACACTTCTGCCCTCCATTCAGTTGTAAGGACTGTAAAATTTTAATGTCATGGGATTTGGACTGCTAAGCCTACACTGCATAAGACACACCACACAGCAATTTTCAAGACACATGATTATTCTGAGTAATCAAGCAAACTAGGTTTATCTTAATCATAGTGGAACTAGCACCCTGCTGTTATTTCTTATAATGATGTTTTAGGGGGTTACAGTGTCTAATAGGCATAAAATTTAATTAATATTTATAGAATTCCTAAAAACTACAATTTATATCCAGGTGAAACACCTAGGATGCTGTATTCAGCTCTGGAAAACTTAACACTAGAAAGATGCCACAAAATTGGAGGGGATCTGAAGAAACAGAAGTGATTGAGTGTTAGGAGAGACTGACTTATGAGGACAGATACAAAGTAATGAATATGTATAGCCTTACTAAATGATGACTAAAGACAGTGAGATGGAGCACGTCTATAAGTGCTTGAATGGTATAATAACCAGGGAAGGAGAGGGACTGCTTCATGTGGCCCTAGGTGGAATTAATGGAATGAAATGAAAGAAAGCGAGCTTAAATTTACCTATCAGGAAAGCTTTCCTAATAATATCATCTTTGGAATTTACTCCTAATATTTAATCAACAGGGTAGAATCTCATGACTAACTTTCAACAGGACTAACCTTCATATTAACTAAACAGGACCGGACAAGAGAGTAGAGTTTGTTCTAAAAGTTAATTCTTGGATTCATGGGACCTGGTGTGGATGTTGAAAGAAGTGCTAGAACCACTCCTTTCCATCTCTGACTTCTAATTTTTACCCTTACATGAGAATGGTAGGTGTATCTGGGCACCATATTATATAATGTTTGAGCATCTCCTTCAATCTTCCACTGCTAGATGAACTGTGAATTACCTTTACTGGGAGGGAGGGAGGAAGGGCATTACAGAATTAATCTGATGCAAAGGCCTCTGAAATGAATAGAAATAACATCATTTACTTCAGTGGGTTTGAACGAACTCTTTAATGCATCTGGGGTTATAAGCCATTTTCTGGGAGAAGCTGATAAAAATGCACTTTATAATAGTTGACTGTAATTAGTCCAATGGTAGCATTGACAAAAATCCCATACAGATTTAGGGATCCAGTCTGTAAGGGTTAATTGCTATCCATAGCCAAAACACTGGTCTCCCAACAACAGGACTGAGACATACTTGTGTTATCTGGGAAAGCCTTAATTATCTCTGCCTGTGTTTTCTGGTGACAGAGAGCTGTTTACTAGCCTATTAGATGAACAGGTGCACTCCGCCTAATTCCTAGCAGACAAACTCCTGCATCAGTTAGAATATTCAGTACTGAGCCAAGGTTTGAATGAGCCTGGTCACAGACCTATTATCTCAACTAAAGAAATGCTCCCCTTTTCAGGTCAGAGGTGATAAACACTGGCAGGTCACATGGAGTAGCCTGAACTAAAACTGACAGGCTCTGAGGATGAGCAGAGGACTTGAGAATTTTGGCAATTCTCCTGAGCTAATTTTCCTTATAAAACAATACAATTACACTTAAAATAAAAGAGGCAGCTCTCTGATTTATGTTGTGGCACCTTTTGCAAAAGTAATCATGAACAAAACCATTGTGGAATTCTATCTATGACCATATTTGGTCAGATCATTTTGTTAAATACTCTCATTTTTTATATACACGAAAAATGACTACTTAAATTTTCAATATAAAGAGCTTTTTAGCATTTGTTAAATTGCTACCATTTGTGTACCATCTACTTTTCTTTAATTCCATGTGATTGTGTTTAACAAGAGTAATTTACCCTACATGATGTCTCTAAGTAGCGTGGATATCTATAGTCTTCCAAACCTGTCTCTTCTCTTTCTGTATTAATAGTGACTGAAGCATTTGCCTTTTGTGGGTTTCAGTTATGCCATTTTGTAAACCACCTTTCATTTTGTTCTCCAGTTTACATTAAAAATGTTCAATAAATATAATCCATAAACAGGAAAAGAATTATCTTGACTCTTCAAAAAAAATCTCTCAGATTTACTTCTAGCAGACAATTCTAGGGACATTTCTACCACTGCAGAATAACTACAATATTAACTACACAGCAGATCAAAATACAATTTAAAGTTTCCCAGAGCAGTAAAACTGAATGGACTCCATATATGAAATGCCCACCTGTGTACTGTCTGCTACAGCAAATTTAAACTTGAACATTATGGAATTCCTTCCCCTTCCCTCCCTACCTTTGGGTCTATAAACCCAGAAGAGACACTCAAAGCATACATAGAGTTTGTACTGTAACATTTACCTTCTTCACAGTTCTCTCCTTTGTAGCCGACAGAGCAGACACAATTCCCTTCAACGCACGTTCCATGACCTCCACATGAGGGATCAATACACTGGCTGATGGGTACATCACATTCTGGCCCTTTCCAGCCACTGTAGCACAAACAGGTTCCTTTGGAGTATTGTCCATTACCACTACACAGAACAGGGCACGCAGCTGGATAATTGAGTGACAGAAAGAGATGGTGCACAGGTTTATATTTGTACTCATACAACGTTGCTTTAAAAAATTACTTTCAACCTTCTTTTGGATAAATGTAACCATGTTCATTTATCAGAAAATGCAGTCAAGATGTAGTAATTTAGCTTTTGATCACTCAAATATGATTACATATATATACGTACATATATATTGTTAGGTTATAGATGCTATTTATCTCAAACTTGACAACTATGGGGACTAAGGAAATGTCTGGAATGGCCACTATTAACAAGTCAAAATGAATGGATTTGAGTCTAGCATCACATTAGTTTTATACAAACTGGGTGCATCTACATGAGACATTTACTGCGGAGCTGCCTAATTAGCTCCACAATAAATGTCTCCAGATCTACACATGTACCCCTATTAGGGCACGCAAAACTAATAAAATCAGGAGCAGGCTAGAACCTGTAAATACAAGTATTAGCCTTTTCTGGAGTTTTTTCATGTGCAGTAGTGCATGTGTAGATACTGCCCTGGCTGGCTGGGGCACAAGGATGCTTCAGTGTGAGTGGCTGCCTGCGAGCTAGACCCACAGTGAAGCACCCTCATGCTCCAGCCAGCCACTCTGCAGGGTTGCTCTGAGTGGGCTCAATGTGCTGTGCATGAATAAATTCAGGAGCAATATACGGAGGAGTTTTTTGCTCATGGGCATGTGTTCAAACGGCACACCCAGGAGCAAAAACCTCTGGAGCAATAAGCCGTGAAGTTAATGTGCACATTAATTGCATATGCCCACCAACTTCTGATTTTCACGGATGTGATAGCAGAGTATTGATGTGCTCCAAGGCAGTCCAATCACATGCTGTTATGCCTCACTGGTATGGCCTTTTTTTTTCTTGCACAGCATTTTTGAATGATCTAGGCAACTTTTCTCGCTAAAATTTCACCATTTTACTTCGTAACTTTAATATTCTTATACCAGCATCTTGGGCAAAATGATTACTAGAACCTTCATCTGCAGTGTTCACATCCTGCCACCAAAGAAAAGCCTGAGAAGGAATACCACAAATGGATATCATAATCTAATTTCATTTGGGAACCCTGCTGTCTGGTGGAATTTGAGTCTTGAGTCACGAGCTCCTATATAACGTGTAGGAAGAGTTAGGTACCTAGGGATGAGATAGTGGAGAGGTAAGATTGAAGCCTTGTTCTTTGCATGGAGTGTCTATCCCATTCAGGGTGTACAACCACAACCTAGAGGAATGTATGAGAGCCTTTTCCTTCAAATGCTAAGATGGAGCCAGTCCTTTCAAAGAAAGCCAGAGAAGGTGATGATGTAAAAGATGGCAACCCCCACCCCCCTGCTGCCCCCCCCACACACTTTTTACCAACAGTTCAGTGATAAGAGCATTCACCTGGGATATGAGACACCTGGGATCAAATCTGCCTAGTAGGATATGAACCCACATCTCCCATAGAAATGCCTAAATCATGAGGCTATTTTGGTGCCTCAGTCCCCCTTGTTGCAACCGTTCTACTTTCTTTAGAATAATTACATAATAATTGAGCCACAGGGAAAAAGTCTAAGAATGATTCTATAACATTAATTAAGGCACTTACCGGGAAAAAGGGAAAACTCAGTTTCCTTGCTACAATTAATATTTTATACACAAAGCAACAAATCCAGTAAAAGGGACCAAGCACTATACTGCATGATGACCTATATCCTCAGGATGATGGCTCTCTCTTGAGAGATTTTTAGTTCCCCTCAGGCAGAGAAAGGATTTGAACATGGGTCTCTTCTAACATGTGAATGCTCTAACCACTGGACTACTGGAAAAGGAGGCATACTCATCTAATTCCTTAAAATAGTTAGATATGCTCTAGAGCAGACCCTACAAGGGTGATAGGTGGATGCCTATTTTGCGGAACTTGATGGTCTTAAATACAAAACACTGAGCAGCTTAATGCTCTCAAGAGTTGGTAGATTGTGTGTGTGCACAGTAATAGAAATGTATACATCCAGGGAGTTTAGGTGTATGTTTTGTGAATGTTAGAAACAAAGAAATATTGCATTTAGGCCCCAAGAGAAGCACATAGGTGCTTAAGTCCACTACATAAATTGAGTCCTATATGAACTGCAGTGCCTGCCAAAGACTGGGAAACTGATTACCAGCCACAGATAAGGAGAAAATGTGGATGACAGACAGAGTGGGTCTTGGGAAGGGGAGAGGGTACATTTCTCTGTCTGATATTAAATGGGAACATCATGTTTATTCAAAGCTATTAGAATATTGCTGCTCAAGATCTATTCTTACTTTGCTCTTGCTTTTACTTCCACCTTAACTCAAACCATTCAGAGGAACCAAATGATCAGATTTGCTATGAAAAAGATGTGGACATAATACTATTCCATCCATTTCTTCATCACACACCTGGGACCAGCCCTCATACACTTGAGCTGTTCCACTGACTCCAGGAAAAAGGACTGCAAGGCTAGGTGTTTGAATCTGCAATAATTTTCAGATATTTTTTGAAGTGAAATGTTTTTTTACCTGAACAGTTATCTATCATTTGGGGTTTGCAGGTTACTTCAGTTTGGAAAAGAAACCAATGATGGAGTTGGGTATCTCTAATGCAAACCTGTTTATTTACTGAGTGTTGCTTCTCCAAATACCAAAAATCAAGTAGCAGAAGCCAGTTTCTTTGCTGAAAATGTCTATGCCACATTATAAACAACACTTGGCCCAATAATTCTCTCTCTTTTCTAGTTTCTCCTAAGGTTATTTTTGCTACTGGTATTTCTATGGCTCTGTTTGGTTTCTCGTTGTTGCCTTCTCTATCTCTATCTTTGATCCAACACCAGTTTGCACACACATATATTATCAATATACAAACATACACACACATATATATATTCACATGCACACATACAAGGGCATATACTTTTATATAAATTTAACTTTGAACATTTGAATTAATCTATGTCATAAAATTCAAAGTAAGCATAGATAGATTGGCTACAGTTGAACCTACCTACCAAAAAGAACTCCACATTTTGTGAGCCTAGGATTAAAAGACTGAACTTCATCCCATTATCATTAGCGCAAGAGAGCCCAGGGCTATGAAGCATGGGGAGGAGTTCATCTCTGGTAGGCTAGGTCCATCTCCTTAGGCAAACTAGATGGACCTGAATGGAGTGACATCTCAGCATGAGGGCACAGATTCAGTGTCTTGACAACAGACACAGTGTGATGATATTTCACTTGGCTGAGATAATATTCAGAACAGTTAATTGATTTTGAAGACAGGAAAACATCCCAGCCTGAACAAGGTACTTTTATAAAATTCTGAAAATCCTCAATATTTCTTTAACATGTATAGAGGACAAAACTCACAACTGTAATTTAGAGATGGACAAAAATCCTTTTTTATACCTTGCAGTATATACCTAGTATTTTATATGCATTTAAGCATTATGTACCTTTATCCAAACTCAATTTTCTCTTTGTTCTTAGACAAAGCTGTACAGATTCCTTTTTATGTGAATCATTAAGTACAAAACTGGCACATCAGAAATAAAGTTATTTAATATTTTACTGACCACTGTGAGTTATAGTGGAGACAGATGTGGTTTGAACTTCTTACCAATGATCTCAAAGCTGACCTTCTGGGAACACTTCCTCTTGAGGATAATTAATTCAGTCTCTGTAATAACTCAACCCAGGACTTCCTTTTAGCAGAGATTAAGCTGCTACTGCTGAGATATTATGCATAGTTTTGCATGTGTTTGAGAGAGATGGATTACAGCTCACTAGAGACTAACTTAAAATCACCAAACACGTTTCATAATCTGCTTCAAACTGGATTGGAAATAAGGTCCAATTGTTGGAAAGATCTGTACGTAACAGGTTACATACACTACAACATCCTGTTCTAGAGATCTGAAGAACATTATAGTTGCATTACATTCTACTGCGTTGTGTCCGCAGCATTTATTGTAATTGCCAAGGTACTGCATTTCAATTGCATATGCCAGTTTATTATATTTATTTATAAATATACCCTAGGCAAGGAGTTATACTCTAATGGAAGCAAGTGCAAATTTAGTTAATAAAGCTGTACTTTATGAAGTGAGAACTGAATTTAGTTCCATAGTTATACAGCAGTGTCTTACATAATTTAGAATTGAACCAAAAGTTGCAAACATAGCTGTCTAAGTTTAACATCTTAGAACCTAATTAAGCCTACTTAGATATAAGTGGGCTGATTTTCAAAAGGCCTCAATAGCCCAAAATCCCACTGAAAGAATAAGCTTTGCGGAATGCCAGAACCTTGAGAAGGTGTTTCCTCTGGCTGGTGAAAATGATAAGATCAGGAAAAATGGGACTTGATTCACTTATCCTTTTGCTCAACAGTGTGCTAACAACAGTAAGGGCGTCTTCAGAGTGTGGGAAACTAGCACAATTTACAGCAGCTTTCAGGTTGCTTTAATTCATGCTTAGGAGTTAGCATTCATATGTGACAGACTTACCCGACCGAGCTCCAATGACAAACGAATGCTGGGAATATAACTTGGGGCTCGAGAATGAATAGGAATATAACTTTTAGTGCTGTTTCAATTTTAGGATTGTCATCAACCGTTTCAGGAGACGCACGATTTTGGCTTTTCTACATAGAGGGCATGTCTACATGTGTATTTACATGCACCTAAACTTAATGTGCCTTTGCTTAAGGCACATTAAGGTGATTTAGGCACATGTCTACACGTGGATGTGCTAATGCACATTAAGGAGCATTAAATTTAGGCATGAATAGCTAAGTCACATTAACACACCTGCAGACGTGCTGATGCGCATTAATGCAGTTTGTATCCACTGATGGGCACCACGTTAATGTGCATTAGCGAGTTTACGTGTGCGCTAATTAGCTATTCGTGCCTACATTCAAGGCTCACAGAGCTTTATATTGCCATTTTTAAGGTGCATTAAGGGCATGCACATGTAGACGTGCTTTTAATGCACCTTAAAAATGGCAATTTTAGGCTAAGCCCATTTAAAAGAGCCACATGTAGACGTGCCCAGAATGTCCTTTTCTAATGAATACGTCATTCTCCAAGACAAATGCGTTGTACACAAAAACGTACTAGAAGTTCCAGAATTACTCAGAGCTTGCTGTGTAGTTCAGATATGGAATCAGATATGGCTATGTTTAAATAAGTATGTACCCAAAATATGTAGTCCTTAATGACAACCGTGAACTAAAAGTTCTTAGTTATGTTGCCAAAACTTGAGGCTTGCCAAGCTCCCTATTCTAGTTCTATTAAACTGCACATTAGCAAGCATGAAAGGGATTCGTAGAAGAATTTCCAGGAGGACAAAAAACTCATCAGGTGTGTCAAATCTCTGACATTCAGAAACCATTTGGGGAAAGCAGCACACGCTGACTTAAGCACTAAAGTATGGATGCTTTAATTAATCCGGGGTGAATTTAATTGCTTTAGTTAAGTGGAAATCGGGTTAAAAATGATGCAGAGCATGCTGGGGTGTGTTAAAAACATGACATATGAGTTGGATGAATCGATAAATTAAAAGCGCACAGATGTTTTAATTAAACCCAGGGAAGTTAACGAAGATCGCTAGAGACTTTTAAGCCTATGATTAATTCAATTCATTTAAAATACCTGTAGAGATATGGGGATGCCTCCATTTTGAGAGTTATAAAAGTTCTCAATCAATAAGTACTTAAGCTGCTCTACAAAAAAATTCCATGATTTTTTTCTAGGAGTGACTGAGCAGCATTAATTACACAATGAATATTTACATTCTTTTGAATTCTAAGCAAGGTTTTGCTTTTGCTTTGGTCAACGTTTATAAACAGGGCTATGGATTGTCTCATTATTATTATTATTGGTGTGACCTTAGATGTCACACTGAAAGCTTTTGCTCTTCCTTCCTGTACTATCCTTAGACTTTATCTACTTGCATTAGATAGGTGCTATACTTATCGTTACCGTAACAAAAATTTCGACTTCATAAAGTATCTTCATACATGGTGTTATCTCATAGAAGACTGATGCCCCTACCCTTTCTGTGGAGACTAAAAATTTCAGAAGCATAGCAAATATTAGATTATAAATTCCTACGGTAATAAGTAATAACCATAAACAGTCCCTAGGAATGGATAATTAAAAATACTGAATATGTTACTAATATTTATGCTATTCACTGAGCCATATATGGTCTGAATATCATTTCTCATATCCAATCCTATATTTAATGGTGGATGGAGAGGGGTGAAACCTACTTGCTACCTTCAAGACCATGAAGTGTGGAGCGGCAGTTCTAAATCTAGGTGGCCTCAAAAACAGGGAAAGTATGTAAAAAAGTTGTGTAGACATCACCCAAAAGCATGACACCCATTTTGTTATTTATGGGTTCTGGGTTGTGAGAGCCTGAGGAGAAACAACTATGTTACTGACAAAACCGGTGATGTACAGAACAAGAAATTATTCATTCTAATCTCCGCTGAGGAGTGTTTGAGATATTGAAATAGACAGTTCTTAGAGGCAAGCTCAAGTTTGAATCTTGAACAATTTATACTCTGAAAAAATAGCGAGAAAGATGAGGAGGTATCTAAAATATCTTATTTTAGAGGCTTTCACTGCTAGTGAAAACAAATTGGGAGTAAAAAAATAGATGGGTCTTGTGGTTCTATGAAAGACCAGAGATGATAGTTATTAAAAATCTAAAATTCTGCCAAACTTACAGTGCCTGAAGTTCTTAATGCATGTGCACAATTCACCACATGAAAGCCATTCTGCATGTATGGGAAAGGACAAGAAAAGAAAAAGATGCTTAAGTATTTTAGATAATATTTTGTCTATCCTCCAATGGAAGAAGGCATACTCCTCAATCATATGTTATCTGCCCCTTGCTAGTGCTCTGGTTTTAGTTGGTACTGAAATTGAGATCCGTACTACAGAGAGGATTAACTCCTTTGGAAAAGCCTTTACATATAAACCAATCATTCTAATCTAGTTCTAAATTCAAATTTAAGCATCTCCACCACCATGCCTAGGGTCAGGGATGACCTAGTTAGGGAACTTTTGGAGGGGCTGGATGTATTTAAATCACTAGGTCCAGATGCTCTTCACCTGAGGGTGCTGAGGGAATTGGCGGGGGTCATAGCAGGGCCCCTGGCATGGCTCTATGAGCACTCATGGGGAACTGGCCAGGTACTAGAGGATTGGAAAAGGGACAATGTGGTCCCCATTTACAAAAAAGGAGAGAAAGGAAGACCCCAGCAATTATAGGCCAGTCAGTCTTACCTCGGTCCTTGGGAAGAACTTTGAGAAAATTATCAAGGAGCACAACTGCAAGGGCCCAGCAGGGGAGGTAATGCTCAGGGGCAACCAACGTGGGTTTTTTTGAGGGCAGGTCCTGCCTGACTAACTTGGTTTCTTTATATGATCAGGTCACAAAGTCCCTGGACGAGGGTGTTAGGGTAGATGTCGTCTTCTTGGACTTTAAGAAGGCCTTTCACATGGCTTTCCATCACATTCTCTTAAAAAGAACAGGTGACTGTGGTATTGATGCCTACACAGTCATATGGGTGGCAAATTGGCTAGATGGTCACACCCAGAGAGTGGTGGTGGATGGGTCATTTTCAGCCTGGAGGAATGTGGGCAGTGGAGTCCCCCAGAGCTTGGTCCTGGGGTTTGTAATGTTCAACATCGTTATCAGCAATCTGGATGTGGGTGTGGACTGCATGCTGTCCAAATTCGCTGACGACACCAAGTTGTGGAGTGAGGTCGGCATGGTGGAGGGAGGGACAGAATCCAGCTAGATCTAGACAAATTATAGAGGTGGACAGATGAGAATAGGATGGAATTCAATGCAGACAAGTGCAAGGTGCTGCATCTAGGGAGAAGGAACCTACAACATACCTATAGCCTGGGGAACACCCTTCTTGTCAACATGGTGGCAGAAAGGGATCTTGGAGTCGTTGTTGACTCCAGGATAAACATAAGCTGCCAATGTGAGGAAGTGGTCAGTAAGGCTAACCTACAGATGCATCACAAGCAGGTCCAGGGAGGTGATCTTTCTCCTTTATGCAGCACTGGTCAGGCCACAGTTGGAGTACTGAATCAGTTCCAGGCGCCACACTTCAAGAGGGATGTAGCTAGCATTGAGAGGGTCAAGAGGAGGGCCACTAGCATGGTCAAGGGGTCCAGGGAGGTGATGGTTCCCCTCTATGCGGCACTGTTCAGGCCGCAGTTGGAGTACTGCATCCAGTTTTGGGAGCTGCACTTCAAGAAGGATGTGGAGAATCCTGAGAGGATTCAGAGAAGGCCACTCGTATGGTCAGAGGCTTGCAGGCAAGGCCTTACAAGGAGAGACTGAGGGACCTGAGAGATGATCTTACGGCTGCCTATAAATTAATCGGGGAGGGCAGCACGAAATAGGAGATGCTCTATTTACTAGGGCACCCCCTGGAGTAACTAGGAACAATGGCCATAAATTGATGGAGAGCAGATTTAGGATGGATATCAGGAAGAACTTGTTTACAATAAGGGTTGCCAGAATCTGGAATGGACTTCAAAGGGAGGGGGTACTCTCCCCTACCTTGGGGGTCTTCAAGAGGAGACTGGACAAGCACATAGCTAGGGTAGTTTGACCCCAGGACTCTTTCCTGCCCAGGGCAAGGGGTCGGATTCAATGACCTACTGAGGTCTCTTCCGACCCTAACATCTATGAATCTATGACTCTACTCTGGAATAACCTTTTATTTAGACAAGCTCTTAATTATGCTGAAGTCAGCTCAGAGTTCACATGTCTTAAAACCCCCTAAAAAGAATGACCTACAGCTTTTTGTGTATCTAAATGATACTCACTTTAAAGTCTGTTTTCTCAAACTATGACAAAGCTAAAGCAATTGTTGAGTCCCATTTGGAAATTGGAAACTAGCCTTTTCCAAGAACACTGCAAGGATGGGTGGCTTCTTTAAAGATCTTGTTTGCACAGTAATCTGCATCACTGTATATACCTCCCCGTAACACTTTACAAACAGTCTTCTGCTTTACCCTTTAATCTTCAATAAAATCCATATATTTGGGGTGAAAGCTGAGGACTGGAAGTTTCTACTCCTTGGAATTCCATTTGTTGGGTTTCCATTCTTTGTTCTACCTCTGACTGGCTGTGTGCTTTAGCCTTGCTCTCAGGTGATCACATCTAAGAAGTAAAGAGATCACCATGGATCGCTTATTTTCTGGCCTCCGTTTAGACTGCCAATTTACATACATTTACAATGGTAGATGTTGTGGTGGAAACACCTGTTCCCTGCAATTGAACTTAGGCCACTACCTCATTTTACAGAGGCCATGGAGCACCTGACAGATAATGACTAGTGGTTACTGCCAAGCTGGGATTCAGGTCAGTTTACTTGTTTTACAACTGTAATTTACATTTAATGGTACAAAAATGTTTGCAAGTGATATGATTTTTTTTCAAGATACACAACAGTAATGTAAAACTGGGAAGAAGCCTACAGTGAAGAGTAAAGAGTAAACTTTTGAACCTGGACACTTTTGCATGGCAGCCAGCAGCACTGTCAATCTGTCAGTAATACCATCAGTCAACGAACACTGGGAGCTGTAACACTGGGAGGACTGAGAAAAGGATTTGGAAACTTAGGGCATAGACAGAAGTTATGTTTGTCAAGCAATTGACCCCTGAAAGTGCTCTAGAGCTGTGCTGCAACACATGTGCAGCAGAGCACTTTTAAAGTGGTGAATCACCTGACTAACCCACATCAAATGAGGGATCAGATGAAGGTGCTCCACTTTGGAGTGCCTTCCAGAGCTTGTGGTCCCTAGAGTTAATTTGTCACATGAAGGGGCTGGGCTGATACAGCCCAGCCTGTCCCTCAGGGCTGTCTGCAGGAAGGTTGGGGGGAGAGAAGAGGGTGAGCAAGCCATGGACTGGGGTTTGCCCAGCCTGAGCTGGAGGGTGGGGCAGGTGGGATGGAACCTCCCTCAACCTTGCAGCCCCTCCAGCCTGCAAACTTCAGCCTACATCTCACTCCCCCTCCCCTCTCCCTTCCTGCAGACAGCACTGTAGCTGGGCTGGGGGAGAGGGTTAGCTTCTTCACTGCCGGCAGGCTTGACCTCCCTGGCCCAACAGGTGAACATCTGTTGGGTGGTGGGAGAGGAGGTTGCTCTAACTCATAGTGCTTTATGTAAACTGAAGCAAGGGAAATTTAGGTTGGCTATTATGAAGGATTTTCTTACTATGATGGTGGGTAAGCATTGGAACAAGTTACCTAGAAAGGTTGTGGAATCTCCCTCCTCAGAAGTTTTTAAAAGCAGGTTAGAGAGACACTTTCTTAGGATGGTTTAGTCATGGATGATCTTGCCTTGAGAAAGGGGTTGGACTAGATGACCTCCTGTGGTCCCTTCTAACCCTACTTTTCTATGATTCTATTCAGTAAAGTACTTTCTAACTATATTTCTCTTTCCTCCTTTTGTCCTCAATTGCCAGGCTTTCCCCTTACTTTTTTTTCCAGTCACTAGACAGTACCACCGGGCTCCTTCTCACACAGGGCCATAATCTGGGTGTTATCTTCAATACAAACCTCATTTGGGCAATAAAATGTTTTAACTTCTTCTGCATAACAGCTCTAAGATTTTATACCCATCTGCACAGCTAAACTTCTTTTCCAGGATCTCATCATATCACCTCTCAATTATAGCAACAACTTTTTTCCCTGGCCTTGAAAAATGTAGTCTTGCCAGCTCATTTTCGTTCAGAGCACTGCAGCAGAGATCATTTTCCTAGTCTGTCACTTCGACTTCATCACTCCTCTTTTGGATCCAATCACTGGCTCCCCCTTCACCATTAGATCAAATACAAGCTGCTTTTTACAGTCAAGGCCCTTCATTCATGACACATGGTCCTTAACAAATAATCTCTCTTTCACTATGGAAATGTTGCCTCCCACCTTTGATTGTCACATGATGCCAGCTTCCATCACAATCTTGGTAAATTAAACAAGCACCTTTGTGTTTTCTCCCATTCTGTTCCTCCTTGGGGAGGGATGCCCTGTAAACGTCCACAAAGCTGCCTCATTATCTCTCTCCAGGTCCCTCATTAAAACTCTTCTTTGCTGTGAGTCCTACAGAAATCTTGACAACAGTTAGGCTGAGACAACTGCCTAGCATGCTAACCAACACTGTCTCATTGTCTCCTGGTACTCATCTCTCTATTTGTTGGCACTTATACTCAGATTATAAATTATCTAGGGCAGGGACATTCCTTTTCTTCTGTGTTTTCCCAGCATGTAGCACAATGGTGTCTAGTTCCCTGACTAGGACTGTTAGGCAGCATGGTGGTAATAATAATAACATCTTTCTACTGCCTTTTCCCTTGTACTTAAGCTCTGACCTTTTTCTTGTTCTACCACTGCTGATACCAAAAACTGTATCTCGCTTGTGGGTACCTGCATTTCCTATGTAATCTATGTTCTATTTCCTCTATGACTTCTAATTTGTCAATGCACCAATCTGAAAGGTTTCACTTGAATAACACACCAGATTAAGTGGAGGTAATGGGATTACATAAGGACTGCCAGAGAGGCCATAAGCACAGTTGCTTCTATGCAGAGTTTGGGAGCAGTGGCAAAATACAACAGAGGCGGAAGCTATTCTATCAAAACCCATCCACTTCCCTTCAGAGTTCTAAGGACCCTGGTGTACCTGACATATATTCTTCTTCTATGACTTTGGGCCACCTTGAAATGACAACCACAGTTTTTACACTAAACCCAAGAAAAGGGAATGTTAATAAGTAATGTAAAAAATGTTATTGCAAGCAGAACCGCATTTACTCACCACAGAGAAAAGGGAAGTTTCCTTTATGAAGTACAGTACAAAAAATAACTGAATGTTTGTTTAGGAAGCAAGGTGCACTCTTAGGAAGCAAGGTACACTTTCACTTCCAAATTGTTTCACCCATCAGACTCCCTCCTACACTGTTTTATTCAATGGGACTATTTTCTGCATTAGATCAGGAAAAAAGAGTGTTAAGTAACCTATTTATTGACAGTGGATGATTTGCACATAAGAAGAATCCCTGCTCTGCTAACAAGTCTCTCAGTAACCCCAGGTTCAGAGTGCCAAACAGTTTTATCAGCCTCTAATTAAAACAGTTTATGTTTTGCACTAGAAACATTGGTTTTCTTTAATGATAGCTGTAGAGCAGCAGGAGTTGCCATTCCTAGTAATAGTACTTATTTACCTAATACTTTAGGATGTAACTTGTTAAGTTTTTATATAGCAGGTCAAAAGTACACATGCAACATAAAGGGAATGGTAACAGTATGTAAAAGCTTTCATCTTATTAAATAAACCATTGGGAATACCATATCTTTTAAAAATAATGAAAATAGATATGTTACAACTACAATTTATAGGCTTGGCAATTATTTTAACAGAGTGATGGACTTGAATGAAAAAAGCAATAAAAACCTACCCTTGTATTTATTCTTATTAAAATGGTGCCGTCCTTTGCCAGCAAGCCGAAAACAAGCAGAATGAAAATAAAATAATGAAAATGCCACATAAGAAGAATAGGGAAAAGTTGAGAATAAATATGTATTTGAATAATGAGAGCTATTACAGATAGACAAGAGAGGCAACTGATGGAACATGGTACAAATTGCTGGTTTAACACCCCCCCCCGCACCTATTTTAAATCAAGATATTAATTCAAATGTATTGCTTATTACATGACATAATCAATTCTGTTTATCTACTAAATACCAACTTCAATGCAGTTGGCAAGAACTATCACCAGTTATTTTGTCTGTTTGTGTTTAAACACAAATCAAGAATACCAGTTACTAGCTGTCAACAGATATTCCAAGTCAAACTCTGCATCCTTGAATTTATGCAGATGTTTATACCATGCTTATTATTATGGTATATGAAGCCTATGTAAACTTGTAGTGGGTATACGTCCAAGCAGAATATCACCTTTTGAGTATAAACTAAACAGATTTTTTATACAAATGCTTACCTTTAAAGGTAAACAAAAGTTTACCTTTAAGGACAAAATTAAAGTGCAGATGACCTCTTGCACATTAGCCAAACTGTGTATGATGGTGGCTTTAGATATATATTTTTTCTGATGGGGAGATGAAGGGGAAGAATTCATATGCCATCATGTTGGCATATTTTTTCCTGAGGGTGGGGATAGGGAGCATTTTTCAAATGTCATGATATTAAAATAAATTACAGTCAGCTTGTTGCACTGCCAAGATAGTAGTTCAACTGGCCATTAAACAGTGAACACTGTAAAGCTCAAAAAGCAAGACTTTCAGAATCACTCCTGCTTACTGACTTATGGGGAACACTGGCCAATCAAAAACAACAGAAGCGTTTGTCATCAAGAACAGGAACAAACACTGGTGTTTGTCAAAGTGGGAAAAAAGCAATATTTGGTGCTTCCCAGGAAGTGCCATGCAACTTATTGAAAAAAATAACTGAAGACAAAGAAAAAATATGACATAATGTCAAAGTAACATAATCATGACTACATACTGTATATTCCCTTACTGATGCGATTACCTACCTCTTCTTGTCATAGGTTACTTATTGCTGGCACCTATGCAAATATTTACACATAGGAGGTTATCTGCAGTGTAGTACAATTTACAACCACTTCAACACTGGCTTAAACCAAGCCCATTTGTTTCAGATGGGTGCACACCTAATCAATCTTACCCCTAGTTAAAAACTTTTATTTTTTGGCTTAAATGTGGAGTTTACACCACCTAACTTTAAAATGTGTCATTACATTTAATATGGTAAATGGAGCCCTTAGTTATTGGATGTGATTGAACGTCCATGGATTTTAAATGAGGAGAAAGGATTTTGTGGGAGGTGTCTTTTATTGGAGCATAATTTGCTTCACAACAAAGTGCATGTCCAAGCACGTGCACTGAGGCTTCTATTTGCACCGCTTCTTTTTGAGCTGCTGCAAGCGCATGTGCTTGTATGTGTGGATGTGCCCATTAAGAGTATGAGCTTTCTGTTATTGGTGAAATCCAGTGCACTAACTGATAGGAGAGGTATAATCCACAGCCTAGGAATTTCAGGGCCAGTAATATTCCAGTTTTATGTCATGTACTATTAGGTGTATCTCTTCCATACTAGACATACAATGTATTGGAGCCACTGTGGATCTATGGAAATGTAGATGAGTGGTCCTTCCTGTCTCTCTCCATTATTTTAACCTTCAATAGCAAACCACATGGAGATGGTGTGCAGATTGTTCCCAGGTGTTGCTTTCATACAGAGCCAGAGAGATGGCAGGTGCCACTCTGCCTGAGAGTCTCCCTAGCACTGCCTTTAAGTGAGTAAGTTGTACAAAGGACCTTGCATCAGCTCTCTGCATCAGAAGTTTGTATCAGGCTATGAGAATCTGTTAGGCTCTGCCTGATGCTCTATAATTTAGACTCTCCCTAAAAGTTCCTGGCTCCTACTCCCATGTCTTGGTCCAGGCACCACACGGGGCCCAGGTGTCTGGGGCTGCAGAGAACTGGAGCTGCCAAACCACATTGTGGAAAGGGAGTGTGGTGCTGTGGTCATCCCTTTTCCACAGTGGGTAAGCTATTCAGCAATCACTTCAGAGTTGGAGATTTACCCCAAAGAGTAATTATATGTATAGCTCTGTTTTCACACATACAAATGTTTTACTTTTTTATACCACTAAATTACATTCTATGGTGTCTAACTAAATTAAATCATTAACAAAGGGGGAAGGAAACTAAAAACTTCCACAAACTCATAATTTCTGTACTTTTGACAGAAGACAGGGTGGAAAGGACAAGGAGAGGGGATTATGTATTGATTGAGTGATGCTGGTAAGTTTATTGAGCTATAACTGGTTGACAAGTGTCTCATCATAAAGCTGTTTGTCTGATGCAGCCTAAATAAACAGTGTTTGCTGGCATAAATTTTCAGTACAGTATTAGGGGTGAATATGTAAAGGAGGCTCAGAACACCCTGCATTATTGCTCCATAACTCAACATGCATACATGATGATTTAATGACCCAGACAGTGATGTCTAAAGAGTGGAAGTCAAGCATTTATAGATTTTTAGATTAACACCAACCAAATGTGCACTGGTGTCACTGTGTATTTATTAGTACTCATGACAATTTGGTATGCTTTGATTATATGCAGTTGTCTCCTTTAATATCTTGCCAATTGTCTTGATATCTTAGACCTCAGTGTCTATGGTATCTCTTAGAGCAAGTATAAGGAAAACTGCTAGTACTGAAATAATATTATTGATTACCAAAAGGAAAATAGGGGAGTTTTCTGAAGGGTTGCCTGTGTTTCAAAGAGCATCCAAAACATACATGTTCCACAGATTACTGAATGCTCACCTCAAAATCACAAACACACAAACTCCCACATGAACCAGGAAATTAGGGGAAACCTGTTTGTAGCAGATTATTTCAACAAGGTGTGAATAATACCTTTAGCACAATCAGCTCCATGAAATCCTGGAAAACAGTGGCAGACTCCAGATACACACTCGCCATTCCCATGGCAGTTACGTGGACAATCCTGCACTGAATCTGAAAAAAAGAAGAGATCCAGGGCACATTAGTTATTCCTTTTCCAAGTGGCAGGGAAAACACGTTCTATATGCATATGGAGTTTGGGATTCAACCTAATAACAAGAAGTTACATTTAAAAAGTTCCAAATATTAACCTTACTTGATTTGATGTTTTCTAAATATTTTTGGACCCTAAGAATTTTAATTTAAAAAATATGTTTTTAGCCTTTTTTAAACATATCCAGATATCTTCATTTTTAATTTGGTCAGTGTCGTCTTCCACACATCTGCGCCAGGAATTGTATAAATAGCAACAGTTTTACAACATGTAGATAGAACTTTGGACTTGACGTAATAGAACCATAAATATTGATCTCAATTTTGTTTTGTATCAAATTAAAAGAAATAAAAGGTTTCACATATAAATTATATTTACTTTTTGGGCTAAAGTCATACTGTAGGATTATGAACACAGAACAAATTTTAACTAAAGTAAAGAATTCTGAGAGAGAAAAGGGACCTCAAAGTAAACGCAAACTCAAATGATAACCGTCATCTTGGCCTTTCAATACTATTCACATTTGTGGTGCAAACAGAAACTGGAATGTGTAATACTTTAAAATGTCACTTTGTTGTTTTTGAGAAGGAAACTCAACTACGGAAGCATTCATTTCCTTTGCTCCAAGGTACTTTCCTTGTATTCAAAAGTACAGTGAATTCACTGTGGTGTGTGTGTTGACATCTTTTCTGCCATTCTTTCTCCTGTCCCATATCATAGAAGCTTTCAGCTCCCTTGTGATGGTGAAAGTTTTGATAATAAGTAAGTGTGGAAGAACCTTTGAACTGGATAAAATACTGTACTTTTCTCTGCATTTCAGGCCAATTACTATCATTGCTCTATCAAGATGTCTTCCTGACTATTATCTCTTTGACCTTCCTGTAAACTGTAATCCAGACCAGGCAACTCTTTAAGACAAGCAGCTTATTGTGTCTCAAGCAATAGTTTCTGTGAGACCAGTAGAAGTACACCAAATATTAGAGGTACTGCACATGTAGCTCACATAACATTTATGAGGCACCTATACATGAGCAGTGAGGCTGCTCTGACATGCTGTAATTAAGTGAGTCATCTGGAGTGTAGTAATTACCGTGCTCCAGCAGACTCCAGCACCTTGTGTATCAGCATCCCCACACTTAAATATGATGGTGGGTTGCTTTAACTAAAGCTCGTTCAACCCCCATTTTTAAGCATGGGGACGTTGATACATGAGACACTCCAGGCGCTTTAATTAGAGACACTCCAACTGCTCTAATTAAAGTGCGTCCCCTCACCCCCCTACCACTCCTGGAACCTGTGTATAAACGCCCATGAAAAATACTCTCTACATGTGCATATGTGGACATACATGATTGTGTGCATGTGTGAGGACTTATAAAACCATTTGTGGATTATGAAGGAAAATTACCTTTTGTATCTTACATTTCAGTCACAAGAAACAAATACTTCTAAACTAAAGATATATGGTTTGGCTATCCTCTCATATCAATGTTAATCAGGACTTGCTCCAGTGAATCCAACATGAAATCAGGATAAGAGAGGAGGAAAATTAAATCCATGATATATCCATACTAAGAGAATCCATCTGTCTTAATAATAGCTTTCTCTGTCTTTCATTATTTGACAATCTCCTCCTTAAAGTTGGGATTATTTTCTCTCTCCTTCTGGCTGAACAGCAATGACACGCCCCAACACAAAGAGGAGTTTATAAGGTTCACAAAGTCTCAGTGCTACTTCTTAATTCCTTAATCAGACGGTAAAGAAATGAACTTTCACAAAGCAGGGAAAACTCCTTCTCAATTTCTGATATCACTGTGAGAATGGGGAAGTTCATCAAGCACTTCACCCAACTTCCTCAAGCTTTTGATAATGCTAGATAGAACCCTTCCCTTTTAGCCTTCACAAAGCTTCAAGCTTTTCTCCTTGCTTTGCCCCTGAGCACAGGCTGTAGGCCCTTTGCCATTCATTTCACTTCTTAATGGAAAGGTCCAATTTTGAAGGTTGGAGGAGATATTGGGGGGGGGGGTGGTTGCTTGACACTCACCTCTGCCTCCTTTTGGGGTAGTAGCAATCAACAGGCCTGTCTCCTCTGTGAAGAAAGAGGGAACTATGCATAGCACATTCTACAATATCACAGGCACCTAATTTCACCTATTTTGATATTATTCTATCTGACTCTTAGGAACTTTACCAAAAGCAGATGTTGAGGGGGAAGGAAATAAGAATCGATACAATGAGAGAGATAAGGCCATTTAAATGGACCACAGGATAGCTATTAACTAAAATAAGGCCACTGGGGAATGACCCTACCTGGAGTCACCTAGACTAGCAGGGACTACTTTCCCTAGACCTATATTGATCCTTCTTGGCCTCTTGTGGGCTAAGATCAAGTATACTAGAATCTTAAAGACAGCAAAAGGGTTGGGTGGTTTGCCAGCACCAACTCAGCAAGAACGCTTTAATGGATATACACAGAGAAAGTTGCTGAGTTTACAGCTAGCTGGCTGTCTGTCCCAACCCAGACCTGGTAATGATAAGCATGACTAGAAGTTACTAGAAGTTAGTAAAAAAGAAAATATTTATGTTTAGGCAAGAGGAGATACACACACACGATCATTTACTGATTTTGCCCTTTACTCCATATGCTACTTATTTTTGGGTGAATAAACATGAGAAAAGAAATAATGGTTTTGGTTTTTTGAGCCACTTTTATCAGCTTGCTGCTAACAGGTTCACAGAGGAAAAGGGCTTATAAATTACTAAACAGAGCTAGACCTGTTGGATTAACATGGTTAGTAAGCAGGAGGGCTATAGCCTCAGAGGGCCAGTCTGAGGGTAATATGATGACTATGTCAGAGGGGGAAGGTAGCAAAACCCTGAGGGTTGTGCTCAAGAGGGACTGAAAGGAGTCTACAGTACAGTTTACCCTATAACTGGGATACGATCTAAGTTTTTTTATGAGGTTTTAATGTGTTGGAGTAGTGAGGTCTCCACAGGGAGCTGCCTGTGACAACATCCAAAAGCTTTAAATGGCCAATCAGAATGTGGCTTTTCACAACCAGTCAATAAAACTGCTTATTGATTCACAACTGTAGGAATAAAATTTGTCCATTGTAAAGCCTCTGGGTATATTCATTTTTTTTTGAAAGACAGTTACACAGCAACAGGATCACAGCACTCTGCTGCAATACTGGAAGCATAAGCATCTACAACTCACCCCTCAAAAGATTTCCCTCTTTTTCTTACTTTCTCTCCACATTAATCAAATGATTGCACTACTATGAAATGTTCACAAAAGGAAGAAGCTGACAGAATGCATTCACATTTAATAGAGATAACCAGAGAAAAAAAGTTCTCAGCATGGAGGCATACATACCCAAGATAACTGTACTGAAAGAAACCACCTCTTTGTCTTTGCCGTCATTGTAAAACGCCAAGTGCCACAAACCCACATCCAAGTACTGAACAAAAACAGCTTCATTCTGAACAAGAGTCTGGATACTTCGACGTTCTCGTGGGGATTCCACCACGCTCCATTTCTCTTTCCCATCCAAACGCTCCATGAAATCATACTGAAGGCCAAACAGACACAGAAATACTTAAATGTAGTGATGCCACAGATCAAAATCTACAAGATGCCTTGCCTTTGCCTAAAGTGCCCTTTCTGACAACCTTTTTTGAAGAATATGTCTTGCTGAAGCTAACTTTCCCTCATTCATCATGATACTACTAACAAACCATGAATTTTATTCTTTCTCATTCTGTGAACCAGAGTTACGCATTTTCATTCTGCAAAAATGTTGAAAGGTGCCCAATTTAAGCTCTTCCACAGCCTGAGTTTCAGAAGAGTTGCTAATTAGTTACAGCAAAATAAAAACGTGAAGTGGACTTGTTACCAGCAATAATCTTAACAGCCAACAAAACTTTCATAAGCTTTCATATTACAGGGGGTAAGAAAATTGTAAGAGAATTTGAGAAGCAACCCCACCCTCATATCACAAATACAGCATTGTTCAATTGATTCCGCTGATTAAGATGATTTTTCACCTGTTTCTGGAGCATCAGGTATTGGCCACTATTAGAAGCAAGATGCAGGAGAAAGCGATGATTTGATACATCATAGCAAATTTAGGTTCTTATATAAATTTCCAAAACCAGGAATCCTCATTTAATAACAAACTTACTGTATTTAGTTTATTAAAAGACGAGGTCCCCCCCTCCCATTTAACATGCCTGCCCCAATGCCTTTGCATGTCCTGCCACTTCTCCCTTGCACTCTCCAGTCTCTACCCCACAACATGACTTCTCCCTCTCTCTTGCCCACTGTCTTTGCTTTGTGCAGTAGGCTCCATCCCTGCTACAGCCTGGGAAATGCTGGAGCTATGGGCCAGGCTGGAACAGCAGTGCTGGCTCCATGCTGCTGCTGTAGGGTCGGGCTGGAGGCATGCTCTGTGCCCCAGGGTGCACTGGGGCAGAACCTACTGGTATGGAGGAAAGGTAAGGGAGGATGGGGGGCTTGAGGGGCAGGCACTGGGGGGGAGACTTGGGGGAGAAGATGGGAGGAAGTGGGGCAGGGGAGGAGTGGGGGAATAAGTGAAGGAAGTGGGGGGGAGAGCAGGCAATAGGGGGTAAGTGGGGTAGGGGAGGGAAGCAGGGGGCAAGCTGTCTGCCTCTCTCACTGCCTTTCTCACGACCTCTACACTGCCTGCCCCCTACCACCTGCCCCCCACCATCCCACATTGCCTGCCCCACTACTGCCCCCCACCTACCCCTCCTACTGCCTCCCCCACTGTCTGTCCCCCACCACCTGCCCCCTAACTGCCCCCCTCATCACCTCTCCCCCACCACCTGTAGCAGTGGGGAAGAGGCACATTTAAGCTGATCCTCTAATAATACATTCCATACATGGAAAATTATAATAAATGGGTACATTTTCCATGTGTAGAATCTAATTATTGGGGCATCATGTTACATTCAGGATTGTCTTGTATTTGAATAAATACAGAATCTATTTGTAAGCTACGGGCCAAAAGGGGAGCACATAAAAAGTGGAAACAGGGTGAGATCACTAAAGATGAATATACCTCCTCTGCTCGTGCTTGTAGGGAGGCAGTTAGGCGGGCCAAAGCTACCATGGAGCTGAGGATGGCAACCCAAGTAAAAGACAACAAGAAATTGTTTTTTAGATATATTGGGAGTAAAAGGAAGGCCCAGGGAGGAATAGGACCACTGCTAAATGGGCAGAAGCAATTGGTGACAGATAGGGGGGACAAGGCTGAACTCCTCAACGAGTTCTTTGCCTCGGTGTTCCTAAGTGAGGGGCACGACAAGTCTCTCACTGGGGTTGTAGAGAGGCAGCAGCAAGGCGCCAGACTTCCATACGTAGATCCTGAGGTGGTGCAGAGTCACTTGGAAGAACTGGATGCCTTTAAGTTGGCAGGCCCGGATGGGCTCTATCTGAGGGTGCTGAAGGCACTGGCTGACATCATTGCAGAGCCACTGGCGGGAATATTCGAACGATCGTGGCGCACGGGCCAAGTCCCGGAGGACTGGAAAAGGGCTAACGTGGTCCCCATTTTCAAAAAGGGAAGGAAGGAGGACCCGGGCAACTATAGGCCAGTCAGTCTCACCTCCATCCTTGGTAAAGTCTTTGAAAAAATTATCAAGGCTCACATTTGTGAGAGCCCGGCAGGGCAAATTATGCTGAGGGGAAACCAGCACGGGTTTGTGGCGGGCAGATCGTGCCTGACCAATCTAGTCTCTTTCTATGACCAGGTTACGAAACGCCTGGACACAGGAGGAGGGGTGGATGTCGTATACTTAGACTTCAGGAAGGCCTTCGATACGGTATCCCACCCCATACTGGTGAACAAGTTAAGAGGCTGTGATGTGGATGACTGCACAGTCCGGTGGGTGGCGAATTGGCTAGAGGGTCGCACCCAAAGAGTCGTGGTAGATGGGTCAGTCTCGACCTGGAAGGGTGTGGGCAGTGGGGTCCCGCAGGGCTCGGTCCTTGGACCGATACTCTTTAATGTCTTCATCAGCGACTTGGACGAGGGAGTCAAATGTACTCTGTCCAAGTTTGCAGATGACACAAAGCTATGGGGAGAAGTGGACATGCCGGAGGGCAGGGAACAGCTGCAGGCAGACCTGGATAGGTTGGACAAGTGGGCAGAAAACAACAGGATGCAGTTCAACAAGGAGAAATGCAAAGTGCTTCACCTAGGGAGGAAAAATGTCCAGCACACCTACAGCCTAGGGAATGACCTGCTGGGTGGCACAGAGGTGGTAAGGGATCTTGGAGTCCTAGTGGACTCCAAGATGAACATGAGCCGGCAGTATGACGAAGCCATCAGAAAAGCCAATGGCACTTTATCGTGCATCAGCAGATGCACGACGAATAGGTCCAGGGAGGTGATACTTCCCCTCTATAGGGCGCTGGTCAGACCGCAGTTGGAGTACTGCGTGCAATTCTGGGTGCCACACTTCAAGAAGGATGCGGATAACCTGGAGAAGGTCCAGAGAAGGGCAACTTGTATGGTCAAGGGCCTGCAGACCAAGCCCTACGAGGAGAGACTAGAGAAACTGGATCTTTTCAGCCTCCGCAAGAGAAGGTTGAGAGGCGACCTTGTGGCTGCCTATAAGTTCATCACGGGGGTACCGAAGGGAATTGGTGAGTATTTATTCACCAAGGCGCCCCCGGGGGTTACAAGAAACAATGGCCACAAGCTAGCAGAGAGCAGATTTAGATTGGACATTAGGAAGAACTTCTTCACAGTTCGAGTGGCCAAGGTCTGGAACGGGCTCCCAAGGGAGGTGGTGCTCTCCCCTACCCTGGGGGTCTTCAAGAGGAGGTTAGATGAGTATCTAGCTGGGGTCATCTAGACCCAGAACTCTTTCCTGCTTATGCAGGGGGTCGGACTCGATGATCTATTGAGGTCCCTTCCGACCCTAACATCTCTGAATCTATCACCTGCCGCAGATCCTTGCTACAATAACAACAAAAATCTCAGACATGCCACCAGAAGTATCAATAAGTAAAAGTCTTCTTATCTTAAATAAGGATAAAATCCACTGTATTTGCCTACTGAGAGATTTCTCATTTATCATCAACATTGTAGAGGCACCACATCACAGAGCAGGGAGGTTTGGTTCTGTTATGCTGAGGCTACATCTAGGATAATAAGTTCAACTTTGGGTTACTCAAATAAGAGGGAATTTAGAAAAAAGATCATCAGAAATAAAGGGGGTTGAGGGAATTGACTGATGAGGAAAAACAATGACATCAAGCTCATGGAGTGTGGAACATGATAACCACCTATACAGTGTAAAGAGTGAAAACACCAAAAAAAGCAGGGAACATAAAATGTGTAGGATTCGTAACAGAATGGAATTAGAAAAAGAAAAATTTAAGAAGAGTGTCACATTTTTTTCCCCCAACAACAAGATGTGTAACAGCCCCCCAAGGGA
Organism: Alligator mississippiensis; assembly: GCF_030867095.1. Taxonomy (NCBI): domain Eukaryota; kingdom Metazoa; phylum Chordata; order Crocodylia; family Alligatoridae; genus Alligator; species Alligator mississippiensis. The sequence goes on from NC_081832.1 coordinate 52,452,156, forward strand.
GACTCCATTGCAATGCACATTTAAAACAAGACTGGAAGAAATATTAGTTAATCTCCAATAGGGAATAACTGTGCATAGTAGGGCAGCTAGCATAGTAAGGACTTGATGTCCTAATAGGCTTTTTTTAGATGTCCTAATAGGCTTTTTTCCCCCTCTTATGTGATTCTAGGGCTCCCAGGCTGATGCTGCGCTCAACTCACTAGCTCTCACAGCCTCTATATATGGAAAGTCCTTAAGAAACACACAAAAACAATACATCTAATGTTTTGATAGCTATATAACAAGTCCCCTGTGAAAACATGTCTTGTTTTAGACACATTTATCTATCTAGCACTAGATAGAGATAGATAGATGCGTCTAAAGCAAGACACATGTGTTCAATAAAATACTGTAATAGTACGTGCTTGCTTGCCTGTTGTTTTACTGCATTTCCTTCTCTTGTCTCTAGCACACCCCACCCATGCTGGTGCTGGCTCAAAGAAAATTCCTGCTTTTGTGTTTTGTTTAAAAAAAAATCCACACTTGTGAAGTTCAAGCATGCCACCTGTTCTGTAGGAGGCTCATTGCTCTGCAGGATAAATTCCACTGAATAATATTGAGGGTATGGACCACTGTACACTTGGAGCAGCTTCACAAGGGAGGGGGGAGTGCTGCTGTTCATAAGCACATAGCAGCTGTTCTGCTGTGACTGTTAGTGGTGATACAAGTGTGCTAATCCACCCCGGGTGACATTGATCTGTATAGTTTCGTGTACAAGTAACAGTTACAGTTGCTTGCTCCAGAGCAACTGCTCCTCCTCCCCTTTTGAAGCTGCTAGAAGTATATGTTTGTTCATATTCTTATATGGCTTCCATCACTATAGAATCTAAGTTTCTTGGCCTTTTTAATGTATATGTCCTCAAAACCTTTTGGTGAGGTGGAGAAGTGCTGTTACCTCCACTGCCCGGGGGGGCACACTGAGGGACAGAGAACCCAACTGCAGAATCCACATCTACATGCTTCCAACTTTGTCATGGCAATTCCTAAAAATCAAATGCCTGGCCATGGGAAAAAAGATTTTAAAAGATTGGATTAGGCACCTATGCTCCCTGTGCAATCAATTGGCAGAGTTAGTCTCCATTCAGAGAGCTCCATGGACACAGCCAAGAGGAAAGACCAAGCAGAAGGGTTGGTCTGACCAACAAGGCTTCCCCCTGGAGCCTGGGCAGCTCTGTCCATTCAGAATCCAGAGAACTAGATCCTCTCTGAGGGTAGGTGCCTAACTGAGCATGGAGAGGGCATAATAGCCTGTTGGCCAAAGCACTCTCCAAGAAAGTGAGAGCGCTTTGATGACCTCCTCAGTCTGAGGGGATTTAATCCCGTTTCCCACTTCTCAGGACAGCATCTGTGTCAAGAAACTTTCCACTCCTGCTGAAACTGGGCTACTCTTCACTAAGAGTAATGCAGCCACAGAGAGAGCAAGCCAAAAAAAGCCTGACTCTACAGCTTAATGATGAGGTACTCTAAGAAGGGAAAGAAAGTCCCAGGTTTTGATTGCTGCTCTTGGTTATTTCTATTTTTCTGTTAATGCCTGTGTAATGCATAAAGACTTTTGGCTGCAGAGACCAGAACCTAGGCTTCCTCCCTCCAGGGGAATACCATCTTCACTAGGATGCAGACACACACCTGCTCTGGCTTGGTGTCAATGGCATCTAAACACTCCTTCATCCTCCCTCTCAAGTCCCTTTGTGTGTTGGGGGCAAGGAAGAGTAAGAAATGACAACACTGCACTCCACCTGACAGCACTCTGCTCAGACCCTTTGTACATGGGACTCTGTTAGGAAATAATAATTCAGCTCACTTAATGGGTTTTGGGATAAGCCAATGCACAGCACAGATTTAAACAATTTTGACATGCCAGTAACTTCAGAGTATAAAAGGTATCAAAACCTTTGTAAATCAGGCTCTTAAATGAGTGACCTTTGGAAATGTTACCCACGCATACCTGTCAGCAGTCAGAGGTTAAAGACAGACTCATTAACTTTTGGGAAAATGTTATTATTGGGCAACACCCATGGAAAAAAAAATATGCTCCTTGGAACATTTGCTAAGTGAGGGTCAGCAGGGAGGAAAGTAGCAATAAAAGCTGACATTTCTCACTGGCAACACTCTGTTTTGCTCAGCTTGTGCTGGCAGGCTCCTCTGCCTCTCCTCTGTCTGATGCTGATTCTACCTCAGATGGCAGGGAAAGCTCAGCAGTTGGTGGAATCGAAGAGGAATAACATGCAGGAGCTAAAACTGCTTGAAACAGCTTTAGCCACAGGATCCCTCCTTCCGTGATCATGGCTGTGACCTAGTGAAAGCAGGGTTACTTGGCAGGGCTGTCCATATCACTCCATTTTTATCTGTATGTACACTAAATAGACTGGCATGATGCCTCCTTCCAACTTGCTCATAAAGGTCAATTCAATGCCCTGGGAAAGTCCATGGTTAAAAGCTGCACATACTAAAATCCTGTAGAAGTATGCCATGAATAGCACTAATGGAAGTTCACCCATAATGGACCCACAATATCTGTCAACCCCTTTCTAAGCAGTAAGAGTGAAAGGGAGACAGAATGCTTGCTGTCAAGTTCTTTTTGTGGGGCACAGCTCTCAGAAGAGCAGAATATATGTTAGGCAAAACTCTTCCTTCTTCCTGGTCCTGAGGACATAAATAGGAAGGAAGGCCCCTCCATACTCTCTCACCCATGTACCCATGGAAGGACACTTTAAAATTAGGCCCTGGATTTTTTAGATTGTGGATCTCTAAGCTGTAATAAGACAGAGAATTTAGCTATACATTTTAACAACTGACTGCTGCATTAGAGACATTAGCAAATGTATTAAATCATAGTACTTTTACTGGCCATGTAAACAGCCTATCAAGGCCTTCCCCAGGCTTGTCTTTATTTCACTGCATGGCAAGCTGAATCATTGTTTTGTATCTCGTTGCTCTATTGATCTTTTGATTTACTGAATCTTCATGACTAATTGCTTTTATACAATGTTCTGCTGAAAATGTCACTCCTGCCCTAAAGCACCGTGGACAGATAAATGTGCAAGACATGGGCCAGATGGAGAAAGAAAACAGATGCAACTGTGCTCATTAGGAAGAAATTCACAGGCTTGTTCCCAAACAATGGACATGGATGTGCTTGGGATGGATGACATAGGTTGGATATATTAAGAAATAATCCAAATGACCACATAAAACCTAAGTGGAACATTAGGAAAAATTTGAAAGGTTGGCTGCCTCCTTATTTTTATGCTTCCCTAAGGTTTATAGTAGGACAGATTTGCAATAAAAATGACAAAAGACTGTCTAGATACAACAACCAAGAGGAAACCTTATGAGAAAGAATCTCCTTGTAGAATTTCTTGCTCAGTTTTGCAGACCTGAAACAAATACTTCTACTGAACCAAGCCTTCCATTCTGAACAACTTAGCCTTAACAGTTTTAATCAAATTAAATATTCAAAACCTATGGGATTTAAGAGGATTCAAAATCCAGATCTAGATTTGGACATTTTGATAAGAGTTCATCCCTGTGCCAAAATTTCCTAAGATCTATTAATTATTAACATGCACTAAGAAACATGTGTTCAGGGAAAACTTGTTTGCAAAGTGTTTTAAAATTAGTTCTTCATAAACATCCAACTGGTATATTATGCATTAAAATAACCACCCACCAGCCATCTGATATCCAAGTTGACAGCCAATCAAACAGAGTTTGCTTCAACATCTGAATGTACATGATTCAGTGTGGCATAATGCAAGTGGCAGAATACAGCATGATGCTAGACTTGTAATAAAAATAGACTGATGATAATTAATTGTAATTTGGGACTGGTGAGAACATCAAAAATGTGAAAATATCAATACTGTTTATGAAATGAGGAAACACTGCAGCTGCACAGCCATTCAAATTATTTCCCGCAAGTTAAGTCAGTCTGACTTTTAACTAAAAATATGAATGTGTTTTACTCATTCAGGAAGGAAAGATTTTTGCAGCTAAGATGCTGAGTTGGAAAGGGATGTAATATATTTGGTGCATTGCTTTGACTAAACATCCCTAATTGTAGTTCTATACACTTTTTCATGCTGTCACTTGGACTATTCTGCTGATGAGCAGCAGTATCAACATTTGCTTGGATCACTGTATAATCAAGGTATGCTTCCTTAATCTTTAAGATTTACAGTTTATATCCTATGTATTAGCTGCAATTTGCAGTTATCTATTCATTTCCTTTCTACCACTTAAAAGCCACTTCTGAAGGCGATGGATATTTAGTTACATAAATGAATCACAATTACACAATCTGGAAAAGTCCTGCTAGAAAATATAGTGAGTGCTTTTCTAACTTGCTTGTCTCTCAAGTCTGCATTTACGCCTTTGCGCTCTTCTCTAGAGTTCCATTCCCTATCCACAGGACTGCACAAAGCTGTTTCTAGATGGGTTTACAGCTACATCAGTTTGACTGACTCAACTAGGCATTTGGAATATTTGCCAAACAGTAATACTGAGAAGGTTAAATCTCAGCAGGGCTCTCAGACAGGAACTGCATCTTGTTGTCTCAGGTTAATCATGTACCTAATTTGCTGATTATTGACTTGTTCCCACAAAGGATTTTACTTAGCTTGACATATCAGCACCAATCAGTGATGAACTGTCAAGTGAACTTGTTCGCTGCTTTTACTGCTCAAGTCCTTAACTTGCAGTAACAAGGATTTTGAATTCCAACTTGAATACGTCATTGGTGTCAACTTCAAACTCCTTTCATTAATAAAGCAATAGTTTTCTCCTTTTTTGGAGTCAAAACAAAGAGTCTCTTCTCTAGTTCAGCTTTGTGACAAGCTGTTTTCTTGGTCCCTAAGATCCCCTCTCTCAGTAACAGGCTGGAATCCTTTAGTCTTCTGTATGAGGATGCAGGGCTTGTCTGTTGAATCATCCTGTTGACACATGCCAAGGGTCTAGACAAAAATAGGGTGTAATTTCTGCAGAGGATGCAGGTGAATTTTGTTAACTTCAACCAAGTTAAAGGAGGACTAAAAGGTGCTGACTAGAATTTGTCACTCCTGCCAATTATAACTCACTCTGCTCAAGGCAAAACTTGAAGACCACCTGGGAGTTTTGACTACTCCATTCCTAGGAGGGATAGGTTATTATGTACACATAATGCCATAGTTTGTGATTGCTGTTCATTCCATAGTGAAATTAAAGGTGGTGGTGATATCTCCAAAATCATGAAAGGTTTGGGACCTTGTAACTTAACAGACACTCTTTTGCGGGACTTAATTTAATTTTGATGCTCTTACAGTCAAGTTGTGGGCCTGAACTCTTCAGGGCCAAAAGCCAAGCTGTCTCAGAAAGGTATCCATGATCTCCATAACTCAGTCACCTTGGCCACCTCCCACGCTGCACAGATGTTTAGGAGTAGATAGCAACAGGGTAGCGATTCCTAAGACTCTCTTTACGTAGGCTAGGTTTTATATAGAACTTTGAAGCACTGAGTTTCTCACAAGCCATTTCAGAAGAGTATCACAAGTTGGGATGGAGGTTAAACAATCATAAAAACATTTCCTTCTGGACTGTGTAGATTCAGAGGCAATGGTATACAATGCTGTGGCATGATTCCGGCTCCTAATCAAGCTCACAGGTTGCAATAATAGCCAGGGAATGGCTATAGACCTAGCTCATACTTTACCTTCTGACTAAAACAGAGATTCCCACCTCTCTTAGCCTTTGTGAAGTTTCGTATGCAAAATCTATTTACTCAGGTTTTAGGGGATACGTGCATGCATGCATGCACGTGTGAATTTAATTCATGATACAGGTATCCTCATCAGAAATACCAAGCAGCTTCCAGGGTTGCAAAGATCATGCAATTTAACCACATATAACATCTTTGTAACTTGTATCTGCTGAAAAAAGTAACAAAAATTCTTTGCAAATTGGATGTGGAGAAATGTCAAATGGGGCATTCCCAAGAGGGATTTTAGAATTCTACGTTTGAAAGCAGAGATTCACAAGGCAAATTAAACTTTGACGTTATAAAAATATACATTGCTAACAAAGCCGAGCTTCAGCAGGAATGAGTGGAAGAACTTTCCAAAATAGGTTACTATGCTGCTTTTGTTTAGTCTCTACATTGTTATTAATATAACATAAAATATATTATTGCTTACTAAGGGTCTAATTGAAGGGTTTAACTAAGGGGAATCTTTCCATTGACTTATTGGACATTAGATGTGGCCATAATTGTCCACCATTTTCACTTGAACATTATTAGCTGGGTTAACTTAGAAACCTGCCATGTTCCAACTTTGCCAAGAGGTGTATATACACTTGCACTGTCTATTCTAGTTGAACATCCAAGCTACCTCACTGACTTCAGTGGAACTCAATGTACACCAGTATGGTAGCATCTGCATGAGACACTGACTGCCCAGTAGCTCATTACTACTGCACAGTAACGTCATGTGTCATGAAACGTGATATATTGATACTCTGTAGTAATAACGAGCTACTACACAGTCAGTGTCACCATAAAGCCATTCAGTGACGCTACTGTGCAGTAACTCTGGTTACTGCGCAGTTACTTAGTACTTGTATGTGCAAGTACTAAATGACTGTGCAGTAACAACTGTGCAGTCATCATCTTATGCTGATATGGCCTATGGGGGCAAAGTCAGGCCCTTTGTTAATCTAGTTTTGTATGATGACCATTTTAATTGCCTTCAGTACATTACTTTGAGATAGCTGCCTGCTACTACTCTTTCACCCTCCTTCACTGGTGTAATGCCAGTAAGTAAATAGGAATTATTCCTGAATCACACCAGGGTCACAGTATTTTCATTATTATTATTTAACATTGTGAATGGAGAAATACAGGCATTAATTTAAAAGGGGATGTTACAAGGGTTACAGGAAAGTGAATTTTAACTGCTCCTGTTAAAAAAGCCACAGTTCCTGTGATGGATTACATGCTTTATTGTAATATTTCTGTGTTAACATTGTTATAATATTGTATGACTTGGTTATCTCCTTAGCCTATGCATAGAAAAGAAGGGGTTGAATGCCAGGACTGGCAAGAGGAGACAAGATGCACCTTTAGCAGTAGCAAATTCTGCATGGCTTGTTGACATATCATGCCCAACACCCAGAAGGTGTCCAAGGGAGATAAGCATGACAATGCGAGAGCAATGGAAAAAGCATTTTGGCAGGTCTGGGATCTCTGGAGTCAGAAGAATTTGGGGGCGAGAGAGAGAAGGGAGAATCTCTGTGGGTGCTCTTGGCTGCGCAGGCTGGACAGAGAATCCAAAGGGGTTAAGAGAACCTCTGACTGGGCTGCCTTTGCCCTAATAAATGCCTTTATGGAAGAGACTCTGCTGTGCTGCCTGGAACTTTGGGTTGCACTTGGTCCCCACCCCAACAAAAGGTGAAGCTCCTCTCTCAGGGGTGAAACTGGAAGCTAGTTCCTTGAGTCAGGGCCATGGAAAACTGGGGAAGGCAAGAGACTGAAAGGCAAGGGTCTCAGAGTGGAAAGCTCTCAGAGACCAGACAAGGACTTGGTGGTCCCAAGCAAGTAAACCCTGGGAGGCCATGGAACAGTTTCACACAAGAGATGCCCCATTTATAAATCAAACTACATCCATGAGGCACAGAACCCAGGAAACTCACTTTAAAAATCAAAGTCACCCTCACATCAATTACTTTCCATTAGATCAGTAATATATTTAGCTTTTGACTTTTAAGCCTGCTAAGTATATTCATGCAGTACCTGGGCATGTGATGGTGGAAGTCCTCTTCTTATATAAACACCAAAAAGAGCATCCTTCCCTAAGGAAATGTTGAACTTGAGGAACTGTGGCTGGCTGATGTGGATCTGAGACCTCCAAAATACACCTGGTGGTACTTCCTGGGTGACTCTGCGTCCAACCTCTGCCTCCCCACTGTCTATGCTGCTGTTTCTAGTAACCCAAGGTCCTAGAAGAGAGAAATAAATATTAATTAGGTGATATTTTAATGGAATGACAGACGTTTTTAGCAATGCACACCATTTATGATGAACTGCTGAGGCAATATTACTTTTCAAAACAAACCTCTCGCTCTGTATAAGACTTCCCTTCATTTGCATTGATGCAATATCATTGCTTTCAATAGGCTTGTAAGAATTTGGCCCTGAGGTTTTAAAGCTATAAACTCATTCCCTAGGGTATCTGAAATCTTGCGTGCAGCTCTTCCTCTTTTTAATTCTATGATTGCTCTTTACTGATCAAATATAATAAGAGCAGAGTGCCAGTTAAGCACATACAAAGCTCCTTGTGCTCTTATTCAGCCATAACTTGAAGGTGACCAGGATATGAAAATGATTATGAAGACAAGTTAAAAGGGTAATTTCAGTCCAACATCACTGACTTTTATTAGTCATGTTTAATATCCTAACCCAGTCCAATAGTCCCTCTTCACAAACAAACAAAACATATAAAAACGTAAAGCCTGAATAAGGAGAGAGAACTGTTTGATAGCTCTAACTCTGCTCTAACTTCATTAGAAAGAGACATTGTTATAACTCAGGTATTAGCTTTTAAGCCCCATTTAACTTGGGTTCTGGTTACCTGGGTTCTTTCCCTTATGCAACCATGTATGATCAGGTAAAATACACTTGTTGACAGTCCCTAGACATGAATTACTGAAGACAGGAGGCACAACCTTTCTGGAAGCCTGTGTCTGGCTTTCTATGCCTGAAATCATTAGCCTACAAGAACACAATGCAGCGCACTTCTGGTCAGCAACATTTCAGCTAGAAGCTGCGGGCACTTGGTTTACTTTTCCGTCTACTTTGGCCTTTTTTCATGGCCTTTTTTGGTCTTAATCATGGGGAGGGAAGGGAGAGAATGTTAGTAACGCTGTTCATCTCAGGCATAAACTGATCTTTGATTTTGTGCATGATGAAGCTTGGTACACAGTGATGAATGTAGTCCAAGTTTTTAAAATACATCAAATAAGATCAGAGAACTACAAAGAACATCCATTATGCTCACAAACATCTAAGGCCACCTCCTAATGTCATCTTCACTACTAGCTAATGGGTATTTGAAATATAAAGTAATACCATATTTACTTGATTCCAAGATGAGTTGTTCCCTCCCCAATTCAACATGAAAAAGAAAAGCCCTTTGTCTTGGATTTGAGTACAAGGCAGTGGGGGCAGGAAGTTGCTGCATCTCCAAATCCAGATCAGGGCCAGAGTCAGAGCTGCAGCAGCTGCCTGCACCCAACTCCATCTACCCCTCACCCTGTTCCTTCTCACAGTCACAGCTCCAGGTCCAGGTCCATTCCTTCCTGGGCACCAAGCACATGCAAGCCCTGGACCCTGCCCACTCAGGCAGCTGTGGCAGCAGCGGCTCCAGATGCAGGACAACTGTGCCTGACTGGGCATGAGCCAGAGCTTGCATGTTTTTTGTGCCTGGGAAGGGAAGGAGCCAGCACCAGATCTATTCTTCACAGGAAGCATCTGGGGGCAGGGGCAGAAGTTGCAGGAGAGCAGAGGATGCTGCAGGGGAAATATTGCAGAGGTTGTGGAGAGCAGGCAGAGGACAGAGGTTGCAGTGGGGGGCAGAGGCTGCAGGGAGAACAAGTGGTGGGGTCCCCCTGTGCTTCTGTGCTGCTTTCCTCACTCTCCACAGCCCCTGCTCCCTACAGCCTCTGCCTCTCACTGCCTCTCTTCCTTGCTTGTCTTGTGGCTTTTCCATGACACTGGTGGGGGGAATTAATTTCAGCTGACCTCCGAATAATTAGATTCAATACATGGAAAAGCATAACAAATTTATAAATTTCCCATATACAGAATCTAATTATTGGTGGATCATCTGAAATTCGAAGCCATCTTGGATATGGCTAAATACAGTGATACTGTTCGTATCCACTAGAAGCATAGCTATTTTCTGCCCCAGTGTAAACATTACTTTCAAAAGAATGTATGTCTGGGAAGGATCCCTGTACACCAGTGAATGACTTTATGGACATAACAGGACATAACAGCATGGCATGTAACTGCATACAACTGTGGCAGGTAAGTACCAAAGCATCTACTCTGTTTTCATAACGTGTTACATATGCATTACAGCATGATTTAACTTTTAAACTCAGGATTACCTATCCTTCTGACACTAACATTTGCAGTTAAAGATATTACCTCTTAAAGATACTGCCATATGTACTCACATACCACACACTCCTTTCCCCCAAAATCAGCCCTCCAAAATTGGGCTTTTTGTCTTAAGCAGAGAAGCTGATTTGTATTCATTGGAATAGATGCATGAAGGAATAGAAGCATTGAGACACCAGAGCCAGCTCCTCTCTCAGGCAGCAAGGAGAAGAGATGAAGTCCAGTGTTAACCCTTTCATAGACACTAGTTGACAACAGTTTTTGACTGAGCAGGTGCCAATTTGAGAGCAGGTGTGAAAAGGTTAACACTGGACAGCTCTTCTGTTTGCTGTTCAAGAAAGAAGGTGGTAGCCAGCTTGCATCAATACCTCTCCCTGAAAAAGGCAGTTCTAGGCCATGCCTTGAAAAAAACATTTTTTCCCCTGCATTTCACTTTCCAAAAACTACATGCATCTCTTATTTGGGGGTGTGTGGTATGCAAGGAAATACAGTATATTCACACATTTTAAACTAACAAGGGAATACTTTGACTAAGAGGTGCTAATCTTTAACCAGGAGTTTAAATAAGCTGTGTCTGAATTTCTAGGTTAACAGGTCTTCAACAATAAGAGAAAAAGGAAAGGGAAGTGCAAGAATGTATGGGCTACAAATGGAACACAAAGAATTAATATAATGTTCAACAAGATACCCATGTAGTAGGCCTGTGTGAAGTGGCCAGTATTCACTTCGGATTCGGATTCAGCTGATTCAGAGGGACAGTGCTTCGAGTCTGAGATTTGAATCACTGTCCTGATTTGATTTGGCTGAACTGGATCCAAAGGTTTGGCGCCACTTTGGAGATTCAGTCATATATTAAACAGGCAGCAGTCCTCACCATACTGGACACAGCTGCCTCCAGCTGATAAGTCTGTTGTGGTAGGCAGAGGGGGGAGGGAAGGGGAATGGGGGAGCGAAGGCTTGGGGATGGGGCTCAGACAAACTGCCCAGCTGGGGTGGGGAGGCACAGGACTCAGGGAGGGGAACAGGGGGGCAGCGTGGGACACGGGTGTGGCAGTGCTGGGAGCGGGGGCTATGCCCTGTTGCTGCTTGCCCAGCTGGGGCAGGAAGGCGCGGGATGAGGGCACTGCCACCTCTTCCCTACCCAGGGTAGGGGGTGGGTGTGCGCTGCTGCCGCTTGCCCAGCCGAGGGGGTGGGGTGGGGGGCGTGGGATGAGGGCATGGCAGCACTGGGAGCGTGGGCTATGCCCTGCTGCTGTTTGCCCCCTTCTGCCCAGAGCAAGCTGTGCCTATATCACACCCTCCACCCCACCTCAGCTGGGCAAGTGACAGCAGGGCATAGCCCCTGCTTCCAGCACTGCTGCACCTGCATGCTGCACCCTCCCCACCCCACTCCCCTTCCTGGACCCCCCCCACCCCTACCCCCCCGGCTGGGCAGCTTGTCCCAGCCCCAATCCCTCCCTCCCCCCATGCCTATTCCCTCCCACCTCTGCCCACCACAACAAATTTACCAGCTGGAGGCAGCTGTGTGCAGTGTGGTGAGGACTGCTGCCTGTTTAGTCTATGGCTGAATCTCTGAAGCGGCGCTGAATCTTTTCCAAATTGATTCTGAGGCTTCTGATTCAATTTGGACCTTTTAATTGGTCTCCCGATTCGATTCGGATTTGGAGATTCGGCCACCAAATTGGGCCAAATCTCCTCTGAATCATATCAGTTACCAAAGCTTCACAAAGCCCTACCATGTAGCCATCCCTGAATGACACATCACCATAAGTATTCCTGATATAACAACAATTTTCACCTCCATAGTCTTTCAGCATAGGATCTCAAAGTGTACACATTAATGAATTAAGGTCTCATAGGACTGCAGTTCCATCAGCATCATTTTAATTATACATGTGAGAACACTAAATACAGAAATATTAAATAGTTTGTCCACTCTCACTCAAAATCAGTGGAAGAGAGAGGAAGTGAACCTAAAAGCTGAGGTCTTCCAGTGATCAGCTTTCAAAACTGGATTATACTTCTGTTTTAAGTTGCAGGGATAAAAGGTGATCTTCAAATTTCTGCAAATTGTATCTCCTGTAAATAGTCTACTGCAAACTGAATGCAGGTAGTTAAATGCTCTACTGAATCTGTTCCTCAAGTAGCCTCAAATTATTCAGTAACTTAACAGGCAGAAGCTTGTTTTTCACAAGCAGCCAAAATTAAAACTGAAAATAAAAATTTCCAAATGTCATTGCAAAAGCAGATGTGCTTAATAGGCAGTGCTTTAGTGCCCTTTCCAGGAAGTCCTTTAGGGCTAAGTACAGACATTCAAAAAGCCTAAGCCTGAATTAATTCAATCTTTGCAAGTTAGTCTGACCTGAGTAGCCTGAACTGATTTGCAAGTGAATAAACATTCACTTTTGATTCCAGAAATGCAGGCAAATGCCTGCAGTGACTCAGGCCAGAAGCCAAGGAGCGCTAGAGCAAACCCTCCCTTCCTTTCCACAGCGGCTGGGTGGGAGGAAGCTAAGCTTAGGGAGGGGGTGTGGCCAGGCCCCAGCAGACCTGAGTATGACTGTGGAGGGGTTTAAACCCCTACCCTGGCCTGCAGAGGTGCTGCAGCCTACACAGGGTGAGTGGCAGTGGTGGGGCTCAGAGGTGCGGCTATGGAGAATTTTGGGGTGGCCATAGTCTCCCAATTCTCCCCTCGCATGCAGGCTCCAGCAGCTCTACCCGCCCTACCAGCTCTACCACTCACCCCCCCCCAACAGGAAGAGGCTTGAGCCATGACAGGGACTGCTGCCCCATCTGGGTGGCAGGTTTGGGGGCATAGCCAGATGCTGGCCAGCATGGTCCCCTGAGGTGAAGGGGCAGGGATGGGGTTTATTCCCCCCCTCCCCTTGAGGGACCCCAGCTCGGGTCTGCCTGGCCGGGTTTGAGTGGCAGAGGCTGGGGCTGGCAGACCACAGCTGCAGTACCGCCGGTGGGAGAGGGGATGGAGGGGGAAATAAACCCCCTCCCTGCCCCCTTCACCATGCAGGCCAGCAGCTGGCGACACCTCTGCCCCTGCCACTGGAGCAGTGTGGGGGGGGGGGGCTGACAGAGGCTGCTGCACTCCATACTGCAGCTGGGGTCCATGCCAGTGGGATAGGGGAGGAACAGGGGGGATTAAACCCTCCTCCCTCCCCACATTTGCTTTAGGCTGCCAATGGGGCTGGCCATGCCTCCCTGCTGCTTGAGCAGCAGGGGGAGTGCCTGATAGGGGCTGCTCCACCCCAGACAGGCAGACCCTCGCTGGGATCCCAGGGGGAGAGGGAAGCGGGAGGAGAACAAGCTCCCTCCCTGCCCTCTTTGCCTCAAGGGGCCATGCCAGCCACAGGCTGGTCTTGCACCTGCCCCTGCTCTGGCTAGAAACTAGAGGGGAGGGGCCAGTCCTGCTCTCTGGAGCAGACTGCACAACCCAGCCCAGGGCTAAAGCATGCTGGGATGCCGGGAGACTCTGGTTTAACTAAAACCAGGAAACGGTCTGGGACAGAAGTTCCATAAACCAGTCTGACCCAGATCAGTTAGGTCTGATATTACATTCAACCAGGTTTATCTGAAATGAGTTTCGGACAGTTTGAAACTGGTTTATGTACACTGAATTTATGTTCTGTTACAGGTTTAAACCAGTTTTTGATCGCTTAAACTGGTTTATGTGAAACTTCTGTCCCTGGCCTAGAAGTTACATATTTTTAATTTGACCAAAACATGAGGAATGAGGATCAAGAGTCACATGAGCAGGACTGCGCAGCTTCCAAGTATTTTGATTCATCATGCAGTGTTAATTGCACAATTGTTTGCATTTTTTTCAGTCTGGAACTTTGCCTCAAGATACAAGTAATGATGCAAAAGCCACTGCAGCTGAAGGAAGACTGAGACTGATTTCAGTAGAGGTATGGGTGTCATTTACTTCTCACACCTTATGTTTGAAAACTATACATTCTATTATGGATGCTGGGTCTGGAACCCAGACAGGTGTCAGATTATGAGAGAATCCTGTGTTTCTTTTTGTTACCCCCAACACTCTTTTTCTTCTTCTTGCTCCCAGCAAGGAGACTATTACGTGGCTGTCTGTTCTCCTAAGAAAACATTTAGGAAATTACAGTTTTGGGTGGTTCATTAAACATCCTGAAACTAGATCTCCAGCCTTTTCAAAAGGCAGTATTCTATTGATCAGGTTTTAAGTATGGTCAGATTACATACCTCTATGGAGGAGTGCCCATATGAGTTGTTGCATATTTTGGTAATAGAGCTCTAACATTTCAAGCAATAAACAAGAAAGGTCACAGAAAATGACTCTAATCCTTATAGCCCATTACTTGCTAATCAGTTCTGAAAATGTCACTATGTTTCATCTAAAACTCAAAAATGGAAAAGTATACCACAAAACAAGCTATAAAAGTGAAGCCTTGTTAGACTATGTTTAAAATTTAACAGGAATGAAAATGATTTTCCACATACATCTGCTTAACAGATCATTCTGCATCACATATTTTTATCTACAGCAAATAAATTGAATTCCGAATATGACTTCAGCCATTACACCTAATTCCTATTTGCGACCAGAGTGGCTAGCTAGTTCAGTGCCCATTTGAACTACAAGATGACCACAATCTCTCCTGCAGATTACTACTTCACTGTCTATTAACATAGCGCACAGACACCACAATAAAAAATAGAAAACAATTATGCTTTTGAACCATCAATGACTTCTGCTAATAACATTTACTTACTAGTCTGCTAAGTCTATATGCCCTTAAGTTGTAACTTTGCAAATAAATTTAATTACTAGTACTAACAAAAGATAAACCTCCCACTGAGGCTCCAGTTCTAACACTTTTTGTTGAATTTAGTCTTAACCTTATTTTTATTTTTTTTTCTTTGGGAAATTGTGCTTTGCATTTCCAAGTGAAAAGAGTTCATTCTCAACATTTACTAGCACCAAAAACCCATCTGGTCAGCTGAAATGAGATAAAATTGTTAGATATCAAGACAGAAAAGGGAATGCTTTGGCCTCAGTGCTCCAGTAATTCTCCCCTATTGGAAAATTATTTTATTAATGGTAAACATAAAAAACAAGTCTCTTTTATTCAAAATTTTATTAAGACAAAAGGCTCTTCATTTTATTTCGTAGTAGAATTTGGCAGTTGTTAGCTTAAATGTTAGTGCATGTTCCACTCATTAGGCAAAAATACAATCTGCCTGTGGACTTGGGTGTGCTGAGTTCATGACAATCTCAACCCTCGTTATATCCGTACAATGAAGCTGCTCAGACAAGAGTGGCTTTTCTTTGAGAGTTTCAGGACAAAGGCTGAGGGACGGCCTTTTAGAATCACCACTTTTATTTGGCCCTGCCATGTGAAGTGACTCAGCTTCTTGCTGCAGACACACCTGCTGCACTGCCTCAGCTCTAAGCAGTGGCCAGGAGGAAGGAAGCTGTGTTATTCCTAAGGTCTCTACGCATTAGCAAGTTTTAAGAAGAGGTTAGACAAAGTTCTGAAGGGACTTTGTATAATTGACCCTCCCTTAGATCTAGGGGATGAGGTAGATGACCTCCTCGGTTCCTTCCACCCCTACAGTTGCTCTCTGCTCCCAGCCCACAGGGAGTGAACGGCTTACACAGGTCCTGGTGTTCTGCATCCCCAAACATGCCTAGTCCCATTTCTAGATTTAAAGATATAAGTCAACACTGCTACAGACAGCATGGTGTATTTTTAATGCCTTTAAATTGGTAATGCTGCAATAACTTTCATTTTAAAAATTGCTTTATTATTATAATAAGTTTTGTGTTTGCAAATTTAATGATCTTTCTCACAAAGGTTTGAGTCCAGCAAGTAACCAAAGCTTTTAAATCCCCAGAGATCATATATTATTGAATCCTGTTCCCCAAAAATAACTGCAGCAGGTGCAAGTAAATGATTAATATTTGTGCCTACTGAGCTACGTAAATATGAGATATTTGTGGGAAGGGAGTGCATTCTTCTCATTACTACTGATGCAAATAGATGTTAATTTCATAAAGGTGAAGCTGCTGCAATATGGCTTTTTCCTTTCAGTGCTGAATGAATAAAACTTGTGGTCAGGGCACAAAACTGGGAGGGAAGAGCTCTGGGTCCTACCCCTGGTTTTGCTGAAAGAATTCCTGCATGATTTTTGTTCCCACCTTTCTGTCTGTGAAACAGAACATTGCTTAATGGTTGGTTTTGTTTTCGTTTGTTTTCTGAAATGTTCTCTTCAGATCCTCAAATCAGCTTATGCTGAGGTCCATTTACTTTGTAATGGACACTTCCAAATCGGAGAAGAAGGGACACACAAGGGGCAAATCACTTGAAATTCTGTTTTGCCTTCAAGTGTAATAGTACCAGTAATTCTAATACTACTGCTTTGGACTTTTCTGGTTCCTTCTCAAATGGTGATTGAGACAAGCAAAGAAGTAATATTAGAAATACCCAAGGGAAAAACAGGGTTCCCATGTCCTTTTTGCCCCAAATTGGAAACATTCATTAGAAAGTAAATCTAGCTCCTGCAAAATATAACATGGAATACCGAGGGGGCAAAAGAAAGGTAGAAGTGCATCTTATAGATTAACTGAATCAGATGAATAAATCTCACAAGCTGTTCTCAGCGATGGTTCTACCAGTGTTTGCAGATGCCAGGAACAAAGGAAGTAATCCCCAGTGGAGGAAGGGGAAGGCAGGATGGGAGGGAGGGGTTGTTTGAGTAGGGGTGGGAGGGAACCAGGGAACTAAACATAGCCCCTGATCCTGGGGCATGGGGGAGAGAGCCAAACCTCCCAGAACCCACCAACCACCCCAAGGATGCTGCCTGCCCCCCAATCCCTCCACAGACGCTGCTGGCCTCCTCAATCCCCTGTGGACCCCACCTGCCCTCCACCCCCTGATCCCTCCAGTGGATTCTACTTGCCCCTTTCTATCCTCCCCGCAGACCTCATCTGCCCCCTGATTCCCACATGGACCCCCCCCAATCAATCCCCACCCCAGGAGTCTGCTTACCCTCTCTTAATCCCTCAATGCCACCCCACTAGTCCCCCCCCCCCGATCCCTACTTACCTTAAATCAGGTGGCCATTTTAAACTAGATCTAACCTTCCTGAATGTCTGTATCCAGCCCAAGAGGCAAAGGTGATTAGACTCCCAAACCTTTCAGTAAAGGATTAATCAGGTTTACTTTACATTTAGGACTCAAGTACAATTGGGTGTCACCCAGCCCCTGACTTTATATCCACTCTTTAAATCTTCAGTAGTTTATTTTGTACCAATGGCCCCACTCAGAAGCTGTCTCTTCTGCATGCTCTAGAGAATTTCTAAGTAAACTTTATAATTTTTTCATAATGTAACTTCTTTGGTCTTCACCCCTAATGCAGTAAGAGTGTGTTCCTCTTTGTGACTCACTCCTTTTCCTTCTTCTATTTTTAGATTATTTTCCATTTTGATGGACTGCTGCAGATCACATTCAAAGATCATCAAGTGCATTTAAATAAAGTTATGGACATGCCAAAACTGAAAGAAACTTGCAAGAAACTGAGAAGTAAGGCTGGCCAAAGAACTAAGACCATTGTGGACAAGTAAGCCCTAATGGCATGAATTAATGATGCTCCAGACTAATGGCTGTCTTGGAGCTTGTCTGTTTATCACAATCTCACAATTATTTCAACATATTTTAGTGTGATTTTCTTTTTTTATAAATCTTTATAAAGGGAGTTTTAAAAGCATATTTCTTCTTGCCCAGGGGAGCCATTCCAATCTCTCAGTCAAACATGTATTTAAGCACCTGTAAATATAAGCTTGTTATCGACTAAATAACACTTATCCATTTTTAAAGGTGTATTATTTACCCAGTTAAATTACTATTTTGCTATGTGCATTTTTAAAGTCTATTTTAATGCTCGCTGAAAGTGCCAATTTGACAGTCCTGAAGGCTGCAATATGGCAGCAGCAGTGCAAGCTTCATGAATCATCCCATTGGTGTGCCCCAGCCTTGAACTGGGGATCAATGTTGGTTTCTCACTTACCCAATTTTCCTCTTCACAAATTAGTATCTCTGCTAAAACTGAATCATTTACTTTGGTCATGTTTTAGTCAAGATACACCATGTTTTGCCAAGAAGGTTAATCTTATTAACTAGCTACTGTAGAAATATATTGTATGAGTTGGTCAAAATGCAGGTTAATATTGATTAAAAGTGAGCTATTAAGATGGGGTTGGGTCTGGTCTGAAAACACACGTGTAATTTAGACTTTCCTATTCCACACAGTAGTTGAGGGTTAGGACTGACCTACAGGCAACATTTGAGATTCTACAGCACTCTCTGCATACTCAAATAGGAAATAATTGTGATGTGAGGTAGATGATTTTACATTGCACACCTCTGAAAATGTTTGCTTTGGTACTACTACTGAAGCATGGGTCATTTAACTGGCAGAACATCAATTCTAAAAAATCTGTAATCATCTACCATACAAATCTGGTTGATTTGGACTTGCAGTAATTCCAGGCAATAAATATCACTGCAGATGGTGAAAGGATCTTCTCCTTTGCTGATCCTGCAGTTTGGAACACTTTTTTGGGGGTCTTTCCATCTCTCCAAGTCTCAACTCCACCTTCCCTCCCTATTCTTATGATTTACCTTCCTTTTCTTATTGCTACTTCTTTGTGTTTAAATGGTCAAGATTAGTTATTTGGTATTGGGTAGAGTTTGCAAGAAGGCCACTACCTAATATACAGGTGCACTGAACTGAGATTTATGCCACAAGGACTAAATGTAAAAACGAATATGATTTTGAATACTAGCTTTGCATTGTCCTAAGATGTAGCAGCCTTTGTCTCTTCTGAAAGGGGCAGAGTCCATTTTTAATTTGATTTAGAAATCTTTTTTCCCCCTCACAAGTCTTTCAGCGTAAGTATTAGTACAATGCAAATTTACATTCATATGAATTGTACCTCCAAGTACACCCAGACGTTAAATAAAACAGTGTGTGTCTACATGAGATGCTTTACCAAGCAGAAGACTAACTTACTGTGCGGCAGTGTCACCATCTTTATGTGCAGGCACTTAAATAAACTTCACAGTAAATTAGTCTATTGCATGGTTAATTTGCTACCTGCCTTAGTTACTGCACAAAGTTACTCCCAGTCAGTGCCACCACCAGGGGGGCAGCCTCAGGCTAGCCCCAGGGCCATGGGGCTCAGAGCTTCCCAGGGCTGGGCTGGCTCTTTGCCTGCCCCAGTCTGGCATTTAAAACTCTATGGTGACTCTGGGGTCTGCGCCACCTGCTGCCAGCCTCTGGCCACTGGATCCTGCAGCCTTGTTCCAGCCACAGCAGCCAGCACAGACCCTTGGTGCTAGCCTCCAGGCCAGTCCCACCGTGTGCCTGCCTGCCTGCCTTGTGTTATGCCCCTGTGCTGCAGGCACCTTCCCAAGTCTGGCAGCACCCAGATGCTCACCCACAACCCCTGAGGGCCATTGAGGGAATCATGCTGGCATCTTCCCTGATGCCACACGCTGCATCCTGGGGGCCCAACTGGCCCCAGGATGAAACCATAGACCTCATGGTACTGTGGGATGACACTGAGGTCCAGAGCCAGTTTGCCTAGGGTGGGTGCTCCAACGCCCACATCTATGACACTCTGGTGGGTGACATGCAGGAGTGCAGGTGCGACCAGACAGCGTACCAGTAATGCATAAAGGTCAAGGCCCTGCGTACGCAGTGGGTCCACATCACCAACCATAACCACTGGTTGGGAACTTCCCTCAGGACCATGCCATTTATGAGGCAGCTGGACTGCATCCTCACACCCCTGGACGCGGATAGAGCCATGCTGTGTTCTCCAACATGGGTGGCCTGCAAAAGTGTCCACAGTGGCAACAAGTCCAGAGTGGGAGAGGGACTCTTGAGGTGTCAGGAGCATGTCCCACCATGGGCTCTGCCCCTGGAGTTGTCCAGCAGCTCCAACAGCCCAGGCCAGCACCTGTCCTGCCAGCTCTGGATGCACAGCTCCACCCAGCAGGCCAGCAAGGGATGGCACCATCCACCCTGATGAGCTCCAGCTCCTCCCCAGAGGGCGCTCCTGCATGGCCAGCCAGGGGAGACACATTGCCCTCCTCAAGAGGATGCTGGAGGCTCAGGAGCAGGAGACCGCTATGGTGGCCAGGACAGTAGAGGCCATGGAGGAGGACCTCTGGGTGGCAGTCTTCTTCATCCTGTCCTAGCCCTGTCTACTCCCTGACAGTTGCCTGCTGCCAATCCCTAGGCCCCCAGTGGGCTTGGGCTGAGGTGCAGCAGTCTCCAGTAGCCAGTGTCTCCTGCCTGGGTTTCCTGCCAGCCGGCCCTCCAGCCTGGGCCGCCCCCCGCTGCTCTCCCAGGTTCTGTGCAGTCCCTGCCCAGACGCTGTCTGCAGTGGGGCCAGCACCATGCCCAGGCCCTGCTGGCCCTGGCCCCAGGCTGCATGAGCAGAAGCCAGCTGTGCTGGCAGAGCAGCAGCTGTCCTCACCCCAGCTAAGCCCCCTGACCACCTGCCACCCATGGTGGTGCAGCCAGAGGCCGTGGTGGTGAGCACGTGTCCCCTGGCTCCACCCTGTAGGGTGGTGCCTGACCCACTATGCCCTGCTGATGCTGATTGCCAAGGTGCCCCAAGTGCACCCAAGAACCTGGCACAGGGACACTGAGCTTCTGTAGTGTAGTGGGCAAGTCTGAGCTTCCTCACAGCACTTGCTGCCACCTGGAGGGGTATCCATGCCTATGCTATGCATTCCTACTCCCAACAGCTGAAGACAACATGTCAACCACCACTACATGTCAACCTCCACCCTACTGTCCCCTGCCCCAGGAGGGCACACAGAACAGAATGTACATAGACTACAGAGGGAAGAGGGTGCTTTATTGGTGGTGGGTGTGGTGGTTGGTGATGGGGCTCTGTGGTTTGGGAGGGAGGCGGGAGGGCTCTGTTGTTTGGAAGGGGAAAGATGGGTTTGGGAGGGAGTGGGGACAGGGTCTGTGTTTGGGGAAGGAAATAAAGACTTTTGCTGAAAACTGTATGCTGTGAACATGGTGATGGGGTGGACAATGGAGGTGGGATCCATGGCCAGCCGTCCATGTGGCCTACAGCAAGGGGTTCAGGAGCAGGTTATCCACCAGCACCTCTCGCACCTGATGCCCTGGCCCCCACTGCCAGATGTGCAGCTCTCCCAGGGCCTCTGTGGGAGGGGGCCCTATTGGTATTGCTGCCACTGCAGCTGGTACTCCTTCTGCCAGGCATTGTTTGCCTACTGGGCCTCCTCTGCCCAAGCCTCATGGAAGAGCTGCCCCCTAGGCCTTGCAGATGTTACACAGCCTATGATGATGACCTGGGGGATGTTGGCCTTGATGACCCTGAGGCAAGCAGTGAAGGTGCACCAGCATCCTTTCAGGTAGCAGAAGGTGTGTGGGTCCAGCCCAAGCAGTGTTGAAATGTGCCTGGTGGGGAGGTCCAGCTGCCCAGTATAGGGCTGTATGAGCCAGGGGAGAAGTGGGTAGGTGGGGTCCCCAATGAGGGACCATCACCTCACCCAGGTGGAGGTCTGGTATGAGTGACCGCTTTCCACCAGGGCTAGCAGAGTGCAGTTCTAGAAGATGCAGGCATCATGGGTGCTGCCAGCCCAGCCAGCACTGATGTTGGTGAAGGCACCCTGGTGGTGCACCACAACTGGCAGCACCACTGAGTGGAAGCCTTGCCAGGTGCAGTACAGGTGGTCATCATGGGGCAGGCATGTGATGGGGATGTGGGTCTCGTCCAAGGCCCTGAAGCACTGGGGGGAAGCCCAGGGTATGGAACCCCACCAGGGGGTCGTGGATCCAGAGTACTGTGTGCCTGAGAACATCCTGGACAAACCTCCAGGATGGCCTCCACAGAGGTCTACTTGCCCACGCTGAAGACATGGCCAACATAGCACAGGCTGGAGGGCATGGCCAGCTTGAGCACAGCAATGGCCAGCCGGGTCTCCACAGGGAAGTGTGGTCACATGGTGGTGGCCTGCTGCTCCATGTGTAGGTAGAGCAGATTGAGGAGCTCCTGAAACTTGGCCTGGGTCACCCAGAATGAGTCCAGGCACTGCTTGTCATCCCAGGAGTACTGGATGATATGCAGCCACCAGTCCTGGCTGGCCAGGTGGGCCCACAGGCAGTAGGGTTGGAGCCCCAGGAGCTCATGGATGGAACTAATGGCAGCATCCACATAGGCGTTATTGGCATTCCTGTGGGGGTCTGGGCAATGAGCCGGGGGCTGGTTGTTGTCAGCACAGGGGCCAGGGTTGAGCTTGGCTGCAGTAGTGAGCTTGACAACACAGCCGTATGGCATGAGGGGATAGACAGGACCAAGATTGCCTGGGGCCAGGTGATGGTCACCATGGTGGTGAAGTGCACTGAGCAGGGTGGCAAACAAAAGCCTAAGGTATGGGTCATCACTCCTGGGGCCTAAAGATGGAGCAGCCATCACACAGTGGGCACTGGAGATAGAGTTGTAAAAGGCTGTGCTAGCATGCTGCAGACTACTCCAAGCTAGAAATGCAGGTGGCCAGGGAGTACCACAGAGAGCTGCCTTTTAAAGTGCCCTGGCCCCCAAACAGCTGTGGCTGTAGCATCCAGCTCCCTCTGGCTGCTGCAGGGAGGCAAAGCAGGGCTGGATGAGGACTGGAGTAGGCTATTGCCATGAGGAGCAAATCTGCTTTCAAATGGCTGCCTGTGTAGATGGCTGCCCAGGGCTAGTTTACTTTGCAGTAAATTACTTCACAGTAAACCTATATAACATTAATTGCATGTGTAGGTGTACCCACAGTGTCCTAAAATCCATCTAGAAAATCTGTATTTTTCCAATTGTGTACAAGAAATTTGCTCCAGATGTAACATGAATTTTCATGGCTGTTTCACAGCTAAAGCTCAGAAAACAAATGCTTAACTTAGAGATGCTGAAATGACACAACCTGAACTCCCGTGACAGAAAGGATACTGCTATACCAGTGAGTTTTGTTTTGTCAAACCACACTTCCAGGGTCATGATTAGCTGCATTTACACAAGTTTTAGGGAGCTGTATTACAAAAGAAGCAGGATTATATCTCCTACCGCTACATATGGAGGTAACCCTTGTGTGTACATGTGTCTGTGCAAAGAACAAAAGAGTGACTCAATCACCTCTGCAGAATCCAGTTAACTCCCTGTACCTCCATGCTCCCGAGTTAAATATGGGATAGGGTAAGGCTTGTTCAGTGTCAAGGAATGTGCATTATTCCACCCATCACTAATTCTATGGGGGAATCTGCCAAAGAATGCACATGAATCCCTGGTCTGTTTAATGGGAATAACAAGGGAGCCTGAAGTCCTGGTCTAAAGGAGCTAGTCAGGAACAGGGATCTGTGAAATTTGTTAACCACCTTCCTGTACATGGGAAGGAAGAAATCCTGCAAAGAGAACCTCTGCTTAGGACCACCTCTCAAGGCTTTGGCTGTAGCAAACGATGGCTGGACCCTAAGAGTTTAGAGTCTACTAATCCCTTACTATATTTAAAAATCAGAAATCATCTCCAAGTTCTGGCAGATACTGTATGCTGAGGCACAATCTTTTCAGAAGATTTCATAAGCAAATCATTTCATTGCAGATGTAATTAAGATTTATTAGGTCCTCATGTTTAACCAAAGAAGAGATATGCTCAATGTTGTAAGTAATTTCTGCAGTACCCCTAGCTCTGTCTTGTCTTCTGTTAAAGCATGGATAACCAAATTACGCTAAATAAACTAACTAATGACACAAATACACCCCAAAACCCTATCCTTTTTACTGCATTAGTCAAATGTTTTCTTTTCACTACAATCATCTAATCATACAGTTTACAGTGCCTAACAGATACACATCCAAATCTGGAACATGGAATATGATCTTTTCTGAAGACATTACAGAATTTTGCTTGCTTGCATTTTAAACAGCTTCCACAACATAGCTCCACAGTAGCTACTTAATAAGATTAATTTATTTGGTAAAACATGATGTATCTTGATTAAAACATGACCAAAGTAAACGATTAAGTATAGCAAAATGTGAGAAGGATGGAGGTGGCTTTTAATAAATTTCTTAGGATTATCATTTAAGGAATCAATAGAAATTAATTGGCACACATCTTAATTTATTTTTTCTCCCTCTAAAATTTTTTTGACTATGTAAATCTTCTGAACAATGGTGTTCTGCGTTTCTTACACAACAGAATGAATAGAATTGGAGAAAAAGGGCTAGGCCTCAGAGGATACCTAACAGGGGGTGGATCTACATGAGATGCTGACTATGCAGTAGCGCATCACAGAACAGACAGTGCTAATCTGCTATTGTGTAGTATTATTAGGCTACAGCGCAGTAGCAACACCTATAAGATGTCGCTGGCACTACTGCACAGTAACTCCAGTTACTAGGGCTGTGCGAAGCTTCAGGTGGTGATTTGATTTGAAGGAGATTCGGCCCAATTCAGTGGCTGAATCTCCAAATCCGAATTGAATCAGGGGATGAATTAAATGGTCCAAATTGATTCAAAGCTCTCCAAATCTTCGGAAAAAATTCGGAGAGCTTTGAAGATTTGGGCAGTCCCTGGTGGCTGTGCTCCTGGTCACTGCCACTTTCCCCCTACCACATCTGCCATTGCTGCCCTTCTCCTACCAGTTCCTCATCCTCCCCTGTTCACCGCTCCAGCACCTTATCCCAGCTGCACGGCAAAGACCGCAGGACACAGCAGGAGCCAGCCCAGGCCAGCTGGCACTGCACAAAGTTAGCTGAGAATCATGGGGGCCAGGGCAGTTCTGCTGCATTTTGCAGTCCCAGTGCTGTAGCTGGCAACCATGTGGTGCTGGAGCAGCAGGTGGGGGAGGGGGGGAGGGGGTGGACAGGAGTGGTGGCGGCGGGCACGAGAGCAGGGAAATGGTGGCAGCAGGTGGGGGGGGATGAGAGTGAGTGGGCATGCAGAAGCACAGCAACAGCTGGGTGGGAGCATGGGGCCCATGTCAGCAAATCATTCAAGTGACTGCTAGTTACAGGATCAAACACTGTAGGATGGTTTTAATTTGTATTTTTTTAATGTAACCCATTACTCAGTATACTTGGAAAACAGTGGAGCCAAGATAAGTAGATCCAAGAAAGTATTTTCCTTGGTTTCAATACATGTACGTTTCTATCCCTCTGCTGTTTGGTTTGTTGAGTTTCCATTTTCAATCAACACAAAACTGTCCTGGAGGAGCATAATTTTACCTTTTGTGTTGAACCATTATATTTGCCATGTTTTTGGGGAGTGGGGAAAAACTGGGTCTGGCTCCTTAAAGCCAGGTTCCATTCTTAGCGTATAGCTTTGGGATTGTCAGGCTAAGTTTCAACATTTTGCTGAGTTTCATGTGCAGCTCTGATTTTGAACTCTGCATGTAATATTTGTGGCAGTTCACAATACTTTATCATTTAGTCATGAACAACTCAATCTTATTTATATGTTTATAATTCAAATACTGTGATTAATTTATGCTGAAATCTCATGTGCTTTTTTTTGCAAAGTTGAGCCTAGACCCAGTCACTTCATTCAAACACTGGGCCTTTTCAGTGTCAGGACCCAATTTCCAATTAACAAATTATCATTATTCTTATAATGGGCCACGCTGATCTCTTGGGCCTCAATTCACTCCCAGCTTTTGTTATCTGTCTCTAAAAATACTGAGAACTGCTGGTTTTGATACTAGACTCAAGGCACCTCTCATTAGACTCAACGCACCCCTCAGAAAATGTCAGCTCTTAGCTTTCACTCATTTGTTGGCCTCAGAAAAATAATTCTGAGCAATTATTCTGTTGCAAAGAACTCAGAAGCACCATGACAGATCACAATGTTTTTGCCACTCTGGATTCCTATTTGAAATCTCTGGGTTTATCTTGTGAATCATCTGTAGGTGTGTGCATATCTAATAGTGCTAATATTGTTCAACAACCTTAAAAGGTTCTTAATGCACCCCATGGTGCTGTGGCATCTTGGTTGAGAAGCACTGCTGTAAGCTCCCTGAGGCAGAGACTGTCTCTTATTGTGTGTTTGTACAGTACCATTATAAAGTAATACAGCTTATAACTGTTATTTTTAAAATTATAATTCAGTGCACTATGCCATTCATCAGTACCTTTGAGTAATACAAAACAGGAAAATCATAAGGTCACCAGGGAACCACAGGAGACATGTTGCAAGAAGGCAAAAGAATGAGAGATTTCTTCAAAGGTATGTCTACACTGAAGTACTTACTCAGCTTCTCAGTAGGATTTTGCAATGCATGCTGAGTTCCATGCTACCACTGTTATGCTGCTACAAGTACTCAAGCTGGCTAATATAAAGCTAGTTTGGGTATGTATAAACAATATGTATAGACATATCCTAAAATATACAAGTGTGTTTATCTAAAACCTCTCCTGCTTAGAGAGGAATGATTAAAGTTGACTTTTACAGTATATTCTGACAGTTATGAAGGAAATGGCACATGGCAGGTCACCCATTTTAGGGAGTTGTGTGTCTGGCATCTAAAGAATTTTTAAAATTTCAGACACATTCTTGGCATAGTTTTAGAGAATATAGCAATGAAAAAGCTCTGTTAAGTCATCTAGTCTGTCTCCCTGCCAACACAGGACTATTCCCTAATGTATACTTAATTAGTTTTTTGCCAGGTCTAGTTTTAATTGCCCCAAGCTCCCACCAATTCCCTTAGGGGACTGCATTACTGGTTAAGAGAACTCAGTATCAAGAAGCTATTTCTGATATTTCATCAATATTTTCTCTTTTTTAATTTCATCCCATTATTTCAATTATGTCTTCCTGTACTCTCACTTACTAATAATACCTCTTCACCAGTGGCACTAATTGCCTTAAAAGATTTGTAGATTGGTTTTGAATGTCCCCTCCCTTAGTCATTGCTTCATCAAAACTTTCCACGCCAGACTCCCAGCTTCTGCAAGTTGATGCTTGAGCAAGCTTCCTCATATTAAACCAGGGGCACTTTGCTGAGTGTCTCAATAGCGGCGGTGCTCCCTTGAGTGTTATGGAGAGGCCCTGCCTTGCTACTTGCATGCAGAAATAAAGTGTCTCTCTACCTCTTCCCCAAATCCCCTAGTTTATTATTAGCTCCGTGACCCCAGTGCCAGAGTGGGCGTTTCCTGCCCTGTTTTCAATCCGGTACATATACTTGCCGCTGTAAATCAGCTTGTCTGATCTGCTCCTTGTCTGTTCTTTTTACCCAGGCACTTTCAGACTCTACTAAGCTCCACTGAGTGACAGTGTACAAACAAGAGAAATCATGACACTGTTATCATAAGGCTGGATTTTGTTTTCAGTCATATCATGATGCAATTACATTATTTTGTATTTACACTGCTGTTATTCAGAGGAGAGTTTAGCCCACAGGCAAAAATATAGGCAGACCACTTTGAAATATCGTCTGTTTTCTTCCCCAAAGTGGCACTATCTTTAAATGGCCTGCTTGCCGAGATGGCACAGCTTGTGCTTAAGTGGCCATTTTTATTCTAAGGGTTAAAGGTTTCTTTAGAAGACCAGTGTTTTGAAAAGAATGGCTTCATCCTGAGTCGTGTCAATTATGAAAGGTCACTCTGCACAGCCAGAGAGGCTAGACCTGAAATGGCTGTTGTGTTAAAAGCTGCCAGAGGCCTTCTTAAAAACTGCTGGCACAGCAATATTAACTTTAAATTGAATAAATGTGTATGTGTGGAGAGGGGGTGGGGGATGGAAAACTTTTCACACCCTTGTTGCTATCAAGGTCTGTCTTTCTGACATTGATTTTACTCATACAGCCTGTCATTCACTGTATTTCATACTGCAAGGCTATTTATCTAAGTGAGATCTTTTTCAAAGGTTTTATTAACATTCTGTAAAATGTCTATAAAATGTTTAGAATGAACAAAGACATTCGGGTTCCTTTTGAACAATATACTCTCGCATGTGCACATACTGGAAAAAAAATCAACAGAGATATGATATAGTAGTAATTCTCCTTTTACTTAGAGCCTGATTCCCATAAGTGCATGAATTCAGAAGTAGTTGAAGGTGTTCAGTTCCTCTTAATACACAAAGAAACTGAGGCACAAAGAGTTTCAGTCTGAAAATTACCACAAAACTGTGATCGAGGAGATAACTGAACTCAGAAATCTCTTGCCTTCCTACTGCCATACGAAGTTCAAGATCCATCTATTCCTTTTCAAGTGCTCTATTTCAGCACTAGGAGCTATCATATAAAATATCATGGGAGCCAAGCAGCCCCAATGCATAACCAACACGCTTCACTGTCTAACACTGTGGCTCTACACAAGCCACTTCGCCTCTTTGTATCTCAGTTTCTCTGCCCAGCTTTGAACTCATAGGACATTCTCCTGCTAATTGCTTTCATTATTCAAAGTGCACTATACAGCAAGTGCGACCTATTATTATGACACCATAATTCTAATCATCACTCAAAAAAGCAGAGGGAAGTCTTAAGCAATGAAGCAACGGAAGAGATGTGAGTTTGATTCTGAATTTTGAAATGTTAAAAGCTAGCACATAGTTCAATTGTCTTGATTTTTGTTTTATTTAATTAACAAATGCACTATTACTATTCTGTACTTTGTCTTGTTCTGGCTACTGCTACACTCCCACCCACTCAATCAGCATCTGTTTTCTCTCCTGAAAAATATGGGCCAAGACGGCTCCAACAAGATCCTTTACTGCACTTGAGTAAAGGAAAGGATATTCAATAGGAGTTAAATTCTGCTGTCCTCAGGGAGCATTCCCAGTAACTTCAAAGTGAGTTCTGTCTAAGGGCAAGATTGGGACTTAGGTGGGAGCCAAAGGGTTCCTTTACATGAGCTGGAAGGCTGCTCCGACACGCTGCAATTACAATTGAGTCTGCTGGAGCATGGTAATTGCCACACTTCAGCCAGACTCTGCATCTCGTATATCAGTGTCCCCGTGCTTCAAAATGGCAGCAAGGGCACTTTAACTAAAGCTCATTTGATGAGCTTTAGATATAGTGCTCCCACAGCCATTTTCAAGTGAGGGGATGCTGATACACAAAACACTCTGGGAGCTTTAATTAGAGTGGCTCTCGGAGACACTGGAATTAAAGCAACCCCCGGCCCCACTCAGATTTTCCGGAGCTTGTGTAAAAACATCCAAAGTTCTCTTGATTTACTTTTCAGACTGAAGAGTGTATTTCTCTCTATGATGCTGTGTCATGTCCAGCTTTTGATTTTCTTTGGGAGATCCACACTATACCACAAAATAGGGGGTGTTGAAAAATCAGCACATATTTATGATGCTTTTTACTTTTGATTGTGCAGTCTTTATTTAATAGCACAGATTCCAGAAGCGAAACGTTCTTATAAATGAATTCAGGTAGGGAAGGTATTGGGATGTTTATATGTAGGCAAAGAAACAACACAGAATTATTGCAAAATCTAGCGAACAACAGAAATGCTGAGAAGAGGCCCTGAATAAATGTTTTTGCACACACCCCAGTGAAGTACATATATCAAGAGCTGAACTGAGAGATAAGCTTGGCTTGAATTGCCAAGACCTGAGAGTGCAAAAGATTTAGCTGTAATCTCACCTCTGCCTCCAGATGGCATTGTTGCCACATCATCAGTTCCTGGCAATCCAGTCCTTATCCCATTGTTAAAGGTGTGTCCATCTGCTGGCTGTAGCTGCCAGTTTAGTCCGAGCAGATGCATTGCTGCAAGAGACACAAAGTAATGAAAAATAAATATATAAAACAGATTAAAATGTCAAAGGGAGGGGCAGCAGCCATTTTCAATTAAACCTCTTCAGGAAAATACTGTAAAAACTGCTTGTCCAGTGGCCAAATTAATGTGCTAAAAAGGAGGCTGGCTTACTTTGACATGGGTATATGTGTTCAATTACCATCAACTGTAAATAACAAAAAAAGTGGTAGGACAAAATGTATTTCTCCTCTGAACTAAAAAAAATGGAGACAAACATTTTTACAGACATTGGTCTAATACTCTTTCCATTCTATTCATATATTAAACAGGAGAAAATATTCCTCCAAATGAAATGCATTTCTGAATACAGTAGCTCAAAAAGAGATGTCACGTTTTCAAACTAAATACTAAGGTATGAAAATTATATTTTATTTAACATACACTGCTGCAGATTAGTTTTCAAACAGGGTTTTCCTCACTGGATGATTTAGTGCTTATTTTCATAGATTTAAATGGATATTATCAACAGCTTTCATCTTAATATTGTTCTTGATTGTATGGTGCCAAACAGCTAACTTGAAAGTCCTTTTTTATTCCTTGTGTTAAATGTTGGTCTTGTCTGATTGGCAAGGACTTGGGGTTTATCCTTCTCCTGCAGCAATAGGGATTTATACATGTCTTCACCTTGCATAAACTGAAGCTACCTGCATAAATCTCCATACTTCCATCATATAATAACCCTGAGATTCACTCTTTTTTCCTACTGTTCTTTAGCAGCCAACAAGGCTGCTTTTATTTACTTGTCTGTCAGTCCACCATCATCACCAATGTCATTCACAAGAATGCACACACAATTATGCAAAGCACTTTCAGTTAGCTACTGCTATAGAGCAGGAGAGGTTTACGTTTGTTTGAGGGGAGAATATGCCAATACTGTAGTTATGCTGTCTTTTGAACTGCCCAATTCTGCAGTGTCACATCTGAATGAGTACAGAGGATATTTTGTACCAAATTACAAGCATCTGGAACAGGATTAAAATGGACATAAACTGGTTGACAGTGTGCACCAAGCAAAGTGCTCAAAGATTTAAAATAGGGGTGGAAAGACAGAAATTTATCACAGGAATTGTAATTAGCAATGCTTAGGAAACTGCTCATAGTGCTATTATCTCTGAATGCATAGAATCCATTTAGGTGTGACTGACTGCTGAAAGTGCAGATTAAGAAGAAATCTTTGAACCATACGGTGCTTCGTACAGAAGAAGAGATGAATCCAGTGGTTAATACAGCAGGACTTGGACAGGGAGAGGCACTTGGACAGATATGCCAAAATGTTAAAATGAACTAAAGTCAGACCCAAACCATTTTTTTCAGCATTTCAGTTAACCAAATGAATTGACACATAATTTGTACAGTTCAAATAACACTCAGGTGTTCCCTGACTTATATGTGGGTAACCCCTTGGAGCTGTGAGCTATCACTGCTATGCTGCAAATGGCAGAGGGCCAGGAGGATCCCTGGCAGTCAAGAGGAAGCAGAGCACCTTTTGTGTAGATGGCCCTTACTTCCAATGTTTTCATTCAAAATTATATCTAATTTTCTATTGCAATTGTTACTTTAAATGTAGGTCACTAACTTGAAGAGATGAAAGTCTATTGCTTCAAGTAAGAACCTTTTTTATGACAGAAAATCCAAAAATCATAAAGAACAGCTGGTCTTTTCAGGAGAATTAGAGTTGTTAATTTATAATCATCAGGTAAATTCAAATAAGGAATTAAAAAAAAGATCTTCTTAATGTGACATTAAAACAAATCCTGATCCATCTGCTTCCAAGTGCACAACAATTTTATTAATACATTCTACTGCTGTGTATTTTAATCATACATTCATTTGGTTTGAATAATTAGAGCTCAGTCCTAAGAGGGGTAGGATTTGCATGTCTACCAGAGGTAGGATGCCCATATGTCCTGATTTGGCCAGGACAGTCCTGGATTCCATAGGCTGGTCCTGACCGATTGATCACAAGTCCTGGGCTGGAATCTGGTGGGGAGGCAGAGCAGCATGGTGCACCAGGCAGGTAGCTGGGCAGGCATTCCTACCACTGTGCAGGAGCAAGGAACGTAGGGACCTCAGATATGGCATCTAGATACGGTGACCATGTGTCCATGCGCCTTGCTCCTGCGCAGTGGTAGTGATGCCTGCCTGCTCACCTGCCTGACACACCATGCTGTTCCACCTTCCCACCAGACTCCAGCCCAGGACTTTTGACCAAACAGCTGGGACTGGTCTAAGGAATCAGAGACTGTACCAGCCAAACTAGGACATATGGTCACCCTAAACATACGTCTCTAGAGACACTAAGATGACAGCTATCTTCATGTCCCATCTTTCTATCATTCAAATGTACAATGAACTTCCAAAAAGGAAAGTCAGATGGTGTGAAATCTGGGGTTATAGTCATCTTTTACTAACAATACAGTAAGGGAAATCACATGTAATATGAACCTGTGGGAAAGCTCCAGGTTTGTATTGCATGTTGCTGCATTTGAAAAGCAGTTGAGTTGTGAAAGCAAGGAGCTGTCTATTCTCTCCTGCTTCAAAAAAGCACTGATGGTAAATTTATACGATTAACCTTTTGTACCGTTAATCAAACAAGAATGCCTGCAGCAAAGGAATAAGCATAAACCCATTTCTAATTAGAAACAGTAGGATACATTCAGGAGTTGTGTGCACATACATCACAGTAAAATTTGGCTGAGGGTATGTCCTCAGCCCAGTCAGTCTCAGCTCAGTCCCATAGTCTATTTTGGTTCTTTTAACACTAAAGCAAAGAGAACATTAACACTGTGACTTAGTTATCTTTGCCTCCCACATGTTTTACTCTTTGTTAGGGTCCAGCATGGCTCCTCCTTATGAATCCCCATCAGGCATCTCTGTTTGGATCCATGTATTGGATCCGTGTTTTCTAAACTTCCCTGGGTCTAAGCAAGCAGTAGCCACAGTTTTTTGGTTCTGGCACCTTGGGCACATATTCCCTGTTTTTCATTGCTTCTAGGAAATGGAGCTGCTTTTGACTACCCAGGCCACTAGCTTTAAGACACTGCAGTTGCTCAGGCATATTTTCCTAAGAACTCTACTCTTGTGGTTATTCTGTTTTTTGTAGTTAACCCTGCAAGGATACCTGACAGTTAAAATGAGACATACAGGTTTTTCAGAGGGATTTTTAAAGTAATCACACTTTACTTGTAGACAACACAAATGGTATAGACATCTATAGCAAAACAACAGAACCTATTGGCAAATCCATTTTTTGTTTTCTCATCCTTAGCTCGGCATCTTTTCAAGGTCCCCCCCTATTCAGGACCTCACTCATTTGGCTCAGTTTCCTTTTCCTCCTCATGGAGGAAGATCATGGAGATCATGGAGTCTTCTCACCCCTATAGCAAAATTAATTTACTTTCACCATGTCTGACAGTTAATATATGGCACCTGGTACCCCAGGTGACACAACCAGTCCCTTTCTGTCCAGACCTCCCAAAGTCTGTTTTAAAGAGCCAGGTCTAACACTTTTTTCTTTGTCCCTATTTTTTACTGGGTATTTTCTACTGCTGTAACCCCACTCCCTTCAGATAACCCGGATAGAATGGGCTTCCTTTAGGCTGCAACCATACAATTGTTTTAAGGTTTTTCCACCTATAGGAATATTGTTCAAGTTAGTGACTTTCCATTGTCTCTGTCAGACTTCCCCAGTCCAAGTCAGCAATATTCATGACACTAGCAGGTTTAGCCGATGGCTGATTCAGTAAACACTAAAGTACTCAATGATATAGGAATTTCATAAAACCAACCAGATGTTATAAGTTTTACACAAACAAAAAACTGTTACATTTGTCATCCCTAAACAAGTATAAATGTCATACCAATATGAGGTTACTTTCTAGAAACACTTAAACAAATTGTGATCTCAGATATACAGTTATTAGTATTAATCTAGATAACATGCATGAGTTCTATGGAAGAATAAATACAGTAAAACCATTGTCTTTGTCTGGGTTATTAGCATGGAGAAGTGTGCAGGTAAAGGCATGACCGGATCTGATGTGCAATCAAACAAGCCACTTCCTGATATACCACATATGCACAGCAGGAAGCACGATTGTGGGATTGCTCACTGGATCCTGTCACATCTTATTGCTGATGCAGGGGGAGCCTGGAATCACAATCCCAGGCTCCCCCTCCACTGACAAGAGTAATCTCCTGCAACTGGAAGTCCCAGCAGTTGATCCATAGGGGGAATGGGGATTGCACCTGGCCACGCATTTAATTAATCATAGCAACGAGCCACAATGTTATTCCACATTTTTTGTGTAATAACTCTGGCATATTCCTTATTTTATGACACCATTGATTGCTTTAACATGTGGCAGCATTACAATTTAAGACACAATTAATTGGTTAAATACTGCTGCCTTAAGTGTAATGTGTGGCAGGGGCCTAAGAATGTTACTTCAGACTTCTCACCAGTGTAACACTGAAGTAACTGCACTAATTCATTGGAATTACTTTTAATTGATAGCAGCATGGCTTCAGAATAAGGTCTACGAAATTATATTGTCACAGACTCATAAGGAAGGGAGAGAATTAATAAGCCTTTGCTGCAGGTGATCCTATAGTATATGTACTAAGCAACATTTTTATACTTCTCCTTTGGCTTTTACAAGACCTGTATAGTGTCTGACCTTCTGGCAACACTCACATGGACAGAAAGAAGTTTTGCATGTTACTTCTGTTTGCACTTTCAAGAACCCCAATAGCTTTAAAAACATAAGCATCAAATAAAATACAGGCAGAATAATGTATTTTAAATTAATATAAATGTAACTGCTTCTTTAATTCCTAGTAAATGACAAGAGTTACTAAATTTAGAATGCTACATAACTACACTTTCCTGCCTGAACAATATATCATAACTCTATTTATGTCAGAAATTGATTGTATTGAAATCACATTACTCTTAAGCAGACAGCTGCTTGAGGACTGGGGGATACAGTGGGTTAATGTTCTAGTATTTTTTCTCTGGAGAACTAGGTTCAAGTTTGACTCAAGACACAAGTGAAACGAGTTTGGTACAGCAAGTCCCTAGTGATTACTTGCCCCCATTACAAAACGAAAGCACAATTCATCACAATTGACAATCCCTCCTCAAGAGAGGCCCAAGATTGCAATAGCAGGGTTCTGAAGGTCAAGAAAAAGGGGCAGTGGAGGAGCTGTGTGGGGAAAACATACACGGAGCCTGATAACATTATGTTTGACTCTAGCCAGTGCTACGAGTCATTTGGAGAAATATGAGCACTGAGGTGCTCAAGGTCTACAGTACGGAGCATCTCATTAACACATGAATGATTAGACAGATAGATAAAAGTCTTCTTCCCCAGTCCCCCAAAATGGGTAAATGAATGTTCATGAACAAATGAACAAGGGAGAGTATGAATGCAGCTAGATTACAGCATGATTCAGATTTTGCTAATGTGATATATAGCTAACAAAGACTGAGTGGTGGCAGAGAGAGGACTAACCTCAGCAAGGTATTAGCAGTCCTGGAAGGGGTATCGTGCCTTTCATGTACAAGGCACTAGCACTTTGTGGGGTATCACAAATTTTTTTCACACAAAAATGTCTGGCAACAGATAAAGCTGACAAAAGCCAATCAATAAGCAATAGAAGTTATATAAAGAGAGACATTGTCCTCTGCTTGAGCAAACATGGTAGCCAACCTTCAGCTGTATTTACAGAGATAGCAACAAGGAGCAGAGGATTTTTTAAGGCTCAGCATTGTCAATATGAAACTAG
Organism: Alligator mississippiensis; assembly: GCF_030867095.1. Lineage (NCBI taxonomy): Eukaryota > Metazoa > Chordata > Crocodylia > Alligatoridae > Alligator > Alligator mississippiensis. Next base: position 52,487,978 of record NC_081832.1, read on the forward strand.
AGTAGAATACTTGACTTCTCTTGTTAAATGGCAGATAAGGCAACTGTATAAAAGTCAGATGCTGGGGTTTGGACACGTGGCTATGCTAAAGTTTTTTTACAATACTTTGGCAGTGAAATGAAAACTTAAGGGCATGTCTGTACTGTAAATGTACCATGCCAGGAAGTATCACAGTCCACAGTGCTCTGTGCACACAAATGTCCAAACTGCAAACAGTACAGCTGCATTTCTATACTGTTGCAGGTGAGATAATTAACAATGCTATTTGAATGCAAGTCCACTGCTTTCACAATTCAGTACTATGCACAGGGAAGCCTGGCATGCTTGTTTATGTACACTACTTAATATCTGTGACATAGACATAGTTGAAGCGTAAAGGACAATCAGGCCCCAGAAACCTGACTTTAGTCAGTATGATTTGAAGGGTCCTGGTAAAACTATTCAGTCCCCAAAACTCAAATTGCTTTTCTTTACCACATCCACTCTACTCAATTTACTGCTTTCTCCCCTCACCACTCCTGAAGGTTTGTTGGTATGTTCATCGGTCTTCAATGACTGCTCTAAAGCCTTAAGTCATTTAGGCACATCACAGAAGTATCAACCCTTGCACAATCACCAGTCTAGTGCTTCAAAGAATACTTAAACATACCCTTCCAGTAAATTCATTAGTTCTTATGGCACAAAGCATTTATTAGATATAGTAGGACTTACTGAGGCATTTGTATCTCAGCATCAAGTTATTTTCGTTGAAAATGCAGTCTCCGGTCCTCAACTGCTGCATGCACAGAAAGGTTGTTTTTTTTTTTTAGATAGCTTATTCCAAGGCTGAAAGTTGGTTTTCACTCAATATACCCTGCGTGTGCTACAGATGGGTCAATTCTGGCTATGGACAAAGCTAAAGTTCCCCCTGAGTCTTACTAACCCATGAGCCTAGTATGGTTAAGGCATATCAGTTTCAAAATTGTGTAGGGGTCAGCAAATGAAAAAGGTTGAAAACCACTGCTCTAACAGCCCACAATGGAGTGACAGCTAGCATCACGGTCAGCTGCCTTCAACTCTCCAAGCTGGAATTACCACGTACCCATTCTGCAACTGGAGGCATCTTTTGGTACCAGCCTGGAGTAAGCCTTGAATGGGTTCATCTACACGTTCATTAATGCACCTTTGCTACTGCACATTAAGTGTAGTACTTCTAATATGAGGTATTAGATAAGGGTGCAATAGCTGTGCTAATGCACAGTAGCAAAGGCAAACTTTTTTTTTGTGGTGCTTAATGCTCAGTAGACTAATACTACTGAGCATTAGCATATTAACATGATTTTTGTCATGACATGCTAATGCGCGGTGGAACAGTCCACTGCACATTAAGGCATCTTGTTTAGATGTGCCCGATGTATTACACCTTGGTATGTGAAGCTCTGCCAATGTGCTCCCATGGGAGTAGTACATATGGGTAAATGATGTGCTAGCAGGCTTCAGAGGCATAAATCAGTGACACAATTGATCTTTCTTTAAGAAATATATTTCCAGTGTTATAATCATAAGCAATTTTCTTCATGTTTAATAGTGTATTTCTAACAGTTTAGGCTGTAGGGTTAAGTGACTAAAAATTCCACAGAACTTCCTCATGCAAAATATCTGAATTAACTTTAAAATCTCAGAAATCAGAGGCCAAAATAGACCTGTTACATCATCTAGTTCTCCAGCTGCCAACACAAAACCATTTCCTACAGAGTAGTTTGAAAAAACATGTCCTGACACTATCATTTTATCTAGATCTAATATGGCCACTGTTATACATAAATAAAATAACTTCTTATTAACTATGCTTGTTGAGGTTTAACAGCTAACAGATTATTTTATTTTTCATCATCATTAATCCTCAGTAAATATGCTTCTCTTAAGCATTGGTGAGTTATTTAATACTCACTAACTGCCTCAATAAATTTAAATTAAATGTACATTGGGGAATTTAATTTAAAGCATTACCAGAACAAGCAACTTTTTCATTTAAAGAAAAAACAATATAGTTTCCATTACAGCAATTGTTATAGTTGTTTTACATTTTGAATATAAGATTAGGAGTCAAGATGCTTGGGTTTTAGTCCCACCTCTGGCATTCATTCATCATGTAGCATTGGGCAATTTATTTAACTTCTTGGAGCTAAATGCCACTTCTTTTTACCGAAGCAAAATATCAAGGACAGGCTAGGGATGGAACTTACACAGAAACCAGTTTAATTAATCATAAACTGGTTCAAATCAGTAACACAACAAAAGTTCAGTGCACTGAAACGGCTCTCAAAATGGCTGAAACTTGTTTAAGATAAACTTCACTGGATGTAGTATCAGACTGAACTGATTTATGTCAAACTGGTTTATAGAACTTCTGTCCCAGACCCCCTCCCAGTTTAAGTTAATTCATAGTCCCCCAGCACCCCAGGATGTTTTGCAGCCCTGGGCTGTGCTTCTCTCCAGTGGCCCCACACCTCTGCTCCATAGTCAGAGCACTATCACTGTCTCAGCTGACTGAGAAGGGGGTAGGAGGGGAACCCAGATCCAGACTCCAGCCAGGGTCTGCCTGCTGGGCAGAAGCAGCCCCTCCCAGGCTTTTGCCCTGCTCCCAGCTAGAGCAGGGGGGGAGAGCATTGCCAGGCCCCGGCCTGGGCCAGCATGCTGAAGTGGATGCAGGGATTTAAATCCCCTCCCTGGCCTGCATGGGACTCCAGCCATGGCCTGCCTCTAGTGGAGAGCAGGGGAAAATCCTGGGAGGGATTACCTTACCCCAGGGAGACCCTGGCTGTGGTACTGTGTGGGCCAGGGAGAGGATTTAAACCACCACACTCCCCCCCCACTTCAACATGTCAGCCTGGGCTGGGACCTGGCCATAATGCTCCCCCCCGCCCCTCCACTTGAAAGGAGAAAAGCCTGGGAGGGGCTGCTTCCTCCCCAGGAAGACCCAGGCTTGGGTCCTGTATGGGTCAAGGGGGGGAGTTAAACTCCCCTCCCCCCGCTCCACTTCAAATTTGCCAGCCCCATGTCTGGGCCTGGCCCTGCACCTCTACCCTCTGCTTGAGCAGGGAAAAGCCTGGCAGGGGCTGTTCCTTTCCCTCCTCTCAGCAGACCCTGGCTGGGGTCAGGGCAGACCAGGATGGGGGTTTAACCCACCCCCCATCAGTGGGATGGCCAGGGCCTGGCGTAAAGCTGAGACAGGATTGGGGGGAAAGTCTTGGAGAGCTTCTATCCCAGCTTCCCTCCCCTCCCTTTGGCAGTGGCAGGCAGGCTGGGAGGTGTGTTCTAGCACCCCCTGGCTTCTAGCCTGAGCCACTGCAGGCACGTGGCTGCATTTCCAGAATCAAAAGTGAATGTCTGTTCACTTGCTTCTCAGTTCAATCTGTGCAGTTTAAACTATCCTGTAAGGATTGAACTGATTGAGCCTTGGCCTTTTTGACTGTCTGTAATTAGCCTAATGGGGACCTTGGCTTGACCAGTACAGCCACTCATCCTGGCCTGCCACCCTACACTGGTCACCCAGGCTGGTCAAAGCTGTCTTGACGCTACCAGTAGGGCCTAGATTCCTGCCCAGGCACTGGCACTGGGCTGCTACCCAGGGTCAGCTGTCTCTCCAACTCCCTGGAAAAAGTATCCAGGCAACAGGACTCAATCGATCTCAGACTGCCTTGCTGTTCCCTCCAACTTGTACTCTGACTCTGCTCTTTGCTTGATCTCCTGCTCCTCAACCAAGATTGCTCTCCATCTCTGATCTCTGCCTGATCCCCCTGATTTTACTTGCTCTTTGACCTCACTCTCTGTTTAATCTCCTGGCCTCTTGACCTGACTTCTTCTCTGACTCTGCTGTCTGCCATATCTCCCGGCTTCTTGAATTGGCTTGTTTCCTGACCCTGTTCTCAAATTGACTTTCCAGCTTCCTGACCCAGCTTGTTTCTGGAATCTCCTGACCCTGGTTGGCATCTTGATTCCTTAGTGGCACCTGGACAACCATGACTTGGTGTGACACAAAACTGGAAAACTCCATTGTGTTCAAGAGTGCTGTTGTAAATTTCGAGGAAGTGTTGCAGGCAAAAGAATTAAACTTTTTGGTTTTCTTCACTTACTCAATAGTAAAGCAAAAATAATATTCCTACTTACCTACTGATCAATGTTTTTATTCACGTGTCTTCATCATGGTACTATATCTGAGCACCTTATCATAGTTCAATTTTTAAATATTTAATTCATGTTTATGAATGAGTCTCACAAATATTCAGGTCCATGGTTAAGTTCTTGGGCAGACTGCGAGGAGCTACAAAAGCTATCCTGTCTTCCCAATCCAGGGGCTCTCTCATAAAATCAGTTATAAAAAAAACAAACAAGTTCTGTTGTTTCACTTCTGGAGCACAAGTCAGGAACTATGGAAAGGTGGGGCCACAGCTGTGTCCCTATTTCTGCTCTCTTTCTCAGGAGGTTTCTTGTTTACAGATGAAAAAGCACACTGTCCCCTCTTCAGGAAGGAGTCATAAGGCATACTTATGCACATCAGCAAGCTATAGAAGGAACTGTATCTTTCTGAGACACAATTCTGGGGAAATATGGCTTCATACTACCTCTAAAATAGAACATTAGTTCCCAGACACAATTTGGCCCTTAATAAGGAAAGTCATTTCAACTGTAAAGTATTTGGAACAAGACCCTCATTTCATAACTAGTGTGCAAAGTGTCTAGCATGCTGCTGTTGGGAGATATAAATAATAAAATAGGACTATCAAAGGTGAATTAGCAGCAGAAAAATAAAAAATAAAAATTGGGCTATCAAAGGTGAATTAGCAGCCAAAAAAAAGAGTTTCTGTTGAGAATTATTAATGACTTACTTTTGGGTACCTTTATTACTGCTGAAAAATGGAGGGGGAAGAAAAGCCTCGAGGTATTTGATTTTTCAACATGCTTATGTATGTGTGTGCAAAAACCCATAAAAACAATCCCCTTTTTTTACAAATTGACTCAGTGATTTCTCTCCTTTTTAACTGACGTAAACTGAATTGAATGAATTTTCAAAGAAGTGCACAAAAGATATGCCCACAAATCCCATTAGCAGTAATGGGATTTGTGCGCCTATCTCCCATGCAATGCTTTGAAAATTTACTCCTCTATGTCCAGCTTCAGCCTTTCTGCTTCCAAAATACTTGAAAAGCTTACACACACTTGGAATTACATTACTGAGGGGGGGAAAGAAAAAAGATCTGAAGACCTTGCTTCAAATTCCCAGGAGCGCCACAAGCAAGCTGAGTTAAAGATAACGGGAACAATAGTCACAACTTGGATCATCATTAGTTCTCTATCTACCATTCTGACTGTGATGAGAATGAATTTCTGTTTTATATGTTTTGTCTTTTCCCCTTTCAGTCCTCCTCACAGAAATGTTTTGATTTTGTGCTACTTTCTGAATGAAATTTTTGTCACAAGAAGGATAACAGCATTGCACGCTGTATTCAGAATCTGAAACCTCATGACAAAGACTTTGCAAGAGGAACAGAATGCGGCACCCTATTCATCCATTCTCATGACAGGCTGTAGATTGTATAGAGAGCGGAAAATTGGCACAAGATTAATCAGTTCCCGAGACTGTATAAAATGAACTCACTCTTAAGGCAATTTTAAGATTCAAGATTACAGTGTTTTGTGGTCCTCTTTTAATGCTGAAACTGGGCAACTGTAACTAATAAGAATAATATTTCTGTTTATCATACACAGTAACTTTTCAGACTGACTGGCCCCCACAAACACTTCACAAGTTCTATATATAACCATCCATGTTGAAATACCTCTCCCTTCCATGGTGAATAGGAGAAAGGGACAAATATGTGAGGGGAAGTGGGGGAGAAACACTTTTATTAAAAAATATATCATTAAAACTTCAGTGTTCACCCAGTGGAGACTCAAATTTTTAAGACCTTATTTAAAACATCATATAATAGAGTTGATGGAACTCAACTCATTTATACTTCATATCTCAGGAGGAGGAAGCACAAAAATTATTCTTCTAGGACTTGAAATTGCAACTCCAAGAACTATAGGGATATCATACCAGAATTTTAGACCATCAAGTCACCCACTCATCTTTACATACCAGAGAAAGTATATAATAGCAAATAAAACTGAACTCCTGAATGACTACTTTGTTTCGGTCTTTCACAAGGCCAAGGGGAAAAAACATGCCAGATAAGGTACAGAAGGAGCAGGGTAGGAATGACTGCCTTCCTACTATTGCCATAGAACTGGTGTGTGACCAATTAAAAAAATTAAACATATATATTAATCAGCAGGCCTGGATTAACTTCATCCAAGGGTGCTGAAGGAGCTGGCCAAAGTCATAGCGGAACGCCTGGTGGTACTTCCAAAACTTGTGGTGCTACTGAGAGGTCTCCGGGGACTGGAAGAGGGGCAATGTTGTGCCCATCTTCAAGAAGGGAAGGAGGGAGGACCCTAATAACTATAGGTCAATTAGCCTAACTTCTATCCCAGGGAAAATCCTGGAAAAATTCATCAACGAGTCTATATGCAATAGGCTTGCAGAATGTAGGATTCTGAGTGACAGCCAGCATGGCTTAATCATGTGCCTTACCTTACCAACCTCATCTCCTTTTATGATCAGGTAACTCACCACCTGGATAAGAGAGAGGAGGTTGATATTGCCCACAATGAGTTCATGAGAAAGTTGGAAGATTGTGGGCTTAACTTTGAGACTGTTAGGTAGGTAGGAAGCTGGCTGTGGGGTAGGACCCAGAGCATTCTACTGAATGGATCTGTGTTGTCTTGGTGAGAAGTGGCCAGTGGTGTCCCTTAGGGGTCAGTGCTTGGTCCAGTGCTTTTTAAAACCTTCATCAATGATTTGGATGTGGGTGTGAAGAGCTCACTGGCTAAGTTCACAGACAACACCAAGTTATGGAGAAGCGTGATCACTCTTGAAGATAGGCTGCAGATATAGGCAGACCTAGATAGGTTGGCAAGTCAGGTGGATTGGAACCAGATGAGGTTTAACAACATTGAGAAATGTAAAGTGCTCCACCTGGGGATGAAAAATCTCCTGCACACCTACAGACTTGGCAACACCAATCTGACCAGCACTACAAATGAAAGAGACCTGGGGGTAATAATTGATCACAGTATGAACATGAGCTGACAGTGCGATGCTGTAGCCAGCAAGGGAAATAATACTCTGGCATGCATTAATCAATACATCTCCAGCAAAACCAAGGAAGTGATTCTTACATTCTGCTTGGCATTGGTGAGACTGCAAATGGAGTACTGCATCCAGTTATGAGTGCTGCACTTCAACAAGGAGGTGGAAAAGCTCAAGAGAGTCCAGAGAAGGGCCACATGTATGATCAGAGACTTGCACAGTAAGCCATACAAGGTAAGGCTGAGGGACCTGGGACTCTTTAGCCTAAAAAAGATAAGGCTGAGAGGGATGTACATCAAGGGCTCAGTGAACAACTGTTCACCAGGGCACCCTTGGGGAAAACCAGGAGCAATGGTCACAGACTTCTGGAAGACTGTTTCAGGCTCAACATTAGGAAAAACTTCTTCACAGATGAGATGTCCAGACTGTGGAACAAGCTCCCTCCAGAGGTGATGCAATCACCTCCCCTGGAATTCTTCAAGAGGAGACTGGATGGTCAGCTTGCTCCGGTCACTTGACCCCAGTTATCTTTCCTGTTTGGTGCAGGGGGCTAGACCCAATGATCTTCTGAGGTCCCTTCCAGCCTACATTCTATGAAACTATGACTCGATAATTACAGTATGCATTGTATAACTATTTCAGAGGGATTTGCCTGAACTTCCCTGCCACTGGTACCTGAACACCAAACTCAAACTTACATGCAGATTCAAATTTCCAATGCAGTGTTCCTCTTTACAAAAGGGCTGAAACAAAACCCCAAATTCCAAGTTCTGAGGCATTCAGAGTATAAATCCAAATTCTGCAACTTGGTCCAGCCTCTGACTTCCACACATAGCAAAGATGCAACAGGAAGGTGTAAAAGAAAGATTTTCTACTTTTAGTCTTTTGTGTATAATCTCCAGAACTATACTTAGTCTATTTTTTCCACAATGCAGAATGTCCACATACAGATAAACACAGCAACAGAATCATTATGTTTGCTGAGTACCATTTCAAAACAGAGCAGTCCATTATGCTGTTTTTTTCTTTTAAAAGACATAATAAAGACATATTTGGCATAGTCATGTGACCATAATGACTTATGTGGATTATAGTATAATGTAATATAATATAATATAAACATTGATTATTCAATATTATTTGTTATGGAAATAATGCAATCATTTGTATAAGGAGTTTTGTGAAGTCCATAATGAAAAAATAAAGCCAGTTTATCATGTGGAGGGTAAAATATCACAAGGCACACAATGGTTCTAATGTCCAGTTTATAAAGCTCTGCTTTATCTATTTATCTAGTATACAAAATGTTCACCAGTTTTATTAGCATTGCAGTAATGCCTGGGGGCCTCAACTGAGAGCGGAGCCCCATTATGCTAGGAATGATATAGGCAGATAACAAGAAATAATCTCTACTCCAAAGAGTTTATAATTCAAAACTATGAGCGAGAGAGAGACAGGGGACAGGAGAAAAGGGCTTTCATTCTACTCGACAAAAATGAGACACAGAGCACAACATTCAGATCACCAGTATTCATTCCCTCAAGTACCTACATTTAGGCAATGCAATACCAAAAAATTAAATGCCTGGCCTCAGGGACACAGAGGTAGGTGTCTAAGCTCCATACACAGAAAGAGTAAGGTGCCTGCAAGGAGCACCTAGAATCTCTACAAAGGGAAGAGGTCGGCACTTCCACAGTCTCCGAATCACTCTTTGGAGATGCGTACTGGAAGCACTGTGCACTGGGCTGTGCCTGAACTCTTGCTGTCACCAAAGCTTAGGCAACTGCCTCAGCACTGCATTTTGGACAACTCTGTCCACTCAAGACAGCTCAGTCTCTGTTCTGAGGAGTTGTGCCTACTTGTTACATCCTGCTGGTCTCACCCAAATTTAGTATAATAATCTGTTGGTCAGAATGCTTGCCCATGAAGTGGGACACCCAGGCTTTAGGCCCATATCCACTTGGGGTGAGTCAAAACTGGATCTTCCACTGTTCAGGAGAGTGCTCTGATCATCAGGGTATAGAATACAGCAGCTCGACTCCACAGGCTGCTGCTTAGGACAGTCTCAGGGGGTAGGGGGGAAGAGGGTAAATTCAGTTCCCTGCACCCGGGATGGTTTATACATTTTATTTTAATCAATCTTTGATTTAAAACTCCAAATATAAACCTGACAGCAGGGACTTTAACCCCATAGGCTGAGAAAGTCTCTTACTTCCTGAGCAAGTGCTATAGCTATAAGTTTATTATGCAAAAGATGGGCACCATTATCCATTTCTCATGCTATTGCTGCCATATTTTGAGCAATATTGGCCAAGGCTGCTACACTTTATTCTGAACTCAGAGCTGTTCATGAGAGTTAGATGTGTGTGGAGTGCTTCAGAGACTTGGCTCCTTCCCATGGTTTAAATTCCTTCCCACACTATTCTGGATCACAGTGGAGCTTAGGCTCTAGGACCACATCACTTTCAAATATGCACAGCCCAAAATATGAGGTCTGAAAGAATGTATGTGGGTTTGTGGCTTCTAAACCAGTGCTAATCAGGTCAACTGCTTATAAATTAGGTACCTATATTCTACCTAATTCTTGTTTAGGTGCCTACTTTACCATTCTGGATCTGGCTTAAAAATATCAAATGCCCAAGTTCATATTTAAAGTAGGTCTGAGAACTGTACCTTTGATTATTTGAATCTCATACTCTTAGATACCAGAACATTGTTGAGCTAAAGAAAGAAAGATAATCAAATTCTTCATGTAATTTCTGCATCTGTTTTTTTAATGCATTTAAAAAGGAAATAAGGTTATGATGGGGGCTGTAATTTGTTATTTATGTAGTGAATTGCAGGAGCTTTTAATTCTTAAATACAAATCATGTACATTGGACCATTAGGGAGGAAAAATGTCCAGCACACCTACAGCCTAGGGAATGACCTGCTGGGTGGCACAGAGGTGGAAAGGGATCTTGGAGTCCTAGTGGACTCCAAGATGAACGTGAGCCGGCAGTGTGACAAAGCCATCAGAAAAGCCAATGGCACTTTATCGTGCATCAGCAGATGCATGACGAATAGGTCCAAGGAGGTGATACTTCCCCTCTATAGGGTGCTGGTCAGACTGCAGTTGGAATACTGTGTGCAATTCTGGGCGCCACACTTCAAGAAGGATGCAGATAACCTGGAGAGGGTCCAGAGAAGGGCCACTCTTATGGTCAAGGGCCTGCAGACCAAGCCCTACGAGGAGAAACTAGAGAAACTGGATCTTTTCAGCCTCCGCAAGAGAAGGTTGAGAGGCGACCTTGTGGCTGCCTATAAGTTCATCACGGGGGCACAGAAGGGAATTGGTGAGTAGTTATTCACCAAGGCGCCCCCGGGGGTTACAAGAAACAATGGCCACAAGCTAGCAGAGAGCAGATTTAGATTGGACATTAGGAAGAACTTCTTCACAGTTCGAGTGGCCAAGGTCTGGAACGGGCTCCCAAGGGAGGTGGTGCTCTCCCCTACCCTGGGGGTCTTCAAGAGGAGGTTAGATGAGTATCTAGCTGGGATCATCTAGACCCAGCACTCTTTCCTGCTTATGTAGGGGGTCGGACTCGATGATCTATTGAGGTCCCTTCCGACCCTAACATCTATGAATCTATGAATCTATGTTTTCAAAGTTTAGTAGGATCTTGGCACCTAATGTCGATTTTTAGATGCATTAAACAACCGCAGTTACTATTCAAATGAATGGAAGCTCCAGATATTCATTAACTTTGAAATGAGACCAATGGTGTGCTATTTGAAGCCCTGTATTCTGGTGCCTTAATCAGGATTTGGCCACAACATGCATGTATAAAATTTTGATCCACTGTGTAACTATCTATGGTTGTTATCTGACTTGTCTGGCTTTCAGATAAGAAGAATCTAAATTACCTTATGAAGACATGGACTAGATTCTAAATTTTCACACTGTATTATTTCATTTAATTTTCATTTCATTTTTCATTTTTCATTCAATTTTTCATTTAATTTTTCCAGCTTATACTCTATTTCATCTCATTGCAGATATAGAAGTGTTAAAAATACTATTATTACATACTTTACAAAAACTAGAGAAGTACAGTATTTCCTCAAGTAAAACAATTGTCCTTTCTGGCCAGGTATAGACATTATACTTTTACCGGTTTAAGTGATTGGAAACTGATCTAAACTCATAACAGACGATTGGTGCACACAAATTGGTGGAACCTTGTCTAAGATAGACCTGGATCAATGTGTGTTCAAATTTAATTGATTTAGGTTAGACTGGTGCATTGAACTTGAGTACCAGTTTCCCTATTGATTCAAGTTAGGTTGCTGTCTGCTACCATCCCAGGCTCCTTGGGGCCACCTGCTAGCTTCCCCTCGCAGGAAGGCATGCTAGCTCTTGCCCCACGCTCAGCAGCTCTGGCCGAGTGCCCAGTAGGCCCTGCCCATAAGCTGTCGCAGAGCCAAGTCAGTACAGACCCTTTCTGCAGCCATGCCTCCTGCCTGTGGCCAGCTGACAGCTGCAGGCAGGGAGCAGGAATGGGGAAGGGAGGCATCTGTTTTCCTGTGTGCGAGCCCAGTTTCTGTCTGCCCAGGGAGCCCACTGGGCATGCTGTGAGGTATGCAGAAGTGCCTCCAACCTGCTGGTCTCTGCCAATGTAGGCAGCCTGTTTGCCCTCCACCCCTGCCCCCACACCGCTAAAGGGTAAATGTGCGTTCTACTTGTTATCCATCTAACTTAGAGAAACTACACAAAACCATGTAACTTAGTTCGATTCCACCTCAAGGCTTTTTGAATGTCTATACCTAGCCTCTATCCCCAAAACAAAACTTCAGGTGTTTAAGAAAAGATATTAGCCTTATACTGTATCTCTTGGTATGCTCTTGGGTTGAATCAACAGGTCAAGTCTATCATTGGGATGAGCAATGCAGAATGCTCACTGCCAGCACCCAAAATGTTTAATTGCAGGGGCTAAAATCCCAGTCCCACTACAGACAGTGACCATTTTAACTCTGATTTCAGTGGGGCTGGAATTTTATACCAGGAGTGTTCTGTTAGCTTGAGCAGCTCAGACCTCAGATGCCGCAACAGCTTGTACAGAAAATGGTGCTCCTCCAGATAATCCTATCCATGAAAAAATGTACAAGTCAAAGTCAACATCATAAACTGCATCCTAAATTAAACTAGAATAGTAAAGAAAATAATGCATCTAATAATGCAGAAATAAAAGTTATGCACCATGGAATAAACCTATGTGATAGAGAATCCATCCTTGAAAAAAAACCAACCCTTTAATTTACAAGATAAATTCAATTATCTGTAGGTAATATATCTAAATTATATATATATATATATATATATATATATAAAACAGTATAAAACATATAGGTGATATTAAGACCATACTGGGAGTCAGAGGTGACCCAAGCAGGGTGCAGGGGCCGGGGCAAATCAGCCTGTGCAGGGCCACATCCCCGGACACATGCAAGCTGGCGGCAGATTCAGTGGGGGGGGGGGTGGGGGGGGTGCCGAGCAGATGGATGTGTTGGATTTGGTGGTGGATTTGGTTGCGGGGGGGAGGGTGCCAAGTGGCTGGATGTGCTGGATTTGGCAGCAGATTCAGTAGGAGGTGGAGTGCCAAGAGGCCAGACAAAACCAGCAGCAGTGCAGAGTCGCTGTGGCAACTCCACCCAGCATTGTGGGACCCGAGGCAGTCACCCCAATTTGCCCCCCACCAGAGACAGCCCTGCTGGGAGTCATGTTGCAAAAACTGAGCATGCTGCATACTCACATAAATATGTGCAAAGAAATCTAAATACAGTACTATGGTCACTAGAAACACACAGGCAGAAGGCAGGACAGTGTCGCACCTGAGGCTAGGTACAGACATTCAGAAAGCCTGAGGCAGAATCAAACTTACGCAATTTTTTGTAAGTGGAGTAGTTTAGATTGGTAGAGACTAACTTGTTCAGAGAAGCATAAGGTTTTGTGGGTGACAGCCTACTTTGTCAGATGCCTTGTCCACTGCCTGATTTCAGACTGATATGGCTAAATCTCCCTCTCTAGAAATATACACTAATGGTACCTATAGTATTTACGACTAACATCTATGTTTTCCTTTTCATCATAACATTCAGTAGCCAGAGGTCACACAAGGGCAGTAGGCACTGGACACTGTGACCAAAGGAAAAATAAATAATATATATTCTACAAATTAAACAATACTCAAAATCCATCCAGCATCTGTCTCCCTACTCAATATTCATTTAAATTCACTTTACAGTCAAGGCGTGTGATTTTCATTTTAAGGAAGTTTACTGCTGAAAGTAATAGGAACTCTAGCCTCCCAAACACATAAATCTGTTATAGTAGCTGTTTTCTGAAGCTCTTAAAGAGCAGGAAGACACAACCATTACTGGGACTGTTCTGCTGGAAAAAAATGTAGATTTATTCTCCTTTTGAGTATTTGCTTAACATCAAAAGCAGGTTTATAAAGCTGATCCTCAATAATTTTGAAGAAAAATAATTGGAAGCTCCTCTATATCATTTCTGCATCTGACAAGTTTCTTCAGTGACTTTAGCATCTCCTTTCAAGACATAAATGCCCAGAAACTATCTGTTGTAACTGAGGTTTCCGCCATCAAATTTAATTTGTGAAAGATATATTTGGTGTTATAGTCTAGTAGAAGAAACCTGCTTCTACCTACCAAAAGTGGCTGTCCAAACTAATTACATCAGTCTTAAGTACAACATACTGTACCAATATTTTTCTAGAACATGAAGATGAGCTGAAAATAGCTAGTATAAAACTCACTTATCTCTGTAAATAACCACCTCTCTTAAAAATCGGTGGCAACAGCAGCACAGAGTTTTATTGCTAATTTTCCATGTAAATACCATTTTGGTATTTTAATAGATACATTCTTTTTAAAAGCAAACAAAGCGATTGAAATGGATTTTATGTAAATGATATTCAGGTCCTCTATCTGTTCTTTTTCTAAAATTGTTTTATAAATCTGTTCATATCACCTCTTTTTGCACAGTTGGCAAAAACTGCAGCTCTGGATACATTTTTGAGGCATGTGTACTTTTGTATTTGCATGCAAGTCCCTGGTGGTAATTTTTCAGTGCATATGCAGGATTAACAAATTTCCATCTCTATACTACATTATGGAATTTAATGCAAAATCAGTTATCTTTTTACAGGGTACCACATGACTTAAAAATCAAGCAACAGCCTTCAGGGCACTGCATTGTTTGGGCTTAGGCTGCAGAAAGTGCCAGGGAAAAAATTGCTTTCTCTTTGTGTTTTCTAAAGCAGAATACTGCCTAGTTCAATATTACTCAATGTAATAAATAATTAGGTTGAAATGATTATGTGTTGCTACAAACAGTATAACTGACCGTGTGACATCTGAGACGTCTAAAGCAGCAGTATAATTTATTCTGCCGTGGGCTCCTATTCTGGGTCATGTCTAAAAAGTTCTGTGAATCTTTAATAAACCAAATCTGTATCTGAACTGCTTTCAGAACCCTCTCTTCCTCATGTCAGCAAGCTAGACACAACACTGCCATTTACTCCCTGTCAATGAAAAGCATTAAGGCCTGGAAGAGCTGTGCTTGAGCACTCTTACTATAGCATCCGCGATTTTTTCCTTAGTTGTCCTGAGAGGCTAGAAAGGAAACAAGAGCCTATGCTGACAGCTTAGCTCAGCGTGAACTCTCATTTTTCACATGGAGCTAATTAAAAACTGAAATTAGTTAAATATGGAAATGACACTTGCAAGCACTTTAGCAGAATTCTGGCAAAATCCCTCTAGAGTGCTGCAACATTACCTGCTGCTTCAAAACTCCCCAACTGAATTTCACAGTTAAAAGGCTGAGCAAAGGGAAAGTTATTACCGAGATTTCCAATTCAAAATGTGTCTGTAAAATTCTAAATTAAATTTCATGGTAGCCCTTTCAGCAGCTGGGGACATACGACACAGTCCAATGATATGGTGCTCAAATAATGTCCCTACATGTACACTCTGATTATCTCACCTTTAGGCACAGTGCTGGTTGAGCCAGGTTTATGAAATCCACAAGGAGAGCAGTACTGCAGCACTGCTCTAGAGATAAGTTCTGTACTGGTGAAAAGCTAGTTATTTGGCAAGCAAGGCTGTACAGTGCATACGGGAAACACTTTCACAGTCTAATAGCACACACTTCAGAAGACTGGAACCCAACAGCCAAAATCTTCTGCGTTTCATCATTTTAATATATATTTGTAAGTACTTAACAGATATGTAGAGAAGGGCCTACCATACAGTAAATTATTTTGACATAGAGCATTGCTATACAGACAAGGTAATTAATACACACACTCTTGTGTACTTAAGTGGGCTTAAAGAATCAAGGGATTGATGTGCACAAAAGGGATGGTGATTGACATTAGCTTTTTGAGTACAGCACCATGCAAATTTCATTTGAGATCATGTGACTTGTCTTCTCTGAAGAAAAGCAAGGGTGTTTGCCCAAGGGCAAATTATGAGTTCTGAATGCAATTTAATTAAACCCGCCCACAGACTGGATCCATATTAAGGTATTTAGCATGGCCAGCCACTTTCAAAACAACTGGAGTGTTGTGATTTTATTGTTTTTCCTGTATCCTACCCATTCCCCTCCCACTGGCCCACAGCCACAATGGCACCAACAAATCTCTGTCTAGGAAAGCCAGCAAGGGATGCCATTTAGAATGAAAGCCACTGTTACTCCACAAATCAACTGGCAGAGAGCAATGCAGCAGCTGAGCTGCCAGAGCCTCTTCTCTGGCAGCTATCTATATAATCTCTAGATCACACCCAGGCTTTGGTAGTCCAGGGCCTTGAAATCATCTCGGCTTACCCAGCTGGAGGGGATATGCTGCAGCTGTACCATCAGACTCTCTTATTTTATTGAATTTTGAATATGCAGTTTCAAAGCAATTCAAATGAATCTGCCCAAGGCCTTAGATGAGTATGAACGCTGATATCATCTGCAGCAGGCTTTCCAAATTCATAGTATTTAAACTCAGGTTATAGGAGGGGAACTTTTACTGTGAGAACTAACGCTTATGAGAAACCTTCAATACCAAGTCTTCTATGCCATGAGCTGACAGGAAGAAATGATATGATGTTTAGTCCAGCTTTTATGAAAGCCTTGGTGATAAAGGAAAGTTCAATTTTTTAAAACAAAACAAAAAAACACATTTTTTCCAAGAGTCATCTGTTTAAAGTTTCTCTAATGAAGAAAAATACCACCAAAGATCATGATAAATACATTTTCTTAAAAGCCAGTTGATAATATTTACTAAAAATTTCAAGAGCCATGATTTTCAGAAGGGAAAACATCATGATTCCTCTTCCCCCAAAAACTATAATGAAATCACCAAAGGAAGATTTTCTATCAAATATGGTGGCTAAATCCCTACTTCTGAAGAATATTTTTAGCAGAGTTTTTTTCTCAAAGACATGATAGAAGGCACGATTATCTTCCAATTATGAAGTACCTGTAACCACAAAAGAGCCCAAAGTGCTTTGCAGTCTATATGTACCCCATGTAGCCACTGGTAGGGACTGTGATAACCAGGAAAAATGATACTGAGAAGCAAGCAAACTTTCATCTAGGCCACTGGATTGAACTTCTACCCTTACAGTGATATATATGAGTTTTATGAGCAGTGTCTTGAGGCCTAAGGTATGTAGCTGCAATGAGCTTTCCAGGGATTTTTCACTGCATGTACACATCTGATTTACCAGCCAGGGAACACCTGATGGCTCCCCATTCATGATCTCACCTGACTGAAGTGCCAGAAAGCTGAAGCAGAGATTGAATTCCCTATCTAGCACTTGTACATGGCCAAAACCCATTCAGGACATGTATGATTGACAGGTACAAGCACAAACGCTAACGGGACTTCTAGCTGGCTGGCTGTCAAACCAGGAGCCCGTGTTGCAGCCAGATGAAGCACAGCATGTCATCCAGAGCCCTTTACAGACTTGTGTCTAGGTGGTAGTGGGTCCCAGACCACCCATTTCAATTTATTCCCTTCATACCAGACAGAGCCAGTGATCTAGATTCAGAGCTGGTGCCTTATTTCCCTGCCTATTTCTGCATGCACAGCCCTGCCCAAAGAGCAAAGATATGCCAAATAATAATTACATTTCTGCTTGCCTGAGAATTTTAACTATGCCCACTAGGACTGCAGGTGGCTAGCCTGTTTAGGGCCAAACCTATCAAGAGAACAGTCTTCATTTTCCTCTGTTCTCTCCTTTCACCTCCCCTACCGGCATGAACAAGCTGAGAGTAGGCAGAGGGAGATGACACAGCTCAGGGAGGAGAGCTGCAGGCACAAAAGATGAGTCTTGGAAAGAGTATGGCTAGCTATTACCCCACATCTTATTTTACAAAGGAGGCCACACAACCAATTCATTTTTATAATCCATAAGACCCCCACAGTACAGACAGCTAGCTCAGGAGAATGTACATTCCAGCCATTCAGAGGCTGGAATCTATGATCTGTGTGTTTCATATCTGATGCAAAGATCATTAAGACAGACCTTCATTCTTTAAGGTATTTTCAGTATACATTAGTACTCAACATGTGAGACTCACCTAGGTAAATACTGGAAGCTCACAGTCAGAAAAAAATGTTCTTCTAATGACACTGAGGCATCCTTACATATGCAATCTTTTGTCTCTCAAAACCATTTGGGAAAGTATTAATTCAATGGGAAATAAACAGCTTAAGAATGAGAGTTTCAGGCTAGTGATTCTCTCTTCAAACAACTAATAGATTTTGTTAGCTTTCCTTTGCAAAATTGAGGAAAGGAAAAAAATGACATGCAAACTCTTATTTTGCAACTTGAATCAAAAGAAGGGAAAAAAACCCCTAAACCCCTGAACTTGCATCATTATTTAATTTGGAGGAGGGAGGCAGGGGTCTGACAGATCATCGGTTACAAACATATATTATTTACACAGCATGAATACAGCATATGTGCTGCATGCAGTGGAAGTGAGGGGATTATGTGCAACGAGCATAGTGTCATGCTGCAGCCATTTTTTCCCCTGTAAGGAATAGTTCAGTGGCTCAGAAGATGCAGAATGCACAACAAAGCAGTGTCATTCTTATGACATTAAACAGCCTCCATGTGCAAAAATCAACAGAGTGAAGATTATTCCCACAGCTGAGGCCAATAACAGGCTGCCAGTTCCAGGAGACTGGTGGCCCAGTTACCCCTGGAGAGTTTGCAAGTTGGCTCTCTGAGCCATAGGCAAGAATAGGAGTCCTCAGATTACTCAGCTTTACTCCAAATTGATGCCTTTCCCCCCCTCCACGAACTGCTCAAATGCAAGTCATCCAGTTCAAGGCAGAAAAATTCCCATTTTAGTTTCTGCATAATGCTGGATGATCCAATTTAAAAAGGCCTTCTGTAATATTTCTACCTGTGAAAGGAATCTGGCCTTGCAGAGAGACAAACCATTAAAAGAAGATTTTTTAAATGATAAAACCTCAGTCAAGGTCATTTACAAATTCAAACCTTAAGTTCAATAATGTCTTACCAGTAGATGACACAATTACAAGGAAAAAAATGTTTTTATAACTCAGCAGTCTTTTTCCCCAGGTTATCAATTTTTAAATACAGAGCAAGGAAAAATGTGCTTGTGAGACAATTCTGAACACATAAATGTTTCAGATCAGTTTTACTACATGCAAAAATATTGCAGAAATTTTCCTTTTTTCTTCATACTGTGACTTGATGTAATTTAATTGGCCTTTTGATTTTTCTTAGGATAAAGTATATGGCAGAGAGAAGGTTGAATACATTCCATTTAAAGATATAGAGACGGAGTCATTCCTGCTCTTCTTGGCTTATGCTGGTGTAAATCCATTAGTCTCAGTGGAGTTATATTAGTGTGAAAATGGAATAATGCAATTGTGAATGAAGCCCAGATTATTTTTTATAACAATTCTACTTCAGAAAAGCCTCAAATATAACCCAATGAACCATGGACCAGAGCGGCACTTAAAAAAAATTCCTTCAACAATGTAAAAATGTTCTTAATGAAACCTACCTTTCAGCTTGTCTCTTAGCAACTGAAAGGGCTCTTTAAATAGATTGCCAGGAATGATCCTGTAAACCCTTACTCACAAAAGTAAACCTTATTTGCTCACTAATATCAATACATCTACTTATGTGAGTAAGGTTTGATGGATAAGGCCATTAATGTATACATTTACCAGAGTCATCTTTGCCCTGCCCATCAAAGTGTCTCTTGTGTTTGTAACATAATTTGAAGAGACCCTCTTGCCACATTAGTCACATAAATCCACAGTGATGATGAGCAAGTTACACAGCAAATTAGAATTTACCTAGAAAAACTTAACCACTTCATGCCTAGTCCTTCTATGACAAAGACATGGAGGGCTGCTACTGGCTTCAACAGGAGTCCCTAATGCAAATCCGAGGCAGATTTTGACCCCTAATATTATGGTTTGGGCCCATTCATACCTTACAGCTCCAATTATGTTCCTCAGGGCTGCAAATCATGCCTGAGTACAATGGTAGTGAACTAGGAAAAAAATCATGTAATTTGTGTGAACACAAACTCAGGGCGAAATTTCTGAGAACAATGCAAGCCAACTAAAATGCAACAGCCACATCCAAAACAATACAAAAGGAGATGCCACAGAGGTGAGCGTTGTAGAAATACCTGATGACTTTGTCTGTACTTGGAATCTGTCCCATTTTCAATCATGGTAGGTAATAAGCCCTTCTGATAAATGAGGACAACTGTGATCTGTACTGTGGTAGCTTGTGCAATTTAAAGCAGGAGTAAGCTTCACAGCAGTGACTTTCATTGTCTGCCTGATCGAGGGGGATTGCAGCAACACCAATACTGGTTGCTAACCACAATGGCTGAAATGAAGACTAACCAAGTGCAGACAAAGCCTCTAACATATAAAACACATTTGGACAGTAGGGCCAACTTTTACAGCCTTCCCTCCAGACATACCTCATATTTTCTACATATTATACGCTTTAAATGAAAGCCTCTAATCTATAGTGTGGCACACAACTTTCCAAATGGCAAACCAAAGCAGAAATGCCTGAATCTGCAGAGCCAAACAAACAGGACCAGATCCTTTGCACTTTAGTCTTGCACTTCAAGCTTATTCCAATATGATTTCAGGAGCAGTGGACTTTTCTTTTTTTTCTGTTATTATTTTAATTCTAGAAAATTTCAAGTCCTTTTTAGGCATTATGGAGTTATTCTGAAGCAATGCTAAAATACCACTATCCTCAAAGTGAAACAGAGAAACAAGGTGAAGACCATTACTGGGGGACTGGAAGCCAGAAACACGTTATAAATATGAGAGGGGGAGCAAGTAGGCTGCTGATTCCATAAACGTAAATAGCAATACAGAAGATGTAACACAATACTTTTAAATGTATCTTTTGTTACATATCCTTACATATGACATGTCACTGTTGAGTGTTGTAATTGAAAAGATAGATGAACAATTATCAGGCAGAGACAGCAACATTATTTTTGGTGGAATGCATGCACTGACACGGTAGGCAGCAGTCTACGCCAGTGAAAAGCAACACAAGCTAAAATATATTATTCTACTCATGTATTCCTCCTCTCTCTTTGCTGAAAGTTAATATCACAGATTGATAATTATTAGAATATTTGCCTTTTAGTTTGGAGCACTGCATATGACAAATAGCTACAAAGACAGAAAGACAACTTATTACGGTTGGCCAATGTATGCTCTGACTACTCAGTGATGGGTAGAAAATTGTAGAGGTTTGTTTTTGGGAATAGGCTTATAGGTAATATATATATGCATTAGAACAATAGTCCGGGTGGCAGCAAGGGTTAATTGATTTCTAAAGGCCTGGTCACAGAGTCTCACAGTTCTCACAGCCTTTAAGGCAGACAGGGTGTCTAACACACCAAGGCCAACGGATATACAGATACCCTGGGAAACTGTGGACATGTACCACACTGTTCCATAACATGAGATAAGGTGGCACCAGCTCACAAGGCTCAGGAATGGTGGGCCTGAGAGTTCCCGTTTTGGGGGAACAGACTAAATTAGGAGGATACTAGGAAAGCCCAAATTAGGATGCGTGCATGTGATGAGTTTGTGAAACAAAGGAATATGCTGATAGGACAGAAGGTGGACAATATGACAACCACAGAGGGACCAATCAGCAATAGTCATGGATGGAGATTCATCAGGAGGGGAAAAGAATACAAAAGAAAGGACTGTAGAGCAACAAAGGGTTCCCATCTCCAGGAGGGGTCACCGAGAGGGGAACCCAAGGCCACATGAACAAAAGGGCCCCAAAGAGGGGAACCCAAGGCACCATGGAAAGAGGGCATACCACCAGCCTGTCTCATCCATCCCCAGGGGTGGTGGGTGAGCCTCAGCCTCCAAACTCCAGGCTGCTGACATCTGGCATTCAAGAGACAACCTCAGAGTGAAGCTTGCGTCCTGGCTAGACATACCTTGACTCTGATGACAGCCCTAGGATTGGTAGCTATAGAATTGCCTGTATTTTTTTTTCTGTGATCACTGCGTATCAATAAATTTGCCTATTATAGAATGGAAAGGGTGTGGTTGGTCTGAGGGTTTTGGGTCCCCCCAGAAGGAGATATTTGGGTCATAAATCCAGTGCCAACACTCAATAGAACTCTTTTCTATGCCTGTTTGTTAGAGTTCACTATATTCTGTCCCACCACACCGCTGCAGTGGGTACAGAACACTTTTCCCATGGCTGCTGTGGGAGAACTCCACAGGCCCATACACAGTCTTTGTTGGGTTGGACCATCTAATTGGGTACACTCGGGGCTAAAAAAAAAAAAAAAAAAAAAAAAAAGAATCCTTGATTTCCTGCATGGTCCTAAATCAAGCCCCCATTATTAAGGAATGTCACAGTGGAAACTTGTCCCCATTTTTCTTCCCCATTCTGAGTTGCAAACACAGGCTGATTTTGTGTTTGAGTTGCCATTGTCTCAAAGTCAGAATCTTCCCTAGATGTTGAGCAACAATAAATCACAATGCTTACTTCCCAATACTAAAAAGGTTTTGGGGAAATTGGATAAATTACGTGCTAATAAATTTAATTCTGATGATCTGCATGGCATGTAAGGGGTGTGTGTGTATGTGTGTGTGTGGGGGAGAGAAAGAGAGAGAGAGAGAGAGAGATTACTGTCTTCCAGCTGATGAATAAGAGAAGAGGGGCTTCAGCTATTTCCAGATACAATAAATACTGGCAGAATTTCCCAGGACCTGGATTGCAGTCTGTTCGCTCTAGCTCATTCTCTGTGCATTTTTAAGTAGCAGCAGGCAGCAAGTACCAGTGTTGATTACGCCAGAGTGTAAGCACTTGAAGAGTAATCTTAAGGGCAGTAAAACCAGACGCTACTCTGCTGTGTTTTGCTTCATATAGACCAGCAGGCACATATCATGAAGATTTTTTGCACATTTTTGTACTCATTCTGCTGACAAAAACAGCATAAAAAGAAAAAAAAAACCCCAGCACCGTGCTTCTGTGACTGAGAAACATAGTCATCTAGGCTTACTCATGTGCATCATAGAAACAAAAGCATACTGATATTACACCACACCATTCTTTTCCGAAACAATTCAGGTTAGTTCCCTACTGAACATTTATCAGTATTTTGCCCTGTTGAATTTTAAATATTCTGCCAAAAGCAGAATGAGCAAAAAGATTTTTTGGATTTGCCTCTGGTTTTTCTTTTTAAGTAATCTTATGAGTGATATTTACTGGCATCACACTTCTGTAAGAGGCCATATTAATATAGGGAATTATTGAAGCATCTGATATACTGTGCTTTGTGGTTACTGTGTGCAAAGGCTGACTTTTTATTGATCAGCAATGCACTCAAACCGAACTGTGCTTCAGTCTTGTTTAGGGTTTGTAACTTCAGATATCAGGAGATGACTGTGACCACTAACATATTTAAAGGTGTGTTAAACCTGGGGCCTGCCTATAAGTTTTGACCAAATCTCATCAACCATGTAGAATAAAAGCTTGGTAGAATCCCTTAATAAGCATATATATTGTGTCAGCATGTAAAACACTCAGAGGCTCTCTCTTGATAGTTCAAATTTGCAAGAGGTATAACACCATGTAAAATATACACTCTTAGGACTTCAGTAGTTGGCACTTGGCATAAACCAAGGCATAATCATGGAAATGCAACCTTCTCAGTGAATGAAAACAGGGATAATTTGCAAAGTTAGCCAAACAGCATCTTAATAAGTCTGGATACAGAAGTCAAATATGATGCTTGGTATTCTCCAGTATATGCTATCCAGATAGAGTGCATGTTTCATTATCATAAGCCAGTTTTAATAAATTTTGTAATTAATGCATATTACAATATAGTATATAGTTTATGATATAAATGAATTATTTTAATGCTATCATTCTCCACAGCACGAGAAATTCAGAACCCTTAAACACTGAGAACATTCCTGGTCCATTACTCTCTAGCATGAAGAGTTTTTGAGGAAACCTGCTGGGAAACTCTGGAGGACAGAAAAATGAATTTTCAGATCTCTGTCACTTTTGCACGAGTTATTCATTCTAAAGCTGATAGAAAACTCTGCTACAGCTGCAGAGGAGATGAAACAAATGTGAAATGTTCTGTTACCAGTGAGCCACAACACACTGATTTAGGAATAAGTATTCACCACAAGCTGTCTTGGGGCAATCCAGATAAAGGCCTCAGTCCTGCTGTATCCATCCAGGAAATATGACTACAAAGTCATAGCTTTAAAACACTTAAGTTCTGAAAGCAAAACATGGATTGTGTGGGCTGGTAAAATGTGTCATTTTACTTTTGACCATCCTAACTGAACCACACAATTTTCATGAGCCCAAAAGGAGTATATTCATTGTTTTATCAAGACAGCAATGTATAGATCAAAAAAAAGATGTGTTATTGGTAAAGTCTAGTATGGACAGTGCTTTTCTTCTTTATAATTATAAAGAATATATATATATATATATTTTTTTTTTTCTTCCTAATATTAGAAAAGCCTACGTCTGTCTGTCTGTCCGTAACACTTTATTTGCACTCTGATTGGCTGACAGAAACAGCCAATCAGAGTGCTTCAAGCGTGGAGGAGCATCGCCATGATTCCAACAAACAGTGAACCAATAAACAAAATTAACTCCTCCCCCCCACCCCACACACTTTTCCTATTGATAATGATGGTATCAGCTTTTTACCTTGAATTCTGAGAGTAAAGCAAAGGAAAAAGTGGCAAGTTTAGACAATGGAATGGATGGGTGGGCTTGAGGTAGGCAAGAGTAGATTCTTAGAAAAATAATTAATTCCTAAAAGTTTCACTTGGTTTTAGAGTTTGTTCCAAAAGAAGAAAACAAACAATAATAGGCAAATACAATGCGGGCATTTTACTACAAAATTCTCTTTACCAAGTTATATTGGAAACAAAATGAAAGTTGTTTTCTTCACCTTAGAAGATAACAAGATTATTGGTATAGTGAATTTCAACTACATTGGATTCTATTTCAAATAACTTTCTTTTTAAACTTATAATAAAAGGTACCAGATTTATAGTCCTGGAGTTTGAAATTTTCTGATCATCCACAGAAAAGATCAGCATTGAAAGATTCCCTACATACTCCTGCTGATATCCTTCAATCTTACTCTGCAGGAACTGTTCTCTCACAGCTTGTCTACTCTGGAAATTTAAATCATGATAACATACGTATTAATTAATACAAGGCTAAAACTGACTTAATACATAGTATGTTAATAAGACTGCTGCTCATTCACACAGGATAGGGACAGAAGTTGCACATAAACCAGTTTAAGTCATCAGAAACTGGTTTAAACATGTAACAGAACAGAAATTCATGGCACATAAACCAGCTTCAAAATGGCTGAAGCTCTCTGTGCCCTGAGATCTGGCTGGCCACTGCATGATGTGGCAAGAAGTGACAATATGGTCCCCCAGGATCTCAACACACTCTTCATGGAAGAAAATCAGGAACTTGGCTGCCCCAGACACCTTGTTGGCATCCCTGCCCCTCACATGGAGGGATTTTAGGGACTTTATTTTGGTCCAGATCTTCAGGCAGTTTTGTTGATGCCCTTGAGCCACCATCTGTGCCACGACCCTCTCACAGATGGCCTGATTTTGCAGGTTGCCTTTTGTTTCCTTTGCAGTCATAGTAATAGTCCCCTCCTCTACCCAGATTGCTATGAGGTCCAGCACCTCACTGCAGTTCCAATTAGCTGTCCAACTACTAGGGTTCAAGGGATGCATTCTTTGGCTCATGGTAGATAAGATGTTTGAGTTGGTGGTAAAGGAAAAGTTCAGCTGGTTAGCTGGCATGTGCTCTGCTGGCTTCTTGCATGGGGTTGCAACTCTGGGGGTGGAAAGGTCACATCCCTGAAGGCAGTAGGCAGAGTTGGCTTGGTGCCAGAATTGCCTCTGGGGCAACAGAGTTCAGGGGGGTGGAAACGTTATCTGCACAGGAGGGTGGGGGAGGAGACAATGTATCCTAGGATGCAGAAGCACTGCAACTTGGGCATCTTATGGGAAGAGACTGGACATTAATGAAACATCAGCTGGGTAACACAGATCAGAGATAAACCTGCCCTGGAGTGGTGTAACTTTAAGCTGCCTAAAGGCTGCTTAAAACTAGTTTTACATGTTACTATGTGGGCAATCCAGGGATTAAGAGCTCCAGGAGCTGCCTAAAATTAACATATAACAAAACTCCCACTCTGAGGCTTTAAAACTGTTTGGCTTAACTTCAGATCTAATATGATAGAAGTTTCAGTTTGGTTATTTTGCTCTCTGGCACTTACTTGATGTGGGAAGGGGAAGGAGAGAGCAAAATTAATGGGAGGGCTATTTAGATGTGAAAACAGAAGTGATGAGTCTGGGGAACAGAACTGGACTAGTGGTTGAGAATGTCAATGGAAGTAGGGATAATCCAGGGAACAAGATCACCTTCTGGCCGCATAAACTGGACAAGTGGCACAAGGTCTATCCACAATCCAGATGCCACACAGAATCAGTCCAAGGGTGCAAACCAGCATCCCAGACCCACTCTGCACATTAAGTCTGGCCCTATACCAGCCCAATCCTGTGTGTTCAGATCCAGCTGCATGTCAGCTTGATTTCGCGTGCCTGGATCTGGCTGCATGCTGGCCTGACCCCATGCACCAGCCCAATATAGCATGCTGTGGCATGTTATCTGGGCTTTGGGGCACCCTGCAGGTCTGAAAGTTTGGCAGCAAGAGAGTGGCAATTAATGCTGTCACCATACCTCCAGAGACAAATTTCTAGATCTATGAGGAGCCCCTTGGGCCAGGTGAAATGGCTCTATGGCCCATGGGCCAGAGGTGAAATACTATTCTATACATGGGTGAGAGATAGAGGCAGTAATTTTCATACATATGAGGGAGCATGGAATAGGGAAAGTTCAAAGGACATACCAAAAGGAAAAAAATATATAGTAATTAATGTTTTTTTAATTGAATAATTCCTTAATCATGAACAGCTGAGGTGGGCACTACTGCATTAGTATTGGTATGTGTGATTTTTGATGCTTTTCTTAAAGCTCAAGTGAGTCTGGAGACATGATAGTCATGGAAATTTCATTTCTCAAGTAAAAGAAGGGAAAAATACGTTTCTAGCCCTGACAGTCAAAGACAAAAACATAATAAGGTACAACATAAGCATATGAAAGATTAATAGAAAAAAGGACATAAAAGAGCACAAAAACAATTAAAATTATTATAAAAAACAACCCCATGATTTTAGAGGCCCAGTTTCCTGTTTTTTAAAATATTTTATGGTAGTAAGATAGGAAACTCCACTGGGCTTTCTTTAGCGAGAAGTTGTGCCAGGCAGGTAGTCTTGAGGGAAAGACAATAGACCTGGAAGCCAATACAACATGCTAAGATGTCTGTTTTATCTGTTTATGATCATATGCTTCAGCATCACTACAACTAGGTCCTTTCTAAAACCGGATGTTCTTTCTTTAATCCGACACATAACACTCAGCAAATTTGAAACTGAAAATGTCACCAAAAATTAGTATACTTACCTATAAATTAATACAAAACTAGTAATACTTAATTCACCTTAGGAATTAAGAGAAACATCTAAAAAGACCTAGTGCTAAATATTATTAGTGCCGATTTATAGAAGCTTGGTGCACATAAACCAGTTTCAAAATGCTGAAACTGGTATAAGATAAACCTGGTTGAATGTAGTATCAGATTTAACTGATTTGGGTCAAACCAATTTATGGACCTTCTGTCCCAGACCTCTTCCTGGTTTAAGTTAAATCACAGTCCCCCAGCATCCCAGCATTCTTTCCAGCCCTTGGCTAGGCTGTGCTGTCTGCTCCAGAGAAGCAGGGCTTGCCCCGGCCGAACAGTGAGGGCTGGCTGACAAGGTGGGGGGGGGGGGCAAGCTTGACTGGGGATCCAGCCCAGTCTTGGGGGGGGCAGAACAGTAGGAGGGGGCTTCCCCCACTCCAGGCAAACCCTAGCTGCGGTTTGGGGCCAGGGCGGGTGGGTTAAACACCCCTTCCCCTGCTCAAACTTACTGCTGGCTACAGCTGTAAACTACAAATCCCAGAGGTACCTGGAAGCAGGAAGATGAAGTGATGAGCAAGCCTGCAGAGTCCTGTTGTTGTAATTCTGGACTTTAAAGCCCAGAGACCTCGAGGGCAGCAGGAAGAGGAAGTGAACACAGCCAGAGAGCCATGCTCTAGTGCCCACTGGCTTCTGGCCTGAGTCACTGCAGGCATGTGGCTGTATTTCTTGAATCAAAGGTAAATGTCTGTTCACTTCTGTTTCAATTTAATCTGTGCAGTTTAGACTAATCTGGAAAGACTGAATCAAGTCCACCTCAGGCTTTTTGACTGTCTGTACCTAGCCTTAAAGCTCATTGACTTTGAAGGAATAGTTTTATATCATCTTTCTTGTCAATCCATTCAAATGTAATTATATTGAAATGTTTAGCCTATTTAAACAAAAGAATGCTCCCTCCCCCCAACTCCTCAAGTCAATTTTTTTTGCTCTTGCATAGTAAGATTACTCATAAGCAGCATGGTTCCATATTTAATTTCAATCACAGCAGCCATTCCTCTGTGGACAAAAAATAACTTTTTATTAAGGCATTCAATCTAAAACATTTCTCACACCAAATTAGGTTTGTGAGAGGTTTTTTTTAAAAGAAAAAATGGTAACATTTTAAAATACCTTAGTAATGGATGTTTTATGAAGTTATGCTTGGTTATTGCAGGAAAATCTAGTCCTATTGGATAGCTACTTTCCTTTAATAAAATAAAGCAAGGAATTACAACTAAATGTAGGTTAAAGACCCAAATAATAGTTGGTGTCTACACAGCCAAGGCTTTATACAGGACAATTAGGGAAATCAATTCAAAAGAAGACAAAAATTTTCACTGAGGTCTTGATCCTGCAGAGGAATCTGCTGGCCTTAAACTTCATACATCAGCAGAAACTCTTAAAAGGTCTCTGCACAGATATATAGTCAGATTGCTTTCTAGGACTGAGATCCAATTTATTCTGGTTGAAGTAGAGAGGGTTAGCTAACTAATTTCTAATCACTAACCATAGAAAATGTGCAGCTTTTGTTACTTGCTGCAAAAAGTTGGACATTTATACACATGCTGTGGGGGGGGGGGGATGGGAGGGGCTCTTTAATTAGAGCGGCTCTGAGAGCTGCTCTAATTAAATCATGGGGAGCATCATATATATCAGCGTCCCCATGAGTGGCAGGGGTGCTTTAACTAAAGCTCATCAAATGAGCTGCCCCTGCCACCATTTTTCAGCATGGAGATGCTGATACATGTGATGCTGGAGTCTGCTGGATTACAGTAATTACCACCACAATAATTAATCAAGTCTTCTCTGATGTGCTGTAATTACATGCATATCAATGCATGTGTATAGGTGCCCTTTAGTTCAGGTGTTAACAGCTAAATAAATATGGGCCCAATCCTACAGTTTCATAGTTTCAAAGTTGGTAGGGTTGGAAGGGACCTGAGCAGATCATCAAGTCTGACCCCCTGCCATGGGCAGGAAAAGCTGCTGGGGTCATGTGACCCCAGCTAGGTGGCTGTCTAGCCTCCTTTTGAAGACCCCTAGGGTAGGGGCAAGCACCACTTCCCTTGGAAGTTGCTTCCAGGTCCTAGCCGCCCTGACAGTGAAGTAGTGCCTCCTGATATCTGTGCAGGCCGGGAGCGGTCTGAGGTTCTCGGGGGCACGCGGCGGGCTGTGGCCAGCAGCCCTGGCACGCGGGTCAGGGAATGCAGGACGGCGGACTAGAATTAGGCACGGATGCTTAGCGGTTGATTAAAGATTATTTTACTTACACCAAAGATGGTCGCGGTGCAGGCAGGAAAACTTGCTTGAGTTGTGGTTACAGACAGAAAAGAAGAGAAGCGGACAAGAGTTCCTTCCACGTGAACCTCTAGTCCAATCCGGTTGAAGGCTCTAAACACACGAGCCCGTCATGTCAACCGAAGAAAACAACTCGGAGAAAGAGCTCTGGATTCACTCACACGAAGTTTGCTAGGCTCTGTGGACCTTGCGCGCAGGGAAGGGGTTTGTCGAGGGATCGTTCGGCGACGGGGAGAGGCCAGAGGTGGATCAGACCCCTATAGCCTTCTCAAGGTACACGCTGGGTCCGATAGGCTCTGCAGCGCTTAGAGATCTTCACGAGACGTGAAGTTCTCCTCCTCCTGATAGTTGTGGAGTCCTCCAACTTGGGTGGAAACCGCTCAAGCCTCTTATATGGCTAGCAAGCCAATCGCTAGCCGCCACATGGGATTAATTTAGAACTGGCCAATAGTGGGACACAAATTTGCATGCGGGTGGCGGGAACTTCTTTGCACCGGGGTTTTCTCTTTGCAACTGAGAAATGCACCCTGCAAAGAAAGCTCCGAGTGGCGGAAAATAATTTAGCAGTGCCGAAGCGCGCGCACACAAAATCACACCCTTGGGTTGTGACAATATCTAGCCCGAATCTACTCTCAGTCAGCTTATGGCCGTTCTCCCTTGTTACCCCTGGTACTGCTCCGGGGAACAGGGACTCTCCCATTGCCTGCTGGTCCCCCTTGGCAAGTTTATAGGTGGCCACCAGATCTCCTCTATGAAACTAAGTATATAAGGGGTGTGCATCAGGATCTAGGGGGATGCTTCTTTACCAGAGCACCCCACGGGACGACAAGGTCAAATGGTCACAAACTCCTCCAAGAATATTTGAGGCTGGACATAAGGAAGAATTTCTTTACTGTCCAAGTCCTAAGGCCTGGAATAGGCTCCCTCCAGAGGTGGTGCAAGCACCTATTCTGGACTCCTTTAAGAGACATTTGGACGTTTATCTTGCTGGGATCCTTGACCCCAGCTGACTTCCTGTCCCTGGGGCAGGGGGCTGGACTTGATGATCTTCTGAGGTCCCTTCCAGCCCTAATGTCTATGAAATCTATGAAATCTATGAAAATACAAAATGATTTTGCTGCATCACTTAGCTAGTGATTATTCTAAAAAGAATATAATTTTCTATCAGCTGTAAAATTGTATTAGATTACTGTATAATATTAATCAGTAAAAAGGATGCCATCATCTTGACTTAAAGTAAATTTCACAGGAAGAAGTAGACGAAGTTTCAGTTTCAGTAGTTTTACCCCAGCCTTTAAGTGCCTTTAACAACTCTGTGGTTATAGGACCCATTTAAAGAAAAAAACCAAAACCAAAACAAAACAAAAAACCAACCCACACACAACAGCAACAAAACCTTCTCTTTCCCCAGTTTGGAAAGATCCACATAAACAATGATTAAGCTTTCCCTAAGCTGCAGTTGATTCGTGTTAATCATGTGGGCTCTTCCAATAAAATGCTTAAAAGAAAAACTTTCCAAGGATGGCAGGATTTGGCTTCATGCAAAGTATTCTCCATGCAGAAAGGGAAAATACATTGCTGGCTTCTATGAGGTAAAGTAAGAACATATATAGTCATAGTAATAGTTACAGTAATGTTGTGATACTAGCCATAAAAATAAGACAAGTGTGATTTTTAAATTGATGGAGTCATTTTATACACGAGAACAGAATAAAAAATCTGTTACAGTAAATAAATGAAAACATCTGCACATTGTAATTAGTCACATATACATTAACTGTCTTACTGAAATACACAGTATAATTTTGTCTGCTACAAGTCTACCTCTTCTATAATCTAGAGCCAAAACTGTTATTTATTTATTGTAACCTTTCATTTCCCTTCAAATCTTTGATTCCCAAAAGAAGGCTTCAAACAAACAAAAAACAGTATTTATGCTTAGGAAAAGTTTTAAACTGATGCATAGGATAATGCCATGCTCATCTTTCCAGACTAATCAGAAAGTTTCATTTACATGTTATTTTATACAAAGCAATAATCCTTTAACTTGCATCTGGCCTAGAGAACAATTAGTAATGTAATTTATTATAGAAGCCAGGACTGATGAATAACTTTGAGAATTCTACCTCTTGAGCTGGCAAAAGGACTGGTAACTTCACAAGGATCACACTTGCTGCTACAGGTAGATTTCAAAGGCCTGCTCAACCTGTCCCAATAGGGTGGTAGTATGATTTCATTGTGTCAGGATGATAAAATGCAATATAGTGCACATACAGAGCTGGAAAGTAGGTCAAATCATACTTAACAAGTGATATCCCAGCAGGGAGAAGGGTGGCAAAAGCCCCCAAATCCTGTGCAAACTAGCTAGAGAGATGCTGTAAAGGGTACTGTAGTGTAGCGAGAACTTCCTGTGGTATGTGTTCTTTTTTTCAGAAAAGAAAGTTTAAATTTCCAACTCCTAGTCACAAAGAAAGTAAATAATGCCTCTTCCTTACCAATTTGAACATGGTTATATTGCATGTATTTGCATGTGTGTACATTGCAATTTGGGCCTACTCGTGAATATGTGAAAGAATTATCAGGGGTGTAGGTTGCTGCCGTGTTGGTCTAAGGACATAGACAGACAAGGTTCTTTGGGTGAATCTGATATCTTTTATTAGACCAACTTAAATAGTTGGAAAAAAAATTTAAGCAAGCTTTTGGGTTCAAAAACCCTTTGTCAGGCTAAGGAAGTTTCAGCAGTTGGTGTGCGCTCTTCCTGGATGGAATGAAAAGCAAAGAAGCCAGAGGCTGGTCTGGTATGCATACAAGATAGGCAGTCAGTGAAGATGTAGACTGAGGAGTCAATGGGTGAGAGACAGGCTGGGTGGGGGGGAGAGAAGGGGGATGAATAGCTGAGGTCGTTTTCTTCTTCTTCACTTCTTCCTTGTGGACCACGGCCCAGGGCAAAGCAGCCTGCACGGGGCCCCCCTTCCTGTCCCCTGGCACACTGACACCAGGGAGTGAAAGCCCTGGTGCACTGAATGCGGCACATTTAACTGGCATATTTGATTAACCGGCATCCCCAATTCCTGGAGGATGTCAGATAGCAGAGCTTTTACTTGCTAACTCCAAGAAACCAGATCTTGCAGCAGTGAGTCAACAATTTTAGTAGGAAAAACCTGTTCTTGCCATTAAAAATGTAGAAGTGGTCTAAAACAAAGGTTTTTACAGTTTTCTCATACTTGGGCTGTGGAAAATTGCTTTAAGTAATGTAAGAATTAAGACATTTGAATGTACAAGGGGATAACCAATATTATATGCACCTTTTAGTTCCTCTTTCAAAAGATTCTTCAATCTCTAAGGTAAGAACAGAAGAAAATACGATGTGCCATTCTGGGTCATACCAATGGTCCATCTAGTTCATGTCTCTGACAGTGGCAGGATTGTCATCAATGGGTAACTGTCATTAACTAAAAAGAGAATAGACTGTGCCATGAAGCCATTTATCTAATTTGCCATTACCATTGTATTGATTTACTTTGCCATTGTACTTAAAAAAAAGTTTTTAAAGCAATGAAATGCAGAAAATCTACATCAACAAATGGTAGGTACATTCTTAAAATACCCTACCCCTCCATTGCCTGATATTCCAGCTTTTTTCAACTACCAATTTAATAAGTTATAAGAAAAATGTTGAGTAGTAAGTTGATGCACACACTTTATAATCACATAGCATTACAATACAGTACTTTATAAGTGCTATGGAAGTGGAAGACTCATTGTACACAACTATTTTCCCTTGGTAACAATGTAATGAAGAAAAATGTTTACAGGCTTTTGTGGAGGGGAAATATACCACTTTACATATTTTATCCCTGAGGAAGTGAAATTATATACATCAAACTACTTGATACAAATATGCATAAAAAATATAGGTTCTCTCTCTTTTTTGTCTGTCCAGGTTTTAGAGGAAAAGATGAAAGTAGGTGAAATTTGAGGCCTTTCATCTACAGCAGTTTTCCTTTAAAAACAGCAAAAATGAGTCTGAGTGAAGCTCTACCAAGCTACTCTTTTCTTAAAAACCAGCACTATTTCTAATCCTTTTCAAAATGGGACATTAATCACTAGCGATCACATGATGGAAACCAAATCACATGGCGAGATATAATTGGTTGATGCGTTTGCTATTTTTTTAAACGTTCATAGGTTCATTGCTTTCAGTATCACTAAAATGGTTCCTTACCTGTAGGGAAGATGGGTAGTGATTGGCCCTGGGAGTCTAGCTAATCGGAATGACCTAGGGCAGACTGACAAATACCGAGACTCAAAATTGACTAAGAACTGTTAGATGAAGAAGGAAAAAAAGTGGCAATAAGAGCATGTGTCAGTAATTGTGTGCACATATCCAGGGAGCACTCAAGTAAGGTGTACATTAATTTGAAGCTCATTTACTGCAAAAAGGGTAGAAGTTTAAGATACACCATACAGTAAAACCCAGCAATCCAGGCTAAAGTAGACAAAAGCAACTTTTCTGTATTTCTGAGAACAAATAGCTGTCTCTGGCACCACATCATTGTTTTACTATTACTGGCTAATACAACAGCAGACAGAAAGTGCAGCTGCGGTCCACAGAATATTCGGCATTTCTGGCCTGAGAATAATCCCTCATGTAATGAAAAACCTATTTCTATTTCTGCATCCTCGCTACTCTTCATACTGAAGAGCCGTGCATCTGTCTCCCATTTATTGAAGCTTATTCTTCATCTAGACAGCCAGGTCTGGTTAGTATTAGGAATTAGTTTTTAAATCACTATTTTTCTATTATTTATCTTAGGATCTTCAGACAGATTCCAAAGGTATAAGAAAAATTCACCTTTTGAAGGGAACCCAAACACTCGTAATGGACTGAACCCAAATCTCTGATCCACGTCAGAGAATGTCACTGAGTTAGAAGGTGTATTAAAGTAATTAAAGAAATAAAGCTAAACTGTACAGACAAAATCTTTGTACCAACTGTTAAAAATGATACAATGGGGTCAAAATTAAAGTTGCTAACAGTAACATGGAAGACTAAAAATAATCTCATAGCCTCCA
This sequence comes from Alligator mississippiensis, assembly GCF_030867095.1. Taxonomy (NCBI): domain Eukaryota; kingdom Metazoa; phylum Chordata; order Crocodylia; family Alligatoridae; genus Alligator; species Alligator mississippiensis. The sequence continues at coordinate 52,522,726 of NC_081832.1, forward strand.
AGATGTGAGCAGACCTCACTAATGTCTCTTTTTCCATCAGGTTACATGTTCACATTTCAAAGATGAATGGCCTCACAAGGTACTACAGAATAGACTATGAACCACTGGCAAGTGTAGCCATTCCAATAAAAACAAGGTGAAAGACGTGACTCAAAGACAATGCCTAGAGTAAACCATGCCCTTTATGGCATTCCTTACCAAGTATTTCTTACCATGTGACACTTTTACCAGGCTTCTCAGTGCATTTCCCAGTCACTAGACCAAAACATGCACAATTTCCATTTCAGGAAATAAGCCACCCTTTACCTTCATCAAGCATCTCTAGTGTCTATTTGTATTCTCCCTTTCATCTTTATCATCATTTTCTTCCTTCTGTATAACTTATCACTGAAACAACAATAGAAATCCTCCAGCAACAGTGCACTGTGAGATAACCATATCCTCTTTCCTCAACAGCAGGAACACACTGTCACAAATCTAGTTTAAATTCTGGGTGATTCCAGCTGCCAGGAATAAGAAACTATGTTTGTTGGCCCACTGCAAAAGTGGCCTTGGCCATGGGCATTTTTAGTTGCACCGGGATTAATCTGCAGGGAGGTATAACACCATTCAGTGGAAGGAGTAACAAGGGCTGTCTCTGTTGGAACAATTTTGAGTTATACATTTAACTTTGCATGGCTCTACATAATCTTGCATAATCCTAGCCAAGATTATTTAATTAGACTGTAGGCCCTTCTGTAGTGTTGAAGCAGCTTTGCACTTCTCTGCTGATGCAAAGCCACTTTACTGTTGGTTTTGCTGAACAAAGATACTTGCAGTGAAATCTCAAAAATACTTGCCTCTCTAGGACAGGATGGTATCCCTAACTCTGATAATCCCCTTCTTTGCTGTCTCAGATCTTGTACATGTTGTCTAGACAATAACTGAGTGGCCCCAAGATTTTGAGAGCACGCATGTATTTTAATGCTACCTTTCCAATCTACCCTCTTGCCTTTCAGAAAGCACTTCTCTTATGCTATAATTCCTATTTTATTTTTCATGAGTACCACTATCTCAAAGAAAGAAAGTAGAAGTGTTATATTAGGGGAATGAATGCTGGAAAGAAGTTGTCATAAAAAAATTTAGTGTAAGTATAAGTAAGATACAAATACATGTCACTGAGTAATTTAGATTTTGATTTTATATTTGTGAACAAAATGCCTTTTTTTTTCCTTTCCAGGTCAAGTTAGTTGTGAGTTTTTAATACCACTGTAAACTGGTTAGAAATAATCTTTTCCACATTCAACTTTAAATTTTAAACAAACAAACCAAAATTTTAAACAAAGAAACCATTCACAAACCATTCAACCTACCCACAGTATAGTAGGTACATATGCAATGTACCAACTGATATTTCAAAATTTTTTTTATCTAATCCAAGTCAATTTCTTGAAGGCAAATAGAATACCAAGCAAGTTGAGTAGGTATTGTCAGTGGGCAAATGGAAACCTATCCCGCCATACTCCATTGACACTAGTTCTTTAAGGTATTTTCCATCCCATGACTTTCCTCAGAAAGGACCCAGAAAAATGCTAGGAGAAAGCAGCTGATCAACCAACCAGTAAATTAAAAAAAGCTTAAAATTAAATTAACTGCAGCACTGTTATGCATTATGTATATTACTTTTTAAAAATTAAACCTGACAGAGCAGGATAAATCTGGACATCCCAGAAGAAGAAAAAACCCCCAAACAAACAACAAAGCACGTCTAAAATTTAGGTAAGGTTCAGTAAGATCAACATATGAACGAGAGAAATTCCTTTGCTGTTTAAGTCTACACTAGTTTAAATACTTATCTGTTCTTTCAAGCTAATTAATTGGTTATAGTCAAGATAGTGACTATAATAATCACACCATAGTATTCAATATTTATTCTCTCGTTATCAAATCTTCTCAGTGTGTAAGTCAAAACATGTTTTTTCTAAGCATCAGTTCTACATACTTAGCCCAGGCTCTTTAATTCAAGCTGTTCTTTTTGCTTGTTACAGTTTTCCTAATAAAAATTCTGAGTCAGAAATGATGCATGAATTAGAGAAAGAAATCCCAGCTATATTTCTCTAGCTGTATCAGTTATGCAGGGCTGTGGAGAGGACAACGTGGGGGGCAGCAATGAAGGGACATACTCAAGGTAAATAAAACAAGTAGCTTTCACTCATAGACACACAAGGTTAAATTTTGTTCTTGGATGCAAACATGCAGTTCCTGCTCACCTCAGTGAAAGGCAAACACATTCATTGCATGTTAGATTTTGGCAAACATCAGGGCTTCTGTCATTATTTAGGCAAAATTCCCTAGAATCAGTGAGATTTGGGACTGCAGCATTTGGTCCAGGGCATAGACAGACTGAGACAGAAGGTACCAATTTTTTTTAGCTATAACTATGATATAAGCTTGTAATATAAAATATTGTGGTCCAAGCATCATACTATGCATCAGGAATCAGCAGACTTTTGCCAGAGCAGGCCAAAGCTTGTGACCCAGCCATGATTGCAGGCCAGAAGTCACCCCCAGAGCAGCCAACTGCCTGCACTCACTCTTGCTGGAGATTCCCAGTCCCTGTGCAGCAAGGGAAGGACAGATGCAGTGGGGGACTAAGGTCCATAGCACAGGGGCATACTGAAGGAGAAATGGATGGCATGACACAGCCCTAAGCCTCTGAATCCCTATGCTGGATCCAACCCCTGGGCTGGACTGAACCTCTCCATAGGCTGGATCCAGCCCACAGGCTGTAGATTGCCAGTCCCTGCTATATATGACATGAGGTACTCAAACCTACCAATCTTTGAAAATTAAGTCAGGGACTTTACACTTGGACATGATCATATATAAATTCCTGACCATTGTGGATAAGAACAGTCATTCAAAAGGCCCCTGGTGGAAGTGCTCTATCACACTTCAGTTAAAGCGCTGTAAGTTAAAGCACAAGTGAACCAAACAGAAATTTGCCATTCAGTGGGGGGGAAGGGGGTCAGAGCCTGCCTGCACTGGCCTCCCAGACAGCTGCTGGAGCAGCCCCTCTCCAGCCTCATCTCCCCTCCATCAGCTGGAGACTGTCAGCACTGCAGCAGCTAGTGGGGAGAAACCAGCAGGGGCAATTGTGGAGAAAAGCCCCAAAGGCAGTTCCTTGCAGACCCCACCCAGCAAGCAGCAGTATGTCACTGCCTGGTCTGGGCTGCTGATAGGAGGGAGCACCCCCCCCCCCTTCACTTCTGGCTTTAGAGCACTTTCTGCCTGCTTAATGTGCGATGTGGAACATCGGTACCTAGCCTTTACACCTAAGAATAACAGGATTAGGGGACTGAAAATAATCCAGCATGAGGTATAGAATTTTGAAGACTGAATAAACTGGAGCTAATTCTTGATTATTGTTTTCAATATTGTTGTTTAGACATATTTGGGATTATGGAGGAGCCGTTATTTTGTCTCATTAAAGAAATATTGCATAAACTTTGTTGTCATTTCATATGCTAATGTGTCACTTGTTTTCCCACTGTTAAATTTACGTTACTCCATAATTTCTTTTGCTTTTACCCTTCCTAATTATTATTTTCACACCGTCTGTTTTGTTTTCCTGCTTTTACACTCTGCCTTCCCAGAATTTCCTTCCACAAATTCTTGACTCCTCTACTGATTTGATCCTTGTTTATTTGTGGCTTTGTTAGTATTATAGAACTGAAACATTATTAATGGTTTTAAAATAAATACAGCCTCTTTAAATTTACCAATTTAACAAAAGTAAATTCACTTCCTTAATGCTGAAACTGTGCTTCAGTGCTCAGCTGAATTGGGGCCTAGAACCTAAGAAGTCTATAATATATCTTATACAGTTAACAAAGCAGCACAGCAATAGCTTGCATGCAGTATAAATGAATCCCGGAGTCTTAAACCAACCTTCCCTATCTACTTCGTGCTGCAGCCCACTGAGCAGTCCTTGGACTACCCCTCCACAGGGAAGAAATGAGAAATTTTGAGGGCTATTGAACACTGACTTTTCAGAGTGAATTATCACAAAGTTATTTCACACAGGTGTTTCTCTTCTGGAACTATATTAGGAACACTCAATGTTCAATGGCCCTGAAGTTCACCCTTCCCCTGTGGTGTGGTCTATTGTCAATATGCTGGACTATGATATTAAGTATGTCATATTACACTGGCTCAAAGCTTTCCAAACATTTTGTCTTCTGCTTGACTACCTGGAAGTCTGTGTTTCTGTTTTTCTAAACAAACAGACTAAAACTACTGCTCTGCCCCTGTTCCTCTGTGGGTCAGGGTTCTGGTCCTTTATATTCTGGTATTAATCTGGATTCATTACTGTACATTACACTCCTATGAATGACATGTGGTAACTATAAAGCCAGGATGTACTTTCTGCACAATGAAAAGTAGTTGAAGAAAGTGAGGATCGCAGTACAAGTCATTGTTATATTTTTCAAAAGAAATATACAGAAACTGTACCAGGCTAAGACCACATTAGTTTCTATTTCCCTAAAATGCCATACTAAGCCATACCATAGTAAGAGCCAACCTTTTTGGCAGGCATGCCACAAAATTCCCCAGCTGCTACTCCAATCTCTCTCCCTTGCCTGATCTGCTGCTTTGCCTTTTGCTCCCAGCCCTGTGCTTCTTACCTGCTCTATTACACTGCTTTCTGCTCCCTTCCCTGTGCTCCCTGCCCAATTTGCTGCTTTGCTTTGTATTTTCTACCCTATCAGCCACTGTCCTGGCTGTCCCCATCCCCATCTGCCATGTGCCATACACAGAGGCTACCTATGCCACAGGACAGGCATCCCCACTGTAGTTAACCACTACTTCCCTGTTATTCCTATTTGCCTCTAGTGAAGGGTATGGAGTAGACTTGTTCACTTTGGAAGAGTGGATAAGGAGACAGGCTCCTCAGGTTTTGGATTCTCCTCAGAGAATTGAACATACTAATAAAACTTTTCTCTCTTCCTTAGAGGTCCCTATTACTGTCAGAGTCAGAGAAGCTTGCACAAGTACCAGTCATAATATACCTCTTCTGGGGAATAACACTGGAGATCAGTCCTCAGAAATCTGGGTTTGTCTGCACAAAAGTGACAGAAGTGACCACAGTATGGTGTAGAGATATATCAGCAAGGTTTAAACTAGCTAGTGGGCAGCTGAAATAGCAATGAGTTCAAAGCAGGCTAACTTACCCTGCCCACGGTACTGTACTAGGTTGGTATTCCAGGAGAAGTACCATTTTCGCTAATCTGAATGATATTTTATATTATTGCCAATGGGGTAATTTGAGGATTCAATCCTTGCTAGTCTGAACTTGGAGAAATGACTGTAGAAATTGAGCTGGGGAGGAAGAAAAGCTTATGGAGAAACTCCTCACTGCCAGTTTGACTGTTCAAGCCATGTGCTAGGGCCAAGACCTGGAACTCAGAGATGCTGTGAAATACACCTACATTTGCCAGGGTCTACAGCACAGAAAAATAAAATCCAAATCAAACAACCCCCCCCCATAAACTATATCAAAATGCAGACTGTGTCAGGTTCTCTCGATAGACCTGAACAGATTCTAATCAGTTTCATAAAATGCCTTCCAGCGTAATCGAAGTAAGCAGACTGATAGAATTGCATCATACTCGTAATCACAAATGAAGGGTAATGTGCACATTTTATGATGACAGTCACCTCTAGGGAGAGTCTGTTTGCAAAAAAAAAAAAAAAAATGTTCCCATCTGTGACCCAAAGCAACAGAGAAGGGCTCCAAAGGGAAAGACTTTCATAAAGAATTCCCAGAGAAAAAATAATGCAAAAACATTTGACTTGGAGGCAGAGTTGTAGCACACTTTCTCTCAGAAGCTTTGTTAATTTCATGCAGTATCACTCGGAAAAATCTCTTTCTTCTTTCCAGCCTGGTGCATCAGGTGCGTTCTCAAAATCTGGACTGTTTGGGCATGTCCACATAAGTGTACATGTGTGCTTTGTGGCACCTCAAAGGCTTTTGAGGCTCTGCAAAATGCACCCCATGCATGTGATATGGTTCTCCACATTGCATTTTTGTAGTGCGAAGCCAAATTTAGATACCAGGAAATCCTGGTATCAAAAAAAGTACACCAAAAAAAAAAAGTGTGGTACATGTGGCAGCAGCAAGGGCTGCCTGAAACCAGAGCTTGGCCAGCCAGAAACATGCTCCAGCTGCTGGCCAGGCTCTGTGTGCCTGGATTACTGCTGCTGCTACAGTCCTGGGAGGTCCCCAGGACCCCAGGTAAGGCTGCTGGAGCCAACCCAGATGCTGACCCCAGCCTCCCTACCCAACCTGGGGCAATTTGTCCCATGCCAGAGCACATGTGCAGGGGAATTCCCTAGGGACAAATAGCAGTGGCACAAAGATGTGCTGCTGCTAGTTGTTCCTGTGGAAATGCATGTGTGTGTTCATCTGGACATGCTCTTTGAGTTCTATTTCATTCTTCTGAGAGAGGTATAAATTTGGCAGCATCTCTACCCCTGTCCCATAGATGAAGAAAGGGAAGACAGACTCCAAAAACTGTAGACATCAGAAGATTCAGGTGGACGTCAAAAAAACTAACTGGAGTGCAATCTGCTGTGTATGGGGGCTTTCATTTGCACACTCATTTTTGCCCCTTACCTGATTCCATTTCTTTCTTTGTACTGAAGTCACATTCACTTTACAGTATTTTAATGCACAGTTCCTCTAAAGAAAAAAATGCAAAAAATGTTGAACAAAAGCTATTACAATGAAGGATAAATCTTGCAAAATGCTGAGTGTACTTAGCCAGGTGCAGAGCACCCACAGCTCATAGTGACATCAGTGGGAGTTGAGGGTGGTAGCTGGGAGCAAGGGGCTCTCCGTCTTTAAAGAATTGAGCTCCAAATTTGGAAAGATTTCCCTCTTTTTCAGTTCCACTGTCTTAAGTGTTTGATGTATCCGGCCGCATCCATATGTGTGGATATCCAGGGGTCAAAAATCCCATGCAAAAAAGAAAAAATGAAAAAAGCAAACAGCGCACGCAGGGGCAGTATGTGCCACCCAAAAGCAGATCCTGGCCAGCCAAAGCCATGCTTCAGCTGCCAAACAGGCTCTGAGCGGCAGGATTGCCACTGCTGCAGCCCCAGAAGGCCCCCAGTACCCCAGGTAAGGCTGCAGGGGCCAGCCCAGTGCTATTCCCCTATTCCACCCAGGATAACATGCCATGCACCAGAGAGTGCATGGCACAGGCGTTTCCTGAGGACAACTAGAGGCAGCACAAGGTGTGCTGCTGCTAATTGTCCCTGGGGAACCAAATGTCCACGCTTGTGTAGATGCAGCCTCTGATTCCAACTAAATCTGAACATGGCAGAAAACTAATGGTGAATTCACCTTACAAGTTGAAAACAAATTAGAGCTCACACTGTATAGGTACATACATATATTAACATGTTGTACATGTGTGAGTATATATATATATTCTTTGTAATGTGGATGCCAAAAGGTGGCAGTCAGACAAACATAAGTCCTTTCCAGATTCAGTTGGCTCATTATCAAGGTTCCTAGGAACCATGAATTCTTCATATATGACATATATGAGATACTTCTATTCCCCCTAAATATCTCCTCACTGGGATATTTTCCAGTTTATGAATGCAAATAAATGGAAGAAACTGCAAATATGAATGAACAAGACACCCTTGCACTCAGGCAAGTTTACAATTATCTTATTAATTTATGGGAAGAAGCCAATCCAGCTTGAAAGTGACATCTAGTGCTTTTACTTATGGACAGCTATGGTTTATGATTTGGCATGAGTATTGTATTATAATTGTCAGTAGAGATAAACTAAGGTCTAAGATCCTTAAGTCTAGGGTTCATTTGAACAGAACCCCCAAAGTTTGTTCTCTAAATTTCACTAAAATTAATATCACAAAAAACCATCACACAAACACACAAATACACTCTCATGCATGTGTATATGACACTATATGACACTCCTCAGAGAGTTATGATACTCCTAAGAAAGCTTTTTTAGCCTCTGTAACAACTCTTTTTTTTTTTTTTCCGGGCGTTGAAGTAAATGTAAATGTAAGGATCTTACATTTACACACAGTATATGTTTAATTAACAGCCAGGGCTTTTGACAGATCTGTTCTTTAAATAATGGGATTCACTTCACATAATATAAAGGTGAATACAGCATTTGAAGTTTATGCAGAAAACCATAGCTTAACCTACATCTCATCTGTCGCTTCAGTCAAATAATACCGAAGAGTGAACAAATGCTAATATTTTTCCGGAGCACTAATGATACTATACAAGTATACTATTCTCTCATCATTGCTTTCTGTCATTTTCTTTTTATTTTCCCAAGTTCTGTTCTGTTTCACATGATGGAAAGAGACAAAATATCACCAGCACTCTAAGATTCATCAGCATGAGTCTCAACATACTAATTTTCAAGTGGAGCAACTTTAAACACATTGCAGGCTTTTAGTTTCCAGAGAAAATAATACTTCTATTGTTTTCAAAGAAAACTGTAAGTACTCAAAATTACCACACTTTTAGCATACTGACATGTTGATGGCCAGATGTTCTTCTAAACTTAAAGTCAGATTGGCAGAAGTCAGAGTAGTTTAGAGGCTTACTTAAAACATTGTATTTTATATTTGGCAGGCTTACTGTAGTGAAAATGACAAGGTGACTTTGTTTTTTTTTCTTTCCTTTTTTTTCTATTTTACTTTGGCATAGATCTAAAGAGCTACAGAGTAATTTAACAAGACAAATGCCTTCATCCCACCCTCTACTTTGAAGTGAACAGCTCTGACGACAACAATGACATATGTAACATGTTTTCTTTTTGACACGGTCTCAATGACTTTGTTTATAAGTGGATTTTGCTATCTAGTCCCATATTTTCAGGATACCTAATCTGAATATGGAGGATCCAGCATCCTGTAAAATTAACACTCATGATAATTGGTCTCAAATATCTTTGGAGTTTTGTAAAATATCAACATTTATCATAACAGAGCCTACTAGCACAATTTTATTTGGATGTGATATGCTGATTTTTATCAAAATGTGTTGTGACAGCACAAAGTTGCAATACTAACACAGCATCACAACATTTTATTTGGACACTATGCACTGATGTTTATCAAAACATGTTGAAATGTCACTAAGTTGCAATACTAATTTGATGACATATAATTAGTTCTCTTGGAGAACCTCAGAAGGGTAGTGATTCTGGATTTAATTAAGTAGATGTATTTGCTCTCTTGCTGCATGTATTAAACTACCAATAATGTGCACTGTATTCACAGTTGTTGAGAACTGAATGTGAAAGTGTAAGTTAAATAAGAAACAAAACAAGTACAGCAAGAGGAACTTTTTGATACAATCAGTTTTATGAAAAATCTATCTGACCTAAAATATTTTTTTTCCCCACCTTTCTGTTTGCCTCCCTTTTACTTCCACAAAGATAAAATGCTATTTTAAGGCTGAAACTATTCCAAGAACATAGGGCCAAATTTTCAAGCATATAATACACTGTTCTTTTTGCAAAACGTATTCATGCAGACAACAATTTGTATCTATAATCACACGCATGAATAAGTAAGGGAGGGTGTTTTGTGCATACATAGGGACATGGCTATACCAGGTGAGGGTAGTTTCTTATGGATTGTACTGTGCCTCTGACAACAGCCAAGACAAGAAATTTCAGATGGCATGAGAAATCCCACAGTGGATAATTACAGAATAGCCTAGCCGTAAAGGAAGTTTCTTCCTACCCTGTCAAAGCCTACCTAAGGAGGCTTAGGCTTTGAATCGTATCCTTTCTAACATAACTGTGGATGTTCTCATCATCTAAATGTCTAATTATTTTGTAAACCTACTAAGCTCTTGATTTGGCCTTGGTGGTATGTAGTGGCCATTAGTTCCAAAGGTTTATTACACATTGTATAAAATGTATTTATTTTTCACAGCTTTAAATGTGTTGCTTTTTCAGTTCATTCAATTTATTTTTATTCCTGTATTCTGAAATAATAAAAAGAGAAGTGCATAAATTACTTTCTCCATGCTATTCATTATTTTGTATATATGCCTCATCTCATCAGTCTCCCTTCATATGGAAGTCTCTTTCTGCCACTCACATTATTACTTTACAACACTGAGTTTTGCAAAGCCCTGATCATGGAACCCATAGCACAATATCAGGAGAACTGGATAAATTCTTACAGGATCTACCACAAGAAACACAAGAGTGGATTACTGCTTTAACCTCCCAGAAGTGGAAGCTAGGCAACTTTTACTTATGACCTAAAGTCCACACATCTGATAACCCAGGACACCCCATTGTCTCTGGCATTGGCACCATCAGGGAAGGTGTTCCTGGCTACGTTGACTCTATCTTAGTTCCCCCACATGCCACTGCAGCTGCCAGCTATTTGAAAGACACCACACATTTCTAAAAGAAACTGTGCTCCATTGACAAGCTTCCAGAAAACACTATACTAGCTACCATGGATATCATGTCTCTGTACATATCTTCCACGAAGATTAATAACAAGCCACAAAGAACATTATTCCCAATGAGAAAATTGCTTCAGTTTCCATGACATTGTCCTGCTTTGTCCTCACAGACAACTATTTCAGGTTTGGGGGCTTTTTATATCTACAAGCAAATGGCACTGCCATGGGCACAGATATAGCCCCCCAGTATGCCAACATATTTATGATAGACCTTGAAGTCTGTTTCCTCCACAGCTGCCCTCTCAACCTCCAGATCTGCCTAAGGCACATAAATATCTTAATTGTATGGACACCTGAGAAGGAACCTCTAGAGAAATTTCACTGGGACTTTAACTCCTATCCCTTCATCGAACTAACTATGGAATATGCCACCCAGCAAATTCATTTTCTAGACACTCCAGTGGAAGTTTGCAATGGTCACATCACCACATTATATCAGAAGCCTACTGACCACCACAGCTAACTTCACAGCACCAGCTGTCATCCTGAGCACACTACTAGATCCATCGTATACAGCTAAGCTCTCCATTACAGCTGTATCTGCTCTGACCCCACTGACTAGGATACACACTTTAAGGATCTGGAGCAGGGATTTTTATGATTACAATACAATCCCCAAACTGTAACCACTCAACAAAGCCAGATTCAGACCTTGCTCCAAAATGCTACAATACTAACCTTGGGACCCTCTGATTGTCACCTACAGCCCCAGGCCTGAACAACTTAGACACATAATTTAAATGATCACCAACCCCTCCAGGAAAAGGATGTCTGCCTCAAATTAGTCATGCCTTAAAGGAATCCCCCAAACCTCAAACAGCACCTTTCAAGCAACAGATTACCTAACTCCCATTCTCACTGAGGTTCTAGACATTGCAATGCACCCAGATGCCTTCTGTCCCCCCAACATCAGTATAGACTACATCATCACTGGACTGAATAATATATTCTAATACAATAAAAGCCTCAGTCTGTCTGTAATGCTTTATTCACACTCTGATTGGTTGTCTCAGCAGCCAAGCACAATGCTGACTGAAACAACAAATCAGAGTGTTCTGCACAGACAGACACATGACGGAGTGCCATCATTATAGTGGGGACTGAGAGGCCGGAGTGGAGAGGCGAGACCAGCAGCACTAGCCTTACCCTACCCCCAGCCCTGCTCCTTGGAGACAGAGGGGGATGGTGGGGATGGACTGGGACGGTGTAGTGCTGCCATGATGGCTGGGATGGAGCAGGGGGGCGAGACTAGCGGCGCTGGCCTTGCCCCCACTCTCTCAGCCCTGCTCCTTGGAGGTGGCAGCATGGGGTGCTGGTGGTGCAGCACTGGCCTTACCCCCCCCCCCCCCCCACACTGGCATTGCTGCTGCCACTGGACCCCAACAAAAGCCGGCAGGAGGGGGAGGCAGTGGGGAGGGGTGGGAAGCAAAGTGAGAAGGTGGGGTGGAACAATGGCTCCACTGGTGCCAGGCCCTGTAAACAGCTAGGAGGGACAGAGAGGAGCCAGTGGGGAGGAGGTTGTATGCAGCCACATGCACAACAGCAGCAGCGTGGGGTGCTGGGTGGTGGCTGCAGCTGCCACAAGCAAGCTTCCCCACTTCCCCCATGCCTGGGAGGCAGTGGCACTGTGGGGTGGTGCAGCAGGGGGCAGGGCGCCGCATGGGGCTGGAGGCAGGAGGGTGGCAGTGCAGGGCAGTGGATAGCAGTGCTCTGTCCCCGCCCACCCCCCCATCATTCTTGATGGGCAGTTGGCTAGTTCTTATATAATAAAGGGCTTAGATTGTCTGTCTGTCTGTCTGTAATGCTCTTGGAGCACTCTGATTGGTCAGTGAAACAACCAATCAGAGTGCGGAGTGCCACCATGATGATAAAGGGGACGAAGAGGCCAGCGCTGCTAGCCTCACCCCCCTGCTCTGTCCTTGCTATCGTGGCGGTGCTCTGCTGCCTCTGAAGAGTAAGGCCAGGGGTGGGGGACGAGGTCAGCGGTGCTGGATGTGGTGCAGAGTGCAGGTGGAGGGGGATGGAGGAAATAGTGGGGCAAGCTTCCCCTCCCCCAACCTGCTCCTGGGAGGTGGTGACGGCACAGGGTGGTGGGTGGCAGTGCTCCATCCCCGCCCCCCACTGCCTCATTCTTGACAGGCAATTGGCTAGTATGGATTATAATATCTGAGGTTCATTCACAACTCTACCAACAGCACATCACTGCTCATAGTGCCCTTCTGCAGTCTACATTGGATAGATAGGGCGATCCCTACATGAAAGAATAAATGAACACCAATCTGACACCAATCTATCTGTGGAAGAACACTTGAACCTCCTTGGACACTCTATCACTGACCTGAAGGTGATCTAATCTGAAAACTGATCTGAACAGGAAACTGTGGAACAAGAAAGATTGTGTTAAGTACAGTTTAAGCAGGGACTGTGAATTATTATCCCATTACCTGGATTAGTTTTTGTGACTTCTTTGTTCCTCTCCCCATCCCTTCTGCGTTTTTTATTCAAATTTATCTCTCCTTCTGTATACACTGCTTTGCACATGTCCTTTCACAGCATCTGAAGACATGAGCTTCAGCCCACAAAAACTTGTGATATGTATATAGGGCAGGAGTAGGCAAAATGCACCCTGGGGGCCGGATGTGGCATTCTATCTGGCCCACAGGGCCCCTAAAATTTTAGAAAATTAATATTTATCTACCCCTGGCTGCCTGTCCTCGATGGCTCGCCAAAACTCAGTAAGTGGCCCTCCGCACGAAATAATTGCCCGCCCCAATATAGGGTGTAAATCTACTGTGCCTTCTGCTTCACTTCAGATGAACTATGTCTCTCCACTCACTTTATTTACCTGTGTAGTTCATCATTTAATGCTAGAGATCGGAGAATTTTACAGAGAGACTTCCAAAAATGCCTACAGTCATCTTCTTAAGAGGACACAGTTAGGTTAGAACTCATGAGGCACAGGAATAGTTTAAATTATTTCTTCCAATGTTCTTTACTCTGCATCTGTCAATACTACATTTTATTTGCCACTATTATACTCATTCACCTACATTTGATAAGTCCCTTAGGAGTTCTTCATAGTTTTATCTGGTCTTGACATACCAATACATTAGAGCTCTTGTTCCTAAACCACCCAGTTCCAGGGACCAGTTCTTTAGACTAGTTTAGCACCTATTTTTTATGGTGGCTACATCCAGACAATGCAACCTATGCGATGTGATCACAAAGCTGGGGAGAAGTGGTTGGTCAGAACTGGCAGGAGAAAAAGGGCAGCAGATTCTCAGGGTTGACCCCTTACCTCAGGGATTGAATAGGTAGTAGCCAGGGGAGGGAGCCCTCATTTAAGGTAAGAGGTGGCCCAGTGGGGCTCAGGTAAGACACTGGCCTTTGCACTCAATAGGAGAATTTACATAAATTCTAGCCCTTAGTTTAAGAGTAACAGTACTCAGACACAGATTAACAGCTCCCATGTTCCATTCCCTGGGATTAGTGTAGGACTGGGGTTGCTGGTTTCCAGGAGGCATTTTGCTAGTTGCCTGTTTTGGAGACCCAATGCCAAAATGGCTGCAACTGGAAGGGTGATTTTTTTCTGCAGGAATTTTTTTTCCGTAACAAATCAGGATTCCAGGGAGGCAGGTCTGTAGGTTGAGGTCAATATCACAATTTATTAGGTGAAAAGTAGCCAAATCAGAACTCAATTCCCCAGTGGGTCCAGTTCCCTCATGAACTAGAGCTAGAAGTAGATTTAGGGCAATCTCTTAAAGAAGGGGAAGCAAAATATGGCCCACGGGCTGGATCTGTTCCATCAGCCTGTTCTAGCTGGCCCACAGGACCCCTGATTATATTTATATTTATCTGCTCCTGGATGCCTATCAAAGATGACAGGAGCCAGGGGAAGTAGGACTCAGGGGAAGCTGGCAGCAGGACCCAGCAACAAGGCCAGTCTGGCCCTGGCCCACCTCCAAGCCCCCTCCTACCTCCACCCACCCCTCAACTGGAAGCCTCTGCCTGCCACAGCTTTCATTGCTTCCTTGCATGCCCCTGGTCGCTCCAGTACCATGTGGCCCCCAGCTGTATCACTGGATCATGGGAGCATGGGGCTCATGCCAGTACCCCAGGGCCAGGAGCCAGAGAGAGTGTGTGTGTGTGTGTGTGTGTGTGTGTGTGTGTGTGTTCATAGGGTGAGTCCCACACACACACCCCACCATACACATGCACCCACACCCCTCCTTGTACTGTCATACATGCAGACTCCCAGACTACCTCATACACCACAACCACCCTCACCCTCACACAAATGTCCCCCACAAACCCCATATCCCCCCACACCCCACGTATCCACACCCACATGCTCCCTCACCTCACACCCACACCCCCACACCTATCCATCCCCACAAACTTGCCACAGATGCACCCACAGACCCCCCACAAACCTATACCCACCTCCCACCCCCTCCACAATATACAAGAGGAAGAATTCATTTGAAGCTATTGTGCAATCACCTTTACGTACACTACACAAACACATGTAAATCAGGACAAAAAGATTTTTTGAAATCATATTAATGAATGTTGTAGATATTTGCTTTTTAGGATACAATCTGGTATTTTTCTGGTTCCAAGATGGGAAAACCACTTGTTGAAAGGAGTACTATTGGAATGCAAGGGGAAGTACTTCTGGTGGCAAATGGAGTGGGACTTCCAGTCACAAGTTAGTATCCAGGGGGCAGGGCACCTGTCAAGGTGTGGGGCTGTTTTTCTATTTGCGTGTCCAGGGCAAAAACACTTCCTTATTTAATGCAAAGGTGTAATAGTAAGGGTTTTGCTTAAAGTTCATAGCAAGAGTTTTGTATGCGGACTTTATAGTAGGTTGGTATTATAGCACGTAGCTTTTTGCTTTGTGAGAGTGACCGAACCATGAACCTAGATAATAGAATGTTCTAATAAAGTGGAATGTGGTAAACACCAGGTGTGTTGAATCATGACTCATCCCCAAATTCTTAGCTTGAGATAACCAAATCCCTAGTTCAAGATAACGTTATTTACTCCAGACTATATAAGCTGTACTTTCTTAAGTTACAGGAGCTCCTCACACTCTGGCGAGAATCCTGACTTGTGCAGAGCCCGACGCAGGCTATCGCATCCCCGGGATCGAGACACTCCGGAGCCAGAAGAACTATGCAAGGTACCGGCTGCTGCCTAGAGCCAATGTAAAGTGATCATCCTCTCTGCTCTGTCTTATTGCCTGCCTCTGCGAGTATCCTTAAATAAAGCTTTGCAAAAGTGAGAACAATCGTGAGTATGTCCTTTGTTCAAGTGCAGAAAATCTTCTGAACCCAGTAGTTCATTCTAAGACAAAAGGGTAGGTCTGAATATACCCAATTGCTTCCTCAGAAGACTGATATAAAAAAATATGGCTTCTCTGCTATGGCCTTATAATCCTTAAGAATTCTCTTTACTCTGTGATACCCTACTGGATCTACCAGATTCCTCATTCTGCATAATTTATTGTAATCTTTTTAAAAATACTTAGCACTTTGCTCTTCAATGTATTGCTCCTTCACTCAGCATACTGCAAAACTGTTTCTTTATTGTTTCCCCAGTCCTTAATCTTAGTGCCATTATTTCCTTTTAAACCTGCTTCTTCCTCCTGCTTGTTGGGCAGCTCCATTGTGTATATTATTCTCTGGTTAGGATAGTGCTGAAAGAGACCACCAGTTCTGTCCTGTCATTTACATCATTTATCTGAAGTTGCAGGTTGTTCTTCAATTCTCAAGGGTCAGTGGATTGTTTTAGTTAAAGTAATAAATAATAAGAAATGACAGATTATAAAGTAGTAATCCATCCAGGAAAGCTTTGCTTTAGTAACCTAAATACCAAAGATAAATGTATTTCATAATCCATCATTTCCAAGTTACATACATGATTAAAATATTGAATTTGCAATATATGGTATCCCAGTTGTATTATCGCTCACACAAAGAGCTACTGTATCTTAACTGTCAAGTTCAATAAATAACATTCTTTCTAATCCCTTTCTTTATATAACACACTAAGCCTGTTGCTGTTTTCAAAAACAGAAACATAACTATCCTCCTATACTTACTCTCACAGACTGTGGAGCCAGGGTCTGACAGAGCTGAAGCATAAACAGGGCAGAAGTAACTTGCCAAGTCTTCATCCTTTTACACATTAGCCTTAAAGAGAAGTCAGCACTTTGAAGTAACCACTTTAGAAGGCCTCTCACCAACCCCTTACAGGATCAAAAATCATTCTGTGGACAAAAGAGATATACTCCTCTCTGGAATTCTAACCTTTAACAAGTTAGTATGACACATAATCCCTTTTTGTCTAGATTCATTTGTATAGGTTGGCACACACAGTATTAACTGATAAATTCATTTCACTAGTAGTCGTGTTGAGATGAAACGAGAGCCATGTGTGCATGACACTTTAAAGCAGGCTAAATGCTTTTGCACCGTGTTAATGGTTCCGGTGTTTGCATGCCAGAGCGGCACATTGTGCATTACTTCTAGCCGCTGTAGGAAATTCAGCGGCGTAATGCATCTTAAATGACTTGGAGTGCAACAAACTAAAACTCCTTCAAGGAGTTTTAGTTTGCTGCCCCTACAGCTGTGGAGCAAAGCACTGGGCTCTATGCAGCTCTGTGGCTCTGCAGGAAGCCCTGCAAACAGCCTGGCAGCAGCCTGGGAAAGCAGGTCCATCCAAGAAAAGCAGTGAGCCTGATCTTTTTCTTTTTTCTCCCCTGGAGCTTCCCTGCCTGCCTGAGCTGTGCGGTGGCCCGGTGCTTCCCTCTGCAGCTGTGGTACCCCCTGGGCCCACCTGAGCCAGCTGCTTGTGGGCAGCTGCCACCGGGGGAGGAGGGGGAAGAGGGGTCTGTAGCTGCCACAGATGAAAGCACCAACTGCCCCCCACAGCCCAGGTACTGCTCTGCCCACTGGCAGCTCGCCCTCCAGTCCTCACCGCAGAGGCAGGTAAGTCAGTGGGGTGTATGCACGATATGGGGGTTTAATCAGCCATAAATTGAAGTGGTGTTTTTTAAAACCCACCACTTCAATTTAGGGTCTCATTTACTTATGTCAGTTCTCAAGGTGAGAGGCAATGTGGATTTCTTTGTCAGCAATGCATCCCTGGATGCTAACGCATTTCTATAAATGGAGATTTTTGCTTCCAATTCCAAGAAAATTCCGCTGATCACTCCTCAATGCACCATGCTGCAATACACCAGACTGGACAAGATGGCAGGTATCTTCAGTACATTTTCCCAAGGATAGAGACTCCCAGTTCCTTTTGAAAGGGCTTTATTCTTCTATTCCCAAGCCTCTGAAAATTACTCACTTTGTAGCCTATAGCAGAAACGTGTCAAGAATGCCAAGAAGCTAGAAGTTTGGGCATACTGCCATTAATATGGAACTGGATATGTATTGTATCTTAATGTATAAGGCACCAGGCTAATATCTGTAGGTACTTCTTTAATACATACAAGCTACATCACCACTAGACTATATTGGGGAGAAATACAATCAGAAGTAAAGATAACTAGAAGAATACAAAACCTACAAGGAGTATATTCAAACATCAGGTCAGGATTACTCTCAGAGGTGTAATATTATTGGTCAGTAATATAATGATTAACAATTACACAAAAGTAAAATAAAAATAAGTATTTTTGTATGCTGATTATGCCTGAGAAACATCTGTGTAGAGCATGGAACAAGATGCCAAGAAAAGAAACTGGACATCTACTACTTTGCCATGCTCAGTGACTGTCTTCCCACAAGTGGGAACATGCAGTTTGTGGTGCCTCATGTGGCACTCATGGTTCTGTTTGCAAAATTAGATACCAGGAAATCCCAGTATCTAAAAACCCCATAGCAGAAAAAAGCAGGGTGGTGCACATGGCTGCAGCATGCACTGCCTAAAACAAGAGCCTGGCCAGCCTGAGCCATGCTCTGGCTGCCAGTCGGGCTCCATGTATCTGGATCGCCACCACTGCAGCCTCAGGAGGCCCCCAGGACCCCAGGTAAGGCTGTTGAGGCCAGCACAGGTGCTAGCCCCAGCCTTCCCTACCCCACCCAGAACAGTTTGCTGTGCATCAGGGCACACGTCCAGGGGCATGACCAGGAATAACTAGCAGCAGCACAAATATGTGCCACAGCTATTTGTCCCTGGGGAAACACACATTCCTGTTTATGGGGACATGCCCTTTGTGGCTTATTTCAATTAATGGCAACCTGGACATTTCAAACAACAGCAACCTTATATTCTACTAGCTTGTAAGCAGAATGTGTGCTTTGCTTTTAGTATGATGGGTTATTGGCACTGTTTGAATTCGGGTTCCAAGAACCCCTGTGCTGTACAGAATATGTCACAAAAGTAGCTCATCTTCTATTTGATAAGGGTGAGGGATACCTGTTAGTTACAGTAACACTATACAACAAAGGCTGTGAATCAGTATGGCATTATAGCAATCAAAATCAAAGAAAATGTGTTACTCTAGCTTTAAAGTTTGACAGCTGAATCAAGCCCTAAAATGTTGAATGAATGTGCTTATGAATTTTGGAAAAGAAATATAACCTCCCCCCCTTCAGCAAGCAGAATTGTGAAAGGAATTATAACAACCTTGCACCTGCTGAGTTTTGATTTGCTGAGATGACCCAGATAAATGCAACATGATTTGATAGGAGGAAACAGAGCTTCTTACCAGCTTGTGTGGGATACAATGAAACATAGGCTTACCTATGAAATAGGCTAGGAGGATGGCAAGCAGAACTGCAGCAGCAATAGCTGATAAAGCAGCACATTTCCAGCTACAATACTTGGAAGGCTTTTTCAGCTTGAACGCATTTCTGGAGAAAGTATTTCTAGGCAACAGTCTAGGTGGTGGTGTATAAACTGTTCCTGAGGTCAAAGGATATCCCGGGGAAGAGCTACTGAACAGAGGGGTAGTTCCAGAAGATGTCTTAAACAAGAAATGCCTGAAAAACAAGAAAATGGGACACATTTTAAAAGGTGCAGTACTACGGTTAGAGAAAAATATCTCCTCTGTGGGCCTTTATTCAGGCTGTCCCCTTTGCCTGGAATCTGCTTCTTCACCTGGTTCACAGTGACCTGTCCCTCTTCCACATGTTCCTCCTTACAAAATTACCTCCAGAAAGGGTACCCTATCCATCTAAAGCAGCTTTAACAGACTTGACAACAGAAGAAAATAACAACAAGATAATCAAAAGGAAACAAAAAAAAACCCCTAGAGCTAGCAAGGTGGGGTCTAAACTACTCCAATTAATTAATCTAGCTTTTGTTCTCACCTTCCATTCATATAGCCAAAGCAGACAGTTAGCTATATGATATTTAAGGGCAAGGATCAAGGCTTTGGTGTCACTCTGAGTTACACCACTATAGGCTGATATAACTGGACTGACTACAGTTGTGTTACACTGGGATGACAAAGACATGTAAAATGCCTCATACACTTTTGCTTTGCATAAAGTTAACGTTACATAGTAATATCAGCTATACTTCTGCATAACAGAAAAAATAAAGGCAACTCTCAAATAGTCAGTGACTACTACAGGGAAAAAAGAAATAAAAACCTCAATGTAGCAGTTTTTAAATTATTTTTCACCGCTCTATTTTTAATTTAAACATAAAAGAATCCAAAGATAATGAGAGAGAGAAGCCAATCTGCCAGCCCTGAACACTGGATCCATCCAGTTACTTATATAACAGGGACACCATAGGCAATAGCAGTACAATCCTATCATACTGTACTCTACCAACATGCCTCAAACCTACTCATGAGGGGTCAACTCTTAGGTTTGAAATTTGGTTCAGTTACTATGGGCACATCTACATGTGCATTTAAGTGCAGCTAAATTTAATGTGCATTAATGCACATTAATTGATTTTTGGCAGGTGTCTATATGTGCAGAGACTTGGCACTAAAGTTAGTGCCAAGTCCCTGCAGCCCTGCCATGTGTCCCTAGTGGCTGGGCATACCCAGCACTAAAGTTAGTGCTGGTTCTCACGTACGCATGTGCTGATGCGTTTGATCTAATCGCGCCTAAATTTGATACCTGCATTTTCAGGTATCAAATTTAGGTATGATTACCCTAATTTTGCCATTTCTAATGCACATTAAGGGCATGCACATGTAGACACACACCTGCAATGTGCATTAAATTAGGCTAATGTGCATTAACATGTCTTGTGTAGACAAGTCCCTTTCAGTACTTTGCTTCTTGGCTCAGTGTCCCAAGAAGGATGCTAATTAATTCCATATCGGGGGGTGGGATTTCTGACTGGTACAGCCTAAACAAAATCACCAGTTCATTTCACAGCTATGACATGGTAACATGTTTTCATTTAAAATCAGTTTTTATTTGTACATTCCTTGCCAGTGGCAACCAATCCCCATAAATGCAAGAGGAAGAGAATTTTTTTTTTTTTTTTTTTAAAGAAATGAGGACCACCTGAAAATCCAGGTTCCTTACAGATTTCTTACTGCCACAGAAAGTCTGTTTGATCAGCTCAACCACCATCATTTTAAAATACAAGATAAATAAAGCAGAGATCCCCTTTTGCAAGGATGATCTTTTAATTCATTGGTGCTTAGCTTCAACTTGACATGGTGTTAGCAAAGACTCCAACCTGACCAATTATGTGTCTTTTGATATTGTAACGACATCTTCAAGCAATGGCATGTTATCTAGCTCTGAGATACAAAGGTAATATAATTATAAATTCTTGCTTGCTTGAATTTGACTAGGGTATGCAACTAATTCCAAAATGTACAATGCCTGTATGTTTATTAGTTTAACTAAACCGTCATCTTTCCTTGTAAACATCCTTTTGTCACTTACGGGCTTAAATGACTTCCCCTGAGAGATCTTAGCCGAACAAATATTCTGAAGTCAACAAGTGCACTAGTCTCAATAACAGTCCTGGCAATGGCTGTCAGCAGAATAAAGCCTGAAAAGCATTTCAAGTCCATATGACAGACACGTCTTTCAGAGTTAGAACTAAACACTAAAAAAGGAAAAAAAAATGGTACCACTTTGGGAAGGTCCTAGGTACCTTTTTAGCCAGTGAGATTTAAAGATATTCAGCAATTTGCAAAATTGGACTCATGGTATTTATAAAAATTAGGTCTTATTTCAGTTGTAGCAGTGTTAACTGAATACCAATGTTCTGAAAAAAGAAACAAGCAGTTGCTATCAAACTGCTTATCCTAAGCTTTAAAATTGGATTTTAGTCACTGTTTATTATATCAATGCTTTGGAAGTTTGGAACTGAAGTGTGCTTCCTAAGTATCTTTTCCCCCATCATCATGCATACACAGGCTCATTTGTCATTATACAGTTTCTAAGTGCTAGGCTGCTGGAATTGATTTTTATTTTTTAAAGAGCACTGAAGCATTTGTTTTGAAATAAAACCCAATGCATAATGAATTGCATGGACGGTGGAAACAGTTTGAACAAAATAAAAGAAAGGCTGTACTGAGGATCTGCCAATTTTGACAGTCTCAATTTATGACTATACGTTGGAATTTGAAGATGGTCTGTCAATGTGACTTGTTTATGCGTATTTTAATTCTGATAAGCATTATACAAATTATTCTCACCCATTTTTACTGCTTAAATGACCATCTGTACTTTCTCCCAAGAGCCAGATACAACTATTATGAAAGTACACAACAGCTCAAGTCACTTCTGTGTCAATTGCACATACTTGCACAGGTATGAATATTCTCTTACATAACTAAAATAATAACAATCCTTCAAAAAACTCCACAGAAAAAAATAATCATAGTCAGCAGCTGGTTTGAAATCTAAGTATCTCAAACATTTCCGTTTTTTCTTAAAGTGTTCCTATTACATGCTGTTTTCAAAACAATGAATAAAGAAACAGTAATATTCTAATCTAATCAATTATTTAATGGAGAGCATTCTGCAATTAATCTTCCTGCCCAATAATGTTGCTGTTCTTTCCTGTTTGTACGTAATATAGCAGTGGTGAGATTCAGTGTTAGTATCATTACTAATCCACACTTTTATAGATGAACTATGAGAATGTGCTTATGGAAGAAACCATGTTTAAAAGGTTTCAGCCTCTGATTGATCTACCCTTGCAAATTAAAAACAAATCTTTAAGGCTCTATTCCAGTTACAAGAGCATAAAGAATAACACAAAATGGTTTCAGATGCTTTTTTTGCTACCAGAATAAAAACAGCTTTCACTGATTATAATATACATTTGGGAAATAGGGCTGGTTGGGTTAACCTATGGCTCCTGAGATTTCTACTTCTCTTGTCTGACTGACACGTCGATCATCTGTAAGCACTATCATTAACCTCAGCCCAAACTCCCCCAAATCCTCATTATACCAGCAGCCATTTCCAGTTTTGAGCCTGAGGGGCTTTAATAAACAGTCTTCTGTTAGCTTCCTTTTTATCTCTAAGAGCAAATCTCAGTTGAGTCAAGCAGAAAAGTACAGTTCTTGTGCTGCCTTGATCTAAAATGTCAAGGTTTTTAACCCAGGATCTCTGCGCTGTTCAGCTAACAAGGCCAACTACAGTAGCAATGAAAGTCTGAATATAAATCATTGTAAATTGAACTTGGATATAGTGAAACAATGGTCATGCTGAAGATGGATGAACAAACATCCTGAACTATTTCAATGGAAAGTGCCAATCAAATTCTGTTTCATGGGAGGAATAAAAAAAAAGATTTTACTCCTAGAGGGTTCCATTGTAATGAAGTTACATATGGAAACATCTCAGATCAGCAATAGACTAAAATTGGACAGACTACAATCCTTTTTCTCAACAATAGTCTCATGTTGATCAACCTGAGAAGAGCTTGTAGTATGATCACAAGTAATGTACAATGAAAAGAAATTAACTTCTTTCACTGACCATTCAATTAATGTTAAGTAGAGCCCATACATTTACTGTAAAATTGGAATTAAATAAACCAATAATCACATTCCTTAAGCTTTAGCTCTTCATCTGCCTAGTGGTAAAGAGAAAAAAAACACATTTCCATCCTCTAATTAATATTAATACTTCATTTCTGTAAATCACATTAAAACAAGGTAAACTGGGCTATATGCCATAGTAGACCATTTAATTTACCTTCCACAGCTAGAGAATGGGAATAACTTTATGTCTGAATAGCAACTGAAATAAGTTTGGCAGCCTCAGCCTACTTCCCGCTCTTTTCTGTCACAAACCTGTTGTGTGACTTGGTGCAGTTGGCTTTTCTGCTCAGGAACAGACTAAGAGTGCAGCAGCAACAATATTGCATTTTGGGAATTTAGTGTGTAGGAGAGCTTTAGGAAAATATCTGCCCATTGCTTACATATATCAAGTCAATGCTGTCACACTTAAACAATGGTATCTGCTCCTCAACTTCACGAGCATGGAAATGAATCAATTCCGTTTTTCCAAATAATGCCTGGAGATGGTACTTAGTACAGCAGGCTGTGACACCCATTAGGAAAGAGACACATCTTATTAGAAAATGTCACTGAGGCCATGACATGCTATGTAAGTACATCTTGCAAAGGGGACACATCCATGTGTTCATGGAAGAAGAATAGATAGATAGTGATGCATTTTGTACTCCTCAAGACTCTAGCATTCTATACTTCAGTACTTATTCTTTCTGGAGGGCAAAAGATACTGTGGTCTTTGATCTTCAGTGGAAACAGGACTGACATCAGACAGCATGAACTACATTCCCTTTTGAGCAATTCTGGCCAGAAAGACAGCTGATTTCCAGGCAGTGGTTAAGGAAAAAGACACACAAACAATAAACCATAACGGGTGCACGCACATGTGAGATTAACACAAAGCAATACACTCCAGTGCATATTGTGTCACAGTTTATTGCTCCTGGGTGTCATGTCTTCACATATGCCTAGGACTGCAGCACATTGAGCTGGATCAGAGCAGCCCCAGCTGGCAGGGGACAAGTGGGGGTCAGTCTGCTAGCCTGTGGTTGCTCTGACTCAGCTCAGTGTGCTGCAGAGGGGCTGGCTAGGGCACAAGGGTGCTCCAGTGTGCGGCTAATCTGCAGGCAGCCTTGAAATGAAGCACCCTTGTGCCCCAGCCTGCCCTGTAAGTGTCTACACGTGTATTGCAGTGCATTAAAGAACACCACTGCAGGATAGTATTTGTATTTACAAGTACTAACCTGCAGTGGAGTTAAATTAGTTTCCTGAGGGCTAATAGGGCTGCATGGGTAGATGTTGAGACTTTACTGTGGAACGAATTTGGCAGCTCCTTAATAAACCCAATGGGAAGAAGGGACCTGGGTGTCTTGCCAAAACCCCCTGTCCTCTTCCCCTGTTCACACCACCCCAGCTTCTGCAAAGGAGAAAAGAGAAATGATAGGGGTCTGTAATACTTTAAGCATCTTACCCATATATTTTGCATCTATAATAATGAATGTATGCAAAGGATTGTTTTGTTTTGTTTTACTCACTCAAAAGATTGAGGTTGGTAGGGCTGGTGCTGATTTGTCACACATCAAGAGAATTTTTACTTCCTGGTAAGTGTTTGTCTTGCTGAAATTTGCAACAACAGTAATGAAACATGCACTATCTGAATAATTAGCAAGTCAGTTTATTGGCTGCAGTGCTTCAAAAATGAAGTCCCATTTGTGATATTTAAGCTGTATTAAATCATATCACACTGTGATGTTATGCAATGCAATTCTTCACAGCATAAACAGTGAAAAACTAGAATACAGTGTGGAATGTGACATGCTGATTCTCATTAAAAAACCTTCCATGGCTCCCTAAAATCCTTTTCTGGAGGAATAGCCATGATTTATTCTATCTCAACACAAGCTGCTGAGTGGATGACAAACTAGGACGTCAGGTTTTCATAAAAAAGCAGAACATTTAAGAACATTTTTTGTGGGGAGAGGGTTGTTTTAGTTTTTTGTTTGTCTTCCATATAGGGAATGGCCATCTAAACATTTTTGATTGGTTACCAGGTTATTTGTTGCTCTCTTTTACCCCCTATAACTAGAAGGCATGCTCATGTTGTCAGGTTCCAGGAAAGAACTGGCAAGACAACAGCCAGCGTCACAGACAAGAGTTATGTTTTTTGTGTCGTCAACCCCCTAAAAGCTCTATGTGACACATGTGCATGGCTGCAGAGTGCTTTTCAAGTGGCTGATTGTGTGACAAATTAACCCTCATCAAAGAGGGATCAGATGAAGGTGCTCCACTTTACAGCGCCTTAAGGAACTTGTGTTCCCAAGGGATATATTTGTCATGTGATTGGGGCTGGGCTGATGCAGCCCAGCCCTGCCCCTGGGGCTGTCAGCAGGAAGGGAGAGGGAAAAGGGAAAGAAAAAGAGGGAGTGAGTTGCTGGCTAGGATTTGCCTGGCTTGAGCTGGAGCAGGGGATTCGAGACCCCCCACCTCAGGGCCCCTCCCAACCCCTCTCCCTCCAGCTCAGGCCAGGCAAACCCCAGTTGGCAGCTTGTTCCCCCTCCCTTCTCCTTTCTTGTTGACAGCCTTGGACCTGGGAGGGCGGGGGGCAGGGCTAGGGAAGGGGGTGGCTCCTCGGCTGCAAGCAGGCTCCTTGGGCTCCTGCAGGCATGCATGATTCCCTCACCCCCAATCCAACAAGCAAACATCTGTTGGGAGGGTGGCAGGAACACTAACTCAAGGCGCTTTATGTAAACTACCATGAGTTAGAGCATGGTAGTTGGAATCACAGTGTTCTCTTTATTTTTGTGACATAAAGTTGGGACTACTAGCAAAGATTTGGAATCTTTGGAAAATACACAATTAATTTGATTTGATTTACATCATTAATAAGTATAGAGATGGTTTCTTCATGTAACCTACTTTGTGTTAACATTTATTTAAAGAGATTTTTACAAAACAGCACCTTGTTGCCTATTTATTAATTTCTCCATTTTTATTTATCACCATTGCTTATCTGCTAAGGCAAGAGTTGCTATGAAAAATGCATATAAACACCTAGTTTTTAAAATAGAAATATTACTTAGAGAAGAAGGACACTGAATCTTGGCCCCAGTGTTTTTCAGGCTTTTACTTGCTATGTGTGACAAACATCACAGGCTTAGTAATTGCAGAAAGTGGGAGGGGCACATCTATAATTACACTGAAAATACACCCTGATTTAAGAAGAGATTTTAAAGCCCTGCAGAGCAGCTACCAGGTTTATCATGAAAATCTGTGTATGTGTAGGTAGTGACAGACACACCAGACTTTACTTTGCATAGTTGATACTCATACTAGAAACATCATGTGTCTGCAGGCAACAATGCATCAATGTTTTAGAAGTAGAGATTCTGTAATGAATAAAGATATAAGAAGTCTGCTTAAATATTGTGAAGGAGCGCAAAAACAAACAAAAGTACTGCTCAAATATGAAATTAGTTCTATTGGAAAGACACAGTATCTTTGAGAGAACAATCTATACACTCGTACCTTATTTAGGATAACCTCATAAGTAACAAGACTAGCATAAATGTGGAATAGTTCCATTGACTTAGTGGTCTAACTGGTGACTTATTTTGGAGAAACTTTAAGGACAATCAGGCTCAGATAATGGACCTGAACAGGATCTCTTTTACATTTAAGTGTAAATTCAAACTAATTCTATTGAAAGCAATAGGATTACATCTGAGGATAGTCAGGATAGTCAGGGTCTAATTACCAAGAAACACATTTTGTTTTCATTTATACCAGGCTTGTCCAACATGTGGCCCGCCAAGCCATTTTCTAAGGCCTGAGGTGCTGCGCCAGGAAATGAAAGTAAACACTGTTTACTTTTGTTCCCACCCCTTGTCCCTCCCTCAGCCCCTCAGCAGATTCCTAATGGCTGCTGAAGGGCTGGGGAAGGGACAAGGTTTCCACACGCGCCGCGTCAGCTTGACTTTGCTGATGCAGTGCGTGTGGGAAGAGGAGTAGCCATGTGCCGCTTGGGATGGGATGAGCCCAGCCAGAGCAGCAGGGGCTCAGCTGCACTTTCCCCCTACCTGCACTGGTCAGTCCCCAGTGGCACATGGCTCTGCCACCGCTTCTGCTGGCTGGTGCTGACCCAGGCGGGTCTGTCCCATCTGGAGCAGCATGCAGCTGAAGCCAGATTCCCACGTGCTGCTGGGGATGGGAGGAGCCCGGCCAGGTCTGCACCGGCCAGCAGAAGCAGCGGTGGAGCCATGTGCCACTTGCGACTGACCAGCGCAGGTAGGGGGAAAATGCAGCTCAGCCCCTGCCGCTCCAGCTGGGGTTGTCCCATCCCAAGTGGCACACAGCTCCACTGCCACTTCTGCTGGCCGGTGCAGACCCGGCCGGGCTCCTCCCATCCTCAGCAGCTCATGGGAAGCTGGCCTCAGCTGCATGCTGCTCTGGATAGGATGGACCCAGATGGGGCAGCACCAGCCAGGAAGAGTGGCATGCAGCTGAAGCTGGCTTCCCACATGCTGCTGGGGATGGGAGGAGCCCAGCCGGGTCTGCACCAGCCAGCAGATTGGTATAATGTGACAAGCCTGTGGCTGGGGAGGGGTCAGGCTCCCTAGATCTGAGACCTGATGTAGGCTATGGCACAGAGACTCACTCTGGAACAACGTGCTAATAAACTTATGTCTGTACCTGCCACGAACCCAAGTAGCAGGTGGTTCATACTTAGTAAGCTCATGTGAGTAAAGACTGCTTATTGCTTTCTGTGTGGCCTTCAAAATGTTTTTATCCTACTAAAATATGCCATACTTTGTGAGAGTCATTGCCTCTGTATGAGAAAGCAGGATCATTTCCATTGAACTAAATTCATTTTGACTTATTTGGTTGGCACCTTGGGCTGAGATTTTCAAAGCTGAGTCAAAAAGCCAACTTCCATTACAATGGATGGAATTTAGAGGGCTTCAAATCTTTTATGACAACTTTATAACATGCCTATCTACCCCCTCAACCATAGTTTGGAAGCTCAGCCAAAGAACATAAGAGCATAAAAAGTGCCATGCTTGGTTAGCCCAATGGTCCATCTAGCTCAGTATCCTGTCCCGAACAGTGGCAGAGGTGGATGCTATAGAGGGAGAGTTTTGAACTGGTTAGATCCATTTCATTGTTACTTCCTGCAACTTCATTAGTGTCAAAGGTCATGTGACATCATTTCCTGATGTGATACCGCTTCCTGTGAGGTCTTTGAATATGGCTCGCTGGCCCACTGGGTGATAAAAAGTTCATGATCCAGCCCCACATTCAAAGAGGTTGGACACCCCTGATTTATACTGTTGTATATCCAAAATAACTCAATTGATATCATCTGTGTTATTCCAGATTTATGTGGGTATAACAGAGAATAGAATTTGGCTCCCCAGACTGTAACTACTGTATCATCAAGTTAAAATCTGATCATGATCACCATGCAAACATACATACGATAACTTAAAACAGCCAAATCTTCTGAAAACACCTCCCCAGGTACAATGTAGAATATCAGTCATAGAATCACACATAATTAAGGTTGGAAGAAATCTCATGAGGTCAAGTCCAACCCCCTGCTCAAAGTGGGACCATCCCCACTATATCATCCCAGCCAAGGCTTTGTCTAGCTTAAAAACCAAGCATGGAGATTCCACAACCCCTCTTGGTAATCTGTTCCAGTGCTTTACTACTCTCCTAGTGAGAAAATTTTTCCTAATATCTAATCTAAACTTCCCTTGCTGTAATTTGAGACCATTCCTTCTTGTTCTGTCATCTGTCACCACTGAGAACAGTCTAGCTCCATCCTCTCTCTAACCGCCATTCAGGTAGTATAAGGATGCTATTAAATCCCATCTTAGTGGGTGCATCTGCACATACATTTACTCAGGCTCAAATTTACTCTGGTGTAAAATACTCTGGATTAAGGGTTGCAGGTTTCTACACAGATTCATAGATTGTAAGGCTGGAAGGGACCTTGGAAGATCATCAGGTTCAGCCCCCTGCACCAAGCAGAAAAGATAAATGGGGGTCAGGTGACCCCAGCAAGGTGACTGTCTAGTCTCCTCTTGAAGATTTCCAGGGTAGGTGATTGCACCACCTCTGGAGGGAGCTTATTCCACAGTCTGGACAACCTAACCATGAAGAAGTTTTTCCTAACGTTGAGCCTGAATCAATCTTCCAGGAGTTTGTGTCCATTACTCCTGGTTTTCCCTGCGGGTGTCCTGGTGAACACTTGCTCACAGGGCCTTTGATGTACTCCCCTAGTATAGGGGTAAACTGCTACTAGGTCCCCTCTCAGCCTTCTTTTTTCAGGTAGAAGAGTCCCAGATCCCTCAGCCTTTCCTCATATGGCTTGCCTTTTAAGACTCTGATCATACGGCTCTTCTTTGGACTCTCTCAAGCTTGTCCATGTCCATGTCACCAAGGCCTTGATGTACATGCCTAGTGTAGTGGTATTAGGGAGCAGATGTGGGGATTAGGGAGCCATGTGGGGATTAGGGAGCATCCCCCATGTGGGGATTAGGGATCAGATTTGCACCCAGTTCCATGCAGCCCTACAACTGGTCCCTGCTACCACTGCGGGGAGCTCCAGGTTTCCCCTGGGTGCTAGCTTAGGGGCTGGCAGAGAGCACCAGTCCAGGAGACAACTGTTTCCAGGCCCTGGGGGGCTCTGTACTGCTGGGACAGGGACAATGTCCCCCTGCCCTGGCAGCATGAGGCTCCTGGCCCTGGCTCCTTGATCAGTTGAAGCAGCTGAGAGCTGTCTCAGTCAGGGGCACATCCCAACCAGCTCTAGGCTGGGGGGGGGGGGGGGAAACTGTGCCCCTGCAGGGAGCTCCCAGACCCTGCTCCATGATTTCATTTGCGATTGCAGAGGGGGGTTGGGGAGATAAGGGTCTCCAAGCCCCTTGCTCCCCAATCGCAATGGCAGAGCCAGGGCTGAGATATAAGGATCTCCCAGTCTCACTCCCTGATAGTGATCTGATATAGTCCCTGCCCGGGCTCCTGTGACAGAGCCCGCCCTGGCAGGAGGCAATTCCTGAGGGCAGGGAACTATCTTCTGCCTCCTGGTAGATGGCTGACCAGGAGCAGATTTTGCTCCCAGTCAGGTGTCTACACGAGTGCTATGGCACTGTTACTAATCCCAAGTAAATTTGCTACTTGCAGTTTCAGGTAGAAAATTTACTTGGGATTAGGGAGGTTTACTGAGAAGTAAGCATGTGCATGTGTAGACGCACATGCTTACTTCGCAGTAAACTATGCTAATGTAAAGTGTCTCATGTAGACACGCCCAATCTCATCTTCTGTAGACTAAATAAACCCAGCTCCCCTTGCCTCCTCTCATAAGTCATGTGCCCAAGCTCCTTAACTATTTTGTTGCCCCTCTACTGGACTCTCTCCAAATTGTCTATCCTTTCTGTAGTGGGAGTTCCAAAACTGGATACAGTACTCCAGATGTAGCCTCACCAGAGCTGAATAAAGGGGAATAATCACTTTCCTCAATCTGCTGGCAATGCTTCTACTAATACAGCCCAGTATTCCATTCGCCTTCTTTGCAATAAGGGAACACTGTTGGTTCATATTAAACTTATTGTCCACTGTAACCTCCAGCTCCCTTTCTGCAGATCTGCTGCTTAGCCCAGTCTGTCCCGGTGCATGGGACTAAGTGCAGGACTTCACAGTTGTCCTTATTGAACCTCATGAGATTTCTTTCGGTCCAATCCTCCAATTTGTCAAGATTGCTCTGAACCCTAACCTTACCCTCAAGTGTATTTACTACTCCCCACAGCTTGGTGTCATCTGCAAACTTGCTGAGTGTGCACTCCATCTTATCTTCCAGGTTGCTGATGAAGTTATGGAACAAAACTGTCCCCAGGACTGACCCCTAGTGCACTCCACTTCATGCTGGTTGCCAACTAGACATTGAGCCCTTGATTCCTGCCCTTTGAGTCCAATGATGCAGGCAGTTTTCTTTCCACCATACAGTTCACTCATCCAACCTATACTGCTTTAGCTTTCTTGCAAGAATGGTTGTGGGAGATTTTATCAAAAGCCTTGTTAATGTCAAGTATATCACGTTCAATGTTCCTCCTGCATCCACAGAACCAGTCATCTTATCATAGAAGGCAATTAGATTGGTCAGGCATGACTTGCCCTTGGTGATTCCACACTGACTATTCCTAATTGCCGCCTTCTCCTCCAAGTGCTTAGAAATGAATTCCTTGTGGACCCGTTTCATGATCTTTTCAGGGACTGAGGTGAGGCTGACTGGTTTGTAGTTCCCTAGATCCTCCTTCTTCCCTTTCTTAAAGAGGGAAACTATATTTGTCCTTTTCCAATCACCTGGGACCTCTCCTGATCACCACAAGTTTTCAAAGATAATGGCCAGTGGCTTTGGAATCACATTCTCCAACTCCCTCAGCACTTTGGGCTGCACTGCATCCAGCCCCATGGGCTTGTACATGTCCAGCTTTTCTAATAGTCCCCAACCTGTTCATTCTCCACTGTTGGCTGCTCATCTTCACCCCAAACCATGCTATGCATAGATTATGTTCCTGTTGTCTTCATAATATATTAAAGACAGAATAGGTTACAGGCAGTAAGTTGATCAACTGACAATCACATCTTTCAAACAATGATCATGCTCAGAAGTGGATGATACATTGTTACTGTACTTTTTATCTGCTCTCCCTTTGCAAAAGGCATGGCATTAGCCAGGCTGCCTGTAAGAGTTCAGAAACCAGGAAATATAAGGAAGGCAATGGGATAGTGAAGAAACCAAATGTTCTGTCAAACAGAACAGTTCAACAACAGTGTTCATTATTCGAGGAACAAAATATATGCAAAACCCAATCAAACAAAAGAACTCACTATAAAAGAACAGTAGATTACAGTCTGGATCTGTCCACTGAAAGTATATTCTTCTCTGAAAAGGACTCTGCAGAAATAACAA
Organism: Alligator mississippiensis; assembly: GCF_030867095.1. Lineage (NCBI taxonomy): Eukaryota > Metazoa > Chordata > Crocodylia > Alligatoridae > Alligator > Alligator mississippiensis. Next base: position 52,555,213 of record NC_081832.1, read on the forward strand.
TTTCATGTTTGGTATTTTTTTTGTTTCACCAGGCACATCTACACATGTGCCCAACTGCACAGTCATTTAATATTGCTTAGCAGTCCCAGCACCACATGGGTCATTTCTGACCCTACTGCACAGTAGGCAGGAGCTCATTGCTGCTGTGCAGTAGCTGTGGCATCAGTTTGTGCCTGCTGATGCTACATTTTTGTAGCGACAAGCTACATCACCGTAGCTCATTGCTACGGTGATGTAGCATCTCACGTAGATACACCCACTGACTACATGTCAAAGTAGCTCAGTGAAAAGATTTCCTCCATATGTCTTTCACAGCATTGTAGTATTTACCACAGCCCTGTAGCCAGTTCCTCCTACTAGATCCCTGCACAGGGACACTCCATCTCCCTGCACAGCTCTATTCTTCCCAGTGCCCTACCTGCATTGTCCCTGAATTCGCTCTTTGCATTTACCAACCATTTGCCATACTCATTTACTCTTTTACTATGTTCAGCCTTTAACACCTGAAGGTGGAGGAGAAGGATGGTAGCTATTTGTGGAAAGACATAAGGTCTCTGTTTGAGTGCCTGAGGGATAGAACTATGGATGTTTCAGAATAATCTTGAGTTAGTATGTGCTTTAGGAATAGAGATGATGCTGTAGCGAGCCATGAACAGGCATATGGAGCTGAGAAGGCAGGAAGCAAGAGAATCTGAGCTATTTAGCAGGTGATGAGAGAGATGGGGAGGGTTGGGCCGAGAGGGGGCTTTGACAGGAGAAGTAGGACAGGAGTCTTGACTGACAAATGACCTGTCACAAGCCAGAAAAGATCTGTGCAGGCGAGGCAGAAGGTGGTCAGACAGCAAGCTCCCTACACTGCTGCAGGACACCTCCATCCTCCCAATCACATTGCATAACTGATCACATGTTTCATTTTGAATGGTCAAAAGTATCGTATGTGCAGATGCTGTAAATGTGCTTGAAGTTTTTGAGGACTGGCTGTTAAGTTAGAGGAGCATGGAGAAATGTGAGAGAAAAACAAAATGTGTATAAAATTAGTTGCCCTAATTGTGTTGAATTGCAAGACTAAATTAAATCACTGAAGAATTAGGTGGAGAGATTTTAGTTCTACTTTTAGAGGGAATCTTTATTTTCTCCTCCCTACTTAGCATACATATTCAATAAATGTATTTGTGTATACAGTATATCGACGATTTTCTGTACATATACACAAACAAGCTTTTTGTAAAAACACGAATGTGTCTTCTCTGTACATAGAAACATGCCAGAGACACAGAAAAAACAGAACTTCTGAGAACATGCTATTTCAGTATGTTTCTTGGCCTACAGCGCATAATCAATATGCAAGTAATTGTGCATGGTTTAGTAACTAACAAAATGCCACTAGGCAAGGAAACAATAATTTAGAATCAACACATAAATATTGTTATGACACTTAATATCCACCCAAGCATATTCCAAAGCCTCTCAGCAGCAAACAAGATTCCAATGAAGCATTATCTAAACCCAGCGCACTAGTCATTGAAAGGCTCATGATTTCTTAAATGCTGGGTTTCCTAGGCCCCTGAGGCAAAGCTTTTAAACAATGCAAGTGTTAAGGCAGACTGTCATGCATGTTGCCTTAAGTACCAGAATAGCTTGTCACTGCCATCTTGAAACTCTTAACTAAGACACAGTTGGACACGCAGAAGCACAGTAACTGAAAGCTGCCTGACAAGAAAGGAGCATGTTATACTAAAAGGCAGGTGCCAGCCTTTAGGCACCTTGTTCTGTCACAGTATTAAACAGAACCAAAAGGGGAATATGTACTGGAGGCTTCAGTGGAAAATAACTTAACGTAGGTAGAGAAAGAAAAAACATCACTACAGCACAATGGTTGCATTAGCATCACATTGTTTGAGTGGCAACAGCTTTTCAGAGAACAAGCCCACGTTCTAAATCAAAACAACTGAATTTGGTCCAAAAAGGGTAATGTTAACACTGGTACTGTTGTGTATGTTTCTTGTGCTGGCAGCTGGACTGGCCTTCATCTAGTTAATGAGACACAGACAGCTTGAGCATGCACTGCTGCATACTGCAGGCTGTAAAATCCACTCAGCCACTGATTTTACAAGGAATGCAATAACAAGTGCTGGTATACACGCCTTCGTTACAAATAAAAATAATCAGTCTAAATAATTTTAGACGTGCATGTACCAGAATGTCCAGGCCACTGTGCATGTGTGCCTGAACAGGTTGGAATTAGGACTGCCCCATTGTCTGTCATAGCCCCAATAAGACCAGTAGCCAGAGGCAGTTCTTACTTTAAATTGTAGGGGCCTATGCTTCTGAAGCAGGAAGATTTATGTTTTATTTACAGGGAAATTCAAAATGACTATGATGTGCAGCAGCAACAGTTATCAAGTCCAACTGCCCATAAATTTGTTACTCCAGTAGTGACCATGATAATAATATTTGGCTGGTCAAACACTCCTTTTATTTAGCTCTCTACTCTAGTTGATGAATTAAGGATTGCAACACTTTGTTTGTGGTTGGGCAACATGCAAGTCTTTTCATATGCTCTTAATCCATATCTTTACTTTAATTAAAACATTTCTCAATGTCAGAGCTATCATAATAAAATATTTCAATAATAACAAGTTAGTGTAAAATATTACAATACTCCCTAAAACATTCCTATGGTCAAAGACTATATTTCAATGCCTTAAAGATAAATTGAGATCTTCAACTTATTGAGGTCTTTAAATTATTCATTTCAATGCCTTAATTGAGGTCAATAAAGATGGACATGACACAAAAGGAACAATGCTTCAATAAAAAAATAAATAAAATTATAAATAGGTTTGCCTCTTTCTGTAGAGTTTATTTCACTCTCTGCCTGTAGCTCATTCTTTACAATATGATCAAAAATGAAAGGATGTGTCCTAAAAGCTTGGCTATTTGTATACTTATTTGGAACCTGTCTTAAAGAGCCACTTTTGCCAGTGTTTACCCTCTATCAGCAATTCCACAGTTGTCAAGTTATCCAAGAGCTGTAGTTTGCTAAGCTGACCTTTCCTAAAATGTTTCTGGATTCCCTCCAAGTATTGTGTCCAAATGCCCAGAAATTGACCCAGAACACTTGGAAAAAACATATACTCTCAACTCTCCAAAATGCTTCATTTATTTATCAGCTTATTTATTTAGTCCCGCAATGTACCTGCTGTCTCGTTAAAAAAGAAGTTTAATTACCTTGCAACCTCTGCCTGACACAGGTGAATGCAGTAACTGGATGCAGGCAATCAAAAGAGTGATGGTGTTATTTCCTTACCTTGCCCCCAACTGGCCACATCTGCAATGGGGAATATATTGCACTCTATGAATAGGTGTAACATCACCCGGCACCTACTCTTTTCCTGCATGACCAGACCTTACTGAAGCATAATCCTTTCTGCTGCTGCTCTTGTAGTGGCTCTGTGTGGCCTTGTGGCTATGAAAAAGAAGTGAGTCCTTCTTATTGAGATTATTTAAATATAGGCCTTTTGCGATGCTCATCAACTTAACTTTTCTGCCTGTAAACATACACAAATAGATGTCCATGGTCACAGAGATTCTTGCAGATTTTCTTCCACTGGTAATACTACCTATAGGTATATTGTTTCTAGATCTACTTGCATAAATATACTTTTTGTCTTACTCTTGGCATTTATGTAGGGCCTTGACTGACTTGTGCTTTGTATAGTCATTAGCACCTGTACCAAGTGAATGCAAATGGGTGTGAAATACTATCAAATCAGATTGTGGTGTTTTTACACACACTTTGCACAAAGGTTAAATGATTCAAGGTGCAAAGGAGTAGAGAAAAAAAAAGACCTTCAAGTTTCTGATACAGCAACTGCCAAACTAGCTCAGACTACAGGGCTCTTTAGGCAAATATCCTGCCATCAGTTGTGGCCAGCATCAGAGCTTCACAGGGAATTGCAAATAAATCTCTACCATCCATAAGGCTCCTATGGGATAATCTGTCTCCAAGGAAAACCTCTTTATAGCTGCCAGCACCTGAATGATTTTTCATCCTATTCAAAGTTTAAAAAAAATACTATTATAACTTTAAGTGTTTATGTCTGACCCTGGTTTTTGCCCTGCTGAGCTATTGGCTTCAGTGACATCATGTAATGAGTTCCACTGGCTAATGATGTAAACTGAGTCGGGGAGGAAGGGGGAGGGAAAAGGACATTCTTATGCTACTGGCTTCTACTTGACACCCTGAAATAAAAGCTCATTGAGGAAGAGACCAGGTCTTTTGAATTTGTAAAATCCTTACCCATTGTGGGCATTAACACAAACAAGTAACAACAACAAACAGTCTTCATGACAGAAAATGGGCAAATCTATACAACCAATGAAGGATAGTTGTGGCATTTCCACAGAGCAGTTCTACCTCCTTATCTTTGTAACTCACAAGAATCATAATATATGACATTATATGGGAATATACATGGATTTCAGTTTCCAGCTAACATGCAAAGGCTTGATACTTGGCTGGAGACTAAACTCCCTATTCCATTCCTGAGAAATTGGCCCCTTAGCTAATATATTCCAACACACAAGATAAATCTGTGGTGGTGTAAGGATTCTCTCCTCTCCTTTCCTATATCAGCCTCTACAATCAACATGATGATACTGTGAGCCAGATTCTCAGGTCATATGAACTGGCCTGCCGCCATGGACTTCATGGGCTTCAATATGCTGATTCACTGCACTGAGAATGTAGCTCTGTGTATCTGATCATTTCTAGGGCTATGTGAAAGATTTCTGTAGAATGGATGCTAAAGTATTCACATAGGCAGACAAGGTTCCTTGGGTGAATCTGATATCTTTTATTAGACCAACCCAAATAGTTGGAAAATAATTATTAAGCAAGCTTTCAGGTTCAAAAACCCTTCATCAGGCTAAGAACGTTTCAGCAGTTGGTGTGTGGAAAAGTAAAGCAGTTCTTTACTTTTCATTCCATCTAGGAAGAGCACACACCAACTGCTGAAACTTCCTTAGCCTGAGGAAGGGTTTTTGAACCCGAAAGCTTGCTTAATAATTATTTTCCAACTATTTGGGTTGGTCTAATAAAAGATATCAGATTCACCTAGCTACTGGGGGTTAACTTAAAGGATATCCTCAAGGCTAACTTGAAAAATTTCAACATCAACATCAACTTGTGAGAGACTATCGCCTACACTGCTGAAAAAGGAGGAACAGTCTGCCAGAAGGATCTCAGTATTTTGAAACCTTATGATGACAACACGAAGATGGAAAAGTGGGAGTAGTAGAAACAGCATGTTGCAGACTGAATCAAGAATCCAGAGCCACCCACCTCACATGGAAACATGTACCTGAGCTGCAACAGAGTCTGTCAATCCCAGAGCAGCCATTTTCAGCCATTTTTGGACCCACAGATAAGACAATCATGGAAGACAATCATTTTTGACTATGAGGGACTGTCAGTGATAGGATGCTGAAACTATGGACCAAGGAATCAGAAGGAATTCCTTGCTGCCAGTCCCTGAAAAGGGATCAAACTGATGACTCTTCTCATTAACAGCTTAATGACTAAAAGAAAAGTAGGTCTATGCCTGGGGAAGCTAGGAGAGGGTATAAGGTGAAAAATAAAAGTGAGAAGGGGAGAAAGAGAGGAATTACCATCTCTTGAGGGACTTCCGTGGTCACTAATGTAGTGCAAGAAGACCAGCTTCATACATACAACTCCTTCCTCCTGCTGTTTTATTTATTCAGTGGCTGCTCTACTTTTCCAATTCTATTTCTGTATTAACAATACTTTAGGGCTTTCAACTTCCTTGGATTTAAAAAAAATATTTCCTCAGCATTACAACCCAGTTCTTGTTTATTGTCACTGGCTCCTTCACTCAACAGTTATCTCAAGCGAAGAATGCATTGGCTACATGTTAGACACTTCATTGCCCTGTGGGCTTCACCATCTTGTCCCTTGTCTTTGGTTGCCCAGGACAGACCAGTTCTCCTTTCTCAGATCTCCTCCCCTGGATTTCCTGGCAAAGAAGCTACAAGTCGAGAAGCTGAGGAAAATTAGAGACAGATTGCGCCCTAAGCTTTAAGAGGTGATTTTGTAAATAACTGATTTTTAGAGCTGTATCTTGGCAATCTCTTGCTCAAATAGCCCCAAATTCTGATAAATAACCATCATGCCACAACTGCATGAGTCACAACAACTCTTAAGACAATCCAAAACACCACATGCATTTTAGAGCGCTTAGACCAGTCAACTTTTGAACAGTGAGTGACCCTCAACCTCAGCAACAGCGGAGCTGCCACTCCACTATAATGCTCCCTGAAGCCTAGACAAATCTCTGTCAAAGATCTGAAATAGGCAGTAAACAGAACCATCTAACAAAAAATGTTTAACATGTCCTAAAATGTAGCAACCCATAAGAAAAATATTCTTGTAGTGATGACGAATGAGGCTAATGTCTAATGCTATTTAATTTTTTTTCTTTCTTTCTAGCTTAAGCATTGCTAATTACAGTGATGCAGGCTTAATTCATAGCAATATAAATAACATCAGGCATAAGAACTGGCATTAGGGCATCATGCAATCTCAGACAAATATCCTTTCAAAGAAAATCTATAATAGCTCTTGGGTTACCCTCATTTATGAGCCATTATGCATTTGATTGGCATCTGCAAATGGCCCTGTGTGAGGTTTCCATAACAAAGACAACTATTACAGTGCAGGGAATGATGTAAACTTTCACTGTAAAGTGATAGTACTCTCCCTGTGCACTCTCATAAAAAAAATCCCCAAAAAGCATTTCAGCCTTTAAAGTGGAAAACTGCTTCTCTGGCCATATCAAAATGATGAGAACCACATCTGAACATTCAAAGTTGGCATTCTCATCATTCATCCTCATGAAAAGCACTGATTAGGGAAGCAATAAAGGAGCATCTCTTAACTGGAAAATGTAGAATCCCAGCACTTTTGCAAAGAAGGAAGAGATGGTTTGAAACAGACTGCAGGAGAATAATAACAGTTAAAGAACATTAAACAACAGCTCTGAGCCTAAAGGTAAAGCAACTAAATAGTCTAAAAACGAGCCATGCAGGCAGCACTTTTTTGTTGTATTCAAGTGTCTTTAGTTAAAGATATGCCAGGTCTAGATAATCTTTATCTTTCTTAGCAATTTACTCTGGGTCAGATATTTCAGCTACCTCTTCCTTAATACAAGTATGATGGTAACATCGGGGATGATAACACAGGGAGGTTACACCAAACTTATTTAAGTAATAATGTGAGCTGCTTTGTACTTTAAATAATTAAAAGCCATGTGATTTACTGTGTATTTTGTGTTTTCATTGATTACAGAGCTTTGCTATAAGAAAACATTACTTAAAACACAAACACCATTTACTCATAATATCGTCTAGTGGCATGTGGTAAAAACACATATAAAATAAGAACACAATTTAATCTCATGACAAGTTTTTTTTTTAAACTAATCAAATAAATAAAGATGATCAACTGAATATTAGCTGTTGAATCTCTTAACAGGCAAAGAATTTAGGATGATTTTTGAAAGAAAGATATGAAAAGATGGGTGTCCAAACAACAGAGGAAAGGTGAAAGGAAAACACTTGTCTGGAGAAATACATAACCACAGCCAGCTTCCATTCTGATTTAAAACTTCTTTGAGTACCTGTCATGGCTAGCCAAAAAGTGTTTAACATCAAAAGTCAGATCTGAGTTGCACCATTGTTTATTTTAATAATCATTATTGGGAAGGTTGGAAACATACATTTAGAAGCAGAATTTACTTAATAGATCTGAAAGGCCTGAAAAAATGTAAAAGCCTCTCCCTAATACATGTATAGCAAAGGATGTAAATGGTCAACCTGCCTATTGAGCAGTCCTGATATTGAGATTAATAAGCTGACAGATTTCAAGGAAGACTGAAAAACTAAAGTGCATTGCAACGTGAAGAACCAGTGGCCGGGTGGGATCAGTGCAATGCAGCAAGGTAAAGCTATAAAATAAAGACTGAACTGAAAGGACAACAGAAAGGTCTAATTTGTCTCTCCATTGATTCTGATAAGAATTTAAAGGAAACAGTTTTAGAAAATGGGGAAAGAATTACAGGCTGATTTTTAAAGTTACAGATGCTTCTGCAGGTATCAATTTTAGTAACACTCACTTGGATCATAAAATATAAAAAGGAACCTTTTTCCAGTTTAATATTCCTGTGAAGAATTTCTGTCACCAACTCCTGTCAGCTGTGTAATCTTACAAAGGAAAAGAAATCAATCCTGGAACAACTCTGAAATAGTTTTAGAGAACAGCAAAATATGGATGTTTTCTGTTATCCTGGTATTTTTCTATGAAAGTTTTACCTTCAGTTCTTAACCTCTAGATATTTAGCCACTAGATAACAGCTGGTATCCAAACTACTGGCATTAGTGAACTGTTCTTTTGTTTCAAGGTTCATGAGTTCCCTGAGATTTTTTAAATACTAAAAATAGAAGATGAAAAGATCTATAATCTCTGATTAAATTGACATAAAGGCCTACTAGGCACAAAATGAGTAAATAATATTGATGATTACTTTTATAAAAATGTTGTCCTCTTTGAGAATTCTGTAAGATTCCTTAGCAATGAAATACAATCCATACATCACACAGCTCTGAATCAAAACTAAATGTATGTGTGCTGGTATATACACGCTCTCAACTTCCACTTCTGTTGCTCCTATCAATTCTGTAAGGCCTCATTACACATTGTGCTTAGAGCCACAATGGCTTAGTGCTAGCTGGGAGTTTGGAGCAGTCACATCCAGTAGTCTAGAAACCTTCTCTGACTGTGCCCCGCCTGCAGGGCTGTGACTTGCCACTAGAGGCCTAGTGAGCAGGGAGGTCTCTTCCAGCCCTACTTCTCCATGATTCTCCATGCTTCGCCCATCCCTCGTCCACCACAGCAGCAGCATTCAAGACTGTGGAGAGGGGATAAAGGTGTTGGGGTCTCCTGAGAACAAAACTGGGGGACTTTGCAGGGAGCTGTGCAGGGAGGTTGTTGTCTGCCCAGCTCCTGGTGCCCACCTGCTCGAGGCTTGCTGTTGCACATGTCCAGGTACATCTCCTGTCCCAATGCATCCCTCAGCCTGTTCCCAGTCCCATGGCAACTTCAGGTTGAAGGGAGCTCACCTGCTCCCCTGATCCCCCCACCCCACCCTCTTTTGGCTCCGTTCTAAATCCACCCATCCCACTACCCCTCCTTGGTGCTCTAGGCGTGGTAGGGGCAACTCAACAGCATGCAGGGCAAGCAGACAGACACCCCCAGGCCCTGGTGTGGGGGAGGGCCCAGACAGAAGCCCTGGGAAACTGGAAGCAGCAGCAGAAGTAGTGGCAGCGGGCAGAGAGCTGGGGGTGAGGGCTACAGCAGCAGCAGCTGATACAGCCAGCTGCCCCCAAGTTGGCTTCACTCTGCATCTGGGGATGTAGTCTGCCCACATTTGGCTCCCACATTCACACCGGCAGTGGCAGAGCACTGTGCCTGCAGCCTGGATCCATCTACAGCTGCCCTGCCCTGTCCCACCTCAGAGCTGCAGCTTCCTTCGCAGCGGGCTGCTACCCACACCACAGCAGCTGCTTCCAGCTCTACCCAGGCTGCGTGTTGATTGGATGCATGGAGCAGGGTGCTGCTGGAGCTGCAGGGCTGGAGCTCAGGGCTTGCTGGAGCCCAGCCAGGCCTGGGGGTCTGTGGGGCGGGTCATGCTCCCCTCTTCTCCCCAGGGCTTGGTGGGGGGAGGGGTGACAGGGGAATGGATGGGGTCTAGCAGTGGCCACCTGCTCAGACAGGCTCAACACTTGTGGGGAAAGGTGCCCTAGGCTGCCATGGCTGAACCATGTGGCTGGAGGCTGCAGGAAAGAGAAAAACTGCTGTTCCAGTTCCTGGGCCACACCACTAAGCAGCCAAGGGTGTGAGAGCTCCAAAAACAGGAAGGGGAAGGGCCACTGCAACCTGGGATATTGAAGGACTTCAACTTGAATGCTAAGTCTGGGGGAGTGTCCACATGTTAATGGAATAGGAGCTGGGTTGTGTGGATCAGAGAGAATCCTGCCCTAGAGTGGCTTAATTTTGAGCCATATGATGAGTGCTTTAAGCCACTTAAAGGTGTTAATGGGTGGACAAGGCAGAGGGTTAAGAGCTGTAGGAGCCACCTAAAACTGATGTGTAACAAGGCCCTAAGATGTGTAGGCATCTTATACACCAAAGGTGCAATCCTCAGCGGAAAAAAGAAAAACAAAAAAACCCAGAAAAACACTCATTGTGATAAGTAAATCCTATAAACTTGAAAGGAACAAGAATAAGAACAAATTGTGTAAGTAGGGTTTATAAGCTTAAGTAGAGAACAAGAACCCCGTTTTTCTTCTGTGTTCTGCCATTTAGTTTGTTAAGAGTAATGTTTTTTGACTCCAGTATCACAACAAAGATGAATTCAGCAAATGTCCCAAAGAATTCCCCAATGTAGAGAGTGCTTGGTAAACTGGGAAGATTTTAACACTTGGTTTGTCAACAATTTGGTGTTTTTTGCAATTTTTTGCATCCAAAAAACAAAACCAGTCTAAAATAGACAGATACTTTTGTGGACAGAGAAATATTAAATATACTATATATATTCTAGTCACAGAAAACAAATTATGTGGTATGACTGGCCTACGCCAAATAGGCCTGGCATTTTTATCCCTGACAATTCTCACTAATAAATGCCCCCATCAAATTTATTAAGATTAAGTCTCAAATAGAAACGGATTAATTCTCCATCAATCTGGCAGTTAAGAATAACGCTTTGACAGCTGGCAGAAAACATCAGTATATCTTACAACTTTCTTGTCAAACAAGTCAGCTCAACTGTCTTCAGTCAATGGGTCTTCCCCTCTGGTTTTCTCTCTTTGGTATCTCACACTTCAAAGAAAACTTCATCCCCCCACCCCCAGTCTCACATCTTTACTACATCCCATGACAGTATTAGCAGTGCAGACTACTATTGAGTAAGGGTACAGAATACTATTCTAAAGGTAGAATCCCTTCCTAAACACGAATCACACAGAGCAACCATTCTGACTAGCAGACTGTAACTTGACTGACTTAATATAATCCAAAAATACAAACAGATTTTTAGAGCTCCAAAACCAGAAGCCAGTCTTGGAACCAGTCGCTAATCATTAAAGATGGAATAAGATCTCTTATTTCGTGTCTGCCTAGCCTGGAGTTCTTACACTTTTCTCTGAAGCATTTGGTACTGCATGCATCTTGCATCTGATCCAACGTGGCAATTCCTTTGTTCCTAGAAGGTCCTAATTCATATAAAAATCTCAATGGCTAAGGCTGTCTATCCACCCAAAAGAATCAATGAGTCATTCAGTGTTCAAAACAATGAGTCATTCAGTGTTGAACAACTTCGAACTTTTCTACCAACAGTTATCTAGAGGTTCTTATTTTAAGATGGGCATAGAAGCAAATCCTGTCACTCACCTACCTACTGCTCTGTTCTAATCTTCCATTTGGCCAGACTCTCTAAGGGTATCATAGAATCATAGAAAGTTAGGGTTGGAGGGGTCCTCATGAGGTCACATCTAGTCCAATCCCCTGCTCAAAGCAGGGTTCTCCCCAACTATATCATCCCAGCCAAAGCATTGTCTAGCTGGCTCTTGAAAACCTCCAACTATGGAGATTCCACCACTTCTCTGGGTAATGTGTTCCAGTGTTATATTACCCTCCTAGTGACAAAATTCTTCCTAATATCTAACCTAAACTTCCCTTGCTTCAATATGACATCATTGCTCCTTGCTCTGTCATCTGCCACCGCTAAGAACAGTCTAGCTCCATCCTCTTTCAAACCACCCTTCAGGTAGTTGAAAGCTGCTATTAAGTCCCCTCTCAGTCTCTTCTTCTTAAGCTAAATAAGCCCAGTTCCCTCAGTCTTTTCTCATAAGTCATGTCCCCCAGCCCCCTCACCATTTTTGTTGCCCTCTGCTGGACTCTCTCCAATATCTCCACATCCTTTCTGTAGTGGGGGGCTCAAAACTGAACACCGTACTCTAGATGTGGCCTCACCATCACTGAATAGAAGAGAATAATCACTTCCCTTGACCTACTGGCAACACTCCTATCAATGCAGCTGAGTAGGCGATTACCTTCTTGGCAACAAGGGCACACTGCTGGCTCATATTCAGCCTATCATCCACTGTAACCCCTAGCTCCTTTTCTTCAGAGCTACTGCCCAGCCTGTCAGCCCCCAGCCTGTACTGGTGCATGGGATTGTTCCATCCTAAGTGCAGGACTTTGCACTTGTCCTTACTGAACCTTATGGCAGTGGCAACATGTAGGGAGTGCACAGAGGTGCACATGCACCTCCTAAGAGTGCTGGTGTACCCCCTGACCAGCTGTGCTCTCAGCTTAGGCGATGGGCAGGGGGGGCAGGCAGGAGCACCGGTGCCCCTGCCAGGAGCGCCAGCTGGGGAGTGGGAGCGCTGGATGGAGCACTGCGGCCACTTCTGGAAGCACTATGGCCACTTCCAGGAGCAGCGTGGCTGCTTCCTGGTTGCTGAGGTTTGCCCCGGGGGGACCCCCCCACCAGTCAGCGAGATTGGCTGTGGGGGACCCCCTCCCCTCCCTGGTCACTGACTGGTCACTAGGGGGGAACATGACTAAGGTGGCATCAGTCACCCATGCCTCATGGGATTCCATTTGTCCCAATCCTCCAATTTGTCTAGGTCTCTCTGAATCCTGGCCCTACCTTCCAGCATTTCCAGTATTCCCCACAGCTTGGTGTCATCTGTAAACTTGCTGAGGGTGCACTCTACGCTATCTTGCATGGTGTTGATGAAGACATTGAATGAAACCAGCCCCAGGACCAACCTCTGGGGCACTCCACTTGATCCGGCTGCCAACTAGGCATGGAGCCATTGATTGCTACCCTCTGAGCCCGATGCTCCAGCCAGTTTTCTATCCATCTTACAATCAATTCATCCAGCCTGTACTTCCTTAGCTCGCCTGTAAGAATGTTGTGGGAGATCATATCAAAAGCCTTGCTAAAATCAAGGTTCACCACAGCCACCAGTCTCCCCACATCCACAGAGCAAGTTACCTAATCATAGAAGGCAATTAGGTTGGCCAGGCATGACTTGCCCTTGGTGAATCCATGCTGACTGTTCCTAATGACCTTTTTCTCTTCTAAGTGCTTAAAAATAGATTCCTTGTGGATCTATTCCATGATTTTGCTAGGGACTGAGGTGAAGCTAACTGGTCTGTAGTTCCCTGGATCCTCCTTCTTCCCTTTCTTAAATATGGGAACTATGTTTGTCCTTTTCCAGTCATCTGGGACCTCTCCTGATCACCATGAGTTTTCAAAGATGATGGCCAATTGCTCTGCAATCACATCAGCCGACTCTCTCAGCTCGGGTGCATCCCATCCTATCCCATGGACTTGTTCATGTCCAGCTTTTCTAAGTAGTCCATAATCTGTTTTTTCACCACTGAAGGCTGTTCACTTCCTCCCCAAACTGTGCTGCCCAGTGTAGTAATCTGGGAGCTGCCCTTGCCTGTGAAGACAGAGGCAAAAAAGGCATTAAGCACTTCAGCCTTTTCTGCATCCTGTCACAAGGTTGCCTCCCCCATTCAATAAGGGACCCATACTTTCCCTGATCCTCCTCCTGCTACTGACATACTTGTAGAAACCCTTCTTGTTATCCTTCACATCCCTTGTTAGCTGCAACTCCAATTGTGCTTTGTCCTTCCTGACTTCTTGAATATGTAGAGTCACTATATTTAGATTGACCTAACGAGGGTTAAATTGATCTAAATGCCCACTTATGCAGACATTTAGGGAGGGGGTAAATCAAGCAAAAATGGCACACCCAATCTAAGTTAGTTCACCTGAGTAGGTACACTAGCTTACACTGAGATTGGGTTAACACAATTTAGAAAAGGGTTAACCTGATCTTGTGAACACCTGTATTCACTCATGTCCTGACCCCTCCCATCTCTTTCCCTCACTCTGAGTTTCATATACCGATTTGCCTGTGCAGCTCCCAGAAGTGATGAATGCATGTGTCAGGGAAAAGAAAAAAGGATCATCCTTCCCTTTTTTGGAGGGGAAATGGAAAGCTCTTTCTTGGGACTCCCCCAAGAAGCAGCTTTATTCAGTCTTCCTCTCCTGGGAGGACCCCTTGCAGCCAGCATGGCTTCAGAAGGGGCAAGCCTCTGGCTTTGAGAGCATGGGTCTTCTCAGTCCCTGGTTTCTCTGGTGAAACAAAGCACCCCCACCTGTGGGAGCTCCTTCTTTTTGGTCAACTCTTGGAAAGGAGGATGGCTGTTTTCTTCTTTAAAAGAAGAGGGTTATCAGAGTGCTGGATGTCACAAGCAGCACAGCAGATGCTGCTTCAAAACAAACAGTCTCTGTTGTGCCATTCCAGCTTCTTCTGTCTGCACTCAGACTTCCCTCTGCGCATCCTGGAACCTCCTCTCCCCAGCTTTCTCAGAGCTTCACTCATTTTCCTTTAGTCATCAGCCACACTTGCAAAATAAAAAGTTATAAAACTATAGTCCTAACCTGGGCACAGTCACTCAATACAATGAAACATTAAGTCAGGGGAAACCAATCAGGGGGGCTGTTTCTGGACACTGCTACCATGCCCAGACTGTCATCTTTTCCTGGGGTGAAAAGGGCATATAGATGTCTTGCACAGAGAAATATTTACAGGCATTATTTAGAGTAAAGCCTGCTCATGCTGAGCCCCTAAAGTGCTCCCTACTGAAACTGCAGATTGGAATCCAGTTCATGTAGTATTCTTCATCACAGCACATACAAACTGCTGCAAGGAGCAGTGAACTGCTGCATGCTCCTAGTTTAGGTGTAGGAGGCTTAAAGAGCAGGTGCAGCGAATACTCATTCACTCTCTAAAGTTAACAGCTTTCTGCTCCATTCTTGGGGACAAAAAGCAAAGACATACACCAGATTCTTGCTCTTGGATATGCTCACAAAAATCTTGTATATCTTGATTCCCCATCTGCTCAAAAGAATGGGCCAAGCAAACAGAACAATAGGATGGTGCAGGAATATACACGGTCCTGCAGACATCATCATAATCACTAGTTCTAGTTTTAGGCAGATCAGCTTTGCCAGTGTCCTTTGATATTGAAACTACAGGGTAACAATAAGATTAACTTTCCATCCACAAATGATAATGAAACAGAATATTCAGAAATCCTTCATTCCAGAATGCTATCTATCTATCTATCTATCTATCTATCTATCTATCTATCTATCTATCTATCTATCTATCTATCTATCTATCTATCTATCTATCTATCTATCTATCTATCTATCTATCTATCTATCTATCTATCTATCATTTCTGCAAACCAGAATGATGTACTTTTTTTAGTTTATATATAACTACTTCCCTCGCAGGCACAAAGCTGTTAGCATGTACAGGAGGGATTAAAGTGAATCTGCATGTTGGATGAAATATAAATTAAAATTATAGCTCTGTCAGTCTTGAATCAGGGATTGTTTCTCTAGGTCTCCCAAAACGCTTAATTTCAAATGAGTCTTCATTTATTACTTCAGGAAAGACCGAATGCATAATTTATCAGTGATACTTAGTCAATATACCCTTATAAGCAAGTTTCCCCTGAGCCTTGGAGTAAAAATATGTTATGCTAATTCTATTAGTTGTGTACACAAGAGCCGTCTGAATGAGTAAACAAGCATTAAAGCATAGCACATGAACAAAGAGATGTCTAACTGTCCATCTTTCAATGATAAATGCATAAGCATCTTAGATATTTTGGTGTAAAATAACTTCCATTTACATCACATTAGGTAAAAGATACATTGACATAAAGTCAATAAAATACATCCCCTTCCTTTGAACCAAAATCTTTTGTATTTTCAGAAGTATTTTTCCCCAAGCAGTTGCTTTAACACATGCTTGTGTAGCATTACAGTAACCTGAGAACAAACCTGACTTGATTGTCCACATCTTAACTACCAAAACTCTGCTATTTGAAACAGATTTCCCTGCGTCTACCCTGTAAAATTCCTCAATTGTAAGAAACCTCAATTATCCAAGTTTATTCCAAATATCGTTCAGGTAACTGAAACAAAAGGTGTGTTCTAAATGCAATCATACTGAGACCTACCTAGTCTCCAGTGGCACGTTGCTATTGAGCACCCAGCTATCTTGAAGTTGCACAGACTCAGGAGTGGTGGCCAGGTCATTTGGTGCAGGAGCTGGTGCATGGATCTGGTTCCGCCGATTTGTGAGTGAGTTCCTGTTTAGGGAGTTGGCAGAGGAGTGATGATGGGACAATGTATGATTGTGAGGAGGAGGAAGAGGTGGTCTCAGTGTTGACTGGCTGTGATGATTTGAAGGGCCTAAAAGAGAAAAGAAAAAAAAGTCACAAGGTCTGTTAGACTGTTCCCCAAGTATTTTCAATGGGGCAGCTACTAAGAGGCAAGCCTCAGTCCTGAAAAGTTGCCCCTTAGAGCACATTTATAGTCTGATAAATTGACATTTGTAGGTTCCATGCCGACAGTATAGACAGGCATCCAATTCCAGCACTGGTGAGAAAGGGATTTCTTCTAGAACTTAGATAGCCTTGCTTTGATAAAGAGTGTAACATGTTATTGTTAGTCCATAAAGCAAACAAAGTTAAATAATGCACAGGAAAGCAAGATAAGGACAGGCAAAAAGATGTTATTTCAGTACAGTTGCTTTTCTAACCACAAACATATAATGATAAATAAGTGTATTTACTTGCAATTCCTTATACTGTGGGTAATTTTAAAATTTTACTAAATGGTGAACTAGATTAAAATATAAGAAAATCATAAGTCAGTGGATTTAATCATTACATTAATTTATAGTTTTTAGTAAACAATTATTCTAAAAAGTAACAGCGAAATTATAATTAGACTGATGTATGCTTGTTTTTGGAAACTCTGAAGTACGTATTTTGGATTTAATGAATCAAACAATGAAAGAAAATATCACCAGGGAACACATTTACAGCTAGATGGATCTGTTTTCACACAGAACAATGAACTATAAGAAAAATGCTCTCTTCGATTAACTAGACGTAAGGTCAGTATTTACAAATATGGGGTCCTAAATTTCAGCTCCTAGAGAAGTGGCCTGTTTTTCAGATGTGCTGAATGCTCCTTTAAAGGCTGCTAATCATCTTTGAAAATTGGGCTACATTATTAGGAGTCCAAATATGGACCCAGAAGCTTAACTTCAGCTTCTAAATTTGAAAACCGTGACCCTAATACATTGCATATTCAGAGCAGATTCTGGTCACCCTCACATGGTTAAGCAAGGAAAGGTAGGTGAAGGAGTTCCTCCCTCTCTTTGTACAAACTAGGCAACTTAGGTTCCTTATGTATTGAAGGTGGAGATGACGGCTGTTAATAGCAGCAGTGGCACTCAGCAGCCAAAGAGGGCAGAGGTAGAATTAGGCTTCCTCCCACCATCCACTTCACTCCCTGTCTTCTGTTGTATCCCACCCAAGATAGCAGTAGGACTGGGGGAGGAACAGAAATAGGAGTAGAGTTGGCCCCTATATAATTTTGTGGCCCCTAGAAAGCACTGGCAGATAGAAAATAAACATGCAAGTTTCTTTGGGAACATTTGTGTATAAGGAGGTGATAAGAAAAAGAATTTCTGCAGTTTGGGTGTTAAATGAAGGTGCCAAGAACTGCTTCTGAAGAAATGGAAATCTTACTTTTTATCCACAGAAAATGTTTATTATTTTAGACAGAAAGGTACTTTGCACAAATACCTTCTAAACTTTGCAGCTCACTTCAAGTGCTGCCTGCTTATTAATTTTGCCCTGGATACTTTCGAAATGCTTCATCCTTCTTGTACTTGCTTGAAGAAGATTGTTTAGCCCAACATGCTTTTATAGTCAAAACCCATATGGACAGGCTACAACATCAAACATCTGATCGATTCTAGGTCCTTATGCCATTTCCAAGAAGTGTGAGGAATAAGGCACAGCAGGATGACAATGTGTTTGGATAATATCCACATACATTAGCTCAGTAGAATTATTTTTCCAAAGTCTGAATTCTGGCACTGAACAAAACATGTTGATTTGGATTTCAGTAAATGGATTTTGTGAGTGATAAAATGTAAATGAGTGTACTTATGTATTATAAATTACTCCAAAAAACCCATATGTTTCACATTTTCAGTAATCAACCTATTTTTGAGGCAGTTTCTCTCTTTTTGTAAATTCAGCTATGTCCTTTCACAACAAGATTTCATAATACTAAAGGTGTGCTTAGGAAAAAACCATAAAATCATTGTCGTCTTTAAAGTATGCTACATTTAAATAAGTAACTATATTTTAGATACATTATTACAGAGTACATTTGTTATAACCCAGGTTCAAGAAAGCACTAATCACATACTTTGGTCAATCTCAGTTTCACGACAGACCTTAAGTACAACACTTGATCTTAGTCCACAAGAGGCCAAGAACCGATTAACAAAGTATGCGATAAGGTCCAAATGACTGCACTGAACAGCATTAACTACTGTTCTGAATAGGAATGGACTAAATCACATGCTTAAATTAGCAGGCCCTTCATTTCTGTGTAGCATAGGAGGCTAAATATAGACAAGATTTATTTTTTAACTATGTGTAGCTTCCCACTATTGATAGATCTATTTTGAAAGATAAATCATTGCCTGGTATAACAGAGAATCTTTCTCATAATCTTGTAACCACAAAATTAAGGGCTGTTTATAAAAATGAACTGACAGTAAAGTGAATATAATATCACTAATAATAATAACTATTTCTAAAAAATTACGGTGGCAAGTTTCAATGAAACACACAGAAATGAATTAAAGACTCAGTTTCTATTTTATAAATATAGAACTATATATACATAAATTATTTATAGCTATAATATGATTATATATTGAAACACTTAAAGTTCAGTCTATTTATCTTAATATAGCACAACAATTAATATAGATATGATCTAATAAATACCTTAAAAATCTTAAAGATATTGAAAGAGGGACTGCTTTTTCACTGAATTGGGCCCAAACAAAACAAATCACTTTATAACTTTGCATAGGGCTGAAAAATGAGTTTGGATCTGAACTTCTACACCATTAATATACAGGCATACTGGGCTAAATTAGTAGTAACTACAGCAATACTACTTGATATTTTGTTGATTTTGGAACTTCAAGAAGGAGGAACTACTCTTCATGTAATCAAGAATCAGCAGCTTGAAGGATTGGTATACTGTATCTTACAATATGTGATGCTCTGTGGTTTCTTGCTATTGCCACTGTAGAATTGTAGTTCTACTGTATTTCACTGTAGTTGAAAGCCTAAAGATGAGGAATATCTTGATGGGTACAAATAACTTTGTGAACTAGGGAGGGAAATTTATTTTTATTAATACAAAGGATGTCAATATACTGGTGTACTCTGGAAAAAGAAAATTTGTGGGAGTTATTTTCTTCTCAAATATTACATCAAGTAGGGAAATTATCAAGCTAAACTTATTCAGTCATAGATGTTTGGGTCTTGCAGTGGGAGGATTGTTTTCAATACTAACTAAAGCCATAAAGCTTGAAATGCAGGGGTGCAAATACATGTGCAGGGAGGCTTCTCCAACGCACTGTAATTACAGTGTGTCAGAGCAGACTCGATTAATCAAAAAGCTTGAGCCTGAATTGATTCAATCTTTGCAGGTTAGTCTAACCTGGCTAGGCTGAATCAGTTTGTAACTGCACAGATATCCCGGAAATGCAGGCACCTGCCTGCAGTGGCTCAGGTTATAAGGCAGGAGCCACTAGTACAGTGCTCCCTCCCTTCCACAATGCTGAGTTGAGGCAGGGGTTGGTCAGATCCTGTCAGGATGCTCTGATTAGGGACGGGTTCCCTGCCTTCTGACCAGCCCAGCAGGGAATTGATAACACAGTGTTTATCAACCTTAACTCAGTGTTTATCACCCCATTTAAGAAAGCAACAGAGGGACATTACTAGCTACCTGTTGATTCTGCCTTTGTCCATGTGCCACAGCACTGACCATAGTCAGCATGCGGTCTGCAAACTAAGGCTGAGAGGTGTCTGTGTAAGGCAGAGGGGATGGGAAGGGGAGGGGGGGAATGGGAAGGGGAGGGGGGGAGTAAGGGGAAGTCAGACAGATGCCTCCAGTCTCTGCTGAGCTCCAGCCAGGGAGCAAAAGAGAAGGGCCAACTCTGCTGTGGAGCAGAGAGGCCCGCCCAGCCCAGAGAGCATGCTGGGATGCTGGGGGAGTCCGGTTAACTTAAACCAGCAAGGGGTCTGGGACATACGTTACATAAACTGGTTTGAGCCAAATCAGTTAAGTCTGATACTACATTCAACCGGGTTTATCTCAAACCGGTTTCAACCATTTTCAAACTGGTTTATGTGCACTGAACATTACGGGTGTGTGAAGCTTCAGTCTGCAATTCAATTAGAGGATTCAGCCCAATTCAGAGGCAAAATCACCAAATCCACTCCTGTGGGATGCTCCATCTGCCCCAGTATCGCAGTGTTCATGAGCTGTACTTGGTACCTTGAGTTATGTAGAAAAATAATTTGAAGCTGTGTTTATGGCTGAATCGCTGAATCAGAATTGAATCTTCAGATTTGGATTCAGCCAAATTAAATTGGGGACGTGATCCGAATCAATGAATCGAATCACTGTCCCTGATTTTGACTGAATCTGAATCCCAAGCTGAATTGAATATAGCCTGTTTTGCACACCCCTATTCAATATAGCTTGCTAACTAGAATCCCTCTACTTATCCCTACCCAATCCATTTCTTGCAATTTATATCTGTTCTTGTTTCCCCCCCTTTTTAACAAGATAGCTGTGTTTTCCCTGGCAGTGAAACCCTGGAACCTATCTCCCTGAAACTTAGCAGGCCTCATGCTCTTAGAAGGGGCTACTATCCCTGCTGTTTTCCTCCAGATCTGCCTTAACACACACACACAATGTAAATTTAGCTTACAGCAGTATATTTGAGCTTACAGCAGTATATTTGAGGTATATTTTCCCAGAAACCCCTGCACCTATCTCCTTGAAACTTTGTAGGCTTCATGCCCCCAGAAGGTGATACCATTCCTGCAATTTTTATCTGAATCAGCCAAAAAATGACAAAAGTATAAGTATTTCAGTGATTCCCCGTTATAGTCTATGGCTGAATCTTCAAATCTCTCTCAATCAGTGCCGAATCTTCTGAAGCCAATTCAGCCAAATTGATTCAGGACAGTGATCCAAATCTCTGAATCGAATCATTGTCCTCTGAATCGGCTGAATCTGAGTCCAAATAGAATATTTTCCTATTCGCACAGGTCTGCTGAACATCTGTTCTCTTACAGGTTTAAACCAGTTTCTGATTATGTAAACTGGTTTATGTGTAATGTCTGTTCCTAGCCCCTGTGCAATACGATTAGACTAGTTAGTATACTATTCTAGTCTACTATTAGCCTGCAGCTAACTATTAGACCGAAACTAATTTTCACCGCCATAAGATAGTACTGTCAGAGATGTTATGGTGGTGAAACTAACCATGCCTAATCACACATGTAAATGCTGACCCAGGCATAAATCGTGCCCAGTTAGCCCAGGCATCATGGGCTTGCCTGCCACCTAGCAACATGGCTCCACTCCTTGGACACTCTTGTGCCACACCCAGTCCCTCTGCTGCCCGACGTTGCAATCCAGAGCCCCGGGCTAACCCCCCAAGCCTGCTGCCAGCCTGGGGCTGCTCCGCCATAGCTGAAACTGTTGTGGTCCCTAGCATAGGTGTAGACACTGCACCCAGGTATGAACTGCACAGGAATTTATTGCTCTGCATTAATAGAATGTGTAGACACACCTTCTCACTGATATTTTAATGGATGTACAGGGTCTGAACCATAGCCCACTGAAGTGACCGGAAGTCTTTTGGCTGACTTTGGTTTAGACCCAGGAAGATACAATTTAGGAATAAAATTGTTTTGCTCATTGCATTTTTATGGGGGGGGGGGGTGTAAAATAATTTAGACAACTTGGGTTATACACAGATGTATTACATAGCTGGGGTCAGATAAAACAGTCTACTGTAGAACCTAGACAGTAACTGAACAAGTCTGAATCACTGCTGAAGTAGTGTCTGCTACCCCCATTCTTTTACAAGAATAGGGAGAGTACAAACAGTGTGCTGACCAAGAAAAAACATTATTTGTTGCCCCACTGCCCATTCCCCTATACAATGCAAACATGAATCCAACAAAAGCTGTTGTGGAGACTCCTCTATAGATGGAAAGGACTGAAGCTCCTCAGATGTTGCACCCTTATGGCATAATTATGACACTTCTGCTGAAATACTGGTAAGTGAACTCTGATGGTGAAAGATTTGCTGCAAGATTTTGTAAGTGTTAGAGTTAGAATGTTTTTCATGGGTATGCACATCTCTGCAGAATCTAAACACCCAACGTTCAGTCTAAATGTTGTACACTGTATAATGTGAAACTGCCACCCACCCTGCTCTGACATTATCAAATTCTTTTCCAAGTGCTGTGACACTCTGGAACAGGCACTTCATACATTTACTAAAACCATGCAACATAAGGATTTGAGAGATAGGAGATTAAGTTGCCTATCTCAGAGCTTTACTTAAAATCCTGCTAGAATCAGGAGACATATCATTGAACACAAGCAAGCTGCAGAGAAATCTCCTTTCTTTCTCAGCATTCTATACAAGAACAGCCTCTGAAAAGCCATGTGGCTTGCATTTTATTCATGTTGCATTGCTCTCTAATCTTATGACTCTGTATGAGTATTTGCAGGCAAAGTCTAATGAGAAGAGATAAAACAATCCTTTAATCATTTGTGCTTTCATATACTCACGGATATAACCATCTACCTATGCATATTTAATCCTGAATATACAGTGACATGGTGAAACTCTTGCACCAGGGCAAGGCATGGGAGTTACACATAAACTGATTTAAATCATCAGAAATGGGCTTAAACCTGTAACAGAACAGAAGTTCAGTGCACCTAAACCAATTTCAAAATGGCTGAAACTGGTTTAAGATAAACCTGGTTGAATGTAGTATCAGACTTAACTGTTTTAGGTCAAACCACTTTATGAAACTTCTGCCCCAGACCCCTTCCTGGTTCAAGTTAAATCAGAATCCCCCAGCATCCCTGTATTTTGCAGCCCTGGGCTGGGCTGTCTGCTCCAGAGAGCAGGGCTGGCCCTGCCCCTCTGCTCCCTAGCTGGAGCAGTGAGAGCTGACTCACTGCCTCCCTCCCCTCCCCACCCCCAGGCAAACCCCAGCTGGGGACTGGGAGGGGGGTTAAACTTCCCTTCCACCAAGTACACAGCTGCCCTGCCCTGCCCTGCCCTGCCCAACTTACTGCTGGCTGCGACTGTGGACTACAAATCCCAGAGGCACCTAGAAACAGGAAGAGAAAGTGATGAGCAACCCTTTAGAGTCCTGCTGCTGTGATTGTGGACTGCAAATCCCAGAAACCTTGGGGGCAGCAGGAAAAGGAAGCAAACACATAGCCCATGCTGGCTATGTGCCAGAGAGCTATGTTATAGTGACGCCTGGCTTCAGGCTTGAGCCACTCCAGGCATGTGGCTGCATTTCCTGAATCAAAAGTGAATGTCTGCTCATTTGCTTATTGGTTTAATTTTTGCATCTTATACTAACCTGCAAAGACTAAATCAATTCAGCCTCAGGTTTTTTAAGATGTTAAGTGATTTAACTAAAACTACATAGCAAGTTCATACCAGCCAGTTCTTAGTTCTGTGCTCAGGTAAACTTATCACATTGTTTCTCCATATAAAATATCTAATGTAGCATCGTCTGACCAACACTGGATTTCTAACAGGAAGCACTGGTGAATGCAATGGTATAATATGTTGAAACATAGGACCAGTGATCCCAATGACCAGTTTATAACCTGTAGCATAAGTTTTAGTAGCTTTGTATTCTTTTATTTTCTAGTACTGTAGATTCTATGCTTATCTCTTAATTCTATTCTGTCTTTTTCATTTTTTTTTTAAATTTGCCAAACTAGGCTGCAGTTTAAATACAACGGGAAGGCAATCTAAGCACTCTGAAATTGTTATCACCATATGCGATAAAGAAGCTGATTTGGTTCACTTATCATTGTATTATGCTCTCTTATTATCATTTCTTGTAGCTTTAAAACAAAATAATTTGCCAGGTGTTCTCTCTTTTGTTCCACTATTTTTATAGCATTTGAGGCACAGGGACTGAATGGCATCTAATGTCCCAGCCTGTACACTTCAAACTGAAAGTTCAGTTAAGGCACAGTGTAAGTTATGTGTAACGTGACAGCAACTGACAGAGGATTGCAACCAACCCTTCCACACCATGTAACTCAGCTTCAACAGAAATTAAACACAGTGATGACAATTAAAAAACAAACAAACATAATATTAACCACCATAACTAGGGTGGACAGATAGACAGGTTGGGCCAGTTCTAGACTACTAGTCTGGAATGTAAGACACCCAGGTTTAATTCTCTTCTGTCCCACAGACCTATTGTGGGATCCTGTTGTAGCAGAAAGACCCCACACTTCCTTCCTTTCCCCTATCCAATTTCTTTCTCTTTTCCCTCTCTATGCCGCCCCCCCCCCCTTATATGAAATAAGCTCTAGGATAAATCTTTTACGAGTTAAGCTAAGGAAATGAGTCTCTGCATTGCAGTGTGTTACTACACACACACACACACACACACACACACACACACACACAGAGTAAAAGCTCCATTAACTGGCACCTTACAAGCCGTGCAGTGTGTTACTACACACACACACACACACACACACAGAGTAAAAGCTCCATTAACTGGCACCTTACAAGCCGGCATGCTCTGTTACCTGGCATGCCAGCTTGTAAAGTAAAGTGAAACTGGAAGTGCCCACTGTGGCACTTACAGTTTCTCCAAGCCCCCACAGCCTGGAGCAAAGCAGCCTGCGCTGCTGAGCTCCCACGGCCTGGGGCATAGCAGACTGTGCGGGGCTCGCCTCCCCATCCTGCAGGGCCCATGGGAGGGGCGGCAATGCTGCAGGACAGGCAGCAATGCCCCGTACGTGGCAGAAGAAGTGGCGTCCCAAACAGGCAAAGATGCCTGTTTGGGCTGCTCAATTAACCGGCATATTTTGTTATCTGGCATCCCTCAGTCCCAGGGGAAGCTGGATAACAGACCTTTTAGTGTGTGTGCGTGCCTCTGTGTGTGTGTGTGTGTGTATTTTAGGCTATGTATTGCTAATTTTGCTATCTTGTATTGTTTTATATTTGAATTTTTGCTATTTTGTGCTATTTTTACACCGGTTTTGTACACTTCAGGCCTACTTTCATGGTTAACCAAAGTAATGTTGAGCCCCATTTTGTAATGTCAAGATTCCATTCTGCTATGTTGTAACCTGCTTCTCCCCTTGCTCGTCAAGACATGTTGTAACCCCATTGTAATGTCAATTGTGCCTATATGAAAATTTGGTCTCCGAGTGAATGGAAACTGTGAGTGTGTGTGTGTGTGTACAATAGTGACAAAGGTGGAAATGACGGACCCATGAACACAACAATACACAGGAACAGCCCTGTATTTAATTGGAAATAAGATTCCAGGAAGCAATCAGGAACATTATGGATTTCCAGTAACCCAGCACAACCCTCATTGTGAATTCCGAGAAGAAGCCCCCCACCCAAAACAGTCAGAAGAATGGACACTTTGAAACTGCACGTCCCACCGGGTGGGACTCTCATCAATGAGAAAGTGACAGCTGTTAGCCCCTTTTCCATGTGGGCTTTGAATCCACAGGGATCACAAAGGAGCTGCCTAATAAAAAGGCAGGGGAAAGTGACCCTGGTGGACACTTCCCTATCCAGATCAGCACCCCACCATGTAACCTACACCAGCCATCCACCAGAGGATCAGTCAGTGACCCCCTCTAGACCCCAGCCTCAGGACGACATTGATCATCAACCCATGGCACCTGGATAGGACTGCATGCCGCCAATTTCAGTCTCCAATTACCAATCCACAGTCACCTTTGTGTGTGTGCATGTGTGAGTGTGTGTGTGCATGTGTGTGGACCAACAGTTTCTTGTACCTGTTTTAGTTTTTTGTATTTGTTTTATGTTTGCATAGTTACACCGTTGTCTAATAAACCTGATATTGTTGATCCTGAGCATTGGTCTTGCTTGTCAAGTCAACATTGTGCTAGTACTCATACAGCACAATGCAGTACTGAGAAGAAACCTGTGAATATACCAGCTTGTATACCAGACTTTACACAGCACAGGGTAACACTGTGCAGAGGTACCTGTGCTATCTTGGCATGCACTGGTTCTAGAACCAGATGCAAAATTGCTCTGTGAGCCTGGTAATGAACTTGGGTTAATAAACACTGATCTCTAGCCAAACTAATCAGTCAAGACACAGTGTCATGCTAAGGTGGCTATACTGCTACTCTTTCTGGAGCTAGCTTGCCTGGCACTTCCTTGCCATGGAGACAGGTTTCTCAGTGCATCAGTTCATAATCTGTGCCTATCCATCACACAGGAGAGTTGGAAAGAAAAACAGAATGCAGATTGTAAGGCCTTCTGATACTATGGCAACAGGAGCTACATAAATACCTAATATAAAAAGCTTGTGGTATCTAAAACAGCTCATACTATTTTCTTGTATTTAAAGTATGGCATTACTACAATATTTCAGCTACACACCATGTGCACATAAATTAGGCAAAATGTTGGTACATCATTTTAATAATAATTCAGACTGACGTGGTACCTGCCCTGTGAATTTTTCATTGTGATTTACAAAGGTTGATGCTTTTTATCCCTATGGAATAAACAACGTTAAGTGCCATACCACAAGTGACAAGAACAGCATCTAACCTACATCTCATGATTCCTACTTCTGTGCCCTATACGTAAGATTAATGTTCGTATCTCTTCATCAGAAGAGATGAAGGACCACTGGAAATAACCTTCTCCTATATGTTCATGGACAGATATGGACAAATAACAAATTACATGGAGTTGAAAGAGGACAAGAATGTATTGCATGTTATCTGCTCTGCAGCAACTGTCCACATGACCAAACTTGACCCTTAATAAGTAAAAGCTAAACCACAACGCTTTACCCCTTCGGTGAAAAAGGACTGAGCTACCACGGTTTAGCTTTCACTTACTGCAGGGTAAATGTGGTCACACAGGCATTTACTGAAGAACAGATGATATGAGATAAGTCCCCATCTGTTTCTAACTCTCTGTAAATTATTTTTCCATGCTCTGTGTTTCAATCAGCAAGAGGTGAAGCTGTTCAGTAATGGATGGTATAAATGTGCATAAAAAAAGCACTCTTAAGAGATGCTACGGGACTTTTTTTTTACTTTGACTATGCTGCAGTGGTTCTAGTCCTACAGAGGCGACTGATATGAGAATAAAAAAGCAGAAAAAACCCTAACAAAAATGTCTATTTTCCAGTTAAAGGGGGGGGGAGGGGAGTTATCCCAGAGAGATTCACAACTCCTTAAAGTACCAAGAAGACAGGCAGTTAGCTGTGTTAGTTTGGAGTCCAGCAAAAGGCAGGGTAGATTTGCACCTTTATACAAGAACTAAATCAGAGCCGTATAGCATAATCTTTTGTAAGCAGAGGGCTTACTTCATCAGGTGCTGTGAAGGGACTGCAGGAACTAGAGCTCCTGCAGAAAGCAGTGATTAGAACACCAAGGGTATAGCAGGGGGGAGGAAAAGAGAGGGTGCACTGTAGAGTGACTGCCCAGCCCAAATTGGGTGGGACAGTCCTGGAATGGGAGCCTCAAGTCCTGGGCTGCATGACTCTGAGACAGCATTTGTCCTGGATTTGCTGTATCCTGCAGGGATCTGGGTTTTCTGTTCACCACAGGAAATGACACATTTTGTCTTACAGGCTAGCAGTGTTCCAGCTTGCAAGGGGCTGCCAGGAGCAAGATGCAGGGGATGCCATGTGCATATGTTCTAGGCAGTGTAGAGAGCAGCTCACTGCAGGTAAGTCTATGGGGGCAAGGGGAGCAGATTTAGCCTCCATGATGAGGGAGGGACTGGGGTGGGGGGCACTGCCCAGCCAAGGCAGTGCATGGGGCCAGGTTGTGAAGTGGGGTGGAGCCATAGGAGGCTTGTCTGAGTGGGGGTGGCTCTCCACCACTGTGCATACCTCCCAGGGGGTATGGAGGCATGTGCCTCCCCACAGAATTGCACATGGGGTGGATGCGGGCTACCCACTGCAGCCTAGGAGCTCTCTGCCCTGCTGCCCTTGCCCTGGAAGCCCCATGCTAACTGCACCACTATGGCGAGGTGCCCCCTTCCTGCCCAGCAGCAGCAGGGGTGGCAGCAGTGGCATAGAGTTGTTAGGGTAAGCAGCAGGGTGGGGAGCCCTGAGCCCTCAGCAGGCAGCCCACATCTGCCCCCACCCCACTCAGCTCTGCTCCGCTCCGGCCGTGCCACCAGTGGAGGTAGAGGTGGGAGAAGAAGTGGGCATGTGTCCTGCCTTTCCATTTTGGAAAGGTGGTCACCCTAGGGCTCTACTGTGATAAGAAAGGTGGATAGGAGAGAGAAAAAAGAAAGAACTTAATCCACTGAGGTACATGGAGCTCCACGTGGCACTGTAGTTAAAACACCACAGTATCACTGAAATACAAGCATGGGAGCATAGATTAACACAATGGTTCTCAACCTGTTTTTTAGACTTGAGGCTCTCTTCCATAACTTTTGTGAATCGAGTTGCACCACATGCCAAAAACTTAGAAGAGCCTTCACTTTTCTCCTCATCAGAGCCTGCATAAATGTCATCATTTATTTTCTCTTTCCTGGTGGCACCCTGGTTGAAGATCACTGGATTAGCAATTAATCAGGAAACTAGCTCATAACTCTATATATGTCAGGATGGAAAGAGAATTCTGGCTGAGGACATGGCTTAAACTGTATATCACTACTGAAAAAAATCATCAGGGGATTTTGAAGAGAACACAAGACTTGGCTTTTTTCAGATCTCTGAAAGAGCACTCTCCAACCTTTCTGCAGCTAGGGATCTTACTAGCTGGATGTATAAAGGAAGGACTGCATTAATATCGCTACGATTCAATTGGGCAACTTCAGGCCTTATATATATTTCAAAAGTTTGTGCTCTGACCACTAAGTCATGAAATCCTCTACAGAGTACCTTATGATAACACATATAAATTATGACTGGACCTATACACATATATTGTAAAAGAGAAAAATGCAGTTTGGTGTCCTTCCCAGTCCCTTGCCCAGAGCTGATATTCTAGATTCAGCTGAATTCTCACAATACTCATGAAGTTTGAGCCAGGAGGGGGCATACTTACAAATGATTAAAAGTAATATCCTCTAATAACAAAGAGAAGTTTCATGACAGAAATGTTTTGGCCAGGAGTCTAGGTCTGTTGACATTTTTCAGACAGGAGATCATTAGCTGAGTGCAGCTTGAAAATCTGATTGCTCTGCAGATGGTCCATGGGGGAGCCTGAAAATTGTCACTGTGAGATAAGAATAATTGTATTAAGACCAGGTATCTCTTCCAGCTCATTGTGAAAATGAGAGTGGGAGCCAGACACATGCCATCCAGGGTAGGGAATTCTGGAGTCAGGTGCAGGCTGTTGTCCCCCCCGGATGCTATTCTAGCAGTACTTGTATAACCCAGCTAGCTAGCAAGCAGAGCTGTATTCAATGGGTGTAAAAGAAATGCTAGTCACAGGTGTGTTAAGACTATACATCATTTTGATCATTTCAGGAGCTTCACTGAGCTTATTATCTACTGTCCAAAGTCATCTGGAAATTATCATTTTATATCAAATCTAAAACCATTAAATGTTTTTTTTATAGGAGACTAAGTCTTTCAAAATGGACTACTTGAAACTAACTGTGCCAGAGAGGAGATTTGATAGCAGAGAGAGATCCGAGCAATGCCTGTCTGAGCATTTCAATAAATCAACATTACCCAGGATACTCCATATCCACCGGGAAGAAAAAGTCTATCAGTGGAAAGTAATGATTTTTGGTCTTTCAATTGCCCTAAGGACTTTTACAATGCTATTAAGACCTATAGCCTCCCCACTGAAAAGTTTGGGAGTGAAATTATTAATAAACTTCGATGATATGTTGATTGTTGCTCTCAAACAGGAAATACTTTCCAATAATTTGAGCAGCTTTCTTGCTCTCCCTCCCATCTCCCAGCACTTGGGTGTCATCAAAAATTTAAGCTCTTCTTATTTCATCTTACACTATTGCATTTAGAAGCTCTGTTGTGGCATGCACTACATACAAATACAGAGGCTTTCTGTACCAACAATAGAGAAAAGAACAAATGATTTATCAGAAAGAAAACAACTATGCTGCTGTTTTAATACAACACTCTTTTATTGGCTTTTTTTTGGGTTAGAGGATTTTTCTGACATGTTTACAATATTACCCCTTGAACACATGGAAAGGATCAAAGGAATTAAGGAAAACTGTTTTGATTTTAGATTGAGACTCCTAACAATGAAACGGTGGGAGACAAACTTCGATATCTACGAAATCATTAACACCAAGAATAACTGATGTATGCCATTAAATCACACGGCCAAAATGAACAATTCCACTTCAAAGCCCTTTCGAAGTGAGAATTGTTTTGTATCTGAGTGATCTTCCTCTCCAAATCTTCCAGGTCTCATAGACAGGGTAACAAAAGTTTCTTAAACTATATAAATAAAAACCACATGAATATCAGCTTTGCATTGCATCATGTTATCATAAAGGATGTCTGATGTAATATGATGTATATGTCATGTTGCATCAGGCTTTTCAAGAAATATACTTTCTTTTTAAAAGCAGGCAAGAAGCAAGTAATTACCCACGAGAAACAAATATTTGGCTGCTAGCCTTGGGGAAAAGCAACTTCAAAGTATTACATGGTTGGCATCTCTTGTAAAGATTGTGGAGTTTATTTTTAAAATCTTTACTCTTTGACTCGGACCAATAAGGGTTGCAAACTATTGTTATGAGAAATCTTGTAAAGTGTCTGACCCTTCAAACTAGTTGGAAGCCTAATGTACATTGCTATATGTAAGTATCTTCTCAGTATTTAAGGCTGATTCTGGTATTCACGCACATGAAACACAATGTAAAAGGCACCATAAAATGGTGGGGTGAAAGAGCCAATTCAGCCTGACATTGGCAATATTTTTCTTTAAGGTTTTAGTCTGTAAATGTTTAGTGTTCTGGTTACACTGTATGTGTGTATGTGTGCAGGAGCACGTATGCAGAAAATAGATAGGCAAAAATTTCTTATATTACTAGAGCTCACAGAAAAACAGAAAATCCATAATGGGGTACAACCTATAAAAACATAGACAATTAGGGTTGGAAGGGACTTCAGGAGGTCATATAGTCCAACCTCCTGCTCAGAGTGGGACCTTCCCCAATTAGATCATTCCAGCCAAGGCTTTGCCTGCTAGGTCTTAAAAACCTCCAAGGATGGAGATTCCACAGCCTTTCTGGGTAACGTGCTCTGGTGCTTTACTACCCTCCTAGTGAGAAGGTTTTTCCTAATATTTAACCAAAACTTCCCTTGCTGCAACCTGAGACCATTGCTCTTTGTTCTGTCATCTGCCATTACTGAGAGCCACTCCTTGGAACCACCCTTCAGGTAGTTGAAGGTTGCTATTCAATCTCTCCTCAGTCTTCTCTTCTCCACACTAAATAAGCCCAGTTCCCTCAGCCTCTTCTCAGGTCATCTGCCCCAGCCCCTTAGCCATTTTCATTGCCCTCTGCTGGACTCTCTCTAGTTTGTCTGCATCCTTTCTATAGTGAGGGGCCTAAAACTGGACACAGTACTGATGTGGCTTCACCAGTGGGAATAATCACTTCCCTCCATCTGTTGCCAATGCTCCTACTAATACAGCCCAATATGCTGTTAGCCTTCTTGGAAACCAGGACACATTGTTGGCTCATATTCAGCTTATTGTCCACTGTAATCCTCAGATCTTTTCCTGCTGAGCTGCTGGTTAACAGTCAGTCCACAGCCTGTACCAGTTCATGAAACTGTTCCACCCTAAGTGCAGGACCATGTACTTCTTCTTCTTGAATCTCAAGAGATTTCTTTTGGTCCAATCTTCCAATTTGTAATTACCAAACCTAGGTTTGTAATTATCAAGTTTTCTCCCTAGATGCTACTGCCCTGATATAACTTCTTGTGTAAAGACCTAGGATCTGAGTACAGAGTCAATCCAATTCAAAGCCTCCAGAAACATTGCACAATACAGTACTTAACTTGAAGAGTTACATATGAAGTATTAGACAAGAAACAGCAGGTGGGCACATTGGAGAGAAGTTGTCCAAGGAAATGAGACAAAATGGCTGACATGAGAAGTAGTTACCAAAGCACATCAACTGCAGTGTTTAACTATTTTTGAGGGTACAATTTGTAAAACAACCACCTGGAAGAGGTAAAAAAAATCTTGTTAATTAGGACAGGTAATTCTGACTATTTGAAAGGGACTAAAAACAGTCTTAAATGAGTTCTCATAAGTAACATCTTGCAGAAACTTTAGCTTAAGCAGGAGTGTACACCTCTGCACAAGTCTACATTTTGTAAGATGTCAACAGATTCTGGAATGAAGCTGAAACCCTCTCTGTCCTGTGAAAGACACTAAACTTTTTTGTCCAAGCATCTGTATATGCATCCAAGCATGAAGTTGAAAAAGTAAATGCTGCCATTTCTTGCACATTAGAACCTTATTGCCATCTTACTTGGCATCCTTTGAACTTTTTTAAACAGGCTACCTGGGTGATCACAAATATAACGTGAGCATAAGCCTTATGCTATAATTTATAATATGAACTAGCTGTACAACTCTAGTGTGAAAAAGGCAATTACATTTAAAACCAAAGGAGGTCCTGTATCAGTTATGCTGGCAGACAACCTAGCATCAAAGCTGTCCAAAAGAACCAAAATAAGTGGAATGCTTCAAAAAGCATAACATCTGTTGGTAACACTGTTTGAACCAAGTGTCAAGGGCAGAATGAACACCATACTTCTGCCCATTACAGATATACTATATGTTTCTGGAAGGTTGCACTCATAAATAAATGCTAGAGGCAAAAACAATGCTTTCAATCACCACATCATGTTTTGTTGTCATACCTGGTACTTTTTATGAAGTAAAATATTTTCTGAAGCATCAGGAAGAGCAAGAATACTAGCGAAGAAGCTGTGGAAAACTAGTGTTAACACAACCAAATCTATTCCTGCATACTATATACAGTAGTAGTAATTGAATTATATAGTATCGCTTGCTTCTAAGTGTCTGTATATGAGGATCATTTTGTTCCATGTAATACTAAGAGGTAGCCAGCTTTGGAGTGGAATATTGCTTCCATTAAAATAATGGCTGCAATATTACACAGGAGATTAGGAACAGGAAGTAAAGAAGACCACAGCACTTTATCCAGTTAAAGTCGCAGGGGAATATAGATAGGCAGGCTGTAATTATCCAAATTGCAATTTGGCTACAACCTCTGGATTAACATCTGCACTCTTGCAAAAAGTGCTAACAGCATCTTTAATGATCACAAGTCTTTAAGACCACACTTTAACATCTCCGCTGAAAAATATGTATGGATTGCTTAAATCCATTAGAGAGAAAGGAAAAGTTTATCACAGTTAAAGCAACATTTTTTCTTCTGCTTATGACAGTTTTATTTTCTAATCTTTTATGCTCAGTGGCATTGAAGCTGAGAGGACAAACATCAGTACCAAATAGCATTCAGGTAAAAAACCAAAACAAAACAATAACAAGCTTCTCCCTGCTCTGAAGCACCCCTCTGTATAAAATGGCTCCATGGGCTAGATCTATAGGTTGCCAACCCCTGAATTAGAGGCTTACTATGAAATTATTGAAGTAGCCCAGATAATTTAGGTCCAGATAGAAAGAAGCATTTATATGCCCCCAGGTTATGTGCCCAAATACCTATTATGTTCCTAGCCCTCAGGATCTAATCCAACATCCAGTTAGGTTCCTGGGCTCTTCATACAGTGGTTGGGGGAAGTTAGGAACCTCCCAAATGCAAGCCAACAGATTCATACATTGTGGAAGGAACTCATTAGATCAGAGATTGTCAGTGTTTTGGAGCAGGGGACCATTTTCATGGAGTTTAGCTCCAAGCATGGGTTGCTTCCCTCCCATCTCCTGCAGCTTCACTGCTGCTTCTCCCTACTACCCAGCCATCATGCAGGCAAAGCCCCCTGCCACTGGTCATCAAAACACTGCAGAAGCATATGCCCAGGCAACAGGAGATATGGGTTTAGTTCCCTCCTACGTCTCTCATCTTCCACAGATGTGCCCCAACTACAATGCTAGAGGCTAGGCTAGATGTGGTGGTGAGGGGAAATCACATAATTTCACTTTGCAATGAAATAAGATAGAAACAGAAAAGAAACACATAGCAAGCAAGAGGGAGTATAGCCCTGTAATCTAATGTTCAGGAACATAGGTAGGAGCAGCAAGTCCTGAGTTCTGGTCTCTGTTCCCCTGGACTCCACACATTTTATAGTCATTAGATTAAAAAAAATAAAACAATGAAGAAATATTAATACTGGAGAGCAGGGACTAGAATAGAGGACTCTTCTCTCCCAGTTACGTGCTTTATGGAGCCTTTACCCCTAAAATGCTGGAAACGTATATTTGAATCCCTCTCAGTTTCCCACTTCCTGGGATGAGTATCAAAGAGATAGACTCCTTCTCTGGCCATGTTTTTGAATGGAAGTGGCTATGAATGCTGTATTTCATGATGGAGTCAAGGCTGTCACTATGGATCAGTGTGTTCACCTGACCTATGCTGTAGTTTCTTGATCCCAGCAGTTTCTTGGTCCTAGTGGGCAGCAGCTAGGCATCTAGCTGATCAGACTGAGGCAGTTCTGGAAATATGCAGAAAGGAGAAATATGCACTGTCAGGTCATAAGAGGTAGGCACATAATGACTGGGGCACCTCCAGAGTTAGGTAGTTACTGAATGGGATTTTTTGTTTGCTTTTGTTTTTGCAAGTTTGGACTTAGGGCACATTTATACAACTAAGTAACTACAAGGTAAGTTGAACTGTGAATGTACAGTGTTCACTATTCTGGGTATAGACACACTGGGTATGGAGTTGTTTTAAAAGGAGAAATTTCAAAAAGGCAGCAGCTGTTACAATTTGTTACATGTGAATGAGCAGAGAAGGATAAAAATGTAACAGAACCACTCCAACTTTAACACAGCTTCATTCAGGGTTTTGCTGCATCTATGTTATTCTCAGCTTTTCCACACATAAACATTATAATGTAGCAAATGTTCCCCTTTTGAAACATTTCCTTTTGAAATGGCTCTAAATGTATGCGTGTCCCTACCTTCTGTGAAAACTGTCTGTGTGCAATACTTACTTTGTAGTAAGCATGAGGAAGCTTGTACTTCAGTGAAAGCTACCTTTCATTTACTGTGGGCTAAGAGCATGCACACATGTAAGTTCTCACCTGAATTTACTTCCCAGTAACTCCTTCATGTAGACATATCCCTACACATATCCTGTTTTTGATGATTTTTTTTTGGCTCTGCCTTAGTCTCTATTCTGATTTTTAATACATGCAGGATTTATAACATTATGGATGAAGATATTGTTTGGAGTCAGAAAGACCAGAGAAGAGGAACTTGGTAAAATCCAGGTGGAAGATAACATGAATGTGGAGTACAGTTTTAGAAACTGCAATAGAGAGGAAGGGGCAGATATTCAATGAGATGTGACAGGACTGTGGCAGGAGCCTAGATACAAGAAAAGGAGATAAGAAAGAATAAAAGGAAACCTGAATCTTGCTACCTTGAGAAATTGGGCAGAGAATTTTCAGCAGAGATGAAGAAAGCAGGTATGAGAGATATGCAATTTTAAAGGGGCCTGTCAAAATGTTCATCTATAAAGAAGAGACCCTGCTCCAAGCCTTCCCTAAATAGGCTAATTCAGAATCTTGTCAGGTATCTCTGTCTTGAAGTTTGCTACTAAGTCACGATTTAAACTATGTTTCACAGCACAATGAAAATTGACAAGAATGCTAATTATTACCCACTGAGAAAGACTATAAAATTTTGATTCATTTGTCTTTTAAAATGAATGGGATATTTACTGGCATTCTTTGGTCTGTAATTAGAGAGCATAACATATTGTGGATTATAGTCTTGGGTTGTATAAATATGGAAGCCAGTAAAACCACTCTACAGCCCTCATTTCATGTTCAGTGGGCTTTTTTTTTGCTTCTCATTTTATTCATCATTTCTTTAGGACATGACCTCATAACTACACATGAAAAAATTAAAAATTCAATATCAAAAGTAGACAAGAACATTTTGTACAGAATAATAAACCCTCAAAAATATCTCGGCAAAAAACGGGATCAATAGATACAAATCTCGTGTTGCATTAGTAATCATGTGTGATAATTATCATTGCTCAAATTGTCATAATAAAAATGAAAGATATTTAAATCATGGTTAACTGCCTCAAAAATCCAGTATGAGTATTTAGATTGATATGAGAACTGTTATAATAAAACAATCTTCCTTGTTTTTAATTTGAGAAACAAGAAAGATGCTTGCATCACAATATAGTAATTGCATATGTAAGTGTGTTAAGGATTATATTTACACACACACCCACACACACGCATTTTTTGCTTTACATCTTTAATTAACGCTGTCTTGGAAGGAAACGAGAGAAACAGAACCCCTCCCCCCGTCCCTCCCTCCCACAAAACAAAAACAAAAAAGACCAACAAATTCTACGTTAAGCATCATTACTTTCTCGTATGCAGAATGACTAATTTTAGACATATATCATTTTTATATTTTATATTTTCATTTTCCCAAACAAGGGGAGTCACCCACTATCTATGACAAGAGGATGGAAGTTTTACAATATTGCCAAAAGAAGAAAAGATTTGTCTATAAATTTAAGTGTAGGAATTATTAATTCATCCTTTTGATTCAACAAATGTTAATTAGGAACCCATTAGCATTTTAATATTTTCCAAACATCTTTTCTCCATAGTTACAAGGTATTCATCTTCCATTTCACTCAATTACCAACCTCGCCAATCTTACTGTAATGAGGCCCTGCCCTGTCACTGAGTGGAGAAGCACATCTGAGCCACCTCTGGCCTGATATGGCTTTCTGCTCCCTCCAGCCCCACCTCACCCCCAAGACAGACAGCTGTGCTGCAGCTGCATGGACCAGCAGGAAGCCCATGTGATGGGATGCAGCTGCAAAAAGCAGCCCCTTACTGGGGAAGAGCCCACCAGTTCCAGGTAATTGGAAACCCAGCCACCCAAGTAGGGTGGAAGACGCACCCCGACAGGTGGGGAGAGCTAAGAGCATCCAGGAATGGCTGTACAGCCCCACTCTTTGGTGGGGAGCACACCGCCACCAGAAGGGATCCCTGGGCAGGCTTCCCTTTGCCCCAGTGAGAGGGCCCTGCCACCATCCTGGGCTCAGATCTGGGCTGCTGGGAGCACCGGACATACCACATAGGAAGCAGATGGCAGGGACTACAGACAGCAAGCACAACAGTAAAGGCAACCTTTTATTATTACTATTGATTTGAATGAATGATTATGGACTCTGGGCAGGGAGCCCAGGGCCTGGGGAAAAAACCTGTAATTTCAGGGGCAAACCTGAGACTGGCTGCCCAGGGAGGCCAGGATCAGGGGGTCCTCTGTCAACCATCTGCAGCAAAAGTAAAAGGGGGTCAGGGGTAGTGACACATCCAACCCAACATGCCCAGCAATGCCCCTCCCGGGCTGTGACTACCTGGGCAGCTCTCACTCATTAATCAGAAGATCTGCCTTAGCAAAAAAAAAATTAAAAAAAAGAAAGAAACTGTCCCTTGACAGGGTTCCTAAAGACATTAAATGGGGCAACTGTTTGACAGGAAACAGATTTGCTATTTGCAAACAAGTTTCAGTGCACAAATATTGCTATCTGTAGACAACAGTAGACCCGTAGTATGTTTAATAGAAGTAGATAAAATAAGTTAGGCCAACTTAGCCTGAGTTGCATCAGGCAGACAGGTTAAAGGGAAATAGAATTTAAGGGACTAAGGAACATCACAGATGAGAGAATGTAGGAAATGGGTAAAGGTAAAAGATGCAACAGTAGAACATCAGTAGAGGATTTTAGCTAATGTGAACCAGTTTAACCACAAAATGACAAAATTAGGTATTTTCAGCAGACCTGTCTTCCATATTTGGGTTCAGGAAGCTTCATATTGCTGAGAGACTAAAAAAAAAGACAGTTTTATCCTCAGACAATATACCTCTTGCACTGAAATATTGCACAGAGAGAGAACATCTTGTGTAGATGTCTATCTCATTGCTTTCAGGACTTCGTCTGTGAAACTTGGGTAGAGATTCCCTAACAGACTGGCTACCTGTTTGTGATTTTAAGATGTTAGAATGGTGGCATAACTAGGATGGGGTGAACAGGGCAATCACCATGGATGCTGACTGGGGAGGAGGAGTGAAAAGGCAGCTATGCGATTGCAATTGAGTTTGCAGCAGAAACTAGAACTCACTACTGCCCCTGTGCCCTGAGTGCCTGGCCACATCCCTACACTGCTGTGTTAGGAGTTAGTAAATTTGGGGTATGAAGAGAACTTTCTTTTCATTTTAGGTTTTGTAACATTCTGGTGTTCAGGTTCCTAATCTTTTTATTATTTGTAATTTTTCTAGGTTTCTAACCTTGTCATCATTTCTAACTTTTCATGAGTTAATAATTATCTTATCATTTGTAACCATCTCTCTTTCAAATTTAAAACCATTTGACTGGTTCTCATTCTGTTACGAATCCCTGGTATTGTACAGTTCTGTATTCACCTACAGTATTTTCAGATTAAGAGTTTTATTAAAATTTTCTTATAAACAGTTCTTTGGATCACTTGATTTTTGGGGGACACAGCTATTGAACCCACCTTGGCTCAGACTATATCTTGGGGTCACTAATGTGGGAGGTTGGTTGTTCCAGTAGCCAACGTTTTATTTTAGATGATGCATATACAGCAAGGCAAAACAGTATTGAAATGAGTTTTAAAACACAACACCTTGAGAACCGTAAAAATTATTAACCCTTTTCTCTGTGCTATTCTTTCCCCTCTGTTTATGGTATTGCTTGAGTGTATTTTTTTAAAGAAATTTCTTTGATTGATACCAATAACCACCATACAATAGCAATGACAATACTTCGTATTTTTATAGTGTCTGCCATATGTGTTTCTTAAAGTGCTTCATAAACATTTATTAAGCCTCATAAGGTCTATGAAATAAGGATAGTACTGAAATTTAATAGACACATAAACAAGTAACAAACAAATCAAGTGACTGGAATTATAGGACAGATGCTGGAATAGACTCCAACTCAAATGATTTCCTTCAACCTCAAGGTCTTCCTATTTGTTACACATATTTCTGCAATCATAAAAAAAGGAAAAACATGAAAATAAACCCAGACTTCTTTCAACAGATACATTTTGAAAGTAGGATATTTAAATTGAGTATTTAATTAGATGGGGAAAATGGTGCAATCTGTTGTAACGGAAACAC
Organism: Alligator mississippiensis; assembly: GCF_030867095.1. NCBI lineage: Eukaryota > Metazoa > Chordata > Crocodylia > Alligatoridae > Alligator > Alligator mississippiensis. Next base: position 52,594,971 of record NC_081832.1, read on the forward strand.
GCTATGCCAGGACATAAGGAAAAGAATGCCCTAGCTGATGATAGCCCTCCAAAACTCTCTGATAACGTAGGGGATGGGATATATTTAGTTTTTTAAATTAACATAAAATATCTAACTTGCATATGAAATAATTCAAATGCAGAAACCAAAGGTATTTTTCTATGGAAAAAGCCAGTAAATCAGCTACAGAACTCAAAAGACTACTTCACACATACTGCATCATAATCCAAAGCAGTCTGGGATAAAACTGAGACCCCATTTTTGTACAGGATACCTATAGATACATCAATCATAATGTAGGTATTTCAATTTGCCTATATATTGTTTGATAAAAACTCAGGGAAATATAGCAAGCTGTTCACAGAAAGGAAGGCAGGAGAATGCTTTCTGTTGCCGCATGTTGTGTGGTTATCCATTGAGATTCTACACAATCCATAACCTTTTTTGAAACCTTAAAGAAGCATGATTACATTATTTGTCATCGATAAGACAATTAGAAAGCAAACTCAAAAAAGAGGGGAAGGCTGCTCTGGAGGGAGAACAGTTGGTCTTGTGATTAAGGCACATGTTGGCAGCAAAATGTAGGTTGAATGTAGCTCCCAGAGCAGCTTCAGAGGCAAATTCAGGGGCGATACAACAGTGGTGATAAGACATAAGTGAGGAGTGAATTGGTTGCAAGAGGGGTTTCATTGTGTGGCTGGTGAATTTGTTCTATACCTGTGACTTTCAGTAAGAGGAACAAGTGACACATGCAGCTTGGGTGGTGTCATGGGAAAAGCAATTGACAGGGAACTGTAAAGTTAGTGTAGCCTAGGTCCAATCCATGAGAATAGGGTAAGATCCCCTCTTGCTATAGGGTTGCAGTGGCACAACTGCATCTCCTTTCTGACCAGTGGCAGGAGCAGCTGCCAGGAACTTTAAGTCCCAAAGAAGGTAAGGATTCCTCCTCTCCCTCCCACTTCATGCTCAGCAACACATCCCTTCCCCTTCTTTTTCATCTCCCTCTCCCCACCTGCCACTGCCAGTGTCCTTACTGGTTGTGCTGTTCAGGGGGTATTGGGAGGTCCTGTCCCACTCCAGCCCAGTTATTCTGGGGGCTGGGCTCAGTCCAGGACACCAGCACCAGTGGTGGGCAGCTGGGTATCGCTTCCCTGCCTGCTCCCCCAAGGTGTTCCCTACCAGCCCAGGAGCAGGCACAGGGAAGCGGGACCTACCCGCCCACTGCTGCTGCCCCTCTCAGGCTGAGCCCAACCCCTAAGCAGTCCAGCTGGAGTGGGACAGGAGCTCCTCTTGCCCCCAGAGACAGCACAGACACTGGCAGCGGCAGGCAGAAGAATGGGGAATAGGAGGGGAGTGGGCAGGGAGAGTATGTTCTTCTGAGCAGGGAGGGGAAGGAAATAGGTGGATTCTTCCTTGGGACTTCAAGTCCGTAGCTGCTGCTCCCAGGATGCAGTCTGCCTACCCCAGCTGACAGGAGCAGAGGGAGGCGGCTAGGAGTGGGGGTGAAACCACCCTGGCAGACTCCTACATCCCACTTTGTAAAATCTTGGATTTGCTTCTGTGTAGGTCATTTAGGATTACTGAGCTGTGGTGAAAGTTGGTTTATCTCCTAAAAGAGGATCTCACCGGCAGAGGGTACTCAACTCCCTCTTTGTGCCCTTGGCTCGGCAGCCAGGTGACGCTTGTGCTTGCCCAAGCCTTTGCAAATGTCAGCCTTACCCTCTGTATCCATGTATCACTTTCGTCATCTCTAAAGAAAAACAAGCGCTGAGCAGTGAGCACATCATAGGGCTGTTGCATAGAGAATAAACATTCTAGCAACACTCTGAGCCCCTCAACACATACTTACTACATAATAGCACAGGATGCAATAGCTCATGATCAAGAACATGTATATACCCCATATTTGCTTATTTTGCAGATGATGTATGCTACTACAGAGACACAGGGAATGTATCAGGGGCTAAATAATACAGAGAGAAACTGAAAGCAGTAACACAAAGTATGAGATGGGAAGGATGAAACATAGCAGGTCATGGTACTGTGTTTTACAAGGTGAATCCTGGCACACACTGAGGTACAACTTTAATCCCATTTTGTTTACAGAAGTCCAAAAGCCTGCTCTGTACTCTCAAGAGCTCTTATTCCCTGTTGACTACTGGGTGGGACATAGAGATACACTGTTATATTTTCCCCTTTTCTTCTATGCCTGCTCTTCATAGCTTTTGCTATGTCAAGTTTCTCTTTTGTAATTTTCCTTTTACTTCCTTTCTTTTCCTCTCTTGCCATCTCTAATGTACTGACTACCCATACTTTCGGAGATTCAGCCCAAAAGCCACCCTCCCTAACGTGTCTCATGGACAAGCTATCTTCATAATCTTTAAAGTGTTGGGACCGAGGGCGGTCTAAGGCCAGTAGCCCGGACGGTCAGGTGGGGTTTTTCTATGATGGAGTAGAGTTAGGCACGGAAACATATTGGTTGTACAAAGAAAGCTTTACTTACACTGCCGATGGTCACAGTGCAGGAAGGAAACTTGCTTGAGTTACAGTTGCACACAAACAAACAGAAGTGAGATCTCTTGTCGAACCAAACTGAGATGAGTCGTCAATGTACGACTCTGCACGCTCAACATGGGGGGTATGTCAATCTTTCCACTATGACGGGGAGTGGTTAGAAGCTGATCAGGCCCCTATGTCCTCCTCCAAGACACACATGGAGTTTGCTAGGCTCCACAGCGTGCTTGGAGTTCCCCACGAGATGATTGTGGAGTCCTCCAACTTGGGCGGAAACTGCTCTAACCTTTTATACGGCTAGCGAGCCAATTGCTAGCTGCCACGTAGGAATAATTTAGAATTGACCAACAGTGGGACACTAATTTGCATACGTGTGGCGGGAACTCTTTTGCACCGCGGTTTTCTCTCTGCAGCTGAGAAATCCACTGTGCAAAGAAAGCTCCATGTGGCGGGAAAATTCCAATGTGCCGAGGCACTAAAAATCATTGGGTTATGACAGAAAGAAGTTGTGATGTTGGATTTCTAATCTACAAATGAAGCTTAACATACATTTCAGCTTCCTTTTTAAAGCTATTCTTACTGCATGACTATGTCAATGGTCTTATGTACTTCCATAACTGAAATCCATTATTGGTGATGTTTATGATTTTATTCATAAACAACAAATATCCTTAAATATAGTTCTAGAAAGAGACTTGCTATCATATCAACTCAAACTGGAAGTTTCAATTCACTGAAACTCCATGTTCTACATGCTTGAGAGACTTTTGGAATAACATGAAGGCTGACAGTATGTTGGCAAGTATAAAACTGCAGAAGCAAATGCTGCCCTCACCTTCACTCAGTGAAATCTTATTCCCAGTTTAGTGAACACCAAGTTAAGAAGCATTTTTCCTTCTCAGTGCCATCCACTTATCTCCCACTCCTCATTTTTTTTTGAGTTTTCTTATTAGTGCTACTGAAAGGGCACGTGACAATAGTTTTTTCAATCCCAAAAAATTATTTCATAAATTTGTTTAGGTCTTTTCTTTTCTTCAGACTTAAACATTTTTAAATGCCAACCAAGTCAGGGTTGTTGATATCTTTGTATAGCAGCAGGACAAGTTTCAGATTCCTATATCAAATTCTGATTCATCATAATACAACAGGAGTAAAACAACCAGGGAAGAACTCCACTAAAAGATAAGTAGTTGTCTAGTTTGTATATTCTGCCATACTTTGCAAAAAAAATGGTTCTCTTATGACCCCCACTTCCCATCCTAATTTTCTTGTCCCTGGCTTGGTTCACAGATTGTTTCATTCTATAATTCCTCAGCAATGAAAGTCCCCAGAGTACAATTTGAAAATCACTGAGGCAGACTAATACATAGTGCATTTTGCTCAAGGAACACCTGTGTGGACTAGATTCTGCTCTCAGTTACCTGAAACGTCTCAATACTAACTCTGTTGGTTTGAGTGTAGTTACTCCAGATGTATGGTCCACTGAATAGTTGAGAGCAGAATTTAAGACACCGATTTCCTCTCTTAGACATTATGAAACAGCAATGGAAAGCCAACTTCAATGGAACTTATACATTCAGATACAAAATATAAAAAAGTCAATGAACCAAACACTACAAAACATAATACCCTTCATTTTTTCAACTGTTATTCCTTCATTTGCGCATATTCACTTAGACAATAGAAGTACGAAGAGTGAAATGAAAAATAATTTTATCTTCTCTACTACTACGCATTTCTTGGCCTCTGTGGGCTTCCCTGAAATAGAAATGGCATACTTCTATTTTTTTAACACTCAGTTGTGAACAAATATGTGCTGTGCCCAGCCTAGGTTTGCTAGGAAACCAGGGTAAGTAACTCAGGGTACAAGGAGAGGCAGGCAGGATTGAAAGGGCTAGCAGGATTGCCAGGGGGAGGGAGAAGCAGGCTGCCTGGTCTGTGTGAAGCAGGGGGCACAGAGGAGGAGGGGGAGTTACCAGGGGGCTAAAAACAGCCCAGTCAGGGCTGGGGGGTGGGTGGCTTAGCACAGTCCCAGGGCTTGGATAAGTGGGTGGGGATACCTAGCCCCAGGGCTGCACGCCAAAACCATGCAGCCATGCATAAGATTGGGGTAAACCTTTCCTAGATCATTTTAGCCTGATCTCAATCTAAGTGAGTGCACCTACTCAAGTGCACTAGCTTAGATTGGGCGCACCATTTTGTGACTGACTTATCCCTCTGGATGCCCAAGTGGTCATTTAGATCAATCTAACCTTGGGGCATACATACCTTTAGGGTCTGATCCCCTAGTCAAGAACTGAAGTGATGTAAGATTTCAGCTCTCTAGAAGAATACATAGATTTCAGAATAGCATTTTGCATCAGATTATTCCCTGATATGGTCACTTTATTTAAAATAATATTCTGGCATACTTTACATTTTACAAGTAGTAACACTCCTCTATTAATATCAAACAATAGTATTTAATATGCCTCTATCCAAACTCATACATTAGCATATACAAAGTTTACTGTGCTTGATGTACTCCCTTTCTGTAGCATCAAAAACTGGATATTTATCCCAATGTAGGTGGGTTAAATCATTTTAAAGAAATCTTTTAATGTGCAAGCCACTCATACACATCCTGGGATCCCCATACCACTTGCTTCCGTCTGTAGTTAAGGATTAGGTTTGCTAACCAACCTGGGAAATGGGATGTAATATATTTTAGGAACACATCAATTCCTATTTACATGTTATAATTTTGCCTCATCCTGAAGTGGAATAACTTGTTTGGAAATTGTATTCTAAAACAATGGCATAGCAGGCGACCATGGCACAGGATTTTATAAAGCTTTCTTTTGGAAGCTAATATTTTAGTGAACAAACATGCAATTTTAAACCTTTGCTTATTATTATAATGTATGACAGATTCCTGTACATATTTAGTCTCTAAAATGCTGTTTTGCAACTTAGAAATAGCATCCTTTCTGACAAGGGGAAAAAACAAAATTAAATGATGTTGCCAGATTTTTGATGAACATTTTCTTTACATGATGGTGCAAATAAAAACCCTATTACTGATGTGACTATTAAGTTTCCCCAATGGACCTCTCTCCACAACTCTTATACTTCAGCTTTTCTACACTTTCACATGTATATACAGGAAAGAACAGATCCAGAGACTGCAAAGACTTTTTAAAGGAAAAATCCTGGTGCAAGCTTGACAGTAGACTTGCTAACTGCACCTCTATAAGATTTTAAATGCAATGAATCTCTGTAATAATGCACACTACAAATATGGATTTATTCCTCGACATGTATAACATTCCGGTAATTTTTGATCAGTAAATATCCTATGGCACTGTATGACACAATAAAATTTACTCTTTTGTCCCATATAAATTCTACCTTGTGTAGTAATGTTTTACTTTGTCCCCAATTTACAAGTGGTGTAGTACTTTAGTTAATATTACTTCTATCTATCTTTATTATGTACTTTTAGAATGAACATGGGAAATGGCCCTCAGATACCATTAAACAGGAATAAGCACTTGATAAGCATTTCAGATACCTTTATGAGTGCACTTGTAGTTGGGGATTGTAGAAATTGTTAACTTCATCCTTAAACAATGTAACAACAACAACAAAAATCTGATGGAAGCCAAGATAAAGCTGAAAAACCTGAATGCTACGAATTCCAGGTTCAGTTACAATACTTCCTATATTCCTATCAACAAAATAGTATATTGAAAACACACATTTTCCCTAAAAAGTCTTGAGTTATCACTCAGGAGTGAAGTTTATCACTGCCATAACGTAATGAGAGAACCTTGAGAAGAAGTAGGTTAAAGGAAGGAGAAACTCAAAGAAAATAGTCATACAAAAATCATGGGCATATAGGTCTGGAACAGAGAGAGAACATCTGATCATGGGTGATTGGTGCGTCTTGAATTGGCGGGGCACTTGCCCCCCCCCAGTGGCCACTCATTGACCGGAAGGGGGGGGGTCCCCTGTGGCTTATCCCAACAGGGAGGTCCTCACCCAGCTGATCCCACTGACCTGCAAGTGGCAGCAGTGAACCGCTGGCACTTCCAGGCCTGCCACTGACACTTCCGGGAGAGTCCCCATTGCCCAGCCGGTGCTCTCAGGGGTGGCACCAGTGCTCTTGCCTGTCCCCCCTGCCTGGAAACACTGGCTGAAGGGGGGGGGGGAAGGGGAGGGGCACCAGTGCTCTCAGGGGATGCATGTGCACCCCCTACACATTGCCACTGTATCTGATAATTATGAAAAAATCTTTTTCCCCTACCCCCAAATGGAATTATTTAGTGTTTTTATTTTTAAGTGTTATCTGTGGATACCACTATTGTATGTTTTTGTTATATAGTCTTATTCAACTCCATAAAACTTCATATTTTTTTGGTCTAAATATGAAGCTGATGGTAACATGGAGAAGAAAACTAAAAAAATTATTTTCATGGACACTACATGATGTGATACTGTTGGTTTTCATCTATAGTAGCAATACATCTTTTCTCCTACTTTTTATAAAGAGAGTTTTGAGAAAGTTATGTAAAAAAAGAAAGTACAATTCTCTAATAAAGGGGAAAAATTCTCATGCTACATTACAAAATTCTTTTTAACCCTGTCACTTAATATACCATCTAGCAGTATACCCTATTCAGAGCCAAGATATAATTGATCCCTTTAGGTTTTCAATATTCTTTAGAAAATAAAAATTGCTGTTTCCTGAGGGCAAGGTAAATAAATCTGAGTGTGCCTCTTCTTTAAGCAATAACCATTAATATGGGCTCTGCTTGTACCAGACATCTGTAAGGCTTTGGGCTGTATTTTTTGGTAAGATAACAGTGTTGTCTTGAGAATCAGTGCATGAAGAGGACAGAAAGGCATGGTTGAACTGCACACTCATGTTCCTATCTAAGGGACAACACTCTTATCTTGCTAAAAACACAGCCCTAAGCAATAAAAAAAGTTTATACATCTTTTTTTTTTTTTTTTTTTTTTTTTTTTACCAATTTACCAATTTTGTCAGTTTCTTTCCTTGCCTATGGCTGAATTTGATTAGAATCTGTTTTCACCATAAAGATATCAAAGTGATGTAAAATATAATGACTGGAGAACATTTTGGAGCCCCTCTGAGTTGCAGGATATTTCCAGCTGCTAACATAGCTGATAACTGACTTAATAGAGCTAATGATTTCTAATACTACTAACACTAGGCTATTTTCACAGCGGGTAAATAATGGCTCTTTTGTTTTGGCAATAGTTAAAGAGTCATGCAAATGTTTGATAAGTATCCTGTTACAGTATAAATGAGGCAGTCTTTGAGTAACTAATAGGAGATAATATGCTTTTTAGTTTCTTTTTACAAGACTTAAAGTTTATAACCCCACCAATGCCACTGCCACAGCAAGAAGATTTCACTGTAAACATTTAAAGTGATGTTTTAATCTAAGCATAAAAATGCATTAATTTGTTTCAGTACACCGCATTTTTATTTTAATGCTGGTAATTAATATTACTAATCTTCACTAAAAATAAAATAAAAACTAATTGGATAGTAAAGAAACTTTCTCTAGGGTTGCACACAATGATAGCATCAACATGGCTGACTATGAATACCATTTAAACCTATAATATATCTTCCCCAGTCTATATTTTTTGACCAGTGTTAACAGAATATTATTTTCTTTATCCAGTTAGTAAAAATGTAGTCTCCTCTCAAAAATACATGTGCATACATAGAAGAACCTTCCTTGTGAAAAGTCATAGCCCCTGAACTCATTAATGTATATATCCGGCTATCCGTAACGTGTTTCCCCTCTCCTAAAAATATCAGCTAAACCTTATTCTTACCAGGCTGCTTATCATAATCTTTTAAAATGTAGATCTTATATTTGTCTTCATTGCGTATTGTCCTTGTATGAAGACTCCAGCACTACTTCATATAAGCAGAGGTTCATGGTATCTTACTTTGTACTGAACATAATGCATTGCCATAGTTTTAGGATTCACTACTTCACTGCAGAATTTTCCTGCATCACTGTTTCACTCCCTATTCATGCTCTCCTTGAATTGTATTATTCTCCTGCCATTTGTTTCCTCTCCCACCTGTGCCCTTTTGTTCACAGACCTCTCAGATGTGGTGGCTGCCAGTGTTTGCAGACACAGGTGCTCACAGTTCCTTTCCATGTCTGGTAGGTTTTGCATAGGTGTAGCCTGTGTGGTGACCACATCACACATAATGAGAGTGTGCTACCCATATCATCCCTTTCCCCAGTTGGTGGTGCACTGACTGCTGCCCACCAGATGAGGTACTTTGCCTGAAGAGGATGAAATGTAGGAGTTAGCCTTATTGCTGATTACAAAGCAAAATATACTGTAAAATACTTTAAAGTTGAGAGGTCTGGCTCTTGGAAGGTTCTTCTCAAACATTTATTTATCCATCTAAGCTCATTGCATTTCCTACCTGGTGCCCCTCATGGGCATTGTTTCATGTTATGTATCCTTTTCCTATACTACATCAACACAACAGAATCAAGCTACCTAATACTGTACTTCCAACCTCAACCATCTTAATTGTTAACATAATATTGTTACAATATAAAATATGTAGTCATATTTCTGCTGAAAGAATATGGGATATCATTTAAAATATAACTTCTGATAGTTAGGTCCTATAGTCAAAAGAAAAAAAAATAAAATCCTGAGTCCTGACATGGACTCGGAAAGCATTAAGCAGCAAAAAGCACTTATCATGTACTTCATAGATTTTAAGAAACCAGTTGATAGCCCCCATTATTATTCACTCTGCCATCTTAAAGAGTTTATGGTATATCAACAAAATAATTAACTTCATCAAGGCTTTATTTCAAGGTTCAGGTTACACAGTTAAAGTAAATGCAGGCTTCAGCAAATGGTTTAACAGGCATTTGCTTCAAATACGGATGCATTCTCTCTCATCTCCTGCAGGCACCACCATTGATTTCATTATGAAAGCAGTGGAGAAGAGTACAACATAGGCATTGCACAGTATAACAACAGTGCAGCAGAACATTTAGAAGAGCTATTTCATCAGCAAAATCTAAGTCACAGCTCAACCAGCATGCAAATAAGACTGAAAGATCATCTGGCATGCTCAATAAATGCAGCTACTAATTATGGGACAACAAATCTAAAAAAATCCCCAGTAACTCTCATCTCAAGTATTATGTTAGAAGGTCAAGAAATACAAGAGGAAAGTCAATTTAAAACGTTGGCAGTAATATACAAGCCAGTGGGAATATCCAGAAGGAAATGAAGCCATGAATTGGTGAGGTGGCAGCTGCATTCACTATCTTGCACAAGATCTAGTAATTGAATATATCCAACTTGCAGATCATAGTACATATCTTTAATTCAAATAGTATTTCCATCTTAACATATGGAAAGGGAGGCTGGAAATCCACCAAATGTATAGACAAACATCTAAAGGACTTCAAGAGCTAATGTCTAAGAAAAACACTAGAAATTAATGTACAACAAATTATGAGATTATGGGTACTAACTAGACCCTTATCTCTGAAGCTGTCCAGAAAAAAAAAATTGCGAATCTTTCTAAATCTGATTTCGTATCAGAGTGACAGAGGTGGTGCAAACCTGTAAATTAAAATGGGAACAGACAGCAAGGGGAAAAGAAATTAATATGGCTGAATGCCAAGGCTAAAGAGGTTAAACATGTAAAATGCAAAATAGAAAACAGAAAGATGAAAAAATGGAATGTGAAATGTGAAGAGCAATTAGCCAAAGATCTGAAAACAAAGGGTTTTTGTGGGTGATATCTTTTAGTGGACCAACTGCATAGTCAGGATAAAGTTAGGCAGGCCTTTTAATGTAAAGCATTCTTTATCAAATGACTTCTTGCATAATGCCTCTTGCATAATTCCTGGACCACCACTACAAAAACAAACAAGTTGTTAAAATGTATCAGAAGCAGGAAGATTGAAAAAGAACTGGTCAGTCTACAGAAGGGAGAAAAGGGAGTGACTAAAATATTGTAATCAAGCTGCTACTTGCTTTGCAGTAGTTCTTGCCAAAGGAGATACTGAGGAGGTAGCCAGGATTTACTCTTTGCTGATAACCATGATAAGTTAAATGGCCAAATATAGATACTTAAAAACAAACAACCCCTTCCCCACCAAAAAAACCTTTAGATATAAGAAAAAAAATGCATGTCACAAGGATTTGATAGCTTAAATCTAAAACATATTGAGTGACTTTAGAATGAAATGTTCATGTAAATAGACAGTTTCTTATTAAAACCAGGTATTGTACCAACTGATAGATGTATTAAATGCAAAACTGATGTTTAAAAATTGGTTTCAAGATAATCCTGTGAAATGTTAGACAAGTGAGGTTTTTCTTCAATACTGCTAAATTAGTTGAAATGGTAATTATAAGCAGAATGATTAAACACCTAGATGAACAGTATAGAATAGGGGACAAGTCAACCTGTTTTCTATAAAGCTAAATTGTACTGCTTAACCTAAAGAATTAAAAAAATATTCAATGAATTTAGAAAGGTGAACTAACTAAATATATTTGAACTTTCATAAAGCTTTTCTGAAAGCTCTTGACAGGAGGCTATTAGTGAAGTAGTCATGGTGTGAGAAGAACTGGGGCCTGTACTGTTTGGTATTTTTTCAATGATTTGGGAGAGAACAACGAATGGATATGTGGCAGAACTAGCAGATGATAAACACTTTAGCTGAAGAAAGAATACAGAAGACTATGAAGTTGTTCTGAAGAACTTAGCAAATACAGATGAATAGGTAGCAAACTAGCAAGATGGACTGCAGTGTTGACAAATGCTCATTGTAAAGAATCTTTGAAATGCATATGTTACTGCTTCTAAATTAAATCAGCTGCGAAAGCATATTATATACATCACAATAAAATAAAACAAAATGTTACCTCTGTGATGGACTTTCTCATTTAAGAGATTACATGTCAAAGGAATTGTTTCAGCATGCACATCAGTGCAGTGAAAGCCATGCCACACCCTACTTGTGGCATACCTTTCACTTGTACGCGTGCCACAAGTTATGAAATGCTGCAATATCTCTGCAGGTTGTGCATAAGCTCTTTCCATTCCGCTGTGTTCTCAGATGTGGTGTTTTGAAAATTTAAAAAATAACTATTTGAAATATTTACTAATAAAGTTGTTTTGGGCCAACATTAATATTTTATATCTTGAAAGCCACAATTTTTGGTCTGGCTTCTGTTTGTATATCAAGGAGGTGGATAACTAGGATGCATGCTAGGATTCCTTCTCCCCATCCTCCCTATTTTGGGCAGGGGCGTATCCTTTGGAAGCTGTTGAGACTTGACAAAATTATAGTAATCCCTTCCAAAAAACTGGTATACTACCTTTAGTGTATTACTAGCACATGTAACAGTACAGAAGCATCCTCTTATGATAAGAAAGGACATGTGTTTAAATAACTGACAGATGAATACTCGCAAGGTCCACCAGCAGAACCAAATAAAATATAATAGTGCAAAAACACGTCCCAAAAATACCTGTGCTAGTGTTGTAACTGAAATACAGTGATGTGGAATTCTAAAATCCTAAATTCTTCACAATTCTCTGCAGGTAAGAGCAAACACACACCAGTATGGTTAGACAGAAATACAAAAGCTATATATGGTTGAAATCACCTGTATATTATCATGCATTTTCTTTATCAGATATCATTAGTTAGCACATCTAGTTTTCGATTTCCAACTAATTAAAACTTAATCTCATCATACATTAGTGAAAATGAATACAAAGCTGCTGGTCAAGGTGATGTTGCATGCTAGAAACAGAAAAGGCACCACCTGATCATAAATTAAAGAGATACAGTGCTGATGTGTTGTTTGTTCAGGCTTGATGAGATTCTAAGAGACAGGCATGTTGTCTGCCTCAGTTAAAGGAGGGAGAAAGGCAGAATCTTACAGATTACAAAATATCCCATCCTTCATGTGGTCTCCTTTGGGCTGTGTATAGGCATACTGCTCAGGAGCTTTCAATTCTCCAACAAAGAATTAAAATAAATGGGACAAGGGAGAAAAAAAAGGATTTCCCTTTTACTTGTAGACAGTAGTGTATTAATTTTTCTTAAAGTAATTGTAATAATAAACGACAATAACAGTAATGCACATTCCAGGAGAGAGAAAAAAGAGGAGCGAGACAGACTATTCCTGACAAGGACGTCAATGCAGGAGGAAATATATAAAAATGTATTATGCTGCTTTGATGTTTTATGGAGTCTGAGAAAGTTTCCAGGTTTGCTTACACATACATGGGTGTGAGACTGTTCCTCCTGATATTTTTTTCCTATTTATGTATTATGCACTTCTTATTCAGTGAGTTATTAAATAATTTCAATATTTGTTTCCACTTATTTGTGACAGTTTGTAGCACAGAAATGTAATTTTCCCCTCATAAAAGTATCATTTCAAAGTGATTCTTAACAAGCTGGTGACCATCTTGTCCTGCAAAACAGCCAACATTCATTACCAGAGAGATATGTGTGAGAAATCCATTCCCTCTCCACAAAGTACACTTCACTACAATGCAGCATGTGTTCATCATTGAGAAGCCCAGGGATAATATGGGCATATTTTGTAACAAATGGTGACCTTATGGTGCATGAAATTCACTGCAGGCAAAATTGATAAAAGTGCCACTGAAGCATTTGCAAGCCTACTACTAGCTACCTCTCTCTCTGTCTCTCTGTATGTATTATATATATATATATATATATATATATATATATATATATATATATATATATACGCGCACACACACACACACACACACACACACAAGGTAGCCCACAAACAAAACCATCGTCATGTACTGTATGTATGTAAGTAGACAGATCATGTATCACTGCCACTCCTGGATCTGTAACCTGTTTTTATTGGCTCCTCTTTATCAGCATATATAAAAGTGCACCAACCAATTTACTAGGTTTTTTGCCAAGTATTCTCATGCCTCACTTCCTTTCTAAGGGAGAAGGCACTCTGCTTTCAGAAGGGAACCCTGAGTCTCTTTAGTTCTTAGGAGCTGTAGATAAATTTGTTAGCTTACATAGAACACGTTTATTATTAGCAATTTCTTCTGTAGTAGAGTGGTTGTTTTGCAGCGCTTAAATCGCTACATTTAAAGTAGGAGTTTAACAACCAGAATAAAGGAAGGAAAACTGCTATTAGAAAACAAAACAGTCATAACCAGCAACCAACATGCCTACTGCATATCTCCTCCAGCTCCAGAGCATTCTGGTGAATGCCATAGTGAAACATGATGAGCATGCTCCACATATGCTAAACGCCAGACCACATGTAAGGAGGTGCTCTAAAGCAACACTGGGCACACAACAGTGCTTGGGGTACTCATGCTCAAGAGCAACTCTAAGGCAGTTACATTCCCTCAGGTGCAGGGTCTGATGCCCAGGCACGCTGGGCTTAGGTTGTGTAGCCATGCCCACAACTCAGCTTTTTGAAATACATAAGTTTTTGGATCCAAGCATTCCATTTCACCCTGGTTAATCATGCGCTCTATAGAGTTTTTATGCAAAGCGTATTTTAGAAAAAACAGTAACAAAAAAAGTGTTTTTCCCCCAAAGACAAATGGATTTATGAAGCAAAGCATCAACACTGCACTCATGTTTCAAGGTTCCTTAGCGCTGCCCATCCCCCCAGTAACAAAAAAGGAATAACTCTTTTTTAAAACATAATTTGCTTGCATTCTATGACTTCCTTTCCATTGCCACAATATTCTTCTATGTAAATCAGATTTATTTATTCATAGGCACTAGTATTCCATTACTTTTGTCAAAACTGGTCTCGCGCATTCAGTCATCTCTGCATTCTTATAAACTAACTGGAAAAGCAATTAACATTCACCAGCATTTTAGACAGGGGGAGGGGACCCACCATACTGTTGCTAACACAATCCCTGTAGGCGTATGCTAGTGCAAAATGACTGCATCTCTGTGTCGCGGGAGATAAGAGAAGTGACATAGATTAAAACAAATTGTTGATCCATACCAGAGAGAAGCTAGGCAAACAATAGAAGTAAAAGCATAAATGTCAATTTGAGATGATAAAGGATACAATCTAAATGTAATATGAGAGGCCTCCAGACAAAAAGCAAGAAACAGAAATTACACATTACTGAAGTACCACAATGCAGTAAATAAACAAACATATATACCAACATGTACACGCACACATACATGCATATACATATGAAGAAATCCTGATAACAGGGTTGATTGCTCAGGAAGCTAGATTGCAAATTAACCCAATAGTACTAAAATATCTTCAAAACATTTGTCATTTAGCTTGTATACAAAAATCTTCTTTTTGCCTTTGGCAATTTTGGAATAATTTTAAATAACCCCCTATTTTCCCATTCTTCTCAATCTCTCCTCCCTGTTTCTACATCAGTGCACTGTAAGTGCCCATAGGTATGAGAGACTGTGATGCCAGTGCATCCTCCTTGACAGGGAAGCCCTGCCAAATGCTGGCTATTTATTCAGTGAAAGACTAAGAACAAGGGCATTGTTGCAAGGTCATTCTAATTTCAGCTTCCAGAATGCCCACTATTGTCCTCCCTTCCCCCTCCCCAGCAGGCCCATATACTCCACAGCAGTTTGTTTGATGAGTTAAGATCTAGAAACTCGCTTCTAATTAGTCTGGTGTCAATTCTAGTCTTTGCTTTATGGAAACAAAATCAAACTGTAGCCCTAGATGATCTAACAGCTAGCTGATCAGTTAGGGAGTTTATCCAGTGTTTAAAGATCTGTGGGCAGTAAAATATCGTGACAATCACCTTTGGTAATATAACTGATAAATTACATGTATTATTATAGATTGAGCCCAAATTTTGGATTGGTTTTCAGTTAGTAAAATCGATATTATACTACCTAGATTGAGAAGGCATAAGAAATCTCACACAGAAGAGCAAAATGATCTTGTTTTCAAAAGAGCTACATATTCATATCCAGTTTCAAAAAGATTTCACACCTACCTATGTGCAACAAACATCTCTGTAATATCAACAAATTGGGAGATATCTTTGTTGACTGAATAATGAGAGAACTATCTGTGGGACTGTTTACACATATATAAGAATTATCATTACTCTGCAGTCTTTTTTTCCTAGGCATAATTAGATACACACATACAAATATGTATATATTAAGATGAATATTAGTGTGTAC
This sequence comes from Alligator mississippiensis, assembly GCF_030867095.1. Taxonomy (NCBI): domain Eukaryota; kingdom Metazoa; phylum Chordata; order Crocodylia; family Alligatoridae; genus Alligator; species Alligator mississippiensis. Next base: position 52,610,741 of record NC_081832.1, read on the forward strand.
ATTTAGGCCTTTGGCAGATGTTCAACTAAAGATAGCATGGGATCTGATGTGGGATCCCAACAATTGTGCTTCATAGCATGTTACATGTGCATAGCAGTAGGTAAGTTTGTGGGATCGGGGATCAGATTCCCATCATGCCACATTGCCGGTGCAGGGTATATGTCAACAAAACTATTCAAGATGCTGCAGATGCCAAAGGCCCACCTTGTCTCTTCTCACACATAGGCAGATTTCTTGCATCACTATCTCTTTAACCCATTCTTTATCCATGTCTGAGCTTTATGGGAAAACTGAGGCATGCAAGATTCTAACAACATGAACACAGTTAACACAGCAATATTACAATAAACTCATAGTCCATCACCATATTACCTATTATTAATGTTACCCCACACTTTCCTTTACAAGATTCTATTTTCAGTTGTTCATAACTTTGACAATCTGTTTGGTCCAATTTTTTCTATGCTACCTCAGGCTGAGCTTTATTTTGGAAAATTCCAGATGAAATGGTTCTGCCACTAGCATCTCCAGGATTAAGGACAGGGACATGGTACAACAGCAAGATACCTTTTGCATCAGGAATGTACTTTTGTCATCCTTCAAAGAAGTGGTACGCTTGTAGTTAGAGTAGGAAACTGGGGGCGCGTCTACACATGTCCCTAACTGCACAGTTTTACTAAATGGTAAAGTATGTGCTTTAGTAAGTACTAAATGACTGCACAATAATCACCGTTACTGTGCAGTCCCGGCGACACATGGATCACTTCCAACACTGCTGCACAGTAGTGTTGGCGTCACGGGTCATGCCCGCTGATGCTACATCACTGTAACAACAAGCTACGTCGCTGTAGCTCATCGCTACAACAGCATAGTGTCTTGTGTAGATGTGCCCTGGGAATAGTAGTCACGGGAGGGAAACAAGAAGGTGAAGACCAAGTATAAACAAACAGAAGAGAGACTGAGATTGGATGATAAACTTGAATGAGATGAGATTGGAACTAGCGAAACAAGGAGAATGGGACTGAAAAATCAGTTGGGTAGAGGATGAGGAAGGGAGGGAAAGGAGCAGCAGGAGAGAATTGTGATGAGGACCTGGGTGTACAGGAGAAATGGGACTACATGGGCTATAGAACTGGAATACGGATTTGGGGATGCTGAGTTTGGAGGCAGAGGTAGAGGAGTGAGATTAGGGATGGGGGACATAGGTAGACAAAAGGAATCACTGGAGAGTAGGGTAGAGACTGACTAAGGAGCAGCTCTTAACTGTGTAGGCTAGGCAGCTGTCTGGTCAATAAGGAAGATTCTGTGGGATCATGTCATTAAACACTGTGTGCATACAAAGATGGGGACCAAATTCATGTTTCAAGGAAAACTTAATTCTGGCACTTTCCAATTTCTAGGTGCTTGACTAGGCATCCTTAATAGTGATCTTCAATAAAGATTTTTGTGAGTCCATGTCTTATGGTAAATTTTTTGGGGTGAGGAAGGGTGTGTAAAAGTGATAATATTGAACCTTACTGTACACTTAATATGAGCTGGTGGCCACTACCACACACTATAAGCCAATAACTGCATTTGAGAGTTATATTCTATTATTTTAAGTAGCATTAATGTTAATAAGTTTTATGTGTATGGACTTACGGGAAAGGAGACTCAACAGAGTTTTGTACATGACAGGTGGTATTTTGAGCCTTCTTTGTAGTTTTTTGAACTTCTTTGTTAGCTGCCAAGTCACTCCAAGTCTGTTTAAATATTATTGTGACAGCACAGGAGGGCTAAGGCAATTTGGCAACTCCGGCAAAAGCTTGAAATGCAACAGGATCATTTATCCCTACTGAATGAAAATACATTTACATACTCCACTGCACTTCACCATTGTGGCACAGACTGAGATCAGATTTTTTTTGCTTGTTTTTTATTTGAACTGTGCTGAATGCTAATATTACTTGGCTTTTAAACAATTATTTTCCATGAAAAAATGACCAACAGCTAAAAGGCAGAGGAGATTCCCTCTAAAATAAATGCGTAATGTGTGGGAATTGTCTAGTTGTTAACAAGTAAGTGTGAGGTGATTCATAAAGTTTTCTGTGTGCTTCTCTCTCACGCAGCTGGTGAGAAGAAAAGGCTCGATTTTTTATTTACATCAGTAAATCATAAACAGCAAATGACCGCCTACATTAAAAAAAAAAAAAGTAATGAAACAGGGAAAATCCATTCACATACACTGGAGAGTACAGAACACCAAATGTACTGAATAGTTGGCATTTTGCTAATGCATGTATATTTTATTTAATACCACAAGACAAAATTAAGCATCCTGTCCCAAACATTACTTTTTCTGTTGGGGATTTATAATGAAAGGGGACAAGCAAGATATGCATTTCACTGGAGGGCAATGCCACTTAAGTATAACCAAGGCAGCTAAGGGGAAAGGGGGAAAAGATCAATGAAAGCTTGAAAATAAGTTAATTTTGGCATATTGCAAATAGTTGGAACATACAGTTCATTAGGAAATCAGTGACAGGAACAAGCTCTCTGCTTGCTCCCAAGGACCAATAATTTCACCGACCCAGTGCCAAAGGTTTTGTGTGGAACGATGAGTATAGATGACTGACTCATCGATCTAATCTGAATTTTTTTCACTGTGTCCTTTTGTTCCAACTCACTGAGCAACTTGAAATAAAGTGAAGCTAAAAATCTATCATGAACCAAACATAAACCTGAGCTTTTATTTCACTTGTATCAAAAACTCCTACCAGGGTGAAATGCAAAAGGATCACTGTATTGCTGCAGCATCTCTGCAGCTGCTACATCTTTGGGTACTGATACTCTTAACTAAAAGAATCCTTTTGCAAATACAAGATGCAAGTACAGCTCCCAGTCTATTCTGTTGTCAAAAGGAAATTCCAGCAGAAAAGAAAGGTGCCTCTTCTTCTACCATTTTCTTTTTTAAACAGTTTTAGCACTGAAACAAAGTCATATAAACATATTGGAAATGCTAAGGACTATAAAAGTTTCACTTTGGGACATGCTTATTTGATTAAGGATGTTTCTCCCATAATGAGAAACATCCTTAATAAGATAATCTCTCAGGCTAGGGACAGAAACCAGTTTAAATGATCAGAAACTGGTTTAAACATGTAAGAGAACAGATATTCAGTGCACATAAAACAGTTTGAAAATGGCTGAAACCAGTTTGAGATAAATCGGACTTAACTGATTTGGGTCAAACCAGTTTATGCAATGTCTGTCCCAGCCCCCTGGCTGGTTTAAGATAAATCAAACTCCCCCAGCATCCTGGCATGCTCTCTGGGCTGCAAGGCGCTCCACAGCAGGGCTGGCCCCTCCCCTCTGCTCCCTGGCTGCAGCTCCCGTATGACTGTGGGCTGTCCCTGCCCCTCCCTCTCACCATTACCTGCTAAGCAGGAATTCCCCACTGCCCTCTGCCTTCAAGAGAGGTGTCTGTGCATTAGTTAGCAGACCACATGCTGGCTACAGTCCGTGCTGAATCAACATGTAGAATCAACAAGTAGCTGGTAATGTCCCTCTGTTGTTTTCTTAATTATGTGATAAACATTGAGTTCGGGGTGATAAATACTGTGCTATCAATTCCCTGCTGGGGTAATCAGAGTGTCCTGCCGGGGCCTGGCCATGCCCCCCTCACCTAAGTACTGTACAAGAGTAGGGAGGGCTGCTTTAGTGCCCCCCCCCCCCCACCAGCTTCTAACCTGAGCCGCTGCAGGAATGTGTTGGCATTTCTGGGATGTCTGTCTGGTTACAAAACTGATTTAGCCTAGCCAGGTTAGACTAACCTGGAAAGATTGAATCAATTCAGACTCAGGCTTTGTGAATATCATAGGCTAAGGACAGATACTACACATAAACCAATTTAAGTGATCAGAAACTGGTTTAAACCTGTAATAGAACATAAGTTCAGGGCACATAAACCAGTTTCAAAATGGCTGAAACCAGTTTCAGATAAACCTGGTTGAATGCAGTATCAGACTTGACTGATTGAGCTCCAACTGGTTTATGCAATGACTGTCCCAGACCCCTTCTTAGTTTAAGTTAAACCAGAGTCCTCCAGCATCCCAGCATGCTCTCTAGGCTGGTCTCTCTGCTCCAGTGGACCAGGGCTATCTCTGTCCCTTTGCTCCCTAGCTAAAGCAGGGACAAACATGGACAGGTAGGGGTGGAGCTTGGCCAGACTCTGGCCCTGAAAGGGAGCAGGGAACAAGTTTATTCCCCGCCTCCCTCCCCTGTCCCACCAGCATAGACCTGCACTTCTCCGCTGGCTGCTCCAGTGATGGGGGGCATGGCCAGACCCAGCAGTAGCCTGGACTGAACTGGTCATGAAGGGGTTTAATTCTCCCTCCCTGTCCCACCAGCAGGGACCCGAGCTGGAGTCCACCAGGTGCACCCCCGCCCCCCTTGCTGTTGCAGCATCAGGGCCAGGTGCAGCCAGACAGTGGCTGGCATGGCCCCTGAAGCAGAGGGGATATGGAGGGGGGTTGTTCCCTCCTCTACCCCCACTGCCCCTGGGGGTGGGATCTGCCCACCCCATCCGCCCCTCTGCCCCCCAGGGGACCACAGTTGGGATCTGCCTACCTTGGCTGCCATTGCTGCCTCCATTCACTACCTGGTTGGGGCAAGAGCCAGAATATCCCTCCTGCCCCCTCCACCAGATGCCAGAGGGAGGGGGGCAGGAGGGAGGGGGCCTCAGGCACAGAGCAAGTAGTAGCAGCAGTGGTCAGGGCAGGTAGACCCCACTGTGGTCCCCTGGGGGCCAAGGGAAAAATAACCCTGTTCCCTGCCCCCAGCCTAAGGGGCCCTGATGACCAGCACCTGGCCCTGACCTCACCCAGTCACTGAAGCAGCAAGGGGGGAATCGTGAGGGAGGCAGCAACCCCCTTCCTGGAGTGTGAGCCCCTTCCTGGCAGGGGAATGCACACCCCACAGTGCAGCTACCCTCCAGGAAGAGGTTTGCACTTCCCAGACACCATGACAGGAGCTGCTGCCCCCATCAAGGGCCTTGCTCCCTTGCCACTCCAGTGCCTGGATGAGGGCACAATTAGAGGCTGGCCAGCAGGGCCCCTTAGACAGAGGGCAGGGAGAGAGTTTTTTTCCCTGCTCCCTGCAGCATCTAGTGGAAGGGTCAGGAAGGGGCTCATTCCACTGCTTGCCCCAAGCAGGGAGCAAGTGGCGGCAGCGATGATGGTCAAGGTGGGCAGATCCCGACTGTGGTCCTCTGGGGGCAGAGGGTGTTGAGCGGGGAATAACCCTCCTTCCTGTCCCCTCTGCCTCAGGGGGCCATGGCAGCCAGCATTTGGCAGTGCCTGGAGGATCCTGGCTCTAGTTCCTGCCGGTGTGACAGGGAGTGGGGAATGTGCCTGCATTTCCTTAGTCCAGAGGGAATGTCGGTGCAGTTGCAAACTGACTAAAACTAGGCAGGTTAGACTAACCTCCAAAGAGGGAATCAATTCAGGCTCTGGCTTTTTGAATGCCTGTCCATAGCCATGATGAGAGGCAAGAGACTCACTTCCTATTTATGGGAGCCTGCAAAAGTTTTTATTATTTTTCATATGTGGGGGTGGAAGAAAAGGAGAGTGAGCATACTCAACATATTGCATTGGAGGGCCCCAAAACTTCTATATACTACTATATTCTGCATGAAAGTTCAAAAACACAATGGGCAGAATTGCCAAAGAACTCAGCCTCCAGGTTTTCCCAAATGGAAACTGTATGCAATGGAGCTATGTTTATAATTCTGGTTGCTTTAGTGTGCTGCCTAAATTAGAATTTAACCCTTGAAAGTCTAACCCTGATTGTGATTGGAAAGGTAATTTTGAAATCTGACCCCCAGGTCTCAATTCTCCTCTCAGTACAGTGTTCTGTCCATTATAACTATTGCCATCAATCAGGTAACTTCTGATATAACCTCATGTAAATAAAAGGAGATTTAACCTTTAAAGAATAGTTCCTTTAGCCAATAATATCGTCTACCTCTTTCATAGCACTTTTTATCTATAGATCCCAAAATACTTAAAAGAAGTATAATCACATAAGAGCAGAATATTTTACTATTTTAAATAAGATTAAATTGTAAACCCTACAGAAGAGGGAAAATGTCTTCCTCTGCTGCTGTTTTTAGTGCTGATCCTGATTAAGTCCTTGAGTGCTACTGTATAGAACTGTATGTGAATTATTGTTTATCAATGTTTAAAGTAATGAAAAGAAATGAGAATAAAGGGAAGAACAAAAGGAGTTTAGAAAGAAAAGTTAAAAACATCGCTGGAATGATAACAATGTTTCCAAGGTACTGTGACCCTCTCAGGTCAAGATATATCAAGAGATGTGAAATATTTTAATAATGAGTTCTGGAAAGCCCTGTAAAAGGGAAACAAAGATTATTCAGTTTAGACTTAAAGAATAAAAGAATGAGTAAGCAGCGGCACCCATCAGAAAGATAAGAGCTACTAGTGAGAGGATGTTAAATGGCTGAAACAGCAGCTACTCAGAAGAGAATATTTAAAATGTTAGTGAAACAATTGTGACTATTATGAGCAGATCCACAGCTCATTAAAGTATCCAGATTTGTATAGCTAAATCAAATCCAAAGTCTTTCTATTGACTTCAGTGGGGTTTGCAGAAAACCCTCTAGGTAAAAGGGAAAATAGAATAAAGAGGGCTCTACAACTGGGTAAGAATATAACAAAAATGGCTACTACTGTAGGTACATCTAGGGAATTTAGAGAAACAGTTGTTTAATTTTGACACATCTAAATTAAACATGAATTGCTGAAGAAAATAAATGTTCATTACATTAAAATTATTATGAAATAAAAGTATATTTAGCCTTCCAGAAATAACTGTGTTTCTATAAATTAAAACATAAAAAATATAAAAAATAAAGATTAAGAAAAACTAAATATTCTAAAATGAAGTTTACAGAGTGCACTTAAAAAGAAGTTTCTGATGCCTAATCATCCTTTCCAGATTTTTTGTAACAAAATGGTCGTTTTCATAAATTGCTTTGCCCTCAAGGCATTTAGCAAGAATGTGTGAAAAATCAAGGCATGACAGGTTTCAGTTTTTACAAATGTAAGCATTATTCTAGAGTTTTACTAATTTCTTAGTGGCCTATATAAATTCATACCCTAAACACAGAATTAATTTAGGCCTAAAGAAGGGTTCATTCTGTAGGCCAATGCCTACTTAATATTAGTGCACCAAATGAAAAATTATTACAGTATCTTCGGGAATAATACTTTAAATCTTATGGTAACTGCAGATCCTCTTATATTTTTCATATAAAACACAAACTCTACTATGTATGACAAAAAAGTCTTTGTACATACACAATTCAGCTGCAGCTTCATCTAAACCCCATTCAAGTCACTATAAAGACTCCCTGTTTACTTCCTGGGACATTATATGGAATCAAGGTTGTACTGATTCTGGCCACTTTAATTAAGACTACATTAATAATGAAAAGCAGGCATTCAAAATATTGCACTTTGATTTAGCTGTATAAATCTCCTATCCACTTTAATGGGAAACACACAGTTTAAATAAATAGCAATAAATAACATTGTACACTTGCCTAAAAATGTTATCAGAGGTTTACAAGATATCTTTATAAGCACTGATTAATGAAGGCACATGACCCCTCTTGTGAGACTGATATTATTGTACAAATTTACTAGATGGTCAAACTGAAGTACCAAGAGCTCTACATTTTCAATTGTGATTGCAAATAATGAACAGCAGTTCTTGGATGAGCCACCATTTTTACATGGTGATTTTCACAAATGGTGATCATCTATGCCTACAAATAAAGGCAGTATTCAGCCATTAAAGCTTTGTGTTTATGAAACTCATGGAGACAGTGTCTTACTGTGGGAATCTACAAGGGGAAACTATCCAGCATAGCTATAATGGAATATTTTATCCTGTTAGAACTACACAGGTGCATCCCCACATGCAGGGGCATGTGTTTGTCATGGCACAAATAGCAGAGGCACAAATTTGTGCTGCTGCTTTTTGTTGCTGCACACACCCCTGCAGTGAGGTTTGCTGTGGGGTAAAATGTCCCAGTTCAGGGTAACTGCCATTTCCTCACTCCTTCTGGCTTCCGATGTGCTGGAGGAGCCAGGAGACATGTAAAGCAGTGGAGATGCTCTGGCCAGCAGCCAGAGCATCTCCCTGGAGGACTCAGTCTCCAGTTGCTCTAGCGCACACTCCTAGAGTGTGTGCCATGGTGCTATTTTCTGTGGCATTACTTTTTGATGCCAGGAGTTCCCGGTTTCAAATTTGCAGTGTGGTGAACGGTTGCACATTAGGGCTATGCAAAGCTTTGGCTTGACAGAGATTCGACCCGATTCGGTGGCTGAATCTCTGAATCCGAATCAAATCAGAGGACCCTTTAATTTCTCTGAATCAAATTGGAGAGATTTGGAAAGATTTGGAGATTCAGACATAGAAACAGCTTTAAATATTTTTTTCTACATACCTCTAGGTAGCAGGGGCTCATTAATGTTGTAATGGTGGGGTGCAGGGAGTGTCCCACAGACGCATGGGGGGGCTCCTCAGTGTGCTTGGCAGCAGACCTGGAAGTGGACCAGAAGCACTTCTGGGTCCACTGGGGAGCGTGCTGGGGGCTTCCCCTCTGCCTTCCCAGCTCAGTGACTGGTGCCTCCTGGGTCTGGGAGGGCACCCAGGGTCTCCCTATGGCCAATCGCCAAGCCGGGGAAGCATGGGGGGGGGGCCCAGCATGTTCCCCAGTGGACCTGGAAGTACTTCTGGTCCACTTTCGGGTTCACTGCCAAGCACATGGAGCCCCCCCCCCCCCCCACTCCTGTGGGATGCTCCATGTGCCCCACCATTGCAGTGATCATCAGCTGCGCCTGCTACGTCAAGGTATGTAGAAAATACTTTTAAAGCTGTGTCTATGTCTGAATCACTGATTCTCCGAATCAGCATCGAATTTTCAGATTTGGATTTGGCTGAATTGAACCAGGGACAGTGATCCAAATCAACAAATCAAATCACTGTCCCTGATTTGGGCTGAATCCAAATCCAAACCGAATACGGCCCATTTAGCACACCCCTATTTCACATGCACTGTGTGCAGTTTGTGTTGCTTCAAACTGCACATGCATGCTTGTCTGGATGCACCCTACCAGTCAATTCCCTGTGTAGACAAACCCGTGGTGACTTATTATGTCACACAACAAATCTGTGAAGTACCTGAAATGATCATTCAAAGAGGAGCAAACTGCCTCATTTATTCCAATCAGGGCTGTGTGGATTTTGCAGATGTGAAATTTGGCTTTTCTCCAACATTGCCTGAAACATCAGCATTTTTTCTGCTTATTATTTCTACTACAGTCAGGCAACTATCATTTTATTTTGTGCCCCACCCCCCATCTCCTAGTAGTGTTTGCTTCCTGCTTTCTAGCCTACAAGGAAGAGCTGATCAGGTAATCCGTGCTCCCTTTTCTGTTCTGTAGAACTAGGCAATTGCCTATTGGATAGTCAGAGGGCTGGACAGACAGAAGTGAAGGCTGATAAGCCTGGAGAACAGCAGCAAAATTCCAGAGAGATGAGCTACTAAAACCAGGAACAGGGTCTGTGCATCCTTAGTTCACCCAGGACAAGAGTAGTTCTGAACTAGGGTGCCTGGGGAAAAATCACAGGAAATGAAGTTTAGAGTGGAATCAGAGTAAAGGAAAAAACAAAACAAACAACCCCCCCCATGTCCAAAATAATCATTGTTAGAAATAAATTATCAATTACGTCCATCAGTCTGTATATTCAAAAGCAAGTTATGTGTATTTACATACCAACTGTGGGATGGTAATAAAGGGTTAGGTTTGAAAGGTAAAATAGATACAGATATTTACTCCACCTCAGGATAGTACTTGCGTTTACAAGTACTATCCTGTGCCAGAGTCTTTTAGTGTACAGCAACACATGTATAAATATTGACAGTGCTGGGGGGGCACAAGGGTGCTTCAGTGGAGATTGATCCTCCACCCCGCAAACCACCAGTGAATGTCTATTGGGTGAGGGGTGTGGGGGGAATCGCTCTAACTCATGACCCTTTCTGTGAAGTGGCATGAGTTAAAGTGGGGAGCTGCATGTCTGTCAGCATCCTATTTGCCTGTACCTTACTGCATAGGAACTGATGTCAATTCTGTTAGCAATGTGACATAGGCACCCCGATTCAAGTAAGTGTCCCCCTTCTGGGTGCTCTGGGACCTTGGATAATGGAGGAGTTTAATGTGAAGCCCTGAGTTAGATGGCAAAGCCCTGGAGAAGGGTAGAAGAACAGACATCCTCAATACCTAGCATTTCCAACTGACTAGCTGTAGATACTTACCTACTAGTTGTCTGTTAGGAAGTAACTATGTTTTACTAATCAATGTATAGGCACCAAATTTTTAGGTTTTGTGATGATTATGTGAAAGAAACTTCAAAGCCTATTTGGATTTTGTCCTTGGGAACCTTAAAAAAAGTTTGGTTATAATATTATTTAAATCAAGCAGTTATTCCAGTTTTATTCCAGTATGATAATACAGAGACAGATCTAGAGGATATACTCCAGCACTTTTCCCACATACAAAAAAACTCCCAGACCCTGCTTATATAATCAGAGAGGGTTCAGCAGTGTTCAGTGGCAGGGGCTTTGTCCACACTGTGCCACACTATAGCACACAGCACTGGAGCAGCAAAATTCAGCAGGGAAAAGCAGTGGAAGTGCCAGTGGCTGAGTCCCAGTGCAACCCACCTTCACTCCAGGTGGTTCATTCTGGCCCACTGCCAGAAAATGTTGCAGACCCCAGTTTAAATCTCTTAATGAACTGGCTACAAAGATCACAGAGATTACTTGAAAGAGGTGGCTCTTAAGATAAGCAGAGCCTTTAGCTATTGATTGCCTTCTAGCATGTCAGACTATAGAAACTGTTAATACAAAGCTGGAGCAACATCATTTTCACCTACTTAAACTAAACAGGGCCATGTTGTGTGAACTGTCATGCTTCACTTAAAGCTAGCCCCTCTCTGTGCAAACAATGGAAAATTTGTGCATGGGATAATTTTCTGTGAGGGAGACATGGTGTGGTGAGAACATATTTGTATCCTATAAGTCTTCTGACTCTTCATTCACTTGACTATTTGGATCACTTCACAATAGGGCTTTTATGTATATTGGCTTGCTGTAGAAATTACTTAAAATAAAGATTAAGTGTTAACTTTGAGCAGTGTAGTGCGCAATTGAGTTTGTTTTTAAAAAATAACCTTACCCATTGCTGCCTCCCAGGAAGTTCTGACAGATTCAGTGGGAAAGCTTGGGACCTGTGCACATTAGAAGCTCTCTCCTGCAGGGTTGGCAGGTGTGGGCTATGTCAAATAAATTTATTACAGTCTGTGCTAATAATGAAAATTACAGAAAAGCTAGATGAAAGTGCTCTACATTCAGCTAATTTGAAGCTACCTTACGAGACAATAACAAGCTTCTAACAGTTTTTCCCTTTTTTAATACACTAATTATGCTTAATGTTCCCTGTCGCATTAGCTTTCATGGTAATTATATTTCAAAACTTTTGCAATTAGGGCACAGTTAATATTGTGGAATATTGCAATTATTTTTCATTGTGACACCTCTATTGAAAACTGGTGGCACAATGATCACATTGTTCAACTAAATCAGAACTGTAGAAATATGGCAAATGAACCAATTACACATTATTATTTCTAATTACAGATAATGCCCCTTTCCTTGCTTTTGTCCAAAAGAATTTCTCACACACAGATATCCAGAGTCTTCCTATTTTTAAGAGCTTACCTTAATTATTTTTCCATCTTTGTTCTTTTCATACACATACTATATATAATACAGTATGCATTATTTGCATGTATGTCTGTGTATATATATAAACTCTCTCTATACTATATACACAAATACCCACTGGTATTTAAGGATCTGTCATGAGAACCTCATTTAATTTTGTTCTTACTTATGAGAACATTACTCATGGAGTGGTCTTATAAAAATCTCTGTGATGAATACATTACATATGAACAGCAGAGATTCCCTATGCCTGAAGAAGGGTGATTGCACCAGAAAGCTTGCTAAGAATTTGTTTCCAACTACTCAGTCGGTCTAATAAAAGATACCACATCTACTCAAAGAACCTTGCCTGTCTATATATTACATATGCCCTATAAAGTCGTTCTAATACATATCCATATTCCCTTGAACTCTATGAGTTATTTTTGGTCTTCACACAGGTCAGCTTTTCTGCCCAATAAACTTACATGCCATTGGCTGTAGCTACAAGCAACAGGCTCTCTTTTCAGTCATGAAATGCAAATGTTGAAAATAAAAAATTAACAGCCCCGATGCTATCTATAAGTGTTTCATATGCTCAGCCATCTGATACATGGCACTGGCAGAAGCTTCCTAGAAAAGGACCAATATATTTAACTTTTAAAATAAGAAGTTCATCCCTGGGTTTTGAAGAGTATATTTTTATTTCAGCCACTTATAAATCTGGTAATTTTTCCAGCAATGACAGGTATGATAGCAAACACACTATCACACACACTAGAGGAATCTGGAATCCCTAAACACAGAGCAACTGACCAGGTAATGACAGCAAGATCTAAGAATCTGACTTGTCCTATACTAATTTTGAGAATCTTAATTATAGATCAGTGCATACAGACTCTTTGGATGGGATTTTCACAAGTACCCAATGCTGACTTACAGCTCGCAATGAAACCAATGGTTATGCTCTCACTTACTGCAATATGAACCATGTTAGGCCAACAATGAATGCTTATCAAGGTCCCTTGCTTCATACTTATTTTTTACCATCTCAGTGGGAAGCCTGAGCTTCAGATAGTTCTGCAAAAAAGGTCATTTTGAATTCCTGAGTACAGCTAAAAGTAATAGCTAAATCACATTACCCTCATGACCCAATATTTTTCCCCAAACAGTAGAATAATGTATAGGAAAGATGTTCTAAAACTGTTCTAGGCAAGACTTCAGTCAGAAAGAGCACCATTACTGAGCATTTGAAGACCAGTTTCTCGTAAGAGTTCAGCTCCATTTGGGTGGCAGAACAAGAGCCAGATTTTCAAAAGTGCCCAGAACACTATGCACTGGCCTCTTTTGGTAAGATTTTGTGGACTATCCTTTAGTGAAACAATGGTACAGTTGGGAGAGTTGTTTGACAAGATTTCAGGCATCAAGTGCTCTTCCTCAGAACCTTAAAGCTTGTCCAACTGTTCATCCAACTATACAGTTGATTCAGTAAAAGATATCACAAAAACCCTTGCCTCTCATACATTTCCTGGACCATGGCTATAACAGCCCTATTACTGACTCCTTTTGAAATTCTGACCGCTTACTTTGATGCGTAAGTGGTAGCTGGGCTCTTTTGAAAATCTGACCTTAAGCATAGGCTCTGAGAATCTGAAAATCTACCTCTTATGTGATTACTGTCTCTGTACCCACCTTTCTTTAAACATTTGCTGAGTTGCTGGATTTTTTTTAAATTCATGTGGTTTTATGTTTATTCTCTGAATGATGTTTTAAATTTTATTTCCATTAGTTTAGCATATCTATCCCTTGACAGTATAAAGAATCACTTATAAAAAGGTAAGCATTGTTTTTCTATTCAGAACCAATGTAATAAATCTAACCTCCCTGTGACTGCATTTAGTTGATGGAAAACACCTTAAACTGTTTTTCAATTCACTTACCATGAATTCTAATAAGGAAAGAGCTTTTTCTTTAGAAACTATAGAAGCCTAAAGGAACAAACTACATTACCCATATTTTGAAAACTTAACCCTCTGCATCCCTACCTGAAATCTCAATGTTTTCCATCTCCCATTGCAATCTCCATCCATCCAGCAAAAGGCAACCCTTCAAAGCCTGTTAATCTCTCTCATTAACTGCATAGCAAATTCCTGAATTAGCAACAGAAGAGTATTCCTCTCGCACCATATTAGAACAGTATTTTTAGTCTCTAGATTATATCCAGTCGCTGCTAGTCTCAGGAATGAGAGACCTGCTCAGAGAATCAAACTGGCTCACGAACTTGGTAGCTCAGAATATTTCTGTTTGGCTCACCCAAAACACACAGTAACTATAGAGGATTTATCTCTTTAACATAAACTTGCTTCCCTCCAATAGACACTATAAATAACTCTCCAAGGAACAGAAAATGGTTCATCCCTTATCAACTAGCAACAGAAGACAAAAGCTTAATGTTTTGTTTTCCCTTTGAGCCTGGCACAGTTACTCATATTGCCATCTCCACTGTGTTTGTTCCTCCTTTCCCAGTCACATCTTCTTTGTATCTAGTCCAAATATGTTTAGGACCACGGAAGACATCAAGTAATAAAATATTAATGTAATTTCTATCTGCCATTGCAGTAACCCTGAAATAATTAAACAACTGGATTATTATTAAGGCAATTAGTGGTTTGGAAACACAGGTCCAATTACTTTCCTCAAAAGAAAAAAAGATGGTAAGTGCTACATTGAAGAGGGCTTTTATCAAAAACCCATAATACAGTTTCTGCTGTGTACTACAAATGAAGACCTATAATTCTGGGGAATAAAATAACTTTTAAAGAGACCTTAAATATTTTCTCTATTGGTAATTCCCCAATGTGTGTGCTTCGAACACAACTGCCATTATATATCACAATATTTAAAACAAAGATTAAAAGAGAAAAAAAAAGTAACTGATTCAGTCTGAAGAGCCAATCATTTACACCAGGGCTGAGGAGGTGTCCAAGGAAGAGGGAAGAATTAAGCATCACAACAGAGAAAGCAACCTGAAAAGCAGGCTAGTGCAGGAGCTGGAGTTTGAAGAAAGGGACAAACAGTGAAGCTATTATTGGGTATTTGAGGTGGTGCAAACAGGAAGTGGAGGGATCAGCTGAGATAATTCTGAGTTGTTCACTGCCATGCAGTCTGTATTGGAGGCAGAGGGTGCTTTATAAGGAGCCAGGTCTCCTTGCTGTGTGGCCTTTGGTCCCCCAAATGTGTTTGTTGAAGATGAGCTCTCTGTTTGGCTACTTGGGATGTTGGAATGCATTCTTTTTCCCTTTGAAGAGGTGAAGTCCCTTTCTCAGGAGCTGAACTGAAAGGTAGCTCCCTGGGGCAGAGCTACAAGTAACCAGAGAGGGTCAGGGACCAAATGTCTGGGGTCTCAGAATCAGGAGGAACCAAGGTTTACCCATATTCTAGAAGCAACATCTAGGCTGGCTTCAGCAGGTACTCAAAGATGCGCTTCCCTGGAGGAATCGGTAACAAAAGCTGACATGCACTTACTAGAAGGCAGAACTTGTGATACTTATGTCTATCAGAAAACACAAGAAATGGTAGTACAGGTGAAACATACCTGTATCATCATTATATGACTCTCTAGGTACTGTAGTACTGAAGCATTTGAGGAAAAGTCCTAATTGTAAGGAAGCCCCTGGTTTTATAGATTTAAGTGGAATATTTCAGTTTCAATTGGCACGTTCACTTGCATTTTAATTTGCTTTGTTATGGCATATTTTCATGAGCATTGTGTGCAATGTTTATACTATAGCATGGCATGGCATTTTGTCTGCCATAAGCCATAAAAATGTGCAATGTTCACTCGATGCAAATTCCTCATGAGCCTATTTGTACGGGATGCTTAGCTGAAGTGCAATCTGGCATGCTGTCTATGCAGCAGGAAGAGTTATGATCTTGCTTTAAGCCTGAGACATTTATGCACTACAGTAGTGAGCACCTTGTACACTTCTGGAATTCTTCCACCACTTAAAATAGTAAGCCTTTTAAAAATCATATTAAATAGGAATATTATATTTTTTTATTTGCCTATCCTTGTTAAGATCAAATACTTCTTTTCCGTTGACATAGCTTTCATCAATATCAAATCTTACAGGTATCTGATCAAAAAAGGCTACAGTAGTACAGCAAAGAATATGGAACCAGCAAGCTTATAGTTTCATAGTTGTTACGGGCTGGAAGGGCCCTTACAGATCATTGGGTCCACCCCCACTGCACTTGGGCAGGAAAGACCACTGGGGTCAGATGACCCCAGCAAGATGAGCGTCAAGACACTTTTTGAAGATGGCCTCCCTCTGGGGGGATCCTGTTCCAAACCCTCCTTATGTCCAATCTGAAGCGATCTTCAATCAGGTTGGGCCCATTATTTGTAGTTCTCCCCTGGGAGGCCTTGGTGAATAGTCACTTTCCCAGGCCCTAATGCACTCCCCTGATATACTTATAGGCTGCCACCAAGTCCCCTCTCAGTCTTCTCTTCTCCAGGCTGAACAGTCCCAAGTCTTTCAGCCTCTCCTCATATGACCTGGTCTCCAGGCCTCTAATCATGTGTGTGGCCCTCCTTTGGACTCTCTTGAGCTTCTCCACATGCTTCCTGAAGTGTGGTGTACTTGTGTTTGATTCAGAATTCAGTCTCCTGCATAATGCTTCTTCCTCTGTACTCCTAAAACTCCTACACCTCACTAAGATAGTCTTACATCCCAATCAGCTTATTCATTTATTTAGAAATTTTTATTTAGGAATACATTTTATTTAAATATACACTTAATTAGAAAAAGAAAACCTATTCATACACGTAGAGTGCACAGGATTGCTTTTAAAATATAAATATAAAAATACTTTTTATTATAACAACTTCAGCAACTTCAACCATAGTTTCTGGACACACCAGTTTGGGCTACTTTCCTGGTTCTGAAAATTTTCCAAAGCAACTGTTCTCTTCTTGACTTGCTCTCTCATTTTCTCTTGCATATATCTGATTTCTATGGTCTCTAGGCCCAATCCTCTCTTCGCGTAAGTTCAGCCATGACAATTCACAACAGCTGTGCATCTGCCTAGTGTCTGGAATCTCAATTCTATTGTAATGGAACAGTCAACAAATCATTCACCTGTAGTGGTGCTTCTTAGTAAGGAAGAATTAGACTGTTCCTTTTTGCTTTATTTAGATTTTAACACTAATTTATAGGAAGCTGGCTGATAAATCAGCAGTCAGTATCTCTTGATACGAATCCTTGGCAAGAGCATTTTACCAGCATGCCAAGGCTTATATAAAGATCATATGGCAAGTAAGTGTAATCTGGCATGGATAACATAAAGCATAAAATCTGTATCTACAATTGCATTAGCAGTGAAAACTAAATTATAGAGCAGACTTCCTTGCCTTTCTGTTGTTATGCATTTTCTAATGGCAAAACAAGGAGAGATTCTAGATATGGGAAAGGTACTAAAACCAGCACTACAGATTCAGTTAATGACACAAATGAGATTTAAGAACAAAATGAAAGCATAGAAATAGCCTAGTTACCTGAAGCTTGGCGATTGGGGCAACAAATGAGTTAAACTAAACTGGCTAGATATAGCCAACCAAGAGCCTTTACCCATAGTCCAATAAAACAGATTAATAAAGAACATCTGGGAAACGAGTAATAAAATATGTTGTTGTCTTTAATTTTCTGAAGCCTGTTAGAACAGAAAAAAAACCTAGAGTTATAGGTTGTATTCTACTTACAAATGATGCATTTGCTATAAAGCTTCCTTTTGTCCTCTTGTAAAAAACATTCATTGGTGCAAACTGGTATAGTGTTTATTATTTTGATTTCATCTTGATTGATACAATTTCACTACTTTCATACAGTGACCTCAGTTATGTTATCTGTGATATAAGAATATCAGTATTTATTATCCAAGTGATAAATGTGATCAGACTTAATCAATATTCAATATTTATTAATTTATTAGGTTTATAGCCCTCCCTCTTCCAAAGAAGCACAGGAAGGCTTAAATCAAAACTAGATGAAATATGTAAAAGAACAAACTCCCTGGACAACTTTCAAATTTTAACCACACCGACTGAAGGCCCAGATAAAGTTTTACAGCACCTGTGGAAGATATCCAGGTTTAATCTCGGACAAAATCAAATGTGGGAGGGAGTTCCAGAGTGTAATATACTCTGAAATCCTGGGAGGAAAAGAAATATTACTTTAAATCTTGCATTAGTATGCAGAGACTCATAAGAACACAAGAAATGCCAAACTGGGTCAGACCAGTGGTCCATTTAGCCCAGTATCCTGTCTCTGCCAGTGGCAGAAGTGGGTACTTTAGAGGAAGAGTATTGAACCAGATTATTTCTAGAGTAACTCAGAACATTATTCATAATGCTCCCTGGCATCCACCATTATTAGTTTAGAGAGATGCCATAGGAAACCCTCCAATGATTCTGTTTCACGGCTACTAGTAGATCTATCCTCCATGAATTTATACAGTATGTTTTTGAACCTGGTGTGCTATCTGCCTGTACTATGTCCTGTGGCAATGACTTCTATAAGTTAACTATGCACTGTGTAACAAAGTACTTGCTCTAAGTTTTAACCTTTTCACCTACTAATTTCAGCAGGTTCCCCCAAGTTCTAGTGTTCTGGGATGTGGTGAACAACAGTTTCCTGTCCCAGACCCTTCATGATTTTATAGACCTCTATCATATCTCCCAAACATCATCTCCTTTCCAAACTGAAGAGTCCTAACCTTTTTAGTTTCTCCTGGTATGGCAACTGCTTCACGCCCTGGTCACTTTAGCTGCCCTTCTCTGTACTTTTTAAAATTCTAATATATCTTTTTTTGAGATGTGGGGACCAGAACTGTGCAGAGTATTTAAGATGTGGCTGCACCATGGATTTGTAAAATGATATGATAATGTTCTCTGTTTTTTTCACTTCACTTGCTAATGATACCCACCATTTTACTGACTTTTTTGGTCACTGCTACACCTTGAGTATTAAGATTAGTGTTTTCAGCAGGGCTGTGTAAAATTTCAATGGGCGTTTTGTTTCAAAGCTGTTTCGACACATTTCGAGCTTGAAACAGCAAAATTGAAATGAACTGAAAGGCTTCAAAAAAGCTTTGAAATGAAATGAGGGCACTTGAAACGTTTTGAAACATTTTGAGTTTCGAAGCCAGGCTTACTTTCAGTTAAACAGAAACTAAGGAGAGGGAGGGGGGTGGGGGGGGGGGGCTGCTCTGATATTGACTGTGTCGCTGGCCAGTGACTGTGATCCTTCCCTGAGGTCTCTTCCAATCCCAGTGCTCTGGGGGAGGGATGGAAAAATAGCATGAAAATCATTGTTTGAACTGAGCTTTCTCTGTGCCTTGGGGTCAGCTTACTGAGCTGTGTCTTCCAGCAGCATAGCACCTGTCTCCTTGAAACTTGGCAGGCTTTGTGGTCTCAGCAGGAGCCACCACCTCTGCAGTTTTCATCTGAATCAGGCAAGAAATTACAATGTTATAGGTATTTTTGTGATTCTCCACTATAGTCTATGGGCAAAATGTTGAAACGCATCAACCCAGCGTCGAAACAGTGAAACAATTTTGACAAAACAAAATGGAACAGTGCTTCAAAACAGCAAAACAAAACACTGTCCCTTCAAAATGGGAAAATGGAAGTCAAAACAAAACAGTGCTGTTTCGCACAGCCCTAGTAGCCAGGTGTATCACAGTTCAAAGCCAACCATATCCCATCTATTTCAGGTTCTAAATAAATCAGAGACTGTCCCAAATCACAAAGTCTGAACCACATTAAATTCCCTGAACTGCTGGTACTGGTACGTCAGTACAATCTAACTTGGATTCTAGCTTGGAAAGGAGGTGTTCTCTGTGCGGGGAGCTTCAAAATCTTGACCCAAAAATATACAGACATTTTTTTCTAGGACATGATCTTGGAACAGATTCAAAATTGTTATACTTTTCTCTCCATTCTGTGTTTTGTTTAAACTTTATGGCAGGCTGAAACAAATCAAAGGCAATATCTACACAGCCTATTTCAAAAGACAAAGGAAAAGCACTCCTCAGACCTCTACTCTTCCAACATTTCTGGGGTGCATCTTGATGCACCCTGTGCCTTAGTCAGCCAGGGAGCAGCACGGGGGCTCCACAGTGTGCAGAGACTTGTCAGTCTTTACAAAACCTAGAGATTTAGCTATCTTAGTCTTTTGGAATCCACATAGGTGGCTGTGCTACATGCTTCTTTCCCCCCAAATCAAAGCCAAATAAGTCACACGTTTATAAAAAAACCCAGTGGCTTTTTATCTTCTCATCCCCTTTATTTATGAGAACTTTCTCAGCCCAACTAACTTTCTGGCAATCTCCTCTTGGTTCTGAGGAAACCACAGAACTTAAACTTTATTCATTCACAGTCTCGGTTGCCTGGGGAATTAGAGTTCCCAGCAGCCTGGTCATGCATGAGAGAAGGGTTACCCCTGCCTACAGTGGAGCATGGTACTCTCACCTCAGGTCCTAAGATACTGCCAATTTTCCAAGCTCCCAAATGACCTCCCAAGAACAGATTCTCTCCCTTAATGACTACAGTACTTCTTTCAGTGATCCTAAATTGGAACAGTATTGGCTGTAGAGGTTTCATTTACAAGCATCAGAAGGCTAGTACGAACCTCTTGGTCTTCCCCTACCTTTCCATTCTGCCCAGAAGCAGGGAATAAAAGCTAGTATATAAAATGGTGCTAACTGCACAGAATAAATTCTGTAACCATTCGATTCATTATAATGAGATTCTAAAAGCTGATCTTTGCTGAACTCCAGGTTTGATCCTACTCCCACTAAAGTCAAATGGTAAAACTTCCCATTATCTTTGACAGTATAGGATTGGGCCCTTGATCATTGAACATAATTTTGATTCTGCTCCTGAATCCCAGTCTCCCATGTGCAGAACTGTATTAATTAGAGCCAAGAGATTTCTTGCATTCTCCCATCCCCAGCTGAAACAAACAAACATTATAAGAAATGTAAATTAAATCTTGGAAGCTTAATAGCCCAAATTCTAGGCACAATGGCATAAAAGAGCTGGGAGCAGTGAGATTATTCTCACATTCTCAACAGCTGGTTCCCATAATGAAAGAAGATTCATCACATGGAGAACAAAACATACTTTGTTATACTAGTATTGTATTTACCTATAAATTTATTTCTTGGAATAACTTCAACATGCTCACCAGTTTGGTGTACTTGAGTAACAAACAACTAGCTCAGAAAAACAATGACTCATCTATTTAATTTTGTACTCAAGTAGGGTATAAATCCAGGTGTGTATATGTTGTAGTAATTTAAGATGCAGTTACAAAATCACAACATCATCTCTCAGTACATGCTCAGGAAGATGTGTGCCAATCCAATGCAAACAGTTACAATCATTTTGTCCTTTTACCACAGGGTCCAATGATTAACATACCATTGCATATCATATTATTTTTGTATTATATTGTATTATATACAATACCATGCTACCTGAATACTAAAGAGGCAAATTTAACCTTGAGTTCACAGGAATTGTGTAGTCATCAGCCTTCATTTTGAAAATCATTTATTCTATTCGACCAGTTTTAGCACTACTTTCACTTAGCCTTTTGTTGTATGCTACTAGTACAGACAGTATTATGTGTTTATTACTTTCCTGCAAAGATGGAAGCCAGCCTGTCTATCAAAATATTAAAAAAAAATACTATCTGACTGTCATAGCCGCAAATTGAAACATGGACACTTATGACAAAATGCAAATATTTTCTCATGAGATCATTTAATTTAGAGCAGTGGTCTTTTGAATTTAAGCATAAAATGTCTGCTGGAGATACAAAAATCATTACAAAAGCAGGGGAACTACAGGAACCTTATTTTATTTTAAGCATGAACATTCCTGTTTCTGAAAACCCCTAAGTCCTTTATACCTTTTATGGATCAAGCTAAAATTGGTTTGAAAAGCCACAGCTTTTTATAAAAAGGGCAACAAATTGAACAGAAGCCCAAGAATTGTTCAGATTGAGGGTTAATGACACAAAAGAGTGGAGCTGGGAAAAGTGAAAAGAAAAGCCCTCATATTTTTCGTTCTGATCTTTGATAAGAATTATGTTTAAACAAAGCATTGTGAGAACTGAAGTTATTTATTTTCTCTGTAGGAACCCTCTTGGTGAGCTTGAGAGAACTCTTTAAGTAGCTTCTTCCAGAATGGCCAGTGGAGGATAAATTGGGAAACAAACAAGCATATGTGCAAAAATGGAGACTCCTGAACAGAGTACCCAGATGAAACAATTATACCACTTAAAAGGGGTATGACAGACCTACCACTAAATTTGATGTGCACTTGATGTGTCTGCTCTTAACCTGCCACAGGTGAAGCTAAATTGCTCAAAAAGCATGGAATAGTCTCACCACACACAGAGCAACTGACTCCAGTGTGACTCTAATCTGCTCTTAATCTGCAGCAGTTGAAGATCAACTGCTGTAATTTACCTGCTCCCTGTTTCATTCCCAGTAAATTCCTGAGGTTCATCTTTATTTAAAGTGGCTTAGGAATAGACAGACAAAACAGATCAGATCAGATCAGATCAGATCAGATCAGATGATGCACATTCCCCAATGGTGCAACTGTCCATCTGTTCATGATCATGCTTTCTCCTAGGGGAATCAGAATGTTTTTGATCCTAAACCAAACATATCTAATGAGAGATTATGTAAAGAAGTTATAAAATTAAGATCCGAAAGACAACAGGATCAAAGATAATTAACATTAGGGAGCTTTCCCTCTAGAAAAGCGGTTGACTAAGATGTCAAGACTTGAAAAAAATGTGGAATCATCCTGGCCTATGGAGTCTCAAGAGTTATCACCATTTCATAGTTCACAGTTTATTGGCAGCCTTAAACAAGTTGTTGTCAGTCCAAATTTCATTTGTTGACCTATCAAACATGCCATTATAGTCAACATCACAGTGCAGTCTTACAAAGCCCCATATCAGTAGTCTATTCCTCTGCAGCAAAGTGGAAAGGCACACACTCAGTTTTAGGCACCTGTGCAAGGCCCACTTGTTTCAGTGGGACTTAAGCAGGTGTTCGAGCAGTTTGCTTACCAGGGATGGACTTAATTATGCCGTTGAATGCCTTTCTGAATAAAAGCCACAGAGACTACAGAAAGATCCAGGAAACTAATTTGGGTCCAGATACATTCCTCCTCTTTAACCACAGTCACTTTAGATCAGGACTGAATTCCACTAACACAGCAAACACCTTGAAATGTTTGAACAGAGTTTCATAGATTCATAGATGTAGGGTCGGAAGGGAATTTCTAGATCTTGTAGTCTGACCCCCTGCCCTGAGCAGGAGAGAAAACTGGGCTCAAATGACCCCAGCTAGGTAAATGCCAAGCCTCCTCTTAAAGACCCCCAGGGTAGGAGCCAGCACCACTTCCCTTGGAAGTTGTTTCCAGATCCTAGCTGCCCTGACTGTGAAGTAGTGCCTACGGATGTCTAGTCTAAACCTACTCTCCAACAACTTGTGGCCGTTATTCCTTGTTACTCCAGGAGGCGCTCGGGGGAACAAGGTCTCTCCCAATCCCTGCTGGTCCCCCCTAGTAAGTTTATAGACAGCCACCAGGTCCCCCCTCATCCTTCTCTTGAGAAGGCTGAACAGGTTAAGGTCCCGTAGCCTCTCCTCGTAGGGTCTGCCCTGCTGTCCCCGGATCACGTGAGTGGCCTCCTTTGGACTCACTCAATGCTGTCCACATCCCTCCTGAAGTGCGGCACCCAGAACTGGATGCAGTACTCCAGCTGCAGCCTGACCAGTGTCACATAGAGGGGGAGGATCACCTCCTTGGCCCTGCTTGTGTTGCATCTGTGGATGCACGACAAGGTACGGTTAGCCCTACTGACCGTGTCCTCGCATTGTTGGCCCATGTTCATCTTGGAGTCAATAATGACTCCAAGATCTCTTTCTGCCACCGTGCTTTTGAGAAGGGAGTTCCCCAGCCTGTAGGTATGCTGATGTTTCCTACTGCCCAAGTGCAGCACCCTGCACGTGTCAGTTTTGAATCCCATCCTATTTTCATTTGCCCACCCCTGTAACCCGTCCAGGTCCCGCTGTAATCTGTCCTTCCCTTCTAGCGTGCTCAACTCACCCCAAATCTTGGTCTCATCTGTGAAATTAAACAGGGTGCTTTTAACCCCAATCGTCTAAGTCACTAATAAAGAAACTGAACAGCACGGGCCCAAGGACCAAGCCCTGGGGGACTCCACTGCCCACTTCCCTACAAGTCGAATATGACCCGTCCACCACCACTCTCTGAGTATGACCCCTCAACCAAGTTGCAATCCATCTAACTGTGTAGGCATCAATGCCACAGTCGCCTAGCTTTTTAATGAGAATGGGGTGGGAGATAGTGTCAAAGGCCTTCCTGAAGTCCAGAAAGACTAAATCCACGGTGACACCTGTGTCCAGTGATTTTGTGACTGATCATAGAAGGCAGCCAGGTTGGTCTGACAGGACCTGCCCCTAATGAAACCATGCTGGTTGCCCTTGAGCATCATCCCTCCTGCTGGCCCATCACAGATGTGCTCCTTGATAATTTTCTTGAGTTGTTCCATCCAGCAGTTCTTCCATCAATTAAAACAAATGCAAAACCTCACAAACCACTTCTGTCTCCAGGATTATTAATTCAGTATCTTTTACCGGCCCTAAATTTGCCCAAAAATGTGCTAAAATTAAAAATGAATGTCTCTATTGTTTGAATGAAACATGATACAGTCATTTAACTTCTGCTATGCAGTGGTGTTAGCTACATAATTGAGAGTCTAGGCCTCATCAATTAGCAATTTTGATGTCCTCCCAAAATAGAACCACTGTTGAAGAGAACTGTAGGACACTATTAGCAGTGGTACTTTGACTATGGGATAGTGATTAAAATTGTTCCAAAAGAAAAGAGAATGAAAAGAGAATGAAAAGAAAAAGAAAAGACAGCACTAGACAAGACAGAAAAGTGGAACAAAATTTACTAATGTATTTACTTTCCTGAGATGATCTTGGAGGAATTCAAGAATGAGTGACGTGAAAGATTTCCAACTTTGTCGACCATAAATAGGGAAAAACAAAGGCAAGGGATTGAGAAAAAATGATGAGTGGTAGGAGAAGTAAGTGAACGAGTAAGTCTCACTGCATGCATTTATACATGTGCTTTACTACAAAGCTGACTAATTAGCTCTGCAGTAAAGCATCACCATCTACACATGCCCCAGTATTAGGGCAGAGTAATAAATTACAATGAAATGCACGTGTAGATAGTGACTGAGGAGAGGTCAGATTCCCGGCTGCTTCCGAGCCACATGTCTTTGCAAGCTCGGCACCCTTGTGCACCAGCCAGCTCCTTCACCACCCAAAGCTGCCAGCTGGAGCCTAAGGCTGACCCACTGAGCCTGCTGCCAGGCTGGGTCAGCTCCGCCCTCGCTCAAACCTTCTGCAGCATTACAAACGGCACTAGTTGCACGTTAATCAGTACTCTGTACTGGTAATTTGGAGACTGAGGCCAAAATTTGCTACCAGGATTTCCCGATAGCCAAAAAAATATCCTGGAATGTTTTTCAGGATGAGACAAAGTGGCAAGCGCTGGGACAAATGTAGAGATGGGGAAGCAGGCAGCCTGAGGCTGCCTGCTCTCCTGTCTCTGCATACTGTGGAGCCCCTATGCTGCTCCCTGGCTGACTAAGCTGCAGGGTGCATCAAGATGGGAGAGCAGGCAGCCCTGGGCTGGCTGTTCCCTGTCTTGAGGCACACTGCACCCCAGCCAGATGCTCCGTGGCTGGTTGGGGCACTGAGTGCCTCAGCCTGGGGGCTCCACAGCATGCAGAGACAGGGGAACGGGCAGCCCAAATGCCTTCTCCCCTATCTCAATGTGCTGCTCTCTAGTTGGCCAGGGCACAGGGTATTTCAACGCAGAACCTGTTGAAGCACCCTGTGCCCTGGCCTTCCTCCCCCCCGCCCGCCCCCCAACCGAGCACATGGAGCAGCGGAAAAATGCATAAAAATGCATCCTACTGCACATAAGCAGGGGCATGGGCAGCACATGGGTAGGGGCATGCACTGGGACACAAAGTAGTAGCAACTATTTGTGGGCACACCCCTGGTCATGTGGTCCCCAGCCTATGTGTTTACATATTTCATTTAGATTTTATAACAGATTTTTTTACTAGGCCTGTGTGAAGCAGGTAGTATTTGCTTTGGATTCAGTTGATTTGGGGGACAGTAATTCGATTCGGTGATTCAGATCACTGTCCCGAATTGATTTAGCTGAATCTGATTCAGAGATTTGGCTGCCACCAAATAAGCCAAATCTCCTAATCAAATAGGTCCCATGCCCCACCCACTCTCCTACATCAATGGCTGCCCTGCTCAGCCCCAGCATCCCGGCTCTTAACAAAAAAAAAAAAAAAAAACAAAAAAAACCAAACAAACAAAAAAAAAAAAACCCTGCACTCTGGGGCTGGGCACAGCAGTCACTGACATGGTTGGGAGAGTGGGAAGGGGTTGGGAGGTAGTCAGAGGGCTGGGGGAGCAGGCAGGGGGTGGGGCCTGGTAGGTGTCCCCCCATGGTTCCCTCCCTCCTCCTCCAACCCCCACCTCTGCCCCCTACTTACCAGTACAGAGTCTGGGTCCAGCTTCCTGCAGTGGCAAGTGGGGACTACCCGAATCTCCAAAGCTCTCTGAATCTTTTCTGAATTGATTCAGAGAGCTTTGAATCAATTCAGACCTTTCTATTGGTCTCCTGATTCGATTCGGATTTGGATGTTAAATCAAGCCAAATCTCATCTGAATCGAATCAGCACCCAAAGGCTTTGGACAGCCCTAATTTTTACTCTTCTGAAATACTCTTCTATTTTTTTGCTTAGAAATAAATAACAAGGAGGATTAAATAATGCCCAAATACTGAAACATTCCATTTTGGTTTGAATGCAACATTTCCAGTTAAAGAAAGGGTTTTTTTCACATTTTTTCCTTTCCAAAGACTCCCCAAATATTTTTATTTTTGTGTTTGACCAAACCAGTGATTCTCAAGCAAGGTGTCAGGGCTCCCTGGAGTGCCACAAGCTCTTTTGAAGGGTGCCAGGTAAGGTGAGGATACAATCAGGTGTGAAGAGATAAGTGTGGACTCAGGCTTGTCACTGCCTGGCTGATCTTCCCTCTTCCCCCAACCAATGCTTAGCTCCTCTTCAAGGAGCTATAATAAATACATAATTGTTTAAAACGGAGTGCTACTTAATTCACAAAATGTGGAGGGGTGTCTTGAGTCTAAAAAAATTAAGAACCACTGAATCAAAACAATCCCTGCTCCACCCCTGCTTGCAATTTTACTATTCATCCCCTGACACAAAAAATCCCAGTTGTTAAATCAGAGGATTCAAATCTACTGAATAGACTGCATTTCTATGGTTTGCCCTTACTGTGTATCCATCCAAGGATATAGTTAGAAATATATTTTTAAAGCGTAAATGCAAATCCTACACATAAATGTAGTGTGTGGTAACCATTGGACAGTCCACTTTTTTCTGTCATTCCAGTATGTTCTATAGCAAAAAAAAAACGTTGCTACACCATTTGATAGCTTTTATGTAGTATTTTCATATGTAATTATTTCAGGCATGCACATACCAAACCAAAATATGCACTTTGCTCCACTAAAACCTCTTTCTAAATATTTTTGTAGTCTACAGAGATAGAGAATAATCAAACATGAGGCCCTTACCTGAGGGCCTGCATTAAAAAATTCCCACTGCCCTCAGCAATAGTAAACAAAATGGTAATAACATTAAATATACTTAGCATGTATATAACACCTAAACTGCTCTAATGTATCAAATAATTAATGGGCAACATGATTTCATCCCAAACTTCTGGTCTCTCCCAACACTTGGGAAATGGCAGCTAGGGTTTGGTTTCCAGGACTGAGAGACTCCTTTGAGCATGTTTGGCAGCATTGTTTGCACACACAAAAAAAAAGCCCATCAAAATCTTGGCTTCCTACAATGTATTGAAACAATTGGGAACTTTCCTTCTACTTTATTACAAATAAAGTTTCACTGCATGGGAGTTCACAATAAGCAGATTTGCTATAATACAATTGTGAGAGAGATTACACATCTCTAGAGGCAGAATTAGATTTACCAGCTTTTGTTCTTTCATACCCATATCTACATGCACACACACAATCTTTTGTTATTTTTAAGAGGTCATTCTCATTTTCTGGACTAAGCCATCAAGGGCAACGTCTGCACAAAGCAATACAAATTTCTTGTTCACCTACAAATTATTTTACCACTTGACTCCCCAGTTTTTACATTCTAGCAAGATTCCAGATGCAACAGATGTAAGTTACCACCATAATTCATAGAGAAGTCATCATGGTATGTTAAATAGGCATTGCCCCTTTCTCTCCTTTGTATCTGTTTGTTTATTTTTTCCTAAATTACTAGACCTGACCTGAGCATAAGAAGAATCTGTTAAAAATGGGAGAAAAGCTCAGTTAGCTAAAGATCTCTGTGCTGTTATAACCACATGATATCTCATACAAATGCATCAAATAGAAAGCCGGCAACTGTGGCAGAGAGAGAGAGAGAGAAACATGTAAAGCAGTACATCCTAAACATGGTGGGGGGGAGATGGGGGAAGGGGAAACTGAATGGCAAGGTGCCCTAGGTAGATGGAAAAGGTCACTGAAATGAAAATAACCTAGGGAACTGGGAACGAGTGTACCATTACTGCAGACTGGAAGAAAACACGGAATCCAATCAAATGGAACAGATTGAAATGCAATTTCAGTCGAGTGTGAATGCCACAGAATGCATTGTGGAAATATTTGGGGAGCTGGCACAAAGGAATAGGATTTTTTCCCCCAACTTTGACGTCAACACATTTGAAAAATAGGCATTTGCGGAAACCAGTAATTCATAACTGATACAAACACTCAGACCCTCAGCCTCTGTGGGAGAATTTGTTGGAGGAAGAGGTGTGTTAATTGTCTATTTGTAAAAGAAGATATTTTTCTGAGATACTTTAAAAAGGAATATAAAACAAAACAAAACAAAAATCCTGTCCTCTTCAGAGTAAGGCAAAACAAGAATGACTGATCTTCTCTTTATTTTGGGTTCCTGTTAGAATTTTTCTGAGGGAACTGTTTCACGACCAATACATTATTTCATAGCATGATATAACTGTAGCAGAAAATGTTAATGGGCTTTATGTAAGGGAATGTAGTTTCTGAAAAGGTTAATATAAAACGTGATATCTGCAAATAACAGATGAGTATCACATGATGCAGATATTTATCAGCACATCAGAAAAATGCATTATAAATTATAAAAACCCTATTAACCTGGTGTATTCTGTTACAATATATTGATTAATTATTTAAGTAGTTTTGTCTAACTATATTAAATATATATGTGGAGATATCCTTAGTGTAAAGGTTTACCAATATATCATTAAAATAACAAGATCAAATTAAAATAAAATATATATTTTAATTTACAGAAGTCAAGCCATTCATAACAAGATAACATTAAGTGAATAAGGCAAATTTGTCTTAATGGCCTTTTATATTCTTACTGGTGTAACAGCAGTTACATGGATTTACCAGGGGACCAAAAATTGACTCTTTGCCTCAACTCACTCTCGCTGTATATAAATATTGCAAAGATCTCTAAAGAATAGAGTACCACAGTATATCCTAAATTAGAGGTCCTCAAACTGTAGCCTGTGAACCACTTGCTGTTCATGTGGTGTTGACTCTTGTTGCTAGCTGCCAAACTATGTTAGTGACAGTTAGACCTGAAGTACTTTTCTAATTTTAGTTATCCATTTAAACAATTGCTCTATCTAGAACAGGGAATGCTTAGTGATGGCAAAGGGGGGAGGAGGTTGGTTTGTGTAACTGACAATGGGGAGAAGAGATGTGCAACTCATAAAATAATCTTTACATTAAAAAACAGATCACACCATGAGAAGGCTTGAGAAACTCTGTCTTATATGTTATATTACCAATTACAACACAGAGTTAAGGGAAAGAATAGTACAGGTTGGATGAATGGATTGTAAAGTGGATAGAAAACTGGCTGGATCATTTGGGCATAGAAGGTAGTGTTCAGTTGGCAGCCACTGTCAAGTGGAGTGCCCCAGAGCTTGGTTCTGGGGCTGGTTTTGTGCAATATATTAATTGTGCACTGGAAAAAATGGAGGCTTGGTTCTCCAAGGTCTTCAGGGAGACACTCTGGCTGCTGGCCACAACGTCTCCACTCCTCCATTTGTGCCCCAGCTACCCCACCGTGCTGGGAGCTGGGAGGAGCTGGGCAATGGTAGTTTACCCAAAGCGCCACACAGTGGGCACGTCTACATGTGCATGTTACTGTGCATTAGCTTATTTTAATGTGCATTAAAGTATCACTAAAAAACCCATGCTATTTAGTTAACGCACATTAAAACTAATGTGTGTGTAACTAAGACTAATGCACATTTTTCCTAGTACCTCACAATGGAGGACGCCTATAGACAAGCACAGAGTCTGCTCCAATGTGCTGGAATTCCATTTTTAAGTGAGACACTGATACACGAGATGCAGCAGTGGTTTAATTAGAGTGGCTCTCGAAGCTGATCTAATTTAAGTACCACCCCTGGAACAACTGTAAAAGTGCCCAGAGGTATTAGACTTACTGTACATTAACTAAAGCATGTTAATACACATGTAGATATGCCCAGTGTCCTGTAACAAAGTGTACATGCAGGGGTGTGCATTGTGGCAGAAAGTAGTGGCACAAATTTGTGCTGCTATTATTTGTGCCACTGCAGGTGCACACCCCTGCAAATCTGGATGCAGCCATGAGGTTCAATAAAAGTTTAAAGTCCATTTCTAAGCACTTGGAAGAGAAGGTGAATAGGAACAGCCAGCATGGATTCACCAAGGGCAACGCATGCCTGACCAACCTGATTGCCTTCTATGATGAGACTAGCTAATTGCCCGTCAAGAATGGCGGTTGTCAGGGAGTGTTTACATGTCCCTCCCTCGCCCCCCGCTCACCCTTCAGGGCTGGCCATGTAAAGACTCCCTCCATTGCTGCTGCCTCCTCCTCCACCCTCCGGTGTGGGGGCTCCCTCCCCCTGCCCACCTCTGCCTCACAGCAGGGCTTCCCCCTGCCTCCTGTCTCTGCTCCCCTCTCTCCCACAACACCACCAGGCCCCAACAATAGTCACCACCATGACCTCCCTTCGCCTCTCTACAAAGAACTACAAACTTGGTATTAACTACCACTCCCAGGCTAGATAAAGACATTCAAAAAGCTTGAGGCAGAATCAATCTAAGTTACATAGTGTGTGGTAATTACTGCACTCCCCTTCTCATGTATCAGTGCCCACGCCACCATTTTTAAGCATGAGGACGCTGATACACAAGACACTCTGAGTGTTTTAATTAGAGCCATTCTAATTAAAGCTCCCCCATGCCACTCCTGAAGCACGTGTATAAATGTCCCCTGTGACTTTTTCAATAATTTATTTAACTATTACCATTATGACTTCATAAATTAATAAATACGTTTCAGAAATATCTGCTGTCTCTATTCAAGTTGGGTGGCTGATATCCAGACATCTGTTGGCATTCTCAATTTATGCTACATGGATTAGCAACAATAATATTTGCAAGTAAACAGAGCCAAATCTCACTGAAAAATATATATCTTTCCATTTCAATGCAGAAACATTGTTCTGTATATCTCTTCTAGTTCTTATACCAGTATTATTTAGGGGAACAACTTTTAAAACTGGAAAAAACCCTTTTCAGTGCTCAGGGGATTCAGTGAAAGAATTAGATGGTAGGCCTTAGTTAAGAAAATCTAAAGAAAAAATGCGGCTGAAATATAGAAAATTCCATGTTACTGGTACAGCTAGTAAGTGTGGAAACCTAGATCAAAGTAACATGCATATGAAGTCCTCAGCAGCTATGTCCCACTAGGTAGTAACTTCAGCTTTCTGAAGTTAAATAGCTAAACTGTAATAAGTTTAAGTTTGTACCTACCTCATCTACCTTATCATAAGCAACAGAGAAAAAAAAATTGTATCCCAAACATTGTCCACATATATTCTGTCAACAGCAAATAAGTTGCTTAAAAATGGAATTTTGTTTACTATGTTCTTTCTGTTCTGAACATTCAGGGTGCAATTCATCAAATTAGTTTTTCTTTTTATTACTTCTGAGCCAACACACAACAGCCACTTGTGGAAAGGAGAAAAAAAATCCATCATCCTGGGACCTCAAATTAACAGGAAATGAGTACTTTTTAATTTGAAAACAGAAATTAAACTGTTCAATCTTCAATTCCTCCTTGCATTGGAGCAAAGTACTGTCAGAAAATGCTTGCTTGTGCTATTTCAGTTTGAAATCCCAAGAGCATGCAAGATATTTGCACCTATCTATAAATCTGGCCTGTATAACCATGGATGGAAACTATATATATTATTTTAGATAGATAGATAAAGATATAGATATAGATATACCTATATATATAGTTATATTGCCTACACACAACTTTAATGTCTTAGTTCAACCATGGTATTGGTAGAATCAAAAATTAGGCCTTCTACACTACTCTGATTCTGGGAAAGTCACGGACAAGTTAATGCATCCATATAACAGCTAATGACACAAGTTCAAAGCAACTGAAGCTGAAAACTGTTCGTCTCTTGTTTACTGTTCCACTCAGCAGTTAAAAGAGGAGCTCTAGAGGACCAAAATAAAACAAAAAAAAAAAATTACTATAGCAGCGGGAGGCAGCATAATAGTCTTCAGAAGAAACTCCTCCAAGGCCTTCAGGAGGAGTAAACTCTCGCTAACATACTTTTGGAGGTTGCGGCAAGACCTGTGATCCTATGTTTCCTACAAAAGTCCTCACATTAAAGTTACATTGAAGTATGGGATAAAATCTCCCTGTTCTGCTAGGGATAGATAGGGAGTTACAGATCCTGAGAGATCAGAGAGTTGTGGGCTATGATCGCTTGTACACATGACAGGGGTTTAGTTCTCACTAAATTGAAACAGTGGGTTTTTAATTGTGTTGATTAAAAACCCACTGTTTCAACCCATCAACAGCTCATCCCTACCCATGGGTAGGGGCCAGATCCTTCCCCCCCTGGAATCTGCCAGCCTCTCCCATGGCCAGGGGTAAGCTGCCAGCAGCCCCTGAGGTGTGGGGGAGTCCAGTCCTTCCTTCCGTGGCAACAGTGCCCCCGAGACAGCACCTGCCCACTAGCACCCTGCCCAGGTAGTCCTGGGAAGTGCTGCCATCACAGAGGGAAGGACCAGCCCCTGCTGCAGCTCTAGGGCTGCATGATACAGCAGCAGCTTGTTCAGGCAGGATCTGCTGAGAGAGAGAAAAAAAAAGAAAAAAGTGGCAAGGGGCCTGATCCTTTTTTCCCCCCTTTCCATAGCTTGCCTGTGTCTCCCATGGTTGTGGGGTGAGCTGCCAGTGGGCTGAGCAGCTGCTGAGCAGCATAGGGCTCCAGTGCTTCCCTCCAAAGTGGGCAGCACCCCCCAGGGCTGCCCAGGTAGGTGCTCCCCAGGAGGGTACTGTTATCATGGAGGGAAAGTCCAGGGTGCCCCGCAACTCAGGGCCCACTAGCAGCTTCCAAGGCCACTTCTTTTTTTCCCTCGGCAGAGCCTGCCTGCATGAGCTGCCACTGAGTCGTTCAGCTCCAGAGCTTCAGGGGGGCCTGGTACCTCCCTCCATGGCAGCAACACCCTCTGGGACCACCTGGGTGGGGTGCTAATGGGAAGTTGCTGCCCCATGTCGCAGGCAGCACCTGACCCAATCCAACAGTGGATGGGGTGCTGGAAGCCCGGGTAAGCTTGGGCTTGGAGGACTTCTAGTACCCTGCGCACCACCCCCACAACCTTACTGCCACCTAGGACTACCCAGGAACTGGCTGGCTTGCCTCTGGGGCAGTGCAGGAAGGCAAAAGGAGGGCATCTGGGCATGCTGGTGGCTGGAGGATGGTACATGGGGCTCTGGAAGCCCACCAAGCCCGAGTTTCCCCATGCATGCCTGGGCTCCCAGCAGCCTGTGCACCATCCCTGCCACCTTCTCTGGATGTATTGCTGCAAATTGTTACATAGCAAACTAAAAAACATTAGATGTGTTTTACTTTGTTACATAACAAAGTCATTTAAAGTGAAATATGCCACCACATGTGTACAGTGTGACAAAACTGAAACATAATGTGCTACCACAGGTGTAAATGGTGATGCCTTTAAAATGGTTAGAAAAGGCTATTAAACCACTTCCAAGGCCAATTTTGTCATGTGTATAAGCACCCTAAGAGAGGCATTACCTTTCCTCAGTGTGACTAGATTAATGGCTTAGTTCTGTTGAAGGGCAGCCTTTGTGCCAAATATTGTATGCTGCCCTTTCACAGCTCCTGAATACAATGCCTTTCCATAAAACTATAAACAGACAGCATCCTTGGAGCACAATCAGCTGCGCTGGGATGTGTCCTTGCATAGCTGATTTGTGACACAGATGTTGTCTCTTGTCCTGCAGGGTTGGGTCCTTGCTGCTGCCAGGGCTTCAGGGTCCCACTTCTATAGGATAACTGCAAACAAGGGAACCCCCAGGGTGAGGGGAAGGAGAGAATCACCTAGCAGGGGATTCCCCAGGCATATGCATTGTGTTCTCACACCTTGATTTGGGGTGTGCCTCTGCAAATGGGAGAACCCCTGCTGGGAAATTCCCTGATTGCCCCTCTACAAATGGGGGTTGCAGAGGTGCATCCCAGTCAGGGCACAGCAGTGCAATACAGGGATAGGAGATCCCTGAGGGATTCCTGGGGCATACTCCTCTAAGTGGGGAACCTAGGCAGGCGTTCCCAGGGCTTCAGGGGCATGATCTCCTTCAGAGAAATTTCTGAAACATGTAGGATTAGGCCCCTGAAGCCCCAAGTGTGCCTGCCTGGGGCAGCTGGAGAATGTAGACAGCTCTGCGCTGCCGGCACTCTCTTCTGATTCAGCAAACAGAAGACTGTCACAAAAAAGCAGAACAAAGTTTTACTACCTATTGTCACAGCCACAATTTTGGGCATTTGTGGCACAAGAAGGGGTGTGGATATCTGTTTGCTTGGGCTTTGTGCTGCTATAAACATTTGTACGGTGGCATGAAGGCAATGTCTGTTTGTAGCCTAAGTGGTATACATGGAGGGCAACAGAGACTCTGCACTGGATTTGACCCATAGCTTTCAAACAGTGATATTTGTTTCCAAGGAGATTATATGTTTTTCTTTTAAAAATTGACCAATGCACTCTATTTTAAAAAGTGCCAGGGGACCTCTAATGCTATCAGTATTGAGCCCAGTTTAATACAGAAGAATAGCTCCTTTAGCAATCCAGCAGCCACTGAAAGCATGCTGGGATGGATATGCATGCCTAGGTTTCTTATCTACGGTTTAAACTGATGTCCTTCTGGCAAAAAAGATGAAGATGCCACCTACTGAGCCACCCAAACCCTTTTATTTAGTCTCTTAAATAACTCACAGTCAATTCTTTGTGGGGAAAAAAGTTAGCTAAGGATTCAGGATTTGTGTTGTTACGACTGTTTTCTACCATGTAGGCTAGCAGCTATAGAAAACACTTTCTCCATTCAGTAGGGGGTGATACTCTACCATCTGTTGGAGACTAATATTTTTCTGTAGGATTCATTTTTTTAAGTTGACTTCTTCCATGAGTTTTTAAATTATACACTGGATACATCTGTTTTTGTAACCCTGGATGGTAGAAGGTCACCAAGCTGATTGCTCTGAGCACTCCTAGTAGGAAAACTAAAGACAGACCTTCAGAACTAGTGCAGTAATAAAAGTTCCAGATTCCTTCTGAACAATGCTTTGTACCTACAGGATTAGACTGCATTAAAGTATGCACCGAGATAGTTTATATGGATTTGAACTCAAATCCTTAAAGATAAAGCCTTGCTTCATATTGTAGACTCACTGTGGATCCTTTTTAAGTACTCACATTGGTCTTTTTTCTACACATTTGATTGTATCAAGTTTGATTCATACTAAAAGGAGTTTGTTACTATTTAAAGTTTAACACACAGCCAACACTTGCCACCAAGGTATACACTTTATGTGTTAACTTACACCCCCTCTACACATGCATTGCAGGAGGTGTGATTGTGGGATCACACATTAGATCCAATTGCACCTATTGCTGATGCAGGGGAAGCCCAATCCTGGGCTCCCCCTGCACTGGCAAAAGCAGGCTCCTACAGCTTGGAGCCCCCTTTGCTGAGGGGGCTCCTGTCCATGGGAGCCACACACAGCTAAGGCTGTGAACCCCCTGTGGACCAGGAGTTTTATGCACCCTGAGCCTGGGACATGGCAGCTGTGATCCTCAGGGTCCAGGGGTTTCACACACAGGTGCACTCCTGCACCTGGGAGCCCTGTCAGCTGATGGGGCTTTCAGCTGAAGGGGAGACCCTGCTACATGTGCATCTTAAAGCTCAATAGTAACCAGCTATAAAGTTAGTACACATTTTTCAAGGTCTAACTTTCTAGCTAGCTGGAATTTTTATCATGTGATAGCTACTTTGCATGTATAGCTGGTCTTAAGGTAATTGTGCAACTAACCAGTTAAATGTACAAAACTGTAACATGTAAAGGGGGCCTTACTCAACAGTAATTGTCTGCTTCATCAAGATTTCCTCCCACACCATGAGAAAAAATTAAAGTAAGCTTCTTTCTCCTGAGCATTGTGCATAGTGCTCTGTGGGTATATACATTTATTTTGGGGGCAAATGCTTTATCTTAGCTCCTCTTTACAAAAAAAACCCAAAACCTGAAAAAAAAGAAAATTCCTGCTTTCTGTTTCATTCTTACAACCCCTTAGGGATCACACAGGACCATATGAAGAATCAAAATATATCTAAGAGTCTGCTGGAAAGTCTAATTCATCCCGTTCCCAAGTTCAAAACACTTGAGAAAAAGAAGAAAGATTAAGACTGCATTTTATTTTCCTATGATCAGACTGAAAATATAATGCTGGATAACACATAAACCTCTAATTAAGCATTCAGGAAAAATAAAGATGCTTGGGTCCATTTCTGAATAAAACAAATTATTTCTTTGGGAATGTTACTTGGACTGAAAACAGAAATCATCTCATTTCACTGCAATTCTAATGGTGATGTTTAAATAGTCATAAAGCTTAAATGATCAGAAAAAAAATAAGTGTTAGTTATGAATCTCTCTCTTATTTATATTGGATAATATAATAATATACAGACTGTTGATAAATGACAAGCATTAATGATTTTTGGATGCAGTCATCAAAATTATCTTTTGACTAGATAGGGGTCACTCCTTACCATCAGTACAAAGAAAAGCATGTACAGTGCACATACAGCAAAAGAAAATGAGTCCGTTTTTTAATGGTACCTGCAATAAACTGTTCCAGCTGGTGTAGTGACAGGAACTGACCTCCTTTTATAGAAAAAAGATCTTCCCTCTAGTGGCTTTTCGTGTACAAATCATATAATTTTTCTTTATAATATTTGTGTGTTTCTCAAAAAATACAATCAGTAGGTGCAAGACATTTTAACAGCCTCTTGTCCTTCATAATATATAATTGCATTGCATAGTATATTAAGAAATAAAAGCAGAAAAACGTAAGTGATGGGAGTTCAATTAAAAACTGCTTAATCTCTGTTGCATATAAAATGACTCTGCAACTGAAATCCAGTTCTAATGAGAGAAAAAAGAATACATTGCCACATATTTTTAATTACATAGAATTTCCTCAAACATGATTTTTAATAATATATTCCATTAACTTAACATCATATTTGAAGAAAGTGCATTTTCTGATTTCATTTTAAGCCTGATTTTGAGCAATTACAGTGTCATTGTTCCACAGTAGAAAGGTTGAATTCATTTACTGTGTGGTTATGCTAGTTATGATTGATGTCGCTTCTCCAAATGATAAACCAATCACCCCAATGATGTAATGTCATTTTAAGAGTGCTATAATCACATTTCTCCCAAACTGGAAGCTCTGATGAGTTCTAATAAAGATTTATTGTAGATTAAAGGCCTTCATAATATCAACAATGGATTGCTCATTTGATGGGAGATTTGATTAGGTATTTTTTTTAGGCATATGCATTTTTCAAATACATCAAGAATGGCTATCATGAAGGACACAAGGCAGCACATGAGGATGAATATCATCCCACATGCAGGAAGACTCATCTTAGACTCACTGAGGAGCACATCTGTAATTAAAGGGGTTTAGGCAAATGCAAGTATTCAGTCAGCTGAGCAACAGCATCTTATTAAGCAATGCAATTAGTGTAAGAATGTTTCAAATTTGTTTTATTGTCTTCTATGGGTATGCTAAATACTGGTATGATTGTCTTTAAAGGTAAAACTAGGAGACTACTTGTAAATGTTTCTTAATAATTAGAGATGTTCCGGAAGCTAAGTTTTACATTCAGATATGTACTGAACCTTTTCAAGATTTAAAATTCAAACCCAAACCCAAAACCTTGAATCTAATCATCTAAGTTTTCATAGGTATTCAAATATGAAAGCATGATCTGGATTTGAAATTTATGGCTAATGACCATAAAAAGGCAGAAGCAGCCTGACTGCTATAATCATTTACTAGGAAGACAGTGTAGTTTTTTAAGAACGGGAGTTTTTCTTATTTAAGATCAATGTTTGTATTGTCATAGATCCTAAACAGAGGAAACACCCTAGATACTGCAAAACATATGAAGATCACTGCAGTGTTAGAGTGATGCTGTATCTGTGATGGTTCAGGAAATGTGACAGGCAAGGATTTGTAAGGGTGATATTTTTAGTGGACTGACTGAATGTTTGGGATGTATTCAAAAGCTTGTCTGACTATAAAACATTCTTCTTCAGATCTGAGGAGTAAAAGTCTGCTGGCTTTTATTGCCTGGCTTTTAATCCTGACACCTGAAGAAGAATATCCTGGAGAGTTTGTCTAACTGTATCCCTACTATACAGCCAATCCAAGAAAAGATGCCACCCTAATAAATCCTTGCCTCTCACTCTGGAGGAGAAAAGGCTTTGGGGGGCATGTCTTGGTGGCAGCCTACAAGTATATAAGGAGGGGTATAAGGACTTGGGAGAACAGTTGTTCACCAGGGCTCCCCAAGGGATAACAAGGTCTAATGACCACAAACTCCTGGAAGGCCAATCTAGACTGGACATAAAAAAAAAAAAACAACTTCTTTACAGTCCATGTGTCCAGAGTCTGGAACAGACTCCCCACAGAGGTGGTGCAAGCACCTACTCTGGACTCATTCAAAGGGGGTTTGGATGTTTATCTTGCTGGGATCATTTGACCCCAGCAGACTTCCTGCCTATGGCAGGGAGGCTGGACTCAATGATCTCACATGGTCCCTTCCAGCCCCTAATGTTTATGAAATCTATGTGTCTATGAAATAAATTTATTGCCAAATATTTTTTTTTGGTTTTTAAGACAGCTAACAAGGTCTGAAGAGAATGTGCTGTAATATATAATACGTTATTCCAAAATTCCTCAACACAACTGCAATCAGAATTAGAAAGTATGAATCATCTTTTGCTGTACCTTGAACATTAAAAGTATTATAATCTCACCTCTTCAGAAACCTGTTCCTTATTAAAAGGGGAAAATGAAGCAAACTTGAATTTGTTTATGGTGGGTCACGGACTCAACTTGCTCATGCATCTCAGCCTTCATAAAACAATTGAAAACATTTTTGAGCATAGTGTAAAGATGTATATTAATCGGCCCACAGATTTTGAACACCATGGAATATGAGACTCAAAGACATAAAAGGGGTGTAGTGATAAATTACATTTAAAATGAAATGTAAGCAGCTCATCTCTTAAACTTGCAGAAGCTTTTACTGTCATGCTTTGCTGAAACATCTGTGTTCCCAACAAATAACTTGAAGCAAATTTATCTGTTGGACAAACAGATGTGTTATAATCCTGTTTAATGCTTGGTAGTAAACTTTATCATTTACATTTACTATACCCATGCACAAATGCTCAAATATCAGTGCCACACACAGCATCTCTAACTTAATGTTAGTATCCATATAGGGAACACAAAATCTTGGGAAAAAGAAGTAGTACATGATCAATGACCAGTCTTCTACTTTTCAGATACATGCAACTGCTGTAGACCACAGCATAAACATCTAATTTTACACGTTCAAAATGTTCATCATGGCTGTCAAGGATGCCAGAATCAGTGAGAGGCTCCCTGATCCCAGGGAACCCATGCACCAGTAACTTTAAAAGCTGCATATGTAGCCCAGCTGCAGTTTTTAACATCCCAGGGCATGAGGACTCCAGGATTGGGGAGAGGCTCCCTAATGCTGGAGTTCCAGTACACCAGGACCTTTAGGCTAGGGACAGACATTACACATAAAACAGT
Organism: Alligator mississippiensis; assembly: GCF_030867095.1. NCBI lineage: Eukaryota > Metazoa > Chordata > Crocodylia > Alligatoridae > Alligator > Alligator mississippiensis. The sequence continues at coordinate 52,651,129 of NC_081832.1, forward strand.
TTAAGCAATCAGAAACTGGTTTAAACCTGTAACAAAACAGACGTTCAGTGCACATAAACCAGTTTCAAAATGGGTGAAACCAGTTTGAGATAGACCTGATTGAATGTAGTATCAGACTTAACTGACTGAGCTCAAAAGGGTTTATGCAATGTCTGTCCCAGACCCCTTCTTAGTTAAAGTTAAACCAGAGTCCCCAAGCATCCCGACATGCTCTCTGGGCTGGGTTCTCTGATCCAGCAGAGCAGGGCTGGCCCCGGCCCTCTGCTCCCTAACTGGAGCAGGGACAGGCATAGATAGGCAGGGGTGGGGCTTGGCCAGATGCTGGTCCTGGAAGAGAACAGGGAAGAAGTTTATTCTTTTCTCCCCTCCCTGTCCCATCATCACGGTCCTGCACTTTTCCCTGCTGGCTGCTCCAGTGGTGGGGGCATGGCCAGCCTTGGCAGTATCCTTGGCTGAACTGGCCAGAGAAGGGCTCCCCTCTCTGTCCCACCCACAGGGACCCAAGCTGTGTCTGCTGGGCAGTCCCCCCTTGCTGCTGCAGTGGCGGGGCCGGGCATGGCCAGATGCAGGCCAGCATAGCCCCTGAGGAAGAGGGGGCAGGGAGGGAAGTTATTCCCTCCTCTACCCTTGTTGCCCATGGGGGACCAGAGCTGGGTCTGCCTGCCCCAACCGTCGCTGCCACAGCTCGCTCCCTGCTTGGGGCAAGAGGCAGAAAAAGCACCCTTGTGCCTCCTCTCTGGGATGCCAGAGGGAGGAGAGAATAACGCCCCCTACCTGCCCCCTGCCAAACATGCCCTGCTGCCCAGTGTATGGCTGTGCACTCACCCTACTGGTGCAGCCATGAGGGGGCAGGTCTCTTGATGGGGGCAGCAGCCCCTGTCACATTTTCCTGGAGCGGGGTGGGCAGAGCTGCGGTGGATTGTGCACAGGATCACTGGGGCTCGGAGGGAGACACAGAGCACCCCTCAGTGCTGCTGCTGAGCCCACAGCAACTTCCCCACCCTGCATGGCCCCCCCTGCTGGGAAGGGGCTCGCACTTTGGGAAACCATGACAGGGGCTGCTACCCCCATCATGGTTGCTCCTCGCTTGCTGCTCTAGCAGTCAGGCAGGGGCAGGGTCAGACACTGGCTGGCAGGGTCCCCTAGGTGGGGGGCAAGGAGCAGGGATATTCCCCCCTCTGCCCCTAGGGCACTGCAGTGGGGACTGCCCACCCTGACCACCATTGCTGTCACTCACTCTGTGTCCAGGGCAAGTGGCAGAATAACTCCCCTCCCTGCCTGCCACCTAAAGGGCCCTGCCTTCCAGCGTCTGGCCCTGCCCCTGCCCGGCCACTGGAGCGGTGAGGGGGAGTGACCATGATGGGAGCAGTAGCTCCTGTCACAGTTTCCCAGAGTGTGAGCCCTTCCTGGCAGGGAGGCCATGCTGCGGGGTGGGGAAAGATGCTGTAGACCATGGCAGCAGTGGCAACAGCACTGGGGGGGAAACTCTGTCCTCCTTTGAGCCCTGGTGCCACTGCGCACAGTCCGCCGCAGCTCTGCCTGCCCTGCAGTGCAGCCCCCCACCAGGATAGCATCTCTGCAGCCAAGGGTGTACTCTAGTGCCACCCCGGCTCTTGGCTCGAGCAACTGCATCCATGTGCCTACATTTCCTCAGTCCCTGCAGGCCCCGCGGGATAGGGAGGTGGGTCCTGCAAAGCCTGTTATGCCCCCAGGCCATTGGGGCTTGGCAGCACAGGCTGCTTTGCCCCGGGCTGTGTGGGCTCGGATAAACCAGAAGTGCCACAGTGGGCACTTCTGGTTTCACTTTATCTTACAAGCTGGCATGCCAGTTCATTGAGCACACTGGCTTGTAAGATGCTGGTTAATAGAACTTTTACTGTGTTTTGGTTTTTTTCATAATAAACACATAAAAATAAAAACACAAGATAAGCCATCACACACCACGAATAATATATATCCAGCACAACATCTTTATTTCTTGCTGTCAATTCCTTTATAAAAAGAAAGGCTCTGTGACAGTTCCATTTGGGTACCTTTGATGCTGCTGGTGCTATTGGTGTTGACCCAGCTGTTATTTTGACCAGCCGTTGTTTACAGTGGTGGACCAGGCCGAGGCTGTAGGGGAGGAGGAGCCCTCACAGGGACACACTGTCACGTTGTGCAGAGGCCCTAGCACCAGGAAGGGTGCACTTAAACACATACACCACAAGTACCCATGTCACGAGTTTTGCCCGCCTGCAGCCAGAGGTGCAGGGCCCCAGAACCCAGACTCCCCCTCCACCTATCTCCTTGACAGCTTTGTGGCCACAGCAGGGGCTACCACCCCTGCAATTTTCACCCCCCCTGTGTCTTAACACACACACAGTGTCACCTACGTTATGAGTTTTGCTTGTCAGCAGTTTGAGGTGCAGTTTCCCAGAAACCCCTGTACCTATCTCCTTGAAACTTGGCAGGCTTTGTGGCGTCAGCAAGAGGTACCAACTCTGCAGTTTTAACCCTGCTGTGGCTTAACACACACACGTGAAATGAGTTTTGCTTTCAGGATTTGAGGTACAGTTTCCCAGAAACCCCTGCACCTATCACCTTGAAACTTGACTACCACCCCTGCAAGTTTCATCCAAATCAGGCAAAAAAGAACAAAGTCATAGATATTTAATTGATTCCCCATTATACCTTATGGCTGAATCTCTGAATTGCCAAATCTTTTCCGAATCAATTCGGAAGCTCTGAATTCGGAAGCTCGGAAGCTTTGCACAGTCCTACTAATCTGCAAAGATTGAATCAATTAATGGCTCTGGCTTTTTGAATGTCTGCCACAGGGATATCACTCATAATTTTTAGGTATCCCTGTGGCATGGGGAACCTGACAGTAGGGAGTCTCTTCTGAATTCAATGGTCCAGATGCACCAGGACCTTTAAAAACCTCATGTGCAGTAGAGCAGGAACTGGGGAACAAGGCACTTTAAAATTCAGGCTCCCTGGGAACTGTGGGGCAAGACAGGCAACCACTGAGTTGCAGGGAGCTGCACGGCTCCCCATGAACCAGAATTTTGAATTGCTTTGCCCACAAGGGGCTAAAGGGCAAGGCAGGGATGACTGCTAAGCCAGAGTAACCAGGTTCATAGGTAGGAGCCCTTTGGCTTTCCTCCCCAACCGAGGAAACCTTGAAACCCACTCTAGCAGTATTTTCAGCACTGGGTCGAGGGCTGGCAATCAGTTGATTGCCAATATTGGGATGGAGGTTTGCTACAAGTTCCTTTATGGTGCCATACAAACCAGCCACAAAAATGTTCCATATGTTTTGTAAATTATATTTTTGGCTTGTTTGCCACTTTATAGTGCCATAAGTCAGCTGAACATGTAGCACTTTCACTATTTATGGTGTGATTAACACATTATTTGTGCCTTAAATGTAACACATGTCAGGGGCCTACGAGTCACACTCCAATTTTGACAATGTCTACATGTATAATTTCCACCAAAGTTAAAAGGAATTCACAATGGATGCTTTTCTTTGAAAAGAGAAGCAAATAAAAATGCAATGAGGGAGGACTTGTGAGCCTGACAAAAGAAGACTAACATTTCACACAACAGCCTTCGATTTTCAAACAGCTGGGGTTTTTTTTTTCCAGAGACTGCCAACTATAGGTGAAGTTGTAAAAGTTTTGGAAACTCTGGCCAAAAAAAAGTTCTCAAGAAACATCAATTGCTTAAGGTTATATACCGACTAGCAAGCAAGGGTCATATATAATACTAAAATAAGAATAGAAATGTGACAAAACAGGATCAGCACACAAATTCTGGTACCGTCTCATCACTTCTAATAGCTACATTTTTGGTCTATAAAAATTCAAACTATTAATGTCACATGAAATAACTTATAAACACATCCCTCCAACAGCTATGAAGTATACAACCTAGTTATGTTATGTAAATCTTTTTGTTTCCTTACTGGGAATGGAATACTAGTTTTTATATGCTTTAAATATTTTCTTGCGTCAAAGAACCACTCACTACTGAAACAAATATGATGTATCATACATCTCAGAAAGCTTGAACACAACAAAATTATGAAAGATTTTTTTCATTTTTCCTCATTTTTTATTTAAGAATCATCATTTTTCGTGATGCTGACGTGCAATCATGGCATAAAACATGTCATAATCAAACTCTGAATGTTAATTCAATTTCCTTACCACTGCTGGAAGCCTGTTGTGGCCCTGAACATGCTCTTAGTAGATATGAATTGGGAGAGAACTCCTCATCAGGGTTGGTGTCCATGATTTGATGGGACGTGTTGCTGTCTAGCAATGGCATCTGGCAGCTAACTGGTGGAGGATTATGGGAACTGGGCAGCTGAGCAGATGGAAGAAGGCTAGACGAAGATGTAGGTGGAATGGGACGACCTGGTAAGAGGACATAGGGATCAAAGGTCAGTAATGAATGTAATGAAAAAAAGAAGCCCCTTCTCCCCTTCCCCCCTCCACCATAGTAACATTGAAACTGGTCATCAGTATACATGGCTACTGCCCGGGGACAATCAAAACACCTGTTGTCTCTGCTGGTGCCAACATGCCCTAAAGGATTGATACCATATCCAAGGCAATGCAATCAGCTATATAGTGAAGTCATTCAGAAAACGTCTCCATGGCATCAGCAAGTAACTGATCAGATATGCAAAACAGAACCATGTTAATGAAAAAGAGGGCCTGGTGAATCCCATTTCTATCCTGAAGAAATGTCCACAACTTAGGAAGGTAAAAAACCAGTTCCCAAGAGTGCTCCTGAAATCACACAACTCCCATTCATGTCAGGTCAGTTTCAGCATTTGCTCTAAAGAATTTTCCTTGTTCTTTTTAGGAATTCCTTTGTTACATATAAAGGAGAGAATGAACATAGAAGATATCTTCCTAGGGTTGGAGGTCAGTAACCAGTGTTGTTAAAAATCAACATAACCCTCTGCTTTCAAAATGGAATTACTCGCATGCTTAAAACTAACTGTATGCATAAACTTTTGATTCACAGAAGACTAGCTGGTCCTGTTCAGCAGTTCAGGTCATTTGGGGGCCAATCTAACCAAATATTTAGGATGGAATTCTGTATCTACATGGCAGCTTTGTAGCCATCTACCTGGCCATTCTTCTTCCCTGATTTACTTTACAGACATGTGTGCGTAGACTATGCATCAGCCACATATATACACAGCTACATACCCTGGGTAAATACAAGTCTCAGAAGAAATTACAGGGGGAAGGAGGAGGAAGAGCAGAGGGAAACTGAAGATCTGAGTTTGAACCTGCATGTCTTTAGAAAGATCATATTCCACATCCATCTTCAGCACTGCCTTTGAAGCTAGCTGCCAGGCAAAGCAGCAAGAAAGAGATGGGAGGCCATTGGGAGGCCATAGGGTGTCTGGCTTAGTGAGACGGCTGCTGGCCTGTAAGGGAGTAGTCCCTGGTTCTAAGCTGGATATGTGCTCCAGATGGACAGAAATCTCCCCTCTACAGTGCCCTCTACCCATCTTAGTAAATGATTATTAAACAAAAGGGGTACTGACTCAGTTTCAGGAGTGCTGGAGAGGGATCTGGATAACACCTGAACTGTGGAATGGTGATTAGAGTACTGTGCTTGGAAGTTAGAGAGATGCAGTCCCTTTTTGGGCACGGGCAATGTAGAACCAGGTCTCCGGTTTCCTGGGCAAGCGCCCTCAGCAACCACTCAGATACTAGAACTAAAACATGGGAAGGTCCTGTTTCTCCACCTCCTGAGTCTAACACAGGGGTGGGAAAAATGTGGCCCAGGGGCCGAATGCAGCCCACCAAGCCATTCTATCCAGCCCGCGGGGCCCCTAAATTTTAGAAAATTAATATTTATCTGCCATGGGTTGCCTGTTATGCAGCCCTCAACGGCTTGCCAAAACTCAGTAAGCAGCCCTCTACCCAAAATAATTGCCCGCCCCTAGTCTAACACTAGCTAGTTATGGGTTTTGCAGACACCTATACTTTCATGCCTTGAACCTGGGTGTGCATCCACAACATATGCACAGAGCCATTCCACAGTGTCTGTGCATATTTAGTCTATGCTATGCACCTCCATGTTCACATTGCTAAGGAAACTGAATTGCTACCTGAACATAAGTGGCATATAACCAAAGCACAATTAAAAGGTGAATCCAATTAAAATGGTATATACCTGAACATGATTTGCTATTTTTCCTTTACATTCACTTCTTTTTCTCTGTGTCCTTTGAAGTCACAATTTAGCAAATAATTGATGGATATGTTTAGTCATTTAGGATAGTCTTCTTGCTATAATATTTTTCTATTATAAAATAAATGTTACCATTTTTATTAAGTGTTTTTTAGATGATAGTAAGTTACTGCTATAGTTTTCCAGAAAGTATGAAGCACATCAAAAGCTATCATTGAAGCAAATAATGGGCCTATTACCAATGAAATCAATGGCTATTTAGCTGAGGATTTTATTGGAAGAAGGACTGGACACAATATGGTTAAAATTCAGCACTAAATAGTTGTTATTTCCCTGTCCTACAGGATCATATATTGCGGAAAAATGTATTAACACAAATAAATATTTTTTGTAAAATCATATAATGTAGGATAACACCTAGATGCTGCAAACACACATAGTATTGTCCTCAGAATATGATTAGTTAAAGATGATGATAAACATAAATTTCAAATATAAAGCCAGAATGAACAACCTGTGACCAGAGCAGGAACCAGCTGAAGCCAAAATCACACACAATATTTTGTTACAATGATAGACAGCTTCCTCCAAACTGCAACACAGGAAAGCCCACTGAAGTCATATGATAGGAGCTATTGGAATGCAGCATAGCATATATCCACGCTGAGGCTCCCTTTTTGCCTCTTTGTGTATCTTTGCGACTGGAGACCTGGAACAAGGACTAGGATAATGAGTGCAATTCCCAACAGTGAGGGTGCATCTACAAGTGATGCCTAACTATGCAGTAGTGTAGTTTTCTAAGCAGTCAGCCTGTGTATCCTACATGTGCACACACTTACTGTTCAGTAAACCTCACTAATTGTGAGTAAATTTCCTACCTGAAAATGCAAGTAGCAAATTTACTTACAATTACTTACTACACAGTAGCGCTTGTGTAGACAACTGACCAGGAGCAAATCTGCTCCTGGTCAGGCAACCACCAGGGTGCAGGATATTGCCCATGATCTTGCATTAATATACCATTCCAAACACTGATTTATGCATGATAGGTTATTCTTTCCATTGTCCATAATGACTGTCTGCTTAGAGTGCATGTGTCTGTGGGGGACAGGAGGGGTTGGAAGGGAAGTGGGGGTCAATGACATATTATTTCTGCTGCTCCCACTTTTTCCTCTCCTGTTGTTGTCATGAGGTTTCAAAGCACTGAGATCCCTGCAGCAGACTCTTCCTGCATTTGGGGTGGTCCTGGGCAATGATCTCCCACAAGTTGACATCAAAGTTGCATTTTTTAAGGTGGTCTTGAGGATATCCCTGTAGCATTTTCTCTGCCCTCCTCTTGAGTGTACACTGTGGCTGAGCTGGGAGAATAAAACTTGCTTTGGGAGTCTGGAGTCGGACCCTCGGATGACATGGCCAGCTCAATGGAGTTGATGTCGGATGATCGTTACCCCAGTATTCATGGTATTTGCTTGCAGAAAGACATTTATATTGGTACATCTGTCTTCCCACTGGATTTGGAGAATCTTCTTCAGGCAGCATTGATGGTACTTCTCCAACAACTCTAGGTGTTTCCTGTACATTGTCTATGTCTGAGCTCTGTACAGCAAGGTGGGGATTACCACTACTTGGTAAACCATGAGCTTGGTTTTAGATCTGATGTTGTGATCTTTGAACATCTGTTTCTTCATGCATCTAAAAGCTGCACTTGCACATTTGAGGTGATGTTGGATTTTTTCATTGATGTCAGCCTGCTGTGAGAGATGGCTTCCAAGATATGGGAAATACTTAGGACAATTATTGATTCAATACCTAATCTAAGATTAGTAAATAAAGTTCTTTACTCACAACTCCACGATCAGACCATTAAACCCTGACACACTGTCTCCTTCTCTCAAAACAGTTCTGGAGGAGTTATAGAAGATGAACCACAGGCTACAATCTACACAGGCAATTTCTGTCCCTGTATACATATTTGCAGTGTTTCCATAAATATAACATGTACAAAAACTTGCTATGTGATTTTCTTTCCTCAGCATGCATTATGGGAATAAACACAAAGATATAGTTATTCCAGGTACCCTGAAAATAACTTGGTTTCACAACAATGATAAGTCACCAACTTGCTGGCTGCAAAGCCTTTCACTAACTTAATCCTGGAAATAGTTTTAATACTGATGATGGGATTCAACGCTGTTTTTATTATATTATTATTACCCCCAAGTCCATGACTTGTAGCAGTCATATAAAATATTATAGCAAGTATCTCATACTTTCCAGGGAAATGACTGAACAGAACTGCTTTTTAATTATTTCTCTGTGACATTCTGTTAGAAACAAGCAGCTGGTTTGAGATTTGACACACCTCAGACAGGAATGTGACACTGTATACACAGTGTGTGCAACAAATTTTCACAAATCCTGGCTCTGTTTCAGTCCTAGAGAGATGAAAGAAAGGGGGAATATTTTTCATATTTCTGAAATCTGCATATGCTGTACCATACGGAAATGTAGTTTTATATCATGCCAAAGGTTATGATGGCTAAAGGTGTGTGTGTTGTTGGCATGAGTTTGGCTTGACCAAATGTTGTGATCTGTAGAAAAAACACAAAACTTATGTAGGTCAACTCAACCACATGCCAATAATATCTCTATATAACACTATCATGTATTCTGCAAATGCTATATGTGTCACAGAAAAAAAAAAGGAATATTTTACAGAGCTGTTAACAAATATATTGAGGCTTTAAACATAAAAAACTAATAAAATATATCCCTTCTCATTGAAAGCCAAACTCCACAAATGTTATGAATCACCACAGAACAATCCTCAAATACAGAGAGGGAAAATATGATTCAAAACATTTTCAATGTGTAATCCAAGTGAGGTGAAAACATCAAGCTTTAAACCTATCACTGTAATTTTGACAGTAAGTTCCATGCTGAGAAAGAACATTGACTGTGTTACTGGGATAGACAGGGAAAGGGAGGAAAAAGTAGAGAGGGAGAGAAATGGAGAGAGACTGTCTGCTTAGAAAAAGTAGCTGTTTGCAGTGGCACAAAGGATAGAATATTACAGAAAGTTCCAGGGAAGATCAATATGTAGGTAGAGTATAAGTAAGGGAGTCAAAGGGCATTATAAGTACAACTTATTTGTTAGAATATTTTGTTAAATGAGAAGCACAGGGCTCAAGTTATACCTCAAATATCACAGTAGTTGGCTAAAAATAGTCACTATTTTTATACCACTTAAAATAATGCTCATATAGACAATTGATCCAGTGCAGAGTACTGTTCATATATATGCATAGCTATCAATGAACATTTTTATTTTATTATACACATTCTTCAAAGAGGTCCAAGGAATCAACCATCTGCCTCCCCTTGAAGTGAATGGCACTTTGTGATTAACTTCAGTAGGAAGAAGCTTATGACCTAGAGCTTTTCTATCTCACAAAAAAAATCGTAAATTATGTATTTGTGGTCACAGATTTAATAGATTTCTAGGGACCTATTAGATCATCGAGTCTGACCCCCTGCTCTGGGTACGAAAGAGCACTGGGGTGAAGTAGCCCCAGCCAGGTGCTTGTCTAATCCCCTCTTAAACACCTCCAAGGCAGGGGAAAGCACCACCTGCCTTGGGAGCCCATTCCATAAAGGCAACCCTCACCATAAAGATTTTTTCCTGATGTCCAATCTAGATCTGCTCTCCTTCAGTTTATGGACTTTTTTTCTGGTAAACAAAGTATCCCCTATTCCCTGCTGACCCCCCCGATGAGCTTGTAGACAGCCACAAGATCACCTCTCAGCCTTCTCTTGTGGACGCTGAGGAGATTCAGGTCCCTCAGTCTGTCTTCATAGGATCTTACCTGCAGGCCCTCAACCATACGAGCAGCCCTCCTCTGAACCCTTTCCAGGTTATCCACATCCCTCTTGAAGTGCAGTGCCTAAAACTGGATGTAGTACTCCAGTTGCAGCCTCACCAATGCTGCATAGAGGGGAAGTATCACCTCCCTAGACCTGCTTGTGATGCACCTACTAATGCAGGAAAGAGTGCGGTTAGCCTTACTTATTACCTCATCACATTGGTGACTCATGTTCATTTTTGCATCAGCTATGACTCAAAGATCCCTTTCCACTGCTGTGCTACTTAGAGTGGTACTTCCCAGTCTGCAGGTGTATTGGTGATTCTTTCTCCCCAGGTGCAGCACTTTGCACTTATCTGTGTTAAATTGCATCCTATTCTGATTTGTCCACTTCCCCAGTTTTCCACCCACCTGACTGAAATTTCTACATCATAGCTACTTAGTTTATTTATAAGAATTGGGTGTGACACTGTGTCAAAAGCCTTTTTAAAATTCAAGTAAATAGCATCTACCTCTACTCCTGTATCTAAATACTTTGTGACCTGGTGATAAAATGAAACAAGGTTAGTCATGCAGGATCTGCCTACTATAAACCCATGCTGGTTGCCCTTAGCACTGTGTTACCCGCCCCATGTGATCCTTAATGATTTTTTCTAACGTCTTGCCAAGAATAGAGATTAAGCTAACTGGCCTATAATGATCTGAGTCCTCCTTCCCTCCCTTTTTGAAAACAGGGACCACATTGGCCCTTTTCCAGTCCTCTGGGACCTGTCCTGAGCGCTACAAGTGCTCAAACAGTTGTGTCAGTGGTTTTACTATGACACCGGCCAATTATTTTAGTACACTTGGGTGAAGATCATTGGGGCCTGCCAACTTAAATACGTCCAACCCCTCCAAGTGCTCCTTCACTAGGTCAGTGCTGATCATTGGTGGGTTAGTATCTCTCTCATACCTGACTAAAGTCTCATTGGGAGGTGCGTTTGTATCTGTGTCTAGGAACATAGATGCAAAGAAATCATTTAAGAGCTCAGCCTTGTCCATCCTGTCTGTTATGAGTTGTCATAGTTTGTTAAAAAAAACGATCAAAAAACAGTAAAAAACACTATTTTTTGAAAGACTGTATTCATGAAGTCTAAGTACAGACAGTCAAAGAATCCGAGGCTGAATTGATTCAGTCTTTGCAGGTTAGTCTAAGCTGCAGAGTTTGAACCAATAACCAAATAAACACACATTCACTTTTGATTCAGGAAATGCAGCCACATGCCTGCAGTGGCTCAAGCCAGAAACTGGGGGGTGCTAGAGCATACCTGCCAGCCACTCCAAGTCTTACCTGCTCCCTGCTGGAGCAGAGGGAGTATGGCTAGGTGCCAGCCCGTGCTTTGCTTGGGGGTAGATAGTAGCATTGAATTCATAAAAGCTTGAACAAGAATAGTTCTTTCTCTGAAGAACTATAAACTGAAAATTATAAACACAGCCTGGGAGGTGTGCTCACTTACACTTCCTGCTGCACCTGAGGTCTCTGGGATTTGCAGTCCAGAATCAGAGTAGCAGGACTCCACAAGGTTGCTCATCACTTCCTCTTACTGCCTCTGGGATTTGTAGTTCACAGTCACAGCCAGAACTAAGTTTTAACAGGGCAGGACAGCTCCATACTCTGGGAAGGTGAGTAACCCCCCCGCCCACCCCCATTCCTGGCCCCAGACCCCAGCCAGGGTTTGCCTTGTGGGGGGGGGGACAGTGAGGCCAGTGAGCAAGCCCTCACTGCTCCAGCTAGGGAGCAGAGGGGTGGGGCCAGTACTGCTCTCTGGAGCAGATAGCATAGCCCAGCCCAGGGATGAAAAGCATGATGGTATGCTGGGGGACTCTGATTTAACTTGAACAAGGAAGAGGTCTGGCACAGAAGGTTCATAAACCAGTTTGACCTCAATTAGTTAAGTCTGATGCTACATTTAACCAGATTTATCTTAAACAATTTTCAGCCATTGTGAAACTGGTTAATGTGTACTGGACTTCTGTTCTGTTACAAGTTTAAACCAGTTCCTGATCACTTAAACTGGTTTATGTGTAATTTCTGTCCCTAGCCAAAATCATCAAAAGTAGACTTAGCTGCCCCAGTTCCCCCCCAACCCTTTTTTTTTCAAATTTGCTACTGCTTTACTGCTTCTTGGGCTCTTTCCATTAAAAGAATCTCACTGATGAGGTTAACAAACTGTCTAAAGTGTTTTGTGCTATATCCACAACGTGTCTTTAGCATAACATACTGAGACTTTATCAAGTGGATCTGCATGTCTTTTCTCAAAAGAATCCATTCAAGAAGACAACATGTATTAATATATAAGTGCTAGACACACAGGAATAAGGCTTTGGTAGAGCTTTATAATAACTAGAAACATTCAGAACCAAAAGATTATGATGTTTCTAATTTGAATATATTTGGCATGACATTTTTCACTCACTTTCCATATGTAGAATAACCATGAATGGTCCACATAATTTACACACTGTACAAACATGAGTAAGTTACTAAATCCAGTTATCCATTTGTTGTGAAGGTCTGCTCCCATGAACTAAGAATATATCTCATTTTATTTCCTTGTATAGGGGTCAGAATTCTCAGGATACAGAAGAAAGGAAAATTTTGCGTGTAAGTTTTGGTTAAATGATCAGTTAGAGAAGACACAGCATCATAGCCATGGACCCAAAAGGTAGTTCATGGGAGAGTAAAATGGGTTTATAGAGGAAAGATGAGGTATTTAATCAACTGACACCATCCCAAGGCAGACAGCTCAATACTGTACTGGCCATTAAATGCTGGTGTTTATTGACTGAACATAATATGCATCTCTGCAATAATACAGACATTCCTAATATTATGCAATCACGTATGATGCTGTTGTAACAGAAATAGTTAATGGCAACGTTAATGACAATAGTCAAATAGTTAATGGCAGTGGTTTAACAGTAACTGCTGTATTAATCAAATGTATCAAGTAATAATATAGAGAGATATCTACATGTCAAGTAGTCAAATGGAGGGCAGTGTGCGTAGCAGTCTCTGCTAGACAATGTTGATCTGTAACAAGAGGTGGCTTGGACAGTGAAGGGGGAGTATATCCTATTCTTTCCTCAGAAAATAAATACAGTGCCAAAAAAATAATAGAATTCAACAAGACAACATTGGCAAGGCCCCTATTTTCATAAATAATACACTCCTTTCCTATAAGCATGGTTAGGGGACAAGCAATGCATTCTGGCTTCATTTCAAAGCCAGCCTAATTGAAGCACCTACACTGTCAGCAACGTTAATGTCACTTTAAAGAGTGTGAAATGTTGCTAAATGTGTCAGGAAACAATTAGATAACATAAGATGCATGTTTCGCGGTGCACAGCAATATATATTATGCAGGCAGCAGATAAATGTGAAAGTTTCCTGATAAATAGCACATTCAGCAGACTCTCTCCCATTCTTTCCCCAAATAACTGTTTAGCAAAAATAAACTGTGTTTAAAATTCTTCTGCAAAGCATGACTTCTCTATGTTTCATTTCTTTCAGGCTGGGCACTCTCAAGAAGAGTCCGATTTAATATAGTAAATATGCACTGTCCTACCGGGTACTAAGAATATAAATAGTCTCAGTCATGGCTGATGAAATTACAATGGTTAGCCGACAAAAGAAAAACAGCCTGCTTTCTAGTTTAGTAACAACAGCAACATTTTTTATAGCCAAAATAGCTTTTGTCATTTAAATGCACTAAAATGTGTCCAGTTTTGACATAGGGAATAGTGCTCTCCTATGGGATTTTGAGGGTTCAAATCCTAATCTGTCATTTGCTCCCAGAGCTAAAATAATACCTACTTTCAGCTCCCAGGAGTAAAGGTGAGACATATTGCTTGACAGTGAATCTTTTGGTTTGTCAGTAGCAGCAGTAATTTACCTCTAAAGAGAACTCAATTAAGCCCTCTTTGTCATATACTTTTCAACCTGCCAAGACCAGATGAAGGCCCAAATCAACATATAGAAGAAAATAAGGTAGTGAATATAATATGATGATGTGAGATTAATTTCTTTAGGATCTTGACATTCCTTATCACCTAAATTTCATGATAAAATGTTAATACTATGAACAATTTACAAAATAAGAGAAAGGGCAAAAGTAAATTGTGCTTTAAGGTCAGGGCAGTTTAGAGGTATAAGAAAGAAAAGGTACTCAAAATGTTTCTACAACTGACTCAAAAAAGGCTGTTGCAGGACACTATGGTGTGCCTGCTCCTTTAAGGGCAGAAACTGCCTAGAGAGAGGGCCCTAGGAGCAAGGTAGAATCCCCACAGATGCAAGTTGCTGTGGCAGCAGGCTAATGAGGGAATTAGCCTGCACCTGCACCTGGTCAGGTGACCAGAAGGAGTCAGGGCCCTGGGCACATATAAGCCTCAGGGCTGAGGCCATCAGAGGTTAGTTCTCTGGCAGCTGCCAGAGGAAGGAGCTCTTGCAAAGAAGAACTGCCCAGAGATGCTGTGGCCACCTGATATGTTGCTTACAGGACTAATGGGGCTCCAAGAGCTCATCAGGTACCCTGGACTGTGAGGTACTTAATGCCTGGGGAGAAGTTTGCCTCTTTTAAACAGACAGAGTGCACCCTGCACCGTTTATATTATGTTATAGCCCAGGGGCTTATATTTTGGTTGTTGTATGTAATCTGGTGGACTGGGATGAGGCCATTGGGAAGAAGGGGGCCACAATGGGGCACACTATTGCGGAGAGCCCCAGCTCCAGTGGGGGTGCGCAGACAGGGCTGTGGAGAGCCCCAATGCCAGAAGGAGCAGCAACAAGGGCCTAGTGAGAACAGGAGGCCAAGTTAGATGGAGGCCTCATAAAAAGGGATGTTTAATTACCACCTGCAAGGCATGGGGTGTGGTAAAGGGAAGGTTTTGGAGCCACGCATCTAGCCCATAAGGCTTGAGGGTATTGTAAGGAGTCCAGCAACCCACAGGTTTTAGAGGAGTCTGTCAGGACTGTAACCAAGCAGCAAGTCGAGGGCAGCCTCCCAATTCATTATCTAAACCAGCAAGACATGGCAGGTGAGGTTAGTAGGTGCCCATAGGGTGGAGCCGGCAAGGTCACGGGGCCTAGGGGCATCACGGCCATCTCCGGGGAGGCCATATCATGACAAAGTCAAACTAAGAGTAATGTTTTAATTGTAACAGTTGTGAACACAAAAGGAAAGGGAGAAACAAGGTCTTTATAAAAGAGATCTGCCTGATGTTGTAGCTATTCCTCTACCAACTTATCTACTGATATTAGTAGATTCCTGCTTGTACCCAAAAGGTTATTCAGGGGTGGAGGATGGGAAATAGTGTTGAGAAAATCACAAGATCATGCTAGATAGTTTTAGTCAGAACATAGGTATATGAGTTAAGGAACAAATGTGATATAAACACAGTGGCCAAAAACAGAGAATTGGATAAAATTAAAGAAAATAAGTTTTTTACAATAACAATTTACTATGGTCATTATAGCCCTCACTGTTAACAAACCATCATTAACAGACCAAATAAACTGACCAATTTCCTGATTGACAAAACAATGTATCTTTGGGGATTACCTTTTTTCAGCATTTGTAATACACAGATAGCACTAATGATTATGATAGTAAGAAGGACGTCAAGATAATACAAATCATAAAGTACTATACAAGAAGAAAACAGGCAAGACCTGCCTAGGTGAGGCAACTTGCATTGTGGTACAGATGACATTATGACTTTTGTAAGTAACTTTGTTTTTCTGAACTGGAAATGCAAAGACATAGATCATGTAAACAAGGCCAAATTCTGCTAGCCTCACTCAAGCCAAGTGCTCTCTTTCTCTTTGCATGAACCAACTAAAATCAATAGGATTACTTGTGTAGTAATGTAGTTCTAGTATGTACAGTAGGAGATCATCATCCCCCGTTTATTTCCATTTTTAGAAACATCTACTTCTGTGGAAGGAAAAGTAGAAAGAAGTCATATGATTTAATGTAAAACAGATTTTTGGCAGGTTCTAAAATTTGGTGATATTAGCATAATAGGTATAAAATTATTTAGTAAAGCAGGATCCCAGATATAATTATCATACTTGTATAGATATGACATTTGCTCAGTTTATATACTGTATTGTATGTGCTATTGTGGATTTTTGTGGAGATCTTAATAAAAATAGATCATTCTGATTGACAAGTTTCAAGCCACACTTTCTTAAGGCCAAAGATTAATTTACAGGCAGTCCTTGACTTACAATGTTTCGAGTTACAACTTTTCGCATTTACAAAGTTTATTAATCAACACCGTTTCAATTTTTGGACTTCAGTTTCAACTTTACAATGCTTGATCTGATACCTTGCCATACCATCAAACAAGTTTGCTGTGTCACCCATCTCCCTGGAGAACATCTGTCCAAACTTCCTTGGACACTTTCTTTAAGAAAGCAGACAAGACTCCAGAAAAACCTGCAACGAAGACTTATGAGAAGACTCCAGCCAAGAACCCTTCAAAAAGTCCAACCAAGAGCCCTTGAAAAAGCCCAAAGTCACCTCAAAGAAATCCTTTCAAATCAATGCGATTGCTATTTACAATATAAATACATTAATGCAGCTACATTACTCATCTATAATTGCTTGAGTACAAAATTCTGGGTTATTTTTGGTGAAAATAGGGGATCAGGCCTTGGTTCAGGAACAAATCCCCTATTTATAACGTTGTTTCCTATGGGAAAATCGGTTCCAAGTTGCAACAGTTCAACTTAAGACATGGTTTTCAGCAACCAATTGTGTCGTAAGCCTGCATATTAATTTAAGCTTGACTTCTACCTGCTTAAGAGATTGTGGTCTCTCAGGGCCTCACCCACCAGTCTGATAGGTAAGGGAGTCCAAAAAGAGTGGTCATTCCTCAAGGATACAATCCTTGGAGCACAAAGAAGGTCCATTCCTGTTCATAAAAAAAGGTATCAAAAGGGATGGGAGACGTCCCCAGCCCCCCTCTCTCCCCCGGCTCAATAAAGAGATCATTGATCTCCAGAAAACAAAAAGAGAAGTCTATCAGGGGTTGGAGAACATCTGTTCACCAAGGCACCCCAGGGGAAGAGTAGGAATAAAGGTCATAAACTGATAGAGGATCGCTTCAGATTAGACATTAGGAAAAAAATCTTTACAGTTCGTGTGTCCAGAGTCTGGAATAGACTTCCCCCAGAGGTGGTACAATCACCTTCCTTGAAGATCTTCAAAAGACAACTGGATGCAGTACCTTGCTAGGGTTATCTGACCTCAGCAGACTTTCCTACCTTGAGTGGGGGGCTGGACCTGATGATGTCTGAGGTCCTGCCCAGCCCCTAACTTTGATGAATCTATATCTAAGTTTCTAGGACCTCTAGCCTGAAACTAAAATGGGGTCATAATTTTAAGTTTCATGGATATGGGTAAAAGAAAAGTTAAGATGTTGTTACTGAACACAATGAAAACAGTTCAACTTGTTCAGCATTGGTTTTATAATTCAAATCAGTCCTTGGCTGAAACATAAGGAAAACCTGTGAACTGTCTGATCAAGAAGATTTTCATTTTTAAGGACAAAGCAAAACTCTATGAAGTAAATAATTAGAAATTAAATAGTTAAAATATATTCAGAATAAGCACATCCCCTCCCCCTAGAAGTAGAAAAATGGGAAATATTGAGAGGAAAGCCTTTGTTTCAGACTTCAGATTTTTGATAGGTGGAGAGAAAAAGCCAGTAGAGATGGCTGAGATTAAGGAGTAAAAATTGGTAAACCCTTTTAAGTATGTTCCCTTCTCTAACATTAACTCATTCTACAGGCTTGTGCAAGCTGAGGCAACCTCTCTGTGTTGGTGTGACCATCTATTAAAGGATAGTGAATGATGGTAACTCTTAACATCTGGGTTTATCTTGTGAATCACATTTGCACACCTAACAATGTTGACATTGCATGACACCCAATATCACCCTTGAAAGGACCTCAAGGCACCTAGGGTGCCACAGCATCATGGTTGAGAGTCACTGACTTACAAATTGGAAATAAATCACCTATTTATTTTTTTTTAGTCGCGAAATGTTAAAACATGTTTTCCTGCATGATCCATCTATATAATAAAACTACTTGAACATTAAAGAAACGATAGTCTTATACTAAAAACAGATCCAAAATAGATCAACATGTGAGGAAATAATTTGTTACTGTCAAAAACGAAAGTTACTATATTCTTGTCTTGTTAAATCATCTGATAGCCCTTCATTTTTTAGTTAAATGAAGATAAATAATAAAAACAATTTACAACTAAAAGATGCTAGGATTTTGCAGCTGTTGAATGCCTTTTGGGGAGATTAGATTCTATAATGAGAAGATATAACTTTCATTTTATAAAAGCTGTTGCTGTCTTGGGAAAAACATCACTGAATAAGATGAGAAAACTCTTTTCCTCCATGAACCTATTACAGTTGCAAGCTGATTACTTGGCATATGCTTAATGATCTCTTCATAGCTGGAAAACAATAATTTGTTCCACTGCTTTTTCCCATCATTGGCTAAAGTCGAAATTTATTCTGTATGTTTACTGTATCTCTGATTTAGCCAGTCACATCAGAATAAGAGGAAGTAGACAAATCTACTTGTATGCAATTCAAGCAAGCTAGCATTAATATAACTGCCATAAAATAAGGTTTTACCAAGCTAATCATTATAATTAAATTATAAAAGCCATTGTCTCTGAGTTCATTCTACTACTGCCATGGAAAAAAACAAAGTCCTAAAATCAGAACTTTCTTCAGGAGATACTGACCCTAGAAAATTATATGTTCCCTCATACTAGACTGAATTTCAGCCTTTGTGTGATTTCGGAAAGAAACCTTATTTGTCAAGTTGCATCAGCTAACGTACTGTTGAATTTTCATGCCAGAAAATTCTCCTAATGAATAGATTATATTTAACCCTCAGATATCTAGTTACCAGGAATCTTATACTATCAGCTCCAGTAAAAGCACATTACAAGAGTATCAGTTAATTTTCAACCCACATTGTAGCAGGGACTACATGTAAAAAGTAAACTGGTTTCTACTATAACAATCTCTCCTGTTCTCTCTTACCCTGTTTCATATGAATACCAATTATTGCTAAAACATTCATACATTAAGCTTTGACTTACTTAGGTCAACATAATTTTCAAGTTGGGGAATGACAACTTCCACGGGATATACTCTCTTCTCTTTATTGCATCTGTGGTAAAGAAAAAGCTATCTCTTGGGTTCAGTGCAACAATTAGTGATTCATGCCCTTGGAGTCAGCAGTAGGTGAGAAAGATTGCACCTCTTGAACGAACACGAGAAAACTCAGAGTTGTAATTATTTAGCAAACTCTGTCAAAGTCACAGATGGAACTAATTTGAAGTTTACAACTAATGCATTACAGAACTGGCATTAACTCCTTGGGTATGTCTACACTGCAAGTTAAGATTGATCTTCAGAATGTCCTCAATCACACGCCTGCTGACCATTTACAATGAAAACCCCTAAATTTGCCTCCTAGGCTGCAGTCTAGTCTGACACTATACATCCTAGTTATATCCTGCCTTTAAATTTACTCTGCCTTGCAATATGTCTGGCACCTACCTGAGTGCTGAAAACCACAAGCACAGGTAGTCCACCAGCACCAACCCACCACCTGCCTACCTTCTCAAGTTAAGGCAAAAGGTAGTGCTCCTCAGTACCTCCTCTACCTTTTATTTTAGTCTTAAGGCTAAAATGACAGCACGCTACAAAGAGCATGCTGTCATTAAGCATTGTTCAGGGACTCAAGCAGGGAAGAATACACTCACATTGCAGCACCTGAATCAACCTAAATGCATAGTTGGTGGAATAGAATCTGGCCCTTATATGTTGTCTGAAAGCAAAGAATTAATACTTTCACAATTTAACAGGAAGACACGGAGGAAATCCTGGATGCATTTAAGCAGATTTGAGTTTTGCCATTGTTTTCAGTCCTTCCAGGTTTCACCCTATATTCCTTATAAGCTCCTACACACTCATGTTTCTAATGACACAGGTCCTCTGCTGACTTGATTTTGGATTTCTGTGGTCAGATTATATAGGCATTTAGATACCCCATAGTATAAATAGGAGCCCACCTAGATTTTTAAAAGTGCCTATGCAGCTCTCTTGAACAATCTGCTAGGCCCAGGACCACAAACTATTAGAAGTTTAGAAGCTGAATCCCCATTAAAATTGATAGGAATAACTAATTAGAAGTAATGTACCAAAATACTTTTGTATATTTGGAATTTAGACTCTGTGTGCATCTTCAGGCATCTAAATGTCTTAAAAAATAGGGTTCTATGTCTGCCGTAAGAGCTGAATATAACATTCCCTCTTTGTGCTGCTTCTGGGACAGGACACATTAGCATTATCCCACACAATGGGATTGAAGCAAATATATACTCTAATTCCTGCCGACCTGACCTCATGGCACGGGAGGTCTGCTACTCTGCTACCTGCCTGGGGTTTGGATTCAGGGTGTCACAGAGAGGACCGTGGCCTTCATTTGACCCTTGGACCAGTACCCCATGGTCCTAATCCTCATGGGAACAAATGACGTGGCCAGGGGCAACCCAGACTGCATCATGAAGGACTACAAGGCCTTGGGGGCCAAGCTTATAGAGAAGGGGGCACAGGTGGTATTCTCCTCTATTCTCCCGGTAAGTAGACATGGACAGCATCATGAGGCGTGCATCAATGAGGTCAACCAGAGGCTTTGGAGTTGGTGCCACCATGCAGGCCTCGGGTTCTTGGACAACAACTTGCATTTTCATGCAGGGGGCATGCTTGGGTGGGAGGAGCTTCACCTCTCCCCTAAAGGCAAGCGTGTCTTCTCTTCCAGGTTGGCTGATCTTGTACGGCGTGCTTTAAACTAGCTTTGCCAGGGGATGGGGCCACAGGAGGACATGAGGACACCTCCCAGCCAAGATAGGTGACAAGCACAAGAGGTACCCAGGTAAGTGACAAGGGTCCAGATAGTTCTAGGAATCAGGGGGTGGGGTGCATGCACTGACAGGAGGCCTTAAATGCCTCCTAATGCTCAAAGTATGGGAAATAAGCAGGAGAAACTTGCCCTCTGGATAGCTAGTACAAACCCAGACATAGTGGGGCTCACTGAAACCTGGTGGGATTCAACCCACGATTGGGTGGTAAATATTAGGGGCTACAGACTATACAGGTGAGACAGAATAGGGAGGAAAGGTAGGGGTGTGGCGCTCTACATCAAAGAGCATTACACATCCTGAACTCCAGGTCCTCGACCACCCAGGCGATAGCGATCATCGCCTACTGAAATTCACCATCCAGAGCAGGGTGTCAAGGGCCTGCAGCAAGTCAGTAACCCTTGACTTCAGGAGGGCCGACTTCAGTGAGTTGAGGAGATTGGTAGGAGAGGCATTGTGGTCCCAGAGAACAGGGGAACTAGGTGTCCAAGATGAGTGGTCGCTCCTTAAGGAGACAATCCTCTGAGCCCAAGGGGTGACAGTCCCAACATTGGTCAAAGGGGGCAAGAGTGCTCAAAAGCCCCCTTGGCTCACCAAAGGCATTCAGGAATATCTGAAAGCCAAAAAGGAGGTGTACATCCAGTGGAACTGGGGGGGGGGGGGGTTATCACCAAGGAGGATTACACCTCCATAGCAAAAGTCTGTAGGGAGGCTGTTAGGAAGGCTAAGGCAGAGATGGAACTAGGGCTAGCAATAAGGATCAAGGACAACAATAAGTCCTTTTTTAAAGACATAGGGAGTACAAAGAAGGCACCATGCAATGTGGGGCCCCTGCAGGCTATGCTTGGCAATCTAGTGGTTGCACCAGATGAAAAAGTAGACCTTTTTAACAAATTCTTTGCCTCTATTTTTCTGAGCAGGGACCAGGACTTCTCCCCCACCGGGATTCAGAACGAACTCAGGAGTGACTCCACCAGGCCTAGGGTAAGGGAGGACCGAGTTAGGGAACTTCTGGAGAGGCTGGACATGTTCAAATCAGCAGGTCCAAATGCTCTCCACCCTAGGGTGCTGAGGGAATTGGCAGGGGTCATCACAGGGCCCCTGCCACGGCTTTATGAGCACTTGTGGTGCTCTGGCCAGGTGCCAGAAGACTAGAAGAAGGCCAATGTGGTCCCCTTTTTCAAAAAAAGGGAGGGAGGACCCAGGCAACTATAGGCTTGCTAGTCTCACTAGGGTCTTGGGGAAGTTTTTTGAAAGAAATATCCAGGAGCATATCTGGGAGGGACCAGCAGGGTGGAGGATGCTCAAGGGCAACCAGCATGGGTTCATTAAGAGCAGGTCCTGTCAGACCAACCTGACAGCCTTCTACAATCAGGTCACAAAAACAATGGACGCAGGTATCGCAGTGGATGTAGTCTTTCTGGACTCCAGGAAGGCCTCTGACACTGTCTCCCACCCCGTTTTCATTAAAAAGCTAGGTGACTGTAGCATTGATGCCTACACAGTCAGATGGGTTGCAAATTGGCTAGGGGGCTGCACCCAGAGGGTGGTGGTGGATGGGTCATATTCGACCTGGAGGGAGGTAGGCAGTGCCAGGATCTGGAATCAGCTTCCAAGGGAAGTGGTACTGGCTCTAACTTTAGGGGTCTTTAAAAGGAGGCTTGATAACTACCTAGCTGGGGTCATATGAGCTTAACTTAGTGGGGGTCATGAGCCTAGTATTCATTCCTGCCCAGGACAGGGGTCAGACTTGATGATCTGCTCAGGTCCCCTCTGATCCTACATCTATGAATCTATTAATCAAATGACCAATTAAAATACAAAATAAATAAAATGTGGTCCAGTCCCCAATATTGGGGCCTGTAATATTTCAGACTTTTAAAAATTGTTTTTGAGTTTGATAGATAAAGGTTAAAAACAGAGACACTCTCTTTGAGCATACTATAAACATTAATCCTGGGATATGCTGAATTAAACAGAACCTAAATAAATGTTCACTCCTGTGTTGAGACTATTTATTCCAAGTTTCACTTTGTATCAAATTTCATAGACCAAAAAAACTATTCTAAATGGAAGATTCCAATGCAAAGCTGTCAGACCATTAACTATCTCGGCACTAGTGGGTGCCACTATAATTAATGGGAACATTGGAAAAGCAGTACAGGAAATTAAAAAGATAAAATGTTCTTTTAATGAAAAGAAAGTGCAGAGATGAAAAGGCGCCTCTAAAAAAGGGAGTTTTACCCTGCAGAACTAAAAAAAAACCTATTAAAAGGCATTTGCAAGTACAAAATGAGGTATGTTAAAAAGGGAAGCTATCTTTTCATTAGTGTTATTATTAAATTTGCTGGAATAAAGTAGTAAAATTCTAGATGCAAGTGACTACCCTGTGAACTAGATTTGGGGTCTTGTTTTGTACCTCTCACACAGGCAAAACCCCTACTGAAATCAAATGGGCCCTAAGGTTGAATCTATAATGACAATAGCATTATGTATTGTATTTCAGAGTAAACTATTTGTTTAAATGAATGGTATTTTCTTGTTTTTCCCAATCAGAAACCATTTATAAATATTGCTTAAAGTACAGACAAAAATACTAAAAAAACTGAGGTTGAAATATGCTACATATGAATCCAAAGTTTGTTTACACAATTAGAAGACACTTAAATGTGTATCCCCATAAATGACAAGGTCCCAGCAGCAAATTAACAGGAACAATTTTCCCATCTCAGAAGCTGTCAAGATGGGCCCTGTTGGCCAATTTATCTTACTCTAGCACATCTCTGGTGCTTGTCAATCAATATGTGAAACATTTGGTGCTGATTGCCATTTTTCTATCCACTTCCTTTTGCCTCTTGTACCAGGCAATTTACTGCAAGTCAATCAAGGTTGAAGCAGACCTTGTTTAAATAAAACACTGTTGAGCTCTTTTCACACCAACAATTTCAAAGGCAAAATGAGCTGTATCTTTTTACATTTACATATATACAACTTTTTCTGTTCCTCAAAAAATGCTGTGCTCAAGTTGTCATAACTAAACCAATGCAAAGGCTTAAGGGGAAAAAACACTCAGTGAAGCTGGGTTGAGTGTAACTACATATTTTCACTGTCAGAAATTCTACCAGTTGACAGAGGTGTCTAACAACAAAAAGGCTGCCTGAAAGTACAGGATTGTTTGTTTTTTCACCTCCTAATTTACAGTTGGGCAGAAGAGAACTGGTCAGGCTTCAACTGTTTGTACCTGTTAACTCAAAGTAACTGTTTAAAATGTTAGTTTTCCATTGGGATTCTAAGTAGAAGCAATATGCCCAGGTTCGGGAGAGAGTTTTCTGATAATATTACTGTGGAGCACAAAGAAAACAATGGGAATTGACTACGCACACTAGAAATGTTTTTGGCTGAAAATAAATACATAAACATCTCCATTCCAATCCTATCCAAAAAAAGACACTGCATTCCCATCCCACCACACCCTCATATGGATATTACAGAAGACATCTCCACTTTTCAGTGCATAATGTAGTGTAGTCTGTGTACTGAACCACATGCTACATTAACTATATCTTTGAATCTATTAAGCCCAGGGGCAGATCTGGGAGGGATAGAGAGGTTCAGTCATACCCTCCATTCAGTACGGCTTCTGTCAGCTAGTCAGCATCGGGTGCTTTGGTTCAGCTCTGGAGCCCAGAGAGTGAGCATTGCTGCTGTTCACACTTTCCCACCTTCCTCCTGCTCCCCCTTGCTGAATTCAGCAGCAGAGGCAAAGAGGGGAAGGAAGACAAGTAGTAGTGTCCGCTGGCTCTGGATCTGTGCTCTGGAGCTGCATGAAAGCACTTTTGCCACTTGTCCCCTCTTTTTCCCCTGATACTGAATTTAGAATGGGGACAAAGTTATGAGGGAGAGGGGGCAAACAATGGATTTTTTCACCCCCTGGGTTTCAGAGCTGTGCCAGATCAAGGGCTCCAGCAAGCCTATGCACTGACCAAGTGGTAAGCTCAGAAAGTTCTGAGCTCACTGGCATATGGGATCAGGGTGAGCGGGGTACAGCCGCACCCCTTTGGCTATATGACATATGCAACCGACTCTCTTTACCATATTCACAAAAGGGGTACGGTACACCCCCTTACCATGATCCTAGAGTTGTCCATAGTTAATCCAAGTTTTCCAAAAAAAGTCCAAGCTATGATATGAAAGCATTTTTTCACTTGGACTAGGGACAGTAATTACACAGAAAACAATAAAAGTGATTGGAAACTAGTTCAAATCTCTAACAGAAGACAAGTTCACTGCACATAAAGCACTTTCAAAATGGTCAAGACTGGTTTAAGATAAATGTGCGTGGATGTAGTATCAGACTTAACTGATTTAGGTTAAATTAATTTACTGAACTTCTGTCCCAGATCCCCTCCAGATTCAAGTTAACTCATAGTCCTCCAGGTTCCCTTGATACTTTGTCCCTCCCCTGCAAACCCCTTCACCTCACAGTGTGGGCAGACTAGCCTTGGCCCAAGCTGTCTAATCTAGTGGAGCAGGGAGGTATGCTCTAGCACCCCTTGGGTTCTGGCCTGAGCCACTGCAGGCATGTGGCTGCATTTCTGGAATATAAAATGAATGCTCATTGGTTCAATCTACTCAGCTTAAACTAACCTGTGAAGGTTGAATCGATTCAGACTCAGGCTTGTTGACTGTCTGTACTTAGCCTTCAAGGCAAAGGCTTCATTACTGTTCTCCAGGACTCTACCCCAACTCTGCTGTAGTTGGAAGGCAGGCATCTAACATGCAAGTACAGTTCCTCTATGCCACTCCTAAACCAGTCCAAAATCCTAGGGGTATTTCAAGATGAATTGGAGGGGGGTTAAAAGAAAAAAAGACAAATCAAGGGAAGAAGAAGGTTTAGCTGGGAAAGTCTAGCATCCCACAATTCTCCTAAAGTCTGACTGTAGGGGTTCCTAGAGTCTGGCTGTAGAAAATTCTCAAAAGAACTAGAAATATACTTTTAATGTCTTACAATCAATTCCCGTAAATTGCTATTTCTGTATGACTTAGTAACCCAGTATCTTTCTGAAGTATTATATAAAGTGTGAATAAAATGAAACAATGCATTTCAAGTGCCATAACTCAAGTAGGCTACCAAAGATGACAGACATCTAGAATGAGGAGCTTTGTGCCTCTGCCATGCACAAAGGACAGTGTCAGCCTTCACTCTGAGTCTCTCTATTTCACTTGATGTCATAATCTTGAATTCATTATTAAATTCTTTGGTTATGTAAACACCGGGTCTTCTGAACAGTGATTTAAATTTGATTTAATTGATTGCTTATCTAAACATGTGGAAGGTAATCCTGGCCTGTTGAAATTAATGGGAGTTTTGCTGTTGTCTTCAGTGGGTTTTTGAATTTGGACATAGGTTCCAAATTTACAAGGTGCTCTAATCTGTGTGTTGACTTCATCTGGAATTGAATGCAGTTTGGACCACCTGCTTCAGGTGCATTGCTTATGGTTTCTCTTTGTGAACTGTGCCTTTAAAAAAAAATTCAGGAATTTTTTTAGACTCAAACTTTGGCAATTAATCACCTTATCACTCACTTTCACTCAATCCTGCAAAATAGGTGCTGATTTTGCAAACTGTAACTGTACCACTATGTACCTGTGTAACTATACTACTGTGATTAGCCCCAGAAGTCGCTGGAACTACACTTTGATAATGAAGTTAAAAACGCAAATGTTTGTAGGTTTGGGTGTAAGACTTCAATTCAGGAAAATGGGAGAACACTTAAGCACAGGATTAACTTCAGGCACATTTTTAGATCTCACTGACTTCAGTGTGAGATTTGTGGTAAAGCAGCAGAGCCATTATGTGCAGCAGCAATATTAATTGACACATCAACAATCAGCGTCAACAATTTAGTGTCATTATTTATTAATTCAACAGTCAATAAATATGACAACAAAAGAAAATGTGGGTCAAACTGTAGCTCTGAGTAACATCTTCATAAGAAAGACACTGCAAATCAAAATACAATGGAAACTTCTGTAACTATATGCTATTATAAAGAAATAAAAAGCAGACACTCTCTTAGATGCTGATGCTCTTATCTATAATATTTTCCATTTTCCTCTTCTTTTATTAAAAATGGGTAAGGTTATTAGACATAAGAAAAATTGAAATAGTTTATGTATTTTGGAAAGTAAAATAAATATCTGCAGAAAGATGAAAATTACTATTGATTCCTTTCCTGGCTGCCAATTTACAGCTAGTGTAAATGCTGAAAAACATAATTTTATTAAAAAGGACATCCTATGTAAGTGTTGTGTAATTGCCTCTATTTCATACTTTTTTTTACAATTACCTGGCAATGAAAACTCTGCTTAGTTGCTTGCATGTGTGTGTAAGACCTAACACTTTTTCTATAAATTATACATACTATAAAAAAGCCTGACACACATGCAAAAAATCTGCAATGGCATCAAATATTGCCTGCAGAGTATATACAAAATAAAGGCATTTGACAGAGTTGTATTCTGGGGGTTGTAGATTACTTTGCAGTGATTGTTCTGTCATCAGAGATAATCTAGGAAGGGTTACACTCCAGTCTTTTTTGGATAAAAAGAGCAATACATGGGCCCTGGTGGGAGAGATTATAGATAACATTTCACATTAAATTCTAATCCCAAACCATAAAAAAAGCAATTCCATAGGTTATCCAATAGGAGAAGGATAAATTTAGGGTAGGGGGAGGGGAGCAATTTAAAGCTCCTCCTTTATGCTACTAAAGTGATATCTAAGACCCATATTGTAAGTATGAATCAGGTCCCTTATGTGAAAATCTGGTAGAAACCAGATATTTTGGAGGGTTACATATCTACCCCCTGCAAGGGCAAAGACTTGCAGAATAGCCAAGGGTACGGAGAGCTACAGCAAACAGCCATGCAGGACCACTGAATTGTTCCAGTTGCTTACTGCGGCTTTTGCTTCAAAGGATGCTGCTTCTCCAGTCAGCTGCCCCAGATCACTGATGAGCTCAAGCTGTTCAGAGAAGCAGTAGCCTGAGAAGTAAAAGACATAGCAAACAACTGAGCAGCTTTTTCTTAGTTGGGTAACCTACTGTAGATCAAGCATGCTGCGAATTAACTGGATACAAATAACTAGTGTTCTACTGTATATTGTATTTTAAATCTTGCCTCTAATTGATGTTTGTTTTCAAGTCAAAGTTTCGGCTAGATATGACTATTGATTATTAAGCAGGCTGACAAACATATTTGCTTTGTAGTGGATTCTGTTTTTAAAACTTATCAACTAGATGCAAACAACAGAAAATTATTGTCCGTGAGACAATCAACAGTATTGCTGGTCTGTTGGACTTATTTACTTAACTATAATAAAGCCACTTTTTGTTTAAATAACCCTACTTTTTACCATACTGAATAAAAAAACAAAACAAAAACTATCATATAGCTGGTATGACAATTCCTCATTCCTAGCATCAGCTAACAAAGACAACAGATAATTCAGACAATCACTGATTTTCTTCTCTATACTTCATACAACTCCAATGCCAAAACAAGAAGAACCCGATTTGTCAGAGAAGAAAGTAGGACACTAAAGTTTTAAGAAATGTTACACTTATTTCATTTTACATAGCTGGACACTCCCAACCAAAGCCCCACATTTCAACCACCAAACACTGGGAACATTCACTGGGAACATTCAATTCCAAATGTTTAGTTCCTTTGTGGTTGGCTACTGCATACATGTGGTGGCCAAAATTTTCCATCTTAACACTCGCAGTTTATGCAAAGTTCAGATCTGGTTCCTAAATTGGCACCTGGTGATTACTGTAATTATCTTCTTCAATACAAAGAAAAATATGGTAAATAAAAGAAGCAGTAGCTGCTTATAAACAAGTAATCGTTTTTCTTTTCTCATAGTGAAGATTCTTTTCTTTTCATTGCTAACAAAACGTATAATGACAGTCACACAAATCTACCATTACGCATTCTTTTTAATTATAAATATACAAGGGAGAAGGGAGAATTTCAGAGGAAAACAATAAATCACAGGTGAAATTATCTGATAGTTGAATGTGCTGAATAAACAATTGGTTTAGCACAAAGGAAGATTTCCTTTTTTGTAGGGGGAGGGGTGGTCTTCCCATAACTCCTTATCTGGTTTCTACATAGACTGAATACAATATACAGGAATGTACTGGGAATACAGGAGGCAAACACTCAGGCTGACATATCACCTGACACATGGATAAAAAGGAATAGTTATTATGTTAATTCTCGAAAACAAAAATAACACAGTTCTATTAAACATCAATCATGTAGGGCATGTCTACATGTGCACTTACTGTGCAGTAACTTACTGCTCAGTAAGCACTTTTTTTAGGCACTGCAGTGTCTACACATGCAGCTGTTAAAGTGCAGTAACATTGCGTGTGGACTGACTTGGGACTAAAGTTAGTTCCAGGTCAGTCCACAGACATAGTGTTACTGCACAGTAATTAATCAGGCATAAATTAGTTGCATGATGCATCATGCAGGTATCAAATTTATGCCCAAGTTGGCGCACATTGCCATAGTTACTGCACAGTGTGGGTGTGAACATGTAGACATGCACCCATGCTGCGCAGTAATTGTTGGTTACTGTGTAGTAATTTAGGTTACTGTTCAGTAAATGTGCACATGTAAACGTGCCCATATTTTACCAGCCCTGTAATAAGCTAAAAGGTTCTGTATGTTTCTCTTTCTCTCATTTTTTGGATAGATTGTTTAAAGCCAGTTCCTTAATATGAGTCGCAACCTATAATTTTAGCCACTGTTAAGAGACTTGTACTTTCCTGTCTCTCTAAAGCCCCAGAGACTAATTGAGAAGATTACCTGAAGGATTTTGGTCTAAATGCTAAAGGAATAGAAATTGGTTAGAAGCAATCTGTATATGGAATAGTGACAGAAATAGGAATGGCTCAGAAATTCTCTGTCACTGTGGTTTCTTTCAGTTTTAAATGGCAATTGGTGTACTGTATATGATCATGTGCTGGGGATAAAAAGAACGGTAGTAAGACAGTGAGTTTCAGTCTGAAAGGATAAAACATGGGTCATTAAAAATAGCTAACTGTTGCTGTTTGTGTAATATATCTTGGTTACAAGTACAAAACTGTATAAAACAGTAACATGTTCACTGTATGAAACAGTATAGAGCAGTAGTATGATCCCCTGCTTAACTTCTGAAAAGTTATCCAGAAGCATGAACAAGTTTAAAAGCATTTATATGAACAGTGCTGACATTTTCAAGCTCACCATTAAGATGTCTTGCCTATAGTCAATAACTGTAAAACCACAGCCACAACACTGTTCTGAATATACTTGACTAGGGCTTTGAGATTTCATTTTGAATATTATGGAGACTTTGACAGCATTTCCAATTTGTAAACCAGAACTGATTTTTCAAGCCACAGCTGTTTTCCTACTTCCCAGCTAATATACATCAGTATGATTGTTTATTTTTAATAGTAAAAACTGGCCCAGAGAAAATACCTTGTCATCTGGTTTACATCTACGATTTCAGAACTTGTATCTGCAAATCTCTACCCACATGCATGAGTAGAAGCTAGTGATTTTGAGTAGAAACTAGTGATTTTGAGGCAGCTTGCCATGTATACAAGTAGAGTTGAGTGGATTGTTTTTTGCTTCTAGTGTAATTGCACTTTTAATTGACAGCAAACATGTCTAGAGACTAGGAGAAGAACCTCTGTGTATTACATATCAAAATTAATTCTATTACATATATTCATTATATATATGAATATACACGTTTTCATTCATGCACACAACACCCATACACAAACATGTCACTACTCAAGCCAGAATAGGATTTCAGGATTAAGCCCTAGAGGTTATCTTGACTTTTCTGTATACAGTAGAGCAAAAACTCTTTTGCCTACCCAGCATGCAAAGGTGATGCTCAATGAAAACAGAAATATTTAAACTTTTCATATAAAATCCAATGACAATGTTACCATTGTCTTCAACAAGGCTAGGACTTGATACTGAGACTTAACATTGGTGCTTAAAAATGGTGACTTTTTAAATTAGGCAGATTGCAATGAGACCATATGACCTCAGCCACCTCATGCTGCTCAGCCTACTTTACGTTTTTAATGTAGAAAAGTAAATGTGCACGCAGAAGCTATATACTAAAGAAAACACTGCTTTGTTTGGGTTTTAAATCACATAAAGCCTTAACAAGGTGGGAAGTTATGGAAAAGAGTGATGTGCATGTGAAGTTTGCTGCATTCAGGGCCTAGCTTCTGCAATAACATATCAAAGAAAAGTTGGCCTCTTTGACCCTAGATACTAATATGATACCATGTGGACAAGAGCTCATTTAGCAAAGTAAAAAAAAAAAAGACAGAAGGCAAAATAACAACTACTTCTAAAACAATTCTCTGGGAGTTTTTTTGCCTGGTCAGTAGAAAACCCAAAGCATATTATAGAAGGAATTTTAGGCTAAGTACAGACAGTAAAAAAGCCCAAGGCAGAATCAAACCAATCCGAACAGGTTTCTCTAAGCCGTGTACAAAGGACTGTTAATGAGCAGAACTCAGGTTCATTCTTCCGCTGGCCAAGGCAGGAGGCTGGGGCTGCTCTGCCAGGCTGTGTTTGCCCCAGCCCTGCCCCCTTGCCAGTCCCCTGTCCCACAGCCATGGGGAGGTGGGAAGGGGAGGGTGGACCAACCTGCTCTAGCCTAACCAGCCGGAGTCCGCACAGCAGGGGCTTTTCCCCCTGCAGCCCAGCCCCACCGCTTTGCAAGCCCCCTGTCTCTCAGCCCCACAGTTAAGAGGTAGAGGCTTGCCAAGGGAGCAGAGCTGGGGCATTTGCAGCCTGAAGCAATGCTGTAGGGGCTTCCTCCCCACCTGCTGCACAGACCCTGGCTGGGGGAAGCTGGGGGTCCATTCTTCCCACCCAACCCCATGTCTGAGAGGCAGGGAGCTGGCAAGGGGTCAGGGCTGGGGTTATGGCAGTCTGGCAAAGCTGCCCCACTGTGGGGCCTCCCCTCCCCCCCGTGCAGACCCTGGCTGAGGGAGGCTGGGGTCCATTTCCCTCCCATTTCTGACCCTGTATGCCCCTGCCTGCTGGGCTGGGGAGCAAAGGCTTTGCTGCCTCATCTCTGTGACAGCTCAGCTAGAGCACAGCAGGTGGGGCAGAGGCTAGCTTGACTGTACTGTGAATGGGTTAGTGGGGAGCTGCAAAGAATCCTGGGATGCAGAGAGACTGCAACATAACTTGTATCAGGAAGGGATCTAGAACTGAAATTTGATAGACTGGTCTAACCTAAAGTGATTCATTCTGGTATGACATCCATCTAGGTCTACCTTAAACCAGATTCTGCCATTTTAAAACTGGTCTACATGAACTGAACTTCTCTTCTGTTACAGGTTTAGACCAGGTTCTAATCATTTATACCGGTCTATGTGCAATTTCTGCCCCTAGCCTTAGTGCCCCATGTCCAAATAGAGTATAATCTAAGTATAGATAGAGTCATCGTTCACTACCCCCCACCCGCCCCAAGGTGTAAAGTAATTATATATTACTAGTAGTAAAAACTTTTTCAATGTACAGGATTAGAATACTGATTCCTTCTCTCTAATAAAACTAGTGATTATTTCAAAATAGTACCAAGGACTAAACAAAAAAAGAAGAAAAATAGAAAATAACCAACCAAAACTTCAAGGAGTTGCATAATTATGTATACTTATTGAAATGAAAAGTGGAAAATTCAATGTTTTTAGTAATAAAAGTCATGACCCCATCAAAAACTGACATACTAAAGTACTCTGAGAAGATCTTTTAATAATAATACATCATCATCACTATCCAGTCCATTTGGGGTTTTGTTTTTAAACACTTCAGCAAAATGGGCTTGTTTGTTAACTCCAGCAGACAACTATGAAGTGTAATTAAAAATTCAAATTATGTTAATAGGCCAGTGAAAAATGACTGTTTGCAGAAATCATTGGCAATTACCAGACATAATGGTTCTCGATTAAGCTGGAGGGTATTTTGAATCGTTCATAATTCACTATCTTAAAAGTATCATAAAAACACCTAATTGTGAGTTGTTAATAAAACTTATGTACAGCAATGTATGTTTTTCTTTCTGTGGGAGATGGTTACTTGATTCATTTTTTTAAAGTTTTTTGGGGGGGAATTTATACTGTGCAGATATTAGCAAACAGAATGTGACTACATATGGATGTTGCCTCACAATCCCTTTAATATAGATTTTCATCCTAAATTTCTAGAAGAGTTTCATTCCTTTTCGTATGCAGCTTTAACTTCCCATAGGAATATAGTTAGCATTCATGCATGACTTTACAATTCTATTAAGAACATAAAAATGCCATACTGGGTCAAACCACTGGTCCATCTAGTCCAGTATCCTGTCTCTCACAATGCTATAAAGGGAGAGCATTGAACCAAGTATTACTAGAGTGATCTTTTTCCTATTCAATACCATCCCTGACACCCACAATTATTGGTTTAAAGATACCAGGAGAAACATCTCCAACCATTCTGTTAAAAAACCATAAAGAGATCCATCATCCATAAATTCATACAATCTCTTTTTGAAGCTGTCTATGCTATCTGCCTTCACTACCTCCTGTGACAATGAATTCCACAAGTTAAGTTACACAATGGGTGAATCTACACATGCAAATGCTGTGGGATGGGTTTACTCTAGAGTAAATTACTCTAGAATAAACCCACCCTAGGCAGGTGTGTACACGTCTGGGGATGAGGAAGCAATTTGCTGCTCCGGGCAGCAGTCTGCTCCCACCCCCTCCGGCTCTGCACTGGCCCCTGCAACAGCTGCGGGGTGCTCTGGGCTTCACCTAGATGCTTGGCCAGGGGCTAGCAGGGAGCATAGAACCAGGAGACTGCTGTCTCCTGGCAGGGGCTGAGAAATTGCATGCTTCCCCTAGGAATTGCCTGCTGCCAGGGCAGGCTCCACCACTGGAGCCCAGGCAGGAACTATGTCCCTCTGCCCCAGCAGCAGGGAGATCCTAGCCTCAGTTCTCCTACTGGGGGCAGGGGCTTAGAAAGAGCAGCAAGGTTCTGCCCAGCTGGGGGCTCACTGCTATCTGTCCTGTGAGCCAGGGAGCTGGGACCTGCCCCCTCCTGCACAACTTTTTCCAAGCCCTGCACCTCGATTGCCTGATCAGGGCACAGGGCTGGGACCTGCCCCTGAATGAGACAGTTCCTAGCCAGCCCTGGGCTTTGCAGAGAACAGCCCTGGGCTTTGCATGTGCAGCCTGGGGCTAGCTAGGAACTGTCCCATGCAGAGGCAGATCCCAGCCAACTCTAGGCTGGGCAGGGAACTCTCCCTGTGTAGGGAGGTCCCAGCCCCTGCTCTGTGATCACAGAACAGGAGCTGGGAGCAATCTCCCAGCCTGTTTCCAGCTCCCACTCTTCAATTATGGAGCTGGGGCTAGGAACAAACTCCTAGTCCCCGTTCTGCAACTGGGGAGTCAGGGCTGACAACTCCCTGCTGCTGGGGCAGGGGGAAATTGTCCCCACCTGGGCTCCAGTGGTGCAGCCTGCCCAGCAGCTCCTGAGGGCAGGGAGCAATCTCCCTTTCCCTGCCAGACTGCTGCCTGGCTGACCAGGAGCAAATTTGCTCCAAACTGGCCATCTACACATGCCATGCTGTGCAGAAACTAGTTACAAGTAAATTTGCTATTTGTATTTACAGGTAGCAGAATTTACTCATGATTAGAGCAAATTACTGTACAGTAAGCATCTACACGTGTAGATTCTTAGAGAATGTAGTTTTTACTACTTAAAGTGCATTGCACATGTGATTTGAGCCAGGGGACTCTTGTTTGTCCAGCTTCGTATTTCAATTGGTGATTTTTTCACCAGAATAAAATGAAGAGAAAAAAAGCCATGGAAAATTAGAATCAGAATAGACTCAAGTTGTAATATGGACTCTCTTTCACATACAGACCTAATGCAATAACAATTCCAAAAGAAGGGGTTGTCTTTATTAAAGTGTCTTCCAGGTAACGACAGGACAGGTAGAATTTTATGAATGAATAATTTGCTTATTTGGTTTCTCTATATGCCTGAACACATCTCTCTCTTTTCATCTTCTACCCCATTATATAAGATGACTAGGGGAACAATATTTTGATGTGGACGATATGGGTTAGGTTAGGTTATAAGATCACCTCAAAATCTCCTTTCAGATAAACTAACTTCCATTTAATCCTAAAAGAGACATACGATCAACTTATCCATAAGACACTTCATTATAAGTTTATTTAAGGTAAGTAGAGGTCACATCAATACAGTAAGGGCATGAATGGTTGAGTAGCTGGGAAGAGACTGAGGACATTGTGTTCAGTGATTACTGCCCAAGCAGAAGTGAAGTAAGTGGTGACTACTGTGACTTAAGAGGGGAAAATATCAATTACTTATACCTCTCCTATCAGAATAGTTGAAGCGTAAGATGCATTGAACCAGTGAATTGTGCCCAAAGGGGAGAAGCCATACCAGACATGCAGGACATTTTGCTAGGTGCAGAATGAACTGAGACACTTGGCAATAGCTGTCCTTCTGTGTCAGTGGTTTAAATAAAGTTGTCACTTCTTTATCCAACATAAGTCTACCACTTCATTAGCAGAATGCCATATCATTGGATAACTTCTCATCATAGTCGGACTGCATTTGATTCTGGGTCCACACTATTTCACCTAATACATACAACTTTATGAATTTTATCTTAAAGAGACATTGAATAGATTAATACTTAAATCTGCTTTCTACTGTGAAAATAGAGTTTGGCTATACCTGTGTGTGTCCACACATGTGCGCACACATACATGAGGATGAGTGAGATTCAAGACTTTTTTTCCCTACTGATGCAATTCTGTATCTTTATATACACACAACAGCTGCAAAAAGTATTCAGTACCTGCAGTGGAAGACAGCCATTCATCACCCAGGCTTCAGGATCTGCTCAGACTCTTTATTGTTTTGACCTCATTAAAAGAGTGTGAGCCATAGGCTGACATAAATCTGTGTCTCTAAATACTTTTCTCTTTAATTTTTAATAGTTTACACATGAAGGAAAAGGTTAAAGCCAATTAAAAGAGATACAAATACCATTATTATTGTCCTGACAAACTGTTAGTTATTGGATTTGGTCGTTTCACTTTAGAAAGCCATTATTTTTGTTTCTAAATGAATTAGTAATTACTCTGTTTATTGACTTGCCTTTTCCCTGGAATGCTTGGGGTTTTTTTTTTCCTTCTTAATTTCTCTTGCTCTCCTTCCAGTTTCTTTTTCAGTTTAAATTGCTCATATTCTTGAGGTTAGGACCTAAGTAATCCCACGTTTTACAACTGGACAAGGATATCTACATATGGACTAAATAGTCATTTTAGTCATTTCTAAGGAAAGTATAGCTGCTAAATTCATTGCTTTGTGGTAAGAAACTTGTTTTCTAACCAATTAAGACCATTATATGATGCTGCCAGATGCCTAAAAGTACTTAGTGCTGAGAGAACTGTTGAAAAAATTGAAGCAAAAGGATTGATAAATGGTGATCTTTTAGTCCACGTGGCTCTTATTTCCTGTACTGGGTGGAAAAAAATCATTAATGCATGAACTAATTATCATTTTGAACATCATTTGGTATTTTTCTGCACTATTGGCAATAGTCCCTGTATAGTTTACAAAAATTCTAAAGGCAAAGTCTTCTAACACAAAGGCACAAATTGTATTGACTTTGACGAGCACTGTTCATACATAATTTTGTGACCATTAATAGTGTAATAACTTTGAATAAATATCCAGACATTATTCAGTAAATACATTTTTTTTTTTTTGCAGATGTAAAGCAAGTACTTTTTTTTGTTTTTTGCTAAATTCTGATATCTCAAAATGGAAACTGTTGTCAAACACACAACTCCACAATCAGAAACTATTCATGGGTACATCTAACATTAATCATGCTGAGTCAATGGGACTTCTCATGACCATAAACTTAGGTATGAAGGGATTACAAATGAGGACATTTTCAACAATACATTTTTTCCATCAGAAAATGCTGATTCATTAAACCAAAACTTTTATGGAAACACAGCAACTCCAATACAACATTTGTTAAGATGGTTTTTTGAGTCCAGGATAGAGCTTTTGGGCAAAGTTAAAGAAAGAAAGATGTATTGTACATCAGTTTAACCTTCTCACTTTCCAATTTCATCCAACTTCAACTATGTTGTTTTGGTCCTACAGCATGTTCAGATTTGTGGCTTCTAAATCTATTCCACTTTCCAATGCACATTATATGGCTATATAGGCAGTTCAACAGAGTGCTTAACCACATGTATAATTTAAAATCCCTGCAGCATTGGTTCACTGAATTACAGCCATATATACACATATTTATGTTGAAAATAAATGTCTTTCATACAAATAGTTAGTCACTTATCCTAATCTTTGTGGCTACAACCAATGAAGAACTTTTTTAATGAAGGAGCATAGTGCATACCAGGACAGTTGTCAGAGTGGATCACATACCTGACTTTCTCTAGAAAGAACAAAAGATTTTTCTATATAGCCAAATTCCACTGAAAGACCTCCTTCCCTTTTGTCTTTTCTTATAGCAGGGTTCAATATTTCTTGGCTATTGTCTACTGTCATGGAGCTGCAAACAGGTGTTGCATCCAACTTACTAGCTTATTAGCATATTACTTTACAGAAGAGACACCTTAAAAAACCACAAAAACAAAAAATGGACAACAAAACCTACCACTTAAGAAGCCTGGGGCTGTATTTAGCAGTTAAGACGTGGACTCTGATTCTGCTCTTAATCCATTGATTTAAAATTAGGAGAAACCAAATCATTTGAACTACACCAGTAAAAACAGTGCAAGTAAAATCAGTATCAGGTCCTCTGCATTTAAGGACCATTTAACAGAGCTGCATCATTATTCAAAATTTATATAATATCCACGTAAGTCCTTGGGGGTGCTGTTAATGAAACAGACTATACAGTATATTAAAATATATCAGGAACTATAGATACATTTTTCATATATAAGAAAACTTTATTTAACTAATAGGCTTTAAATAAAGAGTTCCATCTTATTCATGCTCATTAAAATTTGTTTTTCCTCTTCATCTAGATCCCTGCAATAATAAATATAATTATATCCATCTTTAATAACTTTGGTACCTTGAGCTGCAGGTGCTAGTATGCTGTATCTATTACCATATTTTAAGGCCTTTAAAAAGATTGCATTAATTCCTATGATAATTTAGAACCCATAATGCATTCTAAGTACTGAATAGATGTTAATCACCATAGAATGACTGATTTTCCCATATACTAACAAAGTCACACTATAACTGGTAACTACTAACTTTTTAAATTCAATATTGCTACTGAAGCAGTTGATTAAAATTCTGTTAGAATAACAGTTCTCCCTGAGAGCAGTCTAAAAATTAAAACCAATCATCAACAGCTAGAACCACTAGATTCTTTCTACAAAATTAAGGCAGTTAAAAATGTTTATACCATCCATAACATTTTCTGCCTTGGAAAAATAATATTAATACAAGTTAGTTGTGCATGTTTATCTTTTGTCACTTCCATCTGATTAATACTGCAGTAGGTCAGAGATCAGTTGGCAGGAAGATGTTCCTTATTAACATGATGTTAGACTTAATGTTAAAGAGTACTTGACTAAGGAAAGAACACAGATCAGCTTTTAGATGAAGATGAAAGCAAAACAAATATGTGGCTATACAAACTGAATCATATCCAAACTGGATTTATTTCTACAATGTTTTCATTCTATTAGGGCCAAATGTAGACCTGAATAAAATACAATATTACTTTTTAAAACACACAAAAATCGGGGGATGGGGAAAACCAAATGGACTTGCTAAGATGAAACACGCAGTCATGAAGTGAAAACTGGCAACTTTCTATATGAACAGGACTAGTCCCATTAGCCCAGAGATGAAAAAGGATTTGAGGATGTAATGTTCTGTCCAGTTACAATGTGAACATGTAGATAGCCTGCTATATGAGAGAGATTTTCCTAGAAGCTGGATTTCTGCCCTGGGACACAACACTTAAAAATAGGCACCAAGACATCTGCTTTATTAAACAACTCTTAAGATGGCTGCAGACATGGTAATGACAATTAAGAGGGTAATAAAACCAGAGAGTCACAAACAGTCAGACCAGAAATATTGAGAAAGGTGCCAATAGCTTCCATCCTTTGAAGTGCTGCATTTGGAAGCAACGGAAGTATTCCAAACCTGCTTAGCTCACCTCAAATTTAAAGGTCAATGATCAACTACCCAAGTCTACAACAAGTACCAATGCAATCACATTTAGAGGTTTATAACACTCAAAATGATCTGCTACACAGACAATGATACATGTCTGGAGTGTATTTAAGTTAATATGTTGCTATTTTATTGCTTTGCCATTATTGGAAAGGTGAACTGCAAATGAAATTATGAAAATTCCATCCACTTCAGCAATATGTTCTGAATGACCTATCAATCTAGCTAAAAGTAGATTTCAACATATTGCTACCTACAAATCTACTGTTTTTTCTAGACAAACACAGGGGCTGGATCCACTCTGACATGCTGTCCTGGCCACATGCTCATTTCATTAAAAAATATCACAAAACCTGTCTGCAATATGAAGTTGCTCTGCATACCAGGAAAAAAATATTTTTTATGGAGAAATTGGATGCCACTCCATAAAACCATAAAAATAAGGCTGGAAGGGACCTCAGGAAATCATCTAGCCTAACCCCTTATTTATGGCAGGATCATCCTTATATAAATCATCCTACACAAGTGTTTGACTAACTTGGTCTTAAAAACTTTCAAGGATGGAGATTATACATCTTCTCTAGGCAGACTGTTCCAATGCTTAACCATGCTCATAAAAGAGTTCTTCCTATTATCCGATTTATATTTCTCTTGCTGGAAGTTGAGACCATTGCTCCATGTTTCCCCCTTGTGGCCATTAAGAACAGCCCATCACTATCCTTTGTATAACCAACCTTCAGGTATCTGAAGGCTGTTATCAAATCCTGCCTCAATCTTCTCTTCTGCAAACTCAAGTCAAGGTTCAATTCCATTTTGAATCCAGTGCAGGAATTCAAGCTTTCTGTTACATTACATATAAAGAATGAAGTTCAGTCTCTCCAAATATACACCATGTAGTCTCACTATAAATTCTTATACGTTGTGAATTTCCTGAGAATTTATTACTAAACCCAGGAACTTAAATGAAAGAAAAGAAGGAAGCTAAGAAATGTGACACGTCACACTTTTCCTGGTCCCAAATGATCTAAAGAATACTGGCAGTCCTCGACTTGTAATGTTTTGAGTTATAATGTTTCACACTTACAATGTTTATAAATTGACACCCTGCTTCAACTTTCTGATGTCTGGTTTGACTTTACAACACTTGATCCGATGCCACTCCACAACAGTGGACAAGTTCGCTGTATCACCCATCTCCCTGGAGAGCATCTGCCCAAACTTCCTTGACACTTTCTTTAAGAAAGCAGACAAGACTCCAGAAAAACCTGCAGCCAGGACTCCTGAGAAGACGCCAACCAAGAACCCTTCAAAAAGTCCAACCAAGAGCCCTTTAAAAAAGTCCAGCAAAGTCCTCTCAAAGAAGTCCTTCCATATCAGTATGATTGCTATTTACAATATATATACATTAATGTAGCTATGTTATTAATTTATAATTGATTGAGTACAAAATTCTAGGTTATTTTTGGTGAAAATAGAGTATCGGGACTTGGTTCAGGAACCAATCCCCCATTTACAACATTGTTTCCTATGGGAAAATCGGTTCCAAGTTGCAACGTTTTGACTTAAGATGCGGTTTTTAGGAACAAATTGTGTCATAAGTCTGAGGACTGCCTGTAATGAAGATACTTCATATTTTTCAGATAATTAAAGTTTTGTGCACAGATTAGGTACAATATAGGTAAGTTATAAATGTCTTCTATACCTAACTTTTGGGATTCAGTAG
This sequence comes from Alligator mississippiensis, assembly GCF_030867095.1. Classification (NCBI taxonomy): domain Eukaryota; kingdom Metazoa; phylum Chordata; order Crocodylia; family Alligatoridae; genus Alligator; species Alligator mississippiensis. Next base: position 52,692,309 of record NC_081832.1, read on the forward strand.
GCTATAAGAAGGCACAAGTCCACAACTCAAAGCCACTGTGACATCAGAGACAATTCAGCTGAATGCCACTCTAAGTCAAACAGCTCATTTGGATGTAATAGTACTACTGAATGTAATGACTCGAGACTCAAGGGAAAAATACTCATGTGTGCTAAGATTTTTCATTATAATGGATACTTTTTCCTAGTCTCTTTCAATATATTACCCTTAGAGACTTAAAAAAATATCTGCCAAGCTTGGAGTGTTTTTCATCTTGTATGGTGGATATGACATTATGAGCATGGTCCACACTGAGCATTACAATGCACAGGAGGTATGTCTGTCCAAGTATGCAAAATGCCTTGAAGAAAACAGTGACTCTGAGGGCAAAAATGCCCTAAAACCTTATAATAACCATGGAATCCAAGAGCATGTACTGCAAAATGCAAAGCACTTTTAATTTTTTTTCAATTTAGTGGTGGTTTAGTGTGCACAGCTCATTGAGGGAAGACAATTATGTTGATAAAACAGTACAGCTGTCAATTTCATTTTGTTTGTCTTTAATTATATAATTAATGCATGCAATTTGTTAAAGCAAGCAAAAAAATTATATAAATAAGATGATATAGGTCCAAATCCAAAACACAATATAGAGAGTCATATCAAACATAAAAGTGAAACATTTCAATTGCCACTTCCAGTCATTTACATGCCGGAGTTTCTGTATTTCCCTTGCAGCAGTAAATAACAACTCTTACTACTAATGCAGTGAAAGGATTTAAACTCCCTGCAGTGCTAGTTAAGTCAAATCACCAACTACTGGAGGGGAAATTCAGAATCCTGAACTCAAATCCCAAGAGGCAAGCAAAAGAAGAAAAGACTTTTAAATATTTTATTTTATGTAATTGTTTAAATCTATACATGCACATTTGCATTTGTGGAACAAAGTTCCTATTTTAGGGCCCAAGACATTGAAGAAAAGGCACTCTCCAATACACATACATCTATATAACAAGTTGAAGAGACTGAGAAATTAAATTGCAAATCAAAATTTATGTAATATATTTATAGGACTTTTAGAGCTGGGCATCCTATATCTTGGTGAGGGGGAAGAGAGTTTAGAAACATGATTAGTCCTTAGAACACACTACAAATAACTCATCTATACATTTCTTGGGTCAGAGAATGGGTCAATCAAAGCCCATCCAATCTCCTTCTTTCTAATACTTCCCCAATCAGCCCAGCTTTTGCCTTCCTTCTCCACTTCCCAGCTGTCAAAGAAACTCTGCTAGCCTCACCAGTTCCTACTCAAGGCTTAGAACTGCTTGAACCTCTGGCTCCCTCCCAGCTGCATTCACATTTGCAGCATGGAGGTACTGAAAGCACAACTCTAAGCACAACCTGTGCTCTCTAAATTGACAAGCATGATCTAGTCCAATCTCTTTCTTTACTATCCCTATCAAATACCTATCCACTCTCTTCTTGAAAACATGCAGTGAAGGAGATTCTATAACTTCCTGGGCAGCTTGCTCCACTGTCCTGCTGTTTTCAATGTAAGGATTTTTTTTTCCAGACATTTAATTCTGGTTTGCTGAGTTGAAACCCATTGCTTTGTGTATTGCCTTCTGTGGCAAAGAAGAACAGTTGTTCTCTCTCTTCTTTAAGGTAGCCTTTCAGATAATTGAAAATTGCTATCGTGTCCATCAAAATAACATGCTGAGTTCTATCAACACTTCTTCCTATGGTTTGCATTCTAATCCCTTCCCTAGAACCAAGATCAGTAATACTACAGAAGGAATGGATATTTACTAAAGCCAACAGAAATGCTGAATACACCTATTACCAGTCAAGGCTAGGGAATTGTGTGTGGCACTCCAAGAGATTTAATGAACTAGCTAGTTGGCCAGTATTGGGGAAGATTAAATCTACCATGTGTGCGCAAAAAATAAAAACTCTTAGAACCATGTTTTAAATACTCATGAATCCTTATCAGTTACAAATGAGTTGTACATGAAATTTGCTGTTTTGGACACCCACATAGAGATGTCTGGCCTAATGCTCAGTAATGATAAAAAGCATGAAGAAGATATCAGATTTTATCAGCTTGATTACTATGAAAGTAATGTGGTAGAAACTTAGCAGTGGTAAGAATATGAGATATAATATATGATATATTATTATATGCTATAAAGTATCATGGGAAACATTACACACTATTGGGTGATAAAGTTGGTATCAAAGTACTGAAATGTTATTATGCTATAATAGAGTAATGCTATCATTTAAGATGGTGGTATGTCCCTTATTTGAATACAGCATTCAGTTACCCCCTCATAAGATGCAATTCACAGGAGCAACTGAAGCACAAAAAGATGTGAAATACAAAAGGTCCCAAACATCCAACATTACCAGTGACTGGAGGAAGACTAGGGCTTCCAAATGAGCACATGTTAGGGAAGCTGAGTAAGAGGGAAGACTGTAAGAGGATATAATAGAGTTGTATATATAGGAATGAATAATACAGCATGCTGTCTGTTCATGCAGGGCAAACAACAGAGCAGGCTGCTGTGACCTGGACCCAGGCTCTGTTCCAGGTAAGTAGAGGGAGGGGGAGGCTGAAGGAGCAGGGGGACTATTGAGGGTGTGGGGGACCATTGGGGGGGCACAACTCAGGAGGGGTGGGTCCCCCACCTGTCCCCCACATGGCCCCAGCCCCAGGCCCCCTGCAGCTTACCAGCTGGTAGACTGTGGGCCCTGAGGGGGATAGGCTCTGGGTCCTGCAGGGAGGCTGTGGACCCTTGAGGGGGTCTGTAGCCCCTGCAGAGGGCCTCTGGGCCCTGTGGGGGGGGGGTCTGCAGCCCCTGCAGTGGGGCTAGGGTACTGCAGGGGGGCAATCCATGTGCTGTGGCAGGGCGCACCCTCCAGCAAGCAAAGGACCCACCCCTCCTAAGCAACCCCCCTTATACAATCCCTTCACACCCACAGTCCCCCCACAATCCTGCCACACTTACACACTGACCCACATCCCTCCACAGCCACCCACACACATCCCCCTACACCCCTTCCCACCCTCCTCCAGCAAAATCCACATCACAAACCCATCATGTGATAAGAAAACCAAAAGCAAACATCAAAATATATAGATATGTAGAATTTATTTTATTATGATGATAGTGACACTTATAGGCTTTCAAATTGCTTTAAAACTGTAAATCTATTAATAAAACATTGCCCAACTGATCTCTCTCTCTCTCTCTCTCTCTCTCTCAATATATAGATACCAGTCTTTTGTTTTAGTTGTGGAAGAACATGGATTTTGGGGTATTTTAAAGAGTGAATTTGGGATTTTTTAAAATCAGAAATGTTGCCGTTTTTAAATAGGGAACACCAGAATTCCTGCTAGTAAGGCATATGGCAGGACCCAGGCAGACGAAGGCGCCCCCCCAGGGCTGGCACCCACGGCCCAGCTAGAGGTGGATGATCTCCTGGCTACTTGGGACCAGGAGGACATGCTTTGACAGTTCAAAGCAGGCCACCACACTGAGAACATCTTCCGGGCAATAGCTGCCCAGATGCTAGGGTGGTGGCACACATGGCAGCAGTGCCGCACAAAGGCGAACTGTGCAGCCACAGCCCACTGGCACCTGGCCCACAGGTATAGATACCTCTACTGGTCGTGCAATCCCCACCTGGGTCTGGCAGGTGTGCAGCCTTGGGGCCACGTGTTGTCAGATCTAGGCAGCAGCCCCCACTGCCAGACTGCTCCATTGGGTAGAGGTTTCAGGGAACTCTCAGGGCTGCTTCAGCAGTCCAGCTGGCACAAGGGGTAGTGTCCCAAGATACCAACTGGCTGGGCCCCAGAAGCTCCTGAGAGCAATCAGCCCTGAGCTGCTGGCCAGGGCAGCTTTTTATACTGCTGGTGCTGTACACAGGTGCTGGCACCAGCCTCTAGCTCCTCCTGCTGCAGATCCAGGAGTAGCTGGGCAGGGTTATTTTGCCCCAAGTAGCACAACTTGCCCCACACCAAAGTACTTGTCTGGGTATGTGCTCTGAGGCAAAAATCCCCAGCTCAAATTTGTGCCACTCCTATTTGAGCTACTGCAAGCGCACATGTCTGCATGTGCAGAGCACCCACTGAATTTAAAGGGCATTTCAAATGGAACAAAGGAGATATTGTTTTAAAATATATACTAGGCTGCAGAATTCATGTCAAAGGACATTTTTTTAAAATACAGCTTAGTAATAATAATAAGGAGACTATCTTAAATGAAAATAGTTCAAATAAAATTACAAGGATTACCCAGGACATGTTTTAAGGGCCCGATCAGTGAATTAAAGGTAGCTAAAACATTTTTTTAAATCTGTAAAAATATAAAATTAATATTTTTTTGAGAATTTTCTGCAAAAATGTCATCCTCCTTTTTTACTCTCAAGTTTATAGACTTTCTATTGACTGAAATAAGCTTTGGGTCAGACCACAAAAAAGCATAAGCCAATATCAGGAAGTATTATTCCACTGATAGTACAATATTGCCAAATGCGTACATGATGGGTATTTTATTACTTCTAATGAGGCATTTGTGGAATCTCCATGACTGGAAGTCTTTAAGTGCAGATTAGACCAGGATGGTAGAGACAGGAGTGATCCTGCCTTCAGCTGGAGAGGGAGTGAAGTAACTGATCTCTTGAGGGCCCTTCCAGGTCTATCTTTCTATGATTTTTTGACTTCTAGTCAATGTAACAGAAGGAATACTTGATTATTGCAACTGGCCTTATGGTCTGTTCAGTTAAGAAAATATCTCTCCTTGTTACATGAAAAAAGAAAAAAAATCTATTTTTTGTAAGAAATACAATTTCACATTTTAAATATTTATTTGGGTAATGTTTTGGCATAAAAAATATTTTTTGCCTGAAGAATCTGTTGAAAAATAAATGCAGTCCTGTAGATTTCCATAAGTATCATATAGGGATTCTGTGCTATTATTTATGAACAGTACTTATTATATTTTAAGGGAGCCGTATAGCTCTGTATGTAGGGTAACTGGCTACATGCTAGAAGGACCTGGATTCAATCCCAGGTGGGTGGTGGGTTTTCATTCAATGTTTTCACTTCCAATGTGGTCTGCAGACCTGTGCAGCCTCCTAGCCACTGAGTACACAGACCTACCTGGAGGTAAGGGGGGCTGGAGGGTGGTGCTGATCATGTCACCTGCTTGTGTCAAGTTTAAAGGAACAGAGGAGCCCTGCCTCCACTGCCCCAATGGACCTCTATAGCCTGTAAATGGGATACCCTTACCTTTATACCTTATACTTTAAAGTTGTAATTTCCAAATTTTCAAGAGAAAAAAAAAACTTGTTGCAAATGCCAGATACAAGAATAAATAAAATGTGTTTGTGAATGCATCATCACTTCAAAATATTTTGCCAAAGATAAAAAATACCCATAAGCATTGATTGAAAGCTTAAAATAATATCTAATGATACACCCAAAGTGCCAGAATCTTATATTGTTCAAGGAATTTATCCACCTTAAAAGAAATTTTGGAGTAAAGTTTCTCTCAATTTAAGTTTCTCTAACCCTTTTCCCCTCCCATTTAGATTTTAACACCTCACAAATGGTCTCAATGTCCTTTTTTTCCCTTGAATAGCCATGCTTATTTTGTCGGAAACATGAAAAGTAGGAATACAATTGCATTTGTGCTGATGCTAAATGTTAATAGATTTGCCTAAATGACTACTAATAGCACCCCTAAAATTAGCTAGATTAGTAGTGCATGCCTAATGTGTTAGTGTTGGGTTGTGTGTGTCTGTGTGTGTGTGTGCGTGCGTGCGCAAGCACATGTGCATGTGCCATGTTTCTTGTTGCTTTGTTTTCTGCTTTTCCCTCAGTGACAGAAACAACATTTTTGGTGATATTTTCCATATATCCACATCCTGTACAGCATGCATGCAACTAATATTGTATAGTACTGACATGGTGTCATTAAGGTTATAAATCCTGATGTTGTACTGTTTCATTAAATTAAACATGAAATGTTTAATGTTTTGTTAAATTAAACATGAAGCTGTGACTTTGCCAGCCAACAACTATGTCCTTCTCTCACCTCCAACAATTCCTCCAGGTCACTTCTTTTGTTAGGAAAACTTAGTTCCATTCAGTCAGAGAATCGTGTTCTTTTGTTATTAGAAAAAATGTTGGCATGTGCGTTCACAATATTGTACATAAGAAAACCTTACGGAAATTATATCCTACAGGCCAGAGCATTTAATAACAGTGCTTCGTACTTCTACAGCTCTTATTAGCTGGGGATCTCAAAGCAATTTACAAAAGGAAGGAAAAGTATTATTAAAAACAAACAATCACAAATATCTTAAGTGGATGAATTAATTATCTTTTTTAAACTAAATGCTGTGAAAGTGACAATTAGATAATGATGTGTTATGCAAAATCTCCCCTATCCACATGGGCTCAAAATGACTGGACAGATTTATCATTTATCAAGATTTATTTCTACTGCCTTCAGAAATATTTTGACATTTAGTATCTTTGGAAGCAACACTTTTTTTTTATTTCAAATTTCTTTTTAACATGTGGTAACATTTCCTAGCTAGCAACTGATAAAAGGAGACTACGCAGACAATAAATATGCAGATCACACTGATTAAAATATCTAGAAATAGTCTCTTCTACTATTCTTGATAAATTACCTTGTACATGTCAGACTTCCCCTGTAGTTCACACAATAGTCTTGCTCACTATCTCTCCTAAAAATACATATAAATGTTGCGTGTACTTTATATCTGCAGACAGACACTGAACATGCAGCAATAATAGATAAAGCACATATCTGAAGGTCTACAAATTGCTAAAATCTTATTTCTATCCAACAAACCCTCACTCACAAAGCTTTACTGTGAACCCTGGGTCCTATGCTTATTTCAATTACACAGGTGTAAATCAGGAGTAGTTCCTCTGAAGCCATGGGCAAAGTAGCAAATGGATCATGGTAGATACATGCTAGATACATAACCAGGCCCTTAGTCTGCACAGATTATCTTGTTTTTCTTTAATGATTGTTAGTGTAGGAGTAGCAGTAAATGGCTGATTTGTTAATTGTCATTTTAAATTACGTACCACAGTAGATAAACCTTCACCACTTTGGCAGTTAGTTAATGTGACTAGTCAGTTTAGAGTCCCTGAGGCTAACCCTGTTGCTGATTCTTGTCTGTGGGGCAGACGTAAGTAAATTAAAATGATCCAACTTTAATCTCTTTTCCTAGGCCCCAAATTCCTTTTTGAAATTTAATCAAAGGAGAAACTAAAGGCTCCTTCAGGTGCTTCTGTAGATCATCTCAGTGTAAGTCAAATCATTGCTATGTCTCCTAAGGAATGCCCGGAGCCCACTCTTAAAGAAAAAAAATGCAGTCCCTGAATTTTTTTTTTTTTATAACTGCTTCATTGAATGTGTAATCCAAGATCGTGCACATGTCATTCACAGTTAAATTATATCACTAAAGTGTCATGGCATTAAAGAGAGGTGTATACATAATGGATCCATTTGCTATTTTGCCCAGCAATAATGTGTGTCACTTGTGGCCCTCCTCCTTGCTATTTCAGATGCTCCTTTAAACAAACTTCTGCTAGAGGATATCATTATGGGCTTTGCTGCACAATGAAGTACTTTCTGCTAGCAACATTTAGGTAGGACTCTCAAAAAGGCAAGATAAATGCTTTTATCTTTAGTGTGAAGAGGCTAGTATTATCTTGCTGGCGACATCTGCAGCATGTTCATGCTTAACTTGGGTTTTAGGGACTTGACAGATGTGTCCTCTTCTTTACAGGTAGTGCCCACAGGAATAAATCAACTAAGCCTTTCCCAAAACTTTCCAGGTTAAGTAAACTTCACTCCCACACTCTTGCTGGAACTAGTCAAACAGGTCAGATTAATTTATGCTCGCTATTCCTCTAATATTTTCCCTTTTATATATTACAGAAGAGCGTGGAGGCACAGCAGTTAAGGTGACTCACTACTGCTTTGCAATTGTGAGTTCAAACACTACTCTGGACTCAAGCTAAAGGCTGCCCCCAGTTTATCCAGCGATAAAATGGTACTGGTCATTCAGGATGACCATTCAGGGTGATATGTAATACAAGCCACATCACTCCCTTGTGTGCCTCTGGCTACAGAAACACGTGCTTCTTAAACATACTAGCCTAATGGGTCATTAGGCTCAAAAGGACCTTTGAGGATATAACAGAAAATGCATCTAAAAATCTAGCAGTGTAATTTTAGAGGGATCACTTGATAAACCTCTTTTAAAACCGGCATAAATAGCTTCAATTTCATTTGAAACTTTGACTCCTTTTCTAAATCAGTATTCTTCTGCAAGACTATATGAAATGTGGGGAATTATTTATACCAAATTTGAGCTTTGGAAAGCATCTGCTGACATGCTGATTACTAACAACCTTGTATACACAGTTAACCTTTTCCACTTATTTATCTCTCTCAATTCAAATGAGCTTCAAGGTCCATCCCACTCAAACTAGTAATGAAGCAGTCATCATAACAACTCTTCCAACACAAATGGAAAGGAAAGTGTTTAGAAACCAAAGGCAGAAAATAGGGAGGTAATCTGCTTAAGGTCCGTCTTCACAAGGAAACTAAATGACATAGCTCTAGGAGAATAACTATCCTGTTCTAGGTATGTAACCACCCATGTGGATATTTAAGGAGTATAAAAGCAACTTGTTTTAGAAGAGTGTTCATGGGACAGTTATACAGATATACCTGAAGTGGACTATTTATTCCACCACAGTTATGCCTATTAATTTTCACATATAGACCATCTCTAAATTAACTGCTTTCTTCCTTTGGTTTATAAAATTACTCCTGTCCTATTCATTTTGGGAAAGTTAGCAGCATTGTGATACAGTTATTCTGCTCTAACTTTGGCAGTTTCATTGTGGAGAGAAGCCCTTACTGACCTGTTTAAATTCCAGCATCAGAAAAGGCTGGGACTGCTCTCAAAGCAGAGAGCGCTCAGGTTCTCTAGGAAAAAAATCCTTGGACTGCTCTCCTGTGTCGTAGGATGTTGATACCTCCTGAACGAGCATGAAGTATCATGCTCAGTTCATCTGTAACTGAAAGAGAGGGTTAAACCAGGGAAAGATTCCAGGGGGCGAGTAATGCAACATCTTTGCAACAAAATTGAAAATACTGGAAATATGCTTTGTCATTTTTGTTCCAAACATGCAAATGATCTCATTCTCTTCATAAAAGTTGTTAAATATGAATTTTCTTCTCTTTCTTTTGAATTGAGACTACTTGAAATAAAATAGACCCCTCTTCCAGCAAAAGACATTTTCAGTGCTGTTTGATAATGAAAATGTGTGAAAATTCTGTTGGCTGCTTCACACGTGAGAATAACTGAGTTTTCCAAAGAACAAGTAACTCAGAATCAAATGGCAAGCATTTTTGCTAAATAAATAATCACTATTTTTACAGAACTCTCTCTCAGGGTAATAAATAAGCAAGAAATTGCAGACGTCTCAAAGGAAACCATGGTGCCTAGGAACCATGGCTACTGGCATACTTCAAATCAATACATCCTAGTGAACACAGAGAAAAAGACTTGGTCTTCTTCAGTTCTAAACCAAACAGAAAGAAAAATGATTCCCTCCTGGAAAATGATTATTAAGCCTTCAGTTTTTGTGATGAGTTAGCTCCTAACTGTCACTTCAAATTATGTATTCTAGTTCAGCAGAGATATTTAAATGAGGTCACTGTGTCCGACAAGGGAAGCATTTTAATTGGCTAATCAAAATTCAAAAAGCATCTATAATACTGTAAGACTTTGGACACTGCAAGGCTCGTGGCTCTGAATTAGGCTCACTACTCTGTGATTCAACTTTTGTGTATGGTTCTTTCCCCTCTAAATGCCCAGGCCAGGCCAGGTCCAGATTGGTACACTAGGTGTCTGATTAGGACTTAGAATTTAGGTCAGAAGGGTCCAAAATAACCCCACTCTAGAAGCCACAAACCTGTCCTGAATTTAGATTTCTATGCAGTCACAGAATCATTCCTGCTTGACCTTTAAGTGCTTAACACCTGCCTCGGCTCTACTGGGATCTTTTATGGAGCTCAGATGGCATTTTCCACTTACACCCTAGAGAGGCAAACCACATATAGGCTGGCAGCACTGAGTCAAGTACAAAGGTCAGCAGTCACTTTCAGCCAAAAATTTAGCTGGGGAGAGAGAGAAGAGTGAGGAAGGGATAGGCTACCACCTTTTATAGATTTCATACATTTCATAGATTTCTAGAGTCGGAAGAGACCTGGCAGATCATTAGGTCCGACCCCCTGCTCCAGGCAGGAAAGAGAGCTGAGGTTAGGTAACCCCAGCCAGATGCCTGTCTAATCTCTTTTTGAACATCACCAGGGTAGGGGAAAGCACCACCTGCCTTGGAAGCCCATTCCATATTTTAGCAGCCCTTACCATAAAGAATTTATTCCTTATGTCCAACCTAAATCTATTCTCCTTCAGTTTGTGGCCATTATTTCTGGTAAACCTGAGGGGCACCCTGGTAAACAGAATGTCCCCTATTCCCTGCTGGCCCCTCCCCGATGAGTTTGTAGGCAGTTACAAGATCACCTCTCAGCCTTCTCTTGTGGAGGCTAAAGAGATTCAGATCCCTCAGTCCATCTTCATAGGGTCTTACCTGCAGGCCCTCAACCATATGAGTAGACCTTCTCTGAACCCTTTGAAGGTTATCCACGTCCCTCTTGAAGTGCGGTGCCCAAAACTGGATGCAGTACTTTATCTGTGGCCTCACCAATGCCGCATAGAGGGGAATTATCATTTCCCTAGACCTGCTCGTGATGTTCCTCCTGATGCAGGAAAGAGTGCAGTTAGCCCTGCTTATTACCTCCTCATACTGGTGACTCATGTTCATTTTTGCATCAACCAGGACTCCAAGTTCTCTTTCCACTGCTGTGGTGCTCAGAATGGTACCCCCCAGTCTATAGGTGTGTTGGAGATTCTTTCTCCCCAGGTGCAGCACCTTGCATTTATCCTTGTTGAATTACATCCTATTGTGATCTGCCCACTTCCCCAGTCTGTCCAAATCTGCCTGAATTCACTCCCTGCCCACCAGTGTGTTTACTATGCCCTGTAGTTTAGTGTCATCTGTGAATTTGGACAAGGTGCTTTCAACAACTTCATCCAAATCATTGATAAAGATATTAAACAGTACTGGTCCAAGGACAGAGCCTTGGGGGACACCACTGCCCACCTTCCTCCAGGGAGAAACCGACCCATCTACCACCACTCTCTGGGTGCATCCCATAAGCCAGTTTTTCACCCACCTAACTGTGAAAAAATCCATATCACAGCTACTCAGTTTACTCGTAAGAATTGGGTGTGACACTGTGTCAAAAGCCTTTTTAAAATCCAGGTAAATAATATCTACTTCCTCCCCTGCATCTAAGCACTTTGTGACCTGGTCATAAAAAGAGACCAGTTAGTCAGGCAGGATCTGCCTGCTATAAACCCATGCTGGTTGCCCCTTACCATTGTGTTACCCGCTGTCCCCTTGCAAATGTGATCCTTTATAATTTTTTTGAAGGTCTTGCCGAGAATAGAGGTAATGCTAAATAGGCCTGTAGTTACCTGGGTCCTCCTTCCTCCCTTTCTTGAAGATCAGAACCACATTGGCCCTTTTCCAGTCCTCTGGGACCTGTCCCAAGTGCCCCAAGTGCTCAAACAGCTGCGCCAGTGGTTCTGCTATGTCATTGGCCAATTCCTTTAGTACCCTTGGGTAAAGATCATTGGGGACTGCTGACTTAAATAGGTCCAACCCTTCCAAGTGCCCCTTCACTAGGTCAGTGCTAACAGATGGTGGACTGGTACTGCTCTCACTCCACGCTAAAGACTCATTGGGAGGTGCATTTGTATCCGTGTCCAGGAAAACAGAAGCAAAGAAATTATTTAAGAACTCCACTTTTTCCATCCTATCAGTTACGAGTTGCCCTAATCCATTCAGTAGCAGCCCTACATTACCCTGCACCTTCTTCCTGTTCCCTATGTACTTAAAGAAGGACTTTTTGTTATCCTTAATCTTTGTTGCCAACTCGAGTTCTGTATCTGCTTTGTCCTTTCTCGCTAATTCCCTGCAAGCGCAACCCAAGTACGTATACTCCTCCTTGGTGGCTGCCCCCTGCTTCCACAGCCTGTAGGCCTCTTTTTTTCCTCTGAAGGCTCCCCTGGATTTCCCTGCTCAGTCAAGAAGGTTGTTTGGCTCTTTTGTCTCCCTTTGCATGTACTGGGATGGTGTCCCTCTGTGCCTGTAGGATCAGTCCCTTGAGGAACTCCCACCTTTCTTGGACCCCCATCTCACAGATGTGATTACCCCTCAGTCCTACCCTAACCAATCTCCTGAGCTCATTGAAGTTGGGCTTTTGGAAGCCTAGCACTAATGGCCCTCCTATTTGTCTTTCCCATCTTACGCCAGATAGTGAACCCTATCAACTGGTGGTCACTATCCTCTAGGTTACCTTGTATAATCCCCTAGGTTACCTTTATATAATAGTTCAGTGGTTACAGTAACTGCATTGGAAGTGGGAGACCTGGGTAACGTATGCTTTGCCAGCTGATGGGATTCAAATCCAATCTACCACTTCTTAGGAGAGTGCCCTAATCAGGAAGGCTGGAGAACTGTGTGGATGTTGGCTGCTATGGCTCATCCTGTTGAGGCTTGGTCACTGTGCAGAAAGCAATGTGAGATCCATAGAGTAGGAGACAGACTAAGAACATGTGAGGCACAGCCAGTGAGGAGGCCACTCCACAAGGAGGGAATTCTGGGTCCCAGTCCTACTTCTAGATTTATTTCTGTACTTTTATTCCCTGACTCAAATGTAAAACTCATAAACAGGGACTGGAATCTAAATGCTAGATTTAAATTACTATAGAGCTTTATATTTGTTTAATCATTATTGACTTGTATGGGACTTTTCCATAAGGAATTGAGGCCTACTTCATTTATATATGAAAAAACAGCTATTCCAAAACAAACAACCCCCCAACCAACACAAAAACAATAACCCTTGTATTATTAAGAATGGAAAGTAATACAATAATATATGTAAGGAAGCTACTTCCCAGCTTCTCACTGTGCCTTCAGAAGAGAATGGCGTGGAATCTACCTCAATAGTAGACTCAGGAGTAGTGCTTGTATTGGCCATTAGACCTTCAATCCAATCAGATGCAGTAAACAAAACAGATTAATTCATGGTTCCTAATAATTTAAGATATCAGCATGATTATTTTACTTTGTAAATATTTAACTGATTTAAATAGTGAAAGGGTAAGTTATGCAGATGTTTTAAACCAAACATGGAACCAAAGATTTCTATCCTATTATATCACTGAAGTCCATATATTTCTTTCTGTTTTCATTTTAACAAGCTTCAATGCATTTTTGTTTTAAATAAATCAGTGTCAGCAGCCAAATACTCGTGAGGAATCCTACAATAATAAGCTAACATGCACATGCAGTGGAGAGAAACAATACTGCAAAAAAAGCAGATTTTATTTTTAAGCCTGAAAACAGCTGTCTTTCAATGGTAAAGTTTTGATGATCCTTTGGGACATACTGGGCTGGTCTACACAAGATGCTTAATGTGCAGGAGCCTAATAACACTGTGTAGTAGCATGCCGGGCAAAAACCGTACTAATACACTAATGTGAAGTAGTATTAGGCTACTGCACAGTAAGCATCACTAAAAAACCATGTGCTGGCACTACTGTGCAGTAACTGTGCATTTAGTTAGTACTTCATTAAGCAAGTAACTATTGTGCATTAATGAATGTGTAGACACACCCACTATGGGGCTTACATATAACAGCCCCACTCAGGAGACAAATATAATTTCTTTGTTAAATTTAGAATGGTCATGTCTAGATTTCCTTGCAGTGTATGCCATGCTAAAATTCAGAAAGTTATGCAAAATTCAAAAGCAGGACTTCTTTTTTCCCCTGATAACAAGAGGAGGACATAATAGGCAGCTAATGCCTTGAACAAACATGAACTTTAAAAAAGCAAAAAACAAAAAAAATAGAGCATTTCTTCCTCACTGCCAAATATTTTAAATTACAAAGCATAGTCATCTTTTATAGAAATAGCTTCTAAGAGGCCAAAGCAATGCTTTTTCTTATAGTAACTGAATTAAGCTTTCATTTTTCAGTTGTAGAAAATCATAGTATTGGGAAGTCATGGCAAAGCGTCACTTTCAGAAGAGTATTTGGCTACTTTTCTCCCCCAAAATATTACGTTTATGACACTCCCTGTTCTAAGCCAAGTTATTAGAGCCCTCTCTCAACATATCTCTGTTATTTGGATAAACCTGCTTATATATGAATTCCCCGAAAACTGTGTTTCTCATGGAATTCTTTTTATCTTTGGCAGCCATTAACAGAGCTGAAATATGTGAACTGGTCCCATGGGATTCTCTTGCCCCGATGGCAACATACCCTGAGAAGTCCAGGGTTCTGGTTATATGAGATGCTAAGAGCCTATGTGGATTACTCTTCTAACCATGTGTTCAGTGATTTTGAAAATCATAACAGGAACATATATGGATATCTGCAGCACAAACTTAAAAGAGAATCAGCTCAATGAGCCCTAATGCAACTGGGCCCCAACTCATATATATTCTGAAAGGCAGCCTTTGATGACTAAAAATAGTCATTCTCTCCCCGTGTCCAATAAAGGTCATGTATATCATCTACCAAATGTGACCACTTGGCCATTTCCAGTAAGTGTGATGAACTCTTTCTTTCCATGAAAATCAAATTACATTATAATTATGTTTTATTTCTTGCCCGTATAAAGGTTAGTCACTTTTAAATACTGGCTGCTATTTCTTACTTTAATGATCACTTTTAAGATTTCTCCATCTGGGTTGCACACAAATTTAATAAATGGGGAAACATGTTTTCTTTGTTAGTAAATTCATCAGTACAATTTTATCTAGGTTGCTGCTGTGTGGCTTTTTTCCCTAAAAAGCAGTAAAAAGAGTAACAGTAAGGCCTTTTGGCTAGTAATATTTGCTGATATTTGAGGGCCATGTTTCCAATGCACTTTGAAATAGTAAAGTCATGATAAGCACACGTGTGAATTATTTGTTCAGTGAAACATTTCAGACCAAGAATTAAACTATCAAATTAATTTAGCTCACTGAGCATATTTTTTGCCCAACACTTAGTCTGCATGCCTGCACCAACATGAGAAGGCAAGGGAGAAGAGCACAACAAAAAGAGCAAGTCTTTTCCCGTACTACACTTGGGAGGACAGAAGGAAGTGTGAATCAACAAATCCTCCATTCCTATTTCCAACCATTCATTGCATAAAATACCACCCAGAAAGCTCCAGATCCAATGAGTGTGCACCCCTCCCATGGCTTCCCTGCATGCAACCTCCCTACTTGACCAGGGCAATTGCAAGTATCCCAGGTTACACAGAGGGAAGAAAAGACAATTTACCCTTTCCCATACAATCTGCCTGTCAAAATACACCATAAATCAGCTACCGCCCATGTTGAAGTACACAACTCAATCTAATCTTTCAAAAAGTTTCTCTCTCTTACTATGACCTTTCATCTCTGCACTAAAGTGAAGTTCTGCTTATTTGCTTCTAGTGCTAACCAATGATCATTTTGTTTCGCCATCAGTGGAAAACAAAGAAGGCATTTTGCAACTGCAATTCTATGACTGAAAAATATCCTTTTTTGGCCTTTCTGTGGTCACCTTACTTCTTGAGGCATAACTAGTTAGTATAAAGTGTGACAGCACAAGTGGCACTCTTCACTGCACAATATACCCAAGATCTACCATTCTACCAAAACTAAAATGAACAAGTAACTTTTAATTCAGCTCCCTCAAGTAATACATTGGTAATGTAACAGCAGGAGAGAACTTTACTCATACATTCATTTCCTTCTTCTTTGCATCTTCACTGAAAAGAAACAAGAGCTATAAAAATGCTTTACCATTTCCTCCCTGCACTGCTTTCCTTTCATAAGTCAGAAAGCATAAGGAGTGAATAATTCAGAAAGGAAGGTCTGGAGATCTCAGAACTGAATGATCTACTAAGGAGCAATTATCTGGCAATTCAGATGTCAAATATAGATATGGAAAAGAGGGAGTTTCTTTTTTTTTTGGTTCAGGTGCATATAATGTGCAATAGAGAATAATCTATCTTCACATTATAAAATGGTGGCTTTTGAAGAACATTATGCAAAAATGTGTTTCATTTTGGTGCTTTTCACAATATTCATCAATACTCTATAGCAGTGACCCTCAACCAAGGTGCCAGGACACCCAAGATCCTTTGAAGGGTGCCCCAGGAAGTATGAGGAGATAAGAGAAGTGTGAGAAGATAAAAGATGAAGGCAGGCTCAGCTTTCAGGGCTAGGTACAGACATTCAAAAAGCCCAGGGTGGAATCGATTTAAGCTCTGCAGCTTTCTGTAAGTGGTGTAATTTAGACTGGTTGTGAACAGAACACACATTTACCCTGTGTTGTGGGGTGCAAATCTTAGACTGGGTTCTGACATTTTTTAATCAGTCTGTGTGTGACAAACTTCTCTTCTGTTACAGGTATAGATAGACCAGTTTCTAATCACTTATGCTGGTAAAAGTGGAATGTCTGTAGCTGGCCCAGATGTAAGGAGATAAACAGGAATGGCCAGGCTCAGGCTCTCCCTGGCTACCTGCTGCCTTAACTCTACCACTTGCTCCCTCACAAGGAGGTAGGATCTGTAATTAATTCATTTTTTAAATGGAGCATCAATTCACAGAAGTTATGGAGTGGTGTCTTGAGTCTGATGAGAGGTGCCTTGAGTCTAAAAAAGTTGGGAGTCTTTACTAGCAACATGTAATAGGACTCACACATATTAAAACATCTCTAGTTAGACACAGGATGGGGAAATACAATCACAGTTGTTTGAGTTGCACTATAGATCATGTACAACCTACTTTTACAATATGCCTCATTTCAGTCTCCAGTATTAGGCCCCCACTTCCAGAAAGGCAAATTTCACCTTGCTGAATTCTTTAATCAATTTCTGTCGGTTTGTACAATTAGACTAGTAGAGTCACTGTACTGTTACAAAACCCAGTTGGTCAAGTGGAATCAGCACAAATTATTTAAAAATTGTGAACTGGAACTTCATTTTTCTCTTCTTTTTTTGTGCTTGCTCTGCTATTTATCCTCTCTCTCTCCCTCTGCTAATAATAATAAATATTTAAAAACAAAATCATATATGCCATTTTGTTTGAATTGTATCAGGTACAACTAAGCAAAAAAAAAAAAAGGAAAAAAGGAAGGGGAGAATATCAGAAGAATCAGGGCCAAGCAGAAGGTCATGGGGGCTGTTTGGGATACCTGTGAGTCAATAAAGATCACATTAGGAAGTCATTCTGGAAAAGTAGGGCTTTCAAATTTTTCCCCAAGTCAGAGCTGTTCAACCAGCAGCCCACAGGCTACATGCAGCCCACAAGGGGTTAAGTTGCACCCCCTGGGCTCCCACCTGGCTGCATTTCCCCACAGCACTCTGCCTGCAGTAGCAGCACCCATTCTTTCCTCTGGTTTTCATTGCCCCTGCTCCTGCAGAATGCACTGGTGGGGGAGCGTGCAGGTCAGGTATGGTGCAGCAGTGGCTGGAGGAGAGTGGGGGACACAGTGCAGCAGTGGGGAGGAAGGGCCTATGCAGGGTGGAGCAATGGATGGGGATGCCATGCAGTGCAACAGGGATGGGGGAGTCCACGCAGTGTGTAGCCAGAGGGGTTCGTTGCTCACCTTGGTGCAGCTTGTGGGCATGTGGTCCCTGCCAGTGTGGTCTGCAGGGTATTTAGCCCCCAGCCACTTAGAATTTGGTCAACCCTGCTTTGGGTCAATGTGAAGGGCACAAGCTGGTATCCAGAGGAGAGGAGCTGAATAGGTATGGACCACTGGAAAAAAGGTACAGAAGTCTGCTAGGCTGAGGTACAGTGAAAGAGTCCTACTGAACTCAGAACAAGAGCATGATAGAACTTCTGTTGCTCAGGTAAGAACAAAGGGGAAAGGAAAAACTGTACTTAAGCAGTTAAACACAATCCTTTAAGAAACTGCTGTAAATGTCTTGTGGGAGACATTAAGTGGCAAGCTTTTTTTTTTTTTTTTGGCTGCAGCATACCTAGTCTCATACAGTAACTCTCAGTGGCATAGATTGCTAAAAGACGTCAGCAGTTCTTTTCCAGACAGTACATTATCCTAAAAACCTTTCTGTTGTTCTTTTTGGTACATATCATCCTCACTTGCTGTCACATTCCATTATTATCCCTTTCCCCCCTGTTTTCCTTAGTCCTGTCACCAAACTGTCACACAAAGGTATTACACAGGGGAAAACAACTGGATTCTCCTTGACCTAAAAAAACCTACATATTTTGACATCTTCCTCTATAAGATTTGTAAACCAGGCTGGTGGAAGCTAAAGAATGTTTTAACAATCTGACTATGAAATATCTACTTTGGCTGGAATGTTCATATTATCTAGCTTATCATATTTAGCTTGCATTCTCAGTATCCAGAGCTGAAGATTTTCATGCATCTTTGGACAGAAATCAAACCATGATCACCAGTATTATGTTCAAAATCCTGTACATTTAAAGCTTTATAAAAAACACGTGATTTCATATACATTATGGATAGGGACAGAAGTTACATATAAACCAGTTAAAGTAATGAGAAACTGGTTAAAACCTGTAACAGAACAGAAGTTCAGTGCACATAAACCAGTTTCAAAATGACTAAAACTGGTTTAAGATAAACCTGGTTGAATGTAGCATTGCACTTAACTGATTTGGGTCAAACTGGTTTATGAAACTTGTATCTCAGACCCTTTCCTGGTTAAAGTTAAATCATAGTCCCCTAGCATCTCAGCATGCTTTCCAGCCCTGGGTTGGGCTGGGCTGTCTGCTCCAGCAGAGAATGGTTGTGGGAGGTGGGAAGAGAAAGAGAGAAGGAGGGAGGGGCAGCGATTCCCCCAGGCGAACTCTGGCTGGGGTCTGGGGCCAGGGAGAAGGGTTAAACCCCCTTCCCATGGCTAAACCCCACTTCCCTGAGGACAGAGCTGCCCCACTGCTAAACTTAGTGAAAGTTACTGCTGGCTGCTACAGTGGACTGCAAATCCCAGAGGCACCTGGAAGCAGGAAGCAACCCTGCAGAGTCCTGCTGCTGTGATGCTGGACTGCAAATCCCTGGGGCAGCAGGAAGAGGAAGTGTCAGAGAGCCATGCTCTAGCACCCCTCAGCTTATGGCTTGAGCCACTGCTGGCACGTGGCGGTATTTCCTGAATCAAAAGTTAACGTGTATCCAGTTGTTTCTCAGTTTAATCTTTGCAGCTTAGACTAACCTACAAAGACTGAATCAATTTGGCCTTGGGCTTTTTACCTGCCTGTACTTAGCTTGTAAAAATGTATACAAAATAACTAATGGATGCAGACAAACATATATAAATGTTATACTATAGCAGGGGCAGCCAATTATTTCAGGTGGAGGGCCGTTTAACAAGTTTTGGAAAGGTGTTGGGGGCTACATAGGTAGCCCTGAACCTTGACAGCTGTCCTGCTCCCTGATCGCCACACTGGGACTGGAAGTCCTGCCCTCTAACTCCTGATCTATGTCACTGGAAGTCCATCCCCTTGCTGCCCCCCCCCGCAACTCCTTTCAGAAGGTGGGTTGCCATCTTAGAACCAGAAGAAAACCAAATCATACATTAGAAGTCAAATACCTACTAAAACATATTTTAATTCTATTACAAAAAATATTTTTCATGATTTGTGATCGTGTACTGTATATAGAAGGGATTGCATAATACCTCAAAAATAGTGTCACTCATATTGTGTGTATGGTTGGGTATCAGGGTGTGTGTGTGTGGGTGTATGGGGGTGTTGTGAGAAGATGTGGCTTTTTATGGGGGCATAGGATATATTGGGGTGCATGTATGTGTCAGTGGGGGCAGGGTGGGGGGTGTAGTGACCTCCCACACAATCCCCCCATGATGTCCAGCCCCCACTGCCTGGCAGCAGCAGCAACAGGCAGGGAGGTCAGGATGCTTGTGCCCAGTGCAGGTCCCCAGTGGGGCAGGGCTCCAGTCAGCACTGCACTGGTGGGGGGAAGCACAGCCTGCCCAGCTGCCTCTATCACTAGGACTTCATGCCCCACGCCTGCACCTCCAGCACTCACAGTGGGGGAAATCTCATGCTGGAGCCTCCTGCCTTCCCCACCCAGTGCTGCTCAGGTCCTTGCACTCTGCCTGTAGTGGAGGGAGCCCTGCCCCCTGCTTCCCTGCAAAGTCCAGCATGGGGCTTCCCCACTGTGTGTGTGGGAGCTGAGGGGGCACTGCACTAAGCCCCTGAGATAGAGGCGGCCAGCTCTGTGAAGGGAGCGAGGAGTGCAGCCCCAGCACAGACTCTATCACAGGGGCTTTGCACTGTGCAGGGACTCTGCAGCTCCCACTCACAGAAGAAAAGCCCCACACTGGACTCCATGGGGAAGCAGGGGGCAGGGCTCCCTCCACTCCCAGCAGAGTGCGGGAACCTACGCAGAAGGGGTTGGGAAGGCAGAAGGCTCCAGCATGGGGCTTCCACTGCTGTGAGTGCTGGAGCTGAAAGTGCAGGGCATGGAGCCCCGGCAGTAGAGGAAGCTGGACAGACTGTGCCCCTCCACTCCCTTGCAGGCAGCTCTGGCTAGCCATACCCCATCGGGCACTTGAATTGGGTATGAGTGTCCTGACCTCTCCACTTGCTGCTGCTTCTGCTGCTGGCAGCAGGGGCTGCACACCATGGGGGGAGTGTGTGGGAGGTCCCTACACCCCAACTCTGCCCAGCTGAGCTCTGTGCTCCCATTGCATCTCTGGGCACAGGCTCCACACTGTGCTGCGTGCTTCTGTCAAGCTGCAACTCCACTCCCCCAAGTCCCCCCGCCACTCCCCTACCTGCTGCCCCAAGCGAGTTAGACTTCAGAAAGACAAGCAGGTTCCCATGGGGTGGCTGCAGCAGGAGCCCCATCCAGAAGCTGTTGCTGCTGGCTGGGCAGAGCCCTTCTGCCCAAGATGGTGGGAGCGAGGCGCAATAGGGTACATTGGGGGATTGTACATGTAGGTGCCTTGCTCCCACCTTTGTGTGACAATACATTGTGGGGCACCGCAGGCCAAATGGTTGTGCCTGGTGGGCCAGATCTGGCTCGTGAGCCATATTTTGTTGACTCCTGTACTATAGTGTACTACGAATGATATGTGTGTGTGTGTGTGTGTGTGTATCTATCAACACAAACTCGTACAATATAGTTTGCCAAATCAGAAAGATTGCCAAAAAAAAAAACTTTTTGTTTTCTCATCACCTGAAGTATACATCTACGCTATTGGGCTAGGTACAGACAGAAAAAAAGCCTCAGGCTGAATCGATTCAGTCTCTGCAGATTAGTCTAAGATCCACAGATTAAATTGAAACAGAATTAAACAGACATTTAACTTTGATTCTGAAAATGTAGCCACATGCCTGTAGTGGCTTAGGCAAGAAGCTGGGGGGCACTAAAGCATGGCTCTTTTGCTGTGCATTCGCTTCCTTTTTCTGCTGCACCCAAGGTCTCTGGGATTTCCAGTGCAGAATTACAGCAGCAGGACTCTGTAGGGTTGCTTATCACTTCCTCATCCTGTTTCTAGGTGCCTCTGGGATTTATAGTCCACAGTTGCTCCCAGTAGTAAATATGAGTGGGGGAAGAGGTGTTTAACTCCCCACCCTGACCCCAGATCCCAGCTCGGTTTTGCCTGGGGGGAGGGGGCAACCCCCCCCATAGACTGGGGTGCATCCCCAGCCCAGCTTGCCCCTGCCCGCTACCTGCTTGTCAGTCAGCCCTCACTGCTCCAGCTAAGGAGCAGACAGGCAAGGCCAGCTCTGCTCTCTGGAACAGACAGCACAGACTAGCCCAGAGCTGGAAAGCAAGCTGGGATGCTGGGGGACTGTGATTTAACTTAAACCAGGAAGGGGTCTAGGAAAGAAGTTCCATAAAGTGGTTTGAGCTCAATCAGTTAAGTCTGATACAATATTCAACCAGATTTATCTCAAACCAGTTTCGGCCATTTTGAAATTGGTTTATGTGTACTGAACTTATATCTTGTTACAGGTTTAAACCAGTTTCTGATCACTTAAACCATCTTATGTGTAATTTCTGTCCCTAGCTTTGAAGTCAAGGGAGCTTGAATTTATTTCTGTTTGTCTCTTTCCAAAATTAAATTGGTTCTTTTGCATCGTTTTGAGTAGGTAAGTTTTACTCTCTTCTGATAGAAAAACTGAGAGCTGATAAGATATTCCTGTGGTCACACAGCAACTCAGTTGCCAAATAAAGAAAGAAACTCACAGCTCCTCGCTTCTTACTGGTGCTGTATTGCTCACCAAAACCCCTTCCAGTTTTTGCAATATTTTCTACCAAAAGATTTTCTCGATTTAAGAAGAAAAAAAGTGTAGTAACCACCAAAATAAATGCTTCCCTTTAGTATTGTTGCAGAGATCTGCTTATGGGCAGATGTTCATTTACAGAGCTAAGAATTTCTGGGAAGTTTGCAGTATCACAAAACCATGGTAAGGAATATACATATAGGTGCTCAAGTGTCTGATTGTCTAGAGCACTGAAGAGCATGGCAAGTGCTTGTACCACTGGCACTCCACAGCCAGGGGGATGGTGCCTAGAGATCACCAGTGGGGACCCCCTGCCCTAGAGGTTCACAAGGATAAGTGAGGATAGAGGAAAATGTTGATGATTTGCCATCTAAGGAGCTACATCCACTAGGGACAGAGCCACAGTTCACTTCTTCATAGTTTCTTCTGCCAAAAAGGCTCATCATTTCACTTCCAGACTGCAATGAATTCCTGCTCCACTTCTGGATGGGGGCTGCAAGTTGTCCCAGCCGTGGAAGGAACCAGTCTTTGATACTAAGAATATGCAAACCTCCTGGCTACAATATTGCCTCTCACAGATCCAGTATTGCCTCCACTTAAGAAGAGGTGCCAAAAGGTTTCCTTCTTGTCCCACCCATCACATTTGCTGCTCATAAAAGTAAGGACCAAGACATGAGCTCAGACATCCACTTCCTTATTGGTGTCCTTGGTTTCTGTAGTGCTTTATCAGTTCTGTAGAGTAGTGGTTATCAGGCTGGTGTCACAAAAACATGCCTAGTTCAAAACCTGGCAGAAACAGGCCCCTGCTCAATGTCTTTGCTGCAGCCTGGCTTGGAAGTAATGCCAGATATGCTGATTTGGCATGAACAGATATTTCTGGCACAGTGGAGGGTCTAGGAGGTGGATTACTGCCCAGTTCATTGTGTAAGAAGGACCTTGTCTTATCTGCAGAGAATGACAAGATGAGCAATCTGACTGTGGGGATCTCTGAGCCCAGCTCCTCCTCCCTAGGCAGTACAGTTTGGCACGAGCGACATGAGTTTGGCAGGAGAGTCCTGAAGCTGGAAGGGGAGAAGGGAGCAAGGCACACAGTCTCCTACGATGCTGGAGAACTAAGTCATGTTCAGTGGCACTCCATAACATGACAAATGTTACATGTGGCACTGGAAATTGTTGCACTGCTGAGAAGTTTCTGTTCTGAACAACTAGTATTTCTTTGCAGAACCACCATGTTTTTTTTCTGCAAAAAAAACCTACTTGAATGGCTGTACATTCCCTTTTTGGTTGTGCTAAAAAGGCATATTTCTTGCTAGAAATGTAACGTCTGTCCAAGCCCTCTGTCTGTCATCCTGAAGCATTCATAGGATGCCTCTAATCTTGTTATCCCTGAAATGACCATCTGTGGCTTAATATGAAGTACAGCCAAACAGAATCCTTTAGACATGATGTCTCATATTCAGCATTAGATTTCCAAGCAGGATTATTTACAAAGAGAAAATTATGGTCTGTGTCCTAAAAAGAGACACACACAGTCCCAACCCCAAGGAGCTTGCATACAAAGACAACGCAGTGTAGACACAGGGAATCAAATGCTGAGATGTGGGATTTATTCTTAAGTAATTTATATCTATATAGATAGAGATATATATTTTATCTATATCTCTATATATAAAATAGTATTCCTTTCTATTTTAAGAAGAAGCAGAGGAGCTGGGAGAAAGAATATCCTGGCTTGAATAATAAATCTACCAGATAATTAGCATAACAGGCAAGTAAAATTATTAGAAACATGTGAAAGATAAATGGTTTTATACTGGAAAGTTTTCCCCACAAGAAAGACCCTTTTAAGGCAATATATTCAATGTGTACTCAAGGAGCTGTCGTAATGTTAAAGTGCTATTAGTGTCATAGAAAGGAAAAAAAAGGTGAAAGGTTTTTTTTTTTTTCCTTTTTAAATTTTTTTTATCCAGAGTATTCAGAGAATAGCTAAGAAACATGTTTGCTTTTGGATTAGCCCTTCTTGACTACTCATGTTCAACCTTTTCACTACAAGCTGTTTGACAAGCCCTTTTTTCATTGTGGCCATTTGAAGCCCACCCTCTCACAGAGCTGTCCTTAGCAAAAGGAGTAATAGAAATGGGACCAAACAGACTTACCTATTTCCTTAAATGTCTTCACACACAACATCCTATTAAAATTTGTTGAATGTATCCCTTCTCTCAAGTTCTTATATACTTAAAATGCCATTATGTTAAACAAAAAGAAGGTAAAAATGTTGTCTTACTGAAAAAAATCCCTCCTTGCCACAGTTCAGAATCCTTTCTACTCACTAACAACATAAAGTGGGGAGAGGCTGAGAAGGGGGAAGGAGGAGAGGTTTTTTTTAACCTGTTTTCCTCTTCTATTAGCCCTGTATAGCTTAATATCACCCCAAGAAAGTGAAGTTGGTTCTTTTGTCATTAACTAGTTTTCATCATGTTCAGTAGCTTAAAATCTTTAGCCTAAGCAATAAAGCAGTGTGTATTTTGACTGTAGCATAACACAGTAGCATAACTAAGGGGGAAGAAGTGGAGCAGCACCCTAGGCTCTACCTTTGTGGGGTGCTAAAAATAGCCACAATTGTGGCAGCAATTGATCATGTCACTGTGATTGGCACTGTGACAGCTGGTGCTGGCCTGGATGTGTCACAGCTGCCCAGATGCAGATCTGCCTGGCTATGCCTCTGCCCTAAGAGGAACTGAATGTGAAGTCACTCTTTTTCTCTGGTCTTTTAAAATTTTTCGACCTGGTATGGTTACAAGTAGACCCTGCCTAAGACTGTACCAAAGAGATTAGATGCTTCATGAAATTGACAGTACTTCATCTATGATCAGTTTCATTGTTTGCTCTGTACAGTTAGGCCTTAATCTTGAATATTGACCACCCTGAAATCAGTGGTGCTGTAAATAGGTACTGTTCACTAAAGGAAGAAAAAAATATATCACTAGATATTAAGTAAAAGAAAAATTACCTGATTTACGGAGATGCACAAATAAAAGACAATGTGCTAAACTTATGCTCTATTACCAACAACAGAAACAACAATGCCTAAAGTCTGATTTCTATGCCTGGCTCCACTGAAAATACTATTTATTTCCTAACAGCTTTTTTATGTGTTTTCTGGAGTATTTTTATTAACTACTGAGGAAATTAACTTTGGATGGATCACTGACAAATAAAAATTATGCAACTGGTAGTCTCATAAAACCATGAAAATGAATGTGACATTTTTGGTATGTTTCCAGCACAAAAATTTTGGTATTAGAATAAAGTGCTGTGACCTTCAACAATTTTATATGCATGTGGAACATGTTTAAAAGATGGCAGGCAAGTGTGTGTTTTCTTCCCTTTGATATTATCATTATAGCTATCGATTAAGAAGCTGCCATTACTGTTTGCTGCAAAGAAATATATTCTATACATATTCCCAAAGAGATTCCTAAGACACTCCTATTTTACCAGAGTCTAACCCTTTCTTTCCACTTCTGCAACTCAGATACATTTGGGTGACACATTTAGAATTAATAAAAGGGAAATATGTGTTGAGATTCTGTAAGCAATAAGTGGGAACCAGAGAGCTGGAGAACTGGAAGGGAGATTAAGGTTCATCTACTCTAATGTCTGGACACATGCAGGATTTGCTAGTTCTAACCCATCCCAGATAGATGTTTATCTACTCTGTTCTTGAAATGATGTTTTAGAAACTGAATACACAAAGTAAATGTGATTTCACATATTAGCAATAAATCTAGAACTGAATTTTCCAAATATCCAGCAAAATAAAAATGTTCACCAATAGAAATTCTACTCTCATGTTGGGTATTCCACCATACGGCCCCAACCTTTCTTCCCTTAAGAAAATGTAATCCTTGTGAACTAAATAGATTCTATTTTCTGTCTTGGAACTCCAGGGTTTGGCTAACCATTTCTAAACAGCTTTGTAGTCAGTATATGCATTAATGCTTAATCGTTTCTGGTTAGAACTGAGCTTCCATTTCTTTCATGGATCGAGCATGAACAGATACACTCCCATTTTATAAGTAGTACTGCTCTATTTACGCTGTATACATTGACATTTGGATTGTTTTCTTGCCCCCAAAAGCCAAACCATAACTTCTCATGTACCTGCCTGTATTTGGAGCACGTGGGCTGCACAGAGGGAGACTACTAAATCTGCTTTCTCTAAAGTGCCAATATGCTTTGGAAACTGTTGAAAAGTAGGACTGATAGCTAATGAAATGCTTCCCCTCTCAGACCATTCATATGCTGAAGGATCAATTTCCAAATTACCCATACACAGGGGTTGCACTGTAATGAGGGATATTTTTTTGCAGCCTTCTTGATGACACATAAGAACCAAGGACATATGGCCCTACCTATATAAAAAAACACATTCAAATACCTCACTTTTTATACTTAACCTTGACTAACAACCTCAATCACAACCTTATTTACAAACATTATCCTTTAATCAGTGATTCTCAGCCAGGGTGCTACAACTGCCAAGCAGGCCTTGAGGTCCTCTTAGGGGTGCTTAGCATTGTTATGCATGCAAATACCTACACATTGAATGTGTACATGGAATCCATAATTTCAAAAACAATGTGACTTCTGGTAGTCCTTCTGGCTAGGAACAGACATTAAAAAAGCCTGAGCCTGAATTGATTAAATCTTTGCAGGTTAATCTAACCTGGTTAGGCTAAACTGCTTTGTAACCAAACAGACATCCCCTCTGGACCGAAGAAATGTAGGCACATGCCTGCAGTGGCTCAGGCTGGAAGCAGAGGGTGCTAGAGCAGCCCTCCCTTTCCTTCTACAGCTGAGCTTATGGGGGGGGGGGGGCATGGCCAGGCCCCTGCAGGATACTCTGATTAGGGAGAGGTGGCCCCTCCCACCACCACCCTGCTCCTGATAAGCCCTGCAGGAAGTTGATAACACAGTGTTTATCACCCTTAACTCAGTGTTTATCAGTCCACCAAGAAAACAAAAGCCTCTTTCCATTAGTTCAAGCTTTTCTTAAACAGCTTTTTCCAAGGAAGGAATGGTGGGACATTACTAGCTCCCTGTTGGTTAGCTGCAAAAAGCCCTAAGCTGACACTGTCCTGTCTGCCTTTACCCTGTCTCCCACAACACGGACTGTAGCCTGCATGTGGTATGCTGGCTAATGCTGAGAGATGTCTGTGTAAGGCAGAGGGGAGGGGGAATCCCTGCTTAAGCAGAAAATGGTAGTGATGGTGGTGGGTAGGAGCTGGAGCAAGTTAGGAAGATGCTGCTGTGTTTGCAGTCCCTGCCAGAGCTCCAGCCAGGGAGCAGAGGGGAGGGGCTCCACCCAGAGTTGCAAAGCATCTGGGATATTGGAGGATTCAGATTCAACTTAAACCAGGAAGGGGTCTGAGACAGACATTGCATAAACCGGTTTGACCCAAATCAGTTAAGTCTGATACTACCTTAAACCAGGTTTATCTTAAACTTGTTTCAGCCATTTTCAAACTGGTTTATGTGCACTGAACCTCTGTTCTGTTACAGGTTTGAACCAGTTTCTGATCACTTAAACCAGTTTACATGTAATGTTTGTCCCTAGACTGAGTTCTTTGCAACAGAGTAATGTTCTATTATTTCTCTGTAGTAAAAAACTGAGAACTGGCACTTTTTGAGGAGCACCCACAAGTCTAAAATGGTTGAAAACTGCTACTCATATATTTCTTTGTCACATTTCTTTGTCAGATTAAAAATAGATTAAACCACTTTGTACTCATGACACAGAAGCTCATGACCCACCTCCTCATGTTTTGCCACCTGAAATACCTTGCTGTCATGTATAGGTACTATGCAAGCTCTTTGGGGCAGGGATGTATCTTTGATTTACTTGTCTGTAAATCACCGTAAATCTGTAAATCACTATACTATTTAGCTATAACTAGCACTGTATAATGCAACTCAAGGGAAAATAGGTGAAAAGAAGAGTTAAGAATACGGATATAACATAAGCATGGTGCTCAGTTTCCTAAGGTGAAAGAATGATAAGAAACAGACAGAGGTACAAGTCTTGTCATCTTTTAAAAGTAATAGTTTAATGATATAAAGAAATGGAATAATATTCACACTAACTGATACTGAATGATTAGCATGTCAGGAATTTGTGGGATGGTGGTTTATATCCTCTTTCTGGATTTCATTTGTAAACATCTTTTCTCCATTTTGCCTCTCTCCACACAAACATCTACACATATATCATATTTTTCTTAGCAAAAAGCATAAGTAGATGCTTATCTCCACAACTGCTATGGACCCCACTTGAATCAGCAATTGAGGAGTGTTGCAAAAGCAGTATACTTCTTCAGTTTACACAATGGAAATAACCTAAATCCAGGGATCACCTGTTCTCCATAAACTCAGGGAATAAGATTCTTAAGGTAGCTCTGGCAGCTGGGTTGCTTTCATATGTTCTCAGATAGTGGCAGTATGATACAATTTTAACAAGTGCAGAGAAAGTCTGACATTAATACTCCCCTACTTTCTATCATTATAGTGGCTGGAAAAAACCCATATAATCTAAAAGAAGCAAACAAACAAAAACCAATTGCACTCAGATAGAAAAAAATTGAGGGACTTTAAATGATCCTAACATAGGTTGTACAGAGCTGTACCACAGCCCAAGTTCAAATGTTAAGAGTTATGATGAATATTAATAATTTCATATCATTCCAGAGGTCTCTTATTTTTTCTCTATGTTTAAAAGTCTTTCATGTACAGGTCATTTGCAAGATAGTATTAGAGATTTTATAGGAAAATAACTGTCAGTTTCATTGTTGGAGAATAAAAAGCGACAGGCAGGAACCTTGTTCAGACATCATTAGTTGCAGTACAGTGCACCTACACTTATTCAAACTAACACAAGTGCTTTATCACTCTCACAGAAAATTTAGAAGAGCTTTTCTGGCTGACCAGCAGGTGCAGCAGAAATACGTTCCATTGAAGACTGCCAGAGGGACAGGCTGCACACTGAAAAACACTGGGTACAATTATCCCTAGGGATTAGGAACATTTACACACCAGTGTCGTGTAATTCAAATCTGACCAAAGCAAGAAGAAAACATTCTCTTCTTATTCCAAGGTTTTCATGGCTGAATTAACTCACTGCAAATAAATAAATATAATATCATAATAATTTTGTGTAACCTTCTTCATCTGGCAGTGTGTAATGGAAACACCAGAGGAACACTTTTTTGCCATGGGAATAACAGAATATAGAGAAGCACAATTCCTCCAAGAATGAATGTTCTGTAGTACAGCATGAAACGGTGAAACAAGTTAAAGCTAAAAGTGGAAAGTTAAAACAAGAATAAGCATCCACATTGTTAAAGTTTGAAGGCTATGGAAAAGTTGCACTACTACAGCAGTAAACTGGCCAAGTATAAGAATACCTATATTCTTTCCACAATGGCCTAAATCAGGATGCATAATTTATGGCCCATGGGCTGCATGAGTCACTCCAGGGTGATCCTAGTGACCTGCCATCATTCTTTATTAAATTACTTTATTTGTAAGGATTTGAAAACACAAAGCAACCAGTCCTGTTCCCTCACTGTGTGCACTTGTGTATATGGTCCATTTGACACGGGGGGGGGGGGGAGGAGGAGGTGGCAGCAAGCCTTGCCAGAAAAAAAAAAAAGCCCATATGAAGCTGTGGGCGGCAACAGGAGGTGAGGAGCTTTCCCAGCCCATTGCAGACTATCTATGGGTACTAGTCCTCCCCTTGCCCCTCACCGGCCCCATCTTCCCTCCCTCTCTCCTGCCTGCTCTGCCACCTTCCTCTACCTAAGGCACTGCACTGCTTTCCTTCCCTGCCAGACTACACCCTGAGCTAAATGTTAACTGGTAATGCATTACCGGTATAAATATACTTATTTTTAAAACATTTAACCTTTCACACCCCACTCAGGGGAGGTAAGTAAATAACAGTATCATCTCACCCAGTACTTACTTATGCTTTAGGTATTAAAGATTCTGAATTCTCACTCACATTTGCTTATGTGCCTGAGAATACATTTTTCTTTGGTATCTCCTTGCTTACTTTGCCACCTGTGATACCGTATTTCTTTCTTCGCCAGACATTTCCCCTCTATGGAGGGTGACACTGTTTAAACCAGTGTTTTTAACTGGAGCTCCATGGCATCCCAGGGTGCTGTAAGAACCTTTCACAGGGCTGCAGCACAGGCACTACCATGGCTGTAACTGCTGTTATAGCTGTCTGTCTTGTGTGGAGCCAGACTTGGAAGAACTGTTGCAAGAGTGCCTGCTCTCTTGCCACAGTCCATCTTTCTCCAAACCTGCATGGTCTTCCCAGAAACAGGCATGCAGCAGGTGCAGCTGCCCCGGGAGGAATGTGGAGGACAAGCAGAGTGCTGCTGTCTGTTTTATCAGATCACCCTCATGCAGGTGAGTGGGTGTGCTCGTGCCACAGCCTTTCCTGTTCTGGTTGTGCACAAGGCAGTAATACAGCCTGGTTGAGAACCACTGAGGTAAACCGAGGCAGCAACAGATACTCTCAATTAGGGTGCTGCCAAATTAAAAAAAAAAATTATGAAGGAGTGCCCTCATTGAAACTGTGTGATGCACAATATTCTTCTTCATTGATCGGCCCCTGGCTATGATATGGCAGCATAGGGATGAAATTGACATATCCAAATATACATCCGTGACAATAAACCAGTTTCTATTCAATTATCATTGCATTAATGCTTCATAAGAAATAATTTTGTGTTAGACAGGGTTCGTTAAGATCGTTAGATGATCATAAGATCATTAGATGGTGTTACTGGTCCATTCTGCCCTTAAAATCTATTAATCTAATCCTTAATTCAATGTTGGATATCTTTATAACACTTCAAATGCCAGTATAAAATTATTACATTTTTCATAGTCTCCCCCAACCACACATGCCAATATTTCTACCATCTGCACTTTACTTACAGAGTACTTTGTGATGTGTACACAGTGTACACTAATGGCCTGGGCCTTAAAAAAAAGAGGCTAAAATCCATTAACATCCACCTCTCACATTGCAAGACACAACAAAGGGGGGAGGGACTCTTTTCGATGAAGTGCTTTTTGATACACAAGATAATTAATTTCTCACTGTCAGGTATCCATTACATGTAAACTGGTTATAATGGACCTCATTCATTAGGGACTTCAGTGTGTGGATGTTTTAAATTGGAGGTAATACAATAATTGGAAAGACAATCATGTGAAAGCAGCATATATCTATTTCTACATACAACTAACCTTGTAAAACTAAAACAAACAACAAATACCAGCCTTCAGCAAAATCTACTGAGCTGCTACTTATGCTCTACCAATGACAAACAGAACTGAGATCCAACTGAAATTAAATAACTTTAATAACTAATTTTTAGAGTTTAAGAATCCAGCACAAACTTCTGTCCTAATGAGCACATCATGGCTTCAGGATGTGTTTGCTAACCACTGGCAGTATGTGCACAAGACTTTGGGTATAAGAGAAGAATGCTATTTTAAAAAAAGCTAATTTAAGAGAACTCAACGTAAACTGGAAGAAGGTTATAAAGATAAACTTAATGTGTACAGGTGTAGAATTGTGCACTAAGACATGATACCCTCTGAGAAACTGACATTTTTTTTTAAACAATGGCTTAAGCAGGGGCATACCTTTACACAAACAGGGGCATACCTTTACAGAAGAACAAATAGTAGCGGCACAAATTTGTGTGGCTACTTTGTGCCCCAGTAAAGTCCCTGACTGTGTGCTTTGTAACAGGACACATTGTCCTGCTGCTTCATGTTTTGCAGGGGTGGGGGTAGGATGGTGCCTCAGCAGGGGCTAGCCATTCCCAGCATTGACACACCCCGTGCCCTGGCCAGCCAGGTAGTGGCATGTAGAAATGGGGGAGCAGGAAACCTAGGGCTACTTGCTACTCCATCTATGCACGCTGCAGAACCCCCACACTGGGGGGCAGTGTGCCTTGAGATGTGGGAGAAGGCAGCCTGCTTCCACACCACAGAGGAATGGAGCCCTCTGCAATGGAGCCCCCATGCTGAGGCACACGGAGGCAGGGGAGCAGCCAACCCAGAGCTGCCTGCTCCCCCGTCTCTGCATTTGTCCTGGTGCTTGCCACTTTGGCATGGTTTGCACGGCTTCTTTCCAGGGTTTTTTTGCTACCAGGAAATCCAGGTAGCAAATTTTGCCCCAGCACTGGAAATCAGCAGGGCTGGACACTGATTAATATGCAACTCGTGTGTTTTGTGGCACTGCAAAGACATCTGCAGTGCCACAAGGCAGACGTGCCTGCACATCTAGATCCAGCCTACCAGTCTTATTTTTGGAAGAACAAGTAGTAATGCAATCAAACTTAAACTTTGCTTTAAGAGGTCAATCTATAGATTTCAGTACTCTTTACCATGGGGTTCTCAGTCATTACTTTAAAATTACTTTATTTGTTGAAGACTTCTTTTACCAAACTATGGGAAAGAAAAGTTTAGACAATAAGGGACATATACAATTAATTTTCTCTATATCATGAAAAAAGTGTCAAGTTTTAGGCACTTACCACAAAATATGAGTATCTGAGCACCTCACAGTCGTAAATTATATATATCCTCACCATGGTATAGTGAGATACAGAAGAGCTAGCATGTGAAACTGGCATACAGAGGCTAAATTACTTTTCTGAGGACACAAAGGAAGTCTGGGGCAGGAGACTGAATTTTAAAATGCCCATGCTAGCATCCTAAACACTGTCTTTAGCTATCCACTTTAAACTGTATGTGAAATACACATCTACTTAAAACAAGATTTTAATGATTAAATATTCCCTTTTGCTGGGCTTTCAATTCTTGGTCTAAAGTCTGTTCTCTAATTCTGCCTTTACAGCCAAACCAGAAATTTTGAAATGTAGATATTTCAGATTTTGCAAAGCAAATGCACCAAAAACTATGCTGGTACAACACTGATAGGCAAATCTTTTTTTATTTTAAATGACCCCTTAAGTATTTAAAGAAACATTTTGGTCTTGATATTAAATGTGAAACCAATAAGCAAATTCACTTTTAGGGCCAACTCAGCAGGCCAGCAAATCAAGATCTTTGGGAATAGGTTTCAGTCTCAGTAATTTCATGTGCTTAAGTGACAAGTGGTATAGTAATGGATTTAAGCATGTACTTGCAGGATTTGGGGCCTTCGTGCTCTTTCTTATGGAAATGCAGTTTTAGATTCCCCTACTACTTTAAAAATAATATGAGGAATAATTTTGAAGTGAAAAATTATTTTTTCACTCTATAATGAAATAGATGTAATGGTACCTGCCTGTAATGGAGACCAACATTTTCCTGACAGACAGGATAATTAAGAAAATAAGCATAATGTAGAGAGTATGAAGACAGTCAGAGGCTGGTTAGTGAGAATTTTGTTTGGGTTGGTTTCTTTCCCCCCTTGCTTGTTATTCAGTAGAGCATTTTTAAAGCTTTTTTTCAGTCAATAGTTGAAGGCATTTTGTAAACCAGTGACAATACTACTCTAATTGATTAAGAAAGAACAGTACTGGTAAGTAGCTCTCGACTCATTTAAGGTAATAAATAGGTCACACTAGATACAGTTATGCTGTCAGTTTTTGCTGAATTGGATGATGGTTATATTTATCATTCTTGCTGTCAATTTATCACGATAATTCCCCCCTCTTCTTTTAAGAAGTAGTCAGTTGTGTCACATCACAGAATGTGGCCAAGAGGCAATAATTCTGAGGTAATACAAGAGTTAAATGCTATACTTAAAGTAAACTGAAACTTCTGGCGTTGAATTGGAGATATACTAGGTAATTTAAAATGAAAATACTCCTGCTAAACGATTGCACATACATTTCAAAAGCAAGTGCTATCTCCACTTCCTAAAACTAGTGCCTAGATAATCTGTCACCTCACAAATCTCAAAAGGGCTTTCACCCAACAAGGACACTCCTCTAGAGAGATAGATCACACTTCTGAAAGAGCCATCTGGATAACACATGAAGAACTGCATCAGTACAAAAAGAAAATCCCCATGAAACACACACCATTAGTTATGACATACCATCCTTCCCTGGAACTTATACGAAAAATCCTCAAACTATTGCGACCCATACTAGAAGAAGAACCAATTCTTAAAGAGATCTTTTTGGAACCACCCATCCTAGCCTTCAAACAAGCACCAAACCTCACCAACCTCATTGCTGGAAGCAAACTTCCTATGATCCAAACCACAACAAATGGATCCAGACCATGCCAGAAATATAAAACTTGCCAACACATCTCCACCAGTCACTTAATAACACCCCACAATAGAACCATCACTACTCCTGGATCTTACACCTGCACCTCCAGAAATGTAATCTATCTCATCCAGTGCACCAAATGCCCTGATGGAAAATATGCAGGAGAAACCAAACAAGAACTGCACTCCAGAATGAAAGCACACCGCGAAGACAAAAATATCCAATTATCTGTGGGTGCACACTTCTCACAGGACAATCACTCTCTCTCTGATCTCAGTTCTAATCCTCAAAGGGAATTTACAAAACACTTTTCATAGATGAGCCTATGAACTTCACTTCGTAAATCTACTGGATACAAAAAATCATGGACTTAATAAAGACGTTGGATTTATGACACATTACAACCTGCCTGCATATGACACCCCAGGTAACATGCCCCCAACTGACCACTTGCATTCCTTCACTTGTTTCTCCCCCCACCCCTCCCTTCTCCCCTATCTCTACCTATTGTCTTCCTAACTCCCACTCATTTGCACTTTCACAGACATGCTTGTTGTAAATTTGCTTCTGTTCTACCTTGGAGAACATAACATCAGCAGAGTCTCCCTATGCCTGCCGAAGGGTGTTTGTGCCCAAAAGCTTGCAAAGAACGTTTTTCCAACTATTTAGTTGGTCTAATAAAAGATATCACATCTACCCAAAGAACCTTGC
Source organism: Alligator mississippiensis (assembly GCF_030867095.1). NCBI lineage: Eukaryota > Metazoa > Chordata > Crocodylia > Alligatoridae > Alligator > Alligator mississippiensis. Next base: position 52,727,818 of record NC_081832.1, read on the forward strand.
CTGCCTAGATATTTCAAATGATTTCAATTATTTCATTGATGATTTGAAGTTTATTTGCTGGCTTCCAGCTATTGTATAATGGGGAACTGGGTGCTCACACTGCTACTGACTTAGAGTATTTTCTAATTGATTTTATGAGCCCCTAAATGTTATATAATCTGTGTATGAAAATAATTTTGGACTGTATTTGATTAATAATATAACTTGGGGAACCAAACTCCTACCTAAGCAAAAGTGGGCACATGCCATGTCACATACAATTCCCTGTAGTACAAACATTTCTAAAGGACCTTGGCAGAGTTCTCCTCATTCCCACCTTAAAATAAATGCATTTTACATGTTATCACAATTCTAGATTACTTATCTAATTGTACCCAGTAGTCATTGATCATAGTAAGCGTAATAGTATAAGACCTACTCTAGACTGCTGCTAGCAGAGGCATTGATGAGACATCTAGAACATGGCTATATATTTCTAATAGAAAGCTATTACTTTTCTTCTTATGTACATAACCACGTATTCATCCAATGACATTAGCACTAATCTGTTTTCCAATGATTGTTTTCATTTATTAGGATGATAGTTCCCACACCAAAACAGACTTTTCCCCAAAAAATTATAGTTTGGCATGTGAATGAAAACTAAATCAATATATGTTGTAATTAACATTTAACTCAGCAGTTATAGGGTTTAACACTATGGTAAGCTTCTTTTTCTTTTGTTTTTAACTTAGTGCTGAGAAATGGTGCCAAATAGATATTTTGTCTATTTCTGTATTTAAGTATAATCTATACAAATTCCCTATGTGGTACTATACATTATACTTCTTACATGCCTGTGACATTATTCTGTAAACTGAGAGTCCTCACACGTGTCTGAGGAGTTACCGTTGAAGTTGGCAAGCCCCAGGAGCCAGGCTACTAGACTTCAAGTTCTCATTTCTTAAAGGAAGAATTAGGCAAAGGAAATGTACAAAGAGGGTCTGGTCTCTTAAAGAACCCTGCCTGTGGCAGTGCCAGGTCTCTGGCTTCAGGGAAGTCTAGCTACACAAATCTAGTGAATTGGGATATAACACGGCAACCTAATTAGTGTCCAGCTGGGGAGGGGGGTGGGAATTAAGCCTCTGTCAAGTCTTAATCACTCTGGCCATATACAGATGTTCATTTCTGCATTCAATTTCAGTCTCCAAAATTCTTAGCAGTAGAAAAATAACCTGGGAACTGGGGCACACAATGTAACAGAAGAGCTCCATGTCTGAAGAGCTGTATGGGTGGCCTATCCAGCCACGGGTCACTAGAAGGCTGTTCCTTATACCCTACCTACCCTTAGGAGAGCCCATTAATCTGTCATCTTCCCTTGCCTGAAAAGAGGGCGGGATGTCAACTGGCAGTTTGCAGATGTTGAAAGAATGCCTTTCCTCACCTGCCCAAGTTCACCAATCAACTGACAGGTAGGAGGAGGTGGCTGTTCTCCTGTGGTGGGTGCCCTTCCAGTTCCCACTGCTAAAGAACAGCTTCTGAATGTTGCACTCCTCCAAGCTGATCCAGATCACTGCAGGGCAAGTGAGGGGCATTCTGCCACAGTATCAAGGCTCAGGAAGGCTTGCTGCTGTGATACAGCAGCTGGCTTTGCCCCACACTGCTCTGGGTCAACCAGGAACAGCATGGGCAAGGTAGGAGCATTCTGCTATGCCAGCAATGCTTGTGGAGCCTTGCTGCCATGGCATGACAGTCCACATTGCTCTCCACTCCTCTGGGTTGGCCTGGAGCAACGGGGGCAAGGTGGGGGCATTCTGCCAAGGTGGGAATGCATTCTGGGAGGGTTCTCCACCAGTTAGCTGATTGACAGGAGGGGGAATAATTTTTCAGGGCATGGTAGCCACAAAGCTCCCTGAAAGTTCATCCAGGGGTGAGTTACCAAGGAGCCAGTTCTCTCCCTCCCTCTCCCTTGGAGGCTCTGCAAGGACTAGGGATATTGGGTATCCTCCACACTCAAGACGTGTGTATAGGCATTCAAGCTAGTTCAGGAGGAGGCCAGTCTTCCTCATAGGTATCCAATCTAATTTCTTGCAGAAGAACCAGTTCTCTTTCACAAGAATTCTCTTGAATGTCCATATACCTCTCTTTTTATACTGGGAGAAATCATAAAGTAAGACTTTTGTTCATGACACAAAGGACAGAGAGAAAGCGTAGATAAACCAGCAGAAAATTTCTGTATGACGAAAAAATAAAATCCTCTTGAGCATTTGCAGGTGAAGTGGTGCAAAGGGGTTATAAGCTGATGCAAGAATCTGGCCTAGCATCTCTCATAATTTTCAAGTAGTAGTTTAGTCATATGCACACAAACAACAGCTTTTTGCAATTTGTGAAGCAAAGATACTTATACAAGTCTCTTTATATGTCTGACTGGTAGTGACAGGATGTTAACACATTTAAGAACCTAAATAGACAGACAGATACTTCTAATAGCATTTTTCAAACTATAGTATGTGTATGTAATAGGGAACCAGTGGCTCCTGTTATTTGAGGACATAAGCATCCAGGGAACTCATAGGCAGCGAGTGCCTATTGTAGGGTTAGATGCCCAGCAGTAGTACAATAGGGCTGAGTCCTGGTTAAGCAGTAGGGACACTGCTAAAGCAGCAAGGGTAGCAGAAGTAGGCTGCCCTGAAGGCAGCCTGGTCATCAGGCTCAGAATGGAAACCCCTGTGGCTGGCTTGAGAGTTACCTGACAGGAAGGGGCCAGGCTTAGGAAGCACATAAAGCTAGTGGCTGAGCACAGGCAGGCAGTGGGGCTCTGCAGGTGGTAGAGGAAAGAGTTTCTGCCCAGGAATTCTGCAGAGAAGTCCCTGGCTGACAGCTGAACTACCCTGGGAAAGTGATGAATGCTTGCAGAAGAATACTACTCAGAGTAGGGGGAAGATTTGTCATATAGCCAGTGAGCTGGCTTTGATGTTTAGGCCAGGTGTGGGGCCAGTCTGCATTATAGCCAGTAGGCATACTCCTTTCATATAGCTTACACCAGCAGACTGGATAGGGACTATCAGGGGTGAAGGAGTCCCAGTAGTGCCTGAGCAGGGGGAAGAAGGAGTCAGGGGTCTGTTTCCTGAGGAGGTGTGACAAGGGCTAGAGCCTAGATGCTAGTCAGACACAGTGGATTTGTGTTGGAAGACCCAATCAAAAGAAAGGGGCAAAGGCCAAGAAGGCTAAGGTACCAGTGAAGGAGAGTGATTGAACAGTGACACTTATGAAGCATAGGCATGGTTGTAGGGGAGGCTGGAGGCCACAATATTAACTCTTAAGGCTACAGGTGCCCTGGGGGGGAGTGGGAGAGGGGTTGTGGGGTTGGAGCGGGGGGCGTAGATGGGACAAGAGGGCCCATGTAGGGCATGAGGTTTGGGGACCAGAGGAGTCCAGGATGGAGTGGCTGGCCAAAAGGATGGATGAGAACTCACTCGGGAACCCTAGGGTAGCCTCCCTTTTCACAAACCAACTCAGTACATGAAGGCATGGCAGAAGAGTGAAAAAGGAAGGGGGCTCAGAGAGCCAGAGTTAGATCAGGGAGTGCCCAGCCACCCAAGGCATTATAGCCACCCCTGAAACCAAGCTTTGCTACAGTGTACTACTGGTGCAACCAGTGTACATGCAGACTGATAACTATCTATTCCCTCCACGCAACACACATGCATATATATACAGAGTACAAAAATAAGAATGATTTACAATTACAGTGATTAAAATTACACACGTGTGGCAAGTATTTCTGAGTTTTCCATGTGGTGTGCTAGTTCTTAATGTTTGAGAACTGCTCCTCAACATATCAATAGCCTCTTGGCTTCTATCAAGTAAAAAATCTGTTTCTCATAAAACTCAAATTATAATACAATTCTAGACTTCAGAATATAAAATCTTCAAAGGAACAATTACATTTTACTGCATGCAAACTTAGCCCTTTGGAATAAAAGATTAACCCAACCATCTTTCAGAATTCTAAGAAAGCATTAAGGTTAGTCAGGTAAATAATATATTTTTAAAACATGGTGTAATAACTCTTTTGAAGCCATATAAGATCTATTGTGTTTACTTGTATATATCTTTATAGAATGATTTTTCTTTGTTTTATATTTAACAACGGTATTTTGGGACTTCTTTAGCTTAAAGCAAGCTAAAGAACTTCTATTTTAAAAAAATGATTCCCCCTCTTGTGTTTTCCTGCAAACAATAATGTTGCAACAACCTTCAGACATGGGTTAGCTTAAAGTATATCAAATATAACATAGTCATCATTCTAGTGTTAGATGTAGCTTAATTTTTATGCCAAATTTGATTGCTTTGTCTGAGTTAAAGCAGGATTTTTATTATATTTATGCTATCAAAGTTGGACGTATGAACTGATTTATAATGTTGCTATTGTCCTTTCCACCGGTAAAATTTTACTTTGGGTATTATAACCACTGCCAATAGGTATTTCAGTTCCAAGTCCTGCTTCCTGTGTTCCTTTTGATAATCCTACCAATTTCTCTTCATCATATACAACTGTGGGGGCAAAATGGTGCAGGAAGGAATGCTGGGCTCCCTTTCCTAAGGCCAAATGGATTGACATCTGTCTATGCTATCTCAATTGCTCACTGGCAGAAAAAAAAAAAAAAGAATAGGCTTTTTACCATCTCTAAGTTTTAATGTGCTAAGATTAGGCTGCCATGTAACCCAAGGCATACACTATAAAGTGTATTGGTGTGCAGGGGAGGGAAGACAGAAGGAAGACTTTTTTCATCTTCTATCTCACTGAGTTTTGTAGAGCTGCACAGGTGCTGCTTCCACTGACATCAGTTCACAATAGTGTAAAATATTCAAGGCAAAGGAAAGGAACCACATACAGATAGCACTTGTTTGCTCACAGATAATGTGGCCAAGTTCTTTTTCATCTTGATGTTTAGATTTCTTTATCTCTGTATTTTTTAGAAACATAACAGACAATAGTGAGGTATGTATTTTACACAGACCCCAAATATGCTATTCCATCAGCATATATTAGTACAAATAGCCAACCTCATGTTATCTTGCAATCTTAGAAAACTCCTGAAAACAGAAATACTTAAAGTGGTTACTCAAGAAAGAGAAGCACAGGAAATAGGAAAAGCCAGACTGTTCAGGAAAAAAAGAGAAGATACGTCAGAGAATATAGCAGAATGCAGTACAGAATGATCACTTTTCAACAAGGGACCTGGACTCTAGCTATATTTTGCAGGAGTGAGTCATGCAAGTCATGACTGAAGTTGAATTCAAAATGCAATCATTATATGGTTTCATAAGGTTTGTAATCTATTTAATAACACAAAATTTGTCCTTTGTTCAAGATAGATAAATACTATAAAGGCCAATTGACTGTAGCATCTTTTTACTTAATACAATTTTATTGAGCAGAACCTGTCATCTCCTCCCTCCCTAGTTTTACCCTCATTCATATCAGACTCTGGACTCTCCAGTGTTCAAAAACTAAACAGAAAAGGGCTACAGGGGCTTTTAATGAGCATTAAAGATAAAATATACTTTTCTACACTGGATTGAGACTATCAGAGACAGCTACTTTAGACAAAAAAAAATGGAATACAGTGTTCTATACTTTTTTGAAATGGGACAGCAGCTAAGTTATTTCACCTTTGCTGTTTCAACAAAACACATACATCACATAAAATACACCATTCGTATAATAAGCACTAGCCCAAATGAGAGAAAAGTATTTTAACTGAGACGCAGAAAAATGAATACTAATAATTCCTGGGTGAGATCAAAAAAGTACCCAAAAGGCATCTGGAGGGACTTTTGTCTCTTTAATTGCTTTCATTTCAGTATGGCTGCTCCTCTGTACTTTTTTTCATTGTTTTTCTGTCTATAACTTGCAGTACCATAAACCTTTAGCAGTGGCTCTTACGTTAAGTAATATTAAGGATGCTGGGACTTAAACATCATGCAGAAATTAGCATAAGCAAGAAGGTTGACTGAAATAATTTCACTTTGTCCAGTGTACTATATAAGTAGAGTTTCTTCAAAGGTGCTTGTAAGAATCTATTCCTAAAACAGAAGAAAGAAGGAGCAGTAGTAGTTAAGGTGTATTTTGGTTGGCCAAAAAAATGAAGAGGAAAGAAGTGCAAGCCAGAAGGGCAAGAAAGGACATACTGCAGTGCCCTGATCACTCTTACAAACAAAATATTCCTCCCTCTACCCAGCCAAATAAAATCAAAGTACCCAGGGAACACTGCAAATATCAAGATCAGATTGTGATATGTTATGTGAAGTGGGAAGTTTCAAAATGTGACCACTACAGCTGTACATAAAGCCTAAGCTCTTAGAAAAAAAATGCAACACAAAGAAAATTAATTGGAATAATTCCTCATACAATTATATCATATTGCAGTGTACCTTCCTGCAATTTAAAAGGAAATTGATTACTTTCCCTTTAGGATTAATTCTGTTTCTTAGAAGGTACAAAAATTGATAGCAATCCAACAGAATATTCAGAACATTAATTATAAGACTGCCCCAGTAGAAGTCTTTCCTTACTCAGAATCATTAGGTTCTCTTGTTGTGCCTTTATAGTTATACAAGTCCCTTGCAAAAATGCAGAACTTTCAAACATAAGCAAAATATTTGCCCTTGCAAATTATTTTTTGTATTTTTCTGAGACTGGATTATTCAAAAAGACAGAAATGTGCATCTATACTGACTTTATATGCATATACAAACAGGTTTGGGGGGGAAAAGAGGTTAAGAAGAGAAACATCTTTGCTTCCACTCTAAGAGCTAGTTGGTCTGTTTGTGAATCTTTTCTATTAGTGACCATTACAATATTTTCTTGGTGATCTTTAAAATTACTCTTTTCTGATGGTATGTGGGTCACCTTTTTCTACTAACTATGCCCCTATATTAGTAATTTGTTAGCTTGCTCGCATCACAGTTGAAAACCCTTCAGCCTTGGTTTGCAGCAATAAATTCAACTGACAGCTGAAATTTGGAACGCTCACTTAATATTGATTCTGAATGTAATAACAAGCGACATGACCTTTTGGAGGGTGTAAAATATGGTTGCCACAACATCTGTGCCACATTTCTTGCTGTTTAGTAATATGCTGTAACAGCATGGAGCTGGCATTAAAGCTAAGCTTTATTATCAAGCAGATCACTCCATCTCTCTAGCTTCATTAAAAAAATGCTTTCAGCTTCTGGAGCTGGTAGAGACTATAATACACATCACTATTTCCAAGACCTAATTTACCCTGCAGTAAGAAAAGAAAGAGGTATTTGACTACTTAAAAAACCCCCAGAAAAATCTGTCAGACATAGTAAATTCCAGCAGGCTAAAAACCAGCATAAGTCTTCTTGACAGCAGGGAGGAGGGATTCTTCATAAAGTATTTGAACCAATGTCTATAAAGTTGATACTGTTTCCAGTATCCTCCCTGTGCATGTGAAAATGCCCTCACATCTTCCCTTCCACTGAAAAAAGAAAAGATTAACACCATTTCTATCTGCCCTGACACCAAAACACCATTTTAATTTAGCATTACCCCAGGATACCTTGAACTAATTTTGCTAGGTTGGATACATAAATGTTTGTATCCGATTTACTTGCAGTGATTTCCTTTGAAGTGTCGGTATCTTTAAAATATACTTCAAGTATGCAGAACATCAATTTCTGCAGTTTTGAAAATCCAATTTAAGCAGGTTAAAAATTGTAAAAATTGTCAAAACAGTCTAAACCACATTTCAACAACAGGACACTCAGTCACAATATACACACAAAAAAATAATGCTGTACTGTGAAGTTCATTTAAAATATTTTTTTTACTTCTACTGGCCACCAAAATGAGCATATTGTAATGACAAATCCCTCTCTCCTTAAAGCCTTCCTCTGATGGGCATTAATAATATAGTAATTCTTACCAATGCATTTTATTTCCATGTTTTGTATTATATTTGACAATGCAAAAACTACAAGAGTTAAAACGGGTTTGTATCTTATCCATGGAGAAGATATTACAATCCTTGATAGTTAAATATAATGCATAAATAAAGGACTTGTCAGCACTTTTAAAAAAGAGGTATAATATATGAAACAAGAAAAATGCTTCTTTTCCTTGTTCTTAATAGGCCATTTATTGCAAGCCTTGCTCTTATGCTACACATACCCACACCTGTCCAATACTACAGAAATCTATACCAAACAGTCTGAATAGTTTACTTTTACAAACTGAGAACTGCAGTTTTTTTGGTTTGATCTTTGTAAGTGTTTTATTCAAAGAAATGCCAAGCTTGACAACATCATTAACGCCTCCCCCCCCCCAACGTTTCAAAGCACTGCCACTATATATGAGGAACAAGTATGCCATGAGTTACCCTTAGATTACCAAAAGGGAATGGTCACTTGTTATAAACTTCAAAGGCCGCTAGGTATCAGTACTGATGCATGTAGTTAAAAATATTACATGTAAATTTGACTGACAAGAAAGGCAGAATGATTTTTTTTTAAAGCATGTAAATAGAGAAGAGATGCAAGAGGCAAGGATTTTTGTGGGAGACAGGTTTAGATAAACTGGTCCAATAAAAATGTATCTCAACTATGCATATTTTCTGGACCACCATGGCTAGAACATCACTCCAATACTACCATATAAATAGATAGCTAAATATAAACTAAAGGACAAACTACAACATTAAGGCCAGTTCCCTGCCTAGCTCTGAGACAATAGAGGTAAAAACACCAGCACTGACAGTTTCCTGAGATAGACTTAAATGGATAAGTGACCAGAGTGAGTGACCAGAGGGGAAATAATTGTCTTTAATATAAAAGAGTTCATGGTTCATTTGAACCAACTGGAGAACAAAGTAACATACCTTCTAAACTTTTTGACAAGCATTTCAGTTGCTTTCACTCTGATAATTACCTATCATCATAAAGAAATAAGTTTTATTAAAGGTCAAAAATGAAAAGGACTTTAATCAAAGACCTCAAGGGACCTTAGGTTTGGTCTTTCCCAAGGCTCGCATGTTACGTACAGAGTGTTTTGAAATTTTACCAATTTAATCTGAGTTTAATTTATTCCAGTTCTGTACAACTTAACTGCATCATAGTTGTCTCCTTGAAGAGAGAGGTGTTAAAAAGTCCTACATGGTGGAATCAATTAAGGGATCAGAGGCAGCCATGTGCTCAAAGCTCAGGGAGAGGATTTGTTACTGAGCTGTGTATGTGACTATCATGAATTTAACTGCACAATACGGCCTTACAGTTATAAGTGGCATAATCAGAAAACAACATGATTAGTCTTAATAGTTTGAAAAAAAAGTCCTCCTTAGTGGCTTAAATCTACTCCTTTACCGAACTACTAAACAATTACCTGTCCTGTTCACTGAGATGCTGATGTAGCCTTGTTGGCTGGTACCCTTTGAGGCAAGGAGAAAAGGGAAAATCATCAGAAAAAAGCAAAGGTAAACAGCCACGAATTGGATTACTCCTACATTCTCAGCTGAGGTAGGATTCAAAACTAATCTGATTATATGTATATTATGAGCCACTAAGCATCCTTCTGCAGCAATTACCAAGCTTTCACACATAAAAGAGGGCATTTTCTTTAGCACTGGGCTAATCCATCAAGTGTTTAGCTTCAAAGGGAAAGTTAAAAAAAGAGAGAGAGAGAGAGAGAGAATGACTGAAGTGGGTTTATAACGGAGTGATATTTCTTTTTTATTGAACTACAGAGGATTATTTTCAACTCTTAAACACACTGAAACAATTTTGACTATAATACAATTTCTTTCTTAAACTGCTTCTTTGGACTTTCAAAACTTGCTCCAGAATGATATAACTTCAGAATTCCAAAAAGTTTTAGAGCAGCTGTTTGCAATGCTGTCATTTTTTTCTATTACAAATCCTAGTATTGGAGGCTGACTGTTTTTGGGGACATTAAATCGGCAGCAGGTTGACAGCTGCCATAGAAATTCCCAGCCAAGATGACATGATAATTATCTTTTTCTTTTTTAATAATTATGACTGAAGTTGGTTCAACACAAATTAAATGATACATAAAACCTGAAATGTTTATTTTTTCAAAATATAGAACAAACAGAACTGAAAATGGAGAAATAAGGTAACAATAGGAGCTAAATACCTAAGAATGTGTACATACACACACATGCACACAGTTGTACATGCTTAGGGCTTGATTTTACAAAGGCTGTGAACTCACATAATAATGTAACTAGGAGTGCATGTGAGCAAAACTGGTCTGCCCTGTGAGTAGGTCTCTTTTGGCTATCTGTGTGAAAAGCTGGCACAGTTTCTCTTCATGGGTTGCCCCCCATTCACAGGCAGATTAAGACATGGGGCCCAGGGGCACCTGCCAATTAGCCCCCTGCCCCCTCCCTCCCTCCCCCTCCCTCTGCCCCCTCCCCCGGATACCTGCGTTCCCTCAAGAAACAGTGGCATTCCCCTTGCAGGTGGGAAGCATTCTACCCTGCAAGGGGGGCTGCTTGGGGCTGCTGGGAGCAAGATACAGGGGGCACCGTGTACGCATGACCGCCGGCATGTATGTGGCCAGGAATATAGCTGGGCAGCATGGAGAGCAGCTCCTTGCAGGTAAGTGAGGAAGGGGCATGACAAGGGTGATCGAGGTCACCGTGGTGAGGGAGGGAGTGGGGCTGAGGGTGCTGCCCAGCCTCCTACAGTGCACGAGATCTGGGGCCACAGCAGGGCGCAGGTTGGAGACACAGGTGGTTCATCCAGGGGTCATGGTGGAGAGAGAGGGAAGATGGGTGGTTCTCTGCCACTGTGCGCATGCCCTGGGGGAGACATGGGGGGGGGGGATGTGCCCCTCCAGATTTGTGCACAGGGCAGATGCAGGCTGCTCACTGAAGAGTCAGGGCTTTGTACTTTGCTTCACTTCCCTTGGGAGCCTTGCACCGGCTGCATGCCTCCTGCCTACTCAGCAGCAGTGGGGATGGCAAGTTGTGCCTCCCCTGCCGGGTGGGCAGAGAATGTGCAGCTGGCGCAGGACCCCCATGGCAAACACAGCACAGCAGAGAGCCCCAAGCCCGCAGCAGGCAGCGAGGAGAGGTGGCTCGCTGCCTGCTGTGCTACCTCATACCCAGCCTGGCTGGGTCTACCCTGCCTCCCCCATGGGACATGAAGACCCACCCTGACCTTGGCAGCAGCAGTACCAGGAGGGGAAGGGGCCCCTTCCCCTATTGGAGTCTATAATTCATGTTTCTAATGATGTGTGGGGGCCTGCAATTTTCTATTTGCCTGGGGCCCTAATGAATCTTAATTTGCTACTGCCCCCATTCAATTGTGCACTAGAATGAACTAGAATACAGTGGAGTGTATTGGCATGCCAGTTGTTCCGTATTCTGAAGCCAAAATGGGTTTGTTTACTTTCCTTTTCAAAGGTTTTTTTACTTTGTCAGAGAGCCTTACTCTGGCTCTCATTAAGCTCCCCCTACTCTTCTTGTTTTCAATACCATTTAATCTGAGAGTCTCAACTTCAACTCTGTCTGCTAGCAACGACTTGCAAATTGACTAAAAAATATACAATAAACTGGATGGTTAGCTATATAGGGCCAAATCCAATAAAGGACTTTATAAGTGAGATACCACCATGCCTCAGCTTCCAGATGTCTGGTCTCCTAGTTACAATGCAAAATGTTAGGAACCTAGGCCTTCTAAACACTTCATGGGGAGACTTAGATCTTGTTTGTCCATGGCAGCAGCAGGTCCCAGGGAGGATCAGGTTGAGCATGCCTCACCAACACTTGTCTGGAGGCACACTCCAGACCCAGAATTTCCCCAGTGCATTTGCACTGAGTTCATCCCAAGTGCCTATTTTCAGTTCCACTAGACACCAAGGGCTTGAGAGCAAGTGCTGCAGATGAGCCCAGAGCCGATACACTGGTACAATTGTGGATGAGGAGTATGTCAGCAGGGATGGATGGGAGGGGAGTGCTCAGCCCCATGTCCCTGGGATCTATTGCTGCAGTAGTATGGGCAAACATTCAGGCGTCTCAGAAGCAATCCAAGCCACTCAAGGTATAGGATGAGCAGCACTTCACACACCATGATAATAGGATTGTGTTAACAGAACAGCCACAAGAAATCTGTTTCGGTTAATAAAAAGAAAAAAGATTATATAAACTTTCACACACATTTTGAAAACAATGGATATTTTCATTAAAATAATAATACTGAAAAGACATGACAATATAATTTTTAAAAGAAAACTGAAATATAAAACTAAGAATTTCCCCTTCATCCACATGTAGAACACACGTGGCTCCATCTTAAGACAAGTGCAAGATGAGTAAGCAAGCAAGTAAGCGAGCGGAGTAAGCAAGATGAGTAAATTCCATGGATGACTCCTAGCTGAAGTAGGTTGCACCCTAGACCGTCTGTTACAGAATAGGTACAGTTATTCAGAGAAGGGGAATAGGTGGTAAAGTAGCATAAATGGTACCAGTATGACATTTAGTAAGTGTTCATGCTGAGAGCAGTATAAATACCAAGGAAAGTGTCGTGCATAATATCAGGACATCATTAGAAACAGGTTTAAGAAAAAGCAGACTCCATTATTTTAACTTATATTAGTCTCACCATCTTATAAATGACAATCTCAAACACTTAACACTTTTGACCCAATTGAAAACCAGAGCAGAGCAGTATATGATACTAGCCACATCTACACGAGATGCTGACTGCGTAATAGTCCGAGACTGCTGCACAGTAGAATCGTGTGGCAGCAACTGTGATGCAATGCTACTGCGCAGTAGTCTTGGGCTACTGCACAGTTAGCATCACAAAAAAGCCATTCATCAATGCTACTTCGCAGTAACTCAGGTTACTGCACAGTCATTTAGTATGCGTTTATACAAGTACTAAATGGCTGCGCAGTAATGACTGCACAGTCAGTGTCTCGTGTAGACATGGCCACTGTGCCATTCATGCCTACTTACATTCATTTTCCAACATACAGCCATAAATGACCCTCTTCACGCCACTTTGCGATGGGGATTCAGGTATAATAGGTGATACATGCAATATATGTAAGATCAATGTTGCCAACATTAGTGACTTTCTTTTGAGTCTCCCAGTATTTGATATTTTACTTAAAACTGCAGCTCCTAAAGATAAGTGATTACCTGAGAAAATTTGCTTTCATAGAAGAAAAATAAGTACAATCCTAGCGGTCTTGGTTCCAAGGAAAATTTAAAATGCACTGAGTATATTCTCAAAAGCAAAAAGGAAAATAAAAATAACCTGATTTGTTTTTATTTTTGAATTTCATGACAACAGATAAGATCTGAACAGCTGAGATAGTAGTATTAACTCTGAAATTCCCCTCATCAGTAAGCCTTGGGTGCATCTACATATGTACTTTACTGCACAGTAGGCTAATTTGCTGTGGTGTAAAGTGTCACAGGTTATATATGTGATGTTATTAAACCGCAGCAAACTAATTTTTGTCACCTTAAGATAGTACTGTCTGAGGCAAAAATAACTGTGCCTAAATGCACGTGTAAATGCTGACCCAAGTGTGCATTGTGCCCAGTCAGTCCAGTCACCAAGGGGTCAGACCTCTGCTTGCTTCCTAACCAAAGGGGTCTATACTGGGGACACACTCAGACCCCCGCCAGCCCCTCTGCTGCCCAATGCTGCCTCCCAGAGCCCACTAGACCCCCTAGACTTCCTGCCCACCTGGACTGCTCCATCCCAGCTCAAACTGCTCTGGTCCCAGGTGCAGTGTCTGCACATCCACCCTAGACCACAGCAGTTTGAACATATACATGTGCCGTTAAGACACAAACCGATTCTAACAGTTTGTAAAAGTGGAGGGCTCTTTCAGGAACATTACCATTGATATCTGTATAGTGTCACCAAGTTCTTTGCATATTTTAGGATATCTAATTTGGGGTGTTATTAAAAATCACAGTTGCATCTAGGCCATAAAAGATCCATTTGAATACATTTGTGGTAGAATAGAAGAAATATTCCAACTACTCAGTGGGTTGTATGCAGAGACTGCTGAAAGCACAGATATAAAACTAATGCCTTTCATCCACTTTAGATGTTGAGCATCCAACATGACTTAGTATGGAAATGCCAAGATATTCACCTCAGATATTGGATTAATTTATTTCCAAACATGTTATCATGCTATGTATGCACCGGCTAGACCTCACTGGAAACTTTGCTCAGACAGCTAAAGAGTTCATCTGCATATGTATTTACATGTGCATATCCATCTGTCCTAGGAAAAAGAGTGCCACAAATACTAGGCTGGATAGAATTTTCCAGTGGTACATTGACAATGAACATTTATCTAGAGATCGTAAATCTGCACTCTGACAATGTACACTCCAGTATGGGGGTAACAGGTTGGATATGGCCAAAACTAATCAAATTCAATACTCACAGACTCATAGTTACCAGACACCTTCTAATAACTAAAAATTCACTAAGAATATCAGGCAGAAGCAATATATTCCTTGGAGTTCATATCACTGTTTCTTGTACAGCTAAAAATGTACCCATGCAGCAAAAGCAAAAAAATAATATTCCAATTGGTTTATCATTTGTATGTTCACAACAGACACATCACTACAACTGAAAACTGGCAATGTTGGTACACAAAACAACTCTGCTTAAAAAATACTCCAAAATGACTGTACACGTAAGCATGCCTGATTTTTAGAATTTTATTCTTTCTGTAACTGACAGCCCACACCTATATATGGACTCTGATATATCAGAGTAAGAAGCAGCAGTGGAATATTGAGTACCGCATTTTAGCTTCATCTGACCTCAATTGATTTGGACACTTTTCTAGTAGAAAAGCTAGGATTAGCAATATATTGTTTGTCAGTAACTCCAAAGAGCACAGCAGAGATGAAAGAGATGGTGAAAAACTCCTCTCTTTAAATTAAAGCTTCCCAATCCCAACAAGTTTGTGAGCCCAGGGAAGGCTTAATTAAAGTAAATAGACAATTTAAGAGAGACAGAAAATGAAGGCAGCTAGGGGAAAAAATACTAAGTCTTGAAATGAGCTCAAGAAAAAAACAGTAGTCATTTATCATTAATTCAAGGGATGGGATATATTAAGAATAGCAAATGTCTTCCTATTCTTCTTGTGCTTGCTTGCTATGTAACCAAAACCAGGCATTTCAGTATGTTGCATCAACATCATTTTTTATTTTAGGATACATTTTCAGGCAGCTTCTTCTCAACTTAAGGGTGACCCCAGGAGACTTGCAGGTGTGCATCATAAAAGTAAAAATATTCCAAGGTTGTTTATATATGTGAGCACAAGCAGATGTTAACACCTGCCTGTACTAATGTACAAGTAAGGACATGTACAAGTGGAGGCCAAGGGGCTAAAACTCTGGTTCTAAGACCATAATATCCAGGTCACAGAACTTTCCACTCACTATCACCCAATTAAAAACATATCACATTCAGAAAGCCTTGTTTCAAAAGCTCTGCTGGCACTGGCTTTGATTTGCTTGACATTTACTGATTAATTGATTGGATCAATGGTGCAAATTGTAGCTTTCAAAAGCACCAACCTAATGAGGGAACAAAGCAGCAGTCACATCATTAATATGGTGGGACTTGCTGGCTAGGTTGCAGTTCTTTAATCAATGACTAGAAGTAATATGAAGCGATACATAGGGACAATTTTTTCAGACTAAAGTATTTTATCCCAACCCCTCAGAAAAGGGTCACCTATTTTAAAAAATAATATTCTTTCCCATCATGACTGACCACCAAAGTATGTAAGTAAATAAGGTCATCATCTCTTTGCTAATTAGACCTCTCCTCCAGTTTTGCTGACTCATTAAATTTACACTACTCTAGTGTCATTAATGGAATGGATTAATTGTCCAAAAACTGGGATTAAAATCATTAGAATACCACAGAACCACATCATGGGAAAAGAAATAAAGGAAAACTGTGTGATAGTTTAATTGAGATTTAATGAAATATATTTTGTAAAGACTACCTGAATATTGCAGGGATTCTTCAAATAGAATGATATTAGCTTTAAAATGCTTTGATGCAAAGTTATGAGTGGCAAATCTTTCGGAAAAATCTGTAGTGAGATGCTTATTGCCCTGCAACTACTGAATAGATATAATGAAGAATCTTTTAGTTGGATGCTTTAAAACTGGTTCAAAGTGAAAACTGAATGCAAGTTCTGCTTTATAAAAGATTAACTAACTTGTGGTAACTTGTGGTAGCATTTCCATATAAAGGAAGTGTAAAAACACAGAACTGAGCCCAGTATTTCATAATATTTCTGATGAATGGAGATCAATACGAGTAACAAGGGTATGTGTTTCTTCATTGTTAACTACTACACCAGGTGTCAGGGTTAAAAATTCACCTCCCAAACCACCCTGTTCACAAATTGGCATGTCTCATGTATTCCAGTGGGATGACTGCTGCTAAAAATAAAAATAATGCTGCACTATAGTGCAGCAAAATCTAGCCACCTCTATTCCCACAGTCTTCTCTATCTTCCCTACTTAACAAAGCCTCTTGTGTTACAACAGCTAGTAAGCTTTACTTAACTGACATTTTTAATACCAAAAATAAATGAAAGGAGACAGGGTGGTATTGTTGACATTGTTCACAACAGTTTAGGGAAAAAAAAAACCCATCTCTTGTCCCTAAGATATCAAATAACATGTTTTTCCCTTCTGAATTTAGAAATTAGGTGGTCACAGTGACTTTGATTTCCCAACCCAACAGGCAATGTGGGAATCAAACTATAGTTCAGAAGAACAGTAGGATCCTCAGGCTAGCCCCAAGCATGTTTAAACACTACAGCTGTTAATTTTTTTTCAATATGTACCCAAGGTACTGTTGTAGTTGCAATTTATTAGTGAAAAAATAAAATATGAGCTGAACTGCACAAAAATAATTTCAATAATTTTTAAACTAAACAAGCTGTGCGGGCCGGGGGCGATCCGGGCCTGTCTTTGCGCACACGGGCCACGGCCAGCAGCCCGGGCATACGGGGTCGGAGAGGACCGGAGGTGAGCTAGAATTAGTTATGGACGCATAGTGGTTGATTTAAAGATTGTTTACTTACATCAAAGGTGGTTGTGGTGTAGGCTGGACAGTTTCCAGGCACAGCTCTGCTTAAATCCTCATTAGAGGACTACAACAAATTCGTTCTTTCCCGCGGAGTTGTTGAAGCTCCGTGGGTTCGGTAGTTTCTCGTGCAGGAAGGGATACGTCTAGGAATCTATCAGCAACAGGGAGAGGCTAGAGGCTGTTCAGGCCTCTATTGCCTTTTAAGAAATGCGTTGGGTCCGTAAGGATCTGCAGCGCTTAGAGATCTTCACGCAAGGCGAAGGTTTCTCTCTCACTCTGATTTCTCTCCAACTTGGGCGGAAACCACCCAAGCTCTTTATACGGCTAGCCAGCCAATCGCTAGCCGCCACGTGTGCATATTTTAGAACTAGCCAATAATGTGGCACGAATTCTCATACAAATGGCGGGAACTCCTTGCACCGAGCATTTCTTAGATGCAAAAGAAATGCACCATGCAAAGAAAGCTTCAAATTGGCGGGAAATTCTCTGTTGCACTGGGGTTCTCTTCTGCAGCAGAAAACTCCACCGTGCAAAGAAGCTGCAATTTAGCAGGAAAATAATTTAGCAGTGCCAAAGCACACACAAACAAAAATCACAACTTTGGGTTGTGACACAAGCAAATCCTCCAAATGCTTGTACATAATCCTAGTTTTAGAAATAAAATGTGGTTAGTACATGTTTCTTTCCTACACCCCAAAATACCAGTATATGTCTTTTTTAAATATGCATATACAGTTTAAAAATATACAAAGAACCATTAACTATGCCAAACATGGCAAAACAAAACTAATCCATTAACATCCAAGAGATGATAATAGACCTATGCAAAGTGGGTTGGTGGTCTTCAATGAAGTTTCTTGCAGATGAGTTTTTCCACCTACAACCCCAATACAATGTACTTGTATTGGCTCTTACATCAGAGAGGCCCTAGAATGAATGGGTGATGGAGACTGAACTCTCCACTTTGCAATATGGTTGACATGCTGGCACAATGGCCAGTGTCTTTAACTGATCCAATGCCCTTGGTAATGTTTTAATGCCCCTGAATTCAGTGGTCATCAAATTGGGCTCTGGACATATGTGCTGTTTGAAGCCTTCCATGTAACTCTGAAACACTGCGAACAGCGAAGGTACAGACAGACATGCACAGCAAAGGTGCTTCAAAACTGACCTTTGAAAAAAAGACATACTTCTTCAATAAATGTCCCTTTGTCTAGTTTAACTTAATTAATAAATTAAACTAAATTACACACTGCATTGCATTCTTAGGTTATGGACACTATTACCCTTTAAACACTTAAAAAGGGTAAGTGTTTAACTTACTCCCACACCTGGCAGTGTGCATCAGTTGATATGATGCAACTGTTACACGGGTATGCTTCAAGCAAATTAGTTAAATCACTGAATGAAACAGTGTTTAAGCTGTAATGGGTTTGCTATAGCTGCATCATTGTAGAAGCGTGCAGCTGTAACAGTTTTATTATAACAGCTTGGATCAAGAAGGTTGTGATATTGATACAACTGGTACACCTGTACATACCCTTTGGGCGCATCTACACATGTGCTTTCCTGTGGATTTACCACTGACTAATTAGCTCCACAGTACAGTGTCACAGTCTATGCATGTGCCTGTATTATGGTGCAGTAAATTAATTAACTCTGCTGTAGGATACTACTGGCTGACACAAGTAGTAGCTTATGGCAGAGTATTTAAGTGCACTCAAATGCATGTGTAGACTGTGACCAGGGTTGGCTGAGGCATGAGGGTGTTACAGTGCGGGGCCCGCCTGCCACCTGCTGCTGCCACCCAGCTTAATGCTGCCTGATGCTGACCCTAATGCCTCAGCCAGCCCCTCCGCCACCTGATGCTGCCACCCAGAGCCCAGGACTGACCCCTGAGCCCCTTGCTCTGGGTCAATTGCTTCTAGGTGCAACATCTTTACGTGCTCCCAGATCTGCCTTGGCTTGAATTGCTGTGGTCCTAGGCACACATAAAGATGCTGCACCTGAGAGCAGTTTATTCAGGCACGTTAATATCTTATGTAGTTGAACCCTTTGTGTGTAAATAAGGAGTTGAGGCAGAATAGGTATTGTGAGCCACTTCCTCATGTAAGCAGGGACCTTACATGGTCCTGATTGTCTATAAAAAGATATAATCTTCATAGCTAGCAATTGAGATAAAATATGAAGGATAATTATTGTTCAAAAAAGGCAATACAATCTGAATTATATTTTGATATTATATTTTCACATTCAAAGAGGAAAGATGGCTAAGTCATGTGTTTTATTTAGTCTCCAGGATTTCTGTCCACATTAAGAAAAACCAAAACATGCCATACTGCAAAGCAATTTACTATGCTGGTCTTTGACTTTGTCAGATAAGAAAAAGTAAGCATCAACAATAATAGTTAACATATTTAAATGTTCAGTAAGAAAAAAATATTAAATATCATTGAAATGCCACACAAAAAAAAGTTAGGTTCATTAAGAAAAGACTAATCAGTAATATTTTCCCATTGTAAAATCTATATAAACCAAGAGCATCACCACATCTTTCTTTATCTCCTTTCGTATTTCGATAAGTAGGTCTGCTCATAGCTACTTTGCTTCTATTAATAGAAAATTTGGCTCTCATGCATCAAAGACTGACATATATTTTAAAGAATATGTAAAGGGAAGAAATGGTCACCAGAATTATAAAAATATGTCTTTGAAAAAGTGAAGCACATCACAGTATGCCACTCTTTTAATCAAATCAATCCAATGCAATTTGGGTTTTTTTGCTTCACATTCCTGAAAGCAATACTACTGGATGCAGATATTGTAATTGCCTGTATAAACTACATATTATTTCATTACCTAGGATTTATAAGTATCAAGCTATGAAGGATTTCTTTACAAAACAGTACACAAACTATAACTATTTGATAAACTCCTTCACTAATGAACTAAATCTCACAACAGCAAGTGAATATAGGATCTGAACTTCCATGTTATCTATATGGGCCCCTCTACATGTGCAGGTAAAGGCACATTGGGATCTAATGTGCAGTCTACATAATCACATCTCCTGCCATGATACATGTGCATAGCAGGAGGTGTGATTGTGGGATTGCACATTACCATTTGCACCTTACTGCTAGTTCTCCTTGCACTGGGAAGAAGCTAACTCCCAGAGCTGGGATCCTGCTCAGCTGTGAGGCTCCCAGCCATGGGGATGTCCAATGCACCCCTGGGGTCTGGGAGATGCAGCTGCCATGATCTCTCAGCCTTGTGGGTACATGGAACTTAGCAAGTTGTCTTTTTTCCTCAACTCTTTGTGCATCCTACTTACAATGACCATTTTGCAGTTCTCAAAATAAAAGCAGAGTCTGATGAGTCACAGCTACAGCTAGTATTACATAACAACTCGGTTGTAGCATCTGATTTATTCATCAAATCCTGGATGTATTGCCTGGTAAAAATAAATCCTAAGATCTGAGTGGTACTTCTGCAGAGTTCTTATATAGGAATATTTCTTAGGCATACCCAGAAGGTCAAATTGCCCCCAATCTCTAAGAGAAGTTGCATCTCTGCTACCTGGTTAAAAAAAAAATATATATATACTGAGTGAACTGCTTGTATAGCTTCTGGACTTCTGATATCACTAGGAAGATATGTAAGCTTTTCACAGCCTTTCCTAATGCCACAAAATACACAAGAGGAATCACTAAATTGTTGTTCTGAATAAATAATAAAGCAGAGCTCTAGAAACATTCAAGTATAGGACTTTGTTTCTTCTCAGTTTGAGGAAGACAAATGAGAAGTTGATATTTTGGTTATAGGGGAAATTGGACTTTGCTTTGGCAAGGAATTGTGTGGTATTTTAGAATTATCTTAGTTCTGTAAAAGATAATGTAATAAATAGCTTGTCAATAGTTATTTCACCTCCTTTTGTCCCACCATGTAAACTGGGCAGAATGATGTGGGCTTCCTTTATACAGAGCTTAGAGATATATAGATAAAAAATGCTATGTAAAAGCTATGGTAATTCTGGAGAATGTTATAGCCATGGTGGTCCAGGAAATCCATGAGGGGCAAGAATGAGACCTGAAAAAGAATGCACTGTATTCAAATGATTGTCTATTTATGCAGTTCTTCCAAAAAAAGATGCCATCTACAAAAATATTTCCTTCCTTCTATAAAAGCTAAATATTATTTTTAATCATTACTCAGTTTTTGCAACTCTCCCGCTGAAGTGAAAACTACCAGAAGTCAGTTTGGAATTCGTAAAATAGTTCTTGGGGGAGTGGGGTGCTTATGCATTTTGAACTAAAAAGTCACTGCATAAATAGCACTGGGAGCAAGAAGCAGAACCCAGGACTACAGAGGGATGTCCCTCTTGTTCACACTTCCTCCGTCTGGCTGTATAAATCTTGTAATCTTAACTGCACAGTATCCCAGCATAGCCTAGAGTCTGGTGTTTTGGGTATCCTCACAACAAAGGGTAAATGTGGCTCTGACCACTCAGGTTGAGGTGGGGAGCAAAACTGGTCTCTGCTTTCAGAGCAAATGCTTCAACTACTTGGCTATTATATCAAAGGTAAGCATTGCTATCATTTCTACCTCCTCCAGCTATACTTTCTAATGGAAGTAGCTGCTGTGCTAACCACAGTGCTGCCAAGTCAAGTTAGACATGGTGAGAGCTCATCTACTGGGTTGGTTCCCTTAGGGGATTCAGACATGGACATGTCTGGTTTTTAAATCCCAAATGGACTTCAATGTGAGATGTGTGCTTTCCCACTCAGCTCAGTCAAGATGTCAGCAGTTCCAGGCATGTATAATGGGAGAGCATTAGGTACCTATAGCTTAGGTGCCTGAGAAGTTATAGGTCCCTGAGTGATTAAGTGGGGTTTTGCAGACTACTCTCCTAGATTTAGACAGCTAAAGTCATTTTAGGTATTCAACTCTCTTTTTCAGATCTGGTCCTTAAACAGTTTTAAAAATGTTGAAGTAAGTCTATGAGTTTGTAACAGGGCTTCCTTTGGTGTATTAGTGATGAGTTTTTTTCAAGAAAATGGGGACACTTCATTTTTTACACCTGTCTCCCTCTTTTGCTTGATATGTCATTTCTGGCCAACCACAGCTAAAGTCATAGAAATTGATGTCAATACAGTCGTGCTGCACAACATTCATACTAAATAATGCATACTCAATAGTAATACTTTAGATGTGGTTTAGGATTTATGTTGCTAGTAAAATTGCAATGGATGTTAATATGAAAGCTGGCCCTAATCCTGCAGAATGATTTAACATAAGTAAAGTTATACCCAGGTTTAAGGCTACGCAGGATCCAGGAAAAATATCACCCCCCCACTCTTATGAAAAATATGATTATAGAAAGAGTCATTTGCAAAGGGCTATACAACCATGTTGTGACCTTTTCTTAAAGAAGTAATAAAGAGAATACATTCTAAATACTTACATTTTGGAGGAACTAAAAGGTCATGTGGGTTTTCCATTTCTATGTTCTATGACATTATAACAACAAGCTGCAATTAATTACTGCAGTACTTAGTTACTGCACTTAATTACTCCAGTATTTTGGCCTATGCAAAACTGGGCATAACTCAAAAATGGACCCATGTTAATAAAAGTAAAGTGTAGTTTTTTTGTGATTATTCTTGAATGTCTATATAACATGGGATTGTTGAATGCTTTGCACTTTATAATGCATTGTATCCAATCTCAACGGTAAGATTAATAGGGGAACAACACTGTGAAGAAAGTCAGGTTCATGGAATTAATCATTTGCCACCCTCATCCCACATCATTTATTATTCTTAGAATGCTTTAATATTAGTGTTCAGAGAGGTTAAAACCCGTAACTCATTCTCAATAATGGTGTATTCATGAGGTAGTCTCAGGGGGAACAGTGTGATAAGCAAAGGTAGATTGACTAACCTTAAATAATACCTACATAAAAGATAAGATTTGTGCATTTATTGGTGAACTGATTTTACATGCCATTATCCAGGGTGAGGAGTTGTTTACAATCTATAGTAATTTTTTGTTTCCATTTCTCCAGGCTGCTTTTCACAGCTGCATGCCAACCGATGGTACCAAGTTAAATAACCATGACTGGAATTAATAATTACAGAGGTAAAATGGAGCTGATGGATATTATGCATGATGGGGGTTAGTAGATCCCTTTAAGAGCTGAACATTTTACCAAACAAAAAGCATAAAGCTGTGCTTCTCTGCCCTAAAAGCAATCACAGGTTAAGCAAACCATCATGGTATTTTTTTATTCTCATTCTTTTTCATGTTTGAAAAGAAAACCTAATAAAACAAGTCTTTCTATGTCCACACATCTGTTTTAATATACCAAGATATCACAATTTATAAATATATAAAACATACAAAAGGGAAAGATTTTAAACCTTCTGGATAGGAATCAGACTAGTATTTACTCAATTGTGCCCACAGTAATAATGAACAGCATAGTTTGTCTCACTCCTAATGAAAAGCAGGGATTCTCTGTCTCTATTAAAAAAATCTGCAGCACACCCTGTTTGGCACAACTGAGGTCTTCTCTAGCCAGGAAAAAAAAAACAACCCACCATATAAGCAATATATGCGTCCTTACTCCCCATCCCCTTTTTCCTCCCTACAGACAGACTCAGCATGCAGTTCCTAAGGAATTAGTTGTAGAAGAACTCCCCTGCTGACAGCAAAATGCCAGCTTCACGTCCTGCACATGTAATGTGTCTGACATTTCCACATCTCACCAGGTTAACATTTTTTGACAAGTGCTTAAAAATATATATCTATATCTCTCGGTCTCTTCCTCTCTATATATTACACACACACATGTATGCTTTATTGCTGCTTTCAAATCTCCATTTTTATAATGTTTAATTTAAAAAGCTATTTTACCTAGGAAACCACCTCCACATTGTGTTTTGATTTCAGTGGAAGTAATTGGTTTCTGAGGGTTGAAACCGTTTTTGAATCAATGGGTACATTTCAGTTGATGGATGATATAAAATGTTCAAACATTATCTTTCTCATGCACAACAGAATTGTTAAAAACTGAAAGGACAGAGTATGATGGACAGGGGAGCAGGTTCTGTCTTGAGTAAATGTTAACCCTCTAAATTTCTTTAACTTGCACCTCCTATACATTTGTTGAGCTGGGAGAACTCCACAACACTTTAAAGTAAAAAAAAATGTTGTTCTCCTCACTCCACCTTTAAGCTATACAAGGAGAAATCACCAGCTGGAACTTTTCATATTCCCTAGGAGTCATGAACAATGCATCTTTGAAAAGAAAAATGAGAACATTTTAATTATATTTTCATAGAGGAAAAAAGTAAGAGTAGTTTTGGCAGGTAGAAAATGGGATCTGATTGGAGACATGCCTTCTTCTTTGGCAATCCCTCACAGTTCAGGATGTTTGTCTTATCTGTGGGTCTGAAGATGGCTGCTGAGGCTGATCCAGGATTGACAGACTCTGTTGCAACACAGGCATGTGTTTCCATATGGAGCGGGCGGCTCTGGATTCTTGATTTGGTCAATGACACGCTGTTTCTGCCACTCCCACTTTTCCACCTCCTTTTGTCATCATGAGGTTTCAAAGTACCGAGAGCCTTGCAACAGTCTCTTCCTCTATTTGGGGTCATCCTGGGTGATAGTCTCTGATGTCAATGTTGCATTTTTTAAAGTTGACTTTCAGGATGTCCTTGAAGTGCTTTCATTGCTTCCCCCTTGAGCGTACACCTTGACTGAGCTGGGAGAATAAAACTGCCTTTGTGATTCTGAAGACGCCTGATCCAATGCTTCCCTGAGCCCGTTTGGGCTTCCAGCATCTCGTGCACCACCCCTGCCACCTTCTCTGCCTACCAGCACACCCAGCTTGCCCCTGGGGCAGCATGGGAAGGTGGCAGGAAGGCGGCTGGGTATGCTGGCAGCTAAAGAAGGTGGTGGGGATGGTGCATGGGGCACTGAAGGCCTAGGTGGGCTCAGGAGAGTGTTGGATTGGGTACCTCCAAGCTGGGGAAGCACCTGGCCAGCTAGCAGCCTGTCCAGGCTTCCAGCATCCTATACCTGCTCCTTGCTGACTTCTCTGGCTGCCAACAAACCCAGCCACCCAACTGCTGCTTTCCATTGCTGCCCCAGGGGCAAGTCAGCCTGTTCCTGGGTGGCCCTAAGCGTCCTACCAGCCACAGGAGCCTTGCTGAAGGCAGAAGTGGTGAGGGACCCAATCTTTTTCTTCTTTTTTTTTTTTTTTCAGGTGGAGCTTGCCCACCTCTCCCCCAGCAGGGGAGTGAGCTGACAGCTGCATCACTGCAATTTACAATATTGCAAAGTAAACAACCTGAGGATGTAGTTTAGTTTGCAATGATGCAAACTCAATTTAAACCCCCAAAAGTCTTGCATGTGTACAGTGTGACACCATTAAGCCACACAAAGTGACATTTTCATCATGTATACATGGTAATGGTATCACATGTACAAGCACTCCTAATTATATTGGGGGAGGAAGAGGAGGGAAACAAGGGGTTGCCAGTGAAACAACCAGCCAACTCCACTGATACACTGTTATCAGTCAACTCTGCTGATACATCCTCGTACCAGTATTTGAAGCCACTATATACCACATACAATCTCACAACTTTCTTTTCTTAGTATACAAACAGAATGCAGTCTTTTAAGAAATGTGGAGTTGCAGTGGACTTTTTGATACATTTTCTTTTCGGAGGGAGTTTGGATGGAGAGGAACAGTTGCAGTCTTTCAGATTTATTTGCATTTAAGTCAGTGAGAGGCCCCTAAATCACAATGTAATTTTTTAAAATCAGATTTAGGGCCTTGCATCCTGAATGGAGTTATATATAAATGCCTTTACAAATCAGGACCTACTATTATGTGCCAGGAGTTTGGAAAGCCATACAAGCTCCAAATAACTTTTGTATTTCAAGCTGCAAGGAATTTTACTGAATCTAGCTGACTCAAAAATAAAGTACTATGCTGTGCCCCAGGTCAAGACATAATTTAATGGCAAAATATATATTTTTATTGATTTACAGATCTAATTTATAGACACTTTCAAATTACTATTTGAAATATCAGATTTTTCATTAACTATACATTATGTCTCAATGGTAATGTGAATAATAGGTCACTCATGTTAATTAAAAGTATGAATGAAGGAAATGATTTAGAAAAATAAATTACTACAAGTTCTTTTAGAAATATTTTTCCAATGAATAATCAAATAGATCTTAATAATATATTGCACTATATATAAAAGGATCGTTCCAAAAGGCAGGTGCAGTTCCAGCTCAGTCACAGAATATTTGCATCTTTCAGTTGTGCCTGCTCATGATCACAATACGAACTATGTTCCTTGGAATCTGTAGGTTTCCCTGGATACTCAGTTTCCAAAAACAAAATGATGCCTCTGTGGATTCAGAAGACTGGTGCTTGCTCCTAGGTATGGCATTTCCCTTATGTGGAATATGCTATTCTACTACTTTTCAAATATCTATATACTGTATACACAAAAACAATTTAATGAAGCTGACAAAAGGTATTAAAAGTTATGGAGGGGTGTCTTGACAGAGCAATGACAAAACTGTGCTGTCTGTCATTCAGAATTTTGCCTTCTACTAACTTATCTCATATGGACTCCTTGAGAAATTTTTCCTGGGATTGAGATCAGGCTGGATATAAGGAAAAACTTCTTCATGGTTTGTGTGACCAGACTCTGGAATAGACTCCCCGCGGGGGTGGTGCAGGCACCTACACTGGAGATCTTCAAAAGGAGACTGGATGCACACCTTGCTGGGGTTATTTGACCCCAGCAGTCTTTCATGCCCAGAGCAGGGGTGCTGGATCCGATGATCTCATGAGGTCCCTTCAAGCACTAACTTTTGTGAATCTGTGAGAGATTTCTGTATTGTTTTAGCACAGTACTTCATAGTTCATATCTCCTCCGTGGTCTTTTAGTTTTTGTCCAGTGTTCACTGAAAGTAAGCCTTTGCATAAATGTGGCTCATGAAACATTGACAAACAAGACTAAGCAAGAGGGATTATCTTATCTCATTTGGAATGATGTGTATGATATTACTGATTACATTAAAAACCAGACAAAAAACCAGATACAGAAAATAACAGTAAAACAAAAGAAATGTGTTGCATATTTCAGCTGAATTCTTTGCGGTGCCCTGTGAAGTAAATTTAGCTTCAGCCTAGTTACAAAGAAAAACATCTTGAGAAATCAAGTACCATTTTGACTTTGCCTATCTCATTCACCCCCAAACTGCTTTTCAGGCCCTATTTGTTAGTGGCCATAGACGTATTGGGGTGAGGTTACATTAAACACAAAGGAGTGCTTGATCAGTCCTGTACAGAACAAATGCTGTGGGCTTATTTCTTCCATACAAGGATTATTGCCTTTGCCTTACTGCTAGGGATGGGTCTTCACAGCTAATTCAGACTTTGGCCCAGACAGAAATATAGGGTAGAACTTGGCGGCTGTGCACATTAAGTAGATTAGCCACTCACTTTACAGTGAAGTTGCAAGCTTAACTATTCAAGTGACATTAGTACTCTAGTAGTTTCCTCAGTTCCCCCTATGTGTTTAGTAATCCAGACAAACTTTACCACAATTTACTGGAAAACTATCAGAATGGCAACACATACCTATAGCACAAAGAAGTCTGAATATAGTGCACAGAGTACTGGTGACACACAGAGGTAGATGCAATACCAACAACACCACCATTATTTTGTATGGCAGCTCAAACTCCAGGTTAGATTACCCCAGGTATTGATGACCTGTGTTAACCTAGCAGTGAAGATACATCCTGGAAAGACCCTATTTTTCTGTCCCCTAATCCAACACTGCACATCCTATTTTGACCTTTCCTCCCAGGAAACTCCTTAGCAATGGGATGTACATGTTATAATTTTTTTTTTCCGCTTTGGGATGTATGTGTTATAATTATACCTTCCTGGAGCACATCCCCATGTGTAGGGACATGTGCTTGCAGTGGCAAAAAAAGTACTTTTTGCTGCTGCACACATCCTGTTCATGTGAACTTTGGTGTGAGGCAAAATTCCTCACTTCAGGGAAACTACTGTTTTCCACTCCTCCGTGTTCCCAGCATGCTGGAAGTGTAGGAGTGCAATTAGAGGAGGGGAGATGCTCTGGCCAGCAACTAGAGCATCTCATGGGGGGCCTCCATATCTGCCAGTGCACACTCCTGTGGTGTGTGCTGCACCAGTTTTTTCACGCTGTTTTTTTTTTTTGCTACCAGGATTTCCTAATAGCAAATGTTGTCCCCACACTGCAAACTTGCAGCTCTGGACACATTTTATCATGCCAGGCATGCAGTCTGTGGCAACACAAATTGAATATGTCTGCATGTCTGGATATGGCTCTAGTGGATCCTCTGTTTCTATTTTAGATGGTCACAGTAATATCATGGATTTACCTTTTTTTCTAAGAATATGTTACCATTTTTTCTTCCCATGAAATATAAATTATTGACAGATCCCAGGACCACTGTAAACCATCCTGCCATCTGTACAAGAGAATGGGATTTCCTAACAACCTTCTTCACCCACTCGTCTCTTGTGTACTTGTGCTAATGCCAGGGACAACATGGACACCTGAATTTTAAGTGAATAAGACAGATCAAACCTTCGTCTCTTTTCATTTACTTCTAGGCATCCAACTCCCACTGCTGAAGTTCAAGTCTCATGGTTTATATTTGCAGGAGCAGTAGAAGCATTATTTTAGTTTCACCTACTTGCTACAGCGATAGATCAGATGAAAAGTGATATAGTTTCTGAAAAAAATTATCTCGATTAGCTTCACTTGCACACTGGATATTTCTATTAACCTTCAGTTCTTTGAAAACATGGATGTCATCATTCCCAGCTCTCACTGTTTGATTTCAGGTCAGGCAGGGGAGAAAAGACTGATGACTGAATTGCTACTGGAAAAAATCAATTAATCCACATACAGTCATCAATTTGACTCAATTTGCATAGTTCAAATTTATCAAGTGAAATGTTGATAACTTCAGTGCCATTGGCATAATGGTACAAAGTCTGTGATAAGTTTTTAAAATGATTTTTAAAAGTATCACTTGACAACTTAAAACAAACAAGAGTCATGATGTTGACCATCACAGTTCCTAACTTCTTAAAGAGGCCTGAATGATCAAATTCATTCTGAAAATTTAGGCCAGAAACATCAGGCACAACTTTAAAACCTGACTTTTTGCTAGTTAGCAGTTTTATTGTTGCCTTCTTTATAGTATTAATTCAGGTTGAATAATATTTTTCCTGAAAATATAACTGCACATTATGAAAACAATATAGTTGCAGCATATTTTAAGTAAGGAGGAAAAAACCCTGAATTTATTTTTGTTCCTGGAAAGATCCTTTAGTTTTATGACAAAGTTGTCCAGGCAAAAACAGCTGGTCTATTCATACTGTGGTCTATTATTACCCCCAGGTCCCTTTCATTCATGGAGCTAGTCAGCTTGGTGCCACCAAGCCTAACGGTGTGGTGGGGGTTTCTCGTCCTGAGGTGGAGTATTTTACATTTCTCAATGTGGAACTTCATCAGATTATGAGCCACCCAACTTGCTAGCTTGCCTAGGTCTGCCTGTAATTGTAGCCTATTTTCAAGTGTGACCACGCTTTCCCATAACTTGGTGTAATCTGCGAATTTGGCCAGCGAGCTCTTCAACCCCACGTCCAAACCATCGATAAAGATGTTGAAAAGTACCAGACTGAGCACTGGCCCCTGTGGGACACTGCTGCCCAGAATCAGTCATTCTAATTACTGACTAGCATCCAGGTAACCAATTAGTACAGAATTTAGCATCAGGAGAAATTCAGATGCTAATCTGTAAAAGGGTTATTGATTATTTTCTGCCTTATGTTAGACAGACTATTTAAAGCAAGAGATAGACACTCATGTTTCCTATACACTGTCACACAGTAATATAAAAAATGCACTTGAAATATCATCAGTCTTCCACTAAAATACTGGTTTCAATAAAAAAGGAATAATTGACACATTAAAATCCATAGGTCCCAAATGCCTTCTAACTCATCATGATTAAAAATAGTGAGAAAGACAGACATAATGTATCAATTAAAATCTAGGCATTCCTCACAAGCTGTCAATAGCAGAGGCACTGCTATAAGCCCTTTACCTCTAGAGTTTGCTGAAAATGAACACCTTGAGTATCCAGTGCTATTAATAGATATAGCAAACCAAATAAAATGTCAGGATCTACCCTCAAAATAAAAATGTCTGCTGACTTCTTCAAAAGAGATGCAAAAGTAAAAAATTGCTTCATGTGCTTAAAATCATTACTTTGTTTTTCCACTCCACAGCTCAAAGTATTTTATATAAATAACTGCCACTTTCAAGATAGTGGGTTTTTCTCACTTTATTGGTGAATAAATCCAATATCACTCATTTTTAGAAAAGCCCTGGTTATCAGGGCTTTGTTTTGTTTTGCTTTTTAAAAGGAGAAACAGCACGTTTTTTACACTAACTTCGAAGAGACTTTTGTGCTTAACACAAGCCTAAGTGCTTTCCCAGATCACAGGCCACTGCACTGGAAAAAGTATTCTAGTGAATAACTGATAAAAGGATAATTGAGATTAGTTCATGCCAAAAGCCCTAATACAGGAACATCTCTGAGTACATATGCTAAGTATGGAAGTAATCCCACTCCTATCAGTGACATTTTTCAGATGCTTAAAATTAGGCAAATGCTTTAAGCACCTTGATGGATCAGGAACAAGGGTATTGATAATAGAGATGTTTAGAATTGTGCAGTAATTCATGTGGGTTAATGTCATTATGAATGATTTGCTTTTATAACTCTTCATTAGTACACTGTTTACCTGTGAAGTTAGCATTAGGCAAACTTTTTTCTGAATTATATGCACTCAAAATGAGCTTGGCTGTTGCACTGTGTTTCGAACTCTGCCTAGGCCAATAGTTGCTCTAATGTAACTTCATTACTCTTTTGTCTAGACAACAAGAGTGTAATCCTTTCCTGAAGTAAAAAGCCACCTTGCCTCTTCCCTTGTTAAGGTATATTTCAAACAATTTTCTTTTCTCTTAACGAGACCGATCCGTAAGTTTGCTGTTGCATATTGTGTTTAGCTAATGGGAAGATTTTCAAACATATGAGAAAAGCTCTTTTATTTCCCCATCAGCTTTGTGTCTTTTTGAATAACTGTTTTAACTATTAGGTTAGATACAATGTCCTGTATGCTTTATTTTTGAATATCAATCCTCTCCAGGCTCCCAATCTAGGCTGGTCAGTATAGCTATAAAACTTCTACCCACCATTTCTTCAGTCCTCTTTTTACTTACTTAAAATCATACAAAATGCAGTTTGTTTGTTTAAATCCCTTTTGATCAGGCAGCCTCCAATGAAATACTATGTCTCTACTGATGCACTGGAACTGCCACTGAGGTGCTACAGAATTATACTTTTAAACTTTTATTGATACTGTTTCCCATTAAGTCAACATATAATCATTATCTGACGGAAGGAAATGCATCCACTGGGTTCTTCTTCAGTGGTAAATGAATTATGTGCCTTTTGGCTGTGAATTAACAAATGATTAAGAACAAAACCCTACATCTAAATTGACAAGATAGGTTTTAATAAAAAATCAAGAGTATATATGGCCTGAATTCAGAAACTGCTGTAGCTGCACACCTAACTAACAGTAAGGCAATGTTGAATTTGATTAAAATTGCTTATTTTTTGCCTTCAGTTTGTAGTACATATCATATTACTACATTATGGATTGACATGAGCAACCTGCAATGAGAGACAATCATAGGATCAGCCACGGGCATCAGCTACAGCACTTCAAAGACTTCATATCCCATCTCTCTCTTCAACCTTGGACTGTCACATATCCTAGGCAAAGTGAGTGTAAAACTGTCTTAAGTATGAAATGCACGTTGCTCAGTTACAAATGAGGTGCCACGAGGCAGAGAATCAAACCTCCATTTTTCTGGTTTGTTCTGCAAATTATGGCACAGATTAAAGGAAGAATAGCTAATTAGTGCCCAACTAGTTGCACATCAGTTTCAAGCATAATTTAGAGCAGCCTCATGGCAACTATATTTTATGCCTAGACTCCTATGGTTCATAGAGATTGTTTAGCAGCCAGGCATAACCATGAGGTAGATACATCCTAGTCAATCTCTTTTTTCCCAAGAAATACACCCCTATACCAAGATTCACAAGTAGAAGTGGCACAGGAGCTACTCTATTGGTCCTACATCACAAGAAGATGTTTCCTTGAAGGAAAGCCCTCCAGTGACAAATATAAGTTTTTCAAGAGTTTCATTCTGCTTTCCAGAAGCACCAAAAAAGCTGTCTTTGTGAACCAGAGAATTTTCCTCTCAGTATTTTTCAGTTAAAATACTAGTGACTCAAATCATTAGTGAAAATACAAGTTGGGACATGGGTGCCCACACAAATATACTGGAATGATTGTATATGGCAGTATGCATTATGGAGACTGAATATTTTTGTTTTAAAATTAGGGTCATGTAACTGAAACAGTAAGATGGTATCTAGTTCACCCTTACTATATATGTAGAAATCTTACTTAACATTTTAGCGTGTACTGATTACTATGTTTGTGACCTGCACCATTTGAACATGCAGCTTCTCTCTGACTTACTAATTTTTCCCCACTGTATTTGCCCATTGCAGCCTGACAGCTACGTGCCTGATAGAGGACAAATAATCCTAATTTCCAAAGCATCTTTGTCCAGTCGCCTACACACACAATACTGGTTAAGTAAAATACTTTCAACTCCGCTGTCTCTAGAAGGTGGACCACTGAAAAAAAAATAAGAGCCCTTAAGTATAATTAATGGCTGCCTGGATTTTTAAAGGCTTAATAACCTGATTCCAATTCTGCTTTCAGTGAGCACTCTACTTGACTGTTTGGCTTTGGTCTGTTTTTTTTTCTTAACATCTGCAATCATTTTTTGTAAAGGAATAGGACTTATGGGGAGGCCTTGAGGTCCTCCACTACAATGCTAAGAATCCCTTATTGAAACTGAAAAGCCATGTGCCTCCTAAGAAGCTGTCTTAACTTTTTGCTTTAAGGCATTAAAGCAGGGTTATCAAACTGGTCTGACTCACAGGCCAGAACCAGACTATGGAGCTCTTCATGGGCTGGATCTACACAGTGGGAGTCCTTGCAGGCCAGATCTGGACCCACTTCCAGTGGTGGGATGACCGGCAGCAACGTAAACCCTCATGGTTGCCTGAGCCATTGTGTCAGCTCAGCTCAGGGAGCTGTGGATGCGGAGGGGTAAACACCATCAGTGTTTGCGCTACCACTGCTGAAATGAGTCCCCATCAGGACTCTGTACCCAGGAACTATGTAGCATGGAGAGAAATGGCAACATTAACCCCCGCTCTTTGCCCTAGCACTGAATTCTTAGCCCTTGCAGGAGTCTTGAAGGTCGAACAACACAGTTGGGCCATTATGTTTTATAATGAGAGAACATAAGTTAGAATAATGAAACTGTAAAGTAGCAGATATATGCAAAGACATAACCAATTCAGAGATCTTCCAGGCATACTTCTAATAAATGTGAAAATAATTTCTAAATGGCAAGAGTTGGGTACCCTTCTGTTGATACAGACAACTGATGAATGTGTGAATTTTATCACTGATATTCACAAATAAAAAGTCTAAAACTTTCCACTTTCACTAATTATGATATTTTGGTAGCATCTGTAACTTGATCATAAACTGATACTCAAATTCCATTAACTTTAAATGACAGCAATTTTTTCAGCATAGGATATACATAATCATAAGCTCTTACAAGCATAAGAACTTATAAGTACATGTCAGCTGATGAAAATTACCTGAAAAATATACATATCTATTCTTGTTGCATTCACTTACTGAAAACAGTAACATTTCAGTTATGGAACTAGAAATAAAAAAGATGAAGAAGCCAGTTAACTGAAGTGGAAGACAATAGTATATGAAATCTAGGTCACTTGTAATACATCCTGGAACAAAACAGGTGTCTTCTAGGCCTGTGCTAAGCAGCTAGTATTCACTTCGTATTCAGATTTGGCCAATTCAGGGGACACCGATTCGATTTGGTGGTTCAAATCACAATCTTGAATTGATTCGGCCAAATCAGACAGGCCCCATTCCCCACCCGCTATCTCAGCCCTGTCAATGGCTGCCCTACATGGCCCCAGCTCCCTGCTCTTTAAAAAAAAAAAGGCCCAAAGTCACCAGCTCCTGTCAGGTGGAAGGTGATCCCTACTTCTCCCCCTGTCCCCCACTACATGGGGGGCTCTGTCATGATCCCTGCTGCACCCCACTTCCCCATGCTCCATGGGGTACTCTGCCATGAGCCCCCAGAAGCCCCAAGGCTACTGTAGCAGCCGGTGAGTTTGGGGCTTTTTTTTTTTTAAAGCAGGGAGCTGGGGCCAGGCAGGGCAGCCATGGGGAGCCTGGGAGAGCAGGCAGGGGATGGGGGTTCATGGCAGAGCCCCCCACACAGTGCAGGAATGCGGGGGGGGGGGCAGTGATGCCTGGCAGCATCCAGTGACTTAGGGCTTTTTTTTTTTTAAGAGCTGGGAGCTAGGACTGGGCAGCCATAGGGGGTGGGGGCTGGGAGAGTGGGTGGGGGTTGAGGGGCACTCAGGGGGCTGGGGGAGCAAGCAGGGAATGGGGCCTGGCAGAGTTCCCCCCATGGTCCCCCTTCCTCCTTCAACTCCCTTTCCCCCACCCCCTACTTACCAGCATGGAGTCCAGGTTCAGCTCTCTGTGGCAGCGAGCAAGGACTGCCTGAATCTCCAAAGCTCTCTGAATTTTTTCTGAATTGATTCAGAGAGCTTCAAATTGATTCAGACCTTTTTACTGGTCTCCTGATTCAATTCAGATTTGGAGATTCAGCTGCCAAATCAGGCTGAATTTCCTCCAAATCGAATCAGCACCTGAAGCTTCGCACAGCCCTAGTGTCTTTTGCTCTGATTTGTGTGTAATAATTAGAAGTAATCAAGTGAACAAGTGGCTGATAAATGGCTACAGGTCAGATTCTTGAATTAAGTTCCACAAAGGATAAAAATCTGACTCATCAAAGGATCTATGTCTGAAACGAGAATATGATCTGAGGGAACTTTTCCCAATGTTTCCCCAAGGTTCATATAACCAAAGGATACTTGTTACTAGTATTTTACTGCAGTGTTAAGTAGTTTCCTTCTATGCCACAGAAGTAGGCAGAATTAAGAGCAAAAAGGACAGTCATTTCATTTTATATTGGAAGGTCAATTCATACAAATATTAATATGCAATTATTAATATACCAAACACTTACTTATTTTTATATTCAAAACTTTCTCTTAACCTACAAGCATACAGGCATAAGGAGCAAGTATTCTTTAACTCTATTGCTAATAAAACTTACTCAACATGTACTTCTGTGTTAAATCACAAATAAATTTTAGGGCTCCAAAACACATGTTAACCTTAACCTAGAAAAAACAGGTATCAGCATAACAATCATCAAAAAACTCCATTGTGTATGGTCTACTGTTTAGAATAAATGTCATTGTTTGTCAGATTTGGCACATTCATAACCTGTTTGTAAATCAGGAAGATTGTTTCAAAGCTTCCCATTCAATGATTGAATCACGTTTTCTTGGAAATTCCAAGTATGTCATCTATCTCTGTCACAGTGTCTTCCATGAACAATAAAGTTATGTGTCACTACATATCATTAATGAGAAATCTTTGTCATCCTGAATCTCCCAGTCAAGACATGAAATGGTGGTATTGGAAATAGATGCATCAAAAAAAAAAAAAGTAAAATTTGTTCAAGAAATCAGTGATGTTCTGGCATAAACACATTTGGAAAATTAAAATTTAAAGATAAAGAGCTGTCTCCCCCGTATCTTTCCCATATTGGGAACTACAATATAATCTGTGATATTTTGTTTGCCTTTGACACCTACTTTTAGAAATATTTAGTTGAATATAAAGGTAAGTCTTTCATGTTTTCAAGATGATGCAGAAATTTGAATAAGTAACACACAAAAATACTGAAATTTCTTTTGGAACAAAATATTTCTCAGTCTGAAAAAAATTAATGCAGTGCCATAGTACCTATGACATAGTTAATCACATTCCTGATGGCAACATGTGCCTCGTTCATTAGAAAACATCAGGAAAACTTAGGGTTGCATGGTCCATCCCATCCTCCAATTACCCACATTAGGTGACAAAATACATGGTATCAAGATCTCATTAAAGACAAATGTAATAGAGAGTGGGTATTCCTAGAGACTGCAGGTTTTTAATCTTCCATCATCTGGCAGAAGATAAAAATTACATCTATGTGAAACCTGCATTCACACAGTAAAAATTGATGGGACTAGCAAAACTGAACACAACAATGTCCTTTAAATTCTGCTAAAATCTCCCATGCAGCAAAATACGTAAGGTCTTAAAATCTGGCATAAATATCTAACAATTATGAATATTACTATTTTACTGTCTATGTACAATAATCCCACATGATATCTGATCAACAGAAATGAAGATGATTAGAACTCTTTCTACTTAATGGCAAGATTTTAGCAACTCCCAAACCCAGGTTCAGTTAAATATACAGTCTACCTATGCAAACAGAGATTCTTGGGCGGGGGGGAGGGGGGGGAGAAGCAGGTTGAGGAGACCCACAGTGGTTAGGCCATAGACATGAAGAAGCTTCAAGATAGGCTATAAAAATATATTATATCAGGGAGCCATATGTTTCTATAGATCTGGGGAAAATCTGTATGACCAATGGCCCTTTTTTAGATTTATCTGTTATGACATTAAACAACTGAATAGCCAATGGCGCAACACTGAAGGAATGGTTGGCAGCTCAGTATTTTTTTTTAAATTATGCTGTTGGAGATAGGATGCTGACTAGTGTTAAAATGAACAATAAAAACTCAGTAAATCTACAGAATAAATCATCCTCCCAGTCAAGAATTGTTGGGATGAAATTCAGGAGCTCTGCTATTTTTGATCAAGCAAATACTGTACGGAGTCTTCTCATTTCAGTACATAAACAGCATAGAGTATGATGCTCACATTTAATGAGGCATTTCCTTTATAGTTCTAAACATTATTATATACAGTTTCCATAGCTTAAAAAAAGTTCTTAAAACCTCTTTTTCAAAGAGGTCTCCAACTGTCAAGTTTTGGCTTCAAAAGCTAATAATGCTTAACTAAGCTTTCCCCCCTCCTTTTAAGCAGATGCCTGAGAAATTATGTCTGCCCTCATAATGCTTAGCAACCACTGAAAAGTGTGTCTGGTAAATGTAAGGATAGTATCAGTTTCCATAGCTAGTCTGTTTGGCATGCCAGTGATCCCCCAAATTTGTATTTATCCCAATTGAACAAAAGAGGTTTGCAGTTAGATAACCCTTTCCTATGCAAAAAGGCTGAAAAACTAAAAATCCAACCTGACTGCTACTGAATGGGTAGCACTTTCTCTTCAAGAGCCCACCAGATCTCAACATTTCAGAGTCCACAAGGATCTGTGGTGGCATGATTCTATTGAGGATATCCTGCAAGGACTTTCTTTACTACCACTTCTGTCTTTGGGACCTGTCTCGGACGGCCAAAACCGACTCGAGGTGATTAAATAATTACTCGTTCGTCGGGGTGGGCTGGTGAATAGAGAGGCCGAGAAAGCTTTATGGTTGTAAAACTTCACTTGCGTCGCTTGCTGTTGCGACGAAAAACGGTCCAGTTGTCTGAACAACCACGTCAGTTGTTCCAGCTGGCAGGGCTCAAGCCAGCACGTCTGTCTACAAATCGGGCCGGCAGGGAAAGGGATACGTTTGGGATTGCGCTCGGCGACGGGGAGACGAATTGATAGGTGATCAGGCTATCGTCAGCTCAGCCATGAGTCAGATCTCTCTAGAGGCACTCTGCAGCGTGCTCAAAGTTCTCCAACCTGGGCGGAAGTCGCGCTAATTTTTAAACGGCCAGCAAGCCAATCACTAGCTGCCACGTGTGCATAATTTAGAACTGGCCAATAGCGGGACACAAATTTACATCCGAATGGCGGGAACTCTCTTGCACCGGGGGTTTTCTGCAACAACAGAAAGCCTTTACTTTGCAAGAGGCTCTCATGTGGCGGGAAAATTCCACCGTGCCGAGGCACCAAAATCACTGGGTTGTGACAGGACACAGCACCTGTACCTGCCTAACATGCAGATGCAGATTACATCAACTTTTTGCAAAACTTGTTTTTCTTTGCTGGTGCCTGCATTATATATGAGGAGTTGATGTCATCTCGTACCTTGTACCTCAGAGTGATGTTCAGAAAAATGTATGCAGAGGCAGTAGGGTCACTAGGGTGGGGTGAGTGGGATGATAGTCCCAGGCACTGATTAAAGGAGGCATCAGTAACACCCCAGCTCACTAGGTACCTCTACTCCAGTCTCCAGTTCTCAAAAGCATCTCTGTCCAGGGTACCATAATTACTATTTACACCTCTATGCAGAGATATGTAAACTGTTCCCTGAAAAAAGAATGAGGGGTAACTTTATGAAGAGGTAGGACTCTCATGACTAAAAACATTAGAGAGACAATTAAGTGTTTATAGATCATAAAAATAAATAATATTTGCCAAAAGGGATTCACTGAAAGATTAAACATTTTTTATGTTAATGTTCAGGCATTTAATGCTGTGTATTAAGAATTTTGAGTAATACCAAAGTGTACCAGAGTGTACTCTATCCCCTAAAAACTCTTTTGTGACGGGGTTATTCCTCAGTCTCTTGAGTTGCATAATATGTCAAACAATAGTGATATCCTCTTACAGAACACAGATAATGGTACTAAGAGCCTTGTTGGCTGCTTAAGCATTATCATCAGTAGCCTTTA
The DNA here is from genome assembly GCF_030867095.1 of Alligator mississippiensis. Classification (NCBI taxonomy): domain Eukaryota; kingdom Metazoa; phylum Chordata; order Crocodylia; family Alligatoridae; genus Alligator; species Alligator mississippiensis. Next base: position 52,766,945 of record NC_081832.1, read on the forward strand.
AAATAGTAACGGCGATACCGAAATATACAAGAGGTGACATGTGAAATCAGTGATACCTTGCCCATTCTGTCAAGGACAAACAAATCTAGACCCAAGTTGCCATAAAGAAACACCTTGTGAGAACATGCACTCCAGAAGACAGGTAAGACTCCTGGGAACCAAATATCAGATGCTTTAGAGATTTCTGGAACAACAAAAGGCCTACATAAAAACTAAGATGGGAAGCACAATGCAAGACAGGCAGGGGTTGTCCTCAAGTCACCTGCTAAAGTCTTACTGTCAGATGTGCTTTGCTTCTACATTTACCAAAAGACAACAGAAAGAACAGTATATATACTGCAAAAATGAAAAAAAAACAAACCAAAAAACCAGAGGAAGTATTTTGGAGTAATAAGTAAACTGCTTGGCGTATTTGACTAGTTTTCAACTCTAGTCTTATAATTATTGGGTCCCTTCATGGACAACTAGTACCTTCTGGCTCAGGTGGGGAGGGGGGTTGCCAGCAGCCAATCACTGACCTGCGGGGGGTCCTCCAGCAGCCGATTGCCAACTGGGGGGGGTCCCCTAGTGGCCAATCGCCAACCCCAGAAGCACCAGCAACAAACCAGAAGTGCCACCGGTGCTTCTCAGGGCAGGCACCTGCTCCCTACTCCCCAGTGAAGGTGAATTTCGCAGGGAGGGTTACATGCCCCCCCCCACACACACACACCTTGCCTATGGGTCCCGTAATTTGCTGATTAAAGGTCAATACAGAGTGTACACTGGACTCTCTTTATATAAATACTCCATAACATCTTGAAAAAGATGTTATGTTGAAACTGATGATTGAGTATGTTTAATGCTTAATTTGCACATCTACATTTTATGTTGTGTATATTTAATTTAGAATAAGTATATCCTCTGCCACTTAACTTGGTCACCCAGGAAATGAAGACTGATCCTATGGTCAAGATTTACCATCTTTGGCCATTACTTGCATATGCATTTTGGAAGAAACATCTGCTCATATGATAACATTCAGATTCTTTCCCCATCTAAAGCCCACCTTCGAGCACAAGACTTAGCATTCAGAAATTACATATAAACTGATATAAGTGATCGGGAACCAGTTCTAATATGTAACACAACAGAAGTTCAGTGTACATAAACCACTTTACAAATGGCCAAATCAAGTTTAAGATAAACCTGGATGGATATAGTTATCAGACTTAACTAATTTCAGTTAAATCAGTTTATTGGACTTCTGTCCCAGATCCCCTCCAGATTCAAGTTAGCTAACAGTTTCCCAGGATCCTAAGATGCTTTACACTTCCCCCACAACCCTCCCCCACCCCACAGGGTGGGTGGATTAGCCTTGGCAGAAGCTGTCTGCTCCAGCCAAGCAGAAAGTCATGCTCTAGTGCCCCCTGTCTTCTGGCCTGGACCACTGTGGGCATGCGGCTGCATTTCTAGAATCAAAAGTGAATGTCTGTTCACCTGCTTATTGGGTCAATCTATGCAGCTTAGGCTAACCTGCGAAGACTGAACTGATCCAGCCTCAGGCTTTTTGACGGTCTGTACTTAGCCCAAGGGACGAATGTAACTAAGGAACACTCTGAGTGAAAATGTTAAGTTTTTTGCATATGTATATTTTGAGAAGTATGCAAATGGACCTGGGTTTATAACTACAAACTTCACACAAATATTACATGTTAAAGATACAATAGGTTTAAATGGGTGCAAGTGCTAATTTTAATTCTGTTTTAATTATTCTTATGAGAAAGAGCTTGCACCCTTTTGGGTGTTAGATTGGTAAGAGTAACCATATTGTTAAGATTTTGGGGCATGCCCAGAGGCAACCGGAGGCTGGGTCCTCCAGAAAGATAATTTAGCACATGGCCAGAGCTTCGCTATGCCTGCCACATGCCCCTTAGCCACACGCCCCTGAGCATGCTGCCTCAGTGTACTGGGACAAATAGAAGTGGGGCAAGCCTGGCAGCAGTGGCTTAGACCCAAACTCTATCCCTGGTAAGTAGGGATGTGAGCATGGGTGGGCTGTGGGTGGGGTGGGGGGGGGACTGGGTGTGGGTAGGAGGCACATGGAGGTAGCATACAGGGCACATGGAGGCTGGACCCAGCCTGGCCTGAGGGCACAAGACCCCTCTGTGCAGTGCTAGAAGCCCAGGTAACAGAAAGAGTTGGTCTAGTTCTGCCCAAGGGTGAGTGTCAGTGGCTGGGCCCACCCCATGTACCATGTGCAGTGGCTGCATCTGAGACAGCACTGGGCTATGAGCTCCCCAACAGCCTAATGCCACTGCTGCTGGGTGGGGGGGGCACAGCTGTGAGCCATGCAGAGTGGTGGGTGGGGTACCCACTCCTCCTGAGCAATCCTTCCACCCCTACAGTCCCCCCACCCCAACATAGTCTCCCTCCATCCACAGCCCACCCACCCACATGTCCCTACTTACTGGGGACAGAGCCTGGGTCCGATCCACCACTGCCAGTCTTGCCCCACTTCTGTTTGCTCCAGCATGCTGAGGCATCATGTTGGAGCAGCAGAGGCACGCAGCAAACATAGAGATGCTCTGTCCACATCACACCCACAACCACACCCCCCCACACAATCTATCCACAAACCCCACACCCTCAACTCCCTCACAGCCCCCGCAACCCCCTTCCCCCCCACAACTATGCAGGGGGTCAGACTCCTATGCAGGGGGTCGGACTCGTTGATCTATCGAGGTCCCTTCCGACCCTAACAACTATGAATGTATGAACTGCCCAACAATCCATCCACAAACCCCACACCCCCATAAGCCTCATCCCCACAGACCCTACACCCACCCACAGACTCCCACAAGCCCCCCCACAAGCCCCATACCCCTTCCCCCCCAAACAACACATCCCCCCCAAAATCTTACATCCTGCGTGCCCAGCCACCACACAGGATGGGACAGGACCTGCTGGCAGGAGCCATGGCTGCAGGGGCAACTGTCACACTGCAGCTCTGCCCCATGCCCACAGTGGTGCTGGGACATGAAGCCCAGAAACCACTTTGGTGTGTTATGGGCTGGGGTAGGGGTGGCCAACCTGCAGCTCTGGAGCCACATGTGGCTCTTCAGAAGTTAATATGCATCTCCTTGAATCTTTGCACAAGCACACGGTGACCTAAAGGCAAGTAACCCTGAGCTGCTTGCCAAGGCAGCTTTTTATACTGCTGGGGCCAGCACAGGTTCTGGCTCCAGCATCTAGGTCCCTCTGGCTAAAGATCCAGGAGCTGGTCAAGGTCAGTTTGTCCCAAGTGATATAATTTGTCCCACACCAAAGTATATGTTCAGGTACGTGTGCTGAGGCACAAATCTCTGGCACAAATTTGTGCCACTGCTATTTGAGCTTCTGCAAGTGCACATGCTTGCTTGTGTGGATGCACTCAGTGTGTGGAATCCCAGGAAAAGTTTCGTGAGGCAGATGGCAGGAGCTTCTTGTTGTGGTGGACTGTTTCCTGGGATGCCATACTTCCTGGCCACTCTATGTTTCCACAAGGACTTACGCTATGTTACATAAGGGTAGACCATCAACCCTTGCAGGGGCAATAGCAAGACTGTTAGTTCTCAACTGTAAGTAGCTCTTCATATTAGCTCCTGTAAATAGTGTGCTGTTCCAAATCACATCAAGACACTACTAACAGCTCACTTGCTGCTTCAGGCACAAACTATCCTCACTATATTTGGTCTCAGGATGCCTTCTATTTTCAACAGATCATACCAACCAGAAATTCCAAACTCATCCTTTTCCTGGAATAACAACGGCAATAACAATAGAACTGTACTACTGTCCATGGATTCAAATCAAAATCAAGTCACCACTACGCTTTGTGCTGATGATTTCTATTGGGCTAAAATAAATCTCATGAGGATCAGTAGGGACAAATGCAAAGTTAGGCTCTGCTGCTGCCTTGACCAGCACTTAAGACACAACAGTCTTATGCACCGGTACTGTCTGGGGATTGACTGGCTAAGCAGCAGCTCTGCAGAAATGGAGCTGGGGGTTACAGCGGACAATAAGCTGAATATGGGCCAACAGTGTGCCTTGTTGCCAAGAAGGCTAATAGCATAATGGGCTGCATTGGTAGGTGTGTTGGTAGCAGATTGAGGGAAGTGATTCTTCCCTCTGTTCAGCACTAAGACCACATCTGCAGTATTGCGTCCAGTTTTGGGCTTCCCACTACAGGAAGGATGTAGATAAATTGGACAGAGTTGAGTGGAGGGCACTGAAAATAGTTAGGAGATGGGGCACATGACTTATGAGGAACGGCTGAGGGACCTGGGCTTATTTAGTTTAGAGAAGAGATTCATACCAGCCTTCAACTACCTGAAGGGGGGTTCCAAAGAGGATGGAGCTAGACTGTTCTCAGTGGTGGCAGGTGACAGAACAAGGAGCAATGGTTTTACATTGCAGGAAGAGAGTATAGGTTAGATATTAGGAAAAAAAATTCTCACTAGGAGGGTAGTAAAATGCTGGAACAGATTACCTAGAGAGGTTGTGGAATCTCCATCTTTGGGGGGTTTTCAGACCTGGCTAGACAAACCCTTGGCTGGGAAGATCGAGTTGGCAATGGTCCTGCTTTGAACAGGCAGTTGAACTAAATGACCTCCTAAGGTCCCTTCCAACCCTAATTTTCTATGATTCTATGAAGAATGACGTAGAATATCATTCTCTCTGTCACCTTAATTTTGTCATCAGATTATTTTTATTGCTAATAAATGAAAAAATCTTTCTTCCTTGACCTTGGTTATCTCTATTATTGCCCTCCATGATTTTCTGTCTCAGCTTTATCTCTCTCCCACTTTTTGTATATGCTAGTGTTGGCTTAGAAATGGTATTTAAAGGCCTGTTTTTTGGGAATTGGGTTATAGGTATAGATATATGCATTATAGGGGGTTAAGATGGGCAGCAGGGGTTAAATGGATTTCTAAAGATCTTGGGAGACACATACACAGCTTCTCATGGCCCTGAAAGTAGACGGGCTGTCTAGCACAACAAGGTCAATGGATGGACACAGCTTGAGAATTGAAGGGGGACATCCCGTAACACAAGATCAGAGCCTTCAAGGCAGACATGTTGTCTAACATAACAAGGACACACAGCCTGGGAACCAAAGAAGTATGTACCATACTGTCCCATAACACAAGATAAGTGACACCAGCAACAAGGCCCCAGAGGGTGCCTACACCCTGGTTTTGGGGGAACAGACCAAATTAGGAGAAGGCCTGGAAGGCTACGTGGATGTGTGACCACAGAGAGACAGTCAACCAGAGATAGCTATGGATGAAGAGTCATCAGGAGTCATCAAGGGGGAAGGAGAATACAAAAGCAGAAACCTGAGAGTAACAAAGGGTCCCTCCTATCCTGCCCTGTCCCTCCTTCTGTTCCTTGAGAGGGGTCCCTATCCCTGTCCCTATCCCTCAGGAAGGGTCCCCGAGGCCACCATGGACTAAGGGCATACCAGTAGCCTGTCTCATGCACCCCACTGGAGGCGGGGGCTGTGGGCCTCAGCTTCCCTTCTCCAGACTGCTGACACTTAAGAGAAAGAGCCTCAGAGTACAGCCTGCATCCTGACCAGACGTACTTTGACTCTGATGACAGCTCTAGAAATGGTAGATATTTGAATGTTTGTATTGTTGGTTTTTTGTTCTTACTCTGTATCAGTAAATTCACCTATTATCAACTGGAAGGTGCTGTGGTCGGTCTGAGGGTTGTGCCTGCCTGGAACAAAGGTACAGGTGCTGGGTCCAAATCCAGTGTCAACAGCTAGGACAACTTAAAAAATCTACACCTATCACAAAAAACTCAGCAGTTTCAGAAACTATAAACAAGAGCCCTAATGCCTAAAAAAAGATATTTTGCTTTTTATACTTTATCTTCCTGTTGTAATCTTATTTCTATCTATGCCAATTTCAAACTCTTTGACTTTACTCCCAAAATTCTGCACAGCTCTGTTCTGTATGTGTACATATATGTTCCTTGGTATGTTTTCCATAATGCTGTTCAGATGCTGTTTTGATTTCACTACTTGCAAACTCTACACTGTTCCATAAATTTAGGATGTCTTTCTGATCCTGCATAACCCAGAAACTACTCATTCCTGGCTCAAAAGCCACTCATCCCTACACATCTCAAACAGCTACCATCTAATTAAGCCACTTTGAACAATCAAAGAAGATCTGAAAAGTACTACTAGTAATATAAAAATAAGGCCATATTAATAAGAACTGTAATAACATCATTCTGTATATTCTTTGCTCTCGTCCACTTGCCTGTTTTCCCTCCTAAAGTCAACTATTTTGGTGAGCTGCTTGGACTCTACAGCCACATCCAGATGGCCAGGGGTATGCGCCTGTGGTAGCACAAATAACAGTGGCACAAATTTGTGCCTCTACTTTGTGCCGCAGTGCAAGCCTCTGTACATGCAATTTGTTGCAGGCCACTGTGTCCTGCTTTTGGCAAACTGCCCTTGCCCAGCTCCTCACAGCTCCTGGAGTGCTGGAGCAGCCAGGATACAAATTGAGGAGTAGAGATGCTCTGGCAGAAGCCAGAGTATTCTCCCTGGTGGACCAAGCCTCCTTTGTTTTGGTGGACACTATTGTAGCGTGCACCATGCTGCCTTTTTTCTAGGTTTTTTGCTTTTGCTATTGCCCACATGCTGAAAATTTGCAGTGTGGGCATGAAAATTGCATTCAGGGCATGTTTTTTTTATTCCACACGTGTGGTTTGTGGTGCCACAAACCGCACGTGTCTACATGTGGGGATAAGGCCTATGTGTTTTAATGTATATACCTTATTGTAACAATCAACACTGTAATCCGTTACAGATTTTGTGCAAAACTAGTCAGAAAGTAGATTGGGAAGTGCCCTCCTTGATAACAATTTATTTGGGTTTTCCAACAGAATAGATAACTTTATAGGAAACCTATTGCAAATTACTTTGCTTATGGGTATGTCACCTTGTAAGGTAAGGTTTCTTGCTATCTTTCAGCTGACAACCATATAGTTGTCTCTTTTTCTTTTCCTTTTTGTTTTACAGACCATTGCAGCTGACTCTCTATGACCCCAATCTAGCTGTGCTTTGTATCCTATTCTTATAACAATAAAACCATATTTTGTGAGATCAAAAGTCTAAAAAACCCTGAACAGATGGCAACAGAAATTTCAGTGTAGGTACCCTCCAAAGAAAACAGAAGCATATTCATTCTTCCCTACCTCTGTTATTTTGAAAATAAACCTTGCTGAAACCTTGATAAAATATAGCTCTGTATCCTTTTATTTTCTCACTCACCTTTTATACACAGTTTTATAATTAAGCCAGATGACAGTTCAAGTACTATCATTCTAAATAATCTCTAATTGACATTTGCAGTATTCCAACTGTTTTCACTATATCCATTTTCAAAAGCCCTTCTGCATATAGCTGGTTAGGAAAACCTAGGATTGCCTGTGCCTTTTTTCCACAGCTACATTATAGGATAACTCTGTGCTCCCAGTGCAACTGATCACTTCATTAAGGTCCATCTCTTCTTGGGTGTCTCCAGTCTACGTTCCCTCATTTTATAGGCAGTCCTTGTTGTCAATTCCAAAAAGGCATAACTTTTCACTTCATACTGCTAAACTCCATTCCATTTCTCGTGATCCGTTCCACAAGAGTTACTGGTATAATGATCTCATCCTCTTTCATATCGGCAATATCCTCTAGACTAGGTGTCATTTGCACATTTCAAGAGGATGCATCATGAACAAGTACTGAGGTTGCTGATAAACATGTCAAACATGATAGGTCCCAAGACAGATCCCTGATCCCTGAAAAGCATCATATAAAACTTTCTAATCAGGTAACTCATCCTACAACATAATCCATCGTAACCTCACACTGAGCCACCTCCACAAGGAGCTTCATGACTGTAGCTCATCCTTTCTAATATGGCCAACAATTACCTATGAAGCAGAGTATCAAAACTACGCTTAAATCTATGTAAAGTAGGTCTTATGCATTACCCGATGGATAGAAAATGATATTTAGATATTTACTTTTAGGAACTGGCTTGTAGATAAAGTAGATATTACACTAGAACAATGGTTGAGGGGAACTGCAAGAGTAAATTGGTTTTAAAAAGTCTGTTTGTGACAGTTTCCTTCAAGGCCCTCTGTGCCTGGAGACAGCAGACAAATAGGCTGGGAAATTGAAGACATTTACCACACTGTTCCATAACATGAGATAAGGTGGCTAGGTATCAGCTCTAGAGCCCTTGGGATTTCCAAGCAATCCAAACTTTCAGCATTCTTCCAAATGACCATTTTTAGATTTAGAATAATGTGGTTAAAATACATGGTACTGCACCTTCTTGTTTTGCCTGGCAACAGAACCACAAAAACGATGACCAATAATAACAACATGAGGTCTCTGGTAAAGTCAAAAAACCAGTCTATAGCAGTTCAAAAACATTTTTCTTAAACAGGGTGCAACTTTTTTATGTAATCACAGCTTGAGGAGGGAGGGATAGATAAAAGTACAATCAACCTACAATTGTTGCAGATTTATCATGTTAGCATGATCTTTCAGATTATTCATGTTACCATGAAAACTCATGTTATCATGTTACTTCTTTTGCATCTCTTTCAGAAAATGTATACTTTTATAATTCTGACTAATTTCAATAATACAGAAAGTATAGGAAAGTATAGGAATGTTCATATCTATTTCAGTTGATATTATCTCCTTTTATCTTATTGAGAATATTTCTTTATGATGGAAAACAGAAACAAATTTGCCATAATCCAACAAAATGGGAATATCCAAGTACACATTATTGACTTGATGTGGTACTCTAGTTCCATACCAGTTGTATAATATTGGTGAAACAGCTTTAATTAAGGAAATTAAAGTAATATGGGCCCCAATTTTCTATTAATTCTAAAACAGCACTGTTGCTTTCTACACTTTTAATGTTTTACTTATGACAAGAATTCTATCATAATACAAAACAGAATAGTCCGTAAGTTGGATATAAAGTACAGATGTATAATTACAAATATTCATTCAAGCAAAGAAGACACAATAGGGAAATCTGTAACAATATGCATACTAGAATGAATATAGCAATGGTATAAAAATAGAAAAGCGTGAAAGAACTACATGATATGAAACCACTTCCTATATGTGTGAAGACCAACAGATGCTTCCAATTTTAAGAAAGTTATAAACAAAACAACAAAAAAGAAGAATGCAATTACAAAAGTTTAATTATTCAACAAAAACAACAGAAAATCCATCACTCGCGTGCTTTTTACTTTTCTATAACTACAAAGGTCAACAGTATACTAAACAAGATTTTTTGCCATAGCAGAGACAGAAATAAGCAGGAAGAAAATGAAAACAAAGTTTGGATTTCTAAGTCTTTTATAAAAAAAAAACCCTTAATAATTTAAAATCTTGGTAACACAGTAATGATGACTGCACCTGCTTTAAATTAGTTGTAAGAAAATAAAATCTCATGTGTATTTAACATCCCAATGATTACTCAAATAAACTCCTAGGGGAAGGGGTAAGATCTAATGATATCTCTAGAGTTCCAAATATGCTTATTGCAGTTGGCTGAGGTATCTAATGATTACTGCAAGTAAATTATCTCATTGGTCTAATAAGGCACATATTGGAAAGCAAAACTTTCTAGGAGTAAAAGTTTTATTTTCATGATCAATGATCAACAGTTTAGAAGTTTTACGGTGAATAAGGTACTTAACATGCATACATTTTTAAAGGGTCATGTTCTAAAATGCGAAACTCAAAATGCCCCAAGCCTGGAAATAATTATGCGCATGGGTAACTTCACACATAAGTAGCTATTGCTCAATGGTTTATGTGCTTAAAATTGTGTGTTTAAGTGCTTGCAGAATCAGAGTCCAGAAATATGCAATCTAGACCATTTGTAAACCAGCTAGATAAACCTCTACTATTATACCTAACACAACTCAGAGAAATCAATGAATTAAAGTCAGTAGAGTTGCTCTGTATTTATACCAGGAAATCTTTATCTCTGTTTCTTTTATTTAAAGAAAAAATAAGTAAAAAAGAATGTTTCTGCCACCTCCTTAATCTAGACAGTCTAGTGGGACACACTTGAAAAGCGATTTATCTCCAATCATACTGATGGGTTCAAATTATTCCTTTAGCAAAATATTAAGAACTAATCATGCAGTGAACCACAGCCACATGTTTGCTGACACCGGTAATTGTCTGCTTGTAAGAATCACTGCCTGGAGGAAGGTAGAAATTACACAGCTGAGCTTCACTACGAGAGGAACATGGGCTATATGGAATTTAAAGATACAAGGGGAAATAGAATAGATTCCACCCTGAATCTCAGTAATTTATGCTTTCCAGGTGTGGTTTATGGCATCAGAATGTTTTACCCAAACATTCCCCAAAATGAAAGTTTCATGCATGCAGGTGCATAGGTGTCTACTGTATGGTGCCTGGAAAAGGACCATATGGGCTTTGGGTGACCTTCACTTGCTTTGACTGGATAAAAATAGAAATGTGAAATAACACCTAAATAGATAATGGTGGCTATGTGCATTAGTTACAGAAAGTATTAATTTATTTTTATGAAATGACAGTATAGAAACAATTTTAAAACTGTAGATTTTTCTAGCTTGCCTTGTAGGCACATAGGGAAATACACATTATTTTTCATGTGATAACATAATAATACAATATATATACACCATATACACAGAACTGGCAATATCTGCATAATCAGAAAAGATTTGGAAGTACAGAACCTCATTTTCTCACTCTCACATTAAGTAGTTCCACTGATTTCAACTACATGTTAATTACATGTTAATTATTTACTAATCAGATGGAGTGACAATAGCAGGACTATTCTCATAATTATTTTCCATAGTATACACTTGAGCTCAAGTCAAACTAATCTTCTTCAGTGAAAAAGTTTAATATGCAGTACATGTTATATGGATATTATAGTCTGGCTTTCCTGGGAATGTGAAAGAAGGAACAGATAGAGTTGTGCCATGTCATTAATGGATGACTGATGGATACTAATGTCATGACATAAGGCTATCAAAGTCCTATACATTACATTACGTAGGATAAAGAGATTTCCGATACATGATACCTCAAAAAATTAAGTGACTGAGAAGCTATTAAGCAAGGATTTATTGTATTAAATACAAATTATTATTTCCTAATAAATGTTACTTTTCAGGAAACAAATGACCTGTAATCCTTCAGCTGCATAAAATGTTCATTACTTATTTGTCTTGTCCATAAATAACTGTATTTTGACCTAAAGAAACATGGAAATAAGAACTTAAAGAAATAATGTTGCATATAACACTAAACCGGGCATCCCCTCATAAAGCTCTTTACTGTGCTTTAAATTTTCATTATCAGGTGAACGCATTTAATTGAATTATTACCTTGTAGTCAACGAAGGAATATACTGTATCATATTTTCTTCCCTCCTCACACATACAGTGGGTGAAATCCTGGTCCATTTAAATCATTCAGAGTTCTGCCACTGAATTCAAGGACACCAGAATTTCAACTACTGGATGTATGCACATATCCATGAGACAAGTGACTCACGTGCATATAATAATCCCACATTCTCCCTCCCATTACATACCACTTGTCTCACTTCATGTAACAGTACATGTCTACACTGACACAAACACAATAAACTACTTTACCTTGGATGCTATTTAAAAAAAAATCCAAAATGCAAAAATGCAAAAGAAAAATGAAAAAAAGGGAAAACTGGGAGTGAAAAAAGCAATCCAAACTTTCAGCATTCTTCCAAATGACCATTTTTAAATTTAGAATAATGTGGTTAAAATACATGGTACTGCACCTTCTTGTTTTGCCTGGCAACAGAACCACAAAAACGATGACCAATAATAACAACATGAGGTCTCTGGTAAAGTCAAAAAGCCAGTCTATAGCAGTTCAAAAACATTTTTCTTAAACAGGTGCAACTTTTTTATGTAGTCACAGCTTGATAGTAAGGCCCCTCTACACATTACACAGTTAATTGGTTAATTGGGCAATAGCCTTAAAACCAGCTATATGTGCAAAGTAGCTATCACATGTTAAAAAGCTCCAACCAGCTATAAATCTAGACCTTGAAAATATGTACTAACTTTATAGCTACTTGTAGGTCAAGCAGGTTCTCCCCAGAGACGGAGAGCCCCACCAGCTGCATCTTGGCCAGCATGAAATCCCTGAGCCCTGGGGATCACAGCTGCTGTGATCCCCAAGGCTCAGGAGTGAGTGAAACCTCCAGCCCACACAGGGCTCTCAGTCCTGGCTATACCTCACACAACTGGGACCAAGAGTCCCGCAACTGATGGGGCTCTTGGCCCCTGCTGAGCCTCACACATAGCTGGGACCAAAAGCCCTGCACCTGACAGGGCTGAGGTGCATCCAGGACTGAGTCCCTCAATTGATAGGGCTGCCAGTGCTGGCTGTGCCTCATGCACAGCCAGGGCCAGGGGCCCTACAAATGACAGGGCTCTTGATCCCAGTTGCTTGTGAGGTGCAGGTGGGGTCAAGAGTCCCATCAGTTGTGGGGCTCTTCATCCCCAGGGCCAGATTAATGCTTTAGTGGGTCCTAGGAAAACAAACTTATGGGCCTCGGGACAATCTGGACCCCCTCTACTCCCCTGCTGCCAGTGGGGAGCAGGGCTTGGAGTTGCCGCTAAGAAGCAGCAGCCATGGCAGCAAGGCTGGTGGAGGAGAGGGGAAGGGAAGGGAGGTGGACAGGGCCATTCATGCCAAGGACCCCGGAGGACCATGCAGCTCAGAGCCCTTGGCATGTGCCTAGTTTGTCTATGGGTTAACCCAGCCCTGTTGGTCCCTGCTGCACTTGAGATACAGGCAGGGCTGAGAGATCCCTCATTTGCGGGGTCTCTTGGTCCTGGGCTGCACTAGTATGGAGCTCCCCTGCACCAGCAATAAGGCACATTTAGATCTAACATGCAGTCCCACAATTACACCCCCTGCTGGGTACATGTAGCATGGCAGGAGGCATCATGCATTAGATCTAATCACACTTTTTCCTGCACATGTAGAGTGGGCCTTTCTTACTAACAGTAGAAAGCTCAAGAAATCTCACAGTCTGTTCTAGATTTCCAGTTCAGTTTTACAGGCTAGAAAGAATTCAGAAAAGGGCAGGTAAGCGTACAAACTTTTTGATGGTCTCTGATGTGAGTGCATCACTTTTGAGATTTGGCTACGAAAATAGTTTCAGAGGGCCAAATTTATAAATAGAGATGTTTGCTTATATTTGGAGTAAAGTTCCCATGATTTTTACTTGCAGCCATAGCACATGAACTACAACTGTGATTCATATAAAGTTCTGTTAATATCAGGAGAAACAAAATGAACATTGAGGCTAGGGACACACATTCAAAAAGCCTGAGCCTGAATTGAGTCAATCTTTGCAGGTTAGTTTAACCTGCACAAAGTGAACTGGTTTGCAAGTGGATAGAAATTTGGCACATGCCTGCTGTGGCTCAAGCCAAAAGCCCAGGGGTGCTAGAGCAGCCCTCCCTTCCACAAGAAAGCTGAACTGAGGAGGGGGCGCATGGCTAGACCCCAGCAGGCCCACCCCAGCAGCTCCCTGACAGCAAGGAGCAACCCATGAACACAGGGCTGCCCGGTCCCAGAGAAGAACTCTTCGCCCTCCTCCCTTTCCACTGCTGCAGGGCCAGGAGGGGGGCCTTGTTCAGTGTTGAAGGGGCTCTTCTCTCTCCTCCTCCTTGCCACCATCCTGGGGTGGGGAGGGGGGTTCTGTGAGGCTGCCTGGCCCCAGAGGGGGACTCTTTCCACAGCCTCTCCCCCATTGCTGCAGGGTGGGGAGAGGGGCTCTATGGGATGCTGCCCAGCCCCAGAGCAGGACTCTTCCCCACACTCCTCTCCCCACAGGTCAGGGGGATGCTGCGTACTTGCAGCTCCACTCACAGAGGGGAAGCCCTGTGTTGGATCCTGTAGGGAAGCAGGGGCAGGGCTCCCTCCACTCCTGGCAGAGAGCAGGGACTGTGCAGCTGGCAGTGGGGGAGACAGCAGACTCCAGTGCAGGGCTTCCCCTGCTGCCAGGACTGGAGCTACAGGCACAGGGAGCGGAGGCTCAGGGATAAGGCAAGCTTTGCTCTTTCCCTCCACGCAGCGCCAGCTGGAGCTTCACGTGAATCAGGCACAAGTGCCCTGACGTCCCTGCCTGCTGCTGCTGCCAGGCAATGGGGGCTGCACACCATGGGGGGAGTGTGTGGGGGTCCTTACACTTCCTTCCCACACACCCACACCCTGCCCAGCTGAGCACTGTGCTCCTGCTGCCCCTCTGGGGAGAGGAAGTGGAGAAGGAAGAGTTCCCCCAGCATGGAACAGAGCCTCCTCCTGCCCCACACCCCCACTCTGGGGCCAGGAAGCATTGCATGGAGCCCCCCCCCACCCATGCATCCCTGGTGCGGCAGAGGGGAAGGGGAGGAGGAGGAATAGTCTATATCCAGCACCTCACAGAGTCTCCCTCCCCACCCTGGGAGGAGGAGGAGGAGGAGGGGAAAGAGTCCCCTGCCCCCCCCAGCATGAAACAGAGTCCCCTCCCAACCCTGTGGGATAACCAACCCAGCATGGCCCTGTTAAGGTGAAGTGGGCAAGCAAAACGGTTAATTCCTCCCTCTGTCCCTTCCCTGCAGCTGGGATCTGGCAGGTGCAGGGGCTACTGCTGCAGTCCCCTCCCCTCTGCTTCCCAGCAAACAGGCAGACCCCAGCTGTGGTGGGGGAAGGAGGGAAGAATTAACCCCCTCTTTGCTCACTTTGCCTTAATGGGGCCATGCCCACCAGTGTCTGCTACGGCCTGTCCCTGCTCCAGCTAGAAAGCAGAGGGGAGTGACCAGCTCTGCTGTGGAGCTGAGAGCCCTGCCCAGCCCAGCCCAGCCCAGAAAGCTTGCCAGGATGCCAGGGGTATCTGGTTTATCTTAAACCAGCAAAGGGTCTGGGACAGACATCGCATAAACTGGTTTGACCCAAGTCAGTTAAGTCTGATAAGACATTCAACTAGGTTTATCTCAAACAGGTTTCACCCATTTTGAAGCTGGTTTATATGCACTGGATGTCTGTTCTTTTACAGGTTTAAACCAGTTTCTGATCACTTAATGTGTAATGGTTTATGTGTAATGTCTGCCCCTAGCTTGATTGTGTATATCTGGGGTGACCAACTTGCAGAAATGCCCTAAGTGTCATAGGCAACCTACCTCTGTGAGTGGCACACAGAAGATCAGGGAGGTGTCAAGCAGCACAGCAGTACATACTTCAAGTAGAATCAGACCAGGAGACCAGACAGGAAGCACAGGGCAGGAAGAAGGAAACAGGAAATAGAGAAGGAGACTGGCCATGGAACACAGAGTAGGGAGCAGAAAGTAGAGCAACAGATCAGGTAAGGGAAAGAGATCAGAGATGCATCTGGAGAGACTGGGGATAATCTAACATGTCTGCCCAAAAGGTTGGTCCCCACTGATCTAGTACAAACTATATACGCTCAGCTATTCATACTATTTCAAGAAGGTCAAACTATGCCTAATCTCCTTCTAACAGTAATGCATGGAGAGTTAAAATGCAGGCAAGATAATTTTTTTGCAAATGCAGGGATAATAAAAGGAGAGCAGGTCACTAACTCAAAAGCAGCAGCAAGTTGGCCTAACCAGAATTATCCTCTTTGGAAAGCCCCCATATATTGTGCTGGGCACTCCTAAAATGTACCAACAGTTTAATGATGACAGTTTCACAGACATCTTTCTAGCTCAAGAAAACAGCTATCCTCGAAGGATTTGAAAGCAGGAAAAGAAATGGAACATGTTTCTCAGATCTACAGGTTATATACAAAATAAAAGCTTCCCTCAGAACTCTGTGTTTATATTCCTCCTAAGCAGGACCACTTAATACCCATTCATGTCAACAGACCTTGCAAAGTGCAAGGCTTTCTTTTCATTTTTTTTTTTTTTGCAGTTCTACTGGAAGTCATTTTACTTGTTTTATTTATTAAAAACATAAATAATTAAAGCACAGCAAGAGTTTCTAGAAGTTGAACTCATTCTGCATTCCATTGGCTAGGTAGACTAGTGAAATGTAGAATGAGTTCAACTTCTAGAACTCATTTTTTTAAAGTTATGTGAACATTTAACAGTAAAAGTTTATGACTAGGACTTATACCAATCCCAAATGACATTACCACACTACTAATGAAAAGTTGAATATATTCATTATACTCTTAGATGAAGGAAAACCCCATTCTCATTAAAAAACTAGGGGACTGTGGCGTCGACACCTACACAGTCAAATGGGTCACTAACTGGCTGGAGGGCCGCACCCAGAGACTGGTGGTGGATGGGTCACTTTCGACCTGGTGGGATGTGGGCAGTGGGGTCCCCCAGGGCTCGGTCCTCGGACCTGCGCTGTTCAACATCTTCATCAGTGACTTGGAAAAGGGGGTAAAAAGCACCCTGTTCAAATTTGCTGACAACACTAAGATGTGGGGGGATGTGGGCATGCTAGAAGGGAGGAATAGGCTGCAATTGGACCTAGACAGGTTACAGGGGTGGGTGGATGAGAACAGGATGCGTTTCAACACTGACAAGTGCAAGGTGCTGCACCTGGGGAGGAAGACCCAGCAGCATACCTATAGGCTGGGGAACTCCCTTCTCGGCAGTGCAGAGGCAGAAAAGGATCTTGGAGTCATTATTGATGCCAAAATGAACATGGGCCGACAGTGTGGGGACGCGGTCAGGAAGGCCAACCACACCTTGTCATGCATCCACAGATGCATCTCGAGCAGGTCCAAGGAGGTGATCCTCCCCCTCTATGCAGCACTTGTCAGGTCGCAGTTGGAGTACTGCATCCAGTTCTGGGTGCCGCATTTCAGGAGGGATGTGGACAACTTGGGGTGGGTCCAGAGGACGGCCACTCGCATGATCAGCGGTCAGCAGGGCAGGCTCTACAAGGAGAGGCTAAGGGACCTGAACCTGTTCAGCTTCCACAAGAGAAGGCTGAGGGGGATCTAGTGGCCATTTACAAACTAGTCAGAGGGGACCAGCAGGCATTGGGGGAGTCCCTGTTCCCCCGAGCACTACCAGGAGTGACTAGAAATAACGGTCACAAGCTGGCAGAGGGTAGATTCAGACTAGACATCACAAGGCAGTACTTCACAGTCAGGGCAGCTAGGATCTGGAACCAAATTCCAAGAGAAGTGGTGCTGGCTCCTACCCTGGGGGTCTTTAAGAGGAAGTTAGACAAACACCTTGCTGGGGTTGTTTGACCCCAGTACTTTTTCCTGCCATGGCAGGGGGTCGGACTTGATGATCTACTCAGGTCTCTTCTGACCCTACCAACTACAAAAATATGAAACTATGAAAAGAAAAAACAAAAGAGTACATTTCAGAAATGAGAAACTATCAGGATCCAATAATACTGTAGGGAATTAGGCTGGAAAATGCCTGCAGTGGCTCAGGCTAGAAGCCAGGGGCACTAGAGCAGCCCTCATTCCCTTTCACAGTGTTGAGCTGAGGGGGAGTGGGGAAAATTGGGCTGGAGAAATTAGGCTGGAATTTTCAAACAGGGCTGAGTGGTGAGGTGCCTAACTCCATTATATTCCTTTAGTCGTGTCTTATAATAGCAGGTATTCCAAAGGGGTTTCAGTTGGACAACTTGTTCATCAGAGGAATACTTACATGCATGCTGCAAATCCAAGCTACAGTTTAGGAGAAAGAGACAAATTCTGAAGTGGATACTGAGAAGCAGAAGCTATGCAGATAGAGAACGTGGACTTTTTGAATGATAGTTCAATGGTTATGTAACAGCACTCTCAAATGCATTGCCTTGTGAAGGAGAAACTACATTTAGGAAGGCTGAACAATTATATTTGGGTATGCTGTGTATTATTAACACTTTTGACATGTATGTGACTTGCCAGCTGAATGTATTGGGATTTGATGGACAAATGATTTGATATGGCAAGGTGAATCCTATATCGTTGGTCCATGTGAGGTTGTTCGGAGGGCAAAGGGTGGAGGGAAAGGGAATGGAGAAAAAGAGGGGTTGTAACACATACCTCATCAGTTTAATACAGATTTACATTGAAGAGAATTTAGGAGATGGGAGAGAGGGTCTTAGTACTGACAGCCTGACTAGAAGAACTGTATTGAATTTCAGTGTCTTTCATTCCCTGCATTGAGCTGAGAAGCCTTGACAATGGGTCCCTGAAGCAGAAGCAGTTCAAGTATGTCAAGTACACGTCAGTAACTCAACTCCTGCAGTTCTGGGCTAGGAAGTATCAAAGGGCTAGGTAGTATCAAAAGGGCTAAGAAGTACCAAAGGACACTAAAAAAGGGTTGTCCTTGATTATGAGCAGTTTACGTGATTCACTTTAGAAAGCCTATTCCCCCTCTGGAATAGTATAGGACTATGTCTTTTATGTTTTATGTTCTTTCTTGATGGGTTGAAGGCAAAATACACCTTAGACAGAAGTGACATTAATTAATGGATGAATATTCTACCAGGAAAAAAAATGCTCTCCTATACAGTTTGACGAAGTTCAGCAGCATCATAATGGGTCTATATTTCATAATGTAGCAAATAATTACAGTGCAAGAGAGAAAATCATGGATTCTTAAAGTGAAGTGATTTGGATAATTTGCCATCATCACTTAATCTATCTGTATAAGCAGCTAGGAAATAACATAGATGCTGTTTAATCCAATAACAGCTGGCATGAAAATACTTTTGAATAATTAAGAATTCCAATTTGTCCCCAAATTAAATTATGAGAACAAAAGCATGTCTGTGCATGCATGTGTGTACATGCTGAGAGGAATTCAAAAGGTAACCTTCACAATAGTCTTTTGAATACAATTCAAGTATTTATCATGACAATGCTGTATGTAGATTACCATTGACACTTGTTAAAATACCAAGGACGTAGTAGTTTGGGAGACTGTCCATGCTAAACCCATAACTTTCAGCTCTAGATCACCAGTTCAAATAAAACTGGCTCCCAATGACCAAAAGCATATACCATGTGATAGCCGTTTAGTGGCTTTTTGTGAAATAAATTTGATGTTTTTAACCTGGTTATTAGCGAAGTCAAGTGTCTACACTGTAAAAATCACCACCACGATGGCTATTAATCAACATCCCATTGATAGCCTCAGCAAAAATCACAAAAATGAATGGATATGGAAGGTAAGTAATCAAGTCACCTACAGAAGTAGCCACTCCAAAAATAATAATAATAATGGTCCACAGAACTGAAGCATGTTGACAAGAAGGAGCAGGAAAGCTGGGATTGCTGCTCATGTTGTACCTTCTCCTTGGCTTAATAAAGGGCTTCATTATCTAGGGCTGTCAATCCAGCAAATTTCACAAGCTACAGTATATAAAAATGGCTACAGTATATTTTAAAGAAAGAAAAAACAAGAAATGGACAGACAGACAATCTCAAAGAGAATATAAATATAACTTTCTGTCTGCTGGAAATACGTCAAAGATTGACAATTTGCATAAGGAACTGAAACACCATGGTTTGATTTTAAAATGTCTATTAAAACTATAATTTAAAAAGTCACTTTTCTCTCCCTATGAATGCAAGAATCTACTAAGGAAGAGAAATATTCTTATCTGGCACAGGTTCTGATTTGATCTCAACAATCAGATGCCTCCAGCAGGAACAAACTAAAATCTGAAGCTTTTATCATTTTATAATGGAAATTCATATAGACTTGCAGAGGTGTTTGTGGAAAGATATATAGTGTCAATTAAGACAAGTAAACAGATTTTTTTTTCCCTGCTGAACTTCTAGGCTAGGACAGACCTTACACATAAACCAGTTTAAGTGGTCAGAAACTGGTTCAGACTTGTAACAACAGATGTTCAGTGCACATAAACAGTTTGAAAATGGCTGAAACTGGTTTGAGATAATCCTAGTTGAATGTAGTATCAGACTTAACTGATTTGGGTCAAACCAGTTCACGCAATGTCTGTCCCAGACCTCTTGCTGGTTTAAATTAAACCAGACTCCTTCAGCATCCCAGCATGCTCTCTGGGCTGGGCAGGGCTCTTTGTTCCACAGCAGGGCTGGCCCCTCCCTTCTGCTCCCTGGCTGGAGCTTGGCAGAGACTGCAGGTATCTGCCTGGCCTCCCCCTGCTCCCCATCCCACACTTTCTTCCCCACTCCTTGCTAAGCAGGGATTCCCCCATCCCCTCTGCTTTACAAGGACACCTCTAAATATTAGCTAGCAGACCACATGCTGGCTACAGTCCATGCCAGGGCAAATGCAACAAAGGCAGAATCAACAGGTAGCTGGTAATGTCCCTCTGTTGTTTTCTTAATGGGGTTATCAATTCCCTGCTGGGCTGGTCAGGATGGGGGGAACTCCTCCCTAATCGAAATGTCCTGCTGGTCATGCCACTCCCCCTCAGCTCAGCACTGTGAAAGGATGTGAGGGATGCTCTAGTGCCCCCGGCTTCTAGCCTGAGCCACTGCAGGCATGTGCCTGCATTTCTGGGATGTCTGTGCAGTTACAAACTGATTCAGGCTAGCTAGGTTAGACTAACTGCAAAGACTGAATCAATTCAGGGTCAGGCTTTTTGTATGTCTGTTCCTAGCCCTAGTGGGAAGAACACTTTTTTATTTCTGCTTTACTGAGCCTAGATTTATACTTCCCATAAAAACAGCAACCTTTTGTATCCTGTTGTGTTGTTTTATACAATATTTACTTATACTTTGCTTATAAAATTTACTAGGCAGAAATGGGGGTGAGAGAAAAACAAAAATAAACCAACAAACCACCAATTCTCATGGGTATGCAACCCACAAACTTCCTTCAACACTGAAAGACAAAATTGTATTAAAAAAAAAAGATTTTACCATCGTAATTTGACAGAAGTGTAAAGAAAAAGCTTTTCACTTTTGGTAGAAGCAATATGTAGCTAGTAAACCAAACAGGCTGCCTGAATTCTTGAAACACAGGTTGACTAATACAAAAGCTGAAGAGTTTGTTGCAAGTCTCCATATTTCACATGGATGCTTATATTTGTACCATTTTTTATAACAGAAAAGCTTAATCATAGAAAAAAATCATGTCAGAAAAGGTGGAGCTATAACAAAGCCTCTTTCCAACACTCTCAAAAAACAGATCATGGGTCCAGTCCAATTCCCATGAGTCAAGTGCCTGTTTGATTCAGACATCTGTTCAATGCTAAAAGCTCCAAAGAAGTATAAACCTCCCAACCCTATATATGTACATGTATATATATGTGTATATATATATGTAATATGTGTATAGATATATACGATGCGTGACATTCATATGTAAATATATTTGACGCATGAAATTATACATATTAGGTTGGGAAGTTTATCCTTCTTTGGAGCTTTTAGCATAGAACAGATGTCTTAATCAAGTGGGCACTTGACTCATACATATATATATAAATCTTACCAGCATACTAATGAAAATGGTTCAAGTGGGAGGGTTATTTCCGTTCTTTACTTGATCAATTGATTTGAAATCTTGAATGTGAATAAAATTATTCACAGTTAGAATTTGTATAAACCTTTACAGTGATGTAAAACAACTTCAAAGAAAGGTGGCATATATATTGTACAGTAAAAGAAAAATAAATTCCCCTCTGACAAGCTTCTCATTTGTTTAAATTTTTTGGGTTTATGAAAGGCCCGAGAATGGCTTTATACATAATTATCACACACATCGGAACAAATACTTGCTTTTTTGCATTATATAACATTTATCTTTCATTCCCACTAGTCTGTAATAGGGCTACTATTTTATAGTACATATCTTAACAAACAAACAAACAAAAACAGGATTAGTGAATGTCCTTTCAATAACTCTCCTTAAGAGAAGTTACTTTTTAACCTCTTTCACATTATTCTGGGTTTATAAACTTTGACCAAAAGTAATTATTTTTCTTTGAGTACTGTGCATGCTTGAAACAGCATACAGTTTTCTGACACTGTGAATTTTACCAACTTTGAACCATCTCAACAGCAACATCAATAATACATGGCATAAAACTGACAAAAATAAAATAAAAATCAATACATGTCTATCTTTCTTTAACTGCTGAAACTACCTGAAGCCAATTGTCCTTGTTCTTAAGAAGCTATTTTTTGGATACAAACAAGAAAGAAAAAATATCTCTGTTTTCAAATACTGTTAGTGCCTAGACTTTACCTTTATTCTGTGTAGTAGTTTGCATAAACCCTTGGTCTAAGTTATGATGAAAAATATACCTAAAATGAAAAACTACTGAATAAATGCTTTAAATCAGAAACAAAGCTTAATATTTTAAGTGAACGAAAAACTATTTCTCATCAAACATTAGAATCACTGAATCATAGAAAATTAGGGCTGGAAGGGACCTCAAGAGGTCACCTAGTCCAATCCCCTGCTCAAAGCAGGAGCATCCCCAAGTAGATCATTCCAGCCAAGGCTTTGTCTAGCCAGGTCTTAAAAACCTCCAACAACAGAGATTCCACAATCTGTCTTGGTAATTTGTTCCAGTGTTTAACTACACTGCTAGCGAGAAAGTTTTTCCTAATATCTAACCTAAATTTCCCTTGCTGCAACTTGAGACCATTGCTCCTTATTCTGTCATCTGCCACCACTGAGAACAGTCTAGCTTTATTCTCCTTCAATCCCTGCTTCAGGTAGTTGAAGGCTGCTATTAAATCCCCTTTCAGTCTTCTCTTCTCCAGACTAAATAAGCCCAGTTCCATCAGCCTCTCCTCATAAGTCATGTGTCCCAGCCCCCTCACCATTTTTCTTGCCTTCTGCTGGACTCTCTCCAATTTGTCCATGTCTTTTCTGTAGTGGGGTGCCCAAAACTGAACACAGTACTCCAGATGTGGCCTCACCAGTGCTCACCGTGACCTGCTGGCAACACTGTATTACTACCTTCCTAGTGATAAAATTCTTCCTAATATCTAACCTAGACTTCCCTTGCTGCAGCTGAAGACCATTGCTCCTTATTCTGTCATCTGCCACCACTGAGAACAGTCCAGCTCCATCCTCTTTCAACCCCCCCCCCCCCCCCGCAGGTAGTTGAAGTCTGCTATTTAATCCTCTCTCAGTCTTCTCTTCCCTAGCCAGTGGTTCTCAAATGTGGGGTGGGGGGCGGGGGTTCGCAGACCAATTGAAAATTGCTGAGAGTCTTGGCAGACCACTTAATAAACTTCTATTTGTTCTACAAATCAAAGCACACAACTCATATTTGAATATCAGTAGTCTTACCTTTCTAGTGTGATGGATGTGCCTGTTTTTTTGAGCAAAGTTCTGGGAAGTTCAGTGAAATGCAGGGGTCAGCAACCCCCACGGTGCATGCTGAGCATGGCATGCGAGGCCATTTTGCTTGGCATGCCATGGCCAGCCCCAGCTCTGGGTAGCTGCTGCCAGCGATGGAGCCTGGGCTACTCCCAGCAGGGCTTGCAGCATCCCAGCTGCCTGCTGGGAGCAGACTGGGCTCCTGGCTGGCAGCAGCTACCCAGAGCCATTGCTGGTTGCAGCTGGGAGGCTGCAAACAGCTGTGCCAGGCTCCTGGCTCTGGTAGCAGCTCCCTACCCATGCGCGCACCCACGTGTTGGAGCGGGCAGTGGGGGAGGGGCCTGAGGCAGTGTAGCCCCAGTCTCTCCCCAGCTCCTGGCACAGAGCTGGTGACTGGGTTCCAGAGCCTGGCGCAGCTGTTTGCAGCCAGCCTGGGCTCTGGGCAGCTGCAGCAAGCAGTGGGCAGGCTGCAAACAGCTGCGCCAGGCTCCACCGCTCCAGCATCAACTCCATGCTGGTGGCGACTGCATAGGCACCTTGGGGCAGGCTGCGCTGACTTGCTGTCCACTCTGAGGTGTCCATGCAGTCGCTGCCAGCATGGAGCTGATGCCAGAGCCATGGACCCCGGCGCAGCTGTTTGCAGCCTACCCGCTGCTTGTTGCAGCTGCCCAGAGCCCAGGCTGGCTGCAAACAGCTGCGCCAGTCTCCATAGCCCTACTGTCACCTCTGTGCCTGAAGTGGGGAAGACACAGGGGTGCACTGCCTCAGTAGGGCTGGGGGCAGGAGCAGCAGGGCAGCAGGGCTGGGGGGCAGAGGCTTTGTTATCTTTCACATCCCTTGGTAGCTGCAACTCCAACTATGCTTTGGCCTTCCTGACTACATCCCTGCATGCACAACAACTCCTCCTCCATAGCTTTTTGTTCAAGTTTCCACTTCTTATAAGCTTCCTTTTTGTGATTTTAGCTTACTGAAGTGTTACCTGATAAGCCAAGATGGTCTTCTGCCATACTTGCTAGTCTTCCTGCACATCAGTATTGTTTGTTCCTGCAGTCTCAGTAAGGTTTCTTTAAAGTTCAGCCAGGTCTCCTGGACTCCTCTCCCCCGAGACTGGTTTCTCAGGGGATCCTGCCTATCAGTTCCCTGAGTGAGTCAAAGTCTGCTTTTCTGAAGTCTAGGGCCCTTACTCTGCTGCTCTGCTCCCTTCCTTTTCTCAGGATCCTAAAGTCAATTAATCTCATGGTCACTGCTACCCAAGTTGCCATCCAGTTCTAAACCCCCCACCAATTCTTCCCTGTTTGTGAGCAGCAGGTCAAGAAGAGCATGGTCTCTAGTTGGCTGCTGTAGCACTTGCACCAGAAAGTTGTCTCCAACACTCTCCAAAAGCTTCCTGGATTACCTGCACACTGCATTTTCCTCCCAGCAGAAGTCAGGATGATTGAAGTCTCCCATAAGAACCCGGGCCTGTGATTGGGAAACTTCCGCTATCTGTTTGAAGAGGCCTTATCTACCACTTCCTCCTGGTCTGGTGATGTATAGCAGATCCCCACCATGACATCACCCTTGTTGCTCTCCCCTCTGACCCTAACCCAGGAACTTTCAACAGGCCTATCTCCAGTTTCATACTGGAGCTCTGAGCAATCATAGATTCATAGATGTAGGGTCGGAGTGGACCTGAGCAGATCATCAAGTCCAACCCTCTGCCCTGGGCAGGAATGAATACTGGGCTCATATGACCCTCACTAAGTTAAGCTCATATGACCCCAGCTAGGTAGTTATCAAGCCTCCTTTTAAGGACCCCTAAGGTAGGAGCCAGCACCACTTCCCCTGGAAGCTGGTTCCAGATCCTGACCACCTTGACTGTGAAGTAGTGCCTCCTGATGTCTAGTCTGAACCTACTCTCAGTCAACTAGTGGCTGTTATTCCTTGTTACTCCGGGAGGCGCTTGGGAGAACAGGGGAATCATTCAGCTGCCTATGACTGAATTGTGTGACGTAAAGAATCAGACACTGACACTGCTGAGAGCAAAGCGAATGAAGCAGCCATAATGTTCAACAGAGATTTGCCTAAAATAAATTTGCAAAGCTAGTGGATTAAACTGAATTAGGGATCACCTAAGGGGAACAGAAGCTAATAATGGTTGAAATGGGGAGTGCTTAAGAAACGCACTTTGTAAGGAGGACACAGCAGTGCTTGGTATGTACTATGAAGCAAACTGAAGGACAGGGTCAGTCCTCAGTTCCTGTCCCAGCCATTTAGTGCTGGCTTTCAATAGCTAGCATTTACATATATATATTTCCCAAGAAGGTACAGTAGTTTTATTTTTACCTAATGTCCATCTACAGGCATAATTTCAGAATCCAAATCCACTGCTTAATCCCTTAAGGTGCTGAATATCTCTTGGGTTGAGAGAGTGAGGACCAGAGGTACCAAGTACATGGAGGCCTGAGGTCTCTGCCCACCTCAGGAAGAGGGATGTCACCTGAAATGCATAAGACTTTCCATGTGTCCATCATCTTAGCACCCCCCCAGCAAAAATAAAAGTCAGCGCCTATGCTGAGGACAGCAGTACGATTCTGAATTGACAATGAGTAACTGCATTGCAGAAACTGTCAGAGCAAAATGGAAGATTTTACCAGATGGGTATGCAGCAACGAGGCTTTCTGGTACCTGAGAAAAACAGAATCCATTTGGATTTTTGGCAGCAAGCAGACAAGTGAGGCTTTCAAGCTGTAAAATCATTAAATAGAAAAGTAGTGGGAATAAGCAGAAAAAATACTCTAAAACTAACATTTGCAGGAAATTCACTTTCAAAAGGAATAATGGAAATACTGCACCAATATTATTTATTTTTCCTATTATTTGCCAAATTTTCTAAATTTCATAACTATTTCAACTTCATTTGACTTAACTGGGGCACAGAACTCAAGACATTTTCCACAAAACTTAGGTCAGTTTGCTGTAGAGCACATTATTTACAAGGTATTTCCAATAGCTGTTACAGCAAAAGAAAAATCCCTCACAGTGTATGTATTCTAGAAAGTTAGCAGACATCTACAAAGAAAAGTCCCTAACACTAGGATGATTTTGCAAACACTGCTTTCCCCTTGAATGCATATGCTCAAACTCAAGGTAGGGATGATCATCATTCTATCACAGTTATATGAGTCAGAGTAAGACAAAAAACATAGTTCATTCTTTTCTCTTTCCTTATTCAAGTTTAATAAAGTACATAATGGATATGAAAAAAGCAATTCTCTACCCTAATTCCATGCAAAGCAATTTGAAAAGTGTTTCAAATTAACATAAAAATGATAATACACATAAAACATGAGGCTATCTTTCAAAGAGGTTTAGATAATTCATAAATTCTATGTTTATACAGGTTAGGCCAAGTCAAAAAGATATTTGATATAACTATTAAACTTATGCAAAACAGCATATCATTCTCATTGCTCAGGAATATGGGATGAACTCAAAGTGATTAACATCCACTATATACATTATGCATAAACTTATGATACAGGTGCATTCCAAGACCAACTGTTATCAAGAATATCCTCTCAGATGTAAAGATAAAAATCCAGTGAGGTTAGTCAGTCTGATCTATTAGGATTCTTCTCTTATCTGAATAATTAAGACTATTAGCACCACACAGTAAAAATATTCTTATATCCTACTAAGATTTGTCTTTTTCTCCAACTTTGGCCTAAAAGAAAAAAAAATATTGAGAATCAAACTGGATAAAGATATTAAAAACCAAAACCATGTGTACAGAAGTTTCACTGGAAAAAAAATGTTTTTACCAATACTCACCCTACTCATAAGGGCTTGAACCAATTGGAACGAGTGGAAAACCTTCCATTTATCTCAATAAGCTTCAGATTAGGCCATATACAAATTGGAAACATTAGAGCTATAGTGCTGCAACTAACACTTGACTTTTCAGAGTAAGGACTCTGACTATGGCTGGCTCCCAGACAAGCTATAGAAGGTTGAGAAGGCAAGTTCTATACAGGGCTGGCTATCATATTGCTCCTTGTTGTAGAGTAGAATAAAGAGCTCTTTTCCATTTTGCAACAGCAATAATACCTTTCAATATGGTGCCTTCAATAGTTCCAAAAGTAAAGCCCTACAGATAGCCTTCAGTTCCCATAAAAAAATTCAGACAATCCTTGACAAACTTAGATATCATAGCTGCAAAATAAATGACCTCATACTTAATGTAGAAAGAACCACTTTGACAAGAAATTTGCTTCTGATGAAACTAAAGACCCACTCTGAGCTTTTATAAGATAACCAGAGATCATAGAATTTAGGCTAAAATAATATTGTGAAGTGCAACATGAAAGAAATGTCAAATACTTCCTGAATTCAGGAATGCAAAATCTAAGTAACAAACTACCTTTTTTAAAGTTCCTACTCATACACAGTCTTTAAGTTTATCAAATTAATTCATTATTTCTTCTCTGAGTAAACCCTAGAAGCTCCTCACTTAAAAAAACTGTCCAATATATAATCTATCTACAAAAACTCACTAAGGCCTGATAAGTGTTGAGAGTCCTCTGTGTTCATGGTACTTATAAATGTTACATTACATAGTCAATGGTTAAAAATAAGAAATTATCCTGGCAGTAGAGGCTGGAACCCAGAATTTTCCCCTCTTTGGGAAATTTCCTCTTCATTGTCAGGCTCTCCTTGTTTGTTTGCCTTTTGGCCCATTGAATCTTGCTCTCCTAGCTGCCCAGTGGGCCAGCCTAAACAGGAGGAGAGGAAGATACTTCCACCAGCTCATTCTGCAGCTTCATGGCTAGGGAATGGGAATGGGAAATGTAGGTTTGAGTTCTCTCAGGCTAAGAAGTACGTGTAACTCAGGTTAACCCATGCTGCTGTCAGGGAGGTAGGAAGGTAGAAAGGAGGTAGACTATCCTCCCTTTTAGATAACCTGGATCCACAGATCACTAAGGCATCTAAGCCCTCTCCATAGCCTGCCACTTTAAGAAGTGGAGACACTTGCATATACCAAATGACCCTAAGAGCAACACCATAAGGAGTATTGTACTCCTGGTAAGATCACCCATGGCAGTAAGGACAAAAGTTGGGGTACCAGACAAAAAGCAGTCCAACACAACACAAAGATCTCAGTGGTAGAGCAAGTGGGTACAGAAGTCAAACTTCTCAATGGCTGCAAAGGCAGATGAAGGTTGCAATGGAAGAGTAACCACATTTGTCTTGGAGCTCCTTGCCACTGGACACAGGTTTATCCTCTACCAAGATCCATATGGTTGCCAGTGCTACAATGGCCTCCTCACATAAAACACATCACATGTAGGCTTCTCCTACTGGTCCAACATCTACTATAATAACCAGTACCAATGCCCATACCTTCTACAAAGTCCTGTGGTGATGGGGACAGATGATCACCAGGAGTCCCCAGTCATGGATCCACATGCAGACAGCAGTTGCATGATGGTTGCTTCATCCTTGATATGGGGCAAGAGGGTGATTTGGCAGCTGTGATTGTGACTGAGCAATGTTTTTTAAGATTCCCTTAGCTCACCCCACATGGGGAGGGGATTAGAAAAGGTGTCCCAAACATATGCTGTCCCACTTTACCTTACCTGACTGGATAGCCAGTTTCAGGGGGGTCACTCAAATTGCAGTTGAAATACAAAACTGTCTTTTGCATTCTGGAGTGTACAAACCCTACTAGATGACCTGACTGGTGATACACCTCAATACAGAACAGCTATTCTCACCCAAAAACTCTTGTGATACAACATCAATATCACTGGTCTCAGCAAGACTAGATATGCAGATGAAGGCCAACTGAGGGAGAACAGGGATGAGTACGCTTTCTTCTGGAAAGGGAAATTTGCAAAAGACAGGTGAATACATGGCATTGGTTTTGCCATTAAGAACCAGATTGCTAGCCGAATGATTGAATTCCCTGTTGGCATTAACAAGCACCTCACGACTCTCTGCCTCCAAATGACAAAGAATTTGTTCACTAACATTATCAATGCATAAGCCTCAACACTTGACACCAAGGAAAAAAAAAAGAACGAAGAGTTTTATGCTGACCTTGCTGAAATCTTGATTTTAATTCCAAAGATCATCCTCTTTGGAGGCTTCAATGCGAGAACTGGCTGGGACATTAACATGTGGAGCGGCACCATTGGGAAGGAAGGAGTGGGCAAGGTCAATTCCAATGGCATCCTTTCACTCAGTAAATGTGTGGAACATGACCTTGTCATTAGTAACACTATCTTCAGACAACACGACACGCACAAAACAACATGGCAACACCCCTGCTCGAAACAATGGCACCTCCTTGACTACGTCATCATAACAGAGCATAATCTAAAAGACATCCATACATGTGTGTCATGAGATAAGCCAATGAGTGTTGGAGTGATCATTGTTTAGTGAGATCAATCATCCAACAGGGTTGTGTTAAAACATTAAAAGCAGCCCAAATCAGTCCAAAGACAGTACATGAAATGCCTTCAGACCCCTAGAAATCAAATAACCCTCCAAACACATCTCAGCAAAAAACTCTCCAATCTTAGGATTGAAAATGATAAAACACTGGTGTTGAGAAAGATTTGCAAGCTCTAAAGAAGTCCATTCATGAGGCTTGCACATAATCAATAGGCTTTATTACCCGATGCCATCAGGATTGGCTTGATGAAAAACAATGCTAAGATCAAAGCTCTTCTCAATTGGAAGAGAAAAGCTTCCTGGGTTTATAGACATGTTCCAGGAGCAAAGGGGGGGGGGGGGGGAGAGGGAAGGTTTTAATTAGAGTGGCTCTGAGAGTTGCTTTAATTCAAGCACCTGGAGCAACATGTGCATCAGTGTTCTTGTGCTGAAAAGTGGCAGTGGGGGTGCTTTAACTAAAGCTCATCAAATGAGCTTATGTTCAAGTGCCCCCACCTTTTAACTAAAGTTCATCGAATGAACTTATGTTAAAGTGCCCCCACCACCACTTTTCAGTGTGTGGATGCCGATACATATGGCACTGAAGTCTACTGGAGTGCAATGATGACCATCCTCCAGCAGAATCAATTGAGTGTGCTTCAACATGCTGTAATTACAGCATATCAGAGTAGCCTTGTTGCACATGTATAGGCACACACTGTGCTGGCAAAAGCATCCTACATCCAGTCAGAAGCATGGACCTTTTTGAGAGCTTAAAGTTGATGCTGAGAGGAAAATTCAAGAAACCAAGAACAAATGGTGGGAAGAGAAGGTGAAAAAAAATCCAACAATTTGATGACAGTCATGACATTTGGAGCTTTTTCAGTGCAATCAAGACTGTGTATGGACCAATTTCTTGCAGACTTGCCATACTTAGTGCTGAAGACAGCAGTACACTCCTTAAAGATGAGTCTATCAAAAACCAATGGGGTACTACCAAAAGCTCCTGAACCGAAAATCAACAGTGACTGATAAAACTATTGAATATATCCCACGGCATCCAGTAAGAGAAGCATTTTCCAGTGCACCAACCTCTGAAGAAGTCTACCAGGTGATAAGACAGATGAAGAGCAAAAAAGCATCTGACCCTCATGGCATACCAGATGAGGTCTTCAAAGTTGGGGAAAACTATGACCAATAAGTTCCATGCAGTTTCTTAAAATCTGGAACAGTAAGGAAATTCCCATTGACCTAAAGACTGCCAATATTGTCACCATTTTTAAAAAAGGAGATAAGTCTGAGTGGAAACTATCAAGGTATCATCCTCCTCTCCATTACTGGGAAGATCCTTATACAAATTCTGCTGCATCGACTCCTTCCTCTTACTGAGGAAATCCTTCCTGAGTCTCAACTGGGCTTCATACCATTGAGAGGCACCATGGACATAATTTTTGCAGTTCAGCAGATCCAGGAAAAATGCCAAGAACAACACTAGGAACTGTATATAGCCTTTATTGATTTGACCAAAGCCTTTGACTCTGTTAACCATAAGGCTCTATGGAAGATCTATGGAAGTTTGGCTGCCCAGGGAAATTTACCACAATCCTAAGACTTCTTCATGACCAGGTGACTGCCTCCATCCTATGCAGTGGCTCCACTATGGAGCCCTTTGCCATTTGAACTGGCATCAAACAGGGCTGCATGATTGCACCATTCTGTTTTCCATCTTTCTTACGGTCATCAAGATGCTCATTCATGACTGTCTGCCACATGGCATTGGCACTGACTACAGGATGGATGGCAACCTTGTCAATCTTTCCCACCTCCAGGCCAAAATCGAAGCTACATCAACCTCAACAGTGGAAGTTCAGTATGCTGATGATCAGGGATCCTGGTTTTCTTTGATAAAAAAATCTTCAATTTTCAGTTTAAAAAAAAGTAACCCAAAATCCCCATTTTTATGTGATTAAAATGAAACACCACCATATATATATTAGTGATGTTTCATTTTAATCATGGAAAAATGTGGATTTGGGGTTTCTTTTTTAATCCAAAAATTGGGGATTTCTTTTTTCCCCAGAGAAAACCAGGATCCCTACTGTGGAGGGCATACAAATGGCCCTGAACTGCTTTTCCCAAGCATACTAGTGCCTAGGACTGATCTTTAACATTGGAAAAACAAAGATACTTCACAAGTCTGCTCCAGGCCAGTTAACTCCCTTGGCAAAGATCCTCATTGATAGACAGGAGCTGGAGAATGTTGAAGACTTTGCGCATCTTGGCAGCCACCTCTCAAAGGTGGCCAACATTGATGAGGAGACCCAGTATAGGATCTAATGGCTAGCTGTGTCTTCAGGAAACTGCATCATCATGTGTTCAATGATCATGACATCAGGACTTGAACAAAGCTCCTATTATACAAGCCTGTGATAATCCCAACTCTTCTCTATGGTTGTGAAGCTTGGGTGACCTACAGAGACCACCTGAAAAGCCTGGAATGCCATCCCCAGAGCTACCTCTGGAAGAACTTTGGCATAAAGTGGGAGGATCACCACACAAATGCCAGTGTCTTTACCAATGCTAACACTACCGGCATAGAAGCATTGGTTATTCAATATCAGCTGCAGTGGACAAGGCATTGTGTGTACATGCCTGACGTACATTTACCAAAACAACTTTTATTTTCAGCCAAGGACAAAGGACATGTGGGGGCCAGAGAAAACACTTCAAGGACATCTTCAAGGAGAATGTTAAGAAGTGTGGTATTGACATAATAAATTAGGAAAAACTAGCCTGGGACAGGGCTACATGGTGATGCCTTGTGAGAGCAGGTGCATGTCACTTTGAGGAAAACTGCCTTGCCCTGGAAGCACAACATGAGAGAAACAGAATAAAAGGAAACTAGACTGAGAAATCTGCAATTCAACCCTTCCTTTAACCACCACCTGTGGTGTCAGTCAGAGAGTCTGTGGCTCAGGGATCAGCCTTCTTAGCCATTAATGGACTCATTTGGCTGGGAGTGATTATGCTCGACTGTGAGGGATCGCTGCCAGTGTCGGCATCATGGAGTCAGACACTTGAGCTCTGAGAAGGAGTGGAAGTTGTGACACATCCCTACATCTAGTATTTCTTATTGCCCAGTCCTCTGCACCTTCCCCCTTAGAACCTAGACTCTCTGGATCATTCTTTGGATACACCTAGGTCTCCCCATTCATGATATAGGGATCAAGACACTTAATTCTGTCAATTTGCATCAGTCTCCTAGGGCATAACATCTAAATGGTAAAGCCTACAAGGTAAATTTGGATTGGGTTCAGAATCTTCTAGAGGGAAGCCCTTGAAATACAAACCCCAATCTTTTTGAGGTAGAATTAATTTATCCAAACTATCTCATTCATTTCCATGATATCTAGCCCTCAAATAAAGTTGGGAAAATGAGAAAGAGTTCTAAAGCCAATCCTCTCTCCACCCAAAGAAATAAATGATTTTAAAAAAGGGAGCTGTCTCAAACATCTTTCACTTCGGTTGGTGATGCATTATGCAGTATACACTAGGACAGGGTGGGCCCATAAAGCCACATCTCCTGCTACTACACAGAGAGCTAGATCATAGAAGCAGCTGCATAGGACCCATGCAGCTTGGGATGGGGGAGTCCCAGTGTGTGGACTGCATGGCAGCATGCTGGCACCATGTGCAGTCCACATTTGCACTGAAGTTGGCCAGCTCTGCTTGAGGTAAATATTTTCCCCTCTTTACACCCCTGT
The DNA here is from genome assembly GCF_030867095.1 of Alligator mississippiensis. Lineage (NCBI taxonomy): Eukaryota > Metazoa > Chordata > Crocodylia > Alligatoridae > Alligator > Alligator mississippiensis. Next base: position 52,800,520 of record NC_081832.1, read on the forward strand.
TTATGCTCACCCTTAAAAAAATCATCATCATAATCAAACAATGTCTTCCTTTCTCTTCCCAGGTACCTTACTTTTCATCCCTTATACTCAAACCCAGACATCCTTTATCCATTATACTTCCCTTATCTCTCTATATCAATGAATTTCAAATTTTCTAAACTAACATAACCTTTTCATATCACTATTTCTGTCACAGAATCCCTACCCTTATCCTGCTAGCTGACACAGAGCCAGGCGACCTGCCCTGGCAATGGGGACGCACCATCTCCCAGCCCCCTCTGCCATTATTGCCAATCTCTTTGCAGAACCCATGATGACCTATCACAGAACCCCAGGGTTCCATGGAACACCATTTGAAAACCACTGTTCTACCTTACCATGGCTTAACTATAGCTTTCCCTAAAATACAGACATAGGAACAGTGTTGGCAAAATGTGGGGAGGCTGAGAAGGCACCACCACTGTCTTGCAACATACACCTAATGAAAGTCTGGGGGTACAAAGAAGGCAGTTCCTGCTGCATTAGCTACTACGAGTACAGCAACAACCTGTTATACTCAGAACAGGATAAAAAGTTAGGCAAGCCAAGCCTACTTCAACATTTTTGGGATGTGTTGTAGAAAAATATTTTCCCAAATTTCATCTGATTTCTATCCGTAAGTGCCATATGATCCTGCACAAAGCCAGCTTGAGAATTGGAGAATTGGAGAAGGTTCAGTGAGACTTTTGAGGCAGGGTATACCTCAAAAGTAAGTGTGTGTGTTTGTGTGGGTGGATGTGTATGAGGAGTGAAAGGAAGGAGAGGAGAGAGAGGGGGAGAATTAAAGGAAAGGAGATCATCAGGATCTATCGAGAAGTAGAAAATGGCTACACATTCCTTCCGACTTCACTCACAGTCAATAACAGTATCATGTTCTAGAATATCACCAGAAGTCAGATGGCTACTTTTTCACTGACTTCCAAATGAAACCCTAGATTTCTTGCCATGGCTCAGAACTTGCCTCTGTTAATAAGGAGGTCATACAAGTTACCGGCAACTTAGTGAAATTCATGAAACAGCTGTTTTTTTTTTTTTTTATAAATCATTCAGGTACAAAATAATTATTTAAAATAATAGATTTGTCATCACGTGTATGCTTGGTAGTCATCATCTTTAATAAAGATTAATTTGCTAATATGTGGATATTACAGTAACTTTGTAGATGTTCTACTATAATTTAGTCATTAATGTGTGTCCCATTATCTTAAAACATTAAGATAATTTCAATAAGAATGCTGTTTCTCTACCTCTTACTCTCTTTCCCTCTTCAGTTGGGAGCTTGCTGCCTTGTCATTAGTTCTTTATGATATACGCTTTACCATCTCACTTGTCTGGTCCCTGTACTGTGGTCTTGCTAAGTCCCAGTATTCTCAGTGAAGAATTATACAAATAAAGAGATACTCTCTGTGCTGTATGAATGTAAAGATTCCATTTCTCAGAATATTTATTTTTATACAGAATGCTTGACATGGTTTAGCTCATTATTTACTTATACTGCAGAAAAGATGTTATTGGAACTGTGAAGACAAGTGATCTTGGTATTTCCTGAAAAGATTGCATAGCTTAGGATATAAATGACAAGTATAGATGACCTACTCTGAAGATCAAAAATAAGACTGTACTATCAAATGTGACACAGGAAGATATAGAGGAGAGAAAGTGACAGGATCTACTGTAAATATTTAATCTATTCTTTGTCTTAATAATGCACACTATATAATAAAAAGGAAATTAGCATAGGCATATTTTTAAGTTGCCCTTTTCAGTTGTTTAGGATTTCTTCAATGTCTTGAAAAACAGTTTTCATTACTACTTTCTCTAAACTTATGTCCACATTTAATCACCCAAAGTGCACCTTCACTACATACCAGATGTGTCATTAACTATTTCTGAAAAAAGTGAAATAAAATCACCCGGCATGAGAATAGTGTGGAAAAAGTCAACACTAACAGATGGTGTTTATTTTGTCACTGCTTGTGTTAAAAATTACCACTTATTCTATCAAATTAGCTTGCTTTAAGGTGGAAGCTTTATGTATAAAGTGCCACAGAAAATGCTATATTTTTATCAGCTGTCACCCAGTTCCTTAAAATATGAGCACTTGTTTTCATGGTTTCCAGTTTTCTAGGACATGGTGCAATACACAGGAGATAGGTTTGTACAAATCTGACGCGATACAGTATTTTGCCAGCAGCTCTGTCTTGCAACATGCAATCTGTTTTGTTTCTCAAACAAATTTTGTAAATTAGTTCCAATGCTGGTGTTTCCAAGACAAAAATATTATCCAAATACTATGTCTGCCCCTATGATTTACATCACCTGATATATTGTAAATTCACTTTCTTATAACATTGAATCTAAAAGATGAGACTGTTTTTAGAATTTCTTCCATTCTCACAATTTTTTGTAATCATACAGATTCTGTTATACAGTTTATGTGTTCCAGTGGATGATTTCTAAGCAAAATGGCATGTTGTAAGAAAAGTCAATCTGAAACTGGCTACTATAAAAATCAATAATGAAGCCCCAGGACATAAACACATTTTTGCTTATCTACTTCATAAGAGAATTTCCATTAAAAGCAAACCCCAAACCTGTACTAGGTCAAGGCAAGTGAAACATTTCAAATCCACAGTGAAATAGAAGAGTGGATGAAATCCACTGATGGTGTTACTTCACTGACATCAATGAGATCACTATACGCATGAACTGTGTCCAGTATGTTTAAATATAATTTTCAATAAAGGTAAAAGAAAATACTTGAGTCTGAAGATTACTAGAAAAGAGCTTGTTATTTTCACTGGTTATTTTACATTTTGTGCGAGAGAGATTAGAGAGCTATGCCACACCAAATCCCCAAATCCCGAATTACCCATATTTTTGCAGTTTGCATTCCTGTGTGTGTGTGTGTGTGTGTGTGTGTGTGTGTGTGTGTGTGTATTAACACAGCAGGAGAAGAAAATCCACTCTTCTTTCTTCCCTCAGAGAAAGAGAGTTTTATTCTAGGAACAATTTATTAACAACTCAGAAAAAAGGTCATTGAAACTAGATAAAGTGTTATTAATTTGTAAATATGACAGGACTAGGCCCCATGAGTGGTCGTGACACGGCCTGGTGGCCACGCAGCTGCTGCCTAACTCTGGCCTCTTGCACACCTTCTCTTTCCTATCGCCATGCCTTGATGGAATGAATTGATTGAAAAAAAGGGAGGCTGCCCCAGGGTCCCACAGTGAGCCCTCAACTATTCTTTGGCAGCAGGTTCTTCCTGGACCCCGCTGATCCCAGTCCTGCCCCATAAGCACTAAGTGGGACCCTCCTGGCTGCATTTGTTCCCAATGCACCAGCTGCCTTATGGGCTATTTATGGCTACCTTCTATCCCTACTGCCACCCACAGGCCTGACAGCTAGCCTGCCTCCTTCTCCCTGCACTTAGTTTATCTGTTGGTGCCACCCAGCAAGGTCAGCCTGCTACAGCCTGCCCTGTGAGTAACAGGAGCCTCCGGCTCTCTGTCACAGTAAGTCACCAAATACATCTGAGTTTGCATATATTTATGTAGAAAATATGCATATGTACTTACAAATACACATACACATATACATACCACACACTTAATTATAACTATTAAAAATAATCTTTAATACTGGAATGGTACTACACAATTTCAGAGATCACTGGATGTGTTCCATGACCTCGATTTATATATTTGCAATATATACACACAGAGGCTGCTTATATATGTATATATATAAAATGGTGCTTTACTTTAAACTCCATGTGCCCCTGAGCCAAGCCCAGCACATGCCCAGAAGAGGCATCACATTAGTTTGACCCGGCTCATCCAACATCTGTTTAGATCAGGCGCTTCAGTGAGGCTTTTTTGGTGCTATTATCTAAAAGACGATTGAATAAGCTTGAGATAAAAGCACCAAAAAGTGCCACTGAAGCACGCGATCTATACAGACTCTGCAGAGCCAAGTCAAACTAACACGCTGCTGCTTCCAGTAAAGTACTTTTTTTCCCCATGTCTGTCAGCAGCCAGAATGCAAAACACACACCCACAAAAACACAACACATTAAATGAACATCATGATGGTTGCAAAATGAAGTGCACATAAATTAGGAGACAGGCATACCACCTTAATTCTGTCACCTTCTGTACACGCATTATGACACATTCTTTAATTACCTGGTCTCAGACTATTTTTCCCTAAGGATCTCTGCCACATTTAGTGCATAGAACAGAAGATTGAATTATCACCTGTTCCTGACCTTAACGAACTGCTATCTGCTTTGTTTTATCATTACTTTTCAATGTGTAGCCCATACTTTTTATTTATGATCCATTGTTCAAACCATGTTCTTGATTTCATACGGTGCTTATCTCTACATAATCTGAGAGCTTTGCAAACAGATTCATTTTTACAACACCCTACTTTATTAGAGGTGAATTAAGGTATATTGTTTTACATTTAATATTATATATAACTTTACATTTTCAAGACTCAAATACCAATTGTATTTATAGTTGAGAAAGCCTAACATTTCAGTAAATCAGATCCTATTCTCTTCAGGTACGGACTTGCACAGACGCGCAGAATTAATGATCACCTCTGAAAAGTGTAGTCTGAGTAACTTGTCTAGAACTACTCTTCAGACCACAAATCAAATTAAATTCTCCAGGACAATATTCATCTACCTATACTGGGAGAATGTAATACCTTGCCTCTTTTACAATATACTTCTCAGCATCTGCCACAAATGAGGCAAGGGTCATATAGACAACAGTTTTGTTTATTATACAACCCTGATTCATTTTTAGTGGAGGACCATCCTGTATACTGGGAAAGGCAGGGATCCCGCAGAAAATGCACTATCAAGTAAACAAAACTGCATCATAATGCACATTTACAAGGTGACCAAGCTGCAGTTGCATAGACAATGTTCCTCCAAGCCACAATTTGCTCTTGTTTGATAAGTTGCTCAGAAATAACTAGAGCAAAAGGAAATAGTAAGGATATCTTGGTCAGCCTGACAACTAATGGTCAAAGAAGTTATAAAGACAAGCAACAAGTTTTGTCACCACACAAGGAAATAGGAATGGAGTAGAGGTGATCTGAACGTCAGCACAGGCTATCCTGACTGCAGTCAAAGCAGTGACTGAACAACTTAAGAAGCAACAAGAATCAAGTGACAACTGATAAAAATCATAAAAATGATTAGGGCTATAAAAGAAAAAAAGGGCATTTCAATAGATTTTAAGAGATCAAAGGTGGATTGAAGGAGTTCTAGAAAGCAACTGGAGGAGAGGAACTCCAACTAGCAGTTGCAGCCATCAAGTCAGTGAACTGAGAAATGAATGCAAGTAGAAAATGGCGTGGTAGGTTGAAGGGTCAAAGGTATTTATTTTAGGATGAGAAACATTAAAACAAGCTTATATTGTATGAAGAAAATCTGAGTAGACAGAAAGGGACTGAGAACTTGAGAATGTATAAAAGTAGGGACCAAAACATATCAGGAGATGGGAGGCACAGGGTCACTGAAGAATGTGGAGAGGTTAAAGGAGAACATTCTGTCAGTGATGAGAAAAAATGAGAGTGGTAGGTAAATGAAGAAAAGTCACAACAGATTTTGCTACTGCTTTCTTTAATCTGGTATAACAGGGTAGTCTGTCTTTTTAAAGGAGCTAGACAGCCCTGCAGTTAGAGCCCAGCTGTGGGTGATTACCTGGCATTTAAAAGCCCAAGGGGAGAAACGGTCAGGAGCTCAAGCTGGAAAGGAGCAGTTTGCTGGCAGGAAGCAGACTGAAATCCAGCAGATCTCACCTCTAAGAAGGCCCAGAGATAAAGGGGGCTTTCTTGTCACCTGGAGAAAGGCTAAAGGCTTTGTTTGTTTGTTTGGACCAAGTTATATTCTTATCTATACATTATTTTCTAATAGTGCAAGTGCTTGGATTGCATGCCACAAATGTTGAGGAGATATTTAACTTTCTTGATAACTTTCAACAGTAATAAATACAAAGCTCATCTCAGCTTATTTAAAAAAAAAAAGTCATGTTGTTGGCCATATTCTCCTACTGGACATTACCTAAAGAAGAAAGGAAGATCCTGACAGAACCAAACCTTTTGTGCTAGTTTTATCACCTGTTTCTTGTTTTCAGGGTTCCTTCCTGACATTCTAAAACAAAGTTGTACCTGTAACAAGGTAGTTAATATAGATTTCCAATTGTATGTATGATTTAACAACAATAAACAGAATCAGTTAAGCAGCACAGACAGAATATATTAAAAATAAAAAGCAGTACCATACTAAAGCAAAGAAGTATTCTTAAAGTATGGCTGGATAGAATGAGTTTAAGTACCTAAAACAGGTAACTTCTCTGAGTAAGAAGTGGCTTTACCAGTTTATTTAAAAATACAGTGGGGGCTGAAAAATGTTATCAAAGGGCAGGAATGGGCATCCTATAAGCAACACCGCCATCAACAAGATCCACAAGTAGCATCCTCAAGAAGTCTGTGATTTAGACTTAAACTGCATCTGCTGTTTGATAAATTGAGTAAAATAATTTGATAAATGTACTTCATGGGTTCAGTTGTGCAAAGAACTGTGCATAGCCTGCGTAATACTGTCACTGACACCAAAGGTTATCGAGAATGTTGTATGAACATTGCTGCCCACACATGAAACTTACTTGTCCCAGTTTTGCAGGGAGATGGACAAGAATGCAACTCTCTTAACCAATCTGAGCACTACCAACCATCACTCATAATGCAGGACAAGACTCCTACGTTATCCGTTTCTACTTGGTAGACTACTGTCAAACTCGTCTACACTTGTTGCTACTGAGACCCTATCACCCTTGTTTTGTAAAAGGGTTAAAAAGCTGGGGTTAAGGGGCTGTCTAGTTGCTGTCTAAGGCATTATGGTCCAAATTCAGCTCTCCAGGGGATGCTTTCTTTTGTATCTACTTTCAATTCCATGTTATCAGGGAACCAGATCAGCTATAGAACTAATACATTCACTAGATACTTACTGACCTACCTCACCAGGTTACTAACTAGTTGTTAGGAAGTGAAAAAAACCCATCCTGCCCCTAAGAAAAAGTCCTTCCAAGTCCCCAGAAGGCAACTAACACAAGACCCAAAGCAGTTCAAAACATGCAGCTGTATACCAATGTATATACTCTCCTCCAGTGCACAAGGGTTATTGGTTTACCTAAGCCCCATTAGACAGCCCACCTACACAACCTCCCTCCCAGCCCCTAAAGGGAGGACCCTTGAGCAGCCACTACTCTCTTTTCCCCAGTAAAAACCATGTGTTTGAGGCTGTACAGGTTACAGTCTACTCAGGTCTGTCTTCAAGATATATCTTGCTGTCTGCATATCTACAGTGATCATCACTATAGTACCTAGAGAGGAAGGGTTCAGCATTTAGCTGAGCTTCCTCTGATTACTGCCTGCTGAAAATGTATTTGTTTTTTGATGGTACCTTACTCCTTGGCACTTACTGAATGTATCAGAGGATTGCACATTTGATCAGTGCGCAATCCACAATCCACATGCTAAACAAGCACAGGTGTGCACTGGGCACTTGTAAAATGAAGAACCTGAGGACTTTACTTATGACAAAACAAAGCTTCCAGCTGGGCTAATACAGTGGCATGTGCAGTGAAGGAACTTTTTCACTATTTGGAGCTATCCTCTTCCTGTAAACTAAAGTTGATGAGATTTGTCTGGTTTCAGCAGTAAAACTCTTTGGCTACATCCAGATGAGCACGGCCATGTGGTATGTGGCACTGCAGAAAGGTCTGTGGTGCCACATAGTGCACATTCAGCTGTTCTCCATGCTACAAAACAAAAGTGAAGCAGCGCATGCGGGGACAGCACGTACCTCTCAAAACCGGAGCCTGGTCAGCTAGAGCCACACTGGCTGCCGGCCAGGCTCTGAGCAGTAGGATAGCTGCTGCCACAGCCCCAGGATGCCCTCAGGACCCCAGGTAAGGGGGGGCACAGTGCTGGCCCCAGCCTCCCCTCCCCTACCCAGGGTAACGTCCTGTGTGCCAAATGGTGCATGGTGTAGGCGTTCCCTGGGGATAATTAGCAGTGGCACAAAGTGGGTCACTGTTAACTGTCCCCAGGGAAACAAACATCTGTTCTCGTGTTGCTATGTTTTTGGTTTTTTTGTTTTGTTTGTTTTAAGCAGAGCTTAAACTGGGCTTTAGTCACATTTTCCTCTGAATTAATAACATAAGAGCCTAACACTATGTTAGCAATCTTTACATCTGAACTTAGAGGCTCACTGTTTCTGTACTTGTTACCTTGTTACAGTAAGAATTCATTCTTCTGCTATCTATGTCATACCCAGGGACCTACTGAATTCGAGGTGGCTGCCAGCAGATTTTGTGGGCAGACTGCAGGCCTGGGAGCCATTTTTGTGGGCCATGTGTACATAGTGCCCCCCCCCCCCCACACACCTCTAACTGGCTGAGGGACCCTGGTAGTCCAGCCCCTCATCACAGATTGCCACATAGCCTAAACTGGGGCTTAATTACCCTGATTAAACGCAGGGAAGCCATTAATCCATGCATTAAGTGTGGATTAATGGCTTCCCTGGGCTTAGTCAGAGTGATCAAGCCACAGTTTCAGGCCATCATCAAGCAGCTCACTGCAAAAAAATAAAAATAAACTAACCGGCAAGCAGAGAAAAGCCCTGCAGTCTTGGAGCATGGGGGCAGGGGGTGGGGGGAGAGGGGAGGAGGGGTTACGGAGGAGTGGGGTGGGGTTGTCTCTACAGAGGGCAAGGTTATAGAAATAATGGAATAAGGAGACAGGGTGGTGGAGTGATTTTCAAAGAGAGAAAGGGGGAGATGGAATGTAGGGAGCGTTATGCAAATGATGGAAGGACAGGCAGGGAAGGAGTGGGACGGTGGGATTGGAGGTAGGGTTATGCAAATAAAGGATTGGGGCTCTGGAAGTGTGGTTGGGTTATGCAAACTGACAGGGAATGGGATGGAGGCAGGGCGGTGTGGGGTGAAGTGGGGTGAGGCAACCTCCGCCCTCTCCTCCCTCTCCCTGCCTCCATTTCTTTGATTAAGCCTACATCAGGGGCTGAGCCTCTGACTTGCTCCCTCTCTCCCCACCTGTGCTTCAGGATGCAAATGCTTCCAGCCCTTTTCTGTTCTTGCAGCTATCTTTTGGTTTTTTTCCCCTGCTTAGTGATTCCCCATGCTTTTTTTCGGGGCATACACTTTTTCGCAGTGTGTGCCTAAAATTGTGGTTTCTATGAAAATTGCGAAATTGCAATTTCAGTAGCTCCCTAGTCATACCCTATGTCAAAATGATTGTATATGCAGAAATTGCATCTTGCATTTTTATGCCATTTTGTCATGTTTATAAAGAATTCTTTCCAGCTACTGTGGAGTCATGAATAAAAATGAAAACTGCTGTAAAATCTAGTGCTGACTATATATTCATTGTTACTATCTCCACTACATATTAATGTTCTATTTCATTAATTTCTACAGCAACAAATTCATGGAATGTTGCACAATTTAAAATAATATATAAATCAAACTATCATCAATGGCACTGGGGTTCATGTTCTTGGGAAAGCTAAATAAACAGGCAAAGAGAAATAATTTAATTTGAAAAATGCTCCAAATGGCAGGAAGTGATCTCAAGAGAGGGGCTTTTTAAGTCAGCCCTGTGGACAGACTTCAAGGAATTCTGACAGACATGCTCAAATACTGCTATCAGTTCAGTTATTCAGTGATAAATTATTTTTAGCCAAATTCAACTCACTAGTAGCTACATCACTACCTAGACACTATGGTCACAGTCACTTCTCAGAAACACAAAGAAATACAGAAGATCAATTTTAATCCTCATATAATTTTCTTTTGGTAACTATTAACATCATGTTTGGACTGGATTAATGGAATATAAACTAATATAAAGGAATGCAATTCCTGCGGCTAACAGTTCTCTCTTTACCCTCTACCTCTCTCTCAGGAAACCTGAACTAATTTTGAAGGACCAAACCCCTCATGCTGACAGTAGTTAAAGACTTTTTGAACATCCTCAGTTTCCACTGATTTCAAAGAGAGTTGAGATTCCTCATTAATTTTTAGTTGTCATTTGATATGGCCATTGCTAAACTGGTACAGTGCTTGTTCAGGCAGATTTGTGCAGATTTGCAGCATAACAAGCCCTAAGTAGAGATAATGTTCACAAGATACCATCGGTAATCAAGCATGTTAAAAGAAAGAGTATATTAGAATTTTAAAAAGAAAGTACATTTGAAAATCAAAAGGGGAAAAAAAAATCTCAAAACATGGTTAATGTTGAATAAACATTAGAATTAAGAATATTATTTTCATTTAAGGCTGTGATTCTACAGAACATTTACACCAGGTACTTAAATGCTCAGCTGAATGGGGGAAAAGTGTCACCTACATTTTGCAGGTGATTGTTGTAAAAGAGAGGAAGAGAAAGAGTTCTAGGAAAAATATTTCATCTGCTCATCCAGTCAAATAAAGCAGAAATTGAAGCCTTGAGAGCCTAAGACCTTATCAGAAATGGCTCTTGGGAAATTAGGCAGGGAACAATGGAACATATTGACTAAGATCTAAGGTTAATATAAATGGATCTATCCAACGAATGAAAACAATGCTTTGCATTTAAGAGATGCCAGGTGGAGGAGCTGAGTGAATGGGTGTTATTAATCATTACTTCATAGATACTATCATATTAAAAAGCTTTTGGATCCAGGTATTTCATTCTTCTGAGTGGGATTGCAGAGGGTGAACTCCATAGGAGAGTTCAAGCCTGGACCTGCACTCATGCCAAAGCTGTAAATGGGTACCTGGGTCAGATGGAAAGCCAGATGTGATGCTAGCCACATTACTCCTTCTTTATGTATTTAGCTATAGAAATAGGTATGCCTTAAATGCATCAGGTCATTGGGCAGTTAGGTTTGCACAGACAATTGATACTGACCTTGACTTTCATATGCTTAATAATAAAAAGAACACTTTTTAAAAACACCATCCCTTTCTTTTTCCATGTGATGTTACCTGTTTTGCTGTTCTTCTGTCAGTACGGTAACTCCTCATAAAAATTCTGACTATTATAAGGAATCTCTAAGAAAAAATCTTTGTAATATACTGAAAGGTACTGTTCTGTTTCAAAACTCATTTTGATCAAAATTCAAATCACAACAAAAATAAACACAGCTATTGTGAAATTTGTCATTAAAAGGCTTCAAAATCTCTGAAGGAGTATATATATATCACATGCAAACTTAACTGGCAGTTTAAAATGTATGCATCTTTGTAAATACACTACTAGTATAGATTGCAGAGTTGTCATTATTATATCTAAATAAGTAGGTTCGTCATTCATATCATCATTCAGTTCTCCTTGTGCCCACACTGGCATACACCAGCTTTCCTGAAGTAATGTTGGCACAGGGAATTGTGACTCCTCCATCATCTAATGTTCTGGTAGGAGTCTCAATGACAAATTCCCCAGATTATACTCCATCAGCTAGTACCCCAAAACAACTGTCTGTACTTGTCTGAATAAAAATCAGGTTTATTTACTGTGAAGTAGAAACAACACTGCAGGAGAAGGAAAAACACAACAAACCACAAATAAAGTGAGTGATAAGCACAATATAAACACAGATAAACTAATCACTGCTGAAAGCATTTCTAGCTAGGCTCCAAGTTTACAGAGAATATGGGTTAAGCAAGATGAAAACCTTACGTATCAGAGAGTTCTTTGTCTCAGCCAGCTGCTGCCAGCCTGTCTTTCTGTCTTTCAATGTCTCAGAAAGGTGTGTATGAAAATCTAAATAAAATAAAATAAGTACGTTTTAGATGCAGCTCTTTTTTCCATCTACCATCCCCCACACATCTTTGGTGTAAAACAGATCAACAAGATAGCTCACCCTCTCATACTGACAGTAATAAAATATTTTAATAATAAAATGTTATTCATATAGAAATTGCAAAGCTAGCTGGAATCTATCAATTAATCAAATTTAAAAGGCAAAAGTGCAGTGCTATATAACTCCTATAAGAACCTGCTCATGCAAGGTGTTGAAAACCCTGATTTCTCACTGTTGTTTATGGAAATAGACAGTATTCAGCATCTCTCCAATGGGATCCAAAATATTACTGAGACTTGTGTGAGTATATTGGACTGAAGACTGCCTTTGAATAGATACACATTGGTTTTTCCCCTGAAACCAGTGAAAATTGCACATGCATACTAAACGGTGAAATAGACATTTAAGATCATAAGAAAAAAAACATTATTTTTTAGCAAGTGACCTGAGCTCATGTAGTTCAATAATGTAAGTTAAAATGTTATGTCCCTTAAGAAGACAATTTTAACCACCTTAAACACAGTTTCTTAATTAAATATACTTAGACAACAGTCACTTTCCATTTTTATAGATTACTTTTTGTTACGTGTTTACTGGAGTTGCATCAACAGATTTAAATTCAGAAACAAGATATTCATGTTCATTTCTGCTGAGCTAGATGTGAAAACAGTGGTTCAGAATAAAAATCTCAATTGTTTCAAATGTTATTTTATCAATTTTAGCAGAACTAGCTGGAAAACTGATATCTAAAGACCAAAACTTGTATGGTAAATTATCATTTAAAAATAATCAGCTTTTCACCATAGAGTAGTTAGACAGAAACTAATCAAATGGCTTTCTTTCAGTTGTGTATAACTATTTTGAATCTAAATGCACGTATTTCACAAGCAGCAGGAATGTTTATTGTTTTGCTAAGACTTGAACAGCATAAAATATCTTCAAGAATTTGTTAGACTAGAGAAGTTAAATATGGTAACAACAATAGCATTGAAAGATGCTTAACCAAAAGATACATCCTTTAAAGTCTCAGCAAAGCTCTGAGGAGACAATAAGCCTGAAAACTCAATTCAGGTCTGGTTTTTAGAAGTTTAAATTGTTCGAAATTTGACAAGCTCCATTGGGAGATCCAGTTATTTGGTCCTTCTCAGTCAGCACTCAGCATCTTTCAGATTCAAGCACAAACTAACTGATGAACCAAGGTGTCAGGTTCAGAACAGAAAATATGTCAGTCCTGCTTTTCATGGGTAATGCTGAAGTGATACTGTTGCTGTGATAGTCCAGGAAATATGCCGTAGGCAAGGATTTTTGTGGGTGATATTTTTATTGGACCATAGCTGGGATAGACTTAGAAAAGTGTTTGGGTAGCATGGAAGTCTTCCTGAGGAAACAGAAGTCCAATAAAAGATATCACTCACAAAAATCCCTGCTTGCTTGTCATTGTCACTTCATAGTTGGCAAAAAGTCCACTGTTCAGTTGGAGCTGAAAGTTTATTGCTATCGTACTGAAAAAGGATTTTTTTCCCCCACTTGTACTGACTGCATTAAAAGAAATGTAGTACAGTTTCAGGAAAAGTAGGGGTGAGATCCATTTTAAATGGTGTGTATATTTCTGAACTGAAACATTTGTTACTGAATTAACTAGAAGAACAAAATCTTCCAAGATTAAACGTGATAATGTCGGAGGAAAAAATTACTGAAGAGCATGCGGTATCTTAAAAATACATAAAGCAAAAAAGACGCATGTGATTCAACAAACTGGCCACTAAGTGCCCTTGTTGCACTGCACACATCCAGACAAGGTATGATGTGCTATAAAAGCTGAACACCTACCATCACTGATTCAAAATAAGTCATTTTCAGGTACTGTGGCCCAGGTCTAATCAGTTCAGCTTTATCTTTGATGAGACAGACTTTTGATTTAAAAGCAAGAAGGAAAATATTGTAGATTTTCAAGAGCACTCCACTGCAAATAAAAAGCTATGAATAATATGAAGAAAAATGAAGTCCAGCTAAGAAGACATTAAGAAACATAGAAAGTGAGGTGCTTATCAAATATTAATACTAAAAATAGCTGATTTTTTAAGTCAAATCGCAGATAAACAACCAATAATTCACTGCAGATTTGTTCATTTCAATGGTACCAATAATTTCTCCAAAGATGTAGTATTAAAATTAGAGAGGAAAAAAGAGATCTTAAATACTTTGTTTTGTTGGTATTGGATTTTTCTTTTTTATATAAACTCATTGGACATTATATATTATCTGTAATCTATTATCTTGACAGAGATATGAATACAAATACATAAGAAATGACAAAATGATGGTAAACGATAGGCTATACATATCCTCACTACTCAACAGAGCAAGTGGGGCCTGTCTTCCTTGTATTATTTATGATACTTGTACCTTCAGAAGTGCACACTGAAGACAAATATCCAGTCCCACTGTATCCACTCTGCATGCTATTTACAAGCACACCATTTAAAGGGTTAATTATATTGCCTAGAATTTCTGTTTTGTCTTTAATGTTCTTACACTTTTCATTTTATTGACTGAGAACCAATATGGTATATTTAGTAATCCACGTGAAGGTTGATTTTCAAATATGCTTCCTATATAGGTAGACAGAGTTATTTGGGTAAATCTGATATCTTTTATTAGACCAACTAAATAGCTGGAAAATGTTATTTGGTCTAATAAAAGATATCAGATTTACCCAAAGAACCTTGCCTGCCTATGTCCTTAGACCAACACGGCTACAACCTACACCCCTTCCTATATAGTGAATTTTGCACAACAAAACACAAAGAAGCCTATTAAATTATGGAAAACAAATAGTACAAGCAATATTTTTGCTTCTGAAATTTAAAACCCCATATCTGATATAAGGGCTAGTGGACAAAATATCTGCTTGTACGAGAAAAATAGAATGATATGAAAACCAGTACTTTTTCATATATGTATGTCTTTACCCAACTTATTGCCCAGATACACCCCTTAATGTACTTTCAAGATGTAAATACTGCATGGAAACTTGTTTGTGAGGTCAAAGGTGTTTAAACTTGCATGTGAAGATATTTGCAGCTGCATATGCAATTTATTCATAAATACATAACGGTATGAGATGAATATTTAGTCTATATAAATACATATTTTGTTTATTTACTAGAGAGAGAAAATCCTGCATACTTTGCAAAGTGACATAGCATTTTAACAGCGTAGATTAGACATGGACAGATTACTTGATCAGCAGTGGCATGAACGAATTGTGTTGATCAAGGAAATACCAGGAGAACCTTTACACTACATAAGGACACATACAGTTTTTGCATATGCCACATGTTTGAAGAGTTGATTTACAAATATTTGGGAATATGGATTTCCTATTATAGTATATTTTGCCTGCCTAAACCCATACATCCAGACTTCTTTATTGTTACAAGATAAACCATTAAAATATTTTTTGCATAAAATGTCACAGCTAGATGCAAATGCTGGGTCTTTCACTGCAAAGCCATCAGTCTCTCCTTTTTCAGTGGAATAAATTAGATATTTCTTGTCTAAATGGCTGAAAATTAATAAACCTTAAAGCTTTCGTTGGCCCAGGGCTTAATATTACACATCCTGTGCCTCTAATACATTTAAAGAAACAAAGACAAAAATACATCTCTGGCAAACCAATGGGTGAGCAGAAAAGGGAAGAGTGATTCATGGGCAGAGGTAGGCAAGGCAGTCAAAGATTTTAATATATTTTACAGATACATGTCATCAACCACATAGGAACACCCTCAAAAATAGACATGTATATGCACTCTCCCCCTCCCCCCAAAGGTTATTAAACTAGGGAGTTCTACTATATTTGCTAGAGCAAATGGGATTAAAATCTGCATTACAACATAGTAGTTTTGTAGTACAGACAATTAAATCAAGCATTTTAGGGGGTTGTAATTTAATAGTACATGCTACGTTATATAGTATTATATATTCCACTTTTATTTTGGAAATGAGAGAGAGAGAGAGAGAGAGAGAATTACATCGACATTGGATCACATTGCCCTTTATAAACTTGTATATGTTTAGTGAAATGACTATTTCCTCTTTGTCCTTATCTCTAGCCACCTTGGGAGTTTTGAACCTTACAATTACAAAGAGTACAGATGAGGACAACAAACTGTTCCCCCATGGAAGCTGAGCCATCCATCTTTTTGATGTACGACATCTAAAACAAATTTCTCAAAAATAATTTTCCACTGTGCAGTATCCATGGTTCTGTTTCTCCAACAATTCTTAACAAAGGTTTTGTTGCCGATGCCCAGAGGAAAGAGTATTTTAAATGTTGAGACACTTTAAAAATAATGTCATCTGTTGGGAAGTCTCTGAGGGTATTACCTTCCTTTGACACATTCAGGGAGTTAAACCTAATTGCATTTAGGGTTATCTCTAGCAGCTACGCTCAGAATCAAACATCCTCATGAGGACTATTGTTCTAACTAATCTACTTATTAAGCTTTTATTCAGATTTAATACAGTCTTTTATAAAAAAAATCTCAAAGGGACAGTAATGGATTTTGCAATTATCTGACAGGATAAAGTAGACTATGACCTACAATCACTGGTCTCGCAAAGAAACTGTTTTGTAAGTAAACCCCTACATCATTATATTTCATTTTAGTCCCAGTCCCACATGCCTCACTCCTGGCCTGCATAAAATGCAGCATACATGAACTGGCTTCATCTTATACTTCCCTGTCATTCACAAGGACTTTGAAGTCCCTCCCTCCTCCCATTTTGCCCAGCCATCCCTATTCCTCTCTCAAATCTCCGTAAGCACTCATGAAGTGATGGTACTAGGGACACTTGCCTTCCTGTCCCACCCTGCCCCCTCCCCACACCCCCTCCTGCAGGCAGCACAGCTGGAGCAGAGCTAAGCAGAGTCCATGGGGCCAAGGGACAATGCGGGCTGCCTGCTGTGCAGCTCAGGGCTCCCTGCCCTACTGCCTTCCCCCCAGGGCCTTCACAGCCCAGCAGACAGGACTTAACATGGGAGAGCAGAGCAGGATGGGGGGGTATCGGTGCCACCGACACCAGGGCCCTGCGCCAGCCATGCCTTGGCAAGCCCTAGGTGGAAAGGAAGTCTGCCAGCCTGCAAGGGGAAACCCATGGTTTCCCACATTTTTCTCCATCAAAGGAGAAAATCTGCATTTTTCCATGGTGAACAGAAAACACAGGATCCCTGAACATGATACTGGGATAATAATTGAGTGTATGGAGGGGAATCTGGGACAAATGCTGTCCCAGAGTCATTCTGCCCAGGACTGGGACTTGATGTTTACATTTCAGTACTGTCCCACCCAATTAGAGACCTTAGATGGGACCTGGTTTTAAAATTAGAAGCTGTGCCCTACTGAAAGTACCAAACTGGACTCCTAAATCTTCCTTTCAACCCATGCCTGAAGTCCATACTCTGAAACTTGATTTTCGTCATCTCAAACCTTTTGTTAAATAATACAAAATACTAATTTACTTTGTAGCTCTTGCTTTGTGCATCTTAAAATTTCCCATCTTTTCCTTATTTCTAATTAATTATTCAAGTTCTAGTCTAGTCTCTGCCTCCTCCCCTGTGGTTGATTCCATTTCCCTGCTTCCCCAATCATGACCAAAGTACTGACCCTGTCCCCTCTCTTATGTCCCATTAATGATTATGCATACTTTACTTCTGCAGTACAGAGGGTGAAGGGGTTGTTCCCCACCTGTGACTATTCTTTGACTGCTTTGGAGATGAAGAGAACAATCCTGTGGCTGGGCACTCCCCTGCACTTGTATCCAGCTGGAGTCACAAAGAACCAATCTGCAGCCTGCCTGGGGATCTCACTGCCCAGCAGGGAGGCTGCCGTGGAGCAGCTTCGAATCACTGTTCTCGTTCTCCTTCTATTTCCAACCTCATCCCGCTGCAAGGTGATCAGCAGCTCATGAAAGCACTGCTGAACAATTGCAGCAGCTCAGAGATGAGGCAGCCATTCAACAACATGGTCCCAACGTATGTAGCAATGCACAGCTGACTGAGCTCAGGAATGCGGGTGAGGCTAAGGCCCCTGACATGTTATACTTTAAGGAAGCAGCATTCACATAGCAAATGTACCTGACATATTCTTCATCCATTTTTAATCTGTATTTTGCGGCCTCTTTCCTGAAACAGATCAACTATAGTAACTAATGTCTTGCTTGCAGCTGACTCCAAAAGTCTGTGGCATATTCTTGTCCCTTTTGATTTAGGTGCTTTCATCACTGAGCATCACTGTCTTCTGCTTCATCACCCTGGCATGCATGACTGCTTTTGAATGCGCTTCATGTGTTTTCTTCCTTACTGATCTGGTTAGAGTATTCTGGAAACATTCTTCCAACATCACCTTGTGGAGGAGGGGGTGGTTAAGGGCTTGGATTTCATCACCGGCTCTTAAATCTGTATCTGATCACTGACAACGCCAAGTTGCAGCCATTCTGTAATTTCTTCCTTTTCTTCTTCCTACATCCCTATTTTTTTCCTGCCTATCTTTACCCTTGTTCTTTCCCGGATAAAAGCCAGTCACTGTGCCTTACATGAATATGACCAGGGTGTAAATTTCTCTCCCCTTCAGCTCTGTTATGACTGCTCACTTTTCCTCAGTGCTGAAAAAGTCCCAACATTCCCATTTTCACTACTACATAAGGGGGTGCTAATTTTTGTTTCTAAGCAGTTCAAATTACTTCTTTTCCTCTTAGGCCAATAGAAATTTTCATCCATATTTTAATTACTTAATTGTATTACCATAGTTGTGAGATATTAAGTCTCAACATTTGAAATTTGATCCTAGTACAGCATAGGGTTGGAGCTTAGCTTCAAGCTCGTCTTGTCCATTTTTGGCCAAATATACAAAGGGACAAATATACAAAGAGCAAATTTTTAACTTAATATAAATGCCCTCTCCATGCAACTGGTCACTACAAAAAACAAAACTAAACAAAAGAAAAAAAAAAACAGAGAAAAATCAGATTTTGATGAACAGAAATGAAAAGCATCCAAAAACCAGTATATGAACTGTTCTGCTTTGTTGTGAAGCCTGCCATTTCTGCATCTAACCTGATTATATAATAAAAAGGCCTATGCAATTGTTCTTTTCTTCTATTGTCTTTAGGTGATAAAATTACCTATTCTGCTGTATTTTCTCTACTCTGTTCTTTTTTACATTTTCCTTATGATGTGTTGCTTGATCTTTTCTTGTCCTTGGAGTCAGTCACAGTTATTCACTTTTCTCATTCTCTGAACTACAGTCACCAAGCCAATTAAACTGAAAAAAGCCTGCATCTTCATATTTATGTGCAGTATTGTTTCAGTAACTCACAAATGCCAATCTCTTCAGCACAGCATTCTCTTCCTTTCTACCATCAATGCAAACCATTTTTTTCTTAAAAGATATACACTTCAGTATTTTAAGACACTTTCCAAAGCATGCAATTATGAAAAATTCCATAGAAAACAGAGAACTAATACTAGTTTGAGTACAACTGGTAGCTCATTATAGCTCATTGAAGTCAGCTGTAGATGTGCTACATTTTCCCCTCTCCTTATTCACAAAGAACACATTTTAGAAAATCACAAGTGAAGGACTATGATCTATGACTGCATCAGTCTGGCACCTGAAACTTCTACCACTTCATATGGCAGTTCATACTGTCCTATATGGTGGTAAATAATATTGGCATTAATCATATCATACCAGGAATCAGATTTTGTTAGCAGTGATTATATAGAACAAAGTAGGAAATTAACTATGTCTAAAACCTATGCAACAGAAAATGACAAAGAAAATCTCTCCATTATCATCTATTTTCCAAAGGCTAGTAAAAATAATAGGATCTATTTTATCATTCAAAAGTGAGGGCAAATGCAACATTCAGAATACTGTAGTGTTAATTGGTGTTCATGTCTTTGAAGGAATGTGGGTTTGTCTACAAACAGACACCCAAAAAAATTAATCCAGGTGTAGTAAAACTGTGAATTTAAAGTAGATTAGTTAGCTCAAGTTAATCCTTTTATAGACTCTCTCATTCAGAATAAAAAGGTCTTAAATCGGTTTATCTTAAACTAAGCCAAATTAAAGCTACTTTAATTCAATATGAGTAGTTACATAGGGTTTTAATGTGGTTTAACTAATCCACTTTAAATCCACACTTTAATTTGGATTATATTTTCCTGAAAGTCCATGGGTAGGTAAGCATTGATATACCCATAAGTACCTCGCCATACAGCAAAAAATTTGGCCACATCAAAAGAAAAATGTGGAGACTGTTTATTTTGCTAGATCTCCAACAAACCCCAATCATTTTGCTAGATACCCTCCACAAACAGATCTTGCTATTCTTATATAAAAAGGAAAGTCAGGAACACTTTCCAGGCATTATTCCCCACTTGAGGTCACATTAACACTAGGGTAACTCCACTAACATATTAGGCATGGTTTACATGTAACATTGTCCATTCAATGTAAATTTAAGCAACTTCAGCCTTAACCTAATATAGTACAGATTCAAACATAGAGGACTCAGAGGAAGCAAACCAGTGCACTGACCTGGCACTAGCAGAGACTAGTGCTTTAGTGCATTAACCTTTTGCAACCCACCCAATCATACAGCATTCACAAACACAAGGTAATGCGCTACAACACCCATAAGAAAGAAAGAGTCCTTTAAAATCGACTGTATTTTCCAACTGAAATGATGAGAACTGTCCATTTTCCACAAATAGATCCAGCTTCATCCCAATGGAACTATAAACAGAGCATTTCAACTAGGAAGCATCATCAGGCACTGAAGTGGAAATTATCTACCAAATGCTATTCTGCTCCTTCCTTTGTCAGTACAGGAATAAAAGTGATGTTAACCATTCTTGATTGGATTGTATTAGTTTTAATTTAAGAGAGAATGCAAGCAAAAATGGTGCATTGTGACAGTCCTAACGTAAGTATCAAGGCATTCATAGAAAAGTAGAGAGGATGTTCTCCACTGAAGACACACTGTTCTATTAGTACTAAAACTATTATACCAAATAATGTGAGAGGCAAAGATTTCTTAGGGTGATATCTTTTATTGGACCAGCTATGTAGCTGGGATAGAGTTAGATGAGCTTTTGAATTCAAGGCATATTTTGTCAGGTCTGACCAGAATGAGCCAGGCACAGCACAGAAGGTAACATTTTAGAGATGACTGATCCAATGTGCTAAGTACGCTCATGGTAACTATGTGGGTGAAAGTAAACAGCAACTATGCAACAGAATGAACTCTCACAGAAAAAATGTATAAAGGACACATACCCACACCCACACACTATTAGGAGTGCACTTCTTACAGAATACCCACTCCCTCTCTGACCTCAGTATCCTTGGGGTCAAAGGAAGTATACCTAACACCTTTAGACTGCAAACTTGGGAACAAAAACTCATAAGCTGGCTGGACACTAAGAACCAAGGACTAAACAATGACATTGGCTTTATGGCACATTATATTTTACCTGACTCCCAAATACTTTCCACACATCAAAGGTAAGAACAACCCTCCTCTTTTTTGGTAAGCCTTGATTTCCCAGTAATTAGCCTTTTTTTCTTCTACTGTGCATCTGTTACCCCTGGGAATCTCTGCCACTGCCTCCAACAGCACTTCTTTCCTGTCTTGTGCCTGACTTGTTCTCATAAGACCTGACCAAGAAGGTCTAGCAGTTGAAAGCTTGTCTAACTTTATTGCAACAACATAGCTGGTCCAATAAAAGCTATCAATCATCCTAAGAAATCCTTGCCTCTAGCATAGTTTGTGAACCATCATGGCTACAACATCACTCTTATATTACCATACCAAATAATATTTTTTTAAACTCTGATAAAATAAAAATAATGAAAGTGACTCTCAGAGCACCTGAAAATACATTTTACTTGAAGAAGCTTCTGTTACTAATTCTGTCCCCACTACTGGGATAAGGAAGGGGTTGTTATCCATAGCAGGTGTCATATGGAACTTATTATCCCTCTCATAAGGTGGAAGAATGGGCAGACACTGAACAACGATTCCCAAGTTGCTAGTTTCACCCTGCGCTTGGAATTGAAAGTACTTTAATCATGACATGCAGACAGACACTTGCCTCGGATTAGCAGGGGGTAAACGAGATGACTTCATGAAGTCCTTTATAGCACTACTTTCCTATGGTTCTATGGCATGATTTACAGGCATGAAACTTAGATTCCAAGTGCTGGAAACTCTTGACATGTGATCATAGTTGTTGTCTTATATTTGGTTTGGAGGTACTACAATCACAAGAAAAGGGAATGTGTTGAGTCTGTCACTGGCTTCCTTCTTTGAAGTTTACTCAATTATGCTTCTGTCTGATTCTCTGACAGAAGTGTGAAAGATAACATAAAGCCGACAAGGAGGGATTGAAGGAGCTAGTTATGTTCTGCTCTGATCAAGCAGAAAAAAAGATATTGCTATAAAAGACGGTAGACCAGGCATAGAGGAGATGTTGGAAGATATGTTGGACTTTTAGAACTAAAAGCTGGGAAGCTACAGAAGGAAGAAAAATTATGAGAAATTTCCACTCCTAGAACTCTTTCCAGGGGAGGGAACAGGACAGGCATTCAGGGCCGGGGAGGAGAAGGAACAGGGATCCTCTGTCTGAGGAGCAGGAAAGTTGCTTAGGGGGCTGCTTCCAGTTCCCTCCCAGACTTGGGTCCCCAGACTGGTTCCCTCAGTTTAGAAAGGAAGCAGGGGACAGGGAACAATAGTTCCTCTACTCAGATCCTGACATTGGGAGCAAAATAAGGAGATAATGGGCATTGCCCCTTCCTGCTTCCTAGACCAGGGGCTCCCTAGGGACCCTTGTCTGGGGTGCAGGCAGGATGTGGCAAGGAGCAGCTCCTCCAGTTCGGTCTGGGAGAGGACTGGAGCAGCCAACCAACCTTCCCACCTGCTCCCAAAACCAGGTCTGGGGAATGGGCATGGGGTTTTGACCCACTATTTCACTCCCTTCCCATACCAGACCGGGAGGGGAATATGCAACCTTTTTTTTTTTTTTTTTGCAAGAGAATTTCTCTCAAAAGGGAGATTTTCCAGGTTAACACCTGGGATATCTTTCTCCTGGAAGAGACATGTTTCTCCCAGGAGAAATGGAGTGAATACTAGTAAGCTTGTGTCTACCAAGAAAGTGGCAATTATCCTAGTAGAAATAATGTAACACCTTTACATGGCCTATGTCAGTACCAGCTACAAGGGTGCACTGGACACTGATACAATTCTCTGACAAGGGCTCTTCTGTTTGTCACACTCATTTTCTCCATAAATCATCTGTATCATTTTTGTCACCATCACCAAATAGCCAGCTTAATTAAAAGGCAGTTCCCCACTCTCCTCTTAATAGGATTTGATTAGAAACCCCACAAAAATCTGCTGGCAAAATGTTAATTTGTATTGAAATGATTCAGCTTTCACTTTAAAATTCTGAGGGTGTTTCATTATTCTCTATTAAGAATTAACTTATTTTTAAAGTATTTAGGTAAGTTATTAGGTAATTAATGAGTTGGTGGGTCTGTCACAAAAAATCTGATAAAGAAGTCATAGATGACTCATAGTATCTTTATTAAAGAAGATTTTTTGTGATATTGTCACTCTCTTCCAGCCCTACACCTACTGTTGCTTATCCATTCCCTTATTCAGCAGCCTCCCCCTATCATCAGAAATCTCTATGGATGGGAATTTAGGGACAGATTTTTAAAAGGTATTTAGACATCTAGACTATAAATTCTGTTCTGTGACTACAAGAGCTGACAAAGATTACACTGGATTTCTTTTCTGAGGTTCTCCCTCTCTTGAAATCATACTTACAATTGGAGTTCAATTGAGCCACAAATAAGCATCATTTGTTTTCCTCTTTTATCTTATCTTTGTTCCACAGGAATTTAAATGCAAATGTGAAATGGAATGAACACCAAGAAATGCATCACCTGATACTACAGTATGATTGCAATCTATAAAAAAATAATAAAAAAAATCCCTTGTGTCACAACATTCTGCAGTTGGAAATGATATAACAACATTCAGTGAATGTTATTTTTGCAACCAAATTTAAACAGAAACAATTTGAAAAGTGTTTGATTATTTATAAATCAGTGCTGTAATGCACTTTCATGTTTGTTGAATTGTAAACATTATCTTCTCTAAACAATTAAAGAAAAAAATGGCATGAATCAAAAGGCAATGAAACGTTCTTTGCATGCCTTTTTTCTTGGGTTCTAAAATTAAAACGCTTCAAAGAGGCTTCATATTTCAAAATTTTGGAGCACCCACCTTCCAAAAATCAGAAGTCTTAATGGAGCCACAAACTAAGAACATATAATATACCGTCACTGTTGAAAACAATGTCTAATCACTTTTGAAAAATGAGGCTACTGCATATAATTATTAATGATTAAGAAGTGGGAAACTTGAGGTTTAAATGTATTAATTTCTAAATCCTCTTTCCTAGCTACAAAAATTTGTGTGTTGGGCCCCACCTCATCCCTTATACTTCTTTCAGTTGCCAGGACAGGCACTTTATCATCCAACTGTATAATACACCTATCATCCCACTCATATCTACACCCTGTGCAAGCAGTACCAATCCAATTCCTAGCTGAATAATCCATCCAGCATCTCTTTCTTAATTTCAAGTTACTCGGTAGAAATTGATAAGTAGGTGGAGTGCATCGCTTATGCTGTACAACCTGCAGTCATATAACCTTAGAACTTATTATAAGACTATAATTTAGATGCTATAGAGTTTAAGTCACCCTTATCATGATCAAATGTGTGATCTATGAGACAAGGATGGCTCTGTGGAGAAATGAAAAAGTTTTGCTTCTCAGACTCCACTTGTAATTTCACTATTAGGTCTATACTGCATAAATATTTTCAGATATATTTATTTGCTGTAATTCTTTACTTAAGATTGGTCAGATTTATACTTCTGGTATGAATTAGGATATAACAATGAAATTCACTAGTGCACATTTTATTAGAGATGACAGCACAAACATTAATACTACAAAAGTGCAAAGATATTAAGAGGGGAGGTTATCATCTTAGACATTCTCTGTCTTTAACACTGAATTAACTGGTACATTAAATCTGATAAACAAACAAAATGTTGCACAATACCCCTAGTGATGAGCCTTCCGATGGAGATTCAATTAAAGCAATAATCTTGATGACAATTACATGAGGACCATCTAGGTTGCCCCAGAGTTACACATTTTTCAATTTAAAAATGGTTATGCAATCCACAGCAAGTCTGCTTTCTTATAAGTCTATTCTAACTTCATCCTATATACTTCCTTGTACACCTTGATTTCAGCTTCAAGGTACAGCTTTCAGATATTTTGTCAATCACAATTTATCAAATGCATTCTGCTAAGGCAGCTGTCAGGACGAGGCTCACCACTGACAAGCCATCTTAGCCGCTGCTTATTCCGTCCTTAAGTCATCCACTCTTATTTTATCCTTAAGAAGGGCAACTGCTCTGGCTAGCTCACACACTTGCTGTTCACTAAACAGGAAAAACAGAAGCAATGTGCTTGCAGAGCTTTTGATCAGCAGAACCAGAAGTATCTATAAATTCTCAGCAGCCCATTCATGTTTGCTTTTCCCTTATCATAAGTGCTATTTTGAAAATACTAGTAGCACTCTGTGTATAGAGGTGATTGAGTAAAAAGATACAGTGCAGCCTGTCAACTTATCCTGAAATAGCTTCTAGTGGAAGGATAAAAAGCCCTTCCAGACCATGCCAGAAGACAGTGCTGGTTTGCAGAATCACTAAATCTCTTAGAAGGCTAAAAATATTTTGGGCAAAAGATGCTTCCATTAAAGCAGAGGTTCCTAAACTTTTTCTTATTGCATATCCCCTTCCAGATTTACTAGCTGCCCATGTACACCTACCAGCATATGTTTTATATTTTAAACACTTAAATAACAATTATTTTATTATATTGAAAATTAAATCCCCCATATCCTCGATGGTATGCATACTGCAGTTTGGGAACCCCTGAATCAAAGCACATATGTGTACCACAAAAAGATGGTATGCATTTTCATTCTCATCCCAGAAGAAAAAGCAGCAGAAAAAGGTACAAAAGGGATGTTTTTTCATGAAGTTTTATAAATTATATTGTAGTAGCATGGCAAATACTGGGAGTAAGTGCAACATGAAGTACATAGCACTGACCTAACTCAGCTTTCATTGATTTTATCAGACCTGCCTTTGGTATTACTTCATTCCACAAAAGAACCTGTGCTTGCACTACCAAATTTTGGTTTGCATTGGGAAAGAAGTTAAACGCCTTGGATTTTGGTGACCAAAACCATGAAGACTGACCTATGCATGAGAGAGATAGTGTTAAGAAAGTATGCATATCCAATCACCAGAAATTCCAGTTCATCAAAATGTGTAGGTTTTGTCCTGTGCACCAATATGCATTCTGCTGTAGAATAGGGGTGGCAATTTCAAAAGCCCTGAACACACACTGGCCTAACATGTTTTTTGATTTACAGGGAGTAGAGTGAACACGATGCTGAGCATTACTTAAAATCTCACCCTTTATATACAACACAGTGGGGACGAAATTCTGGCCTGAGATTTGGAAGTGCTGCAAAATTTATACTTTGTGAAAACATGGTAATAAGAATATCATGTCTGTAAACATAAGTGCTACATCTTCCTTATGCCAGATAAAAGGACCAGAGGAGTAACAACACGTATTTGATAACAATCCCATTTTATTAATACTACTGGGTTTGTCTTCCTCTGGTGTAAAAACCGAGGATCTTCTTGCAAAACCTAAAATGAGCCATAGCTAGAGGCATAACAGGGTAGGGTCAAAGAATATACCATATTTACTTGAATCTAAGATGACCCCAAATTTAAGGCAACCCCCCCTAATAATTATATTCTAGATATAGAAAATGTATACATTTGTTCTAATTTTCTAGGTATAGATAATATAATTATCAAAGATTTGTCTTGAATCCATCTCCCCACCCACTGTTAAAGCAGGGAAAACAGTGGCTGAGGGGGCAGGTGACCACCTTGCCCTCTGCTCCCTGTAACTTCTTTTCCCCACCTTACTGTCAGGCACTGCTCATGCTCTGCTCCCTCCCCAAGCATGTGTAAGTAAGAAGGGGAATAGGGCAGAGGCTAAACTGAAACACGAGGGGCTAAAAAACACCAACTTTGAAAAAAACTTACCTGTAATAATTTGTACATATGCAAATTACTATGGATATTTACAGACTTCGTTAATCTAAAATTCATGTATTTTACCTTTTTTGCAAACTGCTACAAGTTTCAGCACAGGTACTCCATAAACACACTTTTTAGCCGCACTTTTGTACCTACTCATGCATAATTCACATTGGGTGCGTCTACACACTCATGAATACTCAGCGGTTACAGTGCATTAAATTTAGTACTTTTATAAACAAGTACTAAATTAATTTGCAGTAACTGCAGTTACTGCACAGTACTGCCAGCACACACCTTTTTGGTGATGCTATTGCACAGTAGCCTAATAATCAGAGAACCTGTTTTTTTCTGATTTAAAAAAAATCCCCAATTTTTGGTTAAAAAAAAAGTAATTCCAAATACACATTTTTCACATTTGGGGTTACTACTTTAACTGAAAATTGGTAATTTTTTTAAATAAGAGAAAACCAGGATCCCTGCTAATAATACTGCACAGTGGTGTATTAGCACTGTTTGTGATGTGAAGTGCTACTGCAGAGTACTATTAGGCTACTGTGCAGTTAGTGTCTTATGTAGATGCACCCATTATGTATGTTAGTTCAGAGACAAATGGCTCATGATTTAGCACATTGTTCATTGGGCTGGGCACCAGCAGAGTCAACAGAGTTTCAAACCATGGTTACTCCATGGTCCAGCACTATTTAGCATGTGTTTACTTTAGATACCCCTCACAAAGGAGCTATGTGCTAATTAGCCCCCACTCACAAGTGGAACTAAATGTTCTCGCCATGAGAACTGGGACCCTCCAAAAATATGCATGTATATTAGGTGCAGGGCCGCCTGGTCTGGCTCCATCCCATGGAGGGCAGGACCACACCAGTCATATGTAACAGGTTGACAGAAAGGGTGACAGAGGCTCCCATCTACAAAGATGTTTGGTGATGTTTGCCAGGCATTTAAGGATGGTGAAGAAACAGGAATCATAGGAAATGGGAAAGAAAGGCACTACTCAGCTGTGGGAGTAAAGTTGTTGTCAAAATGTATTCACGTAGTGACTCAGCACACTGAGTGGGACTGTGCACAATGGATGCTGCTACATCTCTTATTCAGATAGACTGCACCAGCCTAGCCTTATGGTAGGTTTGCATCAGCATTTTTGGCACCAGGGGAAGGTGTCAGAGCTTGCTCCAGCTTTTCCAAGTGCCGGCCTGGTACTGCAGTACCTCCAGGCCTGGTGCTCCCTCCTGGAGGACCAACTGCCCAGTTGTTTTAAGGGCCACACAGATACAAAAAAAGGTGCCCATCACTATGTTTGCCCAATATGGGCCATATGTTTTGCGGGCATGTTCAGTGTGGCTGCATTCAATCACTTCATAGTTGTTTTTCATTACTGAGCACATGTTGTTTCTGGCAGTGGGTTAATGATAGTATATTTAATGAGGAGGTTTTTCCATATGTGAATATAAAATGAGGTATCATTTTCCCCATGCTGTCTTGGAAAAAAAAACCCTTGTCTTATATTTGAGTAAATATGATAGTATTGTGAGCATTCTGGGTCCCCACAAGCAAAATGGAACTGGCCATCCTAGGATTAAATTACAACAGAATGTCACTTTTTCCTAAAGCAATCTAGAATCAAGATTATGTAAAAGCAGATTAAAGCCATATTTGTAACCTTTTCCCCCAACCCCTCCTAATCATTGAGTGCTCTGCTGTACATCCTAGAGGAGTAGTTCAGAGCCCCAAACATACTGGGTAAATTAGGAAAAAGTGTTGCCAGTAGGCAAATAAAATAATAATTTTGGCTCTTCAGGACTCAATATCCTCCACTGCTTTGAAAAATTCATGACTAAAATAGGAATAGGTATTAGGACAATTTTTATTGTTTTAAAGGGCACTTTAAATATTTACCCTGTGTCCTTCACACTCATATATTGGAACTCTCCACTGGAACATGGATGTCTGTGTTAAGAATCTCTAACTTGGATAACACAGACTGTATTCCAAAATACTTGAATGTGGCTCTCATCTGAGGTTTGAAATTCTGAAATAAATGTTAGTCTGAAGGCTCATTCTAATGATAACATATCAAATGATAGCAAAAAACATTTCCACACACACTGAGCAAGTGAGTAAAATTACTTGGATTTTAATTGCACTAACTAGCAGAACATGTAGAACACCAGCTTAGCCTTGTTTTAAGACTCACACTTAATGAAGTTATTATATATAGCCAGTTCTCTTGTTTAGTATATTTTCATTAGTTGAATTGATTCTATCATTTATTTATTTATTTAACACCTTTTATTAATAATATATACCAGATTGGAAGCAACTCTTCCACTGGGAATACTTGAGTAAAACTAACACATCTGTGCTACTAAGAGTGTTCACTACAATGACCTAGATATTGAGTTATATAATTCAATATCCACAAAGGATATTGAAATAAAAGCAATGAAAACAGAAGTGCACAAAAATGGCACAATTCATTTTTCTTCGGTTAGAGATGCCTATATACTGAACAGAGAAGAACTAGTTTTTGCTTTCTAATTTGTTTAGCTCTATTGTGTAAGCTTCACCAGATTACTTCTTTTTATTTTTTTGAGCAGGGTAGGGGGCAAAAGAGAGGTTTTTGTTTCTCTGTATTTTTTTTCCAAAAAACTAAGCCACACTATTTTAGTTACTGGCAGCATGAATTATATTCAGAAACCTGATATTTTAAGGAACACCTTATTCTTCGCTTCTTTTTTCACTTTTGTCCCAGAGCTCAGTTCTGCTGGCTGGTAGCTGAGGGATATGTCTCATATGTATCTGTCTCACTGGATACCTGATGTACCTTTACCACTGCCCAATATTATGGTCCACAAAAGTCCAATGTTCATACAAGTAATTTCCTCAGCATCTTTAGTGCTCCACAGTGGATCCTAAATACAACTGTATGACTTCTGATAGGGATATCCCAAGGTGTTAATTACAATATTAACATACAACTTTTATTTATTTCCAATCAAGTCATTTGCATCATGGATGGGAAATGTTTAATTTGATTTATGTACCACTTTAGAAAAAAGAACATTATTAATATACTTAAATATTATTTTTATAACTAGCATCAGCTACAACAATAATGTATAGCTTAAAGAAATCCTTGAGGAGTAAGAAGGATCTTTAACCTACAAAGGGGAAATTTAGGCATACATACCTGCCCAAGATCAATTAATCAATGCTACAGATAACAGGCTCTGATACTCTACAAACAACTGAAAATTGATTAGGTGACAATTTATACATACTACATGATACAAAAATATTGAATAGGTCCCTTCAATTAACTTACTGGTAAACTGAGCAATTATCTTAAGACGAGCTACACATGCAAAGTACTTATCATATGATAAAAAGTTTCAACCAGGTATGAAGTTAGCCCTTGAAAATGTGTACTAACTTTATAGCTGGTTGCTGCTGAGCTTTAATTTACATGTGTAGCAGGATCTCCCCTATGGCTGGACGCCACATCAGCAGACATGGCTCCAAGCATCAGGGGTGAACCATGACCAGCATGAAACTCCTGAGCCTGGGAGATCACATCTGTTATGATCCTCAAGACTCAAGGACATGACACCACTGGGCCTAGGGCAGTGGCGCCCAACCTTTTTTTTGCCACAACCCTGAATCTGGGTTGCAACCCCCACCTCTGCCCCCACTTCTGACTCACTCATGCCCGGCATCCCCAGCAGAGCATGGGCCGGGCTAGGACCATGGGGGGCGGCGGTGGCGAGAGCTGTGTAGACCGTGTGCCAGGACAGCCGGGCAGGCGGGAGGGGCAGAGCAAGGGGTGGATCTCCTGCGACTCTGATTTGGGTCACAACCCGAAGTTGGGAGCCACTGGCCTAGGGGATCGTGGCTGCCATGGGGTACCCCTGTGGCTGGAAGCCCCTCAACTGGGGTGCATGGGGTTCTCAGGCACAGGAGCTTGCTACTTGCCAGTGCAGGGGGAGCTCAGGATTGGCAATAAGGTGTGATGAGATCTAATACAAGATCCCACAATTGTGCCTCCTGCCATGTCTGATCACACATTAGATCCCACTGCATCTTTATCTGCACATGTAGAAGGGGTCTTTTAAATATCAAGGAGAAAGCCAGTTTATTTTGCCAAATGAGCAACCTGCAGAAAGTCTGGGAATATTGTAGTCAAGAAAATATATGTATTTTATTATACTACGAAGTGGAGGAATGGTCTTAAAATCAAAAAGATGTTTTTTTAAAGAGTAGTATATAAAATTAATGCAGAAATACAGAAGGGGGAATACCTGGTTAGGCAGTAGTACTGCAGAAATGGATCCTGCTGTTACAGAGGACCACAAACTGAGTGAGAATTAACAATATGATGCTGCTACATAAAGAAGCAATTGTATTAATATGACTGTCCAACATAGACATGGAAAATAGTTATTCTACTCCACTCAACATTAGTGAGTTCTCAAGCTGCAGTACTGCATCTGTTTTTGAGCACCACTTGTCATGAATGATGTGAACATGTAAAACCCCAAAAGAAAACAACAGGACTGATAACAAGTTTAGAAAACAGGGCCTAAGAGGAAAGGCTGAAACAGAGCTTTTTTTAGTCTAGAAAAGAGAAGACTAAGCAGGGAACATGATGAGTCTTCAAACATGTAAAAAAGTTATTATAATGTGGATGATCAATTGTTCTTCAAATTTACTAAGTAGAAGCATTATAATTTGAAACAATTAAGATTGAAGCTAACTATTAGAAAAAGCTTTCTGACCACTAGGATAGATAAGAATTTCAGCAGATTATCTAGATAGGTTGTGGACTCCTTTCCATTGACAACTTTTAAGAACAGTTTAGACAAGCATATGTTGTGGATAGGCCAGGTGGAGTAGTTCTTGGGTTAAAATAAACATCCAGGTCCACAGAAGACTTAGGCAACTAAAATGGGATGTAAGTGGAATTTAGGTAGCTAAATCCAAGACTACAAAATCAAACTTGCACCTGACAACTGAAATGCCTGTTTTAAATGCCAAAGGTACTTAAGCTTTCACCAAGAAGCAAGGTGTTTTTGGAGATATCTTTTACTGGACCAAGTGTATAGTCAGATGTTAAAACAAGCTTTCAGCACAAAGTGCCCTTCCTCAAGTCAGGAAAGGCATTTCATGACCCAAAGTTTGTATAACATCTCTCCACACTATACAGTTGGTCCACTAAAAAATATCCCTCCCCCCCAACCCCCGCAAAAAAAACCCTTACTTCTTACATATGTCCTGAAACCATCACAGCTACAACAACACTCGAACCATATCAAGCTTTTACTAGCAGAGTTCATTAGGACCGTACAGCTTTGCTACTGCACATGTTCAGAACGACCACAAGGATATTGTCTAGAATGCATAGGGGCACTATTCACTTCTCCTGTTGAAGCTGTGTCACAATGTAGAAAGGAATGTGAGAATCAGAGTCAGAGAGAATATAAATTGGAGCCTGTTTCTGTACCCTAGTGATAGGGCATGACTCAAGAGTGACCAGATACTGGAAGTCAGGACTATCTGTGCAGGATACATAAAATAGCTGTTTGAGGGCCAAAACAGAAATAATCCTGGGAATAGGGTCCAGAACTCAGGATACACCCTTCCTAGATAACTGAACAAGCTAGCTCAGGTCTGGGATCCACATTAACAGCTGGGATATATTAGTCCAGACAGGACTCTGTGCTATTGTGCATATATTGCTTCTAATATATTTGAACTAGCCCTGAACAAGCTAGTTTAGGTTTCTTTACCTGACAGTACATTGTGCCATACAGACATATCTTGAAGCTCCTGACTGTAAATTCCACTCTGGGAACTGGGCACATAAATAAATTGACAAAGCATTGCCAGACCTGCCATACCAACGTCTCTTTTGAAATCTGGACCAAGACAATGTCTTAAGGCCCCTTGCAGCCCAGCATTTCTAGGAGTCTATGAAAAAGCTTAGGCCTTTCTTTTTAGTTACCTGATAGCTTCATTCTCTAAATAACTGTCATGGTAACTCATAAAAGTTAAAAAAAATCCTAACACAATTCTCTTTCCACCCTCACCATCTTTTATGCTGAATAAGTCTAGTACAAAAACTGTACTGCATCACCACTGTTAGTTTTCTAATTGAAAAGCTGTCAAAACTAGAAAATACACAGATATTAGACTGCCAATCCCCCTACACACTCCATATTGTCATATAATGAAGCTATTTTCAGATATGATATAAAGAAGAACAGCAAGGTTAAAGTGCACAGAATGATTGAGTAAAAATTGTTTAAAGAAAAAAACATTAAAACAAAATTATGAGGTACAATAGTTGAATTCTTTCATAGAAGATGGACTTAAACACTGTCAGGAAGCTAAACCAATCATTATTACTACTAAAGGTTATATGTATCTGCAACACAAGGATGGATAACAGGAGCTTTTTCTATTCTTATTAAAAATAGGGAGGATCAAAAATATGGGTTGTTATACCAAAAATGCTAATAATGAAATTGAGAATCAGTGCACATAAACATATTACAAAGGATATCCTAAAAATGAGTCTGGGTTGGTTGATAGAAGATATTTAGAGTCCATAAAATTTACAGTGCTGATATCTACAAACAGTGAAACTCATAATGTTGTGCTTTGCGGGGTAGGGTGGGACCAAATTTTAGCAATTGTGTTAGAAGTGGGGCCATTGGTATGTAAGAGACTGCAACTGTGCTAATTCATTTCTGGAAGCAAGGATCACCCACTTTCAGGATATGCATTGCTCTCTTCTAAAGCTGTAGTTCCACAGATCAAAGAACATATAGCATCAGCATGAGAACTGAATCTTCAAAATGATTTCTGGTCCCCAAACCAATTTCATCTAATAATTAACTGATCCCCAACATGAAAAGGTGGAAGAAGTCCATGGGGAGTCAAGCAAGATCAAAGTCTGTGATGTGTGTGTTTTTCCCCCTCTCCCTCTTTCTGGACAGCCATCCATCTGACTTCAGTGAGTGAAGTCGCGCACAGTTAGCCACTAGAGACTGACATCAAACAGACTTTAAAATAACTTGCCAGAGATTCCAAGTTCTGCTGGGGGGGAAAATAGGGAGGGAGAAGACAAGGAGGCACAAAAGCTGTCGAAATACCGATTTTAGAACAGAGGTGAAGCGGTAGTGGTGGTTCTGAGCATCCTGCTGGATTTGTGGGTTTTCTAACATGCAAACATTCAGTGAATCATTATTGCAGCAAAGCAGAATATGACAAATCATTGCATATGTTTCAGAATGGCTTTTATTTTTTTTTTCATTTGATTTTTGTGTTTTTAAGATCTATGTGCATTGCTTTCCTGGCCAATGACTTAACATCACAATCTTCATCATCATCACAGCTATAGATGCTAATCTAGAAACGTGTTACATAGTGACCAAAATAAAATTCTTGTAAACCTTTGCAAAGGGGAAATGCTAAGTGATTGCATAGCACAGTAAGGACAGAGGTCTGGCTTCAACTCCCATTTTCCTTGTTTTTTACTGGGCTAACAGGCATACATAAATATACCCATACCCTCCCTCCTCCTCAGCAAACAAAATGATCAAGAGTTATAGAAACCAAAATGTGTGGGTGGGGCAAGAGTGGGGATGAGGAGTAAATGAGCTTCAGCAGAGCTAAATATAAGCATATGACAACCTTAATAACACAGATAACATAATAAATTGCCTTATTTGGATATAGCAGTGTCAAAATTTTAGTCCTTATATTTGTGTTCTGCACATATCAAAAATATATCAGGGTAGTTCTGGGTCTTGGGCAGGGGTGGACAGGGCAGAGGTGATAATACAGTCTGTTGACAGGTATGGCAGCTGCTATTTTTGCTCCCTCCTCCCTTCCCCAAGTCAGTGAAAGCAGCTACTTCCCCAGGCACCCCTCCCTTAGTTATGCTACTGGTGTGTATACATACACACATTTTTACCTACTGCAAAATCTTAATGTTTTAATCTTCATGCCCTCAGTTTCAAATGAAGTCAGTAGGGAATACATATATATATTCAAGGGCCCAGTTTGTCCCTTATGATATAACTAGATCCTTGTAAATCAACACACTGATTATAATTCATGCCTACTCAATAGTGAAAAGTTACCACTAGGCATGCAGACGTCTTTAACCAACCTATCTCAATTATCACACCTTTTATGGCCTTGGCCATCCAGTTTGTTCTAGTTACCTCACAAGTTTTTGCAACTTTTTTCACCCTTTTTTGTTTCTTTTTTTTGTTTTGTTTTTTTTAACCTCAGCACATTTAACTATATCTTTTAGAAACATGTTACACCCCAGGTAATGGCTCAGGACATAGATACCATCAGAAAATAATACCTAAGAATAATAATACACACCTCTCTCAGAAAGGCATAACTACAAGGTGAAACCTATTAGTGTGAATGGTGCAAGGAGGAAAGATGCAGCTTCTGCAGTAACCTTTTCGAAAACAAAGATATCAAAGTTTAACTTTGTGACCTTTCTTTTTGAAAGCTGACACTGATAAAACCCTTTGAAACAATAATTTACTAGGCAGCATCTGAAGAATGTATAAGAGAATTAAAAGGTTCATTTTTCCTTTTCATTTTATCCCTAACATCTATCGCAAAGACATCTTTGCTGTACTGACATTTTCAAGAAGTAAAATAATATAAGCAAGCAAATAAGAGTAAGTTTTTGCTAAACTTAAGTTTCACTAAACATATGGGACTCAGCTGCACAGAGACATGAATCATTCAACCCAGGGTAGTGATTTACCTTAAAATGAAACTGAGCCATATGTTCTGTGTGTCCAATGATTCTGGATACTCTCTGCTTACAGATTCATATTTAACCATTTTTCACTAAAACAACATGCTGATTTTCTATTGCATTTTGGCTGCTCCAGGGATTTTCACAGAAACCCCATACAACCTCACTTTCAGAAAATGCATACTAGATATAAGCAGTCAATGAACAGGTGAGCATAGGGCCACAGGCAGATTAACCATCGTAAACCCCTGTTCAAAAACACGATTCTTTGTTTTTTCCTTTCCTCTACCTTCATGTTCATCAAATGGAGAAGTGGAATCTTGTAGGTTTTGCAAGAACTAGGATTCAAGAGCAAGAGTTGTGCCAAGCGGTTACTGTTGTGATTATGTATTTGTGGCAACTTTCAGCAACTATATCACAGAATGCAGAATGTGAACAGAGAGCACTTAGCACAAATTTAGTTGCTATATTTGTAAATAACAGCAACAAGAAAATTCATATGCCAGTACATCTATACAGATGAAGGGATTCAATGCTAATCACATATTATCATACAAGTTTAATTTGTTTAGTTAATATTCCTTTCACAGTCTAATTTTTATTTAAAACATATACAGTAAGTTTTTAATGTAATTTCCAAAACCCACAGAGATACACTTTTCCCTGAACATTTATGATGTTCCACAAGTATACATCCAAAAAACTATTATGAGATTAAATGGATCCAGGTGGGAAATTTAAGACAGTAACTATATTGCACACCATGCAAAGACAATATGTAAATAGTGTTGCAATCTCCCTGACATGAAATTAGAATACGAAAGAAAATGAAATCAACAGAACTATGAGATACTGAATTAATTTACCTTCAAATATTAAAAGTAATGAATCTTCTGCTCATTTCCAGCTTTCTAGAAAACATCCTAATACTAAATATGTTAATTTAACTGCATTAGTTTACTTAATGCATTTCTATACTACAATGATCTTCACAGGACCTCATGCTTAATAAATATTATGTATATTATGTTTCTCCTTTTTTAATTTTAATTATCTAAAACTCCAAAGAAAAGAACCCTTCCCAGTTTCAATGAAAAAATCATCTAAAAGCGAGGTAGGTGAGGAAAAAGGTAAAGCAGTGATGTAATATTTCCTTCTATTTTGCTTTAATTTGATTAATTTAAAATGGATGAAAAAAAACACAAAATGGGAAAGCATAAAGAGAGAATTCAGTGCTCCCTCTTAAAAGGGGCACAGAGCAAAAAATGCTTCACTATGAAACTGGATTAAAGCTGTCCTAAAGCAGCAAGTGTCCCACTTGTTTCCTTCATCATCACTATTTTGATCCTGAAGATCCGTGTAGAATTGAAAAAAGGGAAGAATGAAATATGGGAAGGTTTGAATGTCACAGCAATATCAGGTGAACTAATTTTTCTACCAGATTTTTTGCTTCCCGATCCAAACACACATTCTTCTTAATGTGACAGAGAAGAATGATATACAACTTTTCAATCCCTCTCTCTCCAACTGTGATTCTCACTGTGAAAATTGCATAGGTAGCCAAAATTAGTTGCCTTCTTACATTTATTCACTAATTAGAGAGAAATATCATTTCACTAATCTACCTTTGGCATTTGTGTCTCTACTTGCAGACTAAGTGAACTGTTCTTCTATATCTGAGTTACTCTTTTTTGTCTTGTGTGCTCACACCAGGTGGATTCACTATTTTAGACTACAATATTCACAGTCAAAGCATAGTAGGGAGATCGGTACTTCATCTGTTTACTGATCTTACTATTAAGCATGTTTCTCAGTTATTTCTCCTTATTGAGAAGCCTCTGTATGTCCAAATGATTTATATTGGTTATTCCTTTTATCCCTTTGTACCAGATGCTATTCTTTTATTTAAAATAAATAAAATAAAAGGACGTGGCTTCACAGGATAGCTACAAGTCTACATCTCATACCACTGGAATATTAAAAGCAATCAATTTCATAAACATACAAGCAGTCCACCAGCCATCTTAGTACTCCAATGAGAGGATACTTTGCCTGCTTTAATATGTCTATTCTACATTTAGGGTTTCCTCTACAAACAGCAGCATCTTCTTTTGTAGGTAACGTCAATACTGTCTGACAATTCATTCAATGTTTGTCTCTGTAGATCAAGTGTTTAATGGCTTTGGCATGCCCCTGATCTCTGCTGGTTTGGAGAGCAAGGATTCAGCAAGAAAGGACGATTTGAGGTGACTGGGTAAATGAATTTCCCTGTTCATTAACACTATGAAGTGCAAGGATTCTGTGTGTTACTTCAGCTTCATAGGATATAATTACATGTTTTGATTAACAGATACATTTTCCCATCCTCAGGATGTCAACAAGGGTTCAAGTGTATAACATGTATAAATGGGTGCTAATTTCACTAGTCATGAAAATGTGGTTGCCTAATTACATTTATATCCTCTTAGACAATTTTCATCCTATATTGCTTCTCTGTGGTAGGCAGTCTTGCCTCCCCCTTTCCCACCTAACACATGCACAATGATGGATGACAAGTAAGCTCTCATGAATGACACAGTGATTTTAAATTCAGTAGACTTGACAAGTTACCCTCCTGTTAAGCTAAGTTGTTTCAGACTGAAGCAGTATGATTTATGCAGATCCATACAATTTTGTGATGATTTCTGTAACATCATTAATTGCAAACCTTTTATGATTTTATCATTTGATATTAAGTTACCAAACATTATGGCAGAAATGCTACTAATCTCCCACCCAACCAACTCCTATTTAAGAGGTTAAACATTTCTACTGTATGATTATTGACACTAAAAACACTTAGGGAGCGAGTGAACATGCACCTAAGTCAGCAAAGTACTCTTCTTTAGTTCAAAGACAGATATTGCCAAAAATTGAGGAGTAGAATTGCCAAAATAAGAGTACTGTAACTAAAAGGATACCTTTTCCCAGGAACTTTGAATATGCATGGTCTTGCACAGGAAGCAATAAGATAGAGAAAGTATCTTTATATAGAGCTTTCCTCCATCTTTTGCATGCACTCATTTGAAGGCCAATTTATCCAACCAGATACAAAAATTACAAAACAAGTTGTTTATTACATGTTTGGGCCATTTATCTGCCTCATCCTTTTAACTTAATTTTGCTTATTTAATAAATGAGTGAATGCATGGGATAAAATGCACCTTAAACTCACCAAAATGCTATTCTTTCCATTGATACTTTAAGGCTGTTACTAATTATTATAAACATGGGTAACTCCAAATAATAATTAATGGGGAAAATCATATGAAAATTACTAACTAATCCATCAGAGTGTGTTTAATTATTGCAGCAGAGGGTTAGCAGGGGGATTGAAGCTTGCTGTATAAATCTGTTTGCACATGGATTGATATGCTTGTATCATAATTACTCACAGCTGTTGGACTTTTTAAAACTATATTAAGAACTCAATGCAGAAACTTTTACAGTGAAGGGATTTAAAAAAAAACAGAACACACTGCCAAGAATGAGCATGGGCTACAAAATGATAGAAGCTAGCATTTCCCTTGCAAATATTCTATAAGGTTATTTACAGATTGACTGCTGCAGATTCTCCTGATGAGACAGAAGGGCACTTTTTCTTATACTTACATAGTATGCAATGGGAATACTGCATCAGTGTCTAAATTGTATCAACACACAGTGAAGAACACTGTTTCTATATTGAGATTAGAAAGTATGTCTTCAATAATACATATTACCTGGAACTCACCAGTTTACAGATAACAAACAATTCCGATTTGGGCTGTCATTTTGCAATGAGCTCTCCCTTAGCAGGCTCTTAAAAGCCCACATAGAACTCTCCTAAAATCATATGTATGATGTTACAAAATGGAAGGCTAAATCATTAGCCTTCATTCATGTTTTTATGAATATACAGTAAATGATACAGTAGACTAAACATGCTATTTTTAACTTTTATGAGACTATCCTATGGAGATATATTATCCTCCTGGATCTTTATCTTCTATTGCATTATATGATCTCTGTAAGCCAGTTATAGGGACAGAAATATGTAACTGGAACTAGCCAAATTAAGGTAACATCCTTCTTTCCTTCTGTTTTGTTCCATAGGTTAATTGTTGAGACAGCTGTGCTTCTTGTTTTTTTCTCATAATGTGAAAAATGGAACAATCTGCCAGTAGAGTCATAGATACCACAAAGATACTTATTTTATTGGAGATATCAAAAGTATCAGTAAAAACCTTTCCTTCTCTTGTGAGGCTCTGATACAGCAAATCCCTATTCCATTTAAGTGAAAATATACACTCATATGCTTAAAATTAAGCACTTTGGTGGGTGGGTTTCTTTGGCTAGGAACAGACATTCAAGAAGCCTGAGCCTGAATTGTTTCAATCTTTGCAGGAACTGGTTTGAAACTAGACAGACATTATCTCTGGAGTGAGGAAATTCAGTTACATGCCTGCAGTGGCTTGGGCAAGAAACTGGGGGGTGCTAGAGCATCCCTCCCTTCCCTTCTGCAGGGAGCTGAGCTGAGGGGGGCATGGCCAGGCCCTGGCAGGATGCTTTGATTAGGGAGGTCTGCCTGCACGGTCCCAGGATTTTCCCTGCTGGCTGCTCAAGGGGTGAGAGTGTTGCCAGCCCCCAGCCCCAGTCTAGTACTCTGCAGCTAGGGGGGCGGGGGACGGACGGACATGCAGTGCACGCATCTGTTGATAATATGGAGCTTTTCAATCTCCCTCCCTGCTTCGTCATACTGTCTGCAGTGAACTGACAAGCGTGCAAGCCAGCTGGGGGGCTGATAACAGTCTTTATTACCTGATTAGCAAAACAATAGCCTCTCTCCACATTACTTTAAACTTCTTAAACAGCTTACTGGCTGACCCGTTGATTAGCTCCAAAAGCCCTAAGGGCTTCACTGTTCTGTCTCCCTACCCCAGGGAAATTGGAGAGAGACACACACAGACACCTCTCGGCATTAGCTAACATACCAGGCGCTGGCTACAGTCCCTGCTGTGGCAGAGAGGAGGAAGCAATCTCTGCTTAAGCAGTGAGTGGGGGGGATGTGGGGGGGAGGGAGATCAGGGCACAAGGAAGCCAGCAGACCCTGCTGTGCCTGCAAGTCTGTGCCGGAGCTCCAACCAGGGAGCAGAGGGGAGGGGAGGGGAGAGGCCAGCCCTGCTATGGAGCAGAGAGCCCCAACCAGCCCAGAGAGTATGCTGGGATGCTGGGGGACTCTGATTTAACTTAAATCAGCAAGGGGTCTGGGACAGACATTGCATATACCAGTTTGAGCCAAATTAGTTAAGTCTGATACTACATTCAACCCAGTTTATCTCAAAGTGGTTTCAGTCATTTTCAAACTGGTTTATGTGCACTGATCATCTGTTCTGTTACAGGTTTTAAGTGATCAGAAAGTGGTTTAACTAGTTTATGTGTAACGTCTGTCCCTAGTGTATATGCATACATCTTGCTTTTTCTTTAAGACATAAAAAGACTATATATTTTAAACTTCCCAGGTTATACTTCGTTACTTGAAAGTTATGCTAGCCAAGTTAAAAAAAAAAACCAAACTAACCCAGAATTTTAATAACCAGAAAAACATTTTGGCAGCATAATTTTATGTCCTACATGAAAGAAATATTTAAAAGTTACTTTTCAGAGTTTTAACCAGCTATCAGGCAGCTAACATTAAGAAAAACAATATTTACATTGGACTTTGTGGGTTAAGAACATTATTTAGAAGAAGTTTTTTTAGCCATAAATATTTACATGTAGGAATAATTGTACAGAATATTTTTGCATGACCTTTTATAGCATCTCATGAAGTGAGCTTTAGCTCATGAAATTTTATGCTTTATAATATATATATATATATATATATATATATATATATATATATATATATATATTATTATTTTAAATCTACTTTAGTTAGTTTATATGGTACAAATCTACCCTGCCTTCTGCCTGACTTTAGCTAACTACCTCTCTCTTTATTTTTGGCATGTTATAAATTAATAATAGATTAAGGTACTTTCTTACTAGGTTTTAATTACTAATCATCTGAAAGTCTAGGGCACAAAATGAGTCACAACTAGCAAGTGACATAATAGGCAATAAGAGAGCACTTCTATAAATACATTAGAAGTGAGAAAAAAGACCAAGGAATCATAGGCCCATGAAAAAGAAAGCCTAAATTAATCAATACCTTTTTTACTTCATTTTTTAAATCACATTTTATCTTCCCAAAATACAATTAAAATTAGAAGAAAAGACGAACCCAGATCAGAACTGAGAGAAAAACCAGATTAAAAATACTTAGGTACATCTTTCTTTCACTCTTAGTGTGAGGAAGACATGTTGTGAAAGTCTCAGGTTAAGACAAAAAGGGGAAAAGAGCAAGCGATGCCATGAGGGGTGTTTACTAAAGTGTGCAAATCAAGAAGTGGTGATGGACAAGAATCATCCAAAGGAAGTATCCACATCACAGGATGTGGCGGTCATGGGGAGCTTAAATATCACAACATCTAATGGGAAGGTAACAAAGCCAGCACAAACTATACAGTTGGTTCTTAGATTGTATTGGGACCAACATTTTGGTAGAGAGGGTGGAGAATCCAAATAAATGTTCTGTCTTCCTAATTTGTTTTGTACTAATGGGAAAGAACTAGTTGAGAATCTGAAAGTGGAAGGTAATCTGGGCAGTGCTAATCATGAAATGATAAAGTTTGTTATTTTAAGGAGATGAAGAAAGGAGAACTGAATAAAAACAATGAACTTCAGAAAGGAGGCTTCAACAAACACAGAGTATTGATAGACAGGATCTCAGGAGAGGCAAGTGTAGGAGAGCAAGAAAATTGGTTGTTCCTTAAGG
Organism: Alligator mississippiensis; assembly: GCF_030867095.1. Classification (NCBI taxonomy): domain Eukaryota; kingdom Metazoa; phylum Chordata; order Crocodylia; family Alligatoridae; genus Alligator; species Alligator mississippiensis. The sequence continues at coordinate 52,843,448 of NC_081832.1, forward strand.
AAACAATATTAAGGGCACAGGAACATTCTATCCTAATAAGAAGATTGGCTACTGAATGTAGCAAGAGACCTACTTAGTTGAACTATGAGCTCTTCAATGACTCAAAGTTAAAAAGCAATCTTCCAAAAATGTATAAACTTGATCTAAGGATGAGTATAGGAACACTATAAGGACAAAAAGAACAAGGCATAAATGGAGAAACAGCTAGCAAGGAACATATAGAATCCTGTTACTTTTTAAGTACTTCGTAAGAAAGAGGAAGGCCAAGAAAAGTGCAGGTCCCTTGCTGAATGGGGAGACAGATGCATGGAGGTGGATGAATGGATGATGATGCAAAGAAGACTGAAGTGTTTAATGCTATTTTTACTTTAGACTTCACAGAAAAGGAAAACAATCAGATCACTAGCAAAATTAATACTACGAACAGAAATAGGTACTCAGCCAAAAGAACAAGATAGGGATTACTTAAGCAAGCCAGATGTTTTCTAATCAGCAAGGAGGAGATTCACTATAGACAATTCAAGCAATTGTCTGCAATAACTGCAGAACAACTGGCCATTCTCTTTGAAGATTCATGGAGATCAAGTGAGGTCCCAGAAGACTGAAGAAGGGTAAATATAATACTAGTTAAAAAAAAATTAAAAAAAATAGAAGGCCCAGGAAATTACAGCCCTGTGAGTCTACTATTGATAAACAGAAGGATGTATAATCAATCTGTAAATTCAGAGAATAATAAAATGATAGATTACACCCAGCAGAGTTTTCAAGAGTAAATCATGCCTAGCCGACTTGATGTCCTGGTTTGACAGGGTGATTGGCCTTGTGGATATCAGGAGTGGGGATGGAGCAACAAATAAGACATACCTGGAGAAATAGTGAGAAAAGTCAACCAACAGATCCTTACCCACAGATAATGGGGCAACAAAGAGGAAAATATGGTTCTGTTCAATTCTATTATTTGTTGATTGGAACATGCACCAGCAAAAGGGGTATTTTACTTTCAGGAGACAAGTGGACATCCATCATTCCAGTATAACTGCTGGTAAGATAATTCCTTATATATACATCTATGTATATCAAAGATCTATATTACATAAGAATTATGCTTGTGTTGGTACTGTAGAAATGCAATAGTTAAACTTAGTTGTGATCTTAAATTGAAATATACAGTTACAGGGTAAGACTGAGCCAGTTTGATTTTTGACATCCGCCACATTTTGTACTTTTGGGGGCACTGGATGATGTTCCAGTTCAAAGCACAAAAATTAAGAAAGATAAAGGACTGTAGATAATAGACCATATTCCCCTAGGCCTAGTAATTTATAATCCATGGGACTTTACATGAAGTAACAATGATACAACAACTAATCTGGCTGTTTATCTATGTAATCTAATATCACAAAAAGCTAAAGCCTGTTTCTTTTCCAATTTCAAACTCATTTTTCGTTCACAAAATAACCATGGAAAAACTGAAAAGATTACCCACCATGCAGTTTTTGTTTCCTATTTGATCATGGACTACAGAAAACAAATTCTTTGTCATACTCATTTTCCACCTGTTTATCCCTGAGGTCAGTGGTCATGGACACAGCAATGCAAGCAATGACAGACCACATTTCCTTTGAGGGCTGAAGTCTCTATTGCTTTATCAGATGGAACAGTGATTGACAGCAGAGGCAACACCCCTTTCTCACTCAATGCTAAACCCTTGAAGCACTCCCAAGAAATATACACAATTCTAACATGGTGGAGATGAGGAAAATAAAATAAAAAGGGTGTCAGTGCAGTGTGAACTATTACTGGGCCTGCTTTATTTATAGAATGGACTACTGGTATCCATACTTAATGTATCCATAATTAATACTACACAACCTAGACAATGTACTTATTCTCACTAAACTTGTAAAAATCCTAGATTCTATTTTCACCAAGTTGTCTCCACCAACTGAACAGTAAGATCTTTACTATGTTGCAAGAATTACCTATTACACTTTGCAACAATAAGCTACAGAAGTAGGCCACATTTATTAGAATCTTGAGGCTTTTAAGGAAGAACTGTGATTTGAAGAGGGGATCATCTGAATTAGCAAAGTAGAAAATTACCGAGTTTCAGTACAAGTGTGTCCTAAACAAGAAATCAAACACACCCTGGATCTTTATCCATCCATCCATGGTATGTTTGTTCATAAAGTGACACACACTGTTCCTAGGAGTCTGTAAGTTTTTAAGTATAGTAGAGTAAACACTTTACCTTTTATGGCTTGCTATTATGAAGCAACAGGACATAGTGGGAAGAGTATTTCTAAATCATGCCTTGAGTGGTGGTATATGGCATAGAAGTTGAAATCATCACCCTGAAATGCACTGCCTGCAGTAGAGCTGTAGCTTTAAGAAAACTCATTCTATATTTAAAACTAGGTGAAAAGAAATACATGTTAGAATATGCATATACAGGACACTATTTATAGAAAGCTTTGGTTGTGTCCCAAATCTCAAAGATGTTATGTTACAGTGCTAATTTAATTTGTGTGATGTTCTAGTATAGAATTTTTCCATGTTTTTTGAGAAAGAATTGTAAGAAAATAATTGAATGTTTTACATTTTAAAAAATCCTTTCTAATGACCTACATATTTTTAGGATTTCTGTCATGGGAAATCTTTTCTGAACACCTATTAGTACACTATTTAGTTTGTCCAATGGGAAAAAAATCCTCAATTTAAATTCTCAGGAATCTAATGTATTTAACTAGTATCCATGGCACAAATCTTTGGATGTCGCATAGCCTCACAGGAACCAATACACTGCATTTATTTGCTTCATCACCTGTAAAATGTAAAAAATATTAAATAGAAAGAGAAAATGAATTGGATAGAAATGGCACTGTTTGTTCTTCCTGCCTACATTTATTTCAGAGCAAAGGTATATATATTTCTCAGAAAACTGTTTGGTTATTTTTTTTAATGCGAGATGAATGTATACAGAGTAAAATGCAGGAGCACAAATATTTTCGATAATTAATTCACACAGTTACATGGTGTTTACTGTTTAGCTATTGATCAAAACATTTAATTTAATAAAATTCAGCCTTTTCCTCTGCTTTCTCCACTCCGTGTTCCATTGCTAATTACAGAATCTTCCCTCTCTCACAGGGAACGCTGTCAAACAACTCCCTCTGGAGACAATGTCATGGCTACTCTTCAGATTAGCTAGGAGGGGTTTTGTAAACTGCACTGCCAGTACCCTATCCCCAGGGACAGAGCATGTCACTTTAGAACTATATTAGCAGTTGAACCAGCTTCAGATTCTCAAGCCTCACTCTGATTCCTCAATCAGGTCATCCTAGCTGGCAGCCAGTTTCCTCTGACCCCCTCACTACCAAGACTTATCTGTGAATAAAACATATATATGAGTTCTGATATTCAAATCAAAACTCATCACTTGTAAAGAAAAAAAAATATCTAATAAAGAAACATGAGCTTTCATCAAGCTTTTAAACACTCAGTTCTGGATATGAATACGGACACTGTCTACCTTTTTATTTTTAATAAAACCATTTTTATAGTTGCAGCTTATTTATTATCCTGTTTTCATACAGTTCATTAGGGCACTTTTTTGTTCATTTTCAGATCATTTCTTCATTAGATGTAACAAATGTTATTCAAATGAACAAAACCAAGCAATTCCCATTAGCTTCGTAAGAAGACATTTAAAAGCAGGACTCCCTTATATGTATTTAGTTCCAAAGTTGTGAGATAAAAATCAAGACATTTCCTTTTAAGATCCTTTAGGTCATTGCTATGCTTACCCAGTTGCACTTGAAGCCTTTGGTTCATCAGGGATGTTTCTATTCAGAGTGAAATTTGTTATACCTGTAAAGCATGAACAATGCTTTTCTCGGTCAGTGCCATACACAGAAGTATTCTCTAGAACAGACATCACTAGGGAAGTATCTCACCAAGCAGTAAGCTTATAATCAAAGAAAGGCTATGGAGAGTCTAGCTAACAGAGCAAGGTTTTCTGTATTAAGACGACATTTGCACACAGTTGGGCAATGCCATGTAAAAGTAACATGGATAGGGAGAAAAGACTCCTCCTCTGCCCTGACTGTGTAGTTGATGTCAAGTCACCCCATGGCTCCTACTTCATTGTCATTGCTCAGATAACTATAGCAGTACCTTTATTACTTTCTTATATGGCCTGTGGATCTTGTACTCATCCTCTCTAGTCATAGAAGACTTTTTATTCCTGCCACTCTGCTTTAGCATATTTCTAGAAATCCTACTTGGATGGCCACATCTTAGTTTTGCCTTTGTTATCATAGCATTTAAGTTTCCATAAATGCTCAGTGGAGGACTGTATTCGTGTCATTCCACTGAACTCGCTGATCATACTCTAAACATAGTGACATCAGTCAAGCACGTCCAAAAGGCTGCCTTATGGAATATGATTTTTTTAAAGACAAATCTAAACTTGTATTTGTCCTTGAATCTTCCTTTTCTCGCCTTCAAGATTCTCTCTCTCTCTCTTACTTTTCCCCCCCGCCCCGCCCCGCACACAAACATTTCTACAATCTTTCATTAAAAAAGCATATGAGGAACATGAAAAAATGCAGAATCAGTGACAGGCTGTAGGCATAAAAAAATGCTGGTAATTATTTGTAGAAGGCATAGAAACAAATAAAAGTTTAGTAGAGTGTGAAATCTCAATTCACATGGGCTTTTCTCCTATTTGGATTTGTATATACTTAGAAGAACATTACTATACAACTTTTCATCCTCTTTGGGGAGCAACTGTTATCCCCATCACTGCAACTGGCATGCCTGGACATCTTTCCTGTTTTTAATAAACTGTATGACCACAAGTACAAGGGCTAGATGAGCAACAGTTCAAGATTTGTCAATAAACCTTTAAATGCAACCAATAAAAATACATACATTGGAAAAAAAACAACAAGCAGTCGCTCTTTTTGCTGAATAAAAATAAAATCCTTCACAATTATTAGATCAGGTAATTTAAATAAGACACAAATATAAACATTATTAATTTCCCAATTTCACCCAATTTTCTTATATTAATAAAGATAAATTATGACTGCTGTAAAAATGGTATGCAAACATAATCTTATTAAGATCCAGTATATAAAACAGTTTAGAGTATGCAGTTGTCAGCAGGAATCTCTCATGAATATGCAGATCTATCAGCTCTAATAGGTTTTCCTTGGAGATTTTGTAACATAATATGAACTTCTGCAGATAAATGGAAAGTATTGTTTCATCAAGACCTAAAAGAAAGAGAAGCTCATATGGAGATGGTATATTAACATGCCAGTATGAAGAAGCCTATTAAAAGATGAACACTATACACCAGATCTAAAAGACAACTGAATAACCCAGAATGAAAATCTTCCAAGGAAACATCTAAGTTATGCAGAACAGTGATGGACATTTTTTTAAGATGTTAACATTATTTATTCAGTTTATGGAATTTTGTGCTAATTCTTGACCTTCATAAAATATTGAACTTCTGATATCAAAATCTGAAAAGTTCCATTATGTTACTGTTTTCCAAAAAAATTTAGCAGGTGTACAAAAACTGAGAGAAATAGATATGGATATATAAATCAGAAAGCAAGATCTGATCCCCAACTCTGGGGGAACAGATATAGCTATATCTAATCTACAGATTTATAGATATAGATGTGTGTGTGTAACTGTTAATAGGGAAGTAAGTGTGAAGCATGGACAAACCCTTGCAAAACTAAGATGAATTGTGCAAGCAATAATGTACAGAAAAATATTTGTGTATGGGGAATCTTTTCAAATGAATATTCTACAGTAATTAAAGTACATAAGAATGAGTTTTTAGTGTTCCAATAAGGTTTAGTCAGAATTTCATTGTCAGATTTCCCTTTTTTTTTGTTAACTTTTGTGCCAAAATGCTTACAGACTTTCTTTCAAAGTAGTCCTGCTTTTTCATGAAGTATTGCCACCATAATAATTTTATTGTTACTCTGAAAACTGTTTGGCATGCAACATCCATTATACAGTTCCATGTACACCTATAGGACTACACAAATAATTAAAGTACTCACACAGGAAACATCTACTATCACCTTTCCTATAGAATTTTCATTAAAAGTCTTCCAATGACTTAGGGATTCAGTAGTGTTGAGGGGAGGTTGTGTGATTCAAGGATTCAGACTGAGGGATGACTGAGGTAATCAGACAATGCCTTGCTGGCTTGTGAGTTCTAAGTGTGGCAAAGCCTACATGCAGCAACATAAGACTTTAGGGATTCTTAAGAAAATAATAAAATCCAAGTTCATTTATCTGAGTCTATCCCAACCATGCAGTTGGTCCAATTAAATATATCACCCACTGAAATCCTTGTCTCTCACATATTTCCTAGAACATAATGGGTGCAACATCACTTTAAAACTACTAAATTCAGAAAACAATTTTTAGACTTCTCAGTCTTTACAATTTCTCAGAATATTTTTCTGGTATGTCCCTAAATACCGTTATTACTGCATTGCAGCATGCATAAATGTTTGTTTTTTTTCTGGTAAGCTGAGCTAAAGATTAGAGATAGTTGGAAAATTTCCAGCAAAACATGTTCCCACTGTTAATTAGTCAAAAATGAAACATTCTGAAAAAGTAGAGTGATTTTGGCAAACCTTCCCATGGAGCATAGGCAGATTTCAAACCTTATCTGACTGTCTGGTTACTTACCAATTCACCTCCATAGATCCATAGCTTGAGGCAGTCTTACTAGATAAACTGCTGCACAGGTACACTATGTTGGGGGTTCCAGTTTATAGGTACCCTACTCTGCAGCTTGCATGCTAGCTTCTATTCGAGATGAGAAGTCTAACAAGCCAGCTGATCTGATCCACCTACATTGGTCAGATTCATAGCTGCCACTCAGTGATCAACAGCAATGAAATAGATAAGAAAGAAGCCAACATCCCAAGGAAGGAGGTTATTTCATTTCAGATATAGCATGTGTTGGTGTCTCTAACAGAAAGATCATACCAAATTTTCATTCTGCAGGAAATTAAAAAAAAAAAATTAGCTTCCATTCTGAATTTGAAAAAAACAAATCTTGATAGATCTGAATTTCTTGTGACCAGGGGTACACAATTCTGATGTGGTCTAGTAAAGTAGCTTGCTCTTAGCGTCACACAAGCCTCAATTAAATAAAGAAAACCAAATGATATTGGACGTGACATTTTGGTTCACTCATTGTCAACTGTATTTGTTCACATAAATGCAGTCACAACTGATCACAGGTGCCAACAGAAAAGATTAGATGCAGCAGAAGATACAGATGTATGCGTAGCAGTAAGCCCAAGAATAATGCCATGATGATGGAAAGGGGTGCTTATATTCTGAATGTACCTTTTATACTTTTATCAATGTGATGGAGAGATAGACAGCCAAGATTTTTAATACCGATGAAAGAAAAAATATAAATAATATGTATGGATATGGAGACATATATTGAAAGACTATGTGTATGTGCATGCATTGATGAAACAATAATATATGTGTATGTATGTCCACAGACACAAAAATACCTGAAGGTTTTTCCAGGGGGTTGTTTTGTTTTTGCTTTTTTTATTGGTTTTGTTGAGATTTTTTGGTTCAGAATTAATGTCACACATTCACAGCTATAAATAAGGCTTGTAATAGTGTTTCAGTGGAATGTGAGTAATTAAAAACAGAATTAGAATTACATTTTGCAACATACAGTGGAATTGCCTTTTAAATAATAAATTTGGTTCCTCTAATATATTTCTAATCTAATTAAGACAATGAAAAGCACCATGCTGACAGATCTGAAAGTAAGAAGAATATTAGAAATATAATTTGCCAGTGTATAGCCTAACATATTTACTGATATCCCAAAATATTTCTTGAGGTTTTTCTTTAAACAAAAAATGTCAAGCCAATCTTCATCATTTTAACTTGATGGTAAACCCTGCACTCTGACACACTCTGCAATCATTTAAAGTTGTTTGAAAAACAGTGAATTCTTCACCCAATATCTTTTGGCTGATCAGAATTTGATAGCCTCTATTTAGCAAGAATGAAAGTAAAGAGCAGTACATAGAGTATGAACCACTTAAGCCACTAATGAAATCATGGGACCTTATTTAGGCCTATCCTATCCTGGCCTGTAGACCCAATCCAAAGCTCAAAGTCAATAGCATTACTATATAGCAGTCATTCAATCAGGACCTGTAATATTTTCTAGGCCTTTATACACTCAGATTAATTTTACCAAGAGAGAAAGTACATAACTTCACTGACTTTTGTTGTTTTATTTCAGTAATTGAAGAAAAAAAAATCCTAGTATAGAGGTCCCATACCAGCATCTATGCATCATTTCAGGATCAAGATTAAATCTTTACTCAAGTCAACTCCCACCAATGTCAAAGACAGTTTGGCCTGAGGGATTTGCTATTTAAGATGAAACTGAACAATCTTAAGGGATAGCCAGCATGGGTTTGCTGCGGGTAGGTCTTGCTTGACCAATCTCATTTCCTTCTACAACCAGGTGACCTATCACCTGGACAAGGGAGAAGATATTGATGTCATATATCTTGACTTCAAAAAAGCCTTTGATCTGGTTTCCCATGATCACCTCTTGGAGAAACTGGCCAATTGTCACCTTGGGTCCTCCATGATCCACTGGCTGGAAAATTGGCTCTGTGGTCGGACCCAGAGGGTAGTAATTGATGGAAGTCACTCATCATGGTGTCCTGTGACCAGTGGGGTCCCCCAAGGCTCTGTCCACATGCATGATCAGAGGTCAGGGAAGCAGACCCTACAATGACAGGCTGAGAGCCCTGGGGCTCTTTAGCCTGGAAAAGCGCAGGCTCAGGGGTGATCTGATGACCACCTATAAGTTTATCAGGGGTGACCACCAGTATCTGGGGGAACGTTTGTTCACCAGAGCGCCCCAAGGGATGACGACTAGGTTGAATGGTCATAAACTACTACAAGACCGTTTCAGGCTGGACATAAGGAAGAATTTCTTTACTGTCCGAGCCCCCAAGGTCTGGAACAGCCTGCCACCGGAGGTGGTTCAAGTGCCTACATTGAACACCTTTAAGAGCAAATTGGATGCTTATCTTGCTGGGATCCTATGATCCCAGCTGACTTCCTGCCCTTTGGGCAGGGGGCTGGACTTGATGATCTTCCGAGGTCCCTTCCAGCCCTAATGTCTATGAAATCTATGAAATCTATGGAAAAAAAAATAGGTGAAAGAGCTAAGAAGAATATACCAAAATCAGTAAGGAACAAACAAAAGTTAATGTTGACCCCTAATGGTTCTACATTAAAAGATATCAAATTATTTTCACACTACTAACAGAATGCTGTTTTTCCTTGTTTGCTCATTTAATTTTGAAAACCAAGATGAAAGCCTTGTTGTTTAAAACAAATATTTTAAAAAAGCAAACATTTTTGAGGAAAAAGCTAAATTTGCTCTTTTCAAAATAGAATTGACTTTATCAAAAATACTAAACTGTGAGTTTCAGCTATAAAACTTCTACAGTAAATATTTCTAAGTTTACAGTTTTTTTCCCTACAAAAAAGTAAGCATCTGTAAAACTATTCCCCTCTTCCTGTGAAGAAAAATGATCAAAGTATGGTGTTCCATAAAACATGAGAAGAAACTTTCTTGTTCCTCTATCACCAATGCAGATGCTGTCAAAGGATTCTGCATTGTTATGACGTGTCTGTTTTTAAGTTTCACCAACAGAAATCAGACTAAAGCATTTACCAGTGAAAGAATCATTCACTGTCTATTTTCCAATGGCAAAAATAGAATAAATAATAATCATCTGCAGGAAATAAAGTTAATCTAACTTATGAGCAATGATTTTTACACTGCACTGCTGCGTCATAAGACCCATCTGTAAACAAGAGCTGTACTATGAAAGGCAGTTGCTATGTATTAAAGTTGGATAGCAGAACTTGATAAGAGTGTGTCCACCTGCTAATAGTTATAGTAAAGTGGATAGTTGAGAGCTTCTAATGCCACAGAAAAGATTAATTTGTGAGGACTAGAACACGAAATGCTATTATAATAAAAATCTTTACTATCTTAAAAATGTATTTTCATGTTGAAACAAGATGAAATTGTTAGTTTAGAATTTTCATTAGCACTGTCAGATGAGCTGGATAGGACATATACATTATATAACATATTACATAAACAAAGCTAAAGATAAAATAAAATTAAACTCTACATGAACCAAATTTTTGCTGCATTTCATTATCATGCAACTCTAAGATGGAACTTGAAAATAATTCCTTTGATCTCAAATGTTCTTGGCCACAGTTTGTTTCAAGATTATGATTCAATAATAACTTGGTTTTAAACAGTATAATACTAGAAACAGTACATTTATTACAGACTGAAGCTTGATATAGAAATGAAAAATAAGCATCCTTTCTTTTAAAAGGAATGTATGAATGCTTTAACCTCAGTCTTCTTTCTGGTCAGCTGTACTTATCCCAAAATCATTTGTTATTATTGGCAACCTAAACCAACATGTCTCTCTAACCTCCATAGGTGAACCTGCTATGTAAGGACAAAGCTTACCCAGAAAGCAAAGTGTTAGAAGGTTTAATATATTTTGGTACGCACTGTGTGTGTCTACACGTGGAAATGCAGGCAGGCATTTACATGTGTGGGGATACATGAACGATTTGCTCCGCCTGGCAGCAGTACAGGATCCATAGATTCTAATGGGTTCATTTTAGAGGCTGTTAACTGTAACAGCAGTAGAAATGTATTGACAGGTTAAGTATCTATTGCTAAGGCAAAGCTATGTTCCATCTGAATATTTGTTCCTGGTGTCTTGCAGAATTTGTGGATCATCACGGCTACAACATTACTTTAATGCTACCATTACAAAATCTTGTAGTTTAACTAGAGACGGTGAACTGTCTCACTGTTCAACTATTATATTTTGGATTAAATAAAATGTATCTATAATTATGTGAATCCAACTGCTATCATATGTAATGTTGTATGTCCACATGCCCATAGCTAATTAAGATTCTACATATAAACATAAGGCAAACACAATTAAAAATCCTGCTCAAATGAACTCGAAACTTAAATGCAGAAAGTTAATATATATCTAACATACTTGAAATCTATATTGGGCATTTATGATAACATGTTAAGGTCTATTTAGTATCTTACTTCCATGCAGTCAAACTTACTGTTCAGTATCCTCAAAATAAGGATCCTACTGACTCTGAGGAAGTGTGGGAGAATATGGATTTTCTTTACTGTAGATATAATTTCACTTACTCTATTGTGTGTGCTATTCTGGTTAATAACTGAAAAGTAGAAGAATTTCTCACTTGCATGAAAACCAGTTTTAGAGTATAAATGTGCATTAAAGTTTTAGGAGTTCTACCTATTTCCAGTATTACTCACTTTAGTAAGTATAAAATCTATAGGGTTCAGTTAAAAACCCCGCACTCTATGCACAGCAACTAAACTTAATAGAAAAGCATAAGGTTTTTTACTCAGAATTCAGCAGAGATTTAATTTTGTATTTTACAGAATCAAATACAAGGAAACACTATTTTTACCATTTTCTTTTAAATACTATACATCTTTTCATAAGTGCTCACAAGCTTTATTCTCCCTAGGGAAGGACTGGTTTGTATGGATGGGAGAATTAGAGACCTCTGTTTTGTCCAGGCAGCCTCAGAGATATTTGCAAACATAAAGGAACATAGAATTGGAAGGAGCTTTCTGAGTCATCAAACCCAGCCCATATACTCTCAGACAATTTTTGAAATCACTAAAATCACCTTTTGAAACCCTGACCCACAACTACAAAAACAGTATCCAAAATATTGAGAACACCTGTTTTTCACATGGCCATGACCCACAGTTCCTCTCTGCAAAGCCAATTAACATGTGACGGTGTTACTATCATTTTCTAAAGAAGTCAGAAATGGAGAAGACAATGTTATTAGTGCAATCCTGCACGTTTTCTTCCGCTCTTTCACATAGTTGATCTATCTTTAAAGTTTGATTCTACCTGTAATGTTTAGGGAAGAATAATTTAGTGATCTAGTAAGAAAAAGAGAGAGAGAGACAGAGAGAGAAAAATGTGTGTGTGTGTGTGTGTGTGTGTTGGGAAGGACGGGAGGGGAAATGTGTTCAGCCAGTCTGAGAACCAAAACAAAAACTAAACAAACAAGCAAAAAGCCTCCTACCTTGAAGACATAAAATGCAACCAGGCTAATTCATATTGCTCTGTAGTTTGGCTTGGATTTCAAAATCTACATCCTTCATTTTGAAGCAACAAAATAAAATTATTTTAAAGGGTCCTGAGAAATCCTTACATGGAAAAGCTCAAGAGAGTCCAGAGAAGGGCCAACCGTATGATCATAGACTTTCATGGCAAGCCATATGAGGTAAGGGACCTGGGACTCTTCAGCCTGGAGAAGAGAAGGCTGAGGGTGGACTTGGTAGCAGCTTACCGCTATATCAGAGGCATACATCAAGGGCTCAGTGAAAAACTCTTCACCAGGACACCCTTGGAAAAAAACAGGAGTAATGGTCACAAACTCCTGGAAGACCGTTTCAGGCTCAACATTAGAAAAAACTTCTTCACAGTTAGGTTGTCCAGACTGTGGAATAAGTTCCCTCCAGAGGTGGTACAATCGCCTACCCTGGAAATCTTCAAGAGGAGACTAGACAGTCACCTTGCTGGGGCCATTTGACCCCAGCTGTCTTTCCTACTTGGTGCAGGGGGCTGGACCTGATGATCTTCTGAGGTCCCTTCCAGCCTACATTCTATGAATCTATGAAAAAAACAACACAGCAAAAAATATCTTAACTATAGGAAAGTGCAGTTAGGAATTGTAATTTAAAGATGGTCCCTAACAAAAGACTGAGGGACTCTGGAAATGGTAGATGGTCCCTCAAGCAGCAGCTAACTTGTTGTAGTAGCTGGTGATCAGTTAGTTAAAAACAGCCAAAGGATCTGCATGTGTTGCTTACTGCTCCGTGATTAAAGTTAGTTGTTGTTCTCATTCATGTATACTTATGTTTACTGAACATGGGGATTATATAGAGTGCAGAGACATAAGAATTCTCCCATGTTAATAGTCTTCTTTAAAAAGCTGTACCTTTAATGTGGTAGGAGGGGCAAATAAACTTCATATTTATGGTCTTACTTGTGGTTGAAAGGCACAATGTAGAGGATAAATCATTATGCTCAAGAAATATCAGTTAATCCATATCTACTTAAAAATCATTTAATTTTTTTTCAGTGGGTTCCTCAGACCTATCATCTTGTAGTATAGAATGCACGTAAATCATTTTGAGGAATTTTAGAAACATGGATTATGATCCTTTTGCTACCATAAGCACACTATATAATAGAATACCTTGAGTATGTTTCTGGTAGACAAGGGAGCTTCAGCAGCTTTGTGATTGCCATGTCTGAAGTTCAGGTGCAAGTTCTCCCCATTTAAGGGAAGCTGTCTTGCTGTGCCTTGCACGTAGCAACAGCATTTTTCTGGAAACTCTGGCTAAGCCATAAAAAGTATGCTTTGTTTTTTTGCAAATCTGCTGGCTCCTGCAAGTCACCAAGCAACAAGCCTTAGTCCATTAGTATGACAGGTAGTGCTCTTACTAACAACTGCTTTTTACTCCCTCTGACAAATGTGCTCTGTGCCATGGTTGACGTTTGTGTAGTAATCAGGACTGATGGATAGGGACGCCAGTGCTGCCGAAAGTGCCCCCCGATTTAATGTGAGCGATTTGTCAAACGTGCTGCGATCGCACTGCTGTCAGGCACAGCCAGGAAAGCACTCTGTCATCTTTCCACCGACCAAGGTCACTTTGGCAAGGGTAGGAGGGCTCTCCAATGAAATTTTCATGGCCTAGTTTCTAAACTGGTTTATTTTCTTTTAAACAGGAATTGCAAGTTCTAGGAAAACACCCTTTATTAGCAACTAAAAATACAGGTATGTCAAGACAAAAACAAAGTGTCTAGATATTGAAATTAAGGGATTTATACATTGTTATTTCCCTTTAAAAAGTTATTAATGTTTAACACACAATTTGAATGAGATATATAAAGTCTAATTTTCAGGAACATTAAGCTAACAAGTGCAGCAGAAGTCAATGGAAGCTGTGTGAAATTAACCCACTGCTCTTTAATCCCTTAACATCATTATTGTATGATGGTGTGTATTATTCTTGCAGTTACCTTAGTTATTTTAAGAAAATTAAAATTAAAATTCCAGTTGTGTGGTTCTGAATGTCAGAGTATCCAATAACTTCCAATAAATCTCTGTTCCTAACATGGGAGAGAAGAGCCACAAAAATCAGCAAGGATGAACATGACGTTTCAGAAATACAATCCCATGCAAAGCCCTGCTTGTCAGACTGTGTCAGGACAAGCCTACACTAAAAATAATTTACAAACACTAAAGACTTTAGTCCTCAGAAAGCTGTCTTCGAACATTACAAATATAGAGAGATCCCCAGAAGATTTAGTAGGTAACAATGACAAACCTAAGTTATAAGATACGGTAAATTTATAACATTTATCTGAAGTCTTTAGCAGCATGACAGAAGGGAAGATTAAGAGAAACTGGAACCTCTGTAACTGCATTTGGGGTGACTCCTAAAGACTAGTGCTGATTGTTATCCATGAGGACACATCCATAAGTTTTTTTATAGGAAGAGGACTCTGGTTTTTAAGTATGGGCTTTCTATGCTTGTCCTGGAATTGGACAATTATGGGAATTATGTGCAGAAGGAATTCTGAAATTCCTATGAGATTAATATCTTTTTCCTTAGGTACTTCAGTACCTTTAAAAATGTTAGACAGCAGTGACCTAAGAAATCTGGAATGGGCCAAGGCAATCTTTAAAAGGACAAGAGTAAAAAAAAAGTGACAGCAGAAACAACATGCTTATTTTTTCTCAATGATTTTCAAAGTAAGTATCCTCCAATTACAAATGAGATGAATTTCCTAACTGCCAGCACTCCGAATCAACCTGGCATTTGATAACAAAATTCTGTTATTCTTGCCTCTTAAATCAACACCAGTAATAAACATTTCACAACCAGGACTTAGCTGACAATTTTGCTGATAAGCAGGACACAATTCAGCTTGCACACTAACAATTAGTAGTCAGACTGGATCTTCAGAGTTTACAAGCACTTTACTGACAAAGTAAGAAGGTATCACTCAAGAGAGAGAGGGTGCAGCTAGAGTTAGAAAAAGGTTGTCATAATCACACCATCTGACAATCAAATAACACTAATTTTTCTAATACTTTTTCATTCTTGGTTCTCTCAATATTGCAGGCCTTACCCTGCATGAGTAGGAACCTAATGAATTTGTGATTTTACGGGTTTTATGAAACTTGGCATTGTTCACCAAAGCCATGAAATAAACACCTCCCTCCCAAAAAAGAACCCCTACAAATGAAATGCTGGCTCTCCAGTGGGAGCCAGTGGTCCTCATGGCTGCTGTGGTATGGCCTTGCAGCCTTCCAGGGAGCAGGGGTGGGGAGCTGCTGGCACAAAGAGGAGCAGCCAAGGTGGCACAGCCAAGGAGCACTGATTGGCTGAGAGTACTGCCTGTCACATGGAGAGTGTTGGGCCTGCACAACAGGCAACCCTCTCAGCCAAGCAACAGTAAGGGGTGGGGTTGCATGTCAGACAGACCTCTCAGCCAATCAGCACTGAGGGGCATGGCCCCTGGAGCCCCTTCAGCTTGCCATGAAAAGGCTGTTAAATCAGCTCTGTGCATTGCAAGCTGCCCACAAAAATCCCTTTCTGTCACTGTAACTTAGGAAGATCCCTTATACATGAGTGCTCTAGCAACTCTCCCTCCTGTTCTGTCTTCTGTGCCGGAAATAGTCATAATGCCAGTCCCCGTGATGCCCAAATGCAAAAAGAGATTCTTTAATGGATCTAAACTCTCTAAGGAAACAAGCAAGGAAGACATGAAGCACTTGGAGGGCAACAAGGTGGTTCAGAACAATCAGCACAGATTCACCGAGACCAAGCCATGCCTGACCAATCTGATTTCCTTCTATGATAAAATGACAAGCTCTGTGTGTGAGGGGAAAAGAGTGGACATGGTCTACCTTGACTTTAGCAAAGCTTTTGATGCTGTCTCCCACAATATCATCATTAACAAGCCAAGAAGATGCAGACTAAATTAATGTAGTGTAAAGTGGATATGTAACTCGTTGGATCATTGTACTCAGAGGGTGCATCTACATGTGTCGCTATGGTGACATTGTTACTGCACCGTGCCTGGAAGCCTGTATTGTGTCGTACACATGGTATATGGTTATTTTTAGCAGCTACTTCATTGTAGCAGCTTGCTATACCAGGGGTGTGTGCATCACTACAGTAAAGTAGCTGCTGGTCATGTGTAGATGCCTACAGACGCTATGTTGCCATAGCACATTGCTACGGTGATGTAGCATCACGTGTAGATGTGCCCAGAGAGTAGTACTCAATGGTTCAATGTTTAGTATGGAGGAGGTATCAAGTGGGGCTCCCCAGGGGTCTGTCCTGGGTCGAGTTCAACATATTTAATGATTTCCATGATGAGATTGAGTGTACACTTAGCAATTTGGTGGATAACATCAAAGGAAGTGATCCTTGCAAATGAAAGGAAGTTAATCTTCTCTATTCAGCACCACTGAAGCCTTACCTGAAGTACTGAATCTAGTTTTGGGCCCCATACTTTAGGAAAGATGTGGGCTGTTTGTAAAGAGTCCAGCACAGGGCAACAAAAATAATTAGGGGCCTTGAAGACAAAACCTGAAAGAGTTTAGGGGTTCTTTAGCTTGGAAAAGAGAAGACTGAGGGGAGATTTGATAGCAGTCATCAAATACCTGAAGAATGATCATAGAGAGATGGGCTTTTTTCTCTGGCTGTAGAGCTCAGGACTAGGAGCAATGGCTTGAAGATGCAACAGGGCAAATTGAGACTGGAAATTAGAAGGAATTTTCTGACTTAAAATGGTCACGCATAGGAACTGGCTATCTAGAGAAGCTCTGGAATCTCCATGCTTGGAAACTTTCAAAAGCAGGTTAGACAGACACTTGTCTGGGATGGTTTAGTCAGGGATGCTCCTGCCTTGAGCAGGGGGCTGGACTAGATGACCTTGCGAGTTCCCTTCCAGCCCTACTCTCCTACGATCCTATGCCAGCTCTCTTTTTATCAGTGGAGTTGAACCTGTAGATAAGGCAATGTATGAGGTATACTTTTAAATATTTATCCCATAGGTGTTTTTCTATATTCTTATATCCCACACAAACTGAGCCACATGCATACAGGGAAATTCCAGCATGTGCAGAATCTTTTTTTTTTTTTTTTTTTTTTAGCAGCACTGCAAGCACGAGATATGGAGAGATCTTTAAATTAATCTTTCTCACATTTCAAGGACATTATCCCTGTATGAGGTGAGTATTCATTCATTGAGTTGGGAAGCAAATTTATCTTGGAAGTTTCAGCCACCACTGGCTGCAGCAGTATTACTGTGTGTGCATGCACCTCTCTGACACCCCCTGCCCTCCAATGAGGAAGTCCTCCAGGTAGGCCAGAGGAAGGATACTAGAAGTGTGTCCTTTCGGAAATCACTTCTCACCCTTGATTTACCAACACCCAGACAGGGTGCAAAGCCCTCTCTGTCTCTTTGTTATGCTATGGGGGGGAGAGTAGGCATTGATAGGTCAGTTATATTTCTAGGCAGCCCATCTGTTTTGTTTTTGTTCAGTTCTAACTGATGCAACTAATGCACAGCTATATTTTTAAAAAAATCAGATAATAGATAAATAAATAATAATATGCTTTTATAATGAACCTGATGACAATGGTGTGCTTTATGGCCATTGATCATTATGACACTACCCAATGCCTAATGCATCCAGCGCAGTGAGAAAGGTATAATCAAACTTTTGCAGCCATTTAATTGGAAAGCTGGAAAACTTTAGTGATCCCTTGCTTTGGAGCAGGGACTTGATGATGAGAACATTTTGTGCTCCTTGTGAAAAGTCAGCTCCAAATGACCAGATTATAAACTTCTGAAAAGCACTATTTGCAGAAAGCACTAAAGCAGAAATCTGTAACAGGGTGACAGCAAAATTCCTAGAAACATGCTGTCTTCACGATGAAATTCACAAGTACCACAGAACTCCCAGTCAAGCAGTCTTCTTGATATTGCTCCCACCAGCTCCTGAGGACCAATATGGCACTAGACATGAACCAAAGCTTTCTCCTGTGCTTTCAGTAGTCCCACTGAAAGTGTCCAGCACCAAAGAGGAGAAAACAGCTTGACTCTGAATGCACTAAAGTGAGGAGCAGAATGGCAATAGAGCAATAACAAGAAAAGGGAAAGAAGCATAAGGTGATGCCATATGAGGGAAGGCTGGAAACAAGAGAAGTGGTATAAGGCAAGAAGGGCAAGGAGGAACACAATAGGTAACAGGGAAAGAAATATTCTCCCCTTGAACCTGGAATAGGATTGAGGTTCCCACAGTGTAAATATTCTTCTGCTGTCAGTTAGTCTGCTGGGAAATTCATTTAGAAAATCTCTCTCTCATCCCTCACTAGTACTTGCTCCACTTAGAAAATGAAGTCTTCTAAGTTACTCCTTTAGAAAAATATTGAGGAGCAAAAGATTCAAACACCACTCACACCTTCTGTGAAAGTTAGAAGCGTTCCAAGAGAGGGAATTTTTTCCCTTCAGTTTGCTATTGTAAAAATGGATCAATGTTAGAATGGTGGAGTCTTCAATGGGGTTCCACAGGAGACCTGGAACTGCATAACATGTTTATAATTATTTGGTTTTCACAATAGAGAGTTTCCTTAACAAGTCTGCAGATGATATGAAACTGGGAACACTAGAGAGGAAAGAAATAGAATATAAGAGGATCTTGATAGACTGAGAGAGGGACTAGAAGCAACAGAATGAAGTTCAACACAGAAAAATGTATGGTGATACACATAAGACAGAATAAATAAATGCACAAATACAGAACAGGAGATTCTGGGAGGACAGTAGCATTGCTGAGAAGGATCTGAGGGTTTTGGTGGATTTCATCTAGAGCATGGTGTACAGTTCTGGGCTCCATATTTTAAGAAGGTTGCAGGGACAATGGGGAGGGTCCAGGGACAAGGGACAAAAATGATAAAGGTGCTGAAGTTGGCAGAAAAGCCATTCAAGGAAAGGTTGACAAAACTAGGTACAAATGTATATAGCTTGGAGAAAAGGAAATGAAGGAGGCCATGATAACAGATTTAAAAAAATGTGAAAGCCTGCCATAAAGAAGAGGGCTTTCCCTTGCCCAGAGGGGAGAACATGAAGCAATGGTTTTAAATTACGGCCAAGAAGGCTTAGATTAGATCTCAGGAAAAAATCCCTTATGGTTAAAACTGTAAGATAATTTAATAGACTACCCAGGTAAACTATAGAAGCTTTTCTGTTAGAAGTTTTCAAAGAGGAGGATGAATACATGTTTGTCAGGGATGGTTTAGAGGAAGCATTCCTGTAGAGGTTTGGACCAGATGACCATTGAGGTGCCTTCAACCCCTATCCTCCTTGTGGCAAGATATTTAGCAGAATTTGCAGATTTATTGGAATCTGGTAGGGCTGTACTATGAGTGCTTCTGCTAAAGCCTTCAAACTTGTGACCTTTGGGCTGTCAACCATGCACCTTAGCACCTGTGCCACCCCAGTCCCTTCCAGCCCCTTCCTGCCCTATGTTTCTATAAAATGTAGCAAACTACAAATAAAGAAACCACATTGCAAGAAGGTTAAGGCTACAAATCAAGCATTCAAAGTTAGGCACCCTTTTCAGCCTCAATATGGTCCCCTTGTCCATATGCCTTATGACAGTTTTTAATTTACACGATCACATACTACTTTTTTTCTTAGGATTTCTGCCCAAGTCAGTGCATAGAATTGGTGCTACTCTGTGAATAAATTGAGACTGTGCAAAGAAAGTTGTAGGATCCTTTTTGGAAGACATGCAATGACTAAACTGGGAATACAGAAAGACAAAAGATACTTTTACATTAAAGTTGAATGCCACCCTGGATTCCATCCCTGCCTTAAGAAACTGTGTCTTCAAATCTAATGGGCTTCTGGCAATATTAGCTTTAAATCTCTCCATAACTGAGGCCCCTGGCAGATGTTCATTTAAAGATGCTATGGGATCTGATGCATAATCCCAACAATCACACCTCCTGCCATGTATGTGCAAGTGCAATTGTGGGATCGAGTATCAGATCCCAATTGCACCATATTGCTGGAGCACAGGGAGCTGAGGATCATGGTTATTAATACATACAACTACACACAAACAGTGTATAGGTTGTGTGCATCTATCATAACATGTGCATGTATACTAATAATATCTCAACACATATGAGAAAAGGCATTGTAGTGTTGCATTTTGCATTTCATGATCTTGGGCTCTCCCTGCAATGGAAGTATCAAGCCAGTCACCTGCTTGGAGCTCCCAGCCTCCAGAGTGCCTCTGAGTCAAGGGCTCTAATGTGCTCCTAAGGCTGGGAGTGCTGATCAACTGACTGCTGCTCCCAACCTCAAAGGTGCACTGAAATCCTTGCCTCCAATGTGCCCCTGAGGTTGGGAGCAGCAGCTATTTGGGGCTTCTGGCCTCAGGGGTTCATCAGAGTCAAGAGTTTTGATGGAAGGAGCGGAGTGGCAGCTCTCTCCTCAGGGATGCATTGAAGCCTTTGACTGGTGCACCCCTGAAGCTGGGAGCCCCCAATAAATTGCCACTCTGAGTCCTGAGAGTGCATGGGAGTGAAGGGCTCCCATATGCTTCCAAGGCTGGAAGCCCCACTCAGCTAATGCCTGACAACACGTACAATTTAAGGTGTGATGAAAACCCATCACAAAGTTAGTACACATATTTTGGGTAATCATAAGGGGCCTTAGTTTCTAATCTGCAAAATGTAGATAACACTACAATTCCTTGTTTCATATATACTGAGACATTATTAATATGACACACATTATGACAGATGCACACACGCATATACTCTGTGTGTAGTTATATATATTTGTAATATATATAACATGAACAAAACACACTATATACTGTATTACTAAATTTAAAATGCACTGTTATGCACAATATTAACCAACCCAATTAAAACCTAACTATATATTTTGAGAAGCAATAAACAAGGGTAGCTTTAAAAAATGTTTAAATAATCCAGGCCCCTCAGCTCGAAACCCAAAGGCTGATTCATAATCCACCCAGGCACTGAGATCAAGGATATTGTTACAACATTCCTTGTAAAAAAATCAAGATTCATAGTCATACTCTTATGGATTCCTTCCTTACACCTTTTGGTGTACAGGAAATGATAAACTGAGCCTCTATATACATCACAGATTTCTTAAAAAATTGTCCTGTGCTGCTCACTAAATGTTGAAAAGCAATACAGGAATTTCCAAATGGACTCAAACTTAGGGCTTTGTCATACTTTATGCTGTAAGTCAAACAAATGTTAATCAGCTTAGTGTTGTTATGTTTTGTGGAACCAAACATTAAGGTGAAAAACCACCACTGGTTGTCCTTCACCTGTCCTTCAGCTGTCTCTGGCTGTCCTTCAACTGTGACTGGCCACTAGAGGTCTGGTGACCAGGGACAGGACTAGGAGCTAGGGGAAGGATCCAGCAGATCCTTCTTTCCCTGGAGCCCACCCCATTGCATGGCCCTCACCTGGGCCACAGAGGACTCCAGGAAACCCAGTAAACAACCAAATTAAGATGTGTGTATGTGATGGGGTTTGTTGGAACAAAGGAATATGCTGACAGGAAAGAATGTGAGCAGTATGATGACCAGAGGGAACCCAATCAACAATGCCCAGGAATAAAGTCATAAGAGGGAAGAAAGGATACAAAAGGAGGGATTTCAGAGCAGCAAAGGGTCCCCAAGAGGGGAACTCAAGGCCACCACGGACAGAGGGCACACCACTAGACCACTTTACCAACCCCATTGTGGAGAGGGCAGGGACCTTCGGCTTCCAACCTCCAGGCCTGCTGACATCTGACAGTCATGACATTCAAGAAAGAACCCCAGGGTGAAGCTTGCATACTGGCCAGACATACCTTCCCTCTGTGACAGCTCTAAGACTGGTAGGTATACAATTGTTTGCATTATTTTAATCTGTTATCACTGTGTATCACTAATGTTTGCCTATTATCAAATGGAAATGTCATGGTCAGTCTGAGGGTTTGAGTCCATCTGGAACAAGGTATCTGTGTCATAAATCCAGTGTTAACACACTGCCCATCTGGGCTGGGGCTGTACAGAGGAGGCAGGGAGGCTCTGCTGCTCACAGTCACCTCTCAAGCCTGGCAGGGCTAGGAAGTCCTGCCCTTGTCCCCTCCCCAGAGGGTTCAGAAGATTCAGGCACCTGACAACTCTGGCCATTGCTGTGCAAGCCAGGCAGGGGAAGCTGGTGGCTGGACCCTGTACAACACAGTTAAGAGCAGGGTCAGTGGGAACTAGCCTCGGGCTGCAGCTCCAGCTGCCCAGCCCTGGCAGGGTGCGTGTTCTGGGAGCACAGGCAGCAGGTGTGGGATGTGCTGCAGCAGAATGCGAGTCTGGGCACAGGTTCAACTGTGAGTCAACAGGAAGGATAGGCACCAGCCTGCTGCCCCCTGCAGGCACCATGACCTGAGTCCAGATCAGGCGTTCAGAGCAGCATGCCAGCCTGGGAGGCACTGAGGCCACCGGGTGCTTCAGGGCGGCAGTGCTGACTCTGCCTGATAAGAGCAGTGGGGCAAGGGTGCCATGCTGCACTCTGGTGTCCCCAGCCTGACTCAGGAGGGGCCACTGCATCCTGGAATACTGGAGGACTTCAGCTTGGGTGGAATGGCTGTGAAGAGAGGCCCCATCTTAATGGAACAGGAGGAAAATTAGGTGGACTAGAGATAGTCCTGCCCTTGAGTGGTATAACTTTAAACCAAATAATGAGTACTTTAAGCCCCTTAAAAGGTGTTAACATACCTCTAATCCAGGGGTTAAGAACTCAAGAAGCTGCCTAAAATTACCATGTATGTAACAAGGCCCTTATATGAATGAACTCTATCTGAACATACAAATATTGTTCTTAATTTTTTTCACATTTTAAAAATAAATAAGAAAAACAAAACAAATAACCAGTTATAGAACATAGTCTATATAAAATGGATCCAAGATACATTTATGCTTCAGAGTAATTCAGGAACACACCATATTTCTGATGGAAATGGGAAACATTTGAAACAGTTAAACACAAAGCAAAAAATAAAAAAAATTCAGCATGCTAAATAACAGTAAGATGGTAATTGCACTGTAAATTTGTCTTAATAAATTAAATGTGAAGCAGTTTTAATTGCCCATCGATGTGCATATGGGATTTAAGCAGTTATTGCCCATAAATGCTAATGGGAGTGTTGCCAGTCAATTTTCTCCATGCCAGTGAAGATGCATACCCTCAAAAACACCATAAATGAAAGCTGAAGAAACACACTTTATTGAGATTCACTTGGGCAGAAAACAGTTAACCCAACATGGCAGTATGGAGACTAGGAATTCCTCAGAGAGACTAAAGAAAGAGATGTTTTCATCTCATTATGTCTACCTTCATAATTATAACAAACTCATCAGCCTCTAGATGAATACCACATATAATCATTTTCCTGCATATTTTCTGAAGCAGGAAACTTAACAAGATATAAATGGTACAGACTAATTTAGGTTATTTGCAGTGCTCATCTTGTCTTGAGCTGAAGTAATACAGAAAAAGAGAAGATGCAAGCTAAAAATATCGTTATAGATAAATGAATATATTTATTTATTTGGCTAGAAATCAGTATTAAAATAAATAAGACTTTTCTTCTCTACAAGGAATGGTAAATTATATAAATACCTTTAAAAAGAGTATGAGCTTTATATTTTTAATTTTTTTTTAATTTAAATCTAATGGGGAATTTCACTTAAACTAAGACCTCAAAATAAACCAGACTAAGTTTGTTTTTTTAATTTAGCTATCAATATGTCCTAAATTGAAAAGTAAAGTAATTACGTATAAGCCAATTTTGACCCATATGCTCAGAGAGAATCTGGTCAAGGATTCATGTCCCTGCCCCACTCAGAAGACAATCAGACCTGTGGGGAAAAATATCTCTTTGTCCCAGAAATTACTTTGGAGTTGTGTGATAGACTATGGTACTATTTGTAATATTTCTGGATTAAATGTATTTACATTAGAATACTGTTGTGTGCCTCAGTTTCCCTGACTGGCTGGTACACTTGGAAAGAATGGGTTAATGGTACTTTCAAGCAAACTTGGAAGAATCTTCCTTAAGGGTCTCTGCTACAAGTGAATGGGCAAAAAAACAAATAGATTTATATGGAAGACATACTGGGTGCATACATACATGAAAGGAGTTTAATTTGGTTTAGTTCTCCCTAAATTGAAACAATGGGTTTTTAAAAACCCACCATTTCCACCATTTCAATTTAGGGAGAACTAAACTGAACTAAATCCCCATCGTGTGTACACAAGGGATAGGGGGCCTGATCCTTAGCACCTAGCTACCTCTCCCACGGCTGGGGGGCCAAGCTGCTGCCGGGTGGAGCAGTTCCTGAGATGTAGAGGACCATGGTGCTTTCCACCGCGGTTGCGGCGCACCCAGGTGGCCCCCACCCGCTGGCACCCAGCCCAGGCAATCGCAGGGGATGCTGCAGCCACGGAGAAAAGCACTGGGTCCTGCGCAGCTCAAGGGCAAGGAGCCTGATCTTTTTTTTTTCTTTTGGAGATTGCCTGCCTGTCTGAGCTGTGCGGGGGCCTGGTGCTTCCCTCTGTGGCTGCGGCACCCTCCAAACAGGTCCTGGGTGGGCTGCTATTGAGCAGGAGCTGCCCGGGGGGGGGGGGGGGTGCTGCAGCTGCAGAGGGAAGCACCAGGCCCCTGCACAGCTCAGACAGACAGGCAGACTCTGGGAGAAAAAAAAAAAAAAAAGACCAGGCTCCTTGCTGCTTTTTTTTTTCTTCAGTCAAGCCTGCCTGGACCAGCTGCCACTGGGTCTCACAGCACCTGAGCTGTGTGGGGCCCAGTGCTTCCCTCTGTGATGCCCCCTGGGACTGCCCAGGCTGGGTGCCAGTGGGTGGGTACTGCCTGGAGGGTGCCGCCACCGGGGAGGGAAGCCCTGGGGTTCCCCACAGCTCAGGGACCACTCTATCTACTGACAGCTCACCCCCCCCATCCCCACTGAAGGAGAGCCAGGTAAGCTCCAGTGCCCCATGCACCATCCCCACCACCTTGAACCACCTGGGAATGCCTAGCTTGCCCCTGGGGCAGAGCAGCAAGGCAACAGGTGAGCAGCTGGGTGCGCTGGAGGGAAGAGAAGGCAGCAGGGATGCTGCATGGTGCGCTAGAGGCCCACCAAGCCTGATCTTCCCCAAGCACATTGGCTTCCAGCGCCCCATGCACTGTTGGCTGCACTTTGTTACATAGCAAACTAAAACACCTTGGATGGGTTTTACCTTGCTACATAACGAAGTCATTTAAAGTGGAATATGATGCAGAGTGTGTAAATAGCAACGCAATTCAAGCATAATACGTTGCCGAACGTGTAAATAGCAACACCATTAAAGTGGTGCAAAAGGGAAATTAAGCTGCTTTAAAGGTCAATTTTGTTGCATGTACAAAGGCCCACTGGAACCCCACTGAACTTAGGCTCCAGCCCTTGCTGTTTCTGGTATGTAACAGGGATTTTAAAGAAGCCCAAGTGAAAAAAGACTGTCTTGAAAGGGAGAATCCCAGAGACAAGGGGAGAAAAAAAGGAAGGAAGGAAGACCAGAGAGGCTAGAAAGAGAACAGCCTGATCAGACACTCCGCCTGGGAATTGACCTGGCTATTGTGGACTCTGCCTGTTGTATTGCTATTGATGCTGGAGAAGAGCTGCCTGCTATGCTGCATAGGACTTCATGCAAACTTTGTCCCCTTAAAGAGGTGAAGTCCCTTTCCAAGAGGTATGCCAAAAAAGTAGCTCTTCAAGGGGGGGCTGGGTAACTAAAGGTTCCTGGGACCAAAAGGCTTGGTCTCAGAGTCCTAAGAGTGAGGGGATCACCTATGACCTGGAAGTGCAAGGCTATTCCTGCTGTGGCAAAGACTGCAGGAGTGGAGGAGCGGGGAAGATTCTGGCTCCCCTATAAGATGGCACCCAGGTCTAGCACCCCACTCACCCCTCTATCTATGGTACTGCTCCCTACATCACTGTAGTTCTATTAGGATTTAGAAGGAACAGAAGGCTGAGAAGAGCCTCTGCAGGTCCCAAAAGTGACATGCTTTAACAATCTTTTGTGCATCCTAATAGGCTGACCGTCCTCGACAAACAGCTGACTTTTGCAGAAGTCAGTGCCTGCTCTGAACTTTAGATTTACCCCATTATCTTTAAAATCAATTATTCCCCTAAATACAATAGGAAGTTGCTCTCAGGGTGCATAACACATTTCACATGCCAAAGTGTACCAATGATTTGAAACAGTTACAATAATATATATAATGCATATGAACTAAGTGTATGCATAAAAGGAGAGTCTCCTGTATCTCTGTCATGCAGGAAAACTACTAGCTGTTATAGGAACTTCAGCTGTGCACAAACCAAACGTTATTATGGGAACAATGCAAAAAAAACTGACACAGTTGTTCTTTTTAGGATCACACGGAACAATGATATGCAAATAAATATAAATAATGAATAGAATACTTATAAATATTGTAAATGCTTCTAGTCTCAAAAACAATAATGGCTTCATCAGTCCCTTTAGAGTGGGTACCAAATCACTCTTCCAAATAGCATTTTATTCTCTAGGGATTATGCAAACATAGAACACATCTATTCTGGTCCAAATACAAACTTACACTTAGTATAAGAGGTGAATTGCTTAGTATAAGCAATGAATGGCTCTGGGGGACAAATGCCTATGTTTTTTTTGAAAATCAAGATATGGAGTCTAAAATTGATAAAAACCAATTTCAAAGTGTCCATCTGCACAGATGAAGAGTGAATACATTAAAAAGCTCCTAATAAACAAGAATGGCTCTCTCCTGCTTAACAGATTTAAGAGAAAGTACTAGACCAGGGGTGTCAAACTCATCCAGCCCCTTGGGACAGATGAGAGTTGCTGGGCCAGTCGGGGCAGGGACAGACCTACCCCCTGTGCAGTGCCCAGTCCAGCCCAAGTACTGCACACATTCACCCCTAGGGTCAGCATGGGACACACACTACCTGTGGTGCACAGGTTGGACCCAGTGCCGAAGGCAGCACAGGAGCTCATGTCCAGGCTGTTGCATGCAGCCTGTGCCCCAGAGAGCCTATGCTGTTTGCAGTACCAGCTCTACCCAGTGTGCCAAGAGCAGCATGTGACCTGGTTGGACACCTGTCTGGTATGTAGCACATGCTGCCAATCCAGCCTCGTGCACTGCATACACTGGAGCTAGGGCTAGCACGGGGCATGGACTGCCAATGGCATGCTGGTTGGACCCAGTACTGCACAGAGCACCAGGGCCAACCCACATATCACATGCAGTGTGTAGAGCATAAGCCAATGTGTAGGGTTGGTCCAGTGACCCATAGGCCTCATCACATGGTTTCATGAGCCAGATCTGGCCCACAAGCCATGTTTTACCTTCCTGTACTAGACCATCACCAACAGAAAAAAACACCTTGAAGCTTTATACAGTCCTTCTCCTAAAAGCACAGAGGAACATTTCTGGGTGCATTAGGGCACATTCATTATGTCCTTCTACAAAGCTTTACTAGGCCTTCAGGAAATTAAAATTGGAAGTTTTTTCATATACTATTTTCCTTCTAGTCTTCTCTGGGTTTTCACCCTTTATTTTTTTATGCAGTGAATATTTTCTGTTTCTTTTAATTACATATTTATAGCCACACAGGGAGGCTTAATTCTCCTTACACAGTTCCAAGATTTCAGAAGTACCTGTCAATGGAAAAGGCTAGTGATATTGCTGCAATATATGCAAGCTTCAAAGTGTCTCTGAGCATACAACATTCATATTTTTCCCATGAGTCAAATATATTTGAGCAGAAGCTTTGCCTGAGTAAGGACTTAAAATCCTGCCTGATAAGAGATTCGCATTTTTGCTTCCAACACAGATTGAATTCTTAGTTTTTAATAGGCATAAATGAGCTCTTTTTGTAATGCATCTAGAGCGTGTGACACAATTAAACTGCACAGTAAAGTGTTCTAAAAAATATAGAGGAATATTTACTGCTCCCCTTTCACACTTACAGTCACTTCCCATAAAAAAATACATTTTAAACATAATGAGACAAATATTCAGTCAGGGATGCGCTCACAAAAATTCAGAATTAGTATGCAGACATTTGTACCAACAAATTGCATAAGTGCAAATATAAATGGGAAGTAATTATCTAATTCACATCTGCATTTTTATCATTATTGATTATATTTCTCACTGACAGTGTACCAAAGATGTACACTGAGTTTAAAGACAAATAAACAGGCAATCCCTGCCTGGAGGAGGTTACAGTCTAGCATTCCATTTACATGTGAAAATATGTTTTACAGAAGTACATGAAGCATGTATTCTTTTATAAGTGCAGCCACTGCACTTACAGGCCTAGGTTCAGTGTGAATGTAATTTGAAAGCATGGTAAATTCAAACCTGAAGATATTTTCATGAAGCAATGGTAATATCACATAAAGGGCATTATGTCATTAGCAATACAGATTCTTTACCTGATGATACTTCCTTTCCATTTAGGTGCTTGAGCCTGATCTTATTCTACCCTGCTTACATCCCTGAAAAACAGTTAACACCCAATTTGAGTGCAACCTTCTCCTCCTTGCTAGAGACTTATTTAAAAGCTAAGGTAATGGTATATTGCAAAGATAGGTGTTTTAACAGTTTCTTAGAGAGCTGAGCAAAGTGAAGTAGGATCATACTTATGTACGTCCACTTAGGAATCCAATAGGTGGAACAGGATCTGGCCCTTGGCATCTAGGAGATTAGAAGAGTGTATAAAAAGAGGGAAAACAGTGAAGAAAGTAGCTAGCAAGCAATCCCTGTAACCTCCCTCCCACGGCTTTTGCTTTTTGTTAACTAGACAAAGCAGAGAATCTGGGTAAGAGTCTGCAGCCTAATCTAAAGTCTTAAAAATTCACGTGCACCGAATCATTCCTGAGACTCAAAATCTATGATATACACACACACATGCCTGCATACACACAGAGAACAAGATTAAGCATTGGCATTCAGTGGGGTTTCTTGGAACATGTTTTTTCTTCACCTCAGCATGTACAGGGAGGGCAGGATGGTAATGTTTCTACTAGTCTTTCTCAAACAAAGAGTACAGCCTTCTTCCCTGTAGCTACCCTTCTACACTGCAATGCTTTTGAGATGACAAATCCTGAAACCCAAACTCAATGGCTAACACTATAACTGGGCCCCAGCAGAAACATGTGCATCTAGTCTTCCTCTTGTGCATCACTGTAAGCCTGCCACTGTTTGGCTCACAACTTTCACTGCTGGTTCACAACTATTCCATATTAGCCAAATAAGGCAAAATGACCTTCCTATTTAGATATAATTTGTTATCTGTATTTACCCAAGCTGGCAAAATTTAAAAGATTATTCCTTCCAGCCTTTTTAATTACCAAAATTCTAGCTGCTTTTAAAATATCATAGTCCCCCTTGAGTATTCAGGAGAGCTGTAGATCACCATGGCAATAAGAAAATGGTGCCAGCATTATCTTGGCACTGACTCTCTACAGATCTCAGGAGACTTAGCACAGATGAAAATTGAGCTCATGTAAAAAGCAGGATCTTTCTCTCATATTTTTTCCTATATATCTTTTATTTTTAATGAACTACATGTTAAAGAAGCTAAATATAAACCTGGGAGCATATGCCTTCCATAATGGACACAATTACAACTTGATAGCAATTTGCTGTCCTTCAGTAAAATTCATTTCACCTCCAAAAACCAAGTTCTAGAAGGAGCTATGTGTGTGTAGCACCATAACTCGTGCGTTCAAAATACAAACAAAACAAAACAAAAAGAAAAAACAATAGCCTTGAACATATGGGGATTTAGAGTGATTTTATGAGCTTTGCAAGGCCTGTAAATTACCCTCCATTTACATATTCAAACTTTTTTCTAAAATCATAGGAGTTGCTATTTCACTGTAATCTGAGATAATGATGTTATTACTTGGCTCAAGAGCCTGGGGCTTAGAAAAAATAATCAAAAGCCACAAGACTTACAATAATATTGGGAACATTGGCAACATCAGAAAAATGGGATTGGATGAATGAAATCCATCCTTCCCCACAATTTATTAGGTGCAAGGCACAGGGTTATATCACAGGCTCAAAAGGACACTCCTACATACTACAGACTGGAGTAGTGGCTTCAGTTCCTCCATGCTATGACAATAACAATATATAAAATTTAACATCCTATCACAAAGTTTGAGACAAATGGTCTCCAGTGCCTCAATAATTTCTACATAGCACAAGCTTACCAGGGAGAGTGTGGAATCAGACTGCCTCAGGGAAGCAAGAGTTGGCATTATCAGAGCTCCTGGGCACAGGTAGGCAACATGAATATTACATGACTTCATGGCAAGCCTCATAGGCCCTAGCTTATACTCCAAAGTACTGTGTACATCTGAAGAATTAAGAATGCAGCAAACCATTTGCTTTGTATAATTGTGCCTGGTTTGCATGAAGGCTGCACAAGAGAAGAGAAACGCTTTTTGGCACCTCCTACCACTTGTGTGTTGGTACACCTCAGACCTATGCAGCTGCATACACTAAAAGGAATTACTAAATACACATACCTGCGACTATCTTAGCCATGGAAATCAAGGCACAGGATATGTCTTCTCCAAAGCCACAGCCTTTTCGATAGAACTACAACTTATATTTTTGGACTTGCTATATCAATTATAGTGCCATATGACTCCTAAGTGGGCTAGAGTGAAAAGATTAATAAAAAAATATAGATTGTCCAAAATACCTAAAGCTAAGAAACAGTTGTTCTGTATCGTGTTACAAGATGCCTTCTTTAAAATGAAAGAAGACATTAAAATGCTTTATTGAAAATAACACTATACTGAAATATTCAGGATAAGAATGTGCCATTGCAAGTACTGGGCACATCTACTTGAGATGCTGTGGCACAGTAGCAATGAGCTATTGTGTCATAGCTCATTGCTATGGTGCCGTAGTGTTGCTGGGCACAAACCGTGATGGCAATGATACTGCACAGTAGAAACGAGCTACTGCGCAGTAGGTCGTCGCTACTGCACAGTAGCATCTAAAAATAACCGTGTAGCTATGGGACTGCACAGAAACACTGGTTACTGAGTAGTCAATTAGTACTTGGTTAAGGAAGTACTAAATGACTACTCAGTAACAACTGTGCAGTCCACTGCATGTGTAAATGTGCCCAGTACTTTCAGTAAGTAGAGATCAGTGAAAATTGAGGATGCTGAGACCTTTACACTGCATCTTGCAAAAACAAATGCTAAGTTTCGTTTATATCCCTCGTAGCACACACCCACACAGTTAATTTTTAGATGGATGCTTGAACTTCTGCTGACTATTCTTGCTGAGAATTTAAATACAGTGAGTCAGAACACTTTCGTTTTGCAAAAATGTGTTGGTTTTGAGAATTCTTTTGTCTAAAAGGTATATTCTGGGGAGTGGAAGGAAAGAACACTCTCATGTACAACAACAGCTGGGTACTTAGGGTACTAGCATGGGATGTGGAAGATACGTGCTCAAGTTCCTCCTCTGCCTAATTCAGGTGGTCTAGAAAGAAAATTTGTTTCACATTAAGCCACCCAAAACCCCATGCCTGTGCTCTACCCAAGGGGCTATAAAAATGCTTAACAAACATACCCTTTCTCACCTATTTCCAGAATTAAAAAAGTACAGGTTTTTATTCAAAAGTAACCTTTTAACATAATGCCATATTTGTGAAAAGTTCCACAAATGTTTGTTTATATTCTATGGTAAAACAAAAACAAGTTGCAAATTCTGAAAATTTGCCACAAAATGGATTATCATCCTTTGGACAGGCCTGTATCAAAAATAGTAGCTTTGAACTCCAAACATTCTGCACAAAATTTTTGGCCAATTTAATGCCAGTTTGAAATACAATGTCAGGGCTGCACAGACAGGATGCCTATTTTCCAGAAAGAATGCTGCAATTCACAGCATTAAATGAATTCAGAATGTCTGAAGGAATACCAATACCACCAGAAAGGTCAAAAAGGGCTCACTGTTTATGCAAGCTAATGAGACCACTTAAGCAAGAAATATAACAAAGTGTGCTTGGGGGACATATTTCAGAAGTAAATCATGTTGTAAAGGCAGAAATCCTGAAACTCCACAATAAATTATGAGATACTGCTGTTTGATATGGGAAAAAGGAAAAAAGATAGAGATAAATGTAGAGAAACAATAAAACAAATCTTGATGATCTGAAAGGTCCAATTATGCTGCTAAGGTAAATAGCCCGTGGTTTGCAACCTAGTATAATAAGGATGTGTACACTTGACCAACAACACAAACTGTTGAAAGCAAGGAACTTATGAATGAGGACAAGCAGACCATTGTGTTAAACAAACACAGTGAAGGCCTGATCCCGTAATGTGCCGCACACCATCCTTTCATTTTTTAGAATAGGAATTTTAAGTGAAAAAAAAAAAGCAGAAATTCTTGCTGGAGTTGCCAAAGTTGCCATGACCTAAGTGGATGATCTGGGGTTTTCCCTCCTGATATCCTAATATCAAAGATTAAAATCAAGAAGTTGCAGCTGATTCTAATGAAGGTCTGTGTTTAGTCTTTATGCTTATACTTGCTTGACTAAGGGATAGTGGCTAAGGAACAGCTCAGAGAAAGAACCCCCCCCTCCTTCTCTGGGCTCCAGGTTTCTTCTCCCCACCTTCCAATGTTTCACCCCTTTTACCTTCTCCCAGCTCAACTGTTCACAGAAGTCAGGATCTAGATAGCAGAGTGAGTACTCTCTCTGGCTAAGTACAAACAGTCATAAAGCCTGAGGCTGAATCTAAGCTGCGTAGATTGAATCTTTGCAGGTTAGTCTAAGATGTATAGATTGAACTGATGAGCAAATGAACAGACATTCACTTTTGATTCCAGAAATGCAGCCACATGACTGCAGTGGCTCAGGCCAGAAAAGTGTAGCCCATCCACCTTGCGGGGGAAGGGGGGTTGCAGGGGAGGTGCAAAGCATCCTGGGATGCTGGGGGACTGAATTAATTTGAATCCGGAGGGAATCTGGGGCAGAAGTTCAATAACCCAATTTAACCTACATCAGTTAAATCTGATACTACATCCATTCAGGTTTATCCTAAACCAGTTTGGCCATTTTGAAAGTGGTTTATGTGCACTGAACTTCTGTTGTTACAGATTTGAACTGGTTTTCAATTATTTATACCAATTTGTGTAAGTTCTGTCCCTAGTGTCTAAAATTGGGTCCACAAACCAAATGAGGCAAAGCAAAATGGCCTCCTCTTCAATTACAACTGCTTAGAAAATGGCATAACCTTAAATATAAAGCATTTTGTATCCTGCTGTGTATATGCAGCCTGATTATAGGGCCTAATCCTTCAATCAGATCTGTATAAATGGACTCTTAAGCATTTCCCCATTTGCAATCACTATCTGGTAACTAATAGAAATATACAGAAAAGTAAATCAGGACAACTATACAAGGTTGCTCTTTAGTGTTCAAAAGCATATTTTAATGTAGAAGGAGTATACTGGTCCTTGGTTAGTTTAATCTTCATTTAAGGGTCTATTTTATTTCCACTGAAGCCAATGACAATTTTGCCACTGATTTCAAGTACAAAAGTTCTTTAATTTACAAAGATAGTTACTTGGTAGAATAGTGACCTTCAAGTATCAAAATATCAACTATTTCACTTTAATATACAATGGTTACCAGGTTTGAACATTATTCTTAAACTACTAACCCAGGGAGTGCCACCCAATCCCCAAGTTTATACAAGAGATTTCATCTGTTACTACATAATTCTTCACCACATTTTGTTAGTTACAGCTCCCATGAGTGTTTCTCTAAGCAATACATTTTTGTTTTACATATTAAAATGAAAATACTGCATGTTTTATTAAATTCAGATCTCTCATAATTACATTTAGGATAAGAGCCTGATGTTGTTTGTCAATGGGAAATGCAGCTCTTTTGTAATAAAGAATTCCTCCCACTCCCCCCTTTCTGACACATGTCAAATGTTAAAGTGATTTCATCTTGAAAGCACTTAATTTTAGCAGTAAGTGTACAGAGTCAACTTCCAATCCACTAGCAAACTTAACAAGTATAATAGCATGAGGGAGCCTCCTTAATTTTTTAAATAATAGTTTTATTATTTTCAGTTTTAATCACAAAGTATTCACTTGACAACAAAATACACATGTGAAAAATGTAATAGTAATATGAAACTGAGACATTTATGTGCATACAATCCCTTTCCAAGATGTATACTAGAAGATAAATTATTTTACTCACTCTAAATTTATGCAGAGATGACTCTTGCTGGGATTTGATTTTTTTAGGTCCAGGTCTCCCAAGTGTGTATTGTAGTGAGAGTCGTAGAAGATGAAAAGAAGGACATCAGGATGTCAGAAAGAATGCATAAAGTCTTACATCCCTCTGAGCTAGTTTAATGGATTCAGAGATGGTTTATATCACTAGTGAAATACAAAGTGGCTACAGAAAGGTCCAGAAATCTTCCCTCTGGGATAGTCATTTACACCTGTGCAAAATGAATGCAAAATGCTACCAAATCATAACACTTGCTAATGCCAATGGTGGAGATTTATAAGCACTTTGTGCAGGTGTCGATGAGTACACGAGGTGCAAGGCAGTTGAGAATTTGGCCCCTTATTTCATTTGTAGTAAAGCAAAGTTCAAGAATATTCCATGAGAACAACAAATAAATATTTTCAAATCCACAGAAGAGGACACTAAGTAGAAATAGAAATACTACACTTTTGATAAAGGAAACAGTTTTCAAACAAGAACCATACCAGCCTGCCAAAGGATCATAAGATTCTCTATAATTAATCTTCTTTCAACAAATGCAGAAGAGCTAGATGCGATAAGGTCTAAATTGTAAATGGCATATATCTAGTTCTTTATATTAGTAGTATCTAGGAACTTAGGTACAAGCACTGAATAAAAAAAAAATCTCTGCTCCAGAGGGCTTGCACATACAGACACACACAGCTCTAACTCTCACTCAGTTGTGGATATAATTAGGACATGTAAAATGATTACAGCATCCGGATTTCCTGGGTAACTTGAAACATATTAATTGTAATAAAAGACTGGACTAATATACCAATCAACTTTAGTAAATACATTATATTGCATACAGTGCAAATGAAATTCTCCATTGTTGGAACCCTCCACACAAGTATCTTACAGAATGCAAAGGCATGGTGTCAGGCCTCTGTGCAGAGATGAACTTTTCCCAACATAAGCAGCAAAAATAAATAAATAAATAAATCTTAAAAATCATGGATCATGATAAAACTGACAAGGAGCCAGCATGCTATCTTAAGAGAGAGGTTTAAAATATTCTGAGACTACTGAACAACAATAAAACCTAAGCAGCTGTACATTTTTAGTAACCAAACTTTTGGGGAGGTGCGGCACAGGAAAAGCCCTAACCTCTCCCCAAGTTCTGCTCTGATCTCCATTCCCTCCAGAGGTATACCTGATAGAGTCTCCACCTGGGGGCCCTGGAATGGGGGCAGAGCAGGTTTCAGTCTCTGGCTATGCAGAGCAGATCAGGGGCAAGATGTTGCTGCTGAGGAGGTATCACTACCAGAAACCAGCTTAACCTTCTCTGATGCTGAAAGTGCTGCAGTTTTAAATGGTGAGTGCTGATCCAAAGCTCTTGGTGATGGCTGCAGAGCTGCGAAGGGGTTAACTAGGATACCGGCAGTGACAACTGATGGCTACTCTTTCACCATGGCTAGGGACAGAAATTACACATAAAGTGTTTTAAGTGATCAGAAACTGGTTTAAACCTGTAACAGAACAGATGTTCAGTGCACATATGAATGTAGTATCAGACTTAACTGACTCAAACCCATTTATGCAATGTCTGTCCCAGACCCCTTGCTGGTTTAAGATAAACCAGACTCCCTAGCATCCCAGCATGCTCTCTGGGCTGGGCAGGGCTCTCTGCTCCACAGCAGGGCTTGCCCTGCCCCTCTGCTCCCTGGATGCAGCTTCTGCAGAGACTGAGGGTTGCTACCCACCTCCCCCTCATCACTCCCTGCTCAGCAGGAATTCCTCCCTGCCCTCTGCCTTGCAGAGAGGTGTCTGTGTATAGGCTAGCAGACCACATGCTGGCTGGTCCATGTTGAATCAACAGGTAGAATCAACAAGCAGAATAAATAGGTAGCTGGTAATGTCCCTCTGTTGTTTTCTTATAGGGGTGATAAACACTCTTATCACATCCCTGCTACGCTAATCATAGCATCCTGCTGGGGCCTGGCCATGCCCCCCTCAGCTTATCCCTGTGGAAGGGAAGGGAGGGCAACTCTAGTATCCCCTGGCTTCTAGCCTAAGCCACTGCAGGCACGTGCCTACATATCTGGGATGTCTGTGCAGTTACAAACCAGTTCAGCCTAGCCAGGTTAGACTAACCTGCAAAGATGGAATAAATTCAGGTTCAGGCTTTCTGAACGTCTGTCCCTAGCCTATGTGACTATACCCTGCTTCCATTTTGGAGCCTCCCTTTACTATGCATCTGGAGGGGGAAGGGGGACAAGAAGGATGTGGATTAAGTGGTGGGGCAGAGGGCAAGGGGGCCACCTGACCTCCTGCCAGCCATCTGACCCCCCCACCCCACCCCCAGGCATTTTTATCCATGCTGTAGCAGTGGGAGGGGGATGAATTCAAGACAACCTTCAAATAATTAAATTCTATACCTGAAAAATTATAACAAATTTATAAATGTTTCATATATAGAATATCATTATTGGGGGTGATCTTAAATTCAGGGTCAGCATAGGTTCAAATATATGTGATATATGGCTTGAAACAGACAGTGTAGAATAGAGGTCTTGAAATAAACATATTCTGTGTCATAGAAAAGGAAGGATTATCTGATCCAGAACATCCCACTGAAATAGCACTGACCACTAAGGTTGATATAGCTTGAAGCAAGTTGTTAAATAGAAAACCAGAACAGCATTAACCATGTAGAACACTGTAGAAAGATCCAAAGAGGCTAACAATGATAGAACCTATAAATTGCTGCTGTTAATAAATTGTTAAGCTCTTTAAAAGTGCAATCTCCCTGCTGGGTTGGTTTCCCCTGCACTCAACTCCTACTTATGCTTCACACTCTTCACCTGTATAATTCAGGATCAAGCCCTATGCAATTATCTAGTGAGGGTCACCATGCATACACTTTTTCCTAACTATGTTTGGGGAAAGCCCAAGTACTGTAGTATTCCTTTCCCCTACTTACCCATATAAAAATGAACCATACTTATTGACTGCCATCAGTTTTTGAATGCTGTTAGTAACAATATTAATATATTTTACTGAATTTAGTTTTATTACTTTCTTTCCTAAAGCAAAATCATATAGCTGTGATATTTAAGCTGTCAGACAATACTGATATCTAAAATGTAAGTGAACCCAACCAACCATTATTAAATTTGTGCTAACAAATGTGCCACATTTTCTCTTTTACTCTAATATACTCATCTAAATTCCAAAGACTGAAACAAAGGTGGCTATCAAGACAAGAGTTACAGGAATCAGCCTTTGTCAGAACATGAGTAGCCTCATTTCAGCTGGTCAGGCTAAAACATCAATTTAAGATAATTAAATACTACAAAGTTCAATAAACAGGCTTACAATTCAGTACAGGATCCGTATCTTTCAGGTGTTTGTACAGCACTTAACAAAACCAGGTCCTGAACTGACTGGGACATATGGATGCTATGACAACATATATAAATAGGCACTAATGGAGCACAGCACAGAATAGTCTAAGCAGAGGAGTAGTTCACCAGGAATTCTGAAGACTTATTCCTGCCTTCACACTGTATGATTTCTAGCCTAGTTTATTTACTTCTTCTGTAAACCCCTTTACATTTATTTACCCTCTTATTTACCCTTTTTGTAACCCTAGACAATCAGCTTGCCTCGAATACTGAGGCCCTGAAGAGTGGAGAGCTTGTAGTGCTGACATTGTGCAGCTGGGAGGAGGGGGCACATGCATACATCTCAGAATGCTCTGCGGGCTCTTTTCATCTGCCTGACAATGGATGGCAGCAGTGCATAGAGAAGCCCTGATTGGCTAACCCAGATTTCCCATGGTTAGCCTGTGGTATTAGCAGATTCACTCTTCCAGGAAAAACTGTCCTGTAAGTGATTTAACCTTGCTCGTTCCCAGGTTAGTTCTCTGTTGGAACAGTCATTTTTACTCTAGGAGAAAAAGCCTGAACATCTGTATACTTGTGATTTTTCCTAGGAATGGAGCAACTCTCCCAAGATAAAGTGAATGTCTTCACAAGGCCTCTGTCTCCCTTCTTATTCATTCAGTTCTTCTCCACCTCTCACTCTCTACTACTCTTTCCCTGTCTCCCACATACCACTCTTCCTATCCCACACATTCTCATGCTCCCCATGTGAACAAATCTGATGAGAAATAGAGGAAGAGGGAGCTCTAGAACTTCTTTCTTGCCAGACAAGTAACACTAATGGGTAGGAAATCCCTTGGACTTCCTTTCTCCCGTCTACTGAAATACTAGAATTAGAAGCAGATGGGAAAAGCAAAGCTGCCTTGTGCCTGCTCCCTTCTACTTAAGACAACATTGGATAGAGGAGAGAAGGTGGCTCCTGAATCTAGCAGCAAATGGAAAAGAGATGCCACAGATCTTAGGGGTGGTCTGTCACCTGTTTGGCAAGCATGCATGCATAATGCTGCCAGGTGGTGGCCACACAGGTGTACATTTAAGAGAGAATCCCTACTTGTCAAGGATTAATTAATGGTTGTAGAATACTCTGAAGCTCAAACATTAAGATGAGAATTACTTTGTTTTGCCTCTACACATTTTGTGCTCGAACAGTATAATTTATGTAGCAATGCATAAACAGGTCCTATGAGTACCTGTGATTGCACTTTTGAAAAGCCAGCACTGATCATTCACTGTTTCCCTTGCCACTTCTTTCTCTTCAGCTTTTTCACAACTTGGACATGAGATTCCAAATAATCACAGCAAAGGGAGCAATTATAATTATGGCCAACTCTATGGTATATCAAATCCAAACATATCAGCCCATTACCACATTTGAGGAAAAAAAAAAAAGATGAATGGATTTTCTTGTCCTTGAAATGCTCTAACTCCCAAAAAAGAACAACTATTACACCATTCAGGGATCCTCTGTGGGAAACTAATTTGAAGACTGCTAATCCCTAAGTTTAAAATAAAAATATTAGAAAAAAAATATTTCATGAATAAAATTAGCTGGAAATAATGATGGCAGTTTTTTATCTGATACATATAACATGTGTGTACTAAAAGCTGAATCCCTTTTAAGCCCACTTTTTTAAGTGATCTAACATTTTCTTGAATTTTTTTCTAGCTTTGAATCTGTTCTAATTTGCAGAAAGAATCCCCTTTGCCATTTGGAAATTTGACACCAAAGAATCTCCACAAAACACATGCAAATATTATACACAGCTTTCTATGCTTATGTTGAACGCTGTATGTTGGTACCTTCGCCTAACTGACATGGTCTCCTCAAACCAACGTACCCTCAATAAAATTGTTCTTCTGCATGTTTTGTCTGCTGTGATGCATACAAGAAATCAGTCCACTAAGATGAGGCAGGCAGGCGGGTAGTTGAAGATCATTTATAAAGATAAACCAAAGTAAAATAGATCCATCCGCAAAAGTTTCACTCTTACCTTTTCCCAACTCTGTTCGTTTTTAGTTTTTCAGACTAAGTTATTTGGGGAAGCAATGTTGCTTTCCTATGTATTTGAAAGCTGATTAGTACATTATGGGTGCCACTGCAATCTAAATAAATAATAATATAATGATCTTGACTGAAGAGGTGTTTCAATACCACTCTTGATATAATGACAGTAATTGAAAATCCTTGTAGACTGCAGCCTACTTTGCAACATGTTTACATATCAACTCACTCATTTCTATTCTGTTTACAAAATGTAGATAACTAAGGAAATCTCAAGTTCTTACTTTTTTTTGAGGTGGTTAAAGAAATTCTTGGCATTTTATAAAAGAAATCTAATGAAACCACACTGAGTGATAAAGGACTCAGTGTTACAAGTATTAAAAGAGATGAATTGCATTAACCCCTGGCCTTCCCCATTATATTCACTGCCCACTGGAAACAACAACAGAATTACTAAAATCCCACACTCTCTAATGGGATGGTAATAGGATTCAGAGGCCATTAGGGTAAAGGCAATCCATATTTTACAGTTTAATAAGCTCTTGCAGAAGATTCTGCATCCCTCTTTAAAGCCCAACAATTACCAATTTAACACTAACAAATCCATAACTATAGTCAGCAATGCAAAATGCATCTGAAATAGAGTCAACAGGTTATTTTAATGCATTTTTCCCCTGCTTTGATTTTGGGGAGGGGACAGTCTGTGTAATTAATTAAAACTTTATTATTTTGCAGTGATACTGATTATTACCATGCTTGACTACTTCGAATATAAAAAATCCACAGTTACTGCAGTATGGATACAATTCTATTTTCTAAAAGTATTACTTTTCTTATTAAGAAAAAAAACTTTAAAACTATTCCTGTCATCTTAGTTAGTGAAAAAACATTCATTAGTTACTTCTAGATTTACATATATCTATGTATCTGGTTTACCAAAACATTTTCAATTATCTAAGTAATTCAGTTTTACTAAAATTATCTTCAATGGGTCTCCAACAGAGCTAATCTGATCACAAGATCAGACACTAATTCTGGCCTTATATGCACCATGCATATAGCTCCTATTGATTACTCACAATGGAGTTGTGCCTTTGTATCTTGGAGCATAATATTGAATTCTTCATTTGAGCCCATTATTTTTTTGATATATAAACCATGTAGAGAGGGAGGGTGTGTTCCCTACAACATTCCCCTGCCCCTTTTTCTTAAGAAGCAGTGCACCAAAGTGTTAATACTCCACTGATTTCTGTTCTTGGGATGAGGCAGAATGGGGAGACAATCTGGTCAGGATTTCTGGTATAGGACTGAGACATGGCCCCTAACCTTATCTTACACACCCGTGCTGCCTTCCTTTAAGAACCCTTCCAGTTTCCTGACCAAATCCAAGCATCTGAAAGAGGGAGCAGGCAATTTCTAATACTGATGGGAGTTGTGATTCATAATGAAAGCTTGTATGTAGGTTCACTCTATTAAAAGGGCAACATAAGCCACAGAGTACCCTTTACAACCATTATCCTGTTTGTCTAAGTGTTTCTCCAGGACACAGGTTGTTAAGATCCCAACTGAAGGAGGAGATGGGACTATGTTGGTGCCTTTATCTTTTTCTGTGGAATGATGTGCACGTACAAATCTTACTGGCATTCACATATCTAGCATGTATAGTCAATATGATTGTACCATGAAATGTATGTGGAGAACATTTTGAGAAGTCCTACATACAATTATCAGTGGCAAATTTGATCTATAACGACTTATGACAGAACATAAAAACAGTATAGGAATGAACTTCTTAAATACAGGAAGTATTCTTTGCGTCTATCTCCATTGTGATTTTTTTACACAATAGAGACAATACCAGCTTAATCACATCAAGTGTAAATTGCACTTAAATCTTATTTAAGTCACTGAGAGTTGATGGTGGATCTCAGAAGAACACTTGGGATCTTGGGGGACTGAGCACTATTTGCAAAATGATTTAGATTCATTAGATGAGACCCCAGGAGGCTGTTACCCCCACATCCTGCAATCTGCACTAAGAGACACTTGCACAAAACATTACATTCTGTAAAAGGTATTTTTAGAAGACTTTGGGAAAAAGAAAAGCAGAAGGGTTTATTTAACAATTAACTAAACTGGCAGCAACAAATGTGCTTAGCAAACTACTACGATTATTGACCTCTTAAAATTTCAAGATCAAATTTATATACTTTTTCAAGCTACAGCTTTTGAGCATTGTAAAAAAACAAACAAACCCCACAACTAAAAAACTAGTCAAATGGAAATGGGCATCTACACTAAAGTCAAGGATATTCTACATTGTGTCAACATCTTGCACCAGAATATAAATAGAAAGGAAAATGATTTCAAGTGTCACCTGAAGAACTGGCAGACAAGGTGCACCTGAAGAACTGCAAACTTTCTTCAAGATGGTACAGGGATGGAAGAAAGAATGGTATTTAATTACTTTTAAGGCAGTAATTATCAACCAGGGTGCCATGAGATACTCTTAAGAGTGCTGTGATATGTAACATAAGCACTGTTAGATGGGCAAATACCTACACATGATTATCAAGATAAATCCAAAGATTTGAAAAAAAAGAATCTATAATGTCAAAACCATTCTGACCTGTTACAGTTTTTTCTGAATTATCTGCAACAGAAGCATTATTATATTATTTTTCCATAGTAAAAAAAAAAAAAAAAAAAAAAATGAGTGAAAACTAAAAACTGGCATTTTTCACAACAGATATCAAGTCTAAGGAGATGTGTCCTGAGTGTAACAAGGGGTCCTTTGAGTCCAAAAATGTTAAGAACTTTTTTTAAGGGCTTGTCTACACAGGGAATGTACTAGCATGACCGTGGTTGTGTAGCTGTACCACTACAGTTATAACTCTCCACATACATGCCCTTATTATATATCATTTTTTAAGAAATTTGGCTTATGGTCCTTTGATAGCTATATAAACTATACTAGGAACACACTCTCTTGTTTCAAAAAAATACTCTTATTCCAAAATATCCAAAATATTACAGCAATATAACTACAAATATAACATATAAGTTACATTTATAGTTATGCTGGCAAAATTTCAGTACTGTAACAGATAATAATGTTGTGCTTGTTCTTTTATAACATTAAAAGAAAAGAAAGTATCAGTGAGGATATTTAGCAAAAGGAGGTTCTTAAGCAAAAACAAACAAACAAACAAACAAAACAACAAAAAACTATTTGTCTGGCAGAAAACAGCAATACGCAATGGAAATTAACAGCTCAGCTGCTGAGTACCAAGTGGTCTATGAGTCAAAAATGCCCAGCATGTGGCACTGGATGAATGCACCTGTGTACCAAGGACATGGTGTTGCATGGTTTCTATAATAATAGACTCAACAAGTCCCATAAAGGTAATCCCCCACAACAGCTGCCTTGAACTTTTTCACCTTTTTGTCATAAACTGGCCTGTTTTAAAGGAAAACATCTCCCTAGTGAGACAACAATGTGTGATGTGGTGTCCCTTTGGGCACGATGGGACTGTAATGCAAGTTACATTGTGTGTATGTGTGTACAATTCCTTAAAATATTTACTTCTTTTGCCATAGCTTTGTATATTTTTACAGCTAAGCATAATCTCAGTCTGAAAAAAGCAAATTCTCATGCAATAGAAGATTCTTTATCCAAAGCAGATCTGCTGCAAAACTGCAGCTTTGCTCCCATTTGAATTTGAATGCAAAATCTCATGACTCCATATCAACATAACTCAAGTTTCAACTTCAACATCCTCTAACCCATTCCTCTCTTCAACCTTTCTTCAGGAGGAAATTAGAATTGTGTTGAACTGTGTGACATTGTAAGGGATACAGAAACAACCACTAGGGACACCAAAACTTGTTTCCACTTGTGACACAAATTAGAATTTGAACCAACTCCTTCAGAGATGAAAGCCCCTGTGTTAACCCACTGCACTGCTAAGCCTCTTAAAGGAAACTTAAACTAATAGATTGAAAAGAAATCAAGAATTGTATCAGGTAAAAAAGCTTTTGAAACTGGAGATAAAGACTGTCAAAACAATTCTTTTTTTCAGAGAAAAAGAAAATAGGAATGACAGCTCCATCTACCTTCAACCATCATAGTTTTGTGTCATTTAGATTATTTCATTTGAACAATAGGTGAATGAGGTTAA
The DNA here is from genome assembly GCF_030867095.1 of Alligator mississippiensis. Lineage (NCBI taxonomy): Eukaryota > Metazoa > Chordata > Crocodylia > Alligatoridae > Alligator > Alligator mississippiensis. The sequence continues at coordinate 52,887,751 of NC_081832.1, forward strand.
AACAATTAATTTCTTAGGAATGGATGAGGATGAATGGATAAATATAAAAAGAAATTATACTGTCTGCATTGAATTCCTGTTTTGTTTAGTACTTGCTAGATATGTTGTCTAAAGAGGCTTGATTTATATTCTAGTAATTCTAAAACTCAACCAGGAAAGAGGTAGGGAGACACAGTATAGTACAGTACAATACAATACAATACAATACAATACAATACAATTACAGCTTGGGTTTCTGTCAAGGTCTTACAACATAAATGGACATTGATCAGGAATTTGCTTAAAACAAACAGATTAAACATATTTCAGTAACAAGATGGATATGATTCTCTTTCATTCAGCTCTTTGTTAACTCTGGTTAATTATTTCAATTCTAAATTCCATTAATACCATATTAATCTTTTCTAGGCAGTGACAACTGATATGCTGTGTCTCCAGATCTCGTATTAGAGAACTGAACATCTGGCCATTCCTTACATTCTACTGACCTCTAGAGACTATATGTGTAGATGTATACATATATATGTGTGTATATCTACCAGTAGATGCATACGACATGTATGATTTATATATGCATATGTGTATAAAAACTAGACCTCTAAATATGATTATATGTTATAAATTGACAATGGTACACATGCTCAGCCGGCATGAGTTCTTCTATTCACTGACACAAAGGACTTTATATTTTTTTGTGTGCATTTACCGTGCGTAAACATTATCTTGCCATTTATATTTGCACCCCTTTTTTTTTCTTTTTCTTTCTTCTTTAACCCCCACCCCACAAGTGTAGGCCCCTTGTTTAACTTTTCATTTTCATGTTTGGGGATTTATTTATTTATTCCGTCTAAATATTAGACGGAAGGCAGGGCAGCGTGGCACTGTACAGATTAACTTTGTGGTTTTTCACATTTCTCAAAACACAGGGAAAGGAAAGTTATAATTTTCCACATTCTGTCAGAACATTTCCCAATGCTGGAAGAGGGGTAAAAAGAAAAATACAACACCCGTAACATGGGTTTTTAGAAATGGTAATATCTTGTGGCAGCTTGCTTGCCTCCACTGAGCTGCCCAGATGGAATTTATACACAAGCCCATTCCAGGTTTGACATTTTAACAAGACACAAAGGGTTGAAGTAAAGACCTGAATTTTATCAAATAAAACTTGTTAAAAATGGACATTAATCCAACAATAAAAGGAAATGAAAGAATGGTATAAGGATTACTCCCTTTTCTTCTTCTCTATGCTAGTGCTAACACTGAATGGGAGAACATTAATAAAAACCTGATAATACTGACCAAAATTATATGACAAATATGTAAAAAAAAAATTAAATTTCATTCTCATAGGTGTATATTTTTCAATGCAGAATATGCAGCATTCAATGTGCTATGTCAAATTCTTGAAATCCCACTGCAATGCACTGAAAAATTATCTGCATTTTTTTCCTCTCAAATACTGTTACTGTTGCATTGGAAAAAAAGAAAAAATGCCTTTCAAATGATTATTTCACGTCATGTTATCCCACAGTCTCAGATAGGTGTGACAATATTTTTAGGTGCAGGTTTGGAAAACAATAACCTACTGTAGCATCTGATTTCTAATATGTAATTCTGCATTGGGTTGTTACAGAATTTTACATCATATGGCACATTGTAAAACATGATGTAAATTTTGCATGATCTGGTAGCTGCTGTGATCTGCAGGAAGAATAAGAGCTTTATTAAGTACAATACGTGCTGAATATGGAAACTTTATCTTAACGTAGGGGGGAAAATGCACAGCCAATGTTAAGTGCAATATATTTTACACAACACAACCCGAATGGGATTTATATTAATACCTTGGAGTTTCTCAGAATTTAGATCCGGATAAGCATGATCAAGCTCTGAATGTACACTCTTTCTTTTACAAATAACTCCGAAAAAGGTCTTCACATGCAAAATATTGTTTTTATTTTTTACTTTTTAAAATTTGCACTATGTATTTAAGCCAAGTACTAGTTACTAGTGCCATTTGAACTAAGTGGATGGTATGAGTTAAGAGGTGCCACGCTTGCCAAACACCATATTCACTGCATATAGTAGCACTCTTATGTGCTTTACAGTTTGCAACAATCGAAACCCTTTGCAAATACGCACAATCAAAACCCATTGAAAAAACGGACACACAAACATACGCATTGAATCACACTGACATTCTCAGTACTTAAAGAATTCCTATTTTTCCTCTATTAAAAACACTCCTGTATAATAAGTGATAGTGTTAAGTGCCACTGTCAGGGGAAGCACCCAGATTTTGAAATTATTACAATGGCAAGTAGGTGACAGCCTTGGGCAAGTAAATAGAAAGAATTAAATAAAGGAGCATAAGAGAAAAAAATCTTCTGCATTTTCATTCTCTTCTCAAGCAACATGGGTGTAACCTACATATATGTCAGATGTTCAAACTCTAGTTTACATATCATTCACATTCAGAATTTTGTTCATGTGTGTACGTACATGTTGTACAGCCACAAGCATACAAAACAGATATCAGCGAAGGAAGGTGAGTATAGCGCTAGTCTCATTAGCTGTATACATTATTATTTGCTATTTAGAACTGGTTTAAGACATGCACAGTGTCTTAACGCAGAATTCCACTAAGAGATGGTTATTTTTGCGAGTAGAATGTATTTGAGTAATTCTAAAATGTTCTTTAGTACAGTCTACTAGTTTCCCCATGTAAAGTAGAAACAGTTCAAACATATTTTTCTTCACGAGTTTAAGATCACAGATATATAAAGAGTAAGAAAGTTTATTCCCAGGGGCTATACTGTGTTGTCAGCTTTAAAGCAGAATTCCCCAACAAGGAATTCACTTTAAAATGTTGATATTGTTGGCTGTATAAACTGAATTACATATAATTTCAGGGAACTGATACATTTGAAAGTAAAACAAAATTAAAAAGACTATCACTGAATAGACCACCCCTCATCTTATTCACAAGTGTTATGTCACACATTTTTAAATACCTCTGAAGTTCTGTACCTGCCCAGTTTAGATGCACAATTCCTCTACTGAATGCAAGCTGTGTTGGTAAAGAGCAAGGAATCTGTGAATCTAAATTTGACATGTATAAAACCTATGTGAAAATTTGGCCAAGAGCATACAGCATGTTGACAACTCCAAAACTACAAGCATGAGACAGAGGATGAGGATTTCATTTATGTAATGTCTGAAACATTAAAAATGAATTAATGACCTGTGTGAAAGCACACTATAAACAATACATGAAAGACTCAGATTTTAATAAAAACAAGAGGTATGGTAAAAATATGAATTTAAGAAAATCATCACATTAAAATACCTCAAAACAAAGAAATGATTTATCCTGCATACCTGAAAATAACTACATTCAGCAAAACTAAACCATTGCAATAGGCAGTTTTTACCCACAGTTCATATAAGGTGATAAGTCCAAGATATAAAGATTTGCTACATATCTCTTTTTTAAATATTTAATTCTTGCTCACAAAAAGAAATATAAAATACCAGTGCACAAAATGACAAGGCATTAGATCAAACCATCCTACAGAAAAAAAATACAACATGTTGATAATATTTATACAAAGGGAATCTTATTTCAAGACTGCAACTAATCTTTTGTACTTTCTTTTTGGCTAAGGTACTGGTACATACACACTAGAGTACATGTGCATGTCAACCCTCTGTTTTGATCCAAGAAGTAAGGTTTCTGACGTCTACCATATATTTTGGGAAAACTGCATTTATTACTGTTTCAAATTTGAAATCCGTTAGTTGATGATCATTTCCAAAAATAAATATTCCCACAGATAGAGGTCAGTGGTTGCCTGAAATTGCATCAGTTACTGCCTGTATACTACAATCCTCTGCTCCTGTGGGACTGTTTTGTCATTTTATCAGAATGATTACTAACATGGTATTTTGAGCATAGGACACCACAGGTTTCAATGCTCAAATGTACTATTTGCTGTCACTTCTACTTATTTTACTCATTACATTATGTCTTTTGCTATGGAAATGTTGCCCTTAATTTATCTTTTTAACAAGATAGCCTTTCTTTCTGAGGGCAATTCCATGGTATAATCCAACTCATAAAATGATAGACCCTTTCTGGCAAACCTGCAATCTTTTCAACTGTTCTACATGTTGATTTATTTAAGCATTTAACATTCAATAAGAAAGCAGCTTCAGTGAACTGAAACTGTACTCGTTCTGAGATGGTATGCTTTTAATTTCATTATGCACTGGCATCCGTGAATATTTTAATACTGTGAATGATTAAAAAAAACTAAGGAAATTCTCTTCCAGGCGTTCCTCTGAGAAAACTAGTGTTTTAATATTCTGCAATATGATGTCCTGAACAGTAACATGCAATAAATTATTTTACTATTTTAAATAGCTAACAAACCTATAATGCATCTGACAAGTGTAATAATTGTAATACGTTTTCATCTTAAGAAGTCCTATAAAATGGTGTAAAATATAATTGCCTCATATTATTAATCAATCAACCACCAACATAAACAATATTAGTATTGTTTAAGATTTTTGCCTTTGCTTTTATAATTCCACTGCCTTTTTTCCCCTAGAAAAATGATCTTTACTTTGCTCTCCAGCAACATCTACTGGAACATCAGTAAAATGCTGCTATTTATATTAATCACACAGTTAACATTTAGTAGGGCAGAGTTAGCAACTGCCAAAATGTGAGATAAATGACCTGTAATTCAGTCTTAAACAGAGCCTCTATTGCTGCATTCTGGTCTCAAGCTGCCAAAGTTAGATCGCCTTTGACCTCCCAGATCTGCCTTTTAGTAACAAGCATGTTATAAATGACTAAATAATCTGGAAAGTTCACCTATTATGAAGGCTTAGCTTTTATTTTATTAACATCATTAAGACAGCATGAAATCCACTGTTTTAAAAGACCAAGAAATAGATTTTTTCAAAGTTGTGATATAAAAAAACTACCCCCTCCCTTTCAATTCAGCAATAATAAGCATAGTTGAGTCTGATGTGACATATGGTTATGCAGGTTTGAAGCTTCTACATAGTTTCAGCTGAAAAAACTTAAAATTTTGGAAGAAAAATAAAATGCCGCTATGGTCTCACTCATTGCAAAGTTTGAAACTACAATAAGTTAAACAGAACTTGGAAGGCAGAGATGCCCTCTATAAATCTATTTTTTAAAAGTTCTGGGTTTTTTGTTTGTTTTGTTTTTTCCTAATTTAGTGGGGTTTTTCCCTATGTTCTTGGTAGTTATGTTCATTCCTTCAGATGTTGGGGAATACATATGGATGACTCCCACTGAAGGTAAAGGAAGTAAGGCACATAATTTTGGTCCATCAACGGGAGACTAGACCTCCCTAGGGGCTTGATCCTGCTCAAATATGTGGTGGCTTGTCACTGCCTATCTTGTAAAATCAGCTACTGTGAATGTACGCATAAAGAGTTGTCGCTGATTTTTATAAGATATGAAGCAATGTGAACCCCTGTATCTGAGTGGAGGATTGAATCATTACTGCAAAGTTGCATGATTATAAAGAATTTTGTCAACTAATTGTATAAGTGAGTCTATTTGTAGGTCAACAATGCTATAAATAATATTTTCTGTGTACAAGCCCATTGAAGTTATCTTTCCGTATCTCCCCTTCAAGAGGCAGATTAGTTTTCTAGCGTACTCTTACAAACAGACATTTATGTACAGATGTTAAATGGATTCTGATCATTGTATTTTTGTTTTTTTTATTTTAATCACCAATAAAGGCCTGCCTATAGTAAGGTATTCTTTCACTCTTTACATTGCAATGGACAAACACAGAATACCCTTGCTGTTTCTAGAATTCTTTCCTTCCTATTTAAGTCTTCGCTTGCTCAGCCTGAAAATAATTATAGAATACCAGAGAACAGAGGAGGTACTTGGGGAGGGGTAGAAATCAATGAGTACTGGAAACAAGGACCCCACAGATAAACATTTTTTTGTAAATGAAGGAAACATTTAAGTAACATATTTTTTTATTACATTATTTTTAGCCATATACTCCCTTTTCACCCCACATATGTTTACATAAAATAAGCCAAGTTTCTGAAGACCTAAAACACAATAAGCTATAAAATTGTATTTCTAAGTCTCTAGACCAAAGTTCAGATGTTTGCCTGATAATTAGCCCCTCTCAATAGCTGTTAAACAGAAAGCCCTTTATTGTAATCCAGGTGCACTTGTAGACAGCACTTTCAGAGTTAACTCCATTTGACAACTGACATAAATCCATTATTCTAATTTGGCGATTGCTTTACTAAACATGGATGCAGTTTATGAGTTTTAGTCACATATTTCATCCAGTATGGTACTTAATCTCAATTCACAAAACATAAACATGAAATAGGTTTTACAGTATGTCTAAAAGGGTATAGCTATTCATCTGATGAATGCCAGGCAAACAAATCACACTCACCTAGACCTAAACTCCATACTAGGTTTTACTCTAAACCCCAAATGGTAAATAATTATAATTAATTGTGAGTTCAGTTATTACAAACAAATTATAGAATGTCAGGCACCTGCAAGATTGCAAGACTAAGAGCCTGAATTAAACAGTGAAGAGCACCCTGAGGTTTCTTCAACACTGAATTTAACCTTATGCAAAGTCCAGCTTTCACAAAATCTTCAATTTTTATTCTCCTATGCATTAAAATAAAACAGAAGGAAAATCATTCAGTGTAAATTCAGCTTCTGTACATAAGCATTTGCAATTGAATTTACAGCATATTCTAATTCATCACAATTATTCCAGGTACTTCGTATTGTAAACAAATGGAAGCTGATACAATACAATATCCTTTCTGCCCTTTGCTGAAAATGTTTTCCTCAGTTACAAAAAATGAAAATCGACCAATTTAACTAAGCCACTCTATAAAACACTCGTATTCAGACACTTCTTACCTGCCTCAGTTGAAGGCTTCCTTCCCTTGTTAGCAGTATGAAGCATCCTCTAGCCTTCCCAATCCTCACCACCAGCCTCAAATTGCACAGCTAAGTCCCTTTTTTGCAAGAAAATGCTTATTGATAGTGATTAGTTTTTGTTGTCCCTTTTAAGTCCCTCCTGCGGGAAGGAGCAGGGGAGCAATGTGACGCCACCTTTTAATCTTTTGCAAGAGCGAAAAGGCAGAAAAGGAGCGCTCGATCAAACTGAGCTTCACACATGACTAAAACTCGCCTGAGAGGCTGCAAGCTCTGGCTAAAGCACCACTAGGCGTGAGTGTAAGAACAGAGAAGAGGGGAGAGTCAATGAAATGTGACAACGTATGTGCATCAAAGACAGGAAAAGAGAGAGAGAACAATAAGAGAGGGATCGAGACAGCAATGAGAAAGAGAGAGAGAGAGAGAGAACGTGAGGAAGAATGTGAAAGAGAATAAGCATGGAGAAAAAAATAGGGGAGTTTTCAAGCAAAGATTCCTAGAATAAAACCAAAGTGTCTGGCAGCTTCTGTTTTTATCTCAGTGAGCATGACATACTGCCTCTCTCATTTAGCAACACATTCTTGTCTCTTCCACGTTCAAAAGCTGAGATAATCGCAATGTGTGCCTGTTTTTGCCTGATTGGCATACATGTGTGCAGTATACCTGTGCTTTTTTTTCCTTTTTTATTCTTCTAGGGATACATTTATGTGCAATTTACTTTACATAATCATCTGGATAGAAAAATGTGAGTTGCTAATTTCTATTGCAATTTACAATCTAGTTTAACTGGCAGATGGAACTCTACTTATAACTCCTAACAACTGCCACTGGTAAACAAAAGACTGAACAAATGCTTACTGTTGATAACTGAGTTTGCATAGTAACAAAAAACATTAGTACTGCTGAATTTGTGTTTTAAAGAGCAGATATTACAGACGTTTTCCTCTGCTCATGCTATTACCTCACATGAAGTTACAGGGGGAAGAGAAAGTAGGAAACATGATCTAGGACTAATAGTGTCAAAGAAGTCAATCAGACATGGGATGGGATCAGATTTAGGACTGGAAAATCTGATTAAGAACTTGGCTTTAGAATGAAATTTAGAATTTTAAATTAAATTTTGAAACTCTGTTGCTATATTCTTATGTAAGTAGGATTCACGGTCATGTAAGATCAGCTTTTTATCCCCACTTCTATCATATTACACCCACTTATTTGATCGTCTGCCTTTATGTTGCTTTCAAGTTAAGGGCAAGACTGACTGGGGCTGATGGGTAATTACTCAATTGTAATTCAGGCACGTTCCCTGAATATCAAGCTTACACTAGTTTAGAGGCAGAATGTTGTTGCACTAGGAAGATGGCCAGGCAGTGGGAAAGTTGACAAATCCGCAGGGAAATAAGTCTTGTCCTTGCTACAACTTCTCTCACTCAAGGGTTTAGTGTCTTGCCTCTACTGAAAGGCAGGAAGAATGGGATCAACAAACTTGGACTTGGGAGCTCTGGGTCCAATATTAATTTGATAAAGACTTAGACAAGTCACTTGTGACCTGGTTTTGAAGCATGGTATGGGGCAGACAGACATTTAATAGGACCTCTGAAACCACCTAAGCAGATCAGGCAAACCTGTCACTTTTAAAAATCCCATTAGGTGCTTATCTGCATCTTAAGGTGTCTAAATACTTTCAGGAATCAGACCCTTATTCTCTGCACACTTCAGTTTTTCCAAACTGTAAAATTCTTTCTGACCAGAGAGCTGTGGTGGCTGTTAACGATATGGCTGTATCATTTTATTAACATTTATGAGAAGCTCAAATGCTACAGTGGCAAGGGCCACGTAAGTGTTCAGTATTCAGTATTCCCAAATATAATTTCAACATAATCCATTTTACAATATTTAGTGTTTTGCTTAAAGCCTTAGTGTCTTACTGCATGAATACCTCAGCTTAAGTTTAAATAACAACACAAAACTAAGAACTCTAGTCCTGATGCTTGTGGAGGAATCTTGAAAACATCAACTCTTGTGGCTCTAAAATCAGAAGACTATTGTTAAAAATAAAAACAAAATAAAACAAGCTCATGATCTCTAAGCCTACCTAATTTTTTTTAAACACTTTAAATTAGCAATACCAACAACCTAAATATAGAAACAGTGAAGGCAGACTGAAAATTGAAGCAAGTACCAAATGAACTTCACTGTGGCCAACAAAATAACCACATGGACTGCACATAAGCAGTTCTATCACTTTAGCTCCCTGTCTGTAGGCCTTAAGACAAGAGAGTAATGCTGATGTCCTGCAAGAATAACTTCCCACTGTTCCGCTTCTATAGGAACATACCCAAGAATAGTGACCTCTTCAGTCTTCCTGGTATTTTATTGGTTTATTTTTTCTATCCCATAGAGGTCCTTTTTCCAGTGTCAGCTTCAACTTCCACAGCAAGTTGTAAGTGGTGGAGGACGTTGAGGGAAGTTCTTTAGTTTTGATGTGCAGACTGCATGCATGTAGGTAAGGGTAAGAGACTGTAGGACTAGCTGAATACGTCTGTGGTGATGCAAGGAAGACAGACTGAGGATATATCCTCTAGAACAGTGGTTTCAAACTGTGGTACACAGACTCATGGGGGTCTGCAGACTATATCTACAGGATCTGTGAAAAATTACTATGATCAATCAAAAATATGTGAATACTCACAATTCAATGGGATCCACACCTCTATTCAAAATTTCCAAAGGGGTCTGGTACCTCCATTTGAAATTTTTTAGGAGTCTTCAAATGAAAAAAAGGTTGAACACCACTGCTCTACAGAAAGGGTGTCAATGTGTGGTCTGTCATCTGACCAACAGTGCTCCTAGAGGGGTCAGGAATTCAAGGGTGGGGGCCCACCACTGATATCTGGGGTACAGAGCACTACTGGGGGAACATGTTGGTCACAAGTGGTGAGTGACAGCTATATTAACTCCCAATGTTGCCACTGACACATCCCCAATTGGGCTCCATACCTCAGATTTCACAGAAGTAAACTGCTATCCAGATCTGGCCTGGGGGCAAGCAAGTTTGATACTTGCTCTAGAAAACAGCCATAACAGGGGTCAGGAAGGTGAGGATGCTCAAAGATGATGACAAACAGGAAATATGATATAGAAGAAGGAAAGAAATGAGAAGGGGAAAGGAGGAGGAAAACAGGAGGATCATAGAAAGAAATTATGTTGTGTAGAGATAACATAACAGAAAGTAAACGTGTGCCAGATTTAGGTTCCTAACCACCATTTGTGTTAATGTGTACCTTTAAAAACTTGATCTTATGTCCTTGTCAGAAGAGCTTCCTCTGTGTGTTTATCTGTGAATTTATGCTCCTGAAACTAAGAATGCTTAAAAACCTTGTTAAATCAGGGGCTATTCAAGTGACCATGCAGCTTGAAGCTATTACTCCAAAAATGGCTTAAATGGCCAACTATTGGTTATTTAATCTTCCAAATACTTAATTCTTTTAACAAAGTACAAATTGGCTGAAGACATTTGAAAGGTCTACAACTATACAGACATAAATGCAAAATTTTCTTTTGCTTCTCTTAAATATGATTCTAGTTAAACCTTACCAAGGATTAGTAAAGAAGCATGCAGAAGCCATTCTACAGTACATTAGAATAACTATTACAAAGCAAAATTTACTTGTAATGGCATTTTGCATGGAGATGTAAATAACTGATTTGTGACCCAACTCTTGTGTAAGTTTTCATAGCTCCAGGGAAAACAACTAATCAAAGCTTTCTCTCAGCATTACCTAACACAAGCCAATTATAAGTCAAGTTTAACATTAAAGAGGAAGACCTCCTGTTTCCTCCTTCTGTACTTGCTTTGCAAATCCAAGCCTTTTCCTTATTTGCTTCTATTCTAGGATTTCAACAGCCAAAAAGAAAATGCTGATGCTGTGATTTGCAACCTCAAACTTACTTGAACCATGGAAGATTTTAGACTCACAAAACATTTAATTTCCCAAGAGTAAAGGAAGATTTACTAGCATTAACTTCACTGACATTCACCCACATCTTCTTCCAGTTATCACAGATTCGCTGTTTCAGTGATGTCAAATGATCTGCTTTAGAAAATGCACTCCCAGTATTGCTCAGCATATGGGGTATCACAACATTGTATCATGATTTAAGTGGAACATCAATAAAACGTGACAGTATGCAAACTTGAGGTGATGCATGTTAACAAAGCTACATGCAGTCATGCATTCATATTTGAGCCAAATTCAAGCCTCAGACTCGGCATAGGTACACGCTATAAAAACAAACAAACAAACAAACAAACAAACAAACAACAAAAGTAAAAGTAGCACTATGAGGCACTTCACTCTTAATTCCCACCTGCTTCCAAACCTAGAATATTCAGTAGCCATAGCTGTAATTTTCTCAGATCCAAATTGACAAAAGAGGCATTGCTTCATTATGCATATTGCCTACTTATATTTCTCATGGCTTGTGTTTTAAAGTCAGGGCAGAGGAAGGAAAGGGGCATGTGTGGAGCTGTAGTTGGTCTATATGGGTTTTTTAACAAGTAGAAGTAGTAGCACAGTTCTGTATCTAGATATCTTTGACTCATCTGGGACCTGTTTCAACGATGGCAGATTGGATCAAAAAAGTCCAGCTAGATTCAATGAACTTTGATTCTGGCTGTTTTGGAATATCAAAAACATGTACAACAGGCCCCCCTCTAAAAGTGATATATATTGCACAATTACCCAGTTAATTGCACAATAAATTTAAATTGGCTACAAGTGTACATTAATTTTGGTGCCTTAAGAAGGTCCAACCAGCTGTAAAGTTATTGCTTGAAAATGTATAGTAACTTTATAACTGGTTTCTATCCAGCTTTAATTTGTACATGTAGACAGTCCCTGTGAACTGGAAGCCTGCAGCTGGTAGACCCTGGCTGATGGAACTCTTGATCCTGGCTGTACCACAGTTGAAGCCAGGACTGAGAGTCTCTCAGCTTCAGGACTCTCAGTCCCAGCTGCAAATGGCATAGATGAGGCCAGAAGTCCCACAGCTAAGCGGAGTCCTGGCCCCAGCAGAATCTGGCAGTTGTGGATGCTGGGTCCCAGAAGTGCCCTGCAGCTTCAGGACTCTGAATCCTGGCAGCTGTGGAGTACTACTGTGATCTCCTACCCCTGGGTATGCAAGGGACCCTGTTGCTGGGAGACTGTGGCTAATATCAAATCTTTATGGATCCGGACTGTGCACAGGTAGTTACAATTCCATTGAAGAGTCCTGATATCATAGTTAGCCTTAGGGGTGGGCAACACTGATTGACCCCCCCCCAGGAAGCCATGGTCAGGGGTGCACCAAACACACGCACACATGTGTGAGCAGTCCGTGCTCACAGTAGTGTTCACTCCCCACCCTGTTCTTCCACAACTGATCCCCACCCCAGGCAGGAGGAGTGGTGCCCAGCCTAGCCTTCCCCTCACTTCCAACAACTGCTCAGGAACAGTTGGGCTGGGCACATGCAGGCAGAGTGGCGTCTGCTCTAGTCCATCCACCTTGCTTCTGCACAGCAGCAGTGCCTGCCCACCTGGCACACCATGCTGCTCCACCTCCTTGCAAACTGTGCCCCATGCCCCTGCCTGCCTTTGCCTCTGATTCTGCTTGCGGCAGCGTTGCTGACATGGGGAGGTGGGTGTGTCGCCAAATACAAGTTCACCCAGGGCACCATTTTCCCTACAGCTGGCCCTGCCTGACATATCAGTAGTAAAGCATCCTTTTATCTCGATCTCCACCATATGGGAAAAACTTGTATAGTACAAAAATATGACAATAATATGTCACAAATAAATCTAACGGACTGCATTAAAACCTAAACCTCTGAGATACTGAGCACACCATGGGAAATCTCGGCACTTAGAACATCACATGATCGAATCTGAAATCTATGACTTCATACAACCATGAAATAACACTTTAGCAATCTGCAAGAGCAAATATGTATGATAAAAGAAGTGTGCCATATTTACATATCTGACATCCTACATATTTGATACAAAAGTACAGAACCTCACAGAAAGCAAAATACTTTTCACAAAGTCACTTTTAGTACAAAATTGTTTATCTTTCACTGAAAATTTTGCCTGTAGTTTTCTAAGACTGTTTCAAGGTGGGGGGAATCTTGAATATATTATAATAAAGTAAATTACTTAAACTATTAGAGATAATTCAACCAATCAAAATAAAAATTAATTTGCATGCTATTTGGATAAAAACATGCTTTGCAGCTACAAAATATGTGCACAGGTAAGTAAGACAGTAAGATGAAAATAGTAAGACGTGAGTTTTAAGGCAGGGTTTTCCTTAATAAACGTCTGCAGAAAGTAACTCGGGATGTCCAAAACTAAACAAACAATAAACAACAGTTAAAAATGCATTTTTGTTTTCTTTACAAAATTAATTTCTTTTGTCAACAGATAGATTCTGTGTCCTCTGAAACTGGATGACAGAGAATACAATATCCCTTCTTCTCAGGAAAATACAGGCATTCATGAACTATTTGGTGGTTATTTTGAATGTTTTCCAACACTGTAAATCTACAGGCAGCAGAGCAGAAGCTTTACAGTAAATTCAGTTTCAGACATATTCATAAGCAAAGAAATTCAGTGTTCCAGTTTTTATTTTTAATATTTTTGCAGCTAACCTGTTTGCTGCAGAAGCTGCCATTTTCTGACATTCTTTCCTGTGACAATCAGAGAAGCAATTCAAAACCTTACTTATCGGCAAGCTCTCTTTTACAATAATTTGACTGTTATTTGTTAAATCTGGGACAAAACAGTGTAATTTCAGATGCTGAGTACCTAAAAATCTCTGAAAGCTGCTAAAAAGAGAGATGAATGACACTGTATAATGTAATGGAGGTACAACAAATAAATATCCTGGGGAGTGCTTGTCTTAAGGCGCAACACCAAGAGTATGACATTTACGGGCCCTAGTCTCGATGAAAGAAAATCTTATATACGCTCCACCTACTAAATAGGCTATTTTTTCCACCTCCTGTGGTCTCCATCTTCTTCGTTTCTCTATTAGAAGGTTTGCTTTTTTTTTTTTTAAACACTTACTGGCTCTGTGCCTCAATTTCCCCATTTATAACCTGGTTATGATAATGATCTGCTTGTAACATGCTTTGAAATCTACTGATGAAAACTCAAGATAAGAGGTAGGCATTGTTAGCCAAAAATAAATTCATGAAAGGAAATAAAAATAACTGAGTTTTAAGTTAAGCATTTTCCCCTGCAGCTATTTTGAGTTTATAGACTTTAATGTGAACAGGTTCAGATCCAAAATGGAAATCTAAAATCCATTTAAGAAACAATCTTACCATCTTGCAGCATTCACTGATGGGCAGTATGTTGCTGACTAACAGGATGATTGTTGCAAGTAAAAGATAAAGAATTTGGCCCAGAGTAATAATAAAATATGGTACCATTACAATATTTCTCATTGTTCCAAGATTTCTTTAATACTAGCGGGAAAAGATGTGAAGTCAAAGTAATATGAATGACTCACTAACTGATGTTGATGAGGATGCTTTAAATCTATGATATTTGTCATCACTCTTTTATTCATTAGATTCTATTGCCATATGTTGAACGTTGCAACTTCCCATTGGAAGTAACATTAGTGAACATATATCAACTGACATAAACTCATGCAGAAAAGTATGATGAACCATGTTATATTATAAATTTTTAAAAAGTGCCTCCCATGGTTTATTTTAACTAATTCTCACCAAACTATTGTCATGCATAATATTTGTTTATTACAATTTCAGGGCCTATGTTATGTTCTGGTATTCACTAAAAAAACTTCCTTGGACATGTTTACATAGCATGCAAGTCCTGAACATGCAATGAGTAAGGACTATTGCACTAGTCTCAATATAATAAAGACCAAAAACTCATAAGTCCATAAAAAGTAGGGAGGCAGGACACTTCATGGACTTCACATCCAGACAAATTATTTTAAGTCACAAATTCAATACTCTAAAAGGTAAGACCCTAAATCATCCTAGATAGACCCATTGATATCTATGCTAAATAGGTCATCAGTCTCAATTCTGTTTCTAATGGACAGGTGTCAATTTCAGTTCCATGTGTAATTTAAACCACACATTTGGGCTAGTCTGTACATAGGAGGAAAGGAAGTGAGAGGCAGATTAAAAAGTATCCTTAAGCATGGCTTTTCTTTTTGAAAATGATTTTACATAACATAAGACTTCTCATATTCATAAAGTTAGAAATATGCTTAAGAATGTGGTAAACAAACATGCATGCATAGAATTGGATCTATCTTTTCTTTCCTTTGGGTTGAAGTATATTTATGGGTTAAATATGAAAAGGTTTGATGCATCTGTTCTAGGAATATAGCTTTAGTTATGAAAAAGGTTAATCTGTCACTCTTCAAATAGCACTATACTATTTAAGTATCTAATATATTCTTAAATATAATTCCTGTGTTTATTATTTATATTACAGCAGCAACTAGATAGAGGCCCCCAGTTAGGATAGAGCCCCACCCTCCAAGGTACTGTAGAAATATAGACTAAGGCACAATCTACTCCCCATAGCATTTTATAAATTAAATATGATGCAAGCAGTGGACACACAACATACATAAATATAAAGAGAACTAAATGTCTAATCCAGAAAACCCTTATTCACCTGTGTGTTTATTCATATAAGGAGTCTCTCTGAAATAATGTAATTAAGTATACCAACACTGATGATCAGGTCAAGAGAAATCCATAACTTTTTAAAGTCTTTCACACTATAGCAGCAACTAGTCCTTCTACTATAAGAAGCAAAAGCCTTAATGGAAATAGGAATCATTCATATTCCAAGACAAAAATAATGATATAATCAAGTATTTTGTTTGTTCCAGAACTAGTATATGTTTTAGCTCATTTAACATTAAATACATGCTTCAAAATTTGCAGTGAAAAAAGGTATTTTCCTCCTTTATCTTAATTACAAAAGATGTAAATATAATCTTGCCTACAGAAAAATCAGCTACTCTTAACAATGATGTGTTAACTGGTTTCTGCTAAATTCAGGTCACAGTTGGCACATCTACACATGAATTTATGCACCGTAGTTACTGCGAATTAAGTTTTGTACCTGTAATAACAGGTTCTAACACAATGCGTGGTAACCAGCACTACTGTGCAGGGGCATTGACGCATGCCTTTTTAGTAATGCTAATGCTTTTGCCATGATGCGCTAAAGTGCAGTAAAATTAGTCTACTGTGCATTTAGCATGTCATGAAAATGCACCCAATAGGAATAAAGCACGATACCATCCTCAACTCCACAATTACTTTAATGTTTTCTTTGGGTTCACCATTGTCTCAATCACTCTTCATGAAGATTGATGGCCTTTTAGATACACGGCACGTGCATACATGCAAACCTAAACATACCCGGGGCCTTAATATAATCTAGACCAAAATCCTTATGTTAAAAAAGAGAGCAAGAACACAGGAAGAAAGAGAATCAATCTTTCCCTCAAAACCTGAAGATGATATACCCAATACTCAGTTACAGAAAGGCAGTTTTGCACTATACTTTGGTGCTGCAACATTCTTCAGTACTTCCAAAGTTGCTTGTAGAATTTTCCTAGTATAGAGAAATGTTTGGCTACCATACTGGTACAATGTCACTGTATGCCAGAGCAGTGGGAGCCAACCTCTTAGGCAGGCATGCTACAAATTAAACTCCACACCCTTGCTGAGTACCACTCAAATCCCATCCCCCTACCTGAAGTGCTGCTCTGCTTTCTACACCCTGCCCTGTACTCCTTCCTTGATCTGCTGCTCTGCTTCCTGCTCCCTACCCACACTGGACTGGTCCTCTGCTTTCTGCTCCTTGCTCTGTGCTCCCTACTGAGTTACTGCTATGCTCTCTGTCCTGATCTGTTGCATGCCACACACAGAGGTTGCCTGTGTTACTTGTTGCCTACTTCATAGAATAAAATAGAGGGCAAGGCCAGAAGAAAACAATGGTTAGAGTATGGTTATTAGTGGTGTGCTAATAAAGATGTTTTTGTACAATACCACTGGCCAATTATTAACCAGCCATATCAGCTGATACTGATCCAATAGCCAATATGCAGCCTGGCAACTTGGAGAGCAGAGACTGGCCGGTAAGTCTGGGGGGTGGGGGTGGGAAGGGACACTGGGGAGAGAAGGGGCATGGGGAGGGAGATCGAGGCCCCCATAGTGAGGGAGGGAATAGGCCTGGGGATGGGGCAGGTGCTGCTGATCCAGGGTGGGGCATGGGATGGAGCTGTGGGTGGCTAATCCAGGGGGCATGGGAAGCGGTTCCTGCTGCTACATGCACCCCCAGGGGAGGCACGAGGGACATGTGACCCTCAGATTTGTGCACAGGATGAGGGTGGTCTGTCTGGTGTAGGCTTAGGACCAGGGGCTGAGCTGGTCTCTTCCTGGTGGGGGGGGGACTGGGCCAGGGCTGCGCCGAGAGTGGGTGGGGGTAGGGTGGGCAGCAGCGTGCTGGGAGGGGTGCTTGGGGTGGCTATAGCCCACCCTATAACCCTCCTCCCAGCACTGCCACCACCCCCCACATGCTGTCCTACCCTGCCCCAACACCAGTCTTTCCTTCACTGTGGGGGCCTTGATCTACCACCCCATGGCCCTTACCCCCCACAGACTTACTGGTCAGATGCTTCTCTCTAAGCTGCCAGGCTGCATTCCTGACTTTGTGCATGTGTCATTTATCAATGACATTATCAGCTATACCAGCCAAAAAAAGCCAATTGCCAGTAATGTCAATTTTCCTTTCATCAGTGCTAATCCAATATTGATTGATATATCGATACACCTCTACTTGGGAAATTAATATTGGGACTGCTCTTACTTAGGAACCAGACTTCCCCCTTCCCATTAAATATCATGGGGATAGCAAAAAAGTAATGTAAAAACATTTTCTAGTTGTATTCAGGATCTTTGCTATCATTCTTTCTTCCTAAAGACTGTGACACTGCAGTAACTGCTCTGTTGTTGGTAGGTATGACAACAAAAAATAAAGACAGTGTGTATGTGGGAGGAAATAAATTTCCCATTTCTAATCTACTGGATCACAAAATTAAAACTGCAGACATAAGAACAGCAAGTTATACTGCTACTTATTAGATTATATAAGATAGTATCAGAAATTTGGGATTATAATAAGCATTAAAGAAGTGAGTGGTTAGAACAAGTCTTTGCTAATGGCTGTGCCCTCTTCAACCCACACAAAAATGGATTTGCATTATACCACAAATTATTTTATAATATCTGAGTTTGGCTGCAGGATCAAACTGAGGAAAGGAAATGATGCACTTCCTTATGGCTCATATGGCGGAGCACAATTGGGGTGATCACCACTTACTGTGCTGCTGCAGGCTACAGAGAAGACTGCATGGTGAGTATTAGGAAGATTCCCCGCTCCCGGGTAACCATTTTAAGGGGAAAGGTGTGTGATGAAGCACCTTTGGTCCTCTGTCACTAAGTGCTGACAGCAGACAGCCGGCAGGTGCAGGCCAGCCCTGATGAGGTGGCCATTTTAGATCCTGGCTCACTAAGCTTAGGCAGTTTGCTGCAAGCAGCCAAAGGAGCAACAACACCTAGCTGAGCTGCTGCTCATGAAACACCTTGCTGGTAACGGAGGAACTATGGGGATGGCAGGAGGTTCCTTCACACCCTGTGGGGTCCAGAGCCCCAGGAAGAAGGTTTCAGCCTAGTTAGAACAAGGCCCAGTCTAGACATGGGGCTAATAGCTGGTAGGCCTACAAGGGGGGCAGGCAAGTCCCGGAGTAGAAGAGGGCTCTCTGGTGGGACCCAGGAAGGACCCCTCTCTGGAGTATGGGCATCAGCAGCTGCTAGGTTGACTCTCTGATCCTTCACATGGGTCAATGCAAGAGGACCAGGGCCAAAGGACAATGAAGCCCAATGCGAGGGGCAGGCCAGGGCCACTGTGCACTATCTGGCACCCCATCTACCCTGGAGGAGGGGCCAGAGTTTATAAGGGATGAAGGTCCCTCTGATGGCAGGGAATCACAGCCAAAAAGGGTAGACGTCAGCCACCATGCAGGCTGTTATAAGACTGGAATGGGACCAGAGTGAGAGCTGGACCCAATGAGAGAGAGAGCCCAAGGACAGCATACAGGAGCCGCAATATGGGAGCTAGATGGGCATGACTGGAAACTGCACCCTGCTGGGGAAGGGTGGTCTGGTGGAGCTGTCTGTGGTGGGACAGTCCTTCAGAAAGGCCATTCAGTGGGTCATGAAGACCAGAAAGTAATGGGGCCAGGCAGGCAGAGGCACCTGAGCCTGTAGGGATGTAAGACCTTGGAAGCAGTGGGCTAGGCATGCCTAGGCAGAGGCAGCTGAGCCCATGAGGATGTAAGACTATGAGGATGAGTGAGTAGTAGGTCCAGGGACACCTAGACAGAGGCATCTGAGCCCATGAAGGTGTAAGACCTTGAGACCCCAGTATAGGGGCAGAGTATGGGCCCAGTGAGGGGGCAGAGTAGGTACCCCAGTGAAGGGGTGGAGTGCATGGGGTTAGAAGCCAGAGATTGGCAGAGTGCCCATAGGGTGAATGAGTTGAGATCCCAGAGAGCTCAGAGAGGGAGCATGTGTAGAGGCCCCAGGAAGGAGGCAGTTAGGCCTAGATAAGTCCTTGGATGCTTGAGGCTGCAGGTGGGCCTTAGGCCAAGCAATTGGCCCTAATCAAAGAGCGAGAGTTATGAGTTGCCCAGAGAGTGGCCTGGGTCAGAGCTTAATCCAGGGCCAGGTGCATTGGCTGGTCCCCATTAAGATGAAGGTCATGGGAGAAGCCCAAGAGGTTGCACCAGGGCCAGCAAAGGAGTGCGAGTAGGCAAGCCTGATGGCCTATGGGAGATGCTCAAGGGAGCAGGGCAGGCTGAGTGTGGCCCTATGTGGGGCAGTGTGTGAGAGGCCCAGTCAGAGTGGGTGGCATGTGAGAAACCCGGTGAGGCCTGCTGTGGTGGAGAGAAAGGAGGAATGTGTGAGGCTTAGCAAGTGGTTGAGTTTGGCACGGCCTTGAGCCAAAGCAAACAGCAGCTCAAGGATGACGTCTGTGAGGCATGGGACATGATAAGGACAGGTTGGAGTCATGTGTATACCCCTAGACATTGGGGTCTTAAAATGGGTAGCCTCCCACTTATTGTAACACCAGTTTACTTTATATCAAAGGCGTGGCAGATGAGACTAGACAGGAGGGTGGGCTAGTACTGTGAACGGGCCTGGGAGATTTGACCCCGTCACACTCAGTGTAATGTCTCTCTCTAGTTTCTGTTGCCAGTGAGGTTATTCTACTTTTACTGTACCTTCCAATCTTTAATTCAGTCAACACATGACACAAGCCATACAGACAAATAACAAAGAGCCAAAAAACAGAACACATAGTTTTTGTTTAACTTTGCACACCAAGTTACAGATTTTAATTCACACTTTAAAATGGGATTTTCTCAATGATTAAAACCTCTCTTTAAGAATGTTTTCACCCCCTGGGAATGAGGTAATCTGTTTTGCAGGACTTGGAGAAGGAGATTCTTGTGCAGGTTGCTTAGGTGCGAAGGGATTTGTAGTTTCTCCTTGTCTGGCTTGTCTCCATGTTAGGAGGAAGTTTTGAGAAAGAAGAGCTTACTCAAACCGGACCCTACCTCTTTGTGGGACTATGCTGCCACTGGCCCAGCAAAGCACCAGTTCAGAACCACTCCCTCAACTCCCTATGGAGAACAGCCGCCAGCCTTCTGGTGTAGGGAAGCTATTCCACTTCCCACAGGAGAAGAGGGGCAGTGCATGATATGTCCCAGCCTGTGAAAGGTCCAGCACCCCAGAGGCAGCTACACATGCTTTTCACAGATGGGATAAGCATAGTCACTACCCTGCCTTGCCCCTCCCCTTACCTAGAAAGTTCTGTGGGCTCCCACACTCCCTCAACAGCTCCTGGAAGGGAGTGAAAGTCATGGCCAAGGGAGCCCAGGCTTGCTGGAGCTAGAGCCACCTCCCTTCTAACCTAGTGGCACAGACTGATTTTCTGCCAAGAAACACCTGGCCCAACTCACAGGGAGGGTGGGGCTAGTGGAGGGGGATGGAGGGGAGTCAGGGACAATGTGGCACTCCTGTGAAACAGCCCCTTGGTACCCACTTGGTTAGTGTCTAAATTGGACTAAGGAGCCAGCAATTCCCTAAAATCAGCTATAATTGCAGGCTCCAGTTCCCAAGGGATTGCCTCAGCCTTTGGCCCCTGAGCCAGCAGCAACTGCAGGAGAATGTTGCAGTGCCCCTGTGCTGCTTTCTGCTGCAGCAGTGATCTGGAGGAACTGGGACAAGCTACCTCTTTCTTCAAAGATGAAAGATGTCCTTTACTTTCTTCAAAGATGGTCTTAAACTGGGGAAGGAGGTGACCCTTCAGGCAAAAAAGATATTTATTTAGAGCCACTGCCTTCACACAGGAGAAGGAAAGATAAGTGGATATACAAACCTGCTGTCCTTCTGTTTTTCTACAGTATCACATTAAAGGCCAACATCAGTTTATTGTCTAGACTAGAGGATGTGAAAAAATACTATAGATTCTACAATGGAGGAGCAAACAAAGTGGGTAAGCTCCAGAGATGACAGATTATCATCTCATTATCATTATCTCATTATCATTAGTCCATTATTCCACTGTCCATCAAGTTAGATGAAAGCAGATATAATTGGGATGCCAAGAAAAGTGTTCCATGGTATACTGAAGCAGGATCCAAAAGGCTAAGGACTACAGTATGATTCCCAGAATCCTCCATCCAAGGAAAGCTTAAGAGAGAAGAGCAATGTTTGATATAAACTGGAACTGACAACATCTGGACTGAGAGAGAGATCTAGAAAGGAGAGATGGAGAGCAGCAAGATCCTTTGGATACCAGTTGCTGTTGTGATGTGCAAGGAATACCTGACTAGCTCAAGAGGACTCAGTGATTAAAAAAAAAAAAAAAGAGAGATGCCAAAGGGCTAACACTAATGGCAATTCTGTCTAGCCACAGTCATCAGCTTGACACTGCTGCTGTAGATGCCTGAAGAAATAGACATTTTTTTCTTTTTCAAAACTCAGGTGTAGGCTGTGAGATCTGCTCATGCATAAAAAGTAAAATTAACACAACCTGGCTGCTGATAGCAATGTGTTCACAAATAAGACTGTACAGTATGTGGTTAAATGGCAAGTATGTTGGAATAAAACAAATTAAATCCATTTAAACAAAGCCAATATATCACAGGGGGTTTTATCCCTGAATAATAATTTCAGATATCTAAGACTGCGCTAAATTAATTAAATTTATCGTTGTTGGATTCAAAGTTGGAATTTATTCTATATCTGACACAAAACCAAGAAGAATTGGAAACTCTCAGTGAGAAAGAAATAAAGTATCTCATTAAAATCCAATTTTCCTGTTATCCAATTTTTATCCAATTCATCTGAAAAGGAACAGATGAAATGGAAAAACTGGCTAGGAACCCGAATAACCAAAGGAGACCAGGATATAAAGTATCAGTACTAAATCACAAGAACAATGCATGAGAATGAAAATAAAATAAGACAATTTTGTTCCCTGTTTTTCACTCTTTGACCACTAGGAGCTACTTCAATATTTTGATTTAATGTCACAGGCCTTAATTTCAGCAATGTTTATGGACCTGTCACACAGAACTCCCATGAAATCTCCAGTTTTCTCCAGTGATGTCTTTCACATTTTTATATGTACATTCCTGAGACCAATAGCATGCATATCTTCCAGGTTCTAAAGGTACTATACATTAATGCACAGATAGGCCTTGATTGGCATGTTTGAGTCTGTTCATTAATGTACTGAGACACTGAAATGTAATTATTCTAGGAGGAGACTTATTATTCTGGATAATAACGTAAAAATTACCTCTTGGGGATGGTGGGAATGAGAAAGCTCTGACTTGACTTCCTCTTTTCAATCTGTGCTTACAGGTGGCAGATGCTACCTACTCCCATATCAACAATCACTGAGTAGAAAGAGAGGCTGCATCTACCTGAAGTATTAAGTGGATAATGATTCCATATGTTGTCCAGCAGCCAGACAAGGAACCAAAAATTATACTGTACATGCAGGATATCTTTCAGAATTCAGATCCCTCACAGTGTTAATGCCTATGAACACAGCAGTGTTTCACACAAAAATAACATTTGGTATGGTAGCATGATCATTATAAAAAAACCCCAAAACATTAAGTTTCCCTGACATTTGGGGTATGATGTTTTAATTAGGGGTTAGCCCAGCTTTGTTTTCCAAACAATGTTTTGATTTGTAATTTGATTTGTGTGTAAAAAGAGGTGGCTAGGTGTCTTGAATGCTAATGTATGCTTCCCAATTCATCTTAGGTGCAAAAATGTAAATTCTTTTATTCACACACACAAATATATCCATAAACTTAAAGGCCATCATAGAAAGCTAATCTCTGCATGAGTTATAAATGTAGAAAGTAAATATTTTAAAAAGCATTTAACTTAAGCTAGTCCATTCAGCAGTTGGACAGTAATCTGTCCTACACACCAAGTGCAGGACTCGAAGGCTTTATTGTCCAAATTCTAATGTCATTTCCGGCTCTGCTTCATTGTAGGAACTTGGGAGAGTTAAGTAACTTCTACGTGCTCCAGTTTCCATTTGTACATAGTGTTGATGATACTTATCCTATCTCAAGGGGCTATTGAGGTTTTAATAACTAACATTTATACAGACCTTCTAAGTTACTCATTATGATTATGTGACTAAATTAACTCCTTATTATCCAACACAAACCAATAATATGACCATATTCCTAGTGGTGATGATGATGATTAATGCCAGGTGCACAAGAATAACCTTGTAAATAGGTAATAGGTAAAGCTCTGACTGTACCTGGAGCTTTACTGCACAAGGTTTTATCTGAACAGTATAAATACACCCAGGGAGTTAATCATTGACAAGATGCTTTATTGGGCAGCTGAAAGACAAAATACTGAAAACAAAACCATGAAATAATTATTTGAAAGAACATTTTTGGTCTCATTGCACAATACTCCCCAACATCTGCCTCGTGAGAACAGTGGAAAAAAAGATAAGAGGTGAAACAATGGAAAAGCAGGGAAGTTCTTAAAAAATAATCTAATATTAATTTCTTCTGTTTCAGACTGTCTTTAAATCTTTGCCCTCGGAATTGTTATCTCTGTTCCTAAATACTATTTTTCTAACAACTTTGTTCTTACCATCATAGAAAAGCGCAAAAATCAGACTGGAAATTAGAAGAAATTCCATTTCAGTCAATTAGCCTATATCAGAATTAGGCCCTGAAGTGCAACACCAAGGTAACGATACAACTGTGGTCTCCATCACATTGTAATAACAGTAATAACTGTCTCTTTTCATTTATTAAGACAGTTTACTACTGAATAATTTTGCTTTTATGAAATAATATTGGAAAAATTGCTAAAATATATATTTGTTGTTCCTAAGGGGAAGTTCTGAAATATTGCTGAAACTCTAGTACAGTTTAGGGTGCAAACAAGCGTTCAAATAATCCGACTCAGATTACATGGTTTACTTTGAGCTGCCTAAACCTAAGTTACGTTCTGCCACATTCAGGGATTTGTCTGGGCAGCACGAGGTAAGTAAGTTTGGAGGGGAGGACCTGAGAGGTCTGGAGGGAGCACGGTGGGTCCACAGAGGGTTTAAAATAGCACAGCCCCAGGGCTGGGGCTTTCTGAGCCCCAGGGTTTTGCTGTGAATACATGCAGGTGTTACTGGTTAGCCTGTTTTAGACTGAGTTAACCCAGGCAGATTTAAGGTTATTTTACCTCTCAAGGTGAACTAATTGAGATTAGGCGCACATCATTTTTAGGACAATTTAAGGCCTGTGAATGCCTACATGACATTGAGATCAATTTAATTTTAGTTAGGTTGATCTAAATGTAGGATTTTCATGTGCCCTAAAGGTATGTTCCCTAAGGCTATAGTATTTTGCCCAAAACCACAACTTACCTGAGACCCAAGAAGGATAACACTCATCACTTGCCCAGTGATAAATCTTTGATATCCAAAAATGCCATAGGTTTAAAAGTCCAATATCTTAGGTCCTTACAAAACTAGAAAATGGAACTTTATTATGGTAGAAAGTAGATATCCAGTCCTAACAAAGAGAACAGCAGTATTTGCCTTTACACTTGGAAGACTAATATATCAGACTTTAACACTAGGACATTTTATGTTTAAGTAAAATTATTATATCGGTATTTTGCTTTAAAAAAACCCAACTAAAACACTAACAGGTGAAAATCAGTATAGGTCTAATGAAACCAGTGGAGCATAAATGATTTCTGCCAGTTTAAAATGCAATGCATAGTAATAACTGTCTTTCTCTGAGACCTGTACAGTTTATTTTACTTAACTAAGGCTTTACTGGCAAAATGGATGCAAAAGTAGTCTTGATTATTTTGGGGATCTTTTGGACAGTTAAAAATTGTTTCAGTGGCATAACCCAAATACGTTAGAAAAGGGAATAAATAAAAACTGTAATTGTCTTTTAAAAATAATAAATTTTTAAATAACACACATATATTGAGGTATACAATTAGTAGTGAAAACTATACTCATAATTTGAAATCTGGCTATATTGTAAAGCAAGTTACAATTTTAAACATACTAAAATATGGCACCAAAATTACTAAAATTACATAGCAAGTCCAAGATAAAAGTAGCATTTAAGTGAACAGTTTCTATATGTTCACTTGTATGAACATATAGAATGTATACTCCCATATATTCTCAGTGTTCACATGCTGTCTCTCTCTGAAAATATCACACTGACATGCAAGCCTAGAGATTCCTTTTGGGGCACTTGAGAAATTTCTATTAATAACTAATGAAATGCAGTGTTTTATTGCAAGGTTTTTTCTACAGCGTTCTCCCTGCTTTGAAACTAAAACTGAAGCAACTTTGTGAATGAACAAATAAGGGATGCTCCCTGAAGGGCTACACTGGTGTGGGTGACACTTTTCTTGTCTCCCCAGAGGTGAAGTGTGTCACATCCTCAGTACTTCCAATCTTCACCAGCCTACAAAGCTACAGGCTATCCCCAGAGCAGGATATCGCACATTCACACATGCCTGTTATGTGCTATGAGCCTAACAAAAAAATCCCCCATCCTTTTTTCAAAGCATATATAAATCAAGAACAGAATACAAAAAACGATATATACTAAATAATTCCATCTCCAAAATAAGTAAGAAGTTCAGCCAGTGCAATGTTATTGTTTTTATTACTTAGAAAAAGTAAACAAGTTCAGGACTTGATCTTAGATTCCACACACAGCTTTAAATCCTGGTCCTATTTATTTCAATAGTAATAGTACTACAGACTTCCAGGACTGTACTTTCAGTTTTTACTCAGTCAAAACTTCCACCGAAGTCACTGGTCTGAGCAGGGATTCTAGAACTGGCCTGTCATTTAAAGGCTGAGTAAAAATGCACTGGGCAAGTCACACTGCAATGGAATGAAATAACATTTCTTTTTTTTCTTTTTTTTTAAATAAAGAATCAAATCAATTCAACATTATGCCACCCTGTATTGCTTTAAAGGCTCTTTGTTTTGGTCTTTCCTTATCATAATCTATAGAGACAAGACCAAAGAGTAAACTAAAAAAATAAACTTTTTTCTGATAGCCTTCCACAGAAGTGAATGAAGGAACAATTCCCATTGTGTTATGCGAGTATTTATATTTATCTTCCTATTCACATAGGGCAAAAGTTTAGAGTTTAAAAGGCAGGCAGACCCTAAAGGTGGGTATAGTAGTTTACATTATTCATGCAATGAAGCCCCCAAAAGCGCTCTGTAGTCTTAACACAACAAATGTTCATGACTACAGAGCGCTTTTAACATGGCTGATCACACAAAAATGTAACCCTCATCTGATGTACAAGCAGAGTGCCTTAGGAAACCTGTGTTCAGATGCCTGGTGAGGGTTCAAATTTCGGGTGATTCCTCCTACATCCCATATGGCTTTGCAGAGCTGTCACAGAGAGTATACAAAAAAACTCTTGTCTCCTCCCTATCCAGTCAGGCAGGCCAGGAGAAGGGAGCCCTCCTGCACCACACGTGCTACCCCTGCTGGGGTCTTGAGGGTGGAGGGGTGGGGGGAGGGCTGGGACCAGAAGATGAACAAGGCTCCCTTCTCCCTGTCCCCATGTGAGCATTTTGACAGTGGCAGAACCTATTGCACTTGGAGCTGGGGCAAGGGCTGGAAATAGGGCTCCCTCCCTTGTGGGCCTGGCCCAGTTCCCAAGACCCTTGCAAGAGTAGCTGGGGGGCCATATGGTGGGGGCACTCCATTTCCTTTGCATCCCAGCTCCAGGTATGGCAGCCTCTGTCACTGTCAAGACACTCACGCAGGGAGTGGGGGAAGGGAGCCCCATCTGCCAGCCCTGCTGGGAGGAGGAGAAGGAGCCAGACCAGGCCAGTACAGTGGGGGTGGGCTCCCTTTCCCCTCCTCTGCCCCCGCTGCCTGTGCGAGTGTCTTGACAGCAATAGCTCATAGCTGCCGCACCTCAAGCTGGGGGGGGTGGGGGGGGTGGGCAAAGAACCCTTGCCTCGCAGGCCAGGCCCAGATCCCCGCAAGACCTCAGCAGGGGTAACTAGGCTGGGCCCACATGGTGGTGGGCACCTTCCTCCACACAAAGCTCTTCAAGACAGTAGCCCTGTGGCTGCCGTGCCTGGACCTGAGTGGGGGGGGGGGGGGAGGAAAATGGAGCCACCCTGTTGCCCAGCCCAGCTACCCCTTCTGCAGTCTTGGGGGCTGAACCTGTGAGGTTGGGGTGGCTCCATTCCCCACCCCCCGCACCCCAGCTCCAGCAGCCACAGGGTGCTTATGTGGGGAGTGGGGGGGGGGGGGAAGGGAAGGAAGATCCCTCCAAAGATAGCTGTGGGAGAATGAGCAGCAAGGGGAACTCCCTTCTTGCACTCCTGTGTGAGCATCTTGGCAGTGGTGAGAGGCTGCCACACCTGGAGCTGGGGAGGGAGCAAGTGGAGCCCCACTACCTTGTGGGCCCAACTCAGCTCCCCCCAAGATCCCAAGCAGGGGTCTGTAAAGCAGAATCTGTAAGTGGGCTGGGTCTGTAAAGCAGAGGTATTCTGTTTTTGTCCACCAACCCAGCTCCAGGCATGACAGCACCTGCTGCTGCTGCAATGCTTGCACCCACCAGTCCCTCCACTCTCCCCCCAGCCACTGTTTACCATTGCTGGGGAGAGGGGCAGTACAGCAGCCTCCTGGGAGGCTGCTGGAGTGTCCCTGCTAACTATCCTGGCCCAGTGCAGTCAGGCTCTGAGCCCTGCCCACCAATGGTGCTCTAACTCATAGCACTTTGTGTAAAGCTCCATAGTTACAGCACTTCCCCAACAAGCTGCCTGAACTTCTATACACACCTAACGATAACTCACAAAAAAGAGTGGGAGATTGTATAACACAGAGTCAAAAGTTATAAAGAGGCCAAGGAAATGTATGGCTGCATTAATTTAATATGAAAGTGATCAAAAGGTTTGTAAAATTTAAAGTAATTTGTAGACAGTAGAGATCTGGTCTAAAGCTGCAGTATAGGTGCCATTCACTGAGCCATATGCTGCTTTCTTTAAGTAATCCATTGTACAAAAAATAAATATCTTGTGACAGATTGTTTTGACAGCTAAAAAAGATTTAAATTTTTGAATGCATTTGACTGAAAGGCAAAAATGTTAGGTAGATGTTAATTTAACAGATGTCTAGTTTTGCATCATCAGCCTGAAACAGGCAATTTCTGGCAAGCCTTCCTGCTGCATCACAACATGAGATCCTATGAATTCCACATGGATATGCCTTTCAGAAACATCCAAGTGAGCCATTTTCATTCAAGGAAAATAGCTGAAATTACTGTGAGAAGATGGTAACACCTGGTTATAGTTTTCATCAAGCAAATAAATGAATTCAGAGATAATGCAACTGATATCTGTTTATGTGAACTTTATATTTAAAAAAGAACACTGTGTCTGCAATACTTAACATAGCTGTTTGAAGTTATTTATTTCTACCCTGAAACAATTTACAGATTAAACAAGGACAGAGCAGAATACTTAAATTCTATCAGGAAACACAATTTGCCGAAACAGAGGGAATTATATTTAGTAAAATTTAATATTTTAAGACCACGGTAATTTGATTGTGCTTATTATGCTAATAATTACAGTATAGAATGGCATATAGGAGCAACATTTGGGACTAGATCCTAGAATCATTTATTCATTTGAGGGATCTTCCTGAAGTCAAGGGAGATTGTGCTTGTCAGCACTTTAGAAAATTCCATTCTTTGACACCTAAGTATGTACTAAGAATGTATTTGAAAAAAATGGCTTAGTTCCTTTGTCTATATCTGTATAGATATATGATATGCTGGATATATCAAAATAACTGCATAGTTTGCACAAAGTGTTTGATAATGATAATACACTAAATGTGTAGGGATACAAAGTAACTATTAACTTGTAGGGAAAACGTGTGAATATTGAAGCTAAGTACAGGCAGTCAAAAAAACCTGAGGCTGAATCTATTCAATCTGTGCAGGTTAGTCTAAGCTATGTATATTGAACCAATAAAGAAGTGAACAGACATTTTGATCCTGGAAATGCAGCCACATGTCTGCAGTGGCGCAGGCCAAGAGCCGGGGTGCACTAGAGCATATCTCCCTGCTCAGCTTGAGCAGACAGCTTGAGTCAAAGCTAGCCCACCCACTCACCCTGTGGGGGGAGGGGGGGGGGGGGGCTTGCAGGGGAGTTGCAAATCATCCCGGGACAGAAATTCAATAAATTGGTTTAACCTGAATTAGTTATGCTGAAACTACATCCATCCAGGTTTATCTTAAACTGGTTTTGGTCATATTGAAAGCGATTTATGTGCACTGATCTTTTGTTGTGTTACAGATTTGAACCAGTTTCTGATCACTTAAACTGGTTTGTGTTGTAATTTCTGTCCCTAGCCACAGAGTTCTAAACTGCATTAAAGCTATTTTGGGTGGCTTAACTCCATTGCCTGCACTTAAGTTACACTACATTAAACCTGTTCAACATATAAAGAAGCAGGACATAATCCAGTACAAAATAGTTAATTATATCTGTTTATGTAATTTCATGTGGGTGGGAGCATCTTTATATTATATTTACAATAAATATCTCTGCTGCATTTTACAGAAGGGGCAAATGAGACAGAAGTGGTTAAATGGCTCTGGGAACAATTTACTAATCCTTTAAAAAAGATAATAACATACAAGAGGCCTAATTCATGTCTGCTTATGTAAACTGCGCTTAAGTATGTTAGCTATGGCATCTCAGGTTGGACAAGTGAGCCAGGGAGAAGAAAACTTGCCTTTTATAATATGTATGTGAAATATAATATTAATTGTAAACGCTGAAACTATTGGTGCTCAACCTTTTGTACAAGTGGGCCAAACCTTAAATCAGAAATGGGCCAAGGGCTACATAGAAAAGCATTACAGCTTTATAATTTTGCATATCCTAATGGTAAATATTTTAAGTATCAGAAAGCACAACATACATTTTTAAGGTAATTTTAGACCTATTAATACACAGTAAAACATTCAATATCCTGTAGTATTATTTTATATTTTACATAAATAATGAAGCTTCAAACCTTAAAATTGAATAGTGTCCTGTGCAGCAGCAGGGGTTGAGGTTGATGGGTCACTAGCTCATAGCAGCCTGTAAAGAGCTGGCTGGTTTCCAGGTTCTTAGTACTGGATTGCCAGGTCTCAGGCCCACAGGAAGGGAGGACAGATGGACCACTGTACCTTAACTCAGCTCTCTGAGCTTCCTGGTGCATTACCAGTGTCTCCTGAAGGGAGAGCCATGTGCTTTGTGAACAAGATGGGAGTAGGGCCATGCCTCTGAGTAATGGGGCTTTCTTTGAAATATTTTTCTGTTGTTTTCACGTGCTGTATCCTCTCCTGTGCTGTGCCAGAGCTCTATCGGCACATATACATATGTGAGGCTACCAAGGACAGATCTTCACTGCCTTTCCCCTTCCAACTGACAAAGTTTTCATGGGGCTTCAGAGTCTAGGAGCTGAATGTTGCTGCCATTTGCCATCATCCTTCTCCATGCCCTACCCTTCTACTGAACTCAGCAGCAGGGAAAAGCAGGGCTGAGCAGCAGTGGTGGTGGTGCACAGCTCCTATGTGGAAGTTTGAGCTCATCAACATGTTAGCACAGGCTCTAGCTGGAGTCACATCTTTCATGCAGCTCTGGAGCCCAAGAACAGAGCACTGCTGTTGCTGCTTGGCCCCTCTTTTCCCTGCTGCTGAATTCAGGGGTGATGTTCCTCTACTCTTGTCGCTGAATTCAGAAGCAAAAGAGATGAGGGGAGAAGTGGAGGGAGCATTCACTTGAACTGATGTGTGAGTGATGAGCTGTTCACATCAGTTTTGTGGGTTGCATCTTGCCCACAGGATCTTTGTCTGTCAATAAATTACTGTCAAATTTTCTTCAGAAGGTCAAATGGTCTGATCCCCAAAACCTCAGTTTCCTCCCCACCTACCTTGTGATGGTATAAATACAATATAAACTTCAGTAACTCCAGTTAATTTGAATGCCCAAGTAAGTGTCTTATCAATTTAAGATAAAAAGTTTGCAGAAGGTAGGCTTATTCGCTTTGTAAAGAAATGCCTTCTCTTTAGAAGGAGGTTTGAAAACATAGAAGTCGGCATTTTTGTAGAACCATTTTATACACCCATGAAAGGTTAAATGCTTAGGAGACATAAGTTAAAAAGTAGGAAACACAGTAAGCAAAAAGCTCAAAATAAACTATTGTTCTATTGTGTTAAATATAGGAAATATATTACTGAATCATTTCTGAGACAAATATAAAATTTTGTTAATTTGTAAAAGAAAGGTGACAATCAAATTAAGAAAAAAATAAGGGGACAAAATTGAGTTGCACAGTCCTTCCTATGGCTGAATGCCTCATTTGCTAATAGGCAGAAAAGGTTCTTTGGGTAAATCTGATATCTTTTATTAGACCAACTAAATAGTTGGAAAAAAAAATCTTAGCAAACTTTCAGGTTTAAAAACCCTTCATCAGGCTGAGGAAACATCTGCAGTTGGTGTGTGTTCATTTGCTAATAAATCCTCACGGAACTCTGAGAGTACATGAATTTTACCACTCTTGTTATTTTTGCATCTTTGAATCAACGCTTCACCATAAGTTAGATCTAACTAGCCATGTACAAATGCCTGATTTATACACACACATTAAGTATCTGAACACAGTTGTCAGGCACCTACAATTTCTGCCATGTCTTGATATTTAAAAATGTTTAAAAATGTGGCTCCACAGTTTCTTAAATATGGTTAGCTATATGTATCTCTGTCAAGAGTGTTGGCTAGGCTAGATGATTAAATTTTTGCCAAATGTTTTAGCTTGCTTGTTGTTCTGCTGTATAGAATGGATATGAAATAGCAAACATGTGGCCGCATATCCCTAGATGTTGGTTACCAAAAAATTGGGCTTCAATTAAAAAACAAAAACAAAAACAAAAAAGGTGCGGTTAGAGTAACATTGCACCTAAGAGTTGCTATACAGCAGTGGATCAATTGAAGGCATTTCTAGAGATCCTTTGAAGGGAAGATAACAGCAGTGTCTCAGTATCCCCATTACCCATGGGGAGTTGTTCTTGCATTCTCATTGACATATCAATTACTGGGAAGGGGGCAGAAATATAGCCTAAGGGTGTTGAGTTATAAATTAGGACACTCAAGTTGACAGAGAGATTAGCTCAGTCTTTGTGGGAAGACACAGTGCTATAGAATACCTGATATCAGCTGATTCTTGCTTCAACTTTGAAGGGTGTCCTTCTATATATCCTCTCCAAAAGAGAGAAAACCTTCCTGCCATTACACATCCTGCTCTGATGAAGTGAGTGAATTTAAGAGAAATGTAAAGAGAATATCAATGCTTAAACAAAATCAAAAGAAAAAAAACCCTTTAAAGACTGACTACTCACAGGTAAGGGTCATTCAAGTTCTTCTACATATCTGATTATATATACCAAAACATAAACAAAATATAAATATAAATATGAATTATTACTCACACTAGAACAATTATAAAAAAGCAGGGAAGCATTTTTATGGTGATGGGATATTCCTAGAGGGGAAATACAAAGCAATCTGCCTATTATATATCAATTCCTGTAAGCAAGTCCAGGGTACAAATACTTGTAACTGGATAAAATATATGGCTGATATTTGCACAGCTGATAATTTAAAAGCTTTTATTAATGTTTCCAATATGGCAGATAAGGGAGATAGTATGACCTAACAAATAAAGCTCTAGATCAGGGGTGGGCAAAAGCAGCCTGCAGGCCAGATGAAGCCCACCAGGCCATTCTATCTGGCCCATGAGGCCCCTAAAAAGTTTAGAAAATTAATATTTATCTGCCCCTGGCTGCCTGTCATGCGCAACCTCGATGGCTTCCCAAAACTCAGTAAGTGGCCCTCCACCTTAAATAATTGCCCACCCCTACTGTAGATTGTAACTTGTGAAACCTGAGCTTCGTTCCTGGTTCTATTTTAAACCAAGCCCGAATGCCTTCATTGAACATATATATTTTTTCTTTTTAATGTAGCCAGTACAAGAAATATCCAGCTCCCAATATGTTTCTGTATCTCCCTTCCTATGTTTTTAAAATTTTCCCAGGTTTAATATAACTTCTTGATAATGGAGCCATTTAAATAATATTTCATACCAAAGTTTTCCTTTTTGCATGTAAAGAATCCAGGTATGTCCAGTGATCTACACCACAAGGGTATGCAGTGAACCCAATATAGGGTTGTTAAGAAAAGCAAAAAAGCAGAAATGGATTATAAGGGTCAGATTATGCAAACACTAATTACTGGCTGTAGTCTCACTGAAGCCACTAGATGACTTGCAGTACTAAGTACTGGAGTCAAGATTGTTTATTTGGGAAGTTTGCATCTTATCAGGCATTTCAGAGGTATTTTTCCTGGTATATACTAACTTTTGGTGATACATTGATGATTTACTGATAAATTCAGGAATAAATTGATAGCCATGTTTAGATTCAGTTGAATGAAATATGTATTTTTTAAAATACCTTTGCATCCTACATACTATGACTTCTAATTCTGTATTTCATTCACCTTCTACAATAAAAACAGATCACTCAGTTTCCTGTATATTGAGGACTCAGGTTCACAGGTAGGTATTTTCACATATGTTAAAATGATGCTATAACATTTGGAAAGGGATCACTGCCGGGGAAGTTACACCTTTAAAATGAACAGTTTCCTCTGAAATTGATATATATTTCTACTTCTGGTAAGAAATTTTGGAAATAAATTGACCTTCCATTATGGTTTTAACAAAATGACTACTATATTTTTATTACTATGAAAAGTTTATATTTTATATATAAAATATGAAGTATACAAGAACAATTTTTTTAACCATTTTGGAAAATATTACAAATTTTTCCCAAAAATTACTGTATGACGAGCAAACTTTACAATGTCACCTTGGTTTTGTATTGCTGTGTTCAAACATTTTTTCAGAGTGAAATTTCTAATGTTATAACCTTTAAAGTACTGAAACACGGTCCCCTTTTCAGTTATTTTAACAGCGTTTATGTTGTTCATAGTTCTATTGCCTTTCATAGTTCTGATGCTCTTTACTGGACATCATTAAGATTTCCATCTAAATGCACTCAACCCAGCCTGTCTCAGAACTATAGGAAAGCAGATTTTGTTATTTAATATTTAATTCTCCTATTGTTAAAAAATATAACAAAAAAGTAATTTATCCACATGATGTACCTGAGCTATAAAACTTCAAACACTGTATTTTAAAAGAGGCATTACCATAGTATTTATCAAGCTGTTTCATCATAGATATGTTAAAATAACTAAGAATGTATACATATGTAAAACTTTTGAGTAGCTCATACTGTGTGCCCTAAATAGGAATGTTGCAGATTTGTCACCAAGAAAACCAAAAACAGATACAAATAATGTTAAACCTTACAGTTTATATATTTTGCTTTTTCCTTTGTAAATAAGCTTCACCATTTACTTAAGCTTAATTTTACTTTTTATTGTAATTTACACATTTTCAGAGAAAATAAAAGTTACAACATTTTAAGTTACTGTACCTTAACGAATGCACCTAAAGTGGCACTATTTTTGCATGCATGAAAGCTCAAAGCCTCAACAACTCCCATGAGCGATTAATCTTCTAACACTAATTAGATATTTGCTAATTAGTGTCTGATGTGTGAAATGAAAAACATTTTGAAGCTGAAATGAATAGGGTCTATAAAGATAGCGGCTGTATCCCAGCTCTCCTTTTTTCTATGTTATCATATTTCATAAATATTAATAAGATCACATGATACTACCCGCTCTATAAAATTATCTTTCTGAACGAAGCCTTTTGTTTTGTATAATAGGAATGTGTCAATATTTTGCATTTAGTGCAAAGCACTCAATGGAGAGAAGTGTTTTCCCTCAATGTTAAAGAGATGTCACAATTCATGCATCACTTTTATGCTGCATTAACTGGTCCCACTTTTTAACAAAGTTTATCTTTTATTCTACTGAAATGAAGAATGCAAAACAGTAGTGAATCACCCTTTTCATTACTGAACAATCTTGTTTAGTTTATCTTGTTTTAAATGTAACTTGAACAAAATGCAAGAGATAATGCTTTCTCTAAATACAGAAATTGGCAAATATTTGTTTAGAATGGTCCGTTTCAAAGCATGTTTTGAAGTATGCTAATAGTTTGAATTTTTATAATTTACTAACAGAAAGGGTCGCTCATTAAAAAATGCTATGCTAGAAAGGTTTGGTGATGTATGCAAAATAATTATACACTGTTAAAGCCATTCATAAATATCATCTAATGATCACATGGCAGATTTAATATTCTAGCAAAATACAATATTTAGCTTCAGGAATATTTTTCCAAAGCAAATTTTATTAAGGGGACAGATGGGAATAACCTCAGAGAATAAAGTTAATATCATACAAACATATTTAGGTGTTTTATTTTAACTACCCATTGGTGAATAGTGGCCATACCACAAATTATATCTAATCACAGGACTGATATAGCAATTTTAAATGATAGCTAAGCATGAGTTGACAAAGGTGACATTGAAACATAATAATGACTAGATTATTACTTTATCAGGCTGACATTTTGTGATTATAATAATGCTGATCAAGATGATTAAAATGATAATAAAGAGAAAGCTCTAAGAACCAGAACAAAACAGACCTAGGTAAGATGTAAAGGATGTAAGCTACAATTTTGTTTCATGCTGTTTCAATAAGACACCTTTGTTTCAGCTTAAAATCAGACAGTTTATTAATCCCTGAGAGCTCTCTGTAAACTGAAATAGATATAATATTTTCTACCAATTCAATGTATTTTCTGTTTTTGATATGTTTCATAGAAGAATAAGTTCACCTATATAAATTTATCTTGTGACATTATACTTCATACTTCAAGTTTGTGCTGATAACTCTCTTCAAACCTCAGGAATAAACCATCAAGATACTATATATATATACTGACAACCAGGGTCAAATTCTGATCTCACATGTGCTTGTTTTACACTGATAGTACTCCATTAGCCTTGGTAGCTATACACCTAACTTACACCTAATATAAGAGAGAGCAACAGAATTCCTCAGTTACCAAAACTTATCATTTAGTTTCCAGTATACGCTGAAGCTCTGTTGTGCCAAAAATTCAGATAGTTAAAGCCTGGCAGAAATTACCTTCTCACTTATCATTAGAGAAAAAGCAAAAACAGACTAATTTTAATTACGAACAGACAGATAAGTCATGGAGAGGCAAACCAAATAAAGACACTATCAATCAATCCTGCAGGTAGATGTAGATATGTGTTTAAAGCAGGAGATGACTATTATTCTATGCCAGATCAAAAGTGACTGAAAAAAGGCACAGAGATGGATTTAAGTGGCAATCCAAAACGTTAAGATAGGAGGCAGTTAATTGGGTGCAGAATGGGGGTTAGAGGGCTCAGAATCACAGAAAAGTAGGGCTGAATGGGACTTCCAGTGCTAGGGACAGAAGTTACACATAAAATGGTTTAAAGGTGAAGACAGAAGTGCAGTTCCCAGCTATGATGAACTCAGAATGATTTCTGCAGTGTTCTGAGTTACAAGGTTACTCCAAACCAAACAGAAGTTCATTTTTCGTTCTGGGGGGAGGGGAATCTAACTGCTGGCTGGGAGCCTGCAGCCAGGTTCCCATAGTAATGCCACAGCTCTCTAGCAGTGCTCAATGTTTTCAGAATGGGAGGGGGGAAAGGCAGCGGCAGCAACTCATTCTTGGGGCTCCCCAGTTGGTGCTGAAGGATGGGGTGGGTGAATTGGAGCTTCTTCACTTCGGGGGGCAACCTCCAATATACCCCTCCTGCCCTCCAGAAGGACTAAAAAAAAACCAGATTGAACTCCCTTCATTCCCTTTCTTCCCTCCCATTCTGAAAATAGTGACAGGCTGGGAGCTCAGAAGACAAAAGTTAGAAAAATGCTACATTTTGAAATGTCTTTATCTGATACCTCATGCAATGAGGGGTCAGAATGTCACCCGATCAGCCACTTCTGATGCTGTCTGTAGCTGTGTACTTGTGTTTGGTCACAGCTATAAGCTGCTTTCTGTGACCAGATTTGGTGAAAATTGTCACTTCGGTCTGCACCTTAAGTGATCAGGAAATGGTTTAAACCTGTAACAGAATAGGGTGGGACAGGTGATCACTCTGGTTCCCAGTTTGGGTGGGGGAAGTAAAAACTCCACCCCTGTGCTGGACACAGTCCTGCTGGGAGTCTGGAATGGGGGGAAGGGGAGGGAGAGGGTGGTTGTTCTTCCCCCACAAATCAGCCTGTCGAGCAGCAGGGGATGGGTGAGCCTGGGTGATTGTCCTTTTACTCCTGGCTCAGGAGAAGGCGTAAAGCCCCCACTTTGGGCTTGATTTTAGGGCTGCATTTTTAGGTGTTTTATTTTAACTACTCATGGGTGGGGGACCAGAGTCAGGCCGAGGGGGGCCTTTTCCCCCCACACACTTCCTCCTCAGCAAGCCCATCAGTCAGAGAGGGGATGTGGCTGAGTGACTGCCCTGGCTCAGGCTGGGGTAGTTCCCTGCAGCTGGGAGTTGGGGTGATTATCTGGCCACACTCCTCCCAGGCCAGCAGGCCTGATGTGGAAGTGAGGGGGTAAAAAGGCCTTCCCCCACTTGGCTATGGATCCCCAGCCAGGCTGTACCCAGCATGGAGGGGTGGGAGTAGCCCATAGTGGAGGTGATTTTACCTCCCAATCCTTCCTCAGCCAGCCTGCTGCCTGAGGAGGGGCATGGCTGAGTGATCACCCCAGTTCCCAGGTGCAGGGAAGCCCATAGTGGGGGCTTTACTCACCCTGCCAAGCCAAGCAGTCACCCAGCCATGCCACCTCCTCAGCCATCAGGCCAGCTGAAGATGGAATGGGGGGGGGGGGGAATGCTTCCACTGTGGGCTTCTTTCCCACCCCTCTGCACCCAGCACAGCCCAGCTGGGGTCCAGAGCTGGGTGGAGGGGAGGGTTTCCCCATCCTCCCTCCTCAGCCAGCCTGCTAGCCAAGGAGGGGGCATGGCCAGGTGATTGGCTCAGCTCCTGGCTCTAGGTGTGAGGGGTAGGGGGTGAAGAAAGGGAGAAATGCTCTACTGGGGGCTTTTCCCTTCCCCCATTTCCCCCCCTGGGGAAACCTTGGCTTGGGTCCAGGGTAGGGTTGCGGGAGGGTTGCCCCCATACCTACTCAGCCTGTATTGACTAAGAAGTTGGCTGGGGGCCCCAGATCTGGCCCCAGAGGTGAAGAAAGGGAAGAATACTCCAGCTGGGGATTTTCCCCCATGCCCCTCCTCAGCTGGCTGGAGGCTGAAGAAGGGGCATAACTAAGGGAATTGCCCATCTCCAGGCTCTCTGAAGTGGCCGGCAGGCTGGGAGGTATGTTTAGCATCCCCCAGTTCCTGGTCTGGTCACTGCAGGGATCTGTCTGACTTTCTGGTTTGACAAGTCAACATCAGTTTACTTTCTTATTGGTTCAATCTAGGCAGTTTACAGAAACCTGCAAAGATTGAAATGATTCAGCCTTAGGCTTTTTGACTGTCTTTACTTAGCCCAGAGGTCATCTAAGTCCAACCCGTGCCTGAGGCAGAATCATTCCTATTCAAACCATCCTATATAAATCCATTGTCTAACCAATTAACAAAACTACGCAGTCAACCCTGAGAAAACCACAAGACATAATACCCAAACCTGCCACAAGTAAAAGCAGGGGAGACCATGGCAGCCAACAACCTGCTGCTGCAAGGTTGTTAAAATATGCTCTAAAGATCCAAAAGGATGAGAGCCATACCCCCTGCTTACAGAGGAAGGCCAAAAAACAAAAATTATCCACAGTTCATACCAATCTGACCATGGGGTAACATTTCTTTCTGACCCCCGCTGGCTCCTATTGCATAACCCAGCCTATAAACAAGATCAAAATAATTGAATCACCATCTGTAACTCACCTTATTAGAAC
Source organism: Alligator mississippiensis (assembly GCF_030867095.1). NCBI lineage: Eukaryota > Metazoa > Chordata > Crocodylia > Alligatoridae > Alligator > Alligator mississippiensis. Next base: position 52,927,493 of record NC_081832.1, read on the forward strand.
AATAGTTTACTAAAGGAAATCCTGGTGTACAAAATCCTTAGGTTTCCTCTTTCTCCATCACCCCAGGGTTCAGCAGGAAATTCATTGACTTACGTTACTTCTCAGAACAATTCCTTTGACTTTTTTCTTCACTGAATACCAGCTATAGTTGACATGATGTTAAAAGTTGACATTTAATGAAGTAACATTCACACAAACTGATATGGATTGTTTCAAAAACTCATAGAAGCTGCTTATAGATGTGCTCGTTAGCATTCTAATTGAACGCTTGTTAGCATTCTAATTGAACCCAATGTTGCCTCACCATTGCATGTATTCAGGTGCCCTCATTTCAAAATGGCTGCGGTGGCACTTTAACTAAACCTCATTAAATGAGCTTTAGTTAAATCACCCCTGTGACCACTGTGGAATGTGAAGGAGATTTTACCCCAAAGTTTAGTCTGGGCAATGAAATGTGATCCATGCCCCATACATTCTGTGTCAAATTGTTTGTAAACTGTTTCCATTAGCTTGTGTTCACTGATACTTCTTTTTGATTAAGTGACTGTTAAATTTCACATAGATACTCTTTACCAGAAATGTCTAAACTAAAATAATACATCATTTCTACTTTTAAAAAATACATTGCTTCAAATTAAAAGCTGTTTTGTTTCAAGAAGAACAAGTTGATGCCATTTAACCTGGAGATGAGGAGACAGTTTGATTGCATACTATTTAAATAACTTTGGAAGAAAATTTCTAAACAATACACTGCAGGAAAAAAGTCAAAAGGAGAATACAATTAAATAATAAGCAAGCAAGTTGAGGTCATGACCACAGACCACAGAGAACATACAACATATTGACTTTCTGACTCTATGATCCAGCTCTGAAGCTGTTCATCATAATACCATGGCAGAATTTAGCAAAAAGGTATTTGTCACTGCTAAGTAAAGACACAAGAATATGTAAAAACCAAAAAATTTCAGTCCTAACTTAATCCACTTAAAAGGGTCAACTATTAAAGAAGTCAGATGGATGCCACATGTCATCCATTACCAGATTTGCTGACACAAATTTCATAATTGTGTATGAATGTGTATATAAAGTTGCTTGTATAAAGGTTGGCATAAAGTCTAATACACATTATCCTATGTAAATCTTGAATTTGGGGGCTAGACCTTTTAGTTTTCTAAATAATATGCATATTTGATTTGATTTATAGCTTACTCAATAATCACTACCTATTGAAAGGCAACACCAGAAACCTGTTTATGCAGTGTCTGACATGTATAGTTATGCTTCCTGTGATTTAGCTTTGTATTATCTGCCTTTTTTTTTTTTTTTTTTGGAATGATTCCTGTACTCTACACACCCTTCTCTATTTAAGAGGTAAGGTCAATACAATTAGGTTGGCCTGTAGGCCTCAAAGAGGAATACATAATATACCATTAATTAATGCATCAACAACATGTTCATTTAGGACAACTACCAATTGGCTCACTACTATTTGGAATAAATAAGCAGATTTTTCTATGATGGGAAGAATGTGCCTATGAATGTGTCACTTACCAAAACTAGAGAGAAGCACTGGAACCACAGCTATAAAAATAAAATATTATATAATCATGGAGGAACTAGTGCTGTGCCAGCATATTTTATGGAAGTTTTTCCATTTTATTGGAAGTTCAGTTTCATGTTACACTTCTGATTTAGCCAGGAGTAGAGTTAAGCAAGTGTGGAGGTTGAGGTAAACACATACTGCTATTTGGTAAAGAAATCAATTATGGTCTTAAAAGGAGCGATCACATGCTCTTCACTAGAATTTGCACAGACTTCATCTTCAAGTGAGGAGCAGCAACTAGTTTTGATGCAGACCATAACAAACATTTTCACCAGGGATGACCAAAGTGCATATCGGATCTGTCCTCAGACAATTTTAACATATACAAATAGGAAAGTTGTGGATGGGAAAGTGGGGACATTCAGTATCTATTTTTGAAATACATGCAGTTCAGGCAATAAACTGTTTTAAGTTTTAATACGTAACTTTACAGAAAACCTATGTGAAAGAGGTATAGAAAATTCATAAATGTAATCTGCATACGTTTGTGACTCTCTTCTAGCTCATTAAGGATATTTCATTAGTAGATAAGTCTCCTCTATTTTCCAGTATTTAATTTTTTTAGCTTTCACTACTCTTCCTTCCACAAACTTACACTTTGTATTACATTGTAAATGTAATACTAATCAACATCTGCTGTATGACTTAAGAAAATAAATGCACTAATTAAAATAGAACCCAGATAAGGCATACTCCATGAGCCATCATCTGTATGATTAGGGAAAGACTTGTCTAGTGACTCCATTTTTCCTTTTAGCTAAGCATTGGCTCATGTGTTATTGCTACCACTTCCTGCAGGATACTACACTAAGACACAAGATAAACCTCTTCATTCAAAGCTCATTTTTTCCAAGAAGATACTGACCCTCACTTTTAGAAAATAAAACAAAAAAAAAGTATTTGGGTTATGGCACAGCTTCATTAAAGTGTGTAGAGATATAGTAATGGCCTAAGTTTTTTTTAAGATAATGAATCACACTTTCCATTAAAATGCAACAGTATTACATTGTGTTATATGAGATTGCTTCTGCACTTTCTCTCTTTCTCTCCCTCTGTCTTTCACTAACTAAAATGTGACTTTCATTTACAAAGTTTAATTATTGAAGTTTTTATCTAAATAAAAATGAAAAATAGGAAATTGACAGAACACTGATTTTATACAGTTATCAAAGAACAATGGAGAACACATTCTATGGAGTTATTAAAAGTGCTTAATGAACTGGATTCATATAGTTTCAGACTCTTCACACATCTTGGTGGAAGACCTAAAAAACCAAATCCCATTTCCATGCTACCTTAAATGTTTCCTGGGGGAAAAAACCCACGTACACTAAAAAAACAAAAAACAAAACAAAAATAAGAACCATTGGCATTTTATACCATTTAAAAATATTTATTAGTTTATTTCAAAGGCCATTTTATTTAAAAGGGACCCATATGCTCTTCCTCCACAAGGGGACTGTAGATGATACTGACAAAGGAAATGGACCAAATCTTCTACATGGATATGCCTTGGAGTGGCTCAAATTAAAAAAGTAAAGGGAAAGATGGGCAAAGAATTTAACTTTTCCATAAAGATACTATGCTACAGTATCATCAACAAAACCCAGAGAGCTGGCAACCATGGATCTTGTACATGTTGAGTTAGTAAAGTGGTGTTTTCATGGAGACTGAAAACAATGAGTATGCTCCAAAATGCAGTGTGCAAGCTTCCTATTTCCTCATTATTACAACTCCTGGTAGAAGTAATGTACATGATATCTTTTGGAAAGCCACTGCTTCCCAGACTACATGTGCAAAAGTATGCAGTTTTCAGTCATGGAAAACCTAAAGAAAACTAGGACTGAAGTTACACATTTCAATAATACTCTTACATATGAACTTGCCTTTATTAGATTTATATCATTAATGAATGTATTACTATACAAGAAAAATGTACTTTTTCTTGTATTTAACTGCAAGATGTAGATGAAGTAAGTGTGAAATGCACAAAAAGGCCCCCCATAAAAACTTAAATTCCAAAAGCACTTATTCATGTATGAAATACATTGAAAGAAAATCTAAGGGAAGGAAGACAACACATGCAAATCAATGACTGGCTAAGAGGAATTCTCCTGCAATTCAATTAGCCATTTCTAACCATGGACTTCTCCTTGGGACATGCTAAATACCTTCTTCTAAAAGAACTCCTTCTGGAGTAAGCATGATCAGTATTATGCAGTGCATCTTAATTATACTAGTATATAATCTTGCCCAAGAAATAAAAGATATTCATTTTACCTGCATAGCTGGTTTTGAACCTAAACAGCAATTAGCTCAACTCTACTGAACTGTGAGGCTGTCCTGTTATATTGTACTAATATGAATGTTTAATGAAGATTTTAATCTAAAAGAGGAATATCATACATGGCCAGGTATATTTTAATTAATAACTGCTCCTTGAAAATAATGTAGGTATACCAACACCACAGTTTGTTACTCCCTGAATAACGGAGGATGTGACAGACATGGGAAATCAGAGAAAATGTCTATTCTGTGCTCCTATCTACCCTTTCCAATGGCATAAGAAATAGGGATAATAGATTCAACTGAGTTTAATGATTCACTGTAAAAAGTCATAAAGAACTATAAAATAAATAAATAAATAAATAAAGGCAATCAGTAATTACTCAGTGGGACTTATTACCACAGGAATTAAGAACTTACAAGAATACTTTTAAAAATACAAAAGTTTACTTGGGTGGGAACCGGAGGTGGGGGTGGTGGAGAGGATGGGGAGAGGAGGGGGGCAACAGATTTACCATGCATCAGCTGCTGCACAATAACTGGTACTATGTGAGGGTAGAGGTAACCACTACCTATCACAGATTGATCCTCAAGACATGGACAGATAAAGTATTTACCAACAGGTAAAGTGGAGGAAACATGTTGTTATGTGTCAGCTGTTCTGCAGTATCTACCTATGTGCCTGCTCTTAACCTGTGGTAGATGAAAGCTAACTAACAGTACTTACCTACCCTTCAGTGAGAACTAAGTTATCATGGGTTAGCTTTCATTTTTTTTTTAGCTGTGGGTCAAAAGCAGGCACACACACAGAGTTACTGTTGAGCAGATGCCACACAGTAAATATTGTTCCCTTGTTAATTGTGCGGCAACAAGTTTGTCTGGTGATTTCCCAAATCACCATCTTATTCAACCAATGGCAGAAGCATCACTGGTTTCTACATGGTTGGATCAAGAATTTTGAAAAGGCATGGGAGTGCATATGGTGTGGTGTATCATTACATATAACACAACATACATTTTTCTCTCTACTTGAAAAGAAACTAGAAGATTTACTAATAACCTAGGGGCCTAGGGCTATACTATTTAGTTTACAATTTAAATAAAAACAAAAATAACTTTATTAGAAAGTGCATTAATTTGATAAATCATATATTATGTATAAAAACACAACAAACTAGGCAAAAATAATCAGAAGATGTTGTTTCATTAACCCCGTAGTTATGAGAATTAAATGTACATCTCTTTTTAAGATTTATAAAACAAAATCTAGCTTTCATGAGCATCCAATGCTTCATTGAAAGTTATTTCCACACTTCGAGTTAAACGTTCACCAAAATTAACATTTCCACACCTTGGTTTTTGTGTTTCTAGCTTGAGTTAAAAACAGTTTGCAGGGCTGTGAAAAAGCAGTTACCAGGAGTATCTAACAGGCAGCAGAATTTCAGAACAAAGGATAGCTTGATTAGTAAAACCATAAAAGACCATTAAAAAGGAGAGAGGGTCATTAACACCCGTGTAGCAAAGAGTTTAGAAGGAATCAGGTAGATTATACTCAGGCGTGAGGACGACTGACTACCTTACTGCTACCTCAATAAAATACTGCTGCCGCTGCCAAATTTTAAATTTTGGACAGACGAGGAATCAAAGAAGGATGCAACTGTACCACTACAATCTCTCCCCCTGCTCCCCTCCCCCTTGCACTTCTTAAAAGCAGGCTTCAGTGATGAGGAAGGCCTTGTATAATATCTTTTATCCGGGAGACTGAATTTCACCTACAGAGCTGTAAATGTTAGGAAGCATGGCTTGGAAGACCCCAGCCATAAAATAGGAAGACAAGGGAAAAAAAATGTTTGCAATTTTTAAATTACTTGAGTTCAAAATCCATATATAATTTATCTTAAAATGCTAAGTGTGCTTGAAGAAACAAACAGAAAACATGTCTAAAAAGCAGTGTTAAAAAGTTTGGAGAAATTATCATTGCATTAAATTCTCTGATTTTAGGAAATATTTTGCTAGATATCTCCATTCAGCTAAATGGAAAAAATATCTGAGTCACTCCAAATGACTCAGAATTGGCATGTCTACCATGCTCAACCATGTCTCCATTGCCAAGTGTCAAGCTTCAAATGGAGGACTCATGCATCAGGTATCCCTGTCACACTTTTATTTCATCCTGTACATTTCAGACAGAGATAGTGACAAGGGCGAGGGAGAATAGTAGTGGTTAATGGCAATATAAATACTCCAGAAACAATGCTCTGATTGGAATTGGGAATACCAAGCGTTGGCAGCCTGATCACTGTAGGTGTAGTTCTGTTCAGATATTTAATTTATAAAGCAAACCACCCTGCCAATGATCACTGGAGCCTCACCTCTGATTCAGCAACATTTCTGTGTGATGCCCTGAGAGCTTCACCAATCTCAGCTGTTGCATTTGTGCTGTGTTAGCAAATCTAATATTCATTGAGCTTGGTATTATTATTGTTGCTTTTGGGCTTTTGAGAAGCTTTCTTTTTTTTTTGTCAAATGATCAATATAGTAAATCCTGTCATGTGACAAACCATGTTCTACCTGTTTTTAATATGCTGTGTCTCTAGTGTATTATATCTTTTATTCTGTTTAGCGTTTAGCATTCACTCTTTTATGTTACGTTTAATTTAATTCTGTCCACATTTCAATCCATATTGTCATGTTTGATTAACTTCTGCTTCACAGATTTATTTTGTAGTAATCCACAGGCTCAATTCATATTTTCTCTTATATGGATAAATTGGGTGACCTTAGTATATAGCCTGAGTAACCTGATTATATTCTGAGGACCTGATGATTAAGAAGGGGCTACTTGCTAGGGCTGTGTGAAGCTTCAGTCCTAATTCGATTTGGCAGAGATTTCACCTGATTTAGTAGCCAAATATCTTAATCCGAATTGAATTAGGAGACCCTTTAATTTCTCCAAATCGAACTGGAACCCTCCAAATCAATTCGGAGAGATTCTGAAAGATTCAATGATTTGGACATTGACACAGCTTTAAATGTTTTTTCTACATACCTTAAGGTATCAGGTAGCTCATGAATGCTGAGATGCTGGGGCAGATGGAGCATCCCACAGGAGTGCAGGGGGCTCCCCAGTGCACTTGGCAACAGACCCAGAAGTGGACCAGAAGTACTTCCAATCCACTTTCAAGTCTCCTGGGGAACACACTGACCCCCCCCTCCCCGCATCCCCCTGGTTCGGCGACTGGTGCCTCCTGTGTCTGGGGAGACACCTGGGGGGTCCCCCCACAGCTGATCGCTGAGCCACAGGGGCGTGCGGGAGCCCCCCCCATGTGCTCAGCAGCGAACCCGGAAGTGGACCAGAAGTACAGGTGGGACACTCCATCTGCCCCACCATCTCAGCATTCACAAGCTGTGCCTGGTACCTCGAGGTATGTGGAAAAAACATTTAAAGCTGTGTCTATGGCTGAATCACTGATTCTCCAAATCAGCATCGAATCTTCAGATTTGGCTGAATCGAATGGAGACAGTGACCCAAAACAACTAATCAAATCACTGTCCCGATTCGAGCTGAATCCAAATCTGAATTGAATATGGCCCGTTTTGCACACCCCTATGGCTTGTTTGCACACTTGAAGTACCCTTCGCACTCTGAGGTGAAAAATTATTCAGATGAAAAACCTACCCAACTTGAGGGAATCGTATCAATGATATGCCTGTCTGGTAAGCAGTGGTGGTAGGATATGCCCCTCAGTGAAGGTATACAGTCACCCAGATGTGCCTCTATAATCAGGATCCCTTTAACTGTTAGCCATACCCCTTACCTAATTATTGAGGAAATAGGATTGCCTCCAAAATTAAAAGAATGAGATGAGTCTGTGTTATGCCAGTCTCATATAGCACTCATTACATGACAATATTCAGGCATTATTTCATCTGGTCTGCCTAAAGGGAGATATATACACTGAAATGGGAGAAATTACTATATTATAAAGTTGCCAATTGTATTTATGCATCTCAAACACATTTTTCTCTATGGGTGTGTGTGTGTGTGTGCAAGCACACCATTTCCATGCACTGAGCCCACCCATTCAGTATTTTTAATAAACTTCAGAAATGTGTATCATATAGGAAAGAAGTCAGTTTTGAAAATTACTGAAGGCTAGCAACTACGCCCTTATCAAGCAGAACTATTCATCCATTTGTAAAATCCCTGGAGTGTACTACTAGGTGAGCTACACCACTGGGCTAGACCTGACATTGCTTTACAAGAGGAACCCTCTGCATTAGCACCCTCAACGAATCGTCTGCATTAGCACCCTCAAATTCTTTTCTTTGATGTAATATTGGTTCTCCTCCTCTTGCATTAGCTGCTGCAACTGATCTGCCCACTGTTCTGGTGTCAAATCCACTTTGGCTTCTGGCTAACTAAGAGTTTTGCAAAAAAGTGCACTGCAATCACTTCTTTCAGAAAAGGAGACTTTCCCAGGGAACAGCAGTTTTCAAAAGGAACAACTTTTAGCACAAAAAAGTCAAATATATTTGATGTTATTTCCTGAAGGTCCCCTTGACATCTATGCTAAGGAAGCAACTAAAATATCTCTACTGTTTTAAACCAAAGAATCCTCGACAACGATGTTCTCCAACTGACTGTTCATTTGTGTGTGTGCACACGCATGTTTGTCTATATTCCCTTCACCCCAATTATGTTTTTTATTTAATCTTTTCATCTAAAAGTATTCCCTAAAAGTTTCTGTCCCTTGGACAGTCTCATTAAAAAAGAGCCTAAACCACTGATGGATGCAGAACACTGTATCTGAAGGTGGATCTCTTGCTATTCAGCTGAAGAAAACCTTGCTCTAGTCCAATTAGGAAGGAATTTAAGTTTCTTCATTAAGTAAAATGGTTATTCTTTTTCTCTATGATTACATGGTTGCATGAAGTTATTTTACTTCATGTGACAGTATAAGGCCAAGAGAAGAATTGCTGGTATACCACTATAGTTTTGTTTACAGTATGTTTTAAAATGTTCCTAGATAACACCTCTATTTGTCAGTGACACAGCAGGGAGTAAATTAAAATGTTTATTCAGACCCCTCAGCAGAAAGAACTCCCTTAATCCACTCACTGATGAGATAACACTGTAGGATTACAATAATCAACTTGCAGTATGTCCTCTATTAGAGCAGTAAACCTATAGCATTTCATATCCACTAGGAAATGGTTCTTTGCTTATGTAATATGGTAACAGACTTTCACCCTTTGAGATCATATATTTCACCTCATGCTGATCCTTCAAAATATTTCTATACCAAATGACTAATATTAGACTAACTACTACAAGTTATAAAGCCTAAAACTAAAAGAAAGATTGTTTGCAGTGCCCACTAATGATTTAAGTAATGGAATGATAAAGAGACAGATGTTAACAATATAGTCAAGCTTCTAAGTGTCCTCATAGGGGAAGTGGTACAATGAACTGCTTGTGCAGGATTCTTATTTAAATGTAGATAAAAATCTCCAACAGTTCTGGCTAACATATTTTAAAATTGCTATTAGACTCTTTAATGACCTTTTAAAGTGATTGCTGAGTGGATTCCACCCCAGCTAAGGTAATGTCCACTGGCTAAGGCAATAGATGATTTCTCATTCTGCTACAGAATTTTAAAGTTTCGCTAAAATACATGTAATGGAAATGTGTGTGAGCAGAGAGTTTAGATAATTCATTCAAACTTGGCTTTTTTCCATGCACTTTTCTAAAGGAAATTTGAAGTGTCAAAAATACATATCTTGTGCTCATTATTAAATGCTAAATACCACAGTGTTTTGAGCTGCCTTGTGGCCATTGTAAAGAAAACAGGTGTTCTGATAGATTATAAAGTGTGAGTCAGATGATGTGTAGAACAGAATTTTAATGAAGCTGCTAGCACAGAAGTCTGACTAGCCTTTTGAACATGATGCTACAACACTGAAAGTAGTCTTAAAAAGAGACAAATAGCAGTAACACAACTAAAAAATCCTCATTAATATACGCCAAATGAATACAATGTAGGAAAGACATTAATTGAGGTACATAAAGCACCAATGAAATGGATTATAGTAAGGTCTATACTAGATACAAGCTAAAGATGACTCTGAGAATGGGGTTGGGATGTAGTTTGAAGGATCTGTAAAAGTTGGCTTTGCTCTCCTTCAATCTTAACTGATTGTTAAGACCTTTGTGATGTGCACAGACTTTTTCCCGGGAATATTTTAGAGCTACATTGAGGTTGGGTCTACTTGAAGTTAGACTGGGCTGATAAAAATTACAGAACTACAGCCAAAGATCAGCATAACACAGAGGATCTTGGCCATGTCACTCACCTCCATTCACCCCCCGACCAGTAGTAGACAATGTAAAAGCCTCTATGTTTGACTGTTGACATAAGGAGATTCCCCAAGTTGTTCAGCAATCTTCCCAAGGCCATTTTATACTGACTCTGTAGCATGTAGTAAAGCTCAGTAATACCAGGTGATCTGTCCACATTACTTTCCAAATCACACCACTATATTAAACTTTAGCAAAAAGATTGAAGCAATTTCAGAGATTCAAAGCAAAGTAATTTTGTAACTGGCATTTATAAAATACTGTTTTTCGCAAAGTACATATATCTTTATTAACTTGGTATCACAGTAAAAAACCTTTGCTGTTATTTGTGGGACAGTGTTTGAGTTACAGTCTTATGAAATATTTTTGCAAACGCTTTTATCTATGGTTAAGTACATGAGGATTTCTATGAATAATTCCAGGATACTTAAAGTTACAGATGAGTACCCCAAGTACAAAATCAGAGCTTTTATTAGAGTCAGGCTACTACGTCTGCTAATATTAGTGTATGCAAATCTACCTGTGTAATACCCAAATTACAATTATTCTTTGAGCAAAATCATGCCTTTTTATGTATTGCCTATTTTAGCATAATTTAGTATGAAATTGTGAATTACACATTATATCAAAGGTTATTCTTTCTCTGAGTTTCTGTCAAACATATATTATCAATATCAATGCTATGTTTCTGCAAATATCTACTGTGTGCTTTGATTAACATAAAAGTTGTTCAGTGTACTGACTTTTTGCTTCCCACACACTCTCAGACATATGTTGTTTACTTTTTAAACTTTAAAAAAGGAGTACAGAAAATTCCTCCTGTTACTTATAAGTGAGGCTTTCTTTAACTTGCTTTTAAAAGCATCATAAATTTGAGTTTCTGTCTGTGAGATGATTAGGGAGAGATGACACAGCACTAGGAAAGAAAACAATAACAACACACTCCTGCTCACTATAAAAAAATCTCAAACATTCCAGATATAAGTATCAGAAGATAAACAAGTGTTACACTGTAGTATTCGTGGACTGTTTCCATTATAAACCCATTAGAAACGCTACTAATGAAGATCTCGTTTAGGGTACAGTTGGAAAGATAGGTCATAGAATAGTCAGGTCCTAGAATCCTACGCTCAGATGCAAAAAATGTTTGTCTGAATACCCGTCACACACCGATGAAACAGAGTCTATTAACTCAAACCTAGAAATATACACATAGCTTTGAGTGCGTCTGAGACAGAGAAGAAAAGGGTCAGGGCAAGAAAGAGGCTGCAGAGAAGAAATACTATGGAACAGCAAAGTGGAAACTTGTTGCAAGCTTATGAAAGAGCGGTCCTTCAGAGAAACAACATGCACTCAGCCAGCTTGTTACCAGTTTTACTGACCTCATTTGACAGTCTGCATCCTGTGTCCAGAGCTTATTGGCAGAAAAAACTGTCGAAACCAAAATGGCCCAAGTTCCTTGGTGCACATGCTCATTCTATTTGGTGGGGAACTGTAGGGACCTCTGCCTTACTCAGACTTCAGATAAGTAGATGCAGCTTCATCTTTCAAATGCAACTTTTAGGGCTGTCAAATTATTTAAAAATTTGATAGCGATTAGTTGCGGCATTAAAAAAATTAGTTGCAATTAATCACAATTTTAATCGCACATGTCCCCCCTGGATCTGTGTGCAGGCTGGGGCTCTGTGCCCTGCTGCTGTTGCCCCAGGAGCCACATGATGCCACGTGCCTTCCGCTGCTGTGCAGGCACAGGACGTGGTGCAGCCAGTGCAGAGCTCCTGAGGCAAAGGCAGTGGGGGTCCAAGGCCACAGCCCACAGTGGTAGCCCACCTCTGCCCCACGCACAAATCCAGGGGGCACCCCTGTGGTGCTACAACCCACCCTGGGTCCCCATTCATCCCAGTCCCTGCCTCTGCTGCATTCCCTGCCTCACTGTGGGGGCCTCAATCTGCCCTACCCACAGCCCTTCCCCTTCAGATTTGCCTGCTGGGCAATGCTCCACATGCCACCAGGCTGTGTTGCTGGCTGCCTGCATGTCTGTGTGTGCCCCTCTCCACCTTTTGTAGCTGCCCAAAGTCCATGCCCAGGCTGCCCTGAAGTCCTCTGTGCTGTCAGCGCTGCCCCCGCAGGGTGGCCCAGAGGCAATAGTGACAGTGGTTGGGTAGAGCCCAGGTGTGGGCTCCAAAACCACATGTGATTAATGCATTAAAAAAATTTATGTGAACAATAATTAATGCATTAATCGTGCACATTAACTGCGATTAATTGACAGCCCTAGTAAATTTTACTCCAGGGGTAAAATGGAGACAGCATAACTAATCAAGAATAGGACATAGGAAATGCATTTGAAGTGAAATACTCCTATTTTTATAAGGCTATATATATATTTAACAAGTATCTAAACTTCATGCTGTATATTTTTGTCTCTCTCTCAGGTTCTGCTTTTTTTATTTTGTTCAGGTTTTGTTCCTTTTTGGCTTTGTTTTTCATCCACATGTACTCAAGGTTAACTGGACAGTGTCACCTGAAATTAGGATCCAATTTTAGAGTGTATAAACATCTAAGGTCTTTAAGATACCTAAGACAAAAGGCCATATTTTCCTTGATGTGCTTTTCCTGTTCTTAAATAAAAAGTCTCTGAAGTGTTCATGCTTTCAGCATTGTAGCAAGGAGATTTCATAAATGAAGCTCACCATAAACAAGTTAATACTGACTCCATGAATGCTGAGGATAAACAAATATACAGAAAGTAAACCAAGAATAAAAATAAAATATAACATTTTTCCAGTTTCAGTAATCTAAAGTGCTACTAGTAATCAAGGAAAGTAACTATGCTGCAAAGATATGGACCAGCTTCTTACCTGTTTTAAACAGCCACTCCAATTTATACTAGTAAGAATCCATCCATGACTTTTGAACAGATTGCATTTTTATTTACAATGTTTCAAACATGCATGATGCGGGGGAGTGATTTTCAGCAGCATGCCATGAGTTGTATATTGGCTTTGTTTTAAAAAAAAAATCAACAAGAAATTGAAATAACACTGGAATGAATACACAAGAATTGTTACCACATACAAACACTACACACCCACGTTTAAAAAACAGCAGTCTAAACAAATCATGTGACAGGCACCTGCAACTTGAATAGGTTTATTACTGCATTACAAAAAACTGTGAGAGAATTATCTGAAATGTTCATGAATAACCTAAAGACAACTCTCGTGCACTTAAATGTTTGTATTGTGGGCCCAATCCTGCAATGGCTGAAAGTTCAAGGGGCTGAAAGTCCAAAAAAGTGGTTAGTACCCTCAACTCCCCATGAAATTAACTGGAGACAATGATAACACGGAGCATCTTTCAGTAAAAAACCAGCTTTTTGCAGAACTGATCAATTAACAAATTTCCTTTTGTGACAGGCTTGCCGCTGGGGCCTTGCTGGGGGCAGCTGGGCCCATGGGTTTTGTAAAGTTCAAAACTGATTGGTTGGGGCATTTCTCCTTCCACACCAACCAGGCAATGGCAGGGGCAGGTAATGGCAGGGGACCACTCCTAGCCAGGGGTGAAGTGAAGAATCGGATCAGAGAGAGAGATAGCCCTCTCGCTCTCCCAATTGGTTCCTTTCGTCACCTGAAGAGAATAAAAGGGCAGTGCACCCAGCTCCCGGGGTGGATCAACGGGGGACGGAGAAGAGGGGTTTTGAAGAAGAGATGGTTTGAGCTGACTGGCAGGGCAGAGCAGTTGCCTCAGAAGAGCCCCAGAAGATGCTGCCTCAGACAGGAAGCAGCTGTGGAGCTTGGCACACATGCATGATGTGGTGAGTCCAGGAGGGACCAAAGCGCTTGAGCCACAGGCAGTAGCTCGGGCTTCCAAACCCACCAGGCCTAAGGCCAGGCAGCTCGGCATGCAGAGGTTCCCAGAGGGACCGGAGCCTGTAGCTCAGGCCTTCAACCCCTGGCAGGAGGCCGGGCAGCTCAGCTTGCAGGCAACGTGTGGAGGGTCCCAGAGGGACCAAAGCCCTTAGCTGCAGGTGGCAACTTGGGTCTTCAAACCTCAACTGTAGGCCTGGCAGCTTGGCACACAGACAGCATGCAGAGGGTCCTGGAGAGACTGAAGCCCTGAAGCCACAGGAGGCAGGTCAGGGATTGGCGGCTCGGTGGTAGACTCCTCACTGTTATGTGGGAGGCCTAGGTCCTATTCTTGGCCAAAGCAGCAGAGGGGGTTTGTCAGTAAGAGGGAATCCTCACTCACCTCTTTTCTTTTCCCCTCCCAGGGTGCAGGGATTCCACGCCTCAATTTTTGTGCCTTTCCACACCTCAAATATTGTGAGATCTGCACCGCACATTTTGGGAACCTTCATCTCACGCTTTGTCATTTAACATCCTTTATAGCAGTGGTTCCCAACCTTTTTTTGCCGCAACCTACTGCTGCAGTGGTGGTGCCAGCGGCGGCCCACTGGCAGAGATGGAGGAGCTCCTGGTACATGGCACAGTTCATTCTTTGTGTGTGGCGCTGCTGGCATTGCCCCTATGACCCTCACTTGGGTCACGACCTGAGGTTGGGAATCGCTTCTTTATAGAGTATAAGGATGCATGACTGTTGTCAAACCTTTCTGCTTCCCTGATCTCTCCTAGGTATCCAGAGGCTAACTAGCTGTACCTATGTTACCTATAGTCCCTATATTTCCGGTGTATATGTTATGTTCTGGTTCTTTCCTATTTAATTAAATTATATATATAGTTTAGTCTTGACAGATATTCTGTCTCTGCTCTATAGGGGGAAAAGGGGAGCTGCACACTTCAGGCAGCTATGCCTCCCACAGCACTCCAGCACCTGCTCTGATCCCTTCAATTACAGCAGGAACATCCATGTACTTTTGAAGATTTTTATGGTTTGATATTCCAACACAAAAAGGACACTTGGACTGCGTCCAGATGAGTGTGGACATTTGGTTTCCTGGAGACAAGTAGCAGTAGCACACTTTGTGTCCGAGGAACTAATTTTCCCCAAGGAACAACTGTGCCACACGTGCTCTGGTGCATGGCAGGTTACCCTGGGTGGGGTAGGAGAGGCTGGGGCCAGCAACTGTGATGCCCCAGAAGCTGACTCCGGCCATCCAGGCTCTGGTTTTGGGCGGCATGTGCTGCCGCCACATACTCTGCCCAACTTTTTTTCTGTGCAGGTTTTTTAGACCCCAGAATCTTTCAGGGTCAAAAAACACCCTGCAATGCAAGGTAGCAGTGCAGAGAATGCCTGAATGTGAAGTGTGTTATTCCACACATGGCACATACTGTACAGTGCCATGTACTTCACGGTTGTGCTCATCTGGACATGACCTAAGGCTGTATCCACATGTACAGGGACATGCACTTGCAGCAGCACAAATAGCAGTTGGCACAAATTTGTTCCAATACTTTGCATTTCAGCACACACCCCAGCATGTGCACTTTGTTGCAGGACACATTGTCCCACTTTGGGCAAACTTCCCTTGCCCAGCTCTTCCCTGCTCTCAGTGTGCTGGAGTAGCATGAGTACAAATGGAACAGTAGAGGCACTCTGGCTGGCAGCCAGAGCATCTCACCAGAGGACCAAGGCTCCATTAGTTCCAATGCATGCTATTTGTGTGTGCTGTGCACTGCTTTTGTTCCTGGCACTTTTTTTTTTTGCTACCAGGAAATCCTGGTAGCAAACTTTGCCCCCATGCTGCAAATTTGCAGTGTAGGACACATTTTAACTTTCCACATACGTGGTTTCTGGCACCACAAATTGCACATGCCTTCACATCTGGATGCAGCCTAGAGGAAAATTTCAATTATGTGCAAAAATAGGTTTCAGAGATATTAAGGAATAGGCTAAATAGGCATTCAGGTAGACTCAGCAACAACCACAGTTTCTGGCAGAATAGCCTTAGGAAGAGATCTTATGGGATTTTTTAGATACTTGTCTGCATTATGTCAGAGAAAAGAGATCACGAAGAGGAAGAAAAGAGTTATGAATATGAAGCATTTCCTACTATTTATCTTAAATTAACAGAAATGTAACAGATTGTGTTATTGGCTTAGACTGTAAACTTTATCTTGTTTAGGATTTTCTTTCCCAAGAAAATTAATTATAGGTATTTCAAGTTAGTTTTCCAAGAATCTCTCTCATATTTTCAAACCAGTTAAACCTAACTCCACTTTCTCTGAAAATTGGTTACCTTCCTTTGTTTGTATAGTAGTAAGTTAAACTGTTCACCATCATTAAGAATTTTTCACTGCTTTTAACTTTATTTCTGGTATGTGTGCACATGCACAGGCATATGCATGCACCCTGTTCTCAGAGTGACTCTCTCTCTTTTTTTTTTTTTAAGTTAGCAGAAACCATGGGGAACTACCTTAAAAACAGGTATAATATAGTACAGTAACAGCCCTGTTATCGAGCATGAGTAGGGAATGGCAGGTGCGGGTATCTAATAATTTCAGTTACCTGAAGCCAGTGGTTTTCAGCCAGATGAAGAACAGGGGAGCAAGTGGGGGGGAGTAGTCGTGGCTGGATGCGGAGTGGCGGCAGTGCAGGGTGGACATTTTGACTGGATGTGGAATGGCGGCATCGTAGGATGGCAGGTGGTGGTGGCAGCTGCTGCATGCGAGCTTCCCCCACCCCATCCCTCTGTGTCCAGCCAGCCAGCTGGAAATTCTGGTTAATACAGTATTCCAGCTAGCAGAATGCTGGATAACCGGGCTTTTACTGTAGTAATTAAAATACCTGTTTTCAAAGCAACTGATCACAGGCTTCCTGAATTTAATAAAAAATTTCCAAAAGTGCAGGATCAGGCCAGAGTGAGTAAACATTCTGAAATTTCAACATTAGGACTATGTAGATACAGTTAAATTATATTTTTAAATAACTATTATAAATGTAGCACATTAATCACTTGCCTACAGAGAGTAGGTAGGAGTTTGACAGTATTGCCAAAGAAATGTCAGTGAATGAAATCTAAGTGCCTACATTTACTATTGAAGAACAATAACCCCTTCTAATTACTGTGCAGAAGTTATAGCTCAATGTTGTAAATATCTAACAACCCGTAGCTGAAAGTTAACTCTTCAAATGTTTTTAAGGATTTGGTTTTCTAAGGCTTTGCTTCCATGGTAATTTTGGGCAGCTCCTGGAGCTCTTAACACCTGGACTGTCCACATATTAACACCTGAAACTAACTTTAAGCACTCGTTATGCAGCTCAAAGTTATGCCAGTTCAGGGCAGGATTATAGCTGATCTGTGCTACCCAGCTCATGTCATACAAAGATGTAGTCACTCTAGGAGTGTAAATGCCACTCTCCCCCCCCCCCCCCCATCTCTGGGCCAGAATTGGGCCTGCTTCCCCTTCCACCTTCCCCAGTGCTCCAGATTCTTTACTCACTAAGTTTACTTGTGGCTGCCATGCTGTCTGTACTGGGGGAGAAGGCAGTAACATATTAATTTGCCTACCTGGTCATTTCAGCTGCTGCTCTCTAGGTGGGCTCAGCCCCAAGAACAGCTGTAGCCCTGCAGCAGTGGCTAAGCAGGTAGGTTAACCTTTCCCTGCTCTCCAGGGACAGAGAGCTGGGCAGCTACAAGTAGGAGCAGGGACAGGGAAGGACCTTGAAGTTGAGGGGGAGCCATGGGGATGGGGAGGAGGGGGGAGAAACTAGGCGAGCCCCAAGGGAAGGAAGGAAGGCCAGAATGGGAGGAGAGGATTCTTACCTTTCAGTCCTGTTGGCCTGAAGTGTGACTGCTCCAAGCTTGGGCTACCACTAACACCCATCAACATTTGTGCAGCTCACACTACAAGGTGCAACAAAGCCTAAAGTTAAGTGATAATGCCCAGTGATAGCACTCACAATCAATTGTATAATTTAGTTATCAGTGCTCAGGTTCAGCAAAGAAACAATTTAGTTACAGCATTTTCATTTTCTTCCATAAAATTTCCCATAACATGTAAAAGATTAAATCAAAGAAAAAGTCTTTGTATACACTTGATTTTTCACAGAAAGCAACTCTATAGGGATATCTGATGCATGAACATTTCTATAAATCAATTGCTTCAAAGACTTATTTCAGTCAATAACTAAAGCAAAATTCTTATTTGTCCCAAAGGAAGGTTTTGCTTCCCCCCTCCCTCCCCCAGCTGGTATCCATGATAAGGATGGAAACTGAACAACCATATGACTGATTTCAAGTATCAAGTTTTTTCACTACTAGTTTTGCAAAAACAGTATGCTCAGAAATTAAGGGATAAATTGAAGGGACACAAAACTTCATAATTTACTTTGACTCCACATCCTGATCTTAGTGAAGTAATTTGTTACCAGCCCAGACATCTCTCCATCTGGACATAGCTATGGGTATAGACACACATATTGCAGGGGGACTGGACCCAATGATCTACAAGGTCCCTTCCAGCCCCTAACAATCTATGGATCTATGAATCTACATACATCTGGAGCCATTTCAAAAGGGCAGCAACTGTTACATTCTATTTCTTATGTGTAGACAATCCAAGAATGGTACAATTGGAATAAAACTGGTCCAACTTCAACTCTAGATGAAGCAATGTTAAAGATGGAGAAATTTTGCTAGATTTGTATTGCTCCCAATTTGTCCATATGTTACCATTAGAATAAAGCAGCTGCTGCCCTTTTGAAAAGGGTCCAAATGTGTGTGTGTTCATGTCCTATGACAAATAAAGACAAGACTTGAATGTGCAAGTAGAAAGGCAATCACAGAAATAGAAAGAAGCTGCATCAGAAGTGTAACCTTGCCATGCCAAAGGAACAAGAAAGTCCCTTCTTCCCTGTCACTAAGAGCCATCTTCAACCCAACTGCAAAACCAAACAGACTTAATTCCTAAAGGAAACACAAAATCTCATTCTGAGAAGCCAAGGATTGATATTGCTTTCATTGATAGTAGTAGGGTCTCTTGACTGCAAAAGGAGTGGGTTGAGGTTCCAGATTCTCACAGTGAGTTATATGGAAACAAAATCTAACGTGGAAGAGGGAACAGAAGTTGCATCTACATGTGTACTTTACCACTGAGTTGACTAATCAGCTCCACAGTACAGCATCACAGTCCACGTGTGCTGGTGTTAGGGTGCAGTAAATTAACTCCATTATAGGATAGTACTGTCAGGGACTGGCTGGGGCATAGGCTTGGACTTGAGGGTGCTAAAGTGCAGGGGGCTGCCTGTTGTTTAGCCCCGCACTTGTGCCCCAGCCAGAACCTCTGCTGCTCAACAATGCCACCAGGCCTCTTGCCAGCCTGGGGTTGCTTTGCCCTGTCTTCACTTGTGCTCGGGTCTGCAACAGTCTAAGATGCTGTGCCTAGGAGCAGTTGACTCTGGCTCAAATTGTGCTGGAATTTATCATGTTGTCTTAATGGCACATTTAGATGCACCCTGAAGGATCTATCCACTCTACAAAGTAAAGAACTACAAAGTTGTGTAGAGATTTATCTGGATCCCATGCTCATTATTCCGCAATACCCTCAATTCAATATATGGCAGCTAGAAGGATAAAAGTCGCTAACTATCCCAGGGAAAGTTGTAGCTGAATATGCATACAAGGCCTTCTGCTCCAACTGCCACTTCCTTGAAGCCCAGTGGGATCAGTATTTGTCTTTAAAAGCAGAAACTAAGGCCACTTTTACACGTACTCCAAAGGTGCAGGGGGGTGGAGGCACCCCTGCATCTCATGTATCAGCATCCCCATGCTTAAAATGGCAATGGGGGCACTTGAACTAAAGCTCGTTTGATGAACATCAGAGCAGGAATTCCATCACATCAGAGTAGCTTATGTGCTTGTTTATAGATGCCCTAAATGAAACCAAAAGCAGCTTTGAATGCCTCCCTCTCTTTGGAACCTTAATAATTTGCAGAGGATTCCTGCATCTAAAACAGCAAAAAAGTGGTACAGTAAGACACAGTGTAATAAGGCCCATTAGATTTTTATATTTTTGCTTCTTGAACACCAAACCAGCGGCACAAATGATATTTCCCATTTGTCCTTAGTCTACACAAATATGACGATGGAAACTTCATAAATTAGTGATACTTTGCTTAGACATACTTTGTAAATTTAATAAATTCTTCATGAGGCAACAGAGTGACGTGAAAGCTTCCAACAAAAACTCCATGTAACTACATAGGTCTTAACTTAGCAATTCTTACAAATTACATCTTGGAGTTTATGTTAGGATGTATCAAGTCTTGTGGTCAGGACTCCAGAAAAGAAAAAAAAGCTATGATCAACTCCTAAAATGATATTTCACAAAAAGGATTAATAAAACACAGCACATTTCATGATAACACTCATCCAGCAAAAAAACATGCTGAGGCTTGATTTCCCATTCTGCTATCTAGGTTTTAGTTGGCATGATTCCACTGAAGTCAATGGAGCCATACAGTATAAAATTGGTGTAGCAAAGCTGAAAATCAGACCTATATGAAGACAAAACTCATCTTTACTTAGCAACCTAAAAATACCAGGATAATGGAGCACAGCTATATGTAAATAGCACAGGCCTATCTTTATTCTTTTTTGCCTCCCTTTGAAAATTGGTATGGAGAAGGCACTGGCTTTCCAACATGTGAGGTGATACATGTTGCATATATAACAGCAGCTTCAAATTGTTACTTTGGACACTAAAAAGCCACTTAGGACTGCCAGGTATATATTAAAATGTGTTATATTACATTTTACTAGAATATTCAATTTTGAATGTCAATCTTTTAAATAGATTTCAAGAAAGGACAAGAGGCTAAACTAAGTGAGATACCACTAGCTTGGGGGAGGGAGACAGGGGAACAGTTTTCAAAATACTGATACCCGAATCAACACCACAGTCACCCAGAAAGTGCTAACATTTAGGAAGCTAAGATTATTTTATCTTCTCCTAACTGTCAGATGGTTATTATAACTTTCCATCTGAAAATTTATATACAGGACAGAGCCACTACTCTATTAACTTTGGTGAAAATGCATGTGCATATGTTTATGGAGAGGATGTCGGAACATTATGGTTACACATTTGCCATTTTCAATTAAAAATCATGTAGAAAGCTTTTATTGGGTATGGAGAAAATATGAGTAAAACGGTCTCAACAGATATTAAATAAAGTCAAATATCTTTATTTTCAAATGTTCAGAACCGTTTAGAGTTTTAGAAAGTAAAGACTTCTATGGCTTTGATAGACTAAAGTTTAGCCATCTGCTGTAGTAAATCCTACATGGCTAAGTACAGACGGTCAAAAAGCCCAATTCAGAATTGATTCAATCTAGAAAGCTTCATCTAAGCTGCGTAGATTGAACTGATAACCAACTGAACTGGCATTCAGTTTTCAACTGGGGAAGTCAGGGGGAGGCCTGCACTGTCCCAGGACAGTAGATGGCGTGGGGGCCGGGTGGAGAAGGGGGTGCTACAGCATGTTTCCCAGACTGCTGGCCATTGCAAGGTCAGCCAAGTGGGGCTATCCCCAGTTGGCTCCCCAGTACCCTGGGCTGGGGTGGGGGCAAGCACCCCCAAGGCAAGGGCTCCCAGGTGTCCCTATGCTGCACTGCATAGGCAGGCACCTGGCCCAGAGGTCTTCTGGCAGCGGCTGATCAGCAGCTGGGAAGGGGAAGGTAGGGAATTCCCCTCAGCTCCCTAGGTCTGTGCCTGGCTAGGGGACCCTGGGACAGGGTGGAAGAAGCCCTCAAGGCAGAGGCTCCCCAGTGCCTGCACCCCCAGGGCCTTAGGAACTCCTTCCTGCTCCCCCCTGTGGCAGCAACTAAGGCAAGCAGATATGCAGGGGAGGAGGAGATGGGGAATTTCCCCCAGCTCCCTGAGATGCCCCCAGTAGTGGTTGGGGAGCTGTGGTGGGGCAAAAAGCTCTCAACATGGCAGCTTTGTCTTTCCCAGCATGCTGTATATACCCAGGCTAAGGCAGTCTGGGGATCTGTTCCCCTTCCCCCGTCCCTATGGGCTGACAGATACAGGCAGGAAGCGAGCTAGGGAGCAGAGGGGAAGGGCAGTCTCTGCTCCACTGCAACAGATGCCATAGCCAAGGGCTGCAAAGCATCCTGGGGTTCTGGGGGACTATGAGTTAACTTGAACCAGGAAGGGATCTGGGACAAAAGTTCCATAAACTGACCTGACCTAAATCAGTTAAATCTGATCATCCAGTCTATATTCATCCAGGTTTATCTTTAACTAGTTTTGGCCATTTTGAAAGTGATTTATGTACATTGAACTTCTGTTCTGTTACAGGTTTAAACCAGTTTTCAATCACTTAAACCAATTTAGGTGTAACTTTGGTCCCTAGCCCACTGGTTGTTGCACAGGGACAAACACGTACATTTGGCTATGAAGTTGGGGGTACAGTAGGTACAATAAGGCTTGATGTGGAAAATGGAGGACATTTCTGTTCTTGATCCCAGAGCATGTTAACTTGGGCTTAATTTTAAGAATGTACAGCTCATACCAGGGGATGCTCTTAGTGCTTAAAGTTAAGCACATGTTTAAATGCTTTGCTATTTGGGGGACAAATTGCTCAGCTCTTAGCAAGAGCAACCCCATGCTGAATATGGTGTGAATGTGGCTTCAATGGGGCTACACATTTGTATAAAGTTAAATGTGTGTAAATGTTTCCAGGTTCCGGACCTTATTTGTTTGGAATTGGGTTGAAACCTTTTTTCTTCCTATAGATTCAGGTTTTTATCATTCAGAAGATTTTAAAAGTAAAAAAAAAAAATGTGCTTTTTCTCCAGAAGTTTAAAAAAATATATATACTGTCAATCTTTTTAGCAATTGGCTTATTTCAAATTATAGGCTCTATTTTTTTCCTCTCAAGAACTATTATTATTATTCCTACAATGCCATAAATGTGCATAGCACTTACAGAAAGATTAGTCACCTTATGATTTTTTCTTAGATATGCAACTGCAGTAGTGAACTGTGCATTGTTATTAAACTCTATAAATTCCTCTGTCATTTCTAGGAACCATTGATTTTACCCACATAACGTATCCAGATCCACCTTAACATAAAAAATCATTTTAAAAACCCAAGGAAATGAATTTCATTCTTTAAAATAGGTATTAAGTATGGGATTTGAAAAGTGTATTAGCAAATCTGGCCAGATCTTGGAATAGGTGCATATTCTTAAAAGAAGAACACTGAAATTAACATAAATATTTTGGCTGGAGAAAATTCCAAGAATTAATTATGTAGAGGAAAAGGTGTTAATTATCAAAGTAATCTGAAAGCTTGCAAACTAAAAACAGTTTTAAAAATAATATTTGCTGTTCATTTAACATCCAAATCACCTGTATTAATGTAGATATTTAGAATTTGTTATTTTGAGATAACTGAATTTCCAGAGTAACTGAAGCCAAATAATGCATCATCTAAAGTGCTACAGAAAATGATCATTTATGGAGCCTGTTCTCGAGATGTCAAATTAATTTGGCAAGAGAATCAAACCACTGACTATTCTAGTAGCGTAGCTAGTAGAGCTGTGCAAAGCTTCAGTCCCCGATTTGATTTGGCGGAGATTTGGCCCAATTTGGTGGCCAAATCTCCAAATCTGAATTGAATCAGAGGACCCTTGAATCTCTCTGAATCAAATCAGAACCCTCCAAATTGATTTGGAGAGATTCAGAAAGATTCGGAGATTCAGACATAGAGACAGCTTTAAATGTTTTTTCTACATCTCTAGGTAGCAGGGGCTCGTGAATCTTGCAATGCTGGGGAGCAGTGAGTGTCCCACAGAAGCATGGGGGTGCTCCCCAATGCACTCAGCAGCTGACCCAGAAGTGGACCAGAAGCACTTCCGGTCTACTTCTGCATCTGCCACCTCCCCTTGGCTCAGTGACTGGTGCCTCCTGGGTCTGGGGGGAGCACCTGGAGTCCCCCTGTAGGTGATCGCCAAACCGGGGAGGCATGGGAGGGATCCCCAGCACACTCCCTGGCAGAAGTGGATCAGAAATACTTCCAGTCCACTTCTGGGTTTGCCACCGAGCATGTGGAGAGCCTCTCTGCACTCTTGTGGGACGTTCCATGCATCTCATCATTACAGCGATCACAAGCCATGCCTACTACCACAAGGTATATAGAAAAAAACTTTTAAAGCTGTGTCTATGTCCAAATCGCTGATTCTCCAAATCAGCATCAATTCTTCAGATTCAGCTGAATCAAATCAGGGAAAGTGAGCCGAATCAATGAATCGAATCACTGTCCCTGATTCAGGCCAAATCCAAATCTGAATTGAATAGGGCTTCACACAACCCTAGTAGCTCGGAGTGAGAGGAGCACCAGCCCCACACACCAACTTAGGAAGGATGCCAAAATTGTTCCTTGCCCCAGTGGAGTCCATGACTTAGCAGTAATGGTAGCCTCATAACTTTGCTCTTCCAGCATGGATATGACTGCTGCATTCCCCCCTCCCTCCCCACTCATGGCACCCATGCATGCTCCTCCCAGGCTCCCACACTCACTCTTAGAACTGCCTAACACACCTCCTGTTCCCCTGGCATGGCTTTGCCCAGTTGTTTGAGGGGAGTAGTCCAGAGGTATGGACTACACCCTTCAATCAACTGCAATTACCTCACTCATAATGGGAAGTTTACACAATAACTGAGCCTGAAGAATTGTTGTCATACACTAATCAAGACCTTCTCCTCACAAGGTAGTCTATGAAAGCTGATTCCTGAATATGCCCCTACCCTGTCAGAGTGGTTGTATCTTCCCTCATGCCTCCTTCCACCATTTTCCCCCACACCCTGTCACCTATGTTTTGAGAGAAAGAAAGAGATCTATCAGAAGTTCAAAGAACTTTACAAGTGGAACAAAATTTGTGTTGGTGGGGATAAGTGTTGAAGAGGGCCCGGATAACTGAGGAGGACAGCTCCCTCCTCAGACAGATTTATAGAAGAAACCCACTAATGTTTTTATAATAATATTCTACCAAGCTGAATGACAAAGATAACACCGATGAGCTAAAAAAAAAAGTACTGTCGGCAGAGGCAGAGAGACAGCAAAAGTAGAGACAGCACACACAATATATATAGGTCAGTATCACACTTGTACCAGTATTGTTCCTTTTCAAGGTAACAACCAAAGTATGAAAGTACACAATATTTTGTAAATGAGAGACACTGATGTCCACAGGCTAACCAGGTAGCAACTAACAATGACATTAAAAAGCATATTTCATCTGCGGCATGACTCCACAATATTTTACAACCAACACAGAATACAAAGAAATCATCAAATATGTCCTAATGATGTAGCAGCCTTTGAGGTAAATCAGAATGGCTAAACAGCAAAAACTTAGGACAAAAGAATACCTTTGACAACTCAAATTACACATTTTCAACTGAAAGATGCATCCAAATTATAATTTGCCAAGACAGCAAGATGAATGCCCCTATTTTATTTAATTTTTTTAAAAACCAACATGACCTTTCATGGCTATGTTCTCTGCTTTAAGTCTCATCGAAAATATGCACATCTCTAGAGCTGCATTAATACCCCCTAAATTGTACTATATAGGAAACTGTTTCAATACTTCTTCAAAGGGGAGAAAGAGCATTAATCTACTACATAACTGACATCACTTCCTACAGCACTTTGATGAAAGACATCAGAGTAAAATCTAAGTAATGACCAGACCAAACTAATTGGCTTATGAGATCACAGCTCTAAGTTGGTACGGCTGTAGGCCAAAAACATGATTTCTTAGCTACAAAGGGATACTGATCCTTTACCATCCTCAAGCCTGAAACTTTCTAGATAACATTTCAAATGACAGGTTATTTGGATCAAAGGAGGACTGGAAACTACAGTAGATTTGTAATGCGATGTACCAAAATAAAGAGCAGTTGCATTGAATTTTAACTGTGGGTGAGAGGAGATCAACTGACCAGTGAGACCATTCAAGCTTTATCAGGATATGCAACAGCAACATTTATTTAGATCAATAAAGACGATGCTTACACAGCCTTGAATTCAGGGAAGAAACAGGTCCATTGGCCAGGCTTCTCTGTTCCCCTTGGGGTTTGAGTTGGTTCACTGAGTTCCACAGGAGTCCAAATTTAGAAGTCCAACAGTAAAAGTCCCAAAAGCAGAAGTCCAAATTTCCCTTCAGCCTATGCCCAATATTCCTAGATTGCTGGTCCCAATATTCTAATGAATGATCTCTGAGTGGTTTTATTTAAATTTCTTTGTTTCACTGAAACCTTTAGAACCAGATTTAAATAGATTTCTTGTGGACCATAGAAGGTGTCAATTAGTTGAGATATATATCCCTGTGAAAGCAAAAGGAGCAAAAGGGAGGCTTCTTTATCTCCTTTCTCTTCCCATTGTGGAATGCTATTTTACACTGGTCTGTTATTTCACTTTAGTTTATGATCTGCCAAGGCTGTTTTGATTTTTACAACTTTGTTAAATATTCTAACAAAAACACATCTATTATAGCAAAATAACATTCAATACGTTTGGTTACATTAATTACTACTTCTAGTATTTCAATATAAAGCTATAATATAGTATATTTAGATTATGTAAAGTATGTTTTTTTTCTTATCCTTGTGCTGTGTTTGATTGTATCTAGTTAAATACATGAATGGCTGCCTTTACTTTACTGACCAAGCCAGTTGCTACATCTGCAGTTCATGATATGGTCACTGAGACATGGGCTTTTGAGGCCATCTGCTTTAGCTACACACTTGCAGCTTTGGCCTCTTGAAAATGACCATGCCTAGCAACAACATATCCATGGCCTATGTTGCACAAGTCTATGTACAGCCTACAGAGCATACACTGGTTTTGGGAAATAACTGGCTACCACATTTCATATGAGATTCTTCTGTTATGACACAGTAACATGAAACACAAAAATATAACACTTTCTGAGAGTAACATGGTCTGGGTGATAAACAGTAAAGGACAGCCAAGGCACAGTCTTCTATCTAGACAGCATTATCTTATCTTGACTGTTTTTCTCAAAGCCTGTGAGTGCATACAAGATATGCTTTATAATTTAATTGGCCTGCAGTTTACACTCATAGCCAAACAATAAAGTTAGAGTAATGAGTTTCAATCACAGTATTCTAGCACATAGTTGATTTGCATACATAATTAAAATCACCACCCCACTGTCCTTTCCTTGTTCTGGTTCTATGCTAGCAAACATAGATCTTGGAATATAATCCATTTCCCTCTTCTATTAGGGAGAATTATAAATGAATTCCAATGCAATTGCAATTCACTACAACGTTAAACAATTGAGGGATGTTTAGCATAAAACATTTCATGTTCCTTTGGTTTTCTTAAAAGCATTAAGAAAATTAGAATAATTTTATCTGGTTGTGATATGATATTCAAAAGAAAGCATTCCTTCTAGATTTCTTTCACCAATATTTTTCATATAAGCATATTTTAAGTTGATTATTTTATTGCAAGCATCTTAAGTTTTCTGTGAGCCAGGCAACCCCAATGGAGTTCTCTTTGTAACTGTATGAACAGAAGTTGAATCAAGCCAAGATACAATGCTGTATTGTCTGACCTGTGAATTTTCACTGAACTAACCATTCAGTGTTAATGTTATACATTACTAATATTACTTTGGACAAAGATTTTTGTTTATAAAGGTAGGTTCCTAATCACATTTTAGACAGCTCAGGAAGGGACTTTATTTTCAAAAGTAGTGAAAAACGTGAAGCAAGCCCAAATTTTAGACAAGCTTTATTTATTTATTTATTAGATCTTGGCTTTAGCAGCTAAGGACTGTGATCTAGAATGAAGGACCACAGTACAAATCTAATACTAAAAGATTCTATCTACCCCCCCCCCCCATTATCTTCAAAAGGTGCACATTAGCATCTCACAACTATAATGTCATATAATCCCCAACTCCAGTGTCACCAGGAAAACTGAGCCCTATTAAGCAAATAGTACATTTGGTTTACTTTATGTTAATGCTATGGCAAACTAACTACAATTTCATGATAACTCCAAGAATTGTAATAGTTCCATTTTTTACATTTTCCACTTTTTCATTATACAATAAAATGTATATTTGACTCAGGGGTGTAGGTTGTAGCTGTGTTGGTCTAAGGACATAGGCAGACAAGGTTCCTTGGGTGAATCTGATATCTTTTATTAGACCAACCCAAATAGCTGGAGAATAGTTATATAGCAAGCTTTTGGATTCAAAAACCCTTTGTCAGGCTAAGGAAGTTTCAGCAGTTGGTGTGTGCTCTTCCTGGATGGAATGAAAAGTAAAGAAGCCAGCAGCTGGGCTGGTATGCATGCAAGACAGGAAGTCAGTGAAAATGTAGACTGAGGAGTCAATGGGTGAGAGACAGGCTGGGGGCAGGGGGGGGAAGAGAGAGAAGGGGGATGAAAATGGAGAGATACCTGAGGAGTCATATGTCAGGAAGGTTATAATGTGTCATAAATCCAATGTCCTTGGGTGAATCTGATATCTTTTATGAGCCCAACCCAAATAATTGGAAAATATTTATTAAGCAAGCTTTCGGGGTTTGGGGGGAACTGTACCCCAAATTCTTGAAAGCCAAACTCCTGTCACGGCTGTGTATTAAAACGGGGGGAGGGGGGGGTTCAAAACTGCAGGGCTGGTAGCTCTTACTGAGGCCACAAAGCCTGGCAAGTTTCAGGGAGATCACTGCAGGTGTTTGGGGAGAACTGCACCTCAAGCTGTGGACAAGCAAAACTCGTGACATAGGTGACCCTGTGTGTGTTAAGGCGTAGTGGGGTGACAGCTACAGGGATGGTAGCCCCTACTGGGGCCACGAAGCCTGCCAGCTGTCAAGGAGGCTGGTGCAGGGGGGTTCTGGGGCCCTGCACCCCTAGCTGGTGACAGACAAAACTCATGCCAAGACTGTGTCTGTCCTGGGGCAGTTGGTTGTCTGTATTGATTCTTTCCTCTCCTTAGCCCGGTTTTGTAGGTGTTAATTGATGCTTGTTAAGTCGTTACGTAGTAGCTAGGTCCTGTGTATTGAGCTGGTCCCTGAGTGAACCATGATTGATTAACGGTAACTGGTAACACAGCAGCTTAGCAGCCAGGCCTGCAGCAGTGTCTCCCCTCCCTGTCCCAGGACAGACAGTCAGTCCCACAAGCACCCGTGGCACCAGTTTTGCTTGTCTGCATCTTGAGGGGCAGTTCCCCCCCAAACCCCTGCACTGATATTCTTGAAGCTTGACAGGATATGTGGCCTCAGTAAGAGCTACCACCCCTCCAGTTTTGACCCCCCTGTATTGTAACACATAGATGTGACAGGAGTTTTGCTTTCAAGAATTTGGGGTACAGTTGCCCAAAACCCCTGCACTGATCTTCTTGAAACTTGGCAGACTTTGTGGCCTCAGTAAGAGCTACCACCCCAGCAGTTTTCACCCCACTACGTTGTAATGCCTAAATGTGACATGAGTTTTGCTTTCAAGAATTTGGGATGCTGTTCCCCACAAGCCCCTGCACATATCGTCTTGAAACTAGGCAGGCTTTATGCTCTCTGCAGAGTCTACCACCCCTGAAAAGTTCATCTAAATTGGACAAAAAACAATACAGTTTCCCCACTATATCCTATGGCCGGCTCTCCAAGGCAGCTCCGAACCACTTCGAGAAGCCTAACGAGGCCAGTGCTTCGACCCAGCTGTGCTTCTTTGGACCCCAAAGCATCTGAAGCTTCTCTGGATCTGAAGCTCTGTCAAAAGCCTCACACAGCCCTACAAGAAACATCAAAATAACTGGATATTCAGGAACAAATATGCTAGTGAAAGGGAGATGCATCACTAGTACCTAGTATAGAAACAGAGTGTATCAGCTCCCATTCATTGTGGTACCTAAGGAAGTTATATTAATTTTGGGTATGGTAGTTTGTGAAAAAACTGAATCTAGTCAAGTGTGTGCTTGCAGAACAGGAAGACACAACATTCATGCCTCCTGATGATAATCTTGGCTGTCACAGCCTAAATATGGAGAATCTGCTTAGGAAGAAGGCAATAGTTCCAGAACACAAGAAGCAACCATGTCCTTATAAGAAAAAAATGTACCTATGGACAGAACTGCAAATAATGTCATGCAGAAATAGGAAATCAGTCTTAATGGTCTGTAGTTAATGGACTTTGTGCTATGTGCAGAGGCACTGCTGCCAAATGTGCAAGTCAGTCAGATCCCAGTATAAGGGCTCAGGTCTATGAAGACTTGGAGATTCATGCACTGATACCTGAACCTGAGGAATCCCCCAGTAAGGGATTCCTGGGAAATACCTCTATAAGCAGAGAACCTGGGCAGGAAATGCAGGGGAATTCTTGGGGAATTCCCCTTGGGGAAATGCAGGGGAATCAGGCCCCTGAAGCCCCAGGACTGCCTGCCTGTGGCAGCTGGAGCAGACTTGCACAGGCAAGTCTGGGCTGCTCATGTTCTCCTGCCATAAGACATAGATATATCTGCCGAAAAAAAAAGAGGAGGTCCAAATTTATGTTACCTGTTGTTGGGGCACTAATTTTGGGCATTTGTTCAACAAGGGGCATGGATGATTTGTGCAACGAAGGGCACAGACATCTGTTTGCTTGAGCTTTGTGCCACCATAAAAATGTTTATGATGGCACAAAGGCCATGTCTGTTTTCAGCCTTAGCAAGAAACAAAGGGTCTGAAGAGGTTACCTAGAGCTTTACAAATAAAGTTTGTTTTTTTAGTCTCCCTCATTTATGTATGCCTGTGTTTACTGACCCTGATGACCCTACAAAGACATCCTCCTCATGGTATTATAAACTTCTTCAGAGGTGTGCAGTAATTTACCTACCTGGAAACAATATGAAGGAGACTTCACTACATTGAAATTAGCTGAACAGAGCACAGTTCTGGGTTTTTTAACTTGGACTATTTTTCTAAAAAAAGATCCAATTATAACTTTTGAAAGAGCCTCTAGCAAATTGTTTTTGTTTTAATAATGTCTATTAAAAATTAAATGACAATTTTAAATTTAGAAAAAAGCACATAATTTTGCTGACTGAATAATTATCTGAATGGAGACCCAAACCTAAACAATTTAATTTGGAATTCATTATCTTATTTAACTCAGGTCAAGAGCATGCATAATTTCCAGAATGCTAATTAGAAACTTGAAAATAAAATTTAAAATTGTTTAAAAAGGATAGTACTTTGCCTAATGTATTAGCTTAAAACAATCACTTCTTACTCTTAGAAATTAAATAAGAATTCAATGAAGCAAATTCATAAGTGCTCTCTTGTGTGCGTGCATACACACACTTATTTTAATAAACATTTTGTACACCATTAAATAGACTTGTATTTAAGAAAATCCTTGAGTGTTGTTATATGAAATTAAATCTCTCCTGGCAAATCAACTGTTTGACTGCTGAGTCTTATTTACTAAGAACAATTTAAAGAATTTAACTTCTATTTCTTTATCAACATCTTGAAACACTATATGGCAGCGAGGACCAGACACTAACAACCAGCCCTCTGAGATCCCCACCAGGAGTTGGAGGGAGCAGACAGGGTCAGCGAGGGACCCAGGAAACTTACTGGCAGGAGAGGGAGAACCTGGACTAGCATGATGTCTGGTGCAACAGCACCACTTTATGAGCATGCTGTCCATCCAGCTTGGTGGTGCCTGGCTGATGTCAGCCTCATGCCGTGCCTCTTAGGGTTTAAAAAACACTGGGGAAGTGCCAGAGGGGAAGCACAGGGAAGCAGGCTCCAGGCAGGTGGAGCCTTGCAGGAGACTGTGGCACCCACAGAGCAGGGTCCCCGCCGGGGCAGATACAGGGGACCAGGGTCCCTTTGTGTGATTCCTTCCCCCCATCTTCTTAGCCCTTAGGGGAGAGCATGGAAGAGAGGCAGATCTTTTCTTTCACACTTTTTTCTTTCTTTTTCCTTCCTCCCCCCCATTACTGACCCTCTGAATCTCAGAGGGAGGGCCTTTAACCTAGCAAAGGGGAGACCTGAAGAAGCGAGCCCAGGGAAAGGGCCCGTAGGCCAGTCACAGAAAAGCCCCAGGCTTACCTGCATCATGGCATTAGGTGGCCAAACACAGAATCAGACTGCTCACCCTTAGCTGTCTCTGAACAAGCTTGGTCAGTGACCTGGAGTAGTGAAGAAGGCCAAAGAACTTGCTATACCTACAGTTGGTGAGTGGAAGGGGTGTAGGGGAGGCAAAGCCCCAAGGCAGTCACCACAGTAATGTGAGTACCCCCATGGGGCCCATCAAGTAGAGGACTGCACCCTCCCATCTTTAGTGCAATCAAGACATAGCAGGCGAGTAGGGAAGGACCCCAGCCCATGGGCTTGTGTACCTTTCATCAGAGAAACTGCAGGTATGACACACTGATTTTGTTTTTTAAATTAAATTATATAACATTTAGGTATTTATTTACTAATGGCTAGTATGAGCAACCAAAACAATCAGTAATGAGCAACAAGATAGAGGAGTAAGGTCACTGAGTTCAAAAGGACCCAGGAGGACTCTTCAACATGGGAAATGGTGGGAAGTATCACCTGAGTCCCAATGCTTTGGGGGACAGGATCTCCTCTTTACAGTTCTGGGGCCTTCACAGAAGGCAAAATAGAACACCCTTCACAAACTGCTCTCCTCGCTGGACTTTGCCCCGCAATATATATAGCTTGTGTAAGAGAGCTTATGCTCTTTACTCTTGTACATGATCCTGTAAAGTGAGTAACAATAATTCCATGGGTAAGCAAGTCTGATTGGCTATGTCTCATTGTTTTATGTTACAGTGCTGTATTTTTAATCATGCAACATAGTATCAGTGTAACACAGCTGTGACAGCATAATTATATTCTGCTTTAATAAACATCTTGGTTTAACCTTTGCTTATATTATTAAACTCGTACCTTCACCTCTTCATTTTTTTAACATCAGGAAACTACAGTACATTCTAAAGCTCCATGCTGTTGACATCTCTTATTTGTGTAACAGTCAAGAATTCTACTTAACCCTTGTGACAGAGTTTGGCCAATGCATCTTCATTTATTTTTAATGATTACTGTTAGCGTCTTATGTATGTGGCACCCACATTGTGCTAAGTGATTGTCTCAGAACTAAAAAGTGTACAGAATAGCTAGATCTTGCACAAATGTATTATGGCCTGACTCAAAGTCCCATGAACTTCAGCAGAGTCTATACCACACTGTTACTGTCTCTTATAACAGGTACAGTCATTGAAATGACATGCATCAACTTTCCAATCTGATTTGGAAGTAGGAAATTTTAAAAATTATTCTCACAAGTTGGAAAAGTGAAATCATAATGCATACAGTATGTGCAATATGTAGAAATGAATGTGCTCCTAACAGTCCCTCAGTTCTATGACTTCATGATGATTTGTTGGTTCAACAATCAGCCACCCTGGTGGTAGAGAGATTTTGATACTGAGGCCCCCCTCTACACATTACAGGTATTGCTCAATTAACTAGTTAATTATGCAATTACCTTGTGACCAGCTACAAGTGCAAAGTTCCTATCATGCCATAAAAAGCTCCAACCAGCTATAAAATTAGACCTTGAAAATGTGTACTAACTTTATAGCTGGTAGCTATTGAGCTTTAATTTCCATGCATAGGAGGGTCTCCCCAAAATTCAGTTAAGAGAGCTCCCAGCCACAGGGGTTCACTAGGCCCAGATGGGGCTGGGAATCCTACAACTGAAGGGGATTCTCAGCCCCAGCAGCTGCCAACTCTGGGTTCCAGAAGCACTCTGCACCTGCCAGGACCCAGATTTCTGCATCTGTGGATGCTGAGTTCCCACAGCATGTCTCCCAGTGCCAGAACCCAGGGCATAGCTATGATCTCTCAGCCCTGGGGGTCCTGGAGCCTCTGAGGCTGGGAGACACAGCTGCCACAATCTCCTAGCCCTGAGGATACATGAAACCCTTGAAGCTGGGAGACTGCAACAGCTGCATCTCTCAGCCCCTAGAGTGCTTTGGGTGCCCATGCAGCTGGAAGCCCCCTCAGCCCTCTCAGCTGTAGGAGTTTGTTTCTTGCTAGTGCAGGGGGAGCCTGAGATTGGGCTCCCCCATCACCAGCAGTAAAATACAATGTGATCTAATGTGAGATTTTACAACTGCGTCTCCTGCCATGCACATGTGATATGGCAGGATATATCAATAGCTATATCAGATCAGACCAATATCCTATTTTCCAAATGCACAAAGAGGCAGATAAGAGAAGTATAATTCTACATAAAGAAATAAAGAGTGAAGGGACCTAAAGGAAATTCTTTCTAACCAAAAGTAAACAATTGGAAAACAAGTAAGAAGGCAATTTTAGGCAAACAATGCTTTTTTTGTAAAGTTGTCAAACTATGTATGTATATAGTCCTTTGTTGTGCAAGCTGTGCTGCCTGGTCACCATTTATCCAGGGAGACTGAAGTAGCTAACACATTACATTATCATACATATAATTTTTCATAGTACAGTTTTAAATCAAGCTTCAGATTTAGGAAACAAAATAAGAAACTGAACATTGTGAAGTAGTATAGATTTTGCATATATAAGCAGTTGTGATGAATAAGTCACAGATACAATGAACTGTAAAAAGAATTACAGGCAATATATTGCTTCTGCAAGGTTTTACATTTAAAAAGAATAAACCCCTCAAGTTACATAAGCAATAAATTATTGTAACAGTGTTTGGCTGCATACAGTCTTTAAATAAAATTTGTTTAGCAAGTTTTAAATATCAGTAAGTAATAAGTATATTTATGGATAGGCCATGTTAATTCGTTCATGTATTTCAGAGAGTTCTCAAAAGTGGTTTTTCTTCAATTTGATATAGCTTCTTAAACTAAGGATCTGTTTCTTATTAAGGAATACTTATTTGTATTAAAAAATTGAAAGGCTTTTTGAACCAGTCATTAAAGAGATCCTTAAAAAAATATAATGCATTTTTATTTTCTGATTGTTTCAAAATTTAGAAAGGATTTTCCTCCTTCCTTCTCATTTGTTTTTCTGCTCATACTAAAAGTTAAAAGATTTTAGTCCCAAAGAAGAATTTTCCAGTTTTAATGAAGAGTTTTTATAACAGAAGTCCCCAAACCACATAATCTATACCACTCACTATTAAGAAAGTTAAAGGGAAAGTGAAATTATATATATATACATACTGAAATCACAGAAAATAATACATTGTAACCTGATAGCACATCTCAACCCTGTCTTGAAACAACTTTGCTTGTCCAATCTTCAGTGTTTCAGTATATTTTAAGGGTTTGTGACTTGAACCTAAGTTCACTCCTGACTAGGTGAACAGCAACATATTTTTTTCACTTGTGACTCAGTTAAAAAAATCTGGTTTTCACATATGACAATCTAGCGTAATATAAACAACTTGACCAATTTTTCATTGTGAAATACATATAGAAATTTACTTGTAAAGAGAAGTCCTCTTGTAAATAAAGACCTTAAGTCTAGATAACATAAGCAACAAAGAAATACATAATGTATAGTTTCAAAGCTGAATTACAGCAAAATATTATGAGTTCATGAACAATACATTTTATTCTTGAAAATGAATAGCTGAGGTGATGTCCAGACAAATATAATTTATCATTATAACAACTCATACAGAAAAACCTCACTATGTCATTGTCATATCAGATTTTTATTTCATCTATCCATCAATGGGGTGGTTGGTTACGAATAGAAACCCTGGTTTCCTCTGTTAAAGAACCCAAAGCTCACTGATAAAAAAATCCAAAATTCTCTGATTAAAAACCCGCATTTTTCCGCGATTAAAATTAAACACTACTATATATATAGGTATCAGCTGAACACAATGTTTGATTGATATATTTACAATTTTAAAGCAATTTGGAAGTCTAACAGTGTCTCAATCATTATAATAAAATTAATTCTAAATATATATTTTGGCATTTAATTTTGTTTTTTTGCATCGTGGAAAATCAGTACTCCTTTTGTGCACTTTGTTCACAAGGACATGGGTCCAGCTGAGGCCCCACTACCCCCTCCCGATACTTTGTGGCACTGAGCAGCCCTGATATACCAGTGCCCTGCTGCTGCTCATGCTGTTACCCCTCACTCAGTCCCCCACCCCCTCTGGCAATGCTGGTGCCCCTCACTCCTGACCTGCAAGCTCCCATACCCACTGGTGCCCCTCACTCCCAACCTGCAGCCCCCTGGCCCTGGCCCTGCTGGTGCCCCTCACTCCTGACCCACAGCTCCCCACCCCCCAACCCAGCTGGTACCCCTCATTCCCAACCCACAGCCCCCTGTCCCTGCCGATACGCCTTGCTCCCAACCTGAAGTTCCCTGCCCCACCACAGCTCTGTTGATGTCCCTCACTCCTGACCTACAGGCCCCTACCCCGCTCAATCCTGCTAGAAGGCGCCCTCATAAACTCACAGAATGGTGGTCTGTGGCGATGCAGCAGGGGCGGCCTCCAGCATGAGGTGCATGCACTGCAGCATGGTGCAGAAGCACAGGCAGTGGCTGGGGCTATGGTACAGCGGGGAGGACCAGCGCCACGCTCCACAGCAGCATCATGAAACCAAGCATGGCTCTGCCTATTCTGTGGGCAGCAAGAGGGGGGCAAGGAGGTCCAGGCACTCTGTCCTGCCTGCAGTGGCTGTGGCTGCAGAAGTTCTAGCTGGTGTGGGCAGTGGTGGAACAAGTCTGGCCCTGGCATGGGCAGGAGGTACAGGGTACACCTGTGGCACTCCCTGCCCTAGGCTGTGGCTCCCACGCTATGTCAGGCAGCCTGGCCATGTTTCCCCTGAGGCAGTGTCTTCTGGCTCCCCTGCCCCTGCCCCTCAGAGCACAAGCACTGGCCCCTGGCACTGCCAGTCTGACCACATGGACCCCTGCTGCCAGCTTCCCCTGTTGGCAGAGCCGAGCTCATGGATGGCACTGAGTGCTGCCTCAGACCCCCCTGCCCCACCACAGCCCTTCCCCCAATGCCAACAGGCACCTGCTCTGTGTTATGGGCATGCACACACACACCCCTCACAAATTCACATACTTCACACCCCCTCCACACACATATCTCCTCCACACACCCTTGCCACACACACACACAGATATGCCCATGCACCTCCCCCTCCCCCACACACAGCCCTCTGGAAAGTTCCCACACCCTGACCCTCTTACCTGTATCCAGCTGTAGGCCATGTGTATGTGCACGGCACCCCCTGCCTCCAATTGCCCTCCCCCACCCCTGCAAGCAGATCTTTGCAAGCTGGAACACTGCCAGCCTGCAAAGGGAAACCTGTGGTTTCTCACATCAAAGGAGAAAATCTGTGATTTTCTCATTTAAAGGGGAAAATCTGCATTTTTCCATGGGAAAACCTAGATCATTGGCTATGAGTCTAACTGTGGGGTCATGGTTTCTCTGATAACTGTTTCTTTTATCTTAATTTTCAAAGAGCAGATGGAGTGAGAGAGCGAGACAGAGAGAGAGACAGAGAAAGAGAGAAATAGGTCACTGAATCTAGTACAAAGCAGTATGCCTGGTAAATGAAAATTATATTAGTTATATACTTAATGTGTCTATAGTACATCAAACACTATAGACATGGAAAAGCTTACTACTAACCCAAATCTGTTTTTAAAACATATATTAATAAAATATGCAGAAAGCTCATTTCAGCAGTCTGTCACAGTGGAACAGTATCTCTCACAAATTTAAATAATAGTGAAAAAATAATACTGTATTCCATGTTTTTGTCTCCCCTGCACAGTTGTTCCATGCTCACTCCACTCATTACATCACAAGATCTGAATTAGCATTTCTGGATTCAGAGTGATTGAGAAAATGCACCATTTCTTCCTTTTCCTTAGCTCTCTTTCACATCCTTTGCCACTTCTCTCTCTGCATTTTTTACCTCTCTCCTTTCTACTCTATATTTATTTTCTCTCCCCATTGATACATCTTTCCTTTCCTGTCTCTTTTTGAACCATAATCTTATGAAGCCTCAGATTTGGAACTGCAAAACACTTAGCAATAGGATCATTACCATCAACCCACACCAGAAATATTACCAGGACAGCCCCCTTTGTCACCTTGTATTTCAACACATGCCCAAGTAAATGAATCATTTCATAATTGGGATAGGATATATCAATTAAACTTAATTAAATAAGTCCCCAGGCCCACAGAATAGACTGCCACCGGAGGTGGTTCAAGCACCTACATTGAATGCTTTCAAGAGACATTTGGATGTTTATCTTGCTGGGATCTTAGGATCCCTGCTGACTTCTTGCCCCTGGGGCATGGGGCTGGACTCGATGACCTTCTGAGGTCCCTTCCAGCCCTAATGTCTATGAATCTATGAATTAAGATAAGGTCATAAATTTCAGACATAATGCTCTTCTTTCACTCTCTGCAAAAAGGCAGGAATGGCTTTAACACCTGTATATGCTCTTATCTTTTTCCTGAGACTGTTTCCAGCAAACTGAGAATGATAACAAAAAACAAACAATATGGTCTGTACTTGTGTGATTTGTAATGGACTCAGTTTAAATTAAAAAATGTTAATCAGCATACTGGGTGGTGGTCTTTAAGCTTGTCACCATGGAATTTGTGATGAAACATGAATTATGATTTTATAAAATACAGAAGAGATATCCAAGGACACACACTGACTGAGCACTCCCAGTCCTCATTAATGAGAGCCTACAAAGGCCAGCTTCACTAATGTGATCAAATGATAAACAAAACCTGGTATTTTGTAGGAGAGGCAAAGTGATGAAATCTAAAATGGGTAAGCCAATGATTTTCAACCACGATGCCATGGGCCCCTGGGGTTGCTGTGAGATCCTGTTAAGACTGCTGAGCAAGATTAGCACTGTGATGCATGTAAACACCCACGATTCACAAGATAAAACCAGATATTTCAAATAGAAATCCATAGTATCAAAAATATTCTGATCTCTTGTGCTGTAGTTTTTTATGTAGTCAAAAATGAGTGAAAGCCAAGATATGGGATTTTCTTAGGGATGCCTTGAGTCTAACAAGGGGTGCCTGGAGGCTAAAAACATTGAGAACCACTGGATTAACTCCTGATTTTTTTTTAAAGTGGGGAATAAAGCACCTACCTTCCAGAAGATCGTTCTATAGAAGACATAAGCTTAGGAGAAGAGGTAGAAATTGGCTAGTGAAGGAAATATAGGAAAAGGCAAAGTATTCTAGAGGAAAAGATGATATTTTTACTCTGTGGAATGGGCCCTTTCTCAGGACCTCTGTGTCTTTTGTATTTCTCAGTTTAGAGATACAGCTCCTTCCTAGGCAGGGGAGGGCAGTATTGTGTGTAGCAAATCTAACTGGGAAAAAAACACCATTTTTCGATGGGGACAGTCAGAATCTAAGTTTTCCATGATCTTACTTGTCACAATCCTACTCACTTGAAGGTGAGAGCAGTTTGGTAGTCCAAGATCTCTACAGTGATTCTGTGGTGAAATCATTGTAAGCCTCATTCTATGACAATAAATAGAAATGTGGAGTCCAGAATGAAACTAAAATGAGTAGAAAAGAGTAGCACTGACAATTATAGGGTATGTGCCATGGAAGACCTGGACACCTTCACATCTTTAAAAGGGAAGGCAAATAGAATTATGACAAAAAGCAAAATAAAAGAATACATACCTGGCCCCCAACAACAGGCTAGTAGAAATTGAGAGATGACTTTTTGATTTAAAAAAACCCCTATTGCTCATTAAGTTAAAGCAGTAGCACCCCAAAGAGAAATGAATTGTAACTTAATTATTAAAACAGAACAGAGGCTTTCAACCTCTTTTAACAAGTATACCCCTTCTTTCTCAGAGTTCCAGCTCATATAACCCTTTATAATATTTTCTGTTTAAGGGGGGGGGTGTACAAATTGAGGCCCCCACAGTGAGGGAGGGAGTGAGGCTGAGGCTGCACAGCCAGGGCAGAGTGCAGGAAGGATCTGCAAGTGGCTCATCTGGGGCATGCAGGGAGGGGATGGCGGCTCCTACTGGTGCATGCAGCCCGGGAGGGCATGGGGGTGTATGCCCCTGGATCTGAATGCAGGGTGAGGGCAGATTAGATCAGCAGTGGAGGAGGAAGTGGGGCTGGGGCAAGGATAGGGGCTGCCCAGCCAGGGCAGAGTGCAGGACTGAGCCACATGGGGGGTGGCTCCTGCAGCTATTCGCACACCCAGGTGGGCACAGGGGCATTTGCCCCCAGCTCTGTGCAGGGCAGGATGAGATGCTGCTGTGGGCTGGGGCCAGTGCCAAGCTGTTCTAGGCAGGGGCTGGGCCACGCTGTGCCGGGGGCAGGCAGGAGCAGCACTGGAAGGAAGGGCTATGGAGGGAGGTGACAGAATTTTGGGGTGACTGCAGCCCACCTGTAGCCCCCTCCCAGTATCACTGCTGCCCACTCCCAGTGCAGCCCAACCCAGCCCTTGCCAGGAAGAGCCTGGTGCTGCTCCAGTTCCAGCCAGCAGTGGCATCCACCCTGCCCTGCACAGATCCAGAGGCATACCACCCATGCCCTCCCGGGGTGTGTGCAGCAGCAGGGAGCCACTCTCCTGCCCCCTAGCCCCAAGATGAGCTGTGGCTCCATCCCATGCTCCACCCTGGCCCCCATCCACTGAGCACACCCCTGAGAGGGCACAAGGGCATGTGTTCCTAGATCTGTGCACAGGGCAGGGCAGGATGCCACTGTAGGTTGGGACCAGCGCCAGGCTGTTCCTGGTGGAGGCTGGGCTGGGCTGGGCTGTGCTGGGAACAGGTGGCAGCAGTGCTGGGAGAGGGCTATGGCAACTTTTGGGGTGGCTGAAGCACCTCCTAGTGCCACTGCCACCAGCCCAGCCCGATGCTGGCCCCAGCCCACAGTG
Organism: Alligator mississippiensis; assembly: GCF_030867095.1. Lineage (NCBI taxonomy): Eukaryota > Metazoa > Chordata > Crocodylia > Alligatoridae > Alligator > Alligator mississippiensis. The sequence goes on from NC_081832.1 coordinate 52,968,625, forward strand.
GCAACCCGCCTTGCCCCATGGAGATCCAGGGGTACATGCCCTGTGCCTTCTTGGGGTGTGTGCAGTGGTGGGGGCTGTCCCCCATGTAGCTCACTCTGGCACCCCACCTCATCTGGGCAGCTGCGGTCCCTACCCCACTCACTCCCCCACTGCTGGGGCCTCGAGCTTCTCCCTCCCTGCTTCTCTGGCCCTTTCCCTCACAACATACTTACCAGCCAGACCCGACTGTTCTCCTGGTCACCTATGTGCTGCGCTGCAGCTGTGTGTATGCACACAGCATTTATCAGCCACATTAGGTCTGCATACCCCTAGGACCTTTTTAAGTACCTCTAGGGGTACATGTACCCCCAGCTGACAACCACTGAAATACAATATGTCAGAGCTCACTACATGGCCAGAATTCACTGGATTCCATATCACAAGTTAAAAAATGTGAGCCATGGATGTACAAGACAGAATAAAAAACTGCCTGAAGTTGATTTGGGTTATATTTTGGCCTCCCAAATAAGGTGGTACTCTCTCCTACCTTGAGGGCCTTCAAGAGGAGGCTGGACAGATATTTGTCTGGGGTGATATGATCCCGGCACCTGTCCCTGCCTGGGGTTGGGGGTTGGACCAGATGATCTGTTTAGGTCCCTTCCGACACTAAGTACTATGATACTATGATATGATACTATTTCTGATATTATTGCTGATTTTTTATGTTACAAGGAGTTATTTAGCTTTCTCTTCTTCACTTTCCCATTTATAAAAAAGGATGTTGATGGGTACCTGCCTTTCCAAAGTTATGTAAGATCCAAGGATGAAAAATATGAGGTATTATTATAGACTGCTTATTATTTACTATTTATATTGCACTGAAATGCAGAGACCTAATGATGGTTGGGAACCCACTGTACTATTTTTTGTCTAAAGGCAGAGTTAACAATAGTCTCCAGAGATCTTACAGTCTAATACTATTGTTAATAGTATATTGCACATGATTAAATAGCCAGAGCCATTTTAAGTCATTTGAAGTCAATGGAAAAACTCCCATTGATTTTAAAAGGCTTTGGACCCAATTTATAATATTATGATGGTCTGACACCAATATCACACCTATTTTGATGGTAAGTATATGCATCATAAGGTATAGAGTCACAAAAACGTTTGTGTGCCAGTATCCAACATCATGAAAAGTATCTTTTATTTTGGGGAGGCTTTCTAGCACTTACTATTGGCAAGGACAGGTTTCACTTGTCCAATGACTATTTGGTGGTAAGGAGTAAGTAAAACAAATTGTTTTAGCTCCTTGTGAATTGTGCGTTGATTAAGAGAAGGAAGGAAGGGAGGAAGGAAGGACTTTTGACTTTTTAACTACTTTATTCAGGGGTTCAAGATACAAAAGGTTGGCGTGTCCGGGGTCCAGGTCCAATATATAAAACAAAGACAAACAAATCACCATAAAACAAAAGCACCATGCCATTACATTCATAATATCACACCGTGACAAACACCTTTGCAGTATGTCAAGTCATGCCTAACATGCTGTTATGCGGTTGGGACACCCAGCCACACGGTCACACAGACCAAAGCCCTCTATAAACAAACAGTCCTACCCTGCTCTATCCAGTCATACACGTGACAAAACCTTCAACTTCCCACACAAAGAAAAAAAAGCTTAAAGCAGCCTGGTGAGGACTTAGGGCACAGTGTGAGCTCGGAGTCACAGTCCATACTGAGCCCGCCCGGTCACAGTAAGGAAGGAAGGATTCCTTCTACTGTGTTCTGATGTCCACTGTGGTGTCAGTGTATAACCCCAAAACCGACTGCTGAACTTGACAACTTGTTTTATATTTTTCAATGAGGAAGGGAAAAAAAATACATGTTTGATGAAAAAAAAGTACTATAGTTTAAAATATGAACATTTAAGGCAGGGATATTTGCAAAGGGGGTCAGAATATTTTCTGCTCATCCTTTTATGGTACCCTTAAGCTAGAGTAGATAAGGATACCAGTTTGCATAGCTCAGGGTGCCTTGGTCAAAGAGACAGCTCAGTTAAACCTTCTTGAGATAAGAATTGCTTGGTGTATTTTTTTAAAGAAAAAAGAAAAGTGAGCAAGCAACAAAGCAGGGAAAATAAATGCAGAAATACATTCACAGTTTTGCTTTGCCAAGATCTTGTTTAATTTCCAGAAGTAATGAGTGATTTAAAATAATACAGCAAGTGGTGCAAACTGGTGGTGGTGGTAAGCTGATTCAAGAGGCTTTTTTTTTAAACACTTTCATATAGTACTTGAAAAAATGTTGTATGTTCCTGAATCTCAACTAAATATTCAGCTTATTTAAGCTTGTATAACAACACTGAAATAAAATGTTTTATGCTACTCGTCTCAATTTATATAATTATTTAGTTAGATGTATATAATTATAAATAAATAAGAATGCTGGTTAATTTTCATAATATTAAAATGAAATTAAGAAAATTCTCAAAGGCAACTCAAACCTTAAGGTCGTTCTCACAAAATTAATTTGATGAATACATTGCTTATTTCCTGGATTTTTCTCTTTTTGTTAAAATGTAAACCATGATGCATTATTCTTGTCAAGGCTTCAGAAAAAAAAAGCAACACTTGGAATCTCCTACAGTGTACTTTACTTCTCAATCTTAAGGTTGCATTAATCTTACTGTAGTTTTTGCATTTAGTGAAAAAAAAGTTTGAATGCCATACTGCCTTATGTCCCAAGGGAACCCAAAGCACTTTACTGTTCTATATATAGACAACATCTCTGTACAACAGTTTGGTTCAGGCAATATAGAAAAATATCATATCCAATTCAAACTGCAATGGGAATTTATTCAACAGAATATAATTACTCAAATCTGAATCTGACTGTAATATTCCCTATCCACAAGAAGAACATGTCACCATAGCCAACAAAAGTATGACACTTGACTTAAATTAGATGGGAATCCTAACTGCTTTCCTAGCACACGTGGCTACAGATTGGTGCAGACAGCTTATAGTTGCCTATACTATTTTGGATATTTTATTTCTCCTTTACTGCAACATAACATTTTGCAAACAAATCAAGGGCCTGATCCAAAATCCATTACTGAGTAAACAAAAGATGTTTATCGGGTATACTGAGCTTTGGAATAGATCCCCAGTGGCTCACCTAGAGATTTTGGGAAGAGAATAGACTAGAACAGCATTCCCTCTAAGCTGTGTGGCATATGTGGCCATGAAGGCATGCCTGGCAGTGCAACATGAGTGCACCTGCATAGCTGCACACGTCGTGCAGCTTATAGGGAACTCTGGAGTACAATGCATCTATTTTAGCTACTCTTTTAGGAATTATTTTAAACTGGGTCATTAATGTAGACACTTTATCAGGCCTCCCTTAATTTCTGCAAAATCTGCCTAAGATGCAAGCAATGAAGCAAGAGTGGGAAAACAATTAATTCATAGGCTGGCAAGTCAACAAGCCAACAAACCACAGAGCTAGGGCTGGCCAGATAACAATAATTTAATTTTGGAATAATATCTGAGATGGAGAGACCCACGCCAGAGTAGACAACAGCTAAAGATTAGGACACTTGTCAGAGACAAGGGACACCCAGGTTTGATCTACACAAATTATTTTTGCACCCCTTGCTGATATAGCTCTGCTGGCAAAACGATCTCTCTGAAAAAGCTATGCTGACAGAAGCAGGCTTTGACAGCAATGTTTCTGTTATTTGGGGAAGTGGTGTCCTGAAGCCAGCAATCCCTTCCCCCAAAACCACGTCTCTAGTAGGATGCTTTGCTAACATAGCTCTGCTGATAAATCTTTGTGCTATGGATAGACATTACACACAAACCGGTTTAAGTGATCAGAAACTGGTTTAAACCTGTAACAGAACAGATGTTCAGTGCACATAAACTTTGAAAATGGCTGAAACCAGGTTGAGATAAACCTGGTTGAATATAGTTTCAGACTTAACTGATTTGGGTCAAACTGGTTTATGCAATGTCTGTCCCAGTCCCCTTCCTGGTTTAACTTAAACCAGAGTCCCCCAGCATCCCAGATACTTTGCAGCCCTAGGCTAGCCTGGGATGAGCTGTCTCCTCCAGAGAGCAGGGCTGGCCCCGCCCTGCCCCTCAGACTGGCTTCTCTCTGCCCCCCCTCCTGCGTAAGCAGGGGTTCCCCCCTTACCCTCTCTCACAGCACAGACAATAGCCAGCATGTGGTATGCTAGCTAATGCTGAGAGGTGCCTGTGTAAGGCAGACAGGACAAAGGCAGACAGGACAGGGTCTACTTAGGGCTTTTTGGAGTGAATCAGCAGGTCAGCTGGTAAAGTCCCTCTGTTCCTTCCTTGGAAAAAGCTGGTTAAGAAGAGCCTGAACTAATGAGAGAGGATTTTGTTTTCTTGATGGGGTGCTAAATGCTGTGTTATCAACTCACTTCTGGCTCCCTGGCTGGTAAGAAGCAGTGAGGAGGACCAGGGGAGAACCCCTCCCTAATCGGAGCATCCTGCTGAGGCCTGGCCACATCCCCCTCCCCCCAGCTCAGCTCTATGGAAGGGAAGGAAGGTCTACTCTAGCACCCCGCCAGCTTGTAGCCTGAGCCACTGAGACATGTGCCTGCATTTTCTTAGTCCAGAGGGAAGGTCTGTACATATGCAAGCTGGTTCAGCCTAGCCAGGTTAGACTAACCTGCAAAGATTGAATCAATTCAGGCTCAAGCTTTTTGAATGTCTGTCCCTAACCTGGTGGGAGCAGCAACATGCAGTCAGCCCCCTAGTGACTGAAGACCCAGCTCAACTTGATTGAAATTGAATCCGTCTTGAAAGTGAATCTTAGACCTGATAAACTATTCCAGCAGTGTCATTTGTGAAGAAAGGCACTTTACCGTGTGGCAGCATGGGTAGCCCACATGAAACCCACCTCCCTTAGACCCCTTTCGGACCTGGTCTGGAAGGGACCAGGATCACAGGAGATATCCCCAAACTTACCAGGGAGAAAATTTGGGCTGAAGCACCACATGGTGCTTCAGCCCAGGGGTGGGTCAGTATCGAACTGGAAAGGTGTGGGCAGTAGGGTCTCGCAGGGCTCGGTCCTTGGACCAATACTCTTCAATATCTTTATCAGCTACTTGGATGAGGGAGTGAAGTGTACTCTGTCCAAGTTTGTGGATGACACAAAACTGTGGGGAGAAGTGGACACGCCGGAGGGCAGGGAACAACTACAAGCAGACCTGGACAGGTTGGACATATGGGCGGAAAACAACAGAACGCAATTCAACAAGGAGAAATGCAAAGTGCTGCACCTAGGGAGGAAAAATGTCCAGCATACCTACTGCCTAGGAAATGACCTGCTTGGTGGAACGGAAGCGGAAAGGGATGTTGGAGTCCTAGTGGACTCCAAGATGAACATGAGTCAGCAGTGTGACAAAGCCATCAGAAAAGCTAATGGCACTTCATCGTGCATCAGCAGATGCATGACGAATAGATCCAAGGAGGTGATACTTCCCCTCTGTCGGGCACTGGTCAGACCATAGTTGGAATACTCCGTGCAGTTTTGGGCGCCACACTTCAAGAGGGATGTGGATAACTTGGAGAGGGTCCAGAGAAGGGCCACTCGTATGGTTAAGGGCTTGCAGGCCAAGCCCTATGAGGAGAGACTGGGGCACCTGGACCTCTTCAGCCTCCGCAAGAGAAGGTTGAGAAGCGACCTTGTGGCTGCCTATAAGTTCATCACGGGGGCACAGAAGGGAATTGCTGAGGTTTTATTCACCAAGGCGCCCCAGGGGGTTACAAGAAATAATGGCCACAAGCTAGAAGAGAGCAGATTTAGACTGGACATTAGGAAGAACTTCTTCACAGTTAGAGTAGCCAATGTCTGGAACGGGCTCCCAAGGAAGGTGGTGCTCTCCCGAACACTGGGGGTCTTCAAGAGGAGGTTAGATAAGCATCTAGCTGGGGTCATCTGAACTCAGCACTCTTTCCTGCCTATGCAGGGGGTTGGACTCGATGATTTACTGAGGTCCCTTCTGACCCTAGCATCTATGAATCTATGGTGCAGTCATGCTGCTTTTTAAGCTTTCTATCTTTGTAAGTGGCATGTGGTTGATAACGTTAGCCCAGCATGCCATTGTGGGAAATGTAAAATGCACTGAGGCTGCCAGAGAGAAGGAGAAGGAAACCTGCTCTGGGTGGCTAAAGCCTAGTTTGAAAGACAGGGCACAGGCAAGGAAACTGCCAGAGAAGAGGGGACCCTGGTTGTGGTCAAGCTAGAATAGGGCAGGGAGAGCTCTATGGCTCTGCTCCCTGAAGTGGGAGTGAAAAAGTGGCTAAGCCGGCATTAAAGAGGGAATCGTTGTAGAAAGGGTGCTTTGTTTTGTTTTGTTTTGTATTCCATGCTAAAGAAAAAAAATAGGAAAGAAAAGGAAGGGAAGAAGACACAGTAGAGTAAAAGGGCTGAGAAAGCCTCTTAGTTCTGCCCCAGAGATGAGAGAGAACCTGGGAAACAAAGATGCATTGCAAGAGCAACAAGGGGACATGGATAAAAGCCTGGAATTTGTGTCAGTAGTCAAGCATCATAGGTCTTCATCTGCAGTGGTTGGCAAGTGGATGGGGTTTAGGGGAGGCAGAGCCCCATGTCAGCCTCATGGGTACAGTGAGTAAACCCAGACAGGAGCCTAGATAAGATCACAATGAACCCCTCCTTTAATTTAGCGTCAAGGTGTGGCAGGTGAGGTGGGGAAGGGGCCTCACCCGAGAGGTTTCATAATGATTCATGAAGCAGAGGGCATGACATCCAGTAAAAAGAAAAAATCTCACCAAAAAAAAGAAAAAATCCCAAAACAACTCTATGTAAGGCCCAATTCACCATTTACTTGAACCTTTTATTAATACTGACACCAACAGAAAGTGTAATGAGGCTGCAAAATGTTGCCAAGTCAGAATAGTAGCACTCAATATAAGTAAAGGACTGCTCAAAGGTAGGACAATGATGAACTAAACTTTTTGTGTTGATGCCCCTTCCTTTATGCTATATACTTTACTCCTTGGATACATCCCCATGAGTGGGAACATGCATTTCCCTAGGGACAAACAGCAGCGGCACATATTTGTGCCACTGCTAATTGTCCCAGGCATGCCTCTGCATGCATGCTCTGGCAAGCAACAAATTGCCCCAGGTGGGGTAGGGAAGGCTGGGCCCAGAAGTCTTACCTGGGGTCCTGGGGGACCCCCAGGGCTGCAGCGGTGGCATTCAGGGTGCACAGAGCCTGGCTGCCAGCTGGACTGTGACTCTGGCTGGCCAGGCTCTGGGTGACACATGCTCCAGCCACATGCACCACCCTTCTTTTTTCTGCCAGAATTTTTTAAAATACTGGGATTTTCTGGTATTTAATCCTGCCACCATGCTACAAATATGCAGTGCAGAGAATAGATTCATGTGCACAGCATGCATTTTGTGGTGCCTCACAAGACTTTGAAGACTTTCCTGCTTGTGTGGATACAGCCCTTTAGTGTAATATTGGAAATGTGCAATGAAGTAGTAAAGCATTTGCTTCCATCTGGTAAGGATTTTTTTTTTGTATTTATATTTCATAATAAAGCAATATTCTTCACACCCCCCCCCTCCCTTGCATCCTCATTGCTAATGAACTGAAAATTCAAGTCATTATTAAGAATGTAAATAACTTCTAAACTGAATGTCAGTAGGTGATATTGTTAGTTGAGCGTTTCATAGATTTGTTTTATTTTTTTCCTGCTTCCTGATATCAACCTGAATTGTTTCACTTTGGGAGGTGGGGAAAAGGAATGGAACCACAGATGGCTAGCATCTGTGCTTGCAGTGTTAATGCGTGCAAGAATACATAGTCCCTAATTGAATACAGGAATGTAATTCAATCGAGGTCTTGTGTTAACATCATAAACCATAACAATGTAGCTCAAACAATTAATAAATAGGAGTAGAACCCCAAGAATGAATTTCCATGTAAGGATTCAATATGGGTTTCTATGCTGTTCTTAGGTTATGCATTTTACTAAACAGAAAATGCTGGCTATTTTAAAACAAGGCAACAAGGAAACACATTTGAATTTAAAATAAGTGCCACTAGGGGAGGAAGAGATCTGAAATAAAGGGAGTGTGATTCAGCTGATGCTTACAGAAGAAGAATACAGTTTGTGTGACTCTAGGTTTCAGATTAATACTTTTCATTTATACTTAATGATATCCTGTATGTCTTTTTAACCATAAACCAATCATAAGTAACTGAAAGGGAGAAATTCAAAACAGAATCAAAACCATCTGCTGGATACAGAGACTAGTCTTGCTTTTCAAAATATGTCATAGCAAGTCTTATGTGCCTTGCAGGGCTGAGCCCTGAGCAAACAGGAATTCCAAGATTAGACCAGAAGATATTTTTATACCACATAAAACTAACTGTCAAAACCCTCATTAAATAGTGAATATCCTATGAAAATGGGGATATCTATAATATTAGAACATTAAGACAAATACTTGGATTGAAGGGGAGAAGGAGACTGCTTCTCAAGGAGTACAAATGATTTCCTTACATGCACTACATTAGAAAACCTTCTCTGTGTGTGTGTGGAGGGGAGAACACTGATTACATAATCATTTATATAATCTTCAAATCTTAAAAAAAAATCTGGAGACAAGTTTTAAAGACTGTATTTATGAATTATTAACTTGACCAGTGTTTCAGCCAACTGCTTATATTTGACTTGATTTTAGAAATGCATTACTCTAAAAGCTAAACAAAATTTAATCCTGATCTTATGCTTCTTATTAAAATATTAAGTGGTTTCTTAACAAGCATGGACTACTAGCTATTTTAAGTGGGACTACAACTACATTTTAGAAGTTTCACAAGATTTTGCATGGGCAAATCCATCCTTCTGACTGTTCTGTAATAAGACTAACTCCTGCTCATTAAATCTTGGCCCCTGAACTCTTTCTTACTACAAACTTTATGGTCATTAGTTTTAGTAAGGTCTAAAGCATGAATATTTTTCTCACATAAATATATCACTTCACCTCATCCTAGCAGCCTGTATAGGCTCAGCTGTTGTCAGTAACAGGAATGACATATAATTGGATTTATTTAGATTGCTAGGCTACCTCCCTGCACACCCTCTCTGGCTAGCAAAGAGTGAATAGAAACCTTTTCATTATTTATTTATGATTTTCATTTTTGTTTGATATATTCTTTATCATGTTATTATCAAATACTTATAGCTTTGGCACATATCAATAGTAATTGAATCCTTACAAAATGTCTGACTGGTGAATTATGTTAATGAAAAATGTTACATACCACAGGGTCAATCTACATTATAACACATTATATATTAGCAAATATGTCATAATAAAAAACTGCCCTGATTACATCATTGCACAGCTTCTTGTTGGTGTGTAGAGGAAATGCAACAGTTTTTAACTTACAGCTGGTTGGAAAAATGGAATTTCTGTCCCAAGGAAAAATCCAACATTACAACTAGGCTCTCTTCAGAAATCAGGACCCAAATTTGCAAAATTTTACACAGAACAGAAATTTAATCATTTTTACAATGGATTTTCAAAACGCTAACATGTTGATGTTAAATGTTTAATTTCAATAATGATGAATTATAACTAATATATCAGGAACAGTATATATCATACAGCATTCAAATTAATACTATACCATATAGAAAATAGAAGACAACCAAAGTATTCAATTTCAAATCATATCTGTATTAAAAGTTATGAAAAATATCACCTTTCTGGGAACATTGTGATTTCTTCCCCATTGAAGAAAAAAATATTCCATTAAAAAGTTTCTGACAAGGCCTAATTTAACCCAAATATACCCCCATCTTGCAGAATTATAAGAAAATGTAAACATTTTGCACCGACTACAAGCACCAAGATTGGTGTTAATCATGCTGCCAGTGCAAAGTAACTTTTATTATGTACCGTAGCCACTGAATCTAGAGACAAGGGTATTTTACCCATTTAACATGGGTAAAAAACAGTCCCTTGTCCTGGATTCAAGTACAAGGCAGCAGGGGGACAGGCAACTCCTTTGGTTTCAGCTCTGATCCTGACCTGGAATTGGGTTTTGGGTTTGAGCAGCTACCTGCCCTCCTACCACCTCTGCTATGCCTGCCTGTCCCTGCATTTCCTTCACATCCTTCCACTGCAGCCTCTGATCCAGCAAAACTGCTGCCACTGCTGCCAAGGTCAAACATATACTTTGTGTCCCAGGCTGGAGTGGGGACAGAGCTGTGCTGGAACTGGAACAAGGGTGAATAGTGGAGGAGGGGAGGTTAGCATGGGGGCAGAGGCTGGGGGTGCATGCATCTGTGGGGAGAAGGCATTGGGGGTCAAATAGCAAGAGGAGGCAGGTGCTGGGGGGGGGGAGTGGGGAGGGCAGAGGCAGGGGTAAAGCTGCTTCACTCCCTACCACCTGTCCCTGACTCAACCTTCCTCATTGCCTGCCCCCCTGTCACTGCTCTCCTCACTGCAGTGGTGGTGGCGATGAATTTAAGACAACCCTCCACTAATTAGGTTTTATACATGGAAATGTATAACAAATTTAAAAATATTTCATAGATTTCATAAACATTAGGGCTGGAAGGGACTTCGCAAGATCATCGAGTGCAGCTCCATGCCCCAGGGGCAGGAAGTCAGCTGGGATCAGATCACCCCGGCAAGTTAAGTATCTATGCATTTCTTAAAAGGTATCCAGAGTAGGTGCTTGCACCACTTCTGGGGGGAGTCTATTCCTGACTCTGGAGACTCGGATGGTAAAGAATTTTTTTCTTATGTCCAGTTTCAAACGGTCTTCCAGCAGTCTGTGACCATTAGAACTTGTCTTCCCTTGGGGTGCTCTGGTGAACTGGTGTTCTCCCAGTTCCTGATGCACACACCTTATATACTTATAGGCTTCCACCAATGTTGGAGTACTGTGTGCAATTCTGGGCGCCACACTTCAAGAAGGATGCGGATAACCTGGAGAGGGTCCAGAGAAGGGCAACTCGTATGGTCAAGGGCCTGCAGACCAAGCCCTACGAGGAGAGACTAGAGAAACTGAACCTTTTCAGCCTCCGCAAGAGAAGGTTGAGAGGCGACCTTGTGGCTGCCTATAAGTTCATCACGGGGGCACAGAAGGGAATAGGTGAGTAGTTATTCACCAAGGCGCCCCCGGGGGTTACAAGAAACAATGGCCACAAGCTAGCAGAGAGCAGATTTAGATTGGACATTAGGAAGAACTTCTTCACAGTTCGAGTGGCCAAGGTCTGGAACGGGCTCCCAAGGGAGGTGGTGCTCTCCCCTACCCTGGGGGTCTTCAAAAGGAGGTTAGACGAGTATCTAGCTGGGGTCATCTAGACCCAGCACTCTTTCCTGCTTATGCAGGGGGTCGGACTTGATGATCTATTGAGGACCCTTCCGACCCTAACATCTATGAATGTTCTCCTGAGCCTGCACTTTTCCAGGCAGAAGAGTCCCATGGCTTTCAGTCTCTCATCATAAGGCCTCTTCTCCTGCCCTCTGATCATGTACATGGCTCTCCTCTGGACTCTCTCAAGCTTCTCCACATCCTTTCCAAAATGTGGAGCCCAGAATTGGATGCAGTACTCCAGCTGCGGCCTCACCAAGGCCAAGTTAAGTGGGAAAATGACTTCTTGGGTCTTGCTTGAGATGCATATACAGAATCTAATTATTGGGGAGGTCATCTTAAATTCAGAGTTATCTTGGATTTGGGTAAATAAATAGTTAGACGTAACATTCAGAGGAAAACATTTTCATTTTATGTAGGGAGGATGAGACCATCAAAACTGTAAATAATTAATTTGAGAGAGATGCAGTCCTTTAATTCTCTTACGTGTGGTTTCCAATAGAAAAATAATTGTTAAGAGAGAAAAAATATCAAAAGAAACATATTAAACTATCGATTCACAAAAGCAAATTGTTCTGTGGTGAACTTGGCAAAAGAATATAGGCAGAAATTCTGAACTAAAAACAAACTACATTTTTGGTAGTGACAGTTATAAAAATTCAAGATTTGTGTCTGAATGATTTGTAGAGTGTTTTTGATTTTTTCTGTCAAATTTACAGTAAATGGAATACATTTTGAATACATTCCTTTGGAGTGTTAGAAACATCAATCCAACATCATGATAGTGCATAAAAGTCAACATGGAACGAAGACTAGAAGAAATTAAATTAATTGAATAGGCTAGTATCAATTTTAAGTATAAAAATCTGAGCAAAATGCAAATATAAATATTGCATATTATATATACATGCTAAAAAGTAGTCTGTTAAAATATTAGTATTAAATAGTAATTAAATTAAGTTAATAGGTTTTATACATTAAGGTGCCAGGTACCTTACAAACATAACATTTCTTAAAACTGTGGTCAATTTTCCAGATGTATAAAGTGATTTCTTTTCTGCTCCATTAACAGTATAATTATTTGTGGAAACTAATCATTAAGGCTGTATATTTGTCACAGCAAGAGTCACAGAGTCCATTATTTTTATGTTTTTTAAAAGCTCCCCATGATTTTTGACATTTTGGAATTAAATGAGTGAGTGGGTGGGTAAATGTGCAGGTGAACAGCTGTACTAACTTCACTGAGAGCTTTAAAAGAATGGTTCTTTGGAGAGTGACAGGAAGTTAACTATCTGCAGGAAATAAAGGAACTGGACCATTCAGGTTGCAAAGGTGCTCTCATAGAAACCAGGCAGTCAAAGGTGAAAAAAAGAGGGAGGAGAAAAACCAATGTACTATCTTGAGGTGTGGCTGGAATCATTAACCTTATTTTTCAGACAAATAAATGATCTGATAAGCTATCTAATATTAGGGTCACAGAGAATCTCCTCTGTGCAGATCACTGATTCTCATCAATTTGTTGCAGGCGGAGCACAGGTATGTTGATCAACCATATTTTACCACATCTTTGGCTCCCCAAGCTTCCTCCACTGGTACTGGAAACTGGCACAAGGTTGGGGAGTCAGAACAGAGTATCAGTACATTTACCTGGGTGCTTGCAAGGAAATGGGAGATTTGTAAAAATAAAAGTTTTCAAGTTTGATGGAAGAAGCCAGTGTTTGCTGCACAGGGTTTACTGCACTGTACTATAATAATGCAAGGTTGTGCAAATGAAGAGGAAGTTACTTTGGTTGGAATTTTCAAAAGGTGCCAAGCTCCCTTTAGGGCCTTTTAAATTCCTTGCCTTAAAGCATTAAAAATGAAACTGGCTCAATTGTACTTATTGCTAAAGCTGATGCAATGGGAAAATAAGTATGTGGCATAAGGAATCAAGCAATTTGTCATCTTATTTAAATTGTGATAATCACTCTCTTTCTATACATAGTATCCTGATAATGTCCTTTTAAATAGTAACTAGTTTTCAAACCCTAATCTGTGTATTACATCATTGCAAAGAACATCGCCTTTGACAGGGTTTAAATAAATAATCAATTTTGCACATGGATAATGTATCCCTAAACATACTAACCATACCAGCAAGAAGGTTGCACTGAGACTAATAACTTCCAGCATTTCTTTTGGATAAATAATAGCAAGTTATATGACATGTCAAATGTAATAGATCATATTATACATTCAGATGCAAAAATGAATAATATCTACATTGCAAAACTAATATGACATGACTGTGTAGCTTGTTCATGATTATGAGCTATAAAATACAACACTCCATTAGATATTTGATAAGAAATTCTCACAAATAGATTTTCCATGGCCAAAAGCAACATTTGTTATATTCTTTCTCCATCCATTTTTGTGTGTAATTTATTCAAGAGAAGAGTAGGTGGTAAATTATCTATAAGTTTAATTTTAGCAACATGGCACTGAAGTGTTTTGCACATTACCTACATGTGATTTACTGTAGGTAGTTCTCCACAGCTCTAATATATGTAACTACATGTACTGATAACACATTTGCTTGATAAAGAGCATCACTAAGGATCAGCATGTAAAACCTGCTGACATTAAACCAAGAGAATAATTTACCCTTAGTGTTCTGTTCTATGGACTTATATTTAGACAGGGTCAAACACTTTGAGTACCTTTAACATGAAGAATATCTACCAGCTCATGTTACTGATAAGTAGTTTACAAACTCCTCTTTTTTGGTCCTGCCCAGAATAAGAAAACAATTTTATCCAGTATTTTTCAGATAAAAATTAGAAGTGGCCAAATGATTAGGTTGTCATTCTATTATTTTTCAGAGCATAGGGTGGTTATATAAGCAAACATCTGCAGGACAGCTTTTTGTTCTGTATTACAAGGTAATTCTGTGTTTCTTACTGTACAACCTGGCCCTGCACCCGCATCAAGTTAGAGAATATTGGCTTATATGTGCTATGTAAACTTTCCTCTTCTTCCACAAATGAGACAACAGCATAATAAAAAGGATTTACGTTACTGCTGAGCCACATACATTTTGCAAGACATTGATCAAATTTCATTAGTATATGAAGAAAGACAAAGCTTCCTTTTGAGGTCACTTTACACATTGGAAAACTCAAAGCAGTTACCTGCTTGTCATACCTATGTGTGTATAATAACTGTGTGTAATAAAGTAAATTTATAGGTGTTTTCTAGTTTTCTTGCACTCAGTCCTACTGCCTTCATGGAAGTTTTTGATTCAGAAAGTCTTGTCTGCAACTCATCCGTCCATGCCCAAGGCATCCCACATTGGGACATTTAGGTATGATATGGCCGTGATTTTAAACAAAATATATGCTATCCATATAAAACATGGTGTCATCTATAGAAAACAGCTATAAGAGACAAGCCTAATAAGAACAAACATCTTAATTGTTACTAGTATGAGAAGAGAGGATATGCTTATGAAATGTAGTGGGCCAGCTCCACAGCTGATGCAAATTGGCATAAAACTTCAGGGTGAAACCTACTTTGCAAAAGCCAAAACTATTTTCTGAGGGACAGGTGTTAATGCATTACCCATCGTTAATGAAGCACAACTGCTATTTATTTGAAAGTGAAAGTAAAACAGTCATCAGATTTATTAAGTATTTATAGGCAATGTTTATAACCCAAAGTTCTGTCCTGTAAGCACCTTTTGAAAGTCTTACTCACCTGTACAGCACATCTAAAGTTAATGGGAAGATTGCCGGAGTAAGATATGGCAGAATCATGCTCTTACTTTTGCTTTTGGAGATTGTTAAATGCACTGGGTAAAAATTTAAAACAAATAATGTTTCAAAACCCTATATAACTGCCTGAAAACACTGTTTCTGTAGGCTGACATATTTTATTAATTGTGAATAAATCATTCATAAAATGAAATACGTTTATGCCATTTCGACAAGTGTATACCTGAGAACTACAACATGAATTAGTCTTAATTTATCTGTGGTATAACCTACATGTTTTATAAAAAAATTGCATGCGTATATATAACCACAGTAGAAATTAACTTCTGCCTAAGGCTACCACCAAATGTCAATTAAGCTGCCAGACTTTCAGAGCTTGGTATTCTATCTTCCTGCCTTGGGGAACTTTTGTATTCAATTTATTGTTGAATAAAGCAGCCACTTTGGCAGCAGAGATAGATTAACAAACTGTACTGCATTTTTTAAAAGGTGAGCACACCCTACTAAAAAACAAATTTAAGAAAGCTTATTATTTTTATTATCATTATGTTTCTCAATACTTAGAGGTATGCTAGAAAAATGCATTTAACTTTGTTTAAAAATAGATAAAATACATTTGATTTTAATAAAAAAAGTATTGTTTATGCTTAAATAATTATTTTGTTAGCATGTGAATATAAATAGAAGTTGCTACCATGCCCAAGAAGAGGATGTAAAAGACAGCTATGTCCCTAGCAAAGGTAACAGTCCATGACTGATAGAAATTGTTTTGTTCCATTAAATCAACACAAAAATTATCTCTGAGTCTGTGCATATGTGTGAACAGAAATACCACAAAGTAATCCAGTTCTGCAGCTGACCATTGTGGTTATCCTACTGCTTTTCTCCATACAGTCTAATTGCTATGTAACAATGGGATCGTCCTTTGTTGTGCAAACTATTTGAAACTATGGGCCCAATTTTATTGACTTTATTTTATCAAAAGTCCCAGATTGTTGCCTTCTGCTATGAAGTTTTAATGTTCTTGAGTCCTCAAACAGTGCCACTTATGACTGTCTTGACACAGTCATGGATGATTTCAATGGAAATTTGTCCAAATAAATACTGAAGCATTGCCCCATATATGTTCAAAGGGGCCGTGTCCAGACAGGCATGGCCACAAGGTGTGTGGCACCACAGACACATCTGCAGTGCTACATACTGCACATAGAGGTGTTCTCCACACTGAAAGGTAAGGGGGGGGGGGTGTTGACCCTGGGAGAGCCAAGGGAAAAAAAAACCTGTGGAAAAAAAAGAGTCGAGTAGCACATGGAGGGACAGTGCGCTTCCCAAAACCAGAGCCTGGCTGGCCAGAGCCATGCTCCAGCTACTGGCCAGGCTCCAGGTGGCAGGATTGCCACAGCTATAGCCCCAGAAGGTTCCCAGGTAAGGCTGCTAGAACCAGCCCAGGCCTTCCCTTCTTGTCCCCGGGTAACGTGCCGTGTGCCAGAGGGTGTGTGGCACAGGTATTTCCTGGGGACAAGTAGCAGCAGCATAAGGTATGCCACTGCTTCTTGTCCCCATGGAAACAAATGTCCACACTCACATGGATGCAGCCTTGGGGTACATTTACACAAGCTATTAATGTGGCACAATAAACTCCAGCCCACTTTGTGCCAGTCAGGTGCTCCTAAGCACAGCATCTTCATGTGTGCCTGGGACTGTAGCAACCCCAAGATGGCAGCAGGTTCAGGGAGTCAGCCCCAGGCCCCATGTGGTAGCATAAGGCAGCAGAGGGTCTGACTGGGGAACAAGTGCACCAAAACTGTGGAGCCATATACCTGACCCCCCAAGCCTGCTCCACCTCCATTCAAACTGCTGCAGTCTAGGTCACCGTTTGCACATGCATTTCTGTGCAGTAAATGACTCCACTGTAATATAGAACTATCCCTACAGTATTATCTTACAGCAGAGTTAATTCATTTACTGTGGCCTAATACTGGTGCACATGTAAATGGTAATGCTTTACTGTGGAGCAAATTTATCAACCCTAAAGTAAAGCACATGTGTTGATACACCCAGGGACTCCACATTTAGTTCTTACCACATATGTGCTTTTTGAGGTTTTAACAATCGCAGCATTTGCCTTAAATAGTCTATGCTAGGCCACAACCCTGATGGAAAAGAGTTTCTTTAGTGGGTTCTCATGACCCATCAAAACACATAACTTACTTATCTACAAGATGCAAATAAGCTGTAGCTCAAAAAGGCAAAATGAGAAGTTCTGAGGCCAAAACTAAAAACACAATCAGGATAGAGGAGATGACTTGAGCTGAACTCTTGCTTTCAGTGTTAATTTACTTAATTTGCTTCTTTGTTGTTGTTTTTGTTGCTATCAGAACCAAACCTCAAGACTGGAGAAAACAGATTTTTTAAATATAAAGTAGTATTTGATGTACTCATTCCTTTTATGGTTTGCAAAAAAAAATGAAAGCATAAGATGGTTCTGCATTGTTTTGGGGATATCCATGAATTCACGAAGGCCCTAGCACAAAATAAATTCATTCAGATTATAGAAGTTCCCCTGATCATTCCTCATTGTGACAAATGTATATACTTTTAAGAATTTGATAGAGTTTAAGAGAAAGAGTTAGAAGGGAGTCAGGTGGGTGTGGATGGGTAGGTGAGGTGTGTGTGTGTGTTGTGTTAGCAGAAATAAAGAAACCTCTTCATTAAAGAGCATCCAGCCTCAGTAAACTGAACTCACAACATGACATGGTGCCGGGAGTAGTTGAAAACAGGTGATTGAATTGCGTGGAATGAAAGTCTGAAAGTTTTCAGTTAAGCTGTGGAGAACTAGAAGAGGTTTGAGCAACAATTCAACCTGTACATATGAGAAAGTGGAGCCACTAAGAAGCCAAGTGACCAAAAGATATCCATTTTTCTGAATACAGCAGGTGCTGGGGTGTTGGATGTATAAAAGTCTCTGCAACAGAGCTAAGCAGGGCAGGTTAATTATGAGACAGTGATCAAAAAGTTTATCAAATAGTAGTAGTAGCAGCAACTGTCAGTCTTTCAAGATCATGATGTATGTGTGAGAGATCAGGATCTTCAATGGGAATACCTAGACAGAAGTATTGAGAATTGGAGGCTGCCCAGACCCTTCAGTCCTACCTTTAGACCATTAAGACAGAATCTAAAGACCAAACTGAGTCTGGAGCCTTGATGGCTGTAGTTATATGCATGTCTGGTAATCAAACCCAGGTCTCCATTGTGGCAGACAAGGATTCTACCACTGAACAACAAGAGGGGGTAGTAGTAATAGGAACACCCACTTGTCAATGTGCTAGGTCATCATCTTGGGACCAGAAGTCATGCTCCATCACATGGTCTTTGATGTCACAAGCCCTGCCCTCTTCCCCCTTTATACAGTGTGTGACATGACAAACCCTGTCCCAGTCATATGACACAAGACATCACAAATTCTGCCCCCATCTTGGTCACATGACATCACAAACCCCGCCCCTGCCCCCAGTCGCATGACACGTGACATTAGAAATTCCACCCTGGGCCCCAGTCACATGATGCATAGCATCAGAAACTCTACCTCGGCCTCTGGTCACATGACATGTGACATCAGAAACCCACCCCTGCCCCTAGTCACATGAGTGACACCAAAAAACCCACCCCTGACCTCATCACATGGTCTGTGAGATCAGATGGCCCCAAAGCTACCCCCTCATGCTGCAAGACCCGCCCTAGACCACATGGTACAGTCACAACCTATCAGGCCCCAGACCGCAACACTGGCTCCAGAACTCCCCACCGCATCACATGATGTGTGACATCAGAAGAGTTGCCCAACAGCCCCCAAACCCAGCCCCCACTCCACATACTGCACAGCACTGCCCTAGCCCACCAGGAACAGGCATGGCCTATCAGGTAGTGGGGGGTTGTGACCCCTCTAACAACCCTACCCCCCCCACCAATTGGGGTTTCAGAGATTTTAGACCTCTCCAACAATGGTGCCAAACCAACCAGAGTGAGTAGGGGACTGGGGCCTAGGCTACAAGCCCACCCGGTCTATCTGCTCTCCCAAGCAGGCCCTCTGTTTGTCTGAACCACACTAAGGCAGGCAGGGGCAGATATGGATTCTTATGCTATACCAGTAAGTACCTTCACCACAGCACCAAGACTTGCTAGATTTCTGCACAGAAAGTGTTACCATAGTAATAGTTTTGAGAAGGGCAGCCAAAGACATCCCGAGATGCCTGAACCTTGTCTGGAAGCCCATTTGAGCGTACAAGAACAGACCTGTGAGCTGGAGACCTAGGTCCCTGAAGCAGACATTGAGAATCTGGAAGAAGAGGCTGGGGCCTTGTGCCCAGAGCCTTTGTGGGAGGAAGAGGTCAAAGGGGAGCAGATAGGCCGGAAAGAGACTTGAAAAATGGTTTTTGTGCAGGGTTTTTGTGTAGGTTGTGGCCTAGTGCAGGGGTGATCCAGGCCCGTCTCTGCGCACGCGGGCTGTGGCCAGCAGCCCGGGCACGCGGGGTCGGAGAAGACCGGGGGCGAGCTAGAATTAGTTACGGACGCGTAGTGGTTGATTTAAAGATTGTTTACTTACACCAAAGATGGTCGTGGTGTAGGCTGGACAGTTTCCAGGTACAGCTCCGCTTAAATCCTCGTTAGAGGACTACGACAAATTCGTTCTTTTCCCCGGAGTTGTTGAAGCTCCGTGGGTTCGGTAGTTTCTCGTACAGGAAGGGATACGTCTAGGAATCTATCGGCGACGGGGAGAGGCTAGAGGCTGTTCAGGCCTCTATTGCCTTTTAAGAAATGCGTTGGGTCCGCAAGGATCCGCAGCGCTTAGAGATCTTCACACAAGGCGAAGGTTTTCTTTCTCTTTCTCACTCCAATTTCTCTCCAACTTGGGCAGAAACCACCCAAGCTCTTTATATGGCTAGCAAGCCAATCACTAGCCGCCACGTGTGCATATGTTAGAACCGGCCAATAATGTGGCACGAATTCTCATACAAATGGCAGGAACTCCTTGCACCGTGCATTTCTTAGATGCAAAAGAAATGCACCATGCAAAGAAAGCTACAAATTGGCGGGAAATTCTCCGTTGCACCAGGGTTCTCTTCTGCAGCAGAAAACTCCACCGTGCAAAGAAGCTGCAATTTAGCGGGAAAATAATTTAGCAGTGCCGAAGCACACACAAACAAAAAATCACAACTTTGGGTTGTGACAGTTTTGAGGGACACTTAGAGAAATAAACGAGCAAAACATTTAGATAGGTTTTGATAGTGGTGTGGGGTTCATCCCATAGAGGGGAGGTAGGAATTAGCTAAGAAGTAATTAAACAGTGGCTAACTAAGGTTTTTATTTGAACTCCTTTGCAGTTAGATGAAGCCTTTTTTTAATGAGTCAAGAAAACCTGCCTACCAGTACACCCGTAAACCTGACACCAGAAAGGAGCAGCTTTTTTTTTTTGCAGAGAACACATGATAATGAAAATTTTAGAAGACAATTAGTCATTGAATCAACAGGTCCTGTTTCACGTCAAGAATGTAAAATCTTCATGAAGTCTCTTATGCAAATTTATTTTTATAGCATAATGAAATACTATTTAAGGATGACTTATTTGAAAAGTGCCTGGGTTGTATTTTTGATGAGGGGGTTAAGGTTGTCATGATTGTGTTAACTGGTTAGATGAAGATATAAATCAAACAATTTGAGAATTTTGCAATAAGCTGTGTATGGAAAGTGTTCTAAAAGCAATTATGCCATCAGATTCATCAAGAGAATTCTCAGAATTAACGAGAAACATTTAGCTCAGGGTAAAGAATTTCTAAACACTGTGTATTTTCCAGAAGATCCTAATGCTGCTCTTTATGGGTTCATCACTGAGGAAGATAAACCTCTGGTACCCTTAACTGGATGCTTAATAGCACTACAATTTATAAAACCCTGCTTAGGAGAAGGGTTTAGCAAAGACAGTTTAAAGTGTGTTTTATAACTGCTGCTATTTGGGAGGGTAAAGTAGTAAACCTAAAGCACAACAACTATTTTCAGCCAGACAGATTACCATTTGCTTTAGTGCCTCGGATCTCTAAGCACATTCATATGGGGGTACGTTGTAAAGATAAAGCTAGTGAGACTTAGTTGTCACTAGAAATTATAAAACCACTTCTCAGGAAAATAAGTTTTAACAAAATAAACTAGTAAATATTGTAAAGGTTTTTTATGGAAAAAAAGACTGATTTAAAAATATATATTTTCACCAGGTTTGTGTGCTATTCTGCAAACTGAGCTGTCATTTTTGGGTGGGACAGAGTGGGTGGTGAATTTCCCAGAATCAAGGGATGTGTTGTAAAGATAAATACACCAGCAAAAATATAGATGTGTGACCAGAGCTTCTAGCAGCAGACCTCTACATAGTTTAAGACTAAAGGGATCATCTTTTACCAAAATATTTTTAGTGGTGACTCTGTTTTAAAACAGTTTGGTACATACTTTTACTTTCTACACACTATGTTACTTATTGTATTATTTAAATTTTAATATGGAGGGCTTACTTACTGTATTATTTGATTTTTATTACAGAGGGCTTATCTAGTGGGAAAGTCCCACACAATTTTACTGCAGTAAGGTAAAAATGTATTTTAAAATGGAGGTGTTATTTGTGACTGTGTTAATATAAGCATATTAATTTATAACAACTGGGCAGGTGTAGATGAAATGGGGGCCGTAAATTGAAGCGGTGGGTTTTAAAAGACACTGCTTCAATTTAGAGCGGATTAAACCCCTGTATAATGTACACACCCCACTGATTTACCTGCCTCTCTGGCGGGGAGGTGAGGGCAAGCTGCCAGGGGGCAGAGCAGTCCCTAGCTTGTGGGGAGGCTGGTGCTTCCCTCCACGGCAGTGGCAGTCCCTCCCCCCAGGTGGCACCTGCCTGCAGGCATGCCTGCAGGCTAGGGCAGCCCTGGGGGGCACCACAGCTGCAGCCAGAAGCACCAGGACCCTGCACAAGCAGACAGTCTTGCCACTTTTCACTGGCAGAGCCTGCTTTCCTGGGCTGCTGCCAGGCTGCCTGCAGGGCTTCCTGCAAAGCTGTGGAACTGCAAGGAGCCTGGTGCTTCACTCTGAGGCTGTAGGGAGTTTTAGTTTGCTGCACCCCAAGTTATTTAAGGTGCATTCCTTCACCAAATTTCCTACAGCAGCTGGAATTAATGTGTAATACACTGCTAAGGCATGCAAACACCTACACCATTAAGGCGGTGCAAAAGCATTTAGCCTACTTTAAAGTGTTGAGCGCATACACCTCTCATTTCATCTACACATGGCCACTGTCTGTAACTGTTTTCAAACAGAACTCCTTCTTCTAAAATAGAAAAGCAGAACACACACATACATTCATGTTTTTATCTGATAGTAAAAGGTACATTTTCTGAAATCAGCTTTTGAAACTCTATGTGTTTCTTGGGGAGGAGAAGTTTGGTGTGTGTGAATTAGTCACCTGTGAATGTAGAGATATAGGAGGGAGGGGATCAATCCTGTGAGTATAAAGATAGAGGGGTTAAACCTTGTTTGTTTATTTCTTGGGGAGACTGGGTGTGTGAAATTCAGTCTCCTGTGAATGTAGAGATAGAGGGTGGGGTTAAGCAAATTTTAAATTTGTAGTGTGTGCAGCTTAGCTATACATTTGTGGACAGTGAATTCTCAATGCTGAGATGTAATTTTTATATTTCCTAAGTGATCACATACAACACTCCTAAAGAAGGGCAGGAACCAGGTCAGATACCTCTAAAAACACTATAAAAACCAACAGAAATGCTCAGCTTACAGATCATAACATTGAGGATCAGAAGATCAACAGGGCAGAACAGAAGGGCATAGTTCCTCAGAGGAGAATGCACCACGTACCTCTGAGAAAACCAGGTATAAAAACACAAGGATTCGCTCCTCCAAAGCAGGTAATCTGGGTTCCATGAATAAGAAACCTAGAACTGACTGCTCACACACTTTAGAGAAACCCAAAGAGAAAAAGGAGGGTCTTCATACTTTTTTGAAAGATCACAATTACTGTGAAAACCAGAAGATGGGGGCTTTGAGAAATGTGGATACCCACCTTGCCTTGAAAGATCATGATTATTGTAAAATTCAAAAGAAGTGCACGTGTACATGTGTGTGCGTGTGTGTGTGTGTGGGGGGGTCTGGGCGTGGGTAGCCATCTTGTCTTGAAAGATCCTGATTATTGCGAAAACAAAAACAAGGAGGGATTTTGAGTGGTGCTGCCATATGTATACATCACAGAAAGAGAGTGCAGAGTGCTTTGAAAGATTATGATTACTGTTGGAGCAAAAGGGTACATTTTATTTAGAGAGGAGGTAGTCTGTATGACCTGGACAGCAGTCATGGCATTCATCATGAGAGGGAGAGCCATGATAAACCCAGGAGTAAAAATGGGGGGCTAGCCAGCAAGTGGCTTGCTGGACGAAAAGTAAGGGCCTGGTTAAAATGGAATAAATGCCTATTGAGAAAAAATAGGACATCCTCTAGTGATGGTGCTTTAGAAGACCCCTTCGAGGGCTCCTCAAATGCTCCTCTTCCTTCTGGGTCTGACCCTCCTCCAGTCAGAGTGGTGGGATAGCGAATATGATTTAGAAGACTCTTTAGAGGGCCTCTCAAATGCTCCCCAACCTCCTGAACCTGCAGAGGATGTATTACCAGATGTACATATAATGCAGGTGAGAAGGCAAGAGTGGTTTGTAGCTAGGTTTGGAGGCACAAGTTACACAGAGGAGGTCCGTTTTGTGAATCTGGAGCTTATGCCATTACACGTGGTGTAGAAAGCCATAAGCAGAGGGGTAAAACAAATTGTAGCATAACTCCACCAGAGATTCATACCCAGTGACTATGCCCAGTTATGTATTCAGGCAGATAGCATGAGGAACTGTTTGTATTCTCAAGTTATTTATTTAAATCTGATGACCCCAGGGCTGTTTTTAGAGTGGATCAGTAACATGTTACAAAGCTAGAGAGAGCTACTGCTTGATTCAACATTTTGGCTGACTGTAGTCAGTGTGAGAGGAGTGGGCAGTGGGAGCTGTAGAGGTGCAAGCTCTATCTCCTATTGCCAGATCATTGCTAAAAAGAGGAAGTATTTCATTGACCTGAGTACCTTCGATACTAGCCTGTGCTTTGCAGGCAGTCTGTTGGCTGTTACAAAATGTAGAGGGGCCACAAATGCTGAACTGCTAGATGGTGCTAAAGACCTTCACAGAAAATTGGGCCTGTCTATACATCAAAAGGTTACTCTCCACCAAGTAGCTTTGTTTGAAGATGCTGAACAGGTTAATATTCATATAGTCATTCATAAAGGGAAGAAGGGATGGAATATATTTAAAACACATGACACACCCAGATACCCCTGACACCTGTTTTCTTTTGCTGCTTGATGGACATTATGATGGTATTTTGGATTTAAAAAGGTGTTTGGCTTAAGAAATAATTGTAATCTTTGTCAGATGTTGTACAGTCATGGACACTCATGCAGGTTCTTATATCATCTTTGTCTGAGCCCGAACAGCGCTGACAATGTGGGCAAGGCACAGAGATGCCCTAACTGTAAACTGTCACTAAAGGGTACTTACAAAGGCATATGGCTCTGGCCTCTGAAAAGCGGATTGAATGTCTGACTAAAACTTTGTGCGGCGAGTATAAATCTTATGTGAACAGAAACCACAAGTGTGAAGGAAGGTAGTGCAAGCAGTGTTATGGGAAAATCATGGATGTAAACAAGCATCAGTGTTCTATGCATTGGATTACAGAACCTGAAATAGGAACAGGGTAAATTTTTTATGAGTTTGAATGCATGCAGGACAGGGGGAAGTATGTGCCCAATTACATTTTTGCGATGGAGCTAAAGACAGGGGGGAAAAAAACCTCAGAAAGCCATGGGCAAAACTCCAAAAAGGGCTTGTAAAGCTAAGACCAGAAAGTCAAAAATACCTAGGAGTTTAAGGGCAAAGAGTATTTATCTTGTTTTATTACGGTCTTTATCAATAAAAAGTTCAAGAACTACACCATCATAACTCACATTGCCAAAGGCTATGACAGTTACTTTATCATTAGCCAGTTATTGAATGAAAAAATGGGTTTGAAACTAATCACTCAGGGTTGTAAATTCTCGTGTATGGCAGTGACCAACCTAAGTATCTGTTTCATAGAGTCTTTAAATGTTTTGCCAACGAAACTTAGCAAGCTTCCCCAGACAATGGGGTTTGAAGGATGCAAAGGGTATTGCCCAGATTTTTTTAACATGGCAAAAAGCCAAAATTATGTCAGGCATCTCCCAAAAGTAGAGTACTATGGTGCTGAAGATAAGATGTCCAGTGAGAAAGAACAGTTTTTTAGAATGGTATCAGGATAACCGTGATAAGACCTTTTACATGCAAAAGGAGCTGGCCTAACATTGCCGGCAGGATGTAAAAATTTTGAAAGAGGCTTGCTGCCTCTACAGGGACAAGATTATGACAATGACACAGCAGGTAAATCAGGTGAAAATCGATGGTAAACACCAAAACATAAAATGCTGCATAGATCCTTTCCAATACAACACGCTCGCTTCTGTTTGTATGGCCATGTACAGGTTTATGTTTTTGGAACTACAGACCATAGCGCTTCTCCTCCCTGACAACTACCAGAGATAGAAAAAGAAATTTCCAGCCCCATCTATCCAGTGGCTAATGTACATCTCAGAGAAAGAAAACATTCAAATTCAACATAATTTACAGGGTGGAGAATTTCAGGTAGGCCCCTATTTTTCAGATGGCTATGCCAAAATTGATGGGAAATACACGAACTTTGAATTTAAAGGGTGCCTTTTCCATGGTTATGTCACTTGCTACAATGAAAAAAACCAGAACCCACTGACAGAGACCACCAATGGGTTTTTGAATTACCAGACATTGTACAAGACCAATTATCTCAAGAGAGAGGGGTTCACCATTAGGACCATTTGGGACCACAAGTGGAGGGCTCTGTTAGAAATGGATATGGAGCTGGCAGATTTTTTAAAGCAGAACCCAGCTGCCTTCTCCTCTGCTGCCTAGGGATGCTCTTTCTAGGGGGAGAACTAATGCCATCTGTCTTTATTACCGAACTAAACCCGGTGAACAAATACACTATTATGATTTTACCAGCCGTTACCCCTTCATAAACAAAACATAGGAATACCTAATTGGACATCCTGAAATAATTCATGACAATTTCAAATCCCCGTTGAGCTATTTTGCAATGGGCAGGGTGAAACTGCACCCACCGTGAAACTTTTTTCCCCCATGTTACCAGTCAGGATGAATGGGAAAACTTATGTTCCTGCTGTGCTGCCTCTGTGCAGGAACAAGACAGCAAATATGACCACACTGATGAAGAGAGGGCCTTCCTAGGCACATGGTGCACACCAGAAATGAATAAAGCTATTGCCAAGGGGTACACAAAGTAGCTAAAATCTATGAAATCTGGCATTTTGCCAGGAGGTCTAACACCCTTTTTTTCCTGATGCATAAAACCGCACCTCCAACAGAAGCCTCAGGCTATCCTGCCTGGTGTAATGACTGAGAAAAACAAGACAAATATGTGGCCAATTTCTCCCAAAGAGAAGGCGTGACTTTACGCCCACAGTATGTTAAACACAATCCCACAAAGCGCCAAATAGCAAAATTGTTTCTAAATATTTTGTGGGATAAATTCAATCAGAGAATCAACCTGCCCAAAACCACCATCATCAGAGAGCCCAAAGACCTCTTTGGTTATCTTTCTCCCACCTATGAAATTTCATCTTGTGACTTCACTGATGATGAGATGGCTTGTGTGTCTTGGAAGCATGCCATGGAGTGTTACACACTCTCAGGTAACATGGACATCTTTATAGCCTGTTTCACCACCAGTTATGCATGCTTAGAGTTGTATGAGCTGCTAGACAGATTGCAAGATGGGTGTCTGTACAATGATACAGATTCCATGCCATTTGTGAGCCATGAAAGAGATTGGGACCCCCACTAAGCAATTTTGAGGATGCCACAAAAACACCTTTTGGGTATATGGTGGTGGATTTAAATGCTTCTACCCCACATGCTTTTAGATTAAGAACCAGGCTTCTGGCCAACTGGCTATTTACACTTTAAAAAAAAAACACTGGGTGGGTAAAAAAAAAGAGATGATCTAGTGGCAGGTGCTTCTTAGCTCCTGAGACAGTGGGAGGGAAACATGTCTAACCCCATAAAAAGAAATTTGGCTCTCTTAAAACTGCTCTTTCAATCTTCCCCACAGAAGAGAAAAGCTATACTCTGCTCAGCCCCTGACAACTGATGAAACAATCTGGGGGATTTATGGGACCTTTGTTAAGTTTTGCTCTCCCTCTGATTACGGGGCTTTTGACTAAGTAGTGATGGAGTATGAAGAAAAAATGTACTTGGTGCCCAGCTGCCAGCTGGAGCAATTAAGGGCTCCCCCACCATCTCAGCAAAATATCAGAACCAAGGCAACCTGCTTATTGGATGCTGAAATGAGGGACATTTTCCAAAGGTTGGGTTTAGCCGAATATGATAGAACTAAACCGTATGCCACTGTGCTTCCGAAATACCTGACATATGTAAAGCAGGGTGACTCAGACAGAAGGATATTAACCCTGTTTCTACCAGAACAGAACCCCCTAGGAGCTAGAAAACCCCTACAAACCCCAATGAACCCCAACCCCATTGTTCAAGAAGTGCTGGATAACGTTCATGTCTGATACAGAAAAAATGCTAAGGTATTGCTCACCAAGTGGAGCCAGCACAAGCATATTTCTTCTTGAGATGATCAAGGAGGCTTTGATTACAAAGGAATGCTCATCAAGGGTTCTAACATGCTCAACTTAGTCCAAGGAACCCGTCCAATTCATGCTGAGTCTAGTAAACATCCACCTAAAGGTTGAGATGTCTTTATGAAAGCCATGGATGAGCTTCCATCATCTTCCATTATGGACAATGCTGTAAATCTTCTGGAACACCTGAAAGCATCTGCTGCAGACCAAGAACACCAACCTCACTGCCTAAGTGAAAAATTGTTTCTAAAAGCCAATGGCTCTCCATATAAAGTTTTATGCTTGAAATAAACTATTTTATACTGCTTCAAATTTTGCCTACAGAGGGTTTTTTTTCAATGAAAATGGGGTAAAAAGGAAAATACACACACCATTTTTTAAACAGCAACAGCTTAATTTACATAGCATCAGCTGTGTGTTTTATTTAGAAATGGTGTTCGTGAAAGTCATAGCAAGAAATGCATATTTGGGCATGTTGAAACATGTTTTGAGCAGGCCCAGCCATGCAGAAAGTTTTATATTTACTTTTTACAAACTGCATCACCATCCTATCATTTTGTACTAAATAATCAGAATAATACAATTTTAAAATCTGTTCAAAAACACACAGTGGTATTCACAGGTGACAGATAAGCAAAGCATATTTCTGCTCTCAGGTTCCCGATTTTAATAGTGAATAATGATCAGCACATTCCTGGACAGGTCGAAGGCAAACAGGGTGTACCCCAGGGCAAACTCCTCATGGTTGATTAGCAGGGACTGGTCTTTCATATGTTTATTCGTCGTTTGTACCAGCTGCATGTATTCTCTCATGCAGCTACCATTCTCAAAATCCGGTTGTAGGGGTTTTGTCAGGGTTTGTTCTCCACTGATGTAGAGGGCCACAAAATTAATATTGTAATGTTTAAATTTAAATGGATTCTTAGCATAATTCCCACTAAAGGCATCATTATTCATGAACCTGATGATGACAAGTTTGGGGAGCTGTCCCAAAAATAGATTCTCCTGATTACTGACTCGGCTGCTGATGGGGATACTTTCATATCCACTCTGTCTATGGGGTATTTAGCATTGGCCATGAGCAAGGCCTCCACATGGCCCAGATAGATGCCCAGAGCTACCCTCACTTTTTTCACAAAAAGTGAGCCGGCTGTGATTTGTAGTTTACACTGGCTAGCCATTGGGGTGCTCATTAAGTAGAAGGTGTCTTTACTGCATCCTAGTTTAATTTTCATATCCACGCCATTCAGCAAAAGTTTTTCTTGAACAAACGAACTGCTATGGAGATGACCAAGCAGCTTTATCTTTTTGCTCTGCTCTGTCAGGTTTGCCCATCTCCTAAACTTGCAATTATCACCATCCCACATGACCACTTTGTGATGTGAAGGGGTATCTTTGTAAAACAGGCCAGCAGAAAATTGGGTGGTGAGGGTGCCATTGCTATATGATTTGATAAAGGCTTGGTAAGGGTAACAGTTGTTGCCCTGGCTTATAAGATGATCTCCCAGAGTGACATACAGCTGGCTGAAGCCAAAGACCAAAGGGTAATTCACCAGACCCACAGCTGCCCCAGCATCAAGATTGGTTCCATCAGCTTTTACACTCTTGCAGCAAAGGTGTGTTGTTCAAATCTGTGTAATCTTCGCCATTCCCAGCAATGGAAAAGTCAAGGCGGGTGGACTCGGTAATAGCCGATAGTGGGGGGATCTCAACATACATGCTTTTCTCAATGCTGGTTGGCATAAGGGTGCTTTAAAACAAATCCAGTTCAGATTTGGCACATTCTTCAGACCCACAGTGAACAAAGGCCATGGCAATTAAAATACAGTTCTGTTTCCTCCAGGAGAGCACCCCTTCTTTCTCTCAGGCTGCTTCTCTGTCTTTTGTGTATGGTTTCCCCATCAACTTAACCTCTTCTTTTTAAGGGGTTAGGAACATGGTGCGTCTCTCTTTAAGGCTCTTTCTTGGATTATACATGAGGCTGAACCCCTCCCGCTTTATTGGCTTGCCCACTTTATAGAGAAGAGCTAGGGAGAGATGACCAATCACATGTTTGGGTATATTTTGAGCCATGTTTTTCATGTGGGGCTTAATAAACTCCAGACCCCTTCTCAAAAGTGGGATGGCTTTTCCAAAGAGGCTGCAGAATATGCCCCCAACTCTAGCCCCATACATCACAGGCACTTCCTGATATCCAGGAAGACCATAACTGGCCTGGGCTTTATAATAATTTCTGTACAAGTTAGGGTTGCCATAGTTTTGTTTTGTTTGTTTTTTACCAACACCATCATGCTTTTACTTATTTTAATATCCCAAAGTCTTCCAGGAGTGTAGGCGAAGCTTAACAATCAACTTACCAAAGTGAAATGAGATGTATTTGTTCTGATCCGCATTTATTCCAATGCTGACTGTGTCAATGTGATGCTGACTCCTGGGGACATAATGTAACTTGTCATATGTGATGGTGATAAACTCATTGTTGCTTCCACGGACAGGGACTCAGTATAGTAAGGGAACCGAAAAGTCCCCGACTAGTTGATGCTCTGTAATGTCCATGTAGACATACAGCAAATTGAACCCTCCAGTAATATCAGCTGGGAAGGGTGTTTTTTTAACAATGGACCTGGGTAGCAATCCCAAAATATAGGCTAGATCACCACAGGTAAAAAAAATTAAAAATTAAAAATTAAAAAAAAAAAAAGCATAAAAGCTATTATTGGTTTTAAGTCTCATTTTTCTGATCACTTGATCATAGTGCATTCAAGTGGAGTAGAGTAGCTGGCAATTATATTGTTCATAAGATCCAGCAACTCTGTAACGATTGGATAATACCTCCAACACAAGAGGTACTCCCATTTTTTAGTCATAGAAATGATTTTGAAAGGGGTGTCTTCAATGATGTTGTTCCAGCTGTGCAGGTATTGTATTTCTGCTAATCTGATCTCTCAGTTCCTTAGGAGATCCAAAAGTTTAACCAGCTGTATGGTAAAGTTCAAGCTTGTGCTCTGCAGAAAAATCCTGGCACTGGCATTGTTAGGCAAAGTGATGTAAAAGCCTCTGCCACTCATCTTGTCCTTCTGGCAGAGGTACAAACTTGGGAGGCTTCTACCCAGCTGTTAAATTTAGCTGGCTACCTCAACCATTTCACCAGCAACCATTTCTTTCTCCCCTTTCTTTTCATTACTAGAACTTTTTCAACCTTGTAAACTCTGTCCTGTTTGGGGTTCAGTTTTTGTAGTTCTTCAGGGTAAAAAGGACCCACAATAGGTTAAAAGTCGTCATCTTTTAGGCAGCATACATGTGTTTGCACGCATCTAGGGACTTCATCCACTATGAAAATCTCATCAGTGAATGTTTGTTCATAACCTTTTTCAAATCTCCCTTTGGTCCTAGATACCCTCACGTGCTCTCCTTTCCTGAACAGGGGTGTCGCTGCTTTTATTTGAAAATATTCCCCTTACACAGCTTTCCACAGCCATAGAGGGTTTGAGGAGTTCATGTCAACAGACCTGGCAAGGATAGGTCTGTGAAAATTGTGGTTGTAGCTATTTATAAACATTGGTAACACATCAATGTAGTGAAAGGTGTTTTGGGGTGTAAAATACCTCCACATCTCTGATTTTAATTTTCTGTTAAACTGCTCTACCACCCCTGCTTTCACTTCATTAATTATCACAAAATGGTGAATATTATACTGCTTTAACAGTCTGCTAAAAGGCTTATTTAAAAATTCTTTTTCCTGATCAGTCTGTAATTTTTTAAGTATGCAGCCTTCTGTAAAAATGGTTTTACAGGCCCAAGCTATTTAGACCCATAGCCCAGCCATGCTTTGATAATATATCTATCACTGTTAAGATGTACTTTATGGTTGTGTTTGGAAAACTGCTGCATATCCACTAAATCTGCCTGTCATTACACATCAACATTTGAAACAACAGTCTTGTTCCTTTTAACACGTCTTCTCACCAGCTTGTGTAGGGTGTAAGAGTCCTGATCTGAAAGCCAGGCAGTCACCCTGCTTCTGTTCAAAACCTTATTCTGTCTTTCGGCCATCTCAAAAAGTGAGTTCACCCCACAAAGTCCTGACCTCTGGGAGAGTAACACATTTTCTTTAACAAAGCCTCCTGTGCTGATATGTCTGGTAACTGCAGTGCTCCCCCACACCCCATGCTAACACCTGTATGGGGTATTCAAGTGCCTGAGAACAAATTTAAACCATGGTAAAACAAGGTTTATTAAGCAGATAACAAAATACTACATTAACAACAGTCTTCAGCCTTGTCTTGAACAGTTGTTCAAAACCAAGACATGCAAAAAACCTTTTCTGAACAGAGGTAAGCTACTTTTTGTATTTGAAAATAGTTCCCCATACAGCCCTGCTCAGTGACCTCCATGGGTTCATAGCCCTGTTCAGCAATCTCTATGGGCTCACCCTGCTTGGTGACCTCCACAGGCTCAAAGCCTTGGTGGGTGGCCAGTGTCTTTGGGTAAAACTGTTGCATCAGTCTTTAGTCTTGAACTCTTCTCTTTTCGACATGAACAAAAACAATTCATGCAAAAGACGTTTACTTTTGTGGGGTACCAATGTGCAGGTTTTGAAAGCTCTATATAAAAGTGTTGTCTGCCTGCAAAAAGATTGTAATTAGCACAGGCCCAGATAGTTACAAGAAAAAAACACCCCCACAATAAATAATCTAAATTAGTTACCCCAACAGAGTCCCTTGGGACAGGATTGTCCAACACCTCCATGCTCTCCACAGGTAGGTCTCATATGGAATGCACAGGTTCAGCAGGGTGCAGGGCCAGCCCCACCCAGCCCTGTAGCATGCAGCTCCTGTGCTCCTGCAGCGTGTGGAGCCAGCTCAGCCTGGCCCAATAGTGCACGGCTCCCTGCGCTCCCAGCCTCCTCTCCCGCAATGGGGATTCATGACCCCAGCCGGATGGGGCCCTTACCTAAATTCCCACACTTGGAACAGCCATTGCATGGCCAAGCACAAGCTTTGCCAGGCAGAGGCTTCTCATCTCTAGCACCCTGTGGCTCTGGGCTGGGGGTCAGTCAGACTGGGGTGGGGGTTGCTTGCTGAGCAACCAGAGCTGCACCTCCTGCACGGAGGCACTGGCTTACAGAGGGGCAGCTCGGGGCCAGGGTTTAGAGAGATTATGGAGGGACCCCATGAGCCGGGTGGAATGGCCACTGTTATAAAGCATTTCCTTTGAATCATGGACGTTCACCAACTGAGCTCTTATTTAAAAGGAAACTGAGAACAAAACTGCCTAATTTCCTAACCACTAATAAGAAACAACAAGTTGACATAAATTCTTATAATATTAATGATAAATATAAAAAAAAAATCATTATAAGATATCACAGAAACTAGAATCCTTCCTGCCCTAAGACAGGATATGTTTTCAAGACAATAAAACATGAATGCAAGAAGCAGTTATCACTGGTGAGGTAGCTCCTAGAACTTATGAGGTCAAGACAAGTGAAGGAAAGACCTACAGAAGGAATAGGAAATACCTGCAGCACATCCAGGAAGGACAGGAGAAGCAACATACTGTATCCAAACCAAAGAAGGACACAGGGGAGATTAGAGCACAGACCAAGCAACACAACACAGAGGCTACAATGCAAACTAATGTGATGCTTGTAAGACTGTAAAGGGCACCACAATTACTTACTGGAAATTGTTAGTTTATTAAAAATGGAATTATTGGGGGAGGGGTGTCTGGGTATGTGTGTGCATATATATATTGTTGCATAAACTGGGTTCTTTTTTGTTGCTTGAAAGCGGGAGATGTGACAATTATATATACCTTTAAGAAGTGAGTAGAGTTTGAAAGAAAGAGCTAGAAGTGTGTCTTATGGCTGTGTGTGTATGGTGTTAGCAGAAATAAAGACACCTCTTTGTTAATGCGTGAGCTGAACCCACAACATAATACTTACTGGTCCACATTCAGTGCTTATGAGTCCATACTTGTTGTCCTTTCCCTGAGTATATAGTTACTTCCTCATTCTGTGTACATTATTTAACACAAGGTCTAGCAATGGCTGTCACCACACTGATAAGCAGCTTACCTGGATATCCTTGAGTCTTATGGGAGCTACTGGTGAAGCTATGGGCAGCTGCCAAAAAGTGATAAGAAATCAGAGTATCTGCAAGAGTTGGAAGCCCTGTATTTACTGTTCTCTTGCAGAGATTATTAGTCCTTCCACTGAAGTCACCTACAAAAGCCCCCAGTGGTTTCAAAAGAAACAGGATTTGGGCCAGGCCTAAAAAGTCTAAGATTAGCAAAACAGTGCAGGAACCCTCACTTCCAGTTGAATTAAAAGGAGCTCAGCATCAACCAGCAGAAAATTAGCATCTTACAATTCAGGTCAGGGAAGGCTGGAGAAGTTTTGAACATTTGTAATCCCCATTGTTTTTATTAGATTTTGCAAGTTCCCATCATCACAAAGGATTAAACACATGACTGTTATGACTGTGAATGAGACAAATTTTAAAAGCTGGAATCACTAGTGACCATTTCCAACTTAACATCTCATGGAGCATTTTTAATCCTTTATCTTCCCTGTAAATGGAACTGAAAAGTGACAATGTTTGTGCTTTTGTCTTTCCCTCGCCCTCAAAAAATCTATTATTAAGCACTGGTAGATGGATGAAAACAATAAATAGAGACTGTAGAGACTAATATTTATTAAAATGATTGGGGACTTAATATATTTTGCTTTTGTGCCATATTCTTAATGGCTGATTAATATCTGGCAAGATCCAGACAATCCAATGATAAAAAGCTGTTTAACAATATTTGGTCTGCCATAGCTATCTGTGTGTTTCGATATTTGAAGTATATTCATAAAGAGTGCCAGATAAGATTCTGAAGTAACTTTGCTATTGCTCTCTCATGTTTTGCAGAGAAAAAGATTAATTCAGCAGGAGAATGAGGCATTTACACTTGTGATTTCAGTGGACCAAGATTTCTTAAGACAAAAGTCTTAGAAAGGGATGGGTAGTCAAACACACAGGTAAGCAAACAAAATAAAATTCCAGAACAGTCCCCCCCCCCCCCCAAAAGGGAAAAAAAAGTCAAAGCAAATCTATTTGGAACCAGGATGCTATTTTTTATTTCAACTATTCATTCCCACAACAGCTTTTTTCTGTAATTAGATATGAGTCTGTTGCTGGACATCATTAGAGTGAGCACAGCACAGAAAGGTTATTAGTGCTTCATCTGAACTCTGCAAATGTCAGGCCAAGTGGGAATGGTGCATGGTGCTAGGAAACTTATTCCAGCTCTCATATGTTAATGAAGAGAAACAATGCATGGTCTACAAGGGGGGAAAAAAAATAACCCAAAAACTAAGAACATGCGGTGCATTTACAATAAAAGCTAGAAGCATATGCAGCTTTCTATAATCCCACCCTCATTAAAATATGTAGATAGTACCATTAGGTGGTCAGTTTGGAGGAACCGTTTGCATCACTAACCTACTGAATCAGGTTTAGTGGACTACAGTTCACTGGTTAGTAAAACCACAACAGGAATAGCAGTGTCTTGCTAGATTAAAAGGGGCTTGCCAAAGTTAAGAATAATACAGGCTATATGAAACTGGAACAGAACTAGCTAGTTACAATTGTTATGTCAATGGAAGAATTCAGACTTGCCACTATCACATCTTTTTTCATAATTTCCCCCCTTTAGGTATCTATCCATTTATTAGCAAAGTAAGGGATATGCCAAGTTGTTATGATATGCATCAAGTTTGGGGCTATTAATACATTGCCCATGACTACATTTGAGATCAGATTTGTTTTTGTTAGATTCATTCATTTCTTGAAAATAAAGATATCTTAATGGTACTATTTAGCAAATTCATTTGAGTGACTGATGTGTTCCTTGAATTAATTTCAAAGGAGTATCTTGTAATCAATATTAACATAACTTGGAGAGCATTTTTAATTATTTTATGAGAAGTTTATCCCTTCCATTTTTCAGGTATCTGTTGATAATTATACATGCAAAAACCACATATTAATACAATATGAAAGCGGCATATATAATTGCATACAGCCAATGTTAGATTACAATTAAAAACAGAATACTGGTGTTAAAATGTTAAGTTATCTCACACAATGTGTTTGTTGATATGGTTGTATATAAAGAATAGATTTAAAGAAGAACAGAAAAGGAGAAATAATGGGACTGTGGTGTTTTTTCATTCTTTATGATGTACTAAAAACTAGGGCTGTGCAAGTCTTCGGGTGGTGACTCGATCCAGAGGAGATTTGGCCTGATTTGGTGGCCAAATCTCCGAATCTGAATCGAATCAGGGGACCAATTAAAAAGTCCGAATCAATTTGAGGCTCTCTGAATTGATTTGGAAAGCTTCGGTGATATGGGCAATCCCTGCCTGCTGCAGCAGTGAGCTGGACCCGGACTCTGAGCTGGTAAGTAGGGGGTGGGGAAGGGCAGCTGTAGGAGGGGGGAGGGGTCCATGGGAGTACCTCCACTAGGCCCCATCCCCTGTCTGCTCCCCCAGCCCCCCCCCAGCCTCCCCATGGCTGCCCTCCAGCTCCCAGGTGTTTAAAAAAAGACTCCACTCACTGGTTGTTGCCATGACCCCCCCAATCCACCCCCACTCTCCCAGCCCCACCATGGCTGCCCTGCCCGCCCCAGCTCCTAGCCCTTTAAGAAAAAAAAAAGCCCCAAACTCACCAGCTGCTGCACTGGCCTTGGGGCTTCTGGGGGCTCATGCGGAGCCCTCCACACAGTGTGGGGCAGTGGGGGGCAGCGGGGATCACTGCTTACCAGGCAGCAGCTGATGAGTCCGTAGTCTTGGGGTTTTTTAAGGGCCGGAGCTGGGGTGGCCAGGGCAGCCATTAGGGGGGGCTGGGAGAGAGGGTGGGAGGGACAGGGGGTCATGGAAGAGCCTCCCACATGGTGTGGGCCAGTGGGGAGCAGTGGGGATTGCCCCCACACCTGGCAGCAACCGGTAAGTGGGGGGGCTTTTTTTCCCCAAAAAGCCGGGAGCTGGGGCAGGCAAGACAGCCATTGAGAGCAGGCGGGGGATGAGGCCTGTGTGATCTGGAGATTTGGCTGATTCAGCAGCAGCTGAATCTCTGAATCAGATTTGGCCAAATCAATTTGGGACAGTGATTTGAATCACCGAATCGAATCACTGTCCCCCAAATCAGCCAAATCCAAAGCAAATACTATCTGCTTCGCACAGGCCTACCAAAAACTAAGAAGTCCCTCAACTGTTATTTCCTCATACTGTTTCTTTTAAATAGACGTGTAAGTCCTGTCTATATAGGAAGATTATGACACTATGATCGCCAGTGAAATAGAAACATCATAGGATGTTTCTATCAGTGAAATAGAAACATCCTAGGAATCAGGAAAATGAAATGTGAGTGCCTAAAAGGAGGAAATTCTAGTACAAATTTGTAGGATGGTCTGATTGTTGTTTGGTTTGTTCACGTACAGTTTAGCTTAAACAGGTATCATTTCAGATGAAAATTCAGAAACCTCAACCCTTCAATTATTACAATGTTAAAAATTATATTGAACATCTCTGAAACACCATATTTTATTCTCCAGTTACCTTTCAGGAGAAAACAAAATACAACCAGACTGACCAACATATTTAAGAAAAATGTGTTTTGTCTTCTGAAATTGGTTTGTAATGAACTGAAATTACTATGAGCATCAATAATATTGTTATGATAACATTAACTATCTCCTTTCCTTACTTTTGTTTATTTAAGGCCCAATTCAAGCAAGGTCATGTGCGAAGTTCTGCATACCATTGCTTTCTGTGCATTTGCACACAACCACATGCACCACATTTCAGGACCAACTATAAGCCACCTCCTGCAAATTCTTATGAACATCCTTAACAATGAAGTCAGCTGAATTCACATGCTGAAAATTTAGTAGATGCATACACATTTGCAGGTTTGAAGCTTTAATGTTGGGCTAACATTGGCCCCTAATGAAATAAGATTTTTCAAGCCATTACAGCTAAGCCTAATGGCACCAAATGTGTCAATATATCAAATGAGTACAGAAACAGATGAAATATGAAGACAAAGATTAAAGCAGAAAAAGAGAGGGAAAGAAAAGACAAAGAAAAAGGCAAAAGTAAATAAACATGTCTAGCCCTCCTAAACTCTCACTACAAAATTCATAATGTTTCTGAGCGCCTTAAAGTGATATCTGCAAGCACCATTTGAAATTTCAAAGGCTGTGTTGCAATATTAAGCAGTCTTATCTTGATCTATAATTACATTT
The DNA here is from genome assembly GCF_030867095.1 of Alligator mississippiensis. NCBI lineage: Eukaryota > Metazoa > Chordata > Crocodylia > Alligatoridae > Alligator > Alligator mississippiensis. The sequence goes on from NC_081832.1 coordinate 53,006,915, forward strand.
GGGCCACATAAAATAAGCAATTATTTTTATCAATACAGATTAATACAGTTTATGTATTTAAGATCCAGGGGACTGATTTATGTGTTTGTAATCACTGCTCATTTCATTTTGTGAAGCTGCCTATTACTGGCTTATTAAAGCCTCATTATAGTATTAAGACCAAATGTCAATCTTGGTTCCAGTCCAGACTCTTCTCTCTGTATTTTGTAATTACCAACATAAATAATTTCCAATAGCAGTTCATTTGGGACTTGTTGATCAATAGGAATTTTACAGTGGACATTTTGGAATTTGTCTCTGTATCCAGAAAAGGATATATTTATTTAACCTGACTCACTTGGATGGGTGGGGAAAACATATATAACAATATCCATTCTGCTAGGGCCAAATATTCAAGTAGCATAAATCAGAGTAGCTCCACTGATTTTGCCATCTGAATATCTGTCCCCGTACAGAAACAAACAAATTGCGTGTGGTAGTTCTGAAGTGATGAATAATCAATAGATCACAGAATCCACACTAGCACAAAGCTGACAGCTTTCATGCTCTGTACACGGCAGAAGTGGTTCTATATTTTATTAGTACAATAGGCTAATATAGTCATATTTTTCAATTATTCAGAAAAAAATCATCTCAACAAATACATCTATAAAACTTCTATTATCTCTCCTTCTTTCAGTAGAATCTAAACTTTTCTTATTACATGTTTTATGGAATAAAAACAAACATTTATATGATGCACACAATTAAAAGCACATTTAATTGATTTAAAAATTTGAAATCCTAAAAAGGAATGGCACAATGTAAATCTATTCTGCAATTAGGAATACAATTGAAAAGATTTGTTAATAGTAAATGATTCATTAAATATAACGTATACCATTATAAGCCTAAGAAACATATAAATAAATTGCGCTCCAGATATAACTGGATTGAAAATTAAAAAAAAAAAAATCTCTGAATTAAAACAAGAAGTCCTCATCTAAGCACACAGGGTTCTATCTAATATGTTATAGGCATATATCAAATTCAGAAAACTGATTTTTAACATTAATTTTTACTTGCAAAGTAGAAAATGCTCATCATAATCAAGCCTTAATTAAACAACAAAGATTTTCTTTCTAGAATTATCTTTAACTGTGCTATGTGTGATGCCATTTGTGAATTTTATATAGAAGTAATTCTCTAAAGTGTTTTTTTAAATCTAATTACACATGCAACATTTGCATTTTTTATATAAAGCTAGAACTAATCCTCCATTTGTAGGCCTCTTCCCATCAGATCAACTTCAGCTTAAAATAAATTGCACAGTTTTATTTTAATCTGTTGCTGAAGTTTAATACACCCAACAGAGTATCTGTAGGATCTAAGAAAACCTATTTAAAGGAGTGTGTGATACTTAAATGCAGACTTTAAATGTACCTTTTTATTCTTATCACAGGAAAATTAGTATGGTCCCCAGTAAGATTTATTTTATAATTGATAATTTATAATGAATGCTATAAGAATATTCAAGCCTCATGGAAGGAGAGCAAAATACTGTTGCAGGCAGCTACCTGGTCCATTTGGTTTAGCTTCAACAGTTAATAACACTTTTTGCTGTGATAAGGAAAGGGGCAAGGTGTGGGCACAGGGGGAGGGTAGGTTTCCTCCCTTTAAAAAAATTCTTACTTGGTGCCATTCCAGCCCCAAGGAATTTGATAGGATTTATGGAGGGAATGGACCCAAAATGATTAACTTAAAAACTATTTTTATTTTTTTTAAAAGAGAGAACTTCCCACAACCTGAATGCTGCTCCTCTCTGCGCCATTGGTGCGAGAGGCTCATCAGAAGGGGTTTGGGTTGACATCTCCTCAGTTTGCACTAGAGGATTTCTTATTTCCTGTGAATTTTAAGTTATATACATTCCTTATTCCTTGTGCCCTCAACACAGGACCTTTTATTATAAAGTAACAGACCTGCATTCTCTCTCACTCACTGGATTAGATCAAAGCCTGCATTTATGATCAGCTATGGGCACTTCACTAGTACCACATCTTTTCTTTTGAAACTTGGAAGGAATTTCTCCTTCACGGCCAGACTGGACAATTTAAGGAGCTTTTCTGCTTTCCCCTTTCCTCCAGTGGGTCAGGAGGAAAAATTTGAGTTGTTATAATTTAGCAGATGTCTGATGCAGGTACATGTTCCATAAGGAGTCTGATTCCTTGTCAATCTTGGTTCCAGTTGGAACCAGCTGGAGTTAGAAGTGAATATAAAGACATTTTGCTAAGAAAACTAGGGAAAGGGGGTGGGACTCCCAACACCTGCTATAGCAAAGACACAAGCCATGGTCTTTTTTGTTAATATATAACAAAGACAGAAAATGAAAGAGGTTAACACCCTCCAAAAGTACACAGAAGCAGGGAACATCTACATGTGCAATTAAAGTATAGAAAATGCAGGATCATTAGCGCACTCCCAGGTACACATTTACATCAAATTGGTGATGTAATTTGACTTTTTTCTATGGATCTGACTGCATTCCACAGCACTTTGCTGCTGAATATACCGCTTCTTGCTTTAAAATTATTTCAGCCCAAACAGACTGGTCATGGATTGGGCACTAGGGCTGTGCGAAACGGCACCATTCCATTTTGCCTTGAGTTTTAAGGTTTCGGCGGAAAACCGTTTCGTATCAAATTTCATTTTGATTTGAAACAGGTGTTCCATTTTGCTTTGTCAAAACAGTCAGGCTGTTTTGACTCTGTTTCGACTTTTCGCTAGATCTGCTGGAGATTTATGGAGATTTTCTGGAGATTTTCTACCCCCCCATTACCCCTTAGCTCCATATATGATAGGGGAGCCTTTAAGTCTAAGTCTTAAATGCACAAGTTCTTTCCTTTTAAAGTTTGTGGCACTAGAAATGTTCCAGTAATATGAACATCTGTATTCTGCCAGGATCATCTCCAGCAACTACAGAATAAAACCTTCTATGATATGGACTGAAGTGATTGGAAACACATTTGCGATACCCCTCATTTTTCTTTATGATGCTCCTGGTCCCTTAACTGGAGTGCACTGCTCCTGACTTGAATTTATATTATATTTTTCAAGATGCTGTAAGTAACAGATTGTAGGATCTAATCGTTTAGGGAAAAGATAACTTCACTGAAACCTAAACTATTTTGAACAAGATGGAAAGAAGCAAGCTATTAGTGCTTGTTGTATAAATACATAAATATGCACAAAATGATATTTTGTGCCTCTTTCAGTTTTGTGTCTTTCTAAAAAAATGAACTCTGTCAAGCACCTTGTGTGTAATCTTTCCCATACACTAGCAAATACAGAGCTCAAAGGGTTAAAAATATTGTTGTCTAGTCTCTGACTCATGGGCCCCTGCTACATGTCACATATATTATGCAATTAACTGGTTATTTGCATAGTAAATTTAGACTGGCCACACGTGCAAAGTAAGACTGGTGACAAGTACAGAGTAATTATTGCACAAAAAACTAGTTAATCGTGCCATAAATTTAGATTAGCCACACATGCAAAGTAATTATCACACCATAAAAATGACTCTCCAGCTATAAAAAGAGTCAACCAGCTACAAAGTTAGTGCTTGAAAATGTGTAACAACTCTATAGCTGGCTTCTATCCAGCTTTACTTAAACATGAGACACATCCCACTTATTAAAACAAGATGCAGATTCTTCACTGAAAGACCTCTTCCTAATGAAAAGCATTCTACAGTAAATTCAAGACCCTGGCATCCTTGGTCACATACATTTTGGAGAGAGAAGGGGATTCTGATCTCTGGTGTTTAGGTAAAACCCTTTCCTTTTCTCAGCATTGCAGGAGCTCATCCTTGAGAATCTGGAGGAAGAGGAAAGGAGCCCCTTAAGAACATGGCATCGCCTCAGCCCTCAAGGCCAATACTGTGTTCTTGAAAATGTGCTATCCCTGGCTTCCTTCACAAGGCAAAACAACTGTAAAGATATGTGTGGGAGTTTAAGGTGTAATTGCCATTAGAGGAGTCCCTGGGAGCATGGTTTTTATCACGACCAGGACAGCATGGAAGCCAAAGCTGACTAGCTTTCCCCTTTGATAGAAATTCCTACTGGTTCCACAAAGGAAATAAAATTCCTACCAGTTCCACTATGGAAACTCAGCAATTGCTGCTTCTACCCTGCAGGAATAAGTGTTACTGAGAACATTTTTTCCCCTCAGGACACTAAAATGTCTATTTGAGATATATCCAGTGAAGTCAAGAGGAAGGCTGCATGAATACCTTGAATCAGAATTAAATCTTATGAACCTAATCTTGATACATATCACAAAATGTTGCCAGCAATTAAAACTGAAATCTTACTGCAGGTCAATAATAGAGTTTTCTTTTAAGAGGATGAATTAAGTTATCAATATTTCAAGTTACTGACATATTGTATCTCAGCTGTGTGTCATACATTAAATCAGACTCCTCCCTTATGAGTAACATGATCACTCTGTGTCCCCTGAGAACACAGTAACTGGCCAACCAAAGTGAGGCCTAACAGTCAACTTTATAGCAAAGCCCGATTCCCACAACGTGCTGCAGACATCAGAGGTAACTCATCACATACTCCTTCTGGGTCATTTGCACATTTCAGCAGAATGACAAGGGTAGCCAAATGAAATTGCAAGTTATATAAATGAGATGCCTTGACACATCTGGACTTGGACTATCCAAGATTGAGGCTAGACATTTGTACTGCTCTTACCCTGACACTCAGATCATTCACTTGGGTCCAATCGAATCTGGCTTCATCAATCTAAACATTTGGTGCTAGTCACAGATTTGTGTGGCTGGGATACTCTCCAGGGGAGAAATGACCATGGCAAACAGCAGGGTTAGAGCTTAAACTTCAACAAGGTTAACAGAGAAAGGGAGTGATGACTGATTGAATGACCTCTTTTGTCCCAATGCTACTATTCAAGCAGTACCAAATTAGGGAAGAGAAAGTTGGTATAATCCTGATAAAACAATGACAAGTTGGGGAAAGGCTTATTTGACTTAACACTAAGATTTAGGTTAATGGCAGGATCCTCTAGCACTGCCACTACCTGATGCTCTGTGAGTAGGAGACATGCATACAATCATACTCTGTGAGTAGGAGACATGCATACAATCATACACTTTAAAGCTTCATCTTGTTTTGCAGAGATAGTAGTGGTTCCATTAGTATTCCATGTTTTATTGCCCAGGCAATATAGCACAAACCAAAAGAATCTTTGGAGTGAACTTCTTAAAATTCAACCAACATATTTTATTCTCTGAACCTCCAAATTCAAAAAAAAGGAGATTTAAAAAATATATTTTTCCTACAAAAAATATGGATTTTACTTGGCCTGGGGCTACATTTTGCACAAATTAGCCATACCTGACTTTCAATTTAAGTACTTTCAATTCTGAATTATAAGATAACTTTGATGTACACTGTCTTAAAATGTTCCTCTAAACAAGTATACCAGGTAACATTCTGGATATCATGCTGCTACCCAAGTATGTGTGTGTGGGTGCGCACACGTATTTGCGCACACGTCCGTAGCATGGTTAATGAAAAACTATGGCATAGGCTACTGTTTCCTAAAACTAAATTTAATGACTGTATTAAATAATGACTGCAGGCCAACAAGAAAAGGGCTTGAGTGGCAGATTGACAGAACATCTGAAGTGCCCTTGAAAATTATTTAAAAGTGTGTAGCAGTCCTTTAGGTCAAGAATGAAAGGCTTCAAAACAGCAGTTCTGCTGAGGTCCTTCTCTGACCTAGATGATGCATCTTTGATGTTCCTATTAATTCAAAATTATAACTTAATACACTGACACCTTCAAAAACCCTTCCTTTTTGAAAATCTGTAATAATTTATATGGGCTCAATAATATTCAAATTTCTGACTGAAACATAAAACTGCTGAAGCATAATTACTTAACTTACAAGATGCCACAAGCAATGGAGAATATGCTTCAAATGATATTAATTAAATATTCAAAAAATAAAGGAGTAAACTATGTTGAGATCATCTATAAAGTTAAATTATCTTTCTCTTTTATTTGTTTCAGTCACATTTGAATGATAGCTATGTATTTATACACTATTTAATATAATTAAATTGGTAAATATTTGAAAAAGAATATTTTGAACACTTGTATTTAATTTTATATAAAATAATAGTTTAAGTAATTATATATAATTAATCTTATTGTACATAAAACAATATCAATTATATTGTAACTTTACCTGCAATTATTTTATATTAATTATTTCTAACAGAATAAGTTTACCAAAATCAGAGCATTTTGGCAATAATTTTGAAAAAAAAATGCTTTATATATTATCTTTGCCTCTTTTGGAATGTGCATGCCATTTTTAGAACACTAATATCCATACATTAGTAAAAATATGAAATAGCTTCATGCCACAAAGAAAGCCCATTTTACATTTTTTAGAGCATTATGTATGCCCTAATGACACTACCATACATACAAAGTCACCTGTGTAGCAAACTGACAAAGGAAGATTAACAGACAGGCACAATAGCTCCCCTTTAACCCCAAATGTCACAGAACATGTCACTCTTTATACACAAGGCTGAGACAGAACAGGCATGAGAGTCGCACAAAGCTGAGTATGCAGGTATTTAAGCAGTCTAAGGAGAAATCTTTTCTCAGATTTTTTTCTGGTGAGACACCTATTAATTTAAATAGCTGTTCTACTATTGGATACCTCTGTAATTATATCTCATTCCATCTACACTCTAAAATAAATTAATTTTTGGTCTTGTTTTCACCAGCATAACCATGAAAGCCAATGAAACTATTGAAATTTTACAAAAATGTAAATTCAGAATGTAATCTCCAATTCAGTACCTAGATATATGTAGTTTGAGAGAGACATCAGGGCAAGTAGGTAAAAAATTAGAGGTATGTGTCAAAAAGAGCATAATTTACACTGGGTCATGAGTTTGATTTTTAATTAACATGAAAAACTAAATTAAAAACCAAATTTAATTGCCCATTTTGGACCATATTTAAAGCCATGTCTGCAATCCAAAGATATGCTGCCACAGCTATGTCAGCTAAGAATATGAAAAAAACAAACATCAGCATAGTTAAGGGAGGGTGACCAGGGCACCATCCCCAGGTGCTGAGTAGGTGGGTAGGGGGAAAAGGGGTGCTCAAAAATAGCACTGCTAGAAATCTGCTTGAAAAACTCCATCTGCCAGCTTACACAAAACCTCCAACAAACCAATGCTGGAAAATCAACAGCAGCAGAAGCTTCATAGAGTAGAGCAATGATGTTCAACCTCTGGCCTGCAAGCTAGATCCAGCCCATAGAGCCTTGCCATCTGGCCCATGGGGATCCCCATAGATCTGGAAATTTTGTAACAGGGGAGAGGGGCAATTAATGCTGCCACAGCTCCACCATCACCAAATTTCCAAGCCCTGAGTGCCAGATGACATTCCCTTGCCCACGAGGTCAGGGCCACAGGTACAATCTGATGCAGGGTCCAATCCACCACACATCTGGGCCAGCCCTGCATGCTGAATTGGGTCCCAGCTCTGGCCTCATACACCAGATCAGTTCCATAGGCTAAATCAAACCCATGGACTGACCCTACACCACTTATCCAGCTAGCAGGGATCAAAGGTTGGGTATCACTGGTATAGACAAACCTTTAGCTACACCTTTATTGAACTAGGGTTACTGTACATCTGAGTTTTCCTGGACATGTCCTCTTTTTTAGACCCCTGTGCTGCATCCGGGTGGGTTTTTAAAAAAAAGAGCAAATGTCCAGGTTTTCTGCTGTCTCAGACTGGCTGCTTTGGGTTGGAAGCAGCAAGCAAGGAGATTGGTTGTTGGGGGTCACGTGCTCTCCGTGTGGGCTCAGGCAAACCAGCAAGAGTGAGAGCATAAGCAGCAGGGCTGGGGGAGGCAGGGATCTGCAGGTCAGGAGTGCAGGGTACCAGTAGGGCTGGGGGACAGAGGCTTCAGATCCAGAGTGCAGGGCATTGGCAGGGCTGGGGAGCAGGGCAGGGGGTTGCAGGTTGGGAAGAAGAGGGACAGGATGGGTGACTGTGGGTTGGGTGCGCAGGGCACTGACTGGCAATGTCAGGGGACTGCGGGTCAGGAGTGAGGGGCACCAGCAAGGGTTGGGGGGGGGGCAGGGGACTGCTGTTTGGGAGTGAGGGGAAGAGGCAGGGCTGGGGTCAGTGGGTCCAGAGTGAGGGGCTGCAGTAGGGCTGGAGGGGGGGGCATGGGCCTTGTCAGTGAAGGGCAACAGAATGGGCAGGGCACCACTGCCCCCCCTCATATATTGGCTATATAATATCTATACTGAAATTGTTACGAAAGTTAAAGCCTTCCACACCTGTTATAGAGGGAAAAGAGCCTCTCTTCAATTTCCTTAGAGTAGATTTATAAATGTAGCCTCCTCAGTGGAGGTCAATAATTTACAGCTGCCTACCCCTAAGCTGGCAATGAGTCCAATTTAAACTTTTAGCCTCATGACACTGGAGAATGTATAATACAGAATTAGGATGTTCTATAAATGCAGTCTGGATTAAACCATTAATCATTGTGTGATCTTAGTAAAAAACAGAAAATATTGCTAAGAAAATTGGTCATTCAAATGAATCATTACTTTTCAGCAAATGTTAGCTTTTATATTCTTCATCAGAGAGAAGAACCTCTCATTTCCCAAAAGACATATTGGGCCAAAATCACTCCTTACCTAACTCTGCTGAAGATGCTGGAGTTGCATCAGAGATGAATATGGCCCCTTGTGTTTAAAACATGAAGGTAATTTATTAACCTAGAAAGAAAAGTCTCCAGCTTTCAAAAATGCACATTAAACAAAAAACACAGCAGTTTTCTTCCAATTTGTGTCCACTTTTGTGATATATCTTTATTGTAACTGGCTTCTTCCAAACCTTTATGAAAGGGCTACAATAGAATAGCAGCAAGTTTCTCACAGCAATACTTGCTCGAGTCAGCAATGTAATCTGGTATATAGTGTGAAAATGACAAATTACAGTTTCTCCTGAACCATTATACTAGAGACGGGACCAAAATAAAAAATACCCTGAACTTTTGGGAAATTTTAGAAATCTGAACACCAAGGGTCTTGACCTGAGCTCTGTATCTGGCTCCTTCCCCAACCCTGCTCTTAGGTATCAGAGACCAATAATGCTCATTTGCCAGTGGAACCAAATCATGATATTCACTTTAATCTTCATAAGATTTTTCAGTTCCCAGCTGATCTTGAATTCATAGCACAAGAGAAGAGAAAGTCAGTTCAGGAAACTAAATCAAACCACCAAAGTCAAGTTGTGATCTTGGATGAGATTTCTTGTTATATACCCTGATGCCCTTAAGCCTTTAGTTTGATCTGCAAGTATCTAGGATGCTCTATACTGCTGCTTAATTAAAATGTCCAAAGGTTCAAAAGGTTAAATATTGAAGACAGATAAAAGATTATCTTGAAACAAAATTGTCTCAACCAATCACAGTGCCAGGATGAACTAAGGATAGGAAAGTTGGTATAATACATAAGGGACTGGACTGGGATTCAAGAGGCCTAGGTTTAATTCTAACTCAACCATAGACTTCTTGCATAATCTTGGCAAATTACTAAGTCTACCTGTTTCCATGTTTCAGTTCCATATCTGTAGAGTGTGGATAATATAACACAGCCTTAAGGGGTATCAAGAACTTAACATTCATAAGATGGCTCTTTGGCCAAATAAGTGGCCAGATAGATAACTAGAATTTCCACCCCATATCATATTCCAAAAAATTCCAATAGAGTAAAATGATTTCATTTTATAGTATGCTTTTCTGTATGAGCATACTGTATGATTTTCTCTGACCTTATTGAGGGAGAAACTGAAAAGACTCAGCTACTTCTGCCTATGGGGCATTACTGTGTCAGTAGGATGGGAGAAACTTTTCAAATATATATTAAAAGGAAAACAAAAACCAAAGTACCGTATGTAAGCAAATTTGGACAAGAGCTTTTGATGCATGCATGTGCGTGCGCACGTGCACACACATACACACAGAACCAGCATTATGTACACCTTTACTGAAGCAGCCTAACACAGTATCTTAGCTCATGCAAATGACCTACCAATTTGTGGCACAGTCTACTCAGCAAAGTCTTTACAGGTAGCTGAGTTTTCCCCTTTACCTCCATGTTTACTGAGTCCTACCCCTACTTCCCAGTCCTCATCTTCCTTCAGTGAAATGTATGCTGGGCACTTGACCAACCTTTATATCTATAGCTTTCCACCCAGCAACATTCTGTATGCAGCCATTAAGTCATGATCTAAGAAAGATGCACACACCTGCCTTCCCTTCTAATGCATATTTCTTCAATCTTCTTCCTCAATCGCAGGCCTTTAGAAGAGCCTTTAGAAGAGCATAAGCTACCAGCTGCATAGCGAATCATGCTGGGAGTCATGTTCATTGCTGCAATGCTGGTCAACAAAAAGGGTCAAATTTCTTTAAAAAAAAAAAAGTTCATGCCCCCCACTTTTTCCAATATTAATTTTCCCTTGGATTTGTCAAAGGAACTGCCATACAACAAGGCTAAGTACAGACAATCAAAAAGCCAGAGGCTGAATCAATTCAGTCTTTGCAGGTTAGTCTAAATTGCACAGATTAAATTGCAACAGAAGTGAACAGACATTTACCTTTAATTCAGGAAATACAGCCACATGCCTACAGTGCCTCAGGTTTGGAGCACTGGGGGGGGGGGGGGGGGGAGGGGGGAGCACAGCTCTCTGGCTGTGTGTTCACTTCTCTTCCTACTGCCCCTGAGGTCTCTGGGATTTGTAGTCCAGAATTACAGCAGTAGGACTCTGGAGGGTTGCTCACCACTTCTTCCTCCTGCTTCCAGGTTCCTCTAGGATTTGTAGTCCACAGTTGCAGCCTGCAGTAAGTTTGAGTGGGGGAAGGGGTGTTTAACTCCCCTGGAGTTAGACCTGGCCCCAGACCTCAGCTAGGGTTTGCCTGGGTGGGGGAAGTCACCCCCACCCTTGCAGACTGGGCTGCATCCCCAGCTGGGCTTGCCCCCTCAACTCCTTGTCAGTCAGCCTTCACTGTTCCAGCTAGGGGGCAGAGAGGTGGTGCCAGCTCTGCTTTCTGAAGCAGATAGCACAGGCTAGCCCAGGACTGGAAAGCATGCTGGGGGACTGATTTAATTTGAACTAGGAAGGGGACTGGGATGGAAGTTTCATAAACCAGTTTGCCCCAAATCAGTTAAGTCTGATATTACATTCAGCCAGGTTTATCTTAAACCAGTTTCAGTCATTTTATGTGCACTGAGCTTCTGTTCTGTTACAGGTTCAAACCAGTTTCTGATCACTTAAACCAGCTTATGTGTAACTTCTGCCTCTAGCCCAAGTGTGCAGCCAGAGCTGACCCTAGGGGTGTACAGGGCCCAAGGCATATTAGTCAGTGCAGGGCCTGTGGGGAGGAGGGGGGTGAGTGGTGGTGCCCTCAGTACATGCCAATGGCGCTGTCCACAGGCCCTGTATGGCACTGTCCACAGGGCCCTCTAAAGTGGAGCCTGAGGCAGTAGCCCCGATTCACCCCCGGCCCCACCAAGGGACAGCTCTTTGTGTAGCTAGCTGAATAGCTGATGAATTGCTAGATGTCTCTAGCTGTGGCAAGAACTCAGCAAGATTCCAAAGATATATAAACTTAAATGTTTTCCAGTACAGTGGAAGGAAGCCAGAAATAGATCATCATAGGTTAGAAACTGTCTCTATATTATCACATTTTATAGTAGTGCAGGGATTGGGCCCAATCCTGTATCCACTGAACACAGAAGTCATCTACTGAAGTTAGTGGGTGTTTAGCAAGTTAAGCATCTCTGAAATAGGATCAAATATACAAACACTAAATTTGTTGCTTCCCATAATAGAAAAGGTTCTCCCCTACACCTAAACCTCACTGCATGTAGCAACACACATATTTCATTCCAGAGGTCAATGTGCAAATAGCCCACTATCACAAACCTACAATATTTTGAGATGTCCATGGAATACCATGCATTTTTCCTGAATCTGTTTTGCTGATATGGGATGTATAGCCTCTATGTATAGGTAGTGTCAAGCTGTATTTAGTATTATTATTATTATTATTATCTGCATGAATTGCAGTATTTGATGTGAATGTAATTTTGATATATTTTTATCTTTTGGCCAAGGCTATTTAGTAGGACAATGCTTAACTTAATGTTCATCCCCTATTCACACTTGAGAGAAGTAATCGCTGAAAATTAGCATCTGGCGTGAGTATATTTAATAATGAATCAAACAGACCCTTGCAGGAGTGAGGCACTTGAGCCATCTCAGAAAATGACAAATTTACATTTTAAAAGAGGAGACCCATAAGAATTATACCCAAGCACAGGCTATTCAGGGAAGGGCATTTCTCACAATGGGGAAATTAAGCGAGAGATGGTATCTTGGGACATGCCTGAAAGGATGTAAATATTCTCCTGGTCATAATTAGATTGGGAAAGACTTTTCGTTTTGTAAATAAATACATCCTTGGGTGAGGACAGGAAGTTATTTGCATAGTTTGGGCTCCCCAAGAATCCAACGGATAATGTATGTAACCAGCCAGATAAGAAACTATACTTAAGGTGTATACAGAAGTTACTTTTTTCATCATTTAAAGCACTTTATTACCATGACTTAACAGAAGAGCACAGCTTTATATGACATAAAAAATGGGTATGGTGCTTTAAATTAACCGTTATTAAATGACGTATTAAATTTTAAGTACTATATTTTACAGCATTTTAGCAGCCTACAGAACTTTAAATAACTTCTGTACACTGGTCAAATTTCTGACCAGTGGAGAAGACTGAAAAGTACAGGGAGGCTCAGAAGCATCCCCCCTCCCCCCCCACAAACTGCACTTGTGTCGTGTGTCAGAGAAGTATAACTTTACAGCAATATAAAAAGTGCTCTAAATTAGAAAATTGTAAGATATGCACAGAGCACGTATGTACACACTTTTAGCTTTGCTAAAAAGTTAGATTGTGCCCAGGCTAAAGGAGGGACTTGGGACCCTCTACCAGTAAGCTGAGTGAAGTATGCTGACAGGAAAATTTAAAGGAGGATCTGACATGAAGGTCAAGAGGAGGAGGTGCTTTCTAACCTATTCAGCTGAGTAGGAGCTGCATTCTTAGGGTAAAAACAGATTTTTGTTTTGATATTTATTTTTATTTGTTTATTCTTAGATCTCAGTCTGTATCCCAACATATGGTTACTGATTTCTTATGTTTGATCTAGTTTTAATTATAATTATTTCTGTTATCTGACATCTTACTACTTTCAGTGGCAAGTATGGGCAGCTTTACGTATGCTCCAGGAGTGAGGGAGGTGCTCTAATTAAACCACCCACAAAGTCTTGTGGATTCAGGATCCTGAGTTTCAAAATGGCAGTGTGGGCACTTTAACTAAGGTGTGTTCGAGAAGCTTTAGTTAAAGTGCCCCCACTGCCATTTTAAAGCATGGGGACACTGAATACATGAGACGTAGAGGCTACTGGAAATGCTAATTAGCACACTCCAGCAGACTCAATTACTCAAGTTTGCTGTGACAGGCTGTAATTATAGCACTCCAGAGCAGCATCCCCACATGTCTACAGGAACCCTATGATTTCAGAGCATTTCAACATGCAGGCAGGAAAGGGGGATCCACCAAGGAAAGGGGGATCCATCAATTCTGAGCTCATGACCAGGGAAGGATATGAATCATCTAACTAACAAAATCTCCTCTGCTAAGAGCTGGCTAGACCTAGTGGTGTGGGTAAAGCTGAGGCATCACTGGTCAGGGAAGTGACTATTGGAACATCTCAGTGATCAAACAGCAGATGTCAGAGGGTCTGGGGGCTGCAGGGCACCCCTGGAGGGGTGAGAACATCCTGGGAGTCTGTCTCTCAGAGGCATGTCTGATTGCATCCAGGGTCACAGCAGGCAGGGATGAGTATAAGACTAGAGGTGAGCTATCCCAGAAAGGCTCAAAAGGGTCCATGAAGATACAGATCAAATAGCCTAAACACCATGTTCAAATACTGCAAGTGTGAGCATGCCAGTCTAGAAGCTAGAACAGTGATGCTGTTACCAATCAATCATGATTGACTTAGGGACTAGCTCAACACACAGTAGCTGGCAAGGATAACGAGTCAATGAGCAAAGATTAACAGCTACAAAACCACAGATGAAGGAGAGGAAAGAATCAATACAGAGCTGGGAACTGCTTCTTCCCCAAGACAGAGACAGTCAGTTGCACAAGCACCCATGTCACAAGTTTTGCCTGTCAGCAGCTAGAGGTGCATGTGCCCAGAACCCAGAACCCCTCCACCTATCTCCTTGACAGCTGGCAGGCTTTGTGGCCTCAGCAGGAGCTAGTAGGCCTGCAGCTTTCACCCTGGTGCACCTTCATAGATTCATAGATGTTAGGGTCGGAAGAGACCTCAATAGATCATCGAGTCCGACCCCCTGCATAAGCAGGAAAGAGTGCTGGGTCTAGATGACCCCAGCTAGATACTCATCTAACCTCCTCTTGAAGACCCCCAGGGTAGGGGAGAGCACCACCTCCCTTGGGAGCCCGTTCCAGACCTTGGCCACTCGAACTGTGAAGAAGTTCTTCCTAATGTCCAATCTAAATCTGCTCTCTGCTAGCTTGTGGCCATCATTTCTTGTAACCCCCGGGGGTGCCTTGGTGAATAAAAACTCACCAATTCCCTTCTGTGCCCCCGTGATGAACTTAAAGGCAGCCACAAGGTCACCTCTCAACCTTCTCTTGCGGAGGCTGAAAAGGTCCAGTTTCTCTAGTCTCTCCTCATAGGGCTTGGTCTGCAGGCCCTTGACCATATGAGTTGCCCTTCTCTGGACCCTCTCCAGGTTATCCACATCCTTCTTGAAGTGTGGCACCCAGAATTGCATGCAGTACTCCAACTGCGGTCTGACCAGCGCCCGATAGAGGGGAAGTATCACCTCCTTGGACCTATTCGTCATGCATCTGCTGATGCATGATAAAGTGCCATTGGCTTTTTTGATGGCTTCGTCATACTGCCGACTCATGTTCATCTTGGAGTCCACTAGGACTCCAAGATCCCTTTCCACCTCTGTGCCACCCAGCAGGTCATTCCCTAGGCTGTAGGTGTGCTGGACATTTTTCCTCCCTAGGTGCAGCACTTTGCATTTCTCCTTGTTGAACTTTGCATTTCTCCTTGTTGAGTTTAACACAGTGTCACCCATGTTACGAGTTTTGCTTGTTCGCAGCTTGAGGTACAGTTTCCCCCAAACCCTTTCACCTATCTTCTTGAAACTTGGCAGGCTTTGTGGCCTTATCACGGGCTACCATACCTGCAGTTTTCACCCCCCCCCCGTGCCTTAACACGCACACAGCGTCACCTATGTCATGAATTTTTCTTGTCAGCAGTTTGAGGTGCAGTTTCCCAGAACCCCCTCTACCTATCTCCTTGAAACTTGGCAGGCTTTGTGGCCTCAGCAAGAGCTACCAATCCTGCAGTTTTCACCCCACTGTGGCTTAACACACATGACATAAGTCTTGCTTTCAGAACTTTGAGGTGCAGTTTCCCAGAAGCCCCTGCATCTACCACCTTGAAATGTGGCACATGTCATGCCCTCAGCAGACGCTGCCATTCCTGCACGTTTCATCCAAATCAGCCAACAGACAACAAAGTTATAGATATTTCATTGATTCCCCATTATAGTCTATGGCCGAATCTCTGAATCGGCTCTAAATCTTCCGGAGCAATTTGGCTGAATCGAATTGGAAAAACAAATCGGGTCTCTGAATCGAATCTCTGGCATCCAAATCGGCCAAATCTGAATTGAAGAGTTCCCTATTTGCACAGGCCTAATGCACAGCCCAAAATCAGAGTCTGGAAGGCTATGAGACAGCTATACTCCAGCTTCTGGCCAAGCTCCCAGCTGCAGGAGTGCCTTGACTGCAGCATCCTGTCTCCCAGAACTGCACGTAAGGCTACTGGGGCCAGCACAGTTGCTAGCCCCAGCCTCCCCTACTCCACCAGGGATAACCTACCATGTGCCAGAGGGTGCATCACACAGGTGTGCCGCTGCTTCTTGTCCCAGGAAAACAAACATCTGCATTCATGTGGATGTGGCCCTGGGTATTTTTGTTGGTGGCTTAAACTAATCAGGATCTAGATCCAAAACTCAGATCAAGACCTAGATGTTTAGATTTTTAAAATCCCCCAAAACTTCAGGGTGTTGGATATTTTATTTTGAAACCATCTCTGGTATAATGTAAATGAGACGGGGTGAGAAAAAATGAGGGTTTAGAGAATTAAAATAAAATTTCTGAAGAATATCCATTCATTTGTAATGAGAGTTAGGTTCTTAAGTCACTTGAGTGCATTTGAAAGATTTACTACCCTCAGCTTTTCATTTTTGACTCATTAGTTTCCACACCCTGGACCAATCAATTTTGAAACTGCCCTAACTGGGTTAAGATACTGGAAAGCCAGGTAAAACTATGTGTATTTGTGATAGCCTATACAGAAAGAAAAAAGACATCTACTTACCCTGTAATACTGAAAGATGAAACAGGACAGCAATATTAGGAAGTTACCAATTAGAAACTGAATGACTCACCTAGGTTATGAATAAAGTACAGAGTTCTATTTTGTCATGTTTGTTCATTTTAGTACATTACTATTGACAAAATATTGACGTGGTTCGGAATAAACTACCATCACAGATGACCTATCTTGGCACACAATTTTAGTCATGTTGAAGTATCGCAATTTGATGAACCGTTGATTTGGTTGTACAAGAGTGAGACAAATCTACCTTACCAGGGTGCTAAAAAATATTCATAACATGTTTATTAGAAGGATTCAGTTCATCAGAAGAAACAGAGAAACTTAATAAAAGGTTATTTCCTCTACCTCTTGCATTTTAAGAAAAAATGGAATATCCAAAATTCCAGCCTAAATACAAGTTTAAAAGAATTTTTCTCTTTAATGGCATCTGATGCTTTTGTTTGATATTTAAATTATGTGTATGATAGAAAATAAGCAGGCAAAATGTTTGCTAGGAGATACCCTTGGTCCATGGAATTATGCTAGCAAATGTTAACCCAAAAGCTACATTGAGTACAACCAACAAGAACAGGATTAAAAAAACAAAGACACACGCATTCTCTGTTGTTTTCCTGACTCCAGCTTTGTACCTTCATTATTATGAACCAGCTTTAGGACTGATCCAAATGATATTGGTAAAAATGGCTCTCTCAGGCCATTACACTTGCCCAAAATACTCAGAACACAAATGTGCTTGAATCATGCCCCTCTACTACTGCTCTTTACTCCTAGAGCTAGAAGGATATGGACAAAATCCAGCTTAGTTTGTGAGAGAATTCCACTCTGAAGCATTTTCTTTTTTCTCTGGGGGCCAAGTTTGGCCCTATTCAGAGCCCATGCATGTTGCCAGAGCTCTGTAAAAAGGCAAAAATAAAAAATAAAATATGTGATAGATTTTGTTTTTCAACTTAGTTCTTAAAGAGCACAACATCATAATAGAATTACCTTCAGTGAAACTTTGAAATACTTCCCTCAAGGTAGCCTATCCCAGGATGCGGGGGAAATGTACTTGTATGACCTACCTCAGCCCCCATGGTAGATCCACCTGGAGCACTTATTTGGCAAGGGAAATACCAATGCCATAAAATAATGCAATATTTTGCTACCTTCAGTTGATCAGTGAGGTACAGAGTGGGGTCATGACCCTACATCATCCCTTTTCCCAGGTAGAAATTTGCTCCTTGAAAGCTCTTCTGCTTGGACACATTCCTGGGGTTGGGCAAATTATAGCCCTTAATAAATGTATGGACATCAGTTATTCCTATTTTATCTTAACTTATCCTTAATCAATACCAAATAGAAATACAAACATTTTTTAAAAAAATTCTGTTTGGCCTGGAATCAGAATATTTTAATTCTGTGCATTGCTGTACTATATTCTTACTGTGTAGCTTCATTACACTACAAAAGAATGGCATTCAAATACACAAAATTATCAAGTTTTGTCATTTTTTGTTTAAAGACAGAAATTTATGTTCTCATTTTTCAGGGGAAAATGAATCTTTTTTTTTAGATGCAGGGGAAGTTCCTGAATATAGTGTCACTTTGTTTGTACAGATGCCTGTATGCATGGCTGGAGGAGACATGCATACAGGCAAAATTACCTTGGAAACTTGATTTTTGTGGAAAACAGTTGGATATACCAAATTTATCCAAATCCAAGATGACTCTGAATCTATAAAACAACTCCTCAATAATTGGACTCTATACATGGAAAATGTATGAATTTGCTATAACATTCCATGTATATAATCTAATTATTGGCAGGTTGTCTATTTGTCCCCCATACCACTGAACGCTGCGGGGGGAGCAGTGAGAGGGAAAGAAAGTGGGAGACATGGTGGGGGAAGCAGTAGGGGACAGGTGGCAGGGAAGCTGGGAAGTGGAGGGGGTTAAGTGGCCTGATCCCTCCCTCTCACCCCTCACACCTGCTCCCCACCCCAAGTCCCTTAGTGCCTTCCCCCCATGCCTGCTTGCTTACCCTCCAGCTCTGGTCTTGACCCAGCCCAGGGCATGGAACATGTGGTTACTCTGGCTCCAGCCCAGCCACGTAGCATCTGTTGTGGTGGTTGCAGCTCTGACTGAGCCCCAGAGTCAGAGACCGGGCCAGAGCTGTTACCACTGCTGCTTCTGCTACTGGACTATGTACAGTATGTTCTAGAGCTAATCTGAAATGAAACCTGAAAATCCTTGTCAGTTGCCAGCTGAGTTCTGGAGCAATACTTCAGCTGTTTTAGCTCCTGTTTATTATGTCTAGGGGGGTTTTGTTTGTTTTTTTTAATAGGGCTTTGTAGTTTTGCCTTTGCTTGCAATTAATTTGTCCAGTAAAGTAAGAAAGGGAATACTTTCATGTACTGCTACATTTTTTAGTTATTTTCTGATATGTGATTAAGTATTCTCTTTCACAGAGAACAAAGAGAATTGTTTCTCTGTTATTTTCTTCTCTTTTGTTTTAGGATAGTAGTGATAAATCCATTTTATCTTAATATGAAATTTCTAGTAGAAATTAAACTAATGATTTAGTTGCTTTAGAAACTTGCTGGAAGTGTTGCAGATTTTTTTCTTTTTTTCAAGTTTCAGATAAGTTGAGAACTACATATTTTATTTAGGTTATACTTAAGCTGACTGAGACAGATATTGTGACGGGA
Source organism: Alligator mississippiensis (assembly GCF_030867095.1). NCBI lineage: Eukaryota > Metazoa > Chordata > Crocodylia > Alligatoridae > Alligator > Alligator mississippiensis. The sequence continues at coordinate 53,026,240 of NC_081832.1, forward strand.
ATGTTTTGTTAGAAGATAAAAACAAGCTGTAGATATTAAAGGTCTGAATCTCAAATCCAGAGGATCTTCTTTAGTCATTGTGAGTGCTGACAGATGTATAGGCCCCTGCTCTAACTCGTGGTGCTTTACATAAAGCACCACCGGTCAGAGCGCCTCTGCCCCATGTTCCAACAAACATTCACCTGTTGCATCAGAGGGGCAGGAACAATCCTTCCTGCAGCTGAGGAGCTGCCTCCCTCCCCCAGCCCCACCTCACCTCCCAGCTCCAGAACTGTCTGCAGGAAGGGAAGGGGGAGGGGTTTGTGCAGCCTAAGCTGGAGGGGAAATTGGGGGGGGCCATGAGGCGGGGTGCCTCCCATCCACCCCCCACAGCTCAGGCTGGGCAAACCCCAGCTGGCAACTCACTCCTTCTCCCCCTCCTTTCTTGCTGACAGCCCTGGGGGCAGGGTTGGGCTCCATCAGCCCAATCATGCCACAAGTTAACCCTAGGAAACACAAGTACCTTAAGGCACTCCAAAGTGGAGTGCCTTCAACTGATCCCTCATTTGATGAAGGTAAATTTGTCGTGCTATTGGCCACTTTATAAGCACCCTGCAGCTGTGCACGTGTGTCACAGCATGGCTGTAGAGAGCTTTCAGAGGGCCAATCATATCAAATGTAATTTCTGTATGCACTCTCAGATTGTACAGGGACCCAAAGATCAGAATTCTGTTGTTCACTTTGACCTTAGTGGGGAGTCAAACCTATTTTCCAGTAGTAAAAAATTATGCAGTTAAACTAGATTTTTAAACATAATATAACAGATTGAGGAAAAGCAGGTTGAGTTTCAATTCTAATTTAAATTGGCAAGGAAGAGATAGAGACTTCAGCAGCATTTGGGGATAAGGAATGATATATAAAACTGTAGTTCTGACACTTTAAAATCTTACACATTACTATGAGAAACAAGCTGCCTAAATTTGATGAATGGACAGTATGGCTTAAAGTCAACCAACCGCAAAGAATTATGATAATTGAAAGCTGGTTAACAGAAGAAATCAAGAATGAAGAAATTTATATTCCAGGTTATGTTCAGTTTAAAAAAAGGAAAGGCAAGATTGAAGAATGGGATACTTATTTATATAGCTAATAAATTGGAAGTCTAATTTGGAAGAAACTGAACCACTTTTGGTAGCAGTTAATATTAAGAAATATAAAATCCTTGTGATGGGCTACATCTTGAAACACTGACCAACTGATCTATAGCCATGTATCTAGTGCATACAGTATATTTAGCAGCCTACCGTTTAGGTTATAAGAAAGAACATTTTAATGTAAGGGTGAAGTTACATGTTACACTTAGATCATACTAAATCTGTAGAATGTTAAGTGATGTCAAAGTCTGAATGTGCTGTGACCAGCCGCACATTAAGGGTTAATTATGTTTCTTACCTGCATGGCTCTGATCTGCCACTAGCGGGCTGGTGAGCAGGGACATAGCCAGGACCCAGGGTGCTACTCTGCGAGGGGGTAGGGAAGGGCTGGGAGTGGTGCATCCTGGAATGCTAGGTGACTGCAGATTGCTCGTTTTATCTCAAGAGAGCAGACTGAATTTACCTTAACATGAGCTAGATATCATGGCCCAGAGTTAAGAATCACTTAAAGTGTAATTTTCATATCTTCAGAGGGCACTTAGCACAAGTTAATAAACTTTGATGTGCAGATGCTCATGTTTTCAGTGCCTTTAGTACGGTCTAAATGTAATGTGTAACTTTACCTTAAGAGACTGAAAACTTCTAGAAATAACAAAGGCATGTCTCCATATCAAGTAACAAAAATGTATGGTCAAGGAAAATCGAGTAAGTAAAGTAGCAAATTTTATATGATGTGTATTGTTTGGGAATAAAACATAAATGTTATAGTTTGACAAAGAAGAAAATATACAAATAGCTGTGTGTTTTAGCAGATAATGATGAAGGAGGGAGGAAAGAGAGAGCTGTCTGGAATATCAGCGTGCTGACTAGAAACGAATTTTGTTTCCAATGTTTTAAAGAATACAAGGCAGTCATTACTTATAATAGGGCCTGTAAGGGGTTAATTAGTGACCCCCACTCCCGGTACAAGTGTCTCTGGTTTTCCCATCCCTTCTCTGCCTTCATTTCCTATTCTCACCTCAGAGAGCAAAGCAGTGTAATGCTATGTGGGGAACTGAAGGTAAGCCTGCAGGCACACAGTGAAGTGCTGGCAGATGGGTGCCTTCCCAGGTGCACAGTGCACCAGTGGGGCGCCCATGCAGGTGCACAGTGTGGTAGGTATGTCTGCACAGTACAGCGAGGGGTATGTTTGTGCTGTGTGTTGCACAGAGGGCTAGTAGCTTACCTTGATGGGGTCTTGGGGGTGTGAGGCCCCAAGCCACTTAGAAGTTTGACAGCCCTGACTTTCATCTTGACTCCTTTTATGAGGAGACTGGGGATAGTGATTCTGGGTCCTACTTTTTTTTCCTTTTCACATATTAAGAGCTAGACTATGTTCTTGTTTTGCTTGGCCTACTGAGGTCTTGGGTTAACTCGAGCAAAGAACAGTCTTTATTCTCTGTAGGAAACACTATGAGTAAATGGACAGAAAGAAGATGGTGAGGCCAAGCAAAAGAGGGAAACACGTATGTCAGTGTGCCTTCTCTCTAATAGAAAGGAAGGAATGCAACTCACTGAACCAGAGCTCCATTCTGGAAAATAAGTGATATAATGACCTATGCAAAGGGCTGAGGATCAGTTTAGTTCTGTATCATTTCCAAAATACCAACATTCATTTTAGGCACTGAACGGTGGTTAAAAATGGGTACTAAAATTAGTTCAATTAATACATATCTTGATAGAGCAAACTAACCAACCCTATCACATGCAATTAAACAAATTTCCATAGATATACCAGGAATGTACTGATTTGGACAATGCGAAGGTTCTGAAAGAAGTGGGACTCAAATGGAAAAGAGTTTCATTTCAAATGCTGGTATGACATAAGACATCTTCAAAGGGAGAGATTAAAAAGCATATAGACCAGTTTGGTAAAATAATCATCATCATCATCATCATCAAGGAGATCTGGGCATTTGTGCCTTTGAATGTCTTGTCCTTAAATAGTTAAGGTAGCAACAAACAAGAGAATCTAATGAATTTTGTCAACATTTCTTAAAACAATTTTGCAACAGCTCTTAAATTAGTTGTTTTAACAAAGCATACTATTTTAACTGGTGTGCAATAAGTTGCTATAAATGGCATTTAGAATACTGTGTATTTCACTATAAAATTATCCACATGCAGATAAAATTTTAGATAAAATGTATATTTTATATACCATTTTATATACTTTATACTGAAATTAAAATCTAATACCATTCTGAATGATCAACACACTGATTTCATACTGAAGACAAGGGAATTATCTTGCTTCACAGATTATTTGAACAACAAAAATAGATTACAATAGTAGAAGAAAAAGACCGTCCTTGGCAGCATATTGCATTATCTTTTGAGCACCCCAAGAATAGATACTGATTTTTTTCTATACATAATTTCCCTCGTCAAAGTCATTCCTATAAAGTGACTAAGTACCCTGATGATGCAGTCATTTATAAGAGTGGCAATTAAACAGGAACAATTCAAAGTGACTGGCAAAATGACTTTGATAAACTGCAATCTAATGGAGCTCTTTATACAGCATATATATTACTAAATACTAAGACCACCAATACTGCTTGTTTCATAGAAAGATGAAGATAAAGAAAATATCAGAAAAGACCATGCTACAAATAAATAAGTGTAAATATTTGAGTATTTAATTTAAAGCCAGTTTATCTTTTCAATATTTTCTTTATCTCTTTTCTTAACCTACAAAAAGAAATCTGACTTTAGATTCCTAAATGCTAAGCAGGTGACTTCATTTTCAAAATAAGAGAACCTTATTCTTTTCAGTCTAAGTCACTGCAGCAACATTAACTGTCCCACATCTCAACTGGAACGTGAACATGTTACTCTTGCTTTTTAATATTTATTATAAAATACACAGAATGCACAGTGTAGCTGAGTTAACACTGACAGATATTGACAAACTTTAAGGAACATAGTTATCTCACATTTATGCTAGGGAATATTTCATTGTTTGCGTGACAAGTAACACATTCTTTACCACAACTAAAAGAGATTAGAGCAGGGACAGGCAATTATTTCAGGTTGAAGGCTGCTTAATGAGGTTTGGTGAGCTGTTGAGGGGTGCATGGGGAGCCCTGCCCCTTTACAGTCACCTGCCCCTGGTCACCATTTTGGGACCGGAAGTCCCTCCCCTTGCCCCCTGGAAATACTCTTTTTGGGAGGGGAGATTGCCATCTTAGAACCAGAAAAAAACAAGTCATACACTAAAAGTCAAGCATCTACTATTACATACTTTAATTTTATTACAATAAATATTTTTGTCATGATTTTTGTTTATGTGCTGTATATAGAGGTGATTGCATAATAACTCAAAATACATTCTGAGTCTTTTATGTTGTGTGGGGGGGTGTGGTTGGGGGTGCATGTGTGTATGGTGGGGGGTGCATGGTGGGGTGTGGGTGTGTCTGTGTGGTGGGGTGTGGGAAGGTGCAGAGGAGTTTGCGAGGGGGTGTGGCTGTGTGGGGACATAGGGTATGGGTGGTGGCTGTAGAACACACTGATCTCTGGAACACACTGTCCTTTCCTCCAGTCAACCCAGGCAACACTGCAGGAGGGGAGTTAAAAGCTAGGCACTTTTAAGACAAGAGCGTCTGTAAAAACAAAACAACTTGTAGATATTGGGCGTGTCTACATGAGACATTATGTCGCCATAGCAACAAGCTACATCACCATAGCTTGTTGCTATGTGGCTCTGGCCAGAGATGCACATCACAGCAAGAAGTGCAGCCCCCACTGGGCAGTCTCTATCACCAGTGCTCCTCAGCACTCACGCAGCATGGCAGGGAAGGCCCAGTCCCCACCCTCCCTCACACCCACACTCTGCTCAGCCAAGCTCTCTGCTGCCCCTGCCCTCCTGGGCACAGGCTTCATGCTGCTGCCAGCCCCAGCCCCAAACTGCATGCTCCAGCCCAGGTGCAGCCCCATCCCTGCCCCCTACTTCCTTACCTGCTGCCCAGAGGAAGTGGGATGCCAGGGAAGCCTGCAGAAGCAGCCTCACCAAGTGCTAGCAGGGCCAGGCCCTTTAGCCCACGAGGATGGGAGCGAGGCATAATAGGATAAGTTGGGGGTGGGTACAGGTGTCTTGTTCCCACCCTCATGGGTGGAAAGTCTGGGCAGGGCACAATTCATTGGTGGGCACCACAGGCTAAATAAAAGTGCCTAGTGGGTAGGATCTGGCCCATGGGCAGCCTGTATTTTGCCCACCCCTGGATTACAGGTGGGGAATAAATTATATATTTTTATTTATGCAGCTGACAACATTTGGTGAGTAGACAATTTCACTGTTTCCTTTGTCTAGGTAATTAGCCAGTCACTTTAACCTGTTGCATGCATTTTCCTCACAACAGAGGAGAATACATTCATTAATTAAACACATTTATAAAAGGGGAAAATATAAAGACAGAGAGACAGACAGCTATGCAGTAAAAGCATAATTTACTTGTTTTGCTTTAACTCAGGGCTACCCAACTTCTAAGCAGCCAGGGGCTAGCTGCCATGTGGGCCACACCAGAAGGAGTTGCACACTCCAGGGGCTGCACTAACATGAGCCATGGGCCCCAACCTACCCCAACCTGTATTGTGCTCATGGGTGGCCACTGCAGCATGCAAGCAGCTGCTGCAACACACATGCAGGAGGCCCCTACTTCAACTCCTACTCCCTCACTATACTGTACCATTGGCTGTACCACTCTCTCCCCTGGGGTGGGAGCAGGAAGCGAAAGCTGAGGGAAGGATGGAGATTGTAGAGATCCTGGCTGCAGCAGCAGCTGAAGAGATAGGGGGAGCAACCAAGTAGCCATAAGTTAACCCCTTGCAAGCCACATGCAGACCATGGGCTGCCAACTGGAAGACCCTTCTTAAACTGATTAAGGTTTAAATTGATCCTTCCCTTCTATGCTTTGGAATCCCCTAACTTTAGAGTATTTGATCCATCTACACAAAAGGGGACTTTTTCAGTGTTAAATTATTCAGTGTTATGCTATTTATTAAGATAAATTAACACAACAGTGAATGCTGCATATTCAATATACCGGTATTTATTTTGGTGCCTACCCATTCAACACTACTTCAAAATTTTAGGGGTTTTAAGATACCTTAATCTTCACAGACATTCAATTATTCACTTGTCCAGGTAAAAAAACTATAGATGGGTATAAGTTATGCACTTTTAAGACATAACTTAGAAAAAAACAACTTGTAGGCACTGGGCGTATCTACATGAGACACTATGTTGCCATAGCTCTTTGCTATGGTGATTTAGCATCGCTAGGCACGAACCATGATGCCAACGCTCCTGCACAGCAGCAATAAGCAGTAGCTGCTAAAAATAGCCATGCAGTGTCGTGACTGCGCAGGAATGCTGGTTACTGCACAGTCACTTAGTATGTGCTTAAGCAAGTCCTAAGTGACTGTGCAGTAACTACTGCACAGTCCACTGCATGTGTAGACGCACCAATTAGGAAAAAGCTTGATTCCCTTGAAGACAAACGGTAGTCATAAGAGCCTTTATCCAAGATCTCCTTCCACTCCACAATCACCTGATCCACGACAATGCAGAACAATGATGGTTCCACTACATAGCAGGAAGGAGGACAATATCAGAAATCTGAGGAAAAGTCTGCCCACCATACATGAACCATGATGTGCATTTTTGTTGAGGCTTGTGAGGAATACAGCTATAGCACATGCTAGAGCCAAAAAATCAGCAGCTGTGTAGCTACTTTGCAAATTCCACCCTTTGGACAAGGTAGTGTTTATATATGTTTTCCCCCTTGGCTGGAGTGACCGCAAAGATTTAATTCTAAGCTTCTCTTTCAATGTTTGAAAAGATCTGAATTATTTACAATGGTATTAGGTAGATGCCAATATAAAAAAGTCTGTTCTTGCTCCCACTGAAGTCAACAGCATAGCTCCCATTGGCTGGAGACAGAACTGGGCCTGGTGTTGAGTACTCTGCTGATGGAATCTCAGGGCAGGATGCCTGTCAGGAGAGGCATGCAAACTGAGGTAGTAGATATCTATTGTTACGTTTCAAGGAAACAACATTCATACCTAATTTTCTACTATGCATACCATGTGTTGCTAGGGCAGCTAGGCACTCACTAAATTGGGTTTTGAGTGGAACAACTGGATGCCTAATGCTGGAAGACAGTTCTAGACTGTGAATCCCTCTCTGACAAACAGCTTCTTCCAGCCTGGACTTAGGAGCTAAACTATGCAGATAGGATTTAACACTCACCCCTCTCCTCAGCATTTCCAACTGACTGACTTAGGTGATTCTCCAATCATCATGCTGGCTGTTGCAAATCTATTCTGAGACACCTAACTCTCCCTCTTTCCTTACAGGAAGGAATCTAACTCTAGATTGTGGATAGAGGTGGATGATTGTGGATCACAGATTCTACTCTGGGAGCCTAGCACCTAATAATTAGTCGATAAGAAAAAGCAATGCCACCAAGTATTTGAAAAATGCATGGGGTTTTGTGAGGAGATAAAACAGATTTACAGATTGTGAGGTGTTCAGATAATAAAGTGATGGGGAACAAGCAAATATAATCAATAAATAGAAGTCAAATTTTCCAAATAAATAATGAATGGATATTACTTGGTTACACGAGGGCACACTTAAAGCAAGATTTTTCCATATATTCAAACATTAAATTCTTAGTGTTAGAGTTTGGGCTGTGAACAAATAAAATAAACATTAATAAGTAAACAGAAAGTAGAAGCTCAGGTATCTGAACCATGAAGAAGAAAACCACTTGAATTGTTTCAGTCATTCATTTCTGGCACCATGCTGTCTAGTCATATAAAGCTGTAATTGAAACCATGCGGTGTGTGTAGAGGTTTCATTACTGGCTGTAACTGAGTAATTTCATGTACTAACCATGTACTGATTTTTTTCTAATATCCTTGGGTCAAGACATCTTCACTTAAAGATTTGTTGAGACATATGAATTCCCATTCTCCCTAAGGAACAACAGATAACCAGGGTGATAAATAAAACTGCCACAAATTAATTCCTGAATTGGACAGCTATAAAATTTTGTATGCGTATGTCTCTAAACACTGCTATAATAAACACTAGTTACATTAGAAAATTTACCTTCACACACACACACACACACACACACACACTGTAATGAGTCAACCCTGGAACAGTATTATAAGTGCAAATACTCATCCTTGGTTTTACCTGCAATCTATTACAAATATAAAAGTTATGGATTATTGGAAAAAAGGAAAACCTAAATGGCAGAAGAAAGTTGCATGGTATTAAAATGGAGAAAAATACAGCCATGTTGAATTTTCTTATAAAAAAAAATTAAGAACAGCTAGAAATTAATTCAATCCCCCCCACCCCCCAAAAAAACCCCCAAAACAAAAACCAGCCAACCAAACAAACAAACCTAATCTTTATTTTCTAAGTACAACTTTGGCCCCAGGGGACAGCTTCCATTTCAGCATGAAATACATGCCCTGGGAATAATTATAGATCTAAAAATTACACTGAAATTTTAATGAGGTCTGGGCAAGGGGAAGACCTTAACTGAAGTCATGTCTAAATCTCTCTCCTAATGTCTCCTTGGAAAAGAACAGAAGAAGAAACTACATTTTATGCACATATACAATATCAAATTAAGAGGGAGGAAAATAGTGCTAATTTAATGTCATTGCATAGATTTTCCATAATTTTAGATTTATGATTGTATAGCATACAAGTTTTCATTTAGGAAAAAATAACCCAGTTGCTAGTCTTTTCTGTGAAGATGATTTATTCTACGGTCTGTAGAGAAGCTAAAGCAATAGCACAAGAGGTGAATATTTTTAGTCAGAAGGCAGGGCAGAGCAGCACTTTAGAGAATAACTGGTTGGGACAATCATATGCTTTAGTAGGTGACAGCCTACTTGGTCACAGCATATGACCAAATACAGGCTTTCACCTATGAAACCTTATGCTTCTCCAAACCAGTTAGTCTCTAGGGGACTTTATACACGTGCTTCAGGAAACTGGAAGGTGGGCACTTACATTAGAGTGGCTCTGAGAGCTGCTCTAATTAAAGCACCTGGAGCGTAATGTGCATCAGTGTTCCCATGCTGAAAAATGGCAGTGGGGGCAATTTAACTAAAGCTCATCAAACAAACTCCCACTAAATCGAGTCTGCTCTGATGCACTGTAATTACAGAGCATTGGAGCAGCCTCGATACATGTGTACAGGCACCTTAAGGTGCCATCCTGCCTTGCATTCTGCCTGACCTCAGTCTAACATGGCTAACTACCTCTCTCAATTCTTTTAGCGGGCAGATACTTCAAAGTCTAACAGTGGTCATTATGTTTCAACACTGTTAACACTCTAACGGCTGATCATTTTTCTAGAACATCTACTATATTTATTCAAATATAAAATGACCCTGAATATAAGATGACTACCCCAATAATTAGATTCTGTATATGGTATGGAAAATGTATAAATTTGCTACAGTTTTCCAGGTATAGAATATAATTATTGGAAGTTTGTCTTAAATTTGTTCCCCTCCTATTGCTATGGCAGGGAAAATAAATCTGGGTGGTAAGGTAGCCCTCTTGCCCTCTGCACCCCCCAATTCTTCCGCCTGAGCCCCCTTCTCCTCATGCTTACTGTCACACTCTGCTGTCCCTGAGCACAAGGAAGTGAGGGACAAATTTGAAAACACTGACCTTGAAATATAATTTACCAAATAGGCAAATTATTACAGGTGCCCACAGACTTAGTTAATCCAGAATTGATACATTTTACCTTTTTTTTTTTTTTTTTTTTTGGAAAATGCTGCAAGTTTTAGTACAGGTACTCCAGCAGCACTTTGGCACCTACTTATATACCATACAGTTCATGGGGCTGGGCCCCACCAGAGTCAATGGTATTTCAAGCCATGATGATCCCATAGCTCAGCACCTGTGTGTACTCCGGGTGCCCCTCACAAAGGATCCATGTGCCAATTAGCACACCACTCATGACTTAAATGGGTTGATGTTGTTGTGAGTCCTGGGATCCTCCAAAAATGTATACATAGATGAGGTGCAGGGCAACCTGGTCTTGCTCCATGTCATGGAGGGTGGGGCCATACTAATCCTATGTGACAGGCTGAGAGAGGGGGTAACAGAGGGATTCTGTGGGAACTGTTTGGAGCCCCAGTGGCTGATGTTTGCAGACATTTAAGGCTGGTAAAGAAACGAGAATAATTGGAAATGGGAAAGAAAGCTACAGTTCAGCTGTGGGAGGAAAGAAGTAAAAATGTATTCAATTGAGTGGCTCACCATGACTTCAAAAAGTATTCATGATGAAGGGGACTGTGCACAATGGGCATTGTCATATATCTTATTTGTAAAGGCCACTGGAATTTGTACTGGAAGTGCACTGCATGGTGACTCCTCTAATCTTGCAGTTCCCCTGTGTGGTCCCTGCACAAATGCTGATTGGCAGAGGGGCCCCATCAGCCCAACACGTGCTCCTGATGGCTGGGAGGTAAAAACTGAAGTTTTAAATATGCCATAGCTTTTGCTTTCCGTCCAGTCAGCAACAAGCGGTGGGGTGCTTGGGGGCCTTCCACCAATCAGCAGTGGGAGACAAAAACCAAGGCATATTTAAAAGAGTGCCTCCCTGCCAATCAGGGTAAGTGGTGAGAGGTGGGGCCCCTTTGCCAATCAGCGGATGGGGGTGCACAAGGGAAACTGCAAGATTAAAGGACCCACCACGCAGCACACTTCCAGCACAAATTCCAGTGGTCCCTACTTATCACTAGCTTATCCTTGTGGTAGATTTCCATCAGCATGTTTGCCCAATATGTTTTATAGTCACGCTTAATGTTAGCTGCGTTTAATCAGCTTCATAGTTGGTTTCCATTACTGAGCACATGCTACTTCTGGCAGCAGTTTAATGATAGACAATATATTTAATTAGTTTTCCTAGCATGTAAATGTAAGACAAGGGACATTTCCCCCCCATTACCCTTGTCTTGTAGTCGAGTAAATACATTAAGTAGAACATACTGCCACTGATTTAAACAAAGCTCCTTAACGACTGTAATAGCAAATTTTGCTGAAACATGGATTATAGGATGCAACTCCTTCCCCCCTCGTGACAGAGCAATCAAATAGGAAGGAGGTAGACTTTGAAACAAGATCTTAGGGTCTGATCCTACCCACTGAATATTATGCAGGATATTAGTCTAAAGTGAAAGGTTCATGATTTACCATATAGTTCATGGGGCTATGTCCCACCAGAGTCAACAGTATTTCAAGCCATGATGAAATGATTCATATTTACCTCCCACTGGATCAGTTTTTCCTTTGACAGTGGATTCAGCATAATTCCGATATGCCTTCAGAGGTACAACTTGTTAGAAGTCCTTTCACCCAATTAAAATATTTGGTATGACTCTTAAACATTCGGGTAAAGAAGGCACAGGTACTCTGAAAAACTGAAGTACAAGTTGAGCGATTTTAGAGAGGTTTGTGTGAAAAGGATCCATCAATGAAATCTAACAAAATATTTTCAGGACGGGCTGCCTTTTTTATTCCCCATCCTTAAGATATTTAATAGTAAATAATAAAAGAGATGGGACTGGTATAGTATTTTCATAGTTTCTAGGGTTGGAAGGGACCTGAACAGATCATCAAGTCTGACCCCTTGCCCTGGGCAGGAATGAGTGCTGAGATCATAATACCCTAGCTGGATATCAATCCAACCTCCTCCTGAAGACCCCAAAGGTGGGGAGAGCACCACCTCCCTTGGGAACCCATTCCAGAGCCTGGCAGCCCTAACCATAAAGTAATGCCTCCTGATATCAAGCCTGAACCTGCTCTCAATCAATTTGTGGCTGTTATTCCTTGTTATCCCAGGTGGTGCCTGGGGGAACAGAGCCTCACCTATTTTCTGCTGGTCGACCCTAGTGAGTTTATAGACATCCACCAGATCCCCTCTCAGTCTTCTCTTGTGGTGACTGAATAGATTCAGGCCCTTTAGTAGGGCCTGGCCTGCTGCCCCCTGACCATGTGAGTGGTCCTCCTCTGGACCCTCTCAAGTTTAGCCACATCCCTCTTGAAGTGTGATGCCCAAAACTGGACACAGTACTCCAACTGCAGCCTGACCAGCGCCACATAGAGGGGAAGGATCACCTCCCTGGACCTGCTTGTGATGCATCTGCACGAAAAGGTGCAGTTAGCCTTACTGACTGCTTCCTTGCATTGGTGTCTCGTGTTCTTCCTGGAGTCAACAATGACTCCAAGATCCCTTTCAGCCACTGTGTTGTTGAGAAGGGTGTTCTCCAGCCTATAGGTATGTTTCTGGTTCTTTCTCCCTAGATGCAGCACCTTGCACTTGTCTGCATTGAATTCCATTCTATTCTCATCTGCCCACCTCTGTAACCTGTCTAGATCTAGTTGGATTTTGTCCCTCCCCTCTAGTGTGCCCACATCTCCCCACACCTTTGTGTCATCAGTCAATTTGGATAGTTTGCTTTCCACGCCCACCTCCAAGTTTCTGATAAAGATGTTTAATAGCACAGGCCCGAGGACCAAACCCTGGGGAACTCCACTGCCCACATCCCTCCAGGTCAAAAATGACCCATCCATCACCGTTCTCTGGGTGCAACCATCAAGCCAGTTTGCCACCCATCTGACTGTGTAGGCATCAATGCCACAGTCATCTAGTTTTTTTTTTAACGAGAATGAGGTGAGAAAGAGTGTCAAAGGCCTTCTTGAAGTCCAGGTAGATGGCATCCGCCTCAATGACTGCATCCAAGGACTTTGTGACCTGGTCGTAAAAGGAAACAAGGTTAGTCAGGCAGGATCTGCCTGCAACGAGCCCGTGTTTGTTGCCCATGAGCATTACATCCCATGCTGGGCCCCTACAGATGTGTTCCTGATAATTTTCTCAAAGGTCTTCCCAAGGACCAAGGTGAGACTAAGTGACTTATAGTTACCCAGGTCTTGTTTTCTCCCCTTCTTGTAAATGGGGACCACGCTGAACCTTTTCCAGTCCTCTGGGACCTGGCACAAGCACCATGAGTGCTCATACAGCCATGCCAGGGGCCATGCTATGACCTCCAAAAATTCCCTCAGTACCCTCAGATGAAGAGCATTCAGACCTGCTGGTTTGTACGTGTCCAGCCCCTTCAAGAGTTCCCTAACTAGATGGTCCCTGACCCTAGGTATGGCGGCATGTCCCTTGAGCCTGTCCATAATCCTAGTGGGGGAGTTGTCCTGGTCCCTGCTCAGAAATTTGGAGGCAAAGAACTTGTTGAAGAGATCAGCTTTTTCCTTTGCTGCAATTACCAGATTGCCAAGCCTGTCCTGTAGGGGCGCCAGGTTACCTGGTGCCTTCTTCTTACTCCCTATGCATTTGAAAGAGGATCAGAATTAATTGTCTCTCTAACTAGTACAAAAAAAGTATCAAAATTAAACACTCCAGCAAATTTATAGAGAATAATGATAGATATGGGGTGGAATAATTACAGATATAGGGTGGGTAAGCAGGGGGGAACCTCCATAGACCGTACTGCCCTGATTCTGGGTCAGTTTTTCACCAAAGTGTGTTAGCCCTTTGAGCATTCTGTGAAACATAAGCAGTTCAATTCTAATCATCCCTGGCTGCCTTGGGAAATCACAGGGGAAAAGTTAAACATCTTGCCCTATGAAGTGATATTATTAACACTGGGTGTTTTAGTTTGTACTTATTTGCAGGTATGCACCTTGGTTCTATACTTCCGTGAAGTTCGTTTATTTAGTAATAAATGGATGTAACTGTAATTCTTACAGTGAGATGTATTACTCACTCTTTCTATATGAAGGGGCTGACAACATCAGCTTCTGTATATCCTTAAACAAATTTCCCTTGACAAAAATGCTGACCTGAGCATATTTGTACTGCTATTTATAGTTGAAAGTGCTTACATAACATACAAGGGCAAGAATAGTTTAAAACTGAAATGGATGCTTAAAAACCTAGCTGTTATTTACATTAAAGAAGAACTGTGTTGCATGATAAAATTAGCATAGCATTTAAAAAGACCTGCTGGAAACAGTCAGCACCTTGTAGGTTTCCTCAATATGAGAAATTTCCCCCTGTAACTTAGCAACATTAAAATTATAACAAACAAAAATTAATTGTGCTGATACAAATTTATGTATGCCATGCTCATCCAAGTGCACTAGGATCATTTACATTTTACCTGCAACATAACCTACATCATATGCATACAGTAATGAATTATTACAATGCAGCTCAGGAAGGCACAATGTCATTGTGTTGCATATAAGCAGCAATTCCACCATATCAATAATTTTGACTGTCAGTGGGAGCCAGTGTAGCTGAAACAGATGTTTCATGTTGATAAACAGACACTAGGAAAGACAATTTTATCCTGCTCTTTCTTTTTTTTTCCCCCCGTTTCCTCTACCATACCTGGCAATAACAACTCTGGTACAGCTGCCATTTGCAGCCATTCTGCTCAGTCCGGACCCCAGATTTCATTCCATCCATAAATCAAACACAGTATTGGTCATATTCACTGTTGCAGAATACCCTTCTTTTTCCTTTGCTTGGAAACAGGTTTTTGATGGCAAGAGACAGCAAGTAGCTTTCTGATGAATCAATGCTTTTGGATACATCCCTCAAAGATTTAAGAAGAAGCGCAGTCAACTGTAGTTTATCACCAAAGCAATCATCAAGAGTTCACATTCAGCAGAAACCTCCACACACATTCCAGAGTTTCCATTATAATGGTATTTGAATTATCGAAGGTCATGCTGCAGTTCTAAATTTTAGTATAGCCCTACCAGATTATAACTATTATATACATGTTTACATTATGGATGCCTTCTCCCTATTATGGGTAAATTCAATTCAAGATAGCAAAGAGGGCCTGAGACCACATAAACTCTTCATTGAGACTGTACAAGAAATGGTAGCCACTGACACAAATACTACAGAGTGGGCAGGGAAGAGGCTTCTGCATTTGCTGACCACCAGCGTGGTGATCAGAGTGCTCTAGCAGACAAACAGAAGGAGAATCATCACCTCTGCTTCCAATCCTGTAGGAAGCAGAGACAGAACAACCTGAGACCAGTTTCACTGTTATATATAGCCCCCTTCACCTTCCCCCATGCCCACTGCTGGAAGACTCAAGAAAAGACACAGGGTTAGATACTTACTGGCAGTGCAACTCCAATGTAGTCAATAATTTTCCCTGGGCACTAGGTGCATCACTATGTACATGTGTATGAGAGATGTAAGGACAATTTACAACTTTTCTCATGACTGAATTTCTGGTTCTGGATAGATATAACAGTTGGAGCTCTTTAAACACCTTTGTATTTGAACAGTGTGTATATGGGGGTGAGGTGCTTTTATGAGCTAACTTTATTATCTTTTCAAAATTCATGTTCTAGTTTATGGGAGGACATACTAAATAGACACTCCAGCTAGGGACAGAAGTTACACACAAACCAGTTTAAGTAATAAGAAACTGATTTCAACTTCAGCAGATGACTCCTGTGTTCAATGGATTCAGGATTAGGCCCACTCCCTGCACTAGTATAAAATGTTATAATACATAAACAGTTTCTAACCTATGATGATCTATTTCTGACTTTGTCTAGCTATACTGGAAAACATTTACATTTCTATATCTTTGGCATCTTGTTGAGTTCTTGCTACAACTAAGAGACATCTAGCAATTCATCAGCTATTCGGTCAGCTACTCACTTTGGCTAGGGGCAGAAATTAATCATAAACTGGTTTAAATGATCAGAAACTACTTTAAACCTGAAAGAGAACACAAACTCTGTGCAAATAAATCAGTTTCAAAATGGCTAAAACTGGCTTAAGATCAATCTGGTTAAATGTAGTATCAGACTTAACTGATTTGGGTCAAACTGGTTTATGAAACTTCTGTCCCAGGCCCTTTCCTGGTTCAAGTTAAATCACAGTCACCCAGCATCCCAGCATGCTTTCCAGTAGAGAAGAGTTGGGGAGAGGAGGCAAGGATTGTCTGTCCCCCACCCCCAGCAAACCCTGGCTGGGGTCTGGGGCCAGGGAGAAGGGTTAAACTTCCCTTTCCCAAGTACAGAGCTGCTCTGCCCTGCCCTTTTAAAAAATTACTGATGGCTGCAACTGTGGACTACAAATCTCAGAGGCACTTGGAAGCAGGAAGAGGAATTTATGAGCAACCCTGCAGAGTTCTGGTGCTATGATTTTGGACTGCAAATCCCAGAGACTTTGGAAGCAGCAGAAAGAGGAAGCAAACACACAGCCCATGCTGGCTACATGTCCTAGTGCCCCCTGGCTTCTGGCCTGAACCACTCTAAGTATGAGGCTAGATTTTATGACTCAAAAGTGAATGTTTGTCCAGTTGTTTCTCAGCTTACTTTCTGCATTTTAGACTAACTTGCAAAGACTGAATCAGTTCAACCTCAGGCTTTTTGACTGTCTGTACTTAGCCTCATTTTTGCTGTTATAAATTAGCTTAGAGACGCACATGGGAAGGACAGATGTGATCACCCTGTCAAATCACAAAACAAGCTGAACTTTAGGAACTTTAATAAACTAGAATATTGCTAGGGAATCTGGTCTAGCCACTGTATGTCGTCATAATCAAACTGCATTGAACTCAGTGGCTAGAATATATATATTTTTAAAAGGGTAATAAAAATCTATAAGCACTCCTTGTAATTTAGAGACATTTACAAATTCTATAGCATTAACCAAAATTGTATTCCTATTAATTAAATATACATTGTGCTACAGAAATCAATGTAGTCATACATATTGTAAAGAAAAGGCAGAATGTTGCTCACAAAATAAAATTAAAATAACTCTCAAAATCATGAAGGTTGATCATTATTCCTAAATAAACGTGAACCTTCTGAGAATACCTAACATAACTAGCAGCCTAGTAATCAAGAACTCAGGAAATGTAAAATCCAGTCATTAAACATTTGCGTGCAAAGGAACATGTTAATATTTTAAAATCTTATTTTAAGTAACACTTTTTTAAATTTAATTAATTGAGCTGCTGAAATAAAATGACAGATGTTTCATGTAATCAGGAGGCAAATTTTCACCACTAGAAAAAATCTACAAACTCTAATTTAACCACATCTTCTGCACTTATAAAAGTTTTAAGGGTAATGTAGGAAAAGGCTTTTCCACTTCAGAAGGTTGTGATTATTTACTTTATAATCACATAGTAATTTATCACGGGAATCTTAAAAAATGGGAAAGTCCAAAACAGCTTCTACACCCAGATCAAGAGGTGCATGTTCTGTGTGCTGAGGAAAATAGATTAATGGAGTACCAGAAAAAAAGGAAATATTAATTTAACAAAAAATCCCTGATGATAAAAAATGTACTATTGTTAGATGGATATAAACTTTTGTATATATAAGTTATATTTTAAATGAAAAAAAACATAATGAAAAAAGTTGCAACAAGGAACCTGGTGCTTTGTAACAAGGAAGTTAATTTGTGATTTTAGTTGTTAAATTAGTGACTATAAATATAATCCTAAACAAGTTTGGATTACCTCAATGTATTACACAAAGGAATAACAATTTCTTTATATTTTGGTGTGGAAGAATAATTTAAATGCAATTCAGATTCTAAACTTGGTGTTTACCATATGTAAAAAAGCACTTCTAACCATGTCCACACCTCTAAATTTCAAAGTCCATATAACTGGCCAGTGCATTCCAAAATAGCTACAGTTAACTGTGATCACTGTCGTCTTAGCTGACACAGTGGGAATTGAACCAGATGCTCCTAGAACTAAAAATCAAAAGCCACTGCAACTTGAGCTAACAGTAGAGCTGGAGGCTTCACGAAATTTATATTATCAGAGGATCAGGCATAGGGAAGTGGAGTTTAGAAGGATTTGTAATATACTTGTATAGGCAGATTCTGAATTTAGAGCAGAAGGGTATTGGAGAAGCAGTCAGCACTGCAGGGATGACTGCACCCCTGCTCTCAACCTCTGTCCCACTTGTACTGAGGATGGCAGACCATACTGCAGGAGCAATAGCTATGGACTTTTATTAAGTTCCCAAATCAGATATGAATTCCACCCCCCACCCCATTCTCAGCACTCCTCCCTCTTACATGCTCACCTCCCTTCCCTTGTTTTTTCCTATTCCCCACCTCACCATCTCTACTTATGCCACTAGGGAGTGGAGACCTGCCCACCACTACTACCACCACCATGGCTCAGACAGGGACAGCAGCCATGACCAGCTGGTCTTCCCTTCCTGTACCTAGCGGCATAAGTAGATTGGCTAAGTGGGGAACAGGACAGAAGGGAAGGTGCTGCTGCATATGGAAGGGAAGGGAAGGGATGCTGAAAGGAGGTTGGGATTCCTACTTGCTTTAGGGACTTAAAAGAAGTGCTTGGCTTGTGATCTCATGGCATGCTGTGGACTCTGCAGAGAATGTAGGCATCCAGGGTTGAGGGGAACTGGAGCCACCAAACTACACTGTGGAAAAGGGGATGTGATCTCAGCAGTGTATCCCTTCCAGATCTGCTTGTGCATACTCATTAGTGAGCTACTCTAAGGGCCTTGTTAAACATTGTACTTTGAGCTGCAGAAATTCTGGTCAGCATACTGCCATCTTAGAGTTTGGAGCAGTCACACCTTTAATCTAGAAAACTTCTCTGACTTTCCCATACCTGCACAGCTGTGACTTTCCATTAGATGCCTAGTGATCGGGGGCGGGGGGTGTCCCTTCCAGCCCTACTTCTCTATGATTCTCTAAGGCAGCATTTACCTCTCCTGCTGGGCAAAGAGCTCCAGCCCCACAGCTTGATCAGCGCCCTGCTCCATGGATCCACATGCAGCATGAGTACTGTGAGGTGGGGGGCAGCTTGCTGCTGGGGAAGCCATTGCTCCAGGGTGGGGCAGCAGTAGTTGGATCTAGGCTATGGGTGTGGGGCAGGACAAGAAGCTGTAGAGGGAAAGTTTCAAGGCTATCTTGCTTCTGTCAGCTAGCACGAATCTAGATCCTGTTACAGAAAAGGGGGGGCTGGAGGGGGCCACTGCATCCTGGGATACTGGAGGACATCAATTTGGGTGGCACATCTATGGGGAGTGGCCAAATATTAATGGAACAAGAGCTGGCTTGTGCCGATCAGAGATAATCTTGCCCTGGAGTAGCTAACACTGAGCTGTGTAATGAGTAGTTTTCAGCCACTTAAATTTTTCTGAATCAATTTTTAGAGTTCTGATTCTATTCAGAGAAATTAAAGGATCTCCTGATTTGATTTGGATTTGGAGATTCAGCCACTGAATTGAGCCGAATCTCCACCAAATCAAATCAGGGACCAAAGCTTCACATAGCCCTACCATATATTAGTTTATGGTATATACATATAGTTTCCCTTCCTTTCCCCTCATAACCACCTCCCCACATTTTTGTTCAGCTGGCTGCAGGGGGAAGAAGAAAGCTTCAGATCTAGCTTGGGAAAACTAACTGTGTTCATAACTGATGCACTGTAGCATGCTGGAAGCTTCATTACAGTTTGATCTTCTAATGCACTATTTGTGCATCATGTCTAGTGTGCGGCAGGCAGAATCTTATGCATATGGCAGCATTTCTGCAGATATTTAAATATTTCTGCATACTTATGCTATAGAATAAGCTTAGAAGACTCTATCCCTTTTGTTTGGGATTATAACCAGATGTCAACCAAATATCTCCTAAGGTTCAGCATCAACCTAGAATGACTCTTCTAAGAGGTACAGTGCTCCATTTTGTCACAATAGAGCATTGTCTGCAACTTTCAACCATGACTTCAATACTGCTAGCCATCTCACTTTACTTTAGTAGGTTAAACAACTTAAATTTAAGATGAGAATCTATCCATACAGTTGCAGATACTGAGGTGTCCAGGCAAGTGTATCAGGTGAAGGCTTGTTGGTGAAGAGAATGAAAAGTTTGAATTCCAACCTCCAAAAATTTCAAAACACAGTAACCCAAAGATGAAAAATGGTGGGGGACAGAAGGAAGAAACAAATTCTCTGACCACAACCAAAAGCTTTAAATGATTACAAAAATGCTATTTTTAATTAATACAAATAAACTGACAAGTCCAGAAGATAAATGTGGACCAAAACAATTATGCAGTGTTAAAATAAAAAGGCTTCTGGGATTTTTTTAACACAGTCTACTGTAGCCAAGACCATATTTAAAGTTTATTTCTAAATAAAAAGCAGAATTTAATAAAGCCTAATTAGATTTTGCAAGAAATGGTAACTTCACTTGCGATTTACTCCAGTAATTGATTAATTAAAACAAACTCTTAAATAAATAATAAATAAATATTTTTTTAAAATATACAAGAGGAGTTCTTTAAAGAGACCAGATAAAATCTTGGCTGCACTGAAATCATGAAAGAATGCTCATTGATATCTCTGGAGTCTGTTTTTCACCCACCAAAAATATACCTCCCAATGTCAGCGAGGTACCAAGCACTCCAATACGATGCATCATAAGGGGTGAAAGGCTTATGGTCCTCTTCTTGTCCCAGTGGATTTCTAGTATAGGAGGTCAATTTTAAACAAGAATTTAATCAAAGTCTGCTATCAAAAGCTATTGAAACTCTCAACACAATCAGCATATTTTCCTACCTTCCCGGGACAGCCTAGCAAAAGAAAAGATGTTCCAAAGATGAATACTTGCCATCACAGGATCATACACCAGGATTTACCCTTCTAGAAGCTGGTGTAAATTCCTAGTGAATATAGCTGTTGGTTCTAGAGGTGGTTTCTACTGTTACCTACCTATGAGTTATCAAGTTTAATCGTTTCATAGATGTTAGGATCAGAAGGGACCTATTAGATCATCAAGTCTGACCTCCTGCCCTGGGCAGGAATGAGTGCTGGGGTCAGATGACCCCAGCCAGGTGTCTGTCCAATCTCCTTTTAAATACCTCAAAGGAAGGGAACAGCACCACCTCCCTTAAAAGCATATTCCATATTTTGGCAACCCTCACTGTAAAGATTTTTTTCCTGACGCCCAATCTGAATTTTCTCTCTTCCAGTTTGTGGCCATTATTTCTAGTTGCCCTGACAGGTGCCCTGGTAAACACTATATCTATTTCTTGCTGGCCCCCAATGATGAGTTTGTAGGTGGCCACGAGATCACCTCTCAGCCTCCTCTTGCGGAGGCTGAAGAGGTTCATGTCTCCCAATCGGTCCACATAGGGATTTTTCTGTACGCCTTTAACCAGATGAGTGACCCCCTCTGAACCCTCTCCAGGCCATCCACATCCCTCCTGAAGTGCGGTGTCCAAAACTGGATGCAGTACTCCAGCTGCAGCCTGACCAATGCTGCATAGAGGGGGAAACATCACCTCTCTAGACCTGTTTGTGATGCACCTACTAATGCAAGATAGGGTGTGGTTAGCTTTACTTATTGCCTCATCACACTGATTCCTCCTTCCTCCCCTTTTTGAAAATAGGGACATTGGCCCTTTTCCAATTCTCCAGGACCTGTCCTAGTGCCATGAGTGCTCAAACAGTTGTGCCAGCACCTCCACTATGACTCCAGCTAATTCCCTAAGTAACCTACGATGAAGATCATCAGGGCCTGTTGACTTAAATACATCAGGGCCTGTTGACTTAAATACATTCAACCCCTCCAGGTGCCCCTTTACTAGGTCAGCATGAACAGTTGGTGGTTTGGTATCTATACTGGACTTACCTAAAGTCCCAATGGGATGCATATTTGTATTCATGTCCAGGAACACAGATGCAAATAAATCATTTAGAAGCTCCACTTTGGCCATTCTATCTGTTACCAGTTGCCCTAGTTTATCTTGAAGGGGCCCTAAGTTACCCTGCACCTTCTTTTTGCTTCCTATGTACTTAAAGAATGACTTTTTGTTATCCTTAACTTTTGCTGCCAGTCTAAACTCCATTTCTGTTCTGGCTCTCCTCACTGTTTCCCTGCAAGCTTGAGCCAGGCAGGTATACTCCTGCTTGGTGACAGCCCCCTGCTGCCATAGCCTGTAGGCCTCTTTTTCCCCTCCAGGTTCTTCTGGATTTCCCTGCTCAACCAAGAGGATTTCTTTGCTTTTTTTGCCCTCTTTTATGTGTACTGGGATGGTCCTTTTCTGTACCTGCAGGATTAGTCCCTTGAGAAATGCTCACCCTTCCTGGACTCCCATCTCTCCAAGGCTTTTACCAGTCAGTCCCTCCCTAACTAATCTCCTGAGCTTGTTGAAGTTGGCCTTCCTGAAGTCTAGCACTTCCACCCTACTAGTTATCTTGCCCACCTTTCTCCAGATAGTGAACTCTATCAATAGGTGGTCAATATCCCCCAGGTTACCTTGCACCTGCAGATCCCCCACCAAGTCGTCCCCAAGTTGTGGTAATGGTAATTCCAACACTCTTATTATATAAATTTAAAATCTTACATTGAAAAAAAGCAAACTACATTTTTGGACCATTCAATCTGAAGTGATAACTCAATCCAATCATTTTGACATATATATTTTTTGATGTTGGAAGTATGATGTCAAGGTAAGTTTCTAGTTCATTAACTGATGTAAATCAGGCAGAGCTGTTAAGCCTTCTTCTTCATCTTTTCAAAGATGGATGAGGAATCATTTTCAGATGTTTTGTAGTAGTTTCATGGTGAATACAAAATGTACATAATGTTCATGCTGCAGCTTCAAAACCTAATTTTTTTGCTTGAGAATTACTTGAATTTTTCAGAATTCAGTAGGAAATGATGTATCTATATATGTACCTCCTGCATTCTGTGATTATTTTTAAACAGTCATTAGAAAGTTATATTTGAAGACTCAATAGACAATCCAAACAATTAAATGAGATGTTTGTTTGTTTCTTAATGAGCTAGTTACATGTAGATTAGTTATTCTGGAAATACACTACATACAGCTGGGTGAGTGCTAATGTAATCAAGGGACCAATGATTTCTGAAATATGTCAATACAGTAATTGATCAGAGTGGCAAATTGATAGATTATAAACCAAGTCACAGAACACTTCAAGTTTATGGTACTCCTTCAAACTTTGTTAAAGTCATATTATGGCTTAATTTAATGAGATCTAACCTTGATAAGAAATAATTTCCCAATAGTACATAAACTTTAAAAATCTTGAACTCTTTTACATGGTGTACCTTGTAGATGAGGAAATCTTAGCAGAATTGATGTTTTCGTTTAGAAGACATCAATCAGAGGCTTAGCAGGAAAGAAAATTAACACTCATAAGCAAGCTACTGAAGTCATTAGGAAAGATGAGTTCTCAACACCACTAGCTTTTTCTACATTAAATGTCTAGAAAAAATTGAACCAATTAGCAAAACTTCTGTATTAAAAAAAATAGTGGCAGGGTGGTTGGAGCACAGCTGTAATATTTTACCTGTATTAAAACTGACTTGGGAGCCAATCTATACCTCATAAATGCTCTTTGGTGGCAACTATAAGTTACCTACTGTTAATGGATTTTTTTTGCTCTTTCTCCCCTTATTTTAAAAAAAACTAATGTTCAACTAGTGTCATGTTTTATTAAAAAATATTCATTTAATCCTTTGAGAAATAAAACAGTAATTTGTTGTACTATTCTGATAGGCAAACATGTAAGACATTCAAACAACATATAAATTAGATTTATTTTAAAGTCTGAAAGAGGTTTCCTTCTGATTTTTTTTTTTGGGGGGGGGGCGCAACTTGTGTTTTCTCATTCCAGCAGTAACAACAATAACTGTAAGAAGTGCCAGATAATCTCTAATCATCTAAATTTGATGGCAATTGATGTCAATCAGGCCATTTTCACTTTGGACCTATAGGCTCGGCTCAATTTTGCAAGCTCATCCAAGTAGTACTCTTATTTAAATAATTCCACTGACATTAATGTGACAGTCAAGTAGAGGCAGAATACTTTAAGCAATTAGGGTTTGCAGTACTGTTACATTACAATGTAATATCTTAAAATTGTAGTCCTCTTATGTATGGCAATACACCTATTGTCACTTCTGTAACAAATGACAGAATTTCATAAGCCCTCAATTATCATTAAATACAAAATCCTTGCTGAACCTACCATAGCTTTCTAATTTTGTACCCTGGTAGAATTAAGACAGTTCTCACCCCCCCCCCACCCCCAGCATTCTTGCAGTTTGCTCTGATCATTTTAAAGCAGTTGATGTTCTTTTTTATTAAAACAGTTAATGATATTGAAGAATATTAGTACTGCAATAAAAGGTAAGATTTTGGCAAGAAAAAAAACCACACATTTAAACAAGGTAATAAAACTACCCTGAATCAGACTTCTGTTAAGCTGCCTCACAGTAACTATATAGTAACTACACCTATATTTCATGTTTTTAAATGAGTGTGTAAATAGATTCAGATTGAGTTTCCTGTTTGGATTTTTTTTTTTTTTAATAATATCTATTGAAGACATAGGGGGGAAAGCAGCATTTAAGAGTTAACCAAATCAGAATGAGAAAAATATTCTTCACTTATGAAAAAGCAGCACCAATAATTATTCAATAAATTTAGAAATCAACTCCAGCGGTGAAGTATATGAGATTCCTGCTGATATTGGTCATCTGAGAAATAATGATTTATTGCTGTTCAGTGCATGCTTACTTATGTGAATACAATTTTTCACTAAGGAATTAAAACAAAATAAGTGGCCCAACTATTTGCTTGGTTTCTTCAAAGAGCTTGAGAAGTAAATTGAATGCTAATAAGTAAGCTTAGCACAGCTGATTTACTCTGTGACTAAAGTGTACAACATTTAAAATAAACAGTGTAGTCAAATTTACATGTTTTATAAAAATGGGCCAAGAGAAAGTTCCTTTAAAAAATTAACAGGAAGAAATTATAAACTGATTTTTTTTGTGAAATGTATGTCCTTTTACCAATTTCCACAGAAAATAATGGTAGCTGACCCTCCATCAGGAGGTTTAGGCAGGAGCTACTGCACATACATACAAAGGTTACATACACACATTCAAATAATCTAGGATAATTCTCCCAGATTTGTTCTCTTAGTAGAAAAATTTATTCAGAAATGCCTGAACAAACATTTGAATGCCATGTCCCTGAAGAGCAGAAGAGTCCAGCCCAAGTGACACAGTCTTTCCACATGGTAGGGGAAGGAAGACACCAGAACAAAGCACCCTGGATACTGGAGGACTGTGCTGTGGCTTCTCCCAGAAAAGAACATACACAGACATCTGCTCTTGTAGAAGAAACTCTCCTAGGAGTGATTTAACTCTGGCTGTTCCCAGGTTATTTTTTTCCTGAAGTGGCCATTTTTGCTCTGGGAGAAGAAATCCTAAACATTTGTATTCTTGTGGTTTCTCCTGGGAGATCATCAATTCTCCCAAGAAAACCTGAATGTCTGTACGTGGCCAAAGGTAATACAGCACTCTTACCATAACTAGTTTCTTAAAAGGGTTCTGTCACATCAGGGTAATGGATAAGAGATTACATCAAATGCTAAGAACAAAAAGAGTCATCCCACAGTGATGCATCTATTCTGAATGTATCTTTTGAAAATCTTAAAGTCCTCCATTAGGTTTACTCATGCCTATATGGCAAATGGGAAGTACAACCCATAGCAACATGCTATGGTTAGTTCTGATTTATGTATTTTGTGTAACAGCAGCAGCAAAGCAATCCAAGAAGCTTCAGCTGATCTGTACAAACCAGACTGACAAAGTGGGGACTTATATGGTGGTTAAATCTTGTTACCGCCTTGCTTCACTGTTCTTGGTATCTCAGTTACCTAAATTAAAACTAACTTGGTTATGTCTGCATGTGTCAGCCAAATCCTCCAAATGACAGTGTTAGCATAGTCTTAATCCAATTAAACTCCTCTTGCCTTCTGGCCTTTCATTAGAGCCTTATGAAGCAGTCAAAACTGTGGATATCTACAATATGAAGTACTTTATAACTAAAAATAAGTGCATTAAATGTTAATTTGAGAAAACTGCAATCCTCATGCATAGTTTAACAATCATTTTTCTATTTCTGTAGAATCATACAATACTTGAGAAAATAGATAAATATATTTTTCAAAACTAAGGTACACATAAATATCTATTTTTTCTCTATATAACTGTACGATTATACTTCCTGTTACAAAGTATATGCTTTAGACAACAAAACCTTGTTATGAAAAACCAAGAAAAAGCTTCATTATAGTATTTTTAGCCTGTAATGCTATTTGTATCATTTTACTTTATTTTACATTTTATTTACATGGCTATAAAATTACCTCAACTTCTTTAATCCTTTCAGATATCAAGCATATCCTCCTGTTTTTTTTTTTTCTGTTTTGTTTTAAAGGAAATTTAAAATTACTATATTAAAACAAATTTATCATTCTAAGAAAGGTAACGAAAAAGCCTGCTTGGATATTGTGATTAAATGCTCCCAAACTTGGAAGAATTAACAACTCTAAAAATGTACAGTAATGCCAGATGCTGTAGCCAGTTGTTGTTGACTATTTAAAAAAAAATGTAAATGTGAACACGTCCTGACAGTCGAATGTTCCCTCACAACTATAATAATTTTTTTCTGTACATGGTTCCAGCTGCGAAATTACAACTGGAAGAAGACATCTGTCCTTACTTCTTTTATTTTGGGATCTTTAAAGGACAATCTATTTATGTGATTGGCACGGTTTTTCACTGTGAAGAAAAATTTTGAGGGAATCAATTACCTATCAAATGACCATATTTACTCAAATATAAGATGCCCCTAAATATAAGATGACTCTGCCAATAATTAGATTCTATATATGCAGGGAAAGCAGTGGCTGGGGAGAGGCCGGGTGGCCTCAGTGCCCTCTGCCCCACCCACTTTTTCTCCCTGAAGCTTTCCTGCACCCCTGTCACCTGCACCCACCAACCCCCAGCTCCCCCCAGTCTCTTCCTCTTCCCCTCAACCTCCCAGTCTCTGCCCCTTCCCCCCACTGCTTCCCAGTCTCTGACCCGCATTTCTCCTCCCCTGTCAGATGCTGCTTGGGCTGCTCCATCTTGGAGCAACACTCATGGATGCTCAGCCATTGCTGGGCAATGTAGCAGTGTTCGGGCTACTGATTAGTCAGGCAAGCAATGCAGAGGTGTGGGAACTGCTGATTGGCTAGGCAGTGGATGGAGTTCTGTGCTCTGTGCCTGGGAAAGATCCCAGCCCGAGTCAGAGCTGAGCTGTGCCTGACAGTAAAGGGGAGGGAAGAGGGTAGGTTGGGGGACAACAACTGGAGAAGGGAAGTGTGGGGGGAGGCAGGAGACTGCTGTGGGTCTGACTTTGGCCTTAAAGCAGACTCAGGACCAGAGTCAGAGCTGCAGCAGCCACCTATTCCTCACTTCGCTTCATATGCAAATATAAGACAAGAGACTTTTTCCCCCCAGTGTTGACTGGGGCAAACGACTGCTTTGTCTTATATTCCAGTAAATGTGGTAAATGGTTTTATGCAAAACTACATCCTTCCAACCCCCCCCCCCAAAACAAACAAACAAACAAAAAACCTGTGAAAATTATGTCACTGAACTGGATACACAGTTAGGCTCTCCTTCAGCAAGCATATACCTTTAACTTTACTTAGCACTTGATCCTGTTTTCAGTTCAAGTCAGTGGAAAACGTCACATAGATTTTAATGCGGCAGAATCAAAACCTTAGGTAAATAGTTTATTTGACTATTATTCTGTAGCTTCTCATTATGGTGAGTAGCTTATTCTGCAAGCAGGTTACTGCAGGCAACTGAACCACTTTTAAGGGTGTTACAGACTGTGAGTGGACTGTTTAATAAAACTGTAGAAAACTAAGCACAGCTAACTGCCTAATTCGTAATATGGTTTATTTAAGTTCCATTCACCCAAACCCCTCAAAATATATCATTCTCTTTTTGTTGCACTTGCCACTGAGATGAGGACACATTCAAATATATGGTCCAAATTCTGCTCATGGCAGTTTCAGCTTAGAGTAACTCCTCTGTCTTCACCAGCATGTCTATTTTTTTTTCTACTGAATAAAATAAAAAGTATTCTAAACTCAGAAAAGTTAGAAAGCTTCTGCAACTGTTCATTATGGTTTTTTTTTAAACTCACACATAAAAGCAGCTCTTCTGTACATCCCTTCTGTCAGAACCATTTAGACAGTTCTGCTAAACACAAACCTTGCTGTACATCATAGTCAGATGTTAGGTACTTGTACTTCATTAGTAATTTCACTTTCAATGGTCAAATAGCGAAGTCAACCAATTGCTACTTTGTTCCAGTTGTCTCAAAACAGATGAAAAGAAAAAAAAATATTGCAGTAGTAAGCACAAAAGGGAGGCATTTTAACCTTTATTGGAACTGGCGAGTTCAAAATGGACTATACATATACAGTCAAGAAAAGTAGAATGAGGGATGAAATGACATTGCACAAGTATTGCAAGAGTTCATGATACCAGGAGGAACACACATAAATATATGCTGAAATTTTGAGGGAGAATAATTAGAATTTGAAAGAGATTATGGTTGTGGTGTGCTCCTGAGGAAACCACATCTAGGATCAGAAAAAGCCTGAGTTATTACAGTTCATTCTTGACAAGTACTGAATGCCCCCTCCCCTTCTGTTCCCTACTCTCCATGAATAGCCACAAGAGATTTGGTGAGTGGTGTACTGAGACTGATACCTGATTTGATACCCTTGAGGAAGAGCTAATAAAATCAAAACCTAAAAAAAAAAGGGGTGACCAAAAGCAAAACTAAGATAGGAATAAAAAGGAGGATGAAAAACTGAGGCGTGAAAGGAAATGAGGAGGAGAGGGGAAAGAAAGGAATGCAAATAAAAAGAAAGAAAAGCAAAACGTGAGAAAACTACTCAAACAAAAACCAAGTTAGACTCCTTAAAACAGCCTTTATCTAACAGTCATTGATTAGCTTTTTGATTGCTGGTATTTAATACAATGTATGACCTGCACTAATTGATATTTAACTACTGTATTCAATTTGTAAACATAATTTAAAGGAAACAGACAAGAAGAATATTTTATAAACACAAAAGAGAATGTATAAGCAAGGGCACTGATTAAAATCGGAATGATTTAGTCCACAACATTTCAAAATAGCATACTTTAACTCTAGGTACATCAATCCCTCAGTGTCTATTTTGTTAATTTGCATGAGCACTGTAATTGACAGCTTGTTAACAGCTCATTAGTAACACTGAAAACCCTGTGACAAACACTACATACAAAACAACAGAATGGACAATGTCTCTAGTCATAAATTTTATTCAAACCAGCCCTGAGTTGAAAACTGTAGGTCAGAAAACAAAACCTGATTAAGGAAAAAGAAAAAAAGAAAAAGGGAAACAGAATGAAGGCAGGGGCTGAGGACTTCCCTCGGACAGTACCCATGCTCATACAGGGCTATTAGATGGTATGAAAATGAATTAGTTGTTGTTATTAAACTGTTGTGTCTAATCATATTTTGGCACTCGTTTTTTGTAAATAAATGAAATACTATAAAATATCACAGTTAAAGTCAATCACGACTTCAATTTCTCAGTCTTTCCAAATAAAAAATACCTAGTTAAAATGTGGCTTTACTTCAATCTACCATGCAAAACATCTATTAATATGAATTGCAACATATCACGAGAGACAATAACTGCATCATAACACACAGCAAAACCTATTTGTGTTTTCTGTTAAGGGAGTATAGAGCTACTAGATGTTGTCCTTACTTATCTTTCGATGAAAGCCTTATTATAAGCTCATTTCAGTTGAACAAATCTCTCTGGACTCCCTGCTGAGCAAGGCATTTAAACTTTAAAGCTGAAAGGCATTCATTTTCCTTTGCTGACAGTGAAAACCTTACTGCACAAGCTTCATGATGCACACGGAAGCTTTTAGATTTTTCAGTGGCAGATGCATTAAGGCATTTAGCTGCTTACGGTGTTTCTCTACAGCGAATGGACATCAAAGGCATTCATTTCCACTGGTAGCACTGGTGGACTCTTCAGCCCAACAGTCTTTATCCCTCCTAGGTTAGAGTGCTCTTTAGACTCCGGACAAAGAGAACGATGAGAAAAAGTTTGGTATATCATTTCACAGGTCACTCTGATAAATTATCATTTCTAGATAAAATGTGGCATAGGAACCTAGAAAGGCTTTAGCATACCACAGTATATAGCAGTCCATTTTTTCCAGATGAATAGATATGCCAGAGATATACAATTATAAAACTCAGCTTCTTATATTCTACTGTCTCTGCACCTTAAGTCATATTAATTGAAGCTTCTTTGGAATAAGTCTTTCATTTACTACCATGTACTAATTTCCTACTGACTGTATAAGGCAATGGCAAAAAATCTTCAGAAGGTTGAAGGTTGTAAAAGGGACAGAACACTTTTGTATATCCACCTGCAACTAAATAGTTATCTTTATATGTGTTGTACAAATCATAGAAGTCTCACAACCCAAATAATAATCCATTTCTGAGGTAGAAGCCGAGATTATAACACATGGTGGAATAAAATGTCATGGATCAGATACAGTTAAATTGCAGATGTACTTTCAATTTTATTTATTTTTATTCATTGAGCTACACCATTAACCTCAGCTACAGGCACACTACCATCACTGAAATCGATATAGGTTTGGTCCAGTTTGTGAGGGCAGATTTTGACTTAACAGTAATAATGAAACAGGGTTTTGATATAAAGTGTTTTTTTTTTATTTTAACTATGATAATACAAAGTGGTTTCTATTTTAACCATTTTACTGCCACTCTTACCAAAAGAACTGATTATTGTAAATTCTGTGCTGGTATTTGATATAATTAATATGCACATAAATATTTTTATACGATACGATACAGACAAGTTCTACCCTCTTGAGTCCCCCCCCCACCAAAGTACCCACAACTTCAGAGCTACAAATAAATGCAAGTGAAAATTAATGCTCTTTATAGTCATTGGGCACAATTCAGGATGTTCAAACATTTTAGCACATAATCACGTTGTCAGATTGTACAGTATTTAAATTGCATGTGCTTGCAAATAGCTGTAGGTGGCAACATGTAGCCAACAACATGCAGGTACAGAGGAGGAAGGCTTGAAAATCAAGAAGATAAAGGATGATACGGTTAATTTAAACTGCTACTCTACTATATATTTTTCTATAAAGCAAAGGCTGAAATTAGAAATGTACAAAGTTTATATTTGCTATCTGCAGGATATAGCAGTTTATTAACGGACAACTTTTAAGTGTTAGATCATTTTCAGGCTAAGGTAATTGTACACAGACACATAAGAGAAAGCTCCTAAAGTAGATACAGGGGTGGAAAGAGCAATAGCAATAGGGACTGAGCAGTTGTAAGGTTAGATAATCCCTAGTACTGAAAACAGATGTAAAGTTCATTTGGGCAGCCCAATTTAGTGCCTTGTTGACTTCTTTTTATTTTGCAGAGGTGTTGGTTGTAGCTGCGTTAGTCTAAGGACATAGGCAGACAAGATTCTTTGGGTAAATCTGATATCTTTTATTTTGCAGATACTTTTATTAAATGCCTGGATTTATTTTATGCCTGTGATGATTAAGAAATGAGTTGGAACCATTATTCTGAAACATGCTGAAAACTTGGTCTTGACTCCACAACATGCTTAAGCATACACTTATATCTTACCATATGAATAGTCACACTGGCTTTTCACTGGAGTCGAAACAACTATTCCCATGTTCAAAGCTAAGCCTATGAATAAATATTTTTTGGAATAAAGCATGAAGTGGTTAGCATTTTGCAGAATTGAGACTTACATTAAAACTCTGCTATATTTAATAAAGTTACTGCCTATTTACAACCATGAAAATTCCTCTGGGTGTTTTTTTTTTTTAATCGTAAGGTGACTTTTGCAGAGCAAATTAGGCTTGTTTTGAAGGCAGCAGTACATTGTGCACAGTACAAAAGAAATTAAAAAAAATTATTAAGTATATATATGAATTGGGTATGTATTTTTTCAAAAATATAATAATACTTAAATGAAAATGAGAATCCTTTCTGAATAAAAGTTCCTCAAGTAGCAATCAAAACCTGAGAAACACTTCACATTTTTAAACAATACTAAGCAATGTTGTTTAAACATGTTTATACATAGATTCATTATTTCATAATCCTTAAATAATCATGGACCAATTTAAATAATTAAACAAGCTGTTATCATTTCCACGTGACAGGGATCATACATGTACATCAAAAGCAACAAGGATTTTTTACGTCAAGTTTTATTTATAGAACAGAATCCTGCCTTAACTATAATATCTTTGGGGTAGCTACATATGTTTAACAGAAGGATACAGAAAACAAACAAAAAACTAATATGCTCATAAAGCACTTATTAGATAATTTCTTAGAGAAGGAACCATGTTCTTCTGCAACTACTACAGAAATATTATTGCAGCTGATTATACAAAAAACATGCTCCAAATAACCTGTTACAGTAGATGGAATCATAATTTGCCTTTTCTTTCAAAGAGGTTTACATGAATACTGAAAAACAAATTCCCCCTGAGAAGCCCCAAATGGATTTTAGTTGGTATTTGATAGATTTAGGCTACTGTTCTGTGAAATAGGCTTTCTAAAAGAGTGAATCAAATATATGACCTTGGGTGTAAAGTCCATTTACTTCTATATTCAGCTGCTCATTATTGCTTTGAAAACATAGCTGGAGAATATATTGGCTTAAATGATCAGAAATACTTCCAAGAGAGCCAGCCCCCAATATGGTAAACATTTTACTAGCAAGGTCTTAAATTTAGATTCCAAATGTCCAGTGAATTAATGGGCCAAACTGAAGAGTGTGTTCTTAGGACTCAAGTGGCCCTGATTCAATTTTTACGTTCAGACTAGTTACTATAAGCACAAGCTTTTTGATATCATTTCACAATGAGTTTACTATACTTAAAAATATTTGCATGAAGGAAAAGTAATACATTTTAAGTAGCTTCAAACCAGTTATAATTAGGAAACCCAGATGTACCACAAGCAACAATAAAAAGCCAGCTGTATTTGTAGTCCTGCTAAAAATGCATTGTGTATACTGTACCATGATTTACAGTGCTCCATAACCAAGAAAATTGTGATACAAGATTGCATTTACTTTTATCTTACCCGAAGTAACATTATCATCTGCAACTGTAAAGGAACTGCACTATCATATAAATCTATTTAAAGGAACTGGCACAGCTACAATAGAAGGTATCCTTTCTCTGTGGCTTGTTCACTGCAAATCACCCAAATTCAAGCAGTTGAGGAGAGTGTTTTGATTTCTTTTCATACTGGCACTGTAAACCCACTCTTGTTCAGTACACACATATCCCTCAACTTCTGTCAAAAGCAGGAAAAAAATTCCTAACCAAAACTGAAAAGTCCTTGGCTTTTCAAATGACTATAAATTGCATGGCTAAGTGCATATGGCCACAGGGCTGTCACAGTTACTTTTCTTGACAATTCATCATAGCATACTAATTCTGTAATATCATTACTGTGTCTCTTCTCACTGTACTGATCCAGCCAGTTAATTTAATCAACTAATAATAGATTCAGAAATGGATGCAAGGGGCCCTAGCACTTCAAATTATATTACTAGAGATGCACAGCAGTAAAAGCAATGTATTCTCCACTTACCATTAAATGTAACCTCAAAAAGTTATATTTTCCTAGTAAGCTGGAAATTTTACTTTTTTTTTTTTTAAGTCAACACAATAGTGCAAGTTAAGACAGCTTTCTATGCAACAGATTTAAAATGAAATAACAAAACAATCCAATTTGCATATTGATTTAAAGATTTAAAGAAAAGTTATAAATCAATATTTTATCAATTACCTTGATTCTTTTAGGTACAGTTCAAGGTAAAGAACATGGCATTAAAAGGAAAATAAAAAGATGAATCTGTAGTGGAAACTAGAGATATATGATTAAGCGCAAAGTGAGCCATTCAAATACAGACAATTAATTTTATTAAATTTTAATCTTCTCTGTAAATGTCAATGATAATTAGAAAACATTATTCTTCAACAACTCAGCCCATTTTGCATGTCATGAAGAGTAATACATTAACTTATGATATACAATTAAAAAAATAAGTAAACCAAAATTAATGTAAAATGAAAGTGAAGGGACCATAATATTCCCCCTTCCCTTAAATATTGATTATTAAAGTAGCATTCAGTGAAAATGTAAACTATGCAAATATAGGAACCAATCATGCTTTTCACTGATTTCAGTCAGTGCAGCAGCTTGCAAATGAAGGATACCTAATGCAAGACAGACAAACTTACTGGGACTGAAAACATTCTACATCCTAAAGTGTTAACATCTCTCATCAGCAGGGCCAAAATTATTCATGTACACATGTGTTTGCTGTTTGTAAAGGAACCAAGTACATCTTTAGTTAAAAAACACAGAACCTATTTAAATACCCTATGAATAATAAATACTAGCTACCTCTAAGTTTTAAGGCTTTAGAAAGGTTTTTCAATTAGATTTATTTTAGCCTTAATATGGTGCCAAGAACTGGAGAAAACCATGAATCCTGAGGCCAACCAAGGGATGAATGGACTGGAGGCAGCTTGATTTAGTTTGCTTTATGTCCCAACTACACTGCGAGATCAGCCAAAAGGGCATGGATCCAGCCTGTGTGCTGTGACAAAATCCTGGCCAGATGACCTGAGCCATGTACCCTGACAGAAATTTGTACCAAACATGAGATCCATCTGTATATCAGTATCAGTCCATTCACAGCTTTCTGGAATATCAATTGAAATCAGTGAGACATATTTACATACTGAGATATTGTTGAACTGGGGCCTACAACAGTACTAGAAAATAAGAGGTGCATTTTTCATTAACTGAGCTTCCCCTGAGAACTAATTGCTTACAAAACCCAGTACTCAGCCATAATGCAGCCATATAAACTTGCCTTATGGCCCTGATTCAGGAAAGCACATGCATTTTCATTATTATGTGATTAAATGCCACAGAACTTCAATGAATCTTAAGTAGGTACTCAAGTGCTATCCCAAAGAAAGATATTTGAATTGAAGTCTATGTCACTTGAACAAGCTAAAACTCATCTTCCTAAAAATGTATCATATATTTATGTTAAGAAATCCCTGTGTCTAATGTACCTAAACATAATTCAAATCATGCCAACCTATTCTAAAAGCAAGGCATCTCTTTGAGCGCTGTAATATAACAAAACAAATAATTTTTCCCTTTTATCAATATACAACAGCTTTGTTCATTATTGAGAAGCGTTAGGTGGTAAAGTATTGAGTGCTATGCATTGTATGCTCAAATCAATGTACTGTCTTGCATTTATGCCACCTAATGTGTTTTGAAGCCATCCGCTACAGAAATCAATGTGATTCTTATTTGATATTCAGTGTTAAGTTCAGCCTCATAAATTTAGAATTGCACTCTGTTATTTTGATGGTTATATATTAACCACGTCCTGAAAGTTTTATGATATTATACTAAGTAAATCATGCTAGTTTCATACATAAGCTAAAGGGTTCTAGCTTTTATTTTTATTGTCCGGCTTAGAAAAGGAGAAAATAGTATTATTCATTTGACATTTCAGGGAGCAAAAACTACAGTATATTTAGATAAACTTCAGGAGACATGGCAGTAAAAAATATGCTGCAGAAAATCTAACTGAGACTTTTCCAATGCAAACTGATTTGCAGTAGATAATGAGTTTGATATACTTCAAATTACAGCTATTTTACATTAGAATGTGTATGCTGCATTTGATCATTCCTTCTAACAAATAAAGCAAATATTATCCTACATCCTACAAATCAACTGTTTTACTGTAAATATTTTTTTCCTATAAGATGCAACTGATATTTAGAATGCTTGGCTAACTTTTGTCAGAAATTGCCAGGAATATTTTCATAGAATCAGAGGAAAGTAGGGCAAGAAGTTACCTGATGAGGTCATTTAGTCCAGACCCTTGCCCAAAACAAGACCATCCCAGCCAAGTGTCTGTTTAACCTCCTTTTGAAATTTCTCAGCAGATTCCACAACATCACTAGGTAGCCTGTTCCAGTGCTTGACCACCCTCATCTTATTTCATTTGAATTGCCAAGAATATGTTTTTAATCAGATTATTTTATTCCATATTTTGCTTGCTTTTTTAAAATACTTTAGTATTTAAATAAACTTAAGCACTTATATAGGTTTCTAGTGTAAGAAATTGTTTTTCTTCCAAACCCCACCTCTCCCTTAATGCTTAACTGTAATGCAGATTCATAAATTACACAGCAATATGATAATTTTCATTCCTTTTATTAAAGATAAATTCTACTTGTTATGTCACACAACATATTCCCACAGTATATAAATGGCTATTTATTATATAGACTCTCAGAGCAATCATTCTCCATAGTGGATTTGAGCAAAATTTCTGTTTAGTAATAATAAACAACTATGAGTGCTTGCAGAGGGAATAAAAAACAAAAAACGGTGCTTTACTTTAAATGCGGTGCATTTCCACACCAAGCCCTGTGCATGCCCAGAAGAGGCTGCACGTTAGTTCAACCCAGCTTGCCCAACATCTGTGAAGTTTGGGTGCTTTAGTGGGGCTTTTTTGGTGTTTTTATCCAATAGCTGATTGAATCACCTTTTAGCTAAAAGTGCTGAGGAACTCCACTGAGGCACCTGATCTTTACAGATGCTGTAGAGCCAGGCTGAAGTAATGTGCTGCTTCTTTCAGTAAAGTGTGTTTTTTTGTCTTTATTTTTTTTAACAGTTGCAATTGGCCATAATGGCCAAGTCTTGTCTTTTTTTCTTTTAACAGCATATTATCAGATTGTGTACTTATTTCCTCAAGCAGGCATGAAATGGTTGAGCCTGTAGCTAAATTGACAAATAAATCAAACTTTTTAGAAAGTTCTAGGGGAGCCAAAGATCGTGGAATGTTTGTTTTCAGCAGGCATCATAGTGAACATCAGGACTGTCCAACCAGGCTGTCCACTTGCATATTCATTTGGGTCCTGGAGCTCCTGAGCAGCTGAAATTCTCTTTATTGCTCTGGCTGCAGCAACAGTCAAAGTCCCCAGACTGTCTCTCCCTCTTCCAGCTGCCCTCTTCAAGGGTATTCAAGAGTACCTAAATATTTAGCTTCCAAGTTTATTGTTGATAATAGGACCTAGATACTTTAGAAAATTTAAGGCTATGTCTTTCACAGCCTCTGCAGTAATAGACTTAACTTGGAATTTGGGAAAAAATGTATGATACTCAACAGAACAAAGGGAGGGACAAAAAAAGAAATTTCTTATTTATTCATCTATCATGTACTACCTGATTTCTGGAATCAACCATATGCTAGAGAATTAACAAGCAAATAGTATAATAATCCCTGTCGTGACAAAGATAATATACACTATTGAGTGAAGTATGACTGAATGCATCTCTTTTAGATACTGTGATCATTTAGTCTTGCAGGTAGATTTGCACTTTGACTCAAAACAAACCATGACATCCTGCTGGCAACATCCTGCCCACAGGATACTCTGACATTGTTCATATATACAGGAAATTAAAAAGTTAAAACATCAGGTTACATATAGAAAGGAAGAAACACCAAAAATTGACATGAACTATGTAATACCAAGCTGCTGGCAGACTGAAAAGAAGAAAAAAAAAGAACATGAGCCTCTCCTCTGTGGACACTGCTTTAGGTTAAAGAAGCACTGTTGATGAAGGATAAATCTCTGTCCTTAGTGTGTATCTTTAAATATTAAATGTGTTTGATGTTTGACTAGTTGGTATTTTTTTTTAAAGTGAGAACAAAGTAGGATGTTGACCTCAGAGCATTTCTGGCTCAATATTTTTGTCCATGGCTCTGCAAAGATTGGGAACAGCTGATAAAAAGGATGACATGGCCTGTATGTGTTTATTTCCAAATCATTTGCCTAGAGCAATGCGAGAGGGGAGATAAAAGCACCCCCCCCCTATGTCCCATGATCCCTCCCAATGAGCCCCAGTACTTACTGCAGGGAAAGAGACAAGCAGCAGCTGTGGGGAAATGCCAATGCAGGCTCGGCAGTTCCGCAGCTGCCTGAACCTGCAGATTGGTGAGCTCCAGAGGCGGGGCCTCGAAGAAGTGCAGGCTGCTCAAAGACCAGCTGGGGAGAGAATCAGCTGGCCGGTAGGAGAGGAGCGGCACAAAAAGCCAGGAGATGTGAGCAGTGGAGCTGGGCGGTGGCAGAACCGAGCGCAGGGAGGGAAGCTCTAGCATCAGCAGTGGAAGCCCGGCTGCAAGAACAGGGAGTCTGGGCTCTGGGAGCTGAAGATCACTGGAGGGCCACAGTGGGGAGAAGCAATTCTTCCCCACAACGGGGAGAAGCAATTCTTCCCCACCATGGGCAAAGCCACAGCCGTGCCAGAGAGCTCAGGTACTGTGGCAGGGACGGGCAACGAGAGACAGCAAAACCCTGTGGGCACCCCAGTGAAGAGGGAGGAGCAGGCGGTGGCTGCGGCGGAGCCCTACGGGGAGGTGGCAAGTACCACCAGGTGGTGGGTTCAGGAGTGATTAACTCCTAGTCAGCTGGTCCCTGGGAATAATACGCAGAAAGATGGACAGATTCCTTCTCCCATCCCAGGAGACAGAGGGGTCCTGGAGCCAGAATACCAGGTGCTGAACACCTTTTTTTTAGTTAAGAATTTTCCTAAGTTACAGTTACCCCGGGCCAGGACAGGTTTAGTTGCCTGAAAGTTGATACAAAAACTAGGGATTGACTCGGGAGAGATTGATGGCCAGAAAGACCCGACCCCAGTCGAGGTGGGTAACATGGATGAAAAGAGATCATCCCAGGAAAGACTACAGGGAGCAGTGTCTTCCCAGGCCATGGATATGGTAAGAGTGTCGTAAAGGGGAGGTTTGGAGTACCATGAAGAAAGACCAGGGTCAAGACCCTTTTGGGATCACCGACGGGGAACTGCCTCTCTATCAATCAACATCGAAGACGTGGCAGGCGAGTAGGGGCAGCGCCTGAAACCATGTAGGTGGCCCCAGGGTGCGGTCTCACCCTGATGTCACTAGGCAACAAGGCACTGACCAGAAAGGGGCCATAGCCTTACAAGACCTACTAGCAACAAGCAATTATGAAACACCCACTTTCCCCACAGGATTTGCATTCTATCAACTGCACATACAAGCAATGGTATGCCTTAAAACTATCCATGTAATTGACCGTATGTACAGCGCTACAGCAAACAAATATAGAGATCCTGTAATAAAATCAGGCCACTGCTTATTTGCATATATAACTTTTGAATTCAGCTCCTCACAGAGCCACAACAGAAAAGGTTCACTCTTTGGTTTGATAGACACAAAAATATCCATGTGTACAGAGACATTTCTACTTTCAAATTAATGCGAGATAGTTAATCAGAGATGTCTAGGGCTTGCCCTAGACTGCTTCCATGAGCACAGCTGAGAAGCGCATGCTACCCTGCTCCATACGACCAAGTCTTGAAATGTGGCAGTGAAACCACGTAAGTCAGTGGATCCCAAATCAATGCATTTGATTTTCCAATATTTGGGGCACCCCTGATTCAGGTGTCTAATGACTAGGCTAGACCATCAATGTCGCGGTCCCTAACAATTTTCCTAGACAAGGATACTGTGTACTGAGCCTGGCTTTTAAGAGCTGGAGCAGGTGAGACCCTTTTGCCTGTGGCTTCAGGGTATTAACTGCCCTAATTGTCTCAGTCAGCTCAGCTGGGAGCAAGTACTGTTCTGGGTTTGCTGCCAGTAATGCCTGTTCAGGGAATGAATTGCCCTGCCTCTCTGATGGATGCTGATCGGGTCTGAAGCTCTGCTTTGGCCTCATTACAGCCAGGGGTCACAGGCACAAAAACTTGCCTTGAAATTCTGGGCTGACATGTTTTCCTAATTTCTCCTACATTGTACTTGCACATCTCTAATTTGTACAAAAGCATGTACATCTCTAATTTGAACATATCAATTAGTAATAAAACAAATATTTGGTTATACATACTTAACTGGCCTTATTAAAATAATGAGGAAAATCACCATATACTTAGGCCATGAACAGGCATTCAAATCTATTGGGAGAAAATACCTGTTTTTTCTTGTGTAGAAAAATCCATCAGAAGAGCAGCATACAGGAATTCAAGGACCCGGGTGCTCCCAGTCCTGCAGAGCTTGTGCTGCTGACATCATGTAGCTAAGGTGCCACTTGGGACTGGCTGGCTGCCTGGGGGACCACAGCCCCTTTGGGGAACTCCTGCACACAACTCCCTTTTCCCTGCTTTGAGAGAGGAGAGGTGGAATGTGTCTTCTACCTTTTCAGTAGTAATCCTCTCAATTTTCATTTCAGCAGCCCTAGCTGTCTCACATCAGCAAGCTCAGATATGGTGTGTGGATGTACAACTATGTCAAGTCTGGCCAGGTCTGGTTCCTGCTTCTGCTCAGGATGAATTCAGGACAAACAGCTGCCTTGGGAACCTCTGCAAGCCCTGAGCACAATATAGGACATATGAAAAGTCTGGGCTGTCCTGGCCACAAAGCTGTCAGGGGGTATGGTTTGCTTCAGGCTCTGCTGGAGCAGTCAAGTCTAGCCTGAGTCATGAACTTTCCTTCCCTGGGCCTGTGGGAGTGTGAGGAGCAATGCATGCTGGAAGGCAGCACTGAGGCTTCTCTCACAAGGTTGAAGACATTTATTCTACTGGCACAAATGTCCCAAAAGTGAGATCTAGCAGGTTGAAGACAGTATCTTTTTCTCCTGGAACCAACAGTTTTCTTCCAGGAGAAACAGCATGAATACTGTCTATATGCTCAGGGTTTCTACTGGGAATGCAGCAATTCTCCTGGTAGAAACAATGCCTGTATGTGACTATAGTCTCTAACTATATATGTTGTAGATATCTGTTAATATGACAGAATGCATCTAATATATAACCTGATACAATAGATTATGCCTGTAAATATAGGTTTGCTTTTGACTGGCCTTGTAATCCTTTTATGTTTGGAACAGGTGCAGAAGAAAGGTGGCTTTATAAGAATTTACCCTTCAACTATAATGCTACAACAACTATATATAGTTGTTGCTACAGATTACTTTAGATTCAAATGGGCTTTTTTTTTCCTGTGGTTCTTCACATAGACTCTCACTGGCATTTCTACATCACCTAATGATGTGAAGAGCAAATGCTAAATTGTTCTTGGAAGTGGGATTAACAGACTACAAAAAACAAATCAGTTAAATGAGGTTTGTGAGCAAAAGGTCTTTTCCCTTTCATAAAAAAGCATTAATGCTATGAAGTTGCTTCACCCTCAAAAACAACAACCAAAAAACTAACTAACTAAAAAACCCCCAAAAAACAAAAACCCAGACCTCAGATGATGTTGGATGAAAGTCTGGGAAAAAGCAAAACAAACAACCAAGGAAAACTACACAATAGTTTACCAGTTTTGCCATAAGAGGGAAAAAAACCCTCTAAACAATTTTCCAGATCCCTGAGTTTGATACCCAGTCTAGGCTCTGGAAAAACAAAAGATCCTGTTCACTAGGGAAGGACTGGCTGAACTTGCAAGAAAACAAGAATCTAAATGGCTATTCCACAC
Source organism: Alligator mississippiensis (assembly GCF_030867095.1). Taxonomy (NCBI): domain Eukaryota; kingdom Metazoa; phylum Chordata; order Crocodylia; family Alligatoridae; genus Alligator; species Alligator mississippiensis. The sequence continues at coordinate 53,068,093 of NC_081832.1, forward strand.
GTAAGACATTCTTCTATCCCTACCTTGGTTGGCAAGAACCAATCAGCCAGTTCCCCATTGATTGATAGCAGGAACAGGCCTATCAAATTGGATACCATGTGGACTAGACACTCCCTCCATGAAAGAAATGGAGGAAAAGCAGAACAGCTTGCTAGAAACATGAAATAAATAAAATGAGTGGGTATATCTACATGCGACGCTACGGCGACATGGCATCGGAGGGAAAAAACCGTGATACCACAGCTACGTTGCCGTAGTGATGCACTCTAGCACTATATCACATCGCTATGGTGATGTAGCAGTTAAAAATAACTGTCCGCTGTGTGGACGGCGCAATACAGGCTGGTACTGCATTGTCATTTAGTACTTCCAAAAGGAAGTGGAAGTACTAAATGACAGCACAGTAATGATGGCACCATAGGGGCATGTCTAGATGTGCCCAATAAGTACAAGACCTTATGGAAAACCTCTTGCACTATACCTATCTGTTAGAGGAAATCCTAGTGTTTCACTAATGCATTTATTATGCTGCTGAATAGTTTGGCACATTTGCAACTTCAGTAAACAGAATGGCTAAGAAAGTAAAAAAGAAAAGAACTCATCAGAGAATTTCTATTTGAAATAATTTTAGATCTGTTTTATCTGTACCAAGGAAGCTGCCAGTCTATCTGATCTTCAAACACATTGAACTCCACAGAGAGAAACTATGGTAAACTTCAGACTATTCACCTCAATGCATTTCATTTAGGTATGTGAACACTAGTTACTATATTGGGGAATTTTTTTTTGTACATTTGGAACTTCATTAAATCATGTAATTGCATAGTAGGGAATAATGGAGTAGTTAGAAGGACAGAAAAGGTGAAATTTATGTCTACACCTCGGAACAAAATAAATAAATTCACTGAACATATGGCTTATTAGGTTTAATATTTCCTTTCCAAGATGAGTTTGACTGCCACATTTTGAAAGATAGGGTGGATGGTTTTTTGTTGGGGTTTGTTTTTTTTTTTTTTGGATATTTGCCGTTGAACAGATATGCCATCTGTCTCCACAAATGAAAAGGAGTTGAAGACTTTGATTGCTATTTCCCTAATCAAGATTAAGGCAAATATATTTCTAATATGTTGATTAACCAGATCTGACACCATATCTTAGAGCTGTTTATTAGTGTATTGAAACAACTGTCCTCATACACTCCTCCATGTCACCTGCTTTGGCCCACATAAGCAGTACCATTTATAGAAACGGGAAAATTATTATTTGTATCTCTCCAAGGCAGTCCAGGTGATAATGTCCTATTTAAATGTCCTAATAGATTTTTTTCTTTAGTTAAGCTTTACATGGACTGATATACGAGACATGGGTACTATAAAACAGATAGATGAATCTGATAAATTCAGATGTATTTGAAAAGAATATCATTCTAGAATTAAAAATATAATCACACAGTATGATGGACTGAAAAAATGCAGTTTGGGTTTGTCTGTATCATGGGTCCTAAACAGAATCCTGTCAGCCTGCATTTGCATTTAACTGCTCAGGATTCCAGCATCTGTGCCTGTTTACTTCTTTGCAAAGGATTTTTATTTTTCAATTTTTAATTGTGCAATATTTTCAAAGCATCACTTTCTGCTGCCTTATATGTACATCTTAAATGCCAAGCTTGTTACAAAATCCTACTAACAGAATTATACCAATGACTTTTTCAATGCAAAGGTATTCGCTGCCCAGAGACCACACTAAGATTTTGACAGGACACAATAGATCAAAGGACCAGTTCACTGCAGCACTAGTTTTCCCATAGTGATTACAAGGTATTACATTAGCTTGCACCACCTAGAATGACTTAGTACAGAACAATGTGTGGATTACACTGTTATTTATTTTTTACATAAGTATATTACCCCTGGATTAGCAGATACCATTTGTGTCAAATACCTTATGTACAATAAGGGCAAGTACTTTAGCACATCTTCAACGTGCTCAATGATCTTGCTATTATTAACTAAGGACTGTTTTTCAAGTACATTATGACATCTGTTGAAGTAATAACAACTAAAATGAAGCTACTTAATGGAACTGATCTTCTATAAAGACTGTAGTACAGAATTATCAATAGCTACTTACTGAACAACACTTTTGCATGATGTCATAATAAGAAGCATTGTGTAAAAACCACATTTGTCATTTTAATCCACTGGATTTAAGTAATTTTATAAAAAACCAAACCATCTATTACGCATGTGAGTAGACTTGTTGCTACAATGAGACTATATTTGTAAGGGTTCACTACTATAAGGATTGCACAGTCCAGCTCATAACTACTATCATTTTTTATGATTGTCACAAACACACACACAGGCACACACACGTGCCTGTGTGTATAGCACCCTTAAAAAATAAGATTACATGTATTTAAACACATTTTGGTGCACCTGGGGAGTCAAGCTTTTAGTTTTTAACTTCAGATTAATGTGCAAAAACGGAAAGCAACATTTCATTTTGAAAAGCTATTTGTCAAACTAGCTAAACTTTACTATGAGTTCCCATGACTGTTATTCACAAAATTCACAGAGTTGGAGATGATGAAATCTAATAGTACTACTTTTTATTTCATAAATAACAAATACACTGAAAAAGTTGACCTTACTGTGATACAGACCAGTTCCATGGACAGCATCCAGCTCTGCACACCTTCATAATATTTTCATTTCAAAGTATAATTATAGAAGTAGTTGCTGTTCCATGAGAAATTTTAATTGTTGAGAAATGATTAAGAAAAAGTTGAGGACTACTGAAATAGACCATAACTTTACTGTGTACCTTTTTATACCACTCTCTCAAAAAGCTGGTATTTAGCTTGTGATTAAAATTCCTTTCTTTCTTGCTATTTGCTTCTGCTGTAGCTAGTATGTTATGATTCTTATAGGTTCAACTTGTGTCTTTTTCAAAAAGGATCGTGGTTGTGTGTCTACATACTTTTCCTTCATAGATTAAATAATATATTGATTAAAATTATACAGCAGTTTTGCCACACACACCCACACCTACACCCCCACCCACATACCCACATTCACTCTTGGCCTCTCACTGCTAACAAAAAACTTTCAAAAAAGCATTTTGAAAGTTTTTTTGCCCCAATAAACCAATTGAATTGCATATCCAGAGCACTCTTAGAGTGAAATATATACAGCACAGGAGTTGCTATGGAAGAACAATGCAAAGAGAGCTAATGGGAAGCTGTGTAAAAAGTAGGCACATAGCCAATAAAATTTTAATCTGATTAATTGAGTCCCCATGATGGGGATTCTAGAGTAACAGAAGCCCCTACTTGAGAATAGGAGGTGTTTATTCATTGTTATATGCCACCCTTCCTAACAAAGGCTCAGGTAGCTTGTAGTAAGATAAATAAAGCAATTTAGGAGGTCAAAATAAATAAAACAAAGCAATAAAATAAAGCAAAACAAAATAACCAGAGACCCGCTTGATCTAGCTTCGACTGCCCAAGTAGAAAGGTTTTGCAGCACTGCCAAGAGATGCCCAGGCTTGTGCTCTGGCAGACATAAAGAGGGAGTTCCAGAGCTGAGGAGCAATTTTTGAGAACTATTTCCAACAGTTGCTGATAGTAATTGCAGAGGAGAAAAAGATGCATCTCAAATACAACTTACAACGGGTAATGGGCAGTCAAGGGAGTCCATCTGGTTTCTGTAGGAAGGCTGTAGAGTTATTTTCTTAATTTGAGGCAGGTGAGGGGGAAGGGAAGGCTGCCCTAATGTTAGCCTGAACAGCCAGTAATCAAACAAATTCTATGATATATAGGTATGGAAGCATCATTGCTTCATAGAAAATTTGGCAATAGGAAGGTACTAAAGCTAAGAAGGTTGTCTTCAGGATCTTAGGACCACACTGAATCAGACTACTGATTTCTTAAATTCAGTATTCTGACTATGACAAAGGCAGTGCTTGGCCACATGATTATCCTAATGCCCCACTCCACCAGCCAGTAACAATCTTCTCAAAGTCAGAGGCAGGATAGTGTTACCCTTACTTAGCATCCATAACTATAAAGTACATTCTCATGCATAAAATTGCATAGCTGTTTTTTGATCCAATAGTACTTGACAACATGAAAATATTAAATGATTCTAAAAATGGCAGCAGTACAGTTTCCAGAGAAATAACAATTTATTGCAGAACACGCAGGCAAGCTTCATTTGGACAATGAACTCAGGAAAAAAATTCTTTCCTTAAAGAATAAATATGAACAAGTGGAGTAAGAATGTGTGTGTGTTGTGTTGGGAATGAGAAATGGAGAGGCTTAAAATACAATGCTCAGCTTTGTACATAAATGCTTCACAGTGCAATCAAGTTATACAGAGAAATGCATTCCATTTTTCTTATGGAAACACAGGTGTACCTGTAAGAGGAGTTTCAAGAACCTGTAGTTTTATAGTTCTGAATGACCAATAATTAAAGAAATAATGACTGGAAGTTTTATATACAATATCCAGAAAATGGACTCTGAAGTGTCTTAGAATCATTTCATGAAAATATATTTACCAAAAGGGAGAAAAGATGATGCAGAAATAATTAAATTGATTAACTAATTAGCTGCCCTTCTAGATTGCATTCAGAAATGTGTTTGTAGCACGTAGAGTTATATACAATAGTGCCCAGATGACAAATGTGAGGAAGAAATGATCAAAAAAAGGACATTATGAGCAAATATGGTCCCTTTGCTGAATATGTCTGATTACTATAAAAGTCAGTTGCGTGCTTATATCAACAATCAGAATTTGGTCATGACTAATGAAAAGAATTAGAGATTTTTAGTTTAAATTACTGTTAGAAATATGTCACTTACGACTATAATGACATCTGTTACTAAATTACCTTCATTTTTAAGAGTCGTCTTGGATAAAATTATTTTTCCAAGGAGACTGTTACATGGTTATATAATTTTAACCACCCTACTTGGAACATCACTTATACTGTATATCAAGATTTGAGTGACGCTAAAGGACAATATTTGTCCTCTGAACAAAATCAACTAAAGTATTATCCTCTGATCTCAGTTCTTACTTACTTCTGATTACTTTTGTGTCATATCATTGTACCATCTGTGTTAGTTCCTGATAAGACAAAATATTTTAAGCTATAGAAAGAATCCCAAAATGCAATCTTATCTATATATTTTTTTTCATCACACTGACAAGCAGAAAAGTTATAAAAAGTGCATATTTATAGCATACTGGTTTACTAGTCCCTAACAAACTTATGAAAGTACAGTATGTCTTTAGCTGTGTGTCTATACTAATTTCAAAGTCACTACCTACTTTCTTTGCTATTCCCTTGTGCAAGTTTGTACATCTTTATAATACCTTCCGAATAATTTATCACATAGTAAAGATTTTAAAAAATCATTATCCTTTTGATCTAAAAATCCTTATATTTCATCTTTAATACGTTCTTTTGAGAGGATCTTTCTGGAGGAGTTGCCACGTATGTTTTACTCCTCTGAGACATCAACAGCAGAGCTCAAGCAAGACTTTAGGAACTTCAAATCACATTTAAAAATTGTTTGAAAAGTTTTTGTTTTTCAAGAAACAATTCGTTCACACAAAGAAAATTAAATATTGTTGCAATTACACATATCTAAAGATTAACCAAAAGAAGATGTTCAAAAACAATATCTGAAACTGCCAAAATGTATCACTGAATGCTTCCAGTATTTAGATATAATTTTTGATAGAAGATATAAATATATTAATCATGGAATAATGCAACTAATATTGATTTATTTAGGTTTCTTATTTCTTTAAACTGATTTTCCTCCCTATTTTTTCCTCTAAATGAAATATGGTAAGAGAGAAAAAATGTCCTTGCATGTTCATGCCCCAGTATACTACTTTGGAAAAAGCATGCCAAAGCCATACTATCAATGTCAGACAGCACTGAAGTGATTATCTGGCATTTTATTAAGGTTTGGAGATCAAGACATCATATTGTATCAAAAAAAAAAATTGGGGGAAAAAAAATTTTTTTTTCCAAGGGCAAGGAATGGCAAACAGCATCAGAAAGCCCCAGCAAACAAAAAGGTAAAAATAAGAAAAAATTAAATGGTAAGTATTAGAATAGAAAGCATTAATGGCTTGACTTAAGACAACAGAAGACACAACTCGGAGTTATAAATTCCCACTCACTGCTATTCATGTTATTGTGTCAAGGGATTTTATTAGTATTAACTGCGCTGATTTTGAAAGATGCTCAAGAAATTTAAGACAGAGTGGCACCAAGAAGTGCATTATTATAGACAAGTACTATTTGTGCACTGAATAGTCTCCTGCTATCTCCATGAAGATCAGTGACTTGCAGATCAAATAAGCAGCCTCTATTCTGAATTTCCTGTGGCTGCAGGCCAGATTCCTACAATATTTTTAATATAGGTGCCTTGTTAATTCATTGCACTTTTTTTTTTTTTTTTTTTTTTTTTTTTTTAAGTAACCAAGCACAAAAACATAATTGGAATCAAACCAGAGCCCCTCAATCTGTTATGATTTCAATGAAAGCAGCATACAGTAAAATACATCAATATTTTCAGAATGCTAGAAAACATACAAATCACTTGTAGTTCAAATTAATAATAAAATAAAGCTGGAGAGCTTGCACAGATAGAACTGTAGAGAACTGTCCAAGAACTTTTAAATGTGTTTTCATAACTCATGAAATATCCACAGTCTAATGAGTGTAAATCTCAAAAATAGAAAATCACTGGCTAGATGAGAGAGACCCTGCATGGAGTGAAATGCTGACAGAGTCATGTTGCCTAGAAGAATCTGGATTCCTTGGAAATTCAGCACTTAGAGGATTTAGCTATGATTTGCAGATGCTTTCAAGGAAAGCAAGTCATAAGATAAGTGATAAAATACCTCTGAGGAACAGAGACTATCTTAAACAAAGAAAACAGAGTAATGGTTTACACTAATCTATTTTCAACAAAGCAAAATATTTTGGACAGTTAAGTGCCGACAAATTATAGTACTGGGATTGGTGTTTAAAAATATTAATGATCTGGAAAAGAGGGATGAATGCTGGAAGCTGGCAAATTATTTAGACTGGTCAAGTTTCAAGTAGACATTGAGCAATTACATAGGGCAGGATAGTCCAACTGGCACTCCCAGGCTGCAGGCAGATAAGGGGTTAATATGCACCCTCAGACTTGCGGTCTGGGTGCTGCTCCATCCTTTGCTCTCCAGTTGCTGCCACTGGAGTCCCTAGGTTCCCCCTTCCTCTCCTGGCTTCTGCTCCCTGGTCCTGTCCAGAGGGGGTAGGATAGCGGGGCATAGCCTATAGGGCTAAGGAAACCAGTGGCTATAGAGCTTAGGGGGATCTGAGGACCCTGCATTGCATGGAAGCACTTCTGCAACGTAGCACAAACTGGTGGGGAAGGTAACGTGTCTTGGGAGGTTCACGCAGCACAGGAGAAGACAGGTACATGATGCATTAGAGAGATCAGTCACAAGGGGGATGCTGTGCCATGTGCAGCCCCTGTGGCATGCACCATTTAGTGCTTTATATAGCCATGGCAGCATATGGCTGGAGGGCCTGCTGTCCCAAAGCACTCAGAAAATGGACAGCTCTGACCCAAGGAAATGGGAAAGGTGGGAAGCCAAGGACTGAGCAGATAAAGCTCATTCTTTGAAAAGAGAAGGCTCTAAATTTTGCAAGGAATCATCTGAACTACTTACAATTCTGGTTTTGGAATTAAGTGTGAACTGTGTAAAACTTGAGACAAAGAATTCCAGAAATTTTGATCACACACACGTGTACAATTTGTAATTAACCTGTGCAACTTATAGCTACAGGAAATGGTTTACATTAAGACCTTAGCAGATTTTTATGTTAAAGTTAAACTGAAAAGTCCAAATATAATATATATCTTATCAATACATCTTTAGCTTGTTTAAAAAAAAACAAGAACATACCAACACAAAAAAAATGTTCTTTGGGACAGTATGATATCTAATTGCTCATTAGTGGGTGCATTGGCCCTTTTTTCTAAAGTGTTTCAGTACTGGTCAGTCAGGAACTGGATTAGATGGACAACAGTTCCGATTCTTTTATTCCTGCATCTCTTAATGCAAAAGTTCAATGTTTGAGTTCTCCTCCTTTACAGATTGAAATATGGTAAATTTTGATTAAGCCATGAAAACTTTATGGCTTCTGGTCTGAACACTGTTTCCTGGGGAAGTGTTTTCAAGGTTTGAAACAGCTGCAGTATAAGAGTTTGAGACTTAAAGAATAATGTGTTTTAGATCAATCAAAAATATTTGATAATAAGTTGTCCTGCATTAGCCACTTTTAATGCTAGAATATTTTTGCATGCGTCTAACACTCTTCAAAGACTATTTCAGTAAACTATTTCAAATAATCAAAATAAGTCATTTTAAGTATGCTGAATTTTCCTTTATAGTATCTCCAAGTTTTGCTTATCCCTCATATGTAAGTCTTGATTATCCCTCATCTTTTATATGTTCACTACCTTCTTACAGCTCTGTTCTTCTAGATCAGGGCTGCCCCTGTGTGGGTTTAATGTAAGGCCCGCAGGATGAGTGTGGGGCCATGCCCCATGCAAAGCAGAGGGGGGAGATTAGGGTCACGTGCAGGGGTGGGGGTGACGCCAGGTGCAGCAGCAGTGGAGGGATGCCCATGTGGGCATGCAGGGCAGTGGTGGGGAGGAGGAGTGTCCGCATAGTGACTCTTGTGCAGCCCATGCAGTATGCAGCCCTGGGGTCTTAGAAGTTAGACAGCCTTGCTCTACATCATTTAAATTCCTTACTTTTGTGGCTCTGGGCTACCTACTTCTTTTTTACCTCTCTACTCTTGTCTTTTATCACTACTATCTTCCCTTCCTGTGCTTTTCATTTACTCCTCTTTCCATAGTGCCATTTCTGCAGTAGCATAACTAGCATGGGATGCCTGAGGAAGCCACCCCAGGCACTGATTTGAGAGAGAACCAACTGTCACCACAGCTGCACAAGTCACCAGTGCCACCATGTGTCACAGCAGTCCCAGAAGCCCATCTGCTTTGTCACACCTCTGCATGTACACTTGTAGCCCTCACCTTGGCCCAGTCTTTCATGCCTTTACCTACTTTTCGGGGGGGGGGGGGGGGTTTCCTTCAGGGCACACAATTTCAAGGAGAACGTTGAACATGACCTACAATCATGTTGCACTTTGTTTATTCAAAACAGAAAAAGGAACTATAAGACAATTCACACATCATCTTTTAATCACATTTTCGTTCTTCATTTCTCTGTTTTCTTGTTAATTTCAAAACTGACTGAGGCAGATACCTTGTCTGCCTGATATATCTAAAGTCTTAGCTCTCTGTGGAAAACATAATAATAATATGAATTTCCTTAGCCGTCTTGGGAACTTTAGCTGCTATTACTGGCTGCTTCTTTACTAAAAAAATTAAAATCTTGGTCATAATTTATTTTATTTAAGGTCCTAGGAAGAAGAAACATTACACAGAAACCAGCTGAACCCATTTTTTTAGCAAGTTCCACTTAGATAAAAAAAAAGCAGTCAATTTTATAAAAGTTCCTTGTAGATCATTTGTCTCGATTCATGAGTTCCTATAATCCACCATCTGAAGAAATAGATTTCAATCTTGAATGTTAATCCAATGTTCAGAAAACTCCTTTAACTATTAGTGTGAAAAAATCCAACTGCTGCCCTTTCAATATTTAATAACATTCATGCCTCCAGCAAACAAATAATGCTCACACATTGTCTTTTGCCGAGAGTCATGCTGTTGTAATTGGATTGCATTATGCCTACCTGCAAGATGGCATCTCAGTTTTACCAGGGCACCTGACAAGCAAGTATATATTTCTATGGGCATCTTGCACTTCTCCTGGCAAATCAAAAAGTCCTTTCTTTTTGTATCAGCAATACCATATCAAGAATTTAAGATTTTCTGCACCATTTTTTTTTCTTTGGAACAGGGGAAAACAGACATTTTTGTGAGCTATTTATAAGAAAAAAAAAGAGTAAAGACATCTCTTCAACAAATTAAATATGAGGATATAATGTAGTGCTCCTGAATACACTGCAACAGCATAGATTGAACCTCAGAGCTCTGAATGTAAAAACATGAGTCTGTAGTGCTTAAGTGGTTTCGCTCTTTGGAAATTATGTTTTTCATTTAGATAAGTTACAATCTCACCTCTACAATGGGTCTTGCATAGTTCAAGCTAACAATAATTCAACACATCTGGTTTGTCTAAATGCTAGGAAACAAACTCAGAAGACAGCATCCTGTGGTGCCAACTAGTGATGACTGTTAAGACAATATAATGAGATGCCACATTCAGCTTTAAAGATCACTAAACTCAATATATAGATTTCAGGATGGATTGTATTCCTATTGAGTTACAGAGGCTGCATCTACACGAGACACTGACTGTGCAGTGCTTACTGTACAGTCATTTACTACTTGCATACCCAAGTACTAAATGACTGTGCAGTAACTGGTGTTATTGTGCAGTAGCATCCCTGCACAGCTTCCTGGTGATGCTGAATGCACAGTAGCTCATTACTACTAGCAGCACATCATGGTTCATGCCCCATGACATTACTGCACAGTACTAACAAGCTACTGAGCAGTAAACATCTTGTGTAGACATGGCCAATTAACAGTAAGCTTTTTTTTGCAATCATGTACAAGGCAATCCATCTTCCTACTAGCACTTCCCTATCTTGTCTGGGTCTTGCTTTTGCCATATATTTTTCAACCAGGTGACAATTCTGAAGAAGCAAGCAGAAAACTTGCTTCTGTTTATATTTGACATAACAGTATGTAAACACTCAGCCAACATAATTTGTCACTTCAGCCTGTATTGTCTCATCACTGCTGCCACCAACTTCATATAAAGGATGACAATGAAGAACAAGTCTTGAGGGACTTAGTAGATGGGTTTTGGAAGTAGAGAAACATCTGTCCATAATAAACTTCTGAATTCAGCTCAAATGGACATTTCCAAGCACCTCTGTACTTGGGACTAAGCTTCTTAAACTAAGACTACCAGATTTACAGCATTAAATGGCAAAGAGAGATCTAGCAGAATGAATATGAATCTACTTTTCTTGTCTATGGCAAATATATATATGTGTGTGTGTGTACAATACAACTCAGTTTATTAGTTAATCTTAGGCCAAGATGTATAAATGAATGAGTGGATAGAAAAATGCGAACTTCAAGTTTACATAACTATTTATTAATAAATTATTATAAAAGTCTGTAATTTGTAAGATTGTGACAGTGGAAAAAATCAGTTCAAGGGAGATTTTGGGTGGAATTTTTCATAGACATTAGACATTAGGGCTGGAAGGGACCTTGGAAGATCATCAAGTCCAGCCGCCTTTTACAGACTTTGAGGAAGTGAAAAGTATATACAAAAGTAATATAGTCATATGATGTTCATATGAACTCATGTTTGAAAAGAAAATGTATATACATATTTTAATGTAACTCAATATTTTTGGTTAAACACTATGGAAATCTCAATCTACTTGACTTTATCACTCAGGTCACTTACCATGCATTCACTTCCAACCAGGATTAATCTTATCCGATGCAACCTTCTGATTTTGTTTTGTTTTTTAAGTATGCAGAAGTGTTATTCAAATTAATTTACATTTTGAACAGAAGTATTGTTGCTTGCTTATTTTTTAATCTAGGTGACCATCTGAGTCTAATTCACTAAAACTAATAGTTTACAAAGTGAAAATGTGCTTTTTCATACTACTTTTAGTTCTAGTTCTAACATTGTTTTTTTCTTTGGTATCAACACTCCTTTCACATCTCCGGATAATTATAGGGGAATCAGACTGAAGCAAAGTATTTCAGGCTATGTTTTAGCCAATATAGGTTAGTCTCCTGTGTATTACCTCATTATTAAATATCATTTGTACAAAAGCTTGTAAAAATGTTATCTTAATAATATGGGGTGTCATTATCACATCCATTAGCTGAATAAGGAGTGGTTTGAAGTGGCAAGTTTTATGGGAAGAATTAGGACTGATCAGTGAAAGGGATAATTTATGAGGTTTCCTATAATAACTTTTGCTACATGTTACTAATAACTGTTACTGCTTTGTTAATATAAAGCCAATGGTTCATTATAGGCCAGTGAAATGTAACACGCTCAGTTCTTTAAGTTGTTTGTCACCAGTCTGATCCAGATAAAGACATTCAAAACCAGTAAAATCTAGGGCATAGGCCAAGCATGGAAAATTGTAGCCTAGATGCTTAAAGTCTAATGAAGTTATAAACAGGGGTAGAACACAAAGGAATGGAATTCCATGGCAGCAACTGCTAAATTCTGCAACAGTACCTCCTAAATTCCATGGCAACCCTAATTTATTCAATCACCATGAATTTTCCTTTGTTCTCACCCTTCAGCCCTAGACAAATGCATAGAGCTATGGATCACAGGTAAAAATATTCATTGGCAAGTTTGATGAATATTTCTGAAGGCTGTTTTTTCTTTAGGTTCTTCAAGTGGCTCAACTTGCCCAGCTTCCACAAATTGTCTCATTAGCTGCTGCACTGTTCTATAGGGGGCCTAACTTGCAAGTTTCTTGTTTCTTTCCACTCCCCAGCTATAAACTGGACTTCACCTCTCTCTCTCTTCAATGACTGCTCGCCTAGCTTTATGCAACAGTGCATGAAGTATGCATTTTAATCCAATTAACACCTGCTAGTGGGCAATCCTGCAGAGTGAGAAATTGCTGGAGCAGGTAGGCATAAAAAAGAAGTTGAATGCTCTAAAATGGTGAATTCTGAGGTCAACATGCTGAACTCCATGGCATGTCAGAAAAATTACCAGTTACAGAATTACACTCAGTGGGGCCCTTACTGAAATATATGGAGCAGTCAGGTCTGACAGCCACTGTTTCAGGCTCTGAGCAGAGGCAGACAAGTGACATTACAGTATTCACACTCAGTTTACACTTTGGGGGATTTTTTTGCAATTTTGATGGTTACAGAATCATTTAAAAAATGTGGTTGTGTTAAGATGATGTTGTAGCCAGGATGATCCAGGAAAAAAAGGAGAGGCAAGCATCTTTTATTAGACCAACTGTATAGTCGGGAGGGATGCAGACAAGGTGTCAGTACCAAGTACCCTTTCCTCAGGTCATCTTGGTTCCCAAAAACTTGTCTATATCCCTCCCAACTATACAGTTGGTCCAATAAAATATGTTGTTCACAAACACCCTCGTCTCTTGAATTAAAAACATGAAATTCTGCTGTACAGGTCTCTTCTAGAAGATGAATTTGATGGGGAAATTCTATAGATGTTAAATACACTGTTCCCTCATTATAAAGACTGAACTAAAGGAGGGTTATTAATCTAGAGTTTTAAGTGAGGTAAACATTTCATAGATTTCATAGACATTAGGGCTGGAAGGGACCTCGGAAGATCATCGAGTCCAGCCCCCCGCCCAAAGGGCAGGAAGTCAGCTGGGGTCATAGGATCCCAGCAAGATAAGCATCCAGTTTCATCTTGAAGGTGTTCAATGAAGGCGCTTGAACAACCTCCGGTGGCAGGCTGTTCCAGACCTTGGGGGCTCGGACAGTAAAGAAATTCTTCCTTATGTCCAACCTGAAATGATCTTGTAGTAGTTTGTGACCATTCAACCTTGTCATCCCTTGGGGCGCTCTGGTGAACAAACGTTCCCCCAGATACTGGTGGTCACCCCTGATAAACTTGTAGGTGGCTATCAGATCACCCCTGAGCCTGCGCTTTTCCAGGCTAAAGAGCCCCAGGGCTCTCAGCCTGTCATCGTAGGGTCTGCTTCCCTGACCTCTGATCATGCGCGTGGCTCTTCTCTGGACTCTCTCAAGCTTCTCCACATCCTTTTTGAATTGTGGAGCCCAAAACTGGACGCGGTACTCCAGCTGCAGCTTCACTAAGGCCGAGTACAGGGGGAGAATGACGTCCTGGGATTTGCTTGAGAAGCATCTATGGATGCAAGCCAGCGTTTTGGTTGCTTTACTAGCCGCAGCATCGCACTGCAGGCTCATGTTCATGTTGTGGTCAATGATGACCCCCAAGTCTCTTTCTTCCATAGTGCTAGCCAACATAGCACTGCCGAGCCTATAAGGATGTTGCGGGTTTTTCTTCCCAAGGTGGAGAACCTTGCATTTATCGGCATTGAACACCATCAGATTCTCGTCCACCCACTTGCTGAGCCTGTCCAGGTCAGCCTGGATCATCCGCCTGTCTTCTGGTGTGGATGCTTTGCCCCAAAGTTTGGTGTCATCTGCGAACTTGGCCAGTCCGCTTCTGACTCCAGTGTCCACATCATTAATGAAGATGTTGAACAGTATGGGTCCAAGGACAGAGCCCTGGGGGACCCCACTGGTCACAGGACACCATGATGAGTGACTTCCATCAATTACTACCCTCTGGGTCTGACCCCGGAGCCAATTTTCCAGCCAATGGATCGTGGAGGACCCAAGGTGACAATTGGCCAGTTTCTCCAAGAGACGATCATGGGACACCAGATCGAAGGCTTTTTTGAAGTCAAGATATATGACATCAATCTCATCTCCCTTGTCCAGGTGATAGGTCACCTGGTCGTAGAAGGAAATGAGATTGGCCAAGCAAGACCTACCCACAACAAACCCGTGCTGGCTATCCCTTAAGATGTTGGCGTCAGCCAGTCCATTAAGGATAGCCTCTTTAATAAACTTTTCTAAGATCTTCCCCGGGACAGAAGTCAGGCTGATGTTAGCCGGATCCACTTTCCTCCCTTTCTTGAAGATAGGCACCACATTGGCCTTCTTCCAGTCTTCGGGCACTACACCAGAGCGCCAAGAGTTTTCAAAGATCCGCGCTAGAGGCTGGGCTATGATGCTCGCCAGCTCCTTGAGTACCCTGGGGTGAAGATTGTCAGGGCCAGCTGACTTGAAGGTATCCAGCTTCTCAAGATGTTCCTTCACGAAGTCAGCATTAACGGAGGGCAGGGGATCACCCTCACCCGGACTTCCCAGCCCTGTAGCGGGCACGGGTGTCCCATGGGGCTGATGAAAGACCGACGCAAAGTACCTATTTAATAGGTTGGCTTTTTCCTGGGCGTCAGTTGTCAGTTGCCCCAGCTGGTTCAGCAGGGGTCCAACATTGCCCCTGCTTTTCCTCTGGCTCCCCACATATCTGAAAAAGGACTTTTTATTGTCCTTGATGCTCAAAGCTAGCTGGAGTTCAGTTGCAGCCTTGGCTTTCCTGGTCAGCTCCCTACAGGACCGGACCAGTGCAGAATAATCCTCCTTGGAGGTGACTCCCATCCTCCATCCTTTGTAGGCCTTTCTTTTTAGCCTCAGGAGGTCTGCTTGGTCCCTGGAGAGCCAGGGGGCTGCTCTGCCCTCTTGCTGCCTTTCCTCCGAGATGGAATAGACTTTGTTTGTGCATTGAGGATCGCTCCCTTGAGGAGCAACCACTCTTCTTGAACTCCCCTCTCCCTGTGGTCACAGTCCCTTAGGGCCTCATTGACAAGCCTCCTGAGCTTGTCAAAGTCGGCTTTCCTCAAGTCAAGGACTTGCGTGTTGCTGACTGACTTGCCAGCTTTTCGGCGGATGGTGAAGGTGATCAGCTCGTGGTCGCTGTCACCCAGCTTCCCATGGATCACTAGGTCGCCAACTAGGTCATCCCCAGTAGCCAGTACCAGGTCGAGCAGCACTTT
The DNA here is from genome assembly GCF_030867095.1 of Alligator mississippiensis. Taxonomy (NCBI): domain Eukaryota; kingdom Metazoa; phylum Chordata; order Crocodylia; family Alligatoridae; genus Alligator; species Alligator mississippiensis. The sequence continues at coordinate 53,083,852 of NC_081832.1, forward strand.
GCCTCTCGTTGGCCCATAGACTTCTTGAGTCAGGTAGAGGTCATCCACGCACGAGAGGAAGCTCTGCGACCGCTCAGATTTTGCTGAGCGATCCTCCCACGAGATGTCTGGGTAATTGAAGTCACCCATGACAACCATGGTCCTGGAGCAAGCTGCCTCAGCCAGTTCCTGGGCAAACTCCTGGTCAATCTCAGGACTTTGGGTGGGAGGTCTGTAATAGACTCCCACCATTGTGTCCCCTGTGCCGTGTTCCCCACGGATTTTAACCCAGAGGGTCTCCAGCCGTTCATCCTGGTCGCCAATATCGGCTTGCAGGGACGCGTAGCTTTCCTTAACATAGAGAGCTACACCCCCGCCCCTTTTCTCTACACGATCCCTCCTGTACAGGGTATAGCCATCTATCCCTGTGGTTCAGTCATGGGTGGAGTCCCACCCATAAATGTCACTACTACTCCACCGGTAACGTACCTTTATCTGTGCACTACTGAACATTATTCTAGCTGTTATCTCTATAGCTCCTTTGACATGAGTGTCTATTAACCATCACTGGTATTCTTCTTTCTGTTGCTCTAAACCAATGAATTGCTGGGTTTCATTTAAAACCATGAAAAATATTTTAGTTCTTGTATACTACTACTCCTAATCCTTTTGCTGCTAAGTGTTTAAAGGTTATGCATATTATTGATATATATTCTCTTACTTTTTTGCCCCAAACCTTAACACCTTGCTTTTCTGTGCACTGAATTGCATGAACAATGTACCTGGACAAAATTAGAATTGATCACTATTAAGTATTTAAGTCACCTCTGCTAGTCAATTCCCTCATTACTAACTCACTTCCTTTCAGAAGTGCCCTTGGGTTTTGAGAGCAAATCAAAATTGGATCCACTTAAGCAACTGAGCTTTGATACCATACTTAATGACTTTTTAAATTTGTCATTTACAAAGTACTTCACAAGCTTCCCTAAAGTATAGATAAAGTATGCCCAAACACGTCAACACATTTTGTAGTATCTTAAAAATTGTAGTTTGCATGTTATGTATAGACCTCTTATTTTATATGTTATCTACGCCAGTCACTCCAGGCCAAATCATCTTCCTGGGATGACCTGAGCCTTGGACATACCAAAGTAGATTATTTAGTATTGCATCTCCTTCCCCCTCTATCTCCAGCCCTATTCTATCCTATTGTGTCTGTACTATGCAATAAAAACCTGTATACAGCAGTGCAGGTTCTGTCTCCCTTGATCATATGTGGATTGCCCTGTATGGCAAATCTGACACATTGTTTCTAGTTAGTTTGGGTTTGTAATTTACTTCTCACAGTTGGAATCTATATTGCCATATATCTTACATTGAAGAGTTAGCTTGCTTGTTGGTTTTTGTATATCAAATATTAAGGTTAAGGTCAAGGATCCACCTGAGCATTGCAGTGCATTGGCCTAGCATGGTTAAGGCACAAAAGATTCCGTAGCCACCGTCACCCAAGGGAATGAGATTCCTAGCATCACATTCAGCAACCTTTGATCTAATAGCCCTAATGGCCATTCGGTACCCATTTACAGCTGTGTTGAATAGAGGCAGCCTCTGGCACAAGTCCAGAACAGGGCTTGGCCTTGGGGACATGATTTCAGTGAGACACCGTAATTCATATGTCTCTGTGCCGTGACATAAAATGCAAAGGTTAGATTATCTACATGTAATTTCTAACATCTTTCTAGTTATCCCTGTTTTAAAGTGACAGCATGAGGAAAAAAGAAACTCCCCAAAACAGGAAAAAAAGAAACTCCCCTTATCCTTATATGCCCCCTCTGTACATTCTCAGGTAGATGTGCTCACCTTACTGATAAGAAGTGTCCCCCTTAGCCCTGACTTCTTTTTTTCTGTTAGCACTCAAGAATTGGTCCTGCTCTCTGGTACTGGCAATGGTTTAATGGTTTCTACAGAACTGTCAAATTACCAAGCGTGGACTCTTTACTATTGTTGAATGAAGACAGAACTTTTCTTGACTTTCAGATTTCAAAGAGATTTTGCAGACACACCAGTTAGAAGAAAACTCTTTTTACTTGCAGCTGGAGTATTCCATTCAGACACACAAAACATCTGACAAAATCAAGTTTATGGAGTAGAACTACATTTTACCATAACTATCTATGCAAATTATGAAATGTGAAATATAATGCTGGGTAAAAATGCAAGGGGTAAGTAATAAATATTAAGATCAACATTTAAAGGCTAAAACAGTGAAAATAAGAAAATTAAGTTAAATATCTCAGTAGTTGAGCCCTAATTCCTGAGACAGTCTCTTTATTCATTTTCCCCATGTGATTATATTTTATCTTTTGTTTCTTAGCATAAGCTGATGTCTATAATTCGATGGCATCTTGGGGAAATGCCAGAATATGCTGTTGCATAAAATTTACTCTGTTTTTAAATTGAGACAGCAACAAAAGACAAGGTCAGCACTAATTTAGGCAAACCTCTGCAAGTGATTTTCTTTCTAGATTTACAGCATATATAGAAGGGTCATTGGATGCTTAACTACCTCATTTACTATTGTGAAACTGATAATAATTAATTTAAAAGGACAATCAAGGGATTTTTCCTTTTCCATAATAACCTCTCAGAGATACAAAACACAAGTTTGGTTTCTTCTTTCAGTTCTGTCTTTCATTTTCTCTCCTTCTACAGTGGTATTACAAATACAAGTAACTGACCTTGCTTACATGGAAGGGAAGAATGAAAAAACAAACTTTTAAACAATGTATTAAAATATGTAGGTAGAAAACCTATAAGTTTAGTGGTACCAAGGGTTTGACATATATTTAATGATGATGACTGTTTTTCCTGAAAACTGTTTACCTTTTAGGTGTTCCATTGCCAGGTCATGGTTGGTCCATAAAGGTACAATCTTCATTGTAAGTGGGATAAAGACATGAAGGGGTTAAAGAAAAGTTTACCTTGTCCTTGGTGGCTGAAGCAGCCTGGAAAGCAGCTGGAGCAACACCAGAAAGGGTGAGAGGTGGTGCCCCGCCTCCTTTTCAAGAAGTAGCTCACATGCACATGGGGATGCTCAGCAATTAAAAAGGGGCAAGAACAGCAGTTCAGGGAGGGTGAGAGAGACAGGGGAATCGGTAGGTTCAGTTGATTCTGCTGCAGTGGAGGAGTGTGGAGACAGGTACAGAGCCCCAAGGGAGGCAGAGCAGAAACCTCCCGTGGTCCCACAAATCTGGTGAGAGTGTTCTGGAGCAGGAGCAAGAGGGGGTGTACACAGTTAGTACAAGAGCAAGAATCTCCCTCCTAAAGCTTGCTATTAGAAGGCAAACAGAGAGGATGTCTGCAACAAAGTAGCAAAGAAATGCTAAGTGGGCTGCAGGACATAGAGGTTTCTAGCTAAAAAAAACTTGATCGGCATGAACCCTTGCCTGCCAAGCTCCTTAGGTTTCTGTACCCAGTACTATATATTGCCACTAGCCTTCAGGTAGATAAAGTGCCACAACTGCACCTTATAATTTAGGAGTTAGATTATAGTTTGCTGAACTTTAAGATTCAACAGGAAGGTGATATACGGATAAGGCTACATGCAATTTCGATACGGCTGAGAGCCAATAGTTGAAAAACTGGGGTACTGGACACACCAAAGGGAGGCTGGACAGGCATACACTGGGTCTGAAGAATCTGAAAGAAAACAGGACTGTGACAGCATGGACAAACAATTTATCAGACAAGACACTAAACATCAAGGTGGTGTAAGGCTGGGGTGTAAGGAGTGGCAGAGCCTCAGAATCTCATAACGGAAGGAAATTAGCAGATATCCAAGTCCAGGGAGTTGAAGGGGGGGCTGTGACTGGACTGAACACCTCCTAAGTTATCAGACTTGAAAAAAAACGCATGGTAGGCAACTTTATGACAATTGCAATCTGAAACTCCTGAGATAAGGAAGCCCGGTGGCTTTTCTTGGAACGACGAACTTAAAGCACTGGGAACTCGGGAGAAGAGCTTCTCAGCCAACACTCATGCTTATAAAGGTTCTGTGCAAAAGCTAGCCTCACTCAGAATGGGGTGCAAAGTCAACCAAAGATTTGAAAGCAACATGGAAAAAGGTCTGGGCCACAACTTCCCATCAACCTGTAAACAGATGTGATACCTCAACATTCACCAAGTTCCTTTATCCCCACAACTAGAGTCCCTCAATCTATTGCCACAACATCTGAGGGTTCAAAACAACAATCAATCCCTATCTGTAGATCCTTGTTTATACACATGTAATAATCTTTAATCATAGTATAGTGAACATGTTTAAAATGCATGCAAGCACGGATTAGCATAGTAAAACATTGAAATATTTTCCTTGCTCTAGTTAAGTTTGATATAGGTTTATTTTCCTCTTTTTGTTCCTGCCTTTACTCTTAAATGTATTATATACATATTCTTTCTGACACACACATGAGAAAAGGGGGAGGACGTTTTAAAAAAAAAATCTGAAATGTTTGATGTTTTATTGTAATGCCAAATAGAAGTTGCACTGTGAAAAAAATACAATGATATGTTACATTCTATTATTCCCATTGATACCATTAGTTACAGTCAAGATGCCAATGTAGAAGAATAACAGCTAAAACCAAATACGGGCACCTTAACTCGGTGACTTGACATGCAGGTGCATTATTATAATACCCCTGAAAAAAAGAAGACATCAGTTCTACATGAAGTAGCATGCCACTGTCATCTTTTACACTGTCACTAGTTATTCTCATTATAATGATATAATTTAATTTTATTTAAATCCACATCTTGAAAGATTTTCCTTGTAGGTATATCTGCATTCTACTTGTTCACTTCAGCATCTGTTGTGACACTACTAGTCTCCACTTGACACTACATGCTATCTGCTATTTCTATCATTCCAGACTATGTTTTCTTTGTTATGCTACTGCCACTCAGGTTTGTTTAGCTCTTCCTGCTAATCACCTTAATGAAAGTTTGATCTTGCTACCTCCATGATATCCAACACCGCATACCTAATAACACTATGAAACTGAATCCCAGTAAGAAAGGGCAGCTGACTGCTCCCAAACATACGTTACATCTAACATCTATTCCTTACCTTTGAAAGTGGTGTTTGAACTCTACCCGTAAACATGAAAATGATTTGTTTTCAAGATGGCTGCTGATTGTTCTCTTGATAACTATGTTCATGATACATTGAAAACCATGATTACTAGCAAGATATTACTTGGTTCAAAATGCTACTTAACAGGAAAGACCTTGATATGGCGCTGTAGAGGAACTTGAGTAGCATACATTTTATATTTTGGTGGTAACAATAAACCAATTTAACTAGCTAAGGATTTACTTCCTGGAGAAATATCCATGTATCATAAAGCTAGTGTAGCAAGTTCCATTCTGTTATTTTTTTGCCACTTTGCAAATATAGAGGTTGGTCAGAACATTGTTGTACTCCAGAAGTTCTTAGGTGCCACAAAGGCCATTTTAGACCCTTAACAAGGAAAGTTAGTTTCTGCATTCCATCAGTGTAGTAGGCCATGCACAAGTTTAGATAATCACTTTGAAGACTCTTTTAACCTCCTGATCACAGAACGATAATAGGAGTTGATACTAATCAAAATTTCCATTCATCTTGTAAATAAGAAGTATAATTATAGTCTTTATTAGAGAGGTAGGGGAAGGGAATTAACTCTTCATTTTGGATTAAACAATTTACAGTATTGATACGTCAAGGAAATGTTAATGATCCTTTCAGCATGCATTTTTTTCATTAATAGCCAAACTACTTCTAAGGTTAATCTTTTCTGCTTTCACAAAATAGAATATGAAGGCCTAAATATGCAACCTCACTCATATGAATAGTTCAGCACATGAGGAACAAGACACAATTCTGTAACTCCAAACTAGGGTTAATTCATTCAAAAGATCAGCTGAGTATAAACTAGTACTGTCCTCTGATATTAGAGGACATATATGGAAGTACACAGATTTAGAACATCTAAGTTCTGACCCATATGCTTTAAGGACCATATTCTCTATACTTATATATAGTGAGTTGTACCTCACTTTTAAGTCAACAACACTACTTAAAATGAAGGTCAACACTGAAGATCCACTTGATCCTAACAGCCTATACAACATACTTGTGGTTTCAAAAAGCTGATTCTTCTCTGCTTATCAACCTTACGATATCATATCGTGAGATATGTTTCTAAAAAAAATTAATTTGATTGATCATTTTTGGATAAGCTACTTATAATGATTCAGATGACCAGAAGCTCAGAAATGAACTGATCAGGGTTACCAAGGACTTCAAGTTTTGCCCTTCTATATTCTATATTTTGCCCTTCTATAGTCTATATTGCTTTCTCTCAAAAAAGGATGGCAACATGCAGTCACCAGTAAAAGTTATATTTGAAGATACAATACTGAATTTCAAGATCTAATATAAGGTAAATAGTCAGAACTGTAAAAATAAAAGTGTTACTTTTCAAAATGGATTTTCAATATGCTTTTCTGTCAGGAAATACTTGGCATGATCAGTTTATATTATTTTTGATTGATCAACAGACGGTTCAAACTTGCTAATATTTTAAGGCTCACGTAATTCTGATTTAAGACAGAATTATACCAATTCTAAAAATGAAGCAAGTGATCATAAGTTCTGTAGATGGTTTTGAATTAGTGCAAAATGTTGAAAAGAGTGATTTATGGAAATTAAGCTTTTTCTATACTATGTGGAAAAGTAGTGAATGCCAAAACCGATTTAATATTAAATGAAAATTGAGTTTATTATTTTGAGGTAGAATGATATCATTTGTGATTAGCAGCTCAGTCTAAAAAATGTCACCTTTTTACAGCTGAAATAGTATGTTGTAACGCAGGAACTGAACCATGTCAGGAAAAGAGAGCAGACAGTACTTTAAATAAATTCAATGAAATCTATGCATCATGAGTTTACCTAATGTGGTTAGGTGCAAAAGAATAAAATTCCATTCAGAGAAATGTCTGTTTTATGCCTCTATCTCCTGAATACTTGAAATTGTATTGGAGAGTGCATTTCTCTTAAAGTATAGATTCTTGTTACTTCCTCTTCAAGAGAAGCATACCTAACAGGTTATTGATTTGGTTCTGAAGGACACAGTGTTTATTATGTAGGAAACCATTGCTGGGCACAAGCGTGAGAAATTAATGATGGCTTTGTAAGTGTCCACGCTGTGGTACTGAACCAGTGGGGCAACTGTCAATCTATATGATAATACATCCCCAAACTTCATAAAATCAGTGATGTGAAAAAGCATTGATTTTCCTGAGCTAAACAGGGTTTGTCAGACAGAAAGCCTGAAAAAATTTACTCAAGTTAACACCTCTGCTTGTAAAATAGTTATTTCAAATTTGTGTGAATATTTTATAAGCAAACATACAAACATATTTGTCATGAAATCCTTACTAAATAAAATGCTAATAATGAACATTAAAGATTAAATTAACGTATCCCTTGTACTTTGCCTGTACTTCATTACATGTCTTTCCTTATTTAGTTAACATTACAATTTGAAAAATTGCCTTTTCAAAATGCATTCATTGTTATCTATTGTCAAATTCATAATAGTTGATATTTCATAAAAAGCACAACTAAAATGAAATCCATTATCTGATCAAAACCAGAGATACCTGCATAGATACGTTCAAATGGTGAAAAAGGTTGCAAGTTAAATCTTGCTTCCACTGAGGTCAATGAAACAAACATTGATCTCAATAAAATTAGATGGCAAGCCCAAAGACTGAGATCGATTGTACTAAGACAAAACTTCAGTAGTCCACATACATTCATTTGAAGTACTGAATATATGGACCCTCATGCAAAGCCTCCTTAAAGTCAATGGTTGTATTGGCTTCAGTGGACTTTGGGTCAGATCATTGAGGATGCTGACAGAAGTGACATTTGGCCCCCTGAAAACTCTTTTAATGACAGCATTAAAGCAAAGCAAATCACTGGCTAGAATAGGTTTGCTTTCTTACACAACTGTTTGCTTTCTTTGTATATGACTAACACATTGGCACTCTTGAGATTGAAAAAAAAAAAAAAGAAAGAATGAAAACTCGCTTTAATATATTAAGAATTCAAGTCAGGTAAAAAAAAAAGCTTAGAATAAAAAAAAAGAAAGAAAGACTCTTCTGATGAGTAACTGAAATAGCTGAATGTTCCATAAAAGTACAGTTTTAAATGAAACAGATAGTGTAAAAGGGAATCTATTACAGTAGCTGGTGTTAAGCAGCTGCTTTATATGGCAGCATTGTTGGGGTTTCTCCTTATTTTCCTAAAATAGCTCACTTTAGAATTAAACTTGGTTTTGTTTCATTTTGTAAAGTGACTTGGGCTCCTTCTCTGCCCACACCATAGGATGGAGAATTAATGGATGCTCTGCGTTGCTCCTCACAGCAAGCTGTCTTTACCAGCTCTATTTTTTTTAAAAAATGTAGTCACACAGTTTTGCTGTGACAAATTTAAAATTGCTTTATAAGAAAATATTTAAATGGTTTGTAAACATTTCAAGGGGCAATTAGCTCAAGTAGTACAAAACAATGCCCATGTGTTTTTCATGCATTGGTTCTGCATTGTGTAATTTATCTTTTTTCCCTGTTTTAGTTAAAAAGATAAGAAACTGTATTAAGCAGATATAGGTACATATCACTTCGACGCACAGATCTGGTTAACAGAACCTCTTGTATACTTACCTTTAATGATTAACCACCTCTGATACATATAAAGCTTAATAATTCCATGATAATATGCCCACAGGACTCAAATCCACTCCAATTAAATTTGACACTTTATATGCTGTTAGTATACTGAAAACTATTTATCTTATTTCATGCTTTATATAAATATCACATACATTTTTTCCCCTGACAAGTTTGTTCACTGATGACATCATTAAATTAACGTCCACAGATTCTACCTGAAGTCTGGTGGACAACATGCATGCAAAATATTGCTATCTAGATTGAAGCATAAAAAGCTAGTATTTGGAAGACATCATAATGAGAAATGTTATCAAAACCAATACCTAAGAACTTACTGAATGCTTTTCTAGATATAGGTCACGAGTTCTCTAGAGTATAAAAACAGCATTTAAAAAGTGAAAGTTATGTTTATGCTATAATGTCTGATCTAGTAATGTTTATAATAATATAAAAATACTCTTGATTATATATATATACAATTTTGGGGCATCTTTACATTTCACACTTACACATGTATATTATGACATATAATAAAAGAAAGAGGCCTACCATTTTCCTCATCTGACTTATTTTCATTGTCAGAGTCAGTCAGTGTAAGGGCTGAATTTTCACGACTCGAGAGACCAGAACTGCGCCTGGATTTTATTCCTCTTCCCCACAGCCTTATAGCATGCTCTGGAGACATTCCTCCCTCTGTATCTGAGTCAGCATCAGACCCAGTACTCAAGGAATAACCTTGATGAAGTATTCCTATGTCTGAGCAGTAACCACTTCGATGGGGAGAGGGTTCACAGATTCCAAGTTCTGCCAGGGTGAAGTTGGTTCCTAGGGGAACATTAAAACAAAACAAAAACAGGGAAGAATTTAAAGCTAAATTACTTTAAAAATTAAAGTTACACACGTTCATTATTTCATAAATATATGCACTATTATGCCTTAGTAATACATTATGTAAGAAGAGCTATGGTTTTGTAAGGTTTTCAGGCCTCATTAGAAGCATATGGCATTGTAGAAATGATAAGTAAAATACACAAAACAAAAAAGTAAAGTCTGAAAATATGACATGAGTTTTTCCTCTCATATTTTCCCTCATCCTGTAATCCTTTAGGATCATGGTTAATATCAAGGTCACAAGCAGTCTTAAAGACCTGGTGTTTTTATATTACACACAGTATGGTGTTTGCAAGACTGGGGTCTTGGTTCTGACCTTGACAGTTGACCCCACTCCACCAAAATGTTTCTATATTAAGTGAAAGCCCCAAATAGATTTAAAATTATGATTTTAATGTTTTAATTTTTAAATGAATATTTAATATAGCTTAGTTGAAAAAGTTGAAGAATGCAAAATCATCTGGAATAGTAAAACACTGAATGTGATATATTCTAGAAAAAATATTACTAGCATCACTACTAACTAGTTACTAGTGTTACTAGTAGTTTTAACATGAAGTTGAAGCTAGGTTAGATATTTTGATATTTCTACTATATCTTAATGAGATGCTTCTCATCATGATTATCATGCTTTTTCCTTTTATTTATAGCAGCACCCTCTACCCACAATAAAACTTTTTGTATTAATAGTATAGCACAAGCAACCTAAGTGGTAAGACTGTAATGTCTGGAGGCAAAACTTCTGGAATTTATGACAAAATAAGGTGGCTTCTAACAGTTCATAATATAACTAAGCAGACAGGTTGCACTTGCAGATTCCTAAAGGTAACAGGCCTGTGCGAATAGGCAACTATTCTATTTGGATTCAGCCAATTCGGATTCGGTCAATTCAATTCAAAGATTCAAATCACTTTTCTGACTTGATTTGGGAAAGATTTGGTGATTCAGAGATTCAGCCATAGGGTATAATGGGGAATCAATGAAATATCTATACTTTTGTTGTCTTTTGCATGATTTGGATGAAACTTGCAGGGTTGGTAGCCTCTCATGAGGGCATGATATATTTTAAGATATATTCTAAGATATATTTTTCTATTTCTGTTTTTTCATAATAAACATATAAACATAACATAAACAAAAAAACACAAGATAATCCATCACACACCACGAGTATATATCCAACACAACATCTTTATTTCTTGCTGTCAATTCCCTTATAAAAAGAAAGGCTCTGTGACAGTCCCATCTGGATACCTTTGATGCTGCTGGTGCTATTTGTGTTGAGCCAGCTCAGTTATTTTGACTTGTCGTCGTTTACAGCGGTGGACCAAGCCGAGGCTGTAAGGGAGGAGGCAGCCTCACGGAGGCACAATTATGTTGTTCAGAGGCTCCAGCACCAGGAAGGACACATCTGAACACACACACAGTTCCACAAGCACCCATGTCATGAGTTTTGCCTGCCTGAGGCCAGAGGTGCAGGACCCCAGACCGTCCCTGCACTTATCTCCTTGACAGCTGGCAGGCTTTGTGGCTGCAGCAGGGGCTAGCAGTCTGCAGTTTTCACCCCCCTGTGCCTTAACACACACAGAGTGTCACTCATGTCCTGAGTTTTACTTGTAAGCAGCTTAAGGTGCAGTTTCCCAGAAACCCCTGCACCTATCTACTTGAAACTTGGTAGGCTTTATGGCCTCAGCAAGTGCTACCATCCCTGCAAGTTTCATGCAAATCAGACAAAAAACAACAAAGTTATAGATGTTTCATTGATTCCCCATTATACCCAATGGCTGAATCTCCAAATCACCAAATCGTTTCCAAATAGATTCGAAAGCTCCAAATTGATTCGGAAAGCCTAAAGCTTCTAGCGATTCAATCTGGATTAATAGATTTGGCCTCCAAATCATCGCCAAATCCGAATCATGTTCCAAAGCTTTGCACAGCCCTACTGGCTAAGTATGGACTTGCAGCTCATTTCTAATGATAGTTCTTTCCATACAGTAATAAATGCACAGGGCCCTTTAAAAATACACAGAAATATTCAGCAGTCTCCCAGCTCTACTGATTTTGGAATTCTTCAAGCTAGGCTAAAAACAAAAAAACAGATTTATATCACTACAGCTGTGGACTATTTAATTCATATTGCTTACAATGCAACTGATTGTGAAGTTTGTGCTTTCATTATAGCATTTTTATTTCCTATTTAAACAGTTATTGACGCTTCTCTCTTTCCATATATAGATACCAAAAAGGACATACAGATAAATATACAGGTAAGTATAGACTATATATGTCTTTTTAAAGTCTTGAAATATTTTCTATTAATAAATAAACTTCATTAATCAGTTCTTAAAGAGAATGGCAATTTCACTTCCATGGGTTAAGCAAGTCAGATAACGTATTATTAAAAAAATAACCAATTTATCCATCTTTATAAGGCTTTTCCTAACCCCACAATGTCACTTAATTGTACAAAACATTTTGGGACCTGAGTTGTATTAAAATCTATACAAAAGAGGTTTTATTCTACTTAACCGTTATCTCCTAACATATCAGTTAAAGAGCAGGAAGTGATTTCTCTTTGAGAAGGACTGAGGTGTTTCCTTGGCAAGCAGGGGTTGGAAGTGCTCCTGGGATAGCAAGTTTCTTCACCACTCAAAGGAAAAACCCTTTGCTTTACTCCGAAGACACTCAACTTCTGCCAGCACTAACAGATTGCTAGATTCTTCTGAAAGGAGGAGGGTCACTGCAACACAGTGTCTGGGTAAGGTGAGTACAGAGGTTGAGAGTTAATGAAATAAAAATGGAGAGTGACTACTTCTAAAGCAGCAAATCTTTAGCTGCGATGTTTAAAAATGAGATAAAAAGAAAAAATACCAAGACAGAAAAGTCACTTCATTTCCCACAGGACTTAATTATAGCAAATTAACCCAATTGTTCTCAATTGAATATATTCTTATTTGAATTCACCTCATGGTTAAATCATTGAAGGGAGCTGTGATATGTATTTTTAAAATTATGGTATCTAAAGAGAAATGGCAAACCATGTGGAACTCAATATTGGAAAGAAAATATCCACATTTTGTGAGAAACTTATTTTTACTCATAGTACTTTCAGGAAAATTTGAAGGAGAATTTTGTCACCCCTACCTAGGCAGGGATTCTTTAAGAATAGTTTTAGTACTCCATTTTAGGTTCATAATGAAACTTGTGGCAGTTGGTCATAAGGCTGGTCTTCCTGATTGAACATACTCTTGTTAATTTCAGTCACTGCTTGCAAATTGTGCAGAATACATTTACCAGAAACTTACAAACTGTTTTGAATGTTGTCTCTGCCTTACTGAATGCAAATCATTCAAAAAAGAAACTCAGTGGTATGAAATTATTCACAATAAACCAAGGAAATACACATAAACTGATGTGAGCTGAAACCTTCAAGTCTGACACATTCTGAATAGGACATCATCAGTATAGAGCACTCTGAAATTAGTAAGACTCTACACCCATTCCCAACCTACAACAAAAGAAGTGTAGTAAAACTTATAAACTATTTCCTTGTTTGTTGGTAATATAAGTATGTGTGAACTCAGACAATTATGAATATATTCGTTTAATAATGCTGTTTTACAAACCCAGTAAAATATGTTAATGATACTCTGTAGAATTTAATAGCCTTTAAATGTCCAGATGATTTCACTCTAATTAGCATTCAGTGCTGACGTACTAAACAAACTATAACATTTGACACCACAAGTGAATTTAAGATGGCTGCTTACATTATTTTCTCAAATATAAATGGTAGTAGTATAGGAAGTGAAACAGAACTCACTTTTTTGCTCATTTTTGCTTTAATTGAGAATTTTGCAAAAATGCATGTGGTTTTCAGAGGTAAAGAGAGGAAGCTATATACAAATTGAGAGTCAGATTGAGGGATAGACACATGGGCCTGGATCAAACTACTTGTCACTGTAGCTTGGAATCCTTTACCAAATGCTAGTTAGTATCAGATGCTACATGTAAAGGTATGAAAAATCCTATGAGGACAGTGTACAACTAAACAAAGTTTAGAACTAGAAGTTGGGCCCTTTGGCCTCACTGGACATGGCCATTGGTGGCAAGCCAGGCTTCTCTCTGCTGGACCCTGCACTCTTGTGCCCCCAATACTTCAGCAGCTCCCAGACCCTGCACTGTGCCCTGGCCTCCATCAGACCCTGTGCTCCCCCCTCATTTGTTGAACCCTGCACCACCCCTCATCCCACCCCTTCTGGAGCTTGCACTGCAGTCCCTGCACCACTTCCTCCCCACTGCTGCTACCACTCCTATCAGACCCTGCACCAATGCTGCCTCATGTCAGATCCTGTACTGCCCCTACCACTTGACCCTGCACCATGCTGCTGCTGCCATTGTGGCCACTACAAGAGTCCTCATGCCCTGGATTGGATCTGGCCTGCAAGGAGCCTCACAGCCCTGAATCAGCCAAGGGTCCCAGATGAGTTTGACATCCCTGGTATAGATTTATTACAGAGTGTCATTAAATATAAAGCTATATCTCTTCCAATTTTGTTTTGTTTTGTTTTGTTTTTTTGGAATTCCATTTAGCATAACCATGTTCTGATTCCCATACAACTATCTAATCTTTTTTGGATCCTATGGAGATGATACCTACTTGTGATACCTCTTGGAAATACATTTCACAGATTAATTGTGGAAAATGTATAAAATATTCCTTTATATAGTTTAAAAAAATTGTTGTTTTCCTTTTCACTGAATTTCCATTCTTTCTTAATCATCAGGAAAAAAGAAATAGGAACACTCACATAATCTTTCCTATAGTGTTCCCTACCAGTTACAATCTTCTTAATTAAGTAATCTTGTTCATTAATATCGTATTCTTTTATTTGCCAGCTCTAATTGTACACTAGGGTTCCAGCGACATTATGTGCAGTAGGGTTCCAGTGACATTAACAAACCATTTTATATATAAAATAATTATATATATATATATATATATATATATATATATATATATATATATATATATATAGGCATATTGGGTATAAAGCTAAAAATTTACAAAACAACAGTTGGCTGAAAGAATGAAGCTTTTATTCTGCAAGTAAAATATGTTTATTTAAAGAATAAACAGAGTACCCATTTCACATCCTGAGTTTTCACAGTATAGATCAAAAGCAGCTTTGCAGCCCAATTTAATTTTCAGTTAGTTTACAATATACTAATCCATATTGTCAAGAATACTTTTTACTACTACTACTTTATATAATATGCTAAATACTTATTTAGCTATACAAATACTCCCAAAGGGTGTGATGAATTAGTGATGGACAATCTCTTCACAAGCACAGCAAACTGAAAAGGGAAAAAAAAGAGTAAAATATCAGCAAGGGGTATTTTCACCTCAGTCGTAGAGAGAAGTTCAGTTGGTTAATAGTGTGACAGAGGATGGGTTTTATTGTAATGTTTTTGTATTAACTAAATTCATGAAATAGTAATGTTGTATGACTTAGTATCTCTTAGCTAACTTATGACAGGAAAAGAATGGGTTAGGCAGGGGCGGGAAATTATTTTGGACAGAGGGCCGCTTCCTGAGTTTTGGCAAGCCATTGAGGACTGCATGATAGGCAGCCACAGGCAGATAAATATTCATTTTCTAAATTTTTGGGGGGCCCCGTGGGCCAGACAGAATGGTCTGGTGGGCCACATCCGACCCCCGGGCCACATTTTGCCCACCCCTCGGTTAGAGGAACAGTGAAGTCAGAATTGCTGGCTTAGATGACAAAATATATCCACCTACAAGACTTTTAATATCCTTATTTACATCAAAGTCTGAGCTGTAGGTGACACCCAGGAAACCCTAGGGAAGCTGAAGGAGATAAGTATGACCATGGCTAAGTCACTGTGAACCGCAGAGTACCTGGCTACAAGGAGAGGCTGAAAACAGAGACCAATGGAGCAGCTTTGGGGCTCCTTTTGTACAGACTGGTTAGGGAACAGTTATTAACTTTAGGGTGTTTAGGGCTGGTTGGGTTGGGCTGGGGACAGAGGAACTGCTCAACCCTTTGAAAGGTGTAGGGAACATCTGGCTGGGTGGCCTTTGTGCCAAGTAAATGCTTTCATTGAAGAGAAGTTTTATTACTTGGAATTCTGGGTTGCCTTTTCTCCCTAACAAGAGATAAAATCCCTTTCTGAGGAACTGAAAGCTACCTCCTTGACCCAGAGCCATAGACATCCAAGGAGGGTCAGGGACTGAAAGGCCTGGGTCTGAGAGTATGAAGAAAAGCTCTTCCATTGGTCTAGAAGCCACACTGGCTTCAGGGGGTACTCTCAGAGACCAGACAAGGCCAAGGGATCCTAGGAAGCACTCTTCTGTGGGGGCCCCACAACAGACATTAAAGTAAAAGAATACATGAATTTCCATACTGAAAGTCCTTCTCATTCAGCATTATACATCTGACAGAGTAAAGGATAAGAATTCAGGTACAGGTAGATGTAGAATAATCTCCTTTATACATGATATTATCATCCTGCTATCTAATGATTAAAGATAGGTTTAGGCCAGAAGCAGGAGGCTTGATCCCTAACAACATTTTTGTTATAAAAAACGATATTCTTGATAACTATATAAAATATACAATCTTTCCAGATTCCTGGCCTCTCTGATTTCTTGCAACAATGTTTCATGAACTAATTATGTTATGTTGTATGAAAAAAGGATTTATTAGTTTTGAACCTATACTTCAAATTTCATTGCATGTCCTTGTGCCATGATAAACAAATAACATACCTTCTCATTGTACTTTTTCTATATAATTCAGTTTGATAAGCTTTTACCACGCTCCCTTTTATTTGTCTTCTTTCTAAGGTAAAGAATCATTGCCTTTTCAATTTATCTTCCTATTTTAGGTCTTTCAGGACTACCTTCTTCACCTCATTTCAAACCATTTTTTGATTTAATACTAATATTAATTATACATTATCAGATGCTCTAGACTTGTCCCAAGAAAGAGGATGAAAACACTTAGAAAAGTGAGAAAAAACAAGAATCTGATTGTTGTCCTCTGGCATTTATGACTTTTCTACTAAAACAAATTCCTTTAATATGGACACACTTTTTAATGTCTGTTTCACATTTACAGATCATCTTATTTGCTATTGAGAGTGAAATACTGTACAGCAGTGCACAAGAAGTCCAGTAGATTCTTGGAGTGTCCTGGGTATAAGTTTTTGATACAGATGGTACACAGACACACTAGCGGGGAAAGCTCTTCTCAACTTGCTGCTCACAAACAGGGACAAATTGGTTGAGAATGTGAAGGTGGAAGGAAATTTGGGTGACAGAGACCACAAAATGACAGAATTTAAGATCCTAAGGGAAGAAGGAGAACAGGAGAATAAAGACACTGGAATTCAGGAAAGCAGACTTCAGCAAACTCAAGAACTGTTGGGCGGGATCCCCTGGGAAGCAAGTCTGAAGGGTAATGGAGTCTAGGACAGCTGGCTGCATTTTAAGAAGGCCCTTTTAGGGGTGCTTATGAACCTATCCTGAGGCAACAGAAGAATGGGAAAGGGAAGTGTAACAGGAGGTCAACCTGGCTAGATAGCAATCCCTTCACTGAGTTTAAACTCAAAAAGTCATCCTATAAAAAGTGAAAACCTGGTCATACTACCATAGAAGAGTATATGAGTATTGCATAGGCATGCAGGGAGAAAACTAGGAAGGCCAAAGCACTATTTGAGATGCAACTGGAAAGAACCATAAAAGGAAAAAAAAAAAAAGAGGGCGAGGGGACAGTCTACAAATCCAGCGAAAGTAAGAGCACCACCAGAAAAAACATTCCTTAGGGAATGCAGGAGCAATCTAGTTATGAATGATGCAGAGAAGGCTAAAGTATTTAATGCATTTTTAAACTGATTCTAGACAGGCAGCTATCAGATGACCAGAATGGTTAGCATCAGCAAACAGCCTAGAGTAGTAGAAGAACAGGTTAAGCATCACTCAGGGAAGCCAAGTGCTTTCAAGCTGGCAGGACCAGGTGGGATGGACCTTAGGACACTGAAGTTATTGGCTGAGGTAATTTCAGAGGCATTATCTATCCTCTTTGAGAAATTGTGGAGCTCAAGTGAGATCCTAGATAAGAGGAAAAGAAAAATTATAGTGACTATCTTCAAGAAAGTGAAAGAGGCAGATCCAGAGAATTATAGACCAGTCGGTCTGACATTGATACCTGGGCTAGGGACAGAAGTTACACAAACTAGTTTAAGTACTTGGAAACTGGTTTAAACCTGTAATAGAACAGATGTTCAGTGCACATAAACAAGTTTCAAAATGGCCAAAACTGGTTTAAGATAAAACTGGATGAATATAGTATCAGACGTAACTGATTTAGGTCAAACCAATTAATGGAACTTCTGTCCCACAGTCCTTCTGGCTGGGTGCTTGCCTATGCAGCCCAGTTTGGAGGCACCAGGGATCCTCCACCTTGGGGGCTTCCCCTCACCCTAGCTCAGGGTCCCCAGCCTAGGGCAGCTCCAGGGAGCTGAGGGGAATTTTTCCCCTGCCAAAACCCAGATCTGCTTGCCTCAGCTGCTGTGAACCTCAGGGAGTAGAGAGTAATTCTCCTGCTTCTCCACAGCTGGTTTTGCCTCCAGTGCTGTGAGTCTGAGACAAAACTAGCTGCAGGGGAGTGGAAGAATTTCCTTCCACTCCCTGAGGTTGCATGGAGCTATCCCATAGACTCGCAGGGGCTGAAAGAAGCAGCTCTGGGGTTTTGGAGGGGAAAAATTCCCCACAGCTCCCTGGGGCTGTCCCAAGACTGGGGGACCCTGGGCTGGCATGGGGGAAGCCCCCAAGGCAAGGGCTCTCTGGTGCCCCCATGCTTGGCTGCATGGGCAGGCATCCAGCTGGAAGGTCTTCTTCTCCCGCCCCCCAGATTTCCCTCTGCTCCCCAGGGCTGCCTGGGCTGGGGAACCCAGGCTGGGGGAAACCTCTTAAGGGGGAGACTCCCCCAAGATGGGAAACCCAGACAGGGGGCTCCTTAACCTCCTGTGGGGTGCGGACTTGGCTGGGCCAGGAATAGCCAGCAGGCTGGGAGACGTGCTCTAGCACCCCCTGGTCTGGGTCAATGCAGGCCTCCCCCTGATTTTCCCAATTGGAAACTGAATGTCAGTTCAGTTGGTTATCAGTTCAACCTATGCTGGGAAGTTGCCTAGATTGAATAGATTCTGCCTCAGGCTTTTTGACTGTTTGTACTTAGCCCTGAAAAGATTATGAAGCACATTCTCAAGGAGTCTATTGTGAAGTACCTAAATGAGAATAAGGTGATCAGGAGCAGCCAGCATGGATTCACCAAAAGCAAGTCATGCCTAACCAACCTGATTTTGTTATATGAGTGGCAGCCTCTGTGGATGGGGGAGAACAGTAACTATGATATACTTTGACTTAAGCAAATCTTCTGACATGGCCTCCCACAACATTCTCCTTAACAAGCTAATGAAATACATAATAGACAAAAGGACTGTAACATGGATAGATAACTATTTTGATCATAATGCTCAATGGACAGTCTTGAATGGCTCAATGTCTAGGTGTGAGCACATATCAAGTAGGGTTCCCCAGGGGTCTGTTCTGGGTCAGGTACTTATTAATCTTCATTAATCATTTGGATGATGTAATTGAGTCTGTGATTAGCAAATTTGCAGCAACACCAATTAGGTGGAGTTGCAGACACTACAAAGCAGGGCTAGGATCCAGAATGACCTGGATAGACTGGAGGGTCCTCAACCCATCGGATAAGATTCAACAAGCACAAGTGAAAAGTCCTGAACTCAGGATGGAATACATGTATGCACAAATGCAGAACGGTTGGCTAACAAGCAGTACTACAGAAAGGAATATGGGGGTTACAGTAAACCATAAGCTGAATGCGAGCTGACAGCATATTTTTTGTTGTTGGTTTTTTTTTTTTTTGAGTTTTTTGCAACTAAAAGCCAACAGCATACTGGGTTCTATCAATAGGACTGTCACCTGCAAATCATGAAGTATGTGGACAGATTGGAAAGAGTCCAGTTCAGGGCAATAAAAATGATTAGGGAGCTTAGGAAGCTGGAAAGTCTGAAAGAGCTAGGGCTATTTAGTCTGGAGAAGAGGAGACTGGGGTAGGGGAGGAGGAGGAGAGGGGATTTGATAATGGTCTTCAAATACCTAAAGGGCAATTAGAGAGAGGATGGAGATGGGGTTTTCACTATAGCTGTAGGGAACAGGACTAGGAGTAATAGACTCAAGTTGCAGCAGAGGAAATTTAGGCTGGGGACAGAATCACAGAATCATAGAAAATTAGGGTTGGAAGGGACCTCATGAGGTCATCTAGTCCAACTCCTTCCCCTCAAAGTGAGACCATCCCCAACTAAATCATCCCAGTGAAAGCTTTGGCTAGCTGTGTCTTAAAAACCTCCAAGCATAGAGACTCCACAAACTCTCTGTGTAACCTGTTTCAGTGTTTTACCACCCTCCTAGTGAGAGTTTTTCCTAATATCTAACCTAAACTTCCCTTGCTGCAACTTGACACTATTGCTTCTTCTTCTGTCATCTGGCACCCCTAAGAACAGTCTAGCTCTATCCTCTTTGAAACCATCCTTCAGGTAGTTGAAGGCTGCTATGAAATCCACCCCTAGTCTTCCCTTCTCCAAAATAAATACGCCTAGTTTCCTCAGCCTCGCTTCATAAGTCATGCCCCTCAACCCCCTAACCATTTGTGTTGCCCTCTGCTGGACTCTATCCAATGCAGAGAAACTTTGTGACTATGAGGGTGGTCAAGCATTGGAATAGGCTATCTAGAAAAACTGTGCAGTCTCCATCCCTGAAAATTTTCAAGAGCAGGTTAGAAAGACACTTGACTGAGATGGTTTAGTCAAAGATGATCTCTCCCTGAGCAGGGGGTTGGACTAGGTGACCACCCCTACTTTCCTATGATCCTGTGACCAGTCCGAAAACATAATGCATCATTTCAGGTGTTACTGCATGTATATGATAGAGGTACACTTTCTGTATTATGTGCAAGGGATTCAACCATGACTAAGTTTAGCAGACTGCATGGCTAAATTCACATGTTCATGCCAGGAACAATCTGTCCTTTAATGGGACCTTTGTGGGCAGAAACATCCCATCTAAAAATATCACCCATTGAGAAGACTGAACCATGTTCAAGCACAAGTCATAGATCAGGATGTCTGAAGAAATGGCTGATATTTGATGAATTCTTGAGGTCAGATTAGAGTATCATAATGGGTTCTTCTTGCCTTAAAATTGATGACTCCATATTAGTTCAGAGTTTGTCATTTCTCAAAATTATCACATCAATCACATTTTTTTAAATAACGCAATTCCTATATATTCCCTTGTTCAGTAAAGAATTGATGCTGGAAAAAGGAGCTAATGTAATGTGCTGTGTATATGAAGCACAGACTAACACATGGTAAAGCTCTCTCAGATGCCAGAGGACAAATCTACTTGAAAAGCAGACTGTCCCAGTGGGGAAAAAGGGATAGATGATTGCCATGCCAATAGCGTTTGAAAGATACAATATGCAGAAATAGATCATTGGTGAAAAGATGACTAACTATAACTATATGTAACAGTTAAGTGTACTTGAAAGTATTATTAGATTGTCGCTACTATTGCATATCTGAAAAGCCAAACATTTGTTATCATTTTACAATTTAAATTAGAAGTCAGTTTAACCATTTCACATATATGTAGCACTTTTCATTCAAATGGATCATAAAGTGATTCACACCTACTTAACATAGATTGCATGGGAACACCACAGTGGATGCACCTACATGTAGAATGAATGCAACACAAACTCTGGTGCATAACATGCCAGAGTTTATTGCTCCCAGGTGCTGCATTTACAAATGCACCCAGGACTTCAGCACGCTGAGCCAGGCCAGAGCAGCCCCAGCTACCAGGAGGCCTGGGGAGTGAGCCTGCCAGCCTGGGGCTGGTCTGACCTGGCTCAGCATGCTGCCAAAGGGCTGTTTGGGGCACAGGGATCCTCCAGTGGGGCTAGCTAGCAGGTAGTCCTCACACTGAAGCACCCTTGTGCCCCAACCAGCCCCGTCAGTGTCTACATGTGCATTGCTGCTGTGTGTTAATTCATGTCCTGTGACCTAATAGGACCACATGTGTAGACACTGAGACTTTACTGTGGAACTAATTAGGCAGCCCCACAGCAAGCATCTCATGTAGATGCACCCAAAGATTACCAGATACATCAAAAAAGTGTTCTCATGTTAACAACACATTCCTCACTTACTCCACTCAATAATATGTAACACAGGAATACATGCTGTAAGTCACTTGTGTTTACAGAATATGACTACACAAAATGCAATTTTGCCAGCATTAAGAGAATGCTATTTCCCAGGAGTTACAGAGTCTCCCCAAGGGGCTGCTTCCTCAGGACAACTGTGGACTTGACTAGTCTCTCAGAACACCCCTAGAAATCAGTCCAGGCATGACACCTTGTAGGTGGGGGCGGAGCCCAGGGTCCTTCACTCTGATGATCCTGGCCTTTTGATCCCTTACCCTCCTGTGGTC
Source organism: Alligator mississippiensis (assembly GCF_030867095.1). Lineage (NCBI taxonomy): Eukaryota > Metazoa > Chordata > Crocodylia > Alligatoridae > Alligator > Alligator mississippiensis. The sequence continues at coordinate 53,106,110 of NC_081832.1, forward strand.
CTAACTCCAAGAGATAGCATCCAATTCTCTTCCTGAAAGAAGGACTTTGACTCCTGCTGGGGAGACCCAGTGCAAATCCCAGCCCTAAGTGGCACAGCAGACAGTCTCTTCAGTAAATCTGCCAAATTTGCATACCTGCAGAACAGCCTCAATGCAAGAGAAATTCCTTGCCCAGGAGAACCTTCCATCATTAATGCTCCTATGAAATGTGTGACAACATAACAAGAAAGAAGCATAATTCAGCATCCTGCTTGCCATGAGACACCTTTGAGGTAAACAGACCGCTCCAACTTTTATCTGAGCCTAATTGGCATAAAATGAAAAATGAACTTTTCCAGTCAGGGGATTTTACTCTACCCTCCAACTCTACTGTGAAATATGATTTTTATTTTCTACCTGGGAGAAATTTTACAGTCTTTGCATTCTCCTATGCTTGAGGAAGGGCATGTGTGCCTGAAAGCTTGCAAATAAAAAAAATTTGCTACTGTCCTGTTGGTCTAATAAAAGATACCACCTCTAGCACACTGATTGCTTCTCTTCAGTAAAGACATTTATTGGGGTAAAGGCCAGCCAGAGGTTTTCAGTCCCCTCCAAAGGTGTTATGTAGTCCCCCTGTCTCCAGTCCAGCCCACACAGTCATAAGCACCCCAAAGATACTCAGCTCTTCCCTTTCCAGTGTTTCTAGGTTCCCAAAGCTCCTCTAATTTGTCTCAGTACCCAGCCTCTTCTGGCCAGGAGCTGCCAGGCTGGGGTTTTCAGGTTTTTTGGTTTTCTTTTTAAGCCTTCTTTCTCACTGTCATATTTATCTCATTTGGACTCCTCCATGGTTAAGATTTGAACTCAAGTTTGAAATACCACATTTAAGGCTGCTCATGCCACTGTAATACATCCCCTGTTTAGTACATACTATTTTATTAGGATCACATGCTCCTTTTTTCCACAAGTCTCTTGCCTTGTTCAATGAGTTGGTAGCTTTTTGTTCTCATTCAATGTATGGCTATAGATCTTACATATTGCACTCCTTTCAAGCTCTGCATGGAATATACAATTACTGATGTCCTTATGAGCCTTTCTGTGCCAATCTAACCATACAAGTAGTTCACAAGGATTAATTAACTTGTCTTCACAGCCTTGTGTGAAGTGGTATTAGGATCCCATTTTACAGCTAGGAAGCTGAGGCACACAGTGACCAAGCTTCCTCCCCACCTCCCACCCCCAAAATTGCCCCCTCTGATTTGGGTGCCAAATCAGTGACTAGGGAGCATTTCTCAGAATGCTGAACTGTTTTATAGTATTTTAAATGAGGAAAACATAAATTCAATCAATTTTAGTTTCAGCCAAAAACACTCATTTCTGCTGATCTGGCTCCAGGTTTCTCTTGTTGGATATGCAGAAAAAGAGAAACAAAATTGACAGCCAACTATGAGCTCTTGGGCTTACATGACCTGCCCAGCATAGCACAGAGAATGTATGGCCATAAATCTAAGTCTCCAGGGTGGTATTCAGCTTCTTTAAATATACTCTCTCAATCTGTATTCCTCTGCCTTGCTTGGCAATAAATTTTCAAATGTCTTCAAAAATGAAGTGAAGGTCTTACCGACAATAGGTACATTACAGAAACAAGCATGGATCATTCCTGCTCTCCAACTTGTGCAGTGAACAAGTCAAGGGAAAAAAAGTATGTACATAAGTAACTCCCCTCTTAGGTTCTGTATCACTCTGTATTACAGCCAAGTGGCTTCGTCTCCTCACTACTGGGCGCCAGCAAGAGAATTTTGAAAACAGGACTATTGTCTCTCCTCCCCACCCCCAAGGCTAGAGGACTCCAATTCATCCACCCCACTCTTCAGCACCAGTGGGGATGCCCCAAGAATGAGCTCCCATTGCTGCATTTACCCCCTCCCATTCTGAAAACAGCTGAGCACTGGGAGAGAGCTGTAGGAACCAGGATGCAGGCTTCCAGCTTGCAGCTAGATTCCCCTCCCCCTGGAACCAACAGCGAACTTCTGTTTGGTCTGGGGTAACCTTGTAACTCAGAACGCTTTGCAGAAATCATTCTGTTTTACAGCTGGGAGCTGCAGTTCCGTCTGTCCCCTTAGACATCAGGGTTGTATCCTTCCAATTCTGAGTCCTCATTACAAAACAGAACCAATTTAATAAGATGACAGATATCTCTAAAACATTATTCAACATAAGCAAAACAAAATATTTCTTATCAGAAAGAGATTAGCTATTTCACCTGAAACATAAAAAGAAAAATAAGTCAGCCTAAAGCAGACACATAGCTTGGAAAACTTTGGCCCAAGTACCACATTTACTTGAATACATGAGAAAAGTTTTTTTCCCCAGTCAGCATAGGGAAAAAAGCCCCTTATATTATATCTGTATACAAGAACATCTCACTAAATGCACTGTCTATCATTAAATAACTTCCAAAAGCACCATGTGCTCAATAATGGAAACCAGCTATGAAGTTGATTAAATGCAGCCAACTCTGAGCGTAACTATAAAACACATGGCCCATATTTGGCCAATATGCTGATTTTTTTATTAATATATCTATATATAAAATATAATACACACACACACACAATTATAGGCTTTCCGTCATACCTTTTAAACTACATTAAGAAACCCATGAACCCATTACAACAAACACACCCTTTCACCTGTGCCCCTGTGCCCCCACCCTTTTCCCTAACCAAAATGCAGTCCCTTAGTCCAGGCCCCTATTTGGGGTTTACATTCTCAGTTCATTCACAGGCCTTGTTGCTGTCACTTCAGCTGCTGCTGATCCTGTTGCTGTCCTTCTCGCTGTCTCCAGGTCCAGTTGTGTCACTGTCCTCTTCTTTTTCCCTGTACACTTCCCTTCTCAGGGAGGTTTTGAACAGCCTGTACCAAGTTTCTCTTTTCCAGGTAGCATTGGCTCCATCCTTTCCATTCTCTCCCACCACTTTCTGGTAGTAGGACTGGAGTTTGCTCAGAAACATTTTAACGCAGTCCGTTTACTTGAGCTCAGTGTGGCTGTATACCAGTAGATTCCTGCATTGCCATAGGGCGCTCCTGATGCAGGACACAAACTGGTAGAAGCGGGCTGTCTGGGACCCCTGATGTTTAGTTAGGGGTCCGTACAGTGCCACCTGCCTTCTTATCAAACTGACTCCTGTGACTTCCTCAAAGAGCCAGCTTACCTTTTTCCACACTCCTTTGGCATAAGGGCAGAGCCAAAGGAGGTGGTCAACGGTCTCATTCTCACCTTGGCAGCCTTCCCTGTGGCAGCTAGGTCTAGACTCTTACCTTGCTCTGTGCCTCTACACCTTCACTGGGAGTATGCAGTAAGCTATGAGCCAGTTCAAGTCTCTATGGTCTTTTCGTAGGTCTTTGTGGAAAGGAATATTAGTTAATGCAGCCCCTCTGAATAAGGAACATGGTAATCCCACTGCATGCAGTCACTCTCAGTGCACTCTTTTGCAAGTAATAGTGAACCACTACACTTAAGATTTTGACCTCCTTTTTACTCACACAGCTGACCTGTGCCTTTCTTTCCCATTTCCAAAGATTCCCGTTTCTTCACCAGCCTTCAGTGTCTAGCAAACAGCACCAAATGGGGCCCCAAACAGTTTACCCAGAATCGCTCCGTCAACTCCTCTCTCAGCCAATCACATATGATTAGTGTGGCCCTGCCCTCCATGGGTATATCTGCATATATATTTTTGGAAGATCCCAAGACTCATGACAAGAACAGCCAGATCCAATCACCAGTGGGAGCTAATTAGCACATGGGCAGACAGTACATATCCGGAATATCCTTTCTTGGGCATATCTAGAGTATACACACACATACTGAGCTATGCTGATCTGTAGAGTCACCATGGCTTGAAATGCTGTTGAGTCTGGTGGGGCCTAGCCCAGTGAACTAACTAAAGGGTAAACTATGTGCCTTTTGGCTTTGGATTAATTTAGTTTGTCCTACTGGTATCCCACTGAGGCCTGCCAGTGAGGGCCCAAAGGCATAGAGAGTGACAGCCAGGGAGACCCAGCTGCCTGTAGCCCAACTGCCATGGAGCCACTGAGACAACTGACCACTGCCTCTGGTTCTGTACCTGCACCAAGGAGGTATGGAACAGGTTGAAGCAGATCTGTGAAGCAGTGACCAGTTTCACTGGGCTAACCAGAGAGGCAGCACTGTATGGGCACTTTGCCAAACACCAAGGGAGCCCATCAGCCTATTTCAATCAGTTCACATCCTGCATCAAGACTGCCCTGTGGAAAGCCAGAAACCTTCTGATGTATAGGCACATGGACATAGAGGTGGTAGACTATGTGAAAATTGCTCTGAGCAAACTCCACCCCTACTATCAGAAATTGGTGGTAGAGGATGGAGAGGACACAGCCAAAGCCACCTGGCACAGGATCTTCCAACTCCCTCCTAGTGGAAAAGTGAGATGTGACAACACGCAAGAAGAGGAAGAGATAGACAGGCCTGAGTATAGTGACAGCAACAGCAGCAGCATGTCCTCCAGCAGGAGTTGGAATGATGGTGACACGGACAATGGGTGAACTGAGTCTGTGACCCCATGAGAGGGGTGGGTATGAAGGGAATGGGTTGCCTGGTCTGAGAGACCAGCATTTCTATGCATGTGGTGTGCAGCTGCAGATATTGAAATGGTTTTGGAAGGCCAGCAGGCCTATTTACGGGTGTGTGGGAGTGGATATTATAATCAGTTATGGTTTTTCTTTGTGGTGCGAGACTAGGAGTGTAGATATATATAACCAACTCTCTCTCTCTCATTCATTCATATATTTATTTATTTATTTTTTAAAGAAAATAAATTTGTCCTACATAGAAGTAAAGACCCACTTAGTTTGCTGTTTCACAAAGTTCATAGAAACCGTGAAATCCAGGATTATCTGCAAAATCCACAAAATCAACAACAAACACTTAATATAAATAAAATGCTGGCTCCCCAGTGGTTCTCACTGCTGGGAAGAGAAGGGTTCAGTAGGCAAGATGGCAGCTGCCCCCTCATCCCTTCTCCCCCTGCTAGGGCTTTCCACCAATCAGTGCTGAGGGGTGGGGCCACACAACCAGTAGTCTGCTATCAAGTTGGCAGCCATCCCCTTCTCCCTCCTCCCCCTTGGGCCTCTCTGCCAATCAGTACCAAGGGGAGGGACCACTGCAAAACACCCATGAAATTAGATCTGTGCGCCCCAAGTGGGTCACAAAAAAACCCTTTGTCTTGCCATGATTTAGGTAGGTCCCTATATTTATCTATCTAAAAGTAGGTGCCAACATGCTGTTGAAAAGTGTGTTTATGCAGTATCTATGCTAAAACTTGCAGCAGTTTCAAAGAAGGTAAAATGTATCAATTCTGGCTGAGCTAAGTCTATGGGCATCAGTAATAATTAGCCTATATGGGAAATCATGTTTATTTCAAGGTCAGCATTTTCAAATATGCCCCTCACTTCCATGTGCTCAGGGAGAAGGTCTAATAGTAAGGAGCAGGGGAAGGGGCTGTAGGGGGAAAAATCTGGGCAGGGAAGAGGACAAACCTGACCACCCACATTTATTTTCCCTACTGTAGCAGTGGGAGGAGGACAAATTCAAGGCAACCTCCAATAACTAGATTCTATACCTGGAAAATTATAACAAACATATACGTTCCATATATAGAATCTAATTATCGGGGGTCATCTTATAATCAAGTAAATACGGTAGTTAAAGTTTGTCACATTTTAAAAAAACTAAAAATAACATCTTCCTTTGGGAAATGTCAGATATCTTTAACTAGAGGTAGCGGTAAGAGCATGCAAACTATAAAAAGTTCTTTTTCCTGTCTCTAAGTAATTCCATTCCAGAAATTGATAATCATATATCCACCTTTAATGAACAAAACGCTGTCGTATCTACTATTCTATGTTTAAGGACATCTTTCTGTTGTCATCAAAAATTAAAATCCAGGCTGTAACGCCCACATTTCAAGCACTGAGTGTATATAACACATGCATACATGTCCAAAAAAATTCCAAATCTCAATTTTGGTTTCCTAAGCAACCTTCTTAAAAAGGGGAAAAAAATCTACTCTTTTGGAGGAATGATGAATGTCTAGAGATACTTTGGATACAACTAGTAACGTAATTCTAATCCTATTTTCTGCTCTAGTTGTGAAAGTGACAAGACATGGGAAATGTTTCAAGATGAAAAACTACAACAATCAGTTTTTCTATACAAACAGGATTTAGAAATACTTGGGCAGACTTGATAGCATACAGTTTTGGCATTCTAAAATTAGTTGCACCACATTACTCATGACAAGATGCATTTACTCAAGAACTTATTTAACAATTGGGCTATTGTGTTGTACTGAGGGCTAGCAGCAATTCTTTCTGGTTTCACATTCTCATAGAAAAGTCTAAAGGAGACCACATGCTTAATACTGTAGAATTTGGATGTGCATTCTTTCCTATCCTGAGTGTCACCTGTAGCAACTCAGCTAAAATGGAGTCAGGGTTAGGAGTTGGATTAGGATGTTGCATTTAAAACCTGCACCAATTCACAGCATGTCTATTTGCATCCATTCCAACATGAATGTATGGGGGACAGGTTAAGACAAAAATCGAGAACCTAGTGTTTTCCAAGTATAAACAACAACAAATAGATAAAAATACAGAGGACATAACAATTATTTTCAAACAGTCTCCTAGTGCCCAGCTACAGCATCAACTTGGGTCTTGCTGCTCCTTCCTTCCCCCAGATTCTGCTGCATGCAGCAGTCCCAAGAGGCAGAGCAACATGGCATAGTTTGGGGAACCCCTGATGCTGGGGGAGCAGAGTGCCCACATGGTGTGGTGCTACTGGGGAGTCGACAGGGAGTTCAAAGTGAGATGGGTGCCTTGATATACGGGAGAGTCTTGGCCTGTGGTACAGCACTAGTGTGGGGAAACAGCCATGTACATGCACAGTGCAACAGGGTGTGGGAGCAGCCACTCACCCAGTGTTCAGTGGGATGGGGATGTTCACCTGTGTGCATGGTATAATAGTTGGGACCACCCACCCACATGTGGGTGCCACAGGGCATGCAGTATGGGGTGCCCTTGGCCCCTACTAGTGCTGTCCTAATTGTGTATGGCGTGTGGTCCCTGGTCACTTTGAAGTTGGACACCCCGATCTACAATATCATACCTCAGTTTTCCCTTTTGAAATATGGAGATAAATATTTATCTAGCTCAGGAAGTCTTGTAAGGTTTTATTCATTAACACATCTCTGTTTGTAAAGTGATTCTGAATCATTAGACAGACTGAGCAATAGAAGCAGAAACTTAATGGTTATCATTGTGTATTTATGTCCACGCGTTAGAATCTTTGGTGGTGTTCAGGTACCATTGTGATAAGTACCATATAAGAAACTAGAAAGAATTATTTTAAAATTGCCCCTTGAATGCAGAGCAACATGTTCATCAGTATTTAATAGTCTCTCTTGTCTCTGCACCATTAGTTCTTTCTTTGATGGACAGTGAGATGTCAACCACAGCTCTATGATTGATTGAGGCTTTAAAATGTACTCTACTTTCAAGCAAATTTCAGGATAGCATGAAGTGTCATCACAATTCAAACTAGCTAGTATTAGCTGTTGTTTAGATACATCTAGTATCTCTTTATATTTGCATGATTCATTCCAGCCTGTTCAACACTAGGTAGTGCTTCTCTTAGTCTATAATACAAGCAGTATAGTATAGCTTATAGTATATAGCTTATACTAGTATAAGCTTATAGTATATAGCTTATAGCTTATTTCATTGACACCTTGTAGAATAATTTAGTTTCATCTGCATTCTAGATAAGCTTATGAAGGTGCTCATCTCTGCCACAGAGGTTTTTGTAAGAGTGTTTTAGTATGTCATTAAAAGATTTGAGGATTCTCTTTCCAGGCATGCAGAGTCAAATTCCATTGACTTTTGTTGTACAATGCATTATATACAGCATGCAAATGAGTTTCTGTGGATCTAGTCATCTGTACTCAATTATTTAACTTCAAAACTTTTATTTTTGTCTAGCAAAGTTTGCAGGAAAAAATGATCAGATACATGCATTCTAGTGATATTTTGGTGAATTCGATTAATATAGCTACAGGCCTGAAAAGGCTATTAAAGTAAGGTGTTAAAAAACATAAGAAATCAACTATTGCCCATAACCTAGTAAGTGCTTGATAAATTACATCTAAAAACCAGTAAAAATCAGAAGCAATGAGCTCTGATACCTTTATAAATGAGCACTATGGACATAATTGAGAATACCATCATCACAAATGAATCCTTATTTGTTTTCTTTTATACTATATTTGACAAGTTCAGAACATGGATACTCTATATTTTATGAAGGTCCCCAGGCAAATGTAAAGATTCCTTGGCTTTACTAGGCATTAGCTGTTTATAGTATCATAGTACTTAGGGTCGGAAGGTCCGATCCCCTGTGATCATATTACCCCAGCCAAATATCTGTCCAGCCTCCTTTTGGTCATAAGGAGCTTCTGTACTGTAAGAGAAACATCAACCATAAGTGGCACCAGAAAATGCATCCTGTACAATGAAAAAAAAAAAACTTGTGCCACTCTTCAAAACTGTTTTGTACATGTTCAGAGTGATATTATTCATAATAGGTTTCAGCGATGCCCTGGTACCAGCCTTCAACTCAAAATTTCCAATTTCCAACACTGCTAAGAGCATCTACTACAAGACCAACATAAATCACTTCAGCAATAAATGCAGCCACCTGAAATGGATAAAAGAGCTTCCCAAAAGTTTCAGCAATGGTAAGAGTACAACTGAAATGGGGAAATGTATTCTTAACACAGCTACAGAAGGCTCCCAACAAGGTATACATAACTAGTGACATACTTAAAAGATGCACTAAAACCTTGAAAAAGAAAAAATCCCCATTAGACATCAAGGGAGTCTGATTCAAGGCATAATTGTATAATGCTCTTTATTTTCCAAATAGGACATAATGGTACTTTTATGTATTATTATTTTCAGCCATTATGAAGAAATTAGAAAGTATCTTTGTTTACTTACAAACTGCTTTCATCAATTTGTTTTATTAAAAAGTGCTTTCATCTCCTCATTTTTAAACCTTGTAAGATAACTCATTGTTTTCATGGGCATTTTCCATTGCCCTGTTATAAACGGAGCAGTTAACATTAACTCAGCCAATTAGTCTTATTCCTGAATTTCTCTACACATGAAACATGCACCCCTAATACAACACTTCCTTTATCTGACAATGACTACCATGTCCAGAATGAATATGCAATACAGAAACTGAGAGTGCAGGGACCTTTTTTGAAGCACATAACAGCACACACAATAGTACTTAGAAATATGTCAGTATTATCAAACTTTCCATTGAATTTATGAAGGAAGGAATATGACCTTCATTCACATCCCTTCTTTCTGTTTCTCTCTAAAGGCACTGTCCTATGCAAAGTGCATGATGCTGCTCTCACTTTCTTTTTTTGCTTCCCAGAATTCATGGCATAACAAAGTGCTGGCTTTTCACTTTAGTATGTTGTAATTTGGCTACGGTGCCCACAGGCATGCAGGGTTGTCATCCTTCCCTCTGACCCTTGAAACATAGTAGTATTTTGTTATAACAGCCCATTTCTCTGGGCTTTTAGTTTAAATTTCAGTCTGCCCTCCAGAGTCTTCCTATTAGCTTTGCTCACCTTTCCCCTGACTTTTCAAGCAGGGCAACTGTGATTATCTGAGGAATCAGTCTACATACAGCTTATGGATTCTGTGTGAAGTTGTGTCAGACTGTACTCTCTATTTTAAAAGCAGGACTGAAGTTTGCCTCCTTGATGTCTTTTCACCTCCATTTTAGTCTAAATTCCAAGGGCTCCTGGCACAGGTTTAACATGGATTGCAGAGTCTGATTAAACAGAGGTTTTGGCAACAAAGTCTCTGATTCCCTGTTGAAAGAGGGTCTAGAACTCTTCTCTTGGAGGGTTGAAACGATGCGTTTTAATGTGGTTTAAGAAAAGGCAGAACTGAAGGTATATATGTCAATTTACATACATTTATCATGTAGCACCCAACGAGTTAAAATAGAAATGGAAGGGCGCATATCTTCGGTGAGATTCTGGAAAAGGCTGAACTTTGGAAGCAGGCATTCTTGGATCATCCAGATCCTGAAATTGCTTGGGTTACTATCCTGCTTTTCAGAATCCCGATGTTAAAAGAAAGGAGAGAAAGCAAAGGCTTGCAACTGTTTGTGAAAATGTTTTATCTGATAATTTTTCCCCAAGTATAAAAAATTGCCAATACTACTATTTTCTTTTGCAGGGGGGATGTTGATTCAAATAAAAACTTGATTTTGCTATGGTCTGACAAAAAATGTCAAAATTGAATGTTAATAGTGAGTTAAAACGAACCAAGATAAAATATTTTGAAATAAAAGTATTTGAATTCAAAATAGTTTAATTTTAGTATGTAATTGGAAGTATTTTTTTTCCATGTCCTGAGGTCCCTTCCAACCCAAATTTTCTATGTCAAATCAATTAGAAACCTCTCACTGGAAAAAGAAAATTAAAGAAAACATTCTGAATGAAATTTTTCTGTCTGAAAAACAAATCATTTTTTTTTTTTTTTTACTGAATCCAGTTTCCAGGACACGTGGCTGTAAAAAAAGATGCTTGAAAATGTGAAGTAAATACAAACTAGTAAAGTTGTATCTACCCAAAATTGTTTTGAGCCTGAAAGGAGTGAACTTTCCCAACTCAGCTTGAAGTGCTAACTCTAGGATGACTGTTTAGAAGCCATCTTCTCCTTGCCCCACAGAAACAGTCTTGTGATGTACTTTATGTTCTGAACAGTTTTTATCTGCAAAGATCTCAAACCCTTTATGCAGGAGGCAATATAAATACAGCTGCCATTCTACCTAACATGCTCCCTTAGCTCAAATGGTAAAGATTCAGCATTAGGACACAAGTCCCTAAAGAAAGGCATTCCTCACAGTTAATATCTAATTTTGTGCAATATGCCCCACTGGTGTGTACTGTGTCAGAAAGGTAAATATGTCAAACCTGGGCAGCACGGGAGAGCATTCATGTGCCTTTAGGTTGCTCTTTGCCTCCCCTAAAGTTTACTTTCCATATCCTTGTTAAGTGCTTGATAAATTTAAATAACAAGTACTGGGCATGTCTACACATGCATTAATGCACCTTTGTTACTGTGCATTAAGTTTAGTACCTCTAATATGAGGTACTACACACATTTAGTACTTTTAATATGAGGTACTACAGTAGCCGATGCTACTGTACAGTAGCAAAGGTGCACAGTCTTTTTGTGACACTTAATGCGCAGTAGACCAGTTCTAATGTGCATTAGCACAGCTTTTGCCATGACACACTAATGTGCAGAAAAATTAATCTACTGCACACGAAGCATCTCATGTAGATGCACCCACTGAGCACTAGATTTACATCTTTCAGCATGATAATACAGACACAAGGGGCACATCCCCATGAGCATGCACATGTGGTTTGCAATGCCTCAAAGTAGTTTGAGGCACTGCACATGGCACACATGCAAGAATTTGCTGTGCTGCAAATTTGCAGCATGGCAGGCTTTTGACACAGGAAGATCCCAGTGTAACCCTGCCCCCCCAAAAAACAAAACCAAAAACAAAACAAAAATAAGAACCCACTGCTGAAAAACAACAGCATGGTGCGTAGGGTAGCAGCCTGTACTGCAGGAAACTGGAGCGTGGCCATCCAGAGCAAGGCTCTGAGTGGCTGCCTCAGCACCACTGCTCCCTGGAAGGCCCCCAGGTAAGGCTGCAGGGGCCAACATAGGTGCTGGCCCCAACTTCCCCCATCCCACTTGGGTCTATCTACTATATGCCAAATCATGCATGCAGGGGCATGGCCAGGGAAAAACAGCAGTGGTACATATTTGTGCTGCTGCTATTAGTCCTACGAGAAATGCATACCCCTGCATGTGCATTAGGCCTGTGAGAAGCGGCTAGTATTCGCTTCGGATTCAGCTGATTCGGGGGACAGTGATTTGATTCAGTGATTCGAATCACTGTCCAGAATCAATATGGTTGAATGTCCAAATCAGCCTGGACCATCCCCACCCCCCCCCCCAGCCTGACAATGGCTGCCCTGCCTGCCTCAGCCCCCACCCCGTTGGAAAAAAAAAGCCCTGACTCACCAGGTGCTGCAAGGTGGGGGGGGTGGCAATCCCTGCTGCCCCCCCACTGCATGGGGGGGGGCTTTCCATGAGCCCCCAGACTCCCACCCCACTCCCCCAGCCCCTCCCATGGCTGCCCCGCCTGCCACGTCTCTGGCCCTTTAAGAAAAAAACCCCAAGAAAAAACCCCAGACTCACCACTTGTGCTGGCAGGGGGTGATCCTCACTACTCCCTGCTGCCCCCCACCACATCAGGGGCTCTGCACAAGAGATGGATGTTGATGGTTTGGGGGGGGGGGTTCCCTTTAAGATCACTTCAACTGTTTAGTTCCTTTTTATAAGATTTAAAGAACTAATCCTTCCAGGATTAATTATTTCTACCTTATAACACATTTCAATAAAAGCTCTTATCTCCCAGCTGTTCTCCACAGCATTTTTTTATACTAAAATATCCTGAGCCCCAAGTACAAACTCTTATTAGAAACTAATGTAAGTAGAAAATATAGCAAATACTACAAAGATGTAGAGACCAGAATTGCTTTAAAAAGAGCTTCTGTGGAAGTTGTTCTAACTATTTTTAACATGCACTTCATACTTTCTAAGTGCCTTTACTTGTTTCTTAAGTATCTTGCAGATCAGGTAAAATGATAAATTCATGTCTCACTGATAAAGGTCAAGTGCACCTGGATATCATATGATGCTATTAATTTTATCACTTTGTAGATTCCAATTACAGAATTGTTAGGGTTTAGCAGAGGGCAGGTTAAACTGAATTATTCACTGATCCTTACACTAGTTCCCGCTTTTTAACCTCACAGCTATTCTCAAAGAATTATTTCTTGTCCTGTCCTGCTTTTACTGTAACAGGTAGATCAAGAAAGTCTTCCAACATTATTGCAGTTAGGTTTTGTGTACTAAAATATGACTACTTTTGAAACTTCAGAGTAAACAGGCATGGAAAAGACGACATTTGCCAAGTCCTGAAAGAACAGAATGCTCTCTACCTAGGTTATAGGGCATGTGCCTTTGGAAGAGAGACCTAGGATTGCCCAGTGCTTCAACATAGTAGCTGTTGTGCTCTCAGTTCCCATTTCTTGTGACATGCTTTAGCAGATGACTGTGGGCATTAATTGTCGATATTCTATAAACTTATCATATTTCAAGACAAAATATTTTTGGGTAAAGTTCTGCTAGATTTCATCCTTGTGTCCATTTTATATTTACCTTGGTATTTAAAATTAATATTGACTGACCTATTGTAAGAGCTTTGGGATATATACCTAACCAGCCATCATGGAGAATTGGGGGGGGGGTACATCTACCCAACCAGCATATCAACAGGGGAGAAAACAACTCTGTATGTATGTACTAACCAGAAAGGGAACAAATAAAATACAAGCAAAAACAGGGCCAACATTTCCACAAAAAGCTTGCAATTTTGGGTGCCCAAATAGAAACCTAGGATGAAACAAATCAGAAACACTGGATACCAACAGACTTTTGGTTGTATGGGGGTTCAAAATCTTTTGGGTTTGACTTGAAGTCACTGGAAATGAAAGACCTCAATTCACTTTACCCAAAATTAGAGGCCACTTTTGAAAACTTTAATGTCTATCTACACAGCAAAAGAACAACATATTCATTCTCTAAAGGTAGAAATTGCCTGCATGTTATGCTTGGCACAGAACTGATCACACTGATGGTGATTAAAGTAAGCAGATTATTAATAATTCAAATTACCTGCAAAATGCCTAGTCCTGACTTTTGTAAAATTAAACACAATAAAATGCCTACAGTCTTGGTGTCATGTGATGAGAGGTTCTAAAAATATCATTTTTTTCATTTAAAACTATCAATTATATCTCACATACACATTTTATATAGATAAAGAAATAAAAGCAGAATTCAGAGGAGCAGGAGAAAGAGGATAATTTACTGCTGATCATTTAATTTAATGGCAATTGCCATGTATATTGTCTTAGCTTACTTACTGAAGACATTTTAAAAATAAGGATGGTAACGAAGCTGTCATCTTCTTCCTCGCATTCTGGCTTTTTATTTTTTCACTATTTAACCCCACTTCCCTTCTCTTAATTCCACTGTGTATACCGTACAGAACCAATGGATGACATTATAGAATAACCATCTCTTTACAGACCAATGCTACTGCTGTTCTTTGATCAGCTGCCACAAATTGCCCTGAATCCAAACAACCAGATCACTCTACCTTTATGACTGCCTCACTGAAATTATAGTGTGAATCCTGTGGTCACTGCAAATTCTGATTTTCAGAACAGAAAACCATAATATGTGGGTATTTTTAGTTTTGGTTTCAGGTTTAATCTGGATTCTTTTTAAACAAGGACCTATCTACTTAACACAGAACATAGCTAACTTTTGTAAGTTTCACATGTTACAATTATTTCAAAATCTTGGTATTATTAATCCTTTTTGTATTGTTAATATAGAGATTCTGCTTCAAAAACAGAAAGTTTATTTTTTTTTTCTTTTTCTGCATTGCATGCACTGATGAACTAGCCTGCTCAGCAAGCATTTAACAGATTAGACACTTGAACATGGTTTCAGGCAATGCTCTCTCATGTTTCTGCGTATTGCCTGATAAACACTTCAAAGTAAACCGCTCATAAATATGAAATGAAAAGCCGAGAAGTCGTTATGCACAGCTTTGAGATACAAATCTCTTTATTCCCCTCTGAAGTGGGGTTTGATTGACATAATGAGTCATAGATCCTGTCCAGGGACACACTGCCTTATCCCCTTTTTCTCAGGAGACAGGGAGACTTTAAAGAAATCCACTTCAGAACTTTCTGATAGACAGCTACAAAAAAGTTGAACACTACTTAAAAAATATTATTTTGTATTAATGCTGATTTTGACAACTATGACACACGTCAAAGATTGATAGCATCTCCATGCCCAGGCATTATTAATTACAAGTTTTAAAGGAAGCACATGTCAGGATTAAAAACAAATATCATTTTGTATATATTGTATATGTTTTATCCTTGACAGGATAACTGAGATGATTCTACAAGCAGAACCACTCAAGGAGAATCCTATAAACAGAGAGGATTATCTCGGGGTCCATGTGGGTGCAGGGTTCTGTCCCCTCACTGGGCATCTTCGCAGATTTGGTGTCCAATCAGGAATAATCACTACTAACTAATAGGAATTCATGCCTTCCCACATACATTGTGCCTAACTGCAACAGAAAGTAGTAACTTTAATTGTGTAGAAGTTTTATTCTAAATTTCCTTCTCCTAGCTTCTGGATTCAAATAGAATGAACAACCAGCAAACATATATGTTGGAGAAAAAAGAATGATAACGGGTTCTACATGATCCCCTTCGCGTGACATCTATGTTCTCACTTGATATATAATTGCAATACAATATACAGCAAATAAATGTAATGGAGTTGATACTGGGTGAGATCATTTGGTCTATGTTATGATAGAGCTTGGGTAAAATGATCTGGCTTTAAAGTCTAAGAATCAGTGTTCTGTTATTGTTACAAAGGGGAGACCTGCTCATGGCAGTTGTACCCAGGAATGATATCATAAAACCTGTTATCTATTATCCCAAGGCTCTTAAAAATAATTTCAGGTGTGACTCCTAAAAAATGAGAGAATATACAGCAGCATAGATAGGCACCAGCATGGCCTGTCTATCATCCCTATGCCCCTACATACTGCAGTCCTCAGTTACCCACTGTTATTCTAAATTAACATTGGTATAAAATGACATTCAGTGGCAATAATGCTGTGATTTAAACAAAGTTATGCTGACGTAATACTGGTACTACATAATGGTAAACTTTGACTCTATATTTACAACTGCATTAATTTGCTGAAATTAATCCAATACATAATTATGTACATTAAGACGCTTACATTTTGTGCATTTAAATTCATGTGCACATTGGCCATAGTAAGTTTACAGATGTGGATCTGCATTCATATATACTCTTATATAACTATAAATCATGAAACATAATGTAATTCATATATTTAAGGTTTATAACTTGTTTTTGTTTCTTGATCATAGGGCTAACACCACTATCAAGTGTACTGAGTTTATATCATTTTAAAAGCTTTAAAATACACCAAACATTTCACTTCAACCTAGATGCTCCAAACAAAAACAGATCATTTTGCAAACATTTCTTTTTTTTAAGGAAACAACAGAAAGTAAGAAAATAACATGAGACTTGACTGGCTGGGTATTACACAATTTACATTAAATTGTGAGAAATATAAGCAGTAAAACATGCAAAGATGGCAAGATTAGAAATAAAAAAACTAACTGTATGTAAACAATAAAACTTCTCAGGCAGAAGTGTGTTTGGACAGGCATTTAACAAAGACATTCAGAAGTGCAACAGAACAGTGCTAATCAGTTGGATACTCTGCACACGTAATACATGCAGCATTTTCCCTACTTCCTTCAAATTAATGCTATAACAGCAAAGATCTGTACCATGCTCTAAAAATATAAACCCTTCACAATATTTTTTCAAAATATCATTTACTATATCATTAATATCATTGTTATTACTATTGATAGTTTGGGACTTGCTAACAGCATGGAAGGCATTGTTGGTACCTTAAGAAACATTCATTCACATTAGTCTATTCTAAACCAAGAGCAATTGGCAAAATAAATAAACATTTTGTAAGTGTTCTCCCTTCATGTATGATCTCTTACTTTCCAAAATTCAGCAGTCTGCAATTGCTCCCTTAATCATAAGCAAGTACTTGTTTAATTCACTCAAATACATCAATCACAGCTAGTATTGGGGCAAAAGTTGAAGGTACTGAAATTCCAAACCTACCTGCCTGCCAAACGTCAGTATGAACCTTTGCAATCTGTGACTAAGACTAAGTACTAAGCATGGTCCTTATATACCAAATAAAATTAAAAAGTTTTTCGCCCAGCTTTTCTCTCTCTTCCTTTTCTTTTTTTTTTTAATGTTCATGTGCAAATTCTAAAAGAACTAGGGAACTATGTATTTAAGCAGCTAGGCTAGGGACAGACATTCAAAAAGCCTGAGCCTGAATTTATTAAATCTTAGCAGGTTAGTCTAACCTGGCTAGGCTAAACCAGTTTTGTAACTGCACAGACACCCCGAAAATGCAGGCATATGCTTTCAGTGGCTCAGCAGCAAGGGATCTGGGACAGAAGTTGTATAAACCGGTTTGACCCAAAACAGTTAAGTCTGATACTACATTCAGCCAGGTTTATTCAAACTAGTTTCAGACATTTTCAAACTGGTTTAGGTGCACTAAACTTCTGTGCTGTTACAGCTTTAAACCAGTTTCTGATCACTTAAACCAGTTTATGTATAATGTCTGTCTCTTGCCCTAGAGAAGTATGTGTTTATACTGTCACAGGCACAATGACATTATGCATGTATGCTTTTAAAAACTGGAGTGGGAGTTAGCAGGGGGAACGGAGGGGTGTCCATAGCTTAAAGCAGTATTTCTATGACTTGCTAGGAGTAGACGCTACAAGTAAACCAGTTTAAGCAATCAGAAACTGTTTTAAACCTGTAACAGAACAGAAGTTCAGTGCACATAAACCAGTTTCAAAACGGCTGAAGCTGGTTTGAGATAAACCTGATTGGATGTAATATCAGACTGAACTGATTTGGGTCAAACCAGAGGAGGTTCTGGAGGTGGAGGGGCTGCAGCCAGGTGCACTCAAGGGTTATGTGTGCCAGGGTCTCCTTCTGCCCACAGAAGGGGAAGGAGATGAGGGTGTGAATGTGTGAAGCTCACCACATACACACCCATGGCAACGGCTCCATGGAGAAGCTGCCAGCTGAGGTCCCCAGTGTCTCATGGGATGAGGGTGGAGTGCAGACTCAGCCACTGGGGTGCTCCAGCCACACCCTTGTCCACCTTCGCCTGAGGTGCTGCCCGGGCCAGAGTCTGGCCATGCCCCCAGCCACTCAGTGACAAACCTGGCAAGAGCTGCTTCCCCTTCCCCCTCTGTGAACACCCTGGCTGGGGGCCCTGCAGGCCAGGGTGGGGGTTTAAACCCCTCCCAATCATACTCAGTGGCCTGCCAGGGCCTGGCAACACCACCGTCCACCTCAACTCAGCTTCTCTCCAGCCTTCTGATTACTGCCAAAGGGAAGGGAGGGCTCACTCTATTGCTTCCCACCCCTTCTAGCCTGAGCCACTGCAGGCATTTCCACAATCAGAAGTGAACGTCTATTCACTTGCTTCTGAGTTCAATCTATGCAGGTTAAAGTAACCTGCAATGATTGAATCAATTCAGGATTGGGTTTTTTGAATGATGAAAGAGGCTTGGGGGTCATGATTGACCACAAGATGAACATGAGCATTCAGTGTGATGCTGCGGCTAGTAAAGCAAACAGAACACTGGATTGCATCCATAGATGCTTCTCAAGCAAATCCTGGGACGTCATTCTACCATTGTACTTGGCTTCGGTAACGCCGTAGCTGGAGTACTACGTCCAGTTTTGGGCTCCACAATTCAAAAAGGATGTAGAGAAGCTTGAAAGGGTGCAGAGGAGAGCCACGTGCATGATCAGAGGTCAGGAAAACAGGCCTTATGATGAGAGGCTAAGAGCCATGGGACTCTTCAGCCTGGAAGAGCACAGGCTCGGGGTGATCTGGTGGCCACCTATAAGTTTATCAGAGGTGCTCATCAGAATCTGGGGGAACATCTGTTCACCAGAGCGCCTCAAGGGATGACAAGATCAAATGGTCACAAACTCCACCGATTCAGGCTGGACATAAGGAAGAACTTTTTCACTGTCCGAGCCCCCAAGGTTTGGAATAGACTGCCACTGGAGACAGTTCAAGAACCCACTTTGAATGCCTTCAAGACACATTTGAATGCTTATCTTACTGGGATCCTATGATCCCTGACGACTTTCTGCCCCTGGGAGCTGAATTCGATGATCCCTTCCAGCCCAAATGTCTATGAAAGTCTATGAAATGTCTGTACTTAGCCTAAGAGTTATAATCACTCCAAAATGTAGTGTTAGTGGAACCATCAAGTCAAAGTCAGATAAGATAGCTGGCATGTTCTGTCTATCTAGAAACCTTCAACCATCACCATTTTTGGGATAATTCACTCATCTGTGCTTAATTACCAGTGGGGGATACAGAGAAAACAAAGTAAAGCAATATTTAGAAACAAAAAAATGAAAAAGAGCCACCTGAATATCATTAAGTATTGCACAGTTTGGTACTCTTCTTGTTACATATATACAAAAAGAGTAACAAGACTATTTTAATTAAAAACACTTCCCATGGAAAGCTAAATTGAAAAGCAAAGGTATTTTTAGTAACTGATGCTAATGCCAAAAGATTTCAACATCCTCCTGAGCTATTTAATTCTTCAGACAAAATAGTTTGATGAAAGATTTGCAATAGCACTATATATTCTGTCTGAGTCAAAAAAGAACAGCTGTCAGTCTCATCCTTGGCTCTTTCAGTCGCTGGAGTACATGGAAACCAAGCTTTCTCTAGGATAAGGGCTCCTCAGAGATCAGCAGTCTCTGCATGGCCTGGAGCAGAAAAAGCAAGTGCTCTGCACACTAGATATATTGCCCTTTGACTTCATTCCTTCACTAGCTGATAGAAATATATTGGTTAAAGTAAATGATTAGCACTCTACCTAAAGAAATTCCATTAAACACTCAGAACCTCTAGTACGGGTATCCACAAAGGTTCCAAAAGCATTCATGCAATTAGTTCATAAACATCAAAGTGTGGTCTCTAAATGAGAAATCTAGTAAAAGCCACTGTTTCTTTCTAACCCATTCTTTTTATTTTTTTCAAGAATAACTCAATTCTGCTGGATAATGGTTCCTGCAAGCATCCACAAGAAAGTTGGCCAAAATACAGCTGCTAAATTATCTTTGCCCACACATTTCTGTGCATCTTCCCATTCTTTTCCTCTTGAAACCCTCCTCTAATCTAAATTAATGTTTTCCATTTGTTAGAAAGGACTTCATCGTGAGATCTACTTTTTATTTAAAAGGTAAGGCTTGAAAAGTAATTTCAGGTGTGACAGCTTTTAAGTTCACTACTATTTCTGAGGTCTTACAATTACATTGCAATGTGATTTCAAGGTAGTCGTGACTCTGTAATTGCCTTTAATGTGATGAGTTTTGCTGTAATGATTGGCACTTTTCATAGCGTGGTTACCCTTAATGTCTTCTCTGCTGCTCACTATACAGCTACATAGTTACTTCCAATAACTGGAAGTTTGTGGTGTGGTCTTTGCTTTTAGTTTAGTTAAGTACAATTTGTCTCCGATTGTTTAGTGGTACTGTAGTTTTGAAGCAGCAGCATTGAGGTCCAAATTCAGTACCGTGTATAGCTGGAATTCAGCAGGTACAATTCCATTATATTCTTGGAACTATGATGAGGCTTGATTTGGTTCTGCATATTGTCAGTGTTTGCCAAAACAAGATGTTGTGCTATTCTTTACAAAAAATATTTAGTGTTTTTTTACCTTGTTATCGCAGATGATAACATGTATAGCTACATTAACTGTATAATCAAATGATCTCTGAAATAAATTAGGCCCTTTTCTTATTGTTAAATATTTATTTAAAAATGGTAGATCTTTTGAAAAGTTTTAACTAAGGCATTATAAGCATTAAAATATCATTTCCCCAATTTTTTATATACAAGTTTGAATTCATTACATTAAAATAACATTAAGATTGTTTTTATATGTTGAATAACAGCAATGTGAAAAAAATACCATGATTCATAATCAATAAGGTTCATTGAAATATTTTGAGATATAAGAGTTAAGATATATTCTTCATCATCATCATCATCATCAATGTTATAGTCACTTAGCCTAAAACATGAGAGAGTGGGAAAGGATTCATGTGCAAAAAGAGAGAGCAGAACAGCCTCTATCAATTCACTGCAATAGCAGCCACAGATACTCTGTAATCTATCAGTTGGCCATATCACAGACTTATGCTATCTATTAGGGCTGTGTGAAGCTTCAGTTGCCGATTCGATTCAGTGGAAATTTGGCCCAATTCGGTGGCTGAATCTACAAATCCAAATCGAATCAGGAGACCCTTTAATTTCTCCAAATCAAATTGGAACCCTCCAAATTGATTCGGAGAGATTTGATGATTCGGACATATACACAGCTTTAAATGTTTTTTCTACATATCTCTAGATACCAGGTGGCTCACAAACACTGAGATGCTGGGGCAGATGGAGTGTCCAATGGCAGTGCAGGGTTCTCCAGGGTGCTCGGTGGTGGACTCAGAAGTGGACAAGAAGCACTTCTGGTCTGCTTCTGGGTCTGCCGTGAAGCACATGGGGGACCCCCACCCCCCAACTGCAGACCCAGAAGTGAACTGGAAGTACTTCCAGTCCATTTCCAAGTCTGCTGCCAAGCATGCAGGGGGGCCCTCCATGCTTCTGTGGGATGCTCCATCTGCCCCAGCATTGCAGCATTCACAAGCCACGCCTGGTACCTTGAGGTATGTAGAAAAAACATTTAAAACTTTGTCTATGGCTGAATCACTGACTCTCCAAACAACATTGAATCTTCAGATTCGGATTCAGACTAATCAAATTGGGACAGTGATCTGAAGCAATGAATCGAATCACTGTCCCTGATTCAGGCCAAATCTGAATCCAATACGGCTCATTTCACACACCCTTTCTATCTATTATACACAGTAATATCCATCTAGAATCATAAAGTAATGGTTAACCATAGAAGAAATCTTTATCCTGCATACATCTTTGAAAAGGACAGTTATAACAACTCATATCACTAATCTTAAAAAACCGCTTTTCCTTTAGTGGGTCATTACCAAGTTATTATATTATTGTATTATGCTATGTATTAATGACTCATATTCTTATCAGCTAAAATATCACTACTTATAATTACTTCTGAAATGCTTCTATACTTTTTAAATCTTTTCAATACTTGTGAAAAACAAACTGCATTCATTCTAGATAGATACACTCAATGGATTTTATACTTAGCAGTTTCATCTAATTTACTATTTTTTCATGAACTTGGTAAGTAAAGATGATGATTTTGTACTATCACAATTCTTATAGTATCTTTAACTAAATGCTCCAAGTAAATCAAAACATATATGCACTAAGCTGAAACTCCTACAGAATTAGCGTGGTCTGAAAACCTTTCACTTGTGGGAGGTAGAGAGCTTGCCACCAGCCAGCAAGTTAAGATGGATCAAGTTATTGCTGAATATTATTTTTCTAGTTCAACAGTTATTATAACTGCTCCAAGAATGAGCCCAATATTCCAGCAGAAGTGTTGCTTCATTAGGGATTGAAAGTACTTCATGAATCTCAGGATCAGGCTTTGGTAATTAAGTACTCTAGGTGGTGCTGCTGTTCCATGGGAGTCGGTCCCATTCCAAGGGTTGCTTGAATAGTTCTTTATCAGCTAACATGCCACACCAGGACCACGGGTAGTCATTACATTTACCATGTGTTAACATGTAAATTGTGCAACAAATTGCACCATTCAATTTAATGGTACAACCAATTTATCATGCAATAAAAATGGCAAAACAGCCACAAAGAAAGCTATATTTAATGTGCAAAATCATTATGGCTGGTTTTTATCATGCTTTAATTTAAATATGTGGTATGTGCTGGTTTAAAGTCACATTGTGCAGCCTGGCACCAGGAACTGGTTTACAGCTTTTTCTCTGGCATAACTTCCCATTTCTAGAGGGGAGATGGAGGATCCTGGGATCATGACCCAAGGTTCCCTGCCAGCATGTTTAAAGCTGTACCAGGCAGACCAGCATCAGGAAGCTGTCCCCAGTGCCAGACAATGGGATCTGATGAATTTTATCTCAGATGCCCCAAAATCACATATCCTGCCATCTTAAAATTTGGGGGGTACAAATTAAAATTCCTCAGATCCCATCTTAAGTTTAAATTAACCTCCCTTCAACTCAAAAAGAGATATTTGTCCCAGTATCTTGTTCAGAGACAGACTTAGTTGTCTTTATCTCCTGTCTTCAGGCAATGAGACCTAGATCTCATATTTAGAAAACTCACCCTTGCCAGGTAGTGTGCCTTTAGTGGGAAACTGATTATTATGAAAGATGAAGTAATTTAGAATCATCGAAATGCAGGGTTGGAAGGGACCTCGGGAGGCCATTTAGTCTAACCTTGTGCCAAAGCAGGGCCATGCCAAGCTATGTCTTTCCAGCCAAGGCTTTTTCTAGCTGGCTCTTAAAAAAACTTCTATGAATGGAGATTCCACAAAATTTCCAGGTAACCTGTTCCAGTGCTTTACTACCCTCCTAGTGAAAAAGTTTTTCCTACTATCTAACCTAAACTTCCATTGGTACAATTTGAGACCAATGCTCCTTGTTCAGTCATCTACTACCACTGTTGGCTTATATTCAGTTTATTGTCCAATGCAACCCCCAGGTCCTTTTATGCAAAGCTGCTGCTTAGCCAGGCAGTCCCTAGACTCTACTGGTGCATGTGGTTGTTCCATCCTAAGTACACGACTTTGCACTTGTCCCTACTAAACCTCACAAGATTTCTTTTGGTCCAATCTTCCAATTTGTCCAACCCTCCAATTTCTCTGAATCCTAGCCTTACCCTCTAGCATTTCTACTACTCTCCCTGCTTGGTATCATCTACAAACTTGCTGACAGTGTACTCTATTCCATCTCCCAGATTGCTGATGAAGATATTGAAGAAAAACAGCCCCAATACTGATCCCTGGGGCACTCCACTTGATACCAACTGCCAACTAGACATTTAGCCATTGACTACTACCCTTTGAGCCCAGCCAGTTTTCTATCCATCTTACAATCCACTCATCCAACCTGTACTTCCTTTGCTTGCTTGCAAGAATGTTGTGGGAGACTATATCAAATGCCTTGCTAAAGTCAAGATATATCATGTCCACTCCTCTTCTGACATCCATACAGCTAGTCATTACCTCATAGAAGCCAATCAGGGTGATCAGGCATGACTTGCCCTTGGTGAATACATACTGACTGTTCCTAATCACTTCTCCTCATTTAAGTGCTTAGCAATGGATTTCTTGAGGGCCTTCTCCATGATTTTTCCAGAGTCTGAGGCGAGACTGACTGTCCTATAGTTCCCTGGATCCTCTTTCTCTTTTTCAAAGAGGGGCACTATATTTATCCTTTTCCAACCATCTGGGACCTCTCCTGATCACCATGAGGTTTCAAAGATAATGGCCAGAGCCTCTGCAATCACCTTGGCTAACTCCTTCAGCCACCTGGGGTGCATCCTGTCTGGCCATAACACTTGTAACATGCCCAGATTTTCTAAATAATCCCTACACTGTCCTCTCTCCACTGTTAGCTTCTCACCTCCTCCCCAAACTGCGCTGCCAGATGCAGCAGTCTGGGAGCTGACTTTGACTGTGAAGACTGAGATAAAAAAAGGCATTGAGTACTTCAGGCTTTTCCACATCATTTGTCACTAGGCTGCCTCCCCATTCAGTAAGGGACCTACGCTTTGCCTGATCTTCCTCTTATTACAGAAATAGTTGTAGAAACTCTTCTTTTTACCTTACATGTCCTTGTTAGTTGCAGCTCCAGTTGTGCCTTGGCTTTCCTGATTTCATCCCAGCATGTCCAAGCGATACTCTTGTACACCTCCTAGTCATTTGCCCATGTTTACACTTCTTGTAAGCTTTCTTTTGTCTGTTTCAGCTCACTGAAAAAATTCTCTGCTAAGCCAAGCTGGTCTTCTGCCTTAGTTGCTAGTCTTCCTAAGCATCGGGATGGTTTGTTCCTGTGCCCTTAGTAAAGTTTCTTTATAATATAACCAGTTCTCCTGGATTCCTTTCCTTGTCAGACTGGCCTCCCAGGGGATCCTGCTCATCAGTTTCCTGAGTCAAAGTCCAGTTTAGAATTGTTCTGAATGAAAGTACTACACAAAAATATTTCTCTGAAGCCTAGCAACATGGAACATGCTGCAGTCTAAACCTCCTCATATAGTAATGTATATTAAATTTTTAGCATTAACGGTTACTCTACAAGTAAACTCTACACTAACAAAAGTAAATATACTTACAACTCTCAATTTTTGGAATGGGTTGCAAATTAAAGCAGAGGAGAATTTTAATGTTGACAAGTTCTCTCCTATTGAGGAGCACCTCTTTATAGAAAGAGATGGTCTTAGAGCATAAATGTTCATACCATGTGTAATCATGTGCTCTGTAGTTAAAGGTCTACAAGCCCTTATTTAAATCCTACATAAATTAAATAATTTGAAAACCCAGAATCCTGATTTATGGAAAGCAGAACAGAAATCTTACACATAGGCACCTACACAGAAGTTGTTCTAGAATAGTTCATGGAATAAAGTCTGTTTAAAAATCATCACTTAATATATCGTGGAGAAAATGAGCAAACAGTAACACGAAATCTACATAATAAATAAAAATTAAGCAAAATGCAGCTGTTGGGTTGTGTTACCCAATAGTTAACTTTGCCTAAAAGATTAGTGCATCACAAGAGTTTCTCCCACATTTTCAACACCAGAAGAAGAACCACAAGTCTCCAACTGTCAAACTAACTTTCAGTCCGTTATTCTTCAAATTAATTTTAAATACCTTAGAGTGCTTCTTTTACCTCTACATTTAGGAGATATAACGCATCCTGGCATCCCCTCATGCAAATAAATGTAGTTCTAAAGTGAAAACAACAGTCAATATAGATGTCTTACTAGCTACAAATGACTTATCCTGAATATGTGAAAATACTAATCTTGAGACTTTTTAGTCATAATAGACAAAAGACTTTATTTACATTCATTTTGATCCAGTCTTTCTAAATTCTACAGGAAGTATTTCTAAATTCTTCTTAATAAATTAACATCATTAGGTAACAGAAATCTATAAGGAATATTGAAAAATCCAAAATTTTTACCCTATCAAAGCCCTGAAAACACTTTTTTAAAGAAGAAGAGACGAACAGTTTCTACTTAATTTTAATCTGATCCTACTGTTACCCTGTATAACAGGTATCAGTGTAGGACATAAGGACGCAATCACGCAATATTTACTGGTTTATTAAATTGAACAGCTTTAGGACTCACTAAGTTATAGAGAAAACCTATAAAACAGCTACAATACCAGCAGGAGCTCTCAAAGTGCACTGCAGGAGTCCTAGACTTTTTAAGATGAAGGCATTGTAAACACTTTATTTATTTATTTTAAAAACTGAAAAGTATAGTTATGTTTTAGTTGCATGAAAATAACAATCATACTTAACTCTTCATCTGTCCAAAATGTGCAAACCTATCCCTATGGAGAATCTCTCAATGAGTTATTTTGGATAAGCACATTACCTGAAGGTTTTTGTTGTGTCAAGTGGAATGCTGGCATTTTAGTACCCAGAATAATAGCATCTGGCAACTTACTTGGACAAATATATTCACAAAAGTTAGTCTGAAAATGAGAATGTGAATAAACCATGGCCTCAGGGTTGCAAAATCTGGTGGCAGGGGAACAGTGACAGTTAATGCTTCCACCCAAACCTGCTGCCAAATACCCAAGTCCTGGACAGCAGGGTTGGGCCTGGCCCATAACCTCTTCTCCTTCCAGCCAAATTTTCCTCCCCCTGCACCTGGAATAGTGATGGTCCACATCCCTTTCCACCCCCTCCACCCCATGGCTGAGTAATGGCTGTGCTGCCCTCTCACCCCTCCACGCAGCTGGATGTGACCTCACCATGCCTGCCTTGCATACCAGATCCAGCCTGTAAACAGACCAGGAACTGACCATCCAGCCGGCAGGGCAAAAAGTTTGAGCACCACAGTTCTAGTGCTATGAAATCACACGTCTTTACTTCATCACCTCCTTAATCAAGGGAGACAATATTTATTTGAACAAAATATTCTTCACCTTATGGCCTGAAATTATAGAGTTGCATATCATGTAACCTCTCCTTTCTCACCCCGTCTCTCCTGAAGAATGTGCGGGGAGTGCTGACCGCTTGTGGAAAAATATGGCCACTTGTACAGCTTGCATTTCAGTATGAATTAAACCCAAGATCCTTCAAGATGAAAGACTCTATAAAAAGGCATTATTAGCATTATTATTATTATTATTACCCTTAAAAATTAGGTATGGAACATGGCATTTTTATCACTGTCGTTTGTCTCTGAAAGCTTCTACTTTAATGGCTCTGGCAAACCTTTCACACTCACTAACTAATTAACCCTCATACTAAGGACTAGTTCTAAAGTTTTATTCAGTAAGGGATGACAAAGGATTTCAAGGTCCACCATATGAATAAATTGATGGGCTATGGGAACAGTCAGTATTTAAAAGCTCCCCCTCCCATACTCCTGTCACAATCTTCACCAGTCACTGAGTTTATTTTGCCAGGCTTCTTACTTACAATTTATTTTTTATTTCATAAGGCGACTCTTCAACCTTATAAAAGATTCTGCCTTCCAAATACAGAGACAAAAAGAACAAGTATTATGGGGACTACATCCCAATTTAAAGGAAACTGCTTTTCAAGCTCTTAATCAAAGCATGCACCAGCAAACTTGGCTTCTAAGGACAGTACAAATGAAGCATCTAATTAATACATCTGAGTGAAAAAAAAAACCTAGAGACTTCTAATTCTAATTCAATTTTAACATTTTCAATTTGGAGAAAGTAGGAAAAATGATCAGCAAGAGGAAAGTCCAGAAAAAATATGTACTAAATTATCCTTAAGTGGTATAAAACTCCAAACCTCACTCTCGTTAAAACAGTTTTTAAAAGGACTCTAAAACGGCAAATGTTAATGGGCAAATTCCTTCCCCTGTGTTACATGTTATGATTACAGTCAGTATGGTTGCCTCTATTTTAAGTTACAGAGTTAAGGCTTTTGACATCAGAATATAATTTTCAATAAAAATTTAAAAACTTAGATTCAGAGAATTGTACTGAAACCCATGAGAAGGTACTAAATCCTCATAATTCATATATTCCTATTCTTTGGGATAAAAGAACCTGCAGCTAAATATATGAGGATGAATAATAGAAAGGAGGCTCACTTTATTAATATATTTATTAAATTAAATTAAAAGCAATGGAAAGAAGGTATGGAGTCCCTCTTGTGAAATGTTTACAATTTAAGCTTTATTTGTAGCTAGAAAACTCGTTATTATAAAATTATTTAGTATTTTAATTGTTTTTTCCATTGTGAGCTTAGGTATTAACTCTGCCAACATAATCAAATTACTGAATTTTATGCCAGCTTTACCTCATTAAACTAACTTTAATGTAAATGCAGTTAAGTACATTTATTTTATGAGTAAAACTAAGTAAAAAAAACTCACCTTTGTAAATTACAAGGGTATAAAAGTAATGGAAAGTATAAAAATACTACGTATACTCTGTGATGTTTATTAAAAAACAATGGCAGTTGTCCACCTCACCTTTTAGTTTTACTCTACAATAGGGATGGCCAATCCATGGCATGGGCAGCTCCTTACAGGGGTGTTCAATAAAGGAGTAAAAGGGAAGGAGGCTACCAGGTGACAAAGTAATTACATATAATATGTAACAGCATATGCATCTTCAGATAACTTGAAGGGTGCAATTTAAATCATAACATTAAGGGACTTCATTATGAAAGTAGAAATCTATCTTAGCTTCTATCTCTTTTCTTCCTTCTTATTTTACTTGCAATATGGTTACTATAGCCAATGTCCACTTTTGGGGTTGGCCTTGCCATCATTTTAAATAAATACCTTCAAAAGGTAATTTGGGTCAACTTTACTGAGGTTATGTTCAAGGATTCAGTTTCTGCTGGGAGAGTCACTGCCCTCCCACAAGAATCCATGAGTGTAGACTTTTTCTCCTACAGTAAAAAAGGTCACACCAGGAAAAAAACAACAACCTAGGAACAACCAGGGTTAAATCACTCGCCAAGAGTTTATCTTGGGACAGCAAACGTCTGTAAAGCTTACTCCTCTGAGAGATGTCACAGAACCATCCCAGGGTGCTTTGCTCCTGCCTCCCCCACTCAGGAGAGAGCATTACTTGGTCTGTATACTACTACTCCAGCCAAACAGGGGGGAGAGCATGCCCTCCTCACAATCCCATATTGTGTTGCAGAGAGACACAAGCTGACCCTGAGCAGTTTGGGTTCAACCAATCAGGGTTGCCCTGTGCACTGCTGCCATTCTGTCAGCAGGAAAAATGAAGGAACCTGCAGAGCACTTGAGACGTACAGGGGCTCCTTCTGGCTGCACAGCTTCAGAACTGGAAGTTGTCTGCTCTTCAGGGGCTCTGCATTTAAATGTCTGTTCAGGTGTCTCTGGTAAGTTTTTCTACCAGAAGTCAGGAGGAGTCATCTGAATGTGTGGAGGCAGCCAAAGTGTACTCATGAAGACAAGTTCATAAGTTATTTCTTTTCTCTGAGTACACTTATACTATCATACTTAAATACTTGAACTTTAGTATTTTAAAAACACTCAGAAGATTAAGTAATCCTCATATAATCCATTGTAAGAGGTAAGTATAATTATCCACCATATTACAGATGGGGAAACTAGCGAAAGAACCTTAGAGAAAACAGTGGCTGGATCTGGATTAGAATTTAGGACATTCTAGGCTCCCCATGCCTCTCAGTTCAAGAGAGGCATGACTACTTTTTTCTCTAGCTTTCAAGTAATTTTTGCAAAACAAAAGGCAGACATTTAATGGAGTGATATGCTCTTAAGTATAAAAAAAAATAGAAAAAAGTGCATTTGGGTTTCTATGGAAGTCAAATAGGTGTAATGAACTGCATGAGCCAGTCTGAGAACCTGGGACAGCTGCTTCACCATTTACCTAACACTGCTAGTGTGAAATTAAAATTATTGACTCTTAGATTATTTCACTGTGCATGCACATACATAACTCCAAAAGGATTAAATTCTAGGCAAAGATATACAGGAAGTAAATCTACTGTTGTACAATTATTTCCTTTTCCTTTCTGATTATTTGCCTCCTCTGAAATTGTATTTTGTTCATGTATAAGTACTAATAAATTAAATAATGCATCTCTTGCATAAAACCAAGGGATATTTTCATGAATGTGAATATTTAAATGGCAACATAAGAAAATGATGGCACTTCCTCTTTAATCCAAATTAACATTATTTTATGGTAAATACAAAATTATATGCAGAGCAAGACAAAGCAAATTTACATGAAGGGATTTTCAACTGCATTAGGTAAAAAAAAAAAAAAGCCTGGAAAGGATTTTGCCTTCCCTTCCCCAACCCAAATTTACTGCCATGTGAAAACAACATATTTATAAAGGCCTGATGTAACCTTAACTAAGCTGCTACTATCAGAAAAGCTTTGGCAAGGCTTTTTTAGCTGCCATAAATTAATGATTTTCATGTTTGTTTGTTTCCAAGAGTCGATGACTTGACATTTTATAATTTTTGCATTGTGGGCGACTGAGTGGGTGGAATTCTGAAAGTGCCAATGAATAGCTCAACAAACTTTACTGAGAGTTTTAAAAGAATAGCCAATACTAGTGCAAATTAGACTAGCAGAACAGGCAACAAATAACAACACTGAATGAACATAAAGGACCAGAATAATTCAGATATGGTACCCCAGTTCCTCTGTCCTCACCACGTACAGATTGCCAGAGCATTGTAGAACTACCAGACAGAGAATGAGTGGCTTTTGTGTTTTTACAATGTCAAACCCAATAAGATGTTAAGTCCATGATGAAGGTTCATAGACACTACATAATAGAAGTATCATAGTGTATTTTTTGTCACTCACTAGAAGGGGTGAAAAATACCCACCATTGCCACCACCACACAACACTGAAAGAATCCTGGGCCCATGCTAATGGGCTTAATAAGAAGAAAAGATGTTCCTAGCATATGCACAATAAATTAATTTTACCTCTTAGGTAAATGCAGCAATGACATGTAAATTTACATTAATCCCCAATATTATGCCAGCTCTCATTTGGTCTTCGCACCCCTCACTAAAGATTTTGTTTTTGTTGAGGTAGATGGACCACATTTCAGGGGCACCAGATCTGGAATCATATTGTTTCCTTTATGTATGCCTCAGCCATACCTTAGAAAACTGTCAGGGGGTAGGGAAATTCCCAGCCTCTCCCTAAGGAAAGAAAACAAAACAAAACGCAACAGACTGGGGAAGCAAGAGTTCTGAGTGGCAGTTTGTTTCCCTCTCCCCTTAATCCATCATCTTCAATACCACACTCACTTAAAACTCTTAAATTGTGGGATTCTGCATCAACTTTTATTAAATGCCTTCTAAAGTACACAATTTCCATCATACTCATTATTCTCCATTGCTCCTTGTCCCAGTAATGTTAGATTTTTTTACTGAATAAATGACTGTAATAAATCTGGGAACACAAATGGAGTTGCCCCAGTGCCTTCACATGATTCATCCCAATGTTAATAATGCCCCATAAAGACATAACTCTGACTTCCCCTTGTATTTATAAATTCTATTTTATAGCAACAAACAAGTCACTTCAAGCTTTGCTCTTCTAAGTGACTATCATATTTCTCTGATGGATAAAGGCTATAAGTAAGCTTTTCCTAGCAGCATCAGTAAAAATTGAGTGAAGACAAATTTATGGAAAAGCTAAAGTGGATTCTTACCTTCTACATACTCTCCCATGACATACACCTTTCAGTTTTCTACCCAAATGTTTTTTGTACTGCTTTAAAATTATTTTTCAATTATTTAAGAATTAACACAGCATAGGCTGTAGCTCAGAAACAAAAACAGAGCCTCTAACAATAGCAAATTTCATGAATGATAGACTACTAGCTTGAATGCAAGAGTGGAAACCAGGAACTACTAGCTCCTTTCTCCTCCTCTGATCCAGATTTCTTTTCCTGGTCTTGGGCCAGGCTCTCTCAGTTTTGCTATACGGAAAATGACAACAAAAACAGTGTACTTACTCCAGAGGAGTTGTGAGGATTAAAATAAGGCTGAAAAGTTGCAGGGTTTGTATTTCTTTAAATATAACTTTACTACTGGAATATTGAGCTTGATATATCTAGTCTTTGCTTTTTCCTGTTTTGATAAACTTGATGTATTACTCTA
This sequence comes from Alligator mississippiensis, assembly GCF_030867095.1. Taxonomy (NCBI): domain Eukaryota; kingdom Metazoa; phylum Chordata; order Crocodylia; family Alligatoridae; genus Alligator; species Alligator mississippiensis. The sequence continues at coordinate 53,138,440 of NC_081832.1, forward strand.
AATATCTTTTTGAGTTTCTCAATATTAAACAACAACATTTGCTTGTCATTGCCTCATGTTTTATATCATGCTCAGCTACATAAATGTGAAGTAAATGCACTTTAAGTTATTTTTCATATCCTTTTAGCTCTTTGATAAGTTGCTTAGAACATTTAACTTTCCAATCTCTCCTTATTTACTTCCTTTCATAATAAATGTTCATGCAAACCAATTCAGTGACTACTTGTCCATGTCTATGTCACTTAAGTCCATGTTTCAAAAACATTTGTATTCTTAGTTGCCCCTGGATTTGTCACTGGTTATGAAACTGAGTATTAAATTGTTGCTTCCATAGAACTTTTTTTGTTTTTCACCAAAAAACTGAAAGTTAATTTTGCAGCTTCATAAATAAAATCATGTATATTGTCCAAAAACCACCTAAATATTTGCTTCCTTAAAGCAAGAAGGAAGTGCAAAGTAAAACATTGGCACAAAGGAAAAAATCATCTTCCTTTGAAAGGGACAGTACCAAGACTTTTAGACCCCAATGCAAACTGAGACCATAACTGTTCTAATTCAGAGGCAAACAGATTTTATGCAACTCTGAAAAGTAAAATTCACCACTCTGATAGCAAGGAATTTAAACATAGTATAAATTTGTGTGTGCCACACCAGGAAATAAAACAGTCACTTCTCTAGTGCTTGAACAAATCAGACCAAACTGATATTTCTATTTATATTATCAATGCTTATAATATAAAAGTGATATATGTATGTGTGTGTGTGTGTGGGCGCGCGCGCTGTATGCACACATAAAACCATGCTATAACATAACAGAATAAAGTGGATGATGTATTCAAATATATCAAAACAATGGCTGCCATTCCACAGCAAATTCATTAGAGGAATGTATTTTTCAAACAAAACTATAAAGTGTATAATGGTACTTGCTTACAGTGAACATAGGTGTGGATGATACTTTCATAGTTATGGCGAAGAAGAAAAAGGCTCTTGGTAACAATTCTAGTTACAAATCCCAGTTCAGCAAGATAATTAAATATGTACCTAACTTCATGTGTAAGTCATTTTATTGACTTCAACCAGTGAACATGCATAGCATACTCCACTTACATGATTATTGGACAAGTGCATAAATTGCTTAACTACAGAACGTAACAACAATCACAATTTTTTCATATTTCTTACATTATAACAGGCAAGGTTCTTTGAGTAGATGTGATATCTTTCATTAGACCAACTGAGTAGTTGGGAAAAAATTTTGGCAAGCTTTCAGGCACAGTCACCCTTCTTCAGGTATGGGGAGTCTCTGCTGTTCTGAGACTCTGAGAAACAAAAGCGTCACATCCCAAGGGTGTGATTTTGTGTGTGCGTGCTTCGGCACTGCTAAATTATTTCCTGCCACAAGGAGCTTTCTTTGCAGGGTGCATTTCTCAGTTGCAAAGAGAAAACCCCGGTGCAAAGGAGTTCCCACCACCCGCGTGCAAATTTGTGTCCCACTATTGGCCGTTTCTAAATTATTCCCACGTGGCGCCTAGCGATTGGCTTGCTAGCTGTATAAGAGGCTTGAGCGGTTTCCGCCCAAGTTGGAGGACTCCACAACCATCTCGTGGAGGAGGAGGACTTCACGTCTTGTGAAGAACTCTAAGCGCTGCAGAGCCTAACAGATCCAGCATGTGCCTTAAGAAGGCTATAGGGGTCTGATCAACCTCTGGCCTCTCCCCATCGCCGAGCACGATCCCTCGACGAACCCCTTCCCTGTGCGCTTGTTCCACGGAGCCTAGCAAGCTTCGTGAGTGTGTGTATCCAGAGCTCTGTCCGAGTTATTTCAAGAGGCTCGAGTTTTCTGCGGGTCTTATTTGAGTTCATGTTGTGAAGCCTAGCAAACTCTACGTGTCTGTCTGTAACTGCAACGCAAGCAAGTTTTTCCTGGCTGCACCGCAACCACCTACCGTGTAAGTAAAATAATCTTTAATCAACCGCTACGCATCCGTGCCTAATTCTAGTCTGCCGGCCTGCATTCCCCGACCCGCGTGCCAGGGCTGCTGACCACAGCCCGCTGCGCACCCCCGAGGGCCTCAGACCGCTCCCAGCCCGCACAGAAAGAAGCTAAAAGTGTGGCAGGATGTCAGTGAAAATGTAAATAGGTAGAATTAGAAAGACAAAAGGTGAGGCAAAGAGGTGAAGCAGAGAGGGGAGGAGGAGGGGGAACAGAGCAAGGGAAAAAACGCTGAAGGGAGACAGTGCAGTGATAGAGTACAAGGTGCTCATTTGAAGGCTAGGATGGGTGGTTCTGGAAAGGTCTCTTTAAGAAGAACTTTAAGAAGATCTGGAAAGATCTCAAACAAGCACCAAACCTCACTAACCTTTTCACCAGAAGCAAACTCCGATGTCAAACCACATCGACAAATGGATCCAGACCATGCCAGGACAAGAAATGTAAAACCTGGCAACATATCTCCACCACCCCCACTATAACTACAACCCAGAACAGAACCATCACCATTCCTGGATCCTACAGCTGCACCTCCAGAAATATTATACATCTCATCCAGTGCACCAAATGCCCTGAGGGGCAATATGTGGGAGAAACAAAGCAACAACTGCACACCAGAATGAATGCTCACTGAAAATCTATCAAAGACAAGAATACCCAACTACCTGTGTTGCACACTTCTCACAGGACAGTCACTCCCTCTCTGATCTCAGTTCTAATCCTCAAAGGGAAGTTACAAAACACCTTCCATAGACAAACCTACCAACTTCACTTCATAAATCTACTGGATACATAAATCATGGACTCAGTATAGACAGTGGATTTGCGACATATTATAACCTGCCTGCCATCTGATTCACCAGGTACCTGCCTGATAGCCTCTTTTCTACCTTGTAGTCTATCACTACACTGTCTCACATCAGCCTTTTTCCCCCTGCTGTCTTCCCCCTAGCCTGCTTCACCTCTCTGCCTCATCTTTTGTCTTTCTAATTCTACCTATTTACATTTTCACTGACATCCTGCCACACGTTTAGCTTCTTTCATTTCTCAGAGTCTCAGAACAGCAGAGACTCCCCATGCCTGAAGAAGGGCAACTGCGCCCAAAAGCTTGCCAATTTTTCCCCCCCAACTACTCAGTTGGTCTAATAAAAGATATGTATACTCAAAGAACCTTGCTTGCCTATGTCCTTAGACCAACACAGCTATAATCAAAAACCCAGCTTACATTATAACAAGCATTCAACATATTAAGTGCATACATTACTCTGAAACTCTTGACCTCATGACCTACTGGTTAATGTAACTGTACTCTATTTACCTGGATAACTGCAAAACTGACTAGCAGTTTTCTAACAGCAGATATAGCTCCTGTCAATTTCATAGCTGCTTATTAGAAGCACAAGGCCTTCTGTGTAACAAGGTGATGAGCCTTAACCAGATATAAAAAGCACAGGCTGTTTGTAGTTAACCAGCATTGTCTACATAAAGTATGGGTAAGTGCATGGCTTTTTTTCAGTCCAGAGGCTATGCACTTAAATGGAGTACATGATACACAGCATGAAGATCCTCTTTTATTTTTCAAAGTAACTTCGCTATCATTGTGGACAGATATAACAGTGATACTTGAATTAAATTATAGCAGCATAAAGTTCCACTGTAACTGTAATGTCTGTCTGCTCTTACAAAGGCATAAGTGGAGCTAAATTGCTGTAATTTAAGCCTGTTCTAAAGTTACAAAGGTCTGGTTCACTTATATCAGTATAGGAAAGGACAGATATAACACTAAAATTGGAAAAGCTGATGTGCACCATGAGCTGTATGTCTACCCTCCTCTTTCAAAGAAGTTTAAAGTTACATGTGTCCACAGCCTAAGAAAAATAGTTTCAAAATGCACTGAAGTCAATGGGAGTCTTAATCCACTGACTTCAACTATCAGGTGCCAGAAGAGAATTCCACAGTATAAGATCTCAGTTTTGTATACAGATGTGTTAGCTTAACCCTCTATAGATTCTTAGGAAAAGATTCTGTGCCTGCAGATCTAAATGCTATAGATTTAGACCTAACTATACATTATAAGGAACTTTATACCTTACATATTATTTCAAACCAGCCCTTACTAACACCGGAACAATATATTGTTATTAACTTATTTTCACAAGGAATTTTCATGAAAAGTCTTTCTACTCTGCTCTTAAATATGTTTACATATGCAAATTTGAACGTTCAATTATTGCCATGTCAGTGGAAAAGTATTATTATATGGATGAAGCAATATATTTAAACTAAAAACAACTGAAAACATTTCTGTGATGGTTGGATATTGATGATGTTTTTATTGAAAGCTTCTTGATAAACCTATGTACTATGCATAAACATTTCTGGTATATTTGTAACACTTTACTTTTGTCTAGCCAATGTTAGACAAAGTTGACATGACTTTACATGTGGTATGTGTCCCAATGTAAAAGCAACAAGATAACCATCACATAATATTTCCCTTCGTAACTAATGACTACAAAACAAAACTGATAATTTTAAGTTTAGTTGGATTTATCATTACATATAAATATGAATTCAAATTACATTAATTTTATTAATGCACTGCAAGTATCAGGGGTATTAAAATGGCTGCAAACTATATTTGAGGTTGATGAAGCATAGTGACACAATCTAAGACAGAGATGCAACAAAATTAAATTATTTATTCTTTTATATTCTATATATTTTTCTCATGCTTGTCCCAATTTATTTATAATACTATATATATTCCTAGGAGCTTGTACTGTGTCTTGTACAGGATCTCTGCTGAAACATACTGTGCGGACTAGGGGGATCTTCATATGCTGGCCAGCAGGAAAATGTTGCAACCTGGCTCTTACTACATAAAAAGGAAACCTGTTTTCTGCTTTTTCAAATGGTAATTCTAGTAGGTCAACACAAATTCAACGCAAACCTTCTACTGCATCTCAGAGGAAAAATGATCTGTCTAGCCTATATCTGGATCTTACAAAATAGACAAGAGGCTGATTTCACCTTCTGGTTCATTTTAGCTGCTTCATAATATTTTGACACCTTTGTACAAGTCTCCTATATTACATCATATTTACACTTTTTATTTGGCAAGTAAAACTGATAAACTACTGCACTAATGATGACTTGGATTCTGCTTTTCCATTGTACTTCCTGCACCACTATTTAATAATCTAAATAACTCACTTCGGAAACAGTTAACTGGGAATGGGTTTTTATCCCCTCTGCACTACCTGAGGTGGCAGGTGGGGGTTGTGGAGGCTTCTACTCGCATGCAGTGACTTTGCCTCTTTGTATCAAACAGAACAGTTCAGTTTGTAAGACAGCACGTTAATGGTTAAAGCACCAGTGTGGGACTCACTAGACTCGAGTTCTACTCCCAAATCTCCAACTGGCCTCCTGCATGGCCTTGGGTAAGTCATGTCACCTCTGTTACTCAATTTCTCCATTTGTACAATGGGGATTAAAGATGCTGTCCTTTGGATGGAGACTCCTATATGGCATAATTTAAGACACTGGCAGGTAAGGTGGGTAGACTTGCCATTTTGCCAATTCCCACTGATTTCAATATCAAAGGCACTGATTTAACCCCCTTAAACTGATTTAATCTCCCCTCTACTTAACTGAGAAGACAGTCTGTTCTCATCCATGTGTACCTCATTACTCAGAATGTGAGCTCTGCTTCTGATCAGTCAGTTGCAACTCATTAAGGCATGTAATATTTCTACTGGGAGTGCCCTCAATAGTAGCCTTTAAACTGACAGTCAGTTTCAAGGCTGCTAAGAATAGGGCACTGATGGTGGTTAAAATGGGCTAGAGCAGAGGTCAGCAGCCTAAAACTTGTGGGCTGCATCCAGGCTGCGGAAAGGTCCAGCTAGGTCCAGCTTGGCTGCATGGGGATTGGGCAGTACAAAGTTGTACTGAGGTGTCTGTCTCCTGTACAACATCTTCCTCTGCAACCCTCCCTGCAGCTCTCTCATGCCTGCACTAACTGCAGAAGCAGTAAGTATAGGCAGCTTTTGCTGTGTAGTGGGTGGAGATCTGTGGCAGGCAAAAGGTTGCTAACCCCTGGGCTAGAAGGATTAATTGCCCATGCTGCATGCTTTCTGACTGCCAATCGATCCTGTTACATACAGTTCAAACTATATTATCACATGCCCCAAGTTCCATGGAGCCCCAATTATCAACCAATCTGAAGTTTTAAAACTATAAACTTAAAAAAAAAAAAAAAAAAAGATTTAACCAAAATATATTTTATATGGCTTAGGACCAGCCAGTGCACACAGTGGGGCAGGAAATTTAGCTTCTCAAGTGCTTCTTCAAATGTTGAGAGTATTTGGCTCTGCACTGTTACTGATGATACTTAGGACACTTCTGAGGTTTCAGGAAGTTTTCTATACAGGTCTCTTCTAAAATATGTAAAATATATTACTGCTTTATGCATGTTCATTATTTCTCTCAGGTCAACTCAAATATCAAAATAATTACATAACTATAAACTGTCAGTAGACCTTTTACTGTTAATAAGACCTCTACCCAATGAAGAAATGCATGCTGATCCTAGAAAGAAATGGAAGGAGCTTCGTTATCCTCTGTTTAATCAGGAATTCAAAATTAAAGAAAAAAAAAGGAAATATGCTTCCGTCTCTTCTTCCACCAATTTTTCACTCAGTTTTGGTGCTTTTGCAGACTTGGTGCATTCAGAGATGAACGCAAGTACAGTTATTTCAGCCAGATCCAGAAAAGCCAACTGCATGTGACATAAGAATTTCCCTTGAAGTGTTATTTGCTTATGCAGCAGTAGGACCCAAAGGGCAACTTCTTCATCTGTTCCGACTACTGTTTGACTGAAAGATTTGAATAAATACCCATAGTTTACATGGGAATTGGAGTTAGGGACGCAGCCTCTAAATTCAAACTTCCTATACTTTAAATGCTGGAGGCTGCAAGTGAGGAACAGTGCGGGGAAAAAAAACAAAACCTTGTCACACCCAGGGGAAGAAAGAGATTCGGGGCTCCTGAGGCAACTCTTGGAGACCATAAAAGCTAAGGAGGCGGTAGTCATGGTGGACCTAAACTACCCAGACATCTGCTGGGAGTCGCAGACAGCAAAGTCCCACCGCTCACGAAGGTTTCTAACCTGTGTACAGGACCTCCACCTGACACAGGAGGTACACGGTCCCACTAGGGGGAATGCCATACTGGATCTGGTATTGGCAACGGGGGATGACATGGTAGGGGACCTACAGATCGGTAGCCATCTGGGGGACAGTGATCACCTAATAATAGAATTCAACATAAGACGTCGAGTGGGTAAGGTAACTAGTAGGGTGAAAGTGCTAGACTTTAGGAAAGCTGATCTCAATGAACTCAGGTGATTAGTCAGGGACGCACTGCAGTGTAGGAGTTTTGAAGGGATGGGAGCCCAAGAAGGGTGGCTGTGCCTTAAGGAAACGATCCTTCGGGCACAAAGCAAGACGATCCCCGAGCGAGGCAAAAGAGGGAAAGGGGCCAGGAGGCTTCCCTGGCTGACCAGAGAAATCCAGGGCAGCCTACGGGCCAAAAGGGGAGCACATAAAAAGTGGAAACAGGCTGAGATCACCAAAGACGAATATACCTCCTCTGCTCATGCTTGTAGGGAGGCAGTTAGACAGGCCAAAGCTACCATGGAGCTGAGGATGGCAACCCAAGTAAAAGACAACAAGAAATTGTTTTTTAGATATATAGGAAGTAAAAGGAAGGCCCAGGGAGGAATAGGACCCCTGCTAAATAGGCAGAAACAATTGGTGACGGACAGGGAGGACAAGGCTGAACTCCTCAATGAGTTCTTTGCCTCAGTGTTCCTAAGTGAGGGACATGACAGGTCTCTCACTGGAGTTGTAGAGAGACAGCAGCAAGGCGCCAGACTTCCATGCGTAGACCCTGAGATGGTGCAGAGTCACTTGGAAGAACTGGATGCCTTTAAGTCAGCAGGCCCGGATGAGCTCCATCCGAGGGTACTGAAGGCACTGGCTGACATAACTGCAGAGCCACTGGTGGGAATATTCGAACGCTCGTGGCGCACGGGCCAAGTCCCGGAGGACTGGAAAAGGGCCAACGTGGTCCCCATTTTCAAAAAGGGGAGGAAGGAGGACCCGGGCAACTATAGACCAGTCAGTCTCACCTCCATCCTTGGCAAAGTCTTTGAAAAAATTATCAAGGCTCACATTTGTGAGAGCCCGGCAGGACAAATTATGCTCGGGGGAAACCAGCACGGGTTTGTGGCAGGCAGATCATGCCTGACCAATCTAGTCTCTTTCTATGACCAGGTTACGAAACGCCTGGACACAGGAGGAGGGGTGGATGTCGTATACTTAGACTTCAGGAAGGCCTTCGATACGGTATCCCATCCCATACTGGTGAACAAGTTAAGAGGCTGTGATGTGGATGACTACACAGTCCGGTGGGTGGCGAATTGGCTGGAGGGTCGTACCCAGAGAGTCGTGGTGGATGGGTCGGTCTCGACCTGGAAGGGTGTGGGCAGTGGGGTCCCGCAGGGTTCGGTCCTTGGACCGATACTCTTTAATGTTTTCATCAGCGACTTGGACGAGGGAGTGAAATGTACTCTGTCCAAGTTTGCAGATGACACAAAGCTATGGGGAGAAGTGGACACGCTGGAGGGCAGGGAACAGCTGCAGGCAGACCTGGATAGGTTGGACAAGTGGGCAGAAAACAACAGAATGCAGTTCAATAAGAAGAAATGCAAAGTGCTGCACCTAGGGAGGAAAAATGTCCAGCACACCTACAGCCTAGGGAATGACCTGCTGGGTGGCACAGAGGTGGAAAGGGATCTTGGAGTCCTAGTGGACTCCAAGATGAACATGAGCCGGCAGTGTGATGAAGCCATCAAAAAAGCCAATGGCACTTTATCGTGCATCAGCAGATGCATGACGAATAGGTCCAAGGAGGTGATACTTCCCCTCTATCGGGCGCTGGTCAGACCGCAGTTGGAGTACTGCGTGCAATTCTGGGTGCCACACTTCAAGAAGGATGCGGATAACCTGGAGAGGGTCCAGAGAAGGGCCACTCATATGGTTAAGGGCCTGCAGACCAAGCCCTATGAGGAGAGACTAGAGAAACTGGACCTTTTCAGCCTCCGCAAGAGAAGGTTGAGAGGCGACCTTGTGGCTGCCTATAAGTTCATCACAGGGGCACAGAAGGGAATTGGTGAGGATTTATTCACCAAGGCACCCCCAGGGGTTACAAGAAATAATGGCCACAAGCTAGCAGAGAGCAGATTTAGATTGGACATTAGGAGGAACTTCTTCACAGTTTGAGTGGCCAAGGTCTGGAACGGGCTCCCAAGGGAGGTGGTGCTCTCCCCTACCCTGGGGGTTTTCAAGAGGAGGTTAGATGAGTATCTAGCTGGGGTCGTCTAGACCCAGTGCTCTTTCCTGCTTATGCAGGGGGTCGGACTCGATGATCTATTGAGGTCCCTTCCGACCCTAACATCTATGAATCTATGAACTCACTCTCTCTTTCAGCATCTTCTCAGGCACCTTGTGACACAAGACACTGGGCAATATGGATCAATCGGCAGTGTTCATTTTTTTATGCCCAGGAACAGTAACAGATCCATGCAGAGGGGCCCAGAGCCTTTTGGGAATTTACCTCTCAATTCTGCTGGTCCACTTGTCTGAGTAGCATTTGAACTGCGTTCCTAACAACCTGTCTTTCACATCCCAAGCATACAAGTTAACAAGAATATCTGTGTGGATTTTGAAAAATCAGCTAAGATTTATAGGCTAACTTCAGAACAGAGCAAACAATTGTACCCATCAAGTGGATTTCAACCTTCTAGAATAACTTATTTTACCCTATTTGCAACAAGCTGTTGGATTCTTAATGGAAACAAAAAACTTTTCTATTTGTTATTGTTTTTGCTTTCTTCCTTCACTAGAAGCTGCCACTGATGCAAACAGTACTCATTGCGTTTTATGTATTTTCAAGTCTGTATTCAGTGCTGTAATGTCTCACCAGGGCAGTATGTATACATGGGAACTCTGCTATGTATCTATTAACAAACATGCAAAAAATATTTATCACAGGATTCACTAATCAAGACAGTTTTATCTAGTCACCTAACAGTTAGTTAATACATAATCTCCCCCTTCCTCCCCAACCTCAGCAAAGTCCTCTCATCAACTCTATTTTGGAAGAGTAGGACCATCTCTAGAGTCCATTCTGGACATAAAGACAGTTTAAATACAAATCTGAGACCAAAAAGTGAAAGGATGCTTGTGTTACAGTCACCTCCAAACACGAAGAGTGCATACATCATGCTGAAAAACAGGACATGTTTTACAATAAGGAACACTTGCCAAATATGTTGTTACTAATTACCTCGCAGGTTTTAAAAACATTAATGCTAAAGCTGCATTGAACCTAGATGTTTTAGCCCTTCTTCCTTCCTAACAGTTGCATATAGAGAGGAAAGGTAAAATAAAAAAAAAATGCAGGCTCATTCTCTCCATACTATCAGATACAAGCAAAAAATGCTTATAAAAACTTAACTATTTTTGCAATTATACAGAGATATTTCAGCTAATAAAATTCAGTTTTTACCTACCTTGTAAATTGATCACTCTTGCTAATGAGTTTTCAGATTAATGTGCTTCTGGTATCAAACTAGATATCTAATGTGCCTACCACCATTGTGCCTACCATTTTAGTCCACAATCTCTTGCATTAGTGCCCAGTGATGTTCCCAGTTCTTCTATTAGTTGCCCTTATCCTTCTTCCCTTACGAGTGCCAGTTCCATGCTCCCCATTACAGTCTTGTACCTTGCTACCTCTACTCAATTATATCAGTTTTCAAGGCTGAGATGATGACTTACTGGTGGCTCCCATCAGTGGTGCCAAACCAACTCCTCTTCCCCTCTCCTTCCATTGGTAGTTGGTTTCTGTGATTATCATCATTTATCCTATCAATTCAGCCTGCCCTTTCAGTGATATTGTTACAAAAAATATTAGCATTTGATCTAACTTCAGTGAAAAGTTTCTCTGGAATGTCACCAATTTGGATTTCCAAGTAGTTAATTCTGTACAGTTTGCATGTGTATGAGAGAACAGACAAAAATGAGAGATGTGTCATTGGCAGAGGACTGAAGAAGGAATGAAGGAGAGAAGAGGAAGTCAAACTTTTTGCAAAGGATTTATCTATTATCATTTAAAGAAACAAAACAACAGGAAGAGAAGACAGATGCACTGCACCCTCTTAAATCTGAAAATTTCTAGAACTTCCAGGAGGAACAGACAACCACAAGAACCAAAGATTCCTAGCCGGGGAGGAAAGAAGCCACTTCCTTAGAAGAGTCCTACCTTCCCTCATTTGTCTTACAGTATATATTGTACATTAATTATCTTGTACATATAGTATAAGCTGTACAAGCAGAGGGTGGTAGGACTTCAGTGCAGACCCATACAGGGGTTTTCAAGTAATATTTTAAGAAATTCAGTCATAAAAATATACACTTACCTTCCCAAACAACAAGGCTCCATTTGTTGCTGTAGTGGCTTGCACTGCTTCTTAGTTCTTGTTGCCTTTTGGACTATAGTAGAGAATTAAATCAGAAACTCTTTCCATTAGAGTTATTGAGAATGATAAACTACCTTTGCACTGATCATCACAGAAGGTAAAATTCACCCATGCTGAGAGGCAGCACAGGACCTATGCCCCAGTTCTGTTGCAGTAGAATTCTTTCTTGAGGGCTGTGGAAGGCCATTTATACATGTCATCTGCACAAGAGTGAATTATGCTCAGAAAGAGCTAGCTATGGACAAAGTAGTTATTTTGTATAGCTCATATAAATAATGGGATGAATTCTAAAGTAGCTGCTGTATGTGAATTACTTGTGTTTTCAGGTGTATGTTATCAATATACCTCAAAATTCTCCAGGGAACTGGCTGAGGCTGCATGCTCTCGGTACATGATTGTCATGGGAGATTTCAACTACCTGGACATCTCGTGGATGAGCACTCGGCCAAATCCGAATGGTCTCAAAGCTTCCTTACACGCGTGGATGAGTTATATCTGTCTCAAAAAGTTTATGGGCTGACAAGAGGTAAGGCACTGCTGGGCCTGGTACTGGTCAAAGGGGATGATCTAATCAGTGACCTAAGAATTGAAGGGAAGCTCGGTGACAGTGGCCACAAGTTGATCACTTTCACTATCCATCGCAAAGCTGGCAAGTCAGTCAGCAATGCATTAGTCCTCGGCTTTTGGAAAGCTGACTTTTATAAGATCAGGAGGCTTATTCTTGAGGCCCTGAGAGGCCATGATCTCACAGGCAGGGGAGTTCATGATAAGTGGATGCTCCTTAAGGAAGCAATCCTAGAAGCATGAGGGGAGTCCATCCCAACCCATAGAAAGGTGGTAAAAGGGCTCAACAGGGAACTCAAGGACCTCCCATGTCTAAAAAGAGAGACTTATAAAGAATGGAAGACAGGAAACACCACTAAGGAGGAGTATTCTGCACTGGTCCACACCTGCAGGGACAGAACCAGGAAAGCCAAGGCTGTAACTCAACTCCAACTGGCTACACAAATCAAGGACAATAAAAAGTCCTTCTTCAGATATTTGAGGAGTTGAAGGAAAAGCAAGGGACCCCTGATAAACCAGCTGGGGCAGCTGACTACCAACACCCAGGAAAAAGCCAATCTGCTAAATGATTACTTTGCTTCGGTTTTTCACCAGCCCAAAGGGACCATCCTGCCTAACACAATGGAGGATGACCAGGATGACAGTGAATATATGCCCACCATTGGTGTGGATCTTGTGAGGGAGCATCTTGAGAGGCTGGGCCCCCACAAATCAGCTGGTCTTGATAGATTGCACCCAAGAGTGGTAAAGGAACTGGCATATCATAATGTAGCCACTGGCAAGGATATTCGAGAACTTGTGGTGCTCGGGCGAAATACCTGAAAATTGGAAGAGTGCCAATGTGGTGCCCATCTTCAAGAAAGGGAGGAAAGAAGACCCAGGAAACTACAGGCCAGTCAGTTTGACCTCAATCCCTGGGAAGATTTTGGAAAAAAATTATCGAAGAAATCATTCTCGACAGGCTAACAGAAGGCAACATTCTGAGGGATAGCCAGCACGGGTTTGTTGTGGGTAGGTCCTGCTTGACCAGCCTCATTTCCTTCTATGACCAGGTTGATATCTTATATTTGGACTTTAAAAAAAGCCTTTGACCTGGTGTCCCATGATGTCCTCATGGAAAAACTGGGCAACTGTGGCCTTGACTACTCCACAGTCCAATGGCTGGGGAACTGGCTCTGAGGTTGGACCTAGAGGATACTAGTCAATGGGACCGAATCAACATGGCACTCAGTGACCAGTGGTGTCCCACAAGGCTCTGTTCTTGGACCTGTACTCTTTAATGTCTTCATAAAGGTCTGGACACTGGTGTCAGAAGTGGACTGGCTAAGTTCACTGATGACACCAAACTTTGGGGAAGAGTATCCACACCTGAGGATAGGCTGGTGATCCAGGCCAAATCTCAATAAGCTTGCAAGGTGGGTGGATGAAAACCTAATGGCATTCAATACAGAGAAATGCAAGGTGCTCCACCTTGGGGAACCCCCCCCCCCCTCACATCACACTTATAGACTCAGAGGTACTACACTCACTGGCACCATGACTGAAAGAGACTTGGGGGTCATGATTGACCACAAAATGAACATGAGCCACCAGTGTGATACTACAGCTAGCAAAGCAAACACAACTCTGGCTCTACCAATTCATCTTGAGCAAGACCCAGGATGTCATCCTCCCACTGTACTCGGCCTTGGTGAGGCTGCAGCTGGAGCACTACATCCAATTCTGGGCTCCACAATTTAGGAAGGATGTGGAGAAGCTTGAAAGAGTCCAGAGGAGAGCCAGGCACATGATCAGAGGGCAAGAGAACAGGTCTTATGAAGACAGGCTGCAAGCTATGGGATTCTTCAGCCTGGAGAAGCACAGGCTCAGGGGGGACTTAGTGGTAGACTATAAGTACATAAGGGGTGTGCATTAGAATCTGGGGGAACATCTGTTCACCAGAGCACCCCAGGGGATGACAAGGTCCAGCGGACACAAACTCCTGCAAGACCATTTTAGGCTGGACATGAGGAAAAACTTCTTTACTGTCCAAGCCCCCCAAGGCCTGGAACAGACTCCCTGCAGAGGTGGTGCAAGAACCTACTCTGAACACTTTTAAGAATGCACCTTGACACTCATCTTGCTGGGATCTTCTGACCCTAGCTGACTTCTTGCCCCTTGGGCAGGGGCCTGGACCCAATGATCTTATGAAGGCCTTTCTAGCCATAATGTCTATAAAATCTATGATCATAAAGTACATTCTCAGCTTTTCTACATGCGCTATTAGCATGCATGAATAAACTCCAGAGCTTATTGTTCGGGAGTGTATTGCTCCTGGGTACCACATCTGCATGTGCACCTGGACATGCAGCACATTGAGCTGTGCTGGACTAGCTCTGGCTGGTAGAGGGCCTGGGGGGAGGGCGGAGCAGTGGGGGGCACAGCCTGCCAGCCTGGGGCTACTCTCCCCCTGGTTCAAAGTGCTGCAGAGGGACTGGCTGGGGCACAAGGGTGCTTCAGCACGGGGCTAGCCAGCAAGTCGTCTCCACACTGAAGCATCGTCATGCCCCAGCAAGCTGGAGCAGCATCTACACATGTGCTACTGCAGAGTAAGGCAGTAAATATAAATACTATCCTGCTGCAGAGTTAATTAATCTGTTCCAGCCCAATAGGGGTGCACATATAGATATGCAAAACTTACTGCACAGCTAGTTATCAACTGCACAGGAAACATCTTGGGTAGACACACTCTCATTTGCTCAAGGTTAAAAATATATCAGGTATTCCCTCATTCTACAGCAAGATATGACTAAGACAGTGATGTTTCATGGACACTAGTTAAAGCAACTTTACAGAGACACCAACCTTTGTTATGGTACCTGCTACAACTGTGCTGCATAAAAACTGCTTGGTTTGGTGTTTCTTTAACATGTTAGGTCATCCTCTTAATTTTAGTTACAGATGTCTGGTCCAGAAGCACATTGAGTTCACTGAGTGCCTTGCATGGGGGGGAGGTACACAGAGGAGAGGTACACACTTCAGATGGAGGGTGGCAGGTAGGGAGGGGGAGGAATGGTAGGGGGCTATAATATGGGTATGTGGAAGGGAAGGCTTACTTTCCTGGGCTACTACTGCCATTGACTTAGCAGCCTCAACTCCACTATGGTGGCAACAGCCTCATGGGCAAGCTGACCCTAGTGCCCTGTTTGTTCCTCTTCTCCCATCTCCCTCTGATACATACATATTGGGTATAGGGTTGTGCCTGCTCTGGCAAAGGCTCTTGGTGTTGGGGGTGAAGATGGGGAGAGGATCATTCCACTGGCTCCACTCACTCTGCCTCCATCCCTTGGCAGATGCAGTGCTTGGTGTAGCACTGTCTTCCCCAGCCCCTGTGGCTGCTCTGGGGCAACACAGGGCAGCAGAAACAAAGCTGAGGGGGTTGATAACCATAAAACCTGCTTAATGCAAATACTATAATAACTCTAACAACATTAATATGGTTTTGATTCCATGAAAATGCAGATAGAAAGTTCAGCAAACCTCACTATTATTGTTATAATACTGTATTATACTGTTACCTTCTCAGATTTTCTTTAATGTTATTTGGGGACAAGGCCTAGAAACTGTATGGTAGTCTAACAGGATGGTTCTATATGGAGAAAAATGAAGCTCCATTACTTTTACATGTTCCATATACATTATATCATTCTATTGAGATTTCAGTTGACCCCCTGAACAGGAAAAGAACCTCATCACAGCCTGCCACACAATACCTCAGATGCAGTGGCAAATCATTGCAACAGCAGTAATGCTAGTAATTCTTTAAGAGCTAGTTCTAAAAATCAAATATGTCTGTGTAATGCTGTGTGTAAAAGGTAAACAGGTGTTGTAAGAAGCAGCCTTTGTAGGAAAAGACAATTTGACTGGACTTAGGTATCAATGTTTCAGCTATGTTGCTTTTATTGTGTTACTTCAACACTGCTAACACAGTGTAACATGGCAGTGTATAAGAGCAAAACACAGAACTGCAGCTTATTTAGGGAATTGTAACGGAGCAGGTAGATTTCAATTTTATGGGATTTTAGTGGTGACACTCCTATTGCCTTTAACGGGAATCATGTGGCTAAGGTCCTATACACCGCTGATAATACATACCACTGTCAGCAAAGCTTTCATTTTTGATATTTTTGAAAGAATTACATTTGAATTTTCTGCGTTGTCTGGCTGACATCCTTTACTTGTTCAGTACCATATACCGCATCCTTACTGTTAGTATAGAACTTTTGGCTCATAGCTACGTTAAACCACATATTTCTTACTTCCCTAAAAATCATGATTTTAATTTGTTTTAATGCTCTTTCTTTCAATTAGAATGCTGCTAAGTCTGTAGACAGTCTTACAAATCACTTTATCTTCCTTTTATTTTGTCATCTAGAAAATTATAACTCTTTATTAACTTTGGGAGACACAGCATTACAATTGTGATATATCATCCCCCCTTTTATTAACCATCTACTTAATGAATTCAGTGCTTCAAGCAGATCTTGGTGATAATGTATATACTTTGCTTTTTTTTTTTTTTTAATAAAAATTTAGAAATAAACCTAATATGGGATCAGGTATTTAACTACATGTGCACATACACACAATCAAGAAACTGATAAATATTATGAATGCATGATGACCAAAGCCAAAATGTAGAAGGTATGAACTTCAATGAACTATTTATACATACCACTAAATGACAGCCATGGATCCATCTAATGCTACCAGCAGCCTCTCTTTCATATTAGGTCTGTGACTGGCATTGCCTAAACTTTTAACAGGTATTTGAGAAAGATTATTTAATAGTCAAGAGCTATTATAATCATGCATTTGATAATAACCTTTTTCATGTTTTGTGCAGTAAACTTTAGAACATGCTGCGATTAATTTTCACATAACATGCAGGCTTCCCCGGGGGATTCAACATCATTTCAATTTCTCTTCACATATCATACGAGTGCATTCCCTAGGAATGACTTAAGTGGAAAATTTCCGACAGACAACTAGAAATTGTTACAAAAACATTTAATATTGCTTATAAACATTTTTTGTATTGACATTTTATCAACTTTGCATTTCTCTAGCTGTTAAAAACAATCACTTCCTATTCTATATAGATTTTTAGTTCAGTTTAAATTAAATAGTCTTTCTTTAAAGTAGCTTGTAAAAATATTTAACTCAAAGCAATACAACAAACCGATATAGTCTGTTAGGCCAGCATACCACAATATGCTACCCATTTGCTTTAAAGAAGTTAGCGAATGTTTAACAATTGAAGTCATTTTTATCGCCTAACACAATCTTACTTTTTGCATGTTTGGTCCTAAGCACAGAGCTACCCTGATCATTTTTACCCTTTAATATTTGTAGTACCTGATTCTTCAGGTGATTGCTAGAGGGGTGGGGAGGGGGGAGGAAGAAAAAGTGATATTGAACAGAGCACTTGAATCAGTCGAGTGCTTGCTAATTTGCACATCAAAATTTCAGCTCCTTTCGAAATAGCAATAAGCACATACTTAGCTGAATGCCAGCTAGAAGTTTTGATTGAGGGTTCTTACCCCTTTCTCCCTACAGAGTGTTGAAAGAGACAGTGATGATGGACAGAAAATTAGGTAAATTTAAATTAGATGAAGTTAACAAACTGATGAATTTGGTCAATTGGCTATTGCAGTTTGTGGTTACTTACATGATGCCTTTGCACCTAGATTACTTGAATCAGCTTCAGGCATTACTTTAGAAAACTACATTAAGAAATGTAAGTACATCAATGTTAACAAAAATGATCATGGGTATAGATTTGTTATTTATTAAGAAATCTCTGTTGGTTAAGGAGCAACTAACTGGGAATACAATAAAAAAGCAAAAGCATGTAAATAAAAAGTATTAGAAACAGGGGTAGGGATCTATCTATCTATCTATCTATCTATCTATCTATCTATCTATCTATCTATTAATATCAAGGCATGGCATGTGATATTTGTGTTGATAATTGAGCTAACAGAATTAAAAAAAAAATATGGAAAAAATGTAGGCTGAATGTGAATAAGAACTTCCTGAGAGTGAGCTTTATAATGCTGCAGAAGAGTTTAATATGGTAATACAAAGAACCACACTTTTGAGGCTTTTAAAACTGTTAGACTACAGGATACCGGCACTGGAAAGAGGGCGGACAGAATGATCAAACTATTCTTTTCCAATAAGCCACTCCAGGTATTACTGTCATGGAGTACCTAAAACATTTTTTGAAATTACCCCGCTGTAAGGGCAGTTTGCCCCACTCTCACATGCCACACCTTGATGTTAATAGATAGATAGATAGATAGATAGATAGATAGATAGATAGATAGATAGATAGATAGATAGATAGATAGATAGATAGATAGATAGATAGATAGATAGATAGATAGATAGATAGATAGATAGATAGATAGATAGATATTGCAGGAGGCTGCTGTGATCTTACTATAATGACCACCCGACTTGTAGTATCAGGTAGGGGTGTGTGAAACAGGTTGTATTTGATCTGGATTCGGCCCAAATCAGAGACAGTGATTTGATTTGCTGATTTAGATCACTGTCCTAATTCGATTTGGCCGAATCCAAATCTGAAGAGTCGATGCTGATTCAGAGAATTAACGATATGCACATAGAGACAGCTTTAAACGGTTTTTTCTATGGGCCCCCCCTGCATGCTTGGCAGCTGGCCCAGAAGTGGACCAGAAGTAATTCTGGTCCCTTCCAGGTCCACTGCCGAGCATGCCGATGACCCTGCCCATGCCCCCTTGGCTTGGCGATTGGCCGTGGGAGGACCACGGGCACCCCCCTCAGATCCAGGAGGCACCAGTTACCGAGCCAGGGGGTTTGGGGGAATGTCCCCCTTGAGCTCCGTGGTGGACCTAGAAGTGGACCGGAAATGCTTCTGGTCCACTTTCGGGTGCACCGCCAAGCATGCTGGGGTCCCCACCCCAGCATCTCAGCATTCATGAGCCACCTGGCACCTTGAGCTATGTAGAAAAAACATTTAAACCTGTGTCTATGTCTAAATCATTGAATTGCTTCAAATTTCTCCAAATTAATTTGGTGGGTTCCGATTTGATTTGGAGAGATTAAAGGGTCTCCTGATTTGATTCGGATTCAGAGATTCGGCCTGATTTGGTGGCCTGATTTCCACCAAATCAAATCAGAGACCAAAGCTTCGCACAGCCCTAGTCTCAGGCCAGTTGAGACTCTAGGCTCCTGGTTCTGGGAGTCCGTTGCAGTGGGCTATTTCACCCTTTGGCCCTTCCTGGGCCCTGGACCCAGCACGGATCAGTAGAGGATCCCAGGGTCAGTCCCTAAGCAGTCAACCCTCGCCTCTCTGAGGGTCTGCCCTCCTGGGTCCCGCCATAGATCGTTCCCTCTCTCTCTGGGCTCACACAGAGACCCACAATAGATCTTTCTTAACATAGCCCCTTTCCTTCTCTGGGCCCCTCAATAGGCCCCCATGCTCTGCCACACTTACTGGGGCTCACCCCAGCCCTTCCCTACAGGTTTAACACCTTCAGTCATTCTCTCCAAGCTCACCTAGCCCCTCAACAAGCCCACAATCTCTTAGCCCCTCTTTCAGGGCTTGCCTGACCCCTCATTAGGCCCTTGTGCACTCAGCTCCTCACTCGCTGGGCTGGCCTGGCCTCTCACTAGACCCCTTATCAAACAGCTCCCTTCTCAGGGATCATCTGGCCTCTCAACGGGCCAAGGCACTCAGCCCCCTTCTTAGGGCTCTGGACCCCACACTGGGCCCCTAGGAACCTCCTCCATCCTCTTAGTTCCTACCCAAATCTCCAGATGTTACGCTCCATGCTGGCATTCAGGAGCTGCAGCCTTTCTGCTGAGTGATGTTCCTTCACCAGAATGTTACTCCCAGTTCTCCTCCAATCATGGGTCTCCCTTGGAATCAGGTGACTCCCTTGATCAGGCCTAGCCTCAACTGCAGGGCCCTGGGTCAGCTGACTCTCCAATTAGGCCTGACCCCCACCTGCTGGTAGCTCAGCAGGCTGCCTGACCTCTTAAAGTGGCAGGCACATCAAGTGCCCTGCTACAATTACTTTTCCATGAGACTGCATTCCACCAAACACTATGCTGTATGGATTAGGGTAGGGGTGTTGCTATAGCTGTGATGGTCTAGGAAACAAAGAGAGAAGGATTTTTTTTTTTTATACCTTTTCCTGTGCTGGCTCTATAGTTGGGGGAGGTGTTGAAAAAGGTTTTGGGTATCAAGGCCATTTGTAGACATGCTCACCATTTTCTAAACTGTGTTAACTGATTATCATCACACAGCTCAAACAGACAGTCACTGACTATCACTCCCCTAACAGACTCAATTCGCAGCCTGTGTGTGTGGGTTCATGTACTTAGCACTTGCCTGTGGAAGTAATTAGGAAGTGATAATAAGCATGTTTAAGCATAGCTACCTTGTTGCAAACCTACTGACAGTTTTCTAAAGTGATGTTTAGGAAGCAGTAATGGGTGGAACTGGCCTGTGTTGATCACCATCTCAGCAATGTTTTTGGAAGGGGGGGGGGAGGTAAGGGGGGTTTGCCCCCTTCTCCACAGACAAGTAGTTCATGTGCTTGGGCAGGACTGGGGGCTTAGTCAGGATACTGACCACTTGATCATGGTGAAGTGTTAGTGGCACATTTGACTTTGTAAAGGTGTTACTTTGTGCCTGATAACCTCTGTTGTTTTGCAAAAACCTGAGTTTCTCTTGTGAGGATTGATATTTGTAATTCTTATCTGCAAAGTTCCTAAGGACTGTTTTTCCTAAAAGCAACACTGTATATACATGTTAATTAATACAGTTTAAATTGCGTAGTTCAGACTGTCCAAGTCTGCATTAACTTTAACCCTCATTCAATGATGATTAATTAATTTGGACTGGAGCCAATTTTAAAATATATACTAGAGGGTGTAAGGCTCTCTGGCTTCTATGGTTGGGGGGCACAGAGTTGTGCCTACTATAGCAATGGCTTCCAGGATGAAGGCATGATTTGGCACCCCTCTAAGTCAGTGCTTAAGGTGGATGCCCCATTTGCCCCACCCTACTTACTCTACTGATGTAACAACATTTTCAGAAATGTCTCAGGTTCAGTCTGTAGTAGAGAATGCATTCTGTACTAAGGATTTAAAGAGACTTTTGATCCTGGTTTAGACAACAGCCCCCAAATTTCCTGCCTATAACTGCAGTCATTTGCATAAAATCTCCTTAAGTAGATATTCCACTCACCCTCTTTTTTCCCATAAGTGGAACAAATCCAACTCAAGTAAAATCTATTATTCCTTGCATCTCTGAATGTTTTTCTGCTCAAGTATGAAAATGCTGATTTTCTACAGACATCTTAACATGAGGACATTAAAGAAACAAACACCAGAGACCCATTCTGTCCCCTGTATAATAAACAGTGCAACCCAAAAAGATTCTACAAACATTCTAAAAGATACCTTTTGATTTTGAATAAAGTAATATATAGGGATTGCCACAAAAAGATGAGTAGGAAATACAAGAAGTCATAGTCCAAATATTCTAGGTATGTGTAAGCAAAAAATTACAAATAAAACTACTTATATTCATGTAACTTGTTTGGCAACAGCAGTATACCATAAGGAAAGCTGCTATAATTCATAACAGCATCTTGTAATAAAACAGCTTTATGCATCCCTCTCAAACTGTTTAGTGCTCAAATCTCATCAGATGGCTGAGTAAGCATTACACTTTGGGACAGTAAATCTCTGTTTCCAATATGGTCTACATTCTCAGATATGTACTTTACTATTCATTCTAAGACATTTGCAGCTAAGTACTTGGAAAAAAAAAAGAAAAAGAAAAAAGGGTAGCAATATATTTAAATATCTGGATGTCATTTTGTCTAGTCAGTAATCTAGACTCTGAAAAGGATTTAGGGTCTTAGTGGACATGCAACTCAACATGACCTCTCAGTGTGATGCTGGAGCAAAAAAAGTTAAAATGTGTAAAAAGAAGGCAGTAGTGAGCAGTTAGTAGGGATGCAGTTTGCAGTTTTACCTCTGTATATAGCAGCAGCTAGATCAGTGGTTCTCCATCTTTCTAGACCTAAGGCAGCCCTCAGAAAAGTGCCAGCTCTTTGTTTTCATGCATTTTTTACTACAGGAAAAAAAAAAGCAAGTCTTTTGTTAGAAAGATCATAGATAGACCACAACAGGTCAGTATGGATTCCTATCTGAAATCTCTAGGTCTATCTTGTGAACCATATCTGCTCATCTAACAGTGCAAACATTGTGGGGTGCCCCACAACTTCCTTGAGACGATCTCAAGGTATCCCAGGGTGCCATGTTGCTATGGTTGAGAATCACTGAGTCAGACAATGTTCTGACAATATTTAAGAAGAAGCTGAAAAAATGGGAAAGGGTGTAGAAAAGACTAACACTAATTATTTGGGCCTGGGAAAAATATCTTGCCCTAAAATACTTTAATAGCTCAGTCTGTTTAAATTATCGATAAGAAAACTGAGAAGTGACCTGATAACAGGGTACGAGTACCTGCATGGAGAGACCATTCTGGACCCTCAAGGGCTTTTTAATGTAATGGAGGAAAATTTCACAGGAACTGATGGCTGGAAACTGTAGCCAGACAGATTCAAAAGAGAAAGCACATATCTTTAACCATACACTGGAATGTCCATTGGAAAAAAACTACTGAGAAAAAAGGGGGATTCTCCATCTGTTCATGGTCTTCCATTCAAAACTAAAGGTGTTCTTGAAATATATGTTTTATACAAACACTAGTTATTGTATACGGCAAATATCAGCTTTTCAAGCTTCAGCTCTTCTAATACATCATATATGTGTTTTAATTTGCAATATGGCTCCCACAGCATCTCAATCAGTTTCAAACATCGGAATTTTTTTGGAGGACAAATATTCTGAAGGTAAAGCAAAGCAACAGTGAGAAAATACTTGGGAACAAAATGGTAAGCTGTATCAGATCTTGTATCATCTAGTTCTGTATCCTGTCTCCAAAAATAGTTAGTAAAAGGAAAATTAAATAAATCCTGTAGTAGAGAATTTTGGAATAACATGTTTGTAAATGAATTTTTTCCCTAATCCACAATAATTCAAGTCTGACTTACACATTGCAGCTTCAGAGCACATATCCTAGTTGTTTGTTTGGTTTTTTTCAAAAAAACCTAATCTAAGTAATAGAATATCATAAAATATATAAAATGTGTATTTTCCTAATGCCCTGAAGATGGTGGCCTCAAACATTTGGTGGCAGTAAGTTTCACTAGCTAATTATGCACTGTGCTGAAAAATATTCACTCAGTTTTTAATTTATGGACTTTCTATTTAATGAGATGTTGTTTCCTCCTTGAGTAAAGGTAAAGATAAGTGTGCAACCTTCTTTCTTGATACCAGAAGTTGTTGTAGCAAAAAGAATACTACACAACCACACCTGAATATAACACTTCAAATCCTGATTTAGACAACATAAAATTCTGATTCTATGGAGCTTTGGATAAAAAAAAATCATGACCTCTCGTATCTAAACAGGCACAATGGCACTAACATGCACATGCTTAAGTATTTCATTTTATTATAAAGGAGCTACTTACAGAAGGAAAGAAAAGGGAACAAGATCATAGTAAGAATTTTGGAGCCATGCCAGAGCAAGAATTCTAGTATGAAGCTGAATGAAGCAATGGGAGAAAAACTTTTGAAGAAAACAAAATTCCACATTTTTATCAAATCTCATTTAAACCACAAAAAGAAATGGGTAAAAATCAATGTATATTGTCATTTTATTTTAAAGTAAAGCTCTAACCATTTGAAAAGTTTATGATCTGTACAATTGAAATAAGAAACATTTTTCCTCTAAACAGATTTTGAAATGTAGATTTTAATTATAAACTGCATTTCAAAGTCTTTTCCTATGACTATCTTCCAGTTAAAAATAAAAACAGTCAATTGCCAACAAAGGCTAGCTACAAGAATTGGTAGGGGGTAGAACCTGAAATCATGGTCTGGAATCTAATTTGATTCTGACGTGTCACAGGCAGCTATCGATCCTCTGGTGTATATATAAAAAGTCTACGACCATTGCATCAAGACCTTTGATGTATACACCTAGGCAAAAGTATGTAGAGGTTAAAGGCCAAACCAAGTCCAGGCATTCAGTACCTCAACGGTTGTAGTTTCTGCCAGAAAGCAACAGATAAGAACTGCTGCTGACTGCCTAATGCCTCAGTGAGGGCTTATTTGTGTCAGGGTGATGTCCTTCAGCCTTTCTCCAACCAAGGAGTACTCACAAGGCAGGGGTGGCTAGTGTTTTGAGGCTCCCTATACTCACCTTACTCTGGAAGTTGCAACATTGTGGTATTTTATGGGAGCTAACCCACCACAAGTAAACCTACCACATTACTACCAGGGCCTCCAGTTGGATGCAGTTTATGGTAAAACATAACAGAACACAAATTAAAAGAAAGGCAAATAAACCAATAAAGACTTTCTGACACAAAAAAAGAGTACATTTTAATCTGTCAGTGATGAAAAAAACCAGAAACTCTTTTAAACTGCATGCTATAAAAAGGCAGCATAAACAGGCAGCTGCATACCTGCAATGGGAAATAATTACGTTCTCTTAGATACTGGGGTATGAACTGTAAGTAAACACTGAATTTAAATGGTGATCACTATACAGGGGAGGAAACTGCTGGTAGTGAAAGATTATTTTGCTGAGAGAAATTCTGCATGCATACAATAAATACATATTATGATATATTATAGCTGACTGCTTGCTTCTGTGCTACACATACATTTTAGAATTACAAGTAGTTTCTTTAATATGTAGAGTCTTGCAAAACAATTATTAATTTAGTCATCTGTCAATGCCTTAATTTCTCAATGTAAAGTTAATTTGATTGTGGTACTTAATTTAACTCCAATTTCATCTTTACAATATTGACCTAGAAGATGAATGCTGCTGAAACTTTAATTGATTACATATTGCATTCTATGTTTGTTGGTGGATTTAATTATTTTCTTTTAATATTAAGTGACAATAAAACACTAACAGCTAGTATTAGAAAGGAACTAAGACACTGCAATGCTTAACTTTAGGAATCTGAATCCACAATCCTGACTTAGCTACCTACGCTACCTACACAATTCATGAGGGCTAGGGACAGACATTCAAAAAGCCTGAGCCTGAATTGATTCAATCTTTGCAGGTTAGTCTAACCTGGCTAGGCTAAAACAGTTTTGTAACCAGACAGACATCCTAGAAATGCAGGTACATGCCTGCAGTGGCTCAGGCTAGAAGCTGGGGGGTACTAGAGAAGCACTCCCTTCCTTCCACAGCATGGAGCTGAGGGGGGCATGGCAGGAGCTCTGATTAGCCCAGCAGGGAATTGATAACAGTGTTTATCACCCAATTAAGAAAACAGAGGGACATTACCAGCTACTTGTTGATTCCACCTGTTGATTCAGCACAGCCCATAGCCAGCATGTGGTCTGCTAGCTAACACACACACCTCCTCAGCAAGGGAGAGGCGAGGGGGGAATTCCTGCTTAGCAGGGAGTGGTGAGGGGAGCAGGGAGCAGCCCACAATCTCTGGAGCTCCTGCCAGGGAGCAGAGGGGAGGGGCTAGCCTGGCTGTCAGGCAGAGAGCTCCACCCAGTCCAGAGAGCATACTGGGATGATGGGGGTGTCTGATTTATCTTGAACCAGCAAGGGGTCTGGGAAAGACATTGCAAAAACTGGTTTGAGCCAAATCAGTTAACTCTGATACTACGTTCAACCCAGTTTTTCTCAAACTGGTTTATGTGTACTGAACATCTGTTCTGGTACAGGTTTTAACCAGTTTCTGATCACTTAAACCAGTTTATGTGTAATGTCTGTCCCTAGCCCAGAAGAAATGAGGACCTCAGAATGAGATCCACATCACCAGTACCCTCAGAGGGAGCTGCCTAAGCTAGTGAATAGAAAACACTGAAAGAAAAGGTCATTCTTAAATCCTACCTCTTTGGGGGACTTTGGCACCTAGGCCAAACCAGGATTCAGCCTGAAATCATCCCCTGGAATTAGATGCCTAAGATATTCTCTTGAAAAATGGAGCAGGACTTCTTTTTATTAATGGTAGTGGTGGCGATGACACCCTTCTGTACAATAATTCAGTGATTGCAGCATGGAAATGAGGATAATATTCTCTTCTCAGAGGGGACTCCAAGATGTTTCAAACCCATACCTCTTGCCTCCCAGGAAAATGCTAAGCCACCTACTATTAGGTTGTTGAGAAGTGAAGACACTTTCCACCACTCCTGTTAAAGCTGTTCTGCTTTGCAAAACAGTATTCAAAATTCACTGGTTTAAAGAGAAAGAGCAAAATAGAGCATGGTTCTGTAGGCCAGTAATTTAGGAAGAAGGAGACAATCTCTGTTCCAAGGACTGTTTCCTTTTTTAACCAATATCGATGTAATGTAAAATACATGCAGCCCTGGAGCATAGATCAGAATCCAATCATATCCAATACCTGTATAGGAAGGTATATTTATTGTATAAAGTTTTAAGCCTTTTCCATGATCCTTCCCTTAGAGGACATGAGTGCAATGAAAAAAATCTCTTCTACATTAATGCAATTCAGATCAGAAATACACAAAATTTTAGTGTGAATTTACATTATCAGCTCATTTTTGCTTTGAGGACAGTTAACTAAAAGTGTTACTAAAAGGAATCAGTTAAAATATTAACTTTGATTTTGGTGCTTAATTAGCATATTTAAAGAAGTTTTTTTATGGTGTTTGTTTCAATTTGTTTTGTTGATATGATGATTTCCTTATGTAGCTCAGTCTTTAAAGGTATCAACAGAATTTGTTAGAAGGGTAGTGTGTAAAAATGCATGGAGTAGGTGATAAAATATGATATGAACTATTCCAGAATAAGTGAGAGAAACATGCTTTTAACATGTTGTCAAAATATCGAGAGAATAGATTACATGTAACCTAAGGCATATAATCCATTCTCTTTCTGTTTTGGACTATTTCCATAAGAGTTTAATTCAGCGAAGAACAGAAGCCTCTGTACAGATTTATTCATATAAGCAGTTCCTAAAGTCAGGAACTGGGCTTAATGTCTTGAATGAAAGCCCATAGGCATACTGTTTGTATATTATGACACTTAATATTTCACTAATATAAACAAATAATTGTTGTGTACAACTAAGAGACCAAACCTGATTTCATAGACATTAGGGCTGGAAGGGACCTTGGAAGATTGAGTCCAGCCGCCCCCCCCCCCCCCAAAGGGCAGGAAGTCAGCTGGGGTCATAGGATCCCAGCAAGATAAGCATCCAATTTACTCTTGAAGGTGTTCAATGTAGGTGCTTGAACTATCTCCGATGGCAGGTCCTTGGGGACTCGGACAGTAAAGAAATTCTTATGTCCAGCCTGAAATGGTCTTGCAGTAGTTTATTACCGTTCAACCTCATTATCCCTTGGGGCGCTCTGGTGAACAAATGTTCCCCCAGGTACTGGTGGTCACCCCTGATAAACTTATAGGTGGCCATCAGATCACACCTGAGCCTGCACTTTGCCAGGCTAAAGAGCCCCATAGCTCTCAGCCTGTCGTTGTAAGGTCTGTTTTCCTGACCTCTGATCACATGGCTCTTCTCTGGACTCTCTCAAGCTTCTCCACATCCTTTATGAATTGTGGGGCCCAAAACTGGATGCAGTACTCCAGCTGTAGCCTCACCAAGGCCGAGTGAGAATGACGGGAGAATGATGTCCTGGGATTTGCTTGAGAAGCATCTATGAATGCAAGCCAGCATTTTAGTTGCTTTACTAGCCGCAGCATTGCATTGAAGGCTCAAGTTCATCTTGTGGTCAGTGATGACCCCCAAGTCTCTTTCTTCCACAGTGCTAGCCAGCGTAGTACTGCTGAGCCTATAAGGATGCTGCAGGTTTTTCCTCCTAAGGTGGAGAACTTTGCATTTTTCAGTGTTGGACACCATTAGGTCATCCGCCCATTTGCTGAGCCTGTCCAGGTCAGACTGGATTGCCCTCCTGTCTTCTGGTGTGTATCCTTTGCCCCAAAGTTTGGTGTCATCGGCAAACTTGGCCAGTCTGCTCCTGACTCCAATGTCCACATCGTTAATGAAGACGTTGAACAATATGGGTTCAAGGACAGAGCCTTGGGGCACCGCACTGGTCACAGGGCACCATGACAATTGACTTCCATCAATTACCACCCTCTGGGTCTGACCACGGAGCCAGGGTCTGACCACTCAGCCAGCAGATGGTGGTGGACCCAAGGCCACAATTGGCCAGTTTCACCAAGAGAGGATCACGGGATACCAGATCGAAGGTTTTTTTGAAGTCAAGATATGTGACAATAATCTCTTCTCCCTTGTCCAGGTGATAGGTCACCTGGTCATAGAAGGTAATGAGATTGGTCAAGCAAGACCTATCCTCAACAAACCCGTGCATATCCCTCAGGATGTTAGCATCGGCCAGTCCATTAAGGATGGCCTCTTTAATAAACTTTTCTAAGACCTTCCCCAAGACAGAAGTCTGGGCCTATAGTTAGCCAGATCCACTTTCCTCCCTTTCTTGAAGATAGGCACCACATTGGCCTTCTTCCAGTCTTCGGGCACTACACCAGAGTGCCAGGAGCTTTCAAAGATCCATGCCAGAAGCTGCTGTGCCCTCTTGCTGCCTTTGCTCCAAGATGAAATAGAAATTGTTTGTGCATTGAGGATCGCTCCCTTGAGGAGCAACCACTCTTCCTGAACTCCCCTCCCCTTGGGGTTGTGGTCTCTTAGGGCCTCACTGACAAGCCTCCTGAGCTGAAAACACCTGGTACACACTAAGCCCCAGAATATTTGTAACAGGCTGAAATAGAAGTCATTAAGACCACAGAAGAAAGCAACTAGTAAGTCTGGACATGAGGGGATTTCAGGCTTAGGTTGTAATTCAGCACTTTACCAAACACACAGAACAGTACTGTGGGGGAAAATACTTCAATGAGAACTAATATAGTTGTGCAGATATTTCTTGTACTGCATTCAGTGATTTTACCTCACAGATATTAAAGTACATTATAAAGGATTAAAGCAACCAGCAACCACTTTTCTTTCGTTCTTTCTTGTTTCTTATTTATTTTTTGCATTCATTATATAGTTTCAAATTCACCATAAAAAAGCATGTTCTACCATATGTTATGATGTAGTCTTTTGTTAGCAATACCCTTTCTTACAGAGACACAGTTAGCAAGCCAAAATACCACAAGGATAATTGAATCTAACTACTCAAACAAAGGAAAAGCATCACTGGGGCATACTTCTATGTGCTCTACTGCTGGATTTGGTTCACTAGGAGAAAAGGGTTTGATTAAAAAAAAGAAGACTATGTATCTGGCTCCCATAATAGATACCACTGAACAACATGGTAATTTGGCCCATACATACAAATGAAGGATGGGAGCTTTTCATTTTCTATGGAAAAAAAGGAAAAAACGGTTGAGGGGAAATTGATACCATGTTTCATGGCAGAAGTTGCTTTCTTATGCTGCAACAGAAGAAGGACTATCAAACTTATATTGTGGTTAAGCTTAAGTCTTGATGAGACTAAATATTCATTTAGATTGTTTGTTGTTTTGATTTTATGTTCTCTACAGTTTTTGATTCAATTGCTAAATAAAATGTTCTGTTTAAAAACCCTTTTGGCCACTGTCACTCCTCACAATAAATGAAGGTGTTCAGAATCCATTTTGATTTGCAGAGTTACTTTAGTCCTAAACTAAACGTGGAAGAATCAAAAAACCTGTATTGATCCCAAAGAGATACCAAAGGAAGCAATGCATGATCTGATCTGCTGATAAAAAGACAAAGGTCTATGATAGGTATATGTAAAGAAGGGAACCATAATCTGGTCCTTAGGGACTTCCTAATAAAAATGTTGATGAGCAAATAATTTTATGTGCAAGAATGAGAAATAGAATGAGAACTAATAATAAATAATGAACATATTTGATTGCAATCAGATTTGATCTCATTAATTCTTAGTTTTCTCTATTTTTGCAGGATTCTTTTGCTTCCAGGATAGTGGAAGTTATTTGGAATTGTCCAACATATACACAGATGTTATTCATGTGAGACTTCCAAAGACTGATACAAGTCAATAGGGGTATGACATTTTGCCTCCCTTTTTGTCTCTGAAAATCTTACTTCTACTTCCCTTTAACTCATATGCATGTGTGTATATGTATAAGCTTCAAGACTGTATTTACGAAGAGGTAAAAGCAACTGCTAATAGTAAGGGTATAAAAACTTTCAAAAGGCACATTTACTATAAGGTACAGTAATTGTACAGTACTAATATTCTAATATTCATACTGTATCATATTTACTCAAATCTAAGATTAGCTTGAATTTAAGATGACCCCCCCCCCCGCAAAAAATTATTCAATTCTATACATGGAAAATTTGTAAATGTTACAAGTTTCCATGCATAGAACCAAATTACTGAGGGATTGTCTTTAATTTATTCCCCCTACAGCTGCAGAGGAATGGGGAGGAGCAGGTTATATGAGGAGGTCAAACAGCCTGCCCCCTGTTTATGCCTGCCCCCCTCACCCTCCTCCTCCTCCCCCAGCCACTGCTTCCCCTTCTTCTTCCACCTCTGTTCCCCCTCCTATATTCCCCCTAGCCTCTGCTCTCCCTTTCTCCTCCCCCAACCGCTGATCTTTGCTCCTTCTGCCTCCTTACCCTTGCTCCACGCCAGCAGGCTCCATCTTCATTCTAACCTTGGGCAATGAGAATTGGCCCAGCCCAGCCCCTGTAGTAGCTGTGCAGGAGGCTGCTGGCATGGAACAATTGTAAGAGATGAGGGAGAGGGGCAGACAAGGGAGAAGATGCTGCTTGGGGTGGGGAGAAATCATGGGATGCAGAGGTGGCAGAGGGTGGGAGGGGGAGGAGTTAGGAGGCAGCGGCAGTTATGGCCCTGTTGCCAGGTAGGGTATGGAGCCAGAGCCACAGCAGCCACCTGCCCCCTACACTGCCCTCATACTCAATTCTAAAATGAGGGGCTAGCTTCCCCCCCATTTTAAATGGGGAAAAAAAACCTTGTTTTCAAATCAAGTAAATATGGTAACTCAATTGAAATCAAACTACAAGCCACATATATTTGTGGAAAACCAAGAATAAAAATATTTTCTGCAGATGTGGACAGGAATAGAATTCACATTTTTCAGTCATTCTGCTCCACTGAAATTATATCTCCATTTACAAAGAAATGCAATGAAACCAAATGATGTTCACAGACCACTTTGGGAAGATATTCTAGGTATAGGTATAGAAAGGCTTCTGGGCATTGTTAAATAAGTCTGTTTGTTGCACGTATTTTTAATAACTTCAAGCACACACTCTATTTGTTCTGATCATTCCCAGAAGAGATTTATTGAAAAACTACATCAGACTTGAGGTTGAGTGGATGAGAAGCAGTCAATACAATACAAATATTGAGAAATAACTTTCTGTGATAGGTGAAAGCCTGCAGTTTGGCTCAAGCTGAAAAAGAACTAGTGAGATATGAATGTTAACCGAGAACCTACAGAATTGTGCATCCATTCATTTTTTTGTGTACTTCTTCAAAGGATGTTTCTGGAACTGTTAAAGCTGAAAATTAATTATAAAACTAAACCATGAAACTGGGAATGCAACATCTACTTTGACAATACAACTTAATACATTTAGGCAATGCTTACACTGCAGCCAAAAGTTGCAAATGCAACCTATGTGGACATATCTGACCTAGCTTCAAAACTAGCTGCAAAACCAACCTTGGAGGGTCTCATCTCCTTCAGGTCTCTCACCACCTGGACACGGGAGATGTGGTAGATCTCCCTGGACACAGGAGATGTTATATACCTAGACTTCCAAAAGGCAAACAGAAGTCCTTAACTTTGGGAAGGCTGACTTTGCAAACTGAGAGTATTGGTTGGTTAGGCAATTAGAGGCCATACCCCACCCTAGAAAAGGGAGTACATAAGAAATAGTCATCTCTCAAAAACATAATCCTAGAAGCATAGGGGAAAGCCATACCATCTCACAAGAAATGCAGTCAATGGGCAAGGAAGCCCCCTTGGCTGAACAAGGAACTGTTGAATCTCATTAAACTCAAAAGAGAAGCCGACGCCAGCTGGAAAACAGGAAGCATTACCAAAGAGGATTACTCAACACTCACCCATACCTGTAAAGAGTGGTTGAGAAAAGCCAAGGCACAAACTGAACTTAGGCTAGCTACAGGAATCAAGGACAACAAAAATTCTTCTTTAGATATGTGGGAAGTCAATAAAAGAACACAGATAGCATTGAGCCCCTGCAAGATCCAACAGGGCAACTGATATCTGACACCCAAGAAAAGGCCAATCTCCTAAATAACCTTTTTGCATCAGTTTTTCACCCTCCCAGGAGGATCACACTGTCAGGAAGGAACCATTCTGGGAGTAGGTGATGGGCCCAAACCCGATGTGGATTAAGTGAGGGAACACTTTGAGAAACTGGACGTTCACAAGTCCGCGGGCCCAGATGGAATGCACCCAAGAGTCTTAAAGGAGCTGGCAGACATCATTGCATTCCCCTTGGCAGAGAGATGTGAAAATTCCTGGCACTCAGGCAAGGTCCCTGAAGACTGAAAAAGAGTCAACATGATCCCTATCATCAAGAAAGGGAGGAGGGATGACCCCAGGGAATTACAGACCAATCAGTCTAATGCCTGTCTCTGGAAAAATCCTGGAGAAAATTGTCAAGGGATCCATCAACACCAGATGAATGGAAGGCAAACATCTAAATACCAGCCAACATATCTTTGTGACTGGCAGGTCTTGTCTGACCAACCTCATCTCCTTCTATGAACAGGTAACATGTGCCCTGGCCAAGGGAGATGATGTGGATGTCATATATCTGGATTTCAAGAAGGACTTTGACCTAGTTCCCCATGATGTCCTCATGGTTAAGCTGGGGAACTGTGGCCTTGATCATTTTACGCTCCGATGGCTAGGCAACTGGTTATAAGGTTGGGCCCAAAGAATACTAGTTGATGGGAGCAAATCAGCATGGTGCAGGGTGACCAGTGGAGTCCCTCAGGGCTTGGTACTTGGGCCGGTACTCTTTAATATCTTCATTAAAGATCTGGATTCCAGAGTCAGATGAAAACTGGCCAAGTTTATGGATGATACCAAATTATGAAGGAGGATGGTCAGACCATGGGACAGGCTGGGGATACAGACCAATTTGGATATGCTCTCAAGGTGGGCCAACCGAAACCTGATGGCCTTCAATGTAGAGAAGTGCAAGGTGCTGCACCTTGGTAGGAAGAACCCTCAACATACTTACAAGCTCAGCAGTGCTATGCTTGCTAGCACCATGTCCGAAAGGGGCTTGGAGGTCTTAACTGACCACAAGATAAATATGAGCCACCAATGCAATGCTGTGGCTGGCAAAGAAAAACAAACTCTGGCATGCATCCACTGACGAATCTCAAGCAAAACTAGGGAAGTCATCCTCCCGCTTTACTCAGCCCTTGTGAGACCGTAGCTGGAGTACTGCATCCAGTATTGTAAACATCCCCCCACTCCCCCCGACCACTTTAGAAAGGATGTGGAGAAGTTTGAGAGAGTCCAGAGGAGAGCCACTCGTATGGTCCAAGGCCTGGAGGGAAGGTTGTATGAGGAGAGGCTGAGGGACTTGGGATTCTTCAGTCTGGAGAAGACAAGGCTCATGGGGGACTTGGTGGCAGCCTACAATTACATAAGAGGGGTGCATCAGGACCTGGGAGAACAGCTGTTCACCAGAGCTCCCCAAAGGATAACAAGGTCTAACAGCCACAAACTCCAGGAAGGACGATTTAGACTAGACATAAAAAAAAAAAAAATCTTTACGGTGCGATTGTCTAGGGTCTGGAACAAACTCCCCCCAGAGGTGGTGCAAGCACCTATTCTAGACTGTTTTAAAAAGCAGGTGAATGTATTTCTTGCTGGGGTCACTTGATCCCAGCTGACTTCCTGTCTATGGTGGGGGGGCTGAACTCAGTGATCTTATGAGATCCCTTCCAGCCCCGAATGTCTACGAAATCTATGATTCTGGGTAAACAATCAAGTGCTAGCCCAGGAGTGGGCAAAATATAGCCCACAGGTCAGATCCAGACCAATAAAGGGTTCTCTCCAGCCTGCGGAAGGTCCCTCAGCCCTGGCCACCCCTGGCCCAGGAGTGGGAGTAGCCTAGGCTGTGGCACATGCATCCAGTTCTGCTGCCCCCAGGAGTACAGTGTGGTGGGGGCAGCATGGCAGCTGAACTCCACTTTGCAGCAGTCCCCGCAGCAGCAGCAGCTCCTTCTGGCTGCCACCACTAGTGTCTCTGACACCACCAGACCCAGCCCCACTGTCCAGGCACCCTGCCCCATCTGCTCTACACCCACTGCAAGGGACACCAGCTGGATTGGCCCAGTAGGATCTCCATGGAGACCAGTTTGGAGGCAGAGTGGATGGGATAGGGCCATGGGCAGGCAGGGAGCAGTGTCCAGGAGTGGGACAGGTGGGCAGGGCTTGGGTGCAGGATTGTAGAGTGGTCATAGCCTGGGACCAGGGTTCATGGCAGAGCCACTCCCCCATGTTCCTGCCTGAAGAACAAGCTGCTATCACAGGGATGTGTAGGGAGCAGACTGCAGGTCTGCTCCAGTCCCCAATCCCACACTGTCATTGCCCCATAATTTTGGCCCCGCCAACCTGTCATGCTCCTGGACACTACTCCCCACCTGCCAGCAGCTGCATCCCATTTGCCCAGCTGAACACACCCTCCCCACCGGGGTCCCAGGCCAGTCTCCATGGAGATCCTGTACAACTGCTGCATCCAACACCCCTGGCAGACAGGATCATTTGCCCCATCCCCACTGCACTGGCTCAGGTCAGCACCACCCACCTCCTTCACTGGGCTGGGTCAGCATTCCTCCCCACCCTCTGGACTGCAACTACTCACCAAAATTCCTAAAGTGGCCCTCCAGCTATTAACAGTACCCAAGTTAGGTAGGTTAAAACAACCTTTTTATGGCTATACAAACCACAGCCACATCTTTGACTACATGGTAGACATACTTTTCTAGAAGCAGGGGGCATCTCCTGATGTCTGACCACATACTACTACCTACATGGTGCAGGAGAATATCTGCTGGTTGCAACTACTCCTTCCTGACTCGTAAACACAGAAGTTAAAGACAGTAACCACCTGACTCAGATTCTCTGCAAAGCTAGTAGAGTTCTAAAACCATAAACGATCTTTCAATCTAGTTTGGTTACTAAGTCTACATGAATAGAAGTTTTCTTTCTTAATGACAATTTTTGAAGTATAGTTTTCCAAAAATCTTAGTTTTTGCCCAAGTCTTCATTGCTGACCTACTTTTCTTGTGCTGTGTCAGCATAGTAAGTCAGAAGAAAGATGCTTTCTTTCTTAAAAAAATAAAGTTTGATAACTAAAAATCTTTGGTGGCAAAACACATGGCATGTAGAGACATCCAAATCCTACCAGCAGGTTGTAAGATACTCCAGTATTCAAGGCATCAGAACTATTGTCAAACCTTTGACATATCTCAGCAGAAAGTAGAAAAAGGAAAAAAGAAAGTTTCTTTTCATCTTAGAATTGAATATTTAGAAAGGCTCTTCACCTTTTATGACAACCTATGTAATAGACATTTTTCCCTGATAAATGACTGATTTTTTCAAACTGACTGGACAATAAAGACAGCTGCATGCTGCTGCTAAATTATATACACATTTCTTTCCTTGTTAAATAATATTAAAATAATTGACTGGCAAGGAAATTAATAGTAAACAGGTGTATTTGTTACATAATTTCATTCAAGAGTTTGCAAGCACACTTTGAGAGTGATTATACAATGGAGCTAGCACAATTATTCTAATTCACAGTTTTAGTTCCATATAATATTTGTAATTCATTTGCATAGTCTAGCTCAGTTAAATCATACTAAGTACATTGTACATAACTATTAGTTGCAGTCTTGAGGAATAGCTGAAGAGGATTCTGAAAGAATACTGGGTCAAAGATAGTATTAAAGAGACAGTGATGCCTCTGACAAACTTACCTTCTAGTCACTCCCTTTAACAGCATAGTGGTTATCAAAAATATACCTGAAGTGGGTCCCTATATTTCCAGAAGGAGATAACTGTGGTATCCTGGTACTTTAGTTTGGTATCTGAGGGCAAATGTTTACTTTCCAATGGTGATTACCAAACCTTAAAATATCTGTTTTTAAAGGTGTGTAGTACTCAGAAAATGTACTGATTTAATGTGTTTGAGGGCTGAGTTTCTCTGTTTAGTATAAGGATAGGTAAGGTATATCAAGATTTTCTGCCTTTGACACCGTAAGAAAGCTCATCCTTCACAACATGAATGCCAGTTTGCATGGCAACAATTGACACCTGTGAGGGAGAGGAATATTTCTGGCAGGCCTAGTTTTTTATGAAATCATAAAACTTATTTAACCTAAAAATCCAAACTAGCTATCAGATGATAATGATTGTCAGGCATTCCCAATTAACTTGTCAACAGA
This sequence comes from Alligator mississippiensis, assembly GCF_030867095.1. NCBI lineage: Eukaryota > Metazoa > Chordata > Crocodylia > Alligatoridae > Alligator > Alligator mississippiensis. The sequence goes on from NC_081832.1 coordinate 53,175,252, forward strand.
GGTGAAAAATCATGTAGTCCATCAACACAGACTTTTACCATAAAGCACCTTGCCCAAACTAACTCAGAAAGGCATTGATAACTTTCAGAGACCTGTTCATTTACAAAAATGAACCAGACAATGCATACATACACTAGATACCTTAACTAAAGCTGGAAGGTCTAATTTTAGGCAACCTACCCCTGAGTATAACTTTGGATCAAGCATTTAGGTGTCAAGCCTTTGTAAATCAAAAATAAAAGTGGTACAACAAGATCTTGTGCTTGACAGACTTTTACTGCTATTGTCAAAAGCAAATATCATGATCAGAGCACAGGTTATACAACTGCTTTGTGTAGTCTTGGCACCATTGTTAATCAAACACAGATGTCAAACAAGTCACACTATACAAGGCTTTACTGGTGGAAGGGACAAAATATTGGGGAATATCTAAAATTATTTATTGAAAGGCAAAAATCATTTGAACCCTTTTTATTGTAGCTAAAGAATAAAAAAAAAGTCAAAGTCTATTCATATTAAACACGTGTTTGTTTCCTATAGATTTCAAATCCCAGGAAAACACCCACTCAAACTTTGAATAAATTTGCATGCATAAATTCCTAGATGTCTGCAGCTAGAAACTGCATGTGCAAACACTTAGCATGGCATCTTCCTAATGCTTCTGGAAATGCCATGTCTAATACATATACACGTACAGCAAAACAGAAAATACATGTGCTAGGTCTATTCTTACCAATCATTCAAATTTAAGGTCAACCAGGGAAGAAGGTGCTTAAGACAGACAGAGGGTAGAATACATCAAGAGAGGTGGTTTTTATATACATATAGATATCTAATTTAAAAAAGAAAGAAAACCAAACTTACATTCCGAAAGTACAAGACTTATTTTACAAACATATCTAATAAGAGAATAAAAAAGGCTCATGAAAGCTACTTCCTTCATTAGTGTAGGCAAATTATGTGGAGACTATGAAATATCTTTACTAGTTTTATCACAAGTATAAAAATAGGAGGAAAGGAAGAAAGAGACCATCCACAGAGCCTTTCAACAAAGGTGCCAGATAAACAGCTACACAACCAGTAATAAAGAATAAAACATACAGGCTATCATGAGTGTCAAATATAATTATAATGAAGCCCCAGGGCTGAAATGCCCGTAGTAAATATAAGGAAACCTAAATACTGTGCTGCCTATCCATGATGAGGATGGCCCAGGTATTCTATGGTATAAAGTGGGTTATAGTCAGATAGGTAGTCCTTATGGGAGTACACACTGTAAACACAAATTCTTTCAGAAACTTGGGAAGAGAACTGAAAATTCATACTTAGGTGAGAAAAGTATAATATTACCATATTAAAATGTCTGTCAATAAGCACATGGTGCATGAGAGGCAAGCAAGAAAAATTAGTAGTGATGCTAACTAATGGAGATTGTGACCTAGTGATCAAAACTGATATGGATACTTTGCAAAATTATTCTAACAAACAGAATATTATTATAGATAGGTAAAAAGGAAAAAAAAACAACCCCTTTCTTATTAAAGCTTCATAGAAAATAAAAGACTTCCATACCAAGTGATGCAGATCAACAGAAATGTAATGTGCAGGACAATCATATGCTGATGGGGGGTTTGGTGGGTTTCCTAAAATAATCCTAAATATTTCTGAAGTCCTATGTCAGTATGATACTTTCCTATCAAGTTCACCTACTATAGAGAAAGGAAGCAGTGGGGATATGCATTAATGATCTAAAGATGCACAGATCCAATCAAATGTTATGCACATCTGATGCTTCGTGTACAACTCATTTGCTTTTAACTCTGCAGCATGCAGTTGCAGAATAACTGACAATTTAATGAAGCAAAGCATTTTGTGGAGTTAACCAGAAGATCAAAGACTGTACACGAGGCACTGTTTACATATGTTTTCCCCCTACAAAATTTGGGAAAATGTGTTTCATTTTACTATGACAACTGACAAGCGGACAAAATTAAATAGTGCATCCAGTGAAGAACTGTAGTTTATCAAGATGCATTTTTAAAGCTACTTCTCTATTGCATTTATTTGCATATATTATTTAATTAATTGAATCCAGGAAGATATTTGAAACAGGCAATACTTTATCTTGGAGTAAGTCATGGCAACCAGCTTTAAAATTGATACAAAGTAAATTGTGGTTTAAACTTAATATGAGTTCTAGGATCTTGGTGAGGTACTAACATTTTACAGCCAATTATGCAATAATTATATGGGCTTCTCCCTGCTATTTTTTTTTTAATGAAATTAAGTGTAATCCACCAGCAATGTCAAAAGAAACTGCATCTCATTTCCACATTTCAATTATGCACCAATGAGGAACAGGGGAGAAATTCCAAAGCACCTGATTAGTAATTATAGTATGCTAATCATAATGTTTTACTCTTCTTAGCAATACAGCTAGTCTGTTAAAGAAAGAAAAGGCAAAGTTAAAATGTCACTATTATACCTAAAACAAATACAGAATACAAGGTTATCATATTTGCCAGTGCCTAGATATATGACAAATATGACAGGTGGTTAAGAGTCATTAGTGATTGTGTGTTTAAAAGATGTTAAAACAGAGATTCATTCTTGCTTCACTTTGCTTCACTTATATAATTATGTGATTTCTGACAGTATATGATGCCAAGCTATTCTCAGCTTGAAATGACAATAGAAGAGAACATATTTTCTAACTGATAACAAAATGCCGTTGACGATTTAAAATAATAATAAAATACTTGTCATTCTTTTTCCTCTACTTCACCAGCATTGCTACTGTCACTCGCATATGAAGCTTATACAGTAGTTACAGAGGTTACTTACTGGAGATTTATGGCAGAAAATAGTTGTCCTTTAAACCTACCTTGTCTTGGAAACTCATCTGACTCTCTGTGAACCAGATCAGAAACTCGATTTCCATAATGCATTCTGGTGTCATGATCATATGCCTTCAGTGTCTCACTTGAGCTATAGGACTTTTGAGTTGGTACTCTGCAGTCCTCACTGTCCAATGAAGAACTGGTATAGCGGCATTCCTTCCCACACCGACCTCTTGTCAAAGACCGATGTCTTCTGTCTTTTATATCCATTATTCTGGGTCTGGTAGAAAATTAATGTTTCCAGAACAGCCGATGGTTAATCTGGGATTAGTCACTCTACCACCTAAAAACATCAAAGATAATAAACAATGAGAACTGGGGCTATAATATGTTATCTTCCATTTTCCCCTCAATAGTTCAAAAACAAAACAGAACAAAAAACTCTATAGTGGCCAAACTTTGTGGGAAGGAAAAAGACTATGTTTGAATAACTGACATTAAAGAAAGCAAATAAAATTTAATTGGTATAGGTGAAAAATGTCTATTTTGTTTAAAATATTTTTTACTGAGATATTAACCCTCCCCCAAACAAAAAAAAAAATCTCTAACCTTTTGATTTCCAAATACACATTGGTAACAACCTGAAAACACTGATAACCCATTAGCTTTTTCTATAAGACTGTGCAAAGAAAAAAGATGCAGGCCTCCTTCAGTTATTCTGAGATGTAATGTGTCAAATGAATCATGCAGCTAAGACTGAAGTATTAAAGACAAGTGGAAAAAAAGACAGCAATACTCCATAGTAATGTTCTGAAATTATTAAGCTACATTTTGTGATCATGTGAGCACACAAGAAGATGTAGGAAAAAGTAATGAAAATTTCCTTCAGTATCTAAATAGTCACCTGAATATTCTATCCATTCCTAAAAGAGAACATAAGAATTTCCCTGTTTGAGCAACTTAGAAAATCTGTATCTGCATCAAATGTGAATAGAGGAGAAGGAAACACTGTTGTTACATAACATTTTTTACCAAAACTCCCTAAACTTGATACAGCTGTGAGGTCAGGCACACAGAATTCAGAAGTACCAAAGAGTGGGTGCATCAACACAAGATGCAGTGCCACTGTAGCTCATTGCTATGGCAACGTAGTGTTGGTCAGCATGAACCGTGGTGCCAACGCTACTGTGCAGTAGGGTCAGAAATGATCCGTTCATCGCGGGAACTGCCCAGTAACAGCTAAAGCAAGTACCAAATGATGGCACAGTAACAACTGTGCAGTCAAGCACGCATGTAGATACTCCCAGCATGTCTGATACAAAAAGACAGATTCCCCATTTTTTAACTTAAGAACGCATAGCAGTTTTTTCCCCCATCAGTTGTATAAAAGCATTCCTTCACATTATGCAATCAGGATATAGACAACATGTCTTAAAACCATTTTCTAATTAATTAATTGCTGTTTATTAACTTTTCAGATTACCCCCCCACCCCTTTTGGAGGGACCCACTGGTTAATCTCATGTATGTTTTAATTTACACCAGGGGTCAGCAACCCCAGCAACCACACGTGCCAGAACATGGCATGTGAAGGCATTTTGCTTGTCACAAGTGCCTCGGGGTAGATGACAGGGAAGGGGCCAGGGCTGTGCTACCACAACAAGGATCGAGCCTCTCGCAGCTCCCCCATCATCCACACCAATGTGTATGTGCACCCGACGCTCACAATAAGCTGGGCCAGGGCTCCATGGACTCCAGTGCAGCTGCTTGCAGGCTCCCCACCACCTACTGCAAGCAGCCTAGGTTCAATAGTGGGTGGCTGTGGTAGTCATCTGGGAGGCTACAAGTAGCTGCACCAGGGCCCGTGGAGTCCTGGCCTGGCTTGTTGCCAGCAGTGGGCTGCACTGCCACAATGAAGATCAGGCCCCTCACAGTTCCTGTGCTGTCTGCTCCTAGCATGCCAACATCTTACAAGTGAAAGTTGCAGGTGTTTTGGCAGCGTGCCCAAAAATGTTGCCAACCCCAGACTTAGACCACGTTCCTGCAAACAATCATAAGACTTGAGATTCATCAGATAAGCAGTGTCCCACTGAAGTCTATGAATAATGATGATCAGGAAACAGTTTCCCTGAGCTGCAAAAATATAATGATTAAAAACTTTTTCTTCATTCTGCAGCACTATGAGAAGTCTTTCAATTGTTTTATAAAAAGCTAGAGACAGTCATATACACTCAAAAACTCACCCTAGATTATCTGTATCAGACATAAATGGGATCAAACCCAGGTCTCCTATCTCTCATCAGAGTATTTAAACCTCATCAAACTTAGTAAGACTATTTCTCAATCATTCCTTGGAAACTACTGTCACTCATATAAACATGTAAATGCTTGCTAGGCCAGAAATTAAGACTGACTGTATAAACTAATGGCTAGAGCACTCCAATGCAGAAGTCCATAACAAAGAACAACCTAGAAGTTGTGGAACTCATGTGTTTCTTTTACCTCTTTTCTGGACCCAAAAAGCCTTCCAAACTAAAGTTATTACTGAAAATTTCTGTGTTCTGAATTCAGATTTTCTTACAAAGAACATTGAAAAAGTCCAGTGCAGTTCTTTCTGTGGATAATAAGTTCATGTATGGTATAAATGATTTAAGATCATGCAGTGAGCTGCAGCAAATTAAATCAACATAAATCTAAAATAGACATATTCAGCCAATGGAGGTAGTAAACCAGAGAATGCTTTTTTCATAGCATCAAGGTTCAGACATTAATTACTTTCGCTGTCTTTTGTACTGTAAAAATAAGGAAATAAGGTAACTAGCAGAACCAGCTGTTTTAAGCTGACTACATGTAATTTGTAATCAGTGATTTCAGAAAAATGTTAGCATACTTAATTTTTTTCTGTATATTTGGTGTTTTTAATTATGATGATAAATTACATGTAACATAAATATATGTTTTCCACACAATATTTGTCCCCAATTCTGTTCCCAGGACAATAAGACATCAGAGCAACAGAAGTTTATAAATGTTGTAATGATTTCTTATTTCCCCTCCTTTATATATCCTTTATGTATCTGATTTTTTAAAAATATAACAGCAGAGAATATAGCAGCATGTAATTTCCTCATGAAAGCCCTTCACCTTGTAGCATATGCTCAAACACATTCATTCGCTGTCCATGATACCAACATTGTATTGGTGTCAATGGCATTCAAGATTACAAGTAGTCTACTGGAACCAGAAACAAGAACACATCCTCCACAGGTCCCACAGAGAAGTGACTTGCTCAGGAACCTGGCACACAAGATGAGTCTCTCAAGTTCCAGGCTAACACCCTCATTATTTTAAGCATAAAATCAATCACAAAGATTTTAATGATACAACCTCATGTTTAAGAAAGTCTTTATTTGTAGGCCCGAGTACCTTCATTCTGCACATTGGAACCCAAATCACTACAGCATACTCAAATGCACTTCCCAGTGCATCAGAGCTGTAAACAAATGGATTGGACAGATTCTTGGAGGAAAGGGGCATCAGTAGTTATTGAGCATGGGCGTTAAGGATAGAGCCTCTGAATTAGAACTTCTTAAACCTTATGGGTACTTATACACATACTTTTTCATGCTGCAACGTGTCAGAGATCCAGCGCATTGGACCATACTTGATTAATCAAGTCTCCTCCGCTTGCGAGGTGATGAGAACCACACTGTGTCACCTGCAGTTGTGTAAGTGGAGAAATGCACATCAGCATGGAGAAAACGGTGGGGTGCACTTTTGAACTAAAACATCTTCGATGTGTTTTAGTTCAAAAGCATATGGTCGCCATTTGCTGTGTGCTGATGCACATTTTGCCGCTTATATAACTGCATGTGTTGCAGTGCTAGGCGCTTTTCATGTGTAAAAATGCCCTAAATGCTGAAGGCTGCAAGTGGGAGAGGAACAGTGGAAAAAAACAAACCTGGTCACAACAGGTTTACTCTCCCGTTCAGCATCCATTCTCTGCCACTGTGTGACACAGGATGCTGGGCAAGATGGATGTATGGTCTGACCCAGTAAATGACAGTTCTTAGGTTCTTATGTTCTTAATAAAGGCAACATTTCCCAAACAAAAGAACAACAGGTGAAAAAAGATAAAATATTGAATGACACTGTGCCTTCTGAATGCATTGAGCTCAACATGCACTTAGGAAAACTTTCTACTTCATTAAGATATTTCTTAACTATCTGTTCAGAGTAATTAAATGAATTTCTCTTCTTGAGGGTTCTGAGGCACTAAGTTCTCTTATTTGTTTCCTACTGCTCGTAGAAAAAAATATTCCCCCATTGTTTTAGTTAACAGAAAGTTATTATAAATGCATCTGCCAAGACTGAATATGGCATGTAAATATTTTTATAAAATTAGCTCATCTGCATGATAGTAAGCCATCTTCTCAGACAGACAGGACTTACCAAAAACATTCTTAAATAAAAACATTACTTAGAGCATTTTGGGTAGTTGCCAAAATTTTGGGATACAAAAATAATGGGAAATGTTAAGATAAATATTCTATCATTGATATGAAATGAAGTGTTTTTCAATTACCAGAATATTTGCAGGACATATTCTGCTATTGGTGTTGGGGGTCATTACCATGAAAATGTGCAGTATGTTAAAAAAATAAAATGTTACATATAGTGTCATAGTTTAGAGAATGTTCTGTCCAGCAACTTTATTCTGAACCTGCTTAATGAAAGATCTCATTATAGGGAACCATTTCATGAACAGACAGATGTGGCAATGTTTTAATACAAAAAAGGATTCTCTAAGAACATGAAATGAATAACTATACTCAGCATTGTAATTAGGAAATAAAAACATATGCTACTTGACCAAAATAAAGGAGGAGGCACAATGACTTAAGTAGCTACATTTTCATTTGGTAAATTTAAAGTGGTATTTTGCCTCTACCTGAACGGTGAAAGAGCTTTGATGAGCCATCAGTACGGCGATGCAAAGAAGTCTTTGCACCAGCAGGAATTAATACCTACTCAACATGCCTCAAATACGATGAGAAAGAAGTACTTAAGTATACCCTTGACCATGAAACAGCCCAATGTTTATACAGAATCTAATGATAATTTTAATACATCCTATGTTCTTTTAGCACAGCCTATTTTCTTTTAGGCTATAACTTGGAAAATATAGTGAACATTTGTTATTTGGATTAGTGCTCTGTACAGTACATTTTAGAGGACTATTTAATTGCAAGTTGTAAATGTACTATAACTGATAGAATGTTTAGATCTATTTAGGCCTCATACAGACATTCAGTTTCTCCTGTGAAAGTCACTACTTTCCCAGGAGAAATCATAAGTGTACACATGCTCAGGCTTTTTCTACTGGAGTAAAAAATGGTTGCTCTGGGAGAAACATAACCTAGGATAACTAGGGTTAAATCACTCCTGGAAGAGTACCTCCTGGGAGAGTGAATGTCTGTACATGATGTGGCATATCTCAGAACAGAAAATGGTCTTCCAGGATCCCTCCCCTCCCATCCCATGAAGACAGTATGTCACTCACTGGACTCTGCTGCTCCAGCAGGGAGCACAACACATCCTCTTGACAATGCCCACACTGTGCTGCAGGGAAACACAGGCTGACCATGGGCACTCTGGGGCAGCCAATAAGGGCTTCCCTATGAATTCCTGCAATCTGTCACCAGATGGACTAAGGGAGCCTGCAGAGCACACTGAGATGTGTTCACAGGTCCCCACCCTCCCTCTGGCTGCAGTGTCAGCACTGAAAGCTCTCCTTTTCTCAGTATTTGAATGTCTGTACTCATGGCTCTGAGTAAGTTTCTTTATTACAAGAACAAAACTGGAAGAAATTCTCCCAGACTATTTGAGTGTGTTTACACAGAACTGGCCATTAATACAAAAAAAAAAGTGTTTCCAAAGATAGCACATCATTTTAGTATAGATATGATCTTTAGCTCAAGAAAACAAACTCTGCAATCTAAACCCTTCCAAAAGAAACCTGATTAAAATGTAAGGATCTGATGTTTATAGTCAAAGAAGGATATAACGATGTGTTAGCAGAGCCATAAAATATGTATTAAAACAGACTCTTTCTCCACCCTACTTCGAAAGAAAAGAAGCTTCAACTTTCAACCTACTCAAAAGATATTACAATTCCTTTCATTGAAAATATCTTTTAGGATCTCTTTAAAGTGCTTCAAATTTTAAGGAAAACAGCAGTGGCTGGAAAGAAGAGTCTGACGACCTCTAATTCACATTTCCTCTCACCAGAGTAAACTATGGTTATTTCTTAAACATCTACAATGATGATTTTTTGTGATGAACAATTGCAAATAGTGTGTAACTTTATACAAACCTTCATCTAACATGATATGTAAATAGCAAGATGGTTTATTATATAATACAGAAAGGTAGTAACAACTAGTTACTAATAGAACTCATTTGAGAACAAGTTACTCTTATTAATGAGGGAACCTGTTAGTTATCTGCTAAGACTTAAAACGATTTCCTTAGCATACTCTAAAAGAAAAGCAACACATTTCCAAAGACTGTTAAGAACAAAGAATGCCTTCTTTACTGATTATTCATATTAAATGTAAATAGTAAAGTAGTAAATATCAACCTTCCTGAAGGCAAATCCAGATATTTGCTTAAAGGCAGGGAGCAGGACTAATTATTTAAAGACTCTCTATATAATTAAGTATAAGAAAGACATGTTGAAAGTTTATATATAAGGAGAATTGCTTGGATTTGAGTTCTTGCTAAATATTGATGGAACTAAAGGGATATTCCAGAAAATGGACTGAATAAAAAGAAAATTCTAACCTTAAATATGCATATTCATGAGCTAATGATGTTCCTCAGACCAATGAATGAAGCTGCTGCGAGCCAATAAACATATGAAATAATCTTTTAGGTCAGGTCCTAGGGGACTGGAAAAGGGCCAATGCAGTCCCTATTTTCAAGGGGAGAAGGGAGGAACTGGGAAACTATAGACCAGTTAGTCTCATGTCTATGCTTGGGAAAACTCTGGAAAAAACCATTAAGGATCACATTTGTGGGAGCCCAGCAGGGGAAATAATGCTGAGATTCATTGCAGGTAGATCCTGCCTGACTAACCTTGTTTCTTTTTATGACCAGGTCACAAAATGCTTAGACACAGGAGTCAAGGTAGATGTCATCTACCTAGACTTTAAGAAGGTCTTCTATAAGGTATCTCATTCTTTTCTCGTAAATAAAGTGACAGGCTGTGATGTAGATGATTACACGGTCAGGTGGGTGCCAAATTGGCTCAGGGGACACACCCAGAGAGTGGTGGTGGACGGGTTGATATTGACTTGGAAAGATGTGGGCAGTGGAGTCCTCCAAGGCTCAGTCCTAGGACCAGTGCTATTCAATGCCTTCATCAGTGACTTGAATGAGGGAATGGAGAGCACTTTGTCCAAATCTGCAGATGATACCAAATTATGGGGCAAAGTTAACACACCAGAGGGTAGGGAACAGTGTGCGGGCCGGGGGCGAGCTGAGCCCGTCTTTGCGCACGCAGGCTGTGGCCAGCAGCCCGGGCACACAGGGCCAGAGAAGACCGGGGGCGAGCTAGAATTAGTCACCGACGCGTAGTGGTTGATTTAAAGATTATTTACTTACACCAAAGATGGTCGTGGTGTAGGCTGGACAGTTTCCAGGTTCAGCTCCGCTTAAATCCTCGTTAGAGGACTATGACAAATTCGTTCTAGCCCCAGAGTGGTTGAAGCTCCGTGGGTTCGGTACTTTCTCTTCCCCGGAGTTGCTGAAGCTCCGTGGGTTCAGTTCGGTTCTCTCCCATGGAGTTGTTAAAGCTCCGTGGGTTCGTATCTTTAAGATGCAGGAAGGGATACATCTAGGAATTTATCGGCGACGGGGAGAGGCTAGAGGCTGTTCGTTCTTTTCCCCGGAGTTGTTGAAGCTCCGCAGGTTCGGTTATCAGACCTCTATTGCCTTTTAAGAAAAGCATTGGGTCCGAAAGGATCCGCAGCGCTTAGAGATCTTCACGCTCTCCCCCTCGAACTCCAATTGCTCTCTCTCCGACTAGGGCGGAAACCACCCAAGCCCTTTATACAGCTAGCAAGTCAATTGCTAGCCGCCACGTGTGCATGTATTAGAATCGGCCAATAATGTGGCACAAATCTTCATACAAATGGTGGGAACTCCTTGCACCGTGCATTTCTTAGATGCAAAAGAAATGCACCATGCAAAGAAAGCTTCAAATTGGCGGGAAATTCTCTGTTGCACCGGGGTTCTCTTCTGCAGCAGAAAACTCCACCGTGCAAGGAAGCTGCAATTTAGCGGGAAAAATAATTTAGCAGTGCCGAAGCGCACACAAACAAAAAATAACAACTTTGGGTTATGACAAACAGATCCAAGTGGAACTGGCCAAGTTGGAAAAATGGGCAGAATGAAATAGGATGCAGTTCAACCAAGACAAATGCAAAGTGCTGCACCTGGGCAAAAAGAACCACCAACACACTTACAGGAAAGGGGATGATCTTCTCAGCAGCACAGCAGTGGAAAGAGATCTTGGAGTCATAGTTGACTCCAAGATGAACAACAGCTGTCAATGTGACAAAGTGATCAACAAGGCTAACCGCACTTTAGCATGCATTAGCAGATGCATGATGAACAGGTCCAGGGAGGTGATGCTTCCCCTCTATGCGGCACTGCTATGCAGTCCAGTTTTGGGTGCTGCACTTCAAGAGGGATGCGGAGAATCTTGAAAGGGTTCGGAGGAGGGCCACTCATATGTTCAGAGGCCTGCAGGCAAGGCCCTATGAGGAGAGACTGAGGGATCTGGATCTCTTCAGCTTTCACAAGAGAAGGCTGAGAGGTGATGATCTTGTGGCTGCCTATAAATTCATCAGGGGAGGGCAGCAGGGAATAGGAGATGCTCAGATGCTATTTAATAGAGCACCCCCTGGTGTAACTAGAAATAATGGCCACAAACTGATGGAGAGCAGATTTCACAGTAAGAGTTGCCAAAATCTGGAATGGGCTTCCAAGGGAGATGGTGTTCTCCCCTACCTTGGCGGTCTTTAAGAAGAGACTAGACAAACATCTGGCTGGGGTCATCTGACCCCAGCGCTCTTTTCTGCCCAGGGCAGGGGGTAGACTCAATGACCTACTGAGGTCTCTTCTGACCCTAACATCTATGAAATCTATTAACTCATTTCAGTTGCAGCCAAATGTGAGAGGTTATTTTCCCTTCCCTGTGAACTTATGTAAAGAGACGATTATTGAATAAACTGTCATTGCTCCTATCCTCAACTTTTCAACACTTGATGTCTCAGCTCTGCTTAGTCTGTTTTTTCAAACAAACAAACAAAAAAACCTCAAACAAAAAGAAAACAGCCTAGAGTAACATTAAGAAAAAGAACACTTCCAGTTCAGCTGACAGTATGACACTATTCAACACTACTATGTTCCAGTCCTGGGGCATACATAAGCTACCCAATATGATCTGATTCTCATATGAAGTAAGAATAGGTGAGCTTTCAGCAAGGACTTGCTGGAAAAAAAGAAGAAAATTCCTTGGACCCTGTCTAGGAATTATACACAGTGTTTGTTTCTTCTTCTGTGTTTTGCTCTTGTTAGGGATAGTAGAGAATGGAAAGGATGTGCTGAAGGGCTAATGGCAGACTTCCTGTGATTCCAATTTGTATAGCATTGGTCATCATTGATCAAAATAAAAGAAGAGGCCGCATGGGATTGAGATGGGGGGGGGGGGGGAAGGGGGAGAAGAAGGGTGCAGTGGAGCTTGGATTTGAGATCTGTGAGGCAGACCTTCCGGTGGGTAGATTGGCATGGTGGGAAACTGAGGAGCTTTTTAATAGATGGCTGGTGAGCTGAGGCTAGAGAGTATGCCTGCAATGGGCCTAAGGTTGACATACCTATGGTATGGCATTGAATTTTATATCTGATTTAGGTCTATAATATAAATAGATTGCTTTTCTAACCAATACTGCAACTAATTAATACCAATTAATTTTGCCAGGTGCTTGATCCCAAATGATTACTAGTATATTATAGGCATAACATGAATTTGGCTCTCTCTTTTCTACTAGCATTATGAATACCCTCTTCCTTGCATCTACCCTGTCTTCCAACTAACGCTTATGCATCTCAGAGGAAGAATAAGATCTGATACTTCATTTACTTAAAATAGCTGCCAATTTATCTTGATTATCGATGAACATTGGATAGTTCTGAGAAATGCCATTTCCTATGCACTGATGACTAAGCTAACAAAAAGGGTAGTTAAGGAAGAGTACTTAAGAGAAAAAAATTGCAGCTTCTTTCTTCTGTGCTAGCTGTACAAGTAAATCAATAAGAGGTATGGAAGAGAAGAATCAAAATATGCTCTAATAATTTAGAATGGCCTACACTTAAACTCTGCAAATTTAAGTTAATTCTTACACTGATTTTTAGTTATATGCCTGTTTCTTGAATATTCTAATGAACCCATATACCACTATGGTGTATGCAACCATTAGAGGTACCACTCACAATAAACAGAATGCTATAATTATCTAAGGTTTGGAGGAAGGAAGGGGAAAACTTCATATTTCTTTAGCACCCCCATATAGCCTAATTCAACTAGATCAAAACATTACATTGGTGCATAGTAAATGAGAAACAGGCTGTGTTCAAAATGTGCATAATGTTCCAAGCTGATAAAACCCCCCAAAACAAAACAAAACAAAAAACCCCACAGTTCTCTTACATGTGTGGTTCCCTTTTCAACAACAATTAGAAATAAACTTGTGATTTAAAGATTCTAGTGCACTTCATTATTTTATGCAAATCTATTTTTAATGTGGGAAAAAATTCTGATTTAGCCCTGGCACAACACACATTTTATGTGAATAATTAAAATGTAACTTGCTCCATATGGTTTCTTCCTTGTACCACCCCTTACAGGTAGGGAGGTATTCTCTTAATATTATCTGACCACTAGACATAATATGCCAAAACCAAGAAATCAATAAATAGAAAAGTTATGTCATGACATACATGCACCAGCATATGAAATGGACAGAATTAGTACGAGAAAAGCAAAAGGCTAACTTCTGTTAATGAAGCATAATAACAACAAAGGCATTTTTACAAGTGTTCTGGGAGTGAGGGGGAAGGAGGTGCTTTAATGAGAGCAGGTCTCTAATTAAAGTGCCCAGAGTGTCTCATGTATCAGCGTCCCTGCACTTCAAAATGGTAGTGGGGGCGCCTTATCTAAAATTTGTCAAACAAGCTTTAGTTCAAGTGCCCCTGCCACCATTTTGAAGCATGGGAACACTGATATGTCAGATGTGAAAGCCAGCTGGAGCATGGTAATTACTTGATTAATCAGGTCTACTCTGATGCATTGTAATTACAGTGCATCGGAGCAGCCTCCCGGCTCATGTATAGGCACCCAACATAACTAATGTTAATAAAATAACTAACAAATTAACTAAATAAAGCACCCTGCATATAGTAAAAATGCATAACTAGCATTACAATAATTCTAATACTAAGAGCACTATTCAAGATAAGACTGAATTTTAACTCAGTGGTTATTAGCACAGCACCCTTATACATGTTAAAAAATGAAGCAGCAGCACTACATTAATTATGAATCTAGGTTATCAGGTTACAACCCAGTATCAGTTTTGCGTTGGTTAGTAACAAATTATCAGTGCCAAAAAGATGGTCAGTGTTAAGTTACTGTTTCTTTAAGCCACTGGTTCTCAAGCTTTTCAGAGTCATGGCACTCCACCACTGTTTTGAATGTGGTGGCACCTCTCCCAGTTGAGAACCACTGATGTGCTCAACTTACCTCAGTAGTTCTCAACCGGTTGCTGCTCCAAACAGTAAGAGACTGTCCTGCAGCCCTGGTGCCCTTGCCTAGCTCCTCCCAGCTCCTGGCATGCTGGAGCAGCTGGGGCACAAATGGAGCATAGAGATGCTTTGGCTGGCAGCCAGAGGATCTCACTGGAGGACCAAGCCTCTGTTTGTTCCAGCGCACACTAGTGTAATATGCGCTGCGTCACTTTTTCCCAGCACTTTTTTTTCTACTGGGAAATCCTGATAGTGAATTTTGTCCCCAGTTTGAAAATTTGTACTGAAAGGCATATTTTAATGTTCCACATGAGTGGTTTGTGGTGCCACAAATCTCACGCCCCTGCTAGTCTGGATGTGACCATAGTGTCTTTCATCTGAAAAACTCAAAATGACAAAACATTAATTAAGATTTACAGCTGCCCTGAGAATGAGATATGCATTGTCCGCATTCAACAGATGAAGCAATGAAAGCAGAGGAATAAATTTGTTCCTCAAGGTCACAATGAGTTGGTAGCATAACTGGAGAATGAACTCCTGAGTTCCGAGTCTTAGGTCTCTGCTCACAATACAGTTGCTATCTGTACGCTGATCATTTTATGAAGCATTAAAAAAGGAGTGAAGTCCACCTAAAACAATGCAAAAACCTAACTATTCTTTTAATATAATTTGGTTGAACGCATATAACTTAATAAATCCATGAAAAGATTTAAAAGAGCAAATGCGGAATGGCCATTCTAAAACATTAATTTTGTTAAAAAATTGCCTTAAGAAAATGAATACTTTTCGTCTACAAAAAAGAACAAACAAACAATGGTATTATTTACTGCATTTGCTACAATGTTAATGAAAAAAGAATAATTTATCATTGCATAATTAACACAGCATAGTTAAGTCTGCTTTAACGATTCCGTATAATGGCCTCACATCACTAGAAAATACTTTTGAGTCAAGAAATAATTGTCTAAATAATTTTTATTAAGACTTTGATCAAATTGACCAACATTTATAAAAGTGAGATGGATTTAAATGCCTGTGCAATGAACGATAGCTTTCTTTAATTGGTAAGCATTCTCCTCCAATTTTTTTCAACATTGAGGGTGAAATTGTGATCACAATTAAGTCACTAAGCAATTTAACTTTGACATCAATAGAGCCAAGATTTTATTCGTATTTCTTCTACTCTTTTCTTCCCACTATCCCTCTTTTTTGCTGAATGCTTCTTCCATGGCACTTCAAAACCTTTTCCTTTCTCCACTCTTCTGTTGACATCCTTCAGTATTTGGCATAGTAATATGTGCAGCTTCACAATGTTCAACATCTTCCGGTCTCACTTTTTAACTTCTATTCTTCTTCTTTTTTATAGGGAGATTCAAATTTTCAGACACAAGAATACTGAAGTTTAGAGTAGCCAACTTGCACACCCATGTGTTCCTTACACTCCTACACATTGGACATTTGCATATACTTATATCTATATACTTACCCACATAGTGAATAACAGTATGAAAAAATGGCATATACATACAAATAAGAGTTTAACCTCTTAATATCACCAACATGACATTCTCCTCTCTAACCTTACTACTAAAACCTGTGTCTGTATGTATACGCCTTTGATTGATCCTTCCTGGACCTTCAGCCTTCTACCTACTCCTGTTCCTAACACACTTGTATTTCTTCAGTTTCACTACTTGTTTTCTCTTTCTTTTGTTATCGTTTTGCACCTTCATTCATGCTAGCATCACAGAACCAGAGACAAAAAAATTTAGACAATTAAATTAGAGTGTATGCATCATTCACTACTACTATAATTAAACAGGTTTTTGTTAGATGAAGAATTCATGAAGGGACAGATTGCTCTATTGCTCCAGATTGTGCGGGCTGATGTGCACATTACAGTAGCAAGCTCTAATAAAGAAGCAACGCTTCACTGAAGAGATTCTCAGCTACAAAAAAACTACCTACAATTGCATAATGTAATAATCATGCCAAGAGGTACAGAAATTATTATGCCCCACCTAAATTTCCAGTTAGAGCCACAACAGATGCTTCCTTTTTCATTCTCCCTCAATTCGTACAATAAGCAATTCCTTTCTTCCTTTAAATCTACTTCTATAAAGAATTCCCCATACTTTATTTTTGCTTCTCAAGCATTGCCATTTTCTCAATTAACTATAAAGTCATGGTGCATCTTGTACTAGTTTGCCTTGGCTATCTTTGATTTTGTTTGTTGAGGCAGGGATTTACGTGAAACTACACACAGACACACACACATACACATACACACACAGTGCAAATATTAGTCAGAATAATAATTTACTGCATTTTAACACTTAATAGGAAATCTTAGATTTCAATAGCATAGAGTGAAATACCCACTTACAGAAGTAAATGGAGCCTGTTCAACTTGTCTTTGAAAGCAATGAACACCATGCACAAAAATCCTTTGAAGTATATATACCATTAACCTCATTATACTAAGTTTTCTGCCCCTTTAGACACATTACATTTATCAGAAATAACAGAACTTCTTATGGGGATCCTATGTTCTGAAGTTCAAAGTGGGCTAACAAAAATTTAATGGTGAAAAAAGGAATGAAATACAATGGAGTGTCTTATGAATGTATATGATTTTATATATCTCAATAACCTCAATACAAGTTTTCAAAATTCAGATTTACTAAATGGAAGCATTACCTAGACTTTAAATTTTAAATCACTTCAAATAGCAATGAAAGCATGCCTACTGAAATTCAAAGTAGGCATCAAGGGATTACATGCTCAATAGTATGACATTTGACATAGGTGCTACTCAGATGGGAAAACAGCAGCAAAGGACAATAAAGTGCTTCACAAAAATTAAGCAAGACTCACAGCAGTGGATCAGATTCAGTAGAGCCATTTGACAGATGGGTAAATTATAACCTAGAAATTGTTAAATGAATTCTTCCAAGTTACACAGGAAATCGGTGGCAGAGTCAGAACAGCCCATATACCCAGACCCCTCCCTGCTCTAACCCAAAAAGACCAATAACCCTCCCCTTACTGCAAAATTTGCATAAGACCACAGCATAAATCTATGAGAAAAGGACATTGGAAGTTGTATTGATTAGGATGAATTTCATTACATAAAGCAGAGCAAGCAGACACATGCCTATAGTAAGTTATCCATTCATTTCTGTTCAAGAGCTATGGAAGGAAGCAAACATGTTAACCAAGAAAAATCTGCCCAGATGCTACTGCAGGAGAGAAAAAGTAGCATCTATGCCAAGCCCAGAGTAGGGAGCATGACAAAAAAAAATTACACTGCTCCAGAAGAAAATCAGGGACATGGGGGATGTGCATCAAGGGGATGCACATCAAGAATCTGTGTGTGTTCCTACAACAAAGTCACCTTGCTTGCCCTGGGGTGGGGTCATCATCCTGTTCATTCCCCATCCTTGTCTTTTTACATGTTATTAATGCAACTAGGCAGAAGTCCAACCACTTCTTGTGCAAGGGCTATAGCTGAGGTGAACTACTGCCTGAGAGATGCAAATAGCTTCTCCTGCTTCCCCTGGACCAAAACATCTAAAATATAAGAACAATGGCAAATTAAGAAAACTCCTATATCTATTTAATTGTATTTAGCTTGATATATTATAGTTGACTTAAACTGGAATACAAAAGTAGACAATAGACACAAGGCTTCAGCATTTTCATTATTTAGTTCATTGTGAAGAAAGGGAGAACAAGTGTCCAAGAGATCCTTCAAGATTTTCAAAGAGACCTTTGTCTCTTTTCTCTCCTCTACCACTTGACAAAAGTACCATTTTGGTGTTATTTTCAGCTTTGGAGCCTAATAAATCAATCAAATCTTCCCAGGTGATTTTCAGCTCCAAACTGGACTTAAAGTCATAGGAGTCGAATGCAAGTAATTCTGAGATCCTTGGGTGATCATAGAGATGCATTGTGAGGTGTGGAGATACCTCAGATCTACAGCAACCAGGAAGATCAGTCCTATGCCATGAACATGACATTTAGCACATATTCTTCCATGAGAACTTGGCAAGAAAATTTAGTCAAAAACAAAATTCACGTCTCTCTGTTTTCCTTGCAACAGATGGCAATCTGATTAATATATATAATGCCGCAAAGACCTTCATTCTTTGTGTTAATCTTCTTAGCTATTAGAGGTGTCATTGCCTCTTGCAAAAGAAAACCCATGATTATGAAATAAAGACAATATTTTTATTTTTATTTAATATTTGCAGCCTTTAAATCTACATACACTCAATTTCTTTAACCATCTGAGAATTAAAGCTTTGTTAAAGCTTTTTGTTTAAGTTCAGGTACTTATTCTATAGGGGTCCAGTTTGTTAATAAGCCAGATATGGAAGTGAATTTAGGGAAGGTATCCTCCAAAGAAGCTGAGAAGATCTTCATGATGTAGCAAGAAGATAACGCTTGCACCCTGGCTCAAAGAAAGAGTGTGTGGTGAGGTCTTAGAATGGGCTAGAGACCAGCTGTGGAAAGCCACAGACTGACAGCAACACTCCACCCACAATGAAGAAAGGAATATAAGGACCTGTACTGGATGAATTACTGGTAATAGTTCCCAGCTAAGCCAAGTAAACACAATTATTTCCTAATAAATAACATCCTTTACATCTTGTCTTTGTTCCTGTATATTCAGGACAAATTGCCATTAACTTTCATGAGTAACTGTGTGTTAATGGAAGGTATATGCACTGCACACCTAAATAAGAATATAATACTATATATGACCCATATACCAAGATACCAGGCCATATTCTATTCTACCCATTAGGCAGGTAAATGGACTTAGGTGCTCAAGACCAGTCCTATTTTACCCCGACTGTCATGCCAGGCTGTGGGCAACCAGATCTGGGAATCAGGAGAAGCCAGAAAGTCAGAAGCCTGGAGATCTGTCTGGGGAACCAAGTCAGGGATCTAAATGGTCAGGCAGAACATGAGACCAGGAAACTAGCCGGATCAGGTATCCACTTGGTCAGGCCAGAGGCAGGTCAGGTATCTGGAGGATCAGGCAGAGTGAGGTCAGGAAGCTAACCAGGTCAGGTATCCAAGGAATCTGTCCATCAGTAGCAGCACAAGCTAAGGGTGCAGCAGTTTAAGTACAAGGTTGAGCCTTGTTACCCAGACACTTCCAATTTTGGGTCAGGGATTTATATAGGATGGGGTTGGAGGAGTGCTGGCAGGGAGTGGATGCATGTCTATGCCCAGATGGTGGGTTCTTGCCACCTGCTTCTACCCTAGCATTCTACTGGCAAAGTGGCAGAACAGGATGAGCTGCCGCAGCACCCAACAAGCAAAGACCCTGGGTTCAAGGCCCAGCCTGACACTGAGTTCCAGAAAAAAACCACTCATACCAAAGATATGTGGGTCATCCATTTCCTTGCTGAATTCTTGTAACTTGCTGTGACAGAGTGCCTGAGACACCCTAACACGAGCAGAGTCAGGAAATGCTCAAGGAAGAAAACTTATCTTATGGAGCTGGAGGAGTCGTGGCAAACCTCAACGTGACCTGGATGAATGGAAAAGCCAACTAGGGCTGTGGCAGACCAAAGGCTGCCACGGCAGACCCAACCTCTGGAATCCAAACAGGAAAAAAAAGACCGGCACAGGAAAAGAACAGAAGGAAAGAAAGAAGAATCAAGCCAGCAAGCAAAAAGGGAACAGCTGGGTCAGGCAGGCACCCAATGGGGAACTGCCATGGGGAACCCAGCTGGAGAGAGGGAGATTTAAGGGATGCTGAGGGAGCATCCCAGGAGGAGTGGAAGAAGAAAGAAAACAAAAGGAGAGAGATCCAGCAAGTGAATGTGAATGGGTAGAGGGCCAAAGATAAGTCCCAATCCTACTACTTGCCAGACAAGGTCTAGCCGAGAATGGGAGCTGGCGAAGAAGCCTCAGTGACCGGTGAGTCTGATTCCGGGGGATGAAGGGAACCACTCTGGGGACCTAAAAGAAGAGGAAGGCAAAGGTGACCTTACTCTCCCAGAAGGGGAAGAAGAAGAGAGGGAGGATTCCTGTCACAAGAGGATAACAGGAGGAGAACCAGAAGAAGAGGTAGCCGTCTTGGGACCTGTGCAGGGAAGAACAGGGCAAGCAGCCAACTAGGCAAGGACCTTAGCCAGGATCCTTGAAGCAAAGATAGTAACAAACCTTAGAGTCAATCAACAGCACCCGGAAACATCAGGAGTGGTGAGGGCAGGGCATAGTGATGGTGGATCCCTGCGAAGAACCACAGACGTTTCGAGTCCATAACCACTATCAGCTGTGTCCAAGTAATGTCTAGGTACATCTCCCTTAACATCGAAAGCATGGCAGGTGACCTTTTACAAGACATTACCATTCCAGCCGGGAGGTGACACGACTCAGGGTGGCACAGGAAGCTCCCTTACACTTGCTTATAAGTGTAAGGTGACAGCATATTGCAAAATGAGATACCCATTGGACAAATGGCAGAACTGCAACTGAATCCAGAAATTGTGAGTACTGGCTAGTTATAGTACTTTACTAACACTGGAAATAGCAAAGTCTCCAGCCACAACTCTCTCCTAAACAGAAAGAGAGTTACAAGAAAACATTATAAATGCTTTATTAGTCTGAAATGAAATCAATACAACTATCAACAGCTTTAAACCATCTAATTTACTAGGAAAGAGATTTTGCAAGATATCTGAAAAAACTTTTTTTTATATACAGTGACAAGCCTCAGATGGCAAAATTAGGTCAATATTGACCTGAAAGTCCTTCTTTAGGTCAGGTTTGGTAACTGGAGGGTCAGGCAGAGAGTGAGATCAGTACATAGGGAGCAAAAAGAAGGTACATGGCAACATAGGATCCCTACAGGACAGACTAGGGCAATTGGTAACAGATAGGAGGGACAAAGCTGAGCTCTTAAACAAATTATTTGCATCTGTATTCCTAAACACAGATAAAGACATATCTCCCAAAGGGGCTATAGACAGGCACAAGAGATACTCCAACCCACCAACAGCTAGTGCTGACCTAGGAAAGGGGCATTTGGAGGGGCATGTTTAAGTCAGCAGGCCTGGACAATCTTCATCCAAGAAGTTGAAGGAATTGGCCAATGTTATTAGAGAACCACTGGTGAGGTTGTTTGAGCACTCATGGTGCTCATGAGAGGTCCCAAAGGACTGGAAAAGGGCCAATGTGGTCCCTATTTTCAAGAAGGGAAGAAAGAATGATCCAGGTAACTACAGGCCGGTTAGCCTCACATCTATCCTTGGGAAAACCTTTGAAAAAATTATTAAACCTTACATTTGTGGGAGTCTAGTAGGAAAAATAATGCTAAAGGGCAAGATCCTGCCTGACTAACCTTGTTTCTTGACCAGGTCACAAAATTCTTAGATGCAGGAATTGAGGTAGATGTCATCTACTTGGATTTTAAAAAGGCCTTTGATATAGTATCACATCACATTCTTATAAACAAATTAAGCGGTTGTGGCGTAGATTACTATACAGTCAGGTGGGTGGAAAATTGGCTTATGTGGCACACAAACAGGGTGGTAGTTGATGGGTCGTTTTCAACTTGGAAATTTGTGGACAGTGGAGTTCCCCAGGACTCAGTCCTTGGACCAGTGCTGTTCAATATCTTCATCAGTGACTTGGATGAGGGTGGAAATCACTCTGTCCAAATTTGTGGATGACACCAAATTCTGGGGCAAAGTAAACATGCTGAAGGGCAGGGAGCAGATTCAGGCAGATTTGGACAGGTTGGGAATGTGGGCAGAACAGGATGGGATGCAGTTTAACATGGTAAGGGTGGCTAAAATTTGGAAAGGGCTTCCAAGGGAAGTGGTGCTCTCCCCTACCTTGGGGGTCTTTAAGAGAAAGCTGGAAAGGAATCTGGCTGGGGCCATCTAAGGAGGTGATAATTCCCCTCTGTGCAGCATTGGTAAGACCACAGTTGGAGTACTGCATCCAGTTCTGGGCACCGCACTTCAAGAGGGATGTGGATAACATTGAGAGG
Organism: Alligator mississippiensis; assembly: GCF_030867095.1. Taxonomy (NCBI): domain Eukaryota; kingdom Metazoa; phylum Chordata; order Crocodylia; family Alligatoridae; genus Alligator; species Alligator mississippiensis. The sequence continues at coordinate 53,197,982 of NC_081832.1, forward strand.
GTCCAGAGAAGGGCTACTCGTATAGCTATGGGCCTACAGGTAAGATCCTACCCTTGGGGTTACTAGGAACAACGGCCATAAACTGATGGAAAGCAGGTTTAGATTAGACATTAGGAAAAAATTCTTTATGTTGAGGGTTGCCAAAATCTGGAATGGGCTTCCAAGGCAGGTGGTGCTCTCCCCTACCTTTGGAGGTCTTTAAGAGGAGACTAGACAAGCACCTATATGGGGTCATCTGACCTCAGTGCTCTTTCCTGCCCAAGGCAGGGGTTGGACTCTATGACTTACTGAGGTCCCTTCTGACCCTAAAAATCTATTAAATCTATGACCCAGGCAATGATCTACAGGTGACATGATTTTCTGAGCTATCCAGGTCCCTCAATAATTTAAAGTCTTTTATGAAATCTTTCATGGATTTATTTTAAAAAATAAGCAAAAGAAAAGAGGAAAAAATATCCTTCTTGATTCTAGTTCAGGATAGTGGCTTCAACTGTGGCTCCCAATATTTCTGATAATCTTAACCTGATTTGCATGAAACTTCTAGTGTAGGGACCAAAATATTTTCTTAAATCTCTGTGCCAACTCATGCAAATGGTTAAAAGGAATTCATTGCGTGTTTTAAGTGGTGTAGAGGAGGCCATTCACATAGGCCTCTGCCAACCCTCTTCAGGTCATTACTGTAGGCACTATTTTGTACACTTCACCTGAGAAAGCATTTACCTCTAGGAGTTGTTTTCTGCCAAGTGTAAATTGAAGCAGTTCCTCCACTGACTGACAACTCCACTGAGAGTTTATAGAAGCAGAGAATTTGGCCCTAATAATTCAAAACCCTTATCTTAGCATTGTCACATCACTGGTAGACTGATAACCAGGATCCCACTGCTCGTTTGGTTTCTCCCACTTTCACTTTGAACCAAAAGGATTTGCAGTATTTAGGATATCCTTTCCCCCAATGATCAGTTCCTTCTGTTTTTGTACCCAAGATGCAGTGTGTAACTCTAGCACTTTTCTACCTTAGGGACTTTCAACCAGACTTTGTCCCTCCCTCAGGTGTCTCGCAGCAGCCTTAGTACTAGACAGTCTCTCATCTCTTTACTGCCTGGATTGCCTCTCAGCCTGTCCCAGATATATATTGTCCTTCACCAAAAAGAGTAAGCAAAGACAAACCTTACTGTTTTGTCCCCTGAGATGGGTCTGCTGTAGCTTTAGTCTTCCTTCCCAGGTTTTGTCCTCTCCTAGGATAGGGGTTTCCTGCCTCTGGTGCTTTTCCTCCACTCCTCTCCCTGGTTTTGTCAGCTAGGGTTTTTAATTTCCAGCAAGCCATGCCCTCCTTAGCCTTCCCCCACTGCAGCCCTTCAGTCTAACTAGCTGCCTTCTCAGAAGGGAACAGGTCACCCTGTTACAGTAGCCCAGAAAAAAGTAAATAGGGATGCCAAACTATTTTGACTAGGTTCCATACTTCGCAGATGCTTGTTTCTTCTTTTCTGGTAGCTTTATTGATTATTGAAATATTTTCAGTTTCAATAATCAATTCTTCATCACTAGTTACATTCATCTTTGGCATCTTCATGGACCATTCCTCTTCAAGAGGCAAAATACCAGTCATCACCTGGTAACCAAGATGAATTCATTCTTGGAAACTTCCTTCCTTCTCTTCTAATTTTTTCTGCTATGTCTAATCCAATCTTCCTTAGTTCTTGTTCTTAACTATTCCATCTGTTGTTTCAGCCTGAAAGATCTTTGACAGTGACTTCTTTCATGTTTACCTAAACTGAGCTTTTGCAAATGGCTAAAACTGCTGCTCAAGCACCTTTATAGTTTCTTCTGGAATGGAAACCAGTTTGCATTTCACTTTTTGGGTCTCTCTTTTATAAAAGTAGATACCAGAAAAACATTTTAATAACTTCTCATCATTAGAAAAATCTCATCTATGTTGCAATAGAGATCAAGCTTGGTTTTGCTACACTTCAGCCATAGAGAGTGCTTTCCATAACCACATGCTTCAAACAAAAAATCCAAATACTTTTATTTTTTTTGCAGATCTTGCAGGCATTTTCCAAGCATCATAGTTCCATAGATCAAAAGTCCCATTTGTTCTCTCTCTTTAGCTATCAATGATACTTCCAAAAGAGGTGGTCATGGAAACTAATCTGGTCATAACACTACTCAAAGTTTCAGGGGGCAAAATTGCATACATTTTATATAATACCAAGTACAAAGGAATGTAGTTGTATTTCCCCACCAACATGCTCACCAAGATAGTGAGCTTTTCTATTCTATGATTCTTTTATTTCCTGCCAATTCTCATCTGTAATTATCTATTGTTTCTCATTCTCATTATGTTTAATGTATTCCATGTTATCTTATTGCAAACTTTGCCAGCCAAATTTCTCTCTATATTTTTTTAAATGATGTTTGTGTATTGGTGTTTGTCTAATGAACTGTTCAGAAGAAAACAGATGAGTTTATTTTAAAGAGTATTTAATGTATTAGTAAATTAAAAGGTAATGCTAGGAAGCTGTTTTATTTGAATTCCACAAAAGACTTAATTCATTGTTGACTCTCTGCTGACTCATAAAGCTCCCAAATGTACAGTATTTCAATCCTATTGATTTCTTCCTTGTTTCAATGGTTTGCATGGAACCAAGTTCAAAGTTAGGAACAGCAGAAATTCAGGGTTCCTGCAAATATGATTTTCCTCTGTTGTTTCATTTTCTAAAGGTTTACGTTATCCATGGGGTCTTACTTCATTCATTATGTGCACAGTAATATGAATAAAGTGGAGTGTACATGGAGAGCTAGTATATTAATATCATTGTACCACTCTTGACAATTAGATAGTCCATCTTCCTATGTTTCAGGCTTCTCAGTATTCTTTGTATGTAATACAATAATACAGTGACTGTAACATGGAGCAGGCCTCAGTTATTTAAAGAAATTTAGTTTTGTATCTTGATGTATTGCCAGAGACATGTCAATACATGATGTATTGGTAACTCAGTAGACTACCAAAAATCTGGAGAAGCTGCATAAAATTAAAGAGTCTAAGATAACCAAGATGTAGATGTTGCTTTCTTCAGTGAGGTACCTGGCATATAAGGTTGCTGAGCAATTGGAATAAAAACAAAAAGGGAGTGAAAAAGAAGAAGATTGAAGAGCAGATCAAAACAATTCACACTCAATCTAGGAAAGTCAGAAGCCATGATGAGAGGAGGCAGGATGGATTGATTTAAAATAAGATGATTAAATCACCAAGTGGAAAGCCTCCATTTAAATAATCAATTTTAATCAACTTTTCCATTTTAACTTCAGTTATCTTCTAAATAAAGGTACAATGTTGATATAGATAAGGGGTGTCAAACTCACTGTGCCCCAGAGCCAGATCTGGACCTTTCAGCTCCTTGCATGTCAAGGGGTAGAGCAATGGTGGCAGTAGCAGCCATCATGGCAGCAGTGGAGCAAGCAGGCTCTTGTCATGGCAGAGACTTGCAAGCAGTTGTCGGTCAGGTGGCTGCAGGGCAACTGAGACCACAGGAAGCTCTGCTATTGATAGCCATGTCCAGTGGGGCATCAGAGGCTCAGACTCTATGGCAGGCCATGGCTACTGCTAACCACACTGCCAAATTCCCTGGCCTGGGGGGAATCCCAGTGGGCCAGACAGAGCAGTATCATGTGCTGGAATCCAGCCTGAAAGCCATGTTTGACACCCCCAAAACTGATACTGGAATATGTAAGTTAGCTATAGATAGAACCTTTATACTAACTATGGTACAAAATACTATACTTAATAGGCACACAGGATAAATACATAGTTTGCTTAACTATATAACAGTGCCTTTCCCAAATCATTGCCCATTCTTACATTATAACAAATTCTAGCTATTGAAACATCAGCAAAGTCCTTAAAATGCTTAAGTGCATAACCTCTCAGCCCTGCTGTCTACTTTGTAACTCAACTGCACTTTCTAGTTGCACCAGAAACAAAGGGAAGCAGTTATCAAAAGGCTGGCATTACAACCTTTGAAACAAATTACAGGACCTACTCAGTTTTGGGGTTGTTATCTCCCCTCAGTTTCAAAGCTTCTAACACCAGTCCTGATAATAACTATTAGAAGCCCCAAAATGAGGAGTAATCAGTCTTAGGGCTGCTATTGCCACATCACTGATAGCGCTGTAAAGAACGCTCATTAAGTAGACAGTAAGCCTGTGAGAATAGGTAGGTATTCAATTCAGGTTCGGATTCAGCTGATTCGGAGGATAGTGATTCGATTTGGTGATCCAAATCACTGGGCCCATTCAGTTCGGTGGAATCAGAAAAAGAGATTCAGCACTGATTCAGATTGGCCAGGGAGAGGCAGGCACAGTGGGGCAGCTGCAGGTTCTTGTGGCTCTTCCAGCTGTGTCTGCCTGTCCCTGGGTGGGGGGGAGCCACGGGAGAAGCCTTCATGGCTGCCCTGCCTGGCCCCATCCCCATCCCCAGCCCAGCCCCAGCCTCCCGGCACTTAAAAAAACCAAACAACCCCCCCTCCCCCCCCCACACACACACTTACCGGCTGCAGCAGCGGGGATCAGGGCCTCTGAGAGCTAGTGGTAGCATGGGGATCCCCCCCACCTGGAACCCACATGGCAGCTGCCCCTAAGTGTTGGTGCAGTATGGCTCAGCAGGGCGCTGCATGCTGTCTGGGAGCTGGGGCCATTGGGGCTGAATGGTGCTGGGCTCCAGGTGACTGCTGGAGCCACCCCAGTTCCCAGACACTGCGCAGCACCCTGCCGAGCCGTGCTACACCCGCATGATGCGACAACTGCCGTGTGGGTGCCAAATGGGGGAAGCAATCCCCACTGCCCCAGGAGGCTCTGCCACAAGCCCCCAGAGGCCCCAATTGCCACTGCTGCAGCTGGTGAGTGAGGGGTTTTTTTGTTTTGTTTTAAGTGCCAGGATGCTGGGGCCTGGCAGAGGATGGGGGCAGGCAGGGCAGCCATGTGGACTTCTCCTGCAGCTCCCCCTGCCTGGGGAGAGGCAGGCACAGCTGGAGAAGCCACAGGAGTACCTGCAGCCACCTGGCTGTGCGTGCCTCTCCCCAGCCAATCCGAATCTCCGAATGTCTCCAAATAATTTCTGAATCAATTTGGAGGCTTCGGATTCGATTCAAACCTTTTAATGGGTTTTCCGATTCAAGTAGGATTCAGAGATTCAGCTGCCAAATTGGGCCAAATCTCCGAATCAAAAATTGGCAACCGAGGCTTTGCACAGCCCTAGTAGACAGCACTGTTGGGACTATGGTATTGGCACCCCTGAAGCTGACTAGCTTCCCCTTCTTTTCAAGGTTTCTATTAGTAGCCCTGAAACCAGCTATCAGAAGCCTAGAGAATGGGGGGGGCTAGTTAATTTTAGGGCTGCTATTTCAAAAGCAACGACAACAACATATACTTAACAAGCATTGATTGTTTGCATTAAGTTTGGATTAAGGCATACTCTAGATAAGTCGGGTTTTTTTTGTTTTTGTTTTTTGTTTTTTTTACAGACCCAAGGCTATGCCCTTAAATGCAATGCACAGTATTTTTTTCTCTGCTACCAAGGGCACACTGTAATTATATGCATTTGCTTAAGCAGTTATATGGCTTAATATTTCCAGATCTTATTAATTTTATGGTTTTAGTATATTAGAAAAAGACAAATGATATATTGCTTATTTACTAGATAATTAACTTTTTGCTCATGACCTTGTGTCAAACAGCTGTATTGGGATGGTAACAAGAATTTAATTAAACATACCCAAAACAGGACATAACATTTAGCATAATATCAGGTAGGGAAAGGCTGCAAAATGGGTGCCTGAAAGTACCCAGATGGGGTCAGTAGATAACTTGGATGGTGCATCCTGCAACTGTGTTATTCATTTCAGTGCTTATGATCACTTTTTCAGTCCTGTGCTTCCAGTAGCACAGCCCCAAGTGCTGCAGTCTGAAGCCCTCAGTAAAATTTGCCATATTTTTAATGCTTGACTTCAGAAGTCAGATGGTTTTCCCCTGATGCTTTCTTATATAGATAAAGTATTTGGCCTCCTTCTTACAAAATGTTGACAGAGGCTCATAGATTCAGTGCATATATTTTTGAAGTAATATAAGAGATTATAAATTTAGGCCCTAACATATTTTGTATTAAATACAGATTTTCTTTTAAAGAGGTTTATTTTTATAAGTAAAATACAAAACAAAACAGACCCATGATTTTTATTAATCTGAAAGGAAGAAATAAAGGCTTTTAAGAATTCGTTGAAATCATTAACAAAGGTCTTCCAAGGCTGCCAATCAACAGCCTAACTGGTTGGTTCAGAGACTTCAGTGTTTTCACTCAAAAAAGTGCTATTTCTGGGGAAAAAAAGTCCTACTAAGTGGGTGCATTTACATGTGCAATTAGCTCACCTGAATACACTCTGGTGCAGTTCATGCCACAGTATATTGCTACACCTGCACCCAGGAGTGCAGCACATTGAGCCAGGGTGGTGCAGCCCCGCTGGCAGATGGCCTGTGGTGGCCAGCCTCCCAGCCCACAGCTGCTGTGTCCCAGCTCACCATGCTGCAGAGGGGCTGGCTGGAGCATGAGGCTATTACAGTGTGGCACTAGCCAATGTCCCCCACACTGTAGTACCCTTTGCCCCAACTATGGGAGCATACAGATGAGTGAGGATGTGCGGTATATAGTGCTGCAGATCCATCTGCAGTGCAACACTGCAAGTGCAGGCATTTCTCATGCTGCTACTTTGCACAGCAGTGGGTAAAAAAAACCCATGCCAAAAAGCAGCACAGGGCAGTAGCACATGGCATCCCAAACCAGAGCCTGGCCAGCTGGGACCATGTTCCACCTGCCAGCCAGAGTGCACGTGGCACAGGTGTTCCACTGGGACAAGTGACAGTGGCACAAGGTGTACTGTTGCTATTTGTCCCCAGGGAAACACGCGTTCCTGCTCATCTGGATGCACCGTATGGGTGAATCCAAATGAGTGCTCACGTGCCTCTTGCAGCATCTCAAAGGAGTTTGAGATGTCACAAAATGCATGTCAGGAACTAAAAAAATTCCCTGCACTGCATATTTTTGCAGTTGCAAAATTTGGTACCTGGTCATCCAGGTACCAAATTAAAACCCAGGCAAAAAAAGCAGGGCAGGGCCGGGCCTCGGTTCAGCATGTACAGAGCCTGGGTCACACAGCATCATGTCATCACTGGCTGTGCCTACAGCAGAGCCACAGTCACACCGCCTGCTGCCTCTGGCACTGTGGGGGCTGGAGGGGGGGCGGGGGGGCAAGCATGTGGCAGCCCCTGCTTGAGCCCCTCCATAAAGTGCATGGTGGGATTCAAGTCAGCCCAGCCCGGCACGGCTTGCTAGTGGGGCTTTGCAGCAGACTGGGAGTCAGGCCTTCTGTGCACAGGTACACTACCTGCATGGCCCAGGCCAGGTTGGGTCAGGCCAGCAGGGCATGTTTTCCATGAGGCTCAGGCAGCAGTGCACAGCTGCAACCACAGTGCATCGCTGCCTGAACTTCATGGAAAACGCACCCCGCTGGCCTGACCCAACCCGGCCCAGGCTGCACAGCTACCTCCTCTGCACAGGCACCGCACATCCTGGTATGCTGCAAAGCCACACTAGTGAGCTGCGCCAGGCTGGGTCCCACCATGCACCTCTTCCCTGCATGCACCACAGGTGTGGCAGTGCTGCTACTAGAGACAGGACCCAGCCTGGCGTGACAACCAGTCCTCTTGAGTAGTGCCAGCCCCCAGGTGACAGCACCACTAGCCCTGGTGCTGCCTGAACCAGCAGTTTCACGTGGTGCCACAGCAAGCTGGGCCGGTTCCACTACAAGCGGCACAAGCAGCACCAGCTTTGAACCACTCAGGGCTGCACTATGTTGGGGGGGAGAGGGGGCCTGTCAGCAGCAGGCCCTGAGTGCCCCATGGCTACTTCTCCTGTAGGGATGAGTAATGGGCCCTGTGCAGAGGGGCTGGGACCCTGCAGGGTGGCTGGCACAACTTGCCCCATATCAAAGGACATGTCTGGGCACATGCACCGAGGCAAAAAGCCCCAGCCCAAATTTGTGGAGCTCCTGTTTGAGCTGCAGCAAGCACATGTGCCTGTATGTATGTATGTGCCCTGTATGTCCATTTTAAATTTGCTATATCATGAGATAGAAAAAAACAGTTCTCAGATTCCAGGAGCTCATCTAAACTATTATGTATGACCCAGAAATTAGGACTTTCTGTGAGGATTTCTATTAGGGCTGTGCCATGCTTTGTGTACTGATTTGATTCAGAGGAGAGTCAGCACAATTCAGTGGCAAGATCTACGAATCTGAATCGAATCAGGGGATCAATTAAAACGTCCAACTCAATTTGAAGCATCTGAATAGATTCAGAAAAAAAATAGGAGAGCTTTGCAATTTGGGCAGCCCCTGCTGGCTGCAGCACAGAGCTGGATCCAGACCCCATGCTGGTAAGTAGGGGGTGGGGGAGGTGAGGCTGGACAAGGGGGGAGGGGACCATGGGGGGACCCCTGCCAGGCCCCATCCCCTGCCTGCTCCCCCAGCCCCCACAAGCACCTCCTGACCCCCGCTTGCTCTCCCAGCACCCCCCCCCATGGCTGCCCCACCTGGCCCCAGCTCCCAGTTGTTCAAAAAAAAGCCCCTACTCACCTGGTGTTGCCAGGCAGTGGGCAATCCCCACTGTCCCCCGCTGTCCCACACTACACAGGAGGCTCTGCCAGGAGCCCTCAACCCCTGCCCGCTCTCCCAGCCCCTCCATGGCCGCCTGCCCCAGCTCCTGGCCCTTAACCTCCCCCCCCAAAAAAGCCCTGACTCATCAGCTGCTGCAGCACCCTCGGGGCTTCTCAGGGCTCATGGAAGAGACCCCCATGCAGTGTGGGGCAGTGAGGGGGCCACAGGGATCGCCCTTCCCCCCAAGGCAAGAGCCAGGGAATTCAGGGCTTTTTCTTTCAAAGAGCCAGGAGCTGGGGCAGGCGGGACAGCCATTGAAAGCGGGCGGGGGATGGGGCCTGTGTGATTAAGAGATTCGGCTCATTTGGCAGCAGCTGAATCTCCAAATCAGATTTGGCCGAATCAATTTGGGACAACGATTCAAATCACCAAATCAAATCACTGTCCCCCGAATCGGCTGAATCCAAATCCAAAGCGAATACTAGGTGCTTTACACAGGCCTAATTTTTATCCTGGATATTAGAAAGCTCATCACTGGCTAATGGCATCTTTGGGTATTTTGCCAGTAATAGAAAACAATACATAGAGAGGGGTGTAACTGAATTTAAGGAGTTAAAGAGTGAGCATGTATTGTTCCTGTGTTATACCCTGTGTTGTATTCTGTGTTATAGTTTCCCTAAAAAGATAAAGCTATTGCCTCAGACAACTCTAACTGATCTCAATAAAATGTTACGCTCATACCAGAAGGCAGAATTTAGCCCATAGATGATAATAAATTTAAGATATGTTCAACCACATGTAATTAAAATAAAAACATATCTAGCACAGCATGCATTAATAAACAAACTGGGAATCTATTAGCAAAATCAATCACTGTATTCTGAGGCTATATACTTAAATGAACAATGATCGGTGCTTTTCAGGAAAAAATACAAAAACCAAAGCAAAACAAAATGTAACCTGTATCACCTAGTCATTCAGTGTTATATTCACAGCTGTTGACAAGAAAGCTAAAAGGGTGACAGAATCACAAGGACTGAGCAAGGTGGCTCTAACTAAGCCAAAAGTAAACAATCAACACCAGTAAAGCAACAGAGATCAAAATTCATGACAACTGAGCAAGGTTGTCCAAAGCTCTGAATAAATACTTCATGCAGCATGCAGAGGACTTTTGCTAGTGGCTACTTTTAGAGGTAGTTTTCAAAAACCATTCAAATTCAATTTAAAAATGAGTTTCAGTGAGGACAGCTCTAAATATTCAAGTAACAACTTTACCCGTTTGCACATTTCTAAATATTCAAGTAACAACTTTACCTGTTTGCACATTGAGTATATCTAGGAATTTATTCCATATAGCTAATTTAAAATTTTGATTTATACTTATATGTTTACACTTCCTATGGGTTATTTTTGCATGGTAGTTCCCCTCCCCCCCTTTTTTTTCTTGGTTTTAATTTGGGGTTGGGGGGGAAATAACCATTATTTGGTTCTTTTCAAATTGAATTTAAAGCAAAAGAAATACGCCATACGAATAATCCTGTTATTAGTCACAGTTCTGGCTTAGTACAAGTAAAGTAACTAGTCCATAAAGGTACATTAAGATTTCTAAATATACTTCTGTGGTAAGAACAGTCCAGTCTCTATGAACTATTTTATATCAGTGGTTAAATCTTTGCCCCCCCAGTAGTAAATGGTAAGACTCCAAGATTCACTAAGACTTCAATGAAGTCAGCTTTCTATCCCGATCTCTCCACTAACTACCAAGCAAGAGTACTACCACCAACTGCACCAATACAGACAGAAATTATTAAACCACTTTGCAAACCACCAAAAATCCACTCAGAGCACAAAGACTTTTAGTTACGCCTGATGTAGGCTGCTTTTAACTGATACATTTTATGTTAAGTCCACATCCCTTCATCTGGAAGAGCACAAAAAAAGTAAAAAAAATTCAGAGTGCTGAACACTGTCTGTTAGACAGGAACGTAGTGTAGTAGACGGGAGCGTAGTGGATGGACACTCAGTCCATTCCAGAGTGATTGAAACTACTGGTACTTTCAACTGCTGTGCCCCACAGATACACAGCCAAAGATTCCTGCAGTCACTACTGAAAAAACATTAAATATTTTAAATATTTTTTTCAGAATTATAAAAATTGCCTTATTCATTTATTTATAATCTAAACATCAACACGAAGCATAATGATTAATTTTCTTTAAAATGTCAAGAACGTCAATATACCCACAAACTGGTTTGATGTCATCAAACCAGCTTTTTCTAATGAAAACTATTTTGTTGGAAATTTTTCCACCACTTTTACTCAGCTATCAGTTCTCAGAGATTCCAGGTCGAGCATGAAGACTTTTACTTAGTTTCTCCCATTCAGTTTAAAAGACATTAAAGATTTGAAACCCCTTTTTTCTAATTTCCTTCTTTAAACACTTTGGCAGCCTATAAAAGTTATATTAGGTATCATATAATAAAGTACGGTTATTACAGTACTTCCCAATAGCCAGGCCCCAGTATTAAAAATCTGCCCTTTTTGGAACTGGATTATATGCAAGAACAAAATACACTAGCCCAAGTTTCCTGCCTCAGCTATTGTCCTGTTACTAGTTCCAACAAACCGGCATGCTCAGTGATCTGGTCAGCCATCATTCAAATGGATCTGATTCCAATGTTGTAATTTAACATCAAATTTTAGAGATACCAGTTAATTAGTTTAAAAAAAATAGTTTAAAAAGGCTGCCTCTTTGTATTTGAATCATCCATACTTCCAAAGCATGCTAGAAATCTAGTAAGTCTTATGATAAGGCTAATATACTTCACTAATACTTAGGATCAGGCTAATCCTCAGTTTTCTAAATTATATATCATTATACTTTATCCTTAGCACCAAAATATTGTTTCTTCTTAATTTTCAAGAAAAAAAACAACTAGAAAGAAGTGTGGTATTATAGTACTTAAACTTTAGACATGTCAATAAATTAAAACAAATAGCTATGACATATATACATATTAAGAAACTGTACAGCATTCTATGTGGAAGTAGTTCAAATAAATGGTATAATAAAACTAGTGTTTATATTGTACACTTGAACCAAAAACAGTGGGTTGTCATTGGAGCCCTGCTGTAATAATTAAAAATTTGGACAATAATCAGGGGAAAGAATTTGAAGCAGCTGAGAAATCCGTTCAGGACTGGTGAGCAAAGAAAATAAAAGTTAACAAGAGGGAAAGAAGCAATCTACAATTACCTCACTAAAGAAAAAGAGTAGGAGGCTATTCATCTGGATTTGTAAAATTTAGTCATCCCCAGTGAATATCTTAGCCATTAGTGCAAATTAGTGAGGTTGTATTGTGTATTTTTAGATACAATCCTTTGCAGTGATAATTATTAGTCAGCATATTTTCCATGGAATGAAGTGCAGATTATTAGATTTTTTAAAAAATAAAACAAAACAAAAAACAACCCAAACCAAAGCAAAACAAATACATATTTCATTTATAAGATCTATGATACTATTCAGTAAAGCTCGTATCATTTTCTAGAACCCAAAATGCATTTGCAGATCTCCTTGTGAGCTGGTGAGTTTGAGTCCCACCCCAAAACCTCCAAAATAAAATAAATTAAAAAAAAATGCTGAAAATACCTTAAAAAGTGAGGTATAAAGATTTATCCTAAATGAAAGTTAAGTTCTACTGCACAGACTCAGTTCCCTTTTGTCCAGAAATAAATAAGATTTCATGCTCAATCAAGTTTATCTACCTCAAATCAATAAAGGCATTAAAATAGATGTAAAGGAAGTATAGTTAAGCAGTTTAAATATTATTGCAAGTCTTGTAGGACTGTAGGTAGGCTGAATATGAAATTTACTAGTTGAAAGGTACCTTGAAAGGTTTTCAGGCATTACTAGAATGCTTTCAAATGATGTGCAGCCACTTATGAAAAGCATTCAGGTACTTTGCCCAGTCTGAAAAGGAGTGCTTTTTCATAGCATTAGTTTTATAGCAAATCTTTTCAGGCAAATTTCTAAGGATGTATGTTTCACATGCTTTTAGGTGAATTCACTCATAATTTACTATTTGACAAAGCTAATGTCTAATTGTTTCTAAGGGTCTATAAAGAGAAAATATTTTATTTTATTTAACAAATATTGAACTACGTCTTCAATTTTTTGTTTAATTTTCATATGAAGCATATACTAATGCAACTGTGATTATGATAGTCACTATTCTTCTTCATATCTATTAGAACTGAATAATAATGTAAAAGATGGAATGCAGTATTAATGCTGATAAACGAAGTGTTCTTATAGTAAAGCACTATTGCTAACTTTCAGCATTTTAAAGAACTATCAACTCCTGAGTTAAATGTTACCAGTCAAATAATGGCTTATTTGCACTCAAATAAGCCAGGCATCTATATGTCCACTAAGACAGCAGTAGACTGCCTTGGGCATGATAGGGTTTTTTAGGACACAGGTAAGGTTGGTTAAGAGACTCATGTTATCACCTTCTTTTCAGAAATGGTGTAAAGGTCTTGTTACACAGTAATTTTGGGTGGCTCCTGGAGCTCTTTACACCTGGATTGTTTGCATATTAACACCTGAATCTAGTTTTAAGTACTCACTAGGCATTAAGTACTTTTAAGTACTCATAGTTATACCACTCCAGGACAGGATTATCTGTGATCCGAGTAACCCACTACACCTTACACTAAAATGTAGCCACTCAAGGCTACTTTAATTTAAACACCCCACCTGCCCTCCCTCCTCTGCTGGCCTGGATAAAGACTTCTGCTCCCCCTGCCCTTCCCAGCACCCCAGATCCCTGCTCACAGGTCTCCCTCTCCCCCCCACACCAGCCCCATTTACTTGCATCTGTCCACACTGTCTGTCCCAGGGTGACAAGGAAGGGTTAACCTACCTGCTCAGCTGCTGCTGCTACCACTGCTCAACCCAGAGAAGAGCACAGCAGTGAGGGCCCAACAGGAAAGTTAACCCTTCCTTGCCAGCTCCCCTGGGATAGACAGTGCAGGCAGCCTCAAGCAAGCAGCAGGAAAGCCTAGGAGGGGCAGGATTTTTACCTTTCAGTCATCCATGCCCCTGCTAGCCTGAACTTGTGTCTGCTCCAAACTCAAGGAAGCACTAAGACAATCAACATTTACAGTGTAATATGTTACAAGGCCCTAAGATTTTAGTTTCTACCTGGTTACTGACAGAGGCCTTTAGAAAGGACTTCACTTAAACAGTGCAAGATTAACACAGTATTATAGTTAAAGAATGTCATCGTCTCTGTTGTATACAATCCTCAGTTATCTGAATCCCTTTGAAAAGTACCTGCTGAAAATCCATCCAGATAGCTGAATTTGTTTGGATAAGTGGAACTGCTGCACCTTGCATGGGTATACATGGTATGCAATGTAAAAATCACTCAAGCTGAATAGCATAGATATTAAATACAGTAAAATGAGGAAGAGAACAAACTGTTTATCATAAAATACCAAATTATAAGTTAGTTAACAAAAAAAAAGTGTCACAGTTTAGATAACCAAGTCTGGATAACTAAGGATATACCATAGACTTTCAGAGTCAATTTTATCTTGAATAATATAATGAAAAAGATAATTATCTACCAGCTTTGCAGTGATGTAAATCAGCTCAGCTTCATGGACTTCAATACAGCTGTGTTGATTTGCATCAACTGAGAATTTGTCAAAGATGCATCAAAAACATATTACCAGGCATGATAGGAGGTAATATTTGGAATGTTATTGCAGTTTTACCTAAAAAATGGATGCAGAAAATAAGGTCTCATTTTCCTTCATAAGTAAAAAATACAATGTTATATTATCAATATGGAATTTAATACATAATTACTGCAAAAACACAATATTTTGAAATAACTTTGAAATGCATTGCTTATCATTTAAAGCCACTCATCCTATAGCAGAGAAGTGGCCACTTTACATGTAGGGCCTCCTGTACATGTGCAGGTAAAGCCACCATGGATCTAACTTGTCACACATACATGGCAGGAAACATGATTGTGGGATCACACATTAGATCCTATCATGACTTAATTCGGCTGGTACAGAAAGAACCTAATCCTGGGCTCCCCCAGCAACAGCAAGAATCATGCTTCCACAGCTGGAAGCACCCGCTGCTGTGGGGACTCCCAGCTGCAGGGACCACATGCAGCCAGGGTCACGAATCCCACACCTGACTGGATAAGAGTCCCATCAACTTCAGGACTCTCAGGCCCAGCAGCCATGAGATGCTGCTGTGATCACCCATCCCTGGGGGTGTATGGAGCATCCTCTGGCTGGAAGATCATAATGGCTGAGAAAGCAAAGCAGCTTTGATATCCTAGTGTAACAGGGAACCCAAACACTGCTACCTGTGTGCAACAGAGGAAGAGCAGAGGGGAGCAGACCCCTTCTGGGAGCTGGACTTCTGGGACTTGCAAGGAAAGGGGATGCAGCAGGCAGCTCAAAAGCGCCTCAAGCTTGGAGGCCAGGAGTGGCTAAGGAACTAAGAAAGGCTACCAACAGGCAGCCTATTAAACATGGACGGCTCTTTCTCTCATGGGGCAGCAGCCAAGTGACAAATAAAGGCAGGGTTTAGGGTAGGGATGGGCAAAGTCCAGTCTGTGTACCAGATTGGGCCTATGGCAGACTCCATTTCCCAGCATCCCCTGCCCACGCTGCTGTGATTGGTTTCCATGGACATCCCAGCAGTGTTGGCCCTGTAACAGTGCAAGGCCAGGGTTTCCATGGAGACCAGCCCTAGCAGCACTGGCAGGGTACACAGATGGGTGGGGAGCTATTCCAGGGCTAGGATTCTGCTGCACTGACAGTGTGGTCAGGAGCCAGGCAGAGCTGCGATCCACTGGCCACATGCCTCAGTCGGGGGCATACAGGCAAATCGCATCTTTGCTCTGGCCCCAGACCATGCTGTCACCACTGCAAGGTCCCAGCCCCAGCCACGGAGCAGCTCTCTGCCTAGCTGCACACCCTGAAAGCACTGCTAGGGCTGGTCTTCATGGAAACCCCGGCCCTAGCTGTCAGGGCGCCACTGCTACTGGAGCCTCCATGGAAACTGGCTGCAGGAAAGCGGGCAGGGGCTGCTGGGAAATGGAGTCCAGCTGCTGCCATTTTGCCCATACGTGGCTAGGGATATAAGCCCAGGCCCTGAGCTGGAAGGAAAGAAAGATCCTTTTCTAAGCAGGAGATCTGCAGAAAAGGGCCTGGTGGTTACAGTGGACAATAAGCTGAATATGAGCCAACAGTGGGCCCACTAGGAGGGTAGTAAAGCAGTGGAACAGGTTACCCAGAGAGGTTGTGAATCTCCATCCTTGGAGGTTTTTAAGACCTGGATAGACAAAGCCTTGGATGGGATGATAGTATTGGGGATGGTCCTGCTTGAGGAGGAGGTTGGACTAAATGATCTCCTGAGGTCCCTTCCAGCTTTGTCTATGATTCCATGAAGTTTGTAGCCTGAAGGTGGCAGGCAGGGAAGTGAGAGGAACTACCAGGATCTGGAGAAGGAAGAGTAACCTTTGCTTTAACCCCAGAGAGTTAGGAGCGAGTTTTAACAAGGTGATTAATCCTTTTTTACTGATACTTTGTTTTGGAATTAAGTTAAAAGACTGGAGGATTGGGATTAGCAGTAGGGGTGAAGGAGGCTACGAACAGGGTACCTGGCAGGCACCCTCTGCTGCAGGGCTGAGACCCAGAGAGCCAGGGCCCTAAACAGTAGACAGAAGCTGAGGAGGCACAGGTAGAGACAAAGGGGTGAAGCCTCAAAAAGGGTTGGGGCCTGATGGGCCCAGGGGAGACTTTTGTGTAGAAAGAGAATGTGAGAAGGAGAGTCCCTACAAAAGGGGGAGATGGTGAGTCATTAGAGAGGTGTGGGTGTGGCTATGGGGATGGCAGGAGGCCAAGATAACAGCCCTAAGGCACCAAGGAACCAACTACCCTAGTCTCAAAGGCAGCCTCCCTCTGAATACATACCAGTTACCATTAAGTTGTGGAAGGGGAGAAGCAGGAGGCAGAGTAGATTGAGGAATAATGACAGGAAGAGGTGGGGACTAAAGCCCAGACCTGTCACACCCAGCCATTGTGTGGTGCACACCTGTATTTGGGAGATCTCAGTGACAGTGATCGCCCAGCCTTAGGGGTGCATTGTGTTCCTCAGTGGTTGGAAGATTGCAGCAGCTGCAGTATCCCAGCCTCAGACTGTCTACATGTGTAAATTAAAGCTGGACAGAAACCAATTATAAAGGTATTACACATTTTTAGCAATACCTTTATAGCTGGTTGGACCTTTTTAAGGTGCCATAGTTAATTATACGTGTAGTCAGTCTAAATTTATTGCACAGTTAACAAGGTAATTACATAATAGATATAATGCATACAGTGGGTACAAAATCTGAACAGGGTATAGTGTCACCACTAGAACTCACATCAGCGTAGCTAGCTCCACACTATGCTTGCAAACTGTGTCAACATTACTTATAAATGCACATTTGCAATTCTGGAAGGGGGGGCTGGCAAGATGACATAAAGGATATTTGTCACTGGAGGAGCATCTCTTTGGAAAATGAGTATTGCTCATCAAAAAAAAAAAAAATGTATCTCATGATTTAATTCAGTTTTAAGCAGCTGTTGCCAAGCAGGCTCTTTTATTTCTCACACTTAACAATATTTTAGATGCACAAATGGAAATGGTGATCTTTTAGAATCAGAAGTCTATATGTTTTGGATAGTTTGCCAACTTGTCAAACCATATGAAATGGTTACAAGTACCTAGAAAATACTTTTAAATGAAATCGGGCAGTTGTTTAATTCTATTCAGCACAGGACAAGACAAAAATTGATGTATTCCTAATAGTGAACTTGGCTTTCTTTGTCGTTTCCTAATTTTGCATCTCATCATCATCTGCAGCTGGCAGTCTTGTTCAGAAGTTTAGAGACATGTAATGAAGGAGGCACACCTGAATGCTACTCTTTTTGTTTCGCGCAATGATAGATATAAATGACATCTTACATAGCTTCCATGATGCATCTTATATAGCTTCTATTGGAGATGATAACAAAAAGCCATTATGCAATTAGTTACAAGGTATGGAAAAATGGCTAAACACTGGAGAAAGAACAGGAAACCCCATTATGGTTAAGAAAGGATGCAAGAGGACAAGACAGCAGGGCAGTCTGCAAAGCATCTTCAGATGCCCATCTATCAGTGAATGAACTGGAAGCCATATCTTGTAATTGAAATGATGCCTGAACCGGCATTATGGAGACTTAGTAGGATAACTGCTATGTTTGGCATACCAGCACTGAGGATTTTAGCTTGTTTTGGAAGGACAGGTATAGGAAAAAAGGAGAAGGCATTGTACTGTGTCAAGAACTTATAATGGATTGAGGTCAAACTAGCAAGAGGTCTCAAGTGGGATTTCCACAGGGATCTGTTCTGGGTCCAGTCTTGTTAAATTTTTTATCAATGCCTTGGACGCAGGCATTGAGAGCATACGGATCAAATCTGCAAATGACAAAATTTGGGTAGGTTGCAAGTACTTTGAAGACACAATTAAAATTTAAATGAATCTTCGTAAACTGGAGGCAACAAAACGAAATTCAACAAAGAAATGTAAAGTGCTACACATAAGGAAAAAAACAAGCAAATGAACACATACCGAATGGCTTAACTGGCTCAGCAATAATACCTCCAAGGAGGACCTTGGATTTATGGATAATCACAAACTCAACTTGAGTCAGCAATATGAGGTTCATGTTAATAAATAAATAAATAAATATATACAGACATGGATAAATAAATACATGCACTTTTGGATTGCCTTAACAGAAGCACTGTATTCAAGACCCAGCATGTGATACATATCACTTTTCTTGGCATTTGGTTAAGTCTGAACTGAAGTACCGTGTCCTCCAGTTTAGACCCTAACTAAATGCCAATAAAAGTGTCATTTGGACACCACATTACAAGAATGTAGAGAAACTGAAGAGGAGGAATGAAGATGATAAAGGAGCTGGAAAAGAAGCTGTATGGAGAAAGTGTGAAAGAATTAGGTCGATTTAACCTGGTAAGGAGATTAAGGAGTATCATGATAGCCATTTTCAAATATTTGAAAAGTTACTATAAGGAATACAGAAAAAAAATATTCTCCCCTGCCACAGGCAGCAGGCAATGAGTTTGAATGACAGTAAAGCAGAATTAGATTAAATGCCAGGAAAATCTTAACTGTAAAATCAGCAGTACAATGAAACAAACTGCAAAGACAAATTGGAGAATCTCCTCCATTGGAAGCATTCAAGATGAGGCTGAGTAGTAGGACTGTGTGAATAGGGCAGTATTCAATTCGGCTTCGTATTTGGCTGATTTCGAGGACAGTGATTTGATTTGGAGATTCGGATCACTGTCCCAAATCGATTCGGTCAACTCAGTGCTGATTCAGAGAGTTTGGCGATCTGGCCATAGACTATAATGGGGAACCACTGAAATACCTATAACGTTGTCATTTTTTGGCTGATCTGGATAAAACTTGCAGGGCTGGTAGCCTCTTCCAAAGGCATGAAGTCTGCCAAGTTTCAAGGAGCTAGGTGCAGGAGTTTCACTTCCAGGAAACACATACCTTTCTTTTTAAAAAGTGTGCATGTTGGGTGGGGAAGGGAAACAAGAACAAACATAAATTGAAATAAATGGATTGGATAGGGATAAGTACAGGGATTCTAGTTAGTAAGCTGTATCTAATTCTTTCCAAGAGCAAAAAGTAACAGGAGACTGACTAGGTAGGAAACCAAACCAGTCCAGTACCTTTCAGATGCTATTGCTCACAAACAGCACTGGCAGGCAGAAACAGCTCACAGAAGGCACTGACTCGTATGCTGTTTCTATGTCTCTCCCCCAGAGCACTATGACTGGAAGGGACTCAGGAAAAGATCACACTCACTGGCCAGCTACAGAGGTCAGTTCCGCACTCACCCCCTGCCCAACTCCTCCTCCCTCTTCTCAGTTTCTGTTCACCTGCAAGACTGCTTTCTGAATCTCCAAATGTTTTTCTGAATCTTTTCCAAATTGATTTGGAGTTTTTTCTTCTTCTCCCTATCTGATTCAGATTCGGTGATTTGGCCTCCAAATTGGGACAAATCTTCTCCGAATAGAATCACAGACCGAAGCTTCGCACACCGCTACTGAGCAGGTTTCTGGACTGGATAGTTTTAGACTCCTGCATCCATGCAAGGGTGGAACTAGAGAACCCTTGCAGGTCTTTCAGCTGAAGGATTGCCTAACATCCAGCTGAACAGAAAAGACATTCAGTAAGAGTGAAAGTTCACTGAATGTGGCCTCTGATTCACTGACTGAATTCCAAAGTCCTGAATTCTCTATCAGTGAAAATCCTGAAGAGAAGGAACCACAGCAGAATTCTCTGTTAGCACAGAAAATGATTCATCTATCAAAAAAGCTTTATGAAAAATGGAATAGATAAAAGATCTCCCACAAGCAGTTTTTCTATTGACAAACAGGCAACAGATTGCTCCTCCATTTTGCTCTATGCAGCCATCAAAAAAAACTATTAATCCACCTTAACATATCCTATGACTATACACTCTTCAAAAGCTTTACTACCAACTAGATAAGCAATATATAAAAATCAACTATATGTACCCAATAGTGTATTTCCATTACAGAACATAAGAGGTCAAAATTAAAATTGGCCAGACAACATATATCAGGTGATCTATTATGTAGAGAACTATAATTAATTACATACTACTAGACCTCTTTTTTAGGCCTTTACAAGGCCACTTGGATATTTACTTCTTTGTTTTAATGAGTATAATTTTTGGAGTGTTTGGGAATCATCACTGAATCCTATCTTTGTCTTTAATATTTTTTCAAACAAAAGGGATTTTTATTCTGGGGCTTTGAGGAATACCTCTTGAGAATTAACTTTAGAACAATAAAAAATACAATGTTATCCCAGTTGTACCAGCGATAACCCCACTTAAGTCCTTCTTCCCAGAGTAGTCTGAGTAGTTACTGTAGATTTACTCCTAAATTATAAGTAACCTCTCACTTAAACCAATCCCAATGAAAATTAACAGATTTTTTTTTGGCGGGGGGGGGGGTGTTAATCCCTTGCCATTGTAGTGGAAGTCCGCTAACAGATAAAGTAGAAAATGGAAATTAATTCCATCTTGCTACTAAAGTACATGTGAGGAAAAAAAAATCTAAACACATGTTCATTATACCCATATTCAAGTCCTCCAATCTTTTTAGATAGGCAAATTAGCCAGAAAGAAGAACACAGTAACTACAGTAAATGATAACATCACATCACAGACTTCACAACAAGTTATTTGCTTTATAAAGGCTAAAAAAATATCATCAGATCATTCTGTATCTTTCCTAAAATATTTGTAAATGGTATTATACAGTGAGAGATGGCCTTAACTATCAGAGCACCACTTGATATTTGCTTTATTTTATTACACATTCTCTCAAGTAGCTCTGCTTGAATCTGTTGAAAAGAATAAAAGGAAACACTGTCGCAAAGTGTTTTTAAAATCCTGAGTAATTTCCATAATTGTGACACTCAGAGGAATTTGATAGTATCTCACATTGATTTTTATGTTTTAAGACAACAATCATTACATTATTATCTGCAGCCTAAGCAGTGGAGCCTAGCCTCCTAATTAGGATGAAAAACTGTGCCAGTTGCAACCCCAGTAAGTCACAACAAGTCAATAATTTTAATAAGGATTAATTTAAAAAACTCTAAAAGGTTGTATTGGAAGCTATTCTGGCATGTCTATTGATTAACATTTGGCATTACATCTCATAAAGGACTCATCATATAAAGCATCAGTCTAAGTGTAATGCTTCCCCTTCGTGAATATTATTGAATTATTTTTGTAGTTCTCATTAAAAAGGTAAATTTAAAAGGAACAGAGTGTTAAAATGCTGAGATAGCATAGCCGTTTCTTCTGACATATTAACTTACTCTGAAAGTAAGATTTCAGATCAAGCTCAATTCAGAAAGCATACGATTAAAAAACCTGTCTATAATTGGAGTCTCTTTTTTTAGTACTTTCTTGCATGTCAGCATGAAATGTCTTTACAAATCATATACTTTGTGGATGTGACAGAGTTTTAGGTACTATCCGTTATTTCACAATTACGGTGAACATGTTCATTAGTTATCACAAAAAGATTGTTTGGTAACGTGAAAGAAAGATCTGCAACAGAAAGAGGAGGGATCCTTCACTTGCCATTTTGTGCTCGCTTTGAGAAGGACACCACTAATTAAAAGAAAGTTATGTACATTATCTTTGACAGCTGCTAAAATACTAAAATTTATTAATAAGGCAGCTCCCAAGACATGTCTGAAATACATGAATATGCAGTTCTGTCAGCTGAAACTATTCAACATCTGACAGAAAGTTTTCCTTGTTGCTTCTGTTTTCCCTGTCCTGAATTGGAAGGCTTTTCACGTAAACAGCTAATTAACCTTCTACGAGAGATGTTTGATGTCATTTTCAGGGGGAAAATTACTTAAGAATCATAACAAGGTACCATTGAAAAATAAATCTCAATACAAACCGCAGTCTAACTTGGAATCTATAGATGCATGCATACAAATCTATGAGTTGATGCTAGGTGGCAGTACTGTGTAATTAAAACTCAAAAGATTTCTTCACTGTGTCTGACTCACTCCAGGCACTCTTCAAAACAAGCATCTTGCACACTCTGAATAAAAACTTAAACAACATCTAGTCAGTTCCCATATTTTCTTTCATTTTAAACTCTGGAGCACTATATTTTTAAAACAAAAGCTTCAACATTAAATTCCCTGTCTGCAAAACAGTCTGATAAAGAAACTGCAGCATAAAGGACATCTTCAACTTGACACTTAGGCCCTGTTCCAACAATATGTAAGGGAGGTCACAGACACAAGTGACTACCATGCTCTTATTCAGTACAACACACTGTATGCATTCTGACCTTGCTCTACTGTGCTTCTCAGAAATTCAAATTACTGATGTTTGAAGTTAAAAAAAAATGCAACCAAGATTTTTTTTTATAAAAGTAAAATACATTCAATTCAAAGTTTGATTTAAAATTCTGAATTTTCAAAAACTTTGCAGATGCCCTGAGAAGTTATTAAATTAGTTATGCATATTATAAGTGGTCCAATGACATCAGACAGTGACTATCACAAATTATTTCTTGTTGAGAATTTTCAGAAGCTAGCTCACTTGTCAAAGCCTGAATTAGCCTCAAGAGAGGAAACTTGCTTCATTCACAGAATCTTATAAATTAAACATGGAAAAGACTTCCTAGGTCAGATGGTCCATCTCCTGACTAGTCACAAAGATGTCAAGACTAGGATATCATCATACTAGGTTTTTAATTATTCTGTATTGTTTGTTGACTACAAAGGCAGAATTTCATTACAAATTCTGTTCATTACAACAATTTGCAATGCTGTATTTAAATGTAGTTTATTCATAGAAATAACACTGTGTGTTTATTATATGGCCCTACTAGAGTACTACAATCTGATATTTTTTTCCACATCTCAAAATCCCACAAGTGAGGATAGGAAAGAGCTGTTAATATGACAACTTTAATACACAGAACAACATATTTGTTTTTGGTGTTAAATATATAAAATATGAAGGGATCTAAGATGCTCTGGATATCTACAAACAGAAATTACACATCTCTCCCCCAGATTTTACTAATGATGAAAACACATTTAATGAATTAATTATACAGTATTAACTGAGATCTTCGGCTTCCCAACACAATAAAAAAGAGCATTGCAGTCAATTAGCATGCCTCAGAATCACAGCACTGAGAATTACAGATGAGAGAAGAGCACACGTAGTCCAACTCCCTGTACTATGGGGCGATTGTCCTCCAAAAGTTCTTTGTCTCCTTCTGAACACTTCTACTGTGGCTGCCTCAATTATCTCCCCTGGCAAATTATTCTCTTGTCTAATTGACATTACTGTTAATTTTGGGGAGGTTGCCGTTGCGTTTTATCATTCTATGCAACCTCTTCGTTCTTGAGTTTTCATGGTAAAATGCATTTCTCCATTTAGAAGTGCTTTCAAGAATTATTTATGTTAGGTTTGTACTGTCACCCATCTCTCAGAAGCTGAGCCAGTCCTGTAATATGTGCAATATTGGTTTTCCCACCCTTGCCGAAAGAATGTATGGTAGACTAATCTATTGCAGGCAACATCTCCTCCCCAGATTTTTCCTTTCTCCAACAAAGAAATCATTGCATCTTTACTAGGATGAATCTTGTCACTGCAAGGAAAAGCATATTTTAAAGTAAATTTGACTGTCTAAAATAAACTTGGAAATGTAGAAAGGATTTGAGTTTGCTCTCCATTGTGCAAGGGAGTAAATTTACTAAAAATCAATGGAGTTTATTCTGCTTTTTGGTGAAACGAGCAGATCTTTCTTCTATTATTAGCAGCCGTTGCCCCTTTTCCATTAAATGTATAATTAGCGTCAAGACCCCAAATCTTTTACTTAACAGCAAAAAAAGTTAGATACCTTCTAACAATGAGGGCATGCTAATGTGGCTCTGTTTGGTGTTCTTACAATGCAATAGCTGATAAGTGTCAGTTTATTTGATAACTGCTCTATTTATAGTGCAATTATTTGTATAATATAAATGATTGACATAACTTGGTATTAATGACTGAGCTGGGGTTTATTTCCTGTTGAAGAGCTAAGTTCTGATATGCATTATATTTTCCTTCTCAAAGGACTCCTGTTCTGGGCTCGGTGGAAGGTATTTACTCACTGAAATACTAGCCATCTCTTTTGTGTGTTAAGTATCAAACCTGTGCATCTAACAAATTAGAATTTACTAGTTATTCAAATTATTTCTGTGGTATGCTGTTTTGCATCAGAATGCCATAACCTTTTCTTTTGTAACTTGCTATTGCAGCATTTTGAAGTTGGAGCGTGTCCTTTGAGAACTAACACTCAAGGAATATTTTCTGTAAATATTCTGATTGAGGATGTATTACAAACCTTTCATTCCGAAGGGCAAAAAATATGCTATACTCTCAACTGATTAAAGTTTAGGCAAAAGAGAACTAAAGAGATGGACTTTAAAACATAAGGAAAATAAAAGGGAAGGGGAAGGAATAGGAAGGGAAGGAAATGCGTGCACTCCCTGATGCTTTGAAAACTATAGGTTATCAAGGAATGGAATTAGCACCAGCTTCTAGATCACAGAGCTCTGTATTCATATGTGGAAAGAGAGACTCACAAAAGAAGTGAAAGACTAGGCTTGAATTGTAACAATCACCCATATTCCCCTTGAATACAACAGGGTTAGACAAATGGAACTAAAATGGACCCCATTCAAAGAAAGGAAATCACTGAGGCCCCTGGCGCATGTTATTTCCATCAAGCAACATTACTTGTTACCTGCTTCACATTTACAGGGCAAGCTATCCAGGGAGACAGGAAGGGAGCGCAAGGAAGTGCCCTAGGTATTTTCCCTGAGAGCCCTTGCCAACAGGACAGGGATAAAGAACTGCTGGCAGGGGCTGACATTCCCCCAAATCCCACCCTTCACCTGTGCTGATGAGAAGTGAGCTCTGTGTTCACTAGCTGAGCTCCCCCTGGGTGAAGGAGCTGCTCTCCTGACTTTTGCATAGAACAGGGGAAACCCATGAAAAAAGGTAGGGGAGAGAGAGAACAGGAACACCAAGGCTTGAACTATTCTGAAACACTTTATGAAGTGCTTTTACATATGCATTTTTATTATCTTAATCTTGTTCCCCCCTATCTCCAGCTTTTCAAACAAATTCTCTTTCAGATTCCTACTGTGTGCAAGAAAAGCACAGCATATTGAGTGTTTATTTATACTCTGGTTCACGCAGGGAAGAGATGGGATAAAGCAGCCTTGAAGGACAATTGGGGAAAGGGAGGAGGGGCAGCAAGTCATGATCTGCTGAGGCACTGTGGGACAGCAAAATTCAGGATGAGGTACAGAGACTTCCTTGCAAGGAGGGGGCAGGAGGGGAGAGAGTAGCTCATCCTGGAATCCTGGAGGACCTGGCTAAACACTCTCATCCTATGTGTAACGTGTCACATGCTCAAATGTAAGTATAATACAAATGAGCTGCAAAAATACTCTACATAAGGAACATCTTTGTGGCCACCGAATCACCAGTTTTGTGGCTCAATATTGGGTGCTATTGCTTGAACATGTGGCATGTTACAAATGATCACATGATTAACAAATTAATTGCAAGAAAAATGTAGTGTGTGGCTAGGGCTTCTGAGGAAGAGTTTATGAAGTTACATTCAGTTGATCTTGGGTTGAGATGGTATTAGCATGTAGTATACATGTCAAGAGCTATTATTCTAAAACTGTTTCCCTTACTCAACAGAGATCTTAATACTTATATTTCATTTGGGCACAAGAAAATGCAATATGTATCCTGAAAAGTATTCTTATATTAGTTATGCAATATCAACTGAAGCACAATGTACTTCATAAAAGTGATGATGGCTTGAAAATGAGGACCATTAATCCTAAACAATCATTAATTCTATAGAAGAATGGTTTATTATTCGCAACAGTAACAACAACAATAGAACCCTGTGATAAATAGGGGGAAGGGAAAACTGTCTTTTCCCCACACAGAATTCTTGTTTTACAACTAACGGCCATATTTCACTGGCAGTGGGCTTCTATAGCACTACTGCTTGATGCAACTGAAAAAATACACTCTTACTTTCATTTTGAAAATATATATAGGGATGAAGAAATGGGGGGGGGCAGCAACCCTAATATTGAAGATATTTATCATCATAGGTTAATGCTTAACTTTCTATTCTAAAAGTTTTTTCAATAACTTCTAATACCTCTATTGTTTTCAGGAGACCTTTTAATTCAACTGGGAGATAACCCTAACATTAGAGGAAAAACTTTTTATTTATCAATTTCTATTAAATTTAGCTGAAATAAAAATGTCCTTTACTTCTTTTGTGTTCATCTAAATATTTTTGGCAAAAGTGGTGAACATGGACATTTCCTGGATGCCCCAAATACCACAAGAAATGTGAAGCAACTAGCAAATACCTGTAACAACTGAAAAAAATGGTGGTAGAAGAAAGGGCTGAACCAGTCAGGTCAAAAGGCATACCACACTCTTCTCCTAGATCACATATTATGGCCCCAGTGGATATGATACTATATAGGGCAGAAACACTGCACATCTTCTAGGAGCAGCAGGGAGGAAAAAAGAGAGATGAACCAAGACCAGGCTCATTTCAACCAGCCTTTGCAACTAATCCCTGGGCCCAGCAATCCATCTCCAGTCTGTGATAATACCATGGCTAGGGACAGACATACAAAAGTCCTAAGCCTGAATTGATTCAATCTTTGAAGGTTAGTTTAAAGCTGCACAACTTAATTAACTGGACACGCATTCTCAGGAAATGCAGCCACATCCCTGCAGTGGCTCAAGCCAAAAGCTAGGGAGGGAAGAGAGAGGGCCTCACCCTTCCCTGCTGGAGCGGAGTGGGCATGGCCAGGCACCAGCAGGAGCTACCACACCACACTGGATGCCAGCTGCCAGCTGGGGGGAGGGCACTGCTGCCAGACTCAGAAGCGGCAGTGGGGGAAAAGTCCTCTCTCCGAAGCAAGGATGTACTGAACACAGCAATTTGCAACCTCAAGCACATAACTGGGAACTGCCAGAAATCTTTGCCTAAGCTAAGATACATCCCAGAAAAAACACAGCATACACAACTTAGTCTAACTTAAAATGTAAACCAGGAAGACAAGAGAAAGCCTTCCATAAGACTGAGGGCAGAGTGTTTCCCAGGCATTCAGGAAGGCTTTGTTTAGGTATTCACACCTTTTATAGGTTCTTCTTTATCATGTAAATGTAGCTCTCTGCATTCTTTGGTCAAGCTGTCTGCAACCCTCTCCAGTTCCCTTCACTCCATCTCCAGCACACACATCATGTCTGTGCCAGGTCTTTGCCAACACCTCCCACCTCTCAACTTGGTCCTGCAGGCCTTGGCTCTGGGCTCAGAGGTGCAGGCCTTGGTTCTGCACACCAGGGACTAACTTGCTTACTCAGCTTCTTTCCCCTTCCCCATGGCGGGAATCACAACTGCTCCCCTCTCCCTCTTACTCTCCCCTCCAGGACCACTGCAGAATTAACACCCTCCCTGCCTGGCTACAGGCAAGCCACAGAAGTGAAGCCAGGGCTGGCAAACTCCAGCTAAGGTCTGTGGAGGGGGCAGGGGATGGAGGGATTAACCCCCTGACTCCTTTGCCTTAATGGAGCCATGCCAGGTGGTGTCTGGCTATGCCTGAGGTGGAGATGGCAGGGGTGGGGGGCATGGGGGCACCAAAGGCTCAGCACAGCCCTGTGTACCAGGCACAGGGTGCTACCCCTGTGGCTTCACTGCCACTGTCTGCCTGCCCAGCGTGGGTAGGCTTCCCTTTATGACACAACGATGGCACCAGCAGTGGGCAAGCTGCTGGGTAGGAGAACAGTGAGCAAAGTATGCCCAGCTCAGTGCCCAGCAGCTGCAGGTATAGGGCTCATTTGTGAGGGGGTAAACCCATGTCATGCATGGCTGTGGGGGCCAGGGCCAGGGCCGGCATGGGCCCTGCTGTTCCGTGGATAGAAGGGGCCACCAGGCAGAAGCTGCTCCCCCAGACGCATTCTCATCTGGTTCTGCTCCATGTGGGAGGGGGGAATTAAACCCATCTCTGTCCCCGTTTGCTGGAGGCAACTGGACACAGGCTCCCTGCCATTGCTCCACCTGAAGGGAAGGGAAATGCCTGACAGGGGCTGCTACATCACAGCCAGGCAGACCCCAGCTGGGGTTTCCTGCAGGGAGAGGAGGAACTCCCCTCCCTGCCTCTTTGCCTCATGGGGGGGCCATGGCAAGCCAGTGCCTGACCATGCCCCACCCCTGCTTCAGCTAGAGAGCAGAGGGGAGGGGCCAGCCCTGCTCCACTGGAGCAGACAGCACAGCCCCACCCACGGCTGCAAAGCATCTGGGATGCTGGGGGACTCTGGTTTAACTTAAACCAGGAAGGGGTCTGTAACGGATACTGCATAAACTGGTTTATGCAGCTGCCAGAGGTAAGGTACAGGGGTCATGTCACCTGCACTCCTGCTGCTGCTTTCCCTGCTACAGCATTGGTGGGGATGAATTGGTGACAGGCCTCCAATAATTAGTTTCTATACATGGAAAATTATAACAAATGTATACATTTCCCTTGTATAGAATCTAATTACTGGGGGGTTATCTTAAATTCATAGTCATCTTGGATTCAGGTAAATAGGGTAATGAAATTTGCACCCTATTTACCACCTGCAAGGACCTTCCCTGCAGAAGCCTGTGACTGGCATCCAACTGGATTAACTCAAACAAATTCTTTCAAATAAATGCATTATCTAGTCACCTAAATGTACCTTGCAGCAGGATTAAAGGATAAAAACAACAAAAGGTTTTCACACCTGGGTCTTACATGAAGCTCACCATTTTCTTCTAAGTTCATGCAAACCTAGCTGCTTCAGACAAGTCTTGCAAGACCTGCTTTATTTTATCTGCAGTCTGTGAACAGCTCCTGAGCACCAAGACACAAACCCTCTTTTTAAAAGTTTTTAGTTGTTAAATGATATTTTGCTCTCAGACCCTTAGCCTTTGTAAACTAGCTGGGAAAAAACATCTTTCCAATGAATAGCCTAAATATTGCTCTTCTAACTCACCTGAAACTGATCATCCAGATGTGCCTTACCTCTGGCCCCTATTTAATTTCCTCCTTCCTCTTGTTAAGAACCATTTTTGATTAAATTTCATGTATTTAGATGTGTGTTAAGCAGATAAAGAAAGTTGTAAATATTTCCAAAAAATAATGCAGGCATCTCCACAATAATCAATACCTGGACATTTGCTTGAGTCTCTAAATAATCTGAAGCAATAGATCTAAGAGAAGTGAAATATCATGTTTCTCATTGAGGTACCAATTTCAGGAATAACTGCTCTGGAGGATCTGACCCTCTAATACCTGGAGGGAGAAAGTTCTGTCAAACAAGCAGACTACAGAAGTTCTATCTTAGTTCATGGTGAGTTCATGGTGAGTAAGGGTTGGAGACCACCACCAGTCCAAGTATGGTGGACCAGGGCTATGATGTTAGGTAGGATCAGAGATCCCATGTCATGGTATACCGGGGCATCTGACTGCCCTAGTCTGGCCCAGGGTAGAATGAACAGTACAAAATGAAGTTATTTTTTCAATACTTATTTTTACCTTTTTTGTTGAAAGAGTGGATTCTGTCTCACTTAGGACATTTCTGTCAGTAAATCTTCAGTATGCACTCCAGAGACACACAAACCACTCAAAAACACAGCAGACAAACAAACAGGAAACTATAAATTCATCAAACTATTTCACTTAAGGGCCAAGAAAGAAAAAAGAGAGATTATTATATATAATTTTAAGTACTTGGGAGCTGCTTGGGGATTACAGTTATGAAAGCCAATATATTACCCAAACACCGTCCTTCCTATCTATAGTAACCTAATGTTTTCTCAGTCACCTCAGTGCAAATTCTGATTCAGTCAGTTTTTTCACTCAGACAAATGCAATTAAAATTAGGCAAAAAATAAGTCACACAGATCCACAGAACATGCTTACATTTAATATGAAACTCTGGTGCATCAATTATGCATCTTCCAACTAAAATAAATAGTTATTACAAATAATTAGTAACCTATATTTTGAATCTTTATTTTTGCCTCTTTCAAAGGAGGAAGACCAGCATTGCTGTCATGTATTCGGTATGAAACTCAACCATCCCAAACATCAAACTTGAGAAACTTGGGTGCACTTCAAAGGGCACTCTGCTGTTGGTCAATGAAGCACTAACTGAAGACTTACACTTCAGATATGGAGATGATGACATCCGCTGAATTACTCTCAGTAGTACTCAACATTCACGGTAGTCTAATTAATATTAGGCCTGTGTGAATAGTGGAGTATTCGATTTGGATTCATCCAATTCGGAAGATAGTGATTCGATTCGGAGATTTGGATCACTGTCCTGAATCCATTTTACTGAATCAGCTTCAGGAGATTCGGCGCTGATTCGGATCGACTCGGGAGAGGCAGGCACAGCCAGGCAGCTGCATATTCTCCCATGGCTTCTCTGGCTGTGTCTGCCTCTCCCCGGGTAGGAGGAGCCATGGGAGAAATCTCCATGGCTTCCCTGCCCGGCCCCATCCCCCACCTGGCCCAGCCTCCCAGCACTTAAAAAAAATAAAAAAAAATTAAAAAATAAAAAAAGGCCCCTCATTCACTGGCTTCAGGAGTGGCAATTGGGACCTCTGGGTGCTTGTGGCAGAGCCCCCTATCCAGTGCAGGGCAGTGGGGATTGCCCCCTCCACCTGGCACCCATGTGGCAGTTGCCTCATGGCATGGGTGCAGCATGGCTCAACAGGGCACCACACCCTGTCTGGGAGCTGGGGCCACTGAGGCTGAGCACTGGCTCCAGCTGACGTACAGCCATCCCAGGTCCCAGGAAAAATTGAACCAGGAGCTGGGGAATCAAACTGATTCAGTTCCCCAGCTCCCAGTTCGATTCCCCAGCCCCTGACTCGATTCTTTAGCTCCCTGTTCAATTCGCCTGGGAGCTGGGGCGGCTCCACATGTCAGCCAGAGTCCGGCAGTGCTCAGGCCCAGTGGCCCCAGCTCCCAGAGAGTGCACGGTGCCCTGCTGAGCCACACTGTACTTGCGCCATGGTGCAGCTGCTGCATGGGTGCCAGTCAGGAGGGGAATCCCTGCTGCCGCCCACTGTCCCGTGCTGCACAAAGGGGCTCTGCCACAAGCCCTCAGCTCTCAATTGCCACTGCCAGAGCCATTGAGTGTGGGGATTTGTATTTATTTATTTTAAGTGCCAGAAGGCTGGGGCTGGGCAGGGGATGGGGATGGGCAGGGCAGCCATGGGGGATTCGCCCGCAGCTGCCCCAGCTGTGCCTGCCTCTGTGGCAGGAGGAGGTGCAGGGGCTTTGCCCTGCTACCGCTTGCTCAGCCAGCATGGGGGAGGGATGCAATGCAGGCGCATCTCACTCTAGGTAGCAGCAGGGCATAGCCCCTGCTCCCAGCACTGCTGCACCCGCATCAGCTCAGGGAGTGGGGGCTCTGCTCTGCTGCCACTTGCCAGCCAGCATGGGCAGCACAGGATGCGGGTGCAGCCCCTTCTACCTGGAATGAGCTACAGATGCATCCCGCGCACTCCGTCCCAGCTGGGCAAGCAGCAGCAGGGCAGAGCCTCTGCTCCCACTGCTGCCACGCCTGCATCTTGCGCACTCTTCTCTGAGTAACATGCCCTCCCTCCCCCCCAGCTGGGCAGCTTATAGATTTCATAGATTTCAGACATTAGGGCTGGAAGGGACCTCAGAAAATCATCAAGTCCAGCCCCCTGCCTGAAGGGCAGGAAGTCAGCTTATCCCAGCCCCAGCCCCAATCCCTCCCTTCCCCACACCTCCTTCCTCCCTCGTTCCCAACAGATTTACCAGCTGGAGGCAGCTGTCAGCTGCCTGTTTCATCTATGGCTAAATCTCCATATAAGCTGAATCTTTTTCTGAAGCTTTTCTGAATTGATTCAAATCCATTGAAAGCTTTTACTTGCTCTCCCAATTCGATTCGGATTCAGAGAATCAGTGCCCAAATTGAGCTACATCTCCTCTGAATCAAATCAGCTACTGACGCTTCGCACAGCCTTAATTAATATATGACCCAATGTCTTTGAGTGTATTTTACCATTAAGATCTATAGGCATTTTCCTAATCTCATTTAAAAAGTAAGAGAGGATATACTCAGCACTACTGCATTTACTTATTTTTTTAAGACAATAGCTATAGCATTCGTAGCTCCTATGTCAAGATGCTAGTTAAAGGGTTTTGACAGTTTTACCCTATGCCTTTTTATTCAGAAAGACTTCTAATCCTGAAACTGGTCCTTTGTTTTAAATCAGGTATATATTGATTAACTGTGAGCCTGAACGTAGCTCAGTAGTAGTTGAGTAGAGTATACACTATGGAGTTAGGACAGTTAAACACTGGAATCGATCCTCTCATTCTACAGCAACTACTGCTGCAGCAAGCAGTTTCTCTAAGCTATTAATTTTATTATTAGCACACCTGGAGACATTGTTTCCCTGAGGGAAAAGCAATTCAGCTGTGTATACTACAAAGACTAGTGGCATATGATCAATGTGACAGCTAGGACCACAAGCTTTCCTTTGGAATTCAGGATGGGATCAACAATATAGTCTGTAAGATAGTAATGATGCAGAATGATATCACTTGAGTTTTTAGTTTGCATCACATCACCTTATGCAGACCTTCTAAAAAGAAGCCATGGTACAAAGAGATAAAGTCACTGGAAATAAAGGGATGTTCTAATGAACAAATATAGTCTTGAGATCTGGCACCTAAAAATTGTTATTATTTTAGAACAAGATTTTCTCATTAGAACTACTAGTTCTAACTTATCACATGTGACATTAGCTACAGGCCAGCTAGAACCTTACTTCTCCCTGAACTCCCTTCCCTTCTATGTGAAATAAAGCTTCAAGTCCAAGAGAGCAGTAAATCAGACTCCTTTAAAGGTAATCGCCACTCTCTACTTGAGACAAAAGAGGGAAAGGGGAAGGATAGAGAAGCAAGCAATTATGATGAGGGGGGGGGGGGGGGGAAGAAGATAGAAAAAATAAGAAATGAATGAGGATCATAAAAGTTGAAATTGCAGCAGTGTCATACAGATTAATGAACGGTTCAAGAATCATAAAAAAAAAAAGTTTTATATCCGGCATCATGATACAGGAAAAGAACTCATTAGAACATTTCTGAAACATTTACTTGTATTTCATGGGGATGTTAACAATGAGAAACATGTTAATGATGAGCAGAAAAACCCACCTGGCCGATGTATGTTGAGGCAGCATATCAGCAGTAGCTGACTTTATTTGGTTTTAGCTATTGAACTATTTTATTGTGACCCTTGTAGAAGGAAGTCATATTTCACTTATGATGCTGTGAAATTTAAGTTTGCAAGTACTTTCCATTATAAATTTATTTGTGACCAACAACAGATTTTTTGCAGAACAAAGTGGGATTCCGAATGCAGAATATACCACTTATAGTCTCTGCTTTGAGGATGATTTTCCAGCAATGCTAAGGGAATTGTCCATCAAATTGAAGAGTGACATTCTGAGATTTTGTAAAAGATTTTTCGTCCTCACTTTTAATATTGATTTTTTGTTTCATTCATAACTTAAATGACACTTACTGTAAAAATCTCAGTGCTCAGTAAGATCACATCTTCAAAGAGAATTAGGATACAGATTTTTTTTTTTTTTTTTTTACCCAGGTTGGAAAGGCTTTAAAGGGAAAAAAATTGTTCAGAGCCAGGATAACTTGAAATGTTCCGAGTGCTATCTTTTAAATATAATAGATAATTTGAGACATGAAACTGTTTAGTCATTATTGATGTATATTAACTATACACTGAAAAAAAAAAACACCACAGACCAAAACTCTCATAAGGAAAGTAATAAAAGTTGGGCCATATAAGACTCAATCCAAAACTCAAAGCAACTGATCCCTATCCACTGACTTCAGGCTTTAGATGGAGATTCAGTTACTTTTTTATGTCCAACTAAAATCAAAGGAATGTGATGGTATTCAGAACATTGCAAGAAGAACACAGTGTATGGTCAGAAAGGGTCTAGTATTATTGGACCATAAAAAAGAAGGACAAAAAGGGACCTAACAAGGTCACCTAGTCCAGCCCCCTGATCAAGGCAAGATCATCTCTGATGATCTAAACCACCCCAGGCTACAACTTTGCTAGGTAGCCTGTTCAAACACTTGGTCACCCCTCAGTGTCAGAAAGTTCCTCCTAAACCTAAATTTCCCCTGCTGCAGCTTGAAGTTACTGCACCTCATCCTGTTCCCTATGTCCACAGGAAAACCCTATATCCATCCGCTCTACAGTCACCCTTCAGGTATTTAAAGACTGTTTTCAGACACTCCCCCCTCCCTCACCCCACTCAATCTTCTCTTCTTCATACTGAAAAACTCTAGCTGTTTCAGCCTTTTCTCCTAAGTCATGTTTCCCAGGCCTCCAATAATTTCTGTCACTCTCCACTGGACTGTTTTCAAACTGTTCACATCCTTCTTGAAGTGTGAGAAACAAAACTGGACACAGCACTACTGGTAAGAACCAGAAGTGAACAGAGAAGAATCACTTTTCTTGATTTGAAAGTGGCAGTCCTATAAATATAGCCCACTATGCTGTTGGTATTTTGTTGTTGTTGCTATTGCAACAAGAGAAAACTATTGGTTCATATTCAGCTTATGGTCCACCATAACCACCAGGTCCTCCTCTGCAGTACTGCAGCCTAACCAGTCATTCACCAGTCTCTATTTGTGCATGTAGTTATTCTGTCCTAAGTGCAGGACTTTGCACTTATTGTGTGGCATTTCATCTGACTGTTTGCCACCCATGTCTCCAGTTTATCCAGATCATTCTGTATCCTAGCTCTACCCTCTACAGTATATGCAACTTCACCTAATTTGGTTTTAACCACAAATCTGGTAAGCTCAATCCCATTGTCCAAACGATTAATGAAAATGTTAAATAACTAGGCAAACCTTTTAGTAATACTCATTTCTGAAAACTGTAAATCCAAACAATTTGCTGTTAGGCAATAAAAAAAATCTGCTCTCAGGAGCTCATTTCAGGGTACCTGTACACAAGCACAGAGACTGCTCCAACACACTGATTACAGCATGCTGGAACAGACTCAATTAATCAGGTCTGCTGGGGTGTGGCAATTACTGTGCTCCAGTAGCCTCCTATGTCTCATGTATCAGCATCCCCATGCTTAAAATAGTAGTGGGGCACTTGAACTAAAGCTCATCGAATGAGCTTTAGTTCAAGTGCCCCCACAACCATTTTTAAGTGCAGGGACACTGATACATGAGATGCTGCAGCAGCACTTCAATTAGAGCAGCTCTTGGGTCTGTCTAATTAAAGTGCTGCCCCCGCCACCCTCAATTCCTGGAGCACATGTAAAAGTGCCATCAGTTTCTAATGATAGGCCACATACCTTGTTATCTTATGACATTTATATGATCACAGACCAAAACAGTTGCTGCCCATGTACTGTAAAAGATATGTAAAGTTCTGGCTCATTGGCTGAACTAGGAGGGGACAAGAAAGGGAGAGTGTGAGCACGAGAGCAAAAGGAAGGAAGGGAGGAGGGGAGATACAGAGAAATACAAGGAGAGTAAGGGAGAATTGAAATGATTTTACATATATTTTTAAGAAAAGCAAAGTTGTTTAGAAATGAAACAGCATTTTGAATTAAGAGCACAAAACATTTCACTTGGAAATGTAAAAATTACTTAATTTTATTGGAATATTTTTTAGCATTTTTTCAAATCACTTTGTTAAAATTGATAAAAGTTGTTAATTGTGTTTCTTAAACTGAAAACTTATATTTGATAAAAGTCTCATCCAGAAAATTCTGTCCAAATCTACATATTAAACATCAAATAATCCACCTACACATTGCCACATGCTTAAAGATACAATTTATTATATCCAATTAACCTTTGTGTATAGTAGGGATGTGACAACTTCTATTATTCACTCTCTCTAGATAACCCAGAAACTCCAGTTCATGCTCTATATAACAAATTATTAAAGTAAATATGATTTTAGAACATTCTATTAGCTGCACACCCTGAACTTTTATATCTAATCTTGGACAAGAATAGACTTCAATTAACAATTTCCTCAAAACCAGGTTTTGTCCATTCATCTCCACCATTCTGTTTTCCTCCTGTTGTTCAGTGTTTGGCCTAACATAACCCAAGGGGATGGTGATGCATCTATTATATTTCATGTTCTTCCGCATGCTCAGGTTGGGTTCTGCACATTTGATTGGCAGTTGGCCATCAGCAATCATCTATCAAATGCTTCCTGACAAGTCCAAGGACCCTTTTCAACATGACGTCTGTATGCCAAGAATGCAGGATCTTCTTGTTTTCCCCACAAACCTTTTCCTAGTGAAGACAAATGTCTGCATTTTTATTATTTGTTTCTGTCATTTTTTGTTTATCCATCTCTTGGTAATTTGTCAAGTTTGCCAAAGGAAAAAAAAAATCTTTTTTTTAATTTTTAGGTACTGAAAAACTGCTAAGGGTCATTTAGCAGCTTAACTGCTTTGTTGGGGTGTTTTATAAATTATTCTCTGATAAAGGTTGAAAGGGTTATATCATAGATTATATTAAAGCATGCTGAAAACAGACCTTTAAGATTTATTTTTTAATAAGACAGAGTAAAGTTGTGTGTATCTATTGGCTAGCTTAATATAAGCCAAAGAACTACTGATGGTAAGAGATGTTGAAATGGACTTACAGTTGGTTCATTAACCCAAACATATAAAAGACATTTAAACCAGACTCTAAATGCATCTATACTGGATGATTACACCACTAGATACATCAATTTTAAAATTAATTTACTTACATATTTTTGCTTAATATGGAGAAGGCTAAATTTGCAAACTGACCTCTTAGAGGATGAATACCACCATTCTACAGAGTCAAAACAAAGTTTATGGAGAATTTAGGCCATATCAACAATTTGATTTACTGTGCCCACAGATGAACCCTCAAGCATACCTCTCCTAAACCAGAGTCTTTGTGCTGTGG
Organism: Alligator mississippiensis; assembly: GCF_030867095.1. Taxonomy (NCBI): domain Eukaryota; kingdom Metazoa; phylum Chordata; order Crocodylia; family Alligatoridae; genus Alligator; species Alligator mississippiensis. The sequence goes on from NC_081832.1 coordinate 53,235,523, forward strand.
GTGGGGCCAATTAGCACACTCACTAGCCTGCACCAAATGCTGCACAAATGTAGAGACCCTCTTTCTAGATTAGGACTATACACAGTAAGTTTATCACAAGGCCTTCATTCCTTAAGTAATTTGAATAGTACTAAGAGATGCACAACTCTTGCCTGATGAAGCAGTTTATTTTATGAAGTGCAGTTTATCTATCTAAAAGAGTTTGGTGGGAGGTGGTTTGGCCAGAAAGCAAAGTTAGAATATGCCAGACAGAAGGAGAAACAAATTAAGCCAGTGCCACAATCACAACATACCCCTGGCTAAAACTGGGAACATTCTGAAAAATTCTATTCAATTCTATCGTGTTAGAGCCCCCTTATTTTCTATTCAGGGACAAAGCAGTTTGAAACTTGTTACAGAAACATTCCAGAGAAAAAGGGACATTTTGACCATAATGATTTTTTTCATGAAATACTGAAGAAATTTCCCACAACAAATTCTGAAATGAAAAATATTTTATTTTAGAAAGAAATGGAATTTGTTACAAAAACATTTATATTATTTTATGATGTGCATTATTAGAGAGTAGTGGTGTATAATGTGACATGGCATATTAAGGCATATTATCAGGTGACATGATGTTACTAAAAGTAAAAGTAACATACAAATTAAACAATTTTAAAATACAAAATTTTAAAATACATTTATAGTAGTGTAAGGGTTATATTGTAGCTGTGATGGTCCAAAAATTATGTGAAGAAAGAGTTTTCTTGGGGTGATGACTTTCTATTGGATCCACTAAGTGGTTGGGATAGAATCAGACAAGCTTTTGAATGAAAGTTTATTCTTCTTCAGGTCTTACCAGAAGGAGCCAGGCACAGCATAGTAAAGAGCAGAGAAGGGGAAAAGAATCCCCAGGGATAGCAGACACACAATTAGCAGAAGAAAAGAAGTTGATTACTGGGAAATCAAGGCTTATCAAAAAGGAGGAGAGTCATTCTCACCTTTCATGTGTGAAAAGAATTCAGAAGTCTGATAAAACAGAATGTGTCTTAAAACCAATGTCAATATTTAGATTTTAGATTAGATAATGAAGCCAGAGAGGGAGTGGCTGTTCTGTGAGAAAATGTGCTCCTAATGGCATGTGTGTGCTCTGTTCTTTATATTTATTTCTGTGGGTTTACAAATTGAATAAAGGGCTAAATTTACATTTAATCATAATTCAACCAGATTTTTCCCCTGCAGGAAGGCTTCCTCTTTTAATATAAAATAAGTATTTTATTACATATATATCTCTTGCATTTCCCTGCATCATTATTCTTCCAGAGTCTAGAAGTAGGAAGAACTAAAGATTTTTTTTTTTTACGCTAGGAAGACTACCTTCCCACCTTATTCAAACTTTGCAGTAATCTTTTTGTTCTTGATTTATATTTTTCCTGCTACATGGCTAGTATTAAGTGAAAAGCAGAGTAATAAGAATACAAAGTAATTACCATCTTTACAGTCACGGCCTATAGAATAATACAAGCATTTAAATAATACTAATGCCACATTCACTTGGTAAATGTTGACTACCTCTTAGTAAGCAAGAGGCTATTTAAATCTTCATAACTATTTAACCAGGGGCTTGTTAAAAGCACTGGCTACCAATTATGCTGAATCTGGTGTCATACAGTGGGTTGGTGATCTTTTTTATACTATATTAAGGACTCATATCACCAAGGTCTGAGTCCTGCTAAGACCATGGGCTCACTGCACAAATAGAGAAGCAAACACAGCTTCCTTTCAGGTTCATATCTTTTGTCTTGAAGGGATAGTAACTAGATTCTCATAGGTAAGTAACAAAGTATCTTTTTTCTGTCTAAGGCTGTGGGCCTGTACATTTTTTGCACATGCTTGTTTCAGACCATAAGAAAGCCCCTTGAACTTACTAGGACCACCCATGAGCTTAATGATAAGTATAGGTACAGAATTAACACAGCATTTACTCAAATCTAAGATGATGCTGAATTTAAGGTGCTTGATCTAAGGCAAATCAATAATTAGATTCTATAAAAGGAAAAATGATAAATGTTATAATTTACCATGTATAGAATCTAATTATTGGAGGGTTGTGTTTTATTTCATTCCTCCCACTGCTGCAGAGAGGCAGGCAGTTTGGGGTCAGGTGGTATGGAAAGGATGGCCCCTGCTTGTGCCTGCCCCCCCCACACCGCTACTTCTGCCCCCTGCCTGACCCCACCCCAGCCTCTGCTCCACAGCTTCCCTCACAGCCTCTGTGACATCATTTCCCCCCAACCTCTTCTCCCGACTTCTGCCCTAGCCTTTGCTCCGCACCAGCAGACTCTGCCTCCATTCTAGCCTGGGGCACTGAGCATAACATAACCCCAGCCCAATCCCCATAGCATCCATATGGGCTCAATGCTGCTGCTGTGGGGCCAGGTTGGGGCTGTGCTCAGTGCCCCAGGCTACAGCATGCACAGAGTCTACCAGCACAGAGCAAAGGTAAGGGTGGGGAGGGAGAGGGTCAGGAAGGGAAGCAGAGGTTGTGTGGGGAGAGGGGAGATAGGGGAAGAGGCAGGGAGGTGGTAGGATGCAGGGTGGGGGGGGGCAGGGATGAAGGCAGCAGCTGCAGCTGTGGCCAGATTTCAGGTAGGGGCTGGAGACCAAGCCACAGTAGATGCCTGCCCTGCCACTGCCCTTGTACCCAGTTCTAAGATGAGGGACCCCCCCCCCCCAAGTTAAATGAGGGGGAAAACCTCACTTTAGTATTGTGTAAATATGGTACTTGCTAGATTCCTGAAGACAAACTATATAACAAAAGGAAGATAATATTGTTTCTATATATTGTATCTCAGTATCTCTAAAGAATTCCTAAGATGTAAGTTCAGTCCTGAATTAAAAAAAAAAAAATATCCAAAACGTTGCAAGCTAAGTTTAATGCACCTAACTACCCTTTCTTTTAACAACTATGTGTGACCCATGAGGGGGCCTCAGAAATATCATGGGTGTGTTCCAAGAGTGCATGAGGCAGGTCAGCCAACATCCCCTAACCACTGCAAGACATTCCTGTGGGGCCAGATAGTGTTGAACTTAAATGCTACATTAACCTAAAGAGCTAGGTAGCTTACCTGCAGTGCTACAAGTGAGATACTATACAACTTCTAGTTTGGCTACAGCACTTTTGATTCTAGAGGTTTGTAGGTGGCCGTGGACCTGTGGTGGGTTTCAAATTGTATTTAACTGAAAGCTGGTTACTTTAACCTGAAATCATTTCCTTTACTGTAACTTAACAATTGCCATGAACCAACTGTGTGTTGCTATATCCAAGGAAAAAAATTGTTCAAAATCTTTAAACGCTAGTATATTTTGTGTAATTTTTTTATTTAGAATTCCTCTAGTTTTGAGCAACAAAACCTACCTCTTAGGTTTTAAGGTTACTCTTAATTCAAAGGTGAATGGAGATGATTTATTTATGAATTTGAGAAAGGAATGCAGGTTATGCTGTGTGAATACCAAGAAGAAAACCCAAGTGTGTTAGGAAAAGTCAAATGAAGAATACTAACCTGGCTTGATATTTCACTCAGATTAAGATTTTTTTTTAAATCTACATCTTTGTACTAATAAACTTCTAATTATAACAAAATAGGAGCGCCAATTTATACAGACACCAGCATTACCAGTGCTCTTTCCACTTGCTCAGAAAAGAGATCAATGACACAATGATACAAATATAAGCATCTTTCCTACTCTAATAATCTCACCACAGCTATCACAGATGGAATTCATAGATTCATAGATCGTAGAGTCGGAAGGGACCACAATGGATCATTGTGTACGACCCCCTGCCCCTGGCAGGAAAGAGGACCAAGGTCAGATGACCCTAGCCAGGTGACTATCTAGCCTCCTCTTGAAGACCTCCAAGCTAGGTGATAGCACCACCTCTCTTGGAAGACCATTCCAGATCCTGGCCACCCTTACTGTGAAAAAATTCTTCCTAATATCTAACCTAAATCCACTCTCAACTAGTTTACACCCATTATTCCTCGTCACTCCCTGGGGCGCCTTAGTAAACAGCGCTTCTCCTATTCCCCATTGACCTCCCCTAATAAATTTATAGGCGGCCACAAGATCTCCCCTCAGCCGTCTCTTGTGAAGGCTGAAGAGATTCAGCTCTCAACCTCCCCCCATAGGGTCTATCACGAAGGTCACTAATCATGCGAGTGGCCCTCCTCTGGACCCTCTCGAGATTCCCCACGTCCCTCTTGAAGTGTGGCGCCCAAAACTGGACACAGTACTCCAACTTCGGCCTGACCAGTGCCACATAGAGGGGAAGCATTACCTCCTTTGTTCTATTAGTCATGCACCTGCTAATGCACGACAAGGTGCGATTGGCCTTGTTGATGGCCTTGTTACACTGCCAGCTCATGTTCATCTTGGAGTCAGTTATGACTCCAAGATCCCTCTCTGCCTCCGAGCTGCTGAGAAGGACACTCCCCAACCTATAGGTGTGCTGGGGATTCCTCCTTCCCAGGTGGAGTACCTTACATTTATCTTTATTAAACTGAATCCTATTTCTCTCTGCCCATTGATCCAACCTGTCCAGGTCAGCCTGAATCTGCTCCCTGCCCTCCGGTGTACTAACTTTGCCCTATAACTTGGTATCATCAGCGAACTTGGAGAGGGTGCTCTCCACACCCTCGTCCAAATCGCTGATGAAGATATTGAATAATATCGGTCCAAGGACTGAATCCTGCGGGACCCCACTGCCCACCTCCCTCCAGGCCAAGAAGGAACCATCCACCACCACTCTCTGGGTGTGGTCCCTAAGCCAGTTGGCCACCCACCTGACCATGTAGGCATCCACTCCACAGTCTGCTAGAATGTATTTGCTAAGATCTCCATGTTCTGACTTTCTCAAAAAAATGTAGCTTGAGATATTTGAAGTGACTCAACAATCTGGATACATCCAAAAATGGACATACCTAATAATGTACCTTACAGTATCATGACAATCACACCCCTTAGATATATTTCAAGTTGGGCAGTGAAAACCCCAAAAACCTGAAATCACTAGTCTTTTTTGAAAATCTTGGTACTAGCACAGATACTTCTATAACTGCAACATGAACTATTCTATTCTGCAGTGGATGGAAGTTTCACTGATTTAACTTTTTGACAACTTCCCAAAACTTCAGTTAAATCCACTTTGCCCTGTTGGATGGCCACACTGAAAGGGAAATGAGGAGAACCTGGCTTTGCTTAATGATGAACTGATTTTAATGCACAGAAAATTGGGGAAGTAATGACACTATGGTAGTAAACATAGGACTATGATTCTCGCAAAGGTGTTTAAGACTAATTTAGAATTACCTGGTTACTCCCTAACTAAGCGAAGGGTGAGGGACAAATTCTGCATCCCTCAACAAACTATAATTCCCACTGCACTGAGTAAGAGATAGTCTCGACTGAGGACTGCAAAAATTTGTCCCTATATCTGTGAGATGTGAACCAAACAGCTGGGTTGTTAAGCAACTGGAGTTAGGATGCGATTGTGAACTAACCTAGGTTTATGGATTAAGACCACTGGCAGATAGGATCTGATCTGTGATCCCAACAGTCATGCCTCCTGCCATGCTACACGTGCATGACAAGAAGACAGATTTGGCATTGGGAATTAGAATCCAGTTATGCCCTATTTCCAGTACTGGGTGAACCTGAAATTATGCTACTTTGCTCTTCATTGGCAAAGATGCTGGGAAATCAACTGATTGCCAGCTGGCTCTGGGGGCCTGTCAGACTAGCTGAACCCCCCAGAGCCAGCAGCTCATCAGCTCCAGTGGGCCCCAGCATGGTTTGAACCTTGGGGTATTATTCCTTTTTCCCAGATAAAGTAGGAAAGTACAACTTCAGCAAAATGAACTCAGAAGTGTAATCTTGAAAAAGGCAAAGAAACTGACACCTCTATAAAAACAAACAAATCCTTTAAAGATTTCACTACACTTGTGATAAGAAAAATGACATGCTTTGCCATTTGCTGGATTCTTTTCTGTTGTGATTTTTATCAGCTATGCAAAGCTTGAGCTAAGCCAGTGAGACATGCAGAAATCTAAGAAAGAGAAAAAACAAGGCCGTTGCTCCATGCAGTCTGTTAGTGTTCTGCCAAATCATGCTGTGATTCCCATACTAAGAAGGGGAGAGTATGGTATCAATAAGAATAAAATATTAGTCAAAGTAGTTTCATTCCAGCATGCAGATGAAACCTAGGTAAACATACAAGAGACTATGCAAAAGCAAACACAGATATAGGGAAGGCTTATCTCTTGTCCCCTGATAAGGCTTGTAAAGTTTCAAAGAAGCTGATGAACGTGGTTAATTAATGCCATCTACCAGCAAGGAAACTAAAGGAGGGGCATAGATAAGACCCTGATCTGCAGAGACTTATGTGCAGGCTTAACTCTACTGCTGCCAATGGCTCCACAGATTTTAAAGGTACTACTTACATTACAAAAAGTTAAGTACCTCTGTAAGCATGTGCAGGATTAGGGCCTATGTGCATGTAGTTTTACATATTGAGCCTATATTCATTGTATAAAAATGTTCTTTACCAGGCTTTCATTTGATGGCCTTTATAGTGGTAGATGGCAAACAGTCAATAAAATCTTTATAAAATCTTTTGAAATATACTCAAGTGTATTTGGCACTTAAAACCCATATTATTTAGGAATACTATCACTGTTGGTATAATTGTATAATTATAAATACTTTCAGATTTATATTTTTTCTGATGCTCTTTTTTCTAGTCTATCGTGGTATTAAAGTGCAATGTAATAAAAAGGATCAATAGCACATTAAAGAATATTTCTTAAAGCTTATCTATGCATTATTTATTAAGTGTATCCTCTTATTTAAAGACATCTCCTCCAGGAGGAGAGAAAGTAAATAACATTCTGAATACAGAGGGGAAAAAACAGGTTAGACTCTTAGAAGCAAGTGTGAACAAATTAATAATATAAAAACCTCAAAAGAGTTGTCTCTCTCAGGTGACAACAGCATCTATGTCTTCCTTCCCTTTCCTACCTGATTCAACGGCATGTTCTCAGACTGAATTTCAAGCATTCTTTAACACTCCAGAAGCACATCTCCTTGGAGAAACATGTAAGAAATATAATTCCTATTGAAAATGTTAAGAGTATTATATAGCAAGTTAAGTGTCTATAACACAAAGCACAGAACTTAAGGCTAACCCTTAAAAGCACTTATCCAGAGGTAGGCATGTTCATAAAGAGGTGGAAGTGGGCCCTGTGATAAAAAAAAGGAGGATTTGGTCTTTTTACAAGGTGTCAAAGGAAAAACTATAAAAATCTCATGTAACAAACATCAAGCATGCATATTGGATATTCTTTTCTACTGGCAACATGAATGCTGGCCATGTTTCCAAATATTTTAAAATCAGGCAGGTCTTTTCCTATAATGAATCGTGTTTATATGGGCTGTAGCTAAGTTTGCAAATTGATCAGTCTTTGCACACAGTTCTCAGCCCTGATTAGCAATATTTTTTATATTTTGCTCCTAGGACTTTTCTTAACAAAATTTGCATTTCGGTGTTTCCCAGTTACGTGCTGATTTTTTTTTTTTTGATGTTCCCAAGTGATGACAGCGCTCCTTTTTCCTTTAGGTCTCTGCGGGACAACATAATAAAGTGCCATCTATCTTTTAAGATATAGGAAATGCTGCAATTTCCTAATATGGAAGTAAAACACTTACAAAACTCATGCTAATAAAGTCGTCTTAGACAGACAGATAAAATATATTAAGTGTAAAATAGGTAATTATGAATGCCACTACATTTTGGCATATGAATAATAGAGACCTCCATACAATTAGACAAAATGCAGCTGGTTCTCAGATACAGCCAACTCCTCTAAGCACTTGAAAAGGAAAGGGAAAGAGAGAAGTGGCTTTAGACCAACTTTATCACACTTCTAACTCTGGGGATGGGTGGTTCATCTCCCCCAGTGTCAGAAGAGTGCCAGTGTTAAAGTTGCTATAATCTCTGGGGCTGTTAGCACCTAAAAATAGGCAAAATATTTAGTCCCTCTGACCATGCCATCATCATCATATCCTTGCATTTTGTGCTTCATGAGGTGTTCTCCAGCACCACTGCACTGGCTCCCTGCCACTTAGAGTCCCACCATATCATACCAGTCCATGCCTAACATTTGCCCTGCCACCATATTTCTAGACCCATGGTGAGCCCTGTGAGCTAGATGCATGGCTCTTTATATCCAGCTGAGCCCACACACAAACTCCACATGCCTGATCAGGCCTACAGATCAATCCCACGCACTGGATCAGGCCCACAGATGAGCCCTGTGCACCAGATTCAGTCTGTGGACAAGCACTGCATCACTCATCAGGCCCCTGGAGCCAGATGACCTGAGCACCAATGTGCTAAGGTGAAATTCAGTGCCATCTTCCATAGATGCAGAGGTTCTCCTGGCAGTTCCAAAGGGAGGCTGGATACTTTGGAAGCCTCACAAAATGTATGCATGTCCTGCTGACCACATAGTTCAACTCTGTAGTACCCCTGCAGAGCAGCACACAAGGTCGATAGCACAACCAAACCTGTAATAAATCTCAACAGAAGACGGGTCTTATTTTTTTTTTTAGCAGCAGACTTGGAGTCAGGACGGAAGCCATGGAGACATCCCTATAAAGGACTGTTGAGCTCCCTTCAACATAAGGTTGGACTACGTTCAGTACAATGATGAAGCAGCCATTCCATGACATCGCTCTGTGGATTTGCCAGGCTAAGTTCTATATTTAGGCTGAAAAGGTTATAAATAGGGACCTACTTAAATCAGGGCAAGACACAGGGCTTTTTTCTGGCCTGCTCACAGTGCCCAGAGCCAATTTTGTGGGCATTTCACAGTGATCCTAACCCTGAGCACTGATGGGCTGAGAAGCCATCGTGGGGGGGAGAAGGGATGAAGGGGCGGCTGCCATCTTGATTGCTAGCTGCTCTTCATGCCACCCTGCCCCTCAGCGCAGATGGGCAGAGATGCCCCAATCTCTCTACCATCTTGGGGTGGGGGAGGAGGGACAAGGGGGCAGCTGCCATCTTGTCTGCTGCCCTTCATGCCACCCCACCAGCTGGTACCTTCCCCTCCCAACAGTGAGGATCGCTGGCTCCCACTTGGGAAATTGCATTTTATTTTTTTGTTTTTGTTGTTGATTTTGCAGATTTTGTGGACATTCGCAAATTTTTCTGTTTCCGTGAAATCTGCAAAATCACAAATTACGTAGGTTTCTTGGTATAAAATACGTGTTAGTTACTGTAATAAGCATAGGAAGAAACTACAGCATGCATTAAATTTTTTGGTTTTCAAGTTATAATGTTAAGGCTTTTATGAAGGTATAGGTTGTAGCCGTGTTGGTCTAAGGACATAGACAAGTTTTCCAACTATTTGAGTTGATATAATAAAAGGTATCAGATTAACCCAAAGAACTTTGAAGGCTTTTATGATACAGTTTCTTATAGATATTACGTACATTTATTTCAGTACTATATATAATAGTGACATAATTATAACCATAGATCTTCACTTTTTGGAATCCATGAGGCCATCCCCTGTTCATATATGCAAAAATGTTTGGCTCTGTAACATCTATTGCATTTAATAGCACCAAAAAGGCAGGAACATAAAAACAAAAGCCATGCATGCCTAAGAGTTCAGAAATACTACAACAACAGAATTAAACTGTAGTACAAAAATTGTGGACATACACAAGTATTCATGTTTTTACATTTGTAGGGACCAGACTGGGAGTTCATATCATTCAGGTATTCATGTACATAGGATTTGCATAAACAAGGGTCTACTGTGTTCAAGAAACATTATAAAAACCCTTTTTTCCTGCTAGTGAACAGTAGATATGCTTGGGATACATGGGAGAAACAGTTTAATAGCACACTGCAGTACTACACTAGCTACAGACAAGAAATGGTGGATTAAAGTGCAAGGGAAATTTGTACAGAATTTAATTACACAAGTTGGAATTTGGCCAAGATATGAAATTTAACACCCCTACTCCTGTGAAAAGTGCATGGCATCCTTAATGACCACAAGTGGTCAGGACCTCAGTTTTAGATCTCATCTGATAGACAGGCTAATGACATTTCCACTACTTCTTGCTTCAGCTTAGACTGACAGGTACCTGTCCTAAGTACTTCCACAGTTCCATTCCCTAATGGAATCTGAAACTGCAAAGCTTGGCAAAAGTGATAACCTTTTATTCAAATATCAGAACAGGTTTGGCTCAGATCCAGGCTGAGTTTTAGGCATGCACTGAGTCAATTATTTTATCTTAAGTTTATTTAGCAACCTTTACACACCAACACTCAAGGTAATCTAACCACCACCACAACAGAAAAATCTAATAGTATTTGATACACTGGCCCCTGACGTAACAGAATACTCATTTTTGTAATTGCTACCATTTTTAATAAAATAAGACTTATATGCCACATATCTTTTCTTGTATCTCTCTCTATACAAAGGGCTTTGTCCATCTTTCTGTGCGTCTGTCTGCCCATAACTCGCTTTAAGGGTTCCAGGAGCACGATGCAGCAGGGAGGTCAGAGGGAGGGGCGAGCCAGGGAAAAGCAGGAGCTGGGCTCTCCTTTCTACTACTGTGAGGCTACTGTAAGAAGACAATTAGATGCACAATGCCATCAAGAAAGTAGCCGCATAGTAGCCGGGAGCCTGGTTCCTGCTTTTCCTCAGCTGGCCCCTCTCTTTGCCCTCCCCACCGTGCCTGGTTCCCAGCACCCTTAAAGAGCATTATGGACAGACAGACAGACAACCAAAGCCCTGAGGACATGAAGAAGGCAACTGGACTTGGTGACATCAACAGAGCTATGCAAATGAGTCCAAAGATGAGGCTACTGTGAGAAGACAAATAGATGCACAATGCCATCAAGAACACTGTGCAAATGAATTGCAAGGGGAAGCCTCTGTGAGAAGAAAGTTAAATACACAACATAATCAAGAAAGTTGTGCAAATGAGTCCCAAGAAAATGCCGCTGTGAGAAGACAATTTGATGTACAATGTCATCAAGACAGTTACCATTCATCCGTCATTCACTAGTACAGGGGTTTTCAACCTTGTTTGGTTGGTGTACCCCCGGTGAATATTTTGCCTTCAGTTTGATAGATCTTTATTCTATACTGAATAGCTCGACCATTGTTGCTGCTTACTGCTAAAGTGCTGAAAGATGAAAGTTTCATTTTTGCCTCTCCAAGGGCAGTCACAATTTGGCACTAAACTACCTAACAAACTCTGAAACCCATGCAACTGACATAGACCACTGTAAACCCATGTTTGAGTTCAGCTTTGTCTTTAATACAGTTATGTACCTTTATATTTATCAACTTTTGTTGGAATTTCATTTTTAAGGCACGTAACTTAAACCAAAGACCTAAGTTTTATAACGCAACTAAGACACTTAATTTGAATACCATGTGTTTTGGGTGTTTTACTGATAGTTACAGTATGGCATAAACATGTGATGCAACTTGTTCATAGTCAGACTGTTCATCAAAGCAGAATTAGGAAGAGAACACAGGAGCTGAGCATCCAGTTACCATTCAGCAACACTAATCTCTATATTCTTCAACAAGTTATTTTTATTATCAGTGTTGGTTAAAATTATTTTTTAGGCAGAATTCATGTTCTTCACGCAAATGCCTGTTTTCAGAAGGAAATAAGGTCATTCGTGTGCATACATCAATATTCAGTGCTCACCTGTTCAGTTATCCATCCAGTAAACAGAAGCAAAAAGTTACAGTTTAGGCAAGCAAACCTACACCATGAATAATGGATGATTTAAGCAAACAGTTTTATAGCTGAATTTTCATATATTAAATAATTATGAATAATAAATAAGCTAATAAAAATAAAAAGTCATGATTAATTCCTGGACTGAATGTAAGGCTGAATTCATACAATAAAGTATTTCTCGAGAGAAGTTTAGCTCAGCCTTTTTAATTATCTGTTAACTGCCTCTAGATTCATTTCTTTGATCCTATAGATAGTCTTTTTAAAGACCCTTCTTTCTTGAGTTTCCTTCACTCAGAGCTTTCCTGGTTCTACTTTCCTTCAATCACGATCTAATGATTCATGGAATTATTTGTTTTTGGTTTATAAAACTAATTCAGATGATAATCTTTTAAGGAAAGGGCTGATGTCATTTTTAAAGAAAACACTATAAATTGCCAGAGAGGCTGTAGTACAGGGGTGGGCAAAATACAGCCCATGGGCCAAATCTGGCCCATAAGGCCATTCTATCCGGCCCGTGGGGCCCCTAAAAAATTTACAAAATTAATATTTCTCTGCCTTTGGTTCCTGTCAAAAATGACAGGAACCAAAGGCAGTAGGACCTAGGGGAAGCCCTGACAGGCTCCCACAACAGTAATGCCCACCTAGCCCCATCCCCCCAGCCGGAAGCCCCAGCTGCACGGGGCCCAGGATGGTAGTGGGGCTGGGTTACATACAAGGTGGTGCTAAGCATGGGTGGGGGGAAAAGCAGCCCCTCGCCCATCCCGTGGCTGGTGCCGCACGCTGCAGCTGCTTACAGCCCACCTGGGGCTGCCTGTGCCTGCTCCAGACAGCCCTGCGTGGACTGTGAGTGGCTGCAGCAGGAAGTGCCAGCCACAGGGTGGGGAGGGCACTTCCCCCCCACCCACACTCAGCTTTTCCCCAGGCTCTTTCAATGCTCCTTCCCAGTGTGGAAGAAAGCAACCCTTCCCCGCCCCGTGGCTGGCACTCCCCACTGCAGGCACTCGCAGCCCACATGGGGTCTGGAGCAGGAACAAGCAGCCCCAGGCAGACTGCAAGCAGCTGCACTGTGGGGCACCAGCCATGGGGTGGGCAAGGGGCTGCTTCCCCCCCCCATGCTCAGCACCACCTTGTAACCCAGCCCCACAACTAGCCTGGGCCCCACGCGGCTCCGGGCTCACCCATCAGGGCTGCTTGTGGCAACAGCAGCTGCAGCCCCCCTGCTTGCAGCACCGGGCTTGTTTGCCACTGCTGCCTGTGGGCTGCCCAGTGTGCGCTCCAGGCAGGCAGAAGCAGCCAACACTGCCCAGCATGGCACGCAGGGGGGCCACAGATGCTGCTGCTGTGTGCAGCCCCAATGGGCGAGCCAGCAGTAGCATGGGACCCCCATTGGTGTCCCAGGGCCAGTGCCGGCAGTGCTCAGAGCAGAGTGGCAGGAGTGCGGGGTCCCAGCCGGCAGGGGCTCTATGGAGCCAGGCCAGTTCCCCCCTCTCCCTGCTGGTGCAGCCCAGCCCGGCTCCACAGACTCCTGCCAGCCTGTGCCCTGCTTTGGGCCCCACCAGTGCTGGCCCTGGGACATGAGACCAATGTCCCAATGTCTTGGGACCAAAGACATTGGGACATTGGTGCCAAGATGGTGACCAGGAGGCAGGGCACCTGTCAAGGGGCAGGGCTACACATGTGACCCTCGACAGGCTGCCAAAACTGAGTAAGCGGCCCTCCGCCCAAAATAATTGCCAGCCCTGCTATACTACTATATATATATTTAATAAAAATAAGAATATATTTAATTCAACTACATAGGCTGCTTACAGATGTGAAAAACAAAACAAAGCAAAACAGCACTTTACTTTCAGCTCAGTACACCCCTGTACTGAGCATAACACATGCCCAAAGGAGGCATCACATTAGTTTGACCCAGCTTGCCCAGTGTCTGTATAGATTGTGCACCTCAGTGGGGCTTTTTTGGTGCTTTTATCTAAAACTGATTGAATCAGCTTTAGATAAAAGTGCCAAAAAGCCCCACTAAAGCCGCACAGATGCTGGGGAACTGGATCAAACTAACACGGTGCCTCTTCTAGTAAAGCAGTGTTTGTTTTTTTCACATCTGTCAGTGGCCATAATGATTTAGCCAACAATAGTAAAAGCTGGCTGGATAATTTAGTATCTATTTACTGATTACAGAATATTGAGGACAGCGAGGTACAACTGTACTTTTGTTAAACATTCCGGTAAAATTGTGTGGGAAAAATCACAAATTTTACTGTCATTTATCAGATTTACTTCATAACAGACATTATTTCCTAAGCACTGTAAATGTGAAATATGCAAACCTAAGATCTTTTCAATCTATCCATGATTAAAATAATGAGAAATACAATTACATGCTTTTTCTCCCAAAAGTGATTTTCTAACAACTTCCTGTCTTGAAAGTTCTTTCTAAAAATGAATCTATACCATATGAAAGAAATGGAATACATTATGCTGTTAAGACAGACTTTAGTTTACAGTTCTTATCTGTTTACACTTCTTTAACTATACTACAGCAAAGAGCTACCTAAGCAAATAATTTGTTCAGTGCTCACTATACTGAAACCAATGCAGTTCACTATTTTCAATAAATCTAAAATTAGATATGTGGGATTTTGAATTAGTTTACTCAAATTATTCATTGTACTATTTTATAAGCAGATACATGTAAGCCTGAAATATCCTCAAAGACAAATCAGAGGGGGATATTTAAAATACTAATTCCTGACGCAAATTTCCTACAACTGTGATCTGTAAGTATCCACTGGCCCCATCCCAATTTATTCATGAAAATCCAACTGGATTAAAATGCTTACAGGAGGGATAATCTTGTGGTTATGACACAGGACTATGACTCAGGAGACCTGTGTTCCATTTCTGACTTTGATACACACTTCCTCAGCTATCTTAATAAAGTCTTTTCACTTCTTTGTGTCCCAATTTCCCAATTTGTAGGTTGGGGATGCTATTTCTTCCCTTCTGCACAAAGAAGTTCATTATTGCTTGTGAACTACTGCAAGATTCTAGGCTGAAAGTATCACTATATTCATGGAGAAAACTGAAGATAAACGTGCAATGGGATACAGATTGGATTTTAAAAGAAGCCTACGAGAAGTAACACCCAAATCCCTCCAAGTCAATGGAAACCAAGCACCAAACTCCTTTGCACTCCTTCACCTAGGCAAAGACTAGAAATCAAACCATGTATCATAATCAACAACAAAGCAGATTTATGGTCCAGAGGACTGGGGAAAAGGCAGATGAGATGCTGATGACTGGAATTATGGAATGAAAATTCAGTCTTTCAGTTGTATCTTTTCCCTTTTCTAGATTAATCTATTGGGTTCTGAAGACTCAGTCCCTGATCTAGTAAAACATTTAAGGACAGATTTTAGCACCTTGCCACACTAAGCCTTAAAAGCATATCACGGACCAGAAGAATACATTTGTTTCAGGAATAAAAGTACAACACATCAAGGAACTGACAGGTAGAAACCATGCAAGCAACAAATGCTACTCGTAAGCTGACAGCCCTTTGCAAAGTATCCTTTTGAAGGGCTGGAATCTCTATTCTAAAGATATGTTCTTGTGAAATTTTAAACAAATTACTTTCTTTAATGCTTTCATAGAAGAAGAAGTGCCACAGCAGGTACATCTAAGAAAATCAATCTATTGGTCTCTCTCTAATTCTTACCAAACCTTTGCTAAACATCTACAGCATATATTACTGTATTCGTGGTTACCAAGATTGGGAACAAAATGAACACAGAAGCTGATGAAAAATGCTGCAAGAGTAAAAGAAAGAAATGAAGTAAAAGAAATACAAATATTATGTTACTACATAAAATGGATTCAACAATACTGCCCATGTTCATAGATTTAATGCTCAAAAATAAATAATTATTAAAATCAACGTGACGTTCCTCTCTGTAGTTCTCTTCCATTTTTTATCATGTATATACTAAAATGCCAACAATATGTCATGCCTAAGAAACATCCTTTTATCCAATTTTTAAAGTCAGTATTCAACTTAAATGGTAAGTTATATCTCCTGATCTTGTTTTGTAAAGGTTGTACTTGCCACAGGCTTAACACAACTGTTGGAGACGGTATGGAAGGGATCGATAACGCAGTATTACCCTTTGTGATACTGAATCTCTGCAGGACATTCTGGCTTAACTCTGTTGCCTGCACGATCACTCCATACTTTCCCACTGGGAGAGTGGGCTAAAACATAGTAATGGAGTAACAAGACAAGGACAGGTGTGTCAAAATCCACTCTCCTTTCTTGTTCTTCACTTGCTTCCTTTTTTATAAAAGCCATAGATAATATGTTGTTCTTAAGATACAGGATTTAAATTGCTAAGACAAGTATGTGCTTAAAACCCCTGCAGAACACAGGCCCTGGCTTCATCACACAGTGTAGATGCACTAGGTTGAGATTGTAATATTAGCAATGAAGTTGAAAATTTTAAACAGGAATTATGCATTATTATTTATTGTAAGATAGTACTTTCCAAGTAGGGGAAGAAAGGTTGCACTAAAGAATAAAGACTTTTTTGCCCCTATTTTGTTACACAAAGTTGCAAACTGATATTGCTAATCAATCATATATCGGTGCAATTTACAGTCACGTATGAATCTGGTTAGGCTACACTAATGAAAGGCTTTGCAGAACAAGGGGAAAAGGATGGGGACCTGCTTGTGTTTTGAGAAGGGATTTAAAAGAAAGAGGAAGCATTCTTATGCATATAAAGAAATATATATATATATATTTTTTTAACTGTAAAGGGTAACATAGAAAACAGGCAGGAGATGAGAGGTGATAACAAATCAGCAACGGAGGGAATAAAAGACATGAAAGAAGGCATGAGCAGGCTTATACAAAGCCACGAACATGAAGAAAAGCACCTTAAACTAGAAGGAACAAGGAAAATGGGTAATGCTGAGTATATGTAGGTGAAGGGAAAAATCACTGCAACCAGGAAAAAAACCCACCACGCTTTGGTGTTCGGTAAGTCATAAAATTACCTCAGAGGATATTCAAGTGTTTGTTTAGAAAAACTTCAGGGTAGGGGGCAGTTGGGAAATAGTGCTCATATAATTTATCAAATTGACTAGAGATATAAATATTTATGTATTCTACAGCACAAATAAATAATTAAATTATTTTAACCTTGACATTTTAAGCATAGTATGAAAGATTACAGTGAGCCATTCAGATATAAGTGCTACAAAGATTTTTCTTCTACTTTCTCTCCTGGATACATAGCACTATAAGGTTAATAGGATTTACACACACATTGAGAGGAGACTATGCCATCAAGTAATTCATTTACCACATCAGGGACAATATTAATCTATTATAATTACTTTTTTTCTTTTAATAATATGTGCATTAAGATTTAATTTTAGTTTTATTAAAAATATCTCAATTTACTCTATGACTCCTCTAATTGAATGATCTAATCAGATCAGTGTTTTTGTACATCTACAGCACCTTTCATCTGAGGCTCTCAAAGTGTTTTACAAACACTGATTGAGCTTCATAACACTCTTGTAGAGTAGCTAAGTAGCATTATATTAATTGGTAATTATTGGTAAGTTTGGATACAGAGAGGTTAAGTGACATACCCGTCACAGAGCAAGGCACCAAGTCTGCAAACGTTTATGCACTTGAGTAATTTTGCTTTTCAATGAGATTACTCACAGTAGTAAAGTTAAAGGTACTTTATTTTTTGCAGAACCAGAGATCAGGTCACAAACACAGCCAGGAACAGAACTCAGTCTCCAGCTTTAATATATTAATGGGATTTGTACTTTTTCAATAAATAATTTTTCTAATATGAATATTGCAATAGACTTCAGTATCCAAAAACTAATTTTATTTTGGAAAATTGCATAAAAAGGTTTATTAATATTTTGTATCCTACATTCAAACATGCTTGAAAACAAGCTTTTGTTGATGCCTGGAACATTCTCTCAGCTTATCTGGAGTTTGGGGTGACTAAATGGTGTTGAATGAAGTCAGCTTCTAAAATGGTGCAGACCAAATGTGAATGAAATGGGGAGGAAAATTTGTGGGAGGAAGAGTTTTAGCTGGTGAGATGATGTGAAAGAATGTGAAATTATGACAGTGGCTGAGAATCAAGCAGATGGAGTAGCTGAGAACAGGGGTAAACAAACCCCAAATTGTTTGAGTGAGAACTGAGTAGTAAGTGAGATCTGATTAACCGCAGGGTGAGGAGACCCCACTGAATTTTGGAGAGAAGGGTGTCTGTGAATTCAGTAATTTTTCAAGAGCTGTTGTTCCTTCAGTCAGGGATGAAAAGGGAAAAAAAAGTTGCACATCTTTTCCCTCTTTTCTATTCCCTCTGTCTTCCTTACCACCTGTTCTGCTTGTGTGCTCTTGGCCCTCTCATTTTACTCACTATCTATGCAAATGTATGCAAATACAAGTAAATTATCTGACCTAATGCAAAATAGAGATCTAGTGAGGTTTTTTTCCCCTTCAAATATTCCAGCAGATTCATGGTGTCATATACAAAAAGAAGAGCATCATGTTTTATCTAAACTGTCCGTTTACCTGCATTAAAAAACTGTCAACTTTTAATTGCACTAGGTGAGATTACACAGTGTGTGTCAATTCAAGAATATAACATTTTACATATCAGTCCAGTTATTTTTAAATTAGTTTTTAAAGTATTTTGTTCTCTTCAACTCTTTTCTGCTGCTCCTTTAACTTTGCCTTATTTGCAAGATACTAAATCATAGTACTCTG
Source organism: Alligator mississippiensis (assembly GCF_030867095.1). Classification (NCBI taxonomy): domain Eukaryota; kingdom Metazoa; phylum Chordata; order Crocodylia; family Alligatoridae; genus Alligator; species Alligator mississippiensis. The sequence continues at coordinate 53,254,157 of NC_081832.1, forward strand.
TACTCAAGGCAGTCCCTGGACACTACTACAGTGTCCCTCAGAGCAGTGATCTGCTGACATCAGATGCAACTTCAAAAATGGTAAAGCCAGTTTTGGGGGTTTGGGGTTTTGTTTTTTTTTACTATAAAACAGAATAATTTTCTTCCCTTTCGCTCCTTATGGCAGATAACACAATGAATATTTTTCACATCTAAATAATCAGTTTTCCTATGCCTTTCTAGCAGAAAATAACTATAAATTTAAATTCTAATAAGAGGAGTTTAAAAATCAGTGTCCTACAAAAAAAGCCATCTTTTACAGTAATTACCAATAGATCTAAACAGAACTTTGGAGAATTTTAGATTTTTCTTTCTTTGCTAGCAACATTACTATATACACAGGATTTGAAACGCTTGCTTCTTCTCAAAGGAAGCCATGTTGTGGTTATTCCAGATTTTTTCATGTCATTGGTAACATCTTGAACTATTTTGAAATAAGTACCTTATTCATTCCCTTGGTTAGATGTATACAACAGTAGAATTTATTGCACAGTCTGACCTGCAGTTCCATATTGAGACAATGAAGAATGAGCAGTGTGGACAAACACTCTGCATACCATTAGTTCTTCCCCTTAAACCATGCACTGGACACATACTATTTTGTACATAACAAAAACATGGGGGAGAGATTCAAAGGTATATGAGACTCCCAACTTCCTATCTGGCATCAATAAGATTTGAGTATCCAGCTGCCCATTTGTGCCTTTGAAAATCCTCCCTGCCAAGCTTAGGACCTGGTCCAAAACCCTATAGGGGTGCCTTCCATTGACTTTGAATTAGCCTTTACAATTTAGTTGTTAAAGAACTACTTCATCCAACACCAGTGGTGGTCAGCTAAGACTTTATACCCACTCAGTTTCAAACTGAATCAAAGACTTTCCCAACCTCAATTCTCTCCATAATACCCAGTGCTGCTCTGAACCTGCATTTCTCTCATCCTGGAAACAAAATCTTTAGTAAGATGGAAAGAAAAATGAAAGCAGTATATCTGCTTTGCACTAAACAATTCTTCAAAACTCTTTCATTACCAGGTGTTTTTACTGAGAATAATTACTATAATTATTATTATATTCTATATAGATCCTGGGATTATTACAAATATCCTGAGAGTTTAAGCATACTGGCTTAGATTTCCTCTAATAAGTATAATTACACAATGAATGAAATAAAATGGAGCAATATATTGATGAAAGGCTCAGGACTAACAGGTTCAATTAGATCTAAAACATCGTAAGTTTTTAATGATACATATTACGCCTGTGCAAAGTGGCTAGTATTCACTTCAGATTCAGATTCGGCTGATTCAGGGGACAGTGATTAGATTCGATGATTCAAATCACTGTCCTGAATTGATTCGGCTGAATCTGATTTGGAGATTCAGCTGCTGCCAAATCAGCCAAATCTCTGAATCACACAGGCACCACCCCCTGTCTGCTCTTCCAGCCCCACCCAGCCCTAGCTCTTGGCTCTTTAAAAATAAAGCCTGCACTCACCAGATCCTGCCCAGCGGGGGGAGGGAGGGGCAATCCCCACTGCCCCACTCCATGTGGGAGGGCCTCTTCCATGAGTCCCTCAACCCCTGACTGCTCTCCCAGCCCACCCCACCCCCCATGGCTACTCTCCCTGCCCAGCTTCTGGTCTTTTAAAAAAAAGAAAGAAAAAACCCTGAACTCACTGGCTCCTGCCCGGTGGGGAGCAATCCCTGCTGCCCCCCACTGCCCTGCGCTGCATGGGGGGCTCTTCCCCCCACAGCCTCCCAAAGTCCTGAGGCCCCTGCAGCAGCCAGTAAGTGCAGGGGTTTTGTTTTTGTTTTAAAGGGCCAGGAAAGTGGGCGGGGGCCAGGGGGCTCTCAAGGGGGCTGGAGGAGCAGGCAGGGGATGGGGCCTGACAGGGGTCCCCCCAAGGTCCCCTCCCCCTTACTTAGAAGCATGGAGTCTGGGTCCAGCTCCCTGTGGCAGCCAGCAGGGACTGCCTGAATCACCAAAGTTCAGGATTTTGTCCATCCTCAACAGAAAATATTTTTAAAATGTTATTCTGCCTCCTATCTAAATTCTATTGTAGTTTAATGGATTCTCTATTCTTTGTTATCAAGGGTATTATATAGTGCCAATACATACTGTAGAACCAGGTTTCATTGCTAGGTGTCAATGTTTCAATGGGGGGGGGGAGGGATACATTTCAGTGCACCATAAATGGAGAACATTGGTTCCATTTTATTTATCCAGTAACCTTCTGCTTTACAGAATGGGTTGATACAGAACATTTTGCAATGGTTTGGTTTAAATAACTATCATGGACATTAATGAAATGAGCCAAATTCATTTATCCCTTATGCAATGAAGCTAAAGATTTTCATGGTGCACAAGTCAGCACAGGATTTCCCCCCTACAGAACTGAAATATTATGTGTCTGGAATATAGTTTAGAATAAATAGTAATGTAATATTTTAGTTTAATGCTAACAACACAAATTGTAAAGCAAAAATATATTTATACATTGTAGTTATTTGATCCCCCCCCCCATTCAACATGGGGAAAAAAAGCCACTCAGCTTCGATTTGAGTACAAAGAGAGGGGCACAGAGACTGTAGCTCACATACAAAACTCTGAGCCTGGGGTCAGACACAGCTCTCCCCATGCCCCCTGTCCCCCAAAGATCCTCCCCAACCCGTATCTGCCAACTGCAGCCTCTTTTCCGTGGCGTCACCCAGCCTCCCCTGTAATGCCACTGCCACAGCTGCCACCCCATCACTTACCTTCCAGTTGCACCTCTGGCTGGGGCCCAGACGCAAGGAGAACAAACCATGTGCTGCCTGCAGCCCCGGCCCAGGTATTCAGCAGCAGGTCTGGCTCTGGCCCTAACTTCAGGGCCAGTAGCAGATCCATCATCACTGCAATGGCTTCTGCATAGCAGGGCTGATGCAGGAGGCAGCATATGCTCTGTGTTCCTGCCTCTGGCCAGAATGGGATCCCAGCTGAATTGGAGCTGCAACAGGAAGATAAGCAACAGAAGGGGAGCAGCTGGAGGCACCAGCAAGGGTCAGGCAGCAAGAGGGAGGCAGTGTGGGGATAAGGCAGCAGGGAGAGCAGATGGGAGAGCAAGTGATGTGAGGCAGACAAGTGCCAGGGGGTGCAAGCACAGCAGGGAGGGAAAGTTCAGTGGGCACAGGCATGGGAGGACAGGTGGGAGGGTGGCCAAATGGCAACAGGGACCAAATGGTGGGGAACATATTCTAAAGACGTGCGGGAGAGTCTTGGGGGAGGTGGGGGGGGCAGGCAGCAGGAGCTAAGGTACCATGAGGGGGACAAGCATGGCCACATGGCCTGTCCCCTGTTCATTGCCACCTGTCCCCCGTTGCCTGTCATATCACTTCACTCCCCTGCCACCTGTCCCTCCCCCACCTGCATCCCTGCCACTGCTTGACCTGATGCAGTGGTTGTGTGTGTGTGTGGGGGGGGGCGGGGCAGGGCATGAACTTAAAGCAGCTCTCCAATAATTAGATTGTACACATAGAAATTTATAACATTTATAACTTTTCTATGTATAGAAACTAATTACTGGAGAGTCATCTTAAGTTTCAAGTCTTGGATTTTAGTAAACATGGCAGATTTCAATATATTCTAATATATTATAGTATATGTTCAGATGTTTAAAAGCATCTGATTGTCACCAAGAGCTACTTGGATTGGAAAATGCAGCTGGTTAGGGTGATATGTAAATCATAGTTTATCTGCAGATATTTATGCTCAGTGGTAAGCCATGCATTAGTTTCAGAAAGATATGAATGAAAAAGGATCAATGTTATTATTATGTAAAAATAGTGATACTAAAGGAATCTTGCCACAGTCCATAACCACTTAAAGCTTTTCAAATAATTTCTCAAATCTTAACAAACATAAGGTGTCTGATGAAATTTCAGCAAAAAAGTGGTTAACATATATCATAGCTTTTCAAAGCAAAATTGCATTCCACTTTATCAGAAAACTTTCAAATGCAATATTACTTTTCCTTACACACACAGCCTGCAACTTACCTAGGGCACTATTTATCATTCAGACAACTTAAGTACAACAAAAAAAAATCACCTTGAGACAAACGAGAAATTCTCTCTTGGGAAACTCAAAACTGTATTAATATGATAAGCAGCAAGGCTTCACTTTTCCTTCATTAACTTTAGCAGACATGTATGATGTATACTTAAAAAAAAAAAAAAAAAAAAAAAAAGGCTCAAACATGCTCCTGGTCATAACAATCATTGTTGGCTTCTCTAGCTGAACCAAGTTTATTCACTGTTACAATGGTATTAAAATCAAGATGGAAAGAAGTTAAAATATTCAGTCCCCAAAGGGAACTGCCGCACAGATAATCTAATTCAGTTGGGACCACAAAAAGTGCAGGTCAGGTGTTTAGTACCCAAACCAATTATCCAAACATCACTGTTGAAATTGGACCAACTATTGTCTCATCAGCTTTTAGCAACCTTGTTGGAGTCAAAAAGAGACGTGAGGAAGGAAAAAGAAATGCTGAAGTGATTGAGATAAATGGGAAGGGGTGGGGGAAGAATGCCAGAACTAACAACCTCACTCTGTTGTTCACTTTCTCTCTTGCTAAGATTATATTGTAGATCATTTTTTAAATAAGTGAAACATGCATATCCACATAATCTAGTATACTATTATATTTATCTGTATTTTTCAGCTGTATTAAATATACATTTCTTTCTCTGCACTAATATAAAAAAATTGCATGTAGAGAAATCTATCACTATTATATGAAAACAGATATCAAAGAAAACAAATAGCATAACAAGTAACCAGAAATTAACTGGTCAGGCATTTCAGGGTAAAAATAAATCAGTTCCTTTCATGTAATTAGTGGGGTAAAGGGATAAAAGTGGGTTAGTTAGCACCTAGAGTTGTACAAATGAAGTTTGTTTATTTTTGGAGATGTTGAAATTTTAATTCTCAAAATTAAACTTCTTAAATATTTCATTAAAAATGGCACCATATTCAAGAAAACACCACAGAAAGTTCTAGTTTCAAAGTTTTAAATAGAAATGTGTGGCATATAAACATTAACCAGTATCCTAATAAACCCACATCAGCGTGTTACACCAGGGGCATTGAAGGGACCTAGGGCTGCTTGCACATCCTGTGCAGAGTGAGCCATCATGCAGAAATCATGTGCCAACTGAAGGTCACAGTGTCCTTCACGGTGAGTTTCATTTTTTCCCCAGAAGCACCCAAAATTGAAAAGCTTCCTGTCCAGTCACTACTGGGTACTGATACCACATGGTAGATCATCTCGGATGAGGTAGATGACGACGGCCAGGTAGATAGTGAACAGGATGGGGGCAATCACACAACCTTGTTTGACCCCAGTCTGGATGCAGAAGGCATCAGTTTCAGATCTTCCACTCAAGACAGTGGAGTTCATATCAAGCATGGAGTCTCAGCATGGTGACAAACTTCAGCAGACAGCCAACACATTGGAGAATGGTCCACAGAGCTTCACAATTTAAGGAATCAAATGCCTTGGTCAGGTCAATGAAGGTGAGGAACAGTTCTTGATTTTGCTCCTGACATTTTTCTTGGATCTGCCTGGCAATGAAAACCATGTCCACAGTGCCCCAACATGATCAGAAGCCTCACTGGTTTCCAGAAGAATCTCCTTGGTGATGGGCTGAAGGCAGTTCAAGAGGATGCAGGCCAGGATGCAATGAGGATGCAATGGACAGGAGGGAAATCTTCCTGTAGTTCCCCACAGTCAGATTTATCCCCCTTCTTGTAGATGGTCACAATGGTCGCATTTTTGAGATCCCCAGGGATATCCTCTTCATTGCAAAGGAGGATAAGCTGTTAGAGCCATGATGTGAGCCGAAAGCCGCCAGTATGGTAGAACTCTGCGGGTATACTATCTGGCCTGCAGGCTTTGTTGGTTTTCATCTGTTGAATGGCCTGCTTCAGCTCTCTGATGGTTGGTGGATCACTGAAGCAATCCACTATAGGACACTGCAGGATGACCTGGAGGGTCTTCTCTGATATGGTGAAATCGCGGTTAAGGAGGAGTTTGAAATGCTCCTTCCAATGCAGACGGATGGCAACATTGTCCTTGAGGAGCTGGGAGCTGCCCTGTGATCAAAGGGGTTTTTTTTCCAAATGGAGCAGAGTCCGTAGGCTGTCTTGGTAGCCTGGAAGAAGTTATGCATGTCATGCTGGTCAGCATAGCCCTGGATCATGCATGCCTTCACCACCCACCAGTTGTTCTTCATGTCACGGATGCATTACTGGACCTCAGCCTTAAGGTAGTGGTACACTGCCATCTTTTGCCAAGTTTGTGGATAGCTTTGCCAGACAATGAAAGCTGTATGCTTCCATTCAAGTAGATCACAAATCTGAGCATCGCTGGCATTGAACCAGTCCATCGTGATGTGAACCCAATAGTCTGGGAGCAGGCGTCTTGGACAGCAGACTTGAGTTGCTCTGAGTGTGCCTGGATGGAGATGTCATCAGCGGTAGGTACCTGCTCCAGTGCACTATACAACTGGGCCTGGAACTCCTCTTGCTGTCCAGGGTCCTTCAGAGTTGCAAAGCTCAGCTGTCTCTGGGCAGTCTTCTGGGTCTCCTGGTCTCTTGGCACCAGGTGGATGTTCATCACCGAGTACACAAGTTGGTGGTCCATCCAGCAGCCTTCAGATCCCTCCATGGCCCTCATGATGAACACGTCTCTCAGGTCTCTACCTCAGGTGATGATGTAGTCCAAGAGGTGCCAGTGCTCTGACCTCAGATGCCTCCACATGGTCTTGAGCTGGTCATTCTGGCAGAAGATGGTGTTCATCACGATCAGGCTGTATTGGGCGCATTTGGTCAGGAGCAGAATACTACTGGCATTGGCCTTCCCCGAGCCATTCTTGCTGATAGTTCCACTCCAGATTTCATGGTCACGTCCAATCTGGACATTGGAAGTCACCCAGGAGAATGACCTTGTCATCCCTGGGGATGGAGTCAAGGGCATGGTCAAGATCGGAGTAGAACCTTTCTTTGACTTCCTCATCAGAATCCAGAATCTTAATGTATGTGCTGATAACAGTGGTGCATTGGTTTTGGCTGAGCTACAGGCAAAGGAACATCAGCCTTTCATTGATACCCAAAGGGAGCTCGGGGAGCACATCAGCAATCTTGTTCCTGACAGTGAAACCAACCCCATGGATATGGGGGTCGCAGTCTGGTTTCCCTTTCCAGAAGAAGGTATACCCTGGTGATCCTTCTGGGTGTGGTTTCCCAGCCAGCAGAGCTAGGTAGGACAGCCTATTTTTGGGTACCTTTTCTAGCCCCCTCCCCATCAGGGTGAGCAGAGGATATCCTAAAAAGGTCTGTTCAGTTGTGGATGCAGCTGCTGAAGGACACCCCTGTCCTGAGACAGGTGTCCGATGATCATTGCACATGCACCACCTGTGTGCAGATTCTTGACTGGGGGCCTCCAGGTATCACAGCCTTGCCCCCATAACAAATCTTCCATCACCACAGGGCTTTTGGACCTGAGAGAAACCTGCGCATGGCATGTTTAACATGGGGACTCCGGTGCGCAGTCAGGTCCACACGGTCTTGGTGGTTGATGGCTGGGTTCAGTGGCATGGTGAACAATGACTGAGGCCACTTCTCTGTTGCAGCTTTCTTCTGCCTTCACAGTGACTGGGGCCACAGCCTTCCTCTGCCTGCTTAGCTGTTGAGGACTTCTTGGATCATTCTTTGTCTGGAACATCCCCCTCAGCCTTACCGCCATGGGTGACCCTACCAGGAGCATGAGCTCCAGATGGCATCACTCTCTGGGTCATTGGAACACGCAAGCCTCTCCACAACAAGGTGACAATCCTCAGAGAAGTCATGCACATATCGAAATAATGTGAATACAATAGTGCTAACCAATTTAATTAATTTGTTCAGCCTCATTTATCACAGGGCATATATATCAAAAGGTAGGTAAGAAGTAGATATATAGGCAGACTGATTCCTGGGAGATTTACTTGCCTCGTATATGGGTCCAGGAGCAGCAGTATGTCAAGCTGCCTGCTGCAGATACTTTCCCTTCTTTGGTGATTGAGAAGAGGGTGGGGAACAGGGGACAAGAGTGAGGCATTATGAAATGCTGGAGAAAAGAAAGACCCCCTGTAACACTGTTCAGATATTACACACTAAATGTTGTGCTGGAGAAATTCTTGTTTGATCATGGAATGTTTCAGTAGCACTTGTGCTACTTGGAGTCCTTGTGCCATTTTTGTCACACTAGAGGCAGGATGCTCATCTGTATATGAGGTTTTTGGAGTGCTATAAGGACTCCAAAATATGATATTCCCATCAATATTTTAAGATTGCAAATGGACAGTAATTAGAAAGGGTAACCACATGGTTTTCACTACTTTCTATACACATTTTAATGATCGATGTCTACACAAAATGTTAAAAAGTAACGTCAAATGTTCCCCTTAGAAGTGGTTGTGTTCTAGTGATATTGTAGCCATGATAGTCTGGGAATTATGCAATAGGCAAGGCTAGTTGTGGTACCTGATAAAGAATGTTTTGCATTCAAAAACATTTGGGATAGTTTAGGTCTATCCCAACCATGCAGTTGGCCCCATATCACCCACAACAACCCTTGCCTCCCCCTCAGATGTCACTATTCAGTAAATATTCTTATTAGAGTCTTCTCTTTTGTCTTTCAGAAGCTAACCACACAGCAAAATGCAGGTTCTTAGTACCATCTACACTACTACTTGTTGGTCACTGATGGACATGGAAGAAAACAAATAAAAAATGCTACTTTATCAGAAGTGGAACTATGCCAGTCTGACCTGGCTCCCCAGCACCTGTATACATTGTGCACTTCAGCAAGGATTTTTAGCACTTCTGTCTAATAGCTGATTCAATCAAGCTGTTGGATAAAAGCACCAAAAAGTCCCAGTGAAACATGTGATCTATACAGATGCTGGGTGAGCCAAGTCAAACTGACACGGTTCCTCTTCTAGTCATTCATTGTGCTCAGTGCAGGTGTGCACCAAGTTGAAAGTAAAGCACTGATTTTTTCCCCCCACAACATCTTTCACCAGCCGTTGTTCCAAACAAGAAGTGTGTATAGATACCTTAAAATAGCAACAGCAGGTGTTCTGACAAACATTACATATTCCATAGTTATGGGATGGTGCACCTCATTTTTTAGTAACTGGAAACCAAACTCTTTTTAGCAAAATACTGTTTATATGCCATATCAGCACCAAAACACTTTTATTTTCTTTTATTTGGCTTTTAAACTTCACTCAAGGTTTTTCTATTTTTTACATAATCTGATAACGATCAAGTAAATCAAGAAATAGCATGATTAATGCATTTCTTCTGAGTCATATTAATTACATTACTTTTCATCACATAAGCAAATGTTTGCAACAAAATCATGTTCAAAAGAGAAGGCTGTCATATGTTTCAAAGACACTTTCAAGAACGGATATATTTATTAGAATATTAAAACATTTTAGGCAAAGTGTTAGTCTAAGAAAATAATTTCATGCATGAGAGTAATCACCTTCAAAATATCTAAACATCTTCCTTGCAGAATAATTCTTAGCTCACAATTCACAAGTTCTCTACAGAAAATATTGCAATGTATGAACTAATAAGAAGCCAATATCAGGATATTCATGGCTTACTAACAAGCGTAGCAGGGATGGACAGAGCTAATTTAACTCTGCCCCGCTGAGTCACTTTAGCTGTCCATCTACACAGAATGAACCTAATTAGTTGGTATCAAAAATACCACAGCCTGAGCAATGGGTAAAATTTATGAGCAAAAAAAGGAATCCCATTAGGATGAGACATTCTAATTTCCATTTACTAAACATTAAGTGCAATATTTTGTTCCAGATTAACTAACGACTAATGAATGCCTTATTTAACAGTATTCTCATAAACTTGGAGTGAAGAATTCTCTCTGAGTGCTCAGTAATATCTTTTCATTTGAAATTCTCCCATAATAAATTATATCATAACGTGCTTCCACCTGCATATATAATGGAATATTCAACTATAAAACGCCATATTAAAGTAACATTAATGGTGTGTCTTCAACCCTTAACACATAAAAGTAGGAACAAAAATCCATGCTGACACTCTGGTATTGGCTTTTGCTATTGTGCACACATAAAAAAACCTTCCAGACACAATGGTTTAAATTAAAATAAGAATATCAGTCCAGATTTTCAGCCTTGACCCCAAGTGTCCTTGCTGCAGTAGATTTAAATAGGCTCCTTAGCAATACTTTAACAGTTTTCGTGCTTATCTCTCTCTAACTTGAAGGAGAAGGTGTGGTCATAAAGAAGAAAAAATGTGTAATTTCCTCCTTTTCTGCTGTATTAAAATTCATATTTTCACTATAGTCAGTAAAAATCTGACTGTACCTCTTAGTTAGGATATAATTCACCAAGTATATTATAGAGACATAAGTATTATAAATCCCAACAGCTGCTTTAGCATTTTCAAGTATTTCAGGCTTGTACAAATATCAATTTAAGGTATGTCTTAACTGTTTAGTCAATCTATGTTCTCACCTGGTTTTAGCTAAAGTTCTTCACCTGGGTTTGGAGGCTCTTTATGCCATACCTAGTCTAGCTTACCTGGCTGGATACTAGTTAGAGCCCAAACTTCACTGCAACTCAGGCTAGAACCCAGCCATTTCGCAGCGAGGATGCAGGTATGCTCACTCGAGTGCTTATGGTTTTCCAACTTCCTTCCTAGAGTTCCACTAAAGGACAGGCAGTTCCTCTCCCTGCTACCCACATTTTGTTGTTGTTGGTCTTTTGTGTTTAAGAGTTCTTCTTCTGTTTTTATTACTGCATACAAGGAAGTCTTACAGGGGAGAGCATGAGAAGAGCATGAGAATAAAGGAAACACTTGTAGAAAAGAAGCTCCAGAAGCAGTGCTGGGGTGGCAAACAGAATGGTTTCCAGATCTGAGTGGGTACTACAAAAAGCAGGACATGAAGATTTCACTGAGAAATAACATAATAAAATAATATGAACCTTCTTGAAAAGTCAATTTTTGTATAACCTTTACGTTCTTGAATAATCACTGGTGACTATCACTGTTGCCATTACAGTGTTGGAGAGCCCCAAATGTCATTTATCACATTCAAGAAAGTTGATATGGAGAGTTAAGAAGAGGGTGAATGGACAAATTCAATTACAGTAGAGGGTCATTCTGAGTTTCATGTCTACCCTCTATAATTCTATTTGCTACAAGTTAATATATTAAATAAACAATGTGTTTAATGAATATCTATTCACATAAAGGCATGATTAAATTGTGCTAAAAAGATAATTTCATAAAACATACCATTATTTTTTAAAACAAGTTTTTTATACTGTTTGTAGCAATCCTTTGGAAACTTAAAACTTAAATGTATTTCTTTACCAAATTATGTCCCTGTCTTGCATGTGAACACATTGGTTGGCTATAATAGGATTGCTCATGAGTGTCAGGCTTCTGGCATTGATCTTTTTTATAATAGAAAAGAGAACACTGAAGCATTTGTTCCCGGGGGTGAAAAACACATATAAAGAATTGCATGGTCTTTGAGAAGAACAATATAAAAAAAAGGAGTTAGATCAGAACTGTTGTCAAATCAAACACGATAGTATCCTTTTTCCACTCATGACACAAACTGTCAGAAGCTGCAGCAATTTTGAAGTTGTGTTGAATAATCCATCTTTGAGACACAGTTATAAAAAATAAATGTTAAATATTTAGAATTAAGACAAAATACCCATTTTGGAAGAAAGAGTGTAAAGGATGCTTTTGTTTACAATTTCTCTTTTTTCTGTGGATTTGTGTCATGACCCTGTTAAATCTCACCTATTATTAAATAACATCTAGCGTACCATAAATGAGACTTTGCAGCAAACTAGAGAGAAAATATTTTTGTATATAATATTTTTGGTTTGTTTTAAAGAAAACGCCTATAACTAAATATTACCATCTTAGAATAGTTTTGCAGTGCTTCTAATCATTGTTTCACAGAAGTTCATATAGGCTGACAGCTTAAACCCAACAATACAGTATTATCTCCACTTTACAGATGTGAAATGACCAATATTCACACAGGCAATCTGTGGCAAACTAAAGAAAAACATTCCCAGATCTCTCAATTCCTAGGCTTCTTTTCTTAGCCATCTTTTCTAGTGTGGTTATTAAAATTACACATAGTCACACTGAACATTCAGAAACTTAACTTGTCTTTTGTACACCAGTCCAGTTTCAACCTATACAGCAGAAATCTGACTTACTCACCTCCCCTCCCTCATACTCACATGCAGGCTACTAAGCTTTACATAACACTATATCCCATGCAGGCCACTTTCCTATTCATCTGTCCATTATCTTCTAGGGGGGGAAAAAAAAAAAAAATCAAATCAGTATATTGCATGTGATATTCCAAAATTAGCTTTGACCCAAACCTACTTCCAATATCTAAGTCTGAACAAAAGATCATACACTCCTCATCTTACCATCAGATACCTCCAGAATGATTTCCAAAATTAAATCCCACTCTTCCTTTCATAGTCATCTTTTGATGAGAAGAACCCCCTAACAAAATAAAGATCCATGTCCACAGTGCACACACGTGGTCCTCATCATAAAAGCTGGTTACTTATATAGACATTTTTATGCTCTGTCTCCCTAACAGATACAAACAGCCCTCAATTACCAACCCACTTTCTATTCATATAAGAATTGTGATGATATTTTAATATACATAAACCTCCTTAATAGTTCAGTCCTCTACCATTCAAAAAGCCGGAGGTGGAATTTACCAAAGTTACATGGTTTTCTATAAGCATTGTAGTTTAGATTGATAGCAAACAGAACACCCATTTGCCCTTTGGTGGGAGGCAAATCTTAAACTGGGTTCCACCACTTTAAACCAGTATGTGAGTGCTAAACTTCTGTTCTGTTATGGGTATAACCGGTTTCTGATTACTTATAGTACCTGGCCCGGATGTTCCTCCACACAGAGTGGCATCTTCACTGCACTACCAAACAGAATTGCGATCAATGTACCCAAAGAAGCTTTACACCCTAACAAGATTTCAAATTAGTATAATTTTAATGGCATATAAATTAAATACTTAGATCAACTTTTTCTTAAAAATACATCCTTACTCTGAGCACATCTGGCATTTTTGAGGGAAAATATATTGAAGCAGAAGTTGTTATAAGAAGGAGATCTAGTCAGCTTATAATAGAACCAAACTGTAATATTAACAATGGAGCTATACTGACAGCTCAGTAATTAAAATTAACATGTAAACCCTGGGATTTCTTCAAACAAAACTGATCTTCCCATCTTCATTTTTCCCATAAATCTTCTCTCCTGAAAAAATATATCACCTATAAATCTTTTTCTAAAATGAAATAATCAACCCCAAAATGCAGAGTGCCTTTGGCCAAAACGTGTTCAAATGCTTCATAATTAGGGATAAGGTTCAAGTGAACTTCAACTACCCCTACACAGGTATCACAGGAAGATTAAAAAGATGGAAATAAGCCTGAATCTACAATTCAGTCTGAATATCCAAATATTTTGAATAAATTTGAATAGGATGGGCCTAACTTAACTGGTAGCCAGTAGAATAAATAACTCTATTCTATTTTGTAGCATTTCTACACATCCCAGTAGTGTACTAAATGATGTAAAATATTTATCACATGTGGTCTCTTTCTGTGTCTCAAGTTCTCTCTAGGAAAAGAATGGTGGAAGGAAGTTTTGGTTTTATAAGTCAACATACTACTATGGAGTTACAGTTGAGAAAGCAAAAGAAACAGAACAGAAGGTGATTAATGTTTGTGGTATTTCTTCCTCAGAGAATGTACCAAAGCTCCCAATTTAAATATCTCTTAGTGCTTTCAGACCATAGATATGAATTAATTGGACTGAGCATGTTTCCAAGAAGCAAATAAACGCTAACTGAAAGCACTGAAAATGCCATGTTTGTGGCCTTAGTGAATGTACACAGCAAAGTTTGGTGCAGGTCCAGTGCTTATGCACGGTAGCTAATTTCTAATGTTATTCAATCATTTCATATTTGATTATTTGTATAAACTTTTCACATTTTCATGGCAAAATAAGAGTGGAAACAGGATGTTTCACATCTAAGTATCGAAAAAATCAAATCAGAAATTGTTAAGAGAGAAACTGGCTTCAGCAATTTTGATTGCTGTTGTTATCAATAAACAAACCACCTTCATTTCACTTTGATTTACTCCACCTGTGAACTATGCAGCATCTTTTTCTTATCTGCAAAGAAAGACCCTTTGAAATACAAACTCAGAAGGAGTAGTAAGATGAAGGGCACTCTGCACAACATAAATGGATCCCGTGTAAAATTTTGCCCTGCTGGAGCAAGCTGTCAAATTATCACAGCGTCAACCCTACAACAGTCAACAAAACACTTCCATTTTCTAATAACCCTGGATATTATAAATCATTTCATTGCATAAATTCAAATTATGACCGTACAGATATACACATATAATATACATGACAAAGTGGTGAAATATAAGGGTGTCAGCTGGTACTTGTTTAGGATGAGAGCATTATTCATGACTGACAAAGTTATGAATGAGCTTTACAGATTATTCCAACAGTGTCAATAAAACCTGTACATCACTACACATCTTCTTGTATTTTTCCTATGCCACTGTGATAGCTTGTAGCACTAGGAAGCAGAGATTTAACTGCCTTGCCAAATCCAACCGCTAACTAGCAAACATAAATATGAGCTGGAAGGACAGCACCTTTAATTTAGGGGAAATCCACTCTGTATGGTCTTCTTAGATTGAAAACTACATGGTGAATGGTGGGCAGGGGGAGGAAGGGGGTGGATCTGTGGATCCATAAGCAGAATTCAATTGTGGGAGCTAGTGCCCTAACACATGTACATTACCCTTAGGAAGAGTAGAATGGCAATGCCATGTTGGAATCAAACATATATAGGAAATATGTCACAAGGGGGAAAATTAATCATAATCCCAGGTTACCTGTGGAACTCCTCTTTCTAAACCTAGTAACTCAGTATTTCTACATGGAGGGCTAACTTCTATCTTCAGTGTGGACATCTGTATTAAGTGTTAATACCTAAAATTAACACTTAATTTTTTAGGTGGGAGTTAAGTGTCCCACCTAAAATTCTAAGCTATAGCCACCACTGATAGCTGACTGTGAGATGTCACCTCCTCCTCTTTTATAAAATGCACCAATTATAGGTTCCCCAGCACAATTTATCTATGCTTAGAGCCCATTTTAGTACTAGGTCTGGTGTGTTTTCTTGCTGGAGGGCAGAACCAACAAAGCAAGAAAAGCTGATCATGTAAGCAGAAAGGTCCTGGGAGACAAAAACTCTAAACAGCCTTCAAAGGAAGTTGTTCTCACAAAAACTTATTCATTAAAAAAAAAAAAAACCAAAAAAAACCCAGAAAACAAAACCAGAAGTTTCTGCAAAACTAGAATACTTGTATTAGGCAGAGCACTGAATTCTGCCTTTAAAGGCAACTATCTATGCCTAGAGAGGATGTCTGGATGAAGTACTATGCAGCTCTTGTTGAAAAGCCATTTTATAAACACCTTAAGGACTGAGTGATCACTGAACAGTATAGAAACAGCTCTGAAAGACTGGAAGGCCTGTGAAGATGCTCTTCAGGCCTTATAATCATAGTGCATTTCTATGTAAGTGGAAGAGGTTCCTCTAGTCCAAAAATCAGGACCACATAATACCATCTCCCAAAGCCTGTACACTGACAAATTATACCAGATACTATGGACTATGTAAGATATGGACAGTTTGTCAACAGTATTTAATCTGTGCTTCAGAAAAGCCTGTTACAGCTTAAATTAACAATAAAAAACTAAAGTAATTGTTCTCCAGTGGGATTACCATATTTATTTGAATATAAAACAAGGTTTTTTTCTCTCAATCAGCATAGGGAAAAAAGATCATCATCTTATATTTGCACACAAGGAAACCTCATTAAATATATTGCCAGTCATTAAATTGTTACTAAAAGCAGCATGTGCTCAATAATGGAAACCAACTATAAAATGGATCAAATGCAGCCAAGACTGAGCATGACTATAAGACATATGGCCCATATTGGGAAAACCTGCTGATGAATCTTTTTTTTTTTTTTTTTTTTAGGAAATTTTTTGGTGTCCCAAGTCAAATCATTCAAGTCCCAAATCCATGAGTCATTCAAGAACCATATGTGCCCTTGCTACCAGGAAGCATCCTCCACCCCCGCCTAGGGCTTCAGATGCTTCCAAATCCTTTGGCAGGCATCCTACGTGCAGGCCCAAGCTTGGAGGCCTGGGGTTTGGATGCTCCTGAGTTCCGCTTGCCCTCAGCCATATAGCTGCAGAAGCAAGCTAGGAAAATGTCTCCATTTCCATAAAGTCAGCATGTAGCCAAGATCTTACTGGAAGTGAAAGTGGGAAGCTAATTATACATTACCTGAGTCAGATTACTACCCCTTGCCAAGGAAGTTGTTTCCCCCTGCCAGTAGGAAAACCAGCTTGGTCATGGTATTTCCCCTGCCAAGTAAGTACGATGAAACTAACACAATGACGAGTTAATGGAGCCTAATCTAAACGAGGACATAATAGTGCCCACACTCAGTACCTCTCAGCACCACCAGTTTTTTAAGTTATGGTGAGTCACTATATAGAAAACATGTTGACTTCCTCTTCACTCCCAAAGCTTAGCTGTGCCTTACTTTTCCATTTCCAATAAATTCTGTTTCTTCAACAGCTTTAAATGTGTGGCAAACATCACCAAACAGGGCCCCAAACAGTTCAGTGAGTACCCTCTGTCATTCCCTCTCAAGCCTGACACATATGTTTAGTGTGACCCCACCCTCCATGAGGTAGAGGAAGACCAGGTTGCCCCAAGCCTCATCTGCATATAAATTTTTGGAGGGTTCCAGGACTCATGACAAGAATACCCAATTCCAGTCATGAGTGGGGGGTCTAATTAGCACATGGATCCTTTGTAGGGTGTATTTCGAGTACACACACACACACATACTGAGTTGTGCTAAGCTATGTGGTCACCATGGCTTGAAATGCTGATGATTCTGATGGGGCTCAACCCAATGAACTCTATAGTAAATCAGGAGCATTTTGGCTTTGGATGACTATAATGCACAGTTTGAACTGGCAGGAGAAATACCATCACCACCAATGTGGTTTTCCTACTGGCTAGGGAAATCCATGAACATTGCAGGGGGTAGTACCTTGACGGAGGTAATGCATAGTTAACATTACCTAATCTTCCAGGGTGAAGATTCTGGTGGCACACTGATTTTTTGGAAATGGGAGACTCCTCCCTAGCTTGCTCCTGTAGCCATGTGGCTGAGGGCAAGTAAAACTCGGGGGCATCTGAGCCCCCAGGCTCTAGGCTTGGCCTTCATGTAGGATGCCTGGCAAAGGATTTGGAAGCTTCTGATACGCCAGGCATGCAGGGAGGATGCTTGTTGGCAGCAGGGCCACATACAGTTCTTGAACGACTCATGGATTTGGAACTGATTTGGCTGATTTGACTTGAGACAAAAAATTTCCTTAAAAAAAAAATAAAAAAAATTTGAGCTAGCAGTCTGCTACAAGGATAACAAGCTTGAAGGTAAACTGCTAGCTAAAGGGGCCTGGGAGCAGGCTGCAGAGGTTCCAGCACAGCTGCAAGTGGTAACCCTAATTACAGGCTGTTCAGGAAGACTGACCTAGCTGAGGGAGACAAGTAACAGGCACAGGAAATCTAAAGGATTCCAGGGAGGGGAAGCCAGACAAAGACTTCCAGAAAAAAACAGGGAGCTCCTGGGGAAAAAGCCAGGGAAGTGAGACAGCTAGGGTCAGATGGAATCTAGAACAGAGAAATACAGCTAAAGAGACTCCAAGAAGCAGAGATCTCAGGAAGTGAAATAGACCTGAGAGAGTAGAGTCAGGATCCTGAGAGCTGGAAGCCAGAAGATGGAAACTGACAGCTGAGAATGGAGTCAGAGACCAGGTGAGAAGGAGGATTGTGTGCAGGCTGAGCAGCAGGGAACCTGAGGTTCCTTCTCAGAGTCTGGGAGTTAACCCTTGAGGGATTGGGTGGTTGATGCTGCATGCGGACTGAGTTATGTGTCTGTAGGTGAAACAGAAGACTGTTTGAGACAGCAATCCCCGAACCCTCTTCAGTCCTATATATAAGTAGGTACAAAAGTGCAGCTTAAAAGTGTGTTTATTAGAGGTGCACTGACATATGAGTCCATAGAATACTGGCACCAATAAAAGGAAAATTGACATTATCGCCAATCTGCTTTTTTTGGCTGATGTGACTGATAATGTCACTAATAACTGCCATAAGTATGCACACAGCAGCAGCATACACATGACCAGCAGTCCAGCCTAGCAGCTTGGATAGAGGTGTCCAGTTGGTAAGTGTGCTAGGTGGAAGGGCTGTGGGGGAGGAAAGGGAAGGATCAGATTGAGGCCCCTGTGGTGAGGGAGGGAGTGGGGATAGGGCAGGCACCGCACAGCTGGGGTGAGGTAGGGTGGAACTGGCAGCTCATCCAGGGGGAGTGGGGGGTGGGAAGGGAGGGGTGGCATGGGGGCACATGTGTGGGGTGAGGGCGGGCTGCCTGCTGCACTCCTGTGCTTGGGGGCTGTGCTGGGCTCTTTATGGCATCTGCACTCAGGCTGGACAGGACAGGTGGTAGCAGCACTGGGAGGGGGGATATGAGGGGGTTAGAGCCACTGCTGCAGCCCCACCCATAGCCTCCCTCCCAGTGCCACTGTTTCCCATGCTGGCCCAAGTGCAGCTGCTGGGAAGAGCCCAGTGCAGCCCAGAAGTGTGCAGCGGCAGCCTGCTCTCACCCTTCACACAGCTCCTGGAGGTACACATCCACCATGCCTCCCCCTGGGGTGCACAGTGTTGGGAGCTGCCCCCCCCCCCAATCCTCGCACCCCACAGATAAGCCGTTCACTCCATCGTGCAAGCAGCCCTAGCAGGGCAGCACCTGCCCCAGCCTCATTCCTCACACCTTGGGGACCTTGATCTGATCCCCCCATGTCCTTACCTTCCTCCCCCATCCCTTCCCCTGAAAAGACTTACCAGCCATTGCTCTGGAAGCTACCAGGCTGCATATCAGCAATCAGATCATTATCAGCCAATATAGCTGGTAAATAATCAACCATCCGTAGCACCCCTAGTGTTTATGGAGCAGCTGTGTTAAACCTTGTAGCAGTTTCAAAAAAAGGTAAAAATGCCTCAATTCTGCATAAGTCTATGACTAGCCGAAGTACAAAGTCAGTTTGCAAATTTTCCCCTCACTTCTGTGTGCTCAGGGAGACAAAGGTCTGACAGTAAGCAGGTGGAGCAAATGGCTGCAGGAGAATGAAGTTGGGGAAAGGGAGTGAAGGCAAAGGGGGCAACTTGAACCCCTCCCCCACTTCCACCCAAAGATTTATTTTCCCTTCTGTAGCAGTGTATGGGGACAATTTCAAGGCAAACCTCCAATAATTAGATTCTATATCTGGAATATCATAAAAAGTGTGTACATTTTTCCATATATTGAATCTCATTATTGGGGGGAGGGAGTCATATGTTCAGGATTGCCATATATTCAAGTAAATGCAGTATACTACTTGATGTTCTTGCTGAGATCAAAAGCTAAAGTAAGAGGAAGGTTCTCTGCATTCTCTAACAGAAACAAAGTTACAGCATTTTTATTAGAATATTTAGCATTATTCAACTCACCTTTAACAAAACTACTGGATCTAGCAACAGAATGAAAGGAAGATAAAAGTCAAAGCTTAATGTTTAGGGCCCCCCCCTACATATGCAAGTAAAGGCGCAACAGGATCTAATGCATAATCCACACAATCATGCCTCCATGCAACATGTACATGGCAGGAAGAATCATTGTGGGATCATAATTATATCCCACTGCACCTTATCACAAGTAGAGGTACACTGATATATTCGTTGTATATTGGATCAGCACCAGTAAAAGGAAAATTAACATAAATCGGCTTTTTTTGGCCAGTGTAGCCAATAATGCCACTGATAAATACTGCATACATGTGCGCAGTCACAGCCAGGAATGCAGCCTGGCAGCTTGTACAGCAGTATCTAGCCGCTAAGTCGGGGGGGGGGGGAGGGGAGGGCGTGGGAGTAGGGAAGGTGTGTGGAGGGAGCAGATTGAGGCCCCTACGTTGAGAGAGGGAGTAGGGCAGAGACAGGCATTGCCCAGCCAGGGTAGTGAATGCAACCTCGGGGCCAGGTGCATGGGTAGAGCCATGGGTGGCTCATCCAGGGGGCCCTGGAAGGGAGAGGGCAGCTCCCTGCCACTGTGTGCACCCCCCAGAAGAGGTGGGGGGGAGATGTGCCCACTCAGGGCAGGCAGAGGCAGGGTGGGCAGTGGTGACACTGGGAGGGGTGACTATGGGGTGGGTTACAACCACTCCAAAATTTGCTGTAGCCTCCTGTAGTCACCTCTCTCAGCACCATCGCCAGCTGCCCACCTGCCCGCCCCAAGTGCAGTCCCAGACCAGCCCCTCACCAGGAAGAGGCCAGTGCAGCTCCCAGCCCCCAGCCTGCCCTTATGCCACACACAAATCCAGGGGGCACATGCCCACCCCTGCCTCCCTTGGGGACGTGTGAAGCAGTGGAGAGCTACCCCCCTCCCCAGATGGGCTGCCGACAGCTCTGCCCTGCACCCCAACCTGGGATTGCATTCACCACCCTGGCTAGGCAGTGCCTGCCTTTGCCCCTGCCCCACTCCCTCCCTCACCTTGGGGGCCTCAATCTGCCCTCCCCACACCCAATCCCTCCCCAAGCTGCCTTCCCCCCCCAGAGATTAACTGGCTGGACATTCCTCTCCAAGCTGCAGGGCTGCATATCACTTATTAGATCAGTATTGGCCGATATGGATGGTTAATAATCAGCCGTCAGTATTGGCCAAAAAATCTTTATCGGTGCACCCCTAATCACCACTGCAGAATACCATTGTGTCTCATCACAATTTCAGACTCCCCCACTCCAGCTGCCACGGCTATGAGTCCTGCAGCTGATAGGGCATTAAGCAGGTGCAGCATTCCCAGAGCTACCCCCACTGTAAGCCCAGAAGCCCACATGGGCTGCCAGGCTTGTAGCAAGGGCTGTTTACCACTGTGACCCTCCACAGCCAGTGAGGCTTGCAGTGACAGCAGTGTTCTCCCCACAGCAATCCCTGCAGCTGACAAGGCTCACAGTGGGGCTTAATTGGTTGAATGTGTAACCTGGTTACAACTTAAAGCATGCTTACCTGGTTAATCATGCCTTATGTGCAACATGTAGCACAGGCCAACGACACACTTAAGTCAGGTTAAAGATTCATAGATGTTAGGATCAGAAGGGACCTCAACAGATCATCAAGTCTGACCCCCTGCCTAGGCAGGAAAGAGTGCTGGAGTCAGATGACCCCAGCCAGATGCCTATCCAGTCTTCTCTTAAAGACCACCAAGGTAGGGAAAAGCACCACCTCCCTTGGAAGCCCATTCCAAATTCTGGCCGCCCTTACCATGAAGAAGTTCTTCCTAATGTCCAGCCTAAATCTGCTCTCTGTGAGTTTGTGACCACTGTTCCTTGTTACCCCAAAACGCACCCTGGTGAACAGAGCATCTCCCTTGCTGCATCCTGCTAATGAATTTGTAGGTTGCCACAAGATCACTTCTCAGCCTTCCCTTGTGGAAGCTGAAAAAGTCCAGGTCCCTCAGTCTCTCCTCATAAGGCTTGTGCTGTAAAACCCTAACCATACAATATGCTATATGTACATGTTCATCAGTACAAATAAATACATTTATCTTATTTTCCTAGTGACAATGAAATATAAACTACAGCACAAAGATCTATAGTTCTGTACATGTCACTGGCACAGCACCTTAATCAATACATTTACAGCCTTAAACACAGACAATTTGACCCTCTATGCTTATTGTTAGCATGTCCACGCAGGGTACTGCCTATTCCCCTGGTACTCACCTGCCATGACTTCAATCTTATTAAATAAATGGGGAGGGAAGAGATGTTGCAATGATCAATACCCACAGATGAACCACGCTAGGTCTATTTCATAATCTAGGTCCTTTTTTATTCTTTCTTTTACAGAGAACCAGAAGGGAGGCACGAGCTCGTCTGGTTTGTTCCTGGGATCACCCCAGTGCTCCAAAGAAGATCCCTGGCACCACAATTGGAATGGTAAATGTCAATAGGCGTCTCGCCAGCTTGCGGCTGTGTCCTCAATCAGTCCCCGCAGGGTCCTGTCTGGGTCCCCCACCCTGTGTAGGGGGACTCTCTGGGCTCCTTCTTCTTATCCAGGTTACTTGCTGTAACCCCTGGCACTCATAGTCCTTGCCCGCTCCCAATAATAAAGAGAAAGTAAAGAGGGGGAAAAAGGGGTTCTCTTTCTTTTCTTGTGTCTCAGCTCCCCGCTGCTAATTACCTCATTAGCAACTTGTTATGGGCGATGCCCAGTCTCTTTGGCCACATGCTGTGAGGATCTGGGAGTTCGCCCGCGGTCAGGTCCATGGATCTTTGCCCCAGCTTCCCTCTCCCCTCGAGTTCTGGGTGCTGGGCCAGGTCTCTTCAGGGGACTGGGCTGGTGACCCCCACCCACCTTTGGCTTCTGAGTTGCCTCACTGCATCCCTGCACGAAGCTGCGGCTTCTCCCTGCGCAGTGGCTCCATTCTCCCCAGACTCACTGCCACTGCTGTGTGCTCCTGATAGGTAGCAAGGGTGGGCTGCTGGTCCTGGGCTCTGGTGTCCCTTGGCCCGCACTGGCCTTGCATTGTGGATCCTTCCTTCAGATCCTTCTTTGCGAGAGTCCTCAGCAGCTCCTTTCTTCTCTGGTGGTGCCCAAAGGCATCTTTCCCCAGGCATCATCCTCCTCATATCCCCGGGCACCGAGTCCCATTGGCTCTCCATGGGCATGGGGCATCTCCCCGCCCCGCTGGGACATTATCACTGCCAGCTGTCGGATTTCTCAAGTAACAGGGCTCCAGTCGGGAACCCTGTTACACTTATAGAAAATGCACCAAAACAAATACTTTTTAAACATTTAGATGTAACAAATCTTCTTTCAAGACAAACATGGAACTCCCATTTCTGTTAACCTAAATTGTATTGTTTTATACATTTTGATGTATCAAAAAATACCTGTCCATGACACCAAAAGTTTCTACAGCTAAGTGACAAAAATAAGAACAAAATACAAAATATAAAAAGGAAAAATGGCTGAGGTGAGAAAAATACATCCTTTTGAACTCTAATGGGCCATGAAATTATGTTTTAAGACAGAGCCATGTTTGCAACTTAGATGTGGGCACACAACTAAGATATACAAGCCCCAATTTTCTTGTACATTTGTAGGGGTTTTGGTCCTCTAAATTTGATACGTACATTACTTCACATGCACACTTTAAAATAGGAGCAATGGTTTATACCTTCACTTTGTGACATGATAGAAGACTGTAAATGCAAGCAGTTTTGTACAAATGCCTTGTGTTTATAATAATAAAATATTATGCAACTGAATGGCCAAGGCAGACTGAATCCAGCTGATCTTGTTGGAAGAACAGTCCTGTATTTGGATGGAAGACCACCTTAGAATCCCAGATACTACAGGTACAAGTTAGTATGTTATAGCTGAATACTTGGTGGATACTAGACCACAGAAACTTAATGACAAAACTTCATTTTGTCCTATTGTTGCTCCTGAAACAATGGAAAAAAGCAGAAGGAAGGCTATAAACTACCATATGTACTAAAATCAAAGATGAGGAGTTTTCCCCATATTTAACAAGGAGAAAAAGCCCCTCATTCTGGATTTAATTACAAGGCAGTAGGAGGACAGGCACAGCTGCTGCCTGTCCCCCCACTACGTCTGCCCCGCTCCTTCTCCCACTCACAGCATCTGACCCCACCATGTATAGAATCCTTGTGGGGGTCTTACGTTTTGGGTCACCTTGGATTTGGGTAAATACAGTATGTGCCTGGCCAGGAAACTGACTTAAGTAAGGTCATGCATATATTAGCATGCTTTTTAAATATAGTTTTATAACTCCATGAAGTCAGTACTGCTAAGCTGACAGAGCATGTACATACCATTGCACTTGGGCTGGCTGGGAGCTGAGATGGCTAAATGTGGAGCCTCTTATTGGACATCTTGGTGGATTTTGCATGACTTTCCAATACAGTGCATCAAGGGATATTAAGACAGCTCCAATGAAACTGGAGCTGATCAGCATCTCCCTCCCATAGTGTCATTCTCTTTGTTTTTTCAGTTAATTTACCTGCCCATTTTTGAATGCCTACAGTCCTCTATGATGATCTTTCCCACCACACACCAGCATGCATTCTGAAGGGTGCTCTAATATGACAGAATCCTTCTTCTTTATGAACCGTGTCATTCCTTTCTGTTGATACCACCTGACTAATAAGAGGATGAAGCAGAGATACTAGGCAGCTGTGCAGGAAGCATAGGCAAAAGAATCAGTGGCTGCTATAGCAAACAGTTAGGAGCCATGGGTTGAGAGACATCTCCACACCACATGAACACTACTGAACACCAGTTCTAGTCTTAAGATACTGGAACAGACTTAATAGAATAATATTGTTTTGTAGATTTGAAATGATCAGCAGTGACTTAAAAGAGATTTAATTAGGCACTAGCCAATTTTTCTTTAGCTGTGTACTGAGATGGCTCCTGATTTTGAGGCTAGGGAGAGAAGTTACACATAAACTGGTTTAAGTCATCAGAAAATGTTTAAAAACCATAAAAGAACAGAAGTTCAGTGTACATAAACCAGTTTCAAAATGGCTGAAACTGGTTTAAGATAAACCTGGTTGAATGTAGCAATCAGACTTAACTGATTTGGGTCAAACCGGTTTATGAAACTTCTGTCCCAACCCCTTCCTGGTTCAAGTTAAATCAAAATCCACCTGCATCCCAGTGTGCTTTCCAGGCCTGGGCTGGGCTGTGATGTGATGCTCAAGGATCCGAATTTTCTGTTTCCCACAGAAAAATAGAGAAAACTTTGGTGTTGCAGAGCACTTAGGTGCCCCGCTCCTAAGAAGGGAGAAAACTGCTAGGAGAAGAGCCCTAGCAGTGTGTAATGAGCACAACTGCTGGTTGCCAGGGCAACCAGAGGAGGCCCTGCCCCTTCTGGTCAGCTGACCTGGCTCCCATATAAAGCCCAGGGACTGAGGCCAGGCTGGCAGTCCCTGCCATTGGCCAAGGGGAAAGGAGCTCTCTCAGGGCAGATTGGGGAAGCCTGACTTCAGGAGCAGCATTTGACACTGTGGAGGGAGGGAGTATTCCCCGGTAGGCGTGAATGATGTTTTAGCCAGGCGGCTTTAATTTATGTTACAGCCCAGGGGCTTGTGTTTTGTTGCTGTTTAAATACCGGCGGTTTGGGTGAGGCTATTAGGGGTTGGAGGAGGCCTCATAGAGACCCACAACAGCGTGGGGACCCCAGTGCCAGTGAGGGCGCAGCATTTGGGGTGCACTGACTCCAGCCCTAGGAGAGGGGAGCAGCACTTTGAGAAGCCCCAGGACAGGGGGCAGAGCAAGACAGGGCCGCGCAGGGCCCAGAAAGATAACAAGGGGGCCAGATTATAACAAGGCCCAGATCGAACAAAGTCAATTCCATCGGTGGGAAATGGGCTGTCATGTAGGGGAGGAAACTGAGCTGCAGATAGTGCCCCCTGGCATCGGGGCAGTAAAAGGGCAGCCTCCCGATAATTAACATCAATTAACCAATTAACAGCAAGGCATGGCAGACAAGAAGGTGGGCGTTTGCCCCAGGAACAGGTGTGCGGGCCACATTTAGATTGGCCCAGAGCAGATACCTGTTACACATGGATTTCCCATTTTTATCAGAGAAAATGCAGACGTTCCGTCTTAGCAGAAAATGCCAAGGATTTCCCCTTTTGCAAAGAGCTCTTCAAGCTGGCAGAGCTCCAGCCTGCAAGAGCTGATTGCAAGAAGTGTGGGGAACCTCCAGCCCTCTCCAGAGGGATAGAGGGAGGGGGAAGGGTGGGACCTGAGGCTTTTAGTTAGTCTCAAGGCTCGGCTCAGGCTCACTTTCCTTCTCAAGCCTGAAACGTTAGGTAAGTGAGGCTTGTAGGGGGAAGCCCTGGAGTGCCCTGGCAGCTGCACATAGACTGCCAGTGGTGCTATCGGTGCAACCACGCTTGGCGCTTCTATGTGCGGCTTTCCTGAAGGGCCAATAGTGCCACTTGCGGTCCACGTGCAGCTGGCCAGGCACTCCAGCAGGAAGCGGGGAGGTATTGGGGGAAGCCCTGGAGTAACTGCCCAGCTGGTGGTACATTAAATCAAAGCGGCCCTGAAGGAGCCACTACTACCACCACCCCACCTGCTGCTGCTGTGCCTTGCACTACTTGCTTGTGGAGCCATGCTGCTGTGGAGCTAGGCCCATGGAGCTTGCCCACAGAGCCATGCAGCTGGCTGCAGGAAGGCAGCACAGAGCACGACCAGCTGGAGAAGGCAGCGCTGGTGGGGGGGTGGCCTCACACATGGCAGCTGCCGCCACCACACCACCGCTGCCAAGCCCCGCACTGCCTTTCCATGGCTGGCTGCATGGCTCCATGGGCACAGCTGCAAAGCTCCGCAGGCAATTGGCACAGGGCAGCAGTGCCTCTGCGTGGGCTGCACAGAAGCCAGATGGGGGTGTCATACTGTCTATGTATTCTTTCTGTCAGCTGCTATATGGCAACAGAAGCCTTAAGTCAACAGAAATCTGGGATTTGGTAGGCACAGGGCATTTTGTGTGTGGACACAAGCAAAGTTCTGCTGACAAGATTTGAACTCAGTTGACAAAAGATTCTACTATAGAGCAGGCATGAGCTCCAATTAAAAGAACAGGTTACTAATGCATTAATCTTCTTCAGAAACTGTATGTACATAGAAATATGTTTTGTCTTTTATTTATTGTCACTTAACTCTCAACTGACATATTGATATTGGCAGATCATGTGTAGTCTAGACAATACAAACACAAACATCCACATAAAGAAACAAATCATTGTTCATTCTCATTTAGAGCACAAAGAAGTCTTGCCTTTGTAATTCACAATACTGAAAGCTGCTTGGTATTGATTTTATGTTAGGCTGAATTTGTTACGGTTTCCAAATCACTGTCAGAAATAAGAACCAGAGAAAATATTTTCATGGTTGAAATCATACATGTAAAATATAAATATACTTTTGTTTGAAAATTATTAACAAATACACTCTTCCATGACTTATATCCACCATAAGCTAAATTCTGCAAAATTTAGACACTGAACTGGTAAGATGAGATTTTGAAATCCTATATAAAAATAGTATATTCCACAATAGCTTTCTGTGTATTACTGAACATGTTAAGGAAGTTATTAATTAAGTAAAAAAAAAAAAAGGAGTGGAAGAGGCAATTCTCTGATTTAAAACAATGTTATCAATTTCTGTAACTGACATAACTTTGAAAATTGTCTATGCATGCATCCAATCTTAATATGGATTGCAATACAAGGGATATTACAGCCAATGGAAGCAATGGAACTTTTTTTTATATACAACCTGCTGCAGATATCTATAACAGAGAAGCAGGGATCTTCTGTTTTCCCACATGTCAGAAGGTGTTGAAACCCTCCAGGGAGCTGCAGAATAGTTTTCAGTGACTCATGGGTGCATGTGCGCTCATTAGACTCGCTCTGAACATAGGGGAAGTGGGAGCTGTCCCCTAAAAGGAAGTTATGGCCTGGGATAGACAGATGCTCAGGGAAGGAGCTGTAGCAGAAGCCAGTATAAAAACAAAGGACTCAGTTAGGAAATGAGCTCCAGAAACTGGAAGTGTTGGAGAAGAGATTTTGGGGTAGTGTAATGTGACCACTGTTCTCCAGGTCTGAGCCTTTAAGATAAGGCAGGGTATAAATTAAAAAATAAATAATAATAATTAAACAAAAGTAAAAATAAAGCACCAGGGAGACCAATGCCAAAGAAACAGCAGAGGTAAATCCCCAGTTGTATCTTACAGACATATTTATGGGTTTGGAGTGTATGAGTGACTGTAAGTGGGTGGGGTACGTTTGGGAACATCTTGGTTTAGGCAAACCCCCAAAAAAGTAAAGAACGGCTTGCCACCTAGCAGATATGGCAGTTGACCAGCCTAGCTTAGCAGAGAACTCTTCAGTGAGCTTAAAAAGGAGGCTTAAAAAGAAGTGGAAGCTTTGATAGATGACTAGGGAGGAGTATACACATATTGCTCAGGCATGCAGGGATGAAATCAGGAAGGCCAAAGTACAACTGGAGTTGCAGCTAGCAAGGGATGTGAAAAGTAACAAGACGGATTCCTATGGGCGTGTCTACATGTCACTGTATGGTGATGTTGTTATGGTGTTGTGCTTTAGTACTTCCTTTTGCAATTACTAAAGCATGGCACAATACGGGCAGTCACTACACTGTACGCATGCTGTAAGGTTTGCTTTCGCCACTACAACACTGTAGTGACACGCTATACTGGGGGAGCGCATCACTACGATGATGTAGTTGACAATCATGTGTAGACCCACATGATCACTACATCGCTGTACTGCACCGTACAGTGACGTAGCACATTGCTTCATCACTGTAGGGCAATGTGCAGATGTGCCCTACAAGTATGTCAGCAACAAAAGGAAGGTCAGGGAAGAGGCAACCTAGTGACAGATAAAGAGGAAAGTACTCAATGCTTTCTTTACCTCAGTCTTCACAGGAAAGATCAGCTCCCAGATTACTGTTCCAGGCAGAACAGTTTTGGGAGAAGGTAAGCAGTCCTCAGTGGTGAAAGAACAAGTTAGGAACTGTTTAGAAAAGATGAAACTGTACAAGTCCAATGGGTCAGATGCAATGCATCCAAGTGTGCCTGAGGGTATTGGCTGATGTGACTGCAAAGCCACTGGCCATTATCTTTGAAAACCCATGGTGGTCGGGAGAGGTGGCTGGGCGATTAGAAAACGCCAAATTTCATGCCCATCTTTAAGAAAGGGAAGGCAGAGGATCCAGAGAACTACAGACCAGTCACACTCACCTTAGTCTCTGGAAAAATCATAGGGGATCCATTTCTAAACACTCAGAGAAGAAAATGATCAGGAACAGTCAGCATGGAGTCACCAAGGGCAAGTCATGCCTGACCAACCTGATTGCCTTCTATGGTAAGATAACTGGCTCTGTGGATGTGGGGAAAGCAGTAGATGTGATATACCTTAACTTTAGCAAGTCTTTTGATACAGTCTCCCACAGCATTTTTGCTAGCAAGGTAAGGAAGTATAGGTTGGATGAATGGACTGTAAGGTGGATAGGATGCTGGCTGGATTGTGATGTCTAACTGGCAGCTGGTATCAAGTGGAGTGCCCCAGGTGGTCAGTCCTGGGGCCAGTTTCATTCAGTATCCTCATTAACAATCTGGAACACGGGATGGAGCACACCCTTAGCAAGTTCATGGATGACACCAAGCTGGAGTTTAGGGCCAGGATTCAGAGTGACCTAGATGAATTGGAGGATTGGGCCATGAGAAACCTCATGAGGTACAACAAGGAAAAGTGAAAAGTCCTGCATTTAGGATGGAACAATGCCATGCACCACTAAAGGCTAAGTAGTAGCTCTGCAGAAAAGGACCTGTGGCTTGTGGTGGACAATAAGTTGGGTATGAATCAACACTGTACCCTTGTTGCCAAAAAAGCTAACAGCATACTGGGCTTCATTAATAGGAGTGTTGCCAGCGGATTAAAGGAAGTAATTATACCCTCTCTATTCTGCACTAGTGAAGTGTAACAGGAGGGCCTTCCCGGAGTCAGTTACAAATTGGCCAACCCACCTGTTTCTGGGCTAACTGCCAGCCTCTCTTTCCTGCCATTACTTGATGTAAAATGATTAAGATATTACCCAGTGTGACGTCTGTAGGTATTATAGGGCTTGCTAGTACTGCCCTGTGCTCATCTGCCTATAGGTGGTGACAGGGTAGACCCTTGGCTCTGGATCACCAGGTCTGCCAGGAAGTGGATCTTACATTTTCTCACCTGCCACGAATTTGATGACCTATATATTCCCAGGAGGCAATGCCTATAGTGATCCTGCCTGGTTTTGATTCCTGTGTCTTCTGTGGGCCTCCAAGCCTCCCCTTTAACCCAGCCTAGCCTCTCCAGATGGTGTTTTATGATATTCTTCCACAGCCAGGTTGCAGTGATTCCTGTTGTAACCTTATCTGCCCCTACTCCAGGGTGTTCTACTGCCTCTTTTGGGTACTCTCTTCCAGGGGCTGGTCTTGGCCTGTGCTCAAAAAAGTAAAAAATTAACAGCAAAGAGAAATCACAGAAAACCCTGGTTGCTTCTCGGCCTTCTTGTCAGGCTCTAGCAATGTCCCCTTTTCTCATGAGCAGGTGCTCAACCTCCCAATCACCATAATTCAGACAAACAATCCCTTAGTCCATTCTTTGCTGGGTGCTAGCTTGCCCTGCACCCCTATGAAGGTTCAGTCTCTTTGGGTTTCCCCCCTGTACAGAAAGGCTCTACCTGTGACTGTAGATTTTTTCCTTCAGGCCTTCCTCCAGATCCTCTGTTGGAAAAACTCCAGGCCAGAGATTCTCTCAGGCCTTGTGGACTCCCTCACTCAGGATCCTCAGCTGCAGCTCTGCTCCGGAGATTACCACCAGCTGCTTGTTTGCAGGTCTCCGCCTGCGTCAGGGTCACTCCCACAGCATTCCTCAGGCAGGTTCTGCACTTTCTGGCTGCTGAGACCCTTAGCCGCCCCTCTCTCCCAGTGGCCTGCAGGGAACTGACACCTCTCTGGGGCCAGAAATACCTTTGAGCAGCCTCCCTCCACCAATCCTGAGCGAGATGCTGCTCTGGAAATTGGGTGAGCATTTTCCTTCCTTTCCAGGCTGCAGCTGCAGCACTGCTGGCCCTCCATGCTGTAAGTTCTGTGTCACTCCTTCACACCAAGGTGGGAGGCTGCCCATTTCCTGCCCTGATGCCAGAGGGCATTATCTGCGGCTCCAAAACTCCCCTACACCGCAGCCCAGATGGTATCTAAGTTCTTAACATTTCCAGCCCCACACTGGGCCCCATAACTCTCCAGTCTGGACCTTACCTAGATCTCTCCTAATCAGGCAGCCTACTTTGCCCTCATTCTGGGCTGCCAAGCTCCCCACACTCTTCCTACTCTCAGGTGTGGCCCCACCAGGATCTTTGGCCATACAGGCCCTGGCCTCACTTCCAAAGTCAGTCAGAACCCCAGGCCCTCAGCTCGGGGTGTCCCTCACAGTGGCCCTTTTGACCCTTCTAGTCCTGGCCCTAGCACTAACCAGTTGAGGATGCCTCAAGCCAGGCTTCTGAGTAACTAGCCCACACCCTCTTACATGAATCCACCTTCTTGGTCCCTACTATGGGGTTACTCACCTAGTTGTAGCACCTCAGGTTAAGGCACCCCAACCCACCTTTCACCAGGGTGATAACTGGCCTGGCATTTCTTGGGGGCTGTCCCACCACAAACAGCCCTACCAAGCCACCCATCCCTGGCAGGGTGCAGTTTTAGATCATGCCTAGGACCAGGAGCCTCCTCCATCCTCATAGCCCCAGTCCATAAATCTCCAAGCTGTTCCTGAGCCTCAGCTCTGCCAGCTGATATCTCTCTCACAGATGCTTCACCCTATATATATCCTGGGTCTCAAAATGGCCACAGTACCCAGGCACCTACCTGCTGCCTGCTCTAGCCCCTAAAGTGGCAGGCACCAACAGTGCCCTGCCACATGAAGCCATATCTG
Organism: Alligator mississippiensis; assembly: GCF_030867095.1. Taxonomy (NCBI): domain Eukaryota; kingdom Metazoa; phylum Chordata; order Crocodylia; family Alligatoridae; genus Alligator; species Alligator mississippiensis. The sequence continues at coordinate 53,286,110 of NC_081832.1, forward strand.
GAGTCCTGTGTCCAGTTTTGGGCCCCCCACTACATAAAGGATGTGGACAGGAGAGAGTTCACTGGAAGGCAATAAAAATGATTTGGATGCTGGGGCACATGACTTCTGAGGAGAGGCTGAGGGAACTAGGCTTATTTAGTTTGCAGAAGAGAAGACCAAGGATGGATTTGACAGCAGCCTTTAACTACTTGAACTATAGCTATAAAGAGGATGGAGCTAGACTGTTCTCATTGATAGCAGATGACAGAACTAGAAGCAATGGTCTCAAGTTGCAGCAAGTGAAGTTTAGATTAGATATTACAAAAAACTTTCTCACTTTCGGGCAGAGGGAGACGACCCTGATGCGAGAAAAAAAGAGGGAAAGGGGCCAGAAAGCTTCCCTAGCTGACCAGAGAAATCCAGAGCAGTCTACGGACTAAAAGAGGAGCATATAAAAAAGTGGAAACAGGGAGAGATTACCAAAGAGGAGTACACCTCCTCTGCTCGCGCTTGTAGGGAGGCAGTTAGACGGGCCAAGCTACCATGGAGCTGAGGATGGCATCCCAAGTTAAGGATAACAAAAAATTGTTTTTTAGATATATAGGGAGTAAAAGGAAGGCCCAGGGAGGAATAGGACCCCTACGAAATGGGCAGAAGCAATTGGTGACAGACAGGGGGGACAAGGCTGAACTCCTCAATGAGTTCTTTGCCTTAGTGTTCCTAAGCGAGGGGCAAGACAAGTCTCTCACTGGGATTGTAGAGAGGCAGCAGCAGGGCGCCAGACTACCATGCGTAGACCCTGAGATGGTGCAGAGTCACTTGGAGGAACTGGATGCATTTAAGTCAGCAGGCCCGGATGAGCTCCATCCAAGGGTACTGAAGACACTGGCCGACGTCACTGCACAGCCACTGGCAGGAATATTTGAACACTTGTGGCGCATGGGAGGACTGGAAAAGGGCCAATGTGGTCCCCATTTTCAAGAAGGGGGGAAAGGAGGACCCGGGCAACTATAGGCCAGTCAGTCTCAACTCCATCCTTGGCAAAGTCTATCAGAGAATTAAGTATTTGGTCTACTTTACTTTCACAATAACAGCTGCCTACAGCCAAATGGAGACATATCCCTATCCAAACTTAAAATCCTTGGTGAAGTAGCTAACCTGAAAAAAAACCTCATCAATATGCTAGTGGTTTCATTTACTTACAACAACATGGTCCTGAACAAATGGAATAGTCAAAGTTCTAATGGCAGTGGTATACAAAATAGCTTGGGAAAAATTACGTGGTAGATATTATATACCTTAAAACAATCTGAGTATAATACAGCGTGGTATGGATCTTTCCAAAAAGATCAATTATATTGAAAATTAAAAGCCAAATCTTATCTGCTCACCTCAATTACCCAGTACTATTTAAAAAAAATGACCACATGAAGGTAGAATTAATTGTAAGGGAAAGGTTATCTACTCCCTTATACCTACTGCAAAATTACAGTTCCTGGTTCTGAAAGGAACAGAGCGAATAAGAGAAACACAAAATGGTATCCAAAGAGGCAAACACCCTATAATGAAATGGGACAATTTAACCCATATGTGGAATAATCTTTTCCACAATTCAATTTTTTTCAGTTGTAAGTCTGAGAATTATAACATTTATGGACTGAAACTGTCAGATAAGCCCTAGGTACAGTATATCATTATAGGTTATCTGTACTACAGGAAAACATGTTTGTCTGGTGTTTTTACAAATTTTTAAAAATGTTTTGGCTCTGAATAATAGAAAAAAAATACCTTATAGGGAAAAAAGAAAAAAAATGTTTGGGTTTTTCCACCCCGCCAGCTCTCAGGTTATGTTCATAAACCTATCTATTTTCCAAACATGTATATGAATCTCATTTCTGAGCACTCGTAAAACTACCTAATATATTCAAATGGTAATGCTCTCAGTAGTATGTAAAATCACTTGTACCAGAATACAAAACAAGTTATTATTGCTACAGTTTTTGTATTCAATGAAGAAATACATGTCCAGAAATGTGACCAAAGCTACATTAACTTGATCCTTTCAACATAAATTTTGAGATACTTCCACTCCTTATATATTGAGTGTGTGCTGGTTACCACTTGAGTAAAAGTGCTACAAGAATGGCAGTTTCTTAAAAAAGTACAGATGCAGGACAATCTTATTAGTTATTCTACTGGCCTTTCAGTAGGGAGTGTGATAAAAACCATATCTGATGTTTTGGAGATAAAATCCTGTAATGTTGTGGAATAACTTTAAATACACAGACTAAATGCACAATTACAATTATTATATAGAGAAAAGTCCCAGAACATTTTGTGATTTTTTTTCTTCCTTTTTGACACATTAATTGTTCTTCTATACACAAGGAGAACAAAAGCAGCCGCATGTCAAATTCATTCAATAGAAGTTGAGCCACAGGGTTTATGCTACATTCTTCCTCTATCACTAGCCAAATTATCTGAGTGCCCAACTTCTAAGAGGCTACAATAATAATCCATCATTTGAGAAGGCTGGTAGGCTTATGCATCATTTTAGCAGCATGATGGCAGACTACGATCATCTCCTCATTATTCTAGGATCCTAGAGACAAGTAGTAGGCTTGGTGAATCATTTTCATACATTCTTATTGTTAACAGTAATCTTAAAGATATCCTAACATATTATTCAAACCCAAAAGGAGTTATTAATCTATCATTCAATTCTGATTCTGTGTGTATGCATGCACATGTGTATATTAACTGTCATGACCCAAAGGGTATGATTTTGTTTGTGCTTCAGCACTGCAGAATTATTTCCCGCCACGAGGAGCTTTCTTTGCACGGTGCAATTCTCAGTTGCATAGAGAAAACCCCGGTCCAAAGGAGTTCCCGCCACCCACATGTAAATTTGTGTCCCACTATTGGCTGTTTCTAAATTATTCCCACGTAGCAGCTAGCGATTGGCTTGCTAGCCGTATAAGAGGCTAGAGCAGTTTCCGCCCAAGTTGGAGATCTCTGGGGAGGACCTCATTTAGTAGAACTCCACATCCATCTCGTGAAGAACTCTAAGCGCGCTGTGGAGCCTAACAAACCCCACGTGTGCCTTAGAGGAGGATACAGGGGCCTGATCAACCTCTAGCCTCTCCCCGTCGCCGCCTGATCCCTCGACGTACCCTTCCCTGTGCGCTTTCGTGGAGAGTCACCTTTTGGACTCTCATCGTGGTATCCAGAGCTCTGTCCGGGTTTAAGAGGCTCAAGTTTTCTACGGGTCTTGTTTGTGCAAGTTTTCTTTTCGTTTGTAACTGCAACTCAAGCAAGTTTTCCTGCCCGCACCGCGACCATCTTTGGTGTAAGTAAAATAATCTTTAATCAACTGCTACGCGTCTGTGCCTAATTCTAGTCCGCCGTGCCGAATTCCCCGACCCATGTGCCAGGGCTGCTGGCCACAGACCGCCGCGCGCCCCTGAAAGCCTCGGACCGCTCCCGGCCCGCACATTAACTAGTTATTTTAAAAAATCAGACAACAAGTCTGTGCTCTTTCTATAAAAGTTGTTCTATTTTCTTTATTTTGTTTAGAAGTCTCTATCTGGTGATGTTCTCCCAGAAACTGGCAGTCTGAAAAAACTTTGGCATAATGATTATAGAAATGAAAGCACATAATATGTAGATGTTTAGCTTCCTAATAATTAATTAATAGAAATATCTGTAGTCAGTCATAAGGATTAATGAAAATTCTATGTGAAGTGATTATTTAAATGTCCTGAATTATATTTTAGATACATCTACTTATCATGACAGGATGTTTCAGGTGAGAACTTGCTCCTGATCTCTGTCCCCCTCCCCCCGCTCCTCCTCCCCCGACACTAAATCAATGAGGTTGTAAGTCATAGTAGAACTCGAATCTCTGGATGCTGGAGGTGGGGGGAGTTCTGCTGCTGCAAATACCCTGAATCTCATGGAAATTTACCATTAGCCCTTTAAGTAAGGAAAGAAAATATTTTTAAAGGAGAAATTTATCTGAAGAATGGACACAACTGAGTAGTGACTGATGATAAATATAATGATGACGAATTAATTTATTTCTTAATGATTAAGCGCAGATGCTTCATTTCCTTTAGAAGATCAAGTTATCCGAATACAAAATATTATTGTGTGTTCCTCCTAGAGATATAATCTTTTAAAAGGATCTCTCTCTCAAAATTTTAATGAGGAAAGGAAAAACACCTACCTCATAAAAATACATGTCTGCTAAACTTGAATTGGCTCAGCTGAATGGGGTGTGTGTGTGTGTATGTGTGTGTGTGTGTGTGTGTGTGCGCACACATGTGCGCACTTGTGTGGATTAGTTTATATATCAATTATATTTTGGGTTTAATTTAAACAGAGAGAAAGAAAACACAATAATAAAGGTGACACTGATCATTAACGTAAGTGATTCTGTTTCTTCCTTATGATGTCATAATGAAAATATTAAACAAGGCACATTCATACTACCAATTAAACTCAGAAAATTAATCACTCACTGTTATTGTGATTGAAATACTGTATCTATAATAGGTTTATTCTGTCTGTCCAAAGCATTCTGATTAGTTGTCTCTGCAGCCAATCACAATGGTTACTGGAACAACCACCGTGGTCTGGACAGACAGAATAAGTGTGTTGTTATTATTATAGATCCTGAGGCATTTCAAACAGATATGCAGGCAAGTCGCACCTGAAATGAAGCACCAGGGCCCCCCACCACAGACCGGGCAGACTCTGCAGAAGGGGAAGAAAAAAAAAAAAAAGTGGTGAGGGACTCGATTTCTTCCCCACCCCCCCCCCAAGCCTGCCTGTCTCTCCTGCACCTGGGGAGGAAGGGGGGCAAGTTGCTGATGGGCCCTGGTGCTTCCCTCTGTGGTGGTGGCACTCCCTGGGACTGCCCAGTCATCGTGCTAGTGAGTGGGTGCTGCCTGGGAGATGCTGCCACTGTAAAGGGAAGCACCAGGGTCCACCATAGCTCAGGGGGTGCATGACCCACCAGCAGCTCACTCCCTGGCTGTGGGAGATGCAGGTGGACTCCAGGAGGGGAAAAAAACACCCATCAGGCCCCTTGTGGGGTTTTTTTCCCCACAGCAAAGCATGCCTGCATGAGCTGTCACCAGGTCGCACAGCCTGAGCTGCAGGAGGGTCCAGTGCTTCCCTCTGCAGCAACACTGCCCACTAGGATGCTAGCTGTGCGGGTGCAGCTGCAGCTCACAGGAAGCACCCACCAGATCCGAAAGTGCACAGGGCATTGGAAACCTGGGTGTGCTTGAGGAAGTTCAGCCTTGGCAACCTTCCAGTGCCCCATGTACTGTCCTCAACAGTAACAGATCGCAGTAGACTACTGATTCTTGGAAGCCAATCACAATGATTACTGACAGACAGACTAAGTACGTTATTATAATAGAAAATGTTAGAATTTTGGAATAAGATTTCCAGAAAGAACATTTAAAATATCTAAAAGACTAAGAAGTACAAGTAGTGAACGCAAACATGATAGAATGCAAAAAAAGGCAAACAAGAGAAAATTAATCAACTGAAGAAAGGAATCACAAATGTGTGCGGGTTTCAGCTAGTTTTTAATAATGGGTGATTTTAAAATATGTTTATTTTCATTTTTATACTTACATGCTTTATAGTAAAAGCAGAGGTAAGCAACCTGTTCATTTTTTTTCCAGGAGATTAAGACACAATGTGCACAAAGAATAAAACAGTGGGAGGTAATGTAGCAGAAAGCCCCTTTTCCTCTTGCCTGCAGTTGCTCTCCCCTCCTTGGATATGTTTTTCCATTCTACCTTTTCTTCCTTCCTCTTTTTTTCACTTTAAGATAAGGAATTGTGTTTTGAAATGTGTATGTGTGCATTTTGTATCTCCCCTTGTATTTTGGTATTTTTATCTATTTGTGTGCCATGGCATTACTCTTGTAGCTTACATTTTATACTCCTCACCTTTCAACTTTCAACTAAATGTGTTTAGTTTCATAAGTAAGTTATACATTGTAACAATGTTAACAAGGGCAGGAATCAAACTGCCCTTCCCTGTATCAGGCTGGCCCCTGAAAGAGCGAGTGAATCAGTGATTGAATGTGTAACACGATAGCAGGCAGCAATTAACATCTAAGGAAACTGCAGATCAACCAACGGAAGAACTCAATAGAAGACAATGTAGCAACCGGGACATCTCTAAACGTCACTGATCAAGGGCTAGAAGCCCTGGCCTGAGTTAATCAACACCAGGGACCAACTTTTGGCTGAATATCTCCAAATCGACCGCTCCCAGAGCCCTATTTAAAATTCATCAACGGACTCCCAAACCTGCACGTACGTGCAGACAACCCCTGGGGCTGACAGATGCCATCCAGTAGCCACCTGGGCGGGGGGGGGGGGGGAGTACCACGAGGGTCAACGACCCCTGGATTGGGCAACCCTGAAAACTGGGGAGTCACCAAAGTCTGCCAAGGACAGATAAAAAGCAGTGAAAAGTGACCCTCAGTGGCGCCCTCTTGATCTCCAACTTGACCAGCACCCGACCTGTCTAGCCAGAAGGACCAGCCGGCGACCCCCTTCTGGAAGATGACACCACGCTGAAAGAAGCCTCAACAACAGACTCCAGCACCTTTGGGATAGGTATACCTGACTCTTGTAGATTGCTACTCTGTGTATGTGTGCGTGCGTCTGCGTGGAAGGACCAGCCCCAAGGTTTATGATTTAACTTATTACAGTGTTTCAATCTGCCAAATAAACCAGAATTTTAAGGAACCCGAGTTGGACATTTGTAGCCAACAGTAGACTGACTGATTCTGTGTTGCTCATTACATGTGCCAATGTTTATATTATAACTTTTGTCTCCCTTTTCCTGAATAGGTTCTCTTTGACCCTTTTAAAAACCTCTGTTCTTTACAGCATTATGTATATATTGGCTCACCTTTTTTCAAAGTCTGTGGACCATCATGGATTTCTATGAAAATAAAAACTATTTTCTGGTGGTAAACTTCCTTAGCAACCTGAAAGATTTGCATGAGGACACATATATGGTACACCACAATATTCCCAAAGAAAGAGTGCAAGACTTCAGCCAGAAAATATACAATAAAAATCAAGAATTTCCACTTCCCAGCAATCTCATTAAAAAGAAAAATGTCTCCAGCTCTGGTAAGCAGAGGCTCAAGACATGAAATACGAGGAGAGCATACAGTCCTGGTGAATTTCATCTCTTGACTATGGAAAAATAGCTTTTTCTAGAGCAGGCAGCATTTATTAACTTGAGTTAGAAATTCTTTTATTTCAGATTCTGCTGGATTCTACTTCAAAGTCTTCAAAACGAGGGTGGAACAGAGCTGGTTGAAGATCCCAGAAGTCTGTTAACCTCTAGGAGCCAAAGCTCTGTTGAGGATCTCCTCCTCTATCACACAGCAAGTTGTTATTCTGCTCTCATATCAACACTACATCAGGACACTCATCTTAACATGAAAAAATTCTTACTAGCAGTAACTCCCAATAAAACAATCTCCACCTAGAATACAGAAAAATGCTTTTGCCTCACTCCTGCACTGTTCCAGTGTTGTAAACAACCTCCTAGTAATTCCAGCAAAGTATAGTTTGAAAACTAACATTGCCAACGGAAGTGGATACAGGGCCAGGTGCAGGGGTGCAGTTGCACCCCACTTTGGTTTCTGCTCTACCCAAACTTTAAAACCAATTGTGCAGCAGTGGCATTTCTAATCAGGCAGCAATGAAGTCAATTGACTTTAATACCTGGGTAGTGAAGAGTTTACAAGAAATTGGGCAGACTGAGTCATAATGACCCTCTCTCCTTTTTAATGGTCTTAGTAGTTCTTCTAATCAATCTGTTCTTTCTTCTGTAATTCTACTGTTTGTTAACTGTTCCTGGTAATTTAGCCCTATTTCACAGGTCTGCAGACTTTTATCTCTAACTTTCAGTAAAATTAGATGCTCAAGAAGGCTAAATTTTGTTTTATGAATCTGACAGAGATGTAATCATTAGACTTAAATGTACAAGACTGATGTAACATCTTTGATTATTTTTGAATAGTCTGTGTTTTTATACCTAATATGATACAGGAAATTAAAACTTAATTGGAATGGGTATTTTATTTTGCTTCCATCTTAAACTGAATAATATAGCACTGGGTCCTTAGCACATTAATAATGCATCTAGTTTCTTTTTAAATGGAGAAAACTGTGTTGTAGTATGTGATGATACACCACATCATCTGCACCCCTCTCTTCAAAATCCTAGACACACCCTGACCAACAAGCAGTATATTTAGCTGGTATAAATCTTGACAGCACTGGAATCTGGCCTTCATTTCTACATAATGAAATAACAACAGGGTCTGATGACAGGCACAAAAAGAATGAAAGAGCACGTGTATGATACATCCCTTTAATGAGCATCCTGATCACAAGTAACACTGAACAATAGGCCTGTGAGAAGCAGCAAGTATTTAATTTGGATTCAGCTGATTCAGAGGGACAGCAATTCAATTCGGTGATTCAAGTTACTGTCCCGATTCAATTCAGCTGTTTTGGATTCAGAGATTTGTCCATAGACTATAATGGGGAATCACAAAAAAATACCTATAACTTGGTCATTTTTTTTTTCTGATTCAGATGAAAGCAGCAGGGACGGTAGCCCCCTTCTGAGGGCATGAAGCCTGCCAGGTGTCAAGGAGATAGGTGTTGGGGTTTCTGTGAAAGTGCATCTCAAGGTACTGAAAGCAAATTAAGAAAGCAAATAGGTGTGAAGTGAGGAGGGTGGCACTCACTCCATCTGCACATGGAGCTTGGGGAATTCCAGCAGCAGGAGGTTCATCTTCAGGAACACCAGTTGCTCCACCAGGTCAGGATCCAAGGAAGTGCAGTGGGGTGTCACCACATCACCAGCAATGCTGAACACCCTCTCACTTGGAACACTGGTCGGTGGACAGGACAGGTGATCCGAGGCAACAGTGGCCAGATCCTGCCACTCCTGACTGTAGGTTGCCCAATAGGCTGAGGGGTCACAGTGCAGTGATTCCACATCCTTAGCAAGATAAGTAGCCACTAGGGCTGTGAGAAATGGCACTGTTCCTTTTCCATTTCAGTTTCGAGGTCTGGATGGAACAGTGTTTTGTACTGAATTTCATTTTGAGTTGAAATAGCCTCGCTGTTTCCTTCGTCGAAACAGTGAGGCTGTTTTGACGTTTCACCTGGCCATCGCACTCGGGAAAGGAACTCAGCCCAACTGGGCTGAGTTCCCAACCCCAGCCCCACCATCAGGCTGGGGAAACTCACCCCAACCGGGCTGAGTTCCTTTCCCCAGTGCAACAGTCATGCTGGCACTGGGAAGTCAGCCCAGCTTAGCTGAGTTTCCATCCCCAGCGCTAGATCGGGCTCAGGATGGGCTGACTTCCCATCCTCAGACTGATCTAGCATGGGGGATGGGAAGTCAGTGCAGCTGGGCTGACTTACCATCCCCAGCACTAGATCGGGCAGGGGATAGGGAATAAGCCCAGCTGGGCTGACTCCCCGGCCCTGGCCCGACCTTTCAGACCTTGCACCGGGGACGGGAAGTCAGCCCAGCCCAACTAGGCTGACTCCCCGTCCCCCACCTGATATAGCACTGGGGATGGTAAGTCAGCCCAGCTGCACTGACTTCCCATCCCCAGCACTATGGTTGAAATGTTTCAACTTCTAAAACATTTCAACTAGCCTTGTTTTGTTTCAAGGCTGTTCTGCAGCCCTTTGCTTCAATTTAATTTTTGCTGTTTTGACCTTGAAATGCGTTGAAACAGTGTCAAAACAAAATAGCCGGTGAAATTTCGCACAGCCCTAGTAGCCACCAAGGCCTCCACACTACCTGCTTGATGGTGGGGTCTGGTGCCTCTGGGCCCCAAAACTGAAGCCATGCCCTTGGCCCACATTGGCAGTGGCTGGCATGGAGAAGAATGGCTTGTGGTTGGAGTGCTGGCATGGGAAAGTGGATCTCCCACTCTTCCACGTCCCCCTGCCTCCACCCTTCTGCCTTCCTGACTGTTCACCAGCACCTCTATCCAGTGATCGAGGATTTTGCTGCTGCACATGCTCCCCTTCACCCTCTGGTCACATATGCCCACCAGCACGTGGACTGTACTGGACTGCAATGGATCCAGCCGTTTTTTGATGCCCTCCTTCAGGTGCTTTACCAGTGCCTACATCTCAGGTGAAAGCAGCTTGCCCTAGCCAGGAACATCAATCCCCTGGAAGTTCTCCATTTTATTCTCAAGCTCCTTCACTACAGGGATCACCTGGCTAAGGAGGGCATTGCCAGTGCTGAGCCTCTCAGTGGCCTCAAGGAATGGTTTGAGGACCACCAAGATCTAGGAGACAGTATCCCACTCTGTTTTGTTAAGGGGGCTGCTGATCCCAATCTCCCTGGACAAAGCCATCTCATCGATGGCCTTCTGTTGCTCGACCAGCCTTTCCAGCATCAGGTAGGTGGAGTTCCACTGAGTCTCTATATCCTGTATGATTTTGTGCTGAGGGATACTCAGCTCTGCCTGTTTTTCCCACAGCATGTTCCAGTGCCCCCTGTGATGCTCCAGTGGAAGTAGCCCACCACCTTCCTGCATTTCAAAGTAAGCTGGCTGGTAGTGACAGTGCCATCACCGGGAGCCCTGTCTCCCTCCAAGATGTCCCTGACTATGAGGCGGAACTTTTGTGCCCCACTGCCTTAACCATATTGGGCCTGTTGTTGGTGTCTATGAACCTACAGCTGAGCTCACCCTGCCCAATGAGCCACCCCTGCACCATGCAGATCATGGCCACCATGATCTCCCTACTCATGTGCACCCATCCATCACCTCCACTTGAAGGAGAGGCCACTGGTGCCCTGACTGATCACACCAGTGCTGCTGGTTAGTGGTGTTAGTGGTGGTGGTGCAGGTGCAGGCACTGCTACCACCTCCTTGCTCCCAATAGCAGCAGAAGACTCACTGCTGCTAGGAAAGAGGGTGAGTCTATGTTTGGGGCGCGGGGAACTTGCAGCTCTCCCTCTGCCCCCTCTCCCTCCCCTGCCAGAAGACCTGGCACCTGCCTTTCCAGCACATTTCATGATGTTTGGGAGACTGCAAAATGTGTGTGTATGCATGTGTGTGTAATATATGTTGTGCTTTCCTGCACAGTGAAGTCAGGGAAAACACAGATTTTTTTTTTTTTGGGGGGGGGGGGGAGAATCAAGACAGACTAAGAAGAACAAATAAGAGGATTTAGGGGGAAGAATAAGTTGAAAGGAATGGATAGGGATAACAATAGGGATTGCAGCCAAGGGTAAGTAAGAAAGGATTGGATACAACTTACAAGAAGACAGAATAGCCATCAAAAGCCTAAATAGCAAGCCAGAGCCTTTCAGACACTGCTGGTCCAAGAGAGAGAGAGCTCCCAAAAGGCACAGATCACTTCAGACACCTTGGGGGTCTTCAAGAGGAGGCTGGATAGATATTTGGCTGGGGTATTATGATCCCAGCACTCCTTCCTGCCCAAGGCAGGGGGTCAGACTTGGTGATCTGTTCAGGTCCCTTCCGACCCTAGAAACTATGAAACATCTCAATACATTGTTTCTACGTCCCTTTCCCAGAGTACTGGGCACTTGTTCAAGTTACACCTCTCCTGTTACCACGTTACACTTTTCCTGTGTCCACATGACAAAAATCACCATTAAGCTAGCTAAATAGCATCTGCGTATCCATGCTGTCAGTTGATTTTATCATTTTAGAATTTTTTTTTTTTATTGTGGTAATTTAAAATACCTCCGACATGTTTTATTTTTAGCTCCTGAATTTCTTCCACGAGGGTTTTGTTTTTTTTTTAATCATTTTACGTTTTCAACATGGATCTGACTTACGTCCAAAAACATGATTTTCCTTGCTTTGCAACCATTACACCACCAGGTGCCGCTTGGGTTCACTTGGTAATCCATGGAAATCCATTGAATTTCTATTGTAATACTTCAACAAGACCCCAGGCGTTAATCTTGCAAATTTTTACTGGTGATTTAGTTCAAGGTTCAGATTAATGATTTGGCAGGAATAAGTGCACTATGGAAGGGGTAACCACTTATGGGGGAGCAGCTCTCTTCCTATCCCCTATGGAGTAGAGTTGAGACCAAGTGGAAGTTAACCATATACAGGCATAATAGGGAAAGAACAGGGTGGAATATAACACATAATATGCGGGGGGCAAGGGGACCCTGGGAGATAATGGTACATTCTCTCTGGGCACCCAGGAGAGTGGGGGGGGGGGAAACCAGGGGAGCAGAGGGGAGTCAAAGGAATTTTGGGTGAACATACATATATAACAGAGACAAATTAACAACAGACTTGAGGCACAAGTTTCACAAAATGTAAGATGCAGGGTTTCCCAAAATGTGAGTCTCAGATCCCACAAAAGTTAAGGCACAGATACCCCAGTGGGGCAGGGTAGAAAACATTAGGGAAACCCACTCCCCAGTGGGGATTCGCTTTTGGAAGCAACTCAACCCTCTGGTGCTCTGGCCAGGAATTGAATCCAGGTCTTCCACATGGCAGGCAAAAAGCTGTACCACTGTGCTATCAATGTTTGGAATGCTGATTCTAGCTCCAGGCTCTAGTGCCTCTGGGATACTCCATGTGCTGTCTGGCTTCATGTCAGAGGGGGGTTGGAATGAACTCAAACTGCCACCTGCAGCTCAGGGCTTTGATCCTTCCAGGACCCACTGCATGCCGCTCCTGGGAGGGTAGGGGGCTGCAGGTCAGAAGTGAAGGGCCCTAGCAGTATATGGTGAGGGCTGTGCTGTTATATGTGGTCATTGCACCCAGCTCTGGGGTGCATCTCAGCCCTCCCCATACACTGTTATATAGAGCTGTTACACCCCAGAGCTGGGCACATCTCTGCTTTCCCCATGCACTGTTATATGTGGCCATTACAACCCAGAGCTAGGGCCACCCTGGTAGGAGTGAAGGGGGGGGGGGTCATGGAAAACTAATGCCACCTTATTCAGGGGGGCATGTGCCCCTCCAGTGACCAGTTCCCCTTGACCGATCACGCTGACCGTGGCCAATCTCACCGATGGCCACATATAACAGTTTAGCACACTTCAAGAGTATGCGACTCTCCTCTCCCTGCAGTGGCCTGAGGGTTGTAGCACGAGCACTTGGGGGGGGGGGGCTGGTGGTTGGTGCAGGTGTCAACCCTGCCCCCCCAGCCCTGTCGGTGTCCCTCACTCTGAACCTGAAGCCCCCCACTCCACCAGCCCAGATAGTGACTCTTATTCCTATGCCAAACCCTGCTGGTATACCTCACTCCCTACCTAGAGCCCCCTGCCCCTTTAGCACAGCTGGTGCCCCTCACTCCTGACCTGCAGCACCCTGCACCCCCAGCCCAGCTAGTACTCCCCACTCCTGACCTGCAGCCCCCTACACTCCCAGAAAGAGGCAGCAATATGACTGTCAGGCAGAGCAATGGCAAGCAGAGGGTAATCAAAGGGGGGACAGGGACATGCTGCTGGGAACAAAAGTAGGCTTAGAAGGAACAGGAGTACCAGAGAAGAGGAGCAAGCTTGGAGGGTAGAGGACAGAAGGGGGAACAAGTATTGGAGGGATCTGGTTGTAGGCTTGGGCTGATATGACTGCAGGTGATGATGATCTGCCAATGGAGCAGTTAAAAGACTGACATGCAAATAGACTAAATGAGAAGAAAATTCCTCTCATTGAGCCTGGGCTGTTTATTTCTTCACCTCAACCCACACCATGCCCCTGCTGGGTGGGGGTGTTAGCTCATGCTGACCACTGTGTGGTGATCGCAATGCGGGGAGGGAGTTGAAGTAGGCTGATTGCAGCCTCCCAACCCCACTTTGGGAGAAGTTGTCTTGGGAACAGGGATGCCCAAGGAATCTTAATCAACCTCAATAACAAACCCAAAGCCACCCCCATGCTGGTTCTCAGCTTTGGAAAAAATCCTGCTTTTTGATGTGAGGATACAAATGACAGATAGGAGACACAGGATTTTTTTCTGTTTTAGATAAAAATCCATGTAGAAATGTTTCAATTCAGGCTTTAACCTGGGTACATGATACCCAGATGCCAACACACAAAGAGGTGGGGGGGGAGGGGGAAGGGAGGCAGCCTTTGTATACCCTTGTGTAGCCCTAAGTGTACCCCACACCCAGTGTAACAAGGATGCAGAAAAAGTAGAGGGCAGAACTGCTTTGGGACCCAGCTTGGGTACAGGGGCAGCCCCTTTCAGAGGCCTGTGGTACAGAACCCCAATGCCAATCCAGACTTGTGAGGGGGAGCCAGGCAGGCTCACTCTTGCAGACCTTTGCATGAAAAGATTTCCCTCCCTACCTAGCAGCACTCCATGCAATGAGCAACAAGCACCCAGAAAAAAGCTGGAGGCTTTGGAGGGGAGGCGGCAGCACTGTTCATTAAACTCAACCCCCCCCCCCCCCCCAAATGCATGTCTCTCAAGCAAAACCACCAATTCCCCCGCAAAAGGCAACCTGACATGACCCAAGAAAATAAAATCAACCAAAATATCGAAACTTGTCCTAAAACGTCACCTGGCAGTAAAATAGTACTGAAAGGGCACAAGGTTAAAATTGTTCTGATGTGCCCCTTAGCACATTTTTACTAGTTATAGCATAATAAGCCATCGAGTGGTAAATCATGTCCATATTTCTTAATTAGCCATCATAAACTAAGTAAGGAAAATTAAACCTGGAGCATTTTTAGTGAGTAAATGCCGATTACATGGACAAGTGCTGACTGTGATTGGAAGGGAACTTAGAGAAAGGTCACAGTCACTGGCCAGCTACAGATTTCAATATCAGAGTAGTCTTTTCACCCCTCTCAGCCTTTTCCATATATGGAAGATCACCCCATCTCCCTCCCTCTTCTCAGTTTCCGTTTCCTGCAAGCCTTCTGAATTTCCAAATCTCTCCAAATCTATTTGGAGGCTTCCAAATCAATTCAGACCTTTTAATAGGTCTCCCAATTCAATTCAGATTTGGAGATTTGGCCACCAAATCGAGCCAAATCTTCTCTGAATCAAATTGGCTACTGAAGTTTCACATAGCCCTACTGAACAATGATTCTCATCTTCCGGTTTCCCTACAGTTTAGATTTAAAATATGGAGTTAGGGGTTTTAAGGGGCTAAAAAAGTACTAGTTTCCTATGTGAAATCCTTAAAAAAAATATCTTGCTAAGATAAGAAAAAAACCCCTACAGCCAAAAATACAACATGAAGAGGATGTTGAAAATCCTGAAAAGTGACAATGAAAGCAAAAGAATACCTTGCAGTTTTTTATGACCTGAGGCTGTTAAAGATGCAAAGATGCAGAGGGATAGATTCCCCTCTCATTTACTTAGTCATAAATCAAAAATGAGCCCGCTATAGCACTATGAGCATGATTTCTTACAGCTCAATAGAAAGGGGATTAATTTCACACAAACATAGTATTCAACCTCCTTTAGTCCATGTGAAGTTCCCTTTTGTCCTTCTCTAAGAAGGAATACTATCCTAAGTGCTAAAGAACTAACTCTCATAGGCTTTTTCAAAGCAGAACCAATCAATGGAACATTAACACAGCAAATTCCTCCTTCAGTCAACAAAATGTAAGTTTGCTTAGGCAGATAATCCAAGTTCTGTAGAGGATAACTGGCCTAGAGACAAGAACTGGAAAACAAACTCTCTTGTCAATATGAAAACGATCTCTACAATTCTCATTCTCAAACCCCAATAAAACAGATTAGGAGCAATGTGAAAGTATTAACCCCAAAACATCTATATTAGTATAAGAAATACCATAATCACAAACAAAACAGATACAAGTGAGTCTCTACTTCTCATGAATGATCTGTTCAGACAAGAGCAGTATTTAACTATGTGCTACTGTCTAAAATGCCCACACTGCTTTCTTAGTTTTTGACAGTTAATTTTTTGTACATTTCAATACAAGGTTTACAAGCTGTTATGATCAATCTGAGAGCAGAAACTACTGTGTTTGTCAAGTTGGGTAGACAAAATATGAAGTTATTCTACTTCCACCGCAGGTAGCACAAATTACACACACACACTTATATTAGGGCTGTACTCAGCCTTGGTGAGGCTGCAGCTGGAGTACTGCGTCCAGTTTTGGGCCCCAGAATTCAAAAAAGGATGTGGAGAAGCTTGAGAGAGAGTCCAGAGAAGAGCCACGTGCATGATCAGAGGTCAGGAAAACAGACCTAACCATGACAGGCTCAGAGCTATGGGGCTCTTTGCCTGGAAAAATGCAGGCTCAGGGGTGATCTGATGACCACCTATAAGTCTATCAGGGGTGACCACCAGTATCTGGGGGAACGTTTGTTCACCAGAGCTCCCCAAGGGATGACGAGGCCGAACGGTTATAAACTACTGCAAGACCTTTTCAGGCTGGACATAAGGAAGAATTTCTTTACTGTCCAAGCCCCCAAGGTCTGGAATAGCCTGCCATCGGAGGCGGTTCAAGCACCTACATTGAACATCTTCAAGAGAAAATTGGATACTTATCTTGCTGGAATCCTATGACCCCAGCTCACTTCCTGCCCTTTGGGAAGGGGGCTGGACTCAATCTTCCAAGGTCCCTTCCAGCCCTAGTGTCTATGAAATCTATGAAACAGAACTGTTCCATTTTGCTTTGAGTTTCGCCGGTTTCAAATTTCATTTCAATTTGAAACAGCTGTCATGTTCTGTTCCACTGAAACAGAAAGGCTGTTTCAACACTGTTCGGACATTTCACTGGGGACAGGAAGTCAGCCTAGCTGGGTTGACTCCCAACCCTGGCATTGCCATCAGGCAGGGGCCAGAGTCAGCCCAGCTGGGTTGATCCCCCCCCACCCCTGGTGCTGCCATCATTTTGTTTTGAGGCTGTTTCGAAGCCCTTCATTTCTATTCAATTTCACTGTTTCGAGCTTGAAATGAGTCTAAACAGTGTCAAATTGAAACAGCCAGAAAAATTTCGCACAGCCCTAATATGCATACACACACACACACACACACACACACACACACACATATGCATACACACAAACACACACACACACACACACACACACATGCATACACACAAACACACACACACACACACACACACACATGCATACACACAAACACACACACACACACACACATGCATACACACAAACACACACACACACACACACACACACACACAAACACACACACACACACACACACAAACACACACACACACACACACACACACACACACACACCCCTTCGTTAGGTTCCTCTCAATATGACAACATTTTCCATTAAGAAAGCTCTGTGGCACATGCAGAAACATGAAAAGAAACTATACCTATACACCTAAATCTTGAAAAAATACTTTATATACTTTTTGATTTGGCACTGAATTTATCAAAACAGCATAAAAGAATGATTCTACAAGATGTCAATATCAGACTGAGGTCAAAGACGATTATAATTGAATTTATCAAGACAGAAGTATATTTTTCTAACTTAGACAAGGTTCTTTGGGTAAATCCAATATCTTTTATTAGACCAACTAATCCTTGTCTGCCTATATCCTTAGTACGCGAGGCCATTTTGCTCAGCATGCCACGCCCAGCCCCAGCTCTGGGTATCTGCTGCCAGTGATGAAGCTTGGGCTGCTCCCAGCTGGGCTTGAAGCATCCCAGCTGCCTGCTGGGAGCAACCTGGGCTCCTGGCCGGCAGCAGCTCCCCAGAGCTGGGGCTGACTGCAGCCGGGAGGCTCCAAACAGCTGTGCCAGGCTCCGGCATCAGCTTGGTACTGGCGTGTGCACCCGCACGTCGGAGCGGGCAGTGGGGGAGAGGCCTGAGGCAGTGCAGTCCTGGTCTCTCTCACACTCCTGGCATGGAGGTGACAGCAGGGTTCCAGCGCCCAGTGCAGCTGTTTGCGGCCAGCCCAGGGTCTGGGCAGCTGCAGAAAGCAGCGGGCAGGCTGCAAACAGCTGCGCTGGGTGCCACAGCTCCAGCATCAGCTCCATGTTGGCGGCAACTGCATGGGCACCTTGGGGTGTGCTGTGCTGCACCACTGTCTGCTCTGCAGTGTGCGCGCTGGTATGGAACTGATGCCGCAGCCCAGTGCAGCTGTTTGGAGCCTCCCAGCTGCAGTCATCCCCAGCTCTGGGTAGCTTCTGCCAGCCAGGAGCACAGGCTGCTCCCAGCAGGCAGCTGGGATGCTGCAAGCCCTGCTGGGAGCAGCCTGGTCTCCAGCAGCTACCCAGAGCCAGGATAGCTGCTGACAGCCACAAAGCCTGGGCTGGAGGGCAGGGGCTTTGAGTGGGGGGCAAGGGGCACAAGCAGGGCATCCTGCCATGTAACTCCTTGCCCTCATTTTGTTTTTCTGGCATGCCAGCACTCCGGCACCTTCCAAGGTAGGCATTGTGGTGTTTTTCGGCACTCCAGCCAAAAAATGTTGCCTACCCCTGCCTTAGAGCAACATGGCTACAACCTATAGTCTTTCCTCTAACTTATTTATTTACCATTTCTTAATTTTTGTGCGTGTGTTATGACTTGGATTCCAATCTTTGTTTCCCTGAGAACAGCAGCAAGATGACAATTACATTTAATGGAACCAGAATTTTATCTTTTAATATGATCAGTCTCACAGTTTTATAGAATCAGCTTCCCTGCAGCTGAAAAGACATTTGAACACTAACTAGAGACAAATCATGCACAGACAAAAATCTATATACATAGAAAAGACATGCTATTTAAATAGTACACTGTAAAGTACTGTACTTACTCAATTCCAAGATGAAGTTTTCCCGAGAAAAAGTCCCTCATCTTGGAATTGAGAATTAAGCAGTTGTGGGGGGAAGAAGGGTGGATGGACAAGCAGCTGCTGCAGCCTTGACTCTAGCTGTGATCCATGGGGTCAAAGGCCAGAGCCACAGCTGCTGCCTGCACTTCACCTCACCGTGTACCTCTTCTGCTGGCAGTTCTCCCCTCAGCAACCTTGAGACACTGCCCCCACTTCCCCCACCTCCATGCCACCCTCAAAGTCTCTGCCCCAACTGCTTGCGTGTCCCCACCACTTATTCTTGCTTCAGCACTGCTCCAGCCTTGGCCATGAAGCAAGTGCATGCTTTGGCCCTAGCCCAGGCCAGGAGCAGTGATGACAGCCTTGGCTCCAGAGTCTAGCTAGTGCTGCTATGCTGATCATCAAGAACATCCACTGTAACAGAAATTTAGCTGAGAGAGGCCAAAAATGACAGAAAGCAATGAAAAACTTCCTTTAATAACTTTAATTTTGTTGTGTGGGCTTATATTGTAGTTTCCTCTGT